>NC_141694.1:1797356416-1799756416 GCF_964263255.1 Lissotriton vulgaris | reverse complement strand
TCCTGGTGTGACTCCTGAATTCAGGACGTGACCCGGTGGAAGTTACCTCCCACAGACCGCTGTCCATGAAGGCCAGAGACTATCAAATCCTTAGCAAGGTGCTGGGGGCTCGGTTACTCGAGCACATGCCTGCATTCATCCACCAAGGTCAGAACAGGTTTATACTTGGCTGGCCCACAACACTAAACCTACGTAGATTGCAGAGAGTGCTGTAGGAGGCCCTGACACTTTTGCCATACTGTGTGCCCAGTCCTGGATGTTGAAAAAGCAATTGCCACCCTGGGTTGGCACTACATGTTTGGGCCCTGTGGGGAGTGGGCATTTGGGGCACACTCCCGTGGCTGATTAATCTCATTATGCTGAGCCATCAGTAAGAGTCAGGATAGTGCATAAGATTGCACAGCTATTCACCAGCAGGGGCACGCATCAAGCTTTTTTCTCTATACGCCAATGACGTTCTCGTGTATATCAGATGTGTGCACCAGTATAGAAGTTGCGCACATCCTAGACTTCAAAGCCTGGGCGCTGGGGATTAACTGAGACCTATATATTTCCACTGCATCCTGACCGTCATGTGCAAGTTATTACAGTTGGTGTTCATGTCCTTCAAATGGAACTGCTCACCTTCAGCTATTTGGGCTTTAATATTTTTCATTTGTTGCAGGAATTAATAATGCCAATCTCAAAAAGGTGATTTCCTTCTTGTGGCCTCTGATTGCTTTTGGTATACCCTTTCCCTAGAGTGCAGAGCTGGGAGGCAATCTCAAATGGTGGTGTTACCATGGCTCGTATATTGCATTGCAACCCTACTGCTTCACAGCCCCTGTTGTACCTTTTGTGTATTGAATGTGATGCTTGGGGGGCCTTATCTGGAAGAAAGGGAGACCGAGTGGGCCCCATCGAAACTGCAGCTGCCATCTGAGGAGAGTGTTGGGGCCACTGGTGTTTAAGCACTGTTTAGCAGCCCAACTCCAATGGCCCACCCGGTAACTGGCTGGGCTCATCCTAGTAGAAGGGGAGTGGAGATGGAGACTGAAGCGTGGACTCTGATACAGGAATTGTTCGCTCCCAGCTCCACACTTCCAGCATCCTCTAATAGCCTCCTTCAGGTGGGGCATCACTGCCCTTGCAGAGCGCTGCAGCTATTGCCTTGGGTTCCTGTGTTGCCCTAGAGATTCCTGTTTGTGTCCGATTGGGGAAGGAAAGGGGCCTATTGTGTTCAGCATATATTATTACCAGTGTACTGTGGCCATGTATTCATAAAGCGGTAGAGAGGCTACTCCCCCCTCTAGCTCCCCACACACCGCAGGATGATTCTGGGTGCTTTTAGACTGCGCCTTCATTAACTATTCTCTAGAAGGGCCTTTGGCTCAGTTTTTGTTTATGTATTCATGGTTCAAATCACAATTCACTGGGCTGCGCTGGCCTTGAACATCTATGCTACACAATACGGTGATTGCATTGTTTAACGGTAATGCTGAAACCAAATTAGGGAGGTACTGTACCTATCCGAAGACGAGAGAAGAGGCAAGATAGTGGACAAGACCAAGGGAGGGGATCATATGGACTGTTCTTGCCTTCACACATCCCTGGGGATGTCATGCTTCATTACTGCCCTTTGTACTGCTTGTCAGGCCAGCACTTCAATGCTCTACGGGCCCCCAAAGTGTTATTTTAGCAGAGAAAGTGCAAGTTTGGGGGCATCCTAGGTGTGTGTTCAAGTGACACATTTAAAACGGTCTAGGAGATATCAAAACAATTTTTAATGTGAGGACCCTCCTCACAGGGTTTAACCATAAACAAGGCTGGTGCTACTACTGAGGAATGATTTCCTAAAGTAGCTTCAAGATTAAGGATGTAGTGTAATCAGATAAATATGTTTCGTTCCATATGGTCTGAAAATAATCAATGGTGCTTCTTCAGGACCAAAAAAGGAGATCATACCCCACACAGATGTCGTGATGTGTTGTGCAGGTATCCCCATGACAAGAAAGATACCTGGTTAAAGTTTAAAAATGATCGTCCAAACCTAAGAGGCAGAAATGAGAACAAAGAAAAAATATTTAATTCTGCATACTTTGGTATCTGGTATAAGGTGAATCCTCACATTAAAGATAATTTTTGGTATCTTGTACATATTTTTAACACACTTTATCACCCCCCCACATCTAGGATGCCCCCGAACTTGCACTTTTAACCATACGGCTTAAAAACAAAAGATCTCTTCTAATGTGACCCTCTGGGGGACCCGTAGGGAATTAAAGCGCCATCCCTATGAGGGGCAAATAGCCCAATGATGAAGCATTACATCCAGAGGTATGTGTGAGGGCAACAAAAAACATTCCTTAGGATTCCCTCCCCAAGTGTCATCCACCATCTTGCCTCTTTCGCTTGTCTTCTGAAAGGGACAGTACATGCCTAATTTGGTTTTACCATAACTATTGGAACCCAGATACTGCAGCTTCATTGCCTCCCATCCCCCCGCCCCCTCTTTGTATTTTTGGTACTGTATTACTCAACATTTACAATGTATATGTAAAGTATCAAAACCCACTGGGAATGGTATTAAAAAAATTGAAAATGCTAATTTAACTCTATTGACATATTAATGGTGCTGTTCATGCTTCCTACTAGCCATTCGCACCTCTACTGGGTGTGAGGTAGGCCATATTAAACTCTTAACCCTCATCTGAATAACAAACGCAAAAGTGATAACATCTTTCCTTCTTTTTCAGATCTGATAAAGTATGAAGATGAAATTTTGGGATTGAAATCTGGGAGCAATACGTTGACCCAACAAGCATTGATCTTGACACACTTTGTGTTCTATCGATTTGTGTGGATGTTTCATTAACCCATGGCCCAGCATGGGTGCTGCCAATCTTCCTAGTGTACATATGTTGGTGTGGGTTGGGAGGGGGTTAAGGGAGCGATTTTGTGTATGTTGTAAAGTTGTCTGCAGAAGTCTGAAAGATCTGTCATCACAAATCATTTTTCTTCCAGTGGAAGAATAGATGAACTCTAAATGTGTAACGTGGTTATTTATTTTATATATTTTTAAATCTAACAAATACTTACATGTCCATTTTCCCCTCTTGTAATTGTCTAGAGTGCATCAGTGTTGGCTTTACCAGAGGGTGAGTGACAAACCTTTGTGAGTGCTGTGTTAAAATGTCGATAGAATTTTTTACTGTTTGTTTCTGGGAAGTTTTTTCTGATGTTTCTAACTTTTTATACATTTCACTCTACTCACCCCATTGCCACCTTTTTAAATGCTGCTCATGGCAGGCTCTCCTCCCTATGATTTCTTTTTAAATAAGGGCTTTTAATTTTAATCAAATGACCTTGATTTCAGAACACAAACATGCATGTGTAAATTAAGTACACCGAGGATAGCCATAACACTGCAAGTGTCTGGGGATTAGGGCCCCCCCAACATTTCATCCTCCACTTTAAATGTATTGGTCCTACCCCTTTCCTACATGTAGATCTCTTGGTACAGTGCATGCTTTGCAATGCAGCCTTGAAGTAGCTGAGTGGTTCTGTTCATACATGCTTGTATGGCAAATGATTGTATTTTGTGGTGGCAGTGTATGATGGGAAAAGACAGTGATTGAGAGGTGCACCAATGTTTTACTTTCAAGGAGTTTTGTGCTTCTTCCTGCTGGTGCATTCAAGGGTCCATTCCTTGAAAATTCGCATCAACTTGGGGCATCAACTTGGGGCGGTGCAATTTACCTTGAAGCCAGAGTAGGCGTACTGATGCTGACACCCTCTCCTTGTTAAGGGACGGAAGGTAATTCCAGGTTTGGCCTGATTCTGGGTGCCCAGCGTATATTCCTCTTGGCCTCCTAAATGGTACTGAAGTTAGACTGTTGACCTATCTCCCTGGTACTCTTGCTCACACTTGATACATGGGCCTCTGCGGTTATTCTGTCACAGGAGTGTTATTTAAGCACAAAAGCGCCATTTGTTGCTTTCTGGAGAACTTCTTCATTGCAGGTTTAAAGGTGGAGGTGGGGAGTTAAATGTCTTTTGCTACATTAAAGATTAGTCTCTACTTTTATCGTCATGTTATTTATTACTAGATCATTTGTACAATGACTAACTGTGTTATTGCGACATACATACTTAAGTACATTTTACAACATTTAGTTTTATTCTGTTAACCCCTTCTGTGCTGGTGACTGAACACTCCATCACCAGCCATGGACGGGCTGTGCTAATGGCGGAGTGGTTCCGTCACGCCTGCGAGGCAGCGATTTCGCGCCTGTGCTGAGCGTTCTATTGGGCGGGCCATGACTGAACCACTCCGTCACAAGCACAGCGTGCCTGAGGCTCGTGACTGAGTGGTTCCGTCACGAGCATGGCAGCGCCGTGCGGCCCCCCATAGCACTGCAGCGGAATCACCGCTGCAGCCAAGGGGTTAAATTAGGATTGTATTAGATTTGATATTTTGACTCTGATTGGCTACTCAGTTTAAACCGGGAGTCTCCAACTTTTTCGAGAATGAGACCTATTTCTGCTCAGTGAAAATTGTGAGTTGCTAAACGCCAAGCAATTAGTGCATTGTTCCCAGAGAACATCACACGCTGCTTCATTGACTTTAAGGCTAATTTCCTGGGTACTTTGTAATCAAAAAAGGCTAATTTCCTGGGACCTAAGTAAATGTTTGAACCAAATACTTAGTTCCTGAGCTAGAAACAATGCTCTGAATGACACCAGGTTCTTTTTCACCGTGTTTTAAGACCTTCCAGTTAACTGGTATAGAAACAATAATGCAGCTCAAGTAAACATATAAGAAAATTATTCTTACATTCAATATGTTACTGAATGATGTCATCTAATGTAACCTGGTAGTTAGGTCAGTTCTGAAGAAGTAGTTAACAGGACAGTGACATTTTTTGCTGAATAACGTGTATGGATTTAAAGGGGTATTACTCTTTAATTTTGTTTAATGGAGCTATGGGGTGCATTAGGGAAAGTGCTGCTTCTACCCTCTCCACCACTTTTTTTTTTTTTGCAAAGATTTTGTTACATTTTCACTTTAAAGTTTTGATGGCATCAGTTATGTTGCCAAATGTGTTCTCATTGCTCCCTTTACTCTCGTCATGCTTTGTTTTTGCCAATTAAACAAATGAAAAAAGTTGAAAGATGCATAAAACAAACATCTCTAACATATCAGTGAGAAACGACACTGCTTGGCATTTATCAATCCCCTGTAATCTGAAGTGTAGCCGGAGAGCAACTCTGATGCAGTCATTAAAATCTTTCAGTCAGATGTGTTCAAAACTTGGATTGTACATAGTCCATATTAGAGAAGGCTTATTTTCAAAGATAAGTAGGCCCAAACATGGAAAAACATTTAATTGCAGGTGCTCTTGTAGGTTTCAGCAACCACAAGCATCCAAATAATTACATTAGATTACCTTGATTTCAATAAAATGTAGTTTTGAAGAATGGCAATTCTCACCTCCTTAGTGACAGACTCCTGGTTAAGCAGCACACCAATTTGTCCAGAAATGTCATTAACATCCACTTGCATAAAGGGGTTTGCGGAAAACATCACACAGGGCTCCAGTTGCTCAAAATCACTAATTCAGTCATTGAACTTATGATTAAACCTCATCAGAAGAAAACTGTATGTGTCCAGGAGCTCCGACTCCGCTTTGATTTCTGAAAGGATTTGGAGCACAGAGAGAAAGTGCTGCATCTTCCATTTTTGCTGTATGAAAAGGCTGTTTAGATTTGAGTGGTTAGACAGAACTAATCGTTATCTTGTTTTACAGTGTAATTCGGACACTTATGTTTTCAGTCATATCTGTCAAAATAGCAAATTGTGAAAGAATGAATGAATGAATGGCGTTTTTATACCGCGCAAAACTTAGCCCCAAGAGGAACTCAAGGCTTGAAAACTAGGTGCTATCTTTATTTCTAGACTCAATAAAAACTTTCTTTTGGCACCAGCGAAAGGAATCCACATACGATTTGTCGCCTTCTAAGCTGTCTGATCTGAGTGTGCAGAGAAAGGTCACCATATTCTGCTGAATATTTTTTCAAGGAATAACTTAAAGCTTTGGTGCTGCTTGACTGTTGGCACAATTGAGTTAAGTCAGGAGTCCTCATAAGATCAAGCCCCATTACCTTGGCACACATTGCCTGTTGACGTTTAATGCAATGGTAGTTCAATCAAAATTAATCCCGATCTGCTTTATAATTGGAAATGAAACCAGAATAATGCCCTATCATTGCAGGTGCACCATCAGTTGTTATAGCCACTCATTTTTCCAGTGGGACCTTTTTTTAGTCAAAATAATTCTTCCTCAACTTCTATAGTTTTCAGGGACAATACAATTAGATTTCTCCAACTGTAAAATCTTCAAAAACCATCCCAACAAACTGCCAACTTGGCAATATCGCTTGCATCCACTGATTAATCACACTGAATAGAAAAACATTTGCGTGTGTTTAAATCCTGCTCTGGCTGCTTTATCATACTGACTGATAAACTGATACCCTTCTTGCAATAGTGTTGTCTCCTAGCTGAAATGGTGGTACTAATTCCAGGACTAGTTTAGAAATCTTTGAATAAGGACTCTCCCATTAAAATCATTGCTTCCTTCACAATAGCTCCTTTGCTTTGTCCTGGATTATGCGATGAATAATTTTGAAAGATGATTCTCGGGCAATTGATTCCAAAGTTGGGGGATTTCAACAGAGAAAGCTCTGCCACCTTTAGATGCAGTTTTGACCTGTGGGTAGGCCAAGAGGCCTGCCTCGGAAGATCAAAGTGTGCGTCCCGGCACATAGTGCACCAGGCGCTCCTTGATGTAAGCTGGCGCCGGGATGTAGATGGCTTTATGGGCAATAGAGAAGCCTTTAAACTTTGCTCTCTGTTTGACCGGGAGCCAGTGCAACATGTGCAGCAGGGGGCTAGCCTGAGCCCTTCTAGGCAGCCTAAAGATCAGCCTAGTTGCATCATTCATGGTCACCTGCACCTTGCGAAATAGCATCTCAGGGAGACCAATATATAAGGCATTAACATAGTCCAGCCTGGACACACTTGTGGCCGACCCGATCGTCTGTAGAGTGGTGGGTGAGAGAAGAGGGGCATGATTCTGCAGCTGTCTCATTAAGCCCAGACAAGTGCCCACCTCAGTAGCGACTTGGTTGGTCATAGAGAGATTGGCATCAATTTTGATGCCCAGGCTTTTTACAACAGGACCTGGCGTAGGTGCTGTGCTGAGCTCTTGTGGCCAGCAAAGGTTGTTCCAAGGGTTGCCTTTGGAGGAGAGTACGAGAACCTCAGTTTTGTCTGGATTGACTTTTAATGAGTTAGCTCTCATCCAGCTCAGTGTGTCTAAGAATGTTTTGAACGCTGGGGTGGCAGAGTGGGCTAAAGAACGGTGATGGATTAAACCCAGATCTGTTGATTGCGTGTTTGATTGGTTCAGATGCTCTGTCCATCACCACCCCCTTTTGTACCGCTTTGTTCGCCATAAATTGACAGGGTATGCTCAGACGTGAGTCCCTTGCTCACTTTGCCACTGGATTCAAGCAAGCCGGGCTGAAGACGGCTTAAATGCCAGAAAATGGCCCTCGGAAGCTTGTCTCCGGTCCAGGGAAGGCATGGCTTGACAGTTCGGGCTGGACTGTTCCCATGAGGCACAGGGTCAGACTGATTTGCATATGGCCATGTCTGAACTGGGGTGGCAGAGTGGGATAAAGAACGGTGATGGATTAAACCCAGATCTGTTGACTGGGTGTGAGTGTTTGATTGGTTCAGATGCTCCGTCCAGCACCACCCCCTTTTGTACCGCTTTGCACACAAGTGTGGGCGAGCAGGGAGTTATTGATCTGCAGGATAAGTTTGGTATCCTCGGCATAATTAAAAACTTGACAGTCCATGCCAGCTAGGGCAGCAACCAAAGGCTGGAGATACACATTAAACAGTAGAGGGGACAGATCTGTGCCCTGAGCGATACCACAGGTGTAGGCGCCACTATTTGACATCTGCTCACCCAGTTGGATCCATTCGGACAGCTCAGCAAAAAGGACTCAAGCCACTGGAAAGCCAATACGCAAATGCCCATATTGGCAATCCGAAACAAGAGTTGGGCATGATTGACCGTGTCAAACGCCGCTGACCGGTCTAACAAAACCATGGCACTTGAATCTTTATCAGCCCTCACTCTGAGCTAGAGTACAGCCAACATCACTATGCTGGGCTCTGAAGCCTGCCTGCCCCCCCTGAAGTAGCTAGTGTTCCTCTATGAAGGCTGAAAGTATGAGGACATGTTGCTCCAGGACTTTTGCCAGAAAAGGGAGCTGGGAAATGGGCCTATAGTTTTTAAGATTGGCCGCCTCTGACCCTGGATTCTTTAGCAGGGGAATGTCCCTAGATTCCTTCATACTGGTGGGTAGATGGCCTGTCTCCATGGAATGATTAAGTAGAGAGAGGATCTCTTTTTCTACCCTGGGGAGGGTCATTCAGAAAATCCTTGAAGGTCAAGGATCTGCACAGGAGCCAGATTAATGGGGTTCATCAGGTATGTCGGGGTCGCTGAGTCTAATTTAGGAAAAAATGTGAGTTGCTCGCCTGGAGTACGGGGTGCTACTGTCTGGTCTAGGATTGATTGATTTGAAGGAGTGTTATTTATCTCCACTAAGATATCCCTAACTTTCTGAAGAACGAAGTCCTGGAATTTATTGCAATCCGCCGGCTCGGGTGCTAATTTCTGTTCTGACTTCTGACTGAGCTCTCAGAGAATTCTAAACATTTCTGTCTGTTTATTTGTAGCATCTGTAATTCTAGCCTCATAATCAGCTTTTCTGGCCATAATGGCCATTTTATATATGGTTAGCATGATTTTGTAGTTTGCAAGCGCAGCTGGGTGAAGATTTACGCCATAGCCTCTTGGATTGACTGAGAATTTCCTTCCTGCCCCGCAGATCCTCATTAAAACAGGGAGCTCTCTTGTCTCTTACTCTCTCCCTCTGGGCCAGTGCTACCTGATCTATGGCCCTACCTAAGTTACCAGTGAGGGCTTCACTCCCCTGGTCGAGATTATCTTTCGTAGGTTGATTCCGGGAGGTACTGAGCAGGGTGCCTATTAGCTTGTCTGCCTCAATATTGTCCCAGCTGCGTACCACTCTGGAGGTGGGTGTAAAAGTTGGTTGGCTAACAGAACCCAGCAGCTGATTAGTGCTTGATCTGACCAGAAGCATGGGCTGATGTCTGATGCTAGCCCTCGGCTGAGTAGTCCAGACGAGGTCCAGAATATGGCCTTTGACATGAGTAGGGGAGTCAACGAGCTGATGAAGTCCCAGCGAGCTCCTAACTCCCTCGACTTGACGAGCAGGTAGCTCTCTTGGTAGTTCATCCTGTGGAAAAACAGCCAATCTCTAGCGAGTACCCAAGCTATTTGGCGCAAGACTACTCTAATTCCCAATATTATTAGTTACCAAAATAAAGAGGCAGGCGCTGGACTGGAAAGCAAGAACAGGTTTATTACTCTGGAGGAGAACACGTCGGGTCTGACACAAGGAATGTCTTCAGGAGGTGTTCTGACGACTTCTCCGCTGCTCCCCTTTTTATAAAATTTACAGTAACTTTATTGGTTGTCAAACATCCTAGGCATTTCCGCCCCCAGCATGTTCTCAGAGTCCCAACAGTTTGGCGTCTGCAACCCAGATCTTAATTAGTGATTGATATCTCGCCGCTGGATATTCCGACAGGATCTGTAGATGTGTGGGCTCGGTCAGATCTAAGGTTTATGAAAGTGATAAGATCAGCATTTCTGTTCGGGCAACAAGTCCTGCTGTGTGGGGGCAATGAACTATGTCCGCAAGGCGTGGTTTACAGCCTGGGACCGGATTGAGTGGCCAGGTGCAGTTGGGGGTTACCAGAAGGGCCTGCTCGAGTGTGGAGGATGAATGGACAAACGTTTAGGGCGGGAAGTGGCTCCGGGGTCTTGTCACGAGGACTAGGTTTTGTGATTTTAGTGCATTTGGTCATGCTGAATCAGGGTACCGGGGATGGTTGCGGGGCCAGGGTGAATCGTAGGTGACTTGAAAAGCTTAAGATGGTCGCGTCACCTAAAAAGGATGCCGTTTACATGCGGACAGTAGCTCTTGTTAGGCAAGATGGCGCCGGTGATGTTCACGTTTGTAAACTACGATTTAACAGTCTTCCATTTGAACATTCCCAAGACATCTTGCTAATTTATTTCGATCCCCATAATGTTCTGTATCTCTGTCATGTATTACATTAATTTGTTCTATGCGAGAATCTACAGTCTTAGGGCTCAAAGAGTTCAAACATAGACAACACAAGGGTGGTATGCAGTGTATCCCCAGACAGCAGCCACATATTATAAAAATCGGAACCAAGAGGACCATCAATATTTTCCACCCCCATTCCTTCAATACGCCCCAAAAACAGCTTCCAAGTGTCCAAGTCTCTTGTTCTTGATGGAGCTCCGATGCCAGTCTGTGCAGATGTTCGATCGCCTTGAAGACAGAAGGCGAGATGTCAGGGACAAAGGTACAACAGCTGGCACTGATGATGCGGCATGCTCCTCCAAGGTCTGCTAATGCCACGTCTAAAACAAGACGGTTTTGCAAAGTCATCAGGCGGACCGCTTGAAGCTCTGCAGTGTTGTTGGTGAGGATGCCGGCTGTTACGTTCAAAGCTGTCTCTACTGCTCGAGACAGGTGTCGAATGGCTCAGCTGTTTGCCATCGGACCCCAAAGTGGAACAAGGCCTTTAACTGCATTAAGAAACTGGGATGCAGCAGAATCTGCTTGGTCTGTGTCTCCGGACCGTTTTTCTCGGTGATGTCCAGCAGGCGCAGTGTAGGTTGGAGGCAGAACATATGCAATATAGCAAGTGCCCCCCCCCAGCCTTTTGGGAGCCAGGTGTAGGTTTTAGTACCACAGATGAAGTACATATTGGGTGATGCAACAAATGAAGGGGGGTCGGCAGTGTCTAGAGTCCTGGTGATGTGACAAGTACTGTGGCCCACGATTTTCGTCCCATGGCCTTCGATGCAGACAAGACCTGGTACTTTCACCACAGATAGGGCCACAGTTGTGGTTGCAGCTGTTCTCTTCTTTAGAAAGGAGACAGTGGGTCTGGCTGGATCATTGAACACTTGCATTTCCACTCGTTCTTTTGCAGGGATGTTCATTGGGAAGGTTGCATTTGAAGTGAGCGGACAAAAGGGAACAGCCATTCTTCCAGTTTTGTTCATCCAGAACTCGTTATAGAATTGTTTTATTGACCCATCGGATGTGGCATTGTTTTTGTAGCTTTCTTCTAGGAGCATTAACCAAGCAAGGTAGGACCCATGATCAGAGAAAGGTGAAGGGATGAAAGGAATAGAATGTTCAGTGGTATGTGGTAGCAGCCCACAGACCCAACAGATTGTAGATTTGCAACAAGATTGTGCTGCTGCAACAGTTGGATAAAAGAGTTATTCCAGAACTCTGCGTCGTTCTCGGAGGCGTGGTGACAGTGATACCAGATAGTGTTCTTTTTCAGTGGTGGGTTGCATAGTGGGCATCAATGTTCGATAAGTAGGGGCACTCTCTTTGATGATCCAGATTGTGACCATCAGCAAGAGGCTGGTGAGAGATACTGCTATGAGTGTGATTGTCTTTACTGTATGAATTTTGGCAGTCTTGGCGTTGTTGCGGCGGTTCATCGGTCGTCCGGGATCTTCCATCATTTTCAAGGGGCTCGATGACTCACAGGACCACATACTTTGCCTAGCGTATCTCCTGGTAGCCTTTGAAGTTTTTTACTACAGATCGGAGACTTTTGACTTAGTTAGTGGTTTGCGTGTCGAGACGCCCTCCCTTTGTCTACCTCAGGTTGTACCTTTTCTTGGATGGTACAGTAGGGTCAGGATACTCTGCTAGTTCTAGAGTCTGTCTGTGGGTAGCAGTTCAAGGCTGGCCGATCTTTGGTCAGGAGCTCTTCTTGGTTGTCTACTTCTTTTCTGGTTGTCAGGGTTGGTGAGATCCTCCGACGGTGGTGGGCGTGCAGCCAATTTTTATTTCCTTCTACTCGAAGGGCAGTTCAGGTGGTGATGAGGACTTGCCAGGGGCCCGTCCACCTGGGTTCCAGACTCTCCGACCTCTGGAAATTCCTGATCAAGACTAAATCCCCAGGTCTGATATCATGTCCTGGGTCCCTGGAGACGTCCGGAATGGCATGCAGCACCTGTTGGTGGATAAGCGTTAATCCGTTCATAACTTGTACAGGTAATCAGACATTAATATGTCCGGGACATCATTAATGGTGATTAGTTTCGGTGCTGCCCAAATGTTCATAGGCCTGCCAAAGACTACTTCGTATGGGGTTAGTCTGTGCTTGGTTGGGGTGGAACGCATTGATAGCAATGCCAGTGGGAGTGCGTCGGGCCATTTCAGCCCTCTTGTGGCGACTATCTTTGCTAATTTTAACTTTTGTGTGGCATTATGTCGTTCCACTAGGCCCGCTGATTGGGGGTGAAGACGGTGTGGAACTTTTGCTTCCCCCCTAAGCCCTTTAGAATGTTTTGAATCACTTCCGCTATGAAATGGGGGCCATTGTCGCTCCATAAAATTCGACAAAGTCTGTATCTAGGAGCAACACCGTAGCAGTAGCTGTGGCGGTATTGTCACGAGTGGGGTATGCTTCCACCCATTTGCTGAAAGCGCACACAATGACGAAGACTTATTTGAGACCATGGCACCTTTCTAATTGTATGTAATCCATTTGGAGGATTTCAAAGGGGTGATCAAGGATCCCAAACCCTCCCCGTGGTACTGCTGTCCCTTTCCCTGGGTTGTGTTGCAAGCACATCATGCATTGCTGTACTAGACGTCTTGCTGAGCCTTCAATCTTGCTGTTATGCCATACCCTTGTGATTAGTTCGTTCATGGGGGCGGATCCTATGTGTGTGGGTAAGTGTGCCATGGTAAAAATTGGGATCAGATAGGCGTCTGGTAACAGCCATTTGTCAGTCTTTTGTCCTCCAGCAGCCTTCCTCATCTTTCAGTCCCACCCATGCCCATTCAGTCAGTTCGCTCTGTGTGCCTGTCGTCTGTATGTCCCTTACAGTCGCCCTAGCGTCAGTCCAGTGTTCTGCTTGTGACCTGGTCACATACATGCGTGTCATGGTTCTGTCTTGTGCTGTGGTTCGGGCAGTGATGTCTGCTAGTGCATTTCCCTGCCCAATGAGATCGGTCACCTTATTATGAGCCTGACACTTAATTACTGCTAGCTGCTTGGGGAGGAGGACTGCTTCTGTCAATGCAGAGACTAGTTCTCTGTGTAAGATGGGTGTGCCGTGTGATGTCAGGAACCCTCTTTCCCTCCAAAGGAGTCCGAAATGATGAACTACCCCAAAGGCGTACTGGCTATCGGTGTATATGTTGACTGTAGTGCCAGCCACTAAAAATGCATGCTTGTGTGGGCAATGAGCTCAGCTGCTTGGGCAGATCGTTGGGCAATACCGGCAGTTTCTAGGACAGTTTGAGCTGTGGTCACGGCATACGCTGCTGATGTAGTGCCATCAGGGAGCTTGAGGCATGAGCCGTCTACCCATAGTCCCCGTCTGGTTCTGGGAAGGCAGTGTCTCCGAGATTAACTCTACTTTTAGTCTGCTCGTCAGTGAGGGTTACGCTGTCCAGTAGCGAAATTGTATTCGGTTGTTTTCCAGAAGAGGCAGCAATGTGGCAGGATTAAGGGTGGAACATCGTTTCAGCGTAATGTGTGGTGCTAGCAGAGTCAGTTCGTATCCAGTCAGTCGGGCACTCGTCAGATGTTGTCTTAATCTGGTTTAGCAATGTGTCGACTGCATGTGGTACTAGCACTGTGATGGGGTTGGAGAGCACTATTCCATCGCTCTGTCGTATGGAGACTGCTGCAGCCGCTACAGCGCGCAAGCAGCGCTCTAGCTACTGGGTCGAGGGTGGCAGGAAAATACGCAGAGGGGCGTTGCTTGTGGCCAATTGATTGCGTCAGGACAGATAATACACATCCCTCCCTTTCGTGTGTGTAGAGGGAAAAGGGTTTGGAGTAGTCTGGTGCCCCTAGAACAGGTGCTGAACAAAGGGCATCTCTCAATTCTTTGAACGCTGACTGGCATTCGGGTGTCCAAGGGAGTGGAAAGGGTGTGTCTTTGGCTAGGAGGGAGAGAAGGGGTTTGACGTTGAGGCTGAAGTTAGGCCTCACCGCATTCTGTCGACAATGGTTACCAATCAGTAAGGGGACTTGTTTCTGGTTTTTAGGGACAGGAGTGTCTAGAATGGTCTGGATCCTGTCTGGTGTGAGCGTTGTCCCTTCCTTTGACAAAAGGTGTCCTAAATACGTCACTTGTGGTTGGCAGAATTGTAGTTTCTTGTGGGAGACCTTGTGGCAATTCTCAACGAGGAAATTAAGTAGCTGAATGGTGGCAGTGACCGCTATTGGAGTGGTGTCTGCTGCTAGCAAGATGTTGTCTACGTATTGTATTAGTGCTACTCCGACTGGCAATTGTATGGCATCCAGCTGTTTTTGAGTGCCTCACTATAGATGCTCGGACTCTCTGTGTACCCCTGGGGTACTCCACAAAATCTAAATGAGCGGGATCTGAGTGTGAATCCAAATAGATAACTGCTTTCCTCATGAATGGGTATAGAAAAGAATGCATTTTTGAGATCGATAACAGTGAAAATGGTGGCTGTGGATGGGATGAGGGTCAGGATGGTGGTAATGTTGGAAACGACTGGATATTGGGGCACTACGATCTTGTTTACCTCCCTTAGGTCAATGATAAAGCGGTAGGCTTTTCCATGTCCCTCTCCATTTTTCTTTATGATCGGCAGAATAGGACTGTTACAAATGTTGCTCACCACTTCTTCTACCACCCCTGCTTCTACGAGTGAGTGAATGATGTCTGTGAGTGCTCTCTCTCCCTCTGGTGAGATTTTGTACTGTGGTATCTTTGGCAGTCGCGTCCTGTCGTATTGTTACATGCACTGGGTCGATCATCATTTGTCCTACGTCTGAGTCAGCGCTATCCCACAAGTGCGATGGTAAAGTGTCCAGTAGGGATGTGTCTGCTTCGGAAATGGGATACATGCGTTGGAGTGGACTATCTCTCTGGTGTTGGTGGTTGTCATATAAGATGACTTGCACTCCGTCCGGGAAACATCGAATAGTTGCACGGAAGTGCTTCAGTAAGTCGAGACCCATAATGGCGTCTGGGGTGTTAAAAGAGAGCAGGAATGTTGTGTTGATGTTATTTTCTAGATTAAAAGGGATGGGCCTGGACAAAGGGTTAGTGGAGGGCGTGCCATCAAATCCTAATGAGGTCACATGTAAGCCAGACAAGGGTGCCCTTGGAATCAGTCGTTTGGATAGTGCACTACGTGTTGCTCCTGTGTCTACCAAAAATGGCGACTCTGTGCCCAGGACCTTTGCGGTAACATAAGGGCCTACTGATCAAAATAGAGCTCGACAGGATCCCTCCCTTGCCATTGGGTGTCCTATGCAAAGTCGTACGTGTTGCGTAGTCAGATTGCTGATACTGGTTCTGTCGGGGGCGGTCAAAAGCATTTGTCCTACCTGGCCTCTCTTCACTAACGTTGATTGTGTACCCTCTTCCTCGTCCTTTACCTCGTGGTACATTTGCTAATTCTCTTGTTCCTTTATCTTTATTTATTTCTGCCAGGATCGGGCATTGGGATTTCCAGTGTCCGTACTCCTTACAAAATGCACACTGATCTTTCCCAAAGTCTCGGCGTCCGTTGTATGGGGTAGGCACGTTATTTCTAGATGATGGTGGTGCTCTAGGGGTATTTTGCTGATATCCTCCCTTGTACTGTTCCCTTCCTGAATTTGCACCCTGTAGTTGTGGTATCACGACTTTCTTTCAAATCTTTCTTTTTCTTTTCGTTGGCCCTTTCACTTTCGTTTTTCTGGTGTTCATAGTACTGGGCCATCTGGAGGATGGCCGCTGGTTTAGAGGCCACCCAACTGCTCACTAGTCTGTAGTTTCTATGAGACTTCTGGCAACAGTCCCTTAACATAGTTCTGTACGAACAAGTGGTGTCCGGTCCCAGTGGACATGTCTTGTCCACTATAATCGGAGAACACTGTTTCAAACCGGGAGAAGAATTCTGGAACATCTTCTTGAGGTTTCTGGCGGCAAGCTGTTACGACAGACCAATCTATCTTTTTCTTGGGAATCAGGGTCTTCACCTTCTGCACTATTTTATCAGGGAGGTCTAGTATGGTTTCCAAAGGTTTCTGTCCAGGGTTTCGCTGTTTATCCAGCCCATTGAGTTGCCCCAGGTATGACCGAACAGGTCTGTGTGGTCTACTTTCCTGATCTGCTTCCACACATCGGCTGGCAGACATAGCCCAAAGAACAAATCGATGCCGGCTAGCGTCATAATTGTTGACCCTAGGGCTGTACCTAACTCCGTATAAAATGCGGTAGGATTCTTTCGTAAGTCCTGCAGGGATTTTCGGAACGTCAGAATGTCCTGTCTATCCCAGGGCTGATATACCCAATTATAGACCACCCTTCCCTTAGCGTCTTGGAGATTTATGTCATCGTTAGTTCCTTGTCCTCTAGGGGGAACCCAATAGGGGGCAGCCTCCTTAATGGGCATCATGTTATCTACTCTCTCTATCGGGGGTTCTGTCATTGCAGATGTTGCATTTTTGTCTACCTGCCCTTGCTCCATGAGGTAGCGGAAGACTTCTAATGTATAGGAGAAAAGTTCTGCTACATCACATTCACTCTCGTCTCCTGTATATACCTTTTTGTACAGAGGCGGGAGTCGGTCGGGCCCTTTATTCCCATACTTTTCCTCATACGCTGTGAGCGTGTAATAACAAAAGCGCACGACCAAGTGTCTGCGGTTGTCGGCGTAGGAGTTACATATATCTGTTACGTATTCCTCTGTTTCTTTCCTGTCTACTAGGGTTTTAACTATCCTATTGATGCCTGCTCGTTCATTTTTACTTAATTGTGGGATTCTCTCCAGCCCTTTCACTTCGATTCTTTCTGATGTGTCGTCTGGATCAAGCCCTGATCTTTGGACTGGGTAAGAGTGGTCTGCTTAATTCAGACACTCTGTTCATCACCACCCCCTTTTCTGTGTCGTCTGGCAAGGCGTTAGGTGTGAGAGGCTCGGTCGGCGCAGAGGCCGTGGATACCGAGGCCCTGGTGCTACCTTTAGTTGTATTCTGAGATCCTTGTTGCACTAGAGGGTGGGTAGGGGCATAGGAGGGTGGCATGTAGATAATCGGTGGGCGTAGGAGTAGATCGTCGTCTATCCTTTGTTTCGATGGGAGCTCAGGGTAAAGAGTTGAGGGAGCCCTAACCGGGCATTGATCTGAGATCTCAGCCTCTCGCTCCTTCCTAGCTTTTTCTCTTTCTTTAACTTCCTCTTCTAACTTTTTGCCAGCTAGGTGAGCTGATTTTTGTAGTTCTTTTCCTATTCTCGCTTCATCTTTTCTCTTTCGCTGTGTTTCTTTTCGCCATAAGCCGAAGCGGTCAAGCATAGTCGGCTTGGTTTTCTTTTCGTGTAAAACTATTTCTAGCATTTCTATTTTAGCAGGATCAAAAGATCCCGTCAGTGGCCACTGATTTTCTCGATCTTTCTTAGTGTGCTTGTGCCATACTTTGCTATAAGCTATAGCGAGTATTCCATATTTCACATACATGTCCTTATTAGGGGTGCCCTCCTGTGGAGCCGGATGACTGACCTCTAATAAACGGTCCGGGCTGAACCAATTACCAATCAGTGGGGAGAAGATAGGCATGACGTATAATCTGACAAATAAAGATCTCAAACAATTGTGGACAAAGGTCCACACTACCTATCCTTCGATGCCTGCAAAGAGAGAGAATATTCCTACTCTTCGTTGTTTGCAAACAGAGAATATCTCAAAAAGAACCAGTGTACCAAATAGCTAACGAGCTAAACAAACCAATAAAGCGCAATACTAGTATTCAATCCAAACAATTCCAATACGATCAATCATTCGACAGCAGTTGTTTTCACGACCTTACCCGGACCGCATGGACAGTTCTTCGTCTTCCACTTCCAGCGCCCGGTCGTCCTCTTTTCTCCGTATTAGCCGTGGCACTCCTGTGGGATCCCAGTCAGGACCGTAGGTCACTCGAGAGAGGTCCTTTCGGAACGGGTGAAGTTTGGATGATTGGCCGCCAGACTAGGGTCTCTTTCAGGCAGGTGTACTTTCCCGATCGTTGCAGTTGTTCACTCCGTCGTTGAGACCTCTCTACCGGACCTCGTGTCGCTGATGGGCCCCACGTTGGGGGCCAATTTGTGGAAAAACAGCCAATCTCTAGCGAGTACCCAGGCTATTTGGCGCAAGACACCTCTAATTCCCAATATCATTAGTTACCGAAATAAAGAGGCAGGGGCTGGAAACTGGAATGCAAGAACAGATTTATAACTCCGGAGGAGAACACGTCAGGTCTGACACAAGGAATGTCTTCAGGAGGTGTTCTGACGACTTCTCCGCTGCTCCCCCTTTTTATACAATTTATAGTAACTTTATTGGTTGTCAAACATCCTAGGAATTCCCGCCCCCAGCAGGTTCTCAGTCCCAACAGTTTGTCGACCCCACCCGGATCTTAATTAGTGATTGATAGCTCGCAGCTGGACATTCCGACAGGATCTGTAGATGTGTGGGATCGGTCAGATCTAAGGTTTATAAAAGGGATAAGATCAAGCATATCTGTTCAGGCAACAAGTCCTGCTGCGTGGGGGCAATAAACTATGTCCGCAAGGCGTGGTTTACAGCCTGGGACCGGATCGAGTGGACCGGTGCAATTGGGGGTTACCAGAAGGGCCTTCTTGAGTGTGGAGGATGAATGGACAAACGTGTTTAGGGCGGGAAGTGGCTCCGGGGTCTTGTCACAAGGACATGGTTTTATGACCTTAGTGCATTTGGTCATGCTGAATCAGGGCACCGGGGATGGTTGCGAGGCCAGGGTGAATTGTAGGTGACTTGAAAAGCGCGAGATGGTCGCAGCACCTAAAATGGATGCCGTTTACGTGTGGACAGTGGCTCTTTTTAGGCAAGATGGTGCCGGTGATGTTCACGTTTGTAAACTACGATTTAACAATCCCAGTGGTAGTTAGTCTCCTACCATTAGGAGACGTTGGTACCGGGAGCAAAGATCACTAATAATCTCCAAGAATAACTCTGAAAATCTAGGAGTTGCTCTCATAGGCCAATATGCTGCTACGAGGGCTCGGCTGAAGGATTTGGATGAGATTTTTATCCCTAAGATGTCCCCACTATCAATGCTCTGTGTCTCTATCTTAGTTACCAGTAGCTGTTTATTATAGAAAATGGCTACGCCTCCTCCCCTGCTGTCCTCTTGTCTGTTATGCCATAGAACATCCCCAGGGAGAGCGGCAATAACATCCGGGACTGAAGTCCCCCCATCCATGTTTCTGTAACCGCCAGAATGTCAGTCTCCAGCCTGGAGGAGCGCAAAAATCTCCAAGCTATGTTTCTGTAAAGAACGTGTATTAAGGACTGCTACATTAACCCCTTGTGGTTTAACATGCCCGGCATTTTTGTGTGTGTGGGGGGGGATTTGACGGAGGCCATAAATTGGCTACCCTTCTTATTTCCCACCTGTGTGGCTTCATCCATTTTATCTATCCTATTGTTCCCAGTAGAAAGGGTCCATAGCTCATCCGCAGAGTAGATTAGCGTGCGACCAGGGGTCCTGGCCCCGGCGCCCAGTCAACCACTGACGGCCGCAGACTGGCTTGCCTTTGGCATGCATTTGGCGGGTCCGCTGCACGTCAGCGCCATCAGCTGACTTTGTAGCTTTTGGTTGGACTTTGCTCTTCATCCATGATTACGATTGTTAGAGCTGCTATTGAACCTACTTTTTTTACCCAAGTGGGCTTATTGTCGGAACCCCACAAGTCTTACCTCTGCTTGTGAAGCGATTCCACAGAGACGACAGGAGCCACCGTCCCTGTACCTACCTGACCCGCCCGGACAGTACCACCCTGTATGTATGAGATGGGATCAGGGAAGGAAGCCAGAAAGGAACGAAACAGCCCGGCCTGTGTGGAGCTTGGGTAGGGTCTTGGCACCAACTGGAAGATAAAGAAGACCAACATCAGTGAAAGACCACCCCTCCCGCTTTCATTGCTGACAACTAAACACATACAGAAAGCCTGTTCACCCACGAACTCACCAGCGTGATGCAGACCGTCGTACCCAGGAACTCGGGGATGCTCCACGAGCAAATAACCAAGGAATAGCACTTCTGCCCGTAGGACAAAGTTAACTGGAGAACACAAGGAAGTGGTGTTCCTTCCGGGCATAAGGAATAACAAAACAGCGCGCCAGCGCGATCAAAGTACTTAGAATAAATAAATGGAAAGGAATCCTTACAACGCTCTCAGTTCTGTAAGCGTAGATGTACAACAACTGCACCCCAGCGCGACTGCTGTGAGGTAACCACTAGCGCTCCAGCGCGGCGAGGGACTTAAGAACTACGGTGCTCCCAGCGCGGTAGATACGAAATGAAACAAAACAGAGTTCCCAGCGCAGCTGCGGGAAGCAGGAAACACAACAAGACAAGCGCTCCAGCGTGGTGAGGGTTCAAAGGCTATTTAGCACTCCCAGCGCGGCAAGGGTTTAAAGGGTGTTAAAACGCTCCCAGCGCGGCTGCAGGAAACAAAGGAAGGATAAGCAGACAAGCGCTCCAGCGTGGCGAGGGTTCAAAAGGCTATTCAGCGCTCCCAGCGCGGATGAACAGAAACGAAAGACCAACAGCGCTCCTGCGCTCAACTGCATACTCTGAGGATTCTACAAGAATCCGAAGCACAGACCCGGCGGGAAAATGCGGAGATATGCGTTTTCCCCCGGAAGTGCGATGTCATGGCCAGTGCAGCAAACGACTAGACCGGGACTCCACTTCTGCCGGAAGTGAGTATCCCGGTCCTCTGTATGTGTGTAGCGGCCCCAAGGACACGGCAATTGCCGCAACATGACACTTATCTCCTATCTATTTTTTTTGTACCTCTCAAATGGGGGGAGAAGCTTATAGAGGCAGGTCTTTGAAGTGCACAGATGCCCTGCCTTGCCTCCCGACTAACCATATGCAGTCCTTTGTGTGCCGGCAGGACACAGCCTATTCAAATGTAAGAGGACTTGGGTCCAGCTCCTCCCTCCATTCCTGCCAGTGATGGCTCATCCAGGCACATCTAAACTCCCCATTGTCAGTCTGTCTAGAAGGAATACTCAAAGCCCAACTGTCACCCACACCCAGTCATGTGACCCAGAGACAGGCATGAAAAAGCGAAGGTAGGAAAAAGTAGGAAACCAGAATAGCATCTTGCACTTCCTAGATTATTCAAGATAATCAAAATGGGTCTGCTACTTTGTAACACAATTTCAACAACGTGGATACCATGAATACATATTATACTCAGGCACACAACATATAAGTTTGCTGGAATGTGAAACTCAAGTATTTGTACTTACATTTTCCATCAAAGCCGAAGAGATCACATGCTGTTAACAGCCACTGGGAGCTATTACAAGCAGAACCCAATTTTAAATGCCTGTTTACAGAAGAACATCTTTTTTCTTTCTCAAGATCAAGAAATCTAAAAGAACTACTATCCACCAGGACATCAATACAGGATCTTGAGCATAAAGGCATTTGTAAATTTTACAATTGTATACATTGTGGCAATGTAATCACAGACAGAGTTCTGTCACGCCCCTGCACGGGCAAACAAATCAAACTGCATCCTTCTTCATGCTGTAATTCTGATAAACTAATATATGCCATCAAATGCCCCTGTGGTCCTCTAGACATGGGCAAGACCAAAAGGAAAGTCAGGATCAGAATCACAGAACATAAGAGCATGGTACATACAAACAACCATATCTCTGATCTTTTGCTCCATTGTTTGGACCACAAACAACATATCATATCCCAATTATGCTATACTTGTCAGGACTGGGCAGAGTAAATCTCCAAGCGGCCTGAAGCTGAACGTTTTAAGAGGAAAGATGCACAAGTACACCTATGCCGTGCTTTGTAGGGTCATGTCATTGAGATTAGTCTCCTTCTCACTCCGTTGTCTGCATCAATCTCTGTGGCGGAATTCCAAGATGGCCACTTGAGATGACCGACCTGGTTGTCGGTCTAGTGTTTTGGCAGCGTTTGCAGCTCGGCTGTGCTCATGCAAAGCACTACGCACTACGCCTGAAATTTTTGGGGAAATGGCTGTTTTCATATCTGTGGCAGTTTTCTAAAGAAAGGAAAGCGGTCTGAGGGCACTTTAATTGGTCAGAGTTTTGTTTTCACTGTAGGTAATCTCTGTGAAGAGGTGAGTCTTGTTTCTAAAACTTTTTCAGCGCAAAGATATCTTAGACTTATTGTCTGAAGGGAAATATTTCCTAGCCTTTCAGTATATGCATTATTAGTCACTCTCATAGGAAGGTAGTTTGAGGACGAGACATTTCTATTCCTGACTAGCAACCAGTAGTTTTCGACTTTGGAGAGCTCAGAGTCTATTTTTCACAGTTGTGTTCTTATTTCTTACAACCTCAGGGAAGAACACTTTTCAGAGAGACTATGTCATTAAATGTCCCATAGAAATAGAGAAAGTATTGTAAAGCTCCAACGTTTTGAGACTTCATTCTACTAGAATACAGAAGACTACAGAAAGACATTCAGTTCAAAAGATTTGACAAGGTTACAGTTTCCAGTAAAGAAGCCAGCAGAAGAAATATATATATATTTTTATATATATTTTTATATATATATATATATATATATATATATATATAGATATATATGTATGTATGTGTACTTGCCAACAACGATCAACAATTCTAACCAATAGGAGACTAGAAGAGTTTCAGCATCCGGGTTGTAACTGATATACCCTGCAAAGGAAAAGAAGTGGAAAAGGAGTCTTTACATAATTTGCATATTAACAAGCCCAGGTTAAGACAGGTAACAGAAGTGATATAAGAGAAATAGTGAAGCTAGAAATTACATTAAGGTAGTAACATTCTTGTCTATTTCACAAAGTCCCACAAGAAGAAGTCCACTTACCAGTAGGGAAAAACAGTAGTCACGACCTAGACTAAAATACACACAAGGGAGCAGCTAGCCACAAAGAAAGGACAGGTATTCTAGAGAAGGGCTTTTAGTTTTGGGTTAGTGCATTGTTAAATGTGGTTACAAACACATTCTCTGTTTCAGGAGACAACTTGGAGCCAAGCCGGAGTTGTAGTCCAGAAGAAGAGTAGCTGTGGCAGCCTCTTTTCTTCCAAATTCCCTTTCCCCCTCTTTGCTGCTTGTGAACTTGTTCGCAGTAGCGCAGTAGGGGATAGTTGAATTTCCATCTGCTCCTTAGGAAAATCACAGTTCTGGTGCAGGTACTTGAAAATAATGTAATTGAGAAAGTCATTGTTGACTCCAATATCAATGTACAAACCGTATTGGAAAGGAGAAATATTTTGGATTAAATATCCCAGCAGTTTAGTGCCAAATGGGTTAACTGGTAAACTTGAAATTATCTTTTATTTGTAATGTATACTGTCAAACTAGCTCATTTGTCCGTATCGATATAAATTGACCATTTTACTCTCGATCTTATTTAAGACATTTAGCAATGCACTGTATCTATGCCTAAGTGTTCTATTATCCTGATATGTGTTGATAAAATAATAGTCATGTATCGGAATTAAAGCTGTTTTTCTATGGTTATTGATATTGCAGTTTCACAATACAGCTGACTTTCGTAAGGTTTGATATTCATACAGTGGTAGTACACACATGTAATCCAGGAGGCTCTGTATTGTTCTAGCTATTTTGAACATTGATCATTCAGTTTAATTTAGTATGTGTACATTGTCAGGGTATTCATATCACTTGTTAGGTATTTGACCTTGAAGCTTTCTTTGTTTGAATGGTGGTTCATGTTCTCCCAACAGGCCCGTAATGCATTGACAAGCTCTAAAAAAATAACATCATTGATAGACATTCTGTTGATGAGAACACTGGCTGATGGGTCTCTGTATACCTTTCTCACATTACATACGTTGAGGTTTTTAGGGCATTCACCTTTCACGATCAGTTAGCCCAACATGAAAGCTATGGACTGGAAGTTTGCATGACTGACGCTATTCCAATGTAAGTTTTCGACACACTTCACATGTGTTATTTAAAAGTACTTTTGACACAAGTTACGATTCTCGCACATTTATTTGTAGGAGAGAGGGTCTCATACATTGAATTAAACCATAACATTTGATTGACCACATCGGATAGCAGATTATCTTCGTTTATCTATCGATCGGGGCATTGTAAGCACGCTACTCACCTGTGAGGATCTCAAGGCCCTTACTTCGTTTACTGGTTATGTGCAACTTTTATGTAAGTGTGCATATTGATTTTGTTACACAGTGGTGCTGTACTTATGCACTTGTCATCGCATTATTACAGCTTCAATAATCTTGGTTTTTACTGGGTTGTTTCCAGCATCCCTGTAGGAATATATTACGTCATCTCATATAAGCATTACTGATGCAGCATTATGGGATATTGAGGCTTAAGTTCACCAGTGTTCACACTGGTGGGTGGCATGCGGTTACTCACTATTTCCATGTTAACACCATTCAAGCTTTTAAATCCAAACTCCATATGGATCTTATGCATGCTCTATATGTTTGATCGCATGGTTGTTTGAAAACTTGCATGCACAGTTGGTTGATTGTTTCTCTTGACCCCTTGTGGTCACACTTGGCTGTCAGTCCTGGGTTTCATGGACATCTCTACATGCCTGACCAAGATGTTCGTTTTTTATCTTTCTTCATATTTTTGTTTCCAGTGGTCACACATGCTTTCTGCCTTATTTATATATATATATATATATATATATATATATATATATATATATATATATACAGGTCCTCAGTATTGAATATGCTGAAGTTTTAAAGAGTCAGGTTTTATGTTGGTACAGATATATTGACGACATCTTTTTAATTTGGCGGGGATCTTAATCATCTGCTCAGATTTGTGGGCAATATTAATTGCAATGTTTTTAATTTGGGTTTTACTGCTCAGATGAGCAGATCTACTATTAATTTTATGGATGTTGAAATTTATATTGTAGATAACACCATAAACACCAAAATACACCGCAAGGCCACGTTAGGAAACACAATGTTACATGCCACCAGCCATCACCCTGTACACCTCATCCGGAGCATCCCCTACGGGGAGATTCTCCGGATACTTAGGATCTGCGGTGATGACCAGGAGTGCAGAAACGATTCAGAAAAGGGGGTGGTGATGAACAGAGTGTCTGAATTAAGCAGACCACTCTTACCCAGTCCAAAGATCAGGGCTTGATCCATCACCGTTATTTAGCTCACTGCACCATCCCAGCTCAGAACCTGGCTATATGCAAATTAGTCTGTCCCTGGCCCAGTGCATCATGGGAAGAGGGCAGACCAAACTACCAAGCCAATTCTTCACCGGAAAGGAGACAAGCTTCCGGGGACCGGTTTCTGGCATTTCAGCCGTCGTCGGCCCGGCTTGCTTGAATCCTGATGGTGCAGTGAGCAAGGGACTCATGTCTGAGTATACCCTGCCACACCTATAGTGGCCAAAAACGATTCAGAAGGCGGAGTGCAGAAAGGCGCAGGAGGCAAGTAAACTAAGATTCCTAGAGAGGGGGTACTCAAGCGGTCTTAAACACAGCGATTAAGAGAACAGCTAACCTACAGCAAGCAGCAGCTTTGGTGGAGCGCAGTAAACCTGTAATCAATAAAGCTGACGCTCCCACCAGATTAATCCTCTCCTATAGTCTCCAGCACAAGGCTATACGAAAAATAGTAACAAAAAATTGGTCTTTGATTAGGAGTGATCCAGTCCTGAACACTCAAACCACAAGGTCACCAATTTTAACATTCCGAAAAGCTCCCTCCATGCGCAACACCCTGGTAAAAAGCAGTCCCGAGGTAATGTTACCAACCAACTGGTAAAGTCCAAGAGGGTGATTCAGGAAATGTAAAACATGTGGAGACTGTAAATATGGAAAAAACATGAGGGAGTATAGCACTCCATTCAAGCTCAAACCAGTACCTATAATGAAGAATTTAGACTGCAAAACAGAATTCGCAGTATATGTATTGGAGTGCACATGCAAGCTGAGGTATGTAGGAAGCACCAAGCTTCAAGTACATAAGCGAGTTCTACAACATCTTAGAGCTATTGCAAACAGCGGCGCAACCTACCCGGTGGCCCGGCCCTTCAAGGAATGTCATGGCAATAATTTACAAGATCTTAATTATGTCATTGACCGTATCCTACCTCAAAAAAAGAGGCGGACATCGGGAAGCATTATTGCGCAGATTGGAAACTCGCTACATCCTTGAGCTGAACAGTAAAATCCCACAGGGCTTAAATTTTACAGAATATTTTCGCTCATGTTTATGAAAAATGTATAATATTTCAGTGAATAGAGACAAATAATCAAGATTGGGTAGCTACAGATGAACTGATACAGATATTAGAGTAACCAGCTTTCTTACAATTTAATCTATTTATAAAAGAGAAAAGACACAAATATTTTATTGCACAATTTTGCACAATGAATGGTCATAGGTATGACCATTTGCACATTGAACACATTGCACTTTTTTAGCCATTTAAGGAAATGGAGCACTTATGCAAATTATGCCCACTTGGGCAGTATTACCGATCACAGGAACGTTTCTTTACATCCCTTGTTTACATTGCGTAGTTTTCACATTATTGCAGTACATGCTTTGTTTATACAGCAGCTGCTATACATTCGGATGTTTTTGAAAGCATACTGAAAAACCCAGCAATAGTTTTTTAATGCAATGACTTTTTAACATTTGAGTGTAATGTATAAATAATGAATTTGTCAATATTTATATATTTATTTATTGACTGTCAATATTTATTAGCGGCTAAATAAGGGGTTTATAACTGTTTTTAATGTTATTTTAACATTGAGACAAATTACGTTCCTAATAGTGTGTTTTCCATTTCCATGCTAATAAAATGTAACACTATTGCTTTAAAAGGATGGCACTCCTCATGCACGTCATGTTGAGCAAGGGCACTGAGTTGCCCGAAACGCGTCATGGCGGTGGTCCAGGGCGAAATGAAATAAACCCATATCTGCACCTGAATCTGGGTCTGCGTCCATCTTTTTGCATTTTGAAACTGCGAGCGGAACATCAAGTGTATATGTATATATATGTATATATATATATATATATATATATATATATATATATATATATATATATATATATATATATATATATATATATTACCTACTGGCGGTCGCCAGTAGGTATATATAGTTAGGATTTTTTCTCTATGGGATTTCTGAAAATTCTATGTCTAATAACTTTGGCGTTAGTGGACGGAATTGGCTGAAATTTTCAGGAAAATGGCACATTTTGTTTCTGAGCAGGTCCTGGAAATTTGGGGGGGTTCCGTCAAGGGGGGGCCGAGAAAAAAAGGGGGTCCCAAAACGCGTTTTTCCCATGTTAATTTCCATAGGGCGGTTGGCCTCACTTTTAGCCCGAACGGCTGAATGGATTTGCACGAAACTTGGCAAAATTGTAGGGACTGTTAGCCCGATGTGCCTTTGCTAGGTCTCAATATATGTGCTTCAGTGGATTTTGAGAAATTAACGTTTAAATCAAGATATAAATCTGTAACAGCGCTCCGGGCAGCGATCCGGTTAGCGAACTTTTCGTGTATCGGAACTTTGCGATGCGAAGCTGATTGGCCCTCCGGTGTCTCAACATTCTAAACAGTCCGGAGCGGCCGCCATCTTGTCTCTCGGTAGGATCGAGAGACAAGAGGAGGCCAAAACAAAGGGGGAAATTACCATAAGGGGGCATAGTAGATCCTCGTTGACCCCCTAGGTTTTATGTGGAGGTTTTAAAAGGGCCTAGGAGGGTCCCAAAAAAAAAAAAATTTTTTTTTTTGCGTGGTAAGCGCCAAGTTCGCGAACCGGAAAGCGTTCTGGGCAGCGTACTATAAGGATAAAAGAATGATAGACTTTTCTAATACTGTATGTTAATTATTTGTTGTTTTTGTTCGTTTTTTTTATTTATTTATTTATTTTGATTTAAAAAAAATGTATTTATTATTTTCATAGTTAATTAAAACTTCCAGCATTACATCATCTGGAATCTCGTCAAACATGGATGTTTCTGTGTCTTGTAAGCTTTCAATAAATTTTTCATCAAAAGATTCATCCATAAAATCTTCATCCACATTTTGTTCAGTTAAAATGTCTTCTGTTGTAATGTCGAAGGAAACATTAGTTTTTTCGTGCTCCCCTTCCATTTTTTTGCTGTAAATTGCATAAAAAATAATTATATTAGAAAAGTTAGGGCACTGTTGGGTTTAAGTTCAGACATGTAGTTCTGTTTTTTTAACAGTGAAGTTAAAGTAAGTAAATTCATAATTATAGCAGAGAAGTGTAAGTCAATCAATAAATATAACAGAGGAGCTTATCTGTATCTATTACTATAGCAGGGGGACAGTAAATAATTATCAATAAACGTTTTTACAAATTAATTTAAAGTGCCACTTACAAATTATCAATTTACTTTACAGGGAGGTGAAAAGGCTCTTGAAATGTAGTTCAGTAAGTAGCAGTGAAAATGGCTGTGTTTCCTTCTCTTCCTTTATATATATTCAGGTATATAACCAATCAAATGTCAGGTAATAAAAATTGTAAATGAAAGTAAAGTTTTCATTGGTTGTCAATTCCAATATTTTAGATGTGTTTTGTGAAGTAATTTACCTCAGGGTATTTAGATAGGTCTACAGGCTAAATGGCTAAATGAAATTTCAATCAAATTTGTGAGAATGAAAGGGATTGTTATGTAGTATGAGCTAATCTATATTTGGTGAGAGTGTCTCTAGTCGTTTTTCTGTAAATTACTTTCCCACCTTTTTTTAGGACCGCTTTCTGGAAAGCGGCCCGGTTAGCGAACCTTAAGCGTCACGGGAGTCCACCATTTTGTGTTTCGGTCGCTTTAAGATACAAGATGGAGGGCAAATAATGTTCAGAATGGGTAGAAGGGGGCACTGTAGACTTATCTTGACCCCCTAGGTTTTCTGAGGGTGGCTGAGGAGGCTTATATGTGCGGAAAAAAAACATTTTTTTAAAAAATTCCGCGAGGTTAGCTTTCGGTTAGCGAACCGGGTAGCGCCTCGGGGAGCGTATTTTGTGGAAAATTAGTGAAAAAAGTTAGAAAAAAATAATAATTGTGAGTGATTAGATGAAGGGTAGCTCTGAGAAGAGCTTTTGGGTTTATGGTACATTTAGGTACTTATAAGTAGGTACCAATGCACAGTCTTAAATTCAGAATGAAAATTCTGTTGCCCTCATCTGAGAAGTGAACTCCATCTCCTCTGTAGATATCTTGCATGTAGTAACGCAAGTTATTGTTGTACAGGGAGCCCATTCCATGGTCTCTGATGAAAGCTGAAACAGATTTGTTTACATGCTTCCTCGACTTCTCAATTTGTGGACAAAATTGGTTGGACCACCTCCATTTCTGTCTTTGGCATATTTTGGAATATACCAAGGCAGTTTGAGGAAAAAGTGCCATTAATTGCTCAAAGGTGTCCTTTAAAAGCATTTCCAGACCTACCCCTGTCAAAGTGCCCAAATCCTTACCTCCACAGTGCACTATTAACAGGTCAGGTTTTGGCAAATGCATAAAGGTTTTCACCAATGGTATCAATTGGTGACATTTTAATCCTCTTTGGCCCAACCACTTAATTTCCACATCTTGTAAATTGAGGTTGTGTAAATTTCTGTTCTCAGCATACCTTTGAGCCCAGTGGATGTAACTATGTCCAACAATCCAGACGTTAAACATGGTGGGAGAAGGTTGTGCTGCAGTCAGATGAAGTGTGGTAATGAAAGGGCAGTTGAAACAGTAGGAGTTTGTAAAGAAAAAAAACTGTGGATTTCCAATGCTAATGATTCATTAGCAGTGATTGGTGTATTTCCATTTCTGAAAACAGAAAGTTAGGGTGCATGGATGTGTTCTTTGAAAGATGTAATTTGAATGGTCAAGGAAGAAACTTTTAATGAAAGATTGCACTGGATACGCAGGTGCACTGAGAGTTCAGAGTTCAATTGAAACATTGTTGTGTGAATTTGCAAACATGAGAGGTCTTCCAGGAGGTCGTTGCTATGGAAAAAAGGCAGAGAGGGCAGAGGGGGGAAGGGTTTTGATTTGAAAAAAGTGAGGGAAGAGTTATGATTGGCTAATATGAGAGATATGTGAAATGAATATCTGTATTTCTGTGCTTTCAATAGCTGCAGCCTCTGGAGTGCATCCTTTTTCTTCTGCTGAAGACAGTTTGGTGTATTTCTGAGACTGTTTTCAAAACTCAAAAAGTATTTGCTAAGGTGAGAAAAGATTTATTTATTTTAGATAGAGAATAGTATGAATTAAGGAGAAAATGATGAAGAAAGCTGTGTTTTTAAACTGTGGCTTTGTCTGTAGTGATATAGAAATAGATTTTGTTACTTTGAGAAATTGTAATTGCATATTCGGTGTAGCATTCTGGCATGCAGTAACACAAGTTATTGTTGTATATGAAGCCCATTCCATGGTCTCTTATGTAAGCTGAAACAGATATGTTGTTTTTAAAAACCATTTTTGAAATCAATTACATTTCTGGATATGTACTGCTAGAGCTTCATAGGTTGTTTTGGGTCATATTTATAAGGCATTTGAGTGTATTTGATGTTATTTTTTCCTTTTTAAATGGAAAGCATTCCTCATGGGGCAAGTGTCTTGTAAATACGCTCCCACCTGCGCTTGGCAAATTTAGATTTTGATTATGGGAGTTACATAGCCATGTTAATAATGTCCAAAAATGGTGCTAGGGCATTCCAGAAAACGCTTTCATGTGTCTCAAGGACATTTTCAGTCATTTCCTCTTGAATGCAGGTATACAATTGATTTATATGCTGTGTTTAAAAACGATTCTTTTCTATGATGTTATTTTTTCCTTTTTAAATGGAAAGCGTTCCTCATGGGGCCATGAGCAGTTCTTAGCCATGTTATCCAATGGGAGGTGGATAACATGGCTAAGAGCATATGCTGGATAATGCATGAATATCGCTGACTTTTCAGCGATATTCATGCTTTGCGGCCGTTTTTTATCGCATTTGCGAGCAGTTCTTAGCCATGTTATCCAATGAGAGGTGGATAACATGGCTAAGAGCATTTGCTGGATAATGCATGAATATTGCTGACTTTTCAGCGATATTCATGCTTTGCGGCCGTTTTTTATCGCATTTGCGATAAACCTTGCTAATAGCAAGGTTTATCTGCGATAAAAATCGCCGATGTGCGGCGATAATTTTTGTCTCTAAACAAGTTATCGCTAGTTGTTGGTAATATGCCCCCGGGTTTTTGTTTGCAGGAATCGGGAGGCGGGAGAGTAGCACTCAAATCAGTAGTCTGACGCCTGAATCGGGAGGGTTGGCATGTCTGGATTCTCTACAGCTGGGGCTAGGTGATAGCCTGGGACCGGCCTGGCATGTAAAATGGCTGCCGTGCACGACAAAATTGTGGCATTGTAAAAAAGACAAGATGGCGCAGACAATGTTTATCAATAAGGATTCATTTATAACGAAATATTTTATCGCACTGACAAATTGGTGGTCAACACTTCCTGATTTCCTTCGAATCGAACGTTAACAGACGTCACGCAGCAAAAAAAAAAAAAAGCTCACGCACAGCCGCTGGAACACATGTATCAACATATATGAGCCTCCTCAGCCACCCTCAGAAAATATAAGGGATTAGGATACGTCTCCCGCACCCCCTTATACCTAGTAATTTAATTAAAATGAAGCACAAAATGGCGAATTCCCGTTTCGCCAGCAGTTTGCGGCCCAGTTCGGTGTTCGGAAAGCGCTTCTACCGTGAAAAATATATTTTTTTTATTTTCCCCACGGGACCCTTTAAAAACCCCAACAACATTCCTAGGGGGTCAAGAGGGGTATACCTTGCCCCCTTTCATTAAATTCCCCCTTCGTTTTTCACCTCTTCTTCTCTCTCGATCCTACCGAGAGATAAGATGGCGGCCGCTCCGGTCTGTTTAGAATGTTGACAGACACCGGGGAGGCAATCAGCTCCGCATCGCAAAGTTCCGTTTCGCAGGTGGGAGCGTATTTACAAGAAACTTGCACCATGAAGAACGCTTTCCATTTAAAAAGGAAAAATAACATTATAGACACTCATATGCCTTATAAATATGACCCAAAGCAACCTATGAAGGTCTAGCAGTACATATCCAAAAATGTAATTGATTTCAAAAAATCGTTTTTAAACACAGCATATAAATCAATTGTATACCTGCATTCAAGAGGAAATGACTGAAAATGTCCTTGTGATGCAGTGCTGGTGCAAAAGATTTTCTATGTTAAATAATAAGTAGGGTGTTAAGTTTTTGATGACTGTTATTCATTTACTGTTTGGTAATAGTGGTTAATAACATTTTTTATTATATTTTTCCACAGATTCAACTGCAGATCTTTTTTTTAATTTGAAAAATGCCAACGAAAAATCGTATTAGAAAGGCTAGAAAATGTCAAAGACAGCAGGATGATGTTTTATTGCAGCAGTCCTCTTCCCCAAATACTTATCAAAACACCAAGAAAGCTCCGGGTAAGAGCACAAAATCATTCTTAAAAAATATTTTTAGTAAAAAAAGTATTTTTCGCAAAAATGTTTCAGTTCAGAAAAAGAAGAGTAATTTAAATGGAAAGGAAAGACCCATCAAAAATGTTATTGGTAGAGGAAGAGATAACTCTGTGCATGATAGTAGAAGGAAACAACAGTTTAGGGACATTCGAAAACGAATGTTTTGTAACAGGATAATAGTTAATTTATTAAAAAATATTAAAAAATGCCAACAGAAAGCGGCATTTTATAAGAAGAAGAAAAATGTAGAGAAAATTATTGATCATGCTTTTGAAATTAAGCGAAAGTTGTTTATTTTGGTAATCAATAGAATTAGGAAACTAAGCAAGGTAATTTCTGATTTCAAAACAAACAGTAGATGGAAGAGAGTAGTAAATCGTAGTAACTTTTGTGAAGTTTTTTCCGGAGAATGGATGCATAGTTCAAGTTCTGAGGCATTTTTTAATGAGGAGTTATTTTCAGGATAATGATTTGATGTTTGCAGTTGACACCAGTGGTCGAGCTTATGAAGTGAAGGATGGTTGTCCAGTTGAAAAAGAAAAACTTGTGACAACAGAGACAGAAGAGGTGCTAAGTGATGAGGTTTTAGGAAGACGTCCTAAGGGTCCTGTGTACATTTGGAAGTGTAGTTCTATTTGCAGTGTGCGACAGGTTTCCATCAATTTGCTTTGTGATTTTATACGGACATTTAATAAGAAAAGTTTGAAGCAGAAAATGAAGTTGTTGCAAGATTTAGATCCTTGCAGAGTGAGACAAATGACAGGTTTGCGTGGTCATTCACTGGCTTGTGTTTCCAGGAGAGTATGCCAGAGTGTTTTTCATCATTTCAGGATGCTAGCAGTGCATCATAATAAAGTGAGAAAATTATTGAGAATGTTGTATTATGCTAAGAGTCCAGCAATTATGCTTAAACAATTATGTGCTGCTCTTTTGCATGGTTCTGAAATAGATGTGAAGAATATTTGTGAAGAAATTGAGTTTTGTTACTTTGGTAGTAGAGATGAGAATGTTCAAATTGACCCAGAAGTAGAGGGTTATGTTGAAGATAATGTACAGGTTTCCAGTACAGATAATTTTCAGAAGGAAATTGCCACGTTTCAGATGAAATCAAGTGAGAGGCCTAATTTCACTTGTGTATGTTGTCGACGCACTTATTATAAGAATCAGACTAAGGTAGTGGATTTATATGCAAAAAGTGAAAGGGAAAATAATAGTGAATGGAAGGATTTTGCCACATACTTGATGGTAGAAAATTATTTTGATTTAGGATCGGATCAACGTGTGTGTACTTATTGTTGTAATAAATTAAACCAAAACCAGATGCCTGCTAGGGCAGTTTATAATAATCTGGAATTGGTTGAGATTCCTTCTGAATTGAAGGATTTAAATACTTATGAATCTATTTTGATTCAAAGTATCCATCCCTTTCAGGCTATTGTAAGAATGGAGCCAAAGACAGGGAAGTTACCTCCAGCAGATTTACAGAGAGGATTAAAGGGAAGAGTTGTTTATTTGCCTCTAGATTTGAACAAAAACATTAACACAATTGGAATAGAAAAAGTGGAAGAGGAACCTCTGGTTATCTTGGTTAATGGGGTTCCGACAAAGAATAAGAAAATATGGCAAGATTTATTGGATGTTAGGAAAGTCAAAAAGGCAACAGTGTATTTGAAGAAAAATAATAAGTACTATAAGAATGTATATGTTGCAGAAGAGGAAGTAAGTGATGAAGAGGATAGCGATTTGTGTGCTGGCCAAATTGAGAAAGTAGAGGCCTCTAAAAGTGAAGAAATATATGAACATTATAGTGTTCATCCTTTGCATTCCAAGGAAGTCATTGGGTATGCTATTGAGTTGTTTCAAATGAAACAAGCCAAAGGGAGTCCCATTAGTGTTTGGGAGGAAAGTTTGGAAGCTCGGTGTTTCCCACAGCTATTTCCCACAGGTCGAGGAGGAAGATATGATGAGCGACCTCATCAAATTCCTGCGTCTGAATACCGGACTTTACGATTGTATGCAGAAGATCCTAGGTTTCGTCAATGCATTCCCTATTTGTTTCATCTCCTGTTTAAAAGCGATCTGTCTGGACGGTCATATGCAGTGAACCACATCTTAAAAAGTGGTATACAGATGCGAAATATCTCGGCAAGGGACTTTATGCATAAAGTGAATGTCCAAGACAGTATTTTGGATTCTCACTTAATTAATCTCATGGCGTGTCAGCGTGGTACTAATGAGTACTGGTACCGTCGTCATGGTGATTTAAAATGTATGCTGAGGAACTTAGGAACTCCGACATGGTTCCTCACTCTGAGCTGTGCCGAGTATGGCTGGGAAGACTTACTTGAATTTCTACGAGAGGCAAATGGAAATATTGAAAACATTGAATTCAAGACACCTGGAGAACTGTGTTCTTTGGATCCTGTGAATGTATGCAGGTACTTCAATCATAGATTTGAAGCTATGATGTCTTTCATCACAAATAAGAAGAATCCACCTCTTGGAGAGGTGTTGGATTTCTTCTGGAGAAAGGAGTACCAAGCAAGAGGTGCTCCTCATATACATATGTTGTTGTGGATCAAGGATGCACCTAAATTTGGAACAGATCCGGATGACTTAGTGATGAATTTCATAGAACAGTATTCTACGTGTGCTGTTCCAAACGCAACGGAGAAGAAAAGCCTAAGAGAACAAGTTCTACGTTTCCAAAGCCATCGTCGTAAATTCAGAAACAAGGACAAGTTCTACACCAAATGTCGTTTCAACTTTCCAGGACCGGTGATTTCTAAAGGAAAAGTGAACAGTTTGATGTCTTCACTGCGACATAATGTGACGAGGAAATCACCCAAAAATACATACAATTTGAAAAGGAACGAAGAGTCCAAGTACATCAACGACTACAACCCAGTGATTTTGTCCATGTGGAATGCTAACATGGATATACAGTTTGTGGGTGACAACTGTATGGCTGTGGCTCGGTATGTGACATCTTACATCACCAAAAAAGAAAAGACAGAACTGAAGGATATGTGGGAGGACATTTCCCATGAAAAGAGCCTCAGCAAGAAGTTGTACAGTTTCAGTCTGAAGATGTTGTCGCATCGAGAAATCGGAGCTTACGAATGTTCAGATCGATTGTCTTCAGCAAGTCTCTATGCCAAATCCAGGAGTATTGTTTGGGCGAGTCTTGGTCTTGCTGCAACGCGAAATCGGGTTCTAAAACCTGTCCGGGAAATTGAATATTTGGCAGAAAAGGAACCAAACAGTACCGACATTTTGAAGACCAACATGTTGGACACATATTATCCAAATCGAAGCAGTCACCTTGAGAATGTTTGTCTATATGAGGTTCTACAAAATTATATATTCAAGAGGAACATCAAAGAAGATATTGAGAAAGGAGTGTATGCTGTAATTGGAAGTGAGGGATGCTTGGTCAAGCAAAGAAAATGCCAATTAGTAAACCATCGAAAATTGAGTGGCGAATCTTCAGAAAAAAATGAGTTTTTCTATTTAGCACTTTTGCAACTTTTCAAGCCTTGGCGTGCAGAAGAGGAACTGCTTGGAGATTTCCTCTGTTACGAAGACTCTTTCACTGCTGCTAAGGATAGCATAGAATGTCCTGCTTTTCCCAAATATCAAGAAATGCTAACTTTGGAAATTGAGCAGGAAGCAACGATTGCAGCCGAGATTGCCAGAGACAGTTCTCAGGACAGTCAGAGTTCTGTTTCATTGAGTCAAGATCCACTTGGAGGACCTATTATCGAAAATGAAGCTGCCACTGCTATGAATGAAGTGGAAAGAGCCATGGCACATGCTCAGGAGGATTCAGTTAACTTAGAAGACTTGGAAAAACAACTCAACGTTGAGCAGAGGAAAATATATGATGAAGTTACCAAGCAAATTGAGCATGGATTAAGTCATGAGAAGAAAGAGTGCTCATGTACATCGTCGAAGCCTGTCCTACTGTATGTGAGTGGAGAAGCGGGAACTGGAAAAAGTTTCCTCATTAAAGCAATTTCATGCTATCTGCAGGAAAGGACTGAGTCATCGCTGTCTTGTGTTGTCACCGCTCCTACTGGACTTGCAGCACATAACATTAAAGGTATTACTTTGCATCGTCTACTAATGCTGCCGGTGGAGCATGACAACAAATTACAATATCACAAGTTATCTGGGGATGCTTGCTTTGAAGTTTCAAGAGTCTTGAGGAAAATGAAACTACTTATCATTGACGAAGTAAGCATGGTTTCCAATGTCATGCTTGCCTTTGTGCATTTGAGAATGCAAGAAGTACTTAAAACTGAATATGATGTGTTATTTGGTGGCAAACACATCATTGTTTTCGGAGATCTTCTGCAGCTGACACCAGTAAAAGGAGAACCTGTGTTCAAAATACTCACGCATGAAGATACCAGGAAGTGCCTAGGGAGCATTGGCAACGTCAATATATGGTTAAACTTCAATTATGCTGAACTGCATGAAAATATGCGTCAGGCAAAAGATGAAGATTACAAGAATATTCTACAAGATATTAGAATTGGAAAAGTGACCGAGCATGGAAAAGAAGCTTTAAATGCACGATTACTTTCAAATTTATATCCCGAACAAGAGATTGTGGCTGAGAATATTTTTCAGAAAATTACAGAGAAGAAATCCGGAATATGTTTGATGCCAACTCTTGCAGAATGTGCCATCTTCAACAACAAAATGTTGAATTTAGAAAAGCAAGAGATTGTGAAACTTGAAGCTATTGACAAAATAGAGCACATGGGATCAACAATTATTTTGTCAGAAAATTTGAAATCAAAATTGGATTCATTAGAGAAGACTATATCTAAAACAGCGGGTTTTGAAAAGACTTTGAATGTGTGTTTAAATTGCCGAATCATTTTGAGAAGAAATTTACATGTTGAAAGAGGTCTGGTAAATGGATCAATGGGTAATGTTGTTGATTTTGAGAAGTACAGAAATAGAGATGGAATAGAATTTTAAAAAATTAAATTTGATGGCATTGAGGAAGTACAGCTAATTGGTCGTTGTTCTGCTAGGTTTTTGCTTGTTAAAGACTTATATGTTCGCTGTAAACAGTTTCCTGTTTGCTTGGCATATGCGGTAACAATTCATAAATCGCAAGGTTTAAGTGTAGACAGTGCATTGGTGAATATTGGCAGTTCTGTGTTCAAGGAGGGTATGGCATATGTGGCATTGTCACGAGTTAGAACTTTATCAGGATTGTACTTGATTGACTGTGATGTCACAAACATTTGTGCGGATCTAGATTGTGTTAAGGAATACAATAGGTTAAGAAGAGAGTATGCGCCACATTTGCCTCAATATCCTTTGTTTGAGAAACGTGTGGTAGGCCGGAAACGTAGAAATATCAGTAATAGTAGGGAGGTTGTTGCAAAAAGACTAAAAGTCAATGAACCGAAAATTGTTAGCAGAAAGAAAGTGGATTCTGTTGAAGATGTTGTCGGTTTTCAATTTGAAAACCGTTCTGGTGTCAACTGCTATGCAAATGTAGTGGTTAATGTTCTCTTTTCACTAGAGAGTTTAAAAGAACAGATTCTGTTGAATTCAGAACAAATTTTATGCTGTTTGTTGAATTCTGTTTTCGAGAAATGTAGCACTGATCGAACAAAAGTAGAAAGTGTGTCTGAAGTTCGTTATCTGTTAGATGAATGTTCAGGTCAAACAGACTTCTCTGAAGATAATCAGCAAGATTGTCAGGTGTTTTTAATGTATATGCTTGATGTATTGCAAGATGAGGGTGTAGATGTAGATCACCTGTTTGGGCTTTCTTATCAATGGCAGCATGACTGCGAGAATGGAAAGGGTATCAAGTACTACTAGTGTAGACTCAGAAAGATTTATATATTTAACTTTGCCAGACAGTAAATCAGTCTCCTTTAATAAGCTAGTAAATGCAGCGGATCACAACATGGAGTGTAGCCAATGTAAATCTGAAATGATGTCAACATTATTTATACGTAGATATGGACAGTATGTCATTTTAATGATCCAATGTAGGCCTGATGGATCAAAATTGTCAACTTTAATAAAAAAATTTGTGGCTTCTCAGCTTTCAATATCAGGAAGGACTTTTGTAACTGTAGCAATTATCTATCACGATGGTCCTTCAACAACATCAGGACATTATACAGCTTATTTAAAGTCTGTAACTTTCAAAAAAAAATTGCCGTTTGACCTTAAAAATTCTTACCTGGTGTTTTTAAAACCAAAATTTTAATGAAAGAATCTCGGGATTTCCTGTGAAGAATTGCAAAAGGTTCATGAAGTAGAGGGAATGTAAGTCTGCAATGCTGTCTAGATTATTGGTCCAAAAGTTTTAATTATAATGTCAATTTAAAAATCCAACTATATAAACCTGATGCAAGTAAGTCTGCTTCATAGTAAGCAGTATCAGTGTCATAGGAAAAGGAGAACATGAGTGACAAAGAAGGGTAAGATATTAGTAGTCCAGGATTGTGAAAATAATCTTAAATGTATTCTTTTTGAAAGTTGCGAAAATAGAAAATGTCGGGATTTGATTGGAAGAATTACAAGAGTTGCGAATCGCGGCAACATGATTTGGCCTAGTGGAAACATGTGATAGAATGAGAGAAGTCTTTTCTTCTATGTAACATATTTTTCGTATCGATGGAGGTTTTCTTTCAGAAAGTGGCGGGCTGAAAATATTTATAGCACAACAGAGTGGATACTGTTCATAGGAGATCCTTCGACGTCATTGAAAGTAAGTTAATTTTAAGGAGTTTTGAAATCAGATTTCTTAGGTTGTATGGGTTTTTTAAACAGTCATTTTGATGTCATGAATGATGTAATATGTGACATCATCAGCAGTGGATTGCGGGTGCGCGATATATAGTTAGCGCATCTAACTATATATGGAATTTCAATGGTTTTATGCGAGTAAAATAAGGTTTTGTAAATGCAAATCCCTAACTATATATGGCCTAAAACCAATGGTTTTTTCATTGAATATATATATATATATATATATATATATATATATATATATATATATATATATATATATATATATATATATATATATATATATAAACCTACTGGCGGTCGCCAGTAGGTAGTTATAGTTAGGACCTAGTTTCCATAGGAAATCCGCAACATTCTATTGAGAATAACTTTGGCGCCGGTGGACGAATCTTTGCGAATTTCTCGAAGAAGATGGCCTGCTCCGCTCATTCCCTGAAAGTTTGGGAGGGATTCGTCAAGTGGGGGCTGAGATAAAAGGGGGGGTCCCAAAACGTGTTTTCCCCATGTTATTTTCCATAGGACGTTTAGACACGGCTACAGCTCGAACGGCTGAATGGATTTATAAGAAATTTGGTAGAAAGGTAGAGTCCGGCTTGCAGATTACGCTTTTCTTTGAATGGTGTAAATCTGTTCAGTAGTTGCTGAGAAAATTAACTTTGAAAAAATATAAATTGGGCTACATTGGGCTATATATATGTTAGAGCCCAAATGTAGCCCAATGTAGCCCAAAGATGGCCACCAGAGACAAAAAAAACAAATGTAGCCTAAATATCCGCCAGATGTAGCCCAACTATAGCCCAATGACAGAATGTCCCAGAGTGTTCTAGGAACAACTAGAGCGCTAACAGTCTGTCAGAAGTTCCAGAACCTTTGCAGGAGTAGTATGATGCTGGTCCCAATGCCCACCTCCCAGTGCCTCCGCTTAAGAAGCAGATTCACTAGCAAGGGGGAAAGGGGTAGTGGACAGAGAAGAGAAAACCTTGACAACTTCTGGTACCCTCTCGGTCGTCTCAGGTAGGAATGAAACCTCTACAACCGATCTTCTGAAGTACCTAATGCACAGAACAGGGAAACATAAGACCACACTCTTCTCTATACTTAAACTCTATTAAATAACTGAAGCTGATCCTACCAGGAGTTCTCTAGGCAATGCTTCTCTTCTATTGGTGGTTTTTCCTACAGGGAGCGTAAGCTGGAACAAAAAGGAATTGGATAAGGATTTATCTTATAACCTTTCTTCCTAATACTAATTTTTATGCTGTTTTTCCTATACCTGTAACTCTCCTGTAGACGCTGTACTTCTGGGGGTCTTCTGATTCAACTGCTCAATGCAAGCAATGTAGAGTCTTGACTCCAAGGGGTCCTCAGGTAACTCGCAAAAAGGTACAAGGGAGGAAAGAAGGAAAGGAAAGAACTAGGGCAAGCGCATTGAGGAAACAGTACAGGAGTCAGGGAATATGCTTAAGCTTAGGTGCGAATTTCTTACTGTCTTATTAGAAGTTCTGTTCTTGCTCACCAAGTCCAAATGAGCTGAAGACTTTTCTTCTGGAGCTTTCTATTTTCCGGAGCTTTTGAAGACTGGATATTTTCTGACTGACTGACTGAAGAGACGACTCTGTAGACGCTGAACTCAGCACTGCAAAAGGTTCTCACATGAACCGTTCTTCAGCTCGAATGCGGGCTCTACTCAGACTAATTAGGAATTTCTCTCTGCGAAGCCCCCAAGAACGCTGACTGAGAATTCTGTAACACTGCTCTCTTTCACTCTCTACGAAAAACTCCGTTACCTCCTGTCATGAATTATTGACACGGAGCAACGGGAAAACATGACTGACTCTAAAGAAACGTTTTTGAAGTGCGCAGTTAGTAGCGCACAAACGTTCCAGGAACACTAGCCTGCACTAGACCTTCTGGGGAACAAGACTGCACTTGCGGCGGCCATCTTGAGGGGGAGTCGTGATCGGTGAATAAGTGAACCAAACTCCTACACAGTTAGGTTTGGACAAAGGACGTGCCCTCACATCGGATTTGGAAGCACTAATGACAGCAATTCTGAGGTTCCTGACAGTACCCCCTCTCAACGACCGATTTATCGGTCCAGGTTTGAATGGTTTCTGTGCATGAAATCTTCGTATTAACTGTGGGGCATGGATATTAGACACTGGTTCCCAAGTCCTCTCTTCTGGCCCATACCCCTTCCAGTCTACGAGATAAAAAAAGTTTGCCTCCTTTTAACTTAGAATCAAGGATGTCCTTAACTTCATATTCAGTGTGTCCCTGGATTTCTAGTGGATCTGGGGTTTACTCAATCTCATTTGGGATTTTATTTTCTTCAATAAAGATACATGAAAAACAGGATGGACACCTATCTTAGCGGGTAACTTCAACCTTACTGTGACTGGCCCCAATACCTTCTCAATGGAATATGGACCTACAAACCTAGATTGGAACTTCCTGTTGCCCTTCAAATGTAAGTTCTTAGTGGATAACCACACCTGATCTCCCACCTGATACCTTGGAGCAGGTCGACGATGTCGATCCGCACACTCTTTGTATGATCTTTTGGCCTTGAGTAAATTCTGCTCTGCAGATTTATGAAGGGATGCTAAATCTGTAATCAAATCTTGTACTGCAGGCACCCTCAATTCTTCTCGAGTAACCAAATGGTTAGGGTGATGACCGAAGTTCAAATAAAACGGGGAGTAACCAGTAAAGGTACTCCTCGCGTTATTACAAGCAAACTCCGCCATCCACAACTTCTCTGTCCCGCAATGCACTGCTGATGACGTCACATATTATATCACTCATGACATGGTCAGTGACATCACTCATGACATCACTGATGATATCTGAAATAACATCACTGATGAAATCACTGATGACATCATCCTTGTAAAAGAGTGGTAGACCTCCTCTCAGCTTAATATCACCTTTGGTACACACATTTAAAAATAGAAGCTAAAATGGTCAAAGCATGAGTGATGTAATATGTGACGTCATCAGCAGTGCATTGCGGGCGCACAAGTTATAGTTAGCTGAAGTAACTATAACAGGGGAATTTCATTGGTTTTGTATGAGTAAAATGTCCAGTTAACTATAACATGTCAAACCTATGGTTTTTTCAGTGAATTTCATAGGTTTTGTAAATGCTACTTCCTAACTATAACGTGTGTAAAACCTTTGGTTTTTTCAGTGAATTTCATAGGTTTTTTGAATGCTACTTCCTAACTATAACTGGTTTAAAACCTATGGTTTTTTCAGTGAATATATATATATATATATATATATATATATATATATATATAGCAGCTCCTTGCAACACAGCTCAGCGCGTTGCGCCAGCAACGAAGGAGAAGGACCAGCCAGGTGCAGCAGATAGTAGTTTATTCACAGGTTACAGCTATGTGTTTCGGGCCAACTCACCCTTGTTCACACTGTAATGCTACTATAAACAGTTGCTTTTTTTATATGCTTGTGAAGTGAACACACCTCAAGTGATGACATCACGATTCACATGTTCATAGACGTGAAAAAAATATTTACATTTTTTTCTTTCTTTCGTTTTTTCTTTGAGTAAAGCGTAAATTGCATTTGATAACAGGATGAATCCTATTAAGCTTCAAAAATATAATATAAATATTTAAGAAACAAAAGTATATCTGTATAAATACATTGATAATACATTATATTGCACACACTATTACATGAAGAAATTCAACATAGATATGTCAATAAAGTGATTAGTGCAAAAATAGAAAAGCAGCAATAGGATAAAGTGCATGTGAGACTGTTTAAGAATTGTGCAAAAAGTGCATACTGCCAGGTCAAGAAGTAATTCATTATCTGTAACTTGTAAGTACTCAGATCCCTGAGATAGTTACATTTAAAATTTACTAAAATAACCCTAAAAACAGTATAGACATGTGCGTGTATACATCCAGATGGTCCTGGCCAGATATATGTGATGAACCATACACGAACATGAAAAAGGAGATCATATATATAAAATTGTGTTAAAAGTGTATATACAAAAAAAGTAGAAAATATTAAGAATGGAAAAAATAGTATCAAAATATCTGAAAAAGAAGAAGAGAAATAAAATGTATAAGATAAAGTTAAAAACTATATCATCATATATATATATTTTTACAACACAGAATCAGAATTGTCATAAATTAGAAAGCTTCAACGCAAATCACTAGACTATTTATGCATAACAACTAATGGTAGATATTGCACTCAATAATAGGGATCGTAACTACTGAGTGCAAAGCTGTTAGTCGAAATAAAAGAATATCTAGAAAGCACATGCATTGTAAGTATATCAAGGGAACATAGATCAGAAAATTGCAGATTATATATCATTAGTCATATAAAATGGTGCATTTCGTCCGTGTTGTTTAAACCATTTGGCCATCTACTGTCAAATTGTAAGATCATTTTGGTTTCTAGCTGTCTAAGCATGAGTTCTCGATCTCCTCCTCTTCTAAGTTGAGGGATAGCGCCCACCACAAAGTATTTGAGACATGCCACATCTTTATTGTGTACAAGCTTGAAATGGCGGGCAACCGGCTATGCCCGATCGCTATGGATGATTGTCCTCTAATGTTGCAGTATCCTGCCATGCACCTGCAGCTTGGTGCTATCTATGTAGTTCAAGCCACAGGTGCAAGTCAGGACATATACAGCATGGTCGGTTTTACAATTGTAATTACCATTGATTGGTATACCTTCAGGGCAAAACTGGGTAACGTAACGTGTTGAATTGACCCCGAATTTGCAAGCTCGACAGCTTAAACATTTTCGAAATCCTTTAGCAGATTGAAGCCATGATGGTTTCTGTTTGAGTTCAGGGGCAGCCTTATCAAAGGCAGATCCCATATTGTTAGCCCTTCTAAAAGTGATGACAGGAGACTGTGGAAGTGTAGGACCCAGTACGCTGTCACTTAATATTATGGGCCTGTTTTTCTTCATAATGGCTTTTAGTTGTCTATCTTGGCGACTAAAGGTGGTTATCAGGCGTGGACAATTGTCACAGAGTAGATGTGACAGGACTAACTAAAGTATCAATTTCTTGATCATTGTGCTTAAATAGGCTATTTCTAGTTCTTAATTTGGATTTGTTGATAGCCAATTTTAATATTGCATAGATATATCCACGAGGTTTGAAGCGTACAATCCTATCTTTTAGGCAGGAATCAAAATCAGAATTAGTGCTACATATCCTTTTGAGTCTTAAAATCTCACCATACGGGATGCTGGAGATAGTGTCTGGGATGCATACTACTTGCGTGTAAAGTAGTATTACCCGCGGCGGGTTTTCTATGTAGTGTAGTTTTGATGCGTGGTCTGGGTGGGCCGCACTTGCGGCAATGTTTTTTGTCTATTGATTCTGCCTTAATAAGGCCATGTGGCAATGACTTATGGTGCAGTGAGCTAGTGGCACCACAAGCACTCAGTGTGTGCACACCCTGCGATGATGCGTGGTCCGGGCGGGCCGCACTGGCAGCAATTTCTTTTGTCTATTCTGCCTTAATAAGCCCACGTGGCGATGACTTATGGCGCAGTGAGTTAGAGGCACCTCAAGCACTCAGCGTGTGCGCACCCTGCGATGATGCGTGGTCCGGGCGGGCCGCACTGGCAGCAATGTCTTTTGTCTGTTGAATTCTGCCTTAATAAGGCCACATGGCGATGACTTATGGCGCAGTGAGTTAGAGGCACCTCAAGCACTCAGCGTGTGCGCACCCTGCGATGATGCGTGGTCCGGGCGGGCCGCACTGGCAGCAATTTCTTTTGTCTATTAGATTCTGCCTTAAGGCCACGTGGCGATGAAATATGGTGCACTGAGTTAGTGGTACCTTTGGCGCTCAGCGTGTGCACACCCTGCGATGATGCGTGGTCACACTGGGAGCAATGTGTTTTGCATACTGGACTGCGTCATCTGCAATCGCCACTCCATCTGGATGGTGATCCCTGCTGTCCGCAGTGTAGATCGAAGGCAGTAGTCTGCACAGACATAAGTCTGCTGTGCCACTGGGTTCACAGGGGACCTGTGTCGAGGAGGCATGGTTTGGCCTTCCCACAAGTGAACCACACCCAGCACTCCCGCATATTTATTCATACTCCAATGTTGGAATGCTGTATGTTTGACCAGCCACTCCGCTTCCACTTCCAGGGGGGGACAACACAGCTACATGACTGAGATCTTCCCCACTGCCTGAGGTAACATGGTTGCATCTATTGTCCACAACACTACAAGTACCAGCAGTATATGTACACATGGAGAGGTTTGTGGTCTGCATAGTGAGGTCTGTCCAGCAATTCACCACTACACTTGGTATTATGTGCATTTTTATTGTTGGGTGACTTGTGTCCTTTACAGATACTTGGTTGCCACATCTGCCAACATTCTTGTGGCTGAGGGATGATGCCATTTTTGGAAGGTCTGCTGTCGTGTTCTGCGCTGCCTCGGTGGTAGTAGGGAGGGGGCTGGTCCGAGGGGATGTCCAGAGGCTGGTGGCAGTGGGTGTTGTGGCCTTCTTGGGTGTCTGAGCTGCATGATCAGTAAGTTTATGACATGTGTTGTTCTTCAGATGTGATTCTAAGTTGGGCTCCCTTTCACACTGTAGGTAGTCGTCCTGGTTTACACCAGTAAAAGGCAGATGTTAGATTCCTACTGCTAATGCAGCTTATTGCCTGTTTTTAGGTCCCACCCCAGATTTGGCTGCTTGTTGAAAATATCGGGAAGTCGTGTTTTTGTGTTTTTTTTGCATGGGAACGCCTACTGTGGATATTATTACTGTTATTTGCTGCTTTCATTTGTGGAGAATTTTTTTGTGGAAGCTATTGCTGGAAAACTGGCGATATCGGCTGTTTTCACTAGACTGAGAATGGGATGATAATTTAAAATCACTGAAAAAAAAACGTTTCATGAACATTATGATTAGAAATTAGCATTTAAAAAAACATTGAAATTCACTGAAAAAAACATAGGTTTCAGGAACGTTATAGTTACAAATTAGCATTTAAAAAAACTTTGAAAATCACTGAACAAAAACAGGTTTAAGGGACGTTATAGTTAGTTGGACATTTCACTCGTACAAAACCATAGAAATTCCGCTGTTATAGTTAGCTCAACTAACTATAACTCGGGCCCGGCAATGCACTGCTGATGACGTCAAATATTACATAATTCCTGACATGGTCAGTGACATCACTGATGACATCACTGATGACATCTCAAATGGCATCACTGATGACATCATCCACATGAAAATCTGATACACCTTAATAACTCCTTTGATACACCCACTCTAAAATTTAGACTACCATTTTCAAAACAATAGAGAAACCAATACCGGTTACTAAACACACACTCACTGATTCCTAGGTCTACACACACATCCACTTATTCACCCATACAGTTACTCATACATGCAGTGACTCATCAATACAACACTGTTATAGGCACTCCTACACCTATAAAAACACTCACACACCACCACTCATCCAGAGTTACTCATACATCTAGTCACGCATGCAAAGAATCAAAAACACTTCTATTTACTCACCTATACAGTTATACACACACAACCTCACTTATTCATACAGATACTAACATCTACTGACTCTCTTATACAATCACTGATACAAGTACGCACTCATCCATACAGCGACTCTCACAATCACGGACTCTCACGTATAGTCATTTATATACTCCAACTCTCACATGCTCTGTGTTTTACATATCTAGTTACTTGGACATGTAGCACTGAGATATCCATTCACTTACCAACACACCCATACACACACTCACCCACACAGCTGTTTTCACATGCACCTTTGAACCCATACACCCAGTGAATAAAGAACTCACACATCTATGCACAGAGTGACACAGCTCCCACACACTCACTTAGGCACCCATACAAATACTCAGGCAATCAATCAATAACCCATATAGACACTCATGTAGCTACTCACCAATCAATGCAGCAGCTTACACAGTATAGACAGATTGATACAGACATTCATACAGTTTAGTCACTAAACCATGCATTCACTGAGACAGATTTAATCACTCACTTAAACAGTCAGTCACACACCTACTAAATCCTCCATCCAGACACTTATATACCCAGTCATTCTTCAATACACCTTGCCCAATATATATATATAAAACATATTTAAACTTTACAGAAACACAGTCACTGGAGTATGTCATAAGAGATGTCATCAGTGATGTCATTTGAGCTGTCATCAGTGATGTCACTGACCATGTCATGAATGATGCAATATGTGACAACATCAGCAGTGCATTGTGGGCGCATGAGTTATAGTTAGCTCAACTAACTATAACCGCAGAATTTCTATGATTTTGTATGAGTGAAATATATATATATATATATATATATATATATACACTGAAAAAAACCATAGGTTTCAGGCAGGTTATATTTAGTTGGATATATATATATATATATATATATATATATATATATATATATATATATATATATATATATATATATATATATATATACTGAAAAAACCATAGGTTTCAGCCATGTTATAGTTAGGAATTAGCATTTAAAAAACCTTAGAAATTCACAGAAAAAACCATAGGTTTCAGGGGCGTTGTAGTTAGTTGGACATTTCGCTCGCACAAAACCATTCAAATTCCCCGTTATAGTTAGTTCAGCTAACTATAACTCGCGCTCCCTCAATGCACTGCTGATGACATCACATATTATATCACTCATGAGATGGTCAGTGACAACACTCATGACATCACTGATGACATCTCAAATGACATCACTGATGACATCATCCTGTGAATGTGTGTTCTGAAAATTTCATATGTTGTATATATGTGTATCTCAGGTCGATGGAAGAATAAATGGGTAAATAAGTGTCTAAATGGATGATTTTCTTTTGAAAAATTGATTGTATAACTGACTAAGTGTATCTTAGTGAATACATGGGTCAGTGAGTAGTGTTTAAATATGTAAATATCTGTATTAGTCTCTCACTTTGCGTATTAGAGGCTGCATATGTTGGTGAGTAGCTACATGAGTGTCTAAACAGGTTATGAGTTGGTTTTTGAGTATCAATATGAGTGTCTATGGTTCGATGGGGGGTATTACGTAGTGCATAGATGTATGAACGAGTGACTCACTGTTTGTATGTGTTGAAGACCGCATGTGTGCAGGACAGTATGGGCCGATGAGTGTGTGCAATGGGTGTGTTAGTGAGTGAATGAGTGTCTCAATAGTGTCTTTATGAGTAACTTCATATGTTTTAAAATAGTATATGTGAGTATTGGTTTATATAAGTGAATATATGTGAGAGTGAGAGATTGGAAGAGTTCCTGTATAAATCAGTATGTGTTTCTATAAGGGATTGCTTAAGAGAGTAAGTTTCTGTAGAAATAAGTGTGGTGGTGTGTGTATCACTATATATGCAATGTAATGGATGTTTGATACTTTGTTTGCATGTGTGAGAGTAACTCTATGGATGAGTGTCACTGTCTAACAGGATGTACAGGTGTATAAGTGCATATGATGAGTGAGTACATGTATGAGTGACTGTATAGGACTGTTGGTGAATGAGTGGATGTGTGTGTAGATTTTTGAATTACTGAATAGGTGTGTTGTAAGTGGTATTGGTATGTCCCTTATTTTGAAAAAGTTTGTTTCTATTTTTGAGTGTGTGTATCAAAGGGTATATTAGGGTGAGAATAGGTCTGCCACTCTATCACAAGGATGATGTCATCAGTGATGTCATTTGGTGATGTCACTGACCATGTCATGAGTGATGTAATAAGCAGTGCATTGCGAGCACGCAGGTTATAGTTAGCTATACCGGGGGAATTTCAATGGTTTTGTACGAGCGAAATGTCCAACTAATTATAATGCCCCTGAAACCTATGTTTTTTTCAGTGAATTTCAATGTTTTTTTTATCGCTAATTTGTGACTATAACATGCCTGAAACCTATGTTTTTTCACTTAATTTCTAAGAGGTTTTAAATGCTAGTTTCTAACTATGCTTACAGAGGTAGTACATGTGAAGAAAGAAGAAAAAACACACAGAAAGAAGAAAAAGAAATGCAGAAAGAAGCAACAGAAGTCCTCAAAGATGAAGAAAAGTGCAGGAAGAAGGAAGACCTGCAGAAAGTAAAAAAGGAGAAGCAGAAAGAGGCCTTGTTGCAAATTTCACCCAATACCCTCAACTTTTTCCGATGGGTACTGGTGGTAACTGACTGACTAACCAGTCCTAGAGCCAGTGCTATGCTAAAAGACACTTAGAATACAGTTAAACACGTACATACACTAGGGAACGCTACGCGTTGGGGTACTCCTGTTATTAGCATGACCTCCTCTGTAAGTCCCTAGTATATAATAGGGCAGGGGGATTAAAACTTCCTCTTAAAATGCACCACAGGGTGCGTTTGCACACTGGTGAAGGGAGGGGAGCTGAGCTGACATGTGCAAATACACCCTGTGGCCGTTTTAATTTGGTAGATAAAGTCCCCTTGATTTCTGAGTGTCCCTTAGGTACAACTAGCCCACCAGGTATCTCCAGTTAGCACCACCTCTCTGCAACGCAGCACAGTGGCACTTACTGGAAGCACATGACGGACTTGTTGGCCCCCATGGGCTAGAGAACAGCAGCCTTAAGCCCCGGCGGCGCAGGGTATGCCTGAAATCATCGGGATTCACCTGCCTTGTCAGAATTGAGACACCGACTCTTCGTCTGGCGTAGAAGATGGTATTTATTAGCTGCAGCTAGTACAGTGGTCTTAGAAGTCGTTGGTATAATGAGGTTCAAGAGAGACTGCCACTTAACTCTGTGGCGCACAGGTTTATATACGGTACAATACAATGCAAAATGCAATCACACAAGAGCATGAGCTATGGGCAAACATTATAGACAATGTTTTAAGACCCAAACAACTCAAGTTCTCGGTTATGTTTGTCACTCGACCCCTTAAGTAAATTACAAATGAATCCACACAATTCGATTTACAAGTAGAGAAAACACAGCTGCATGTTGTTGAAGGACAGTCGTGAAACAGGAGAATGCATGAGACATGTAGCGAAGGACAGCATATAAGATAACTTAGAGGAAACAATGGTGTGAACCAACAAATAGTCCGGACGGGGATTAATCAGCTCAGACAGGAATTAGTGTACTGGGCCAGACCCTGAAACTCGTTAGTAAACATGAGCAAAGAAGCCACCTGACACGTAAATGCAGAAACGACAAAAACATTGCGTTCGCCGCGCTGCCTGAGTGAGGGCAACATAAAATGACGGCGATTACAAAATGGAGGCTGAGCACGAACGAATTAGTAATTTACAGAACCTCAGGGCCCTCAGGTTTGAAGGGGAATTATTTCCCCAACTTAAACCGCGTCACAGGGCGTGTTTGCACACGTCACATCAGGCCCCATCTCCTCCCTTCACTACTGTGTAAACACATCCTGTGGCAGTTTTAAGTTGGGAGATTAAGTTCATTTCAATCCTAGGATCCAACTAGCCCACTAGGTACCTCCAGTAAGCACCACAGAGCTGTGTTGCAGAGAGGTGTAAAAAGTGGCACCTCTCTGCAACGCAGAGCAGTGGCGCTTACTGGAAGCACCTAGTGGTCTAGTTAGCCCCCAGGGGCTCTCAAGATTGAAGGGAGATTATTTCCCCAACTAAAACGCGTCACAGGGCGTGTTTGCACATGTCACCTCAGGGCCCGTCCCCTCCCTTCCCCACAGTGTACACATGCGCTGTGGCCATTTTAAGTTGGGAGATTAAGTCCCCTTGAATCCGGAGGGTTTCTAGGGGCAAATTAGCCCACTAGGTACCTCCAGTAAGCGCCATTGCAGAGAGGTGTAAAAAGGGGGAAGGCCTGCACCACCTCTCTGCAACGCAGCACTGTGGCACTTACTGGAAACCTGGTGGGCTACTTGTCCCCGAGGGTCCCTCAGGATTGAAGGGGAATTATTTCCCCAACTTAAAACGCCCCAGAGGGCATGTTTGCACACGTCACCTCAGGCCCGTCCCCTCTCTTCACCACTGTGTAAACGCGCCCTGTGGCCGTTCTATGTTGAAGTCCCCTTGAATCCTAAGGGTCCCTAGGCTCAAAATAGCCCACTAGGTACCTCCAGTCAGCACCACAGAGCTGCGTTGCAGAGAGGTGTAAAAAGAGGCATGGCCTCTGAACACCTGTCTGCAACGCAGCTTCCTGGCACATACTGGAGATACCTGTTGTGCTAGTTGGCCCTCAGGGAGCCTCAGTATTGAAAGAGAATTATTTCCCTAACTTACCACGGGGCGTGTTTGCACAATGGTGAAGGAAGGGGGCGTGGCCTGAGATGACATGTTTGCAAAAACACCCTGTGGTGCGTTTTAAGTTGGAGAATTTATTCCTCCTCAATCCTGGGGGTCCCTGGGGGGCAACTAGCCCACCAGGTACCTACAGTAATGCGCCAGAGAGTTGTGTTGCAGAGAGCTTTTCAGAGGCCAAGCCCTTTTTTTACAACACTCTGCAACACAGCTCTGTGGCACTTACTGGAGGTACCTGATGGGCTAGTTGGCCCCCAAAGCCCCTGAAGAGAAGCATATGGAGCTTTGAAACGCGTCGGGCAGATCCATTACGGAGCGGCATCTGCAAGCGGATTCCCGTCCTCACCTACGCATAAATTAAGCTGCTGCTCGTGTGCTACTCAATGGTGGACAACCTTGGAGCGAGAATATATATATATATATATATATATATATATACTTTGTACACAAGGTGGCTGTGCTTTGTCTAGTTGTAGGTTTTAATATTGAGTAGCTGTAGGCCAACATCTAGCAACATATTGAGGTTGGAATCTCTCATAAACTATAACGTATTCTATGAAGTCAGTAGCCATTCCCCCTGTTAAGTACTTGTACTACTAGATATTGTATTCAGACATGGTTCAATACAGACAAAGCACTGCATAGAATTTTAAACTCCAATTATGAAAATTATGCTTTTCCTTCAATTTCTGCATCTAATGACTGCAAATATCGGAAGAATATTCCATTGCAGTAAATCTACCATCGGTACATGGATAGACAGTTTAAAAGCTTTTTAGATATTCACGAACAATATGTATTATGTGTAAGGAATTCCTCTGATATCTTCAAATTAGACATTTCTTTTTGTCAAAAACTGTAAAAGACATTGAACAGTCCTCTATCACAGCTAAATGATATTTTTTAACAAGTTGGCACTTATTATATTCGATTTCTGTAAATTTGTATGAAATTATACCGGATATGGTAAAGTGGGCATATAAATGGCTTAAGTAATCAGAATCACATGATACATTTAAACATTCAGTCAACCTTATATATTAAGTTATCACCATTAGAAAATAACAGCTCTAATAGTATAAGACCATATTTGATTTCTGTACCACCTCATATCAAAACACTGTAGAGCACAGGGCAGTTTGTATGTCTTTGATGCCGGTCAACCCATGCAGATTGTTTGTATGTATCTGCAGCGTGCCATAGACTACTTACATTTTTGCATAATGTCTTTGACATACCTTACCTTTCTTACTAGAGACAGCTCAAATTAGCTCTAAATGAGGTGCCAGAGCACTACACGAGTTCTTATAATACCATTTTGGTGTCCACAATATTATTTTTCTTCCCTTGCAAAACAGCAACATTCTTTCAGTACTTCCATTTTTTTTATCAGATATTGACTTTAGTCTTATTTGAACATGTGTTTTTTAAACACAATGTGGCAGATTTATGAGGCCCTTGCGCCACGTTTACGCCGCTGTTGCGTCACGCAAGACGGCGTAAACGTGGCGCATCCCTACGAACGATTTATAACGTGACGCATCTAGGCAGATGCGTCACGTTGTAAAGCCCTGCGCCGCTTGTGGCCGTTCCGGTGCAGGGTGTTCGTTCCAGGGCAGGCGCGCCTCGCAAAAGTGGCTGAGTGAAATCTATGAGATTTCACTCAGTCACTTTTAAGCCAATGCTGAATCAAAAGCCTGCGCCTGCATGAAGCAGGCGTAGGTCTTGACGCAGCATTGTTAAAATGTGGCACACCTGAGCCTTGCTGGAGCTGCGTCGCGCTTGCGACGCAACTCCAGCAATGCGCCACATTTCCGGCACAGATGCGTCACGCATCTGTGCCGTTTTTGCACCATGGTGCGCCGCATTATAAATGCGGCGCACCATGGCTGGCGGAGCTGTGGCGCACGTTAACTGGCGCATCCCTGGGGATGCGCCAGTTAACATAAATCTGCCCCAATGTGTTTAATCAAAAGGCCTTCTTCACAGCACTAAATGTATTGTGAAAGAAGCATTCATTGTTATGCACCTTTTTGCAGGAACAGATTTTCAGCAAAAAGGTTTAAACTTTTTGTTTTATGCTTGAAACTTTTCATTTGATTCATTCTCACTTGATGATCTTTATTGTTCCCATAGTGCCCATTTAGGTTGACATAGTGGCAGTTCTAGTACCACCAGGCCCTGCGGTTTGAGATGGAAGAGGGCATAATGTGCTTATTGCAGTCACGGTCTCTTGTGGAGAAAATCACGTTGTTGTGGTAGCTCAGTGAATCACCAGCAGTGCCACTGGATACGGACGAGTTTTTGTATGTGTTCTGCTCTGGTGGATTGATATATCTTAGGATAATTATTGTGGCATCAAGGTGCTCCTCTTTGGCCAAGATTTGACATGGCGAAGTGTATAGAAAGGGTGATAATGTCTTCTAAATGTATTTCATATAACAAATCTACTTCTTTTTTAAATTCAGTTCATGATGAAGAACCAATTAACGCTGTTCCCCTCAGAAGCAAAAGTTTTGAACTATTTCACAAAACACCCTCCACTGTGTCTTTTAGATGCGGTTCTCCCACATGATAATACTATGAATGAGGATTTTCAAAATTCGATTTTGACTGTTGATTTAATTGCCGGGTAATCTCATCTTCCAAAAGCCAAAGGTCCTTTATTTCGAGTCACTTTATGCAATCTTGATTTCGTCATAATGGCTGATTCCGGAGCTCCTGTATTGGCCTGAGAATGTGGTTCTTCATAAACCTGATATAATCCCTAAGGTGTATGGAGACAAGGAGATCAACATGTTAGTATATTTTTGGGGAAAAATAGTTTGTTTGAAAAGATATGTTCACACTAAAATATATGTAGCTATGAACGGAAAGAACATTGTTGGCTGGCAAGATTTAGCCAAAATGGGTCTTTAGCTTGTGCCTGGTTCTGATAACCCAGTTCTGATCAATGTCACCCTGATCTTCAACTCTGAAGAAGAAAATGATTTGCAAACTATTTTAGCAGCATATCCTCAAGATTTGAATTAAAAAAATTGGTGAAATCACTATGTATCAACAATAAAAAATGCTATACCAAAGACTCATAAGGCCAGACCCTTTCCATTGAGACTTAGAGCTGATCTAAATAAACTTTTAGATAAATTTTTGTGTGAAGGTATCACACAAACTACTGATTCGTCTGAGTGGGTCAGTCCAATTTTCTGGGTGTGCAAAAGGAGTGGGGACATTCACTTGTGTGCAGACTTGCACACATTGAATACAAATATTTCAGTAGATTGCCACCCCTTCCCAAAATCCAAGATGTGTTACCTGGCATTTCTGCCTCTAATTATTTTCCCTGCTAAACCTACAATGAGCTTATCATTAAATTCCCCTCATACTTAGCTCCACAGATTCACAAGGTTTGTGGCTCCATTTGGAGCATATACGTTTTTGATTCCCAAATATAAAGATTCATTAAACTCATTTTTGGGCATGACAGAATATTATTCTAGATTTATTCAGTGTTATGCCCAGGTTGTTCAGCTTCTGCGATCATTACTCAAGAAAGGTACCATATTTCTTTGGTCTGAGGAGGCTGATATTTGCTTTTCATGAAGTCAAAAACCTAATTATAGATGCCCCTGTGTTATGCTCATTTACTCTTGGTCAGAAGTGTTCTTTAACTGTTGATGCCAGTTAACATGGTTTTAAGACTGTACTTTCTCAATGGGTGTCGGGCAAAGACAATTTTATAGTTTTTTCTTCAAGATCTCCCAACAGTGCAGAATATCATTAATGTACTATTGAAAGAGAAGCCCTGGCCTGCACATGTGTGATGGAAACATTTAAAACGTTCATTTGGGGAACTCAATTTGACATTGTTACAGATCACAACCCTTTACTCCATCTTTTGAATGGCAATGGTACAGGGAAACCTTTTGCCTGGTTGGTTCGCATTCTGTCCTGCCTTCACGAGTATAATTTTGTAATCAAATACATTCACAGTGGCTGCAATGTTAGGGTAGATTGCCTTTCAAGACTTCCTATACACCAAACGGTAGCTAATGAAATACACAATGAAATTGAATGTGTGGTAGCCACTGTTGATGATCTTGGTGAGTTTCAATGGGATTTTCCCAATTGGACTGGAAGGATGTCTGTGACAAAGATGACTACATGGCTACAAATGGCTGGCTTAAAGAAAGATCTCTTCAGGCTTCGCTGAAATAATTTCCTCAGGTTTCATGAGAATTGTCTATAGTTGAAGGTATACTCTTACGTTCTGACCTCATAGTTCCACCTGCTACCTTGTGAAATAAGCTTATTAAGGCAGCTCTGGAAGGACACTGAGGCATTGGAGCAACTTTCAGAAAACTCAAGGAACATTTTTGGTGGCCTGCCATGGACAGAGAAGTAACACATCTCATTAATATTTGTCAGGTTTGCCTTCTTTCTCATAAACATTGGAAAACTGTAAAAACATATTTACACGTAGTTCCATTCCCAGAAGAACCCTGGTCTAAATAAGCCTTGGATTTTTCTGGTCCTTTTGAACTGTTACTCAATAACATGAGCTACATTATGGTTCAGATCACTCAAATGGGTGGAATTCAAATTCACTAATTCCTCCATCACGTCAGCTGTGATAACATTCCTGACTAGAATTTTCAACTCTGAAGGGAGTCCCAAGAAGTTGGTCACAGACAATGGTACTCATTTTGCTTCTTACAAAATGAAGGATTTTCTTGCCTCACGTCAAATAAAGCATCTTAGGGTTGCATTGTATCCCCCTTCCTCCAATGCCCTTGTGGAAAGAATAAATAGATTTGTGAAAGAAGGGATACAATCGGCTTTGGCATGCAATGAGGTAGTGGAAGATTTTTTACGCAGGACATATTTAACTGCTCCCCATTCCACCACTGGAATCTCTCAGTTTCGCCTTCTAAGAAAGAGATCCCAGAGATAAAGTATTTCCAGATTGATTAAAAGATTTAATCAATAAAAGCAATACATGTTTGTCCTGTCATGATAAGAAAAAGATGCAGAATAGAATTTTAACACAACAAAGTTTACAAAAAAAAATATTTTAATTTTAAACATAGTGAGACAGCAAGAATTTTCAATAGGTGATTGAGTTTTGGTCAAAATGCCCATGAAGGTTAAGAAGGGTTTCTCAAGAAAAGGTGGAGGAATAGAAGAGCAGTTGTTAAGCTCACTAATGAACAAGAAAACAAGATGGTGTTTGCCTCATCCAGTGTTGACATTTATTCGGATAATGAGTTTCATCTTTTAGACAATATAAGTTCCAGTAATGTGAGTTCGATTAGTGATTCCACTTTGGCTTTACCAGCTAGGAATGTCGATAATTGTGATTTGCAGAATCAACATGTTGATCTTAACAGTCAACAACATGACATTATAATTGCTGACCAGAGGAACTCAGAACTTGTTACTACGTCCGTGAAAGTGGACAGAACTTCACAGACTTCTTCATTACCCCTCAAGTTCAAAGATTTTCACGTTTACTAATTTTCTTTCTGTAAATAGGGAGAAGTTGTAATGTTCTTGTGTTTTGTTCTTCACTCCAGGCATGTGTTCTCCTGATTCCATTCAAGAAGGTGGCACACATGTGCTGTAAATGGTGTAGTAAACATGTTGACTTTTGAATGCTGTCCCAAGGTGGTGCTTCTGTTTGCTTTGATCAGGCTTCTCCTGCCATGGCAGTTGGAATCTGATCACCAGCCAAGGAGGACATACACATGTGGGCTTAGCAGATTGGAATAAATCCAGATTCAACTACCTACTTCCCCGTCCTCATTGCTTTATTGAATCTTACTTTACAATTCTTGAAGATGAACAGACAGACAAAGTCATATTAGTAGGGGACTTCAACCTTCATCTTTTGGGTTCTACAACGGATGGCATACTGCTATATGATTTAACAGGGACATTTAATTTTCCAATACAGGGGTCCAGCCATCAAGACAAACAAATATGGCTAGGCACCCATCTTCTGAGGGAACTAGAGCACCTATTTTTCTGGGCCTCAAATTGACGTTTCCAGGAAGATAACCCATCAGCACCAATGTTTTACTCCACAGCGACCACTTAAATCATTGATTACATGTTTGTAACAATGCCCTTGAGTCACAAAATCTCTTCTTCCCGCCTGAGGGTGTCCGAGTTGAGCATCCACCTACCACAAGAGGTCACCTTTAAAGACCCAGCATATCTCTTTTTTCAATAACTGAACCAATTATCACAGAACACACTACTAGCAGCAGGCAGGTTAAGTGCAATCTTTTGTCTGTGAAGAGGCTACCAGAATTCTGGTTCTTTTTTTTAGTTAAACTGAAGTTGAGCTTTTATCTGTGTACTTTTAAAAGTGCTTGGTGTGTACTGGTTACATCGAGCTGTCATTTCCCGCCGACCCGCAATGTCCGTCTGTAAGAGCGGGCCCGCTTACACCTGGGTCTAGTCTTCCCACCCACTCAGACTTTAAAAACCACACTGGCGAGCCAAAGGCAAGCCCGTCGGCACCCGGATCATGCCCAGCGCCAGAACCCCTGGTCGTTCTGGGGCTCAAGTCTATTCTAGAGACTATTGAAACTTAGAGGAGCCGGCTGCGGTACTCGTGACATATTTCTCATGGACGGTAAGAGGGGAAAGCCCTTCTGTCCTAAATGTACCTACCTGTTGAATGTGGGCTCTGATAACAGTATTAAGCAGAAGGGTGGGGGAGTAGGGGGATCAGGGGGGGAGAGGTGGGCAGAATATCAGCGGTGCGACCGAACACCACCTACCATCAGGAAACATGGGCCGATGATAGGCTCTGCGGCCGCATGTGATAACAGCCTTCATTGCCTACTTCTTAACACACGCTCTGTTGTAAAACACAAATATGAATCAAATGTTATTGCAGTCCCACAATCCGGACATAGTCTTCCTGACGGAAACATGTACGGATGATACCTCAGTTCCATATTTGGACATTGCCCTACTACCAGGTTATGCATTATGGAACCAAGATAGGCAAGAGAATAAGGGGGGGGGGGGCATAGCAATCATTTATAAAGACTATCCGAAGGTTTAAGTTGAAGCAGTGGTGGTCCTTCCAGCAGAAACAATGCGTTTTTGCATTAGGCTCAACGATACTTTCAAGTTTCAGGGCCTACTGGGGTATCGGCCGCTGGGCCCCAGAGCTGCTTTTTCACAGGCTCTCCAGTCCTTTTTGGAGACCTGCATAGACTCAGAATTTCTCATAATACTCAGGGATTTTAACTACCATCTGGAGCTCAGTACAAATGCTGAGACAGCCAGACTCTTAGACCATCTGGAGGCGTATGGCCTTAGCCAGATAGTGTCCGAGCCTACACACTGGGCGGGACACACTCTGAACGGGCTTTTTTCTAATAACCCTGATATTACACGGGCCAGAGTTGGGTCATTCCCCTGGACTGACCATAAGGCAGTTAACTTTGAGGCTAAGGTGAGGGCACCTAAGAAGCGTCCCCCTTTCAAAGCATCTAGGGTTATGTTCCGACGTTGGAACAAGGTAAAGGGTAGGGATTTAGAAGTTGCTCTCAATCACTCCCCTCCGACACTAGATAGTGACTATGAGGTGGCAACCTCCAAGTTTAATGAGTGGATTTCACAGGGCGGCTGATCATGTTGCCCCTGAACAAACAGGAATGGCTAAAAGGCGCCCGCTGACAACACCTTGGTATGGCCCTGAACTTAAAACCTGAAAGGTGGAATGTAGAAGGTTTGAGTGCCTTTGGAGAGTAGATTATAGCAATGAGAGCAAACTTGTATACAACAGGGCTTTGAAACAGTATAAGGACGCTATTCTTGAAGCAAAACAGGTATACTTTATGGCAAAGATTCAAGAGACAGGAAATTCAGCCCCAAAACTTTGTAAATCAGTTACATTTTTAGCTAAGCCACAGCAGGCCAATATGTTTAAACCAGACCAGGCATTCTGTAATCAGCTTGCTACTTTCTTTCAGAACAAGGTGCAAGTGATATACAATAATCTTGCCAATTCATCGAACATCATGGAAAATAACAATCAATGGTGGAGATAGTGCAGTGTAAGTTAACATCTTTTAAACCACTTTCAAGCTGTAAAATCTGGGTCACCTAATGACCCTTGCCCCCCGCTATTATGCACTTTGCCGCTGAGAGGATCAGCGAGACACTTACCCCCTGATCAATCAAGTTCTGGCATCTGGGATCTACCCTGCGGCCTGGAAGAGAGCGTGTATTAGGCCAATCCTGAAGAAGCCAACGTTAGACCCCACCGAGTGTAAAAACTATTGCCAGATCTCTGGCCTACCCCTTGCAACCAAGATCATTGAAAAGTTGGTCAATAAGACACTGACCAACTACCTAGACACCAACAGGCTACGCAGCATGGTTTTCGACCACAACACTCTACTGAGTCTGCCCTGATTGCTGCCACAGAGGGAATCCGGAGAGTGGTGGATGGGGGGTAGGGCTATTCTCATTCTCCTGGATTTGTCGGCTGCAATTGACACCGTGTATCATACGGTGTTGGTGGGGTGGCTGCAGGAGGTAGGAAATGGGGAGTCAGCCCTGGCCCTCCTCTCCTCTTTTTTAGAGGACAGACAACAGAGTTTGAGCTGGGACGGTTTACAATCTGACAGTTTCTATCTGCCCTGTGGTGTCCCACAGGGATCGGCTCTGTCCCCACGTTATTCAACATCTATGTGACGCCACTGGCAAGACTTGTCAGGAAACATGGCTTCACATTTGTGCCCTATGCTGATGACTCAGAATTGGTGATATCTTGGTCGGACAAGCCTGAGATCACAGCTGCTAGCTTCTATGCATGTCTAACGGACATCATGAACTGGATGAGCCTATGTTTCTTGAAGATCAACACAGAAAAAATTTGAAGTGATAGAGTTTGGCAATGGGAAGTCAATGTGGAACAATTCCTGGTGGCCGTCAAAGGCGGGCGAATGTCCTCGCCCCATCGGGAAGGTAAGGAATCTTGAAGTCATCTTAAATGACAAGCTTAATCTGCCTGCCAGGTCAATAGTCTAACGTCTGCTAGTTTCTTTCTGTTAAAGACCCTTCGTAAGATCTTTCCTTTTATCCCTCCTAAACTACAGAGGACGGCAATGGTTGCCCTCTACTTGTCGAAATTGGACTACAGTAACGCGCTGTTCTTGGAGATCGATAAAACCTCGATAAAAAAGCTGCAATCGTTACAGAACGCCGCAGCACGATTTCTTTTTAACCTTCCCAAAGGCCAATCTATGTCACAGGGCATAGGGGCATTACACTGGCTCCCTATACAGCAGCGAATAGAATTCAAGGCGCTCTGCTTGGTGCACAAGGGACGTTATGGAGGGGGCTCAGATGACATCCAGGAAATGTTCAGGCTTTACACCCCCTCATGAAACTTCTGATCTGCCTGCCTTGGCCTGATCTGTACTCCAAGTTTCGAAGAGCTAGATGGGGGGGGGAGGTCTTTGTCCAGTTGTGCAGCAAAACTATGGAACAAACTGCCAGTGGCTTCGAGACTACAATCCAACCTATTACTTTTCAGGAGAGTTCTGAAAACTCAGCTGTTTACACCAAAGAAGACCCAGTTTAGTCTCAGCTACTCGCTTACACACTCCAGCGACAAGACGCCTCGAATTTCGAGCGCTTAATAAGCCCATATCATCATCATCATCATCATCGGTCAAAACTCTCCTTCTCCATAACCATAATATAATGAGGAATCCTCTAGCTGCATGGGAAAACTTGACCAAGACCTTCAGTGCCACATTTGCCACAAATTTAGCCATCAGAAAGGGGCCCCAGGATAGGAGATTCCTAGCAGACCGTAACATTTCTAAAGCTAAAAGGCTAAAAACAACTCAATAAACCAAACCCTAAGGGAAAAAAAGCTAAATGGACTGCAAAGAGGCAAGAAAACAAATCACTGTGGGTAAAGCTGCTACAAGACCCAAAGAGCACAGACAGCATGCATTTTTGGCAAACAATCAATACACTACAATGTCTGACTCACCTAGGAATAAACTCCAACCATCAGAGGAAGCCTGGGCCAAGTTCTTGTATGAGTAGTTCAACAGCCCCGCCCAACAGGAAATAGAGAAAGTGGTCTGTACCAAATCAGGAGAAGATGTATATTTAGGACCTACACTTAGCAATGATAGAACCAATGCAGACAAAGAAATACTGGCTCAAGATGCTCCTCAAACCATAGGGGAGGGCGTTTTTAGCATCAGGTCACAGCAAATTACAAGGCAAATAGATAAAGGGAGGTTGGAAGGTGCCTCCGGCCCTAGCGGGATTCCGCCTATTCTGTACAAGAAAGACTCCTTTTAGTGGTCCAAATCCCAGGTACTAGTTTTTAAACAGATATCGATGAATGAAATAATTCCAGAATCTTGGCAGGGATCAATAACCTCTCCTATTTATAACCGGTGACAAGGGCAGCTGATCGACAATGACACAAAATACTATGCGGGGGTAATTCTGGAGGGAATGACATCTTGGGCTGCAACTAAGTCCATTATCCCCATAAACTAAACTGACCTTTACAAGCATATGGGAAGAACCACCATTATCACAGCCCTAGCACTATTGATAGATGCTGCAAAGGTAGGCAAGCAATTGTTATTCCTTTGCTTAATCAATTACCGCTCAGCATTTGATCATGTTTATGGAACACGATTATGGCAGAAGCAAAAAATTTGGGGCATTCCTCCAACCTTCCTAAAACAGTTAGTTCTATTACACACTGACTCCTAGGTTAAAGTCAAGCTGGGAGCCGGGATGCACCACCACCACAGGGTTAAAACAAGGGTCCGTCCTCGCCCCCACCATCTTTAATCTTTTTATGGCTGACCGGCCTCCAAGACTGGGCAAGTGTACATTGAATGCTCCGAAACTGGAAAAGACAATCCTTTCAGATCTTATTTATGCGGATGATCTAGTTCTAATAAGGTGAACCACAATTGGTCTGAAGCATTTATTGGATGTCACATATGAATATTCAAAGGAGAACGCCTTGCAAATTAACTTAGGAAAAACAAAAACCATGGCAATAAATTACACCAAAAAGAGAAGATTGCAATGGCACCTGGATTTTCACCGCTTATAAACAGAGCCAGAATACAAATATCTTGAAGTCATCTTGGACAATAAAGAATCTTACAAACCACAGAAAGATGCGCTGAGATGTAATGGCATTTCGGCAACATTACCCATGAGATCTTTGAAGAAGACAGTGGCTGGCCCTACTTTAACCCCTCTACTCCAGGTACTTCAAACAAAACTCCTCTCAAAATTAACATACAGGAGTTAGCCAATGCAAGGAAGAGACACAGCCACCCTGGATAACATTATCACCAGGGCATACAGAATGATTTTTCGGGAAACATCCTTAACAACGAAGTATAAAGTACGACTTACCTGAACAACGAAGTCTGAACCACGAGAAATCCTGAACAACGACGTTCTAAACCACGAAGTCCTAAACCACGACTTTTCCCGAACTGCAATGTTAAACTATGCTTGGCATCTCTCGCCTGCTCACGTCACTCATCTCCGCACCACCCCTTAAACCTGGAAACGGAAGAGAGGCAAACTGGATGACTGCCAATCACGACTGAATGCCAGGCACATGAGACAAATGCCCGGATTCTGCCAGCTCAAATGCATGTTTCTTCTCCTGTTTTGTTCCTGGGTACGTGCTGTGTGCCCAGCTGTGGTCTCACTATGGTGCGTGATTATCAATGCCTCAGATTTTTAAGAGATAGCGCGCTAATTTTCTTGAATTAGGTAATGCATCTCCCCCACCCCCAACATGACACTCGAATGGAAGTATCAGGCTGAAGGACTCCGAGGAAAGTAGGGAAGCAGCCAGCCTAAATAATGGCAGCATGCCAACACCACGAATCTGTCCTCCTCCCCATCCATGTTGTCAGGTAGGTGACTTACATTTTACATTGAAGTGATTAAATTATTATTTAATTTAAAATTTTGAAAAAAAATTAAGAGTCAACATTTTGTAAAAAGAAATATTTTTTATGATAAAATGATATGAAATGATGAAAAATATGCTTACTCGAAATTGTTAATGTTTCGTTTTTATATACGTTTACCTTTTTAAACATAGTATCAATTTCAAAAATATACAACCATTTGTAGTTCGTCATGGTTTTAGAAAATATAAATTAAAAATATAAGCTGAAGAAATTAAAAATAAAATGGGTAATGAGCAATGTGAAAACATTACGAAGAAGTATTGTTATTAGAACAGTGCCATCTAATGGCTAGTCACAAAATGTTTTTTTTCGTGGTTTAGGAAGTCGTTGAAAAAAACAGTAGTGCTTTAGAATAGCTCGTTGTTCAGCTTTCGTGGTTAAGAAAGTCGTGGTTTGGGAAGTAGTTATTTAGTCATACATTCTGATTTTTCACCTCGAAAGTTACACTCCCCTTGCACAAATACAATTAGAATTTGATCTACTGAAACAGACCTTGGCTAGAAGGGGGGTGTTTATAAAAAACTGGCATAATATCAAAGCAGTTGAGCAGAGCACATTAAACTCCATCTTTGGGCAGAACTGTCCCTCAGAGAAAGATCACCAGCCAGAGATTATCTTCAAGATTGTTTAGTGCAGCTAGGTATGAATACCCTTTGGGATATCCCAGGAACTCATACCAACTATAAAAAAAATAGTCTCCAAAGCCACTAAAGCGATTTCAATAATAGAAGATTTGTCTGAACTGGCAAAAAGGTCAAATGGCTGGTTTGTACTTAGTAATTAAGTCACCTCTAAACCGCAACCTTACTTGAGTGCAGGGTTTAACTTATTAGTGAAAGAGCTGATTTCTGTGAATTACAACCTGAATGCTCAGAGCAAAATAGTAAGTCAATTTCCCTCATTGTTTCAAGTTTTGGTAAAGCTAAAGACTATGAAAGTAAAGTTACACATTAATGACCATGTCCGTTCTGTTGCTCAAAGACATAGACAAGTTGCTTTTCATTTACTAGAAGCTGTTGAAAAAGAACTTGAATCATTACTTAAATATGACACTGTTGAACGTTCTACCAATCCAACTCCATTGGTTTCTCCCACAGTGATAGTGCTCAAAAAGGACACTGGATGAGCTGTATGCATATGTGTTGATAAGCGCCAAGCACACAAGGCAATTGAGAATAAGAACGACATCCAGGTACACATATTTCTGACATGATAATGCAGCTTAATGGTGCAAAAGTCTTCTCTCACCTTGATTTAAATAAAGGTTATTACCAGTTGGAACTCGAAGAAGATTGCATGTTTATTTCAGCATTTTCTACTCACATACATTTGTTTCGATATAAAAGACTCCGTTTTGGTGTGTCATCAGCTGTACAAATTTCTAAGATGTCATTTGATTTGTTAAACAGCCGGTTTTGAATGCATTCAAATATAGCGATGACATATTGATTTTCAGAGCTAAAAAAACCTCAAATAAGTTGTTTACTGACTGATGCAGGTCTGACTTTGAATGCAATATTCTATGGCCATATCTTTTCCGATGGGGGTATGACAGCAGGGTTTTGATCTTCCCTTGGATGATGTACAATGGTATAATCATACTTTTGGAATTGGAGTCCCCGCCATCCAATGCGGGGAGGCATCTTGACTTGTGGATTGCCAAAGATAGTCAATGAAGCTTGATCAGTTATCAGCATTCACATGCCCGTATCACGGCCAAACTTTCTTTCTCAGTTTGAGAGTAAGTACGTCCTGTTTCAGACAGACTTCTACTGGCATATGTCACAATATGTCTCTGAACATGCGGGTGTTTGCTGTGCTGTGCTAGGATAGCACCTAATACAACTAGGCTAGCGTCAACAACAACCTCTGTGTGAAGCTTTGGATTGAAATAGACCATTTCAGTAGCAATTTTAATGGCTTGTTTGATTTTCTTGAAACGACTTTCAGATTCCTGTGACAATTTGAATGAAACATTTTTCTTCATCAGCTCTCCGAAGGGAAAGCTTATGGTTGCAAAGTCTTGCAAGTATCTTGAACAGTAACTGGCCATGCTACAAAATGAATGTATTATAGAAACATCTTGTGGGGGCTCAGAAACAAACAAAAATTCTACTTTACATTTGTGTTGACAGCAAATTAATCTATAAATTGCTTAATTGACCTGATTATGGGTGAGATTTATTTATTGTTTGTACATTTTCATCACATACAAGTAATATGTCTAGAATTCAAAACTTAATCTCTTTATTCATAGATATTCCATTGTCGTGATCTTTAGGACATCAGCAAGGGATTTTGTATTGATGAGTCTTCTCAGAAACGTTTAGACCGTGTAGGTGGGTCTTTATTGGCATAGCTCTCTAACTATTATTAACCTCATTACACAGTAGCTAATTTGATAAATATATCTTTGTCCGGAATCCTTATCTGTGTCTATGAAGTGTTGAAGAAAAATATACAGATACTTTTGTTTGAGTGCCACTCTATTCCATGCGTGAGACGACTCCCTGTAGGGTCTACACACGTATATCAATAGGTATGATTTTCGTGTGCATACAATTAGCGTTTAGTGAGGTTTAAATTCTCTTTTATTTATATCTTTAGCATACAACCATAAGCTATCTATATTTTGAACCGGCAAAACCTGGATTGTTTTGGATTATGTGATGTATTTCTAGGGTTTAAAGTGATTTTGATAAACCTTTTGGTACACTTAGATCTGACTTTCAGGTTGCCGTAATATGTATGTGTTCTCCAATGTAAATATATAAAAAATATATTTATTCTAATACCCTTATTTCTCTCATATTGTTGTTTAGATAATAAGCATTTCTTGTCCTGATGAAGGTGACAAAATATTTAACTTTCACCGAAACGCCGCATCAACAGTTGTTTTTATGAATTTTTAACCCATTTGCAAGTATATTGTTTTTAATGATATGTATAAAAAGGATGACATTTTTGTTTTGATTAAATTATTTTGACATGATCCCGTTAATCTATTCATTTGCACTTTGTCAACATTTGAGCAATTTTATGAAAATGTTTAAATACGTTTTTAATAAAATACGATATTTGATCATGTTTTATCTAGAATTATTTGAGTCTATTGATTATCATTGCTTCACAATTCAGCAATCTGGAAGTTTGGTCATTTTTTTCTTATTCTTTTATGTTGAGTCTATCAAAAGATCTCTTTGGGAGAAGCTTTTTATACTTTGTCACATAAGCCTTACATCCGGTTTGCCTGTGTTATTAATTTTTAGACTAAGCTTGTCTTCTGATCGATGAAAAGGGAATTCTTACTTTGTGTTATACAGACCCGCCTCTTTTCTAAGTACTAGGGTACCTCCCTCATATTTTGGTGACCTCCTGTAAGTCCTACACAGTGGGATTCCTGAGAGCTGGTTGGGGGCCCAGACCCCTTTCTCCACCACTCTGCAAACGTAACACTAGTTAAAAAAAACATTGAAATTCATTGGAAAAAACAAAGGTCACAGGGACTTTACAATGAGGACATGGAATAAAAAAAACCTTAGCAATTCACTATAAAAACCAAAGGTTGCAGAGAGGCTTTCAGTAATGTCACTGACCATGTAATGAGTGATGTAATATGTGAGGTCATAAGCAGTGCATTGCGGGCGCGAGTTATAGTTAGCTCACTAACTGTAAGGGCTGGATTTCTACAATTGACACTTGAGCCTAACCTTAATGTCTCTGTAACCTTTGATTTTTCAGTGAAAATATATATTTATTTAGGCTCCTTAATGAAAATACCTACGCAAGAGTGAGATGGAACACGACTCGGGCTTTGACAGGAAAAATTGCAATCTCGAAAGGGGTTAGACATGGATGCGTCCTTGCCCCAACTCTAGTTAGTCTTTTTATAAATGGAGTTATAAAGAGATTGAAGGCATGCAAACATGATGCTCCCAAAATTGCGGGAATACCGACCCCGATACTTATGTTTTCAGATGACACCTGCTAATCTCTTGAACTCCCATGGGCCTCTAAACAGAACTAAATGCCTTTGTTAACTTTTGTGGGGAAAGAGGGCTGGAACTTAACCCATCTAAATCTAAATTTATGTTGAATAATCCCCACAGGGGGTACAGGGACACAATGACTGTAGAGGGTTCTCCCCTAGAGGTAGTCCACCATTTCAACTACCTCGGGTGAGGTTAAGTGACACCCTAGCATGGGGACCCCAGATGGAAAAAAGCAAAACCACTCCATCAAAAAGCCTCTGCCTTAGTGAGGCGCTGTAGGGCAGCTTCAGGAGGACCCATTTCTCTGTTTTTAACAATATATAAAGCCTCAGTTGTGACATCAGCACTATATGGAGCCGAGATCTGGGGCTATGGTGATGCTGAAAGGTTAACAAAAGTTGAAAATAGGTTCATCAAATCCCTATTTAAACTTCCCCAAAGTTCTCCCCCCATCTCTTACATCTCGATCTGTCTCTTAATCCTATCCACGTAACAGCTGTTTAAAAACCTTTATTATATTAGATCAGGTTACTACACATAAATTAATACCTTATAGAGAGTGTGTGAAAGACCCTTTGGCTCTGGATAGAAATTGAAAACAACCTGGCTTAAACTTATCCATGAAGCAACACTCAAAGTAGGCATCCCTGAGCTTTGGACAGCCCGGAATCAATGGGAAAGGCTGATGCTCTAAGAGCTAAACAGTCGTACTGGGAGGTAGTTCTAGCTCAAACGTCGGTAGTGCATCAATCTCATACCCTCACAGGCAAGTTCTTGAATCACAAGTGCATACCAGGGTTTGAACCATATATGAACAGGATGTACCCATATAAATCAAAATGGCTGTATGTCCCATGCAGATGATGGAGTTTGCCCCTGAGATCTTACACGTCTAAATGGCTCAACAACACTCCCAAGATTAGCTCTTGTCAAATTGCCCAAATATGGAAGAAACAGCGACCCATTTTCTTTTCTTTTGTCCTCTTTATAGGAAGGCCCGGAAAAAAGGGGTTGCTAGCTGCCTATAACCTTATAGGTATAAGACAATATTGTGAAACGGAGAGACTATTTAAGAGTAAGACCAGAGAGTTTTTAGCACTTGCTGTCTCACAGTACCTGCACATTGCCTGGGCCTTAAGAAGGAAGGTTGCTCCCAATCCCAAAGCTTGCTAGAGAGTCGATAAAACTCTGTTCGGACATGACATCCTCTCTGTATACTGGTATTACCTCAACTCCTACTGAGTGCATCTATTTTTACAATTTACTCACGTTTTTATGGCTGTGTGGAAAAATGTACATAAGTATATATACTGTTGTACTTTGTTTTCTTTTCCAGCTTTGTCTAAACCTCTAATGATTATCTTTTTGCACACTTTCTCAGTTGTAAATATATGAATTTCCTTGAAGTAACACTGGTAATAGTAACCTAATTGTGAAGTTTTTTGTATCCATAGTCTTTTAACGCAGCTGTTTAGATGATGACTTTTCAATTTTTTTTTGATATAATAACTTTTAATTCGTGTTTATAGTATGGTATTTCGACTCATGTTTTTTTCTTTTCTACTTTTATTGTAAAATTGCACAAAGTATTCTAGAGCATTTATGCTGTATGTTGTATTGATTGATTGTGTTTTATGGGCTGGCGTTGCAGAGAGGTGTAAAAAGGGCCAGGGCCTCATTACACCTCTGTGCAACGCAGCCTCCTGGCGCATACTGGAGGTTCCTGGTGGTCTACTAGGCCCCCAGGGACCCCCAGTATTCAAGATGAATTAGTTCCCACTCTGCAAACGCACCAGGGGGCGTTTTTGCAGAGGGGAAAGTAATTTCCCTTGAATACTGGGGGTCCTTGGGGGCCAACTAGCTCACCAGGTACCTCCAGTAAGCACCACAGAGCTGCTTTGCAGAGTGTTGTAAAAAAGGGCGTGGCCTCATTAAACCTCTCTGCAATGCAGCTCCCTGGCGCATACTGGAGGTTCCTGATGGGCTAGTTAGCCCCCAGGGACCCCCAATATGCAAGGGGAATTAGTTCCCCCTCTGTAAACACGCCAGGGGGCTGTGTTGCAGAGAGGTGTAAAAAGGGGCGTGGCCTCATTAACCTCTCTGCAATGTCACTGATGACATTTCAAATGACATCACTGATGACATCACTGATTACATCATCTTTGTGAAAGAGTGGCAGACCTCCTCTCACTATAATATATCCTTTGATACACACATTCAAAAATAGAACCTAACATTTTCAAAAGAATGGAGATACCAATACCAGTTAGAACAACCTATTCAGTAATTCCAAAATCTACATACACATCTACTCATTCACAAATAGTTCTATATAGTCACTCATACATGTACTCACTCATCATATGTACTCATACTCCTATACATCCTGTTACACACCTACACATATACATAGAGTTATTCACACATATACTCACACATGCAAATAAACTATCGAACATCCATTTACTTGCATATACAACTCTACACACACCACTACACTTATTTCTACAGAAACGTACACATACTTACTCTCTTAAACAATTAGTTATCGAAACACATACTTATTTATACAGGAACTCTTCCAATCTGTCACTGTCATATATCCTTACTTATATACATCAATACTCATATATACTAGTTTAAAACATATGTACTTACTCATAAAGACACTATTGAGGCAGTCATTTACTCACTAACACATCCATACACACACTCTTCCACCCATACAATCCTGCACACATGCTGTCTTCAAAACACATACAAACAGTGAGTCAGTCATTCATGCATCTGTGTGCTAGGTAATACCCCCATCAAACCATAGAGACACTCATTCTGATACTCAAAAAACCAACTAATAACCCATATAGACACTCATGTAGCTACTCACTAACCCATGCAGCCACTTATACACAAATTGAGACACTGATAAAGATATTACATATTTAAACATTCCTCTCTAATACATGTATTCACTAAGATATACTTAATAAGTCAGTTATACAATCAATTTTACAAAAAAAACCTTTAGACACTTATTTACCCATTTATCCTTCCATCGACCATTAGATATACATATATAAAAAAATATTTATATTTCAGAAAGACACACATTCACTGGATGATGTCATCAGTGATGTCATTTGAGATGTCATGAGTGATGTCACTGACCATGTCATGAGTGATGTATTGTGACACGTCATCAGCAGTGCATTGCGGGCGCGCGAGTTATAGTTAGCTAAACTAACTTTAACGGGGGAATTTCAATGGTTTTGTATGAGTGAAATGCCCAGCTAACTATAACATGCGTGAAACCTATGGTTATTTCAGTGAATTTCTAAGGTTTTTTAAATGCTAATTCCTAACTATAACGTGGCTGAAACCTATGGTTTTTTCAGTGAATATATATAGATAGATAGATAGATAGATAGATAGATAGATGGTGATTTGTAAAAAAAAAAAAAGAACAACATTTTATCCAACAGAGTGGGAGATGTAGTGTAGTGTCTTGCAATATTTTAGAAAGAAACACTTTTGGCTTCTACCAGACGCCATAGAGCTGTGACATAGGTGTCAAGAGTGCAATGTCATGAACGCTTGTGTAAGAATGGGAGTTTGCAGTTGCATGCAGCAGAATAAAGATGTGTAATACTAAGTTCTGTGTGTGCCATGATTATTGGGGGGTACTCAGGCTGGAAAGATGCTACATTGGTCATGTGTAACTAGAGCGAAAGATACTGTGTTTATAGGTGAGTGAACATAGACCCTACATTACAAACAGAAGGGGAAAGTGATGTGATGCTAAGTGCAAGAAATCTCTCTGGGAAAAGAAGGGTAGTCATACAAATTTAATTTAGACATATTGGCTTAGGAAGATATTTGAATCAGAATTTTCCAACATTATAACAATGTATACAAGTAAGTTCAGGCACACATTTTATTTAATGGATCAATGAAACTTATAGTTCCTAATTTCGCCGGCTGAAATCACCAGATCGAAGTCTCTTTTTGAAATCTTTGTGTGCTCTTAGAGTGGACTGTAGCCTTTCTTGAAGAAGTAAAGGTTTAGAGTGCAAACCACATCCATTCTGGCTCGCTGATGCACTCGGAAACCCTGCCAGCTTTCGCTACAGTGACAGCAATCCAGAGACAGTGTTTTCAGCGAAGCCTGGTAGAAGGCGAGAAAATAGCCCTTTTTTCTGTTTTGTTTTTCTTTTTTGAAGCTGGGTGTACTCTTTTGCAGCTAATCAGTGGGTGATTTCAGTGGATCTTCAAAAGTGTTGGTAAAGAAAGTTGTGTCTCAGCCCTTCTGTTCTAAATTGCATCATTACTGAGCTGTCAGATGTTTGACTTGTGAGCCCAAGGACATCAGAAGCAAATAACCTCAACCCTCAAGGTTAAGGCGTACAGGGCTGGCTTTAGGGAAGTTCAACCGGTGCAGCCACCCTGAGCTCTTGCCTGCGGAGGTAGCCCTGAACTCAGGGGGGCGCTGTTTTTAGCAATAACATATGATTGGAGAGATGAGGGGCACTTTTGCCAGGTGATAGTGAGAGAATCCGAAGAGGTGGTCATTGGGTGTGGGGGCGCCAAAAATGATTCTCACTCCAGGCGCCACCAGCACTAAAGCCGGCCTTGAAGGCCTGGAAGCCCCTGTGTACACCGTTGCCTCCAAACAGGGTCTGACAGTGAAGCATCTCCTGCCAGAACTTATTATTCATATTTAATTCATATTTGTATTAATACTTTTTTGTATTATTCATTTTTCCTAGGTGATTGATTACATATGATGTTGAATCTGTTAATCCTGGTAAATATGTTACTGTAGAATGAGAGTATAGTGTTCCAAGTTTGAGCTATCTCTTCAGTAAAGTGAGAATGTAATAGGGATCCAGCTGCCAACCCTCCGGGAAAGTCTTTATTAGTTGTCGGTGTGAAAGTCCTAACTTGCATACAGAGATTCTCCTTTTGCAGTTATAGTAATATTTTTTTAAGAAGAAACAGAAACTCTTGATTTACACAAACATTGTGCCCGTGTCCTGAGCCTGTGGAGTGGGAGTTGGGGGTTGTAGAGGACACGCGCTGCCTGCGCGAGCTCCTCTCGTTGTTTTGAGGCAGCTGGTGTCCGCGCACGTGTGCTGGTTATTTCCGGCGCTCCGTGAGTATGACTGGAACCGGAGCTTTTCAGAAGACGTCCCTTGCGACTTACATGCCCACAGCCTCAAAACTAACCCCTCGTTGACGCCGGTTGCTGGGAAAAGCAACCGGCTGGATAATTGGCATAGGCTCTGCCTAGAGTGCTTTTTGAATAGACGGCAAGCCCTCCCTCCACTTTCTAAATATTTTTTGTGGCAGTTTTTTTTTCTGCTTTCCTTGGCTTGCTGTGTGGTTTTTGTCACTCCCCCTGACTTTTGCCTTAGGCACATTTCTATTTCGTCATCTTGTGGGCAGAATTAGTGATATTATTATGAAGATGACGCTGCTTATGACGAGGAGGCCTCTGAGTCTCTTGAGCAGGATTTGGTGGAAGCCCTTGATAGAGGTGTACAACATTCCATGAATAAGGCACTGGTTCGTGCAATTCATCCTCTGAAGAGACATTTGACGCATTATGCTCAACAACAAGGTTGGGTTCCTGCTTCGTGTAAGTCTTCCAGTTCCCCTGGGAATCCCCATGCTTCAGACTTTCAGCAGTTGGCTAAGTCTCTGTCCGCTGCCAAGTCCACATCTGCGGCAGCTGACGCTGATGACGAAGATCAGCTCTCTACCTCTTCCTCGGACTACATTCCACCACCTCCAAAGAAGAAGTGCAAAGAACATTTTGTAGATGCCCCCACTCATCCTCCAGTCCTCACCTATGATCCCACTAACATTGTCCATCCCAATTCAACAGCCTGGCTCCCTTCCCCGGCGGTGGCTGAGTATGTGCAACAGCACATCCGTCAACCTTTTGAAAAGGAGGTCTGTGCACATGTCCGTTCAGAGTGCCCTAGACCGGATCTGGCGGACAACTTGGCAGACACACCAGAGGTCGTTACCACCATGGTGACTTATCTTCGCAAGTTTGCAAAAGACCCTAAGAAAGGTCCAGACCGTTCATTGCGTTCGTGCAAGGACAAGGTCCTTGATATGCTAGGTCCCCTTACTAAGATTTTGGATCTTGGCTTCATGGCCAAAGAGTCATCTGCGATGGTGGATCCAGATGAGCTTATCGAGTGGGCTCAGAGGTTGATTTGCCAACTAGGCCACGCCATTTGCGTGCTCTACAGTGAGAGGCGTCGTTCAATCCTTCTGAAGGTCGACCCAAAACTGGCAGAGCTTTCCACCTCAGAATCGGGTCCTGTTGCTCAGGGCTTACTTTTTGGTCAGCCGTTCTTGAAAGAGCTGACTCAGTTTGTCAATACCTTTAGTGGATTAGACAAAGCCCAGGCTTCACTCCGACAAGCTTTTCGTCCGGTTTTCACCAAGACAGGACGAAACAGGGGACGCTTGTTCGGCCGTGGTCAACAACAACCCAATCAAAGAGGTTACCAGTCCCACAGAGGAGAAAATAAAGATTGCGGCTATTCCCAAAGGTCAAACTTCTACCCCTCAATGAAGGGCTGCGGTCAATACAAAAAAGGACATTCCGGTGAACAACTCCGGTGGATATCAAGATTCCACAACTTCAGGTGAGCCTGATTCCAGCATGCAGTGTGGTTCTGGGGGGCAGGATACGTTTTTTCCTAGACAATTGCAGCTTGATCTCCAGCGATGCATGGGAGCTGGAGACGGTCCAGGGGTACAAAATAGAGTTTTATCAGCCCCTGTGTCAACCCCATTCTCCTCCTCCTCTTTGTTTTCCCCAAAAAGATCAGGTGTTCATCACCGAGGAACTCAAGTCACTTCTCTTAAAAGGGGCGATTGTTCCAACCGTGCGTCCTCCACAGGGGTACATCAGCATGGTCTTTCTTGTGGAGAAGAAGGGAGGGGGCTCGAGATTGGTGCTCAATCCAAAGGAATTCAACGGGGGAGTGGTCTACAGACACTTCAAAATGGAGGGAATCCATCTGTTGCGGGATCCTCTTCGCAGGAAGGACTGGATGGTTCGTCTGGACCTCAAGGATGCATACTTGTCCATTCCCATCTTCCGCTCGCATCACCGCTTTCTCCAGTTCCACTGGCAGGGGACTTAGTACTAGTATCAGGTTCTCCCATTCGGCCTCTCGTCAGCACCTTGGTGCTTCACAAAACTGTTGAGGCCGGTCGTGGAGTCTCTTCGCAGTCGAGGGGTTCGGTTGATCATTTACTTAGACGACATCCTCCTTCTGGCGGATTGTCCCCTCACTCTGATGTCTCATCTAGAGTGGACCATCGAGCTCTTGCAGTCCCTCGGGTTTCTGGTGAACTCTCAAAAGACTGTGTTGCACCCGACTCAGGTGATAGACTTCTTGGGTTTCAAAGTCAACTCGTTTACCTGTCAGCTTCTATTACCCAATCAGAAGATTCGGTATATCAAGAGGGAATTGACTTCCATTATTATGATACCGACTGTGTCATTGAGGTTGTTAGCATGAGTTGTCGGTCTCTTGGCCTCTTCCCTTCAGGTGATCTTCCCGGCCCGCTGCATTACAGGGCTTTGCAGCGCCTGAAGATTCGTCATCTCCAGGTATTCGGCTCAAATTCCTCTCTCGGAGGACGCGAGGTCAGAGATGCAATGGTGGCTGGATCATATGGAGGCTTGGAATGGTCAAGCCCTGTACGGGTCCACGCCAGAAGTGGTGATCGAGTCGGATGCCCGTCGTTGGGGCTGGGGTGCCTAGTGCGGTCCGGTCTCGACGAGGGGTCGTTGGTCCCCCCAGGAGCTTTCCCTCCACATCAACTGTCTGGAACTCCTGGCGGGATCCTTCTCGATTCGTTGCCTCTCTCCCCTTCGGTCCAACTGCTGCATACTTCTCCGAATGGACAATGTATCGGCAGTCTGCTACATCAACAAGCTTGGGGGACTCGGTCGCGATTATTGGCGGAGGTTGCCAAAGATTTTGGGCACTTTTGTCTGCAACAAAAGATCACGGTTATTGCAGAGTATCTCCCAGGTTGCAACAATCTCATTGCAGATTGGAACTCGAGGCACCTGAGGGACTTCAGCGATTGGAGGCTTCATCCTCGTGTGTTCCGTCTTCTTCTCCGGACCTGGGGACAATGTCAGATAGACCTATTTGTGTTCCGCCTCAACACTCAGCTCCCTCTCTTCTTCAGTTGGAGGCCGGATCCAGAAGCCCTAGCCATGGATGCCTTTCTCCAACCATGGCCGTCAGCGCTGTGCTATGCCTTTTCCCAGTTCATGATGATCCCCAGGGTCTTGGCTTACACGAAGCGCTACCAAGCGGAGTTGATCTTGATTGCTCCTCTGTGGAGGGCTCAAGCTTGTTTCCCGGTTCTCCTGGAAATGGCTTGTGCAGTACCGTTCCTTCTTCCCCAGAAGTGGAATCTCCTGCTAGATCCTCTTCAGACTCCGCATCCCCTGATTCTGTCAGGGTCTCTCCTTCTGGCGTGGTGGATTTCGGGAAATGCTGGTTGGTCCCAGGCCTTTCTGAGAACGCTTCCAGATTCATCAGCGACGCCTGGTCTCCTGGTACCCACAAATGCTACAGAGGCTCTTGGAAGCGTTGGAGTGAGTTGTGTGTTCAACGGCAAGTTGATCCCACATCGGCTGATGTCTCTGTGATGGTCAATTTTTGGGCTTCGCTTGCTTCGTCTGGTTTGGCGTATTGCACGGTGAACAACTTCAGTTCTGCTATTTCAGCAGGTGAGCTCCAAGTGGATGGCAAACCGGCGGGTGAACATCCTTTAGTTGCTAAATTGCTCAAAGGTATCTGCCTTGCGAATCCTCCGCGTCCTAAATACGTTTCATTATGGGACGTGTCTATTATTTTGTGTTTTCTGGAGGCCTGGCCGGTCAATTCTTTACTGTTCTGTAAACAGCTGTCAGCCAAACTGACTATGTTGTTGTGTTTAGTTTCCTGCAAGCGGGTGTCGGATGTCTGCGCTTTAGATCTTGCAGGACGTAGTTTTACTCCTGAGGGCGTCACGTTTTGTCTATCTATGCATACCAAGACCAATACTACGTTTATTTCTTATCCTTCCTTCCCCGATCATCCAAACCTTTGTGTCGTTCAATGTTTCAAAGATTACGAAGTAAGTACTTCTTCTTTACGTTCTGATATGCAAGGTCAATTGTTGATTGCTCTGCAGAAGCCCTTTCGCCCCGTTACCCCGGCTACTTTGGCTTGGTGGGTATGTTGGCTCATAACGGAAGCTGGAATTGATGTATCTGTGTTTGGGGCTCATTCTGCACGAGGGGCTATGGCTTCTAAAGCCTTCTCGTTGGGTGTCACTTTGTTTGATATTATGAAGGCCGCTGATTGGTCCTCTGATTCTGTTTTTAAAACTTTTTACTTTAAGCCTATTGATCATGTTGCTTCTGTTGTGGTGGATCAGCTTTGAACAAGCATAATCGGAGCCTCCAGTCCTGAAATAGAATTCAAAATTTGCAAACATACGTGACAAGAATTTTCAATTCTATTAAGGACAAGGAGGCGAGGATTATCCCACCCATTGTTGTATACTTTATTGTTACTGTACACATGTTCAAGATTTCCTTGCTGTTGGCATAATGCAATGATCTTATTTTTCTACCCGCCCTTCTTTTTATGGTCATCTTGCACAGACTATGTATTACGGCTTTCTGTCTCTTTTCAGGATCTGAACCCAAGTGATGTTTCTTCGTGGAGGCCTGGATTTCCCTGCCTGCTCCATTGAGGATTGTTGTTCCTTGGACTTCCTGGATTGGTGATGGTGTTTGCCTTACCTGACTTTCCATGTTGGATTTTTCTGGTTTACTGGCTCTGTTTTCAAAAAAGAAAGAGGAAGTGTGACTCTCTATATGGCCTTATATACCGCAGACTCTATGGTTGTTACCCAAGCGTTTATGGGTATTGTGTTTTTTTATTTGTTTCTATGGTTGCTGGGCATTTCATTAAAGAAATGAGATAGCAGAATCCTCGCCTCCTTGTCCTTAATAGAATTGAAAATTCTTGTCACGTATGTTTGCAAATTCTGCATTTAGAGAAAATATGCTTTCAGTTTAGCTTATAGATCCCCTTCCAAACCACTGTGGGAAAAGCATGAGATAATAGTTTTCTTTCAAACATGATTCATGATATCCCAGCAGACGGCTTTTTCACATGGTAAAATCACCTTAGAACACACCACAATTCCTAAAATGAGTATGGTACCATCAACAAATGATTTATAATGTAACTATTAACTACAATGCTTTTTAATGAGGTGCTATCATGTATATTGGTCCCAAGATGGCTGCCAACACTTCTTGGATGAAGTGCTGACAGCCAATCAAATCTCACGATGAGATGAGTGGTTAGGCTCCGCCCAGATATATGTGTTTTTGAAGTTATTTTTCATAAAAACCACTGTAGCAATTTTCACCAAATATAGAAAAGGCACTTCTGCGTACCAGTCCCTACAATTTTGAAAAGTTTGGGGTAATTCCATTCAGTGGTTCGGGCTGTAGCCTTGTCTATTCGTCCTATGGAAATTAACATGGGGAAAACACGTTTTGGGACCCCCATTTTTTCTCGACCCCCGCATGACAAATCCCCCCAAAACTTCCATGGAAGAAGAGGAGCGGAGCTGGCCTAAATTTGGAAAATTACACGCAAATTCCTCAACCGGCGCCAAAGTTATTCCCACTAGAATGTTGCGGATTTCCTATGGTAGCTAGGTCCTAACTATATATACCTACTGGCTATCGCCAGTAGGTAATATATATATATATATATATATATATATATATATATGTATATATATATATATGCGTATATATAATATATGCATATATATACATATATATATTCACTGAAAAAACCATAGGTTATAGACCATATATAGTTAGGAATTCGCATTTACAAAACCTTATTTTGCTCACACAAAACCATTGAAATTCCATATATAGTTAGTTGCACTAACTATATATCGCGCACCCGCAATCCACTGCTGATGATGTCACATATTACATCATTCATGACATGGTCAGTGACATCACTGATGACATCTCAAATGACATCACTGATGACATCTCAAATGACATCACTGATGACATCACTGATGACATCTCATTTGACATTACTGATCACATCACTGATGATATCATTCATGTGATAATACGATGAACCTCTTCAGACTCTAATATCACCTTAGATACAATCAGTGTAAACAGACACTCACAGACTGTCACTCATCCATGGAGTTACTCACACACCTAGTCAGTCATGCAAAGAATCAATCACACCTCCATTTCCTCAACTATACAGTTATACAAACTTTACTTATTCAAACATATACTAACACATATTTACTCTCTTATACAATCCCTGATACAAGTTCACAATGATCCATACAGCCACTAACACATTCACTGGCTCTTATGCACAGTTATTTATATATGTCAACTCTCACATGTACTGTGTTTTACATATGTACTTACTTTGACATGTAGCACTGAGATATCCATTCACTCACCAATACACTCATGCACGCAGTCAACCGCCCATACAGCTGTTTCCACATGCACTTTTGAAACCATACATCTAGTGAATCAACTGCTCACACATCTATGCACAGAGTCATACACCTCCCAGCCACCCACACACTCAGTCTCCCATACAAATACTTGGGCAACCGATCAATAACCCATATAGTTACTCATATAGCTACTTATCAACACATGCAACAGTTTACAGAACAACAGACATAATGATGCACAAATTAAGACCGTTTAGTCACTAACCCATGCACTCAGTGAGACACATTTAATCACTCACTCATACAGTCAGTCATGCACCTACTAAATCCTTCATCCAGACACTTATACATCCACTCATTCTTCAATATGTAAGACATATTTTAACTTTACAGAAACATACAGTCACTGGATGTTGTCATCAGTGATGTCATCAGTGATGTCATTTGAGATGTCATCAGTGATGTCACTGACCATGTCATGAATGATGTAATATGTGACATCATCAGCAGTGGATTGCGGGTGCGCGATATATAGTTAGTGCAACTAACTATATATGGAATTTCAATGGTTTTGTGTGAGTAAAATAAGGTTTTGTAAATGCGAATTCCTAACTATATATGGTCTATAACCTATGGTTTTTTCAGTGAATTTTCAAGGTTTTGTAAATGCTAATTCCTAACTATATATGGTCTATAACCTATGTTTTTTTCAGTGAATTTTCAAGGTTTTGTAAATGCTAATTCCTAACTATATATGGTCTATAACCTATGGTTTTTTCAGTGAATATATAGATATATACATACATATATAAACATATATCATCTGTATATCTATATAAATACAAACATAAATGCATGCATCCATATACTTATATGCATACAGATGCATGTTATTTACATGAAAGTTGAAAAAACACTAATAAAAGCAAAGCTAAAAAGCCACCTCATTACAAACAGAATGGCTTTAACTTAAACGAGGGCAAGATCTATTGCATTTTCAATGCTTGTTTACTTTGGTTCCATCAAGAAGGCATTCAGATGTGTCACACATTTGCCATAAATTCTGAATGTTAGCACTCTAGTTGCATATTAGATCACTGTAGTAAAGCTACTGCTCACCAGGGACGTCTGCTGCTGGTATTCAAAGTGCATGTTTCAGTCTGCATGTCAGAATTTTTTTTAATGAAATAGAAGAAGATTTGAGAAGTCACTCAAAATGATCCCTAATTTTTCTTTCTGAAGCACTAATCATACTTTCTATGGCAAAATTAACCCCCCCATGTTGTTCCTTTTAAAATTGAGTGTTTTCAGACTTACCACTTCATTCCAATCAAGATGGCTTCTGGTGTGCCATACTTTTGTCATAAGTAAGACTGTTAGCGCTCTAGTTGTTCTTTAGAACACTCTGGGACATTCTGTCATTGGGCTATACTTGGGGTACATCTGGGTGATATTTGGGCTACATTTAGGCTCTTTTGTCTCTGGTGGCCATCTTGGGAGACTGTATGTCAGAATTTTTTAATGAAATTGAAGAGGGTTTGAGAAGTCACTCAAAATGTGCCCTAATTTTTCTTTCTGCAGCACTAATCATAATTCATATGGCAAAATATACCCCCTCATTTTGTTCCTTTTTAAATTAAATGTTTTAAGAGTTACCACTTTATTCCAATCAAGATGGCTTCAGGTGTGCCATACCTTTGTAATAGGTAGGACTGTTAGCGCTCTAGTTGTTCTTTAGAACACTCTGGGACATTCTGTCATTGGGCTATACTTGGGCTACATCTGGGTGATATTTGGGCTACATTTGGGCTCTTTTGTCTCTGGTGGCATTTTTGGGAGACTGCATGTCAGAATTGTTTAATGAAATAGAAGAGGATTTGAAAAGTCACTCAAAATGTGCCCTAATTTTTCTTTCTGCAGCACTAATAATACCTTCTATTGCATAATATACCCCCTCATGTTGTTCCTTTTTAAATTAAATGTTTTAAGAGTTACCACTTTATTCCCATCACGATGGCTCCAGGTGTGCTATACCTTTGTAATAAGTAGGACTGTTAGCGCTCTAGTTGTTCTTTAGAACACTCTGGGACATTCTGTCATTGGGCTATACTTGGGCTACTTCTGGGTGATATTTGGGCTACATTTGGGCTCTTTTGTCTCTGGTGGCCATTTTGGGAGACTGCATGTCAGAATGTTTTAATGAAATAGAAAAGGATTTGAGAAGTCACTCAAAATGTGCCCTAATTTTTCATTCTGCAGCACTAATCATACTTTCTATGGCAAAATATACCCCCTCATGTTGTTTCTTTTTAAATTAAATGTTTTAAGAGTTACCACTTTATTCCAATCAAGATGGCTTCAGGTGTGCCATACCTTTGTAATAAGTAGGACTGTTAGCGCTCTAGTTGTTCTTTAGAACACTCTAGGAGGCTGCAGTAGAACACAAAGTAATCAACTGACAGTCTCTGTCCTTATTGGATGTACATGTTTTACTGAGAATGTCAGACTTCATTTTCACATGACTGAGAAAGATAATGTGAATTTACAGAAAATATGCTTTCAGTTTAGCTTATAGATCCCCTTCCAAACCACTGTGGGAAAATCATGAGATATTAGTTTTCTTTCAAACAATATTCATGATATCACAGCAGAAGGTTTTTTCACATGGTAAAATCACCTTAGAACCCACCACAATTCCTAAAACGAGTATGGTACCATCAACAAATGATTTATAATGTAACTAAAGTCCTAAAACCCTCTATTAACTACAATGCTTTTTAATGAGGTGCTATCATGTATATTGGTCCCAAGATGGCTGCCAACACTTCTTGGATGAAGTGCTGACAGCCAATCAGATCAGATGTGTGGTTAGGCTCCGCCCAGATATATATCTTTTTTTGAACCTAAATTACTCAAAATCCACTGGAGCACATATATTGAGACCTAGCAAAGGCACATTGGGCTAACAGTCCCTACAATTTTGCCAAGTTTCGTGCAAATCCATTCAGCCGTTCGAGCTAAAAGTGAGGCCAACCGCCCTATGGAAATTAACATGGGAAAAACGCGTTTTGGGACCCCCCTTTTTTCTCGGCCCCCCCTTGATGAAACCCCCCCCAAATTGTCAGGGGCTGCTCAGAAACAAAGTGTTCCATTTTCCTGAAAATTTCAGCCAATTCCGTCCACAAACGCCAAAGTTATTAGACATAGAATTTTCAAAAATCCCATAGAGAAAAAATCCTAACTATATATACCTACTGGCGACCGCCAGTAGGTAATAATAGATAGATAGATAGATAGATAGATAGATAGATAGATAGATGGTGATTTGTAAAACAAAAAAAAAAAGAACAACATTTTATCCAACAGAGTGGGATATGTAGTGTAGTGTCTTGCAATATTTTAGAAAGGAACCCTTTTGGCTTCTAACAGACACCATAGAGCTTTGACATAGGTGTCAAGAGTGCAATGTCATGAAAGCTTGTGTAAGAATGGTGAGTTTGCAGTTGCACGCAGCAGAATAAAGATGTGTGATACTAAGTTCCGCGTGTGCCATGATTATTGGGGGGTACTCAGGCTGGGAAGACGCTACATTGGTCATGTTTAACTAGAGCGAAAGATACTGTGTTTATAGGTGAGTGAACATAGACCCTACATTACAAACAGAAGGGGAAAGTGATGTGATGCAAAGTGCAAGAAATCTCTCTGGGAAAAAAGGATAGTCATTCAAATTTAATTTAGACATATTGGCTTAGGAAGACATTTGAATCAGAATTTTCCAACATTATAACAATGTATACAAGTAAGTGCAAGCACACATTTCATTTAATGGATCAATGAAACTTAAAGTTCCTAATTTCGCTGGCCAAAATCACCAGATCGAAGTCTCTTTTTGAAATATGTGTGTGCTCTTAGAGTGGACTGTAGCCTTTCTTGAGGAAGGGGAAGGGTTAGAGTGCAAACCACATCCATTCTGGCTGTGATGCACTCGGAAACACTGCCAGCTTTCGCTACAGTGACAGCAATCCAGAGACAGTGTTTTCAGCGAAGCCTGGTAGAAGGCGAGAAAATAGCCCTTTTTCTGTTTTGTTTTTCTGTTTTAAAGCTGGGTGTACTCTTTTGCAGCTAATCAGTGGGTGATTTCAGTGGATCTTCAAAAGTGTTGGTAAAGAAAGCTGTGTCACAGCCCTTCTGTTCTAAATTGCATCATTAATGAGCTGTCAGATGTTTCACTTGTGAACCCAAGAACATCAGAGGGAAATAACCTCAACCCTCAAGGTTAAGGCCTACAGGGCCGGCTTTAGGGAAGTAGAACTGGTGCAGCCAGCCTGAGCACTTGCCTGCGGATGTGGCGCTGACCTCAATGGGGCGCTGTTTTTAGCAATAACGTATGATTGGAGAGATGAGGGGTACCTTTGCCCGGTGATAGTGAGAGAATCCGAAGAGGCGGTCATTGGGTGTGGGGGCGCCAAAAATGATTCTCGCTCCGGGCGCCACAAGCACTAAAGCCGGCCTTGAAGGCCTAGGAGCCCCTGTGTACACCGTTGCCCACAAACAGGGTCTGACAGTGAAGCATCTCCTGCCAGAACTTATTATTCATATTTGTATTACTTACTAATACTATTTTGTATTATTCATTTTTTCCTAGGTGATTGATTACATATGATGTTGAATCTGTTAATCCTGGTAAATATATTACTGTAGAATGAGAGTATAGTGTTCCAAGTATGAGCTATCACTTCAGTAAAGTGAGAATGTAATAGGGATCCAGCTGCCAACCCTCCGGGAAAGTCTTTATTAGTTGTCAGTGTGAAAGTCCTCACTTGCATACATAGATTCTCCTTTTGCAGTTGTAGTAATATTTATTTAAGAAGAAACAGAAACTCTTGATTTACACAATTAAAAATCAAGACATAAAAAAATTAGGAGAATTGCAATCTATTTAATTCAATTGAAATGGAAATAATTATACAGAAACCATTATTTGTAATGTATACTGGTGCTTTGATCGTTTAGCACCAGAAATCAGCTGGGTACCCATGCAGACGCTGTTGCGATTCTCTTTATTCAGCAGGTTTTTGGGCAACATTGATCCTCCACGTGTGCAAAGACCTGTACTTCACAGGGTGTCAAATACTCCAGTTTATTTCTAAGGAATATATTCACATAGCGTCCAGCCATTCCATTGCACTGAAAGGTCAGTGTTTCTCCAGAAGAGATTGCAGTAACAATTGCACACCTAGAATGAAAAAAGATAAGGATCAGGTAAATGGTACATCGATTCCAGAATAAGGACCAATACAAGAGTACAAAAATACTTATTTATTCCTAAGTACAGATGTACTGTTCCTAACTGCTTATTAATGATTGTCGAAGATGCATATATCATCAAGAAAAATAGATGTTGATTTAACAATGGAAATAAAATGAACCTAGAATACTTATGTTCACGATATTGTGGTAGCTGATATTCTGGGTACAATATTTTTGCTGAACGATATTTAAAACTCAGTTTTCTAATAGAACACCAATCACCCCAACCGATAGCACAGCTTATTAACAATGACAGGAAACGCTTCATTACTATAAAATGCCTCCACTTGACTAATGAAATAAAAACCACAACAGAAATTGCCGACTACGGGAAAGAAGCTTCTAACAGCTACTGATGTCCTCAATGAAATCCGTTGTAAATGCATGAATGGTAAAATCATGTGTTTTTTACATTTAAGTTTAAGGTAGGTATATGGTTTTGGGGTGTGTGGGTATATGTTTTGGGGTTCAGAGGTATTTTAAGGGTTCAGGGTGGGTTTGGGTTATGGGGTGCACAGGGTCATTTTAGTGTATAGGATGGGTTTGCATTTTGGGGTGCAGGGGTATTTTTGGTGTTTATTGGGTTTGTTGGGCTTCTTTGAGGCTAAAACTCGGCAGGTTATCGTCCAGGCCACCATACTATCTAGGCTGGATTACTCCAGTGGTCTGTACTTAGGGGTTAACAGAGACACAGCGCCTCCAAAGAATACAGAATGCGCCCGCCCGGCTACTGTTTGCCTCCCCAGGACCTGTCACACTTCGGAGTTCATTAATAGACTTCATTGGCTCCCAGTGGAGAAGCGTCTTCTTTTTAAAGCACTGTGCATTGCCCACAGTATCCTTAACGCTCAATCCCCTGAAATCCTAGCATACCTCCTCATACCTTATATGCCCACTCGTCTCCTGCGCTCTGTCAATCAGCATTTAGCGGCCATCCCGCGGATTACCATCCCGCGGATTAAGAGAGCCAGAGCCCGGAAGACCCTCTTTCCGAGCTTTAGCTCCCAAACTCTGGAACTCCTTTCCAGTTACCATCAGAAGCATTCAAAATCATGCTGCTTTCCGCAGGGCCATTAAAACTCATCCCTTATCTAAAACACTGGTTGCTGCATTCCTCGGACCTGTCATCCGTCTTCTGTCTGAGCTTAGTGCTGGGATGCCCCTTGGCTGGGGCAGCCATGCGCTCTACAAATATTATAACAACATAACTTTGAAAAGGGAGAACATTGAAATGAAGAGTCAACTTAATCATTAGGTTAACTCTTCATTTTAAATTTCTCCTCACGGGGGTAAGGAGAGGAATATTGTCCCTAATCTCTGACCTGGGACCAGAACACTGAGTTCCACGGAGGGTCTGAGGCAGAGACCCCGAGGCAGAAAGCCGGGCTTACTGGTCTTACTGTTGTGGCTACTGTGGGTCCTGCAACGTCCTCTACTTCCTGGAATCTTGTTCGGATGGTGCTGGGGCTGGATCTGAGGTTCTCGTTTGGACAGCTGAAGTCTCCTGGTGCTGACTACTTGTAGTCAGGTGTACCCGCCCGGTACCTCAAGTTTTCCCAGCCCTTCGCGAGTGGGGGCCCTCAGGGGGACCATAGGCTGCACTTGGTCTAACTGAGCTGCCTCTGCGGGTTTCCGGGGCCCATTCTTTGCGGCACCTGACTGCAGCAGCTGCACTCTCGCACTTGCGCACACAGCACAAACTTGTAATCGGCCGGGAGGGGTCTGGAAAGCTGCAGACTGAAATGATGCTCCTGTCCGAGTTGAGGGCTTATAGCTGGCTAGGTTCCACGCTCCCGGCCCCCTGGCCCCCGAACTCCAGAGGATACGCCTAACTCTGCTGCAGCTGCGGCTGTGCTGGCGTCTGCACTGATGTCAGGCTTCAGGCTTCACATCTATTTAAACAGAAGTACTGTCTCTATTTTGGTTGGAGATCCCCTCCCCTACTTTCCCATTGTCACTACCGGACAGGTTACTAGAGGGGTGATGTTTCCACTACCCATTGAGGAACCTCTACTGCTCATGGCCTGGTTATCTCTATTGCCTAGATAGTCAAAACATTTCACAAATGTGACTACCCTTCAACTTGCATAGTCAATTTCATCTCTTTTTAGTTTTCTTGCCTTTCTTTGTTTAATATAATTCTGATGTTTCTGCACAATACCTTCCATGATTGCATAACTTTTCTTGGTAGGTCCTGGTAAATTTGGTTCCGTAATCTCTTGTTCACCTCCTCAATGTCTTGTAAAAGTTTAGAAACTCGTCTTTCCACATTTTCAATCAGAATATTCATGAAATTAACAGAACTATTTGTTCGCTCTTTCTTCCAATGTATCACCAAATCCTCATCCAGGTCATCATAAGAGGGTGTGATTTGTGATCTAAGTCCATGTGTAATTCTATTTATTCTCAGATACTATTTCAAAGTGATGGCATCCTACCACTTAAACATCTCTGCTTTCATGAGTTTTTCTCAAAGCGCATATATGTATCTATGAGGCCTTCTTTACTTTTTGTATTGCTTTGTCCTATGGCCATCCAACTATTACTCCTGCATTCAAGTTCCTGATAAGACCTGAAGCAATTTTATCCCAATCTCGTGTGGTACTCTTTTTGTAGAAGTGCATTTTCAAATAATAATGAGTGTTTGATGAACATAAGTAGACTGCAAATGATAAGATTAATCTGTATTTAACATGACATGACATGATATGGGATCATTTGACTGGTCTCCTATGCTGTTTGCTGCTCACCCTGATGCAAAAAGTAAAGAACCTCAGAATCATATTCAAACAAACTTTACTTTTACTCCTCACCAATATGTTTGTTCATGAATACTGTCAAGCTTAAGTATTCAATCTATACCGTAATTTGTGCATTTTATATCTCAACACTTCCGCACGTCTTTCTACCATCATAGCTTTAGGGGTGTGAGTGTAGTTGGTAAGAAGGTTGCTGTCATAATAAGTACAGCCCTGATGAAAGTAGTGTCCCTATTTGGGCAGGAAGGACTCCTGCATGGTAAACGTGTTCCCTGTAGTACCCAGACTTTTGCTTTGGCCCTGGTGCAATGCTAATCTAGCGTTTGTGCTGAAGCTAGACTTTTCCCTAGTAATGTAAGGGCAGAATCTGTTGTGCGAACTGGAGAGATGCAACAAGTGTGTCCTACAAAGAGGGAACTGGACTGCAGTCAATATACTGAATGCAGTGTAACATGTTTTATGAATCAGCAGTATGTCCAGATCTATTTCTCGGTATCAAGGAGAAATGAGTCTCCTGTTGTTGTTGTTACATGCTGTATGGTTATGTGACACACAGAAGTTTGAACTTATATTCCAGGTGTGCATTAATTATTTGTATGTTCGGTAAATATTTGGCCCATATATGGTAGTAGGACTCTGTGTTGTATGCCTCTGAGTTCTGGAACCTGTGAGATTCACTTTTGATGAATCCAGTTTAACATGGCACAAGAGGGAGGATAAGCATAGCTTGCGCTAGACAGTGGGATTGGAGGTGGCAGTAAGATGGAAGACATTGAAGTGAAGAAGGATGGAAATAAGGCTTCACTTAGAAATCCAATAAGTACCTTGTTAGCAGAGGGTGGTTGATTAGTTCCTCCTGAGCACTGCCATTTGTTGGATGGCAGGTGTAAGAAATTGGGTTACTGATGGACTGGGGATGAGCCCTGGTCAAGCAACAACCACAATCCTTGTCAGGATAAAGCACAAGCAAACCCCAAGTTAGCCTGGGCTCATGCCCTTGGTAGCTTGGCACAAAGCAGTCAGGCTTAACTTAGAGGCAAAGTGTAAATTATTGCCGCAACACCTCCAACAGTCAAATAGTGAAAAGTCTGCACCAAAAGTTTCTCATACCAGGTTCCAAAAATAGAGCAAAATGTAATGAATAGAACAAGACTAAAATGACAAAACTCCTATCCGTAGAACTGGAGTTGTGAATTTAAAAAAACAATAACGTGTAAAAGAGCACCACCGCTGCTATTTTCTTTTGCTGTACCGTGTCAAAGTCAAATGTTTAGGCCAACTGCGATGGAGCACAGGTTGACTACATTCAGCAAAGTCCTGCTTAAGTTTTACATTCTAAAGTTTTGTGTCAAGAGGCCCGTTTCTGTTGGAGACGGCTGCTGGATGCAAGGAAAAGGTTAGGGGAGGTTGTCAGCAAGGCATGAAGAGCAGGCGGAGCTTTACAGAGGAGTGGGCCAGAACTTTTCATTGTGTGTCGATACTGCATTGTGAAGAGATGGTCTGGTGGTGCTTCAGTGGGAACAGTGCAGTCTCAGTGCGAACAGGCCAGTTCACAGGCGCAAAGAGCCCAAAAGCTTGATTTAAGCTCGCTGAGCCATTCCAAAGGTCCAGGAGCTGAAGGGCAGCACTTGGAGGCCAAGAACACACTGCAGCTTATTTCAGGGAGCTGTTTGGGGAACCTTTTATGTCCTTGAGGGTCAGGAGGACAGCAATCTAGCCTTTGGAGTCACTTTGGGGTCCTCCATTCAAGATGAGATTGAAGGTCCAGTTCTTCCTCCCCAGGCAAGAGGGCAGCAGGGCGGTAGCTCATTCAGAACAGCAGTCCAGCAGAGTGGCAGCTTTTTCAGCAGCATAGCAGTCCTTCCTCCTGGAAAAGTATCCACAGGTACAGAAGTGTACTGAAGAGTTGGTGTCTGAAGTCCTGTATGTATACCCATGTGTGCATTTGAAGTAGGGGAAAAGCTTCTAGAAGTTTCCCTTTGAAGTCCACAGGAATCCTCCTTCCCTGTCCTAGCTCTAGACTAACTACAGGGGGTATGCAGCCCTTTGTATGGAGGCAGCACACAGCCTAATAAAGTGTTAGTGGAACTGTGCCCAGCTCCCCCTTCTGACCCTGCCAGTGATGACTCATCCAGGCACATCTAAGCCCCCTACTGCGTGTGGATGTCTAGGAGGAATCCACATAACTCAGCTGTTAGCTACAAACAGTCATTTAACCCAGGTATAGGCTACAGGCACTAACTGTCTAAGGGAATAAAATACCAACTTTTAAAAGTGTAATTTTCTGAATTACACTTTAAAATCTGACTTCAGCATAAGTTAGGATTTTAAATTGTGATTCCAGAGAAACCTAACATAAACTGGTTACCTATTCCCATTTGGAAGTTACACTTATAAAATGTAATAAAGTAACTCCAAAATTATCATATGGGAGAGGTAGGCCTTGTAGTAGTGAAAAACAAATCCAATAGTTTTTCACCACCAGAACATGTAAAAACTGAAAGTATATTTTCTATTATTTTTATAATAAATAGCAACCTGTGCTCTGGGCTATCCAGGGCCTACCCTAGGAGTAACTTATTTGTATTAAAGAGGAAGGTTAGGGCCTGGCAAAATGTTTATTTTGCCAGATTGTAATGCCAGGTATACTGCACACATAGGTGGTGATGGCAGGCCTGAGACATGAATAAACGGTCTATTTAAGTGGGTGGCACAACCAGTGCCGCAGGCCCACTAGTAGCATTTAATGTACACGTCCTGGGTACATGTGGTACCACATTACTAGGGACTTAAAAAAAATCAGCTATGCTAACTGGGGATAAGCCAATATTACTATGTTTTAAGGAGTGAGCAGATGCAGTTTAGCACTGGTTAGCAGTGGTCGAGTGCGTAGAGTCCAGAGGTCAGCAACAATGAGATCAGAATAGAGGAGAAAGGCAAAAAGCTTGGGGGAAGACCTCTGGCAGGTCTAAAAGTAGAGGTGATGATTGGGACTGCTGTTTCTTTGTTCAAGGTGAGGAAGATTCTATCCAAGGCCTTCTCTTTTGTCTGTCTCTATATATTGCTTCAGGAAGGCTGATGACTGCCAAATGCACTGATTTCTCACTCCATTGTGCCCCTGTTTTAGATACATCTGCTGTAAAAGCCACCACCATGCGTAAAGGCTGTGTTTGAGCAGCAGCTAGAAAATATTTGAAAGAGAACCACCCCAAGCTGGCTCTGAAGTATTAAACAGTGGATCCAAATCCCCTTTCTGGAAAATATTTATTAAAGTGTGAGAAAAACACCTAATGTGTTCCAATTCCAAGGTCTTAATGACTAAGGAAGGGAATGCTTGCTGAGTAATCGAAGAGCTGAATTGCGATCAAGGCTGTGGTCTGATAAACACCCAAAGGTGAGGGGACTTAACCAGAACTCTGCATTGTCTACTAGAGAAGCTGAGAGTCTGCCTTTTGTCCTGAAGTGTGTCTGTCTGCTGAGAGGGAGAAGGAGGGACGCATTCAGCTCTATTTCATTACATGCACTATGAGAAAATACCCCGTTTAATGTAAACTGATTGGAAACACTGCTTTGGCATTGGGGGAATAACAATCTTATGCGTGGTGTATTCCAAGATTTGTGCCTTAACTGTTGTTGCTGGCTGTAGAACTCCGTGCACTTTAACCCCTATTAACCAGTAGTAAAGTGTCTATGCTCCCCCTTCCAAATGTGATGACATTGGTATACTCCTGATTGACATATTTAACTACCAGTAAGTCCCTAGTATATGGTACATAGTGCACCCAGGGCCTGTAAGCTAAATGTCACTAGTGCACTGTAAGCAGGGTCCCATTGTAGCCTGATTGTGGCAGTTGAAATACAGTAATACAACCTATAACAAAACTACTTTTGACAGATCAAAACCTTCCTTTACAATATTAATAAGTCACCCCTATGTAGGCATTATTGTCCATAAGACAGGGTGCCTGGTATTTAAAATTAGGACATGTAGAAATGTTATGTTACACACATACGTACAGGGAATAGGCTACAAAAGCAATTTTCACTGTAGCAAGGATTTCTGTCCAGAGGAAAACACTGAGTTACATTGTTACATTTAATAATGGTCATTTCAGTTTAGAAACAGCTAGAAATAAAATTCAAGGACGCTTTTAATCGTCATGAAAAATCCAATTGGATGGTAAGATCATATTCTAATATTTATTAAAGACAAGATACTTTTTGGAAGATATCTTTTGTCTTCCTGTGGAGGCCCATTTGCATCAGCTCTAACTGTCACCTAGCAACTGAATAGCCCTTTGATGAGGTGTGAAAACTGCTTCTACAGCTGATACAAAGACATTGGCTGTGGGGAGGTGTTGTTGTCGATCTGACAGGATGCATTTTCTAATCAAAGGAGAAAGGATCACTCGTCCTGCACAACCTTAGCTATGCAGGAGGAACGGGGGAAGTCCCAGATAAAGGACCCTCATGCACGTGATGGGTATGGTGGTTTTCGAGCGGTATATCTTGGTTCTCCGCTGTCTAATCACGTGTGTGCATAATCATCAGGTCGATCAGGTTATGCAGCCTCCACCAGCAGGTTCTTACCCAAGGTTGAAACAGTAGTGAGCCAGTGCTAAAGGATCTTAAAAAGGCCCGGAAAACCAGATAGGAACATTTTATTAAGTCTGGGTTCGGGTCTGGTCTGAAATAGTGCATCTTGTAAACTTTACTATGAGCAGTAGGTGCACTCAGAGTGATGAAGTAAAAAAAGTGAGGGGGGGTTTAAAATTTGGTCGACATGTTTCTGCCTTGTCTGCCTTAATTAGGATTTACGGGCATTCATCAGGACCGTTAAGTGAATAACGTGAAGGGGAAGCGGAAATAATGTGCTCTCAAAATTCAGTGAATAGAAAAAAGGATATTAACCTGTTTCCTTATGATAAAGGTCTCAATGTACCTGTAAGAGAAATAACACAAATACTTTTCAACACACAAGGGGGGGGGGGTTACAGAGGGACACGTACCAAGCAGAAATCTGCTTAACATGGCTATCTCTTTGATAGACTTTTCAACAACTAAAAAATGGCAATACTTCATGAACCAGCAATTAGATATGGCAATGTCAACTCTCTCTTCTCACACTCCACACTCATGCAGAGGGCTATAGCATGCTCAGAGGTTGGTGTTGTATGCATGATCTAGCAGTGTCTCAGTCGATTTTTGGTGATTCATATGGTGGTTTTGTATCTACATAATTCGGAGATGGTGCCCACCGATTGGTGTCCTATTATTACGTGAGCAAGGCCAGCATGTATGTGTTCTATTACTACATGATAGAGACCAACATGTGTGTGCACAATCTTTTGTTAAAACGTGGAGGTTTTGTTGTGATGTGTTATAGTGCCTATTCACACGCCTTGTGTGTAAAGTATGTCTCTGACAGAATACGGTCTGTTCAGATAAAGTTGAGAGATAATCGTTACCTTGCGCGTGTAGCTAACGCGCTCCAGTCGGATGGTGAGCTACAGGGAGACTGGAGAAATGGAAGGCTTGGATTAATACCCAGCGTTTAAAAGTTACTTGCGGTTTTCAGCGTTTTTTCAGCTCCAATCCCGCTACCTATTGCATCCACTCCTGGTGTCCTCTGTGTGGGTGCGCTGCTCACATCAACCCGGAAACAGTCCATTCTGTTTCCGGGTCAGTATAAGATGTAGCGGTTACGTTTTTTGGGCGGATCATATTGGTCTGCCTAGATGTTACTATGGTAACGTTAGGGAGAGTTCCTATGGCAATATAGGGGGAATTCGTCATATAGATAGCTGTTCTTCCGTTAGCCCTACACATAAATAATCGTGTGAGGTTCATATACGGCCAAAACGGAGGTATTATCACTGATGTTAATCTCTGATCGTAATGTGATGACATTGTTACGATGTCGGGGTCTTCTTTATCTTTACTGTTACGGTATGATATGTCGTAACACTAGTTCTCGATCTCAATGGTTGGTACATCAATGGTATAGTTTTGTTGAATTAACGTACGTTTAAAGCACACTGACAATGTTTTATAAAGAAACAGTGTTCGTTTACAAGTTTTTTAGGGGATAGGGTTCAGAGCTTTAGTGATTTATTTTACCATATGGCACGGTATATGTGGGGCAAGCAGTATGTCTTCATTTTTTGGATAGGCTGAGCCAAGAGATATTGTCATTCAGCCCTTCACGGTCAGTTCCGAGTCTGTGTACCCATCTGTGCTCCTTCTCAAAGAGGATCTGTTCAGCATTTCTGTCTCTTCTGGGTAGGGTTTCAAGGATGACCCAATGTAGGTCTTGTATTGTGTGGCCCTTTTCTAGGTAATGATTAGCCATTTTTGTGGTACTGTTTTTGCACTTCACATTGCTTCGATGTTCACAAAGTCTTTGTTTGGCTTTCCTGCATGTCATGCTGACATATCTGAGGTTGCAGGGGCAAGTGATCATATAGACCACGGGGCTAGTATTACAATTAGTGTGGCTCCGTAGAGTCCATTTGAAGTATGGCAATAATTGGAGTTCTTTTGTAGGTTTTGTTAGGCTGCACACAGAGCATGAGCCACATGGATTGTGTCCCGTCACTTGAGGGGCACCCCATGGGTATGTGGGCTCCCTGGCTACTTTTGGGGCCGGTCTTGTGCGGACTAGGATATCTTTTAGATTTCGACTCCTTTTATTTGCAAACCTTGGTTTTGGCCACGCGAGGTTACCTGATGTTAGAATGCTCCAGTTCTTTTTTATAATCTTTTTGATGTTGTTAGTCATTGGGCTGTATGTGGTTACACATGTTAGGACTTCCTCGGAGGGTGGTTTTGGTACAGACTCAAGGAGGGCCTCTCTATTCTGATTTCTGGCGCGTTTCTTGCATTTGTTTATTACCTTCCTTGGATAATCTCGGGCTTCCAGTTTTTTACAAAGATCGTTAGCTTGTAACTTGTACTCAGTGGTGTTGCTGCAGTTGCACCTTAATCTGAGGAATTGGCTGTATGGTAAATTCTCCCTCAGGGGTCGGGGGTGGAAACTCTTGTAGGAGAGAAGGCTATTCTTAGCAGTGGTTTTGAAGAAAGTTCGAGTCTTGAGGGTGCCAGTCTCAGCGTAGATGGTTATATCTAGAAAGTCAATGCTTTTACGGTCCGCACAATAGGTGAACTTCAAGCATTCATCTCTTAGGTTGAGCCAGGCGTGGAATTCCAACAAGCTGCTTTGGTCTCCTTGCCAGATGACAAAAATGTCATCAATATACCGTTTCCAGAACAGTATATGATGACGATAAGGGTTGTTATCCGCATTTAGAATGTGTAGGTCCTCAAAGGTGCTGACATAAAGTCCAGCCACGCTCGGGGCAAATGTACTGCCCATCGACGTACAGTGGCATTGCAAGTACAGGGTGTCTTTATATTGGAATTTTTTTTCCATGAGTGCCATTCGGCAGCATTCCAGTACAAAATGTCTGGGAGTTTTGTAGGTCCAGACAGAGTTGAACAGTATATTTTCAAGGGTGTCCATGGTTTTCCCCTGTGGAAGGCTGGTATATAGGCTCTCCACATCGAATCCAACCTAGAACATAGTGTCGGGGGAGTATTCGATGTCTTGTAGTTGATTAAGGAGGTCTCTGGTATCCTTCAGATACGTGGGGGTCTTCTGGACCAAAGGTCTTAAATATTGGTCTGCAAACTGAGAAAAGGGTTCTAAAATAGAGCCAAAGCCTGACACGATTGGTCGTCCAGGTGGTGGTAATCGTCCTTTGTGTGTCTTCGGTAATGAGTAGAAGTAGGGGGTACGGGGTGTTGTGGTCACTAGATATTCTCCTTCTTTTTTTGTGATCCAATTGTTGGTCTCTCCCTCTTCTATCATCATCGTAATGGTTCTCTGTAGTCTTGGTGTTGGGTCTGTGCTCAGAACTTTGTAGAATTTGTAATTGGAAAGTAGGTTCATGCATTGTTGGTCATATCCTTCAGCCGTGAGGAGAACCACTCCTCCGCCTTTGTCGGCTGGTTTTATGACTATGTTGTGGTCTGTTTTCAAAGTATCAAGTGCTCCTTGTTCTGCTCTGGTTATGTTCTGAAAGGGTTTTGGTGACTTGTTTTTCAGTCCATCGATTGCTTTAAAGAGGGCTTGTTCGAAAGTTTGTATTTCGATAGGAACTTGAGAGTTCAATGGGCAAAAGGACGATTTGTTTCTAAGGGTTGTGTCTCCTTCCCTGGTAGGGGATGGTTCCCCTTTGAAAAATGCTTTTAATTTTAGCTTGCAACAGAATTCTGCCACTTCACATTTTGTTCTAAACAGATCTGGTTTGGGTGTGGGAACATATCCCAGACCTTTGTTGAGCACACTTTCTTCGTCTTTTGTTAGTCTTCTCCGTGAGGTTCACGATGAGGGATTCGTGGTTGTTCCGGTTTTGGCTTTGGTTATGCTCCTGGTTTGTACTTGCCTGGTTTGGTCGGACCAGGTTACTCCCCTCCTCCGTGTTCTTTGTGATGCCGGGCCGTTCCCTAAAAAAGGAACACGTTGTTGAAAATTTTGGCCTGCTTGATGTTGCATCTGGTGATTCATGATTTGGGGACCTTGAAAATAGGGATTCATCCATCCTTGAAATTGGGGGTTGAAGGGTAAAAAAGGTATCCCTTGATTATTCATTTGAAAAAATGGGGGGCTCCAAAAGTTACGTCCTCGTCGGTTCCCTCTTCTGTTCTGATGGTAGTTTTTGTTGGGATTGGTCTGTTCATCTGCCTCTTGATCCGAGCTAGCACTAGATGCACCACTGTTTGCTCCATAATTGGAGGCGTTGTCATCTGTCTTGTAGTCTTTGCTACTGTAAGGATGCACCTTCTCTAGAGAGAACTTCTTGAGTTCTTTTGCTAACTTCTGTAGTTTGGTTTGTGTCAAATATTCATGAGTGTCACTCATTTCTTTATTAATTTCGTCTAGTCTGGTTTTATATATTGTGATGTTCACAGTATTCAGTTTTGTTTCTAAAATTTCAATTTTTACTGTGAGTTCATCTGTCAATCTTGTGGCAGTCTTAATAATTAGGACTAAATAGTCCCTGGTACACTTCCATGAAATGGCAGACCGATCTTTTCTGAAAGGCAGATCTTTTAGGAAAATCCTCGGGGCATTGGTGACCCAAAGTCCTCTTGGTGCTGCATTCACTCGTAGATATTCCATCATTATTATACCATGAACCGTTGTTCTGACTTGTTCTTTTTTAATTTCCGTAAGTTCATCCCATTCTGCAGAGCTGGAGAGGGTCTGAGTGAGGTTACTGTTCATAAATAAAGGTGGTCTTGCAAGTATCGCGTCTATCTCTTCGATGGAATAACTTAATCCCAGGTTCTCCGCCATCATGAGATATTCAGAGGCGGTCTTCTGATCAATGGGGTTTTCTGATCAGGATTTTTTGTAGAGACTCCCGCAGCTGTGCGCTGCTTATAATCTTCTAATCAAAGAGCGGGAGGTGGAAAGGATGATCCCTTCAGTTTCCAGGATGCATTTTCTAATCAAAGGAGAAAGGATCACTCGTCCTGCACAACCTTAGGTATGCAGGAGGAACGGGGGAAGTCCCAGATAAAGGACCCTTATGCACGTGATGGGTATGGTGGTTTTCGAGCGGTATATCTTGGTTCTCCGCTGTCTAATCATGTGTGTGCATATTCATCAGGTCGATCGGGTTATGCAGGACGAGTGATCCTTTCTCCTTTGATTAGAAAATGTATCCTGGAAACTGAAGGGATCATCCTTTCCACCTCCCCCTCTTTGATTAGATGATCTGACCGGATGAGCAGTGGGCTGGATGCAGAAAGGCTGGATCACATGTGTCACAAGCAAATGCTAGCTGACACCTGGGTAGGCTTCTTCCTCTTTTCCTCATCAGGCAGGCATAAATCCCAGTGGCAGGAAAGCTGCTCCCAGAACTGGTGTAGTATGATCACAGAGTAGGGGCTGCTCATTTCTGTGGCCACACTTCTGGTGTAGACTCACAGGCTCTGCACAATGGAGAAGGGTTTCACTATCTTGGATTTAAGCACAGAGGACACACAGTATATGCTTTAAAGTGGATGGACAGGGTTCCCCTTGGGAACTTATCCCTTATTTGTTAGGGAGGAGTCCGGAATCTCCTCCACCCAAAGGCTAGTACCATACATAAAAGTGGTATCCAAAATACCCTCCTGAGAACACTACTTGAACGTGGAAGACGCTAAAGAGGACTGAACCTGCGATCTGGGACTTGAGAAGAGCCTGATGAACTAGACCTGCTCTCTCTTGTATTCATGATCAAGAGATGGATTTCGAGCGTCAGAAGGCAGACCGCCTGCTCAAGCTACAGGACACAACAAGCTACAAGAGACTTTTCTTGCAACTGCCCAGCTGACTAATGACAACTGGACCTTCCTTGGACCCTGTCTGTGGCCTATTCTTGACTGAGTCTTAACACCCAAATTCTACCCAAAAGGTCTTAGACCATCGTGTGGTGTCAAAGTGTACTTCTCCTATCACCCTTGAAACCTCGGACTTAGACACGTTTTTGCTCCAAAGACCTCTTGAAGACGGGTAAATACCTACCAATCGGACCTGACGAAAGTGCATTGCCACTCTGAAGAATATGCAGCTTTCTCCCACTCAGACCCTGATACCGGTCCCAGGATGCTTGTTTCCAGTCCAGAGAAGACCTGGCCTGGCAGTTCGGACAGGACTGTTCCCAAAGGGAGCAGGGTCAAGATTGATTTGCCTATGGCAGGGTCCAAACTGGAATGAGATGTCAAGAAAAAAGGCAATGGATTTAACCAAGATCTGTGACTGGGGGTGAATGTATGAGTTGTTCAGCATTCCGTCCATCAACTTTTCTTTTTACATTTTTCACCCTATGTGGGAAGGATATGCCCTGACGTGGGTCCCATACTCGCCATGCCACCAGATTCAAGCTATCCAGGATGATGAGGAGTGATTCCCCAAAACTGGTCCCAGGATGCTTGCTTCCAGTCATGGAAGGACCCCGCCGGACAGTTAGGGTTGGACTGTTCCATAGGGAGCAGGGTCGAGACTGATTTGCATATGGCAGGGTCCAAACTGGAGTGATGTAGCAAGCAAAAAAAGATTGATGTAACCCAGATCTTTGACTGGGGTGAATGTTTGATTTACTCAGCATTTCGACCATCATCTGTCCTTTTTTGCATTTGATGCCCTAAGTGGGAAGGGTATGCCCTGACCTGGGTCCTGTGCTTGTTATGCCACCCAATTCAAGCAAGCCAGGTTGATGAGGGGTGATACCCCCAAAGCACTTCCAGGATGCTTGTTTCCAGTCCAGGGAGGACCTGGCATGACTGTTCGATCTGGACTGTTCTCCTGAGGAGCAGGTTCAACACAGATTTTCACATGGCAGGGTCCAAACTATAATGATGTAGCGAGCAAAAAAACAATGGATTTAACCCTGGATGTGACTGGGTTAAATGTTTGATTCGTTCAGCATTCCGTCCATCATCTGTTCTTTTTGCAGCTTTTTCACAGCAGAAAATCTGATTCAGTGGGACCTCAAGGAGAAGGTATCTGGCCTCATGGAGCCCTCATTGGCTACAACCTTCAGCCTTGCCCCTCTAGAGAAATCCAAGCTCGGAAAAGGTGACCTTGTCTGAACATTGAAATCTTTGCCAGGCGAAAGTACTAGAAGAACCCGGCCAGCGAGGTACTTTCTGAGGACATGAATTTACGATCCCCTTGTAGTTCCTGTGGTCAGGAGGCTGCTTTCTCCTCACCTGCTGCCCTGCTCGCTCTCTGACCCTTTACACAAGAGGCATCTGCACACGCATAGAAGCCCCGCACCACACACGAGCAGTATCAAACGTTTTTCCCACCCTTTCCCAACTATAATGGACAGCTCACTCAAGGGACCAGGGCGCCTTTTGGCGCGGTGGCAAATTTACAGGCACACATGGTCACTGGGGACAAATCATCTGGCCCTTTACACAGCTGCAGTGTAGGAAAAGCACTATACATTTACACAACGAGGTAGCAGTTACTGATTAGCCAGTAGAAAGTACTCCAGTTAAGTATGGTGCAAATCTAAAAAAAATCCGAGATTTCGCAGGAAAATCTGCGAATTCGCGGATTGTTTTGCGATTTTGCGTGATCCGCAAAATTCACCCATACTTAGTAAATAGTAGATACAGTTCTACCATGGTGCTAAGCCAGTACTCCAGTTGAGTAGAGGTATTGCACAAAACTGTGGCATCTTCGTGGATAACTATGCAGGCACCCGAGTTGAAGTTCAAATTCAGTAACGTTTTTAATCAGCCCAAAACATTAGTGAGCACGGTCGATGCTGGGCAATTTACTTTAACCCCATATCTGCCATCAAAAATGAGCTGTAATACTCGAGGGAGGTCTTTGCATCCATGAGTTTCTCGAGCGCAATCCCCTTGTAGTTCCTGTGGCCAGGAGACTGCTTTCTCCTCACCTGCTGCCCTGCTCGCTCTCTGACCCTTTACACAAGAGGCATGTGCACACGCATAAAAGCCCCGCACAACACACTAACAGTATCAAACGTTTTTCCCGCCCTTTCCCAACTATGATGTACAGCTCACTCAAGGGACCTTGGTGCCTTTTGGCGTGGTGGCAAAGTTACCGGCGCACATGGTCACTGGGGACAAATCATCTGGCCCTTTACGCAGCTGCAGTGTAGGAAAAACACTATACATTTACCCAACGAGGTAGCACTAACTGATTAGCCAGTAGAAAGTACTCCAGTTAAGTATGGTGCAAATCTAAAAAAAATCCGAGATTTCGCAGGAAAATCAGCGAATTCGCAGATTGTTTTGCGATTTCGCGTTATCCGCAAAATTCACCCATACTTAGTAAATAGTAGATACAGTTCTACCATGGTGCTAAAACAGTGTCTATATGGAGGTATATAAACAAGGCAGTAATCTGGTGTACTCTTACTGTGCAAAAAACAATGTTATTCTTGCAAAGAATACATGTGCTGTGATATTCAGCAGACAGAAGCACATATATGTGATGACTCTTACTGTGCAAAACCCTAATCTAAGTGTACCTAGAGGGTGTGTGGGTGCTAAGAATCCCCCAAAGGGATGATTCAACCCCATTATCTGGCTGGAGAGAATGTGAGAGCCCGTCTTGGTCACAAACTGGATACCCCCTCACAGCGATGTCAGACCGCTGCGTGGTTATCTCTCTGCTTGCAGGAACCCTCGATATCAGTTGAATTGCCCCCTCTGTAAATCTGTCAGGATATTAATTATTTATAATAAAAAGCAGCCCTGCGAGCATCAGCAACCGGCACAGGTAAACGCGGTGGGGCGGGCGGAGTGGGGGGTGTCAACAGACGACGGAATAGGTATAATTAAATAAATAAATAATACCTATTCCGTTGTTTGTCGGCTACCCCCTTGTTGCGCTCTGCTCCGCTCACCACTTTTATCTGTGCCGGCCGCCACTGCTGGTGATGTATATTGTAGATTTGCTATGTTATGGATATGTAGATAGGTCTTTCACCCCGTGGATGAAGATAGAACACCATTTGCATATAGTGTGCACAGAGGCCTTGTACATAATGTTCGAGGCATCATGATAATGTTGTGTGAAGCTGGATGTATAAACTAAGTTGTTTCAGAGAAACTAATCCAACATTGTCTTGCAAGCAAATATGTGCAAAAGTTCACAGCAGAAATGTTATAGTGAAAAATAGGACAGTGTAAGAAATTAGCAGCATCACTACATAGGCCTAACCTGGGAACATAACAATATGTCCCCTCACCTAAGTAGCTAGGGGGACATATAACCGTTTTTCTATGTCAGTCACTGCCAGGAAAATCTGGTGGTAAACGTCAGTGAAAAATGCTCAATGATCCACTCACCATGAAAAAAACATCCCACGGCGAGGGGGGTATTGTTTTTTAGTTTTCAAAAACAATATCTCGCTCTGGGAGTTTTCTTTTGAAAATAAAAAAAATTTACTTTGTCGTACTGCTCAGTCATGTTACAATCCACTTTGATGGTGGTTCCTGTCAATGTTTGAAATGTTTGCTGGCCTGATTTCAAAATTTGGCATTTGGGTCCTCTGCCAGGGCAGTAGGCTGATTTAATCTATTGCCCTGGGGATGTATGGCTCAACTGCCAAATATTAAATCAGTCCCTAAGTCAGAAGGTAAAACTTAACCAGGTCAAATCTGGTTTCTGTATCCTGCCTGTGCTCCATTGTGGTCGGCTTTAAATTGTGCCTAGGTACCAGTCAAATGCAACCAGATGACCCTAGTTGGCGCTCAGTACTTTTGGTCTCTATTTTTAATTTAAATTTTAAAAATGTATATCCCTGATTTCATTTGTGTTATTTTATTTACTAAAATCTCTATTTTTCTAAATTGGTTTAGGATTTTTCTTTTGTTGCATTTTGCCCATACTTTTGTTTTGGTACTGCATAAATACTTTAAACATTGCCTTCAAGTGAAGCCTGTCTGCTCTGAGCCACAGCTACCAGGAGCTGGAGCTCAGGTTTATTTAGTGACTTAAGTGGTTTACCCTGACAAGGATTGTTATTATTACTTGAGGTGAGCAGTCACACCCTCAAATAAAACTCACATTTCTTACAAGCATGGGTCCTTCATAATTGAGCCTATGGTACTATTCGGGATCTATTGTTTGTCCACTTGCTAAATTGTTGTATTTTCTACACAATCTCCAGACATAAGAGCTTATTTACAAGCCCCTTGCCCCACCAGAGCATCACTTTTATTATGGGAAAAAGTGACGCACCGGCGGCCCAGGGGGCTTGAAAATTAGCCCCATAGTTCCTTCATGCTTTATTCCTGGAGTCCCTTCCCATTGTGCCCTTTCTTAATAGGCATATTTCTAAAACCTGAATTCTTCCTTCATTGTGTTTCTTACCTGGAACGTTCAGAACCCAGATCTTCAAGGGGCTGAGGCAGCCCTTGCTAACGTTGGTGTAAAGATACATCAGACTGCTCAAGTCTAAATACTCTACAGTTAAGCCATTCAACATCATCTCTCTGACAGATTGTGAGCCCATGTGGTGTGCTACTGCAATGGATTCCTCAAACCCAGTGACGATTTTGGAGGAGCTCAACTAAATTGGATACCCTGGAGGTGAAAAAAGAAAGTTAAGAATACAGACTAAATGTCTTTGTTAGAGGATAGCAAGTGGAGAGGCGATAGACACACAGTGACTAGCTTCACCCAATTATCTTCATTCTCTCCTAGTTTGGACCCCACACAATATGGGTCTTTAAACTTAATGTTTCAACAGGGAGTTTGTTTGTCTTTTCTTTTGAGGGGTCAAGGGATGAGGGGGGATTTGAGGTGGGGTGACCTTATTATGTTATTTCCAACCTATGTAGTTCAAGTTATAAGCAGGAACTTTACAACAGATGCTTTCAGTACTGATATTGTATCGTTGTGATATTGAAAAGTCAGACTGCATGTCATAGAGTAGGTTCTGTGTGTGCCCAATTTTTAGGAGCTGACTCAAATAATTCCAGGCTCATGCAGTATTTGTCAGATCAAATGTTATATTACTGAACAGTGTGAATGTTAATTTATTTTAATAACTCGCTCAATGTGAGATATGGGGCCATATGCGAGAATCCAAACAGGCAATGACCTGAAATAGCAAAAACCAAGTCAAATCAAGCTTACACCAGACAACGTTTAAAGTTTTGAATCATTATAGAGGACAAACATATGGTTAGTCAGTTATTTATATCAAAACTATAACTATACATCTGTCTCACCTTTACATAATCTGAGGGATTACCTCACCTGTGAATTTCAGGAAATTGAGGTTGGCAAAGGAAACAGACAAATGTCCTTTACAAGATGAGGAATGAATATTTGCGCTAGTGGCCCTATGTGAAACGTCAATCACAAATTGGCTTTGCCTCATACTCTTTAAATACCTTCGTAGGATATACCTTACGGTGAGAGACTATAACACTGTCACAAAGTACCAGGGCCAGAATCCTTACGTTGTCCATCAGAAATATAAAACTTAATAGACAGAGTCTAGACTTGTTTGGCTTTGGATCCCTTTATGTCAGACATTTTCTGCAAATCCTGGTCTATTCTGGGGCGACCAGTGGACCAAAGTCGCTTATTGTCTCAGCTAAACGTTTTTGTCGATGAGGATTTACAAATGCAGAGAAGACATTTGTGAGACTTTTTTTTAACATTGGGTAAAAAAGACATCACTCAGACCTGGAGATGCCGAACATTCCCAAATGTCACAGTATCAAAATTTAGCGTGATTGATACTGTATCTTCAAGATCCGAATATACAAAGATTGGGGCAATTCCCAAAACAACAACAAAAATAAAACAAATGGGAGAAGTAGTATGCAGAAGGAAAAAATAATGGACCCATGACAAAACTTTACACCTGCTTAAAGTCACATCAGCAATGGGTCGCATGACATGCATACACAATCACACTACACCACGAATCTTTATTTATTTTTATTTTATACAACTTGTTGAGCGCGCGATTACCCGGGGGTGTGTTGGCACTAGACAGAAGATCAAAAAAAAGAACTAGGGTTGGAGGTGAATTAGCTTAAACTATTGGTTAAATAACCAGGTTTTTAACTGTTTCCTGAAGAGAGTTAATGTGGGAGTGCTCTTAATTTCTTAATTTGATTGGGAAGGGCATTCCATAGTTTGGCATTTGCAATTGAGAAGGATCTGTCTCCCCATGTGGCTTTTCTTGTTTCAACTATCTCCAGGAGATTTGCCTTTGCGGATCTGAGAGAGCGACATGGTCTATATGGACAGAGGGCGTGTTTTAAGACAATTGGGCCTTTTTCATGGATGGATTTGAAGGCTATGCACAGAGCCTTAAATTTAATTAGTTGCCTCACAGGTAACCAGTGAAGTTTTCGAATGATATTTGAAATGGGTTTATACTTAGGTGTTCCGGTGGCAAGTCTGGCAGCTGCGTTCTGTATTAAAGAGAGTTTGTTTAACACCTGTTCTTGTGCATTAAGCAAGAGAGCATTGAAATAATCAACTCGAGACATGAGTAATGTAGAAATCAAGGTATTGGTAGTATTTACAGGAAGGTAAGGTTGTAGTTTTTTAATCATTTTTAACATGAAGAATAAAGCAGAGACTATGGAGTTTGCTTGATGTGCGTAGGAGAGTTTATTATCAAAGATCACTCTTAGGTTCCTGACCTTGGTGACAGGGACAGGAGAAGGTCCAAGTTCTTGAGGCCACCAGGTAGGGGACCAACTAGGGGTGAGCTTACCAAATACCATGACTTCAGTTTTGTCTGAATTGAGCTTTAAACAATTTTTACTCATCCAGTTACTAATGGCAAGCATTCCTCGTTGGAAGTTATTAGCTACTTCCAGACCGTTGTTATTAATGGCCAGGACAAGCTGCGTATCGTCAGCATAATTTGTAACTGCTAGGTGATGAGCTTTAATGATCCTTGCTAAGTCCGCCACATAAATGTTAAAAAGTGTTGAACTCAGCGAGGATCCCTGGGGGACACCACAGGGGAGAGAAAAGGAGCAGGAAGAGTATCCGCCCATGGTCACCGATTGTTCCCGGTTAGCTAGAAATGAGGAAAGAAGGGAAATGGCGGTCCCAGATACTCCGGATTTTTTGATACGGTCGATCAGGATGGAATGATCGACCGTGTCAAAGGCTGCGGAAAGATCGAGCATTATAAGTACCGCTGCACCTCCTTTATCTAAGATCATTCTGATCTCGTTGGCCGCTTTTATTAATGCCGTCTCTGTGCCGTGACCCTTTCTGACTCCAAACTGCAAATCGTCAAGACAGTTGTTATTGTTGATTAATTCAGAGATCTGACTGTTCATGATTTTTTCTATGATTTTGGAAGGAAAGGGGAGACATGCTATTGGCCTGTAGTTCGTTACCTTAGAGGGATCTAGCGTGGATTTTTTAAGTAAAGGTTTTATTACTGTTCTTTTCCATATAGAAGGATAAATACCTGAGGTGAACATGGTATTATAGATGTAAGAGAGTGTTTGGGATAGAATAACAGGAGCCAGTTTAAGTATTGAGGGAGGACAAGGATCATTGGGAGAGCCAGAGTTAATGGTCATCATGAATTTATGAACCAGTTCTGGTGAGACTTGGTCAAAAGAAAAAGTGGGTAAATTAGTAAGAGTGGGGTCAGAGGTGGAATGGGAGATAGTGGTGTCATGGTTAAGGTTATTGAATAAATGTCACAAACGTTGTCTTGAAAGTAAGTTGACAAGGCATCACACATGGATTGAGAGGCCTCTATAGAAGTAGATTTGTCCTGACCTATGAGATGTGATACAACCTGATAAAGTTGTTTAACTGAGTCTTGTGCTGACTCTATTTGGTTGTTAAAAAATAAACTTTTCTGAGTGATGATCATGTGTTTGTATTTAGTTAATTTCTCTCTATAACAGATCTTTTCAAGACGGTCATATTTTTGACACCATTTACGTTCTTGTCGTCTGCAATTTTGTTTTTCTAGCCTAAGACACTCAGTGAACCATGGGGCAGAGTTAGATTTTCTATTAGTAGATCTTTTTTTAATAGGAACCGTGGTGTCAACTAGGATTTGAAGGCAATTAGTATAGATGATGGCTGCAGTTTCAGGATTAGAAGTGTTAATATCCTGCATCACATGTAATTTATTCTTGAAGTCGTCAATATTGATACTTTTCCATGTTTTGAAAGTATTAGTATTATAGGATTTGGAGGGGGGGGGGACGTGGAAGGGAAAATGTTAAAACATATAGCTGAGTGATCGGTCCATGTGAGGGGCAGTATTTTCTATATAGAGAGAGATGTGAGATTGGAAAAAATTCCATCTAATGTATTTCCTGCTATATGCGTAGGAGAATGGATAAGTTGATTTAATCCTACTGCATCCATTTCAGTGCAAAGAGTGATGGTATCAGGATCATCACAGAGATCAAGGTGAAAATTAAAGTCACCTAAAATGGTGAAGTTCTTTTCACCTGCTACAGGCTCAAGGAAATGACTTTGAGAGGATAGAAATGTTGAGCGAGAACCAGGTGGACGGTAAAGCAGGACACCTCGAAAGGAACTAGAGTATGGGGTGAAAAATGTGAAGTTCATAGCCTCATATGTGTTAATATTTATTGGCTCTGTTCGTATAACAAATGTGTTGCGATATATTATCGCTATTCCACCGCCTTTTCTTAAAGGTCTATCATGTATGATATTTGCGAAACCCTCCAGCGTAGCCGTGGTAAAATCAGGGTCGGAGGCTTGGTCACCCCAGGTTTCAGTTAGAAATAAAATATCTAGATACCAGTTATTAATGAAGTCGGCTATTTCATACCTGTGTTTGGGGAGAGATCGTACATTTAGAAGTGCCACTTTAATGGTTTTAATAGACTTCATATGTGTAGATTTAGTGGAACCCTGTGAATAGAAATTATCCAAAGTTTGGAAAGAGCAATGGGGGCAGGTATAGGGAGAGTCATTTAAAAGACACAGGTCTGTGGGAATACAGGGATTGATAAAGGTATTAAGCGTTTTGAGATAGGAAGCTTTGTACTGTAATCGGGGATAGAAGGCATGTAGTAAGGGAACCAGGGGGGGTGGCCTTAGGCCCGGAACTGGGGCGGACCGGGGCAGACAGGCTCGCCTTTGGCGAGCCTACGGCGCGCCGCCGGCGCACCCGCTGCGCGTCCGGGATGGGGAAGTCATTTTATGCTGGTGAGGGTGGGAGGGTCGAGCAAGTAATCTGCTCCCCTCTGACTCACCCAAGATGGCGTCCAAAATGAAGAGGTCTGATGCCGAGCTTAATTGGCTGCTGTTGGCCAAAATGAAGAAGCAGGCGTGCGTGCAGATATTAGAGTGGGTAAGTAAGTGCCCAAAGTCAAATTAAAAATGCAAAGTTGTGAATTTTAAAATCGCTAGTTCGCTAGTTACAACGTTCCCGGCTTCCGCCTCAGGAACCTAGATTCTACCTGTCAATACCGCGAGTGCCTGGGAAATGCGGCTTTTATGCTGGTGAGGGTGGAAGGGTCGAGCAAGTAATCTGCTCCTCTCTGACTCACCCAAGATGGCGTCCAAAATGAAGGGGTCTGATGCCGAGCTTAATCGGCTGCTGTTGGCCAAAATGAAGAAGCAGGCGTGCGTGCAGATATTCGAGTGGGTAAGTAAGTGCCCAAAGTCAAATTAAAAATGCAGAGTTGTGAATTTTAAAATCGCTAGTTCGCTAGTTGCAACCTTCCCGGCTTCCGCCTCAGGAACCTAGATTCTATCTGTCAATATCTGAATGTGACCTCATAATCTGACCTCATAATCTGACAGCAAAGAAAACATAGTTTGCTGATGTGTTATTTGCATTTGTGATGTGTTTTGATAATGAGAACTTTTTAAAACCTCAATAAGGAAAACTATAAGAAAAAAACAGTACCGACTGAAAGTTCTGCTTTGAGAAAGTAGTTTATTACTTGTTGTGGATTGTCTTCAATCACTAGTATAAAGTCACTATCCTATTAAGTCCAAGCAGTTGTTTCAATAATTTCAACCTGAGCTCTGCGTGTGGGACGGTGCAAACAGGCTTACCATAAGGAAAATGCTTTAAGCATTTGGAAGTACCAAATAATTTGAAAAGTCTACAACAAAATGCAATAAAAATCCCGCTCCAAATTATTGCAAGAAAAAAAAAATGTAACAAGCAAAGTGGCACCAAATTAACGAAAATCCAATAAGGGGAAACAGAGAAATAAATGTGTAAATATTTAATTGAAAACAGTGCCAAAAAGCAAAAAACCACAATGGTAGTCAATGGTTACCATAGATCGGTTCGTAGTTGCAGTTATAGGCCAACCACAATCAACCTGTGTAGGATACGCTAAATAGATTTGCACCGCTAGGGCCTTGAAATAAGAAAGCTAAAAAAATCTGAAGAGGGTCTTTGTCATTTTCTGAGCAGAAACTCTTCTCAATGCAAGACAAACCTGAAATCTGCCATAGAACTGACTGTTGGATACTGTCTTGAAGTTATGGAGCTAAAATCTGCCATAGAACTGCTGGTCAGATACTACCGTGAAGTTATGGAGCTCTAGAATAAAAGTTTTGAAAAAGTTCCCAAAGTTCCATTATGTGCTCCAACAATGACAGGGCCACACTACCAAGGACTCCAGGACCTCAAGTCCTAGAGAATCTCACAGTGTAAGGCAGGGGGCACTTGCAAAGTTCAGTCCAGCTCCAGTTGTCACTGGTCTGCTGGGATTCTTCATAGGGATGTACACTACAGCTTTAGCATGTTAATGGAGTCACCCAGTGGATAAACCATATGAAGTTATGGAGCTCTAGAATAAAAGTTTTGAAAAAGGTCCCAAAGTTCCATTATGTGCTCAAACAATGGCAGGGCCACACTTCCAAGGACCCCAGGACCACAAGTCCTAAAGACTATCACAGTGTAAGGCAGGGGGCACCTGCAAAGTTCAGTTCAGCTCCAGTTGTCACTGGTCTGCTGGGATTCTTCATAGGGATGTGCACTACAGCGGGAGGGGGTCGGATCTTCTCAGGTCTTTCTATCAGGTCATAAATGCCAAGTGCAGCAAGTTCAGTCTGCCTTTGCAAGTATTGTATTATATTGTATTGTATTGTAATGTATATTGGATTTATATAGCGCTTATCACCCAGGGGTCTCTAAGCGCTTGCCTTGGGAACCCGTCCTGGCTTTTCCCTGTGAGATAGCCCCTACAGGGCATCCCCAAAGTGAAAGCCAGGCATCCCGCCGCGGGGGGCCGTTGTGGAGATTAAGCAAGCTTAATGCCCAGAGTTGCAGAGTGTGAACCCATGATTAGGTCAGGCAACGAAGCGAGAATTATCGAGTTCGTGGACATTTGAGCTCAAGACCCTGCCGCGTCGGGAATTGAACCCTGGTCCCGGGTCTGACCTCTGCTTCAGGGTCTGCCTGCTCTAACCAGTGAGCCACACTTCTTCTACAAGTCTATCAGTGTTTTAAGGAAGGCCGAATGAGGGTCCAATTTTGTAGACTTCCCCGGCCTGTGAGTTGGGGACTCCCTTCAACAGACATAGTTTATCTCTGACCATGAAGTAAAGGTGCTTAGTACTGGCTGTAATACGTTTGCAGTGGATCCTATTTTCTGTAATACAGACAGACCCAAAAATCTATGTGTAAGGGTAAATCTAAAATAGTGAAGGTCTTCGGCCACACAAAACAAGGGCTCTGAGGCTGCGGGTTCAAATGGGGAGTGTACTATGGTAATCCTAGTGTCCTCCCACATATAACTCTAAGATTTAGTTTGAAGCAGTCACTGTCCCCACAACAAACCCAGAGGCTGATGTCTAGTAGGACAAAACATGGTCCTTTAGCAACCAGACAGGGTATACACAAGAATTGTTCTGGCATCATTCTTGCTCTCCTTGAAGGGTGCACAACTTTTACATGTTCTTCAGACAGAGCTGTCATCCAAGAGCTGACATTTTGGTGTCAACAGGAAGGGCAAGGCCCACACCCTGAAAATTCTATTGAGCTTATAGGAGTCATCTCTGCCCATTCAGGTCAGCTTATTGATCTTCTGGGTGGAATTTCACACCATTTTCACACCTCTTTTCGGGCTCAGAATAGGCAGGGAGTTGGTGAAAGCTAATACTAATTACCCTTCCAAAAGTTCAGGCAGGTAAAAGAAAACTTTCTAAAATTTCGAAAAATAATTTTTTGTAATATTAAGCAAACATCAATCTTCACCATTGAATTAGATTTTTAACAGCTATTAAAACTAATGGTTTTATTTTGTTCTAGCTGGTCCCATTGGCGAGATACAGTATTAGTATTTTAATCTCTACTCTGATTTTCTACATAGGACAGCTAGGTCTGACACAGTGAAAATAGCTTTAGGGCTCTGTTTCTCTAGGGACATGGAAACAAACATTTTCTATATTTGCCACTTTTAATAACCATGCACCCTCTCTTATGCACCATATACCAAGGCCATTTGAGTAAGTTAAATAAGCCACTCAGGGGTTAGCAAATGTCCTCATTTGTTATGGGTCAGAGCACATACACTGGGCACTGCCCAGTGTGCAGAGTCTAAAATCCAACAAAAATGGGGGTGGTCACGCAAGAAGGGGCATTTTTTCACACTTGCAGTGGAAGTTGGGTGCCATAAGACTTATGGTGTAAATGGTGATAATGACTGCACTGGGCTATATCAGGTATCTGTGCATAAATGCCAGCTCAAACTCCTCATCTGGGCTGCTTCCTTCTAAATAGAACAATTGTAGTTCATATATGTATTGGGGACAATTACAGGATATGCGACATTATAGTCAACTCTTCTATTGGCAAAAAGTCAACACCTGTTGTTTATAAACATAATCATCTTCAACGGAAATTTCAAGCTCATCTTTCAGGGAGGTACCATAAAGCAAACCAATTAAACTGATCTGAAGCTATTTCTATTGTTTATTTATTTCTCATTGCTTTTTTTACAAGGCGTGGGCAGCTACTTGGACCCACTTTGAAACATGGCTAGGACTATGATAAGTGAATTAGGAAGCATGACCTAAGACAAGAGCACATGGCATTAAGTTTGTAACCTCTGTGCATGAAGTCCGTATTTGTTGAAGGGGGCTTATTGGTAAGAGTACATAGTAGAAATTCCACTCAAACCTATGCAGTTAAACAAAACCAGAAAGCAAAATTTCTCACTGTTGCTTAGAGTATCAAGAACACTTGGCTGCACGGTTCCCAGTCTAGTATACGTGTAGGAGGCAGCTGTGGTAGTTTTGGGGGTTTTGTTGGAGGTCGTCTTGGGGGTGGACTAGGAGGATGATTCTGCTGTGTTTTCGATGAAGCTCTTAGAAGAAGCTTTGAACGTGGTGGTTTCGGTGCTTCTTTTATTGGAATCATTTTTATTGGTGAATCTAGAGGGCAGATAGTTCGTATTCTCTGCTTTCAACAATATCCAGCATTTATTCAAAAGCACACCGTGTTCAGATGTATTTTTATTCAGATATTCAAATGTAAGACCTTGTAGCCTGATATGTGGAAGCAGTCTACTATATCACCAGATACAGCAGTCGTACATATTCTGATACTTCAAAATGTAGCAAGTTTTAAGGAAAGGTATAGCTGACATATATACTTTACCTGGGATTAGAATTCCCATTATTTGCCAGGGAGTCGCCAATGAGGAGTTCAGCGCCAATCATCCTTTCTGGAGCAGTGTTTGTATTAGTGATGGTCACATACTCAATTTTATACGATGATAATAAATCAACTCTCCACCAAGGGGACTGCTCACGATCTGTATGACTGCAGGATGCTTGATAGTAGTTTGAATTCAGGTTCCCATCAATGGCGTTGATGGCTTGTCCAAGGTGACCAATGTTTGTGTCAGGGAGCTGACTTGACATGGTAGCGCGACCACCTAAGGCGACATTTTCCACTAAAAAAGAGTAAATGTTAAGTGATATTATGATCAGGAGCAGCATATACCATGTTTTCAAAAAGTATTCATGCCCACAATTTCTTCTGTCACACTGTGAATTTGTGAGTGGAGAAAACAGTCTGTAATAGGAAAGCTGTTTTGGGTTATTTGCAGGCTAACGTAGTTAATACTTTTACAATATAAATAGATTTGCAATCAACCCACCTGCATACTATGGCAAGAGTGAGACATAAGACGCCTATAGTTAAGGTCAAGCTCCCACAAGACCTGTGCAGAAGCTCACTTCAAGGGTCCATACACAAGTAATGTGGGCCAAGTGTGAAGGCCTCCTTTTAAGATGGGTTTGCTAGGAAGCAACAACATTTTTGACATGTATTCCCAGAGCAAATGATGTTTGATAAAAGGTCCTCGAATAAGCTGAGCAGGTCCAGAACTAAGTTCAATCTGGGGCGGCTGCAGAGGTAGCATGTGCCACAATGTGTGCAGCACTACCACTTTTTTATTTTTATTTATTATCTATGACTTTTGTAACCAGCTACAGAGTAAATGGTTTTGGATAAGACCATCTTAAATACATCAATTTAAGGATAAGATGCTGAATGAATCCATAGGTCATACAATTTGTATATTCCCGATGTACCCAAAAATGTAACAGGGGACATTATAGATTGTTATTGCACAGAATTTAATCAAGCCTATAGACATTAGGCAACCCTAAATAATATTACATTCATAGATCATTGTCCATTGAGACTGTTTCTACTGCAGCAGGCGGCTCCTCTGCTGGTTATTGAAGGACATATGCTCTCAGTGAACCCCAGATGTCTTTGGGTCTAGATTACGGTGCATCATCTCCCATTAAGCATCTGATTGTTCATTGCAACAGGTCTCATCACATAGCGAAGCTTTAGTCCTCAGAGGGGGTCCCCGGCACCAGTGGATATCAACCCTTTTCTTTGCCAGAAGTAACATCATGCCGGTGAATTTGATTGATTCCACTAGAATCTCTTGTACATGCCCTAGTGGAGCTGTCAACAGAGTCACAGTAACAAAGAGATCTGTCGTGGCAACTACCTCTTCTACTGTTTTGTGCCAGAATTTATCAACCTTCGGGCCCCACGTCTTGCACAATTTGAGTTGTCTCTTAGTCCTAACCTGTAGAGCGCCTTGGGGTATGATACTCTGTAAAAATGTAACATGTATTAGTCTGTGTCTATGCCTAGGAGAGAGAGCAGCTGTTTGGGCACAGCATTATTTCCTAAGGTCGTCAGTAAGGGGTGGGCCTAATTCTGCAGACCATGTTATTTTAGCAGATGTAACAGTTTGGTTCTTCTGTCTGCACTGCTGCATATGAGGGAGTTATCAACCTCCTAGGAGGGGGGAGTCTAGTATTGTCAATAAAGTAGTGAATGTTGAACGGGGGCTGGAAATGTAGGTCCGGACTTACAAACTTCTGGTCAACTGGTCACAGGGAGAGAGCATGAAAGCACCATGTCCAAAGAGATATAGCACTATCCTGCTCTCCCTTAGTGCTTGCATAGACTTTCGCTACTAAGCACCAAGCCCACATGTTTGCATCATAGTGCAAAGGTGTTCACTTGAGTCTAGCATAGGTTTTGTATATGAAGAATACCCTTCAAGAACAAAACACTGTGCATTGAATAAATGTAAAACTTTTCCCACTGTGGATGTATGCTGTACAGTGCAGCAAACATGCAAAGTGGCAAAAGATAGGAGAAATAAAGCATTTCTGCTTTTCAACACCTGCTTACAAGTGGCGTTAATTTAAATCCTGATCGCTATCAAAAAGAGTTGTAATTTCTGGTCTTTTGGTTTAACATACATTACATTAATCAGTTGGCCTTTCTTTCCTTTGGTGGGAAGGTCTGACAAGGAAATATCTTGTCTGAGCATGTAATGCATGAGTTGAAAATGTGGATCTAATTGATTGATCCATACACCAAATTGATTGGCTTCCCCTTTGCTCCCTCCACAAAATAAGCACATCACCATCCTAAATTTTCTCAGCTACAAAAGATATAAACCATTTTTTTAAAAGTTCGCTAGTAAACCCTTTGATAAGACCCAACCCCATCCTTCTTGAAAACTGGAAATATGCAATGAAGATATCTCTAGACAACTGGCTATTACAGATTTCATCTGTGGTGAATCTGAGAAATAATTGTTATCACTTTGAAAGCAAAGTACGGAGTAAGTTCCTAGTAAGTTCCTAGTAATGCATGATTAAGTTTCTCATCCACGATATTATTACAACGTTCAAGTCCATGCCTAGATGCAGGCCACGTGCTACTTTGCCACTGGAACCAAGCTGCACCCAACTGACCAGCTCCAGTTAGGGTGGAACCTGTCTTGGTTTGCTTTCGGTTCAGAGGGGACCAGGCTTGGTAGCTCGAGGTGGACTGCTCCTACTGGATCAGGATCAAGACTGATTTGCATATTGCTGGGACAAATCAGAGGTGTCATTGTGGGCACAAAAAGATGGACTTGGATGGGGTCCGAGTAATTACCAGTGACTGAGATTAATTCAAGCATCCTTCCCATCACATTTTTTATACCATAGATATAGCCCTGAGCAAGGTCACTGCACTGTGGAGGCATTGTCTTGGATTCTCTGTACCTTGTACAAGGAAGGGTACCATATGCCAAGTGACTGTTGGAAATTTGAGTAGCAACAAAGGAAGAGCTAATGCTCCTCTGGCCACTTACAGAAGTGCTGAACCTGAAGCATCTGTTCTTGCTGGCACTCCTATTAGAAGAAGAGGACACTATGGCTCCTGGATATGGTCACATTTCATGCCATGAGCAACCGATGAATGTCAACTGAGAATACATTGCTTCCAGTGTATGAGCAAAGTATTAAGGTATGGTAACATGTCTAAATATCATTTAGGGTTAGCACATATGCTGAGGCACATATAATCACAGCATTTGGAGAGTACATTAACATTTGCAAATTGATCTAAGAACTGAATATACTTGTGGAGGTGGTCGGGCTGGTTTTAACCAGCCACACTACACTGAGGAGGAACTGAATGTTCTTAGACGTAATAATTCTGTTGCACTTCCCCGTGGGTGAACTTGAATGAAGAATCTTCTTTTGCACCCACCAAAAGCTACACAGATGACTTACCTGTTACTGTGTCTGTATTTTGCAACATCTGTTGAGCTATGATCTGCTCAGGTACTGAGGAAAATGATGAATAAGAAACAATTGTCCTTTATGTCTCACACATAATGACAGTGAATGAAGAAGGTATTTTTAAAACCTCTGTATTTTGAAAACAATTAGGCACTCTGGGCATATATGCGGCATGTACAGGAAGGTTCAAACATTTGATACCTATGCAGGTATGATGGTCAGGATTCTTTTCTGCATACGAAGAAAAATAAGTAATAAGGTGACAATCTTCACTCAGTGTCAAAAGTTCTGATTTTCTGGGTATCGTATAACACTTCTCCTGACATTCTTCCCTTTATATGCTTTCATATGATTTAGCCAACCTTGTCTATCGGTTGGATCCAGCGATGTTTTGACTGTCTGCTACAGGTCCTATGTTTACTCATGCTGACATTCAAAGGTATCATCAAGGGAATTTGCAGAGGCCAATACATTTAAATTCATGAAACACAAAAAAAGGCAAACCAAACTGTCTCAGGGGTCAGCCCACCAATCTGATGTGGATATATCAGGGTGCTCCAAAAAGTGAAAGTATGAGGTCACTGGGGAGCTCAGGAGGGGAGGGAAGGAGACACTACTGTTACGTTACCTAAGAATAACTGAACAGTGGGGGTATATGAGGTGGAGGGGGCACAACCTCCTGTGTCCCACAGTTTTGCAACCATAGAATGAGGCACATTTTCCTCAACACTTCAATTGTGTGCCATCCTCCTCATATGTTTCCCCAGTGATGGCTGGCGTGGTGTGTCTCTCTGTATCTTAGCCAGAATCCTCCACTGGGTGTTCCCAGAACTCTAGCACTTCCAACCACAATGCCACAATTGGGCGGTGTCACACCCTATCACATCATCCCTAATCAGGGCTCTCTCTTCCGCTCTAGCTCTAAATCGTGACATCCTTCACCAAGTTAAAGCCACTGGTCCCACCCCAGATTTCCACATCAGTGCTATACATTTCTTAGATAAATCCAGGGCCACATCTAGGAATGTAGTGCCCACCTTCCTTGTCCAAGGTATGGAAAACAATACCAGTAGGCAGGTTCCCAAGGTGTAGAAGAGGGTTGTATTAAGTGTGCGTATTGGTCCGATCGTGAGATCATAATCCAGCGGTCGGATCACTTCTGTAGATGTCGGTGGGCCCGCTACCAACAGCCTTTCCGTGGCGGGCCCACTGACATCGGAATAAGTCCCTTAGAATTAAATACAAATATCAGTAAATCAGCAATTAAATAGTATACAACAAATATATTACATAACAAATTATCAATTGAAACTATAAATAATTAATTGCCAGGTAAATACTTAATTTTAAAAGGTAAATTACCTCCTGCTTTATTCCCATACAAATCAAATAACCGCTACTAAAATATAAATTATGAATTCAAGTGTAGAAAAATACAATGTACAAAAAAAATCACAAAACACACCAAAATATTTAAAACAGCAATGTATTATTCAATTTACAAAATTATTCACCACTTAAATACTAATAATTAACAATAAACATTACTTAAAAGTAAAAATATATTCATTTAGGTAAAAATATATTTTTGTATCAATATTTATTTCATTCTCCCCACAGCAAGGGCAGTATTAGACTGCAGACTAAGTGCAAAAATGAAAAAAGGGAGAAGGCCTTTGTCATCTGTGCACTTACGATCTGATACAACATCCCCGTATCCATCGGGCCTGCCCATATTCAGGTTTGAAGACACACAATTTTACAGAACACTACATCACCATGCATTAACCTCCACAAACCAGTCACTGTCTTTGGCTAGGGATGTGCTATAGAAATACCACATTTATACATAATCACTACATTTCCAATTGTTAATGTTGAAAGCAAAATAAGGCCACACACTGAAGTGTTTACACAAAATGTCAAGTTCATTGAAGCCTTACATGTGCTTCCAGTAGCAGCGCTGATGAAACACACAGCATGGACAAGAGCTGCTACAAATATGCCTTTCATCCTGCAACAGAAAAACAAAATCATTGTAAAAAAATGTTTTTATTTTATAAGGTATATTATCAAGAGAGATCCTTCTGGTTCAGCAGACGATGCTACAATATTTACATTTCTGCATCATTTGAATACACTTATATTCTTGGCAACCTATCTGTAATAGTAATAATCCGGTGCTAATGGTGAAGCACAGATATTTGTTATCTGTGAAACTTTTTAAAGTTCTTTGTCACTTTACAGTTGAGCTGACCATGTTTTCTGTTTTGGATGATTGGGCAGTACCACAGTGTGTCAACTAGGGATCCTGGAGACAGTGTCTGTGAGCAGAGTCTGGTCTGAGTGACAGGCCGCTCAGGTGTGCGATTGGTTCAGAGCCTGCAAGGCAGGGTTGTGATGAGAATATTTCCAAGGAGTTAGGTCAGTTCTGTCTGAGAGCCCTAGGAGGCTGTTGGGCTTTAGCCTGCACTCTTTATAAGTCATGTGATTTAACTGTTGGACTGGTTAGGCCAGATGACTGTTATAACCAGAGCATTTCAACCTCCATAGCAACAGAATTTAAAACTCTGCATTAATGACAGCCAATTTTCTCCTTTAGTGACAAAAGCATGTCTACTGGACTAATGAAATCTGGAAGGCCCCAGAAATAATAAAAACTGGCTGTATTCTACACACTCCATGGCTAGCAATAAGAGCACACATCGCTAATGGCCAGATGTGCAAAATTTAGGGATTGCGAATTACTAATTGCAATTGTTTTTTAATTAGAAAATCGCAATTCCTAATGTACAAAATAAGTATATATAAAATAGTGATCCCTAGTGTGATCACAATCCGACCTGCTGCATGAAAATAATGAGGTAGGTCACAATTTGCGACCAACTAGGAGCCGCAGCCATCACAAAGAACCACCAGAAAGGAGAAGCAGGGATAAAGATGCTTTTTCTTATTTAGCAGGAGTTTAGTACAAAGATAAAATGTGTGAAGGTGCTGGAAACAAACAATGTCAATAGGCTTGTCTAGTAAAAGCTGTAGTGAGTAACAGTATTTTCTCTATAAAGAATTCATGTCATGTCTCTTTAATTCACTACCAGACACTCCCTGTTCTTTTATCTCAGTCTTGCAGGTTCCTGTTTTTTCACTAAGGGCCAGGTGTAGAAAGCGAAATAGCGACCGCAAACGCTGCAATTCGCAGACTTTCAGCCTTTGCAATCGCAATTTTGCTTTGAGCAATGTAGGTATGATTAAACCTACTCGCAAAATAAGGAATTCCTATAGGCCTTTTGGCCTATAGGAATGAATGGGATGGTATTCCTTGATTACGAATCTCAATTTGCGATCGGCAATCAAGAAATATTAAGGAATCGCAAATATTTTTGAGATTCCTACCTACATTCAATCTTGCGAGTTCTTAATAGCGATTCGGTAACTTGGACACACATTTGTGGCCGTTGTTTACAACATGGTGCTGGTAGTCACACCTAGGAGGGGTATTTTAACACCCTATGGACTTGGCATTAGATAGGTAAAGTCATTCAAAGAACACTCTTTACACATCGGGTTGGGTAATATTGAGATATTAGATATGCATAATTTAATATATCTAATATATAGTTGTTTTACTCCTCTGTCCACAATGCTTCATCTTACATTTATTACTGTATGGTTGCTAGGTAACTGTCCGGATACATTTTTGTTTCAGATTTCCTTCTGAGATCATTCACCCACCTGGTTGACACTGCTAGGGGTCCACAATATATTCAATACTCACTGCCGAAGCATGATCATAGATCAGATAGACCTGATATACCAGCATAGACTTCTTTGGTAATAGCACTGACTCAATTTCCAAAGTTAGCGAGTCTGTCAAGTCTATAAGATGTACATTTGGGATGTAACATTTTCAAAGACGCCAGAGTTCTCCAGTCAAAGAGACTTCAGTTGAACGACATTCAGGGAAAACATGCAATTTTAAAGGGTGATTTTGAGTGCAGTAGAGATCACAAAACCCTCAAGAAAATCCACTAATCATTTGTTTCTTCTTAGACTTTGCTGATAGAGAATTCCTGGGTTCGTCACAACAAAAAAACTTGTTACTAAGGAAAAAGGGACATACTTACTTTTGAAGTACCCTGTGACCTTGTTGATACCGGAGCGGCAGGTATGACTAACTTGGCTGTCTCCTGTGCGTTACAGAACTAGTGTCCAAAAAGTGAAGTGGCAGCATTTGAGTGCAGCCCTGATGAAACTGCTTAACGCAATATAGCAGTGAAACATGTCGGCACTGGCAGTAGGTAATGGTATGCATGACTCGCTACCAGCCTTTTTAATATAAACAGCACACTATCACCTCCCTATGAATAAAGTTGGTTAAGGGACTGGTGTGCTGTGTGTTTTTAGGCACTCAGTTATATATTTGTGTGTGTTTGTCACCAGCAGATCTTTCTGCGCTTCACTATTTGTCACATTTTATGTTGTTTGTTTTGGACACCTCTTTTCTTTCTTCTTATTTCTTTTGAGAAGCAAGTGACTACCGATGATGAGACAGGGGCCTGTCTGGAAATTGCATACCAGCTACCCCGATGGTGGTGTTTCCGTGAGGGGTCATTTGCTTCTCGCACATTTTTCCTCTATTAAGAGTGTAGTTCAACATTAGGTGTGGACTTGTGTGACCAACTTCGTTTTCGGCTCACTATTTGTTGGTGCTCTGTAGTGTTGTCCGGGAGAACAGGTTTTTTAACGTGGGCGGAGTACAGTGCATTACCTCCTTATAACGTGTATAAGAGAGTAGTTGGGAGCAGGATATTTGGACCCCCCCTTCTTTTGAGTCACTGATGTATTCGTACGCCATTGGATTGGTTCTTTAGTTGTCTTATAGATTTTGAGTGGAGGGCGACCCTTTCCGTATTCCCTCTGAGCTCCGTGGTATTGTTTGAATTGTTTAATCACTCCACCAGTGTGGAAATATCTCAACAGATTGTGCTCCGGAAAATGAATGCAACAATTGAAGGGTCACTAAATGAAGAGGCTCAGTTTGCAGTCCTTTCATCAGCAGCTTACTTGCCGTTAGATGTCTTCCATGCCTGAGAGCGCCAATTTCGTAATCCTCGCTCTTCATGTTGTCATGATCCAAATCACTGTTTGGCAGGTTTGTCAGACTGGCAATGTATCCCCTCAATTACCACTTAACTGCTGAACTCTTTGCATAACGAGTGTCTCCTTCGTGCAAGTGGCATGCACGTAATTTATGTACCAACACCAGGTCCCTCCTCAAGCAACACACTGGGTAATATGCAAGGCTGGAGCAACACGTGTGATTCAGGTGCTTGTACCTGTGATCATTTTTCTATACAGGATACGCTGCATTTTATTATGTTTTGTGACCACTATAGCGCTATCCGCCACTATCCGCAGGAGGTTCTTAGTCCTAATTTTAAAAGGGAAAGGTTTTATCCAGGTTAAACCCGCTTTACTGTATTTACAAATGCTTAAGGATCAATGGTAGATTTTTAACAATGCAACCTTTCTTGTTGCAGCTGTGAGACTTAGGAAAATTCGGCACCCTATGTTAGCATCAGAGTATTTGTAAAGTCCATGTTATTACTCTTTTAATACCTGCCTTTTTATTGCTAAATTATTTTTATTGCAATGATGTACTGTTTTAATGGTTTTAACTGCAGCCAAGATTGTTATGCAACGTCATGAACTTTGTCTTATTCCCTCCATTATTTTCTCAAATCACCATATTATTGATGATTCGATTATGATATTTTAATGTGTATTGTATGTGTTTTTATTGTGTACTGTATGTGTTTTACGTATTGTGGTACTTTTATAGTTTTTACTAACCAAATAAAATGGTTTTGACTGACAAAGTAGTTTTGATTGATTGATTTACTATTCCAACACTTTCCCTAGTATTGCATAGACTGGAGTTGGAATAGTAAATCATACTATTCCTAAGTCCAGCACACCATCTAGTGCAAGTCGTTGTAAAGACTTGAGTTGTAATGGCAGTTCGTTGTGACAACGTGGTCATTGTAGCAACCGCGTTGTGAATGTATCGCAGAGTAAAATCTGCGATGTAAAGAGTCATATTCTATGTCGGGCGGTCCCCATCTCTTTTAGGGTCACGTCCGCCCGACATCTTATTCAGGCCCTAAGTCTCATACTTTGACAACACTACGGCTACAGAGGTTGTGGACATCCAGCAAGGAGAATGACAACAGACGAAAGCAATTAACAACAACACAATCACTACTGGAAAGGGTTGGATAATTGGTTTACAGACAAGGAACCCATGGGGCCATTATGAAGATGAGGAAATTATCATACATTTACAGGATGAGTAGGGGACACCACCAACACGCTTCAGTCTCCAACCATTAACCTTTAGTCACAACTGTAACTTAGACTATTACGGAAATATACTGTATCTTTACAGCCTAGCCTGTTTTATAGTGAACACTGACTATGTTCAGGTGTCTAGTTTTAACCTTACATTCTCTCTTTTATCTTTTTTCACAAGAGGAAAGGAAGGGACCTACCTATACCTGTACGAAGCCGTTGAGGTCACCTACCCTTTTCTTCAAGAGAAAGAGAAACCGGCACTTGGCACATTAAAAGACAAGACTATACTTCACTTTTTCATCTTTGCCATTCTTTTTGCACAATTTCACTGTAATCTAATTGTTCCGGCTTTTGCACATAAGACACGGTTAGTGAGAGGATTTCATAGATCCATCTGTTGGTGACGGGTACACCACCCACCTTAGTACACCCTTGTACATGTGGAACATCAGGCCAGAGGACTTTTAGCAACTCAGATCTAGAGTAGTAATCTACCTTGGGAGCTTCTCTGTAGGATATGGGCTCCTCTTAGGAAGGACATGAGTCCACTGTCTCGGTTCATAAGCCACTGTGGCGCTAGAAATGTGTATATCAAAAAACTTTTATACCATATTACCCGATAAAACAGCCAAACCTTATACAGAGCACTATTTCTTTAAGTATATTAATCAGCTATGGAGATCATGTATCATGTATAAAATCTGTACATATATAAGAATTCCTAACCCATACAACACTGTGTTATATCATGTTCACCTGATGTTGCTCTATCTATCATGCAATATACAGTAACTAATGTATAATAGGGGAAGAGCAAAGTATGAATACGCCACTAGATCGAAAACACTTTCTGCCCTTCCGATAGATGTAACATTACCACAGAATTTCCGATAGGACATCTGGATGAGTCCAGAAAATACAACAAATATATGTTGTATCACATCAAGTATACGTAACATGCACCAAGAATATATGTATAACTTGTCTATGCAAATAATATTATGAGGTAATAATATGAAAGCTTATTAATCCAAGTGGCATATAGACAAACTGCGACTCACCCACTTCAAAATGGATGCCGTGTTTACTGTGGAAATTCCTCCTTGTGGTTAAGCGTGTAGTCCCTTGTTCATGTTGATGTACTATATATGTGGTGGTGTTAACCAATACCCAGTCTGTGAGCAAGGGGACAGTGTTCCCCGAAACGAGTAACTAGTAAGAAATCCTTTGTTATTGGAATAGCCTAAGAGAGCGTCATTACTTGGATCGTCTAAACAAACAATGTATGTACATTTTTATATAATTTTAAAATGATAAAATATATTTACATTAATAGTTTATTCATTGTTTTACAGTCACTATATATATTAATTATTATGTGTGTGTGTTTAACTTTTTAAATGATGTTTATTTGTTATGTTCGTTAAAATGTGTATTAAATCTACTTTATTTTGTCATAATTATTTTATTATTTAACATATTTAATATTTATTATTTTATTTATATATATTTAAAAAACGATATTTTGTACAACTATATTTTTGCATCGATCTTTGGTTTTCAATACTTTTGTACTTACCTGTTTAGGTGTAAGGAGTCGATATTTTTGCTTTCTATATTTTTTCATCTAGAGTATTAACAACTATTTTGTACATCAATATTGTCAGTGAACCAAAATAATCAAAAGCAGTTTGACAAAGGGTAGTTACTCCACCGCCAACAATGGCCCAGGGGGGCAATAGCATGGTACAAATGCAATGTCCAGTCACTTTCTGCCTCTTCTGGTTACTTGTTGGGTTTTACCCTGTAGGGATGTGGTTTGCCTGCTGCTGCTCTTATGCAGCATGTGTGTCTCCGTAGTGGAGAGGCTGCTGTGGCTGGATACCTCACTATCAGGACACTGATAGGTCTGTATGGCCTCAAGTGCAGGGGTTAAATTCTCCAGACCGCTGGCCATATCTCCACTATAGTGGCCCATTTCCACCTGCAGGGCCAGTTGAGGGTGGTTGCGTGGGCCAGGCTACGAATCGCCCAGGTCAATGCCCCCCTCCTGCTTGCCCTGCTCCTCTCATTGTGCCTCTGCTGCCTTCTATCATCTGCCAGCTCAGTGCAGACTTGTCCCATCACCCCAGTCAGGGCATTTAACTAGGCATCTATCAGTGCCTGTATTTCTCCCATTTGGAGGTATATGTTTGTGAATCCCTGGGCCAGCTCGCTGTTGATAACCCTGAACTCTCTTACAGCCTCTGAATTTGAAGCACTGTCTGCTCAATGCCACTGGCCTCTGACTGGTCACCCATGCCTGCCTGGAAGTGGGCATAAGGCTTTGCCCGTTGCCGCCTCTGCAAGCTCTGCTTTGGACATAGTTGCCGAACCCTAGTGACTAGAGTTGTTGCTGGTGCTGTTGTTTGCTGGAATGTGTTGCCCTGGATATCTGATGTACCTAGCTGCCACTCTGCCTGGACATCCAGCTCTGCCTCCATCAGGTCACGGTCCTGCCCTTCCCATGCTTCCTCTTGTGTGTCCTGGACTGGCACAGGTGAATCTATGTGGTACTTGCAAAAAAGAAAATGCACGTGTGAGACACTAGCTCAGTGGTTGGACCAGGTTTTTCAGCTCATGTCAGAGTGTTACTCCACTGTTTGCGTACCTGATTACATATCCCATGATGCAACAGCTGTGACTTTTGGTGCCTGAAATAGATTGTGTAGGGGTCTCTATATTACATGTCTGTGGACTGCTGGGTCCTGGCCGGTATGTTTGAATTATAGGTATTTTGCACTTACAAGAGGTGGTTGCAGAGGTGAGGACGGTCCCTGAGGCACACACGGCCTCTGTATCTTGTCCAGGGTTCTGTTGTGGCTCCACAGATGAGAGGGGGAGCATTAGATGGTCCGCTCCTAACCCTTGGGCCTGGCCTAGCCGTGCTTCTATCCTTGCCTTGGCACAAGAGCGCAGGTCGTGACCCTTTTCTTGAGGTCATCGAAGGACCTATCTGCAACTGTCAGGGCATTAATCTGTTGCTGCATCTCCCACCAGAACTTGCGTTTTTCTTCTGCCAAATTCTGCGAGGCCCGGCAAAACAGCTGTTCATGATTGTTGCAGAAACCATCTGTGGAAATCTCCAAATCTCTTTCTGAAAACTTGATTTTGCCCTTGCGCTCCTTTGTACCCTTCTCTCTCTCTCTGCTGGCAGGCCATTGCAGGGCTTGCTTGGTACCTGGATGCAGTCTGGAGTTTGCTCCTGGCTCCACTGTGCACTCCTACTACTATGTGGGAATCACAATGGACACAACTTCCTGGTTTGGGGTCCTTTTGCTGTTCCAGGAAGTGATCGGGCACTTTTTAAAGCCACAGTCACAAATTGGTACCCTCTCGCAGTCAATATGTGACACACTTGTAATTAATTTGCGACCCATTCTCAATTTGCAAACACATACAGACTCGCTAAATGCGAGCCCGGTAATAGCAATGCAACTCAATTGAGAGCCAGAATTGAGAGCCAGAATTGGTTGTACAATCCACTTAGCGACTCGAACTCTGCGAGTTGCTAATTCTCGTGGTCGTAGATCTAGCCCTAAGTGTGTAACCTTAATGTAAGTGCATCAGACCTTAAAAGAAATGCTAGTTTCTTGCTTGAACACATGTTTTGGGCATGTACAAAATGTCCACCCATCTTCTGTTTTGTTTTGCTTCTGGAAACCTGGGAATGCGTCAGAATCCTACACCTCCCCAGGGAATGTGTAAGAGGCATAACAAGGAGATATACTTTTATTTATCTCGATTTTTCCTCTGTCTATGTGGCCTGCATTCTGGAGTATGCATAGAAAGAGGAAAACACGGTAAATTATTGTTTTTTTGCAGGAAGATGCCCTTTCCCGCACAAAAACAATGCACTGTGGTGCAAGGGTGCCTGAGTTGGCGCATGGCAGCCAACTGACTGCCAGCGCAGGAGAAAGCACTGGGATGCGTCATATTGTTGTAAATATGATGCATCCCTGTACTTTAAAATAACAAAGCTTGGTGCAGCAAAATGGCTGGCGATGCCGCGCTGTATCATTTTGTTGTAAATTAGGCCTCTTGTTTTTAGGGGTTTCGAACGAGTAGGTTCCCGTCTGCTCCAAAGATAAATCAAGAAGCTAAAGGTATATACACTTTCCCAATTAAGGAGGGGCAGAACAACAAACCAGTTGCTGGGAGGCATGCTGCCTTTTCCAAAACTTAAATGAGAACCCATGGTGAGCAGATATGTGGGGGGTATTACATACCTCGGCAACACATATATTATGATGCTCCAAAGCAAATATGGAGTTCTAAACGAATTGGCTAATGATATGTACTAAACAAAGTTTGGAGCATATATTTTATATATTGAGCTATTCACTATTATGGTAACACCTTTTATTGACATGATTTATTTAAGTTTACCATGTAATAAATATTAGATATTATAAAATACCAAGGTTTGTACAATAACTTATTCATTTGATTCAAGGGGCGGTCCTTTACCTTTGGGAGATTTCCCCAATTCCAAAAAGGCCCCTACTCCTTTAAGTATCAATCAATCAATTATTCATTTATAAATATATAGTCATATAAATTACAATCTAACAAATACACACATAAATATTAAAACATTGTAGTATTGCGTTGTCGCACAGCTGACATAAAAAAGTCCACAAAAACAAAAGAGACTTCCTTATCTAACAACATTTGCAGAAAACACAGTGCAATTCTGAAGGATTAAATATTTTTTTTTAAATTGATGAAATTAGCAGAAAACCACAAAATGAAGTCAAGTCTGATTAGCATATTCTACGCATAGGCAAGAACACGCAAAACAGTGCTATATTGACCTAATAAAATGGACAATGAATAATGTAATGAGCCTGAATTTCAACAAGAGACCTCTCTGACCTTTCTCCCATCTTCCTAAATCCATGACCGGATATGTTTCGATTTGCAAGGTTCTCTGGATTGAGACCTAAATCTGTATAGAAGATCCTTTCAATTCTATATGTTCTCTTAAGTGCAGCCTATCAGGGTCTTTCATTGCAGATTTGACATAAGAAAACGTAAGTATTTTCAAACTAAGATCTCGTTTCAGACTGTCACTGATAATATCTCTATTGAAGCACAAGGATTGGAGCAATGAGTGTGATGGTATCTTAAATATATGCAAGCACCGGCTCCTCCTGTGAGAAATAATGGGGGGCTTTGGGTTGGGGTGATTCTCCTCAACCTGCAAAAACCCAATATTTGTGTAACCCCAAATCCCTGCACCATACGTAAGGATCAGAATACATTGCATATTACAAATGTCTAATTATGATATAATAGGTCTACTCCATTTTTTGGTACCTACCCGACGAACAGGAACCCCGTGAATCAGCACTATCAAACATAACCCCAAGATAGCAACACAGTTTCACTTTCACTAATATACTTCCTTTAACTTAGATACATGAGATCTAGTACTGTTGGGGCCACATATCATTACAGGAAATCTGGCAAAGTGTATCTTATCTCTAAGTCAAGATCATCCATCAAATGTACCATTAGGCGTCCAGGCCGAGTAAAGGAGGGCTGGAATCAGCTTCATATGAACTACTGGAGCATCCTGTCTAGACTGATCAATTAGGAGTCCACATTAATAATATATCACATAAAATATAGTGGGGGCCAAAATACAACTGTATCCCCTGTTCTAAATTGAAAGATATTGTGCACCCTAATTCCCAAATTTGACATTAGCCAAATGATCAGCATCAGGTGTGGATAAACAATTGACTAAGGCGTCCTTCATTTCGATTTTTTTTAGAAGCTCCTACAGTTTTGATCTATTATTGAAATGAAAAGCGCTGGATAACACCATGAATGGTCGGTTCTACGGGTGGCTCTTAGCAATGGTATATTTACTAATAATTAGATATAAATTAAGGAAGTGTTCCATTGTACCTGGACCCTCACGGAATCCATACTGTGCATCACAAAGTATTTTGTTATATTGCGTGTCACAAAGATATAATCAATGAGAGCATCACAGCCACATTCACAAATGTAACGACAACTTCGTCAGGGCGATTCTCAGACTCAAGAGTATTTACCAAGTACCTATAGATGATATATTTTTGAGAGTTTCTGCCACTGAGAATCAGACAAAATCCCAAACTAGAATTATCATATAAAAAAGTGCACGTGAGAAATGTGGCGTTGGAATCTGCGATTAACAACAAGGTTAAAGCAGAAGATGTAGCTTGCCTGACATGTGCTGGCCATCAGTCGAGGTAAAAAGGTACTTCAAATGACTCCTTCTGTCTGGTTATGAACAGCCTTATGAAAATGGATTAAATGCAAACAAACATCACAATACCTTTCTTTCTTTTTTTTTAACTGCTGAATTCAACAATTTTTAACATAAATTCGGAAAATGGGTCAGGTTAACATTTAATCTGAACCAGGTCAATAGACCTCCCCTTAGCCCTGCCTGAATAACAGGGCATAGCACATTTTGAATAGCAAACATAACCATCGTAAAATAACTTTGAAGAAACCCAGGTCTCCTAAAATGCTGAATAACGGAATTAGTGTATAAACCCCAGCCAAACATCACAATTGATTTTCAAAGTTTTGGCTGCAATATTCCAACTTAACATTAATAAAATACCCAGGAAAACACTTAATAGAGGAAAGGTAAGCTTATCTGCCGCCATTGCATGAAAGATGTTAGACACAGCTGTGGCGTGTCTAGGCTTTAAAGATAGAGACCTAAGAGACATGGCACATTAATCTAATGTCTTAAGATCGATCAAGGCCTGAAATCTGTTGTGCAGTGAGAGGTTGTGGCCACATGACTGGGCAAATGCAGCTTGACCTGGTGTGCAGTGTGAATCCCTAATCTACAGTTCCTTGACTGAGGTGTGAGCTCAAGCCCCATATCCTTGTTGAACCACCAGGTTCCTAGCACACATCTCCTGCTTGAAAGTAATCACAGCGCAATCACCAGATAAGGACTTGCTGGAGGGGCCAATCCATGCAACTCTTCTAAGAAATAAAGCTTGAATTTACAACATTAACATGTAAAATGGGTTGATAGCCAGTGAACTAGTTTGTTTTTAAGTTGATCAACGTTCTCTGACATCTCAATCCACAAAGTAGGTTGATTAACTAGTATAACCACAAGCTGGAGGTGGCAAACTGAGGTTCATCCAGGCACAAGCCCGATACAGCCTCCGGAGCAGAGCACGGGTTACAAATGGGCTGCCAGGGTGGTGGGCAGGGATAACTAAAAATGCAATTTGACAGGTTTGGCACAGAATCCATTGGAGGAACAGTGTTTTGGGTTAGTACAAATTCATGCAAAGAAAAAATTAGCCCTTGGCACTTTACGTTGATCTATGGATGGCATTTGAAGTATTTTATGGAAGTTTATCAGACTGCACCGCTGTGGTCAGAGAGTGGTTAAACTGAGACAAAGGTAGAGGAAAGGACCCAAGGGTGGTATCTGGGATAGATTGCAAACTTGCAGGGCTTAGAGCTTTAGCCAGACACTCCACAGTGCGCTTTAACAAAAGAGAAGCTGTCCTCCAGTGTTCAGCTGCTGGGCCATTCTGAACAGTGGGGGCTGATGAAATAGAGAACCATGGTCTATACAAAACCCTATGCCCTCACATCAGCATGCAACAACTCACCATTACTGCAGAGAAGGGCAGTATCATCAACGGAGAGGCAACATTTTGCTAACTCAATCTCTTTAGATATCAGACACCCTGCCCACTCCAAAAAACAGTCAATAGTAGAACCATCAGACCTATTGCTAGGGTTGGAGGTGGAATTACCCATCCTAAAATACTGCAAAGAGAGGTGGCACAGCTCTGCCTCATCAAGCACAGACCGGCTTGCTTTAGCCCAAGCATGGTCCGAGTTTGTCCCATGACCACTCCTCCATCTTCAAAGGTCACAGTGGATTGTGGGCTATTGAGTTCGTGCCCACACCAGCAGTAGTCTGTTTACTATCCGAGCAGCAGGAAAAGACAATGAGCTATATGCACACTGGCCCCTCTTCCAGCAACTCTCCCCCAAAAAAAGCACATTTCCCTCCGCACTTGAGCAATGTCAGGAGGAAGGGGAAGACACGCACCTACTGCCATTGGGCAAGTCAAGGGGTGTTGGCCCCTGACTAAGCTGCAGCTAACACATGGCCCAATGCTTTTGCGGATTACACCCACTCCTTTTCAGTGCAGGAGGGAATGAAGAAGCTAATAAACACTACTCCCTTCCGCTATGATGGGATGATGAAACAACCACCACCCCCTGTTCATCCTTGAACAAGAAGCACATCACTTTGCACTTAACAATGCAGGTGGGGGGAGTTATTAAACACCCTTGCCTTTGGAAAGTGGTGTGGGACTAGGGCCCTGGGAATCCTACAGCAGTCCTTCGCTCATATTTGACAATGCAAGCAGGGGAGGGGGCAGCTGATATCTGCCTTGTGGCATTCTAGTCACCCACCTTTTGCCCTTGCCATTGGACAAGGCAGGGGTGTTGGCGTGGTGATAAGCCACCCTTCTCACTTACCAATGTCTGGGGTGGTGGAAGGGGGAATAAAAATATTGCACTACACCTTTAAGCAAGGCAAAACGTGTTGAGGAAATCCACTCATGATGAACATGCAACCCCCCTTTTCCAAAAGAAAATAAGAGGTTAGAGGAAAATTAAAGTAGAGATAGAGTAATAGTGGCTAGAGCAGTGAACCTCAAACAACACGAAGAACTTAATGTATGACATTAACCTTAGTTCACACCCATGTGGTAATCCCAACCTTAACTCCCACCTCCATGTTATGCTCTTTCCAAAATCAAACATGTTTTCACACATACAATACCAAAAAACCAAAACGTACAGTATCACGCATTACATCTAACATAAAACAAAAGTAGACAAAGTTCTTTAAAACAATTGAATAATGTATGATGTAATCTGCAATTTGCTCTATTGTACAGTATGTAATATGGAATTGTAGGTGTGTAAACTGGTTTGATATTGCAAAGACTGTGCGAAGGGTTTGAAGTTAAGTCTAAGTATGAAAATCATTAGAGAGGAAATTAAGGGAATAACACAATTTGTGAATTTCATCATCATCAAGAAAAACTTTATTTCGGCTAATATGGCCATAGACGCACAGAAAAAATACAATACATTACATTCAACTTGATGGTTATCCATTGCGCTGGGAGAGGCAGCAACTAGCACATTAGCGTTCTAGACTTACAATAATGTTAAATAGTCATCTCAAATGTCCCACTAACTCGCCCCACGGCCTAGAGCTATCATTTGAATGAGTGAATCATACAGTGCATGTGCAATATAGGGTCTTTTTCTGAAAAGGAGGAATCCCTTTCTCCTGACCTTACATTTCTCCACGCATCAGGATACACCAGCCCCCCTGTTTTATCTGACCTCCACCTGCAAATCTCATTAGGAACTTCATACCTTGTTGGTTATACTTGATAAACAGAACCAAAGGCTGTGCTGAGCTCTAGGATGGAGCTTAGCAGGAAAACAAAGTGTTGAAATAAGTACAGTAATTTATTCTGTGCGGTTGAAGTTGGGTCTTATTTATGTAAATGTAAATGTTGTATTATATGTATAGTGCCCGAATCACCCCACATGGGGTCTCTGCAGCGCTTGTACGAATACCGCTGTGGAACCCTTTCTGGCTTTTTCCCTGTGAGGCGCCCACTCCTGGACACCCCCAAGGTGAAGCCAGGCATCCTGGCACTGTTGGGGCCGTTGTGGAGATTAAGCAAGCTATTGCCCAGAGTTGCAGAGTGGGACCCCTGATTAGAATAGGCACCGAGGCAAGAATTATCAGGTGTGAGGAAATTGAGCCCAAGACCCGCCGAGGCGGGGAATTGAACCCTGGTCCCGGGCCAGACCTCGGCATCAGGGTCTGCCGCTCTAACCATTGAGCCACATTTCTCCATGTTGAGATATATAAGGACACAACTGTTTGTAAATTATTCCTAAAATGAAAAGCTAGGCAATAGTAAGAAGGTATGATGAACAAAACAGACTTGTGCATGATTTATGTGATAAATAGGTGACCTCTGATTTAAAACAATCAAGGACTGGACTTGGAAAGTTATTGTAAAGTTATGTACAGATACACAACAAATGAGAGCCTGAAAAGCTATTGTGTTTCTGGTGACATCTAAAGCTTTCATTGTCTGGAGACTATCTAAGTGGATTCCCCAGATCTGCACTATAGTGATGGCAAGTTTGGGCAAGGGTACCATGCAGGATAGATACAGGAGCCAGAGAGAGTACAGAAATGAAAAAGCATTGGTGGATCTTTACCCTTAGAGTAATGGACTCTCCAGTACATACTTATTACCCCCAGGTCCCTCCTGTCCTCGTCCCCTTCATACTAAAATATGGTATGAAGGGGACTAGGACAACCGGACCCGGAGTAATGAAGATTACCGGTAAGTAATAGGACATTATGTACAAATTGACTCTTCAGAGCATTCGGTATATTGCCCAAATGACTTTCCAGAACATGTATTCTTATAACCAAATGTATTAAACAAAAGCACACGTTTGATGAATCCAGTTCTTAATCTATATATATATATATAAAAATGAAAGTATGTATGTTTGTCCTTTATGCATTACTACACCATTCATCCGATCGACATGAAACTTTGGGAAGTTGTTGAGTACACTCCCGCGAAGGTTTCTGGCAAAAAAATAATAATAATAATAATTTGTTACAAGTTGTTGAGTACACTCTCGCGAAGGTTTTTTGCAAAAAGAAAAAAAATGTTAAATATCGGCCCCCGGATCCCCAGGGCCCTCATAATCTTTCCAATACTGAACGTTTACAGTTTCTGGTGCGACTTGCTTTTGCAATGACCATCAACAAAGCAAAAGGACAATCGCTGCAAGTGTGTGGACTAGATTTGGAGAATCCGTGCTTCTCACATGGACAACTGTATGTGGCCAGCATACGCGTCAGAAAACCTTCTGATTTATTCGTGTACGCACCAGACGGAAAAACAAAAAATACTGTGTATTCACAAGCACTTAAATAAATAAACAGAATTAAAACAACACTTTAAAATGTTTTCCATATTAAAATGAATAAGTTTCAATAAAAATGACACAATGTAAATTGAATGTTATCATAACAAGTTTCCTGAAATTTCCTTTCTTCTGAGATCGCAGCAACACGCGACGGGTAAGCTAGTCTTAACCATAAAAAATGTTATGAAGTTGCTAATGAAAATAAGACATCTATGTTTAACTTATCTTTTTTAGTACTTTTAAGTAGTGTGAAAGAACATATTTTGGTTATTTGATTTTATTGCAATTTATCTGTATCAGAAATGGAATCTCGGAGTGTAAACAACCCTCAAATAAGTTAGAATAAAAGAAAAAATAAGAATACATTCACAGGCATACAAAACCTCCTCAACCATACAATAATAAATAACAAACTCCAATAAAACACATACATCTACATAAACGCCCATTCTTCTAGACAGACACATACATATGTAGACACATTTAATCCACACAAATATGTGAACCTGCTTGCATATACAGCACCACATGAAATAACAACAGTTGATCACCCAATGGCCCATCTCATTCAAGGAGTGCGTGGTAGATGCTACCTTGCTGGAGACTTTGGACCAAATCCTCGGTGGATGCTCAGGCTTCTACCTCTGCTGCATTCCCTGCTCTCTTGCCAGAAGCGAGAGCTGCTATATCTCTCACTCAGCATCCTGTTGCTGTTTGCAGGATGTTGTTTGCCCAGCTGCTGCTGTACCATTCATCATTCAAAGAACAATAGTGACCTCTGTAGGTGGCACTGTTCGCTCAATTCTATGAAATGGGTCATCGTGCCCTGATCGATTGACAACACAGCTGCATTGTAGATTATTCTTGTTACTGTGTTCTGAGATTTTCTTTATCACTGAGATCCCTGCCATCTCACTTGCTTCATTACAGCACTTGTAATAGGTGTGAGGTGGGTGAGGCATAAACCAAGAGCTAGGGCCCACATGCATCAAAGTAGGGAATTGAGAATCCTTAATAGCGATTATTAAGGAATCGCTATTAGGGAGTCGCAATAACCTATGCATGTGGCTTTTGCAAAACAAATTGCGATTCCTACATATCCCTTAATAGCGAATCGCAAATTACGATTCGCTATTAAGGAATGCCTTCCCATTCATTCCTATGGGCCTGGAGGCCCATAGGAATGAATGGGAAGGCATTCTTAATTTGTGATTCTCAATTACAGAATTGCAAATTGAGAATGCAATGTCAAGGGTGCCAGGGTGTCAAAAGGACACCCTGTTGCACCCCTGAAATCTGCATTGGGGACATCTTGCACACACACATGCCCCAATGGCATGTGTGTGTGTAAAAGGGAACTTTGAAAAATGCACTTTAGTGCATTTTTCAAAGATTTTGCAAATTACCATGAAGTTTAACTACATGGTAATTTGCGCCCCCTATTAGCGAAATAGCTAATTTCTTTTCTTTCCTGCATTGCATTTAAGGACTCTCAATTTGCTATTCCTTAAATGCAATCGCAATTTAAGTAATTGCAATTTTGCGATTTCTTAAATTGCAATTTTTTGCATTTGGGATGATGCAAAGGGGCGGATTCTGAGAATCTGCCCGTTTGCGACCGGTTTTTCCTTTGATGCATGTGGGACTAGATACCTTATCTTTTCGAAATGTGCAGATTTCAAATGTTGAAAGAGAGGATAGACCAAAGAGTTGAAAAAGAAGGAAGTAAAAGAGAGTGTGAGAGAGATTATGAGAATCCAGAGGAAAAACTACATTTTAGAGCTCAGTTGGTTAATGACATGCTTCCGAGATCTGTGCATATTCTGCAGGTTTTATAAGGGTATTCTATAGGGCCTTCCTTCCCTTTCTTTCCTCTAAGGTCGATACAACGAGTACAGCAGAGAGAACCATGTCATTTATGGTTATTGGCATGCAACTGAGACAGATGCATAACCTTAAAATCAGGGATACTAGGTACACATGGGTAGATTTATAGAAAAATTATTCAATGCAGTGCAGCAACCAAAGTTGCTGAGCTGTGTTGCGCTAGAGAGAGAGTGCACCACAGAGCCACTTATTAAATACTAGCAGCCCGTCCCGACCTTGTCCGGGAGCAATCAGGCTTAAGGGCCCCCGCCGCCCCGAAATTGTCCGTGGGTCCCCCGGAGTAGCAGCCCGTCCCGACCTTGGCTTCAGGGCCCCCGCCTGCCCCGACATTGTCCGTGGGTCCTCCGGAGCCTTACCTCATCCACCCCACCGTCCCGCGCTCCTGAGTTCACCGGTCCGCCGCTCCTCGCAGCTCCTCCCCTCTCCTCCCCACCTGTCCGCCGCTCCTCCCAGCCTGTCCGCCGCTCCTCACCGCTCCTCCCCGCCTGTCCGCCGCTCCTCCCCGTGCTCATGTCTGCTGCTCCTCCTCGCACTCCTGGACGTCGCTCCTCCCCACGCTCCTGATGTCAGCACGCACGTCGCGGCCGGCGCTACTTCCATGGAATTACTTTTTTTTTTCTCGTAAATTTTCTTAATAACGTATATTTTTTATTTTATATAGCCTATGTCCATCTGCACACCCTGACAATTTCAACGATGTATCGGGTGTGTGAATTGGCACTGTGGTTCCCGAGTTTACCCGCCTCAAAGGTTCAAAGTTCTTCCTTTATAATAGTAGTATAGATGGCAGGCGGCTACTCTCATCCCGTGTGCTTGCGCTCAAATAGGCTGCCCACACGTTTTCACTATAGTTGGAATGTGTGCGCGGGCTTTCTAGCACTGGTTTTGTACTAGAAGGTTACCCTTCCAGTACAAAATTCTATGTTTAGACCATTGTTCTTAAATTTTTCACACAATGGATGTGTACATTGAGACCCTCACGGGTACCTAGTCGCGCTTAACAAATATTGATTGATTGATTGAAGCACATGTCCAATGATTTAAATGTTTGTAGACAAGGACACGTTTCTCCTACTTAACATCTGTTTCAAGGTGGCAAATTTGGCAACACAAAGCAATGTCTAACCATCTTTTTAGATTTGGTTTTGCTTTAATAAGTGTGGGTGGTACTGTGTGTACGCCCAAGTAACACACATGAAGATATCTTCTCACTCCAGCTGGGATGTCCTTGTCATATTCTAACTGGGCAATGAGTGGTGGTATGTGAACATGGTTCCAGAAGCAATGATAAGAAGTGCAGATGCCCAGAAGTTAGCTATTGCCTGGGCATAGCCAAGCCAGGTGTAGGATATCGGTGTCCCTCTGGCAGTCTGAGTTTTCGCTTAGACCCATCTTATATCAGGATACTGAAGTACGATATATTTGATGTAAAAACCTGAGATGTATTAGTTGCAATCTATAGTTTGGACATTACATACTGGTGTGAATGCAGCAGAAGCACCGCGGTCCTCTGTTGGGGGGGGGGGGGAGGCCAGGTCAGCTCATCATCTAGAGTAGGTCCTCGGTATGCAGACTGGGCGTCACTCTGCATAGTGTTAGACACATTAAATTATGTGTCAGACAAGATCCATTTCTTGGGAGAAGAGGACTCCAGAATTGTGTTCAATGCATACAGTGGCAAAGAGGCTTCAGGGAATGTGCTCTGTATTGCTCTGCACGTAACTCGTATTCTATCATAGAGGGTTATATCAGGAGGAGGACAGTCAGGCTCTCTGTACGGACCTTAAGAAGATACAATTCCCATCAGGGTAAAGATCACCTAGTTCAGTTATTGAAAACGTTCCAATTGCAGATGCACTCTGAGACCAGCAATATCAGAAAAGGCTGGGTTGAGTGCAAGATACACGTCATCTAAGTGTATACAGGCCAAACAGGAGAATGCACTTGGTGTTGCCCTATCTCGTTCCCCTGTTGATTAGAAATGGTGAGGATATTTCTCCATTGATTTACCCATGTCTGACAGGTTGTTGATGGAAAAGTTTAATAGTATAATCAATTGGGTGAATTGCTTAATAAAGCCAAGGCGTTCTAACAGCATGAATAAATACTTCCACTCCAGGGAATCAACATCTTTTGTAGCATCTAAGAATATTGCTACAACTTCCAGTTGAGGTGTCAGGGAGTCTAGTAATGCAAAGACTGTAAGAAGAATATGAGCAATAGAGCGCCCAGGTATAAAGTCCAACTGGGTAGCTCTCATGAAATTGGTGAACAGGGGGGAGAATCCTGTTTGCAATTAACTTGGCCAAATATTTGTTGTACTATTTATCAAATAATAGAGGCTAATAGGGGTCACACCATGTGGAGGGTTTGCCCAGTTTCTAGACGTGACTATCAAACCCTCCCCATGCCATATACTGGATCTCCTGCACCACAACTTCTACGGAAAAGGTGACAACCAGATGCTGCCTTTGGTCTCTTCCAGCCATGCTAATGCGATGGAGTCGAGGAATTGAAGGATTTCCTGCGGGTTTGAGTCAGAGGCAAAGCAATACAGAACTGCATAATAATTAGTGACGATCCGCTTTACATTGTCTATGTTGTAGTAGGGTTAGTCATTCTGTCAATTCCATGATGTAGTGTAGTTGGGTAGATGGTGTGAGAAGTTGGCCTGATATATGATGTTCACTAGTTCTAGTGACCACCTTGTATCAGTCCAAACAACCCTTATGATGATTGGTTGTAAGTCAACCTTATAGACCAGCTATCCTAGTAGCGTAGACAAAGCAGTCTTAGGCTACACTCTGTAAAGGCATGTGAAGCCAGCTGTTTTACCATATACACTCTCCTTGAATACCAAATGAGAGGACACCACACAGATATATATTGAAAATATATATATATATTTATTTACTACAAGTATCCCCCATACTCTTTATGAGCACAGAAGCAAATGCGTTAAAACAAAACAATGTTTAAATATACAAAAGTTGCACAATATTGATAGGCCCTGATGGCCACTCAAACCATATACTAAAATAGTGGTATAAGAACCACGTATCTGAAAGGAAGAAGGCCTAGGGCCTTGAGAATCGCTGGCACTACAAGGAGCTAACAAAAGTTAGTGACCAGGAGGCCCACGGAATGCGTGTGCAGTGCTGACAGTTACACACGGGCGCCTATTGATTTCAATGGGTGCGTATTAGTCACAAAGTTAAAGAAAAGGGATCCTTCCGGATGACCTAGAACCTAGCAACTTGGAACTTAGACACTAGCGGTGTATTTGTACACAGGAGCACCGGAGTGCCAGAGTTACCTCACCCAAAGGAAGCGGGTGCATATGTCTCAAAGTGTGTCGGGTTCGTCGTGCTGTTCTATGGAGCCTGGAGATGAAGATGCTGCAGGCGGGTCGTCGAGGAGAGTTCCGGTGGATCCAAGGGTGGATCTGAAGCGGTGAAGACCTGAAAGCAGAGGGGACAATGTTCAAAGTCACTAGCCAGTGACCGGCGAGGAACCAGGAAGGAACCAGGCGTTGTTGGGTGCAAACAGGTGAAAAAGTGTAGCTTGTCTCTGCAGCCACGTGGACACAAAGAGGTCGAGGACGTCCAGGAGTCAATCACGAGCTGTCCCACGCAGGCTCTAGCTGATGGCGGTGTCGGCGACTTGATTGAAGCAAACAGGCCTTGGCTAATGCAAGCCACGCAGGAGTTGAAGAAAGCTTGTTACTCGGACCAGCAAGGTCAGAAGGGCTGCTCCTTTTCACAGGAGCTAGGGCCAGTCTGGAACAACCAGACCAGCGGTTTTGATTGTAGATTTCATCGCCAAGATGGCCACTAGCCAACGAACCAGTGACCGGTATGATGCGTCGAGTGGCAAAATGCACAAGGGCCCCACGCAGATCGTGGAGATGCTGGAGGGCTGCTTTTTGGTGCAGATGCTCCTCGGTGGTGGGGCTTCTCAAAACCCAAAGCACAGCATTGAGGATGCCGCGGGTGCTACGGCAGTCAGCTTCTTGTGCCTCTTCCAAGATGGCTGGTCCCACGTCTCTCGGTGCCTCCACGGGTCTCTTCTTTTCAGGGACTGTGGATTGAGCTCTGAAATGTCTGGGAATCCAGGTCTTGTTGGGCTCTGGGCTCGGGCTTCGACGGGAGGCGGCGGCAAAGCAGACGTTGAGTTGCTGGATGGTGCCTGTATTCACAGGGTGATCACTCCTTGGCCACAAGGGAGATGCTCTTCAGTCTTCTGTGCAGCAGAATGTCAAAATCCAGTTTTCTTCTTATTTTCAAGTCGAGTTCAGGATGATCTGAAGTCGTAGGACACAGCTAGGGGCCGGATCGCCTGCTAGGTCCCTCCTCTGGGTGGGACCAGGAAGGGGGGTGGTTACACCCCCTTTCCTTTGTCCAGTTTCACACCAGGACTGGGGCTGGAAAGCCTAAGCTCCAGTTTGAACTGGCATATGCACAGGGACACCTTGTGTGCCCGAGGCATGTCTCATTCTATTCAGCCCTCCCTAACCCACTACACAAAATCCTGTCTGGGGTGGTGCTAGCACCTCCCCTGACAGGAAACCCTTTGTCCAGGCCTCCCAAGCTGGAAGGACTCCCAGCAGCAGGAGGTCAACGTGTGTCTGTGGTGGCAGCATCCATTTTGTGATGCGGAGGCTCATGTTTAACTTTACCTGGGTTTCAGGTTAGGTACATGTCGTCTCCCTCTAGAAGATTGGAATGCTACCCCCGTCATCATAATTGGCGAGGGGGAAGTATTCCAAGTCATATGACACCTTACTCGACATGTTTTGATAAAGCCAAACCAAAGATAGCATTTATCCGCGAGGTTCATAATGCACTTAAGAGTATATGGTATGGCAATATCATGGAACAGCTAAAGGACGTTGTTCCGAAAGCTGCAGACAGGCTCAGCTCATGCCAGAGCACCATCTCACATGAAACCAAGCCTTCTGCCTCCAGGATTTTCGAGGCCTGCCATAGGAGTGACTTATAGGTTACCATGTGTCCATATATGTTAGATATAGATATACTATATCTAAGTAAGAGGTGGTTACACCAACTTACCCCAGCTGAGTGATCAGCCAGTTGTGTCAAATAGCTAGGCCAGGCCAGGGGTGGCACAATACATGCTGCAGCCCCTGGTAGGCCTTGGATACACCTATGCCCTGGGTACCTAAGGTACACTGTTTCAGGGGCCTATAAGGTGAACCAGTTCCAATTGGTAATGCACCTAGAGTGCATTGGCATTAATTTAGATAGAGAACAGCAGGCTATGGGTCTGAATAGCAGGTCCACAGCCACATTAAGTCAGAAACCAGTGAAGCAAAAAGCAGAAATTTGGGGTGATCATAGGATAGCAGACCCTACTCTCCTACATATGGGTCTAATAGTGGATGCAACTGAGGTACCTGTAAGCTGGGAGGTAGTTAAAGGAGAGTCCTACGAGCATATATGACCTTTGTTCTTGTACCTGGGGATCTGAAAGACTACCTACCAGCAGTGAGATGTCATCCCTTCATGAGCCTGTAATCTCTTCTTTCTGTGCAGTGTTCTGGGAGGTAAATGACACAAATATTGATGGAAAATGTTCTGTTGCCTGAATATTGTGTAATAAATATTGTTACTGCAAGAATATTGTAGTCAAGGGTATAATTATTTGGGTGTAAAATCGCTTATGATCGTAATATGATGTGCTGCGGACAGCTCTATACTGTCCGTGCAACAGAGTTATGAAATCACTCCGGTAAGAACACCAGAGGTATTTCCTTTTATATATTTTAGCCTCTCTTCCTGAGCCTCCCAAGGCATTTTTTTTCAATGTAATGACGATGGACACGCATGGCGCGCTGACATGATTACATTGAATGTGAAAGTAAAATGTACCACAAGGTTCATTTCATTTTCACTGTCTTGGTGCTTGGGGGCACATCTCAGCCCCTGAGCACCGATTCAGAAGGAGGAGGTGGTATTGGAAAGGGGGAGAATCACCCCTTTCCACTGGTACCATTCCCCAGTGGATCCTTGCTTGTGGATTTCCGCAGGAGGGCTAACTCCAAGCAGGGAGTCACCCACTAGACCCCTAGGGACAATTTATATGGGGAAACCGCCCCCTTAGCACTTTGCAAATGCTCACCACCCAGCACCAAAAGACTTTATCCCTCCCGAGATAAGTGGGAGAACGATGGGTTGTAACAATTTTGTGGATTCCGGCTTATTCCTGGAGTTAACCTCACAGATATTCAAGGTAAATGTGCAATTCTAAGCAAAGGTTCAGGATTGCAGGGCATTGTGGGTGAGAAATCTTTGTGGCATCCATGCAAGGCATACCACCCTGGACTCCCCTGGGTGTCTAGGTTTCAAAAATGTCGGGTTTAGTAGGTTTCCCTGGGTAGCCATTGATCCCCAGCCAAACCAACAACACTAACCCCATTGCCAAATAAGGTAATGCTGATGTCTCTACATTGTAATTTGGGGCCTCTCCTGTTGTGGGCGCTAGGCCTACCCACACATGTGAGGTACCATTTTATCAGAAAACAACTTGGTGAGAGCCAGGCAAGTCACTCCATTCTGGGTTTCCCTAGATGTGTATTTTTCAAGAATGTGCAAGTTTGCTAGGTTTACCTAAGTGCAGGCTGAGCTACGGCCCAAAATCTACAGCTACCCACTTTGCAAAACAACAGTCAGTTTTGAGTGGAATCATGTAATGTACCCATGTTGTCTTTAGGCCGTTTCCTGCTGCAGACGCTAGGCCAACCCACACAAGTGACTTGGGAAAATGCTGGGTGGAAGGAAGTTTGTAGCGCCCTGCATATTCCAGAAGTTTCCATCACAGAAATGTATGGAAAATGTGTTTTTAGTCAAAGTTTGTTTTAAAGGGATTCTGGTTAGAACAACTTGGTGAAAGGCACACGAGTCACGCCTCCTGCATGACCCTACCTGTTTAGTTTGAAAAAATACACAGGTTTGCTAGGTTTCCCGAGGGCCCAATATCCACAGCTACCCACTTCTTAAAAAATGGGTCAGTTTTAAGTGGAAAAATGTGAAGAATCCATGTTGAGGTTTAGGCTGTTTCCAATTACAGGCACCAGGACTACCCACATAAGTGAGGTACTATTTTTATCAACAGACGTAGGTGAATGCAGGGTGGAAGGAAGTTTGTGGCTCTCTGCAGATTCAAGAACTTTCCTTCACAGGAATCTGAGGAAAATGTGTTTTCTTGGTCAAAGTTTGAGGTTTGCATGGGATTTTGTGTAAAACAACCTGGTGAGAGCCGCACAAGTCACCTTCTCCTTGATTTCCCCAGGTATTCAGTTTTCAAAAAGGTACAGGTTAGCCAGCTTTCCCTAGGTGCCAGCTGAGCTACGGGCCAAAACCCACAGCTACTCACGCAAAAAATGGCTCATAATTGAGTGGATAAATGTAATCAATCCAGGTTGCATTTTAGCCTGTTTCCTTTCATAGCCAGTAGGCCTGCCCGTATAAGTGAGGTACCATTTTTATCAGAAGACATGTGGGAGCATAGAATAGTAGGATATTTATTATTACTGAATGGATTGCATGTGTGGCTTCCAAATCAAAGCCAGTGTTTAAGAAAGAAGATATTTTGAAAAATACCCGCTAAGTCATATGCTAATTTGGGCATGCACAAATTCAAAAATGTACAAATAATTACTGCTCCTAAACTCCATATCTTATTACCTTGATACCTATTTTTTACTCTACATATTTCACTGTATGAATTAGTTTATACTCTATTGTAGTGTGCAGCTCAGTTGTTGGCTCTGGGTACCTATGATTCTTGGAAAACCTACAAGCCCTGTATATCCCCACAACCAAAATGGTCTAGTGAATGTAATCGTACATTGCCTTTGTGAATTTCACATTGTGACAAATAGTTACGGATGAAAACATTGTCACAAATTGCAGTTTTTTCCTACTTGTTTTCAATATTTCTTTATTTTAACAGTTAGGGCCTGATTATGAAGTTGGCCGGAAAGCCATCCGACAGCTCTTCAGAGGCTTTCTGCCTGACATCATGGGTTTCAGTCCGAATGCCGTATTACGATACTGGCGGTCGAAGGGAAACCCACAGGATATTTCCTCTCTACTTCTGATGGGCTCAAGGAGTTTGTCAGTGTATCAGAAGGACAGATATTCCCCAAACAGCAGCTGTCCCAGCTCAGGCACTACCGTCGGGATTACGATGTCCATTTCCCACAGCCTTTCCATGTTGGCCTTTCCGACATGGAAAGTGACTTTGGGGGCCCCTAGGAGTACCCTTCCCCCCTGGCTCTCTGCTAAGGGGTCATGGGGGGCACCTATGGTGCCATCATAAACATCCCTGCACTCAGTGCAGGGATGTTATAAAAGTGTATATTGTCTATTGAAGCTGGTGCTCCAACCTGCAGCCCAATCCTCAATACAAAATTCTCAACACGATGAAGGCAGTCACATAATATTTGTGGACCTGGACCGCTTTCTTTGTCGGGCAGTCCGTTTCTTTTACGATGTCGGTCAGACACTCATCTGACCGACATCCTAATTAGGACCTTAGTTTTTTGGGGAAAAACCTTGAGGGATCTGCGCATAAGACCCCTTGCCGAATTCAGAAATATATAACTTTCCTGGATCACCCATGGGCTCCACACTGGTTTTCCCGCAAACTAGAATTAGGTTGAAAGCACAGAAAATAGGAAATATGGGCTACCTCTTTAGAAAAATGCCAAAACTGCGGTAGAAAATGAGTTTTTGTTTGATTCAACTCTGCATGTTCCTGTAAGTTGGGAAGATGGTGACTTCAGCACATCATACCGTTCATTACTGCCATTTTTATGAGAAAAAAACAGAGGCTATTATCTAGAGCACTTTTCACTATTTTTTCCAAAGAATTAAAATGTAGCTATATTATGGCTATTTTCTCAGTCCCCTCCAGAGCATCTGCAAACCCTGGGTACCTTTAGAATCCCCAGGATGTTGGAAAAAAAGGACAAAAAGTTGGCGTGGGTAGCATATTTGGACAAAAAGTTATGGAGGGCTAAGCACAAACTACCCCAAATAGCAAAAAAAGGCTTAGCAGCGAAAGGGTTAATCATAGAGTGTTTTTTATTATGGTATTAATTCTTTTTCATTTTTTTTGGTACTTTAGTACTTTCAAGAAAGGTCAAAGTTCATTATCAGCAATCTTCTGCATGAATATTTTGCCTGCACTTGAACTTCCTCGAAAGTTCCACTGTACTGCCGTGATTTTTTTAAACAATATTTACACCAAAGATCTTTTGTTTATTATTAAACATCTATAAAGTTCACTGCCATGGGTTTGCTTCTGGGGAAATGAATGCTGACTATGAGATGGGGTAGTAACCTTTCCCTGAGGTTTCAAAATGGTCTGAAAGATATGTCTGTGTGTGAGGAGTGGGAGGGGACATATCCTGAAACTTTGCCACCCTCATCTCCCCCACAAGACTTTTGGGATCCATTGAGAGTTTATCTGGAGAAATTAAACCTGGATTAGAACGGATTTGTTCCTTCAGCAATACAATTATGACTCCTCAGATGTATCACATTTTATGCCTGATTTGAACTGGGTAAATAGTATAAGACTGTTTTGATGGAGTTATGTGCTTTTACTATATGTAGGAATTATTGGCGGCCTCTATAACCCAGACATGCTTTTCGACAATTACTCTGTACTGTGATGTGGTGATTTTTTGATAATGGAACAAGCAGGCCATACAGCAGGTGCATTGTGGGGAGGTTACACCCTCTGAGACCGAGATGTGATTTATTCACGCCACTAGATAGGGGCTTTGCCACCTCTATCCTGGCAAAAATATTCTTCACATGCCTCATTTCATATATTTTTTATATAATGCCACAGTGGTAGCTACACTCCTAGTGCATTCATGCTGCAGTTACCTTTTGCCAGGGTGGAGTTCAGACATACTACTCGGTACACTATACTGAGCCACTACAAAATAAACTACAAGTTCTACCCTCTCCTCAGTAAAATTCCTCTTTCTATTGTGTGGATTCTCAACCAGAGTGAAGTGTGGCACAGTTTTGCTTAGAAGCACAAGAGGGTAGAGCTCAGAAAGGGGGCAGTATTCGTCTGCTTCAAAATGTTTCTCAGGTGAGGATGATTTCTCTCTGTCAATGGCTGTTTCCCACCATTTTATTGTAAGTGAGAGTTCTATATAGTGTTGATAGACATCTTAGCCTGTAGTACTCAGAACTTCACTTGTCTAATGTTTGCATATAATACACTGGTAACATTACTAGTACACTTCACCTCTGCCTGATGCATTTTCCAACTACAAGGCATATATCTCTACTAAGAGTTTTTGAATTGCAACGTGTGTGGAGATCTCCGCCTGTGGATTTCTCTTTGTGAATAGCTCTTTGTGAATAGGGCTCAAACACTTCAGTATACAACAGATTCACTTCTAATTTCACCAAATGGCTTTACTTTAAATATACAATATTTTTCGTAACAGTGCTGGATTAAAGATACCCTCAGCTAGGCCATGTAAACTACTTTTCTGGTGGCGGTATATTAATTTCTCTGCCCAAATATGGGCAAAGGTTGCTGCTGTTATTGTAATATATAGAATTATTTAATTTTTGTGTGACCCACAATTGAATTTGTTGTGAAATATTTAGTCCATGTCTAACACAAATTTAAACATTATTAAATCCTGAAAGGGCACAATGCATTACCTCTGTATGTTGCATCCTTGCTTCAGCTATTATGAATGAGGGTGTGACCTCCTCCGACTAAGCAGGAAATGCAGGGAGACAGTCCTGCTCATTCCTCTCTGGGCACCATTATTTTCAACAGCGATTGTAGACATGGAGCAAAGTAAACATGACACAATATTACAGCAAAAAGGGAAACTGCAATAGTGGAAACATAGGTAATAGAATGCAGTACAATGAAAGGAAGATGGGTGTTGTTGTGGCAGAATACACCACCTAGCTCTGACAAAGACCTGTTCTCCTTTGAAACAAAAATGCCTTTAATATGGAACAACAATCCATTTTGCACATGTGCAGAAGACAAAAAGAAACACAACGTTCCTATTGAGGAAATAAGCACAACTCAGGGAGTGAAGACGGAGATACCAGCAACAGCATACTTAGTGTAAACCATGATGCAATATTAAATGTAACAGTATGTGAACACATAACAAAAGTATGTGTGTGTCACATTCAAATTAAAGGTGTAAAGTTGCACTTTGTTGCAGACTCAGGCTCTGTGTATTGTATTTTAGAAGAATATCTTTGAGAGAATAAACGTATGTCGAAATTAGGGATGAAGTAAGTACCTGCTGAATTCAGTCTAGGCAGGTGTACATGATGAATACAGGCCTCAGCAGGGCCTGCGAATGCAAAGGGTTCGCCCTACTGTGCACGGAGTCCTCAGACTACACAAAGAAATTGACACGGAAACTGGAAATACAAAAACATAGTTAAAAAACCTTTAAAGGTGGTACTACAGCCCACACAACACTCTACAGTATTGTACAAGGTAGCACAAAGAACTCAGACATGCGGTCCCCTTTTATGCACAAAAAAGGGGCTCATAAGTAGGCGGTTACAACTCAAAACATGATTTAAGACCATATATGGACATTTCTTGAACATGATCGATACATGGATGGAGTTAACGGTTCTTGAGACCCGCCGAAATACACATTCCAATCTACGCTAATTAAAGACAGATGTGACTCCTACTGAGCATGCGCTAGACGCACAAATATCTATTTATAGCCTGTTGCTGGGCAAACTCCAGGGGTGATAATCAGTGAGGTAGTACTCGCCTCGTGGCGAGCACATGGCAATGTATAGTACACAAGATGGACGCCAGAAAACAAAATGGAGTCTGGCCGTATTTCAAGAACAGGCGGGAAAACTAGAACAAAGACACAATAGCATGTCTTCAGTAAATGCTTAATACTATCGCTGTTTTATTTACAACATACAGTTGATCCCATTGATACAACTAGTTATAGACTTGATAAACCATTTACAAGTATGTTTTAAGTACTCTTAAATGCCTTTCTAAATTAGACCTGGAAAGTCCAACTCACTATTATTAAAAGTGTTTAGAGGGCATAGTAATTTGTATCTGTAGCATCTGTATATGTATAGTGCCTGAATATTCCCATTTAAGGTGATATGGAGCCAATTCAGAAAGCTATGTAAGAGTTAATACACAGGTAATACAGAAATATTTCATGTAGTCCCGAATGCCTTCGTAAATAGGCCCCCTACCGTTTAATTTTAACAACAGGAATGCATTATGGAAGTTGTGTGGCTAAAATGGGTCCCTCCATACTTGGCTGATTAGATCAAAGATCGCTATACTTTGTTTTGGAGCCAAATGATATAGCACAAGCACTAACATGGAAAATAAAATGTTAATAACATATCCCTGAATGTTCAATGGGGTCACTGGATAGTTAAAGGGTTTTACACACAGAATATGCTTAAGGAAAATGAGATATTGCACATAAAGTATTGTGCATGCCACTGGCTGCCAAACTTACTGCAGAACTGAAGAACTTTAAAACACCACAGTTATCAAACCAAGTGATTCTTATGATGGAGTAGCACTATTTATACAGGCACTTCATGGCAATGGTAGCATCAGGTTGTGTGTTGTTAGAGAGCTTAACAATAATATACTCCTGGATTTCTTTCCCTTGCACAATACTGTTAAAAGAATTACATTGACAAAAGTAATTTAATGGTTCTTCAGCCTTAAAATGTCTTCTCTTTACCAGCAGGTTCCCCTACACACAGAAAATAGAAACCTCACTTGTTTCTTTGCCCATATACTTTAAGAGTATGCCTTTCGTTCTACCCTCAGTAGCTTAAGTGTTCCAAGGAATGATGAATGACCTGATATATTTTTTTAGACAGATTTTCATTAGGTTTTATCAACAGTGACCCGAAAAATTTGGGTTATCAGCATTATTATAACTCAGGTATTGTACCACTCAGGTACCAGTACAATGGTTTACATTTAAACATATTCTCCTTCTAGTGTGGCAGCTCACATAGATCCCAGACATGCAAGCAACCCGCTCAACTCTCATTCCTAATACCAACCTGCTCTTCAACTTACCTCTACTTCCGACACTTTTTAATATCTATGTGTCGGACTTAGCTAGGGTTATTAAAAACTACCGGATGAGCCTTACCGTATATGCCGACGATACCCAATTGGTGCTTGCCATCAATAACGACGGAGAAGAGGTGGCGGCTCGGTTTCAAGAAGGCATGTTGGCAATCAAGGAGTGGATGGCCGGGAACTGCTTAAGACTCAATTCAGAGAAGACTGAGGTAATTATCTTCGGAATGTTATCTCCTCTGTGGTCTTCAGTCTGGTGGCCCCCATCACTTGGAGCCCTACCAACCCCTGTTCATCAGGTTAGGAATCTAGGGATAATCTTCGATGAAAAGCTGATTTTTGCTAACCATGCTAATCAGATAGCATCTTCAGCTTTCCATAAACTCAGACTCCTAAGAAAAATCTTACCATTTCTTCCAGACAATGCTGGGAAAACGGTGGTGAGCTCCTTGGTATTTTCATCCTTGGATTACTGCAATGATTTATTTGCGAATGCTCAATCTCGGGTGGTGGCCAAATTACAACTTATCCAAAATGCAGCGGCAAGGCTACTGTCTGGCACCCCCAAATTTAAACCAATTAAGCAAGTAATCAGGAACTACCACTGGTTAACTGTTAGAAATCGGATCAGATTTAAAACCTTATGCCTTACCTTTAAAGCATTACACGGTCTGGGGCCGGTGTTTCTCAAACAGAAGCTTATCTTCTATAATCCCAACAGACCACTTAGATCCGAACATTTGCACCAATTGACAGTGCTGCGGACCCGGACTGTCACTTGGGGAGACAGATGTTTCACAAACACCGCGGTCAGACTCTGGAATACTCTTCCGCTGGTGATTAGATCTACCCCTTCATTGTTTCAGTTTAGAAAGCTGCTGAAGACTTGGTTGTTCGACCAATGATTTCTCTCTCCACTTCACCACTTTTGGATTTTGATAATGTTCCCACTGAGAAAATAAGCTGAGCTACAGTGCCAAGACACCCGCGGGTAGAAGTTGCACTTTATAAATCTTAAAAATAAATAAATAAATACTTCCACCCCGTTCTCTGCCTCTTATCCGTGTCAAAAATACATGTATTGTCCCTTCTGTACAGTAATATACTGATGTCTGTGGTACCCTAGAGTGGGCATGTCTCAGTCCCCTCTATCTCATTGCATAGATAAGTTGATTCAGGACTACCTATCCAACAGCGACATTGTGAGCTTACAAGAGACCTGCTATGAACACAACACCACTTGCAGGCTATTATGAATTTCATGTTGCAGCCTCCAAACGGAACATATTCTGGAGGTCTTTCAGTTTTTCTAAAACACGATCAAAAGATTGTTGCCACTACAATAGCTATTAAATCACCTGTTATCCAAGTTTTACTTATTAAAGGCCTGAAGGTTAACTTCCAATCCCTTCGCTTGTTGATAATTAACCATTCTGTTAACCCTGCTCAGACTCAGAAGAAAAACCCTATGGAATCCCTATCAAGAATGCACGATGACCTACTGATTAAATATGACTCTTAACAGGCAAATATAGTTGGGGACTTCAACACCGGGGACCTGGACAAGACATCTGATCTCCGCAGGTGTGTGGGTGGGACCGCTCCTTTCCATGATTTTCTTCAAAACCACCCGCTACATTCAACCCACTCACTAATGGGAACCCGTTTTCTTTCCTATCGGCCAAAACCTACTTTTAAGAATACGTCTACTATTGACTGCATATTAGCCAGCTACATGATCGCAGCCAGGCTTGAAGATTTTTAAATTGACGACAGGGGCGAAAGAGATCACAGGCCCCTGTGTGCCACCTTGCAATTAGAATCCCCGACAACGAACTCACTTTCAGTGATTGGGCTAACAACAGATTAGGAATGGTATATGGTTCTCCAAAGAATCAAATGGTCACCCAAACTAGGATACAAACTGTTAGCCTGAGTGGAGAAGTGAAAGTTTAGTTTCAAGCCATCCACTTCACCCTCAGTAATAGATGATTGAGAAGCGCTTATTGTGGAACTTCAACAGGAGGTGGGGAATACACAACGCAAATTACTGCGTGTTGCAATGACATCATATACTCTCTGTCGCTCCAATGAATTAGTCAATTGTAAATGCGCTCTTTGCAGGGCCCTAGACACTAAGAAAAGAGATGGTAAATAAACTGATGGCTGTTCAATCACTGCTCTTGAATAGGACACGTTACAAGTTAAACATTTAAAACGCATGCTTTTACAACTCAGTTTTTACATCGCAAAATCCATTACAACGCATTATTTTACACCGCATGCCACCACAACGAATTTCTAAAAACTACATTTACCCTATCCACTACAATGAATACCATTACAATGCATAGCATTACAATGCATAATACTTTTAGGGTAACAGTGGGATAGTGTAGGGGTAAAATTACTATTCCCACTCCAGTGAGTGCAACAGTAGGGTAAGTGTTGGATAGTGTAGGGGTAAAAATTATATTCCCACTCCAGTGAGTGCAACAGTAGGGTAAGTTTTGGATAGTGTCGGGGTAAACATTACTATTCCCATGTACCCCCAAACCCATACCCACCCTAAAACTAGAAAAAAAAACATTACTTACCTTGTGATGTGTTGTAATGGCATGCATTGTAGTGGTATGCATTGTAATGCAATGCGTTGTAGTGACATGCATTGTAATTCCTGCGTTGTAATGGCATGCGATGTAAATGCAGTTGCATTGTAACACTCGCGTTGTAATGACTGCGTTGTAATGGTTGTTTCCCGCTGCTATTAGGTCACCTTACAAAAATAAATATGGGAGCATAAAAGGAATCTCCTCAAAATGGAGTGGCTTAAAGTATTTTCTCTATTGAAAGAGAAGAACCACTCCCGTCTATGGAGGCACATAAATTGGCTAGACAACCAAACCAGGAATGACAAAGAAGAAAACGTGCAACAGATCGTTCTCCAGGGCCGCCCCTAGAGTTTGGAACTCGCTGCCGTCAAACATTACAAGAATCCTAAACTCATCAAGATTCAAGAAGGAAGCCAAGATTTTCCTCATGGGCAAATTCCTGCCATAACTCTCTCACAACAATCACCGATCTGCGGCTTATCTTTCTCAATAGCTCTTGTAGGGGCATAACCTTTGTATTCATAACGTAATGGCCTATATACCCCCCTCCTTGAGAGGCCGACCCAGATCATCCTGGCTGTACCCAATTGTTATTTGTAACTTATAATCTCTTGTGTGTTATCTAGGATGTTGTAAAATGTGTACTTCAGTGTAACCTTAGAGGGCAGATGTTGAGTTAGCCACTTTTGCTCTGTATTTGTCTATATTTCTCTCTCAGATGTTAGTTATGATTGCTTGCTTTTTTCCACTGAAAGTTTCTAATTCTCTGTGAAGCGCTCTGAAACCCTTCGGGTCATGTTCGCGCTGTATAAAGCACTAAATAAAATAAAATAAATGTGGCAAGGTGATTTATTTTCAGGATGACATGAGCAAGCAAATGAAGCAAGGTCAAAAAACTGTTGACTATTATAGAAATAAAAAGGTTAAAATGTGAGTTTAGTCAATTTACGTTTGCATAACAGTAGGTCACATATCAAGGACATGTATTAACTTGTGATGGACTCAAACGAAAGAAAATGTTATGGGAAGTTATTCGGTAGATGCTTATTTCACAATAGATGCATGATCTTAGATCCTTTTTAAGATTAGTTGAATTTTACTATAAGTTTGTAGACAAGTTTCCAGAAATAAATATCAAATAGGGCAGCTTTTTAGCAATAAGGTAGAATTTGACTGGACAAATGAGTGCCAACGGTTGTCTAAAATAAATTAACTATCTCAGAAGTGAGCCCTATGGTGAAACATTGAGGGGCAGATTTATGATAACTGGCGCATCCCCAGGGATGCGCCAGTTATTTTGCGCCGCTGCTCCGCCACCCATGGTGCGCCGCATTTACAAGCAAGCGCGACGCAGCTCCAGCAAGGCTCGGGGGTGCCCCATCTTTACAATGCTGCGTCAAGACCTACGCCTGCTTCAAGCAGGCGCAGGGTTTTGACGCAGCATTGGCCTGAAAGTGACTGAGTGCAATCTTATAGATTTCACTCAGCCACTTTTGCGAGGCGCACCTGCCCCGGAACGCCCACCCTGCGCCGGAACGCCCACAAGTGGCGTAGGGCTTTACAACGTGATGCATCTGCCTAGATGCGTCACGTTTTAAATGGGTCGTAGGGTTGCGCCACGTTTACTCCGCAGTTACGTGACGCAAACGTGGCGCATTCCCAACATAAATCTGCCCCTTAGTATTACCAACTTGAGTGGAAAACGTAGGAAGAAAAGGAAGTAGTAACCACTATAGATGGACTATACAAGGTCTCTGCCAGGACAACACGGATGTCCAGGTGATTATGACACTTCAAATAAAAAGTTGCATAAGTACCTGTAGTGAAAAATGTAGTTGTAGAAGTAGAATAACAATATACATAAGAGAATGTGATGAGGATGTGATACTGAAACCGGTCCCAGGATGTTTGTTTTCCAGTCCAGGGAGTGCCTGGCGTGGCAGTTTGGACTGGACTGTTTCCTATTTATTTTACTTTATTTTTTATTTGAGTCCTCACCAAGTCTTTAAATACAGGAGGATTTCATGAGGGTGAATATTAAACAGCAACATATGGACTGAGAGCAAAATAACAGTTTCAGCAAAATTGTACAGAAAATAACATTTAGAAACGAATAAGTACAAGAGAACCGCACTCTCCCATATAATCCGGTAGTCTTCAGTAGCCTTATTGTACATTTTAATTACCCTCCTTCCATCTTTTAAGAGGGGCCCATACGTTTTCTCCTTTCCTTCTTGCTTTTGGCCCCTTTTTTTCGTATACCCCTTTTTCTAAGTTGTAGGTGGCTAATAATCTGCCCAACCATTGCTGGAATCCAGGTGCCAGCGTGTCCAACCATGCTGCGGCGATACATAGTCTGGCCACTGCTATGGCTTTGAAAAGAAAATGACAATAGTCCTCCGACACTTCCTTATTACTGATTCCCAGAAGTATAAGTTGGGCTGTTAAATTCGTTTTTAACCACTATAGATGGACTATACAAGGTCTCTGCCAGGACAACACGGATGTCTAGGTGATTATGACACTTCAAATAAAAAGTTGCATAAGTACCTGTAGTGAAAAGTGATGTGGTCATACATTTTTCAATTTCTCCTAACCAAGTATCTAAAAGGGGGCATGTCGCAAACATATGTATCAGGCCGGCTTCAGTGCAGCTACAGCGAGGACATATGATTCCTTCCTGCCCGCTAGGGTGACCAACTGGCATAGGTGCAAATTCAGGACGGTGAGAGTAAAAATTAAGGACAAAGGGACTAAAATCAGGACAAAAATTCAGGACAAATGGTTAAAATTCAGGACAAAACTTTGTGACAAAAGGTATGTTTTACACACACGTCAGAGGTGGTCGTGCAATAGTATATAAGTAAGTAAATTAACAACCACCTGAGTACAAGTCTAAATAAGTTTATATTAGGTTGAGACAATCATGCACTTCACGGTTTTTCAGTATGGCCGCAGCTTGCTACCTTAGACGATTCAAAATTCGCACCTCGCTCCAGTAGGTACATTAGTCACTAGACAATGGTGAACCGCACCTGAAAATAAGTGAGGCCGCTTTTATTGTTGATTGAAAACTACTGGCTATACAAGGAATAGAACTACGTATAAAACGGTAAGGGTGACTCGACAAGCACAGGGAGAAAATCAATGTATTAATGACAGTATACTGTAAGTAGTCCGTACGCTCTTCTTCCTTGGGTCTACCGTTTAAGGCCCCAAATGATCCAGACAAATGAGGATTAAGGAAGGAGCGTTGTGTTCATAAACAAGTCTTCAGTTCGAATGCTGTGTTCCAAAGTTGTATTACTGCAAAATTCATTCAATATCAGCAATCAAAGAATTATTCCAACAGCACAAAAGTTCAGTTGAATGTGGATTCAATAATCCAATCTCATCCAAATCAATGTTGTGTAGATAACTTAAAACAGCCAATGGGGTTCGTCCTATACGGACATCATCAGGGCTCGTGAACAACAGTAATCAATCTGCGGTGCGGTGGCCTTTACTAAGTGCCTAGATCCAACACATCAGATCCTCACCGCGATTCCCAACAACATTCAATTGATAAATCCACTGGCAGTTAAACTCTCAAAATAACAACTCCTTATTCTATTCAGTTCTGGATAAAGTGACTTGTATAATCTCCAAATTTATATCTCCCTAGTAAAGAATCCAATATAATTCACAAAAAGTTCAAAAAGGTTCCAGAGCAAACATTTGCCTCCATCTAGGCAAAGCGAAGTTCAATTCAACGAGATCCAGGCCGGCGACACTAGGTACGTTTACATCCTCTGTGCCTTATAGAATAAGGAGTCGGATTGGATTATTGAATCCACATTCAACTGAACTTTTGTGCTGTTGGAATAAATCTTTGATTGCTGATATTGGATGAATTTTGCAATATTAAAACTTTGGAACACAGAATTCGAACTGAAGACTTGTTTATGAACACGATGCTCCTTCCTTAATCTTCATTTGTCTGGCTATACAAGGAACCTTGCAGTGCCAGCCCCCAGTAACAACACCACCCTTCCAGCCTCCCAGGGAAACTTCGGATACCTGGTCCAGCCAGTCCGGTCTTGCTACCACCCTCCAATGGAGCCTCTCATCTTCACTTAGACGGTCTCTCATGTGTATTTAATTTCTTTTATAGTGTTACTCATCCCAAGTATGTAGCGCAGGGTGTCGGAGTGTGTTACATCACACGCACATTATATAGAGACAATGACTCATATTAACATGAAAGTCAATGTATTGGAAATGTTACTTAAGATAATGGGTGCTACAAGGTGTAATCATTCTTTCATCCATCATTCAGTCTTTCACCATTCATTCTGTCCTTCCACTTGTATGCCCATCCATATTTAAACATATTCAACCATTTGCAAACCTATCCACAATATATCCTTCCATCCATCATTTCACTCATCCATCCCTCCATCCACCCTTTCACTCATCCATCCATTATTCATCTACCCACCCTTTCACTCCATCCATCCGTACAGTCATCCATCCACTCTTCCACCCATCCATCTATTCACTCACCCATCCAGCCATTTACCCTTTTACCCATCCAGCCATCCATTCACTTACTCATCCATCAAACCATTCACTTACTCATCCATCCACCCAGTAACTTATCCTTCCACCCATTCACCCTTTCAGTCATTCACCCTCACTTTCTCTCTCCATCCCCCTTTCACTTATCCATCCATCCACCCACCCATCTACTCATCCATTCATGAATCCATCCATTGATTCTATTACTCATCCATCCTTTCACTCATCCAGCCATCCGTTCTCTCATCCATCCACCCTTTCCCTCACTCATAAATCTTTACATACACCCTTTCGCTCATCCATCCATTCACCCTTTCACTTATCAATTCATCCATCCACCCATTCACTCGCCCATCATCTACCCGTTCACTCATCCATCCATCCTTTCACACACCCATCCACCCTTTTACCCATCCATCTACCCTTCCACCCATACATCCATCTTTTTCTCTCATCCATACTTCCACTCATTCACTCATCCATCCATCCTTTCTTTCATTCTCTATCCATTCCCCCTTTCATTCATCCATTCAATCTTTCAGTAATCCATCCAGCCATTCACACATTCCTTCACTTATTTACTCACCCACCTTTTCACATTATGAGCCGAGCCTTTTTCTGCAGAGTTGCAGAAAGAAGAGGCCCATCAAGAACTTCACCTTGCTGTAGTTCCTAAAGTAAGGGGTGGGGTGGGGTGGGTTCATTATGCCCCTGCATACAGGCAGTCTGAAAACGTAGAAGTCATGAATCATGCATGATGCACAGTGCCAGGATGTGAAGTGACTGTGACATGGTGTTGTTTCCAGGGCTTTAAGTGGTGTAAAAAAACTGGTGGGTCTCTTCAAAGGGGGTGTTTGATGTAATTAAGAGCGTGATTTAAAACACCTAGGCTAAAAATCTGCGCTTAGCATAGTGTTTTGCGTGACTGGTATTGTTATTTCTGTCATTGCATCCTCCAGATATATAATACAGCAAGTATCATTACACAAACAACAAGCCAGGACTATTGGCTTTGTCAATGTTTGCTAGTTCCTTAAAATAAAAAAGCAGCAGCCAATGCTTTGCTGAGTATTATAATGAAAATACTTCAGGTCTAAAATGATGAGACAGTGAAAGAACGATAACCCGTTCATTTTAACTTCTTTTAATGGCTTCTTTAAATGAACTGTTCTCTTACGTTGCAGCATAGGCGTTTTACCTTTTATCTAACTTAGATAAAAGGTGAAACGCCCATGCTGCAATGTCTAACAGAATGCCCGGCCCTAGACTGAGGCAGGAGGAGGCCGCCACACGCTTTTAACACCCCAGACTGTCCCATTGACATTCTGTATGTAGCAATTACCCGGCATACAGAATGACAATGGGTGGGTGGGGCTGCTCTTGTGCTCCAGGAGGAGTGCGAGGTGGCTCCATCAGCGGGGAGAGGCCACTGACAGGGGAGCAGTGCTGCTCCCTGTGATGGCCAATATTACGGACAAAAGGCATCCGTAAAAGGGATCCTTACGGACAACGGACGTGAGGTCCCAATTACGGACTGTCCATGAAATTTACGGGCGGTTGGTCACCCTACTCCCCGCGCCAGTGAGCTATTCTAGCAGGGGTATGGTATAGTGAGAACAGTGTTTTGTAGTGTTGTGTCTGTAACCCTGCCGACCGAAGCACCGTCCTCCCAAATTCTAGAGACTCTAAAAATATATTTTATTTTGTGCCCAGCTTTTTTAGGGCTCGCCTGCTGATGCGCTTGCGCATAGCTGGCGAAGCTCTATATTGGCTTATCCAGGGTTTAACCACTGGCTATTACATGCAGTGCATGTGCTTTTTAGGTCATTGCGCAAGCGCAAGCCCAAAAAAGCGGGTGCACAATGCCACCAGCCGCCTGCCTGCCTGCCTCGCACTACCACATCAAAGGCAGCCCAGCCTCCCTCCCACAAGCTTCTCAGCGTGCGCTCTGCATTTATCCTCCCAGCGCCGGCAGTACTTTCAGTTTCGCGGCCTGTCTCCTTTTATGCTCCCATCGAAAATATCCAAACGTTAACATGAATAGAGAGTTTGAAATGTCCAAGTCTACTCACAAGGGCTACGCCAGTTCGCCTCCAAGAGTCTTGATTTAGTCGAATTTAGTAACATTTATTTTTTTAGTTTCAGTGCATTTTCACATGCGCAGTCGCATTCCTTGTTTTCCTTTCATTGTGCCTGTGCTTGGCAATGTTAGCAGCAGACCGTGAACTGCTCGCACCCACCCTCTTGTCTTATTCCAGAGCTCCAAGCAGATGAGGACAGCGAATGCCTCTTAATGTGTTTTACATCAAAGGCTGACGGGAGTTCTGACAGTCCGCATATCCGTCTTGTTCTATTTCTTATTTCACCCGGCTGTCACTACAGGGCAGAAGACGCTGCCTCAGAGCCCTGCCAGGGCTGCAGCTGCTCAGCATGGTGTGCCCGTGCAGACTCAACCCACCATACCCCGAGCTCTGGCTTTTCAAGCTACTTTGCAGGAGGAACTCGCTTCTTGGTCTCCCTCTCCTCATCTCCCCCTCTGCCTGCTCTCCTCTCTCTCTCCCTCCCTCTCTCCCTCCCCTCTCTCTCCCCTCCGTCCTTTGCCCTCATTCTCCCCCTCTCTTCTTCCATTCCCTCTCTCCCTCTACCCTCTCTCCTTTTCCCTCTCTCCCTTTCCCTCACTTCCCTCTCTCCCTTTCCCTCTCTTCCCTCTCCTCTCTCCCCGTCTCAGTCTCTCTCTCCTCTTTCCCCTCTCTCTCTCATCTCTCCCCCTCTCTCTCCTCTCTCCCTCTCTTTACCCTCTCCCTCTCCCTGCTCTCCTTTTTCTCCCTCTCCCCATCTCCCCCTCTGCCTGCTCTCCTCTCTCCCTCCCTCTCTCCCTCCCCTCTCTCTTCCCTCCGTCCTTTGCCCTCGTTCTCCCCCTCTCTTCTTCCCCTCCCTCTCTCCCTCTACCCTCTCTCCTTTTCCCTCTCTCCCTTTCCCTCAATTCCCTTTCCCTCTCTCCCTTTCCCTCTCTTCCCTCTCCTCTCTCCCCGTCTACGTCTCTCTCTCCTCTCTCTCCCTCTCTCTCCCCCTCTCTCTCTCTCCTCTCTCCCCCTCTCTCTCCTCTCTCCATCTCTTTACCCTCTCCCTCTCCCTGCTCTCCTTTTTCTCCCTCCCCCATCTCCCCCTCTGCCTGCTCTCCTTGCTCTCTCCCTCTCTCCCTCCCCTCTCTCTCCCCTCCGTCCTTCACTCTCGTCCTCCTCCTCTCTTCTTCACCTCCCTCATTCCCTCTACCCTCTCTCCTTTTCCCTCTCTCCCTTTCCCTCACTTCCCTCTCTCCCATTCCCTCTCTTCCCTCTCCTCTCTCCCCATCTCCGTCTCTCTCTCCCCCTCTCTCTCCCCCTCTCTCTATACTCTCTCCCCCTCTCTCTCCTCTCTCCATCTCTTTACCCTCTCCCTCACCCTGCTCTCCTTTTTTCCCCTCTCCCCATCTCCCACTCAGCACCAACACAGCATCACTCAGCACCACCACAGCATCACTCAGCGCCACTCCAGCATCACTCAGCGCCACCCCAGCATCACTCAGCACCACCACAGCATCACTCAGCACCACTACAGCATCACTCAGCGCAACCACAGCATCACTCAGCGCAACCACAGCATCACTCAGCTCAACCACAGCATTACTCAGCGCAACCACAGCATCACTCAGCGCAAGAACAGCATCACTCAGCGCAAATACAGCATCACTCAGCGAAACCACAGCAGCATCACTCAGCACCACCACAGCATCACTGGTTCAAATATGTTCTTTCAATATTTCAAGCTGTTTTCAAGCTTTCAAGCTTTATTACAAATCACAAAAAGATGTTAATATTTCACTTCTGTTCTTGGATTTTCATCACAATAAAAAACACTTAACATAATCTTCCCAAAAGTTATTTACAAAACTTTAAGCTATTGCCATTACAAATTAAATAAATTATTTAAATATTAATTATTTAAAAGCAATTGTTATTTGTAATATCAATACATTTAAGTCCCGTAAATATAAAACATGTTGCGTTACAAATGTTATAGGTGTCACATTTGCGAAAGTTATAACTATTGGCATTGTAAATGACAAAGCTATTAATTTAGCTATTTTAAAAAATAACACATAAATAATAAAAATTTCATTTATAAGACCAATAGCTCAAACTTTCCTAATGCGAGCCCTATTGCATTTCCAATGCTTGTTTCCATTGGACCCATGTTTCTCAAGGTCATCCTGGGTAAGCATAATCAACTCCGAATAAATATGGCTAATGGTGCACCCTTCTTCAGAGCGGACCACATCCACAACATCGTTATTAATAAAACCCATTATTCCCCCTTTCTTTTGGATTAGAAAACTCCGGACTTGTAGATATTTAAAGAAATCCCTGGTATGTATCTCAAATCTAGTTTGTAATTCGCTGAATGTTAATACACCCGATGTATCCATAAGATCCCCTATTGAGCGGATTCCTGCATCATCCCATCATATTATCCCGGAAGATCTCTGGCGTATGAATGTGGGATTCTTGTAAAGCGCACTGTTACTCTACCCAAGTGTCCTGGCGCTGTAGACCGCTGGGGAACCCGTCCTGGTTTTCCCTGTGAGATGGTCCCTTTCTGGGTATCTCCAGGGTGAAACCAGGCATCCCCTGCGTCTGTGGGGGGCCATTGTAGAGATGAGGCAAGCTTAATGCCCAGAGTTGCAGAGTGTGTTCCCTGGTTAGAGTTGGCACTGAGGCGAGAATTATCGAGTCCGTTGACCCTGGTCCAAGACCCTGCCGCGTCGGGAATTGAACCCTGGTCCCGGGCCGTTCTCTGCTTACAGGTCTGCCGCCTCTAACCAGTGAGCCACACCACTCCACGTACTTGGACTTTTAAAGAGCTGCATATAATATTAATGCCGGCCAAGCCCGACTTTTCTTTTAAGAGATACCCAAATCTTAAAAGCCGCATGCAGAGTTTTGAACCAAACTTTTTTGTAATAGCTTGGCTCACTAAAGTTCAGGAGGCAGCCCTGTGCGGCCTCACCTACTAATAATTTGTACGCGTCCTCTGACCCGGGTTGATTCCTCTGCTCTTCTGTTTTCCCTCCCTGAAGCACACGCATATATTAGAGGGTGGCTGCCCAGTAGTATAGTCTCAGATCAGGAACTCCCCCACCCCTTTCTCCCTTATTAATGTCATGAATTTGAGTGCTCTTCTAGTCTTTCCGTGAGACCAAATGATCCTGTTAAGCAAATGTTCCTTTTCTTTGAACCAGGACTTCTCAAACTCCAGTGGAATAGTTCTGAAGAGATACTGGGGCATATTAGCAAGCTGAAGTATCGCCGCTTTTTCGGTGAATTATGCCGAGAAAGCGGCGATACTTCCAGCGCCCTATTAACAAGGGCATGCTAACGCCTGCCTCAAGCCCACTTTGAAGTAGGGGAACTTTCCAGAGAATTCCTTTTGAATTTGAAGCTCCACGCTGGGTGCAAGAACAATGCAAGAGTGACACGTCCTTTGTGTGATGAAAGAGCACAGCTTATTCAGTTCGAAGTGGGGCTGTTCCCAGCTCAGCCCACCATCCAGCAGGTTGATGGCCGTTCCAGGCACATATAATCCCTTTATTGTATGGCTTTCTGGGGAAAAAAAAACAAAGTACAACTGCCAACTACACCCACTCATGTGACTTAGAGCTAGGCCAGGCTACAGGCCCAAAAACAAAAGGCAGAAAAATACCAACTTTTTAAAAGTGAGATTTTCGAAAATGTAATTTAAAATCTAAAAGAGGATTTTTATTTAAAATTTCAGAGACACCAAACATGAAATGCTTACCTGTTTCCAATAACAAGTTAGCACTTAATAAATGTAATAAGGCAACGCAATATTATCTTATGGGACAGGTAGACCTCACAGTAGTGAAAAACTAATTTAAGAGTTTTTCCCTACAGGACCATGTAACAGTTAAATGTAAATGTGCAACCTTTTAACTACAATGTACCCTGCTCTAAAGGCTACCTAGGGCCTACTTTATGGGTGACCTATGTGTATTGAAAGGGGATCTTAAGGATTGGCTAGCAGGTTATATTTCTAAGTTGAACTGGCAGTTTAACACTGCATGCAGGCTGCAATGGCAGGCCTGGGACTGGTTTGAAGCGGCTACTTTAGTAAGTGCTGCAGGCCCTCTAATAGCTTGTCATCTAGAAGTCCTGGGTATATGGTATGCCACTCTACAAGGGACATATAAGTGAATAAAGTATTCTAATCAAGTGTAAGCCAATTTTACTGTGTTTAGGGAGTGAGCACAAGCACATTAGCACTGGCTAGCAGTTGTAAAGAGCACAAAGTCCTAAAGTCAACAAAAACAAATTCAGAAAAAATAGGAGGGGTGAAGGCAAAAAAGGCTGGGGTGACCTTGCAGGGATGCCCAGGTCCAACAGTCCAGCAGCTACCATTTCTGCCAGGCCTCTCCTTTTTATGAAAGCTCTTTCACGCACATTTACAATCATTTGTGCAAAGATTTGTTTTCATGTAAATGTAGGGGTTAATTTTGCACCACATACATATATATTTCTAATATAAACGTTGGGTTTACAAGATTGTAAAGTATAACATTTATTGGTAGTCTGTTTGGCGATGATTAGTCTTTGGAGTGCACAACTGAAGTTAAATGTAAAAACATGCATGGATGATGTAAGCCAGTTTATATTAATCGAACTATAATTAAGGTTAGTGAGAGATATTATCTTCTATGTTCCTTTATTTTCAGTTTGAAATGTATTTGGTGGTAGCATTGATTGTCTTTTTACACTTTATTTAGTAAAAAGGAATTTCTTTTACAAGCAAACCTTTATTGAGAAGGTTAGGTTAATTTTTTAAAGAAAAATATGTTAAACTTTTGATTTTGCAAGAGAAGCATACGTTATTGTCCTTTCCTTACTGTTATATTTTTTTTAAAGCCAATCTAGAAGTTAGCATACATAATTATGCAATTATATATTAGGATAAAGTTGTGACTAAAAGGTGGGCTTAGGTGGTCCTTCTAAGCTTTTCATATGGAAGCCAAAGAGTGATTGCATCATTTATCTTCTTTGCCAATCCTTACCTTAGCATACCAATTGTGCAGCTGCAAATTCCAAAATTCAATGGGTTTTGTTTGAAAGCCACCTGCTGGACTGTTTTTGAGAAGTGAACCATATACATCCTATTTATTTTGGCAAACGGGTTTCTCTTCACTTCTTTGTATTCTGACTGGCCAAGTTCATTATTTGCAGCAGAAGCTTGGACTGTTCTAGGTAGAATAGCTATTCTGTAAGCGCTGATAGAGTCATGTGTTTCTATGGCTTGTATGTTAACTGGATGTTGGAATATGGAGACCGAAGACTCCGGGAGGCTCTTGTCCTCCCGGAGAATCATATGATCCTCAAGCTGGACAGAGTAGGGAAGACTTGTGGAGGGGTCACCATAATCTATAAGAAGGCACTGAAAGTTACAATGATTGATTCCATTTTAGACAACACAATGGAAATGTGTATATTTAAAATTGAGCTGACTCCTCAGGAAATTTTAAAGGGCGCTCTTATCTATCGCCCCCCAGGGCCACTAAAAGATTTCAACCTAAACCTAGTGGAGAAAATTGTCTCCCAGTAACAAGTAACACTTGTTACTGGGAGATTTCAACATCCATAGTGAAGAGAAGGAGAGCATTGAGGTGGCGAGTTTCTTAGCCGACATGGCCTCTCTAGGCTTAGAAAAGATTAACTCTGGATCCACACATTCAGCTGGCCACACGCTAGACACCATATTTACAAATTCTTCCCTCATTGTTGCTGAGTCTGCTTGTCCACCGATGTGGTCAGACCATTCCATGATCCCTTTTTGGTTGAATAGCTTCCTTAAACACCATTTGGCGGATCGCTCCCTGAACAATCTTCAAAGACGATGGCACAAAGTCACGTACGAGTCCTGTAGTAAAATATTCACCCCTCCAGTTTTTAATGAACATATGGACGTCACAATGAAACTCAGGGTTTTTAATGATACAGTGTGTGAGGTATTAGATAGGCTGGCCACTGTAACAAATCAGCTTAGTAACGCTCGTAAAAAAAGTGAAGACTGGTACACTGCTGACCTGCGTAGGGAAAAATCTAGTTGTAAACGATTGGAAAAATCCTGGCGAAAATCCAAGCTGTAAAGTGATAGTCTGAAATTTAAACTGGCCCTCACCATCTACCATAAGAATGTAAAAAAGGCACATAAAGATCACCAAACTTAATCAGCACTGAATTATTTTAATTCTATTCAGGTCGCGCAGGTGGAAGCCATGCTAAGATTAGAAGAATCCCGATCGCCTCAGGATGTAATGCCTGACCAAACATGCTATCCTCGCCCCTTTCCTAGCCGCCCCGATTGCTGAGATCGTGAATAATACATCTTTAAGTGAGGGTAGTCTACCTCTTGACTGGAAAACCGCCAAAGTGCTTCTGATTAAGAAGAAAGAGCAGGTGCCAGCCGAAGTGCTTTCCAATTATCGCCCCATCTCCCTCCTCCCGCTCCTGAGTAAACTGGTGGGGAGTCATGTTAATACCCAATTAATGAAGCACCTTGTGGACAATGGTATCCTTGATCCCTCACAGTCTGGGTTCAGACTCAATCACTCCACAGAGACAACTCTCATCGGGGTCACTGACTATATCAAACTGGCCTTGGCCAATAATAAAGCTATGCTACTGATCTTGCTGGATCTGACACGGTCTCTCAACAAAATCTTACACTGTGACTGAGAGAGACTCATCTGCAAGGACAAGCTCTTGACTGGCTTGTAAGCTTCTTAGACCAACACACGCAGGCCATTATTTTGGGCCCTTTCCGATCAAAAACCCTGAAGCTTAATAAGGAGGTGTTTAACATCCATGTGGCCTCCCTTGCTAAAGTCATCCGGGAGTACAGCGTCACGCCATTCTCCTATGCGGTTGACACGCAACTATTCCTGTCCTTTGATAAAGACACAGAGCTGGTTGAGCAGCATTTGGCTAAGGGCATTTAAGCCATATCAGAGTGGATGACAGAGCATTTCTTACAGCTAAATTCGACAAAAACAGAAATCTTGCTGTTTGGCGCTGCACAAACTGCCTGGTCCCCTGAGTGGTGGCCGACAGTGCTGGGCCCTGCCCCCTCTCCCTCTTCAGTGGCCAAAAATCTGGGGGTCCGACTGGATGGCCAGCTAACTATGAAGGACAAAATCATGTCCACTGTAGGGACCTGTTTCCATACTTTGAGTCTCTTTGTAGAGTGTTCTTATGGCTGCCCCTTTCTGTTCGCAGAACCCTAATTCAGGCCCTGATCATTAGCCCCCTGGACTACTGCAATGCTCTGTTGGCAGCCGCAAACGAATCTCTGCTTAGCAGACTGCAGATTGTCCAAAATGTGGTGGCACGCTTGGCCCTCAAGAAACCACCACGCACTTCTCCCAGGCCACTGTTGAAATTCTTCCATTGGCTCCCTATCCTCCAGAGAATAAAATTTAGGCTTTGCTCCCTAGCCCATAAAGCTCTCTATGGTGCTAGCCCAAGCTATCTCGCTGACAAGGTAAAAATTTACTGTCCAAACCGCTGTCTCAGATCGGAAGGTAAGGGGCTGCTAGCGGTCCTGTGCTTTAGAAAAATCCGATCAGGAGCAAAAACTTGCCTAAGTGGCTCCAAAACATTGGAACACCTTACCGGAGAACTTGTTCTAATGCACCAGTCTTACTCACTTCAGGAAGCTCCTGAAGACGCAATTGTTCAAAGCCTACTTGTGGTGACACGTGCCCGTCTGACTCTCGCTCTTCGTCAGCACGGAGATACCCCTTCGGGGGTGATTCCTGCGCTTTACAAATACCCTACAAACATACATACAATTCTAGCTGGTATCTCCACTCCAACTACTGGCCTTTTCAAATTATCAGGCTCAGAATAGGAAATAACATGCTGGACCCAAAAATCCAAGGTTCAAAATCTGTGTTCTTAATTCCAGGCCTATTCTAGTGCACGTTTTGTTCTACTGGCTTTTTGGTATAATTTCCATACCCCCGGATGTAAAACCAATCAGCCCAACTCATAACGAGAGCCTTAGTAACTATGAGCATAATGATTAATCACAACACAAAAAGATGATGGGCAGAATGCTGAACATAGTCACACATTCACCCCCAGTTGCAGATCTGAGGTAAATCCATAATTTTTTTGCTCGTCATGCCATTGCAGTTTGGACCCAGCCATATGCAAATTAGTCTTGACCCGGCCCCCCATGGAAACAGTCCAGTCCATTAGTAAAGTAATCCATCCACGTCAGCGCGGGTTTATACCCAGAAGGGGAGCCACTGAACACGTCCTTAGTGTAATAACACTCTTTGATGCAACAGCTGTCTCAGGAGACCCTAAGGTACTTATTCTGCTTACCGCTGAGTAGGCGGTCGATATGGTCTCCTGGGACTACCTGTGGGGCACCCTCAAATGGTATGGGTTAAAAGAAGGATTTTTAAGGCAATTGTGGGCCTTTATAAGAGCCAAGTGGCCCCCGTTAGAGTTAATGGGGACAGGGGTGTCCCAGCTCCCCCTTACTCTTCGCTATGTATTGATTGACCCGCTGATACGAAGAATTAAAGGAAATCGTATAATCAAACCAATGAGATTCCAGGAGCGGGAAGTAAAAATCCTGGCTTACGTGGATGATCTGGCAGTTGTTACACCTGACCCTCAAAACTCAGTTAATGAAATAGGTAATGAAGCAGCAGCACACAAGCTTAACCAGCAGAAAACTCAAATCAATGTAAATAGGGTGTCTATCTTTACGGATACGCGGGTCACAAATATGGCTCCATACTTAGGGGTAAACATCACATCGGAACTTGAGCAGCTAGTAGAAGTTAACATCGCCCAGTAATAAACAAAGGGTAAAGGGATTTTGACCTGCAGCATAGTCTTCATTTATCTATTATAGGCAGATGCAATATAATAAAGAAGCTGTTTCTCCCCAAGATACTGTGGGGCATATTATCTAGATGTGCGTTATATAACGCACATCGCACATTTCCATATCACCGGTTATCGCCGGATTTTTTCGCCGTGTTAGCACGTAATTATCAATGCGCAACACGTATGCGAAATTACATCCGGCGATAGTCGGCGATATGGAACATTAGCGCATGAAAACAAACGTTGTTTTCATGCGCTTATATGTGCTTTGATAATATGGGGGGATGGATTCAGCGTTATGATCCACACCCCCATGTTATCAATGCCTTAACACCTGGTCAGAGCAGGCGGTGGGAGACCTGCGATAAACGAGTTTATCGCAGGTCTTCTTCTCCCAATGCCTGCCTTGGTAATAGGGTGTTCCCACCTCCAACCACATTTTTCATGTGGTTGGACGTGGGAACGCCCACTTTGCATGTCGTTAGCGATGTTTCTCGCTCCTCTTCAAAGGAGTTACAGTAGATCAAGGCCCCCACCTCATGAGATCCGTCACACCACACGCGTTCCTACTATCTGATAATGATCCTGTATTGTGATTGGGGAGGGGATTCTCACTGTGAGGGTGTGTGGGACCGAGCCTGAAGCGGAAGATTCCAGGGATGCCTTTTTGTACATCAAAGTCTTCACAATTATGTGTCACATTTAAAATATATAGCACTCCAACAAAGTAGTAGGAATATAACACTTTAATAACTTATAAATATATACAAAGCACCAAAAACAGTAAACACGTTAAAAAATTTTTTTTAAACAAAAGCAACAATGGTCAGTAGCGGTCTGTTGTGCGAATAGTCCGAAGGCAGCACAACGCGCCGAGATCTGGACGGCACCCAGGTGATGTCCAGTAAGTTGCCGAACTAGTCTTGGCATCCTACAATGCTGCACCGAAAAATGGCGGGTTGCGCCCCGGGGGGGGGGGGGCGGGAAGGCGGCGTGAACGGGCCTCCCCAGGTGGAGGCTCGTCTGCTGTAGTGGGGCGCCCCTTTAGCGTTTCACTTGCCATTCAGCGGTTTTCCACCCGCTTTTGCTGCACTGTGTCTCGTCAGTAGCGGTCTGTTGTGCGAATAGTCCGAAGGCAGCACAACGCGCCGAGATCTGGACGGCACCCAGGTGATGTCCTTTACTTGCCGCACTGGTCTTGGCATCCTACAATGCTGCACCGAAAAACGGCGTGGGGCGCCCCGGGGGTTTAGGCGCCGTGAACGGGCCTCCCCAGGTGGAGGCTCGTCTGCTGTAGTGGGGCGCCCTTTTACCGTTTCAGTCACCAATCAGCAGTTTTCCGCCCGCTTTTGCTGCACTGTGCCTCATCCGCCATTCAGCTGTTTACCGCCCGCTCTTGCGGCTACAGCGTCTCGCTCACCATCTAGTTGAGTTGCGCCCACTCTTGCGGTGCAGCGATAGGCGGCTGCCACAGGACTCTTAAAATGGCGGCCGGCTCTTCGGATTTGGGCCTGGTCCACTAAAATGGCCCTGGGACACCTTGGAACTCGGACGCTCGTCTGCTAGGGCTTGGGCCCCATTCTCGAAAGCGTCCCCTCAGCCTTGAAGATTCTACAAAAGTCATTGGGGCCCCCGACTCCCGCAGGCTTCCGGTGGGGAGCGGCTGCCATGATTGCTTGTGAAATGGCACGACGGAGCTACGAGATGGTGGTGCTCTCATGCTGACGCCAGCTTCAGTCTGAAACATACAGAAACACTGTAGTCTATCAATTCGATGAGTTCCGGTGGAGCCCCAACGTGACCTGGTAGGGAAGAACTTGCCCTCCCCTTTTTTGAGTGATGGTTCTTGTTGCCTGTCCCCTCTGTTGTCATCTAACGGAACCTTTTTGGATTGCCGAGAAAAAAAAGGTGGGGCTTTCATCGTTTGGGAAAAAAAAAATGTTTTAATCCAATGAAAAGTGTTATTTTTAGGTCATATGATCAAGCATTTCATCATTAGGAAACCAAAAGTAAAATGAACCAATGAAAAGTTTTATAAACAAGTCACATGACCTGTTATGCGGCTTTGGGCTATAAAAAGCCTACAAAATCCATTGGCCTGTGAGGCGGCGTCAGTAGCGGACCGATGTGCGAATAGGCCGAAGGCAGCACAACGCGTCGAGATCCAGATGGCACCGAGGTGGTGTCCAGCAAGTTGCCGCACTGGTGTGGCTATCCTACAATGCTGCGCCGAAAGACGGCGTGGGGTGCCCGGGGGGGGGGGGGGCGCAAATTGGCCTCTCTCCCCTCCCTAGGTGGAGGCACCTCATGTGCAGTGCGGCGCCCTTTGCCGTTTCACTCGCCGTTCAGCAGAGTTGCGCCCGCTCTTGCGGTACCGCGTCTCACCCGCCATCCAGCTGAATTTCTCCCACTCTTGCGGTACAGCGACTCACCCGCCATCCAGCTGAGTTTCGCCCACTCTTGCGGTACAGTGACTCGAACACGCCGAGATCCGGGTGGCACCGAGGTGGTGTCCAGCAAGTTGCCACACTGGTGTGGCTATCCTACAATGCTGCGCCGAAAGACAGCGTGGGGTGCCCGGGGGGGAGGGGGAAGGCGGCGCAAACGGCCCTCTCCCGCCTCCCCAGGTGGAGGCACCTCATGTGCAGTGCGGCGCCCTTTGCCGTTTCACTCGCCGTTCAGCAGAGTTGCGGCCGCACTTGCTGCTACAGTAGGCCGAAGGCAGCACAACGCGTCGAGATCCGGATGGCACCGAGGTGGTGTCCAGCAAGTTTCACTGGTGTGGCCATCCTACAATGCTGCACCGAAAGACGGCGGGGGGGCGGGGGGGCGGCTTAAACGGGCCTCTCCCGCCTCCCCAGGTGGAGGCACCTCATCTGCAGTGGGGCGCCTCTTAGCGTTTCACCCTCCATCCAGCTGAGTTCCGCCCGCTCTTGCGGCACAGTGCCTCACCCCCCATCCAGCTGAGTTCCGCCCGCTCTTGCGGTACAGTGACTCACCCGCCATCTAGCTGAATTGCGGTTACTCTTGTGGTGCAGCGATAGCCGGCTGCAACAGGACTCTCAAAATGGTGGCCAGCTCTTTGGATTTGGGCCTGGTCCACTAAAATGGCCCTGGGACACCTTGGAACTCGGACGCTTGCCTGCTAGGGCATGGGCCACATTCACGAAAGCGTCCCCTCTTTTGACTGATTGTTCTTGTTGCCTATTTCTTCTGTTGTCATTTAATGGAACCTTTTTGGACTGCCAAAAGGTGTTTGGTCCGACCGCTGGTTGGTGGAGACATTTTGACTATATCCTGGACCTGCCCGGCCTCGCACAAAATGGCGCCGGTATAAATGGGACTCGTAACTCCTTGTTGTGTACTGGTTGCCCAACCTTGATATCACGAGATATGTATGCAGTTTTGAAGCACATGACGGGCGGGGATGAGAATTGATTGAACATTTGGACATCCCTATTGATATTAAGTTCTGATGTGTTATTGATTACTGTACTATTGAAAGTTCTAATTAACGTCACCTATGATACTTGCCCGCAAATGTATATCTAGATAATTTTATTGTAACTGACCCTGTCGTATTTTAATAATAAAATGTACGTCCACCGATTCCGCAACTGTTAGACACCATAGTTCTTGCAACCTAATGGCCCGCTCGTTACGTTCTTCTACAGTGTAAATGTCCCCTCATCATATACGATTCCAGTTTGCTCCGTGGCCGGCCCACGTGGTTATAGGCCCGTATTTGTATACTGACATTTTCACAATAAAGGTTTTTCAAACAAAACATGGTAGTACTACCTTTTTTGGTATAGTTTTGAATAATAGCCACTGTTTTCGAATGAGTAAAAGGCAAGTGAAATAAAGCAGCCCGATTACATGATGATTAAAAGGTATAATACGCAGGAACGCAGTAAAGATAAATGGTCAAGGGCTGTTGTTTTTTCCACTCCTGCAACATAAAGTGATCGATAAGAATCCGATATTCATGCCTATCAGCGACTAAGACAGCAGGCCGAGCCTCTTTTGCTCAACGGCTCCCTCATGGGACGAAGAAACGCCCTTTTTCTCGAAAAAGGAATATTTTACTTGCAGGACAGTTGTAAATTTCCCGGGAAAATACATTAGCCTGGAACATTGTTAGTGATAAACTGTAAATGCATCTGGGTCCTTTGCTTTACAAGTCAGAGTGAGAAAAAAAAAGGTGGGGCTTTCATCATTTGGGGAAAAAAAATGTTCGAAAGCAATGAAAAGTGTTATTTTTAGGTCATATTACCAAGCCTTTCATCATTAGAATAACAAAAGTAAAATGAACCAATGAAAAGTTTTATTAACAAGTCACATGACCTGTTATGCTTACGTTACGCGCTGTGCGCCGCGCTCTGGATCGTTTCCGGGAAGCTGCGCCTCGCGCACCGGAGCACTTCCGGGTGCGCTAACGCGGCGCGTCATATGACGCATTACGCGACAATGCAGGTCCAGAATATAGTCAAAATGTCTCCACCAACCAGCGGTCGGAACACAACCCCTTTCAGCAGACCAAAAAGTTCTGTTAAATGACAAGAGAAGGGACAGGCAACAAGAACTATCAATCAAAGAGGGGAGGGCAAGTTCTTCTCTACCGGGTCACGTTGAGGCTCCACCAGAACTGATCGAATTGGTAGTCTACAGTGTTTCTGGATGTTTCAGATTGAAGCTGGCGTTGTAAATATTTTTGTCCACCCTAAGCGTGGAAGGGTATTCTCAGATGTGAGACCCTTGCTCATTGCACCATCAGGATTCAAGCAAACCGGGCCGAAGACGGCTGTAATGCCAGAAACCGGTCCCCGGGAGCTTGTTTCCTTCCCAGTGTAAGAATTGGCTTTTGTAGTTTGGTTTGCCCTGTTCCCATCATGCACTGGGACAGGAACAGACTAATTTGCATACAGCCAGGTTCTGAAACTGGGATGGTGCAGTGAGCTAAAAAACGGTGTTGGATCTAGCCCTGATCTCTTGACTGGGTGAGAGCTTTCTGCTTAATTCAGAGACTCTGTCCCTCACCACCCCTTGTTGTAAATATTTTTGTCCACCCTAAGCGTGGAAGGGTATTCTCAGATGTGAGACCCTTGCTCATTGCACCATCAGGATTCAAGCAAACCGGGCCGAAGACGGCTGTAATGCCAGAAACCGGTCCCCGGGAGCTTGTTTCCTTCCCAGTGTAAGAATTGGCTTTTGTAGTTTGGTTTGCCCTGTTCCCATCATGCACTGGGACAGGAACAGACTAATTTGCATACAGCCAGGTTCTGAAACTGGGATGGTGCAGTGAGCTAAAAAACGGTGTTGGATCTAGCCCTGATCTCTTGACTGGGTGAGAGCTTTCTGCTTAATTCAGAGACTCTGTCCCTCACCACCCCTTGTTGTAAATATTTTTGTCCACCCTAAGCGTGGAAGGGTATTCTCAGATGTGAGACCCTTGCTCATTGCACCATCAGGATTCAAGCAAACCGGGCCGAAGACGGCTGTAATGCCAGAAACCGGTCCCCGGGAGCTTGTTTCCTTCCCAGTGTAAGAATTGGCTTTTGTAGTTTGGTTTGCCCTGTTCCCATCATGCACTGGGACAGGAACAGACTAATTTGCATACAGCCAGGTTCTGAAACTGGGATGGTGCAGTGAGCTAAAAAACGGTGTTGGATCTAGCCCTGATCTCTTGACTGGGTGAGAGCTTTCTGCTTAATTCAGAGACTCTGTCCCTCACCACCCCTTGTTGTAAATATTTTTGTCCACCCTAAGCGTGGAAGGGTATTCTCAGATGTGAGACCCTTGCTCATTGCACCATCAGGATTCAAGCAAACCGGGCCGAAGACGGCTGTAATGCCAGAAACCGGTCCCCGGGAGCTTGTTTCCTTCCCAGTGTAAGAATTGGCTTTTGTAGTTTGGTTTGCCCTGTTCCCATCATGCACTGGGACAGGAACAGACTAATTTGCATACAGCCAGGTTCTGAAACTGGGATGGTGCAGTGAGCTAAAAAACGGTGTTGGATCTAGCCCTGATCTCTTGACTGGGTGAGAGCTTTCTGCTTAATTCAGAGACTCTGTCCCTCACCACCCCTTGTTGTAAATATTTTTGTCCACCCTAAGCGTGGAAGGGTATTCTCAGATGTGAGACCCTTGCTCATTGCACCATCAGGATTCAAGCAAACCGGGCCGAAGACGGCTGTAATGCCAGAAACCGGTCCCCGGGAGCTTGTTTCCTTCCCAGTGTAAGAATTGGCTTTTGTAGTTTGGTTTGCCCTGTTCCCATCATGCACTGGGACAGGAACAGACTAATTTGCATACAGCCAGGTTCTGAAACTGGGATGGTGCAGTGAGCTAAAAAACGGTGTTGGATCTAGCCCTGATCTCTTGACTGGGTGAGAGCTTTCTGCTTAATTCAGAGACTCTGTCCCTCACCACCCCTTGTTGTAAATATTTTTGTCCACCCTAAGCGTGGAAGGGTATTCTCAGATGTGAGACCCTTGCTCATTGCACCATCAGGATTCAAGCAAACCGGGCCGAAGACGGCTGTAATGCCAGAAACCGGTCCCCGGGAGCTTGTTTCCTTCCCAGTGTAAGAATTGGCTTTTGTAGTTTGGTTTGCCCTGTTCCCATCATGCACTGGGACAGGAACAGACTAATTTGCATACAGCCAGGTTCTGAAACTGGGATGGTGCAGTGAGCTAAAAAACGGTGTTGGATCTAGCCCTGATCTCTTGACTGGGTGAGAGCTTTCTGCTTAATTCAGAGACTCTGTCCCTCACCACCCCTTGTTGTAAATATTTTTGTCCACCCTAAGCGTGGAAGGGTATTCTCAGATGTGAGACCCTTGCTCATTGCACCATCAGGATTCAAGCAAACCGGGCCGAAGACGGCTGTAATGCCAGAAACCGGTCCCCGGGAGCTTGTTTCCTTCCCAGTGTAAGAATTGGCTTTTGTAGTTTGGTTTGCCCTGTTCCCATCATGCACTGGGACAGGAACAGACTAATTTGCATACAGCCAGGTTCTGAAACTGGGATGGTGCAGTGAGCTAAAAAACGGTGTTGGATCTAGCCCTGATCTCTTGACTGGGTGAGAGCTTTCTGCTTAATTCAGAGACTCTGTCCCTCACCACCCCTTGTTGTAAATATTTTTGTCCACCCTAAGCGTGGAAGGGTATTCTCAGATGTGAGACCCTTGCTCATTGCACCATCAGGATTCAAGCAAACCGGGCCGAAGACGGCTGTAATGCCAGAAACCGGTCCCCGGGAGCTTGTTTCCTTCCCAGTGTAAGAATTGGCTTTTGTAGTTTGGTTTGCCCTGTTCCCATCATGCACTGGGACAGGAACAGACTAATTTGCATACAGCCAGGTTCTGAAACTGGGATGGTGCAGTGAGCTAAAAAACGGTGTTGGATCTAGCCCTGATCTCTTGACTGGGTGAGAGCTTTCTGCTTAATTCAGAGACTCTGTCCCTCACCACCCCTTGTTGTAAATATGGCGTCAGCATGAGAGCACCCCATGGCTACGTCGTGGCCATTCCGCGAGCAATCATGGCAGTCGCTCTCCACCGGAAGTCTGCGGGAGTTAGGGGCCCCGGTGACTTTTGTAAAATCTTCAAGGCTGAGGGGACGCTTTCGAGAATGGGGCCCAAGCCCTAGCAGACAAGCGTCCGAGTTCCAAGGTGTCCCAGGGCCATTTTAGTGGACCAGGCCCAAATCCGAAGAGCCGGCCACCATTTTGAGAGTCCTGTGGCAGCCGCCTATCGCTGCACCGCAAGAGTGGGGGCAACTCAACTAGATGGTGAGCGAGACGCTGTAGCCGCAAGAGCGGGCGCAACTCAGCTGGTTGCGTGAAGCGCTGGGGTGTACCTGAGAAACCTCCACCTGGGGAGGTGGGGGAGGCTCGTTCGCGCCGCCTCTCCCTTCTAGTGCATCCCACGCCGTCTCCTGGCACAGGAATATGTGATGGTCGGACTAGGGCACCGCAGGACGTGTCTTCAGGTCAAACGGATTGTGGGACAATGTTCAGAATGGAAGAGTCACCAAAAGGCAAAAAGTTCCGCTTGACCCCGGGAGCCGGCCGCCTATGTCGGGGGCGATCTCAGGCCACACCAGGGCAACAAGACTTGGGGAGGGGGTCGGCGCCATCACACCGCCCCTCGGGGGCCTCAATGCAGTCAGGTCCACAAACAGCCCCCACTTAGTTTGAGAATAGTGAAGCTGCAGCAGGTGCAAATAAACTTCAGACAATGTTACAAGCGCTGCTCAGAACCCTCAACTATGGCACCCAACATCCAGGACTTATGCCATTTGTGCAAGGCAGTGACATCGAAGTAACTCAGGGACCAAGGAACATACCATATCCAGAGTCCTTCCCACAGCGTCTGCCTTCCTTGTTACCTAGTTATGGTTCTTTCACTCCCACTCCAGGCTTTTAGACTGTGGATGGAAAACAATGAACCTACACTCACGTATGAAAATTTTACTATTGATGCTTGACTGAGGCCAAGGAGATCAGAGTGCATGAGTCTCATGCTCGATCGATTGAGCTAGCCGGATCAGGCAACAAAAAGGTGGTGGTGGGGGTGGCGGCATCAGCAAGGCATCCCCCCACACAACTTGTCGGACATCAGCTCTGGATGTACTGGGGACGAGCCTAGGCGCATGGTGTCGTCCCCGGGCAATTTGCACAACGGTCCTCCACCCCTAGGCCGCCAGCTATGCTACCTCGACAGGAACAGTGATGGATGTTGCAGCAGGCTGCCATGTAAATAGTTATTTAATAAAACGTTTTACCCTGTTACTTTGCTGGTGTGTTGTATATATTTATAATATTTGCATAGGGTTTGTCGTTATTTTGGGCGGGGTGGGCGGCGGAGCCGAGCTGTCTTGCAGCCATCATGGTGTCGAGCTCAGTTCATGTCACTAGTTTCGTATTTCTCATGTGGGGTTGTTCCTAATGTTTCTATTTTAACGAGGTCAAAAAGAGATCCCATTAGTGGCCTACTGATTTTGCTTGATTCCTTTTGTTTACTCCTTCACTATCTGCAAAGAGAGAATACTCCTAAAAGAAAAGAGGCGGGGGGGCAGCGTTCAAAGCACATCAGCGTGCATAAATACGAAAATGTTTTTACCTACCACGTACTTGACATTTCACAGCTTTTGATATTTGCTATTAAAAAACCATTGAAATTCACTGAAAAAACCATAGGTTATAGACCATATATAGTTAGGAATTAGCATTTACAAAACCTTGAAAATTCACTGAAAAAAACCATAGGTTATAGACCATATATAGTTAGGGATTAGCATTTACAAAACCTTAATTTACTTGCACAAAACCATTGAAATTTGCATATATAGTTAGTTGCACTAACTATATATCGCGCACCCGCAATCCACTGCTGATGATGTCACATATTACATCATTCATGACATGGTCAGTGACATCACTGATGACATCACTGATGACATCTCAAATGACATCACTGATGACATCACTGATGACAACATCCAGTGACTGTATGTTTCTGTAAAGTTAAAATTTGTCTTACATATTGAAGAATGAGTGGATGTATAAGTGTCTGGATGAAGGATTTAGTAGGTGCATGATTGACTGTATGAGTGAGTGATTAAATGTGTCTCACTGAGTGCATGGGCTAGTGACTAAACTGTCTTAATTTGTGCATTATTATGTTTGTTGTTCTGTAAACTGTTGCATGTTTAAATCAGTAGCTATATGAGTAACTATATGGGTTATTGATTGGTTGCCCAAGTATTTGTATGGGAGACTGAGTATGTGTGTGGGTGGCTGGGAGGTGTATGACTCTGTGCATAGATGTGTGAGTAGTTGATTCACTATACGTATGGGTTCAAAAGTGCATGTGGAAACAGCTGCATGGGCAGTTGACTGTGTGCAAGAGTGTATTGGTGAGTGAATGGATATCTCAGTGCTACATGTCAAAGTAAGTACATATGTAAAACACAGTACATGTGAGATAACTGTGCATAAGAGCCAGTGAATGTGTTAGTGGCTGTATGGATCGTTGTGAACTTGTATCAGGGATTGTATAAGAGAGTAAATATGTGTTAGAATATGTTTGAATTAGTAAGGTGTGTATAACTGTATAGTTGAGGAAATGGAGGAGTGATTGATTCTTTTCATGACTGACTAAATGTATGAGTAACTCCATGGATGAGTGACAATCTGTGAGTGTCTGTTTACACTGATTGTATCTAAGGTTATATTAGAGTCTGAAGAGGTTCATCGTATTATCACATAAATGATATTATCAGTGATGTGATCAGTAATGTCAAATGAGATGTCATCAGTGATGTCATCAGTGATGTCATTTGAGATGTCATCAGTGATGTCATCAGTGATGTCATTTGAGATGTCATCAGTGATGTCATTTGAGATGTCATCAGTGATGTCATCAGTGATGTCACTGACCATGTCATGAATGATGTAATATGTGACATCATCAGCAGTGGATTGCGGGTGCGCGATATATAGTTAGTGCAACTAACTATATATGCGAATATCAATGGTTTTGTGCGAGTAAATTAAGGTTTTGTAAATGCTAATCCCTAACTATATATGGTCTATAACCTATGGTTTTTTCAGTGAATATATATATATATATATATATTACCTACTGGCGATAGCCAGTAGGTAGTTATAGTTAGGATTATTTTCAATGCAAAATCTCAACATTCTATTGTGAATAACTTTGGCGCCAGTTGAGGAATCTGCCTGAAAATTTCCTCAAATTTGCCTCGCGGCGCCCTGGTCCTTCCCTGAAAGTTTGGGGGGATTTGTCAAGCGGGGGCCGAGATAAAAGGGGGGTTAATTTCCATAGGGCATCGACCTCACTTTTAGCCCAAACGGCTGAATGGATTTCCACCAAACTTGGCAAAATTGTAGGGACTGGTAGCTCGATGTGCGTTTGCTATGTCTCAAGATATGTGCTCCAGTGAATTTTGAGTAATTTAGGTTCAAAAAAATATATATATCTATGGTCGCGCCCCGGTTCGCGCACCAGGGCGCTAACCAGCGCGCTTCGCGAGTTCGCGCGCGGAAACCTGATTGGCTCTCGGGTGTCTGTAAACATTCCAAACAGTCCAGAGCGGCCGCCATCTTGTGTCTCGGTAGGATCGAGACACAAGAGGTGGGAAAAACAAAGGGGGAAATGACCATAAGGGGGCAGAGTAGACCCCTCCTGACCCCCTAGGGTTGATGTGGGGACTATAAAAGGGCCCAGCGGGGCAAAACAAATTTTTTTTTTTGATTTGTGCGGGGGGAGCGCCCGGTGCGCGCACCGCGGAGTGTACCGGGAAGCGTTCCATGGGGAAAAAAGAATGATAGAGTTTTTAAAAAATGTAGCCTTTTTTTATAATTTGGAAGTAGTTCTAAAAAGAACTTCTTTTTGTTGTTTTATATTTTTTTATGTTTTTTGAACATTTTGTACTTTTTTTGGCTTTTATGAACTATTTTATATTTTTTTGTGATTTTTATGGGGAGAAACAAAAAACAGGGAATTGAAAATGGCTCAACTGGAGCAAAAAAAATCAGGAAAAAATTAGGGTTTTTTGGGGCAATTGTGGTTGTCACCAGCAATGAGGATGAGCTTTATGCTCTGTTCACCATAGGAGATGGTCTTACCACAAAAAATACATGTAATTCAGAATTCCCCATCCCGTGGTTGTATGCATGGGATCGTCTCCCTTGTCTCTGGTCCCGATGGAGTGGGTTGCTTTCTTTTGGAGGTGGTGGTTGTAGATTGGGGTGGGTTACTGGCCAGTTCTCTCACCTCTGCGGCAGAATAGTTGTTCGGATGCTTGCGCTGCATGTGCCTAATCATGGTATTATCACCGAAAGAATATTTTTTGTTAGGGTTCCCCCTTGAAAGTTCCATGCCACAGATTAGGCAAGTCACCTTGGGCGCATTGACTTTTTTCTTGCCCTCTGGGATTGAAAAAAACTCCCATACAATGTGCTGCCTTGGCTTGTATGGGGTATTGTCTTCTGGCAGCCACCATCTCCCTTCCTCCTCATCCTCCTCGTCCTCCTCCTCCTCTTCTTGACCACCAAGGTAGTGTTGTGGTGGTCCTCTTGGTGGTGGTGGTGGTGGTGCAGATGCTCCAGCTGCTGCTGCTACTGTAGCCATTTTAAAGTACAACATTTTTCTCAAAGATGTTCAAACAGGTCTTCCTCAGTCAAAGGACAAAGTCAGAATAAGGAAAAAAGGTGGGGTCTTTCATCATTTGGGAAAAAAAACTGTCCTGAACCAATGAAAAGTGTTATTTTCAGGTCACATGACCCGGGCTTTCATCATTTAGAAACCAAAACTGTTCTGTACCAATGAAAAGTGTTATTTTTAGGTCACATGACCGACGCGCTTACGCGACACGCCCCCGGGCGTGCCACGGGGCGCGTCGCGTAAGCGCGTCAGATGATTACCTTGCGCGATCGTATTTGCTCGAGTATTTCCGGGTGCGCTTACGCCGTGCGTATCACGCGGACGCGGCTGCGCGATACGTCATGATGTTTTCGTTCGCGGCAATAGCGTTAACGGGACGCTCACCGGTGCGCTACCCGGGGCACTCCGAAAAAATGTTTTTTCCAGTGCGCACACCGGGGGCAAACCGGGAGTGCACGAGGGCAAAATTAAAAAAAATAAAAGTATTATATAAATATACAATATAGGATTCATTATAAAAAAATATTACATTTCTTAGGTTTGAGGCCCTATATATAGTTAGGAATTAGCATTTAAAAAACCTGTGAAATTCACTGAAAAAACCATAGTTTACACACCAGTTATAGTTAGGAATTAGCATTTAAAAAACCTATTAAATTCACTGAAACAAACATAGGTTTCACACCAGTTATAGTTAGCAGGAAGTTTTACTCGCATAAAACCATTGAAATTCCCACGTTATAGTTAGTTGGCCTCACTATAACTTGTGCGTGCAATGCACTGCTGATGACGTCACATATTACATCACTCATGACATGGTCAGTGACATCACTCATGACATCACTCATGACACCATCCTTGTGACAGAGTGACAGACCTCCTTTCACTGTAATGTAACCCATGAAACACATATTGAAAAATATAATTTTTTTTTTTTTTAAATGGAGATATCCATACCAGTTACAACAACCAATTCAATAATTCCACCATCTATATACACATCCACTCATTCACCAACAGTTCTATATAATCACTCATACATATACTCACTCATCATATGTAGTGATTCACCTATACATCCTGTTACACACCGACAGTCATCCAAAAGTTACTCTCACACATACTCACACACGCAAGTAAACTATTTAACATCCATTTATTTGCATATACAGCTATACACACACTACCACCTTACTTCTAAGGAAACTTACACATACTTACTCTCTTAAACAATCACTTATAGAAACACATAATTATTTAAACAGGAACTCTTTCAATATCTCACTCTCACATATACTCACTTATATACATCAATACTCACATATACTAGATTACAACATATGTAGTTACTGATAAAGACACTAGTGAGACAGTCATTCGCTCACTAACACACACATATACACACTCATCCACCCATACAGTCCTGCACATATGCTGTCTTCAAAACACATACAAAGAGAGAGTTGGTCATTCATGCATCTATGTAATAAGTAATACCCCCACCACACCATACAAACACTCATACTGATACTAAAAAAACATCTAATAACCCATATACCTACACATGTACCCACTCACAAACCCATGCAGCCACTTATACACAAAGTGAAACACTAATACATACATATAAATATTTAAACATTACTCACTAATATATGTATTCACTAAGATACACTTTATAAGCCAGTTAACCAATCAATATTTTATTAAAAAAACATCCATTTACACACTTATTTAAACATTTATTCTTCCATCGACCTTTACAAATACAAATATAAAACATATTTATTTTTCAGAAAGACACACATTCACTGGATGGTATCATCAGTGATGTCATGAGTGATGTCACTGACCATGTCATGAGTGATGTAATATGTGACGTCATCAGCAGTGCATTGCACGCGCAAGTTATAGTGAGTCCAACTAACTATAACATGGGAATTTCAATGATTTTATGCGAGTAAAACTTCCTGCTAACTATAACTGGTGGGAAACCTAGGGTTTTTTCAGTGAATATATATATATATATATATATATATATACATATATATATATATATATATACACTTTGTACTCAAGGTGGCTGTGCTTTGTCTAGTTGTAGGTTTTGATATTGAGTAGCTGTAGGCCAACATCTAGCAATATATAGAGGTTGGAATCTGTCATAAACTATAACGTATTCTATGAAGTCAGTAGCCATTCCTCCTGTTAAGTACATGTACTACTAGATATTGTATTCAGACATGGTTCAATACAGACAAAGCACTGCATAGAATTTTAAACTCCAATTATGAAAATAATGCTTTTCCTTCAATTTCTGCATCTAATGACTGCAAATATCGGAATAATATTCCATTGCAGTAAATCTACCAACGGTACATGGATAGACAGTTTAAAAGCTTTTTAGATATTCACTAACAATATGTATTATGTGTGAGGAATTCCTCTGATATCTTCAAATTAGACATTTCTTTTTGTCAAAAACTGTAAAAGACATTGAACAGTCCTCTATCACAGCTAATTGATATTTTTTAACGGTGAACAACCTTTACAACGCAACTTTTACCACGCAGTGCCTTTACGACGCAACTTTTACAACGCAAACCATTACAACGCATTGCGCTGAGGGGCGCTCTAGGATAGGTTTAATGTACTATCCAACACCTTCACTACTATCCACGGGGACTGGAGTTGGAATAGTAAATTAAACTATTCACTATCCAGCGCCCCAAAGCACTATGCGTTGTAAAGGCATGCGTTGTAAAAACCGCGTTGTAAAGGCATGTGTGGTAAAAGCATGCGTTGTAACGTCATACATCCTTTTTTAACAAGTTGGCACTTATTATATTCGATTTCTGTAAATTTGTATGAAATTATACCGGATATGGTAAAGTGGGCATATGAATGGCTTAAGTAATCAGAAACGCATGATGCATTTAAACATTCAGTCAACCTTATATATTAAGTTATCACCAATAGAAAATAACAGCTCTAATAGTATAAGACCATATTTGATTTTTGTACCACCTCATATCAAAACACTGTAGAGTGCAGGGCAGTTTGTATGTCTTTGATGCCGTTCAACCCATGCAGATTGTTTGTATGTATCTGCAGCGTGCCATAGGCTACTTACGTTTTTGCATAATGTCTTTGACATACCTTACCTTTCTTACTAGAGACAGCTCAGATTAGCTCTAAATAAGGTGCCAGAACACTAAACGTGTTCTTATAATACCATTTTGGTGTCCACAATATTATTTTCCTTCCCTTGCAAAACAGCAACATTCTTTCAGTACTTCCTAATTCTTTTTTAGAGGATATTGACTTTAGTCTTATTTGAACATGTGTTTTTTAAACACAATGTGTTCAAGCAAAAGGCATTCTTCACAGCACTAAATGTATTGTGAAAGAAGCATTTTTATGCACCTTTTTGCAGGAAAAGATTTTCAGCAAAAAGGTTTAAACTTTTTGTTTTATGCTTGAAACTTTTCATTTGATTCATTCTCACTTGATGATCTTTATTGTTCCCATAGTGCCCATTTAGGTTGACATAGTGGCAGTTCTTGTACCACCAGGCCCTGCGGTATAAGATGGAAGAGGGCATAATGTGCTTATTGCAGTCTCAGTCTCTTGTGGAGAAAATCACGTTGTTGTGGTAGCTCAGTGAATCACCAGCAGTGCCACTGGATACGGACGAGTTTTTGTATGTGTTCTGCTCTGGTGGATTGATATATCTTAGGATAATCATTGTGGCATCAAGGTGCTCCTCTTTGGCCAAGATTTGACATGGCAAAGTGTATAGAAAGGGTGATAATTTCTTCTAAATGTATTTCATATAAGAAATCTACTTCTTTTTTAAATTCAGTTCATGATGAAGAACCAAATAACGCTGTTTCCCTCAGAAGCAAAAGTTTTGAACTATTTCACAAAACACCTTCCACTGTGTCTTTTAGATGCGGTTCTCGCACATGATAATACTATGAATGAGGATTTTCAAAATTCGATTTTGACTGTTGATTTAATTGCTGGGTAATCTCATCTTCCAAAAGCCAAAGGTCCTTTATGTCGAGTCACTTTATGCAATCTTGATTTAGACATGATGGCTGATTCCGGAGCTCCTGTATTGGCCTGAGAATGTGGTTCTTCATAAACCTGATATAATCCCTAAGGTTTATGGAGACAAGGAGATCAACATGTTAGTATATTTTTGGGGGAAAATAGTTTGTTTGAAAAGATATGTTCACACTAAAATATATGTAGCTATGAACGGAAAGAACATTGTTGGCTGGCAAGATTTAGCCAAAATGGGTCCTTAGCTTGTGCCTGGTTCTGATAACCCAGTTCTGATCACTGTCACCCTGATCTTCAACTCTGAAGAAGAAAATGATTTGCAAACTATTTTAGCAGCATATCCTCAAGTTTTGAATTAAAAAATTGGTGAAATCACTATGTATCAACAATAAAAAATGCTATACCAAAGACTCATAAGGCCAGACCCTTTCCATTGAGACTTAGAGCTGATCTAAATAAACTTTTAGATACATTTTTGTGTGAAGGTATCACACAAACTACTGATTCGTCTGAGTGGGTAAGTCCAATTTTCTGGGTGTGCAAAAGGAGTGGGGTCTTTCACTTGTGTGCAGACTTGCACACATTGAATACAAATATTTCAGTAGATTGCCACCCCTTCCCAAAATCCAAGATGTGTTACCTGGCATTTCTGCCTCTAATTATTTTCCCTGCTAAACCTACAATGAGCTTATCATTAAATTCCCCTCATACTTAGCTCCACAGATTCACAAGGTTTGTGGCTCCATTTGGAGCATATACGTTTTTGATTCCCAAATATAAAGATTCATTAAACTCATTTTTGGGCATGACAGAATATTATTCTAGATTTATTCAGTGTTATGCCCAGGTTGTTCAGCTTCTGCGATCATTACTCAAGAAAGGTACCATATTTCTTTGGTCTGAGGAGGCTGATATTTGCTTTTCATGAAGTCAAAAACCTAATTATAGATGCCCCTGTGTTATGCTCATTTACTCTTGGTCAGAAGTGTTCTTTAACTGTTGATGCCAGTTAACATGGTTTTAAGACTGTACTTTCTCAATGGGTGTCGGGCAAAGACAATTTTATTGGTTTTTCTTCAAGATCTCTCAACAGTGCAGAATATCATTAACGTACTATTGAAAGAGAAGCCCTGGCCTGCACATGTGTGATGGAAACATTTAAAACGTTCATTTGGGGAACTCAATTTGACATTTTTACAGATCACAACCCTTTACTCCATCTTTTGAATGGCAATGGTACAGGGAAACCTTTTGCCTGGTTGGTTCGCATTCTGTCCTGCCTTCACGAGTATAATTTTGTAATCAAATACATTCACAGTGGCTGCAATGTTAGGGTAGATTGCCTTTCAAGACTTCCTATACACCAAACGGTAGCTAATGAAATACACAATGAAATTGAATGTGTGGTAGCCACTGTTGATGATCTTGGTGAGTTTCAATGGGATTTTCCCAATTGGACTGGAAGGATGTCTGTGACAAAGATGACTACATGGCTACAAATGGCTGGCTTAAAGAAAGATCTCTTCAGGCTTCGCTGAAATAATTTCCTCAGGTTTCATGAGAATTGTCTATAGTTGAAGATACACTCTTACGTTCTGACCTCATAGTTCCACCTGCTACCTTGTGAAATAAGCTTATTAAGGCAGCTCTGGAAGGACACTGAGGCATTGGAGCAACTTGCAGAAAACTCATGGAACATTTTTGGTGGCCTGCCATGGACAGAGAAGTAACACATCTCATTAATATTTGTCAGGTTTGCCTTCTTTCTCATAAACATTGGAAAACTGTAAAAACATATTTACACGTAGTTCCATTCCCAGAAGAACCCTGGTCTAAATAAGCCTTGGATTTTTCTGGTCCTTTTGAACTGTTACTCAATAACATGAGCTACATTATGGTTCAGATCACTCAAATGGGTGGAATTCAAATTCACTAATTCCTCCATCACGTCAGCTGTGATAACATTCCTGACTAGAATTTTCAACTCTGAAGGGAGTCCCAATAAGTTGGTCACAGACAATGGTACTCATTTAGCTTCTTACAAAATGAAGGATTTTCTTGCCTCACGTCAAATAAAGCATCTTAGGGTTGCATTGTATCCCCCTTCCTCCAATGCCCTTGTGGAAAGAATAAATAGATTTCTGAAAGAGGGGATACAATCGGCTTTGGCATGCAATGAGGTAGTGGAAGATTTTTTACGCAGGACATATTTAACTGCTCCCCATTCCACCACTGGAATCTCTCAGTTTCGCCTTCTAAGAAAAAGAGATCCCAGAGATAAAGTATTTCCAGATTGATTAAAAGATTTAATCAATAAAAGCAATACATGTTTGTCCTGTCATGATAAGGAAAAGATGCAGAATAGAATTTTAACACAACAAAGTTTACAAAAAAAAAATATTTTAATTTTAAACATAGTGAGACAGCAAGAATTTTCAATAGGTGATTGAGTTTTGGTCAAAATGCCCATGAAGGTTAAGAAGGGTTTCTCAAGAAAAGGTGGAGGAATAGAAGAGCAGTTGTTAAGCTCACTAATGCACAAGAAAACAAGATGGTGTTTGCCTCATCCAGTGCTGACATTTATTCGGATAATGAGTTTCATCTTTTAGACAATATAAGTTCCAGTAATGTGAGTTCGATTAGTGATTCCACTTTGGCTTTACCAGCTAGGAATGTCGATAATTGTGATTTGCAGAATCAACATGTTGATCTTAACAGTCAACAACATGACATTATAATTGCTGACCAGAGGAACTCAGAACTTGGTTCTACGTCCGTGAAAGTGGCCAGAACTTCACAGACTTCTTCATTACCCCTCAAGTTCAAAGATTTTCACGTTTACTAATTTTCTTTCTGTAAATAGGGAGAAGTTGTAATGTTCTTGTGTTTTGTTCTTCACTCCAGGCATGTGTTCTCCTGATTCCATTCGAGAAGGTGGCACACATGTGCTGTAAATGGTGTAGTAAACATGTTGACTATTGAATGCTGTCCCAAGGTGGTGCTTCTGTTTGCTTTGATCAGGCTTCTCCTGCCATGGCAGTTGGAATCTGATCACCAGCCAAGGAGGACATACACATGTGGGCTTAGCAGATTGGAATAAATCCAGATTCAACTACCTACTTCCCCGTCCTTATTGCTTTATTGAATCTTACTTTACAATTCTTGAAGATGAACAGACAGACAAAGTCATATTAGTAGGGGACTTCAACCTTCATCTTTTGGGTTCTACAACGGATGGCATACTGCTATATGATTTAACAGGGACATTTAATTTTCCAATACAGGGGTCCAGCCATCAAGACAAACAAATATGGCTAGGCACCCATCTTCTGAGGGAACTAGAGCACCTCTTTTTCTGGGCCTCAAATTGACGTTTCCAGGAAGATAACCCATCAGCACCAATGTTTTACTCCACAGCGACCACTTAAATCATTGATTACATGTTTGTAACAATGCCCTTGAGTCACAAAATCTCTTCTTCCCGCCTGAGGGTATCCGAGTTGAGCATCCACCTACCACAAGAGGTCACCTTTAAAGACCCAGCATATCTCTTTTTTCAATAACTGAACCAATTATCACAGAATACACTACTAGCAGCAGGCAGGTTAAGTGCAATCTTTTGTCTGTGAAGAGGCTACCAGAATTCTGGTTCTTTTTTTTAGTTAAACTGAAGTTGAGCTTTTATCTGTGTACTTTTAAAAGTGCTTGGTGTGTACTGGTTACATCGAGCTGTCATTTCCCGCCGACCCGCAATGTCCGTCTGTAAGAGCGGGCCCGCTTACACCTGGGTCTAGTCTTCCCACCCACTCAGACTTTAAAAACCACACTGGCGCGCCAAAGGCAAGCCCGTCGGCACCCGGATCATGCCCAGCGCCAGAACCCCTGGTCGTTCTGAGGCTCAAGTCTATTCTAGAGACTCACTATTGAAACTTAGAGGAGCCGGCTGCGGTACTCGTGACATATTTCTCATGGACGGTAAGAGGGGAAAGCCCTTCTGTCCTAAATGTACCTACCTGTTGAATGTGGGCTCTGATAACAGTATTAAGCAGAAGGGTGGGGGAGTAGGGGAATCAGGGGGGGAGAGGTGGGCAGAATATCAGCGGTGCGACCGAACACCACCTACCATCAGGAAACATGGGCCGATGATAGGCTCTGCGGCCGCATGTGATAACAGCCTTCATTGCCTACTTCTTAACACACGCTCTGTTGTAAAACACAAATATGAATCAGAAATGTTATTGCAGTCCCACAATCCGGACATAGTCTTCCTGACGGAAACATGTACGGATGATACCTCAGTTCCATATTTGGACATTGCCCTACTACCAGGTTATGCATTATGGAACCAAGACAGGCAAGAGAATAAGGGGGGGGGGCATAGCAATCATTTATAAAGACTATCCGAATGTTTAAGTTGAAGCAGTGGTGGTCCTTCCAGCAGAAACAATGCGTTTTTGCATTAGGCTCAACGATACTTTCAAGTTTCAGGGCCTACTGGGGTATCGGCCGCCGGGCCCCAGAGCTGCTTTTTCACAGGCTCTCCAGTCCTTTTTGGAGACCTGCATAGACTCAGAATTTCTCATAATACTCAGGGATTTTAACTACCATCTGGAGCTCAGTACAAATGCTGAGACAGCCAGACTCTTAGACCATCTGGAGGCGTATGGCCTTAGCCAGATAGTGTCCGAGCCTACACACTGGGCGGGACACACTCTGAACGGGCTTTTTTCTAATAACCCTGATATTACACGGGCCAGAGTTGGGTCAATCCCCTGGACTGACCATAAGGCAGTTAACTTTGAGGCTAAGGTGAGGGCACCTAAGAAGCGTCCCCCTTTCAAAGCATCTAGGGTTATGTTCCGACGTTGGAACAAGGTAAAGGGTAGGGATTTAGAAGTTGCTCTCAATCACTCCCCTCCGACACTAGATAGTGACTATGAGGTGGCAACCTCCAAGTTTAATGAGTGGATTTCACAGGGCGGCTGATCATGTTGCCCCTGAACAAACAGGAATGGCTAAAAGGCGCCCGCTGACAACACCTTGGTATGGCCCTGAACTTAAAACCTGAAAGGTGGAATGTAGAAGGTTTGAGTGCCTTTGGAGAGTAGATTATAGCAATGAGAGCAAACTTGTATACAACAGGGCTTTGAAACAGTATAAGGACGCTATTCTTGAAGCAAAACAGGTATACTTTATGGCAAAGATTCAAGAGACAGGAAATTCAGCCCCAAAACTTTGTAAATCAGTTACATTTTTAGCTAAGCCACAGCAGGCCAATATGTTTAAACCAGACCAGGCATTCTGTAATCAGCTTGCAACTTTCTTTCAGAACAAGGTGCAAGTGATATACAATAATCTTGCCAATTCATCGAACATCATGGAAAATAACAATCAATGGTGGAGATAGTGCAGTGTAAGTTAACATCTTTTAAACCACTTTCAAGCTGTAAAATCTGGGTCACCTAATGACCCTTGCCCCCCGCTATTATGCACTTTGCCGCTGAGAGGATCAGCTAGACACTTACCCCCTGATCAATCAAGTTCTGGCATCTGGGATCTACCCTGCGGCCTGGAAGAGAGCGTGTATTAGGCCAATCCTGAAGAAGCCAACGTTAGACCCCACCGAGTGTAAAAACTATTGCCAGATCTCTGGCCTACCCCTTGCAACCAAGATCATTGAAAAGTTGGTCAATAAGACACTGACCAACTACCTAGACACCAACAGGCTACGCAGCATGGTTTTCGACCACAACACTCTACTGAGTCTGTCCTGATTGCTGCCACAGAGGGAATCCGGAGAGTGGTGGATGGGGGGGTAGGGCTATTCTCATTCTCCTGGATTTGTCGGCTGCAATTGACACCGTGAATCATACGGTGTTGGTGCGGCGGCTGCAGGAGGTAGGAAATGGGGAGTCAGCCCTGGCCCTCCTCTCCTCTTTTTTAGAGGACAGACAACAGAGTTTGAGCTGGGACGGTTTACAATCTGACAGTTTCTATCTGCCCTGTGGTGTCCCACAGGGATCGGCTCTGTCCCCACGTTATTCAACATCTATGTGACGCCACTGGCAAGACTTGTCAGGAAACATGGCTTCACATTTGTGCCCTATGCTGATGACTCAGAATTGGTGATATCTTGGTCGGACAAGCCTGAGATCACAGCTGCTAGCTTCTATGCATGTCTAACGGACATCATGAACTGGATGAGCCTAAGTTTCTTGAAGATCAACACAGAAAAAATTTGAAGTGATAGAGTTTGGCAATGGGAAGTCAATGTGGAACAATTCCTGGTGGCCGTCAAAGGCGGGCGAATGTCCTCGCCCATCGGGAAGGTAAGGAATCTTGAAGTCATCTTAAATGACAAGCTTAATCTGCCTGCCAGGTCAATAGTCTAACGTCTGCTAGTTTCTTTCTGTTAAAGACCCTTCGTAAGATCTTTCCTTTTATCCCTCCTAAACTACAGAGGACGGCAATGGTTGCCCTCTACTTGTCGAAATTGGACTACAGTAACGCGCTGTTCTTGGATATCGATAAAACCTCGATAAAAAAGCTGCAATCATTACAGAACGCCGCAGCACGATTTCTTTTTAACCTTCTCAAAGGCCAATCTATGTCACAGGGCATTGGGGCATTACACTGGCTCCCTATACAGCAGCGAATAGAATTCAAGGCGCTCTGCTTGGTGCACAAGGGACGTTATGGAGGGGGCTCAGATGACATCCAGGAAATGTTCAGGCTTTACACCCCCTCATGAAACTTCTGATCTGCCTGCCTTGGCCTGATCTGTCCTCCAAGTTTCGAAGAGCTAGATGGGGGGGGAGGTCTTTGTCCAGTTGTGCAGCAAAACTATGGAACAAACTGCCAGTGGCTTCGAGACTACAATCCAACCTATTACTTTTCAGGAAAGTTCTGAAAACTCAGCTGTTTACACCAAAGAAGACCCAGTTTAGTCTCAGCTACTCGCTTACACACTCCAGCGACAAGACGCCTCGAATTTCGAGCGCTTAATAAGCCCATATCATCATCATCATCATCATCGGTCAAAACTCTCCTTCTCCATAACCATAATATAATGAGGAATCCTCTAGCTGCATGGGAAAACTTGACCAAGACCTTCAGTGCCACATTTGCCACAAATTTAGCCATCAGAAAGGGGCCCCAGGATAGGAGATTCCTAGCAGACCGTAACATTTCTAAAGCTAAAAGGCTAAAAACAACTCAATAAACCAAACCCTAAGGGAAAAAAAGCTAAATGGACTGCAAAGAGGCAAGAAAACAAATCACTGTGGGTAAAGCTGCTACAAGACCCAAAGAGCACAGACAGCATGCATTTTTGGCAAACAATCAATACACTACAACGTCTGACTCACCTAGGAATAAACTCCAACCATCAGAGGAAGCCTGGGCCAAGTTCTTGTATGAGTAGTTCAACAGCCCCGCCCAACAGGAAATAGAGAAAGTGGTCTGTACCAAATCAGGAGAAGATGTATATTTAGGACCTACACTTAGCAATGATAGAACCAATGCAGACAAAGAAATACTGGCTCAAGATGCTCCTCAAACCATAGGGGAGGGCGTTTTTAGCATCAGGTCACAGCAAATTACAAGGCAAATAGATAAAGGGAGGTTGGAAGGTGCCTCCGGCCCTAGAGGGATTCCGCCTATTCTGTACAAGAAAGACTCCTTTTAGTGGTCCAAAACCCAGGTACCAGTTTTTAAACAGATATCGATGAATGAAATAATTCCAGAATCTTGGCAGGGATCAATAACCTCTCCTATTTATAACCGGTGACAAGGGCAGCTGATCGACAATGACACAAAATACTATGCGGGGGAATTCTGGAGGGAATGACATCTTGGGCTGCAACTAAGTCCATTATCCCCATAAACTAAACTGACCTTTACAAGCATATGGGAAGAACCACCATTATCACAGCCCTAGCACTATTGATAGATGCTGCAAAGGTAGGCAAGCAATTGTTATTCCTTTGCTTAATCAATTACCGCTCAGCATTTGATCATGTTTATGGAACACGATTATGGCAGAAGCAAAAAATTTGGGGCATTCCTCCAACCTTCCTAAAACAGTTAGTTCTATTACACACCGACTCCTAGGTTAAAGTCAAGCTGGGAGCCGGGATGCACCACCACCACAGGGTTAAAACAAGGGTCCGTCCTCGCCCCCACCATCTTTAATCTTTTTATGGCTGACCGGCCTCCAAGACTGGGCAAGTGTACATTGAATGCTCCGAAACTGGAAAAGACAATCCTTTCAGATCTTATTTATGCGGATGATCTAGTTCTAATAAGGTGAACCACAATTGGTCTGAAGCATTTATTGGATGTCACATATGAATATTCAAAGGAGAACGCCTTGCAAATTAACTTAGGAAAAACAAAAACCATGGCAATAAATTACACCAAAAAGAGAAGATTGCAATGGCACCTGGATTTTCACCGCTTATAAACAGAGCCAGAATACAAATATCTTGAAGTCATCTTGGACAATAAAGAATCTTACAAACCACAGAAAGATGCGCTGAGATGTAATGGCATTTCGGCAACATTACCCATGAGATCTTTGAAGAAGACAGTGGCTGGCCCTACTTTAACCCCTCTACTCCAGGTACTTCAAACAAAACTCCTCTCAAAATTAACATACAGGAGTTAGCCAATGCAAGGAAGAGACACAGCCACCCTGGATAACATTATCACCAGGGCATACAGAATGATTTTTCACCTCGAAAGTTACACTCCCCTTGCACAAATACAATTAGAATTTGATCTACTGAAACAGACCTTGGCTAGAAGGGGGGTGTTTATAAAAAACTGGCATAATATCAAAGCAGTTGAGCAGAGCACATTAAACTCCATCTTTGGGCAGAACTGTCCCTCAGAGAAAGATCACCAGCCAGAGATTATCTTCAAGATTGTTTAGTGCAGCTAGGTATGAATACCCTTTGGGATATCCCAGGAACTCATACCAACTATAAAAAAAATAGTCTCCAAAGCCACTAAAGCGATTTCAATAATAGAAGATTTGTCTGAACTGGCAAAAAGGTCAAATGGCTGGTTTGTACTTAGTAATTAAGTCACCTCTAAACCGCAACCTTACTTGAGTGCAGGGTTTAACTTATTAGTGAAAGAGCTGATTTCTGTGAATTACAACCTGAATGCTCAGAGCAAAATAGTAAGTCAATTTCCCTCATTGTTTCAAGTTTTGGTAAAGCTAAAGACTATGAAAGTAAAGTTACACATTAATGACCATGTCCGTTCTGTTGCTCAAAGACATAGACAAGTTGCTTTTCATTTACTAGAAGCTGTTGAAAAAGAACTTGAATCATTACTTAAATATGACACTGTTGAACGTTCTACCAATCCAACTCCATTGGTTTCTCCCACAGTGATAGTGCCCAAAAAGGACACTGGATGAGCTGTATGCATATGTGTTGATAAGCGCCAAGCAAACAAGGCATTTGAGAATAAGAGCGACATCCAGGTACACATATTTCTGACATGATAACGCAGCTTAATGGTGCAAAGGTCTTCTCTCACCTTGATTTAAATAAAGGTTATTACCAGTTGGAACTCGAAGAAGATTGCATGTTTATTTCAGCATTTTCTACTCACATACATTTGTTTCGATATAAAAGACTCCGTTTTGGTGTGTCATCAGCTGTACAAATTTCTAAGATGTCATTTGATTTGTTAAACAGCCGGTTTTGAATGCATTCAAATATAGCGATGACATATTGATTTTCAGAGCTAGAAAAACCTCAAATAAGTTGTTTACTGACTGATGCAGGTCTGACTTTGAATGCAATATTCTATGGCCATATCTTTTCCGATGGGGGTATGACAGCAGGGTTTTGATCTTCCCTTGGATGATGTACAATGGTATAATCATACTTTTGGAATTGGAGTCCCCGCCATCCAATGCGAGGAGGCATCTTGACTTGTGGATTGCCAAAGATAGTCAATGAAGCTTGATGATCAGTTATCAGCATTCACATGCCCGTATCACGGCCAAACTTTCTTTGTCAGTTTGAGAGTAAGTACGTCCTGTTTCAGACAGACTTCTACTGGCATATGTCACAATATGCCTCTGAACATGTGGGTGTTTGCTGTGCTGTGCTAGGATAGCACCTAATACAACTAGGCTAGCGTCAACAACAACCTCTGTGTGAAGCTTTGGATTGAAATAGACCATTTCAGTAGCAATTTTAATGGCTTGCTTGATTTTCTTGAAACCACTTTCAGATTCCTGTGACAATTTGAATGAGACATTTTTCTTCATCAGCTCTCCGAAGGGAAAGCTTATGGTCGCAAAGTCTTGCAAGTATCTTGAACAGTAACTGGCCATGCTAAAAAATGAATGTATTATAGAAACATCTTGTGGGGGCTCAGAAACAAACAAACAATTCTACTTTACATTTGTGTTGACAGCAAATTAATCTATAACTTGCTTAATTGACCTGATAATGGGTGAGATTTATTTATCGTTTGTACATTTTCATCACATACAAGTAATATGTCTAGAATTCAAAACTTAAACTCTTTATTCATAGATATTCCATTGTCGTGATCTTTAGGACATCAGCAAGGGATTTTGTATTGATGAGTCTTCTCAGAAACGTTTAGACCGTGTAGGTGGGTCTTTATTGGCATAGCTCTAACTATTATTAACCTCATTACACAGTAGCTAATTTGATAAATATATCTTTGTTTCGGAATCCTTATCTGTGTCTATGAAGTGTTGAAGAAAAATATACAGATACTTTTGTTTGAGTGCCACTCTATTCCATGCGTGAGACGACTCCCTGTAGGGTCTACACACGTATATCAATAGGTATGATTTTCGTGTGCATACAATTAGCGTTTAGTGAGGTTTAAATTCTCTTTTATTTATATCTTTAGTATACAACCATAAGCTATCTATATTTTGAACCGGCAAAACCTGGATTGTTTTGGATTATGTGATGTATTTCTAGGGTTTAAAGTGATTTTGATAAACCTTTTGGTACACTTAGATCTGACTGCTGTAATATGTATGTGTTCTCTAATGTAAATATATAAAAAATATATTTATTCTAATACACTTATTTCTCTCATATTGTTATTTAGATAATAAGCATTTCTTGTCCTGATGAAGGTGACAAAATATTTAACTTTCACTGAAACGCCGCATCAACGGTTGTTTTTATGAATTTTTAACCCATTTGCAAGTATATTGTTTTTAATGATATGTATAAAAAGGATGACATTTTTGTTTTGAATAAATTATGTTGACATGATCCCGTTAATCTATTAATTTGCACTTTGTCAACATTTGAGCAATTTTATGAAAATGTTTAAATACGTTTTTAATAAAATACGATATTTGATCATGTTTTATCTAGAATTTTTTGAGTCTATTGATTATCATTGCTTCACAATTCAGCAATCTGGAAGTTTGGTCATTTTTTTCTTATTCTTTTATGTTGAGTCTATCAAAAGATCTCTTTGGGAGAAGCTTTTTATACTTTGTCACATAAGCCTTACATCCGGTTTGCCTGTAAGCTTGTCTTCTGATCAATGAAAAGGGAATTCTTACTTTGTGTTATACAGACCCGCCTCTTCTCTAAGTACTAGGGTACCTCCCTCATATTTTGGTGACCTCCTGTAAGTCCTACACAGTGGGATTCCTGAGAGCTGGTTGGGGGCCCAGACCCCTTTCTCCACCACTCTGCAAACGTAACACTAGTTAAAAAAAACATAGAAATTCATTAGAAAAAACAAAGGTCACAGGGACTTTACAATGAGGACATGGAATAAAAAAAACCCTAGCAATTCACTGTAAAAACCAAAGGTTGCAGAGCGGCTTTCAGTAATGTCACTGACCATGTGATGAGTGATGTAATATGTGAGGTCATAAGCAGTGCATTGCGGGCGCGAGTTATAGTTAGCTCACTAACTATAAGGGCTGGATTTCTACAATTGACACTTGAGCCTAACCTTAATGTCTCTGTAACCTTTGATTTTTTCAGTGAAAATATAAATTTATTTAGGCTCCTTAATGAAAATACCTACGAAAGAGTGAGATGGATCACAACTGGGGCTTTGACAGGAAAAATTGCAATCTCGAAAGGGGTTAGACATGGATGCGTCCTTGCCCCAACTCTAGTTAGTCTTTTTATAAAAGGAGTTGTAAAGAGTTTGAAGGCATGCAAACATGATGCTCCCAAAATTGCGGGAATACCGACCCCGATACTTATGTTTTCAGATGACACCCGCTAATCCCTCGAACTCCCATGGGCCTCTAAACAGAACTAAATGCCTTTGTTAACTTTTGTGGGGAAAGAGGGCTGGAACTTAACCCATATAAATCTATGTTGAATAATCCCCACAGGGGTACAGGGACACAGTGACTGCAGAGGGTTCTCCCCTAGAGGTAGTCCACCATTTCAACTACCTCGGTGAGGTTAAGTGACACCCTAGCATGGGACCCCAGATGGAAAAAAGCAAAACCACTCTCCATCAAAAAGCCTCTGCCTTAGTGAGGCGCTGTAGGGCAGCTTCAGGAGGACCCATTTCTCTGGTTTTAACCATATATAAAGCCTCGGTTGTGACATCAGCACTATATGGAGCCGAGATCTGGGACTATGGTGATCTGAAAGGTTAACAAAGGTTGAAAATAGGTTCATCAAATCCCTATTTAAACTTCCCCAAAGTTCTCCCCACATCTCTTACATCTCGATCTGTCTCTTAATCCTATCCACTTAACAGCTGTTTAAAAACCTTTATTATATTAGATCAGGTTACTACGCATGAATTAATACCTTATAGAGAGTGCGTGAAAGACCCTTTGGCTCTGGATAGAAATTGAAAACAACCTGGTTTAAACATATCCATGAAGCAACACTCAAAGTAGGCATCCCTGAGCTTTGGACAGCCCGGAATCAATGGGAAAGGCTGATGCTCTAAGAGCTAAACAGTCGTACTGGGAGGTAGTTCTAGCTCAAACGTCGGTAGTGCATCAATCTAATACCCTCACAGGCAAGTTCTTGAATCACAAGTGCATACCAGGGTTTGATTCATATATGAACAGGATGTACCCATATTAATCAAAATGGCTGTATGTCCCATGCAGATGAGGGAGTTTGCCCCTGAGATCCTACACGTCTAAATGGCTCAACAACACTCCCAAGATTAGCTCTTGTCCAAATTGCCCAAATATGGAAGAAACAGCGACCCATTTTCTTTTCTTTTGTCCTCTTTATAGGAAGGCCCGGAAAAAAAGGGGTTGCTAGCTGCCTATAACCTTATAGGTGTAAGACAAAATTGTGAAACGGAGAGACTATTTAAGAGTGAGACTAGAGAGTTTTTAGCCCTTGCTGTCTCACAGTACCTGCACATTGCCTGAGCCTTAAGAAGGAAGGTTGCTCCCAATCACAAAGCTTGCTAGAGTCGATAAAACTCTGTTCGGACATGACATCCTCTCTGTATACTGGTATTACCTCAAAACTCCTACTGAGTGCATCTATTTTTACAATTTACTCACGTTTTAATGGCTGTGTGTAAAAATGTACATTAGTATATAAACTGTAGTACTTTGTTTTCTTTTCCAGCTTTGTCTAAACCTCTAATGATTATCTTTTTGCACACTTTCTCAGTTGTAAATATATGAATTTCCTTGAAGTAACACTGGTAATAGTAACCTAATTGTGAAGTTTTTTGTATCCATAGCCTTTTAACACAGCTGTTTAGATGATGACTTTTCATTTTTTTTCATATAATAACTTTTAATCCGTGTTTATAGTTTGTTATTTCGACTCATGTTTTTTTTTTCTTTTCTTCTTTTATTGTAAAATTGCACAAAGTATTCTAGAGCATTTATGCTGTATGTTGTATTGATTGTGTTTTATGGGCTGGCGTTGCAGAGAGGTGTAAAAAGGGCCGGGGCCTCATTACACCTCTGTGCAACGTAGCCTCCTGGCGCATACTGGAGGTTCCTGGTGGTCTACTAGGCCCCCAGGAACCCCCAGTATTCAAGATGAACTAGTTCCCACTCTGCAAACGCACCAGGGGGCGTGTTTGCAGAGGGGAAAGTAATTTCCTTGAATACTGGGGGTCCTTGGGGGCCAACTAGCTCACCAGGTACCTCCAGTAAGCACCACAGAGCTGCTTTGCAGAGTGTTGTAAAAAGGGACGTGGCCTCATTAAACCTCTCTGCAATGCAGCTCCCTGGCGCATACTGGAGGTTTCTGATGGGCTAGTTAGCCCCCAGGGACCCCCAATATGCAAGGGGAATTAATTCCCCCTCTGTAAATGCGCCAGGGGGCTGTGTTGCAGAGAGGTGTAAAAAGGGGCGTGGCCTCATTAACCTCTCTGCAATGACACTGATGACATTTCAAATGACATCACTGATGACATCATCCTTGTGAAAGAGTGGCAGACCTCCTCTCACTCTAATATAACCTTTGATACACACATTCAAAAACAGAAACTAATATTTTCAAAAGAATGGAGATACCAATACCAGTTAGAACAACCTATTCAGTAATTCCAAAATCTACATACACATCGACTCATTCACCAATAGTTCTATATAGTCACTCATACATGTACTCACTCATCATATGTACTCATACACCTATACATCCTGTTACACACATACACATATACATAGTTATTCACACATATACTCACACATGTAAATAAACTATCAAACATCCATTTACATGCATATACAGCTCTACACACACCACTACACTTATTTCTACAGAAAAGTACACATACTTACACTCTTAAACAATTAGTTATAGAAACACATACTTATTTATACAGGAACTCTTCCAATCTGTCACTGTCGTATATCCTTACTTATATACATCAATACTCACATATACTAGTTTAAAACATATGTACTTACTCATAAAGACACTATTGAGGCAGCCATTTACTCACTAACACACCCATACACACACTCTTCCACCCATACAATCCTGCACACATGCTGTCTTCAAAACACATACAAACAGTGAGTCAGTCATTCATGCATCTGTGCGCTAGGTAATACCCCCATCAAACCATAGAGACACTCATTCTGATACTCAAAAAAACAACTAATAACCCAAATAGACACTCATGTAGCTACTCACTAACCCATGCAGCCACTTATACACAAATTGAGACACTGATAAAGATATTTACATATTTAAACATTACTCACTAATACATGTATTCACTAAGATATACTTAATAAGTCAGTTATACAATCAATTTTACAAAAAAACATTTAGACACTTATTTACCCATTTATCCTTCCATCGACCATTAGATATACATATATAAAAAATATTTATATTTCAGAAAGACACACATTCACTGGATGATGTCATCAGTGATGTCATCAGTGATGTCATTTGAGATATCATGAGTGATGTCATGAGTGATGTCACTGACCATGTCATGAGTGATGTAATATCTGACGTCATCAGCAGTGCAATGCGGGCGCGCGAGTTATAGTTAGCTAAACTAACTATAACGGAGGAATTTCAATGGTTTTGTATGAGTGAAATGCCCAGCTAACTATAACATGCGTGAAACCTATGGTTATTTCAGTGAATTTCTAAGGTTTTTTTAAATGCTAATCCCTAACTATAACGTGGTTGAAACCTATGGTTTTTTCAGTGAATATATATATAGATAGACAGATAGATAGATAGATGGTGATTTGTAAAAAAAAACAAAAAAAACAACATTTTACCCAACAGAGTGGGAGATGTAGTGTAGTGTCTTGCAATATTTTAGAAAGAAACCCTTTTGGCTTCTAACAGACGCCATAGAGCTGTGACATAGGTGTCAAGAGTGCAATGTCATGAACGCTTGTGTAAGAATGGTGAGTTAGCAGTTGCATGCAGCAGAATAAAGATGTGTAATACTAAGTTCTGTGTGTGCCATGATTATTGGAGGGGTACTCAGGCTGGAAAGATGCTACATTGGTCATGTGTTACTAGAGCGAAAGATACTGTGTTTATAGGTGAGTAAACATAGACCCTACATTACAAACTGAAGGGGAAAGTGATGTGATGCTAAGTGCAAGAAATCTCTCTGGGAAAAGAAGGGTAGTCATACAAATTTAATTTAGACATATTGGCTTAGGAAGATATTTGAATCAGAATTTTCCAACATTATAACAATGTATACAAGTAAGTTCAGGCACACATTATATTTAATGGATCAATGAAACTTATAGTTCCTAATTTTGCCGGCTGAAATCACCAGATCGAAGTCTCTTTTTGAAATATTTGTGTGCTCTTAGAGTGGACTGTAGCCTTTCTTGAAGAAGTAAAGCTTTGGAGTGCAAACTGTAAAATGTAGTATATTTCATGAAAATAAAGAATAGAAATCGAAGTAATCTCTCAGGAGCAATTTATTCGCCTCATCCACGAACAGCCAGAGTAAAACTGTAAGAATTCACATTAGATTCTCCATTCTAGGAATGGTCACAAGGAAGAGATCTAAACTCTGAGGAAGCAAGAGCTTGTGTGTAAAGTAAGACATTACACATCTCCCTCCTTTATAATAACAATAAATACAATAAAGGAAATAAGAAAAAAGAAAAGAGGAGAAAGAACAACTTAATATTTCTAATGGTGGAAACAAATGAGAATTAAACATAATCTTTCATATAAGACGGTGCTCTGCGTAGCCTTTGACTTCTCATGCGATGAGCAGTGGGATTGCTAGAACTGGATATAGGAAGTTTGATAGTGGAGGAAGATTCACAAACAGGATCAATGTCACCTTGAGAAACATTCCTTGATTTAATCACAACTACTCGACTTTTATTCCAAATCCTTCCATCTTGTGTCTTAATGGCATTACCAAATACTTTAATAACAGGTCTGACATTGGTATAGTTAGACCAAGATCTTCTTCCAACAGGTGCTTTTATTTTGACAAGATCACCTACTTTAACCTCCTGAAATTGGACACATTTTTTTTATCAAAATATACTTTTCTACAAACTTGCTTTTCTAATTCCCTCCCCCTCCAAGCACCAACATGATTGTCAACGAACCCCTTGTTCAGATTCATCCAACCAGGACACCACATTGTGTTAGGTACTCTTCCTTTGAATAATTCAAAAGGAGATTTACCAGGGATAGAGTGAGGGGCCATCGATAAGCCTCAATTCTTTCTCTAAGTGCTTCTTTCCAATTTAAACCATTGGCTCTAGCAAGCTAAATACATTCTTTTAATGTTTTGTTGACCCTCTCCACTGCACCATTGGTTTCCGGGTGGTATAATGAAGACCGTTTGTGCACAATGCCACATTTAGTAAGATAAGCATCAAACACTGCAGAACAAAATTGAGGACCATTATCAGATAAAATACTGTTGGGAAAACTCTCTCTCATGAAAATCTCAGACAAGAATTTGATAACAGAATCAGAGGTTATCTCACTGACAGCACTCACTTCAATCCAACGTGAATATAAGTCAATTAAAACTATCAAGTAAGGAGTGTCTGAGACACCTGTAAGAGGACCCAAGATATCAATAGCTAACTCATCCCAGGGATGGTTGGGTAAAACTCTGCAAACCATGGGAATCTGTCTGGTCTTCAGAATTTTGTCACTAGCGCAACATTCCACCCAATCTCTAACCACACGTTCGATTTCTAAATCCATTCCAGGCCACCAAAACTGTGTGGGCAACATTTCCTTGGTTTTCACTATACCTAAATGGCCAGAGTGCGCATGTATCAATAACCTTTTCCTTAAAGTAGTGGGAGGCACAAGTCTCAAACCTCGTGTCAACAGGTCATCAGTTATGGACAATTCCTGAGCGACTAGAGACCATGGCTTTTCTAAACGTTTATTATCCCTCAGCAAGGACATTACTTTAACTAACTCCTCATCTTTTAGCAATTCATCTTTCCACTCATTTTTCCCAACAACACCTTCAGTGACTTCACAAACATTGAGAAAATCATCTTCATCCACAAATACCTCATCATTACAAATGTCATCACCTTTTACGAGTCTTGAAAAGCAATCAGCAGCTTTTATTTGAAACACCAGGTAAGTATTGTACCTCAAAATCAAACTCCTGCAAAGATATGATCCATCTTCTAATCCTAGAGGAAATAGAATCCAAACCTTTCTTACAAAAAACTTCTTTCAAAGGTTTGTGGTCTGACTTAACAACAAATTTAGTACCCCAAATCAAATTCCTAAACTTTTTCAGAGCCCAAAAGATAGCTAATGGAAAGGGGCGACCAATCGGTCCCCCCGAACGTATGGTCGAGTACCACGATCCCCCCGGGAAGCCATCTTGGGCGGGAGGCGAGTCTCGGCTGGTATGCCCGAAGCGGCGTAGCCGGGGCGCGCCTTTTTCCCGCCCTAGAGTGGGCTGGCCTAGACACCAACACGGCCGGCCACGCCCTTGGAGGCAGGCGGGGGCGGGTTCACGCCCACCCTGAAGACGGATAAAAGGAGCGGAAGCTAACAAAGCATCCTCTTGTTCCTGTGCTCTGAAGCTGCACCTCCCCGCTGCACGTGAGCTCGAGACGGAACGAAGAGCAATTTTGAGCGTTGTAATCCCTCTTTTTGTCTTACAGATATCCCGTCTAAGAATGCCCAAGAAGGTCGGAAAGCGGGTCGGTACCGATGAGATGCTCCGTATGCTCATGAAGGAGATAGCCGATCTGAAGAGAAAGGTTGAGGCCAAGGACGGGGAGGGAGGACCGAAACGGCCTTTACCGGGAACAATTCCCGGTGGAAAGAGCAAGAGGCCTAGAAGGGGAGCACTTGGGGGGGAGACCCCGGTTCCCGAAGCGCCACGAGAAGAGCCAACCCCGGCGCCAAAGGAAGGGAACCCAATCCCTGTAGTGGTCACCCCTGCGAACAGGGAGGATATGCCCCCCGAGTTAGCGGCGCAATTGGCAGCGTGGTTGGGAAACGATAGCGATGGCGCCACGGCTGACGACGCCCGGGCAGTGATGAGACAACTGCGGGAATCGAGGGAGGCTGCGAAAGCTCCATCTCCTGTTCCCCCGCAGGTCCCAGCGGTTGGAAGTACAGCAGGCCCAAGTTCGGCGACAAGCGTGGGGTCTACTTCAGGTAAGCGGCCATTGCCGATTGCGGGGGGGGACTCCGCACCTTCTCGAAAGGAGAAGATTGCCCAGCACGTCCCACTAGAAGTCAAGGAGTTGATTTGGGCGGACAAATATGTAAACATGTTTTCATTGCTTACCGACCATTACGAGATCGAGCATGTAAAGAGTCAAAAGGAGCTCATGCATCCGAGTGTTTGGCGCGCTAAAATGGCCGCCTTTAAGGTTGATGAGACCATTGGTACTTGGGGCAGAGCGTGGGGAATTTTTACTTCCATCATGGGGGAACGCAGACCTGAGTTGTTGACCGAGTTACCCATCTATCAGTCACGTATTATGGAGTATTCTGTGGCATATGGGGGCAATCAGTGGTTCTGCTATGATAATCTGTTTAGAAAAGCTAAGGAACACAACCCGTTGTTGTCCTGGGACTGTTACGACTCTGTGTCTTGGCAAAAAATGGAGAGTACAGGGATGTTGAAGGTGCCATTAGTAGGGAGTAACGGGGGGGAATCCTCCCGCCAAAACTCTGGGACGCCCTTTCGGACAGGTTCAGGTAACGAGTCCCACACGAAGCCGAGTGGCAACACAGGTAAAAGGGGGATATGTTGGAATTTTAACAGGGGCAAATGTACCAGGCCCCAGGGGTCATGCAAATTCAGACATGAGTGTGGGGGATGCGGGCAGCCATCCCATCCTGAGTCCATGTGCAGAGCCAAAACGGGTGAGAACGGTGGTAAGGGAGGCGCCAAACAGGTCTAATATAGTCCGAGGGGCGCCTTTACCGACCCCGATTGATACCATGGCAATGATTCCTTGGCTCAGCGAATACCCAGATTATGCTTCCGCTGGGGTGTTGCGGAACGGGTTTTCATATGGTTTCCGCATCCCAGTGGGGGATTTTCAGGGGGTACCGGACTGTAAGAATCAAATGTCGGTCTTACAGCACACGGCGGTGGTTCAGGTAAAGATTAGGAAAGAGGTGACTCGAGGTCGTGTCGCCGGTCCATTCGATTTTCCGCCAGTTGCTAATTTTGTGTGTTCTCCTCTAGGGGTGGTTCCCAAGAAGGACCCGGGGGAGTTTCGGCTGATACACAATTTGTCAGCCCCACATGGTCTTTCCGTAAATGATCGATAGATCCGGAAGTATGTTCGGTGCGGTACGCATCTTTCGATGAGGCCGTCGCCATGTTGAATCGCCTGGGGCCCGGGACGCTGATGGCCAAATCGGACATCGAGTCAGCGTTCCGGTTGCTCCCGGTACACCCAGACGATCAGCGTCTCCTTGGTTTCCAGTTTCAGGGTCGCTATTACATGGATAAATGTATGCCAATGGGATGCTCGATTTCATGTGCCTATTTCGAGAAATTCAGTTGTTTTCTGCAGTGGGTATTCACGAGGAAGACAGGTTTTCAACATGTTATGCACTATCTCGATGACTTTCTGTTTCTGGGGGCAGCCGGGGATTCTGAGTGTGGACAGGCCTTACATGAATTTTGTGTCCTAATGAATCAATTTGGTGTGCCATTGGCGCCAGGTAAGACTGTCGGTCCCTCGACCTTGATCGAGTTTCTGGGGATCGAGCTCGACTCAGTGGAAGGTTGTTTTCGTTTACCTAAAGAAAAGGTGTTAAAATTCAGGTTATCCCTTGAGACATGTATTCGTGCAACGAAAGTGAACTTGCATCAATTGCAACAGGTGGTGGGTCAGTTGAATTTTGCCCTAAGAGTAATGCCGATGGCGCGCCCCTTTTCCCGCTCGATTGCACAGTCCATGGTCGGCTTGAAGGAAGGACATCATCGTACGAGACTCTCGGCAGAGGTTCGCCAGGACATGCGCATTTGGATTGCATTCCTGGCGGATTTCAATGGTCGAATTGTCTGGAATAAACCAGCAGTGTCTTCCGAGGAGTTGGGACTATGGACAGATTCGGCGGGGAGTGTGGGTTTTGGCGCCATATTGGGTACACAATGGTCGGCTCAAAAATGGCCGTCATGGTGGCATGAGTGCGGGTTGACGAGTAACATTGCTTTTCTCGAACTATTCCCTATTCTGGTGGCCTTGAGAACATGGCCAGAAGGGTTTAGGGGTCACTCTGTGGTTTTCTGGTCTGATAACATGACCGTGGTTGAGTGTATCAATAGTCAGGCAGCACGTTGCAAATTGATTCTCCGATTACTCAAGGAAATTGTGTTGTTGTGCATGCAACTAAATGTACTGTTTAGGGCGCGGCACGTGCCGGGGGTGATGAACCAAGCGGCTGATGCGCTCTCTCGTTTCCGTATGCAGGCCTTCTGGGGTTTTCTGCCCACAGCGGACCCGGTGGCGGCACCCTTTCCCGAAGCTCTCTGGTCTCTCGGTGCCCCGAACTACAAGACCTCGTGGGAGAGAGTTTAGCACCCAGGACGAGGAAGGCATATGAAGGGGCGTTCCGTTCCTATTGGGCCTTTTTGGGTACTTCCGGGAGGGAGCTTTGGGGTCTGGAAGAGTCTGTAGTAAGATTCCTGCTCTCTTTACGTCACGCAGGCAAGTCAGTAGCTACGGCCCAGAGGCATCGGGCCGCCATTTCCTTCATGGCAAGGGCTCATGGGATCCAGGACCCGACAGCGTCTTTCGTTGTGCAGAAAGCGCTACGGGGGTGGCAACGCCTTGAGGGTCGCAGAGTAGACGATAGGCACCCGATAGGTTTGGATAGGTTGGCCCTGTTATTATCCGTGCTACCGGTAACATGTTCATCCCAGTACGAAGCAGTGTTGTTCCGAGCCGCATTTGCATTAGCATTCCATGGGGCTATGCGGGTAAGCGAATTAGTGGCAAAGAACAAGCAGGATACGATGGGGGGACTGTGCCGGGAACACATTCAGGTCAGAGAGGAGACGATGACGGTCTCGTTTGTAAAGTCCAAATCCGATCAGGATGCAATCGGGGACTGTGTAATCATCCAGAGGATCCCCGGGTCCGCCATGTGCCCTGTTGGGTGCGTAGAAACATATTTAGCGCAGAGGGTGGCAGCATGGGGGGGGACCTTGTTAAGACACGCTGACGCCACCCCACTGACGAGGTTTCAGTTTCAGCGGGTGCTTGCGATGTCGATTTCTGCCGCGGGCTTGAACCCCGGCGACTTTGGGACCCATTCCTTTCGGATAGGAGCTGCTACGGAAGCTACAGCCAGGGGTCTGAATGTTGATCAAATAAAACGTGTGGGGCGTTGGTCCTCGAATTGTTATAAGAGGTATGTACGGTTGCACATGTTGTGAAGCTGTAACGATGTACTCACGCTTCTTGTTTTTTGTTTGGTTTTCAGTTGCGCAAGCCTACGAGGCGGGGCGGACTGTCCAGTCGGCCCAACACCGGGGGGCCAGCGGTCAGACATTACCGGCTGTGAAAAAGGAGGTGTGGGTCGTGGGCCACTCATACGTGAGGCGTGCCGCGGACGTATTCAAAGCAGGTGACATGACTCACGTGGCTGGGGAATACGGGTACAGTGTGTCCTTCTACGGAAAGGGCGGGCTCTGTATTGACCAGTTTCAAACATTTTTCGAGGTTTTGTTAGGGCGGACAAGGTCACCGCCGTCTGTAGTCATAGTACATCTTGGGGGCAATGATTTGGTGACCACTGGTAGACGACTTCTTCTTGAGGCGATGCTTTCCACGGTAAGTTGGTTAGCGAGAAGAGTTCCAGGGTGCACAATTGCATGGTCCCATATGATCCCACGGAAAGTGTGGCGGGGGGCTATTTCTGTTTCTGCACTGAATCATTCAGTACGGAAAATTAATAATAAAATGAGTAGATTGTTTCGTTCAAGTACACTGCATTCTGTTTCGCATGGTTGTATTAAGGGGGACAGTATGTATTTGGGGGACGGTGTTCATTTGTCCCGGGTGGGGAACGAATTACTCATAGGAGACTTCATAGCATGGTTAAGGAGTTTACAGCATGACCTTTAGGTAGCAGTGTTTTGTGGGGGGTCCGGATAGCCGGTCAACTATCCGGCCTGTGGCGGTAAGGTCATGATCGGTGAGCAGTAATTGGAAGATCCCTATGAGGGGGCGTCACCCATTACGGATGGGAGCGCGCGGGGGAGGTGGCCAATTGGCCCCTCAATGGGGAGGCGGTCCTGTCTAAGGAGAGGCCGCCGGAAGGAAAGGAAAGGTGGTCAAGGCCCCTTCCTGGATAGGAGGGGCTACGGCCCCTCCTGGGGAATTTCCCGGGGCCAGGACATCTGCGACGGCAGATGGGTAAGTTGTGTGGGGTGCGGGAGGGGGTTTACGCTACCTTTTAGACACCTCACACGAGTCCTCGAACGACCGTTAAATGGCGTCGAGTTTATTTGGGCCCCCGTCAAGTACAAAGGGAAATTGGTAAATGCACTTGAGGTACGCCTCTGTGCGGTCGCCCCTCTCACAAAAGAGGGGGGTATTTCTGGTTTAGGGATCTGACACCGGTTACGACCTTGCCGTTGGCCCTTAACGTTAGGATGTACAATTTCAAGTCAAATGTTTTGTAGGATGTTAGTTCGGCTAGGAGAACCTTTGTATTAGAGATCTGTTAAGGTTAGCCAACATCGTAATGTGGAAATGAAATTGTACATTATATGAAACTGTTATTTTAATGTTTTCTTTTTGTTTCATATTTTAATAAATACGGCCGGGAAGGGTGACTCCCTTCCCGCCTTCCAAAAGTTCAAGAACTGTTTCCGGTTTCCCAATTCTTGGGGATTGTGTTGAGAGGGGGTGGCGGGTATCTCGGCCATATGGAAAGGGGCGACCAATCGGTCCCCCCGAACGTATGGTCGAGTACCACGATCCCCAAGGGAAGCCATCTTGGGCGGGAGGAGAGTCTCGGCTGGTATGCCCGAAGCGGCGTAGCCGGGGCGCGCCTTTTTCCCGCCCTAGAGTGGGCTGGCCTAGACACCAACACGGCCGGCCACGCCCTTGGAGGCAGGCGGGGGCGGGTTCACGCCCACCCTGAAGACGGATAAAAGGAGCGGAAGCTAACAAAGCATCCTCTTGTTCCTGTGCTCTGAAGCTGCACCTCCCCGCTGCACGTGAGCTCGAGACGGAACGAAGAGCAATTTTGACCCACCCACCAGCCCCTGAGGACAGCGATTCGTTGTGAATACAGTTGATAGTATCTTTGATTTTCTCTGCTTTCTTGCAGGTTGTGATGATTGTCGTGATAGTTCTTAACGATGCAATAAAGATTGATGATTGTCAGTATATTTTGCTAATAAAGTAATTTTGAACAAGGATTGATCAGTATTTATGCTTGATAATAAATGCTGTTTGCGTTAGAGATCTTAGTAACTTAGGTAAAACTGTCGTATTTATTTTGGTCGGGCGGTAAGGTCATGATCGGTGAGCAGTAATTGGAAGATCCCTATGAGGGGGCGTCACCCATTACGGATGGGAGCGCGCGGGGGAGGTGGCCAATTGGCCCCTCAATGGGGAGGCGGTCCTGTCTAAGGAGAGGCCGCCGGAAGGAAAGGAAAGGTGGTCAAGGCCCCTTCCTGGATAGGAGGGGCTACGGCCCCTCCTGGGGAATTTCCCGGGGCCAGGACATCTGCGACGGCAGATGGGTAAGTTGTGTGGGGTGCGGGAGGGGGTTTACGCTACCTTTTAGACACCTCACACGAGTCCTCGAACGACCGTTGAATGGCGTCGAGTTTATTTGTGCCCCCGTCAAGTACAAAGGGAAATTGGTAAATGCACTTGAGGTACGCCTCTGTGCGGTCGCCCCTCTCACAAGTGAGGGGGGTATTTCTGGTTTAGGGATCTGACACCGGTTACGACCTTGCCGTTGGCCCTTAACGTTAGGATGTACAATTTCAAGTCAAATGTTTTGTAGGATGTTAGTTCGGCTAGGAGAACCTTTGTATTAGAGATCTGTTAAGGTTAGCCAACATCGTAATGTGGAAATGAAATTGTACATTATATGAAACTGTTATTTTAATGTTTTCTTTTTGTTTCATATTTTAATAAATACGGCCGGGAAGGGTGACTCCCTTCCCGCCTTCCAAAAGTTCAAGAACTTTTTCCGGTTTCCCAATTCTTGGGGATTGTGTTGAGAGGGGGTGGCGGGTATCTCGGCCATATGGAAAGGGGCGACCAATCGGTCCCCCCGAACGTATGGTCGAGTACCACGATCCCCCCGGGAAGCCATCTTGGGCGGGAGGAGAGTCTCGGCTGGTATGCCCGAAGCGGCGTAGCCGGGGCGCGCCTTTTTCCCGCCCTAGAGTGGGCTGGCCTAGACACCAACACGGCCGGCCACGCCCTTGGAGGCAGGCGGGGGCGGGTTCACGCCCACCCTGAAGACGGATAAAAGGAGCGGAAGCTAACAAAGCATCCTCTTGTTCCTGTGCTCTGAAGCTGCACCTCCCCGCTGCACGTGAGCTCGAGACGGAACGAAGAGCAATTTTGACCCACCCACCAGCCCCTGAGGACAGCGATTCGTTGTGAATACAGTTGATAGTATCTTTGATTTTCTCTGCTTTCTTGCAGGTTGTGATGATTGTCGTGATAGTTCTTAACGATGCAATAAAGATTGATGATTGTCAGTATATTTTGCTAATAAAGTAATTTTGAACAAGGATTGATCAGTATTTATGCTTGATAATAAATGCTGTTTGCGTTAGAGATCTTAGTAACTTAGGTAAAACTGTCGTATTTATTTTGGTCGGGCGGTAAGGTCATGATCGGTGAGCAGTAATTGGAAGATCCCTATGAGGGGGCGTCACCCATTACGGATGGGAGCGTGCGGGGGAGGTGGCCAATTGGCCCCTCAATGGGGAGGCGGTCCTTTCTAAGGAGAGGCCGCCGGAAGGAAAGGAAAGGTGGTCAAGGCCCCTTCCTGGATAGGAGGGGCTACGGCCCCTCCTGGGGAATTTCCCGGGGCCAGGACATCTGCGACGGCAGATGGGTAAGTTGTGTGGGGTGCGGGAGGGGGTTTACGCTACCTTTTAGACACCTCACACGAGTCCTCGAACGACCGTTAAATGGCGTCGAGTTTATTTGGGCCCCCGTCAAGTACAAAGGGAAATTGGTAAATGCACTTGAGGTACGCCTCTGTGCGGTCGCCCCTCTCACAAGTGAGGGGGGTATTTCTGGTTTAGGGATCTGACACCAGTTACGACCTTGCCGTTGGCCCTTAACGTTAGGATGTACAATTTCAAGTCAAATGTTTTGTAGGATGTTAGTTCGGCTAGGAGAACCTTTGTATTAGAGATCTGTTAAGGTTAGCCAACATCGTAATGTGGAAATGAAATTGTACATTATATGAAACTGTTATTTTAATGTTTTCTTTTTGTTTCATATTTTAATAAATACGGCCGGGAAGGGTGACTCGCTTCCCGCCTTCCAAAAGTTCAAGAACTGTTTCCGGTTTCCCAATTCTTGGGGATTGTGTTGAGAGGGTGTGGCGGGTATCTCGGCCATATGACTCTTTCTCAATAACTGAGTAATTAAGTTCCGGTCCACAAAGACACCTTGAGGCACAAGCAATAAGAGAATCATAACCATGCTTATTTTGCACTAATACTGCTCCCAGACCTTTGTCACTAGCATCGGTAAACACATATGTTGGCAAACCAGGAACACATGCTTGAAGACAGGGAGCTTTCTTCAACTCCTCTTTAATCTCATCAAATTCTTTTTTACAGTCATCAGACCACTCAAATATTACATTTTTTGCAGTAAGTCTTCTCATATTCTTTGTTTTAGCAGCAAAATGTAGAATAAACTTCCCATAGAACTCTACCATGCCAAGAAACGATAGTAACTCATCTCTACTAACAGGTTCAGCCATGTTATCAATGGATGTAACTAAATCCGACTTTGGAAATACACCTTCACTCTTAATACAGTGCCCAAGATAGTTCACTTCCTCTAAACAAAACTTGCACTTCTCCTTTTTAAGAGATAAACCAGCTTCAGACAACCTTTTCAACACTTTACACACTCGTTCATTATGCTCTATCATGCTAGCACCATAAATTAATAAATCATCTTGATAGCATTTCACCCCCTGAAGTCCTTTAAGAATATGTGTCATTATTCGTTGAAATACTGAAGCTGCTGATATTAAACCAAAAGGCATCCTTTTAAATTTAAAAGTTCCCATTGGGGTTATAAAAGCAGTCAAATCTTGGCAAGCGGTATCTAGTTCCACTTGGTGGTAGGCAGAAGCTAGATCTAAGGTGGTAAAGTACTTTGCCCCTTCTAATGTTCCCACAATCTCATCAATGTTGGGCAACGGAAATCTGTCTACAACTACCTCTTTGTTCAAGGCTCTTAAATCAATACATAAGCGAATCTCCCCAGTTGGCTTCTTAGCTATAACAATTGGAGCCAACCATTCTGTTGCTTCTACAGGTTCTATAATGTTGTTCTCAATCAATTTTTAAATCTCTTTTTGTACTTTACCTTGTTCCGCTAAAGGAATCCTTCTTACCTTTGCTATTATGGGAATTGCATTCTTTTTTAATTTTATGCAATGTTTGTAACCTTTTAAACATCCTAACTTTTCTTTAAATACATTTGGAAATTTCCCTGCAAACATCTCAGACAAATTTTCCACTTCTTGTATTTGCACCTGAGGTGAGGCATTCGGATTGAGTGTAACACCTAAATCTCGCTGGTCTCTCCAACTAATTAAGGCATCACCAAAATTAGTCACATAAATCTTACCAGGTATGATGCGACTTCCCAATTCAAGAGTAGAAAGAGTGAAATAACCTAATATTTTAATAGGTTTTTTCCCATAACCTAATGGTATGATATCGCTTTTGAAAAGTTTGACATTCTTTCCAAAAGTCTTATGTAATAACTCTTCATCAATCATGGTGATTTGGGAACACGAATCAAACTTAAACTCAATCATGGCATGATCCACTTTCACTAAGTGTGAGGGATGTTCTAATGGACCACTATTGACTTGGAAAGTTACAGTTTTCACCTGGGGTTGAGACCATCTCCTATTCACATTATCCCTCTTATTACTTTTAGTTCTACAGCATTTTGAGAAATGGCCTCTTCTACCACAATTATTACAAATGGATTTCAAAGCAGAGCAATTTGGCGAGTTAGCTAGATGACCAGTATTCCCACATCTAAAACAAGAAAATTTGTTAGAAACATTAAAGTTTGGATTGAAAGTATTCATTCCATTTTCATTTTTTTCTCTAGACATTTTTTCTTCTTCCTTTACTTGACATACAACTTCTTCAACTTTAGGTTCATTTTCCTTTTCAGGCTCATTCGTCTTTTCTTTTTTTCCTTTTAATTCATCTACGCATTTTGTCATATGTTCAACCTGCTTTGCTATAACCAGAACTTCTTCTAATGGTGGTTCATCTTTCAACCATAGTTCCTTTCGAATGCTGTCATGAGCACATTTCAATACAAATTGATCCCTTATTCTTTCCTCCAAGGTCTGTCCAAATTTACAAGATGAGGCCAACTTTCTTAGTGCAGAAACATATTCCTCACCTGACTCATCTCTCTTTTGCCCTCTTAAACCAAAATGATATCTTTCCATTATTGTACTCAATCTAGGAAGATAATGTCGATCCAATTGTTCAATTGCTATTTCGTACTCATTTAAATTTCTTTGTTCAGATGCAGTGAGTTCTGGTAAATCTTCTAACACATCTTGACCTTCACCTCCTAAACAGTGTAGTAATAACAAATGTTTCCTTTCTGCACTTAAGTTTGTGCCACATACTCTTGCATAGTTCGCAAAAATCTTTTTCCATTTTTGCCATTTTACATTTGGTTCACCTGGACTTGTTAAAAAAAATGCGGGTTGTGTTACATTCTGCTTTTTTTTTAAAAAATATATATTATACTTTTCCTTTTTAACTGAATTGAAATCCTTTGCTTTATTTTTCTTGTAATATTAATTTGAATGCTCCTTGTAATAATGAATAGAATGTCTCCTGTTATAACATAGAGAAGAAAAAAAAAATCCCTTGTGTGGATTCTTTAAAGAAATTCCATTGCAATTGTGATCTGTTCTGTAATAATTGCTTCTTTCTTTCTTCCAGATTCTTCTTCTTTTTTTATTGTTTATGTCACAATGCAATTATAAACACAGACGCTCTGAGCAAGTTCTTTACTAAAGAGTTTTCTTTTTGTTAATATTCTGAAAACGTCACAATGCTCTTTATTTCAATGACGCGCAAGAATTCTTGTCCTGCAGCTACTGCTCGCTCCACTGGAACACAAGTCAATTTCACATGAGGCCGAACGTTGTACGTCAATGACACGCAAAGGCAACATCATTGAAACGCACGGCCATTATGCTGCATCATTCAATTTCAGCGCGAGTGAACGAGCGAGTAGCGCGAGTGAATGCGCAAGCTTTTTCAAACTGTCATTTATTTATTTATTTATTTATTTATTTAGAAAGTTTTATATAGCGCGAACAAGATCTTTGCAGATATCAGAGCGCTTTACAGTAATAGCATGTAGCACGTAGCAGTTGAGGTAGTTAGGTACAATATGCATAATTACATAGGTAGGTCAAAGAACAACCGGAGGTAGATAATAGGTGAGGTAGTGTCAGTACACGGTACATAGTCAAACCGTTGCGCCAATAATATAAAAGTACAAAAGTATGCATATACTTATTTAAACGTGCTGCAAGTGTTTTTGTAGATAACATAAAGGTGGGCATAGTTGAGGTAGGTGCGTGCAGGATGTAAAGTCACACAGGTGCATCAGTAGTACAAAAGTAGGGATGGTTGAGGTGGTGTAGGTACAGTGTGCAAGTCAGACAGGTGCGTCAATAGTACATCAAAATACAAAGAGGGAACATATACAATCAAATAAGTCATAATACCAGTGGTACAAGTGGTACAAAGAGGGAACATATACACTCAAATAAGTCATAGTACAAATAGTACTAGTAGACCAAGGGGTCAGGCCGGTATTACGGAGCGGATTCATGAGAGATACAGGTTAATAGATCATGTGTATTTAGCCATGAGGATCGCTTTTACTTCTTTCTTAAACAGATTGTTGGAGGAGATGAGCCTGGTTTCAGGAGGAAGTGAGTTCCAGATCCTGGGCGCCATTCCTGAAAAGGAGCGTTTATAGGTTTTTTCCTTTCTGAATCTTCGAGGTTTCAGCAGGAGATTGTTTGTGCTTCTAGTAGTTCTAGAGCCACCCGAGATTGTCAGCTTTTGAGTAAGGTAGCTGGGCGAGTTATGGTGTACAGCCCTGTGAGTCATGCAGGCGATTTTCAGATGTATTCTGGCTTCAAAAGGCAGCCAGTTCAGGGATTTAAAGTCAGGGGAAATATGCGAGTGTTTTTTTGAGCCAGTGATGAGTCTCGCTGCAGCGTTAAGGGACGCTCTAAGGGGTGCCGTAGTTGTTAGAGGGAGCCCGCAGAGGGCGGTGCTTCCGTATTCTATGTGCGGGATGACTATAGATTGTACTGCAGTTTGGAAGTCTTTGGCTGGAAGGAAGGCTTTAAGTTTCCTCAAGGTATTGATTTGGAAGTTCGCTCCTTTGGTTGCCTTGCTGATGTGCTGCTGCATGTTGAGATTGGCATCAAGTGTTATGCCTAAGGATTTTGCTGAGTCTACGACGGTAGGTTGTACATTTAAAGCTGTTAACTGCTTAAGCCATGTTTGAGCCGTGGAGATTTTTGCGGGAGGAGAGATCAGGAGGAACTCAGTCTTCAGGGCATTGAGTTTGAGGTGATTCTCTGCAAGCCAGGACTGGGTGTTCCTGATCGTGGTGTTCAGAAGCATGATGTCCTTGGGGGATTGTATTTTGAGATAGAGTTGGGTGTCGTCGGCATACATGTGGAAGTGAACATTGGATGTCTGTAGCAAAGTAGTGAGAGGTTCCATAACTAGGTTGAACAGTGTAGGGGAGAGGGAGGATCCTTGTGGGACGCCTAGTGATACAGGTACCGGAGAGGACATCAGGTTGTTGCTTTTGAATCTTTGTGAGCGGTTGTGTAGAAAGGAGGTGAACCACTTGAGAACAGTCCCTGAGATGCCCATTCTTGTGTTTAACAGTTCGAGTAAATTCTCATGTTTAACTGTGTCGAATGCTGAGGAGAGATCCAGAAGGATGAGGAGGCAGGTATCGTTTTGGTCTAGGATTTGGAGGGCGTCGTCCACTATGTGCGTCATGGCTGTTTCGGTACTGTGCCCTGCACGGAAGCCTGATTGATGAGCGTTGAGGAGATCAAACTTGTCTATGTGTTTAGTCAGTTGTAGCTGTATGCATTTTTCCAATAGTTTGGCGAGGGTGGGAATGTTTGTAATAGGGCGGTAATTGTTTAGATCAGTGGGGTCTGCTGTTGGTTTTTTTAGTAGAGGTGTGACTTGTCCGACTTTAAGGGCATCAGGGATGGATCCTTGTTGAAGAGAGCTATTGATGATTTTAGTCCAGACTGGGAGGAGGAAAGGGGTAAAGTCTTTTACAGCGTTAGCAGGAAGAGGGTCAGTGATGTGATTGGATGGTTTCAGGGTGCTGAGCAGTCTGCCAATTTCTTCTTCGGAGTAGGTGCTAAAGGATGACCATGTAGCGTTGTTCTTTGGTACAGGTGCTGCTGTGAGTTGGGGGTTGGAGTAAAGGATTGCGTCATTGAGGAGATCGCTTCTTATGTTGTCGCTTTTTTGGTTAAAGAAAGCAGAGAATTCTTCACAGGAAGGTGTAATGCCCATGGTGCTGATTGTCTGGGGTTGTTCTTTGGAGAGCGCGCGGCATCTATTTCATTATATTTCTTTTATTTTAGTTATTTTAAGTCCCTCTTTTACAATTAACCTCCCGCTGTACTCCTCACCGTACGGACTTTTCTTCTAAATCGGTGATGGTTTTAAAGAGCTGCCGCTGGGAAGACAACGCTTCCTTTGATGTTAAATCCTCATCGCCAGTGTAAAATGTAGTATATTTCATGAAAATAAAGAATAGAAATCGAAGTAATCTCTCAGGAGCAATTTATTCGCCTCATCCACAAACAGCCAGAGTACAACTGTAAGAATTCACATTAGATTCTCCATTCTAAGAATGGTCACAAGGAAGGGATCTAAACTTTGAGGAAGCAAGAGCTTGTGTGTAAAGTAATCATTACACAAACCACATCCATTCTGGCTCTCTGATGCACTCGGAAACCCTGCCAGCTTTCGCTACAGTGACAGCAATCCAGAGACAGTGTTTTCAGCGAAGCCTGGTAGAAGGCGAGAAAATAGCCCTTTTTCTGTTTTGTTTTTCTTTTTTGAAACTGTGTGTACTCTTTTACAGCTAATCATTGGGTGATTTCAGTGGATCTTCAAAAGTGTTGGTAAAGAAAGTTGTGTCTCAGCCCTTCTGTTCTAAATTGCATCATTAATGAGCTGTCAGATGTTTCAATTGTGAGCCCAAGGTCATCAGAGGCAAATAACCTCAACCCTCAAGGTTAAGGCCTACAGGGCCGGCTTTAGGGAAGTTCAACAGGTGCAGCTACCCTGAGCACTGGCCTGTGGAGGTGGCGCTGACCTCAGGGGGGCGCTGTTTTTAGCAATAATGTATGATTGGAGAGATGAGGGGCACCTTTGCCCGGTGATAGTGAGAGAATCCAAAGAGGCGGTCATGGTGTATGGGGGTGCCAAAAATGATTCTCGCTCCGGGCGCCGCCAGCACTAAAGCCGGCCTTGAAGGCCTAGGAGCCCCTGTGTACACCGTTGCCCGCAAACAGGGTCTGACAGTGAAGCATCTTCTGCCAGAACTTATTATTTATTTTAAATTCATATTTGTATTACTTACTAATAGTACTATTTTGTATTATTAATTTTTTCCTAGGTGATTGATTACATATGTTGTTGAATCTGTTAATCCTGGTAAATATGTTACCGTAGAATGAGAGTATAGGGTTCCAAGTATGAGCTATCACTTCAGTGAAGTGAGAATGTAATAGGGATCCAGCTGCCAACCCTCTTGGAAAGTCTTATTAGTTGTCAGTGTGAAAGTCCTAACTTGCATACAGAGATTCTCCTTTTGCAGTTGTAGTAATATTTATTTAAGAAGAAACAGAAACTCTTGGTTTACACAATTAAAAATCAAGACATACAAAAATTAGGAGAATTGCAATCTATTTAATTCAATTGAAATGGAAATAATTATACAGAAACCATTATTTGTAAAGTATACTGGTGCTTTGATCGTTTAGCACCAGAAATCAGCTGGGTACACATGCCGACGCTGTTTCGATTCTCTTTATTCAGCAGGTTTTTGGGCAACATTGATCCTCCACGTGTGCAAAGACCTGTACTTCACAGGGTGTCAAAAACTCCAGTTTATTTCTAAGGAATATATTCACATAGCGTCCAACCATTCCATTGCACTGAAAGGTCAGTGTTTCTCCAGAAGAGATTGCAGTAACAATTGCACACCTAGAACGAGAAAAGATAAGGATCAGGTAAATGGTACATTGATTCCAGAATATGGACTAATACAAGAGTACAAAAATACTGAGTTATTCCTAAGTACAGATGTACTGTTCCTAACTGCCTATTAATGATTGTTGAAGATACATATATCATCAAGAAAAATAGATGTTGAATTAACAATGGAAATAAAATGAAACCTCGGAATACTTATGTTCATGATATTGTGGTAGCTGATATTCTGGGTAGAATATTTTTGCCGAACGATATTTAAAACTCAGTTTTCTAATAGAACACCAATCACCCCAACCGATAGCACAGGTTATTAAAAATGACAGGAAATGCTTCATTACTATAAAATGCCTCCACTTGACTAATGAAATAACAACCACAGCAGAAATTGCTGTCTACGGGAAAGAAGCTACTAACAGCTACTTATGTCCTCAACGAAATTCGTTGTAAATGCATGAATGGTAAAATCATATGTTTTTTACATTTAAGTTTAAGGTAAGTATATGGTTTTGGTTTTGGGGTGTGTGGGTATATGTTTTGGGGTTCAGAGGTATTTTAAGGGTTCAGGGTGGGTTTGGGTTATGGGGTGCACAGGGTTATTTTAGTGTATAGGATGGGTTTGGATTTTGGGGTGAAGGGGTATTTTTGGTGTTTATGGGGTTTGTTGAGCTTCTTTGAGGCTAAAACTCAGCAGGTCATCGTCCAGGCCACCATACTATCTAGGCTGGATTACGCTAGTGCTCTGTACTTAGGGATTAACAGAGACACAGCGCCTCCAAAGAATACAGAATGCGCCTGCCCGACTACTGTTGGGCTCCCCAGGACCTGTCACACTTCGGAGTTCATTAATAGACTTCATTGGCTCCCAGTGGAGAGGTGTGTTCTTTTTAAAGCACTGTGCATTGCCCACTGTATCCTTAACGCTCAATCCCCTGAAATCCTAGCATACCTCCTCATACCTCATATGCCCACTCGTCTCCTGCGCTCTGTCAATCAGCATTTGGCGGCCATCCCGCGGATTAAGAGAGCCAGAGCCCGGAAGACTCTCTTTCCGAGCTTTAGCTCCCAAACTCTGGAACTCCTTTCCAGTTACCATCAGAAGCATTCAAAATCATGCTGCTTTCCGCAAGGCCATTAAAACTCATCTGTTCTGTGAAACACTGGTTGCGGCGTTCCTCTGCCCTGTCATCCATCTTCTGTCTGAGCTTAGTGCTGGGATGCCCCTTGGCTGGGGCAGCCATGCTCTCTACAAATATTATAACAACATAACTTTGAAAAGGGAGAACATTGAATTGAAGAGTCAACTTAATAATTAGGTTAACTCTTCATTTTAAATTTCTCCTCACAGAGGCAAGTGGGGGAATATTGTCCCTAATCTCTGACCTGGGACCAGAACCCTGGGTTCCACGGAGGGTCTGAGGCAGAGACCCAAATGCAGAAAGCCCAGCTTACTGGTATTACTGTTGTGGCTACTGTGGGTCCTGCAACATCCTCTACTTCCTGGAATCTTGTTTGGATGGTGCTGGGGCTGGATCTGAGGTTCTGGTTTGGACAGCTGAAGTCTCCTGGTGCTGACTACTTGTAGTCAGGTGTACTCGCCCGGTACCTCAAGTTTTCCCAGCCCTTCGTGAGTGGAGTCCCTCAGGGGGACCATATGCTGCACTTGGTCTAACCGAGCTGCCTCCGCGGGTTTCCGGGGCCCACTCTTTGCGGCACCTGACTGCAGCTGCTGCACTCTTGCACTTGCGCACACAGCACAAACTTGCAATCGGCCGGGAGGGGTCTGGAAAGCTGCAGACTGAAATGATGCTCCTGTCCGAGTTGAGGGCTTATAGCTGGCCTGGCTAGGTTCCACGCTCCCGGCCACCTGGCCCCCGAGCTCCGGAGGATACGCCTAACTCTGCTGCAGCTGTGGCTGTGCTGGCGTCTGCACTGATGTCAGGCTTCAGGCTTCACATCTATTTAAACAGAAGTACTGTCTCTATTTTGGTTGGAGATCCCCTCCCCTGCTTTCCCTTGTCACTACCGGACAGGTTACTAGAGGAGGTGGTGTTTCCACTACCCTCTGAGGAACCTCTACTGCTCATGGCTTGGTTATCTATATTAACTAGATAGTCAAAACATTTCACAAATGTGACTACCCTTCAACTTGCATAGTCAATTTCATCTCTTTTTAGTTTTCTTTCCTTTCTTTGTTTAATATTCTGATGTTTCTGCACAATACCTTCCATGATTGCATAATTTTTCTTGGTAGGTCCTGGTATATTCGGTTCCGTAATCTCTTGTTCACCTCCTCAATTTCTTGTAAAAGTTTAGAAACTCGTCTTTCCAGCTTTTCAATCAGAATATTCATGAAATTAACATAACTATTTGTATCACCAAATCCTCATCCAGGTCATCATAAGAGGGTGTGATTTGTGATCTAAGACCATGTGTAATTCTATTTATTCTCAGATACTATTTCAAAGTGGTGGCATCCTACCACTTAAACATCTCTGCTTTCATGAGTTTTTCTCAAAGCGCATATATGTATCTATGAGGCCTTCTTTCCTTTTTGTATTGCCTTGTCCTATGGCATTCCAACTGTTACTCCTGCATTCAAGTTCCTGATAAGATCCACTGCAATTTCATCCCAATCTTGTGTGGTACTCTTTTTGTAGAAGTGAATTTTAAAATAATAATGAGTGTTTGATGAACATAAGTAGACTGCAAATGATAAGATTAATCTGTATTTAACATAACATGAAATGATATGGGATCATTTGACTGGTCTCCTATGCTGTTTGCTGCTCACCCTGATGCAAAAAGTAAAGAACCTCAGAATCATATTCAAACAAACTTTACTTTTACTCCTCACCAATATGTTTGTTCATGAATACTGTCAAGCTTAAGTATTCAAGCTGTACCGTAATTTGTGCATTTTATATCTCAACACTTCCGCACGTCTTTCTACCATCAAAGCTTTAGGGATGTGAGTGTAGTTGGTAAGAAGGTTGCTGTCATAATAAGTACAGCCCTGATGAAAGTAGTGTCCCTATTTGGGCAGGAAGGACTCCTGCATGGTAAACGTGTTCCCTGTAGTACCCAGACTTTTGCTTTGGCCCTGGTGCAATGCTAATCTAGCGTTTGTGCTGAAGCTAGACTTTTCCCTAGTAATGTAAGGGCAGAATCTGTTGTGCGAACTGGAGAGATGCAACAAGTGTGTCCTACAAAGAGGGAACTGGACTGCAGTCAATATACTGAATGCAGTGTAACATGTTTTATGAATCAGCAGTATGTCCAGATCTATTTCTCGGTATCAAGGAGAAATGAGTCTACTGTTGTTGTTGTTACATGCTGTATGGTTATGTGACACACAGAAGTTTGAACTTATATTCCAGGTGTGCATTAATTATTTGTATGTTCGGTAAATATTTGGCCCATATATGGTAGTAGGACTCTGTGTGTTGTATGCCTCTGAGTTCTGGAACCTGTGAGATTCACTTTTGATGAACCCAGTTTAACATGGCACAAGATGGAGGATAAGCATAGCTTGCGCTAGACAGTGGGATTGGAGGTGGCAGTAAGATGGAAGACATTGAAGTGAAGAAGGATGGAAATAAGGCTTCCCTTAGAAATCCAATAAGTACCTTGTTAGCAGAGGGTGGTTGATTAGTTCCTCCTGAGCACTGCCATTTGTTGGATGGCAGGTGTAAGAAATTGGGTTACTGATGGACTGGGGATGAGCCCTGGTCAAGCAACAACCACAATCCTTGTCAGGATAAAGCACAAGCAAACCCCAAGTTAGCCTGGGCTCATGCCCTTGGTAGCTTGGCACAAAGCAGTCAGGCTCAACTTAGAGGCAAAGTGTAAATTATTGCCGCAACACCTCCAACAGTCAAATAGTGAAAAGTCTGCAACAAAAGTTTCTCATACCAGGTTCCAAAAATAGAGCAAAATGTAATGAATAGAACAAGACTAAAATGACAAAACTCCTATCCGTAGAACTGGAGTTGTGAATTTAAAAAAACAATAACGTGTAAAAGAGCACCACCGCTGCTATTTTCTTTTGCTGTACCGTGTCAAAGTCAAAAGTTTAGGCCAACTGCGATGGAGCACAGGTTGACTACATTCAGCAAAGTCCTGCTTAAGTTTTACATTCTAAAGTTTTGTGTCAAGAGGCCCGTTTCTGTTGGACAGGGCTGCTGGATGCAAGGAAAAGGTTAGGGGAGGTTGTCAGCAAGGCATGAAGAGCAGGCGGAGCTTCACAGAGGAGTGGGCCAGAACTTTTCATTGTGTGTCGATGCTGCATTGTGAAGAGATGGTCTGGTGGTGCTTCAGTGGAAACAGTGCAGTCTCAGTGCGAACAGGCCAGTTCACAGGTGCAAAGAGCCCAAAAGCTTGATTTAAGCTCGCTGAGCCATTCCAAAGGTCCAGGAGCTGAATGGCAGCACTTGGAGGCCAAGAACACACTGCAGCTTATTTCAGGAGCTGTTTGGGGAACCTTTTATGTCCTTGAGGGTCAGGAGGACAGCAATCTAGCCTTTGGAGCCACTTTGGGGTCCTCCATTCAAGATGAGATTGAAGGTCCAGTTCTTCTTCCCCAGGCAAGAGGGCAGCAGGGCAGTAGCTCATTCAGAACAGCAGTCCAGCAGAGTGGCAGCTTTTTCAGCAGCATAGCAGTCCTTCCTCCTGGAAATGTATCCACAGGTCCAGAAGTGTACTGAAGAGTTGGTGTCTGAAGTCCTGTATGTATACCCATGTGTGCATTTGAAGTAGGGGAAAAGCTTCTAGAGGTTTCCCTTTGAAGTCCACTGGAATCCTCCTTCCCTGTCCTAGCTCTAGACTAACTACAGGGGGTAGGCAGCCCTTTGTATGGAGGCAGCACACAGCCTAATAAAGTGTTAGTGGAACTGTGCCCAGCTCCCCCTTCTGACCCTGCCAGTGATGACTCATCCAGGCACATCTAAGCCCCCTACTGCGTGTGGATGTCTAGGAGGAATCCACATAACTCAGCTGTTAGCTACAAACAGTCATTTAACCCAGGTATAGGCTACAGGCACTAACTGTCTAAGGGAATAAAATACCAACCTTTTAAAAGTGTAATTTTCTGAATTACACTTTAAAATCTGACTTCAGCATAAGTTAGGATTTTAAATTGTGATTCCAGAGAAACCTAACATAAACTGGTTACCTATTCCCATTTGGAAGTTACACTTATAAAATGTAATAAAGTAACTCCAAAATTATCATATGGGAGAGGTAGGCCTTGTAGTAGTGAAAAACAAATCCAATAGTTTTTCACCACCAGAACATGTAAAAACTGAAAGTATATTTTCTATTATTTTTTATAATAAATAGCAACCTGTGCTCTGGGCTATCCAGGGCCTACCCTAGGAGTAACTTATATGTATTAAAGAGGAAGGTTAGGGCCTGGCAAAATGTTTATTTTGCCAGATTGTAATGCCAGGTATACTGCACACATAGGTGGTGATGGCAGGCCTGAGACATGAATAAACAGTCTATTTAAGTGAGTGGCACAACCAGTGCCGCAGGCCCACTAGTAGCATTTAATTTACACGTCCTGGGTACATGTGGTACCACATTACTAGGGACTTAAAAGAAATCAGATTTGCTAACTGGGGATAAGCCAATATTACTATGTTTTAAGGAGTGAGCATATGCAGTTTAGCACTGGTTAGCAGTGGTCGAGTGCGTAGAGTCCAGAGGTCAGCAACAATGAGATCAGAATAGAGGAGAAAGGCAAAAAGCTTGGGGGAAGACCACTGGCAGGTCTAAAAGTAGAGGTGATGATTGGGACTGCTGTTTCTTTGTTCAAGGTGAGGAAGATTCTATCCAAGGCCTTCTCTTTTGTCTGTCTCTATATATTGCTTCAGGAAGGCTGATGACTGCCAAATGCACTGATTTCTCACTCCATTGTGCCCCTGTTTTAGATACATCTGATGTAAAAGCCACCACCATGCGCAAAGGCTGTGTATGAGCAGCAGCTAGAAAATATTTGAAAGAGAACCACCCCAAGCTGGCTCTGAAGTATTAAACAGTGGATCCAAATCCCCTTTCTGGAAAATATTTATTAAAGTGTGAGAAAACCACCTAATGTGTTCCAATTCCAAGGTCTTAATGACTAAGGAAGGGAATGCTTGCTGAGTAGTCGAAGAGCTGAATTGCGATCAAGGCTGTGGTCTGATAAACACCCAAAGGTGAGGGGACTTAACCAGAACTCTGCATTGTCTACTAGAGAAGCTGAGAGTCTGCCTATTGTCCTGAAGTGTGTCTGTCTGCTGAGAGGGAGAAGGAGGGACGCATTCAGCTCTATTTCATTACATGCACTATGAGAAAATACCCCGTTTAATGTAAACTGATTGGAAACACTGCTTTGGCATTGTGGGGAATAACAATCTTATGCGTGGTGTATTCCAAGATTTGTGCCTTAACTGTTGTTGCTGGCTGTAGAACTCTGTGCACTTTAACCCCTATTAACCAGTAGTAAAGTGTCTATGCTCCCCCTTCCAAATGTGATGACATTGGTATACACCTGATTGACATATTTAACTACCAGTAAGTCCCTAGTATATGGTACATAGTGCACCCAGGGCCTGTAAGCTAAATGTCACTAGTGCACTGTAAGCAGGGTTCCCATTGTAGCCTGATTGTGGCAGTTGAAATACTGTAATACAACCTATAACAAAACTACTTTTGACAGATCAAAACCTTCCTTTACAATATTAATAAGTCACCCCTATGTAGGCATTATTGTCCATAAGACAGGGTGCCTGGTATTTAAAATTAGGACATGTAGAAATGTTATGTTACACACATACGTACAGGGAATAGGCTACAAAAGCAATTTTCACTGTAGCAAGGATTTCTGTCCAGAGGAAAACACTGAGTTACATTGTTACATTTAATAATGGTCATTTCAGTTTAGAAACAGCTAGAAATAAAATTCAAGGACGCTTTTAATGGTCATGAAAAATCCAATTGGATGGTAAGATCATATTCTAATATTTATTAAAGACAAGATACTTTTTGGAAGATATCTTTTGTCTTCCTGTGGAGGCCCATTTGCATCAGCTCTAACTGTCACCTAGCAACTGAATAGCCCTTTGATGAGGTGTGAAAACTGCTTCTACAGCTGATACAAAGACATTGGCTGTGGGGAGGTGTTGTTGTCGATCTGACAGGATGCATTTTCTAATCAAAGGAGAAAGGATCACTCATCCTGCACAACCTTAGGTATGCAGGAGGAACGGGGGAAGTCCCAGATAAAGGACCCTCATGCACGTGATGGGTATGGTGGTTTTCGAGCGGTATATCTTGGTTCTCCACTGTCTAATCACGTGTGTGCATAATCATCAGGTCAATCAGGTTATGCAGGACGAGTGATCCTTTCTCCTTTGATTAGAAAATGTATCCTGGAAACTGAAGGGATCATCCTTTCCACCTCCCCCTCTTCTGATTAGAAGATCTGACCGGATGAGCAGTGGGCTGGATGCAGAAAGGCTGGATCACATGTGTCACAAGCAAATGCTAGCTGACACCTGGATAGGCTTCTTCCTCTTTTCCCCATCAGGCAGGCATAAATCCCAGTGGCAGGAAAGCTGCTCCCAGAACTGGTGTAGTATGATCACAGAGTAGGGGCTGCTCATTTCTGTGGCCACACTTCTGGTGTAGACTCACAGGCTCTGCACAATGGAGAAGGGTTTCACTATCTTTGATTTAAGCACAGAGGACACACAGTATATGCTTTAAAGTGGATGGACAGGGTTCCCCTTGGGAACTTATCCCTTATTTGTTAGGGAGGAGTCAGGAATCTCCTCCACCCAAAGGCTAGTACCATACATAAAAGTGGTATCCAATGGGCCCTCCTGAGAACACTACTTGAACGTGGAAGACGCTAAAGAGGACTGAACCTGCGATTTGGGACTTGAGAAGAGCCTGATGAACTGGACCTGCTCTCTCTTGTATTCATGATCAAGAGATGGATTTCGAGCGTCAGAAGGCAGACCGCCTGCTCAAGCTACAGGACACAACAAGCTACAAGAGACTTTTCTTGCAACTGCCCAGCTGACCAATGGCAACTGGACCTTCCTTGGACCCTGTCTGTGGCCTATTCTTGACTGAGTCTTAACACCCAAATTCTACCCAAAAGGTCTTAGACCATTGTGTGGTGTCAAAGTGTACTTCTCCTATCACCCTTGAAACCTCAGACTTAGACACGTTTATGCTCCAAAGACCTCTTGAAGACGGGTAAATACCTACCAATCGGACCTGACGAAAGTGCATTGCCACTCTGAAGAATATGCAGCTTTCTCCCACTCAGACCCTGATACCGGTCCCAGGATGCTTGTTTCCAGTCCAGAGAAGACTTGGCCAGGCAGTTCGGACAGGACTGTTCCCAAAGGGAGCAGGGTCAAGATTGATTTGCCTATGGCAGTGTCCAAACTGGAATGAGATGTCAAGAAAAAAGGCAATGGATTTAACCAAGATCTGTGACTGGGGGTGAATGTATGAGTTGTTCAGCATTCCGTCCATCAACTTTTCTTTTTACATTTTTCACCCTATGTGGGAAGGATATGCCCTGACGTGGGTCCCTTACTCGCTATGCCACCAGATTCAAGCTATCCAGGATGATGAGGAGTGATTCCCCAAAATTGGTCCCAGGATGCTTGCTTCCAGTCATGGAGGGACCCCGCCGGACAGTTAGGGTTGGACTGTTCCATAGGGAGCAGGGTCGAGACTGATTTGCATATGGCAGGGTCCAAACTGGAGTGATGTAGCAAGCAAAAAAAGATTGATGTAACCCAGATCTTTGACTGGGGTGAATGTTTGATTTACTCAGCATTTCGACCATCAGCTGTCCTTTTTTGCATTTGATGCACTAAGTGGGAAGGGTATGCCCTGACCTGGGTCCTGTGCTTGTTATGCCACCCAATTCAAGCACTTCCAGGATGCTTGTTTCCAGTCCAGGGAGGACCTGGCATGGCTGTTCGATCTGGACTGTTCTCCTGAGGAGCAGGTTCAACACAGATTTGCACATGGCAGGGTCCAAACTATAATGATGTAGCGAGCAAAAAAACAATGGATTTAACCCTGGATGTGACTGGGTTAAATGTTTGATTCGTTCAGCATTCCGTCCATCATCTGTCGTTTTTGCAGCTTTTTCACAGCAGAAAATCTGATTCAGTGGGACCTCGAAGAGAAGGTATCTGGCTTCATGGAGCCCTCATTGGCTACAACCTTCAGCCTAGCCCCGCTAGAGAAATCCAAGGTCGGAAAAGGTGACCTTGTCTAAACATTGAAATCTTTGCCAGGCGAAAGTACTAGAAGAACCCGGCCAGTGAGGAACTTTTCTGAGGACATGAATTTATGATCCCCTTGTAATTCCTATGGCCAGGAGGCTGCTTTCTCCTCACCTGCTGCCCTGCTCGCTCTCTGACCCTTTACACAAGAGGCATCAGCACACGCATAGAAGCCCCGCACCACACACTAGCAGTATCAAACGTTTTTCCCACCCTTTCCCAACTATAATGGACAGCTCACTCAAGGGACCAGGGCGCCTTTTGGCGCAGTGGCAAAGTTACAGGCACACATGGTCACTGGGGACAAATCATCTGGCCCTTTACACAGCTGCAGTGTAGGAAAAGCACTATACATTTACACAACGAGGTAGCAGTTACTGATTAGCCAGTAGAAAGTACTCCAGTTAAGTATGGTGCAAATCTAAAAAAAATCCGAGATTTCGCAGGAAAATCAGCGAATTCGCGGATTGTTTTGCGATTTTGCGTGATCCGCAAAATTCACCCAAACTTAGTAAATAGTAGATACAGTTCTACCATGGTGCTAAGCCAGTACTCCAGTTGAGTAGAGGTATTGCACAAAACTGTGGCATCTTCGTGGATAACTATGCAGGCACCCGAGTTGAAGTTCAAATTCAGTAACGTTTTTAATCAGCCCAAAACATTAGTGAGCACGGTCAAGGCTGGACAAGTGTGCTTTAACCCCATCCCTGCCGTCGGAAATTAGCTGTAATACTCGAGGGAGGTCTTTGCATCCATGAGTTTCTCGAGCGCAATCCCCTTGTAGTTCCTGTGGCCAGGAGACTGCTTTCTCCTCACCTGCTGCCCTGCTCGCTCTCTGACCCTTTACACAAGAGGCATGTGCACACGCATAAAAGCCCTGCACAACACACTAACAGTATCAAACGTTTTTCCCGCCCTTTCCCAACTATGATGTACAGCTCACTCAAGGGACCTTGGTGCCTTTTGGCGTGGTGGCAAAGTTACCGGCGCACATGGTCACTGGGGACAAATCATCTGGCCCTTTACGCACCTGCAGTGTAGGAAAAACACTATACATTTACCCAACGAGGTAGCACTTACTGATTAGCCAGTAGAAAGTACTCCAGTTAAGTATGGTGCAAATCTAAAAAAAATCCGAGATTTCGCAGGAAAATCAGCGAATTCGCGGATTGTTTTGCGATTTCGCGTTATCCGCAAAATTCACCCATACTTAGTAAATAGTAGATACAGTTCTACCATGGTGCTAAAACAGTGTCTATATGGAGGCATATAAACAAGGCAGTAATCTGGTGTACTCTTACTGTGCAAAAAACAATGTTATTCTTGCAAAGAATACATGTGCTGTGATATTCAGCAGACAGAAGCACATATATGTGATGACTCTTACTGTGCAAAACCCTAATCTAAGTGTACCTAGAGGGTGTGTGGGTGCTAAGAATCCCCCAAAGGGATGATTCAACCCCATTATCTGGCTGGAGAGAATGTGAGAGCCCGTCTTGGTCACAAACTGGATACCCCCTCACAGCGATGTCAGACCGCTGCGTGGTTATCTCTCTGCTTGCAGGAACCCTCGATATCAGTTGAATTGCCCCCTCTGTAAATCTGTCAGGATATTAATTATTTATAATAAAAAGCAGCCCTGCGAGCATCAGCAACCGGCACAGGTAAACGCGGTGGGGCGGGCGGGGTGGGGGGTGTCAACAGACGACGGAATAGGTATAATTAAATAAATAAATAATACCTATTCCGTTGTTTGTCGGCTACCCCCTTGTTGCGCTCTGCTCCGCTCACCACTTTTATCTGTGCCGGCCGCCACTGCTGGTGATGTATATTGTAGATTTGCTATGTTATGGATATGTAGATAGGTCTTTCACCCCGTGGATGAAGATAGAACACCATTTGCATATAGTGTGCACAGAGGCCTTGTACATAATGTTCGAGGCATCATGATAATGTTGTGTGAAGCTGGATGTGTAAACTAAGTTGTTTCAGAGAAACTAATCCAACATTGTCTTGCAAGCAAATATGTGCAAAAGTTCACAGCAAAAATGTTATAGTGAAAAATAGGACAGTGTAAGAAATTAGCAGCATCACTACATAGGCCTAACCTGGGAACATAACAATATGTCCCCTCACCTAAGTAGCTAGGGGGACATATAACCGTTTTTCTATGTCAGTCACTGCCAGGAAAATCTGGTGGTAAACGTCAGTGAAAAATGCTCAATGATCCACTCACCATGAAAAAAACATCCCACGGCGAGGGGGGTATTGTTTTTTAGTTTTCAAAAACAATATCTCGCTCTGGGAGTTTTCTTTTGAAAATAAAAAAAATTTACTTTGTCGTACTGCTCAGTCATGTTACAATCCACTTTGATGGTGGTTCCTGTCAATGTTTGAAATGTTTGCTGGCCTGATTTCAAAATTTGGCATTTGGGTCCTCTGCCAGGGCAGTAGGCTGATTTAATCTATTGCCCTGGGGATGTATGGCTCAACTGCCAAATATTAAATCAGTCCCTAAGTCAGAAGGTAAAACTTAACCAGGTCAAATCTGGTTTCTGTATCCTGCCTGTGCTCCATTGTGGTCGGCTTTAAATTGTGCCTAGGTACCAGTCAAATGCAACCAGATGACCCTAGTTGGCGCTCAGTACTTTTGGTCTCTATTTTTAATTTACATTTTAAAAATGTATATCCCTGATTTCATTTGTGTTATTTTATTTACTAAAATCTCCATTTTTCTAAATTGGTTTTGGATTTTTCTTGTGTTGCATTTTGTCCATACTTTTGTTTTGGTCCTGCATAAATACTTTACACATTGCCTTCAAGTTAAGCCTGTCTGCTCTTAGCCACAGCTACCAGGAGCTGGAGCTCAGGTTTATTTAGTGACTTCAGTGGTTCACACTGACAAGGATTGTTATTATTACTTGAGGTGAGCAGTCACACCCTCAAATAAAACTCACATTTCTTACAAGCATGGGTCCTTCATAATTGAGCCTATGGTACTATTCGGGATCTATTGTTTGTCCACTTGTTAAATTGTTGTATTTTCTACACAATCTCCAGACATAAGAGCTTATTTACAAGCCCCTTGCCCCACCAGAGCATCACTTTTATTATGGGAAAAAGTGACGCACCGGCGGCCCAGGGGGCTTGAAAATTAGCCCCATAGTTCCTTCATGCTTTATTCCTGGAGTCCCTTCCCATCGTGCCCTTTCTTAATAGGCACATTTCTAAAACCTGAATTCTTCCTTCATTGTGTTTCTTATCTGGATCGTTCAGAACCCAGATCTTCAAGGGGCTGAGGCAGCCCTTGCTAACGTCGGTGTAAAGATACATCAGACTGCTCAAGTCTGAATACTCTACAGTTAAGCCATTCAACATCATCTCTTTGACAGCTTGTGAGCCCATGTGGTGTGCTACTGCAAGGGATTCCTCAGACCCAGTGACGATTTTGGAGAAGCTCAACTAAATTGGATACTCTGGAGGTGAAAAAGAAAGTTAACAATACAGACTAAATGTCTTTGTTCGAGGATAGCAAGTGGAGAGGCTATTGACACACAGTGACTAGCTTCACCCAATTTTCTTCATTCTCTCCTTGTTTGGACCCCACACAATTTTGGTCTTTAAACTTAATGTTTCAACAGGGAGGTTGTTTGTCTTTTCTTTTGAGGGGTTGGGTGGGTCAAGGGATGAGGGGGGATTTGAGGTGGGGTGACCTTATTATGTTATTTCCAACCTATGTAGTTCAAGTTATAAGCGGGAACTTTACAACAGATGCTTTCAGTACTGATATTGTATCGTTGTGATATTGAAAAGTCAGACTGCATGTCATAAAGCAGGTTCTATGTGTGCCCAATTTTTAGGAGCTGACTTAAGTAATTCCAAGCTCATGCAGTATTTGTCAGATCAAATGTTATATGACTGAACAGTGTGAATGTTAATTTCTTATAAACACGCTCATTGTGAGATATGGGGGCCATATGCGAGAATCCAAACAGGCAATGACCCGAAATAGCAAAAACCAAGTCAAATCAAGCTTACACCAGACAACGTTTAAAGTTTTGAATCATTATAGAGGACACACATATGGTTAGTCAGTTATTTATATCAAAACTATAACTATACATGTGTCTCACCTTTACATATTCTGAGGGATTAACTTACCTGTGAATTTCAGGAAATTGAGGTTGGCAAAGGAAACAGACAAAGGTCATTTACAAGATGAGGAATGAATATTTGCGCTCATGGCCCTATGTGAAACGGCAATCACAAATTGGCTTCGTCTCATACTCTTTAAATACCTCCATAGGCTATACCTTACGGTGAGAGACTATAACACTGTCGCAAAGTACCAGGTCCAGAATCCTTACGTTGTCCATCAGCAATATAAAACTTTATACACAGAGTCTAGACTTGTTTGGCTTTGGATCCCTTTATGTCAGACATTTTCTGCAAATCCTGGTCTATTCTGCGGCGACCAGTGGACCAAAGTCGCTTATTGTCTCAGCTAAACTTTTTGACGATGAGGATTTACAAATGCAGAGAAGACATTTGTGAGACTTTTTTTAACATTGGGTAAAAAAGACATCACTCAGACCTGGAGATGCCGAACATCCCCAAATGTCACAGTATCGAAATGTAGCCTGACTGATACTGTATCTTCAAGATCCGCATATACAAAGATTGGGGCAATTCCCAAAACAACAACAAAAATAAAACAAATGGGAGAAGTATTATGCAGAAGGAAAAAATAATGGACCCATGACAAAACTTTACACCTGCTTAAAGTCACATCAGCAATGGGTCGCATGACATGCATACACAATCACACTAAACCATGTATCTTTATTTATTTTTATTTTATACAACTTTTTGAGCGCGCGATTACCCGGGGGTGTCTTGGCGCTAGACAGAAGATCAAAAAAATAGAACTAGGGTTGTAGATGAATTAGCTTAAACTATTGGTTAAATAACCAGGTTTTTAACTGTTTCCTGAAGAGAGTTAATGTGGGAGTGCTCTTAATTTCTTAATTTGATTGGGAAGGGCATTCCATAGTTTGGCCGTTGCAATTGAGAAGGATCTGTCTCCCCATGTGTTTTTCTTGTTTTAGCTATCTCCAGGAGATTTGCCTTTGCGGACCTGAGAGAGCGACATGGTCTATATGGACAGAGGGCGTGTTTTAAGAAAATTGGGCCTTTTTCATGGATGGATTTGAAGGCTATGCACAGAGCCTTAAATTGAATTCTTTGCCTCACAGGTAACCAGTGAAGTTTTCGGATGATATTTGAAATGGGTTTAAACTCAGGTGATCCGGTGGCAAGTCTGTATTAACTAGAGTTTGTTTAACACCTGTTCATTAAGCAAGAGCGCATTGCAATAATCAACTCGAGACATGAGTAATGTAGAAATCAAGGTATTGGTAGTATTTACAGGAAGGTAAGGTTGTAGTTTTTTAATCATTTTTAACGTGAAGAATGAAGCCGAGACTATGGAGTTTGCTTGATGTGCCTAGGAGAGTTTATTATCAAAGATCACTCCTAGGTTCCTGACCTTGGTGAAAGGGACGGGAGAAGGTCCAAGTTCTTGAGGCCACCAGGTAGGGGACCAACTAGGGGTGAGCTTACCAAATACCATGACTTCGGTTTTGTCTGAATTGAGCTTTAAACAATTTTTACTCATCCAGTTACTAATGGCAAGCATTCCTCGTTGGAAGTTATTAGCTACTTCCAGACCGTTGTTATTAATAGCCAGGACAAGCTGCGTATCGTCAGCATAATATGTAACTGCTAGGTGATGAGCTTTAATGATCCTTGCTAAGTCCACCACATAAATGTTAAAAGGTGTTGGACTCAGCGAGGATCCCTGGGGGACACCACAGGGGAGAGAAAAGGAGCAGGAGGAGTATCCGCCCATGGTCACCGATTGTTCCCGGTTAGCTAGAAATGAGGAAAGAAGGGAAATGACGGTCCCAGATACTCCGGATTTTTTGACACGGTCGATCAGGATGGAATGATCGACCGTGTCAAAGGCTGCGAAAAGATCGAGCATTATAAGTACCGCTGCACCTCCTTTATCTAAGATCATTCTGATCTCGTCGGCCGCTTTTATTAATGCCGTCTCCGTGCCATGACCCTTTCTGAATCCAAACTGCGAATCGTCAAGACAGTTGTTATTGTTGATGAATTCAGAGATCTGACTGTTCATGGTTTTTTCTATGATTTTGGAAGGAAAGGGGAGACATGCTATTGGCCTGTAGTTCGTTACCTTAGAGGGATCTAGCATGGATTTTTTAAGTAAAGGTTTTATTACTGTTCTTTTCCATATGGAAGGATAAATACCTGAGGTGAACATGGTATTAGAGATGTAAGAGAGTGTTTGGGCTAGAATAACAGGAGCCAGTTTAAGTACTGAGGGAGGACAAGGATCATTGAAAGAGCCAGAGTTAATGGTCATCATGAGTTTATGAACCAGTTCTGGTGAGACTTGGTCAAAAGAAAAAGTGGGTACATTAGTAAGAGTGGGGTCAGAGGTGGAATAGTAGATAGTGGTGTCATGGTTAAAGTTATTGAATATTGAATATATGTCACAAACGTTGTCTTGAGAGTAAGTTGACAAGGCATCACACATGGATTGAGAGGCCTCTATAGAAGTAGATTTGTCCTGACCTGTGAAATGTGATACAACCTGATAAAGTTGTTTAATTGAGTCTCTATTTGGTTGTTAAAGAATAAACTTTTCTGAGTGATGATCATGTGTTTGTATTTAGTTAATTGCTCTCTAGAACAGATCTTTTCAAGATGGTCATACTTTTGACGGCATTTACATTCTTGTCGTCTGCAATTTTGTTTTTCTAGCCTAAGACACTCAGTGGACCATGGGGCAGAGTTAGATTTTCTATTAGTAGATCTTTTTTTAATAGGAACCGTGGTGTCAACTAGGCTTTGAAGGCAATTAGTAGAGCTGATGGCTACAGTTTCAGGATTAGAATTGTTAATATCCTGCATAGCGTGTAATTTATTCTTGAAGTCGTCAATATTGATACTTTTCCATGATTTGAAAGTATTAGTATTATAGGATTTGGAGTGGGGGGGACGTAGAAGGGAAAATGTTAAAACATATAGCTGAGTGATCGGTCCATGTGAGGGGCAGTATTTTCTATATAGAGAGAGATTGGAAAAAATTCCATCTAATGTATGTCCTGCTATATGCGTAGGAGAATGGATAAGTTGATTTAATCTTACTGCATCCATTTCAGTGCAAAGAGGGATGGTATCAGGATCGTCACAGAGATTAAGGTGAGAATTAAAGTCACCTAAAATGGTGAAGTTATTTTCACCTGCTACAGGCTCAAGGAAATGACTTAGAGAGGATAGAAATGTTGAGCGAGAACCCGGTAGACGGTAAAGCAGGAACCCTCGAAAGGAACTAGAGTATGGGGTGAAAAATGTGAAGTTGTGTTAATAATTATTGGCTCTGTTCGTATAACAAAGGTGTTGCGATATATTATCGCTATTCCACCGCCTTTTCTTAAAGGTCTATCATGTATGATATTTGCGAAACCCTCCGGCGTAGCCGTGGTAAAATCAGGGTCGGAGGCTTGGTCACCCCAGTTTTCAGTTAGAAATAAAATATCTAGATCCCAGTTATCAATGAAGTCGGCTATTTCATACCTGTGTTTGGGGAGAGATCGTACATTTAGAAGTGCCACTTTAATGGTTTTAATAGACTTCATATGTGTAGATTTAGTGGAACCCTGTGAATAGAAATTATCCAAAGTTTGGAAAGAGCAATGGGGGCAGGTATAGGGAGAGTTATTTAAAAGACATAGGTCTGTGGGAATACAGGGATTGATAAAGGTATTAAGCGTTTTGAGATAGGAAGCTTTGTACTGTAATCGGGGGGATAAAAGGCATGTAGTAAGGGGACCAGGGGGGGGTGGCCCTAGGCCTGGAACTGGGGCAGACCGGCGCAGACATGCCCGCCTTTGGCGAGTCTTCGGCGCGCCTGCTGCGCGAACTGGATGGGGGAGTCATTTTATGCTGGTGAAGGTGGGAGGGTCGAGCAAGTAATCTGCTCTCCTCTGACTCACCCAAGATGGCGTCCAAAATGAAGAGGTCTGAGGCCGAGCTTAATCAGCTGCTGTTGGCCAAAATGAAGAAGCAGGCGTGCGTGCAGATATTAGAGTGGGTAAGTAAGTGCCCAAAGTCAAATTAAAAATGCAAAGTTGTGAATTTTAAAATCGCTAGTTCGCTAGTTACAACGTTCCCGGCTTCTGCCTCAGAAACCTAGATTCTATCTGTCAATACCGCGAGCGCCTGGGAAATGCGGCTTTTATGCTGGTGAGGGTGGGAGGGTCGAGCAAGTAATCTGCTCCCCTCTGACTCCCCCAAGATGGCATCCAAAATGAAGTGGTCTGATGCCGAGCTTAATCGGCTGCTGTTGGCCAAAATGAAGAAGCAGGCGTGCGTGCAGATATTAGAGTGGGTAAGTAAGTGCCCAAAGTCAAATTAAAAATGCAAAGTTGTGAATTTTAAATTCGCTAGTTACAACGTTCCCGGCTTCCGCCTCAGGAACCTAGATTCTGTCTGTCAATATCTGAATGTGACCTCATAATCTGACCTCATAATCTGACAGCAAAGTAAACATAATTTGCTGATGTGTTATTTGCATTTGTGATGTGTTTTGTTAATGAGAACATTTTAAAACCTCAATAAGGAAAACTATAAGGAAAAAAACAGTACCGACTGAAAGTTCTGCTTTGAGAAAGTAGTTTATTACTTGTTGTGGATTGTCTTCAATCACTAGTATAAAGTCACTATCCTATTAAGTCCAATCAGTTGTTTCAATAATTTCAACCTGAGCTCTGCCTGTGGTACGGTGCAAACAGGCTTACCATAAGGAAAATGCTTTAAGCATTTGGAAGTACCAAATAAGTTGAAAAGTCTACAACAAAATGTAATAGAAATCCCACTCCAAATTATTGCAAGAAAGAAAAAATGTAACAAGCAAAGTGACACCAAATTAACGAAAATCCAATAAGGGGAAACAGAGAAATAAATGTGTAAATATTTAATTGAAAACAGTGCCAAAAAGCAAAAAACCACAATGGTAGCCAATGGTTACCATAGATCGGTTCGTAGTTGCAGTTATAGGCCAACCACAATCAATCCTGTGTAGGATACGCTAAATAGATTTGCACCGCTAGGGCCTGGAAATAAGAAAGCTAAAAAAATCTGAAGAGGGTCTTTGTCATTTTCTGAGCAGAAACTCTTCTCAATGCAAGACAAACCTGAAATCTGCCATAGAACTGACGGTCGGATACTGTCTTGAAGTTATGGAGCTAAAATCTGCCATAGAACTGCCGGTCAGATACTACTGTGAAGTTATGGAGCTCTGGAATAAAGGTTTTGAAAAAGTTCCCAAAGTTCCATTATGTGCTCCAACAATGACAGTGCCACACTTCCAAGGACTCCAGGACCTCAAGTCCTAGAGAATCTCACAGTGTAAGGCAGGGGGCACTTGCAAAGTTCAGTCCAGCTCCAGTTGTCACTGGTCTGCTGGGATTCTTCATAGGAATGTACACTACAGCTTTAGCATGTTAATGGAGTCACCCAGTGGATAAACCATATGAAGTTATGGAGCTCTGGAATAAAAGTTTTGAAAAAGTTCCCAAAGTTCCATTATGTTCTCAAACAATGACAGGGCCACACTTCCAAGGACCCCAGGACCACAAGTCCTAGAGACTCTCACAGTGTAAGGCAGGGGGCACCTGCAAAGTTCAGTTCAGCTCCAGTTGTCACTGGTCTGCTGGGATTCTTCATAGGGATGTGCACTACAGCGTTAGCATGTTAATAGAGTTACCCAGGGGATAAGCCATATGATACTGGGAGATGTTTCTGTCCTTGGATTTCTAGTGGGAGGAGGTCGGATCTTCTCAGGTCATAAATGCCAAGTGCAGCAAGTTCAGTCTGCCTTGTATGCTTGTGCAAGTCTATCAGTGTTTTAAGGAAGGCCGAGTGAGGGTCCAATTTTGATGTGCGTAGGAGAGTTGGGGACTCCCTTAAACAGTCATAGTTTATCTCTGACCATGGAGTAAAGGTTCTTAGTACTGGCTGAAATACGTTTGCAGTGGATCCTGTTTTCTGTACTGCAGACAGACCCAAAAATCAATGTGTAAGGGTAAATCCAAAATAGAGAAGGTCTTCGGCCACACAAAAAAAGGGCTCTGCGGCTGCAGGTTCGAATAGGGAGTGTACTATGGTAATCCTAGTGTCCTTCCACAGATAACTCTAAGATTTAGTTTGAAGCAGGCACTGTCCCCACAACAAACCCAGAGGCTGATGTCTAGTAGGACAAAACATGGTCCTTTAGCAACCAGGCAGGGTATACACAAGAATTGTTCTGGCATCATTCTTGCTCTCCTTGAAGGGTGCACAACTTTTACATGTTCTTCAGACAGAGCTGTCATCCAAGAGCTGACATTTTGGTGTCAACAGGAAGGGCAAGGCCAACACCCTGCACATTCTATTGAGCTTATAGGAGTCATCTCTGCCCATTCAGGTCAGCTTATTGTTCTTCTGGGTGGAATTTCACACCATTTTCACACCTCTTTTCGGGCTGAGAATAGGCAGGGAGTCGGTGAAAGCTAATACTAATTAGCCTTCCAAAATATCAGGCAGGTAAAAGATAACTTTCTAAAATTTCGAAAAATGATTTTTTGTACTATTAAGCAAACATCAATCTTCACCATTGAATTAGATTTTTAACAGCTATTAAAACTAATGGTTTTATTTTGTTCTAGCTGGTCCCATTGGCGAGATACAGTATTAGTATTTTAATCTGCACTCTGGTTTTCTACATAGGACAGCTAGGTCTGACACAGTGAAAATAGCTTTAGGGCTTTGTTTCTCTCGGGACATGGTAACATACATTTTCTACATTTGCCACTTTTAATAACCATGCACCCTCTCTTATGCACCATATACCAAGGCCATTTAAGTAAGTTAAATAAGCCAGTCAATGGTTAGCAAATGTCCACATCTGTTATGGGTCAGAGCACATACACTGGGCACTTCCCAGTGTGCAGAGTCTAAAATCCAACAAAAATGGGAGTGGTCATGCAAGAAGGGGCATTTTTTCACACTTGCAGTGAAAGTTGGGTGCCCTAAGACTTATGGTGTAAATGGTGATAATGCCTGCACTGGGCTATATCAGGTATCTGTGCATAAATGCCAGCTCAAACTCCTCGTCTGGGCTGCTTCCTTCTAAATAGAACAGTCGTAGTTCATATATGTATTGGGGACAATTACAGGATATGCGATATTATAGTCAACTCTTCTATTGGTCAAAAATCAACACCTATTGTTTATAAAAGATGAATATGTTCAACTGAAATGTCAAGCTCATCTTTCAGGGAGGTACCATAAAGCAAACCAATTAAACTGATCTGAAGCTATTTCTATTGTTAATGTATTTCTCATTGCTTTTTACAAGGCGTGGGCAGCTCCTTGGACCCACTTTGAAACATCTCTAGGACTATGATAAGTGAATTAGGAAGCAAGGCCTAAGACAAGAGCACATGGCATTAAGTTTGTAACCTCTGTGCATGAAGTCCATATTTGTTGAAGGGGGCTTATTGTAAGAGCACATAGTAGAAATTCCACTCAAACCTATGCAGTTAAACAAGACCAGAAAGCAAATTTCTCACAGTTGCTTAGAGTATCAAGAACACTTGGCTGCACGGTTCCCAGTCTAGTATACGTGTAGGAGACAGCTGTGGTAGTTTTGGGGTTTTTGTTGGAGATCGTCTTGGGGGTGGACTAGGAGGATGATTCTGCTGTGTGAAGCTCTTAGAGGAAGCTTTGAACGTGGTGGTTTCGGTGTTTCTTTTATTGGAATCATTTTTATTGGTAAATTTAGAGGGCAGATAGTTCATATTCTCTGCTTTCAACAATATCCAGCATTTATTCAAAAGTTCACTGTGTTCAGCAGTCTACTATATCACCAGATACGGCAGTCATACATATTCTGATACTTCAAAATGTAGCAAGTTTTAAGGAAAGGTATAGCTGACATATATACTTTACCTGGGATTAGAATTCCCATTATTTGCCAGGGAGTCGCCAATGAGGAGTTCAGCGCCAATCATCCTTTCTGGAGCAGTGTTTGTATTAGTGATGGTCACATACTCAATTTTATACGATGATAATAAATCAACTCTCCACCAAGGGGACTGCTCACGATCTGTATGACTGCAGGATGCTTGATAGTAGTTTGAATTCAGGTTCCCATCAATGGCGTTGATGGCTTGTCCAAGGTGACCAATGTTTGTGTCAGGGAGCTGACTTGACATGGTAGCGCGACCACCTAAGGCGACATTTTCCACTAAAAAAGAGTAAATGTTAAGTGACATTATAATCAGGAGCAGCATATACCATGTTTTCAAAAAATATTCATGCCCACAATTTCTTCTGTCACACTGTGAATTTGTGAGTGGAGAAAACAGTCTGTAATAGGAAAGATGTTTTGGGCTGTTTGCAGGCTAACGTAGTTAATACTTTTACAATATAAATAGATTTGCAATCAACCCACCTGCATACTATGTCAAGAGTGAGACCTAAGACGCCTATAGTTAGGTCAAGCTCCCACAAGACCTGTGCAGAAGCTCACTTCAAGGGCCCATACCCATAAGTAATGTGGGACAAGTGTGAAGGCCTACTTTAAAGATGGGTTTGGGATGCTAGGAAGCAACAACATTTTTGACATGTACTCCCAGAGCAAATGATGTTTGATTAAAGGTCCTCGAATAAGCTGAGCAGGCCCAGAACTAAGTTCAATCTGGGGCGGCTGCAGAAGTAGCATATGCCACAATGTGTGCAGCACCACCGCATTTTTATTATTATTTATTATCTATGCCTTTTGTAACCAGCTACAGAGTAAATGGTTTTGGATAAGACCAACATAAACACACCAATTGAAGGATAAGATGCTGAATGAATCCATAGCTCATACAATATGTATATTCCCGATTTACCCAAAAATGTAACATGTGACATTATAGATTGTTATTGCACAGTATTTAATCAAGCCTATAGACATTAGGCAACCCTAAATAATATTACATTCATAGATCATTGTCCATTGAGACTGTTTCTCCTGCAGCAGGCGGCTCCTCTGCTGGTTATTGAAGGAGATATGCTCTCAGTGAACCCCAGATGTCTTCGGGTCTAGATTACGGTGCATCATCTACCATTAAGCATCTGATTGTTCATTGCAACAGGTCTCATCACATAGCGAAGCTTTAGTCCTCGGAGGGGGTCTCCGGCACCAGTGGATATCAACCCCTTTCTTTGCCTACAGCAACATCATGCCGGTGAATTTGATTGATTCCACTAGGATCTCTTGTACATGCCCTAGTGGAGCTGTCAACAGAGTCACAGTAACAAAGAGATCTGTCATGGCAACTACCTCTGGTACTGTTTTGTGCCAGAATTCATCAACCTTCGGGCACTGTCATGCTAGCTGAAGGGAACTTTGAATCTGGGGCCCCACGTCTTGCACAATTTGAGTTGTCTCTTAGTCCTAACCTGAAGTGGCTCCTGGGGTATGATACTCTGTAAAAATGTAACATGTATTAGTCTGTGTCTATGCCTAGGAGAGAGAGCAGCTGTTTGGGCACAGCATTATTTCCTAAGGTCGTCAGTAAGGGGTGGGCCTAATTCTGCAGACCATGTTATTTTAGCAGATGTAATAGTTTGGTTCTTCTGTCTGCACTGCTGCATATGAGGGAGCTATCAACCTCCTAGGAGGGGGGGGGCGTCTAGTATTGTTACTAAAGTAGTGAATGTTGACCGGAGCAGGAAACGTAGGCCCGGATTTACAAACGTTTGGTCAACAGGTCACAGGGAGCGAGCATGAAAGCACCATGTCCAAAGAGATATAGCACTATCCTGCTCTCCCTTAGTGCTTGCATAGACTTTTGCTGCTAAGCACCAAGCACACATGTTTGCATCATAATGCAAAGGTGTTCACTTGAGTCTAGCATAGGTTTTGTATATGAAGAATACCCTTCAAGAACAAAACACTGTGCATTGAATAAATGTGAAACTTTTCCCACTGTGGATGTATGCTGTACAGTGCAGCAAACATGCAAAGTGGCAAAATTTAGGAGAAATAAAGCATTTCTCCTTTTCAACACCTACTTACAAGTAGCGTTAATTTAAATCCTGATAGCTATCAAAAAAGAGTTGTAAGTTCTAGTCTTTTGGTTTAACATACATTACATTAATCAGTTGGTCTTTCTTTCCTTTGGCGGGAAGGTCGGACAAGGAAATCTCTTGTCTGAGCATGTAATGCATGAATTGAAAATGTGGATCTAATTGATTGATCCATACACCAAATTGATTGGCTTTCCCTTCACTCCCTCCACAAAATAAGCACATCACCATCCTAAATGTTCTCAGCTACAAAAGATATAAACCATTTTTTTAAAAGATGGCTAGTAAACCCTTTGATGAGACCCAACCCCATACTTCTTGAAAACTGGAAATATGCAATGAAGATATCTCTAGACAACTGGCTATTACAGATTTCATCTGTGGTGAATCTGAGAAATAATTGTTTTCACTTTGAAAGCAAAGTGCGGAGTAAGTTCCTAGTAACGCATGATTACGTTTCTCATCCACTCTATTATTACAACGTTCAAGTCCATGCCTAGATGCAGGCCACGTGCTACTTTGCCACTGGAACCAAGCTGCACCCAACTGACGAGCTCCAGTGAGGGTGGAACCTGTCTTATTTTGCTTTTGGTTCAGAGAGGACCAGGCTTGGTAGCTCGAGGTGGACTGCTCCTACTGGATCAGGATCAAGACTGATTTGCATATTGCTGGGGCAAATCAGAGGTGTCATTGTGGGCACAAAAAGATGGACTTGGATGGGGTCCGAGTACTTACCAGTGACTGAGATTAATTCAAGCATCCTTCCCATCACATTTTTTATACCATAGATATAGCCATGAGCAAGGTCACTGCACTATGGAGGCATTGTCTTGGATTCTCTGTACCTTGTACAATGAAGGGTACCATATGCCAAGTGACTGTTGGAAATTTGAGTAGCAACAAAGGAAGAGCTAATGCTCCTCTGGCCACTTACAGAAGTGCTGAACCTGAAGCATCTGTTCTTGCTGGCACTCCTATTGGAAGAAGAGGACACTATGGCTCCTGGATATGGTCACATTTCATGCCATGAGCAAACGTTGAATGTCAACTGAGAATACATTGCTTCCAGTGTATGAGCAAAGTATTAAGGTATGGTAACATGTCTAAATATCATTTAGGGTTAGCACATATGCTGAGGCACATATAATCACAGCATTTGGAGAGTACATTAACATTTGCAAATTGATCTAAGAAATGTATATACTTGTGGAGGTGGTTGGGCTGGTTATGACCAGCCACACTACACTGAGGAGGAACTGAATGTTCTTAGACTTTATAATTCTGTTGCACTTCCCCATGGGTGAACTTGAATGAAGAATCTTCTTTTGCACCCACCAAAAGCTATACAGATGACTTACCTGTTACTGTGTCTGTATTTTCCAACATCCGTTGAGCTATGATCTGCTCAGGTACTGAGGAAAATGATGAATGAGAAACTATTGTCCTTTATGTCTCACGCATAATGACAGTGAATGAAGAAGTTATTTTCAAAACCTCTGTATTTGAAAACAATTTGGCACTCTGGGCATATTGGCGGCATGTACAGGAAGGTTCAAACATTTGGTACCTATGCAGGTATGATGGTCAGGATTCTCTTGTGCATACGAAGAAAAATAAGTAATAATGTGACAATCTTCACTCAGTGTCATAAGTTCTGATTTTCGGGGGATCATATAACACTTCTCCTGACATTCTTCCCTTTATCTGCTTTCATATGATTTAGCCAACCTTGTCTATCGGTTGGATCCAGCGATGTTTTGACTCTCTGCTCCAGGTCCTATGTTTACTCATGCTGACATTCAAAGGTATCATCAAGGGAATTTGCAGAGGCCAATACATTTAAATTCATGAAACACAAAAAAAGGCAAACCAAACTGTCTAAGGGGTCAGCCCACCAATCTGATGTGGATATATCAGGGTGCTCCAAAAAGTGAAAGTATGAGGTCACTGGGGAGCTCAGGAGGGGAGGGAAGGAGACACTACTGTTACGTTACCTAAGAATAACTGAACAGTGGGGGTATGTGAGGTGGAGGGGGCACAACCTCCTGTGTCCCACAGTTTTGCAACCATAGAATGAGGCACATTTTCCTCAACACTTCAATTGTGTGTCATCTTCCTCATCTGTATCCCCAGTGTGTCTCTCTGTATCTTAGCCAGAATCCTCTACTGGGTGTTCCCAGGACTCTAGCACTTCCAACCACAATGCCACAATTGGGCGGTGTCGCACCCTATCACATCATCCCTAATCAGGGCTCTCTCTTCCGCTCTAGCTCTAAATCGTGACATCCTTCACCAAGTTAAAGCCACTGGTCCCACCCCAGATTTCCACATCAGTGCTATACATTTCTTAGATAAATCCAGGGCCACATCTAGGAATGTAGTGCCCACCTTCCTTGTCCAAGGTATGGAAAACAATACCAGTAGGCAGGTTCCCAAGGTGTAGAAGAGGGTTGTATTAAGTGTGCGTATTGGTCCGATCGTGAGATCATAATCCAGCGGTCAGATCACTTCTGTAGATGTCGGTGGGCCCGCTACCAACAGCCTTTCCGTGGCGGGCCCACTGACATCGGAATAAGTCCCTTAGAATTAAATACAAATATCAGTAAATCAGCAATTAAATAGTATACAACAAATATATTACATAACAAATTATCAATTGAAACTATAAATAATTAATTGCCAGGTAAATACTTAATTTTAAAAGGTAAATTACCTCCTGCTTTATTCCCATACAAATCAAATAACCGCTACTAAAATATAAATTATGAATTCAAGTGTAGAAAAATACAATGTACAAAAAAAATCACAAAACACACCAAAATATTTAAAACAGCAATGTATTATTCAATTTACAAAATTATTCACCACTTAAATACTAATAATTAACAATAAACATTACTTAAAAGTAAAAATATATTCATTTAGGTAAAAATATATTTTTGTATCAATATTTATTTCATTCTCCCCACAGCAAGGGCAGTATTAGACTGCAGACTAAGTGCAAAAATGAAAAAAGGCAGAAGGCCCTTGTCATCTGATACAACATCCCCGTATCCATCGGGCCTGCCCATATTCAGGTTTGAAGACACACAATTTTACAGAACACTACATCACCATGCATTAACCTCCACAAACCAGTCCCTGTCTTTGGCTAGGGATGTGCTATAGAAATACCACATTTATACATAATCACTACATTTCCAATTGTTAATGTTGAAAGCAAAATAAGGCCACACACTGAAGTGTTTACACAAAATGTCAAGTTCATTGAAGCCTTACATGTGCTTCCAGTAGCAGCGCTGATGAAACACACAGCATGGACAAGAGCTGCTACAAATATGCCTTTCATCCTGCAACAGAAAAACAAAATCATTGTAAAAAAATGTTTTTATTTTATAAGGTATATTATCAAGAGAGATCCTTCTGGTTCAGCAGACGATGCTACAATATTTACATTTCTGCATCATTTGAATACACTTATATTCTTGGCAACCTATCTGTAATAGTAATAATCCGGTGCTAATGGTGAAGCACAGATATTTGTTATCTGTGAAACTTTTTAAAGTTCTTTGTCACTTTACAGTTGAGCTGACCATGTTTTCTGTTTTGGATGATTGGGCAGTACCACAGTGTGTCAACTAGGGATCCTGGAGACAGTGTCTGTGAGCAGAGTCTGGTCTGAGTGACAGGCCGCTCAGGTGTGCGATTGGTTCAGAGCCTGCAAGGCAGGGTTGTGATGAGAATATTTCCAAGGAGTTAGGTCAGTTCTGTCTGAGAGCCCTAGGAGGCTGTTGGGCTTTAGCCTGCACTCTTTATAAGTCATGTGATTTAACTGTTGGACTGGTTAGGCCAGATGACTGTTATAACCAGAGCATTTCAACCTCCATAGCAACAGAATTTAAAACTCTGCATTAATGACAGCCAATTTTCTCCTTTAGTGACAAAAGCATGTCTACTGGACTAATGAAATCTGGAAGGCCCCAGAAATAATAAAAACTGGCTGTATTCTACACACTCCATGGCTAGCAATAAGAGCACACATCGCTAATGGCCAGATGTGCAAAATTTAGGGATTGCGAATTACTAATTGCAATTGTTTTTTAATTAGAAAATCGCAATTCCTAATGTACAAAATAAGAATATATAAAATAGTGATCCCTAGTGTGATCACAATCCGACCTGCTGCATGAAAATAATGAGGTAGGTCACAATTTGCGACCAACTAGGAGCCGCAGCCATCACAAAGAACCACCAGAAAGGAGAAGCAGGGATAAAGATGCTTTTTCTTATTTAGCAGGAGTTTAGTACAAAGATAAAATGTGTGAAGGTGCTGGAAACAAACAATGTCAATAGGCTTGTCTAGTAAAAGCTGTAGTGAGTAACAGTATTTTCTCTATAAAGAATTCATGTCATGTCTCTTTAATTCACTACCAGACACTCCCTGTTCTTTTATCTCAGTCTTGCAGGTTCCTGTTTTTTCACTAAGGGCCAGGTGTAGAAAGCGAAATAGCGACCGCAAACGCTGCAATTCGCAGACTTTCAGCCTTTGAAATCGCAATTTTGCTTTGAGCAATGTAGGTATGATTAAACCTACTCGCAAAATAAGGAATTCCTATAGGCCTTTTGGCCTATAGGAATGAATGGGATGGTATTCCTTGATTACGAATCTCAATTTGCGATCGGCAATCAAGAAATATTAAGGAATCGCAAATATTTTTGAGATTCCTACCTACATTCAATCTTGCGAGTTCTTAATAGCGATTCGGTAACTTGGACACACATTTGTGGTTGTTGTTTACAACATGGTGCTGGTAGTCACACCTAGGAGGGGTATTTTAACACCCTATGGACTTGGCATTAGATAGGTAAAGTCATTCAAAGAACACTCTTTACACATCGGGTTGGGTAATATTGAGATATTAGATATGCATAATTTAATATATCTAATATATAGTTGTTTTACTCCTCTGTCCACAATGCTTCATCTTACATTTATTACTGTATGGTTGCTAGGTAACTGTCCGGATACATTTTTGTTTCAGATTTCCTTCTGAGATCATTCACCCACCTGGTTGACACTGCTAGGCGTCCACAATACATTCAATACTCACTGCCGAAGCATGATCATAGATCAGATAGACCTGATATACCAGCATAGACTTCTTTGGTAATAGCACTGACTCAATTTCCAAAGTTAGCGAGTCTGTCAAGTCTATAAGATGTACATTTGGGATGCAACATTTTCAAAGACGCCAGAGTTCTCCAGTCAAAGAGACTTCAGTTGAACGACATTCAGGGAAAACATGCAATTTTAAAGGGTGATTTTGAGTGCAGTAGAGATCACAAAACCCTCAAGAAAATCCACTAATCATTTGTTTCTTCTTAGACTTTGCTGATAGAGAATTCCTGGGTTCGTCACAACAAAAAAACTTGTTACTAAGGAAAAAGGGACATACTTACTTTTGAAGTACCCTGTGACCTTGTTGATACCGGAGCGGCAGGTATGACTAACTTGGCTGTCTCCTGTGCGTTACAGAACTAGTGTCCAAAAAGTGAAGTGGCAGCATTTGAGTGCAGCCCTGATGAAACTGCTTAACGCAATATAGCAGTGAAACATGTCGGCACTGGCAGTAGGTAAAGGTATGCATGACTAGCTACCAGCCTTTTTAATATAAACAGCACACTATCACCTCCCTATGAATAAAGTTGGTTAAGGGACTGGTGTGCTGTGTGTTTTTAGGCACTCAGTTATATATTTGTGTGTGTTTGTCACCAGCAGATCTTTCTGCGCTTCACTATTTGTCACATTTTATGTTGTTTGTTTTGGACACCTCTTTTCTTTCTTCTTATTTCTTTTGAGAAGCAAGTGACTACCGATGATGAGACAGGGGCCTGTCTGGAAATTGCATATCAGTTACCCCGATGGTGGTGTTTCCGTGAGGGGTCATTTGCTTCTCGCACATTTTTCCTCTATTAAGAGTGTAGTTCAACATTAGGTGTGGACTTGTGTGACCAACTTCGTTTTCGGCTCACTATTTGTTGGTGCTCTGTAGTGTTGTCCGGGAGACCAGGTTTTTTAACGTGGGCGGAGTACAGTGCATTACCTCCTTATAACGTGTATAAGAGAGTAGTTGGGAGCAGGATATTTGGACCCCCCCTTCTTTTGAGTCACTGATGTATTCGTACGCCATTGGATTGGTTCTTTAGTTGTATTATAGATTTTGAGTGGAGGGCGACCCTTTCCGTATTCCCTCTGAGCTCCGTGGTATTGTTTGAATTGTTTAATCACTCCACCAGTGTGGAAATATCTCAACAGATTGTGCTCCGGAAAATGAATGCAACAATTGAAGGGTCACTAAATGAAGAGGCTCAGTTTGCAGTCCTTTCATCAGCCGCTTACTTGCCGTTAGATGTCTTCCATGCCTGAGAGCGCCAATTTCGTAATCCTCGCTCTTCATGTTGTCATGATCCAAATCACTGTTTGGCAGGTTTGTCAGACTGGCAATGTATCCCCTCAATTACCACTTAACTGCTGAACTCTTTGCATAACGAGTGTCTCCTTCGTGCAAGTGGCATGCACGTAATTTATGTACCAACACCAGGTCGCTCCTCAAGCAACACACTGGGTAATATGCAAGGCTGGAGCAGAACGTGTGAGTCAGGTGCTTGTACCTGTGATCATTTTTCTATACAGGATACGCTGCATTTTATTATGTTTTGTGACCACTATAGCGCTATCCGCCACTATCCGCAGGAGGTTCTTAGTCCTAATTTTAAAAGGGAAAGGTTTTATATAGGTTAAACCCGCTTTACTGTATTTACAAATGCTTAAGGATCAATGGTAGATTTTTAACAATGCAACCTTTCTTGTTGCAGCTGTGAGACTTAGGAAAATTCGGCACCCTATGTTAGCATCAGAGTATTTGTAAAGTCCATGTTATTACTCTTTTAATACCTGCCTTTTTATTGCTAAATTATTTTTATTGCAATGATGTACTGTTTTAATGGTTTTAACTGCAGTCAAGATTGTTATGCAATGTCATGAACTTTGTCTTATTCCCTCCATTATTTTCTCAAATCACCATATTATTGATGATTCGATTCTGATATTTTACTGTGTATTGTATGTGTTTTTATTGTGTACTGTATGTGTTTTACGTATTGTGGTACTTTTATGGTTTTTACTAACCAAATAAAATGGTTTTGACTGACAAAGTAGTTTTGACTGATTGATTTACTATTCCAACACTTTCCCTAGTGTTGCATGCACCGGAGTTCGAATAGTAAATTATACTATTCCTAAGCCCAGCGCACCATCTAGTGCAAGTCGTTGTAAAGACTTGAGTTGTAATGGCAGTTCGTTGTGACAAGGTGGTCATTGTAACAACCGCGTTGTGAATGTATCGCAGAGTAAAATCTGCGATGTAAAGAGTCATATTCTATGTCGGGCGGTCCCCATCTCTGTTAGGGTCACGTCCGCCCGCCATCTTAATCAGGCCCTAAGTCTCATGCTTTTCCACACAACATGGCAACAGAGGTTGTGGACATCCAGCAAGGAGAATCACAACAGACGAAAGCAATTAACAACAACACAATCACTACTGGAAAGGGTTGGATAATTGGTTTACAGACAAGGAACCCATGGGGCAATTATGAAGATGAGGAAATTATCATATTTTTACAGGATGAGTAGGGGACACCGCCAACACGCTTCGGTCTCCAACCATTAACCTTTAGTCACAACTGTAACTTAGACTATTACGGAAATATACTGTATCTTTACAGCCTAGCCTGTTTTATAGTGGACACTGACTATGTTCAGGTGTCTAGTTTTAACCTTACATTCTCTCTTTTATCTTTTTTCGCAAGAGGAAAGGAAGGGACCTACCTATACCTGTACGAAGCCGTTGAGGTCACCCACCCTTTTCTTCAAGAGAAAGAGAAACCCCCTCATGGCACATTAAAAGACAAGACTATACTTCACTTTTTCATCTTTGCCATTCTTTTTGCACAATTTCACTGTCATCTAATTGTTCCGGCTTTTGCACATAAGACACGGTTAGTGAGAGGGTTTCATAGATCCATCTGTTGGTGACGGGTATACCACCCACCTTAGTACACCCTTGTACATGTGGAACATCCAGCCAGAGGACTTTTAGAAACTCAGATCTAGAGTAGTAATCTACCTTGGGAGGTTCTCTGTAGGATATGGGCTTCTCTTAGGAAGGACATGAGTCCACTGTCTCGGTTCATAAGCCACTGTGGCGCTAGAAATGTGTATATGAAAAAACTTTTATACCATATTACCCGATCAAACCGCCAAACCTTATACAGAGCACTATCTCTTTAAGTATATTAATCAGCTATGGAGATCATGTATCATGTATAAAATCTGTACATATATAAGAATTCCTAACCAATACAACACTGTGTTATATCATGTTCACCTGATGTTGCTCTATCTATCATGCAATATACAGTAACTAATGTTTAATAGGGGAAGAGCAAAGTATGAATACGCCACTAGATCGAAAACACTTTCTGCCCTTCCTATAGATGTAACATTACCACAGAATTTCCGATAGGACATCTGGATGAGTCCAGAAAATACAACAAATATATGTTGTATCACATCAAGTATACGTAACATGCACCAAGAATATATGTATAACTTGTCTATGCAAATAATATTATGAGGTATTAATATGAAAGCTTATTAATCCAAGTGGCATATAGACAAACTGCGACTCACCCACTTCAAAATGGATGCTGTGTTTACTATGGAAATTCCTTCTTGTGGTTAAGCGTGTAGTCCCTTGTTCATGTTGATGTACTATATATGTGGTGGTGTAAACCAATACCCAGTCTGTGAGCAAGGGGACAGTGTTCCCTGAAACGAGTAACTAGTAAGAAATCCTTTGTTATTGGAATAGCCTAAGAGAGCGTCATTACTTGGATCGTCTAAACAAACAATGTATGTACATTTTTATATAATTTTAAAATGATAAAATATATTTACATTAATAGTTTATTCATTGTTTTACAGTCACTATATATATTAATTATTATGTGTGTGTGTTTAACTTTTTTAATTATGTTTATTTGTTATGTTCGTTAAAATGTATATTAAATCTACTTTATTTTGTCATAATTATTTTATTATTTAACATATTTAATATTTATTATTTTATTTATATATATTTAAAAAACGATATTTTGTACAACTATATTTTTGCATCGATCTTTGGTTTTCAATACTTTTGTACTTACCTGTTTAGGTGTAAGGAGTCGATATTTTTGCTTTCTATATTTTTTCATCTAGAGTATTAACAACTATTTTGTACATCAATATTGTCAGTGAACCAACATAATCAAAAGCAGTTTGACAAAGGGTAGTTACTCCACCGCCAACAATGGCCCAGGGGGGCAATAGCATGGTACAAATGCAATGTCCAGTCACTTTCTGCCTCTTCTGGTTACTTGTTGGGTTTTACCCTGTAGGGATGTGGTTTGCCTGCTGCTGCTCTTATGCAGCATGTGTGTCTCCGTAGTGGAGAGGCTGCTGTGGCTGGATACCTCACTATCAGGACACTGATAGGTCTGTATGGCCTCAAGTGCAGGGGTTAAATTCTCCAGACCGCTGGCCATATCTCCACTATAGTGGCCCATTTCCACCTGCAGGGCCAGTTGAGGGTAGTTGCATGGGCCAGGCTACGAATCGCCCAGGTCAATGCCCCCCTCCTGCTTGCCCTGCTCCTCTCATTGTGCCTATGCTGCCTTCTATCATCTGCCAGCTCAGTGCAGACTTGTCCCATCACCCCAGTCAGGGCATTTAACTAGGCATCTATCAGTGCCTGGATTTCTCCCATTTGGAGGTATATGTTTGTGAATCCCTGGGCCAGCTCACTGTTGATAACCCTGAACTCTCTTACAGCCTCTGAATTTGCAGGACTGTCTGCTCAATGCCACTGGCCTCCGACTTGTCATCCTTGCCTGCCTGGAAGTGGGCATAAGGCTTTGCCCGTTGCCGCCTCTGCAAGCTCTGCTTTGGACATAGTTGCCGGACCCTAGTGACTAGAGTTGTTGCTGGTGCTGCTGTTGTCTGCTGGAATGTGTTGCTCTGGACATCTGATGTACCTAGCTGCCACTCTGCCTGGACATCCAGCTCTGCCTCCATCAGGTCACGGTCCTGCCCTTCCCATGCTTCCTCTTGTGTGTCCTGGACTTGCACAGGTGAATCTATGTGGTACATGCAAAACAAAAATGCACTAGACACTAGCTCAGTGGTCGGACCAGGTTCTTCAGCTCATGTCAGAGTGTTACTCCACTGTTTGCGTACCTAATTACATATCCCATGATGCAACAGCTGTGACTTTTGGTGCCTGAAATAGAGTGTGTAGGGGTCTCTATGTTACATGCCTGTGGACTGCTGGGTCCTGGCCGGTATGTTTGAATTATAGGTATTTTGCACTTACAAGAGGTGGTTGCAGGAGTGAGGATGGCCCCTGAGGCACACACGGCCTCTGTATCTTGTCCAGAATTCTATTGTGGCTCCACAGATGAGAGGGGGAGCATTAGATGGTCCCATTCCCAACCCATGGGACTGTCCTAGCCGTGCTTCTATCCTTGCCTAGGCACAAGAGCGCAGGTCGTGACCCTTTTCTTGAGGTCATCGAAAAACCTATCTGCAACTCCCTGGGCATTAATTTGATGCTGTATCTCCATCCAGAACTTGCGTTTTTCTTCTGGAAAATTCTGCGAGGCCCGGCAAAACAGCTGTTCATGATTGTTGCAGAAACCATCTGTGAAAATTTCCAAATCTCTTTCTGAAAACTTGATTTTGCCCTTGCGCTCCTTTGTACCCTTCTCTCTCTGCTGGCAGGCCATTGCAGTCTCAAGAAGAACAAGGAGAACCCTACTCACATAGGAACCAGGGCATTAAATTATATCATGAAACAACGGCTCCTGTGGTATGGTACTGAATGATATACACTATGTATATGGACAAGGGACCAAGGTACCTGAATAATAACTTGTTCTCACCCATTGCAGGGCTTGCTTGGTACCTGGATGCAGTCTGGAGTTTGCTCCTGGCTCCACTGTGCACTCCTACTACTATGTGGGAATCACAATGGACACCACTTCCTGGTTTGGGGTCCTTTTGCTGTTCTAGGAAGTGATCGGGCACTTTTTAAAGCCACAGTTACAAATTGCTAGCTTATCGCAGTCAATTTGTGACACACTTGTAATTAATTTGCGACCCATTCTCAATTTGCAAACACATACAGACTCGCGAAATGCGAGCCCGGTAATAGCAATGCAACTCAATTGCGAGCCACAAATTGAGAGCCAGAATTGCTTGTACAATCCACTTAGCGACCCGTACTTTGCGAGTTGCTAATTCTCATGGTCGTAGATCTAGCCCTAAGTGTGTAACCTTAATGTAAGTGCATCAGACCTTAAAATAAATGCTAGTTTCTTGCTTGAACAAATGTTTTGGGCGGTGAACAACCTTTACAACGCAACTTTTTTTTGTCCGAGTAAAGGAGGGCTGGAATCAGCTTCATATTAACTACTAGAGCATCCTGTCTATAACTGATCATATAGGAGTCCACATTAATAATATATAACATAAATGAAATAGGGGCCAAAATACAACTGTATCCCCTGTTCTAAATTGAAAGATATTGTTCACCATAATTCCCAAATTTGACATTAGCCAAATGATCAGCATCAGGTGTGGATAAACAATTGACTAAGGCTTCCTTCATTTCGATTTTTTTTAGAAGCTCCTACAGTTTTGATCTATTATTGAAATGAAAAGCGCTGGATAACACCATGAATGGTGGGTTCTACGGGTGGCTCTTAGCAATGGCATATTTACTAATAATTGGATATAAATTAAGGCAGTATCCATTGTACCTAGACCCTCACGGAAACCATACTGTGCATCACAAAGTATTTTGTTATATTGCGTGTCACAAATATATAATCAATGAGAGTATTACAGCCACATTCACAAATGTAACGACAACTTCGTCAGGGAGATTCTCAGACTCAAGAGTATTTACCAAGTACCTATAGATGATATATTTTTGAGAGTTTCTGCCACTGAAAATCAGACACAATCCCGAACAAGAATTATCATATAGAAAAGTGCTAGTGAGAAATGTGGCATTGGAATCTGCGATTAACAACAAGGCTATAGCAGAAGATGTAGCTTGCCTGACATGTGCTGGCCATCAGTCAAGGTAAAAAGGTACTTCAAATGACTCCTTCTGTCTGGTTATGAACAGCCTTATGAAAATGTATTAAATGCAAACAAACATCACAATACCTTTCTTTCTTTTTTTTTAACTGCTGAATTCAACAATGATTAACATAAGTTCGGAAAATGTGTCAGGTTAACATTTATTCTGAACCAGGTCAATAGACCTCCCCTTAGCCTTTCCTGGATTACACAGCATAGCACATTTTGAATAGCAAACATAACCATCGAAAAATAACTTTGAAGAAACCCAGGTCTCCTAAAATGCTAAATAAGGGAATTAGTGTATAAACCCCAGCCAAACATCACAATTGATTTTCAATTTTTTGCCTGCAATATTCCAACTTAACATAAAAAAACGACCCAGGAAAACATTGAATAGAGGAAAGGTAAGCTTATCTGCCGCCATTGCATGAAAGATGTTAGACACAGCTGTGGCGTGTCTAGGCTTTAAAGATAGAGACCTAAGAGACATGGCACATTAATCTAACGTCTTGAGATCGATCAAGGCCTGAAATCTGTTGTGCAGTGAGAGGTTGTGACCACATGACTGGGCAAATGCAGCTTGACCTGGTGTGCAGTGTGAATCCCTAATCAACAGTTCCTTGACTGAGGTCTGAGCTCAAGCCCCATATCCCTTGTTGAACCAGCAGGTTCCTAGCACACATCTCCTGCTTGAAATGAATCACAGCGCAATCACCAGTTAAGGACTTGCTGGAGGGGCCAATCCAAGCAACTCGTCTAAGAAATAGAGCTTGAATTTACAACATTAACATGTAAAATGGGTTGATAGCCAGAGAACTGATTTGTTTTTAAGTTGATCAACGTTCTCTGACATCTCAATCCACAAAGTAGGTTGATTTGCTAGTTTAACCACAAGCTGGAGGTGGCAAACTGAGGCCCATCCAGGCACAGGCCCGATACAGCCTCAGGAACAGAGCACGGGTAACAAATGGGCTGCCAGGGTGGTGGACAGGGATAACTAAAAATGCAATCTGACAGGTTTGGTAGAGAATAAATTGGAGGAACAGTATTTTGGGTTAGTAAAAAATCATGCAAAGAAAAAATTAGCCCTTGGCACTTGACGTTGCTCTATGGATGACGTTTGAAGTATTTTATGGAAGTTTATCAGACTGCACCGCTGTGGTCAAAGAGTGGTTAAACTGAGAGAAAGGTAGAGGAAAGGACCCAAGGGTGCTATCTGGGATCGATTGCAAACTTGCAGGGCTTAGAGCTTTAGCCAAACACTCCACAATGCGCTTTACCAAAAGAGTAGCTGTCCTCCAGTGTTCAGCTGCTGGGCCATTCTGAACAGTGGGGGCTGATGAAATAGGGAAACATCTAACATGGTCTATACAAAACCCCATGCCCTCACATCAGCATGCAACAACTCACCATTACTGCAGGGAAGGCCAGTATCATCCACGGAGAGGCAACATTTTGCTAACTCAATCTCTTTAGATATCACACACCCAGCCCACTCCAAAAAACAGTCAATAGTAGAACCATCGGACCTAGTGCTGGGTTTCAGGTAGAATTACCCATCCTAAAATACTGCAAAGAGAGGTAGGTCAGCTCTGCTCATCGAGTTTTGCTTTAGCCCGGGTATGGTCCGAGTTTGTCCCATGACCACTCCTCCATCTTCAAAGGTCACAGTGGATTGTGGGCTATTGAGTCCGTGCCCACACCAGCAGTAGTCTCTTTACTATCCGAGCAGCAGGAAAAGACAACGAGCTATATGCACACTGGCCCCTCTTCAAGCTACTCTCCCCCAAAAATAGCACCTGCAGCCATTGAACGAGGTGGAGAGTGGAGAAATTTCCCTCCGCACTTGAGCAATATAAAGAGGAAGGAGAAGACAAGCACCTACTGTCATTGGGCAAGTCAGGGGGTGTTGGCCCCAGACTAAGCTGCAGCTAACACATGACCCAATGTTTTTGTGGATTACACCCACTCCATTTCACTGCTGGAGAGAATAAAGAAGCTAATAAACACTATCCCTTCAGCTATGATGGGATGATGAAACAACCACCACCCCCTGTCCATCCTTGAACAAGAAGCACATCACTTTGCACTTAACAATGCAGGCGGGGGGAGTTATTAAACACCCTTGCCTTTGGAAAGTGGTGTAGGACTAGGGCCCTGGGCACCCTACAGCAGTCCTTAGCTCATATTTGACAATGCAAGCAGGGGAGGGGGCAGCTGATATCTGCCTTGTGGCATTCTATTGACCCACCTTTTGCCCTTGGACAAGGCAGGGGTGTTGGCGTGGTGATAAGCCACCCTTCACACTTACCAATGTTTGGGGTGGTGGAAGGGGGAATAAAAATATTGCACTACACCTTTAAGCAAGGCAAAACGTGTTGAGGAAATCCACTCATGATGAACATGCAACCCCCCTTTTCCAAAAGAAAATAAGAGGTTAGAGGGGAATTAAAGTAGAGATAGTGTAATAGTGGCTAGAGCAGTGAACCTCAAACAACAAGTAGAACTTAATGTATGACATTAACCTTAGTTCACACCCATGTGGTAATCCCAACCTTAACTCCCACCTCCCTCTTATGCTCTTTCCAAAATCAAACATGTTTTCACACATACAATACCAAAAACCCAAAACGTACAGTATCACGCATTACATTTAACATAACACAAAAGTAGACAAAGTTCTTTAAAACAATTGAATAATGTATGATGTAATCTGCAATTTGCTCTATTGTACAGTATGTAATATGGAATTGTAGGTGTGTAAACCGGTTTGATATTGCAAAGACTGTGCGAAGGGTTTGAAGTTAAGTCTAAGTATGAAAATCATTAGAGAGGAAATTAAGGGAATAACACAATTTGTGAATTTCATCATCATCAAGAAAAACGTTATTTCGGCCAATATGGCCATAGAAGCACAGATAAAATACAATACATTACATTCAACTTGATGATTACCCATTGCGCTGGGAGAGGCACCAACTAGCACATTAGCGTTACAGACTTACAACAATGTTAAATAGTCATCTCAAATGTCCCACTAACTCGCCCCACGACCTAGAGCTATCATTTGAATGAGTGAATCATACAGTGCATGTGCAATATAGGGTCTTTTTCTGAAAAGGAGGAATCCCTTTCTCCTGACCTTACATTTCTCCACACATCAGGATACACCATCCCCCCTGTTTTATCTGACCTCCACCTGCTCATCTCATTAGGAACTTCATACCTTGTTGTTTATACTTGATAAACATAACCAAAGGCTGTGCTGAGCTCTAGGATGGAGCTTAGCAGGAAAATAAAGTGTTGAAATAAGTACAGTAATTTATTCTGTGCAGTTAAAGTTGGGTCTTATTTATGTAAATGTAAATGTTGTATTATTTGTATAGCGCCCGAATCACCCCACATGGCGTCTCTCTAGCGCTTGTACGAATACCGCTGTGGAACCCTTCCTGGCTTTTTCCCTGTGAGGCGTCCACTCCTGGGCACCCCCAAGGTGGAGGCCAGGCATCCTGGCACTGTTGGGGCCGTTGTGGAGATTAAGCAAGCTATTGCCCAGAGTTGCAGAGAGGGGCCCATGATTAGAATAGGCACTGAGGTAAGAATTATCAGGTGTGAGGAAATTGAGCCCAAGACCCACCGAGGCGGAAATTGAACCCTGGTCCCGGGCCAGATCTCTGCATCAGGGTCTGCTGCTCTAACCATTGAGCCACACTTCTCCATGTTGAGATGTATAAGGACATAACTGTTTGTAAATTATTCTTAAAATGAAAAGCTAGGAAATAGTAAGAAGGTATTATGAACAAAACAGACTTGTGCATGAATTATGTGATAAATAGGTGACCTCTGATTTAATACATTCAAGGACTGGACTTGGAAAGTTGTTGTAAAGTTATGTACACAAATAACGAGAGCCTGAAAAGCTATTGTGTTTCTGGTGACATCTAAAGCTTTCATTGTCTGGAGACTATGTAAGTGGATTCCCCAGATTTGCAGTATAGTGATGTCAAGTTTGGGCAAGGGTACCATGCAGGATAGATACAGGAGCCAGAGAGAGTACAGAAATGAAAGGACATTACGGCATATTTACCCTTGGAGTAATGGACTCTCCAGTATATACTTATTATGTACACATTGACTCTTCAGAGCATTCGGTATATTGCCCAAATGACATTCCAGAACATGTATTCTTATAACCAAATGTATTAAACAAAAGCACACGTTTGATGAATCCAGTTCTTAATCTATCTATATATAAAAAATGAAAGTATGTCCGTTTGTCCTTTATGCATTACTACACCATCCATCTGATCGACATGAAAGTTTGGGAAGTTGTTGAGTACACTCCCGCAAAGGTTTCTTGCAAAAAAAATGAATAATAATAATAATTTTTTACAAGTTGTTGAGTACACTCCCGCGAAGGTTTCTGGCAAAAAGAAAAAAAAGTGAAATATCGGCCCCCGGATTCCCAGAGCCCTCATAATCTTTCCACTGAACGTTTACAGTTTCCGGTGCGACTCGCTTTTGCAATGACCATCAACAAAACACAAGGACAATCGCTGCAAGTGTGTTGATTAGATTTGGAGAATCCGTGCTTCTCACATGGACAACTGTATGTGGCCAGCTCACGCGTCGGAAAACCTTCTGATTTATTCGTGTACGCACCAGACCGAAAGACTAAAAATACCGTGTATTCACAAGCACTCGAATAAATAAACAGAATTAAAACAACACTTTAAAATGATTTCCATATTAAAATGAATAAGTTTCAATAAAAATGACACAATGTAAATTGAATGTTATCATAACAAGTTTCCTGAAATTTCCTTTCTTCTGAGATCACAGCAACATGCGTCGGGTAAGCTAGTCTTTACCATAAAATATGTTATGAAGTAGCAAATGAAAATAAGACATCTATGTTTAACTTATCTTTTTTAGTAATTTTAAGTAGTGTGAAAGAACATACTTTTTGGTTAATTGATTTTATTGCAATTTATATGTGTATCAGAAATGGAATCTAGGAGTGTATACAGCCATCAAATAAGTTAGAATAAAAGAAAAAATAAGAATACATTCCCAGGCATACAAAACCTCCACAACCATACAATAATAAATAACAAACTCCAATAAAACACATACATCTACATAAACGCCAATTCTTTCAGATAGTCACATACATATGAAGACGCACTTAATCCACACAAATATGTGAACTTGCTTGCATATACAGCACCACATGAAATAACAACAGTTTATCACCCAATGGCCTATCTTATTCAAGGAGTGCTACCTTGCTGGAGACTTTGGACCAAATCCTCGGTGGATGCTCAGGCTTCTACCTCTGCTGCATTCCCTGCTCTCTTGCCCGAAGCGAGAGCTGCTATATCTCTCACTCAGCATCCTGTTGCTGTTTGCAGGATGTTGTTTGCCCAGCTGCTGCTGTACCATTCATCATTCAAAGAACAATAGTCACCTCTGTAGGTGGCACTGTTCGCTCAATTCTATGAAATGGGTCATCGTGCCCTGATCGATTGACAACACAGCTGCATTGTAGATTATTCTTGTTACTGTGTTCTGAGATTTTCTATATCACTAAGATCCCTGCCATCTCACTTGCTTCATTACAGCACTTGTAAAAGGTGTGAGGTGGGTGAGGCATAAACCAAGAGCTAGGGCCCACATGCATCAAAGTAGGGAATTGAGAATCCTTAATAGCGATTATTAAGGAATCGCTATTAGGGAGTCGCAATAACCTATGCATGTGGCTTTTGCAAAAAAAATTGCGATTCCTACATATCCCTTAATAGCGAATCGCAAATTACGATTCGCTATTAAGGAATGCCTTCCCATTCATTTCTATGGGCCTTCCCATTCATTCCTATGGGCCTGGAGTCCCATAGGAATGAATGGGAAGGCATTCTTAATTTGTGATTCTCAATTATAGAATTGCAAATTGAGAATGCAATGTCAAGGGTGCCAGGGTGTCAAAAGGACACCCTGTTGCACCCCTGAAATCTGTATTGGGGACATCTTGCACACACACATGCTCCAAGGGCATGTGTGTGTGTAAAAGGGAACTTTGAAAAATGCACTTTAGTGCATTTTTCAAAGATTTTGCAAATTACCATGAAGTTTAACTTCATGGTAATTTGCGCCCCCTATTAGCGAAATAGCTAATTTCTTTTCTTTCCTGCATTGCATTTAAGGACTCTCAATTTGCTATTCCTTAAATGCAATCGCAATTTAAGTAATTGCAATTTTGCGATTTCTTAAATTGCGATTTTTGCATTTGGGATGATGCATCCCAAATGCAAAAATACCGGTTGCAAAGGGGCGGATTCTGAGAATCTGCCCGTTTGCGACCGGTTTTCCCTTTGATGCATGTGGGACTAGATACCTTATCTTGCCGAAATGTGCAGATTTCAAATGTTGAAAGAGAGGATAGACCAAAGAGTTGAAAAAGAAGGAAGTAAAAGAGAGTGTGAGAGAGATTATGAGAATCCAGAGGCAAAACTACATTTTAGAACTCAGTTGGTTAATGATATGCTTCCGAGATCTGTGCATATTCTGAAGGTTTTATAAGGGTATTCTATAGGGCCTTCCTTCCCTTTCTTTCCTCTAAGGTCGAAACAACAAGCACGGCAGAGAGAACCATGTCATTTATGGTTATTGGCATGCAACTGAGACAGATGCATAACCTTAAAATCAGGGATACTAGGTACACATAGGTAGATTTATAGAAAAATTATTCAATGCAGTGCAGCAACCAAAGTTGCTGAGCTGTGTTGCGCTAGAGAGAGAGTGCACCACAGAGCCACTTATTAAATACTAGCAGCCCATCCCGACCTTGTCCGGGAGCAATCAGGCTTAAGGGCCCCCGCCGCCCCGGCCCCCGCCTGCTCCGACATTGTCCGTGGGTACCCCGGAGTAGCAGCCTGTCCCGACCTTGGCTTCAGGGCCCCCGCCCGCCCCGACATGGTCCGTGGGTCCTCCGGGGCCTTACCTCATCCGCCCCACCGTCCCGCGCTCCAGAGTTCACCGGTTCGCCGCTCCTCCCCTATCCTCCCTGCCTGTCCGCCGCTCCTCCCAGCCTGTCCGCCGCTCCTCACCGCTCCTCCCCGCCTGTCCGCCGCTCCTCCCCGTGCTCATGTCCGCTGCTCCTCCTCGCACTCCTGGACGTCGCTCCTCCCCGCGCTCCTGATGTCAGCACGCACGTCGCGGCCGGCGCTACTTCCATGGTATTACTTTTTTTTTCTCGTAAATTTTTCAAATAACGTACATTTTTTAATTTTATATAGCCTATGTCCATCTGCACACCCTGATAATTTCAACGATGTATCGGGTGTGTGGATTGGCACTGTGGTTCCCGAGTTTACCCGCCTCAAAGGTTCAAAGTTCTTCCTTTATAATAGTAGCATAGATATAGATGGCAGGCGGCTACTCTCATCCCGTGTGCTTGCGCTCAAACAGGCTGCCCACACGTTTTCACTATAGTTGGAATGTGTGCGCGGGCATTTTAGCACTGGTTTTGTACTAGAAGGTTACCCTTCCAGTACAAAATTCTATGCTTAGACCATTGTTCTTAAATTTTTCACACAATGGATGTGTACATTGAGACCCTCACGGGCACCTAGTCGCGCTTAACAAATATTGATTGATTGATTGAAGCACATGTCCAATGATTTAAATGTTTGTAGACAAGGACACATTTCTCCTACTTAACATCTGTTTCAAGGTGGCAAATTTGGCAACACAAAGCAATGTCTAACCATCTTTTTAGATTTGGTTTTGCTTTAATAAGTGTGGGTGGTACTGTGTGTATGCCCAGGTACCACACATGAAGACATCTCCTCACTCCAGCTGGGATGTCCTTGTCATATTCTAACTGGGCAATGAGTGTTGGTATCTGAACTTTGAAGCCAGTTACCGAAGCAATGATAAGAAGTGCAGATTCCCAGAAGTTAGCTATTGTTCGGGCATAGCCAAGCCAGGTGTAGGATATCGGTGTCCCTCTGGCCACATTGTTGTAGTCTGAGTTTTCCCTTAGACCCATCTTATATCGGGATACTGAAGTACGATGTATTTGATGTAAAAAATTAAGATGCATTAGTTGCAATCTATAGTTTGGACATTACATACTGGTGTGAATGCAGCAGAAGCGCCGCGGTCCTCTGTTGGTGGGGGGGCCAGGTCAGCTCATCATCTAGAGTAGGTCCTCGGTATGCAGACTGGGTGTCGCCCTGCATAGTGTTAGACACATTAAATTATGTGTCAGACAAGATCAATTTCTTGGGAGAAGAGGACTCCAGAAATGTGTTCAATGCATACAGTGTCAAAGGGGCTTCAGGGAATGTGCTCTATATTGCGAAGCACCTAACTCGTATTCTATCATAGAGGGTTATATCAGGAGTACAGTCAGGCTCTCTGTATGGACCTTAAGGAGATAAAATTCACATCAGGGTAAAGATCATCTAGTTCAGTTATTGAAAACGTTCCAATTGCAGACACACTCTGAGACCAGCAATATCAGAAAAGGCTGGGTTGAGTGCAGGATACACATCATCTAAGTGTATACAGGCCAAACAGGAGAATGCACTTGGTGTTGCCCTATCTCGTTCCCATGTTGATTAGAAATGTTGAGGATATTTCTCCATTGATTTACCCATGTCTGACAGGTTGTTGATTGAAAAGTTTAATAGTATAATCAATTGGGTGAATTGCTTAATAAAGCCAAGGCGTTCTAACAGCATGAATAAATACTTCCACTCCAGGGAATCAAAATCTTTTGTAGCATCTAAGAATATTGCTACAACTTCCAGTTGAGGTTTCAGGGAGTGTAGTAATGCAAAGATTGTAAGAAGAATATGAGCAATAGAGCGCCCAGGTATAAAGTCCAACTGGGTAGCTCTCATGAAATTGGGGAACAGGGGGGAGAATCCTGTTGGCAATTAACTTGGCCAAATATTTGTTGTACTATTTATCAAATAATAGAGGCTAATAGGAGTCACACCATGTGGAGGGTTTGCCCAGTTTCTAGACGTGACTCTCAAACCCTCCCCATACCATATACTGGATCTCCCGCACCACAACTTCTACGGAAAAGGTGACAACCAGATACTGCCTTTGGTCTCTTCCAGCCATGCTAATGCGATGGAGTCGAGGAATTGTAGGATTTCCTGCGGATTTGAGTCAGAGGCAAAGCAATACAGAACTGCATAATAATTAGTGACGATCCGCTTTACATCATCTATGTGGAGAAGTGTGGCTCACTGGTTAGAGGAGGCAGACCTGGAAACAGAGGTCAGTCCGGGACCAGGGTTCAATTCCTGGCTCGGTGGTGTCTTGAGTCCTACAAGGTCCATGGACTCGACAATTCTCGCTCCGGTGCCTACTCGATTCACGGGTTCACACTCTGCGACTCTGGGCAATAGCTTGCTTAATCTCCACAATGGCCCCTCGCGGCGGGATGCCTGGCTTTCACCTTGCGGATACCCTGCCAGGTTATCTCACAAGGGAATACCAGGACGGGTTCCCTAAGCAAGCGCTTAGAAACCGCTCGGTGATTTGCGCTATATAAATTCCTGTATATAAATTCCTGTACATGTTGTAGTAGGGTTAGTCATTCTGTCAAATCCATGATGTAGTGTAGTTGGGTAGATGGTGTGAGAAGTTGGCCTGATTGATGTTCACTAGTTCTAGTGACCACTTTGTATCAGTCCAAACAACCCTTATGATGATTGGTTGTAAGTCAACCTTATAGACCAGCTATCCTAGTAGCGTAGACAAAGCAGTCTTAGGCTAAACTCTGTAAAGGCATGTGAAGCCAGCTGTTTTACCATATACACTCTCCTTGAATACCAAATGAGAGGACACCACACAGATATATATTGAAAATATATATATATATTTATTTACTACAAGTATCCCCCATACTCTCTATGAGCACAGAAGCAAATGCGTTAAAACAAAACAATGTTTAAATATACAAAAGTTGCACAATATTGATAGGCCCTGATGGCCACTCAAACCATATACTAAAATAGTGGTATAAGAACCACGTATCTGAAAGGAAGAAGGCCTAGGGCCTGGGGACTCGCTGGGACTGCAAGGGGCTAACAACAGTTAGTGACCAGGAGGCCCCGGAAATGCGTGTGCAGGGTTGAAAGTTACACGCGGGCGCCTATTGATTTCAATGGGTGCGTAAAAGTCACAAAGTTAAAGAAAAGGGATCCTTCCGGATGACCTAGAACCTAGCAACTTGGAACTTAGACACTAGCGGTGTATTTGTACACAGGAGCACCGGAGTGCCAGAGTTACCTCACCCAAAGGAAGCGGCGCATATGTCTCAAAGTGTGTCGGGTTCGTCGTGCTGTTCTATGGAGCCTGGAGATGAAGATGCTGCAGGCGGGTCGTAGAGGAGAGTTCCGGTGGATCCAAGGGTGGATCTGAAGAGGTGAAGACCTGAAAGCAGAGGGGACAATGTTCAAAGTCACTAGCCAGTGACCGGCGAGCAACCAGGAAGGAACCAGGCGTAGTTGGGTGCAAACAGGTGAAAAAGTGTAGCTTGTCTCTGCAGCCACGTGGACACGAAGAGGTCGGGTTACACCCCCTTTCCTTTGTCCAGTTTCGCGCCAAGACTGGGGCTGGAAAGCCCCAGCTCCAGTTTGAACTGGCATATGCACAGGGACACCTTGTGTGCCCCAGGCATGTCTCATTCTATTCAGCCATGCCTAACCCACTACACAAAATCCTGTCTGGGGTGGTGCTAGCACCTCCCCTGACAGGAAACCCTTTGTCCAGGCCTCCCAAGCTGGAAGGACTCCCAGCAGCAGGAGGTCAGACTTGTGTCTGTGGTGGCAGCATCCATTTTGTGAAGCGGAGGCTCATGTTTAACTTTACCCGGGTTTCAGGTTAGGTACATGTCGTCTCCCTCTAGAAGGGTGGAATGCTACCCCCGTCGTCAGAATTGGCGAGGGGGTAGTATTCCAAGTCGTATGATACCTTACTCGACATGTTTTGATAAAGCCAAACCAAAGATAGCATTTAACCGCGAGGTTCATAATGCACTTAAGAGTATATGTTATGGTAATATCATGGAACAGCTAAAGGACGTTGTTCCGAAAGCTGCAGACAGGCTCAGCTCATGCCAGAGCACCATCTTACATGAAACCAAGCCTTCTGCCTCCAGGATTGTCGAGGCCTGCCATAGGAGTGACTTATAGGTTACCATGTGTCCATTTTTGTTAGATATAGATATACTATATCTAAGTAAGAGGTGGTTACACCAACTTACCCCAGCTGAGTGATCAGCCAGTTGTGTCAAATAGCTATGCCAGGCCAGGGGTGGCACAATACATGCTGCAGCCCCTGGTAGGCCTTGGATACACCTATGCCCTGGGTACCTAAGGTACACTGTTACAGGGGCCTATAAGGTGAACCAGTTCCAATTGGTAATGCACCTAGAGTACATTGGCATTAATTTAGAGAGAGAACAGTTGGCTATGGGTCTGATTAGCAGGCCCACAGCCACATTAAGTCAGAAACCAGTGAAGCAAAAAGCAAAAATTTGGGGTGATCATAGGGTAGCAGACCCTACTCTCCTACAGATGGGTCTAATAGTGGATGCAACTGGGGTACCTGTAAGCTGGGAGGTAGTTGAAGGAGAGTCCTACGAGCATATATGACCTTTGTTCTTGTACCTGGGGATCTGAAAGACTACCCACCAGCAGTGAGATGTCATCCCTTCATGAGCCTGTAATCTCTTCTGGGAGTTCTGGGAGGTAAATGACACAAATATTGATGGAAAATGTTCTGTTGCCTGAATATTGTGTAAAAAATATTGTTACTGCAAGAATATTGTAGTCAAGTTTATAATTATTTGGGTGTAAAATTGCTTATGATCGTAATATGATGTGCTGCGGACAGCTCCATACTGTCCGTGCAACAGAGTTATGAAATCCCTCTGGTGCAAGCACCAGAGGGATTTCCTTTTATATATTTTAGCCTCTCTTCCAGTGCCTCCCAAGGCATTTTTTTTCAATGTAATGACGATGGACACGCATGGCGCGCTGACATGATTACATTGAATGTGAAAGTGAAATGTACCACAAGGTTCATTTCATTTTCACTGTCTTGGTGCTTGGGGGCACATCTCAGCCCCTGAGCACCGATTCAGAAGGAGGAGGTGTCATTGGAAAGGGGGAGAATCGCCCCTTTCCACTGGTACCATTCCCCAGTGGATCCTTGCTTGCGGATTGCCGCAGGAGTGCTAACTCCAAGCAGGGAGTCACCCACTAGATCCCTAGGGACAATTTATATGGGGAAACCGCCCCCTTAGCACTTTGCAAATGCTCACCACCCAGCACCAAAGGTCTTTCTCCCTCCCGGGACAAGTGGGAGAACGATGGGTTGTAACAATTTTGTGGATTCCGGCTTATTCCTGAAGTTAACCTCACAGATATTCAAGGTAAATGTGCAATTCTAAGCAAAGGTTCAGGATTGCAGGGCATTGTGGGTGAGAAATCTTTGTGGCATCCATGCAAGGCATACCACCCTGGACTCCCCTGGGTGTCTAGGTTTCAAAAATGTCGGGTTTAGTGGGTTTCCCTGGGTAGCTATTGATCCCCAGCCAAACCAACAACACTAACCCCATTGCCAAATAAGGTAATGCTGATGTCTCTACATTGTATTTTGGGGCCTTTCCTGTTGTGGGCGCTAGGCCTACCCACACATGTGAGGTACCCTTTTTATCAGAAAACAACTTGTTGAGAGCCAGGCAAGTCACTCCATTCTGGGTTTCCCTAGATGTGTAGTTTTCAAGAATGTGCAAGTTTGCTAGGTTTACCTAAGTGCAGGCTGAGCTACGGCCCAAAATCTACAGCTACCCACTTTGCAAAACAACAGTCAGTTTTGAGTGGAATCGTGTAATGTACCCATGTTGTCTTTAGGCCGTTTCCTGCTGCAGACGCTAGGCCTACCCACACAAGCGAAGAGCAATTCTTATTAGAAGACTTGGGGGAATGCTGGGTGGAAGGAAGTTTTTAGCGCCCTGCATATTCCAGAAGTTTCCATCACAGAAATGTATGGAAAATGTGTTTTTAGTCACGCCTCCTGCATTACCCTACCTGTTTAGTTTGAAAAAATACACTGGTTTGCTAGGTTTCCCTAGGGACCAATATCCACAGCTACCCATTTCTTAAAAAATGGGTCAGTTTTAATTGGAAAAATGTGATGAATACATGTTGAGGTCTAGGCTGTTTCCAATTACAGGCACCAGGACTACCCACACAAGTGAGGTACTATTTTTATCAGAAGTCGTAGGGGAATGCAGGGTGGAAGGAAGTTTGTGGCTCTCTGCAGATTCAAGAACTTTCCTTCACAGGAATTTGAGGAAAATGTGTTTTCTTAGTCAAAGTATGAGGTTTGCATAGGATTTTGTGTAAAACAATTGGTGAGAGCCGCAGAAGTCACCTTCTCCTTGATTTCCCCAGGTATTCAGTTTTCAAAAAGGTATAGGTTAGCCAGCTTTCCCTAGGTGCCAGCTGAGCTACGGCCCAAAACCCACAGCTACTCACGCAAAAAATGGGTCATAATTGAGTGGAAAAATGTAACCAATCCAGTTTGCATTTTAGCCTGTTTCCTTTCATAGCCAGTAGGCCTGCCCGTATAAGTGAGGTACCATTTTTATCAGAAGGCATGTGGGAGCATAAAATAGTAGGATATTTATTATTACTGAATGGATTGCTCTGCATGTATGGCTTCCAAATGAAAGGCAGTGTTTAACACCTTAACGGCTATGGAACGTCCAGCTCCAGTGCTGAACGTTCCATTGCGCAGGTGCAGTTGGAACGTCCAATGGCCGACGGCAGCACTCCCGAGGTAGTGGTGCCGTCGGTCATTGGACGGGCGCAGCACTTAAGGTGTTAAGAAAGAAGATATTTTGAAAAATACCCCCTGTCATATGCTGATTTTGGCATGCACAAATTCAAAGATGTACAAATAATTACTGCTCCTAAACTCCATATCTTATTACCTTGATACCTATTTTTTACTCTACATATTTCACTGTATGAATTAGTTTATACTCTATTGTAGTGTGCAGCTCAGTTGTTGGCTCTGGGTACCTATGATTCTGGGAAAACCTACAAGCCCTGTATATCCCCACAACCAAAATGGTCTAGTGAATGTAATCGTACATTGCCTTTGTGAATTTCACATTGTGACAAATAGTTACGGATGAAAACATTGTCACAAATTGCAGTTTTTTCCTACTTGTTTTCAATATTTCTTTATTTTAACCGCTTCCATGCGGTGCAGATTCTTCCCCTGTGCTGGACATTCCAGAACAGGGTGAGGTCGTGACGGAACCATTCCGTCATCAGCACAGCTCAACCGTGACTGATGACGGAATGGTTCCGTCACCAGCATCGAAGTGGTTAACAGTTAGGGCCTGATTATGAAGTTGGCCGGAAAGCCATCCGACAGCTCTTCAGAAGCTTTCTGCCTGACATCATAGGTTTCAGTCCAACTGCCGAAATTACGATGGATGTATGACGGTACCACGTGTACTTTTACAACGCGTACCGTTACCACGCTACTTTTACCACGTAAGTTGTTACAACGACTTGTGTGGAGGGGCGCTGGATAGTAAATTATTTAATTTACTATTCCAACTCTACTCCCCGTGGACTCTAGGGAAAGGAGTTGGATAGTAAATTAAAGTATTTACTATCCTGGAGCGCCCCCCAGCGCATTTCGTTGTAACGACCTGCGTGGTAAAAGTAGCGTGGTAACGGTACCGCGTTGTAAAATATGCGTGGTAACCGTTGTATACCATTACGATACTGGCGGTCGGAGGGAAACCCACAGGATAACTTCTCCACTTCTGATGGGCTAAAGGAGTTTGTCAGTGTGTCAGAAGGACAGATATTCCCCAAATAGCAGCTGTCCCAGCTCAGGCACTACCGTCGGGATTATGATGTCCATTTCCCACAGCCTTTCCATGTTGGCCTTTCCGACATGGAAAGTGACTTTGGGGGCCCCTAGGAGTACCCTTTCCCCCTGGCTCTCTGCTAAGGGGTCATGGGGCACCTATGGTGCCATCATAAACAGTGTATATTGTCTATTGAAGCTGGTGCTCCAACCTGCAGCCCAATCCTCAATACAAAATTCTGATCACGATGAAGGCAGTCACATTATAATTGTGGACCTGGACCGCTTTCTTTGTCGGGCAGTCCGTTTCTTCTACGATGTCGTCAGACACTCATCTGACCAACATCCTAATTAGGACCTTAGTTTTTGGGGAAAAACCTTGAGGGATCTGCGCTTATGATCCCTTGCTGAGTTCAGAAATATATAACTTTCCTGGATCACCCATGGGTTTCACACTGGTTTTCCCGCAAACTAGAATTAGGTTGAAAGCACAGAAAATAGGAAATATGGGCTACCTCTTTGAAAAATGCCAAACCTTTGATGGAAAATGAGTTTTTGTTTGATTCAACTCTGCATGTTCCTGAAAGTTGGGAAGATGGTGACTTCAGCACATCATACCGTTCATTACTGCCATTTTTATGAGAAAAAAACAGAGGCTGTTATCTAGAGCACTTTTCACAATTTTTTCCAAAGAATTACAATGTAGCTATATTAGGGCTATTTTCTCAGTCCCCTCCAGAGCATCCGCAAACCCTGGTTACCTTTAGAATCCCCAGGATGTTGGAAAAAAAGGACAAAAAGTTGGCGTGGGTAGCATATTTGGACAAAAAGTTATGGAGGGCTAAGCACAAACTACCCCAAATAGCAAAAAAAGGCTTAGCAGCGAAAGGGTTAATCATAGAGTGTTTTTTATTATGGTATTAAACCTTTTTAATTTTTGTTGGTACTTTAGTACTTTCAAGAAAGGTCAAAGTTCATTATCAGTAATCTTCTGCATGAATATTTTGCCTTCACTTGAACTTCCTCGAAAGTTCCACTGTACTGCCGTGATTTTTTTTAAACAATATTTACACCAAAGATCTTTTGTTTATTATTAAACATCTATAAAGTTCACTGCCATGGGTTTGCTTCTGGGGAAACGAATGCTGGCTATGAGAGGGGGTAGTAACCTTTCCCTGAGGTTTCAAAATGGGCTGAAAGATATGTCTGTGTGTGAGGAGTGGGTGGGGACATATGCTAAAACTTTGCCACCCTCGTCTCCCCCACAAGACTTTTGGGATCCATTGAGAGTTTATCTGGATAAATTAAACCTGGATTAGAACGGATGTGTTCCTTCAGCAATAAAATTATGACTCCTCAGATGTATAAAATGTTATGCCTGATTTGTACTGGGTAAATAATATAAGACTGCTTTGAGGGGGCATTGTGCTTTTACTATATGTAGGAATTATTGGCCGCCTCAATATCTCAGGCATGCTTTTCGACAATTACTCTGTACTGTGATGTGGTGATTTTTTGATAATGGAACAAGCAGGCCATACAGCAGGTGCATTGTGGGGAGGTTACACCCTCTGAGACCGAGATGTGATTTATTCATCCACTAGATAGGAGCTTAGCCACCTCTATCCTGGCAAAAATATTCTTCACATGTCTCATCTCATATATTTTTATATAATGCGACAGTGGTAGCTACACTCCTAATGCATTCACGCTGCACTTACCTTCTGCCAGGGTGGAGTTCAGACAGAGTACTCGGTACACTATACTGAGCCACTACAAAATAAACTACAAGTTCTACCCTCTCCTCAGTAAAATTCCTCTTTCTCTTGTGTGTATTCTCAACCAGAGTGGAGTGTGGCACAGTGTTGCTTAGAAGCACAAGAGGGTAGAGCCCAGAAAGGGGGCAGTATTCGTCTGCTTCAAAATGTTTCTCAGGTGAGGATGATTTTTCCCTCTCAATGGCTGATTCCCACCTTTTTATTGTAAGTGAGAGTTCTATATAGTGATGTCAGACATCTTAGCCTGTAGTACTCAGAACTTCCCTTGTCCGATGTTTGCATATAATACACTGGTAACATTACTAGTACACTTCACCTCTGCCTGATGCATGTTCCAACTACAAGGCATATATCTCTACTAAGAGCTTTTGAATTGCAACGTGTGTGGAGATCTCCGCCCGTGGATTTCTCTTTGTGAATAGGGCTCAAACACTTCAGTATACAACAGATTCAATTCTAATTTCACAAAATGGCTTTACTTTAAATATACAATATTTTTCGTAACAGTGCTGGATTAAAGATACCCTCAGCTAGGCCATGTAAACTACTTTTCTGGTAGCGGTATAATAATTTCTCTGCCTAAATATGGGCAAATGTTGCTGCTGTTATTGTGATATAAATAATTGTTTAATTTTTGTGAGAGCCACAATTGATATTGTTGTGAAATATTTAGTCCATATCTAACACAAATGTAAACATTATTTAATCCTGAAAGGGCACAATGCATTACCTCTGTATCTTGCATCCTTGCTTCAGCTATTATGAATGAGGATCTTACCTCCTCGGACAAAGCAGGAAATGCTGTACCCAGTCCCGCTCATTCCTCTCTTGGCACCATTACTTTCAACAGAGATTGTAGACATGGAGCAAAGTGAACATGACACAATATACAGCAAAGAGGGAAACTGCAATAGTGGAAACATAGGCAATAGAACGCAGTACAATGAAAGGAAGATGGGTATTGTTGTGGCAGAATACACCACCTAGCTCTGACAAAGACCTGTTCTCCTTTGAAACAAAAATGCCTTTAATATGGAACAACAATCCATTTTGCACATGTGCAGAAGACAAAAATAAACATAACGTTTCGACTATTGAGGAAATAAGCACAACTCAGCCAGGGAGTGAAGACGGAGATACCAGCAACAGCATAATAGTGTAAACCATGATGCAATATTGAATGTAACAGTATGTGAACAGATAAGAAAAGTATGTGTGTGTCACATTCAAATTAAAGGTGTGAAGTTGAACTTTGTTGCAGACTCAGGCTCTGTATATTGTATTTTAGAAGAATATCTTTGAAAGAATAAACATAAGTAGAAATTAGGGATAAAGTAAGTACCTGCTGAATTCAGTCTAGGCAGGTGTACAGTTGATCCCATTGATACAACAGCTTATAGACTTGATAAAACCATTTACCAAGTATTTTTTATGTTCTCTTACATGCCTTTCTAAATTAGACCTGGAACGTCCAACTCACTATTAATAAAAGTGTTTAGAGGGCATAGTAATTTGTATCTGTAGCATCTGAATATGTATAGTGCCTGAAAATTCCCATTTTAGATGATTTGGAGCCAATTCAGAATGCTATGTAAGAGTTAATACACAGGTAATACAGCAATATTTCATGTAGTCCCGAATGCCTTCGTAAATAGGCCCCATACTGTTTAATGTTAACAACAGGAAGGCATTATGGAAGTTGTGTGGCTAAAATGGGTCCCTCCATACTGATTAGATCAAAGATCGCTATACTTTGTTTTGGAGCCAAATGATATAGCACAAGCACTAACATGGAAAATAAAATGTTAATAACATATCCCTGAATGTTCAATGGGGTCACTGGATAGTTAAAGGGGTTTACACACAGAATGTGCTTAAGGAAAATGAGATATTGCACATAAAGTATTGTGCATGTCACTGGCTGCAAAACTTACTGCAGAACTGAAGAACTTTAAAACACCACAGTTATCAAACCAAGTGATTCTTATGTTGGAGTAGCACTATTTATGCAGGCACTTCATGGCAATGGTAGCATCAGGTTGTGTGTTGATCTTAGAGAGCTTAACAATAATATACTCCTGGATTTGTTTCCCTTGCACAATACTCCTAAAATGATTACATTGACAAAAGCAATGTAATGGTTCTTCAGCCTTGAAATGCCTTCTCTTTACCACCAGGTTCACCTACACACAGAAAATAGAAACCTCACTTGTTTCTTTGCTCATATACTTTAAGAGTATGCCTTTCGTTTTACCCTCAGTAGCTTAAGTGTTCCAAGGAATGATGAATGACCTGATATATTTTTTTTTAACAGATTTTCATTAGGTTTTATCAACAGTGACCCGAAAAATATGGGTTAGGAGCATTATAACTCAGGAATTGTACCAGTCAGGTACCAGTACAATGGTTTACATTTAAACATATTCTCTTTTTAGTGTGGCAGCTCGCATAGATCCCAGACATGCAAGCAACCTGCTCTACTCTCAGTCCTAATACCAGCTGCTCTTCAACTTACCTCTACTTCCACCCCGTTCTCTGCCTCTTATCCTTGTCAAAAATATCATGTTTATTGTCCCTTCTCAACAGTAATTTACTGATGTCTGTCATACCCTAGAGTGGGCAAAAATCAAAATAGGGAGTGAAGAGGTAGTGCTTAAAAAACACTGGTGTGGATACACCCTCCTCCAGTCAATGGTATATTCAAACAATAAGATCCACCTCTAACAGGTTTTCCTGTGAGCCAAGATATGACAGGCATACACAGTATTTGTTAAAATACCCCTCACACACCAAAAGGTCCCTTGGTGTCATGCTTCATCATCGGGGTCTTCCCGCCCACTGCGGGATGGGCGTGCTACGACTAGCGACTGCGCTGGAGCACTCAGATATTGTAAGTGCTATGTGAGGTGTATTGTTGTGAGTGTAAGTAGGGTCAAAAAGTGATAGGAAAAGTGAGGTTAAAAGAATATCTGGTCTTTAGAAAACAAAAAATTATTTATTACTCATAGGCTGGTATTGTTAAAAATTGGTGTGGCGGAGAAAAACACAGCTTGTCAATGAGCTAGTTCTCCTGATGGTGTCAACATGTTTCGAGGCTGCCTGCCTCTTCGTCAGGACGGGGTCAGATCCCTCTGTCACTCACTAATGTTGCCATTAATGTGTGTTATGTGTATATACAGGTGAAAAGGATATTTTAATACCTATGTGGTGTGCGATTAATTTACAGTTTATAGAGCCCTAACAGTATTACTGATTCGTGGGCCTGCAAGATAAAATTAGAGCACGTAATTATTTACTGCGCGCTTCCCAATGCGCGTTTATATAAGTCACCTGTGGAGAAAAAAAGCATGGTGACATATAAGGTGACTTTGCAAGTATAGCGCGTCTCAATAGTAAAGACACATTAAGGTGCTGTGTCCTTTGAAAAGAAAGACACTACAGGGCATAACAAACACATAACATAAAACACACACTCTATGTCGTGAAGATCTGCACTCAACAGTGATGGGCTGAAAAAAGGAGAAAAAACAATATGCATGGTAGTATATGTCAAATACATACTGAAATAAGTTGGAGACAAAGCCCCATGAGCCGATCAGGAATGAGGGGTAAATGAAACTTCCATCTGTTGGTAAAGAAGGAGGGAACAGAAGGAGTATTCCAAGATTCAGTACCTTTCTGTTATACTGATGGTCAAAGAATCTCTCCACCCTAAAGCGGCTATGCCGTACTCACTCAACCACAAGTTCTCCTCGCATCCTACCTCGTCCGCGGCTTCCATGATGTGAGCCAGTGGAGCGGAGCATGTCTCTTTATACTCGATTTGATTGAGTAATGGACAACACCTGTGTTGGCTTGGGTGTGGTTATTAGGCCTGTGGGAACTAGAGCTGCACCACGCTATGTAATCACGCCACGCAGTGGTGACCATCTTCGAACGGTATATGGTCTTGGCAAATTGTGGGGGCCATTTTGGAACGGTGGTAATACTGTGAGATAGCAAAATTCATGAGCGCCATGTTGGGAGAACTGGCAATATTTTTAGAGAAGGGGATGATATTGTAAATCCCAAACCTTATGACAGGTTTGAATGGATTCTGGATGAATATTGTTAGATAATGGCTCTATTTCCCACACAAGGGATTATTTAATGGGATCACAAAACGTCTCTATTGTGCGCATGCGCCGGGCGGTGCGTACGTGGTTGCAGGGGGGTTATTTATCTTGATCGAGGTATAAATCATACACTTTTGAAAAATTGGGAATATGTCTAAAAGACGATTTTTACTAAATACAGGCATTCCACATGCAGTGTTCCATGTGGCATGCAGGCATGCATCCTTTTTTGAAGTTGTTTGTGCAGAGAAGTTGTGTGAGGAAGAGGGTGAAGCTTAAGTTCATCTATAGCATGCAAAGTAATGCAGTTGTAAGGAGGTTCAGAAAAGGCCTAGGGGAGCATTACTGGCACAATTGGGACCAGGGTATATCATCGTTCAGCCCTGTAAGGTGTGTTCCTAAGGGAAACACCCAACTTTGTTCTTTTTCTAGGAGTTTTTTTTCGGATTTTATGGGTTCAATCACTGTCCAGTGAAGGTCCTGGATGCTGTGGCCCATGGGTAAGTAATGGGTCGCCATCTTGGTTGTTGTCCTTTTGCAACGTATGTTGCTCCGGTGTTCGCCAATGCGTATTTTTACTGGTCTTGAAGTCATTCCAATATACTCTTTAGCGCACGGGCAGGTGACCAGGTAGACAACATTGCGACTGTTGCAGTTTGTGAATGCACGTTGTTCCCATGTGGTACCATTTGAGAACTTGATTGTTTTGCTTTTACTGGTGAGTTTGCATGCGCTGCATGAGCCACAAGGGTGGTGGCCATTCACAGCTGTCAATTTTGGCGGGTCACTATCAATCGTGGTTCTTGGTCTGCTATGGACCAAAATGTCTTTAAGGTTTCTACCCCTTCTATGGGAGAACATTGGTTTTGGAAAAGTCATAGAGCCGCAATTTAGATTTTTCCAATGTTTATTGACTATTCTTGTGATTTTGTTTGAGTTTGTGTTGAAGGTCGTTACACAAATAGGCGGGATTCTTGTGCTTTAGGTATTTTAGGTTCCAGAAGGGCATCCCTGTTGTTGTTTCTCGCTCTTTTTAAGCCCTTCTTGATAATTTTCTCAGGGTAGTTTCTGTTCAGTAGTTTTTGTTGGAGGTCAGCTGCTTGGTTCTTGAAATCTGTGATGTTGGAACAATTCCGCCTCAGCCGGTGGAACTGTCCGTAAGGGAGGTTATCCCGCAGGTGTCTCGAATGGAAACTATTATAAAGTAGGAGACAGTTCTTAGCAGTGGGCTTTAAATGAGTGCTAGTTTGCAGTGTACCTCCGTTCGGGTATATGTTGAGGTCTAGAAAAACTAGGTTTTCACTTGAAACTGTGTGTGTGAATTTTAAAAAAAAGGATCTTGCTGGTTGAGCCAGATCATGAACTCCTGAACAGATCGAGTATCACCCCTCCAGATCACAAAAACATCATCGATGTAACGTTTCCATGTAGCTACATGGTGAACGAAAGGGTTTTGTTGATTGAGAATTTTGCTGCTCTCCAAATGATGAACATAGAGACCAGCCAGGCTAGGAGCGAATATGCTCCCCATGCTGGTCCCATGCTTCTGCAGATAGTGTGTGTCCTCATAGAGGAAGAAATAGTTTTTCAATGCCAAGCTGATGCATTCCAACACTACGTGTCTTGGGGTTTGGTACTGCCATTGTGTTGTGAAAAGAACCTCCTGGATTATCTCAAGGGTCTCACGATGGGGAACATCTAATCCGAGTAGAAGGTCATGCGCGGGGTCAAAGGGTATTTCCTCGATTAATTGTAGTACCTCCTTGGTGTCTTCAAGGTACGTATCAGTGGGTTGTACTATTGGTCTCAAAAACGCATCCGCGAATTTTGAGAGGGGTTCCAATATGGAGCCGATACCTGGCACTATTGGGCGTCCTGGTGAATAGGCTGCCTTTTTTTGTGAAACTTTGGTATGGTGTAGAAATAAGGGGTTACTGAGTTCTTTTCAATGAGGAAATCCGCCTATTTTTAGATAACCAATCATGGGCAGTGGCCTCCTCCATCATTATAAGAATACAGATACGTATTTCTTCAGTTGGATCCTCTCTTAGTATCTTGTAATTCCTCCTGTCATCTAGTAGTTTGCGGCATTCATTGTCATATTTAGATTGAGTTTGGATGACAATTGCGCCACCCTTATCGGCTGGTTTGATGACGATATCAGGATTGTTGGCTAACACATGAAGGCCCTCTCTTCTTTTTGTGAGATGTTTTGAAATGTCGTATTATCTGTGGCTGGCAGATTTTTTAACTCCTCCATTACCGCTTTTTTCAAAAGTCAGTATCTCAACTGGTATGGTGGAGTCTAGGGGAGTGAAGGTGGATTTCTTCCTCAGGTTTGTGTTTGGGGAGTCAGTGTTATTGACAACATTCTCTTCGGAGTCTTTAAAGAAGGCTTTTAGTTTTAGTCTGCGTGTAAATTCTTTCATTTCTTGGCAGATCTTAAATTTGTCCATTTTGTTTGTGGGGACGAAGCCTAGACCTTTTTCAAGGACCTGGCGTTGTGAGTCAGTGAGTTGTAGGTCCGATAGGTTAACTACTAGGTTCCCCGACTGGTTGACGCTGTCATGCTCCGTGTTGATAACTGGGGTGGTGCTTCTGGGTTCAGGTTTCAATAGAGCTGGTTTCCCTGTCGGTTGCTGCCTTTTCGTGGGCCGCGGCGCTGTCCTAAAAAAGGCGGTAGGCCAAAATAGCTGAAATTTGGGGGCTGGTGTTGGTTCCATTGTTGGTACGGATTGCCCATGTTCGGTGGTACGGGTGGGTAGTGCATATAACCCGGAAGGGGCTGACAGGGTGTCCATCCTCTACCTCCCGGTGTCTGGGCTCTTTGGTAACGTCCACCCCTGTTGGTTTGGTTGCTATTTCTGCTTGAGCCAGACCCATTAGAACTGGTGTCAGAAAAATCTGTGTCAGTGCTTTAGTCGCTATTGTTATTTCTTGGTACATAATCATTTTTGATGTATGTATGTATGGGTACCCATACATACATGTATGTATGTATGGGTACACACGTTCATGACTGAACACATCGGTGTCCTTTTTGAGTTTCTTATATTTACTCTTCTTGAGTGTTAGTTCGAACTCTGTCATTTCCTGGTTGAGTTCTTCTAGCCTTTTTTTCAATGTTGCAGGGTTTTGGTAGCTTTTAATCTGGACCTCCAGTTTTTGTATATCAATTTTGAGTTCCTGGGTTAGTCTGGTCGCTGTTTTTATGATTAGGACTAACCAATCCCTGGTACAATGCCAGGAGATTAAAGACCAATCCTTTTTGAATTGTTGCGTCGTGTGTAAAGATGAAAGGTTCATTTATTACTATCAGGCCTGGTGGTGCTGCCTTAGCTTTAAGGTATTCGGTCATAAGACGACTGTGTAAAGCTATTTTTATTTGTGTCCTTCTCAGGGTTGCCAGTTCATCCCAATCTCCATTGGTAGGGCTAGGATCGGTATTACTCAAGCCTTCAAAGGGGTTGAAAGTTGCTAGAATTCTGTCGACTTCCTCATCGTCGAAACTCAGGCCTCCTGCTTCAGCCATCTTCTAACTAGAGAGTGCGTGCTATGTGTGTGTCTCTATGTGTAGTGTCAGTGAATAAATAGTGCTCTGCTTCCAAAATTGGGAAAAAAGCAATTAGGAGACAAAGAGAGCTCACTTGTCTACCTATGGCCAGAACTTCTGGATTTTTAAACTCCCACAGCTGTGAGCTGTCTATAGAGTAGGCAAAAATCTAAATAGGGAGTGAAGAGGTAGCGCTTAAAAAACGCTGGGGTGGATACACCCTCCTCCAGTCAATGGTATATTCAAACATACAATTCCGCCTCATCCGGAGGAACTGTCCGTAGGGGAGGTTATCCCGCAGGTGTCTCGGATGGAAACTATTTTAAAGTAGGAGACAGTTCTTAGCAGTGGGCTTAAATTGAGTGCTAGTTTGCAGTTTACCTCCGTTCGGGTATATGTTGAGGTCTAGGAAAACTAGGTTTTCACTTGATACTGTGTGTGAATTTAAAAAAAGGATCTTGCTGGTTGAGCCAGATCATGAACTCCTGAACAGATTGAGTATCACCCCTCCAGATCACAAAAACAGGAAGCTGTCTGTTGACGGTCTTCTCGATGACTTTGGCAGGAAAAGGGAGGAGCGTGATGGTGCGGAAGTTCTTGAGGTCGGTGGGATCCGCTGTTGGTTTCTTCAGGAGGGCGCTGAGCTCGGCGTGCTTCCAGCTCTCCGGGAAGGTGGCGGTGTTGAAGGAGATGTTGATGATGTCCCGGAGGTGGGGTGCGATGATGGAGTCGGCCTTGTTGAAGACGTGCTGGGGGCAGGGGTCAGTTGGTGATCCGGAGTGGATGGTGTTCATCGTGCGGGTGGTGTCTTCGGTGCTGACCGGGGTCCAGGTGCAGAGGGTGGTGGTGGGGGCGTTGTTTCGGTGGTTGGGTGCGTGGTCTGTGCGTCGAAGCTGTTGTGTATGTCGGCGATCTTGCGGTGGAAGAAGGTGGCGAGTGAGTTGCAGAGGTCTTGCGAGGGTGTGATGTCGTTGTTTCCGGCGTTGGGGTTGGAGAACTCTTTGACGATGCTGAAGAGTTCCTTGCTGTTGTGGGTGTTGTTGTCCAGTCGTTCTTTGAATGTTGTCCTTTTGGTGGTGCGGATCAGCTGGTGGTGTTTGCGTGTGGCGTTCTTGAGGGCAGTCATGTTTTCTGTGGTCTGGTCGAGGTGCCAGGCTTTTTCAAGGGTGCAGCAGTTTTTCTTGGATGTTTTGAATTCATCAGTGAACAACGAGGCTTTCTTGCTGCCGGGTCTGCTGGGAGGGTTCTTTAGTGGTGCGAGGTCGTCGGCACAGTTGGTGAGCCACTGTGTGAAGGTGCGGGCTGCTTCGTTGGCGTCCGTTGTGCTGGCGGGAGGGTTCAGGCTGAGGGAGGTGGTGAGCTGGTCGGCGGTGATCTTGCTCCAGCTCCTGCGGGGAACCTGTTGCGGGTGCTGGTGGGTCGTGGTTCTTCTGAAGCTGAAGTGGACGCAGCTGTGGTCCGTCCGGTGGAGAGGCTGAAGGAGATGTGTTTGCTGGAGGAGAAAATGGGGTCAAGTGTGTGGCCGGCATAGTGGGTGGGGGTGTTCACCAGTTGCTTGAGTCCGAGGAGGGCGAGGTTGTCCAGCAGGGTGGTGGTGTTGGTGTCGTTGTTTTTCTCCAGGTGGAAGTTGAGGTCCCCTAGGAGGATGTAGTCAGCGGAGGGGAGGGCGTGCGGGCTGATGAAGTCTGTGATGTCTTCGCTGAATTGGGTGCGTGGTCCAGGGGGTCTGTAGATGAGGGTGCCTCTGAGGGTGGTCTTGGGGTCGGTGTGTATCTGGAAGTGGAGGTGTTCTGCAGCGGTGAAGGTGTCGTCGGAGTTGGTCGTGATTCGGATGGTGTTCCTGTGGACGATGGCAATGCCTCCTCCGGTTTGGTTGATGCGGTCCATCCGGGTGATCTTGTATCCGTCCTGGATGCCTATGGTGATGTCGGGCACTGAGGAGGCGTTCATCCAGGTTTCCGTGATGAAGGCAACAGATTAAGAATGGTATTTGGTTCTCCAAAGAATCAAATGGTCACCCAAACTAGGGTACAAACTGTTAGCCTGGGTTGAGAAGTGAAAGTTTAGTTTCAAGCCATCCACTTCAACCTCAGTAATAGGTGATTGAGAAGCGCTTATTGTGGACCTTCAACAGGAGTTGAGGAATGCACAACGCAAAGTACTGCGTGTTGCAGTGACATCATATACTCTCCGTCGCTCCAATGATTTGGTCAATTGTAAATGCGCTCTTTGCAGGGCCCTGGACACTAAGAAAAGAGATGGTAAATAAACTGATGGCTGTTCAATCGCTGCTCTTGAATAGGACAAGTTACAACGTAAACATTTAAAACGCATGCTTTTACAACGCAGCTTTTACATCGCAAAATCCATTACAACGCATGATTTTACACCGCATGCCACCACAACGTATTTTTAAAAACTACATTTACCCTTTCCACCACAACGAATACCATTACAATGCATAGCATTACAATGCATAATACTTTTAGGGTAACAGTGGGATAGTGTAGGGGTAAAATTACTATTCCTACTCCAGTGAGTGCAACAGTAGGGTAAGTGTTGGATAGTGTAGGGGTAAAAATTATATACCCACTCCAGTGAGTGCAACAGTAGGGTAAGTTTTGGATAGTGTAGGGGTAAACATTACTATTCCCATGTACCCCCAAACCCATACCCACCCTAAAACTAGAAAAAAAAACATTACTTACCTTGTGATGCGTTGTTATGGCATGCATTGTAATGGTATGCATTGTAATGCAATGCGTTGTAGTGACATGCATTGTAATTCCTGCGTTGTAATGGCATGCGATGTAAATGCAGTTGCATTGTAACACTCGCGTTGTAATGACTGCGCTTTAATGATGTTTCCCACTGCTCTTAGGTCACCTTACAAAAAGAAATATAGGAGCATAAAAGGAACCTCCTCAAAATGGAGTGGCTTAAAGTATTTTCTCTATTGAAAGAGAAGAACCACTCCCGTCTATGGAGGCACATAAATTGGCTAGACAACCAAACCAGGAATGACAAAGAAGAAAACTTGCAACAGATCGTTCTCCGGGGCCGCCCCTAGAGTTTGGAACTCGCTGCCGTCAAACATTACAAGAATCCCAAACTCATCAAGATTCAAGAAGGAAGCCAAGTTTTTTATCATGGGCAAATTCCTGCCATAACTCTCTCCCACAACAATCACCGATCTGCGGCTTATCTTTCTCAATAGCTCTTGTAGGGGCATAAACTTTGTATTCATCAATAGGTTCCAGAGCACACAATATGTATCAATACATTAGTTTGTCTTAGACTGGTGGTAGTAGGGATAGATCGGACAAAGTGTATGTTTTTTTCAAGGTTTTATTCACCAGCAGTTTTCCCTCCTGGGAATCACTGCGAATATCACTTAAGCCGACACATGTTTCGTCACAACATGTGGCTGTGACTCTTCAGGGCTGATTTAAATAATCAAATGGCGTGGTCGGTGAGCCGGTGATAATTCCAACCCGGTCCTTATCGGGTGGTTTGTTACTATAAGAATGGCAGGCACCAAGTTGCGTTGCCATTTGCTAAATGTTCAGTGGGGAATTTTGTTCTATCTACAATATTCTGGGGAGCGGAGGCCGTATGAGGCCTGAGTACTCGCGTCGAAGTCAGTTGGTTGCCTTAAGTGATATTCGCAGTGATTCCCAGGAGGGAAAACTGCTGGTGAATAAAACCTTGAAAAAAACATACACTTTGTCCGATCTATCCCTACTACCACCAGTCTAAGACAAAATAATGTATTGATACATATTGTGTGCTCTGGAACCTATTGCCTAATTCAACGAAAAGGAGGTCTCTGATCTCTTTTTCAACCACAGAGGTTAAGGTGTGTCCTCTGACCAAGAAGCACCTACAAGAATTTACCTATCTATCAACCAATACCATACCGTAACAAGTTGTGCGCCAATTTTCTGAACACTAAAAAAACCAATTCGTAGACTCAACTTTGTATTCATAACTTAATGGTCTATATACCCCCCTCCTTGAGAGACCGACCACATATCAACCTGGCTGTACCCAATTGTTATTTGTAACTTATAATCTCTTATGTGTTATCTAGGATGTTGTAAAATGTATACTTCAGTGTAACCTTAGAGGGCAGATGTTGAGTTAGCCACTTTTGCTCTGTTTTTGTCTCTATTTCTCTCTCAGATGTTAGTAATGATGGCTTGCTTTTTTCCACTGAAAGTTTCTAATTCTCTGTGAAGCGCCCTGAAACCTTTCGGGTCATGTTCGCGCTGTATAAAGCACTAAATAAAATAAAATAAAAATGTGGCAAGGTGATTTATTTTCAGGATGATATGAGCAAGCAAATGATGCAAGGTCAAAAAATTGTTGACTATTTTAGAAATAAAGAGGTTAAAATGTGAGTTTAGTCAATTTACGTTTGCATAACAGTAGGTCACATATCAAGGACATGTGTTAACTTGTGATGGACTCAAACGAAAGAAAAAGTTATGGGAAGTCATTCGGTAGATGCTTATTTCACAATAGAAGCATGTTCTTAGATCCTTTTTAAGATTAGTTGAATTTTACTATAAGTTTGTAGACAAGTTTCCAGAAATAAATATCAAATAGGGCAGCTTTTTAGCAATAAGGTACAATTTGACTGGACAAATGAGTGCCAACGTTTGTCTAAAATAAATTAGCTATCTCAGAAGTGATCCTCATGCTGAAACATTTAGTATTACCAACTTGAGTGGAAAACATAGGAAGAAAAGGAAGTAGTAACCACTATAGATGGACTATACAAGGTCTCTGCCAGGACAACACGGATGTCCAGTCGATTATGACACTTCCAAAAAAAAGTTGCATAAGTACCTGTAGTGAAAAATGTAGTTGTAGAAGTAGAATAACAATATACATAAGAGAATGTGATGAGGATGTGCTACTGAAACCGGTCCCAGAATGTTTGTTTACCAGTCCAGGGAGTGCCTGGCCTGGCAGTTTGGACTGGACTGTTTCCTATTTATTTTATTTTATTTTTTATTTGAGTCATCACCAAGTCTTTAAATACAAGAGGATTTCATGAGGGTGAAAATTAAACAGCAACATATGGACTGAGAGCAAAATAACAGTTTCAGCAAAATTGTTCGGAAAATAACATTTAGAAACGAATAAGTACAAGAGAACCGCACTCTCCCATATAATCTGATAGTCTTCAGTAGCCTTATTGTACATTTTAATTACCCTTCTTCCATCTTTTAAGAGGGGCCCATATGTTTTCTCCTTTCCTTCTTGCTTTTGGCCCCTTTTTTTCGTATACACCTTTTTCTAAGTTGTAGGTGGCTAATAATCTGCCCAACCATTGCTGGAATCCAGGTGCCAGCGTGTCCAACCATGCTGCTGTGATACATAGTCTGGCCACTGCTATGGCTATGAAAAGAAAAGGACAATAGTCCTCTGACACTTCCTTTTTACTGATTCCCAGCAGTATAAGTTGGGCTGTTAAATTCGTTTTTATTTTCAGTGATGTGGTCATAAATTTTTCAATTTCTCCTAACCAAGTATCTAAAACGGAGCATGTTGCAAACATATGTATCAGGCCGGCTTCAGTGCTGCTACAGTGAGGACATATGATTCCCTCCTGCCCGCTAGGGTGACCAACTGGCATAGGTGCAAATTCAGGACGGTGAGAGTAAAAATGTAGGACAAAGGAACTAAATTCAGGACAAAAATTCAGGACAAATGGTTAAAATTCAGGACAAAACTTCGGGACAAAAGGTACGTTTTACACACACGTCAGAGGTGGTCGTGCAATAGTATATAAGTAAGTAAATTAACAACCACCTAAGTACAAGTCTAAATAAGTTTATATTAGGTTGAGACAATCATGCACTTCACGGTTTTTCAGTATGGCCGCAGCTTGCTACCTTAGACGATTCAAAATTCGCACCTCGCTCCAGCAGGTACATTAGTCACCAGACAATGGTGAGCCGCACCTGAATATAAGTGAGGCCGCTTTTATTGTTGATTGAAAACTACTGGCTATACAAGGAATAGAACTATGTATAAAACGGTACGGGTGACTCGACAAGCACAGGGAGAAAATCAATATATTAATGACAGTATACTGTAAGTAGTCTGTACGCTCTTCTTCCTTAGGTCTACCGTTTAAGGCCCCAAATGATCCAGACAAATGAAGATTAAGGAAGGAGCGTTGTGTTCATAAACAAGTCTTCAGTTCGAATGCTGTGTTCCAAGGTTTTATTATTGCAAAATTCATCCAATATCAGCAATCAAAGATTTATTCCAACAGCACAAAAGTTCAGTTGAATGTGGATTCAATAATCCAATCTCATCCAAATAAATGTTGTGTAGATAACTTAAAACAGCCAACGGGTTTCGTCCTATACGGACATCATCAGGGCTCGTGAATAACAGTAATCAATCTGTGGTGCGGTGGCCTTTACTAAGTGCCTAGATCCAACACATCAGATCCTCACCGCGATTCCCAACAACATTCAATTGATAAATCTTCTGGCAGTTAAACTCTCAAAATAACGAATCCTTATTCTATTTAGGCCTGGATAAAGTGACTTGTATAATCTCCAAATGCATATCTCCCTAGTAAAGAATCCAATATAATTCACAAAAAGTTCAAAAAGGTTCCAGAGCAACCATTTGCCTCCATCTAGGCAAAGCGAAGTTCAATTCAACGAGATCCAGGCCGGCGACACTAGGTACGTGTACATCCCCTGTGCCTTATAGAATAAGGAGTCGGATTGGATTATTGAATCCACATTCAACTGAACTTTTGTGCTGTTGGAATAAATCTTTGATTGTTGATATTGGATGAATTTTGCAATAATAAAACTTTGGAACACAGCATTCGAACTGAAGACTTGTTTATGAACACGACGCTCCTTCCTTAATCTTCATTTGTCTGGCTATACAAGGAACCTTGCAGTGCCAGCCCCCAGTAACAACCCCCCCCTTCCAGCCTCCCAGGGAAACTTTGGATACCTGGTCCAGCCGGTCCGGCCTTGCTAGCACCCTCCAATAGTGCCACTCATCTTCACTTGGACGGTCTCTCATGTGTATTTAATTTCTTTTATAGTGTTACTCATCCCAAGTATGTAGCGCAGGGTGTCGGAGTGTGTTACATCACACACACATTATATCGAGACAATGACTCATATTAACATGAAAGTCAATGTATAGGAAATGCTGCTTAAGATAATGGGTGCTACAAGGTGTAATCATTCTTTCATCCATCATTCAGTCTTTCACCATTCATTCTGTCCTTCCATTTGTGTGCCCATCTATATCCAAACATATTCAACCATTTGCAAACCTATCCACCATATATCCTTCCATCCATCATTTCACTCATCCATCCCTCCATCCACCCTTTCACTCATCCATCCATTATTCATCTACCCACCCTTTCACTCCATCCATCCTTACAGTCATCCATCCACTCTTCCACCCATCCATCTATTCACTCACCCATCCAGCCATTTACCCTTTTACCCATCCATTCACTTACTCATCCATCCACCCATTCACTTACTCATCCATCCACCCAGTCACTTATCCTTCCACCCATTCATTCTTTCAGTCATTCATCCTCACTTTCTCTCTCCATCCCCCTTTCACTTATCCATCCATCCACCCACCCATCTACTCATCCATCCTTTCACTCATCCAGCCATCCGTTCTCTCATCCATCCACCCTTTCCCTCACTCATCAATCCTTACATCCACCATTTCGCTCATCCATCCATTCACCCTTTCACTTATCAATTCATCCATCCACCCATTCACTCGCCCATCATCTACCCTTTCACTCATCCATCCATCCTTTCACACACCCATCCACCCTTTTACCCATCCATCTACCCTTCCACCCATACATCCATCTTTTTCTCTCATCCATACTTCCACTCATTCACTCATCCATCCATCCTTTCTTTCATTCTCTATCCATTCCCCCTTTCATTCATCCATTCAACCTTTCAGTAATCCATCCAGCCATTCACACATTCCTTCACTTATTTACTCACCCACCTTTTCACATTATGAGCCGAGCCTTTTTCTGCAGAGTTGCAGACAGAAGAGGCCCATCAAGAACTTCACCTTGCTGTACTTCCTAAAGCAAGGGGTGGGGTGGGGTGGGTTCACTATGCCCCTGCATACAGGCAGTCTGAAAACGTAGAAGTCATGAATCATGCATGATGCACAGTGCCAGGATGTGAGGTGACTGTGACATGGTGTTGTTTCCAGGGCTTTAAGTGGTGTAAGAAAACTGGTGGGTCTCTTCAAAGGGGGTGTTTGATGTAATTAAGAGCGTGATTTAAAACACCTAGGCTAAAAATCTGCGCTTAGCATAGTGTTTTGCGTGACTGGTATTGTTATTTCTGTCATTGCATCCTCCAGATATATTATACAACAAGTATCATTACGCCAACAACAAGCCAGGACTATTGGCTTTGTCAATGTTTGCTAGTTCCTTAAAATAAAAAAGCAGCAACCATGGCTTTGCTGAATATTATAATGAAAATACTTCAGTTCTAAAATGATGAAACAGTGAAAGAACGATAACCCGTTCATTTTAACTTCTTTTACTGGCTTCTTTAAATGAACTGTTCTCTTACGTTGCAGCATGGGCGTTTTACCTTTTATCTAACTTAGATAAAAGGTGAAACGCCCATGCTGCAATGTCTAACAGAATGCCCGGCCCTAGACTGAGGCAGGAGGAGGCCGCCACACGCTTTTAACACCCCAGACTGCCCCATTGACATTCTGTATGTAGCAATTACCCGGCATACAGAATGACAATGGGCGGGTGGGGCTGCTCTTGTACTCCAGGAGGAGTGCGAGGTGGCTCCATCAGCGGGGGAGAGGCCTCTCACAGGGGAGCAGTGCTGCTCCCTGTGATGGCCAATATTAAGGACAAAAGGCATCCGTAAAAGGGATCCTCACGGACAACGGACGTGAGGTCCCAATTACGGACTGTCCGTGAAATTTACGGACGGTTGGCCCCAGTGAGCTATTCTAGCAGGGGTATGGTATAGTGAGAACAGTGTTTTGTAGTGTTGCGTCTGTAACCCTGCCGACCGAAGCACCGTCCTCCCAAATTCTAGAGACTCTAAAAATATATTTTATTCTGTGCCCAGCTTTTTTTCCATTTGGACCCATTTTTTTCAAGGTCATCCTGGGTAAGCATAATCAACTTCAAATAAATCTGGCTAATGGTGCACCCTTCTTCAGAACGAACCACATCCACAACATCGTTATTAATAAAACCCATTATTCCCCCTTTCTTTTGGATTAGAGAACTACGGACTTGTAGATATTTAAAGAAATCCCTAGTATGTATCTCAAATCTAGTTTGTAATTCGCTGAATGTTAATACACCTGATGTATCCATAAGATCCCCTATCGAGCGGATTCCTCCATCATCCCATCATATTATCCCGGAAGATCTCTGGCGTACTTGGATTTTTAAAGAGCTGCATATAATAATAATGCCGGCCAAGGCCGACTTTTCGATTAAGAAATACCCAAATTTTAAAAGCCGCATGCAGAGTTTTGAACCAAACTTTTTTGTAATAGCTTGGCTCACTAAAGTTCAGGAGGCAGCCCTGTGCGGCCTCACCTACTAATAATTTGTACACGTCCTCTGACCCGGGTTGATTCCTCTGCTCTTCTGTTTTCCCTCCCAGAAGCACACGCATATATTGGAGGGTGGCTGCCCAGTAGTATAGTCTCAGATCAGGAACTCTCCAACCTCCTTTCTCCCTTATTACTGTCATGAATTTGAGTGCTCTTCTAGTCTTTCCGTGAGACCAAATGATCCTGTTAAGCAAATGCTCCTTTTCTCTGAACCAGGGCTTCTCAAACTCCAGAGGAATAGTTCTGAAGAGATACAGTATCTTGGGGAGAAACAGCATCTTTATTATATTGCATCTGCCTATAATAGATAAATGAAGACTATGCCGCATGTCAAAATCCTTTTACCCTTTGTTTATTACTGGGCGATGTTAACCTCTACTAGCTGCTCAAGTTCCGATGTGATGTTTACCCCTAAGTATGGAGCCATATTTGTGACCCGCGTATCCGTAAAGATAGACACCCTATTTACAATTATTTAAATTTTCTGCTGGTTAAGCTTGTGTGCTGCTGCTTCATTACCTATTTCATTAACTGCATTTTGAGGGTCAGGTGTAACAACTGCCAGATCATCCACGTAAGCCAGGATTTTTACTTCCCGCTCCTGGAATCTCATTGATTTGATTATACGATTTCCTTCGATTCTTCGTATCAGCGGGTCAATCAATATATAGCGAAGAGTAAGGGGGAGCTGGGACACCCCTGTCCCCATTAACTCTAACACGGGCCACTTGGCTCTTATAAAGGCCCACAATTGCCTTAAAAATCCTTCTTTTAACCCATACCATTCGAGGGTGCCCCACAGGTAGTCCCAGGAGACCATATCGACCGCCTACTCACGTTAAGCAGAATAAGTGCCATAGGGTCTCCTGAGACAGCTGCTGCATCAAAGAGTGTTATTACACTACTGACGTGTTCAGTGGCTCCCCTTTTGGGTATAAAGCTGTGCTGACGTGGATGGATTACTTTACTTATGGATTGGACTGTTTCCATGGGGGGCAGGGTCAAGACTAATTTGCATATGGCTGGGTCCAAACTGCAATGGCATGGCGAGCAAAAAAATGATGGATTTACCTCAGATCTGCAACTAGGGGTGAATGTGTGACTATGTTCCGCATTCTGTCCATTATCTTTTTGTGTTGTGATAAATCATTATGCTCATAGTTACTAAGGCTCTCGTTATGAGTTGGGCAGATTGGTTTTACATCCGGGGGTATGGAAATTATACCAAAAAGCCAGTAGAACAAAACGTGCACTAGAATAGGCCTGGAATTAAGTACACAGATTTTGAACCTTGGATTTTTGGGTCCAGCATGTTATTTCCTATTCTGAGCCTGATAATTTGAAAAAGGGAGTAGATGGAGTAGAGATACCAGCTAGAATTGTATGTATGTATGTAGGATATTTGTAAAGCGCAGGAATCACCCCCGAAGGGGTATCTCCATGCTGACGAAGAGCGAGAGCCAGACGGGCACGAGTCACCACAAGTAGGCTTTGAACAATTGCGTCTTTGGGAGCTTCCTGAAGCGAGTAAGACTGATGCCCTAGAACAAGTTCTCCTGTAAGGTGTTCCAATGTTTTGGAGCCAATTAGGCAAGTTTTTGCTCCTGATCGGATTTTTCTATAGCACAGGACCGCTAGCAGCTCCTTATCTTCCGATCTGAGACAGCGGTTTGGACAGTACATTTTTTCCTTGCAGCCAGATAGCTCGGGCTAGCACCATAGAGAGCTTTATGAGCTAGGGAGCAAAGCCTAAATTTTATTCTCTGGAGGATAGGGAGCCAATGGAAGAATTTCAACAGTGGCCCGGGAGAAGTACGTGGTGGTTTCTTGATGGCCAAGCGTGCCGCCATATTTTGGACAATCTGCAGTCTGCTAAGCAGAGATTCGTTTGTGGCTGCCAACAGAGCATTGCAGTAGTCCAGGGGGCTAATGATCAGGGCCTGAATTAGGGTTCTGCGTACAGAAAGGGGCAGCCATAAAAACACTCTACAAGGAGACTCAAAGTATGGAAACAGGTCCCTACAGTGGACATGATTTGGTCCTTCATAGTTAGCTGACCATCCAGTCGGACCCCCAGATTTTTGGCCACCGAAGAGGGAGAGGGGGCAGGGCCCAGCACTGTCGGCCACCACTGAGGGGACCAGGCAGTTTGTGCAGTGCCAAACATCAAGATTTCTGTTTTTGTCGAATTTAGCTGTAAGAAATGCTCTGTCATCCACTCTGATATGGCTAACATGCAAATGCTGTTCAACCAGCTCTGTGTCTTTATCAAAGGACAGGAATAGTTGTGTGTCGTCCGCATAGGAGAATGGTGTGACGCTGTACTCCCGGATGACTTTAGCAAGGGAGGAAAGGGCCCAAATTAATGGTCTGCGTGTGTTGGTCTAAGAAGCTTACAAGCCAGTCAAGAGCTTGTCCTTGCAGATGAGTTTCTCTCAGTCATAGTATAAGATTTTGTTGAGAGACCATGTCAAAAGCTGCTGTCAGATTGCAAGATCAGTAGCATAGCTTTATTATCGGCCAAGGCCAGTTTGATATAGTCAGTGACCCCGATGAGAGTTGTCTCTGTGGAGTGATTGAGTCTGAACCCAGACTGTGAGGGATCAAGGATACCATTGTCCTCAAGGTGCTTCATTAATTGGGTATTAACATGACTCTCCACCATTTTACTCAGGAGCGGGAGGAGCGAGATGGGGCGATAATTGGAAAGCACTTCGGCTGGCACTTGCTCTTTCTTCTTAATTGGAAGCACTTTGGCGGTTTTCCAGTCAAGAGGTAGACTACCCTCACTAAAGATGTATTATTCACGATCTCAGCAATCGGGGCGGCTAGGAGAGAGGCGAGGATAGCATGTTTGTGGGCAGGCATTACATCCTGAGGCGTTCGGGATTCTTCTAATCTTAGCATGGCTTCCACCTGCGCGACCTGAATAGAATTAAAATAATTCAGTGCTTTACCTAAGCATTCGAGCTGTACAGCTTCAGAGATGGAAGGAAACACAGGATCAGTGATTTGAGAAAATTGATTGTAAATTGAATTGATTTTATCATCATAGTACACAGCTAAATTATCACATAGTTCCTGTGTGGGGGTAATCTGTTGGGTGCAAGCAAAGGGATTGGTAAAGGAGTTCAAAATGTTATAAAGCTCCTTAGATTAATTTCCTGCCTGATTAAGTTTGGTGATCAGGTGATCTTTATGTGCCTTTTTTAAATTCTTATGGTAAATGGTGAGGGCCAGTTTAAATTTCAGACTATCATTTTCCAGCTTGGATTTTCGCCAAGATTTTTCCAATTTTTTACAACTAGACTTTTCCCTACGCAGGTCAGCAGTGTACCAGTCTTCACTTTTTTTACGAGCTTTACTAAGCTGATTTGTTACAATGGCCAGCCTATCTGATACCTCACACACTGTATCATTAAAAGCCCTGAGTTTCATTGTGACGTCCATATGTTCATTAAAAACTGGAGGGGCGAATATTTTACTACAGGACTCGTACGTGACTTTGTGCCATCGTCTTTGAAGATTGTTCAGGGAGCGATCCGCCAAATGGTGTTTAAGGACGCTATTCAACCAAAAAGGGATCATGGAATGGTCTGACCACATCGGTGGACAAGCAGACTCAGCGACAATGAGGGAAGAATTTTTAAATATGATGTCTAGCATGTAGCCAGCTGAATGTGTGGATCCAGAGTTAATCTTTTCTAAGCCTAGAGAGGCCATGTCGGCTAAGAAACTCGCCACCTCAATGCTCTCCTTCTCTTCACTATAGATGTTGAAATCTCCCAGTAACAAGTGTTACTTGTTACTGGGAAACAATTTTCTCCACTAGGTTTAGGTTGAAATCTTTTAGTGGCCCTGGGGGGCGATAAATAAGAGCGCCCTTTAAAATTTCCTGAGGAGTCAGCTCAATTTTAAATAAACACATTTCCATTGTGTTGTCTAAAATGGAATCAATCATTGTAACTTTCAGTGCCTTCTTATAGATTATGGTGACCCCTCCACAAGTCTTCCCTACTCTGTCCAGCTTGAGGATCATATGATTCTCCTGGAGGACAAGAGCCTCCCGGAGTCTTCGGTCTCCATATTCCAACCTCCTGTTAACAGACAAGCCATAGAAACACATGACTCTATCAGCACTTACAGAATAGCTATTCTACCTAGAACAGTCCAAGCTTCTGCTGCAAATAATGAACTTGACCAGTCAGAATACAATGAAGTGAAGAGAAAACCGTTTGCCAAAATAAATAGGATGTACATGGTTCACTTCTCAAAAACAGTCCAGCAGGTGGCTTTCAAACAAAACCCATTTGCAGCTGCACAATTTGTATGCTAAGGTAAGGATTGGCAAAGAAGATACATGATGCAATCACTCTTTGGCTTCCATATGAAAAGCTTAGAAGGACCACCTACGCCCACCTTTTAGTCACAACTTTATCCTAATATATAATTGCATAATTATGTATGCTAACTTCTAGATTGGCTTAAAAAAAATATAACAGTAAGGAAAGGACAATAACGTATGCTTCTCTTGCAATATCAAAAGTTTAACATATTTTTCTTTAAAAAATACACCTAACCTTCTCAATAAAGGTTTGCTTGTAAAAGGAATTCCTTTTTTACTAAATAAGGTGTAAAAAGACAATCAATGCTACCACCAAATACATTTCAAACTGAAAATAAAGAACATAGAAGATAATATCTCTCACTAACCTTAATTATAAATATTTCAAAAAACATAATTAGCTGCGTAGTTCGATTATTATAAACTGGCTTAGATCATCCATGCATGTTTTTACATTTAACTTCAGTTGTGCACTCCAAAGACTAATCATCGCCAAACAGACTACCAATAAATGTTTTACCTTACAATCTTGTAAACCCAACGTTTATATTAGAAATATATATGTATGTGGTGCAAAATTAACCCCTACATTAAAATAGCTTCAACATTTACATGAAAACAAATCTTTGCACAAATGATTGTAAATGTGCGTGAAAGAGCTTTCATAAAAAGGAGAGGCCTGGCAGAAATGGTAGCTGCTGGACTGTTGGACCTGGGCATCCCTGCAAGGTCACCCCCAGCCTTTTTTGCCTTCACCCCTCCTATTTTTTCTGAATTTGTTTTTGTTGACTTTAGGACTTTGTGCTCTTTAAAACTGCTAGCCAGTGCTAATGTGCTTGTGCTCACTCCCTAAACACAGTAAAATTGGCTTACACCTGATTAGAATACTTTATTTATGTCCCTTGTAGAGTGGCATACCATATACCCAGGACTTCTAGATGACATGCTATTAGAGGGCCTGCAGCACTTACTAAAGTAGCCGCTTCAAACCAGTCCCAGGCCTGCCATTGCCGCCTGCATGCAGTTTTAAACTGCCAGTTCAACTTGGCAATATAACCTGCTAGCCAATCCTTAAGAGCCCCTTTCAATACACATAGGTCACCCATAAAGTAGGCCCTAGGTAGCCTTTAGAGCAGGGTACATTGTAGTTAAAAGGTTGCACATTTACATTTAACTGTTACATGGTCTTGTAGGGAAAATCTCTTAAATTAGTTTTTCACTACTGTGAGGCCTACCTGTCCCATAAGATAATATTGTGTTGCCTTATTACATTTATTAAGTGCTAACTTGTTATTGGAAAACAGGTAAGCATTTCATGTTTGGTGTCTCTGAAATCTTAAATAAAAATCCTCTTTTAGATTTTAAATTACATTTTCGAAAATCTCACTTTTAAAAAGTTGGTATTTTTCTGCCTTTTGTATTTGGTGCCTGTAGCCTGGCCTAGCTCTAGGTCACAGGAGTGGGTGTAGTTGGCAGTTGTACTTTGTTTATTTTCCCCAGAAAGCCATACAATAAAGGGATTATATGTGCCTGGATCGGCCATCAACCTGCTGGATGGTGGGCTAAGCTGGGAACAGCCCCACTTCGAACTTAATAAGCTGTGCTCTTCCATCACACAAAGGACGTGTCACTCTTGCATTGTTCTTGCACCCAGCTTGGAGCTTCAAATTCAAAAGGAATTCTCTGGAAAGTTCCCCTACTTCAAAGAAGCCACCTTGTATTAAAACGGGACTCTCAGACCCCTCTCCAGTTAACTTTCTAGGGGTGCCCAAGGACTCTCAGAGGACTGCCTGCTGCTGGGGCCTATTGTGTTCTACAAAAGACAGTTTTGCTTGCCCTGGAAGGAAAATGTTGTTGCCTGGAGGCTGCCTTGAAGCCTCAGATGCCTGCCCTGCTGCTTGACCCATGCTTCTGCCCCTGAACCCAGGGTAACCAGAGTGACTCAGAGTGCTAGTGTTTTAGCCTCCTGTTCAGAGACTCGGGTAAGATATGGCTCCCACCTTCTTGAACCCACACCTAGACCCAGCCTGATTGAGCCCTAGACCCCTTAAGTGGCACTCCTCCAGTCTTAGTCCCTTTGTGGTGGTGCTAAAGGTGACGAAGGGCATCATAGGCCACTAAAAAGTGGCCTTCGGGACACATCTAGTGCCTCCACTCACCTCCTTGCATTGTGTGCCATGCATAACATGGTGAATGGCATGCGGTGCACGGAAGTGCAGGAGGCGCTGCACGGTGGAGGCATGTGCTCTGGCCCTTTTCCATGGCTGCAGCATGCCCCCACCATGGAACCTATGCATTTCGGACTGCCAGCCCAGCCGTTGCATCGAAATAAATAAGGCAGTGGGACCACTGCATGCTTGTTCAGTGGTCTCCCGACCACTGCATCTTAAAGGTGCTCGAAGTTAAAATGTAGAAATCTTCACCGCAACTTTAGTCAGTGGTCCCCAAGAGTGATGCTTCCTCCTTGGACATTACCTGCAGCCTTGCTACGCTTGCTTGCTTACCTTCTCAGAACTTTTTCTTCAAAGTTTTTCTGAGTCTGAAGTAAAGCACTGGCCTGGCCCAAACCACTTTGAGGATCTGACCCACGCCTCCTCATGATCTAACATATTTTTTTGCTTCGACCCGGTCTTACATGACAGATGTCTACGGTTGGAGTTTTGAGCTTTTAGGCACTAGATTTTCCTTGAAACTTAAAAAATTCATAACTCTGGCTCTACTTGTATTAGTGTCAAATAATGTATTATATTTTACTCTTTTTTTCTAAATTAGTGTAGGATTTTTCTTGTTTATTCTTTATTACTGTTTGTAGTGTTGCATAAACACTTAACATTTTGCCTCTATATTAAGACTGACCGCTTTTGGGCCAAACTACCAGAGGGTTAAGTACAGGTTAATTGGGGTTTGCTTGTAACTTCACACAGGATTTCAAAACCAATTTGGAAAATAGCGGACGGAAAAAAGTTGGATTTTTTTTTTTAGAGGACTACAGAGGGAGGAGAGGGAGGGCGGGAGAAGACAATGCGGGGTTACCAACACAGGAGTTTCAATGTGGGAGAAGAAAAATAAGAGAAATCAAAAAAAAGAAATGGGTGGGGAGGCCCAAAATTTGCTGGAAATGGAGGTAGAGGTAGGAACAGGGAGAGTGCGGGGAAGCAGTGTTTAGGGACGAAGAAGCAAGAAAACACATGCACCCTCATAGAGTACTGACAGAAAAAAGTAGTTTCCTGAAAGGAGCAGTTGAAAGAAATAGGTCATCCACCCAATGCATGATAAAGATGCTATGTTCCAAGAGAAGGACGCAAGAAATTATTGTTCACTTTGTTCTATGTTTACTCAGATGATCCTGGCCCCCACCCACCACTGCTGCAACGGAGGAATTATTTAGGGTGGCTATAAAATGGGACACAGTGAATGGCCTGGAATTTAAACACAGGACCATCGTGATGAGGCCTTATCTTGGATAGGATAATGACTTTTACTTTGATTTAGACAACTCTGGACATCTGATTCAGATTGATTTTGATTCTGGACTTTTTTTTATCTGTTTAGTACATGTTATATAGTCCCATTTCTTATCATGTCTTCGTCATTTGAATGATTCAATTGTTATTATATAAACTATCATATCACTGCTTGCTTCATGCATGTTTAATAATCTTTTACTTTCTTACAGTGCCTTTTTCCCTTTTCACATTTGTAACTTCTTTTTGTGTATAGGGCTGGTGAGATTGCTACATGCAATTTCTTTTTTTCAATTAAATAATTATTTAGACTATAAATAAACCAGGGTTCGACCACTGTCCCCACACAATTGTTTCGGTCTAACAATCTGCTCCCTGCACACATAATAAATGACCCTTACAGTTTGTCAACTTATGGTTTAACACCACCTACTGACATCTCGTTTTCATCAAACTAATGCTGGTGCCCCATCTGCTTTACAGTGCATACCTATGCACTTTTTGACCAGTATTAAGGCTAAGGTCTATCAACCTATTACTATCTCTATGCACTGCAGATGTTAGAAAATGGCTGTCTGCCATGTTAGAAGAGGAAAGTAAAAATGGCTGCCATGCATCACCGTAAGTCTGTGCATCCATCATAACATTTGCATATGTCTCATCAGCCAGTGTGAAATTAGTTTTCTTTCAAATGAAAAAAAACATTACAAAATTGCTAGAAGTATGCCTATAAGCCTGTGCCAATACATGCGGAATGATGCATGGGAAGTTCAATAGCTCAGCTCTTTAGAGCAGAGGCATATTGCCTTTGCCACTGCTTGTTTCCAACTGAATACATGGAAGTTATCAATAGACAATTAAAGTGTTAAGATAGATTTAGACATAAGTTGAATGTGGATGTGTAGGTTGGGGTAGTGAATGATGACTACAGCGTCTATTGCAGGGTTTACGGGATGGTAGTAGCTTTTTACGTTTGCCGGAATTGTCCACATACCCAGCTTTGTAATACTCTGTCTACAATAGGAAGAGTATCAGGTTGTGAACTGTAAGCAGGTTACTTGGTGGGGTGGCAGTGAGCCCTTTGAAAGTTGCAAATTGCTGCCCTAATTTCCCATGTCTTGAATCTCACACACACAGGACTGTTGTCCTTAGAACTTATCCTTTTGGAGTGCCCCCAATGACCCTCTGGAGCCAAGGGGACGTTGTCCCTCAACCAGCACCGCCCCATGAGGTGTATTTGCAGAGTGATGGAGAAAGGGGGATGGTCCTCCGGCAAGTTGCCGTCTTTTTTAACAAAAACTGTTTTCTTTTTTAGGGAAGGGGGCTACCTACCCCCCGTCCCTGGGCCAATTTCGGCCTCGGGGACCCCATTCCCATGGGCCAGGCGTTTTTACAATGAGTAGGGGGGCCACATAGCCTCCCACCCACCCTGGGCCAATTTCATCCCTGTGGTTCCCATCCCCTGAGGCCTGCTTCTTTCAAAAAATGTATTTAAGAAAAGAAAAAGGGAGGGGGTAGTGTGGACCCCTTTCCTGGTCAATCAATCAATCAGGGCTGATAAAGCACGCTACTCACCCGTGAGGGTCTCAAGGAGCTGGGGGGACGGGAGGGTGTAGCTCAGGTTCAGTCAAAGAGCCAGGTCTTGAGGCTCTTCCTGAAGGTGTGCAGTGTCCGGGAGTGTCTGATGTTAACTGGGAGCTGGTTCCAGGTCTTGGCAGCGATGTAGGAGAAGACTCTTCCGTCTGCCCTGCTTCGGCAGATGCAGGGGGTCTCTGCTAGGGCAGAACGTAAGTTCCTTTTGGGTAAGTGGAAGGATACTCTCTCATTGAGATATTTGGGTGTGATGTTGTGGAGGGATTTGTAGGCGTGGGTGAGAAGTTTGAAGGTTACTCTCTTCTCAACGGGGAGCCAGTGGAGGTTTCATAGGTGTCGGGTCATGTGTTCATGCCGAGGGGTCCCGAAGACTAGTCTGGCTGACTCGTTCTGAATGGTTTGGAGCTTGTGTAGAAGAGTTCTGTTGATTCCAGCATGGAGGGCGTTGCGTAGTCCAGTCTATTCGTTATGGATGCATGGGTGATGGTCTTTGTGCATTTGGGGGGTATCCATTTGAAGGTCTTTTGGAGGATGCGAAGGCAGTTGAAACTGGCGGGTCATGGTGAGGGCGGAGTCAAGGATGATTGCGAGGTTCTGTGCATGGTCTGTGGGGATGGGTGGGCTGCCTAGAGTGGAGGGCCACCAGGTGTTGTCCCAGGCAGAGTTGGAGTGTCCTAGGATGAGGACCTCAGTCTTCTCTGATTTGAGCTTCAGGCAGCTGTTTTTCATCCAGGCCACGACGTCCTACATTCCTTCCTGGAGGCAGAGTCTGGTGTCTTCTGGGTTCTTCGTGAGGGATAGGATGAGCTGGGTGATCGCATGCTGTCTGACAATGGTGGCGAGGGGAGCTATGTAGATGTTGAAAAGCGTGGGGCTGAGCGATGATCCTTGGGTTACTCTGCAGTTGACCTCTGTGGGTTCCGAGAGGAAGGGAGGGAGTCTGATCCTCTGGGTTCTGCCGGTGAGAAAAGATCGGCTCCAGTTGAGGGAGGTTCCTTGTATGCCAGCAACGTGAAGTCTGGCTACGAGCGTGCAATGTGAGACTGTATCGAAGGTTGCTGAGAGGTCTAGTAGGATGAGGGCCGCAGTGTGTCCCTGGTAGAGTAGCATGCGGAGGTTGTCAGTGGCGGCGAGAAGGGCAGTCTCTGTGCTTTAGTTGCTGTCGAATCCGGACTGGGAGGAGTCTAGGATGGAGTTCTCCTCGATGAAGGTGGTCAGCTGAGCATTTACGAGTCTCTCTGTGACTGTTGCCACAAAGGGGAGCCGTAGTTTTACAGGTCTGTTTGGTCGGCCGTGGGCTTCTTGAGGAGGGGCTTGACTTCAGCCTGTTTCCTGTTGTCTGGGAAGATGCCAGATTTGAAGGAGGCACCGATGGTTCATCCTAGTTCGGGTGTGATGGTGGCAGCTCTCTGGTAGATGGGCGGTGGAGGGGTCCATGGGGGCTCCTGAGTGGGTGTTTTTCATGGTCGCGGTGATGTGTTCGACGGTGGCGGGATTCCTGGTGGTGACGGTCGGCTCGTCCTTGGTGGTGAGTAGGGGGTGATGTCCGTTATCTGATCGTTGAAATTGTCGTAGAGGGCCTTGATTTTCAGATGGAAGTAGGAGCTGAGCTTGTTGCAGAGTTCCTGGAATGGTGTGACGTTTGTGGCTTCGCAGGGGAGTTTTGTGAATTGCTGTATGACTTTGAAGAGTTCTTGGGCGTTGGTTGCGTTGGTGTGGATTTTGTTCTGGAAGAAAATCCGCTTGGTGTCTCTTATCTGCTGGTGGTATTCCTTCATGGCTTTCCTGTGGTTGGTCAGGTTTTCAGTGGTTTTCTGGTTTCGCCAGGTCTTCTCAAGGCGCCTGCAGTAGTGCCTGGCTTCTTGGAGTTCGGTGGTGAACCAGGCGGCCTTCCGGGGGCGTTGTTTGGCAGGGTGGTGGAGGGGTGCGAGCTTGTTGGCCCAGCTGGAGATCCAGCAGTGGAGTTCTTTTACTGTTGATTTGGGGTCAGTCATGGCGCAGGGGGGTCTAGGAGTAGGGTGGAGTTGAGGTGTTCCTCTGTGATCTTGCCCCAGGGTGCGGTGGTGGTGTTGAAGGTGAAGTATACGCAGTGGTGGTTCGTCCAGAGGGGCTGCATGGTGTGGCTGAAGTGGATGTTAGTCCCTCCTGCAAAGATGGGGTCGAGAGTGTGACCTGCTCTGTGCATGGGGGTGGTGATGAGCTGCTTCAGTCCAAGATTGGAGAGGTTTTTGAGGAGGGTGGTGGAGTCGGGGTCGCTGCAGTTGTCAAGGTAGAAGTTCAGGTCTTATTATTATTATTTGGAATTTTGTATAGCGCGCGGTTACCCTCGGGCATCCCATCGCTTGTTCAAGACTCCAGGGGATAGAAATAGAAAGGAAGCATTAAGCGGGGAACAGGTGGGTCTTGAGTAGTTTCCGGAACCGCATAGTACATGTCTCTGCACGTAGATTCAAAGGAAGCGCATTCCACAAATTGCCTGCGTTCACTGAGAATCTTCTGCCGCCCGTCCGGGCTCTTTTCACTCTGACCGTTTGTAACAGATATTTGTGATCCGAGTGCAGGGCTCTGGTAGCCTTGTAGGGGAGCACCATACTGCCCAAAATGGGAGGTCCCTTCCCCCGAAGGATTTTATGAGCCGTACAGAGGGTTTTAAATTGTATCCTCTCCTGCACCGGAAGCCAGTGCAGCGCTCTTAGTGCCGGTTTTGCTGACTGTCCCCTAGGAATGTTCATCAGCAGCCTTGCTGCTGCGTTCTGCACTTGTTGGTGTTTATTGAGCGTTGCTTCCGGAGCGCCCAAAAAAATCGCATTACTATAGTCCAGCCTCGATATAATTAATCCCTGGATAAGAAGTTTCCTGGAGACCAGTGGAAGAAGAGGCAGGATCTTACGGGCTGACCGGAGCAGACCAAAACAGACTCCAGCGTTTTTTTTGGCATGGGTCTTGAAAGATAAGTCTTGTTCCAGCCACACCCCCAGGCTTTTGATCTCCTTTTTGGGGCTTGGGGGATCGCCAAGACAACTAGGCCAGCTGCTTGGCAGCAGGGAAAGCACCGAATGTCCGAGCAGCATCATCTCTGTTTTGGAGCCATTCAGTTTTAATGCTGAGTTGCACATCCATGTGTGCACCTTGGACAAGCAGGAGTGAAGTAGGTCAGGTTGATTCACCAGCTGGGAAAGGGCCACCACCAATTGGGTATCATCAGCATAGCTGATAGTTTTAATACCGAATGGTGCCACCACATCCTCCAGCGGGGCCATATAGACGTTAAACAATGTGGGGCTCAGGGAGGAGCCCTGAGGCACACCACACTGGAGGGGGATCGAGGCTGACTGTGCACTACCTTCCCAGACTTGTTAAGTTCGATGGTTCAGAAAAGACGCAAGCCACTTCAGGGCCATCCCTGTAAGGCCTACATCTGACAGTCGCTGGAGCAGCACCTGATGGTTCACGGTGTCAAAAGCCTCACTGAGGTCCAGGAGGATCACTGCCACCGATCTTCCTGAATCCAAAATGCTCCTGGCTTCTTCCACGACTGACAGAAGGGCAGTGTCAGTGCCCTGGCCCGGCCTGAATCCTGTTTGGGAATTCCGCAACAAGCCATGTCTCCGAATAGGATGTAGTGGTGGTGATGGTGTGGGGTGCGACGAGGCTGGCGATGGTTGTTGCGGGCTGGGTGCGATGTCCCAGGGGTCTGTAGGTGAGGGTGCCGTGAAGCATTGTCCTGGGGCTTTTCTGGATCTGGAAGTGGAGGTGGAGGTGTTGGAGTGGTGGTAGCTCGTGCTAGAGGTGGCGAGCTGGAGGGAGGTCTTGTGTGCAATGGCGAGTCTTCCTCCTGGGCAGTGGGGGCGGTCCTTTCTCTGGATCTTGAATCCATTGGGGATGGCGGTCCTTTCTCTGGATCTTGAATCCGTCGGGGATGGCGGTAGCGATGTTTGGGCCAGAGGTGGCGTTTGTCCAGCGGTACGCCCACTGCATGCATTGCGCAGCGGTTGCCATTAGGTAGGGGAGGGAGGAGGGACGTGCAGCTGGAAGGAGGGAGCGGGGGCGGGTTGCGGCAGGAAATGAGTCAATTACAACAACAGAGGAATACAATGAATGGGGAAATTAGGAAAAACAATGTAAAGTAAGAAAACGAGCAGGGCACAGCAACAGGATGAAAACCACCAAACAGAGGAAAAATGATAAGGGGGAACAGCGTTAAGGGATGCAATAGGGCACAATGCTGGGGGGAAGGGAAAACAAATAAACAGAATAAAAATCACCAAATGGATTGCATTGACAGCGAGGCAATAGGGCAACATGCAGGGGGAGGCCAAACAAATAAACTGAATGAATGTCATCAGACAGACAGTACAGGCAGCAAGGCAAAGAGGCAGTGGGCACCAGCAAGGGGCAGACTCAAGCCCTACCTAGGTGGAGCCACGGGCAGCACATAGCATGGCAGAGCTGCATGGGAGGAGAAGATCTCTGACTGAGGGTCAGGGGTCTTACTGGGTCGGTTTCTGTTCCAGTGGATTTTATCCCCCGGAGCCCGGCCAGTACTATGGGTGCCCTGTCACACCCAGGGCACATAGTTATTCATGTAGGGGACTACAGGGGGAGCCTGAAGGCCCCTGAGGTCCCTTCTGGCTCCCTGCCTGCTAATCATGCAGCTCCCTCTGCCCATAAGAAATTCTGCTCTCTTCAAGTAAGCAAGAGCATTTTACATGCTCTTGTTTACTCAAAGCCGAGCAGAGTTTGCTATGACTTGGTGGAAGCAAGTTATATCAAACAGCAATGTTCCGGGGGTGTTCACCTTGGGACAATGCCTGAGCCAGCCCTGGGGGTAGGAGTCCCTAGTGCCATCTATGGCCTCCCTCTATTTAGTACATAGCCCCAGGGAGGTGGTGATCCCTGGGGCTGCGGACCACCTCTTTAGGATTCTCAATTTTCCCCAGAGAGGTGGTGGTCCATGGGGGTGTCCCATGAGCCCCCCAACCTTATTTCATTTTTGGGGGTGCAGGGGGACCACACGGTCCCCTGCATTCGATAATAATTTGCCCTGGGGAAATATAATTTTCAAAATGCCCCCGGGATGTGGTGGTCCCTGGGATTTTAATGCTCCAAGATGGGGGTCATGGCCCACCCGGGGCCAGTTTCAAATGAAGCCCAAGCTTCGTTTATATTTAAATTTTTCAGCGAGAATCGAAGATCCAGAGTGACTCCCACCAACTTTAATAAAATGAATTTTTGGCCTGGGTGGAGGTCCTTGTGGGACCACCCCCAAGAGGTCTAGAAGTTCAGGGTGTTTCTACTTTACCCCCTTTTCTTAAAAAAAATTGTTTTCTGTTACTCAGTACAAGATGGCTGCCAAAACATCCTGGTTTGAAGTGTTGACAGCCAATCAGAATGATAGGGAGGGGTAGGGGATCCACTCCCTACCTATAATACAACTGGACATTTCTTTACATTTTTCCGCAACTACTGAACGGATTTACACCAAGTTTCAAAAAGGCACTTCAGTGGACCAACATCTACTTTCCTGCCAAATTTGGTGTAATTCCATTCAGCAGTTCGGGCTGTAGCTGTGTCTAAAGGTCCTATGGAAATTAACATTTCCTCCTGGTATTCGGCTCCCCGCTTGACAGTTCACCCCAAAACTTTCAAGAAAGCAGCTGAAGTGAGCGTCGTATTAGTTTTGAAGATTTCTTGAAGATTTGGCAGACTGCGCCAAAGTTATTGGCAAATGATAAAAAGCTCTTCCGCTGGTAACTAGGTCCTTACTATAATTACCTACCGGTGACTACCAGTAGGTAATATTTATATAAATATTCACTGAAAAAAACATAGGTTTCAGGCACATTATAGTTAGAAATTAGCATATAAAAAACCTTAGAAATTCACTGAAAAAAATCAGTTTCAGGGGTGTTATAGTAAGTTGGACATTTCACTCGTACAAAACCATAGAAATTCCCCCGTTATAGTTAGTTCAGGTAACTATAACTTGTGCGCCCGCAATGCACTGCTGATGACGTCACATATTACATGACTCATGACATGGGAGAGCTAGGAAAGAATTTCCGTGGAATGCTAGTGCAGGGTATTTCACCTAAGTGTTCAGGCTAGTCCTTTGGGAGCAACTGTTTATGTTGCCACTCCTGAAACCAAAACCAGTGATCCGAGGGCAGAGGCCCTGCAGTCGTGTGCACCGGCGGGGCAGCGAAGTGACAAGCACCACAACCCACAAAAAGGTAATGAGGGCACTGAATAACACAGGATCTTCTCTTTGTGTCTGGCAGGAAGAACAAAGTAAAAATGCCCTAGTATCAAAATGTAGAATTAGTGCTACAACGGTCTTCAAGAGGACCTGCGATGCCGCTTCTGCCTCCCATAGACGGCACATGGGTCACGCGGTACAGTCATACAGCGGGGGGCACAGACTTGTTGAACTCTCATGGCACTGCTCCATGCTTCAGGCAGGACGCCTTCCATTAGCTATGTTTTCGGACGACGCATCGCGCCAGCCCCGTTTAATAACAGAACTCCTTTAGATCCAAACCAACTCTTCCACTCTCTCACCGGAAGTGAAACCAGAACACGCAGACACTATCACAATACAACAGCTGGTAAAAAAAACACATTCCTTCCTCCTAATTAATCAAATAAACGTCTCACTGAAGAACAGGGTCCAGCTTCGATCAGTAAACAGCCTTTACAACAACTTTTTTACTTCGCGATACCATGCATTACAATGCATGCATTACCACACATGAGTTGTACATCGCAAAGTCAGTACTAAGCATTTTTTTAGAACGCGTAGTCATTTACCACGCATGCCTTTACAACGAATTTTGTTGTAAAGGTATGTATGGTAAATGAGCATGCGTTCTAAAAAACATGTAGATGATCCACGTCGTTGTAAGGAAACAGAGGCTGTTCCGTTTCCTCACAACAACGTGCACTGCCCCTCAGAGACAACGTGAAGCAGGAACCACGAGGAAAGAGGAACCACAAGGAGTAAGAGGTAATGGGGATTGGGCATGGGGTGGGGGGTTCTTTTCTAGGGTTTAGGGTGCTACAGTAATGTTTGGGTAGTGTAGGGGGTCATGCTGGGGGTAGTGTTTTAGGGTTTAGGGTAGCGCAGTGGTGATTGAGTAGTGTAGGGGGACATGTTGGTGGTAGTGTTTTAGGGTAGTGTATTGGTGTTTGTGTAGTGTAGGGGGTCGTGCTGGGGGTAGTATTTTATGGCTTAGGGTAGTGCTGGGGTGTTTGGGTAGTATGGGGGGTCGTGCTGGGGGTAGATTTAGGGTTTAGGGTAGTGCAGTGGTGTTTGGGTAGTGTAGGGAGTCGTGCTGGGGGTAGTGTTTTAGGGTTTAGGGTTGTGCAGTGGTGTTTGTGTCGTGTATGGGGGGTCGTGCTGGGCGTAGTGTTTTAGGGTTTATGGTAGTGCAGGGGTGTTTGGGTAGTGTAGGCGGTAGTGCTGGGTAGTGTTTTAGGGTTTAGGGTAGTGCAATGGTGTTTGTGTAGTGTAGGGGGTAGAGCTGGGGGTAATGTTTTAGGGTTTAGCGTAGGGCAATGTGTTTGGGTAGTGTAGGGGTTCATGCTGGAGATAGTGTTTTAGGGTTTAGGGTATGGCAGTGGTGTTTGGGTAGTGTAGGGGTTGTGCTGGGGGTAGATTTAGGGTTTAGGGTAGTGCAGTGGTGTTTGTGTTGTGAGGGGGTAGTGTTTTTGGGGTTTAGTGCAGTTGTGTTTAGGTAGTGAAGGGGGTATTGCTGGGGTAGTGTTTTATGGTTTAGGGAAGTGCAGTGGTGTTTGTGTAGTGTAGGGCATCATGCTGGGGGTAGATTTAGGGTTTAGGGTAGTGCCGTGGTGTTTGTGTAGTGTAGGGGGTCGTGCTGGGGTAGTGTTTTAGGGTTTAGGGTAGTGCAGTGGTGTGTGGGTTGTGTAGGGGGTTGTGCTGTGGGTAGGCATAGGGTTTAGGGTAGTGCAGTGGTGTTTGGGTAGTGTAGGGGGTCATGCTGGGGTTGATTTAGGGTTTAGGGTAGTGCAGTGGTGTTTGGGTAGTGTAGGCGGTAGTGCTGGGTAGTGTTTTAGGGTTTAGGGTAGTGCAGTAGTGTTTGTGTAGTGTAGGGGGTAGAGCTAGGGGCAATGTTTTAGGGTTTAGGGTAGGGCAATGGTGTTTGGGTAGTGTAGGGGTTCATGCTGGAGGTAGTGTTTTAGGGTTTATGGTATGGCAGTGGTGTTTGGGTAGTGTAGGGGTCGTGCTGGGGGTAGATTTAGGGTTTATGGTAGTGCAGTGGTGTTTGTGTTGTGAGGGGGTAGAGTTTTTGGGGTTTAGGGTAGTGAAGGGGGTCGTGCTGGGGTAGTGGTTTAGGGTAGTGCAGTTGTGTTTATGTAGTGAAGGGGGTATTGCTGGGGGTAGTGTTTTATGGTTTAGGGTAGTGCAGTGGTGTTTGTGTAGTGTAGGGCATCATGCTGGGGGTAGATTTAGGGTTTAGGGTAGTGCTGTGGTGCTTGTGTAGTGTAGGGAGTCGTGCTGGGGGTAGTGTTTTAGGGTTTAGGAAAATGCAGTGGTGTTTGGGTAGTGTAGGAGGTAGTGCTCACCAGGGAGTTAACTGGAAGTCTACTGCTGGTATTGAAAGTGATTGTTCAGTCTGCATGTCAGAATTTTCAAATTAAATAGAAGATGATTTGAGATCTCTCTTAAAACATGCCCTCATTTTTCTTTCTACAACACTAACCATAATTTCTATGACAAAATAAACCCCCTCATTTTGTTTGTTTTTAAATTAAATGTTTTAAGTGTTACCAGTTCATTCCATTCAAGATGGCTTCAGGTGTGCCATCATTTTGTCATAAGTAAGACTGTTAGCGCTCTAGTTGTTCTTTAGACCACTCTGGGAACTGCAGTAGAACACAAAGTAATCAACTGCCAGGCTGCTCCTGTTATTATATAACAGGAAGATATTTGAGATCTCACTTAAAACATGTCCTAATGTTTCTTTCTACAACACAAACCATAATTTCTTTGACAAAATAAACCCCCCTATGTTGTTCCTTTTTAAATGAAATGTTTTAATTGTCACCAGTGCATTCCAATCAGGCTGGCTTCCGGTGTGCCATACTTTTGTCATAAGTAAGATTGCTAGCGCTCTAGTTGTTCTATAGAACACTCTGGGACATTCTGTCATTGAGCTATACTGGGCTCTTTTGTCTCTGGCGGTCATCTTGGGTGGCTTATTTGTTATGAAGTTTCCTAATTTCCTCATTTACTACAGTCCCCTCAGTAGGAAATAATTTCAGTGTTTTACACTCTAGTTGCTCATTAGATCACTGTAGTAAAGCTACTGCTCACCAGGGAAGTCTGCTGCTGGTATTGAAAGTACATGTTTCAGTCTGCATGTCAGATTTTTTTTAATGAAATAAAAGCGGATTTGAGAAGGCACTCAAAATGTGCTCTAATTTTCCTCATACTTTCTATGGCAAAATAAACCCCCTAATTTTGTTCCTTTTTAAATTAAATGTTTGAAGAGTTACCACTTTATTCCAATCAGGATGGCTTGAGGTGTGCTATACTTTTGTCATAAGTAAGGCTGTTAGCACTCTTGTTGTTCTTTGGGAAGCTGCAGTAGAACAAAAAGGAATCAACTGACAGTCTCTGCCCTTGTTGGATGTACATGTTTTACTGAGAATTTCAGACTTCATTCTCACATGACTGAGAAAGATAATTTGAATTTACAGAAAATATGCTCTCGGTTTAGCTTATAGATCACCTTCCAAACCTCTGTGGGAAAAGCATGAGAAAATAGTTTTTTCTCAAACATGATACATGATATCCCAACAGAAGGCTTTTTCAAATGGTAAAATCACCTTAGAACACACCACAATTCCTAAAATGAGTATGGTTCCATCAACAAATGATGTATAACGTAACTATAGTCTTAAAATCTTCTATTAACTGCAATGCTTTTTAATGAGGTACTATCATGTATATTGGTCCCAAGATGGCTGCCAACACTTCTTCGATGAAGTGCTAACAGTCAATCAGATCTCACGATGAGATGTGTCTTTATGCTCCGCCCATATATATATGTATTTTTTTCCTTTAATATCTAAAAAACTACTGAACAGATTTACACCATGTAACCAAAAGGCACGAGTCTGAAACAAGGACTACCTCTTTGCCAAATTTGGTGTAATTCAGTTCAGCAGTTCAGGCTGTAGCTCCGATTAAAGGTTCCCATGGTAAATTGCATGGAGAAAACACGTTTTGGGACCCTCCTTTTTTCTCGGCCCCCACTTGACAAATAACCGTGAAACTTTCAGGATAGGAGCGAACCAGAGATGGCCATAAGTTTCGAAAACTTCGCAAAGATTTGTCAATCGGCCCCAAAGTTATTGGGAATAGAATGTTGCGACCGCAAGTAGGTATATGTGTGTGTATATATATGTATATATGCACGTAAATTCGCTACATGAACTGAGGCAACCGCCCCAGCCCAATCTTTAATGACGAAGGAACAGACCCGTTTTTAAGCGCTCAATCAAGCTGCTTTATTTTCTCCAGCAAGCCAGCCGCCATTACGCGTTTCGCTTTCCACAAAGCTTGATCACATGGCAAGTTGCTAAGAGCTAATGCCGGTATTTAAAGTGCTAGTGCACTATATATGTATATATATATATTTATATATGTGTGTGTGTATATATTACCTACTGGCGGTCGCCTGGGCTTCATTTATGTTTTGCAGGGGGTATGCAGCCGGGGCTCTATTTAAAAAAAAAAAAATCTGTATGGGCTCGAGCCCCCCCACACGCCCTGGTGACCACCACCTCCCCGGGGCTTTGATGACAAAAATACGGGAGCACGTAGCCCCCCCCCGCACATCCATAGGGACCGCCACCTCCCCTGGGCTATAATTTTTTTTAAATAACCCATGTGGGGGGGTAGAGCCCCCCCCACACGCCTCGGGGACCACCACATCCCCAGGGCTTTGAACAGGTAGGGAGGGGGGCCCCGCGGCCCCCCTCCTGGAGCCCTTGATGGCCCTGTGGACCGCCACCCCCCAGGGCCAGCTCCTGCAGTGTCCTGGGGTGGCCACTGGGCACTGCTGCTTGCAATGGCAGGGCGGGAGCCGCGCGGCTGCCGCCCTGTCATAGCAAACACTGTTATGGATTTTGGAAGCAAAAGCAATGCCGGCTCCCGCAGGAAGTAGGGAGCCGGCGGGACAGTGGGGGGATTGGGGCTCCCCCCACGGTCCCCAACGGAGTTGCCAAGCCCCGTGGGATGGGGTCCCCGGGGCTAGAAGTGGCCCAGGCGGGGGGCCCCCTCTCAAACCCAAACAAAATATACAAATGAAAGGAAAGGACGGCCCCAGGGGATATTGTACATACATTTTAAAGACTGGCCATGCCACGAGGGATGGGTCCCTGGGGCCGAAAATGGCCTCGGGAGGGGATCACGTGGCCCCCTTCCTGTATTTTTTTTTAAAAATTAAGAAGATAGGGGTCAGGCCCTGGGGGATGGGGTCCCCAGGGCCCAATAAATAGGAAAAGAAGGGAGCCACACAGCCCCCCTTCTAAAAAAATAAAATAAAAAAATTAAAACGGCATCGCGGTAGAGGCCCCGGCCCCTCAGTGCACCACTCTGCAAACGCGCCCCGTGGCGCGTTGTAAGTTTAGAAATTAATTTCCCTTGAATGCTGGGGGTCAACTACCTCCAGTATGTGCCTACAGAGCTGCGTTGCAGAGAGGTGGTCTGAGGTCACGCCCCTCTTTACACCTCTCTGCAATGCAGCTGTGTGGCACTTACTGGAGGTACCTGGTGGGCTAGTTGGACCCAGGGGACCCTCAGGTTTCAAGGGGACTTAACCCCCCATCTTAAAATGGGCCATGGGACGCGTTTGCAGGGTGGTGCACTGAGGGGGCCGGTGCTGTTTTTTTTAAATTGCATTTTTTAGAAGAGGGGCTGTATGGCCCCCTTCTTTTCCTATTTTTTGGGCCCTGGGGACCCCATCCTCCAGGGCTTGACCCCTCTTTTCTTAATTTTTTTAAAAAATATGTGTTTGCACAGTGGTGAAGGGAGGGAGCGGGCCTGATGTGACATGTGTGCAAACATATGTTCCCATACTGATTTATTCTTCACATTATTTTATTTATTTATTTATTTATTTTATTGAGGAAAAATACATGAGTACAAAACAATACTTCACATCAAGAAATTGCAAGGGGGGAAATAATAATACATACGAAAATTGATCAAAAGTAACAAACATAACAGAGTTTCCCTATACCAAAACAATTATACAATTTTGTAAATCCAGAATGTCATACATCATAGCGGTACACAAAATAAGAATACTTGGAGGTACAAAGAAAGTCAGGGACAATTAACCGTCTGCTTCCATATATGAACTAACCAAACCCCAAATTTGATGCCCCAATATCCTTTTCCGCCTCCCTTTTAAGGCGCATAGGCTATATTCAGTATTAAACATAAAAAGAAACCTCGTCCGCCATGCTTCAAATGAAGGAGCATTTTTTTGCAACCAGCACAAGGCTATACAAAGCCTAAGCGCAGATGTGGCTACAAATATCAAGTAAACAGTATTGCTAGAGGCTGGAGCCACACCCAGCCCTGTTTCTATGCCCAATAAAATCTGCATAAGTGAAAGCTGGACAGGAGTTCTCAGAATCTGAGATAAGAACTTATCCACATGCCCAAACAGATTCCTCAATTCTACACAAGTACCAAAGATATGCATCACATCCGCCTGCAAAGCCCCACATCTGAAACATTTTCCATCAGGATCACCCCCCCATTTTTAAATGTTGTCTGGCGTATGATACAGATAAAATATAGTCTTATAGTGTTGGGCAACCAAGTTGGCAGACACAAGTACTCAACCAGCTAGATCAATTGAATTCTCAAGCGAAATCCCTTGGCGTCCTAATCTATTCTCTCACTTACTGACATGTGTTTCTAAATCATTGGGCATGGCATCCAGCATTAAATTATATAGTACCCCTATCCGAGCTGCTTTCTTATTGGCTTCAATAAGAGGATTAGGTTGTATGCACGGGCGAGCTTTCAACAGATAATCACGGATTTGTAAGTATTTGAAAAAATCCGAAGTTGGCAGATGATACTGTTCCTTAAGCTGTCCAAACGATTTTAACCCACCCGCTGTATATAAATCACCCAAACATTTTAAGCCTTTCAATCGCCAACTGACCACTACTTGATCCCAAAAAACATTAGGGAAAAAAATTGGGGCGGTCAGTGGGGTATACCTGGAGACGTTTTATATTTTATATAGTTTTCCACACTTTATAGGCAGCCGCTACTACCTTAAATCATGTGCGTCTATAATAATTCCAGTCCAAATTAAGAAAAAGATGATTTCTTACCCAAGCAGTATGCCTTATATTGAAGGTAGTTCGGCTGGATCTAAAGGTCCTACCCCAGTGAGTAAAATATTCATGTGCTGGAGCATGCAAGCATGAAATCAGATACGGCCCAGCCTCCCACAGCCTTTGGTAGAACCATACATTTTTTTGCACGCCAAGCTTTTCCCCGTGACCATAGAAACTTCATACAGATAGACTGCAATTGCATGAGACTAGCCTGAGGTATCTCTAGTGGTACACACCGAAAGAAGTACAGAATTTTAGGTAATACCATCATTTTTAAAATATTACATCTGCCGACCAATGTTAAATGCAGACATTCAGAGTGATCCAGTTGTTTACGAACACCAGTCAGCAACCTCTGCCAATTAGATTGTACCAAGGCAGAAGCGCATGCTCTGACCTGTACCCCCAGATACATAACCTCTGAGAGAACCCTCCAGTCTGTATAAGATCCAATATTTACACATAGAATATGAGTTTTGGCGGTGTTTAATTTATACCCGGATACCGAGCCATATAATGTTCAATTTCAGGCATCGCGACCGATGTTTTGGGGGAGACTACAGCCACATCATCAGCATACACAAGTACGCAAGTACCCGATGCTCTTGCTGGTGTATTATGACTGGCGGAATCCGGGAATTGCTTTCGATCATCTTTAAAAACGGATCAATGTATAGGGCAAATAACAACGGGGAACAAGGGCAGCCTTGCCTTGTTCCCCTTTGTATAGGAACTGCTGCAGATTGTAACCCCATTGTGCAGATCTGGGCGAATGGTTGTTGGTATAATGTCTGTATAGCTTTTATATAATATGGCCCAAACTCACGACTTTTCATCACATCCCAAAAAGAAACGAAAGAAACTTGGTCAAAAGCCTTTTCAGCATCTAAAAGTATAAGGCTCAAAGCTTCACCCATACCGTTAGCATAGTCTATTAAAGCAATCACACGATTAACATGATCGGTTGTTCCACGCTTGGGGAAAAACCCGTGCTGGCGCAAAGACACCAACGGGGAGATCACTCCGGAAAGCCTTGCCGCCAAGATTTTAGAATAGAGCTTTCCATCCGTTTTTAACAATGAAATAGGTCGATATGAGCGTGGTCGGTCTGCTGGTTTTCCCTTTTTCCTAAAAACCACTATACTAACCTCGTCCCATGATTTTGGGTATACACCAGTTTGAGCCAACCTGAACATAGCTAACATATCGTGCTTCAGGACTTGGAAAAAGCACTTATAAATTTCAAGCAGAAGCTTGTCAGGACCCGCTGCCTTACCCGCAGGAAGTCCATTAATTGCCTCTTCAAGTTCCAGCATCGTTATCAGGGCCTCTAACTTCGATGCGATCTCCATCTCCAGGTCGTGAGTACAGAATTGTTCTAACAGGGTTGCAGCTTTATTAACGTCATAATCTTCGCTGGAGTATAGGCTAACTGTATAAATACTTCAATTATTTCAACCTCACTCTCTACCAATTGCCCAGTGAATCTATAAGAGAATTAGTTCTTTGCACGGTTTCCCTAGATCTCATTTTCTGGGTCAGGCACCTGCCACTTGCCTCCCCATACTCATAAAGCAGTTGTTGTTTAATGATATATGTTTTAGCCGCCTCTTGACTCCACTGGTAATTTACTTTTGCCTTACACCGAGCCACTTCTGCTACAGAGTCTTGAGTATCTCTACCTAAGTGTATGTCTTGCACCAGCCGCGATTCAGCCGTCCTCGGCAGCTGAAGTGTTCAAAGGGATGACCTGTTTCGGAATGTGATTTATTTTCAGGATGAAATGAGGAAGCAAATGATGAAAGCTCAAAAAAGAGTTGAATATTCTAGAAACAAAGAGGTTAAAATATGAGTTTAGTACATTTAAGTTCGCTTAACAGTAGGTTACATATCAAGGACATGTATTAGGGTGTGATGGAATCAAATCAAAAAAGGTATGGGAAGTCATCCGAAGGCACTTATTTCATAATACACGGATGATCCTGCATACTTTTAGGATTATTTGAATTTTACTGTAAGTTTGCACAATTTTACTGAAACTAAATATCGAATGATAAATGGACGAATGAGTGCCAACCTTTGTTGAAACTAAATTAGCTATCTTAGAAGCTCCACAACACCCAGGTTTGATCCCCATGCTGGAACAAATTTATTATTACCATCTTGAATGGAAAGGGTAGGAAGAAAAGGAAGTAGGAGTCGCATGTTTCTATTGATCTCATTTGGCTACAAGCCCAAGCCATTAGTGTGTGTGTGGGCATCGGATAATCTTTGGTGTTTCTTTAGAAGTGATTATAAATCATAATGGATGGACTGTACAAAGCCTCGGCCAAGACAACACGAATGTCCACGTGATTTTAAAACTTCACATAAAAAGTTGAATAAGTACCTGTAGTGAAAAATGTGGTTGTAGAAGGAGAATAACTACATATATTAGAGAATGTGATGAGGATGATTGGAATGGGTTGCAATGTAGGGAAAAGTTATGTCATTACTATTGAAAAGTGAGTAAGTTCAACTGACTATGATCAGGTTTTGTGTGCAGTGAGACAGTGATAAGTGAAGGGTGACTAAAAAAAGAGTCTATTTTGCACGAAGCTAGACCAGCCTGGCTGATGAGGGATGATATCAATATCAAAAAAATCCCTGTACCCTGGACATTAGCATTCATCTAATAGGCATCCAATTACTATTTTCTGGAAAAAACGATACTATTTAGATCCAGTCTTGCACCCTCTCTATATGTAGTTGGGTATATTCGATCTCTGCCTAGCTGTCCAAATCAAACCATTGTTTGGGATCACTGACAGAATTTCGACCTCAAAAATATCGACCTACAGAAATATCGAGTCAACAATATCGAAGGCAAGAATATCGACATCCTATCTACAACATGGTAAGTACAAAAATATCGAAAAAATAATATAGATGTTAAAAATATCGATGACAAAAATATCGATTTTCTTTCTTTTAATATATAAATGTAAAATAAAGTATATAACACTAATAAATTAAATTTACATATTTAAAAGTATCTAATAATGTTTTAAATAAATAAATAATACATATATATTAATAATACATTAATGAAATATATACAGTAAATATATAATATATATGTACTGAACAATAAGTATTAATAATTATTTGACTAATTTATAAATTAATTAAATATATTCTAAATTACTAATACTTTTACAAACATAAAAAAATAACATAAATGAAATGTAACTAATATAAAAAATAAAATAAACTTTTAATTTTTTTAGAATTAATTATATAAAACGTTGGATTGCGTAAGGGTAAAAATTACTATTCCCACTCCAGAGAGTACAACAGTAGGGAAAGCGTTGGATAGCGTACGGGTAAAAATTACTATTCCCACTCCAGAGAGTGCAACAGTAGGGAAAGCATTGGATAGCGTAGGGGTAAAAATTACTATTCCCACTCCAGAGAGTGCAACAGTAGGGAAAGCGTTGGATAGCGTAGGAGTAAAAATTACTATTCCCACTCCAGAGAGTGCAACAGTAGGGAAAGCGTTGGATAGCGTACGGGTAAAAATTACTATTCCCACTCCAGAGAGTGCAACAGTAGGGAAAGCGTTGGATAGCGTAGGGGCAAAAATTACTATTCCCACTCCAGAGAGTGCAACAGTAGGGAAAGCGTTGGATAGCGTACGGGTAAAAATTACTATTCCCACTCCAGAGAGTGCAACAGTAGGGAAAGCATTGGATAGCGTAGGGGTAAAAATTACTATTCCCACTCCAGAGAGTGCAACAGTAGGGAAAGCGTTGGATAGCGTAGGAGTAAAAATTACTATTCCCACTTCAGAGAGTGCTACAGTAGGGAAAGCGTTGGAAAGCGTACGGGTAAAAATTACTATTCCCAATCCAGAGAGTGCAACAGTAGGGAAAGCGTTGGATAGCGTAGGGGTAAAAATTACTATTCCCACTCCAGAGAGTGCAACAGTAGGGATAGCGTTGGATAGCGTACGGGTAAAAATTACTATTCCCACTCCAGAGAGTGCAACAGTAGGGAAAGCATTGGATAGCGTAGGGGTAAAAATTACTATTCCCACTCCAGAGAGTGCAACAGTAGGGAAAGCGTTGGATAGCGTAGGAGTAAAAATTACTATTCCCACTCCTAAGAGTGCAACAGTAGGGAAAGCGTTGGATAGCGTAGAAGTAAAAATTACTATTCCCACTCCAGAGAGTGCAACAGTAGGGAAAGCGTTGGATAGCGTAGGAGTAAAAATTACTATTCCCACTCCAGAGAGTGCAACAGTAGGGAAAGCGTTGGATAGCGTAGGGGTAAAAATTACTATTCCCACTCCAGAGAGTGCAACAGTAGGGAAAGCATTGGATAGCATAGGGGTACAAATTACTATTCCCACTCCAGAGAGTGCAACAGTAGGGAAAGGGTTGGATAGCGTACGGGTAAAAATTACTATTCCCACTCCAGAGAGTGCAACAGTAGGGAAAGCGTTGGATAGCGTAGGGGTATAAATTAATATTCCCACTCCAGAGAGTGCAACAGTAGGGAAAGCGTTGGATAGCGTACGGGTAAAAATTACTATTTCCACTCCAGAGAGTGCAACAGTAGGGAAAGCGTTGGATAGCGTAGGGGTAAAAATTACTATTCCCACTCCAGAGAGTGCAACAGTAGGGAAAGCGTTGGATAGCGTAAGGGTAAAAATTACTATTCCCACTCCAGAGAGTGCAACAGTAGGGAAAGCGTTGGATAGCGTAGGGGTACAAATTACTATTCCCACTCCAGAGAGTGCAACAATAGGGAAAGCGTTGGATAGCGTAGGGGTAAAAAAATACTATTCCAACTCCAGACAGTGCTACAGTAGGGAAAGTGTTGGATAGTATAAGGGTTAAAATAACATACTTATAAATAAACGATTTTTCTAATTATAAAAAAATATATATATAAACTATATACAATACCTATACATAAATATAAAATACATGCTTAGCTACATATATTTAATCCTACAATAAATTAAAATTAATACCATTTAATAATATTTAATTGCCAATTAATAATTAATCAACAATTATATTATTAACAATACAATTAGTTTTAATACATTAATATTTATTTAAATTTACATTAATTCCCACCATATTTCCCTATAAAACCACTTTCCACAACATTTTTTTTTTAATTTTTTTTAAAATATATTTTTATTGCAGAGTTATAAACCACAGGATACAAGTAAGCAACCAGTACACTTGCGAGCTTCCCCCGTCCAATAAGAATTCCCAATCGTACACAGCCATTCAGCCCGCATCCCGGAGGCCGGGCGGCATATTATATCGCTCAAGAGGAACATATCACAGTGCACGTCCCATAAGGACCCTGGTTGAAAGATCGTTTTGCGTATCTGCTTTTACCCCCCCACCCACAACAACATTCCCGTCAGCCATCCCAGTGATAGTTAGTAATGTCGCCCTTGTCGGGACCCGCCCTAGGCGCCATGGGTCGTCACACCTGGCCACTCTACCCAGCCATTCTACCCTCCACATAGTAACTATCGTCCCAGTAGATCCAGGGCCCTAACAGGTGACCATCTAATGGCTTCCGGCCCTCCCCAAACACCCAACAACCAACCCCCCCAAAGCCCCCCCCCCCTGGCAACTGCTAAGGTGTGTGCCTCGTCCTGTCGAATTGGATGGGTCCACTACAGTGCGTGATGCTATACTTCTGTGTTCGCCCCGCGGTGTCCAGCGGCTTAGGTCTCACCATCCTCATCCTCTACCAAAGAATCACGCATAGCCTGTACCACTAACTCCCATGCACGCGCCGCATCCAGTGCCTTCTCATTCCCCAACTTTACAGCTTGCTTCATCCGGAGCACACTCTCGCAGTCAGACCACCGCAGCAGCTCATTCTTCCATCTACGCAGTGAGGGTCCCCCCCTGGACTTCCAATGCCACGATATTTCCCTCTGTGCCAATATCAGGCCCAGGTCTATGAATTTGCTTGTCACCCTGGTGTGCTTAGTATGCGGGAACCAGAGCAATAGGCACGCCGCCATGTCGAATTCCACCTCCCTGTCATTCACTTCATTCAGAAGGTCCCCTACCTCCGCCCAATAGGTCCCCAGTTGTGGGCACCCCCAAAACAAGTGGTCCATGTCCGCTCCCTGAGACGAACACCGCGGGCAACAGGCATCCGGCACCTGAAAGTACCGCTGTAGTTTCTCAGGAGTTAAATAGGCCCTATGGAGCACATAGAAATGCACCTGCTGAAAACGCGCGTTTCTAGTGCCCTTCCACGTGCGTCGCAGGATGTGACCCCATGCCGTATCCGGTATGGGCCGGCCGATGCTCACCTCCCATTTAGCCTTGAGCCCTTGGAGTGGTTCCAACCCCTCGTTCAGCATCCTATTATGGAGGCACGTCACAGCCTTGAACGTGCCAGCCGCCATCACCACATATTGGCACGCCATAGTCGTCGTGGGTTCCAGGAGCCCCTCTTTCCAATGCTTTTGTATGGCAGCAACTACTGCCGCATGTAGGAGAAAGCCCCCAGCAGGCAGCCCGAACTGGTCCCGGAGCACCTCGAATGGCGCCAAAGCCCCATCTATGTACAAGTCGCCCACCACCTGCAGTCCCTGCTCCTCCCAATCCAGCAACGGGGACCAATCCCCCCCGTGCAGCAATGCCGTCAACATCCCGATCGGGATCTCCGGGGCATAAGGCCGCGATGCCCTCGCTCTCCGAAGGCTCCGTTGCCAGCACAGCCGGAGCGTCCGCTCTTCCATGGTGAGGGCCCGTAACTCGAGCCGCTGCTGCATAATGATGTAGGACAGCACGTGGCGTTGCATTCCCCGATCCCGGTCCTCCTCCGGGCCCCGGAACACCCTGGCTACGTTCTGTGTAAGGACCTGCAACTGCGCTGCAAGATAATACAGCTCGAGGTCGGGCACAGCCATGCCCCCTTCCAGCTTGGGGCGAAGTAGCGTGCTCAGGTCTACTCTACGGCGGCCATGCCCCCAAAGAAAGCCAATTATCATTGACCGCAGTTCTCTAAACACCCCCTGGGGAATCCAGACAGGCAGCGTTCGGAAATAATAGAGGAAACGGGGGAGCGCCACCATTTTCAACAGTGCTATCCTGCCCAGGACCGACAGCGGGAGGGTCGACCAGAAAGACAAGCTGCCCCGCAGCGCCCGGACGCAGCGGCCGATATTGCCCTCCAATAGGTCCGCAGCCGCGTGGTAAATGCGGACACCCAAATAGGTGATGCAAGAGGGTTCCCATACTACACCCAAATCGCTGCTAGGGGCTGGTGATCCCGCTCGCAGCGGGAACACACAAGTCTTCGCCCAATTGACCTTAAGGCCCGACAGCCGGCCGAACTCAGACAGCAGGTCCATCGCTCCAACCAGTGCCCCCGAGGTGTCAGCTAGGTACAGGAGCAAGTCATCCGCGTATAGCGATATATAATGCCACTGCCCGTCACTAACTATCCCCGCGTATCGGTCACCTGACCTCGCTTGGACCGCCAAGGGTTCCATCGCCAGGGCAAACAATAGGGGGGAGAGAGAACATCCCTGTCGTGTCCCCCTGCCCACTGGATACGCCGCAGACACCAGGCCACCCAATCGTACTCTCGCCGTCGCCGAGGTATATAAGACCCTCGTCCACCTCCGAAACCCCTCGCCCATGCCAAACCTCTCTAGCACTCCATCCAGGAAAGGCCATTCCAAGCTATCAAAGGCCTTCTCGATGTCCACGGACAGAACCGCTGGTGCTCCCTCCCTGTCCAAGATGGCGTCCATTATTCCCACCAGGCGGCGGATATTCAGCGCCGTGCTCCTCGTGGGTATAAACCCGGCCTGATCCCTGTGTACCAGACCCGTCATGTGCGGGGCCAGCCTGGTGGCCAGGATGCGGCTCAGGATCTTATAATCCATCGTCAGCATGGACAGCGGGCGATAAGACCTCACATCCGCGGCATCCCGGCCAGGCTTGAGGAGCGGTACAATCAAGGCCTCCCGCATGGACCCAGGCAATGCCCCCTTCTCGAAGGCTTCCGTGTACACCACCAGCAGCCTGGGCGCCAAGCTGTCCACATATTGTTGATAGAATTCAATTGGCAGTCCGTCCACCCCGGGCGTCTTGTTGCGGGCCATATGTTTGATGGCCACCCGTATTTCCGTGAGCGTGATCGGGCTACCCAGCTCCCTCACATCTTCCTCGTCCAGGACCGGGAGCTGCCTCTCCCCCAGGTATTCCTCGATGTCCTGAGCCCCCACTCCCAGCTGACTCCGGTACAGTTCCTCATAATATCCCCTAAATCGTTCCAATACCGCTGCCTGGGAGTACACCATCTCTCCCTGCGCATTATTAATGCCGAGAATCGGGCAGCCCCTAAGTTCCGGGTTAGCTAATCTGGCCAAGAGAGTACCCACCTTGTCCCTTTCTGCGTGTGCCCTGTTGATGTACTGCCTATAGTCATAGCACCTCAAACGTTCCGTCTCGGTGGCAACCACTTCCTTCGCCTCCAACAACTGAGCCTGTAGACCTGGCCTAGCCGGCCTGCGGCGCTCCAAGTCCCTCAAAGTTTCTTCCGCTTTCAATAGGTCATTCAGCACATTCGTGCGAGCATTCGAGAACCTACCCAAACACACCCCTCTCACCACCACTTTCATTGCATCCCATTCAAACTCCGAAATAACTATCTATGCCTTGCCGAACCGCATCGCTGAACACAGAGTCCTCTAGCGTCTCCGGCCGAAGCCGCCATGTTGGTATCACTGAGCGCTCTCTCTGCCACTGAATGTGCACTAATAGGGGGTTATGATCGGATATAGTCCTAGCCAGGTACTCCGCATGGGTAATCAATGGGGCCAGGGATCCCCCGCAAAGCACCGAATCGATCCTGACATGTAGATCATGGAGAGCGGAATAAAAGGAATAATCCCTGGCTCCCCTGTGCTGCTCCCTCCAGACATCCAGCAACCCCCATCTTTCCTGCCAGTCCTTCCTGTGCGCGGCCAGCCTGTGCACCGGAGAGTCTACTAGGGGGGGATGGGACCTATCCAGAGCAACATCCGTAATCGAGTTAAAGTCCCCCCCTAACACTATCGGACCCGCCAGGAAAGAGGCCAAGGACCCCGAGAGACTATCAAAGTATCGGCCTTGGTCAGTGTTCGGTGCATAGACACAGCAGAAAACCACATCCCGTCCATATAACCTCCCCTCCACCGCCACATACCTGCCATTCGGATCTACTACTTGATTCAGCACTTGAAAGGGTATCCCCGCCCTCACCCAGATCAACACCCCCCTGGCATACGCTGAGTAAGTGGTGCCGAACACCTGGCCCGCCATCTTTTCTGCAAGGCAGCGCACTCTTTTTTGGTGAGATGAGTCTCCTGGAGCATAGCAATCTGAACCCCCCTGCGTACCAGATATGCATGTACTTTGTGTCGTTTCACCATGGTCCGCAGCCCCCGGACATTCCACGTTAGGCATTTCAAGTTAGGTAATGTCCCCATTCCAACTCCGTACAGTCCGAATCAAAAAGCAAAGGTCCATGGCCCCCCCATTGCAGTTGCCCCCCCCGAACATTCCCAAAACTGAAACACTTCCCAAACCCCACTCCCCAGGACAGAGCACACGAACCCAGTGGCCGCCCCCATCCAAACCTTGAATCAACTTCTCACACTCTTACCCTGTGGTCTCCACCACAGTCGACCTTAAGGGCCCAAGGGGGGTGAGTCGCCACCGACCCCAGCTAGCGGAGCCCGCACCCCGCACCTTCATCCCCTCCAATGCACACAGCACCCCCTCCCGACAATCTGCCCTCCATCAACAGGATATCACCCTACCATGAAGTCCCGATCTAGTCCCAGTTCTATCTCAGCCGCAGAAAATACCATCCGATGTCTGTGGGGTCACTATCGGCCCCTTCGAACTTTCCGCCTCTGAAAGTTCCTCTCCTGTTCTGCTGCCTTCCCCTCCCGAGTCCGTGTCCGCCCGTTCACTGTTCTGTTGCGACCCCGTAATGGCCGCCGTCGCTGCAAGCGCATCCCTCTTCTCCGCCGCCATTTGAGCCTCCCGCTTCTCCCGCTGGCGCCTGTTGCGGGATCTGATGCGTTGTGACTGCCTCACCCGGGGCTGCTTGGGTTGGTCTCGTCTACTTTGGTGTGATTTGTCCGTCCCCACTCTGTATGACTCGAGCCATTGCCAAACTTCGTCCAGAGTCTGGAAGAAGTGCGTGGTGCCGTCCATAATGATCCGCAACTTGGCTGGGTAGAGCAAGGAGTACTGGATGCCTTCCTCCCTGAGCTCCTTCTTCACAGCAAGGAACGATGCCCTGTTCTTCTGGACCGCTTGAGTGTAATCCGGGAAGATCGTCACCTTACTGTTCTCCACCCCATACGGGCCCGACATCCTGGCCCGCTGGATGAGAAGATCCCGGTCCTTGTAGTGGAGGAGCCGCACCACCATCGGTCGGGGGGGGCGGCCAAGCCCCGGCGGGCGAGCAGGCACCCGGTGAGCTCGCTCCAGAGTGAAAAAAGGAGTAAGCCCCTCCGGTGCCACCACAGTGCGGAACCAGTTCTCCATGTAGGCCACCGCGTCCTCCCCCTCAATCCGTTCCGGCAGGCCTACGACCCGCACGTTGTTCCGTCTATTGCGGCCTTCGGCATCCTCCGCCCTCCGTTCCAGTGAGTCCAGTCGGGCCAAAATGTCCGTGATCCTATGCTCCGCGGTCACAACCGATGGCTTCAGGTCCAGCAGCAGCTGGTCATGGTCCTTGACCCTGTCTGCCAGCTTCGCGTGATCCGCGCGTAGCAGCCCCAGGCCCGTGGCCACTTGGGCAATGTCATTGTGCAATGCTTCCTTCGTGGAGGTGATCGCATCAAGGATGGCATCCAAACGCCGGTTCAGCCGCTGTTCCTGGTCAAGCTCCGGGGAGGGACTCTCACTCAGCCGAGTTGATGTCGCCGAGTCCCCCTCGCGGCTCCCGGGCATCGGCCCTCCGATCGCCGCCATGCCAGGGTGCTGCGTCGCAAGTCCTGTCGCCCGTTTTGCAATTACGCCCGTGGGTCCGTGCCGGTCTCCGGGCACCAGGCAGCGCAATGTCCCCGCCGACGCTCTCAGGAACAATGGCCAGGTGGACGGGCTCCGTTCCGTCACCCCCCTCCGGCCTGAGGGGGGAAGGATAAGTCTCAGAGCGGTGGCCAACGAGGGTCCCCGGGCTCCTGGGTGAATCAGGTCAGCGTCCCCTGGTCTCAGGACACAGCACCGCCAATCCTAGTGCCTCGGGCAGCCAAGTGCAGGATCTCGTGCCACTCGGCGACAACTTGGTTCAGGGCCGAAGTTCGGGACCGTCCGATCTCCCCGCCGCCATTTTCTTCTCACCCTCGGCAACACCTCGGCCGCCTCTTCACTCAATCTCCTCGGGGCCAGCGGTCCCCCAGCGACTCTTCAATTGCGCCCAGCTGTCCCCTTGCACTTCAGAGGGCAGGAACGTCGTCTTCGGGTCGCCTAGGGTTCCGAAAACAGGAGAATTAGCGGGATTCCGCGCGGAGCTGCGAGCTCACGCCGCCATCCCGATCGGCGTCCAAGCCACGCCCCCCCACTTTCCACAACATAACACTTTTATCCATTTATAAATTAAAGAAAAATAATTAGCAAATTATTAAAATTAATTAACTATTAATTAAAATTAATTACCAATTAATACAATTTATTTTATAATTCCTACTAATTATTAACTAATTAACCATAATTAAATTACTTCCCACCCTATTCCCCTATAAACCCACATCCCGCTACAGAACATATATATCAATTAATCAATTAATTTATTTTTTTTCAAATTAATTAATAATAATTAGCAATTAATTATAATTAATTGATAAATCCTACTATTTATTAATCTACTTACCATAATTAAATTACTTCCCACCCTATTCCCCTATAAACCCACTACCCGCTACAGAACATATATATCAATTAATAAATTAATTAAAAGTAATTTCCAATTATTTTCTATTAATTACCAATTAATTATAATTTATTAATAAATCCTACTAATTAATAATCAATTTACCATAATTAAATTACTTTCCACCCTATTCCCCTATAAACCCACAACCCGCTCCGGTACTAAAATATACAATTTTTTAATTAATTAATTTATTATTATATAACATTTATACACATATAATAGTCATTATTTCAAATACTTAAGTTAAACATATAACACATACATAATAAAAAACTATAAAATAATACAAATATCGATATTAGTGTCATCGAAATTAGTAACATCGATATATATGCTATCGATATTACTAACTTCGATATTACTTACATCGATATTAAGAATTTCGATATTACTTACCTTAGGGTCGATATTCTGTCCAACGATATTCTTGCCTTCGATATTATGCTGCTTCGATATTTCAGACTCGATATTATGGTAGGTCGATATTTCCAACTCGATATTTTGTCTGTGTACCAGTACATCCACCAACACTTGAAAATAAATAGAGTGAAAAATGTGTGGTGAAAAAGAATGACACCTCACGGGCGAACAACCCTCGGGGCACTTGGCAGATGTTACCAGTTTACAGCCCCTTTAACATCATCGGTTGCCATTCCTTTTCAAAGTACGATGAAGGAAAAGAGTGTCCAAAACTAAACCATACGTGTTGTGAAAAAGGACAGGTGCAAAACAAAGGGCTCAAGGAATCGCTCCCTGATGTGACATCAAAAGTGATTAAAATCAGCAGACACACCAATAGTACACCTTTATTAATAGATCTGGTGTGTACTGATGAAATAAAAAGGCTGGTTGCTTAACGTCGTATACCAATACCTGTAGCCAACATGTTTCACTGCCTTATGCACTTTATGGCAGACTCATCAGGGCTCACCACTCGGTCACTGCACCAGTGTTGGACCTTGAATGATCCCAGGTTGGTTCCTGGGATGATGCAAGGTCCTGGTTTAGTACCCGTACAATTGATGCGACAATCGACAGTAGGGTAGAGAGCTATCCCTTGCCAGCTGGTACGAGAGGACGTGGCTGTACAAGGTTCCCATAATGATGATGTCCAACACTGGTGCAGTGACCGAGGGGTGAGCCCTGATGAATCTGCCATAAAGTGCATACAGTGTACCTGGCCTAGTAGTTTGGGCTGGACTACTCACATGGGAACAGCGGCATAGCTTGGGGGGGCGGTGGGTGTAAATAGCACCAGGCGGCACTATTTGGGGCGAGGCGGCCTCGCGGCACTGGTGGTCCGTTGCGGCAGCCTTTATAATTTATTTGGAGACAATCACTAAGTCAGTGTCCCAAAATAAATTATACAGGTCAACGAACAGGCCACCAGTGCCACGCGGCGCGTGCGGCCTCAGTTTTTGAAGTGCAAGAAGTGCACGGTTGGAACTGCTGCGGACGTCACTTCCGGCTGCTGAAGCGGGCCGGGAGTTTTGAGGAAGGTGCACGCCTCCGTGCTCGCCGTTTTGCTGGTGGTGCCGCAAATTGAATGATGGCGCTGGTGTTCACAACACTGCTGCAGGCACCATTGGAATCTATTGAGGGCTTCAAAAAGGCAAGTAATTAATCCACATTTAATAAAATGTTTTGTATTCTATGCTGGGTACGACATTTTGCACATCGTTCACTCCTCATTGGACATTGTCATAACAGCGTCTTCCTTATATACAGTACAAAGGAATCCTTTTTTCACCATATTATTCCATGTGCCAAAAAGCAAGACCCAAACCCAGGTATTTGTTTTAGCTCTTGCGTAGTGGCACATTGGTCTAACTTGGGTCCCAGGACTGAATCGTTTTGTTTTGTGCAGTCCGGAGATGTTGAAAGCTGTCCTGTATCGTCTGGTCTGATGCTGCCTGGGCTTGTGTCACAGGTGTCACATGTGTACGTTGCTGTTCTTTGAATATAGGGGCATTTTAGAGGTATGCTCCCTTTGCTAGCTGATCAGTCAGCACACGCATTACCTATTTTCTTGTGTGCCCTGATTTTTACATGTTTTCTTGTATAAGCAAACAAGTTAAGGCATCACTTATCTGCCATAAATCTCACAGTAGAACCATCTGTTCCTCTAAAGTTGTTTTGCTTCCACCGATTTAGGAATAACACACACCCTCGGAAAACAAAGTCAGAAGCAACAATTACATCAATCATAGCACACTCTGGTAATGCTGGGTTTCATGTTCTAGGAGTAGTAGCATTGCTACCACTTCTGCAAGTTGCCCTGATCTGTTACCAGTTTGTCTCTGAATTGTGTGTGCAGTCTCATTTGGCACACTAGGATATTGGACATACACTCCAGCACCTCCTTGCAATATGAACTTTATCTTGAGTGAGGTTTCTAAACACTGGGTATAGTGTCTCCTTTTGCTTCAATGACACACTCATGTGTCTGGCCCACAATGGGTATTCTTGCCAATTGGGGTCACTGGGTAGAACCTGTTCTGTATGTATGGAGTTATTGCTAAGGCCTGCTATCCATTTAGTTGCGCGCACCATTAAGCAACACCTTCAGCAGTGAGTGTATGGTGTGTTTTGATGATGTAATCATGCACTGGAATGTCTAGATCGCCCAGTGCACATGCAACACTGTTTTTTCACAAAGAGTATTTCACTTCAACCGTTTTCATCAACTGAGAGGCAAAAGCTACAGGGATGTGTTTGTTTCAAAACATCTGGACAGAATGCATGCAATTGAATTGTCTGGGACCATCGGCCAAATATAGAATGGCAATGTGATGTCTAGGCTTTCCTATGAAGGGGCTTCAACAAGTGCTTCCGGCAATGTTTTCACTGTCCAGTTCCAGTCTCTGTATCTTAGCAAATCGTACAAGGGGGCTGCAATCTCAGCAAATGTAAATGTAAATGTAAATGTATTGGCATTTATATAGCGCACTACTTACCCGTAGGGTCCCAGGCGCTTCGACCGCTGCGAAACCCTTCCTGGCTTCCCTGAGAGATGGTCCCTTAATGGGTATCTCCAGGGTGAGACCAGGCATCCCCGGCGGTCTGGTGGGGCCGTTAGTGAAGATGAGGCAAGCTAATGCCCAGAGTTGCCGAGTGTGGTCGCTGATCAGAGTGGGCACCGAGGCGAGAGAATTATCGAGTCCGCTGACCCTGGTCCAGAAACCTGCCGCGCCGGGAATCGAACCCTGGTCCCGGGCCGTCCTCTGCTCTCGGGATCTCGAGAATCCCATAACTCCTAAAAGGCTCTGTAATGAGTGCATGTTATGTGGAAGGGACTTAGGTTGTATCATCCCCAGTCTGTTTTGACCTATGTGCTTTCACTCAGGGAATATTTCTAACCCTAAAAATGTTACCTGTGTCTGCACAATCTGTTCCTTTTTGGGGTTCACCTTCAAACATCCCTTCTGAATAGCCTGTAGAACTTGGTGCAGATGCTCTGTATGTGACTGCATATTTTCGCTAGAAAGGAGAATGTCAACTATATATTGTATGATCTGCTTTTGGGACACCAGGTGGGGAGCGGCCAGGTGGCGCCCCTACAGTCCAAAATTGATACCATTCTGGCTTGGGAACCCCCCAAGACCCAGACAGAGGTGAAAGCCTTTTTAGGACTCACAGGGTATTACAGGAGGTTAGTCAAGGGGTATGGCAGCATTGTTGCACCCTTGACAGAGCTGACTTCCAGGAAGCAGCCCAAGAAAGTGAACTGGACTGACGCCTGCCAGAAGACTTTTGATGCCCTGAAATCTGCCATGTGCACGGCACCCATGCTTCATTCAGGTGCCCAACTTCTCAAGAGAATTCATTGTGCAGACAGATGCTTCAAAGCATAGTGTAGGGGCTGTGCTTTCAGAGATGAATGAGGAAGGCCTAGACCAACCTGTAGCCTTCATTAGTAGGAGGTTGCTTCCACAGGAACAGAGGTGGAGTGCGTTTGAGCATGAGGCATTTGCTGTGGGGACTGAAGACGGTGTGACCATACTTGTTTGAGACTCACTTCCAGGTACCAACAGACCACAGGCCCCTCAGATGGTTGATTTAGATTAGGGGTGAGAATTCAAAGCTGTTGAGGTGGTCCATTTCCCTACAGGGGATGGACTTCATCGTGAAACACCGCCCTGGTACAGAACACGCCAATGCTGATGGTCTGTCCAGATTTTTCTGCCTTAGTGAAGAGAACTCCCAAGAGGGTGGGTAGTTCTCCCCACATTTTAGCTGGAGGGGACACATGTTAGACTTGGTACCATTGGCGTGCGGTTTTTCTGAGTCCCCAGAGAGATCATGCAGTCTGTGTTTTCTCCTTTGGACTGCTGGTCACCGGTGTATTCAACTGTGTAGCCTTGGACCGTGTCATGTATGTGCATGTAACTTGCATGTTCGAGGGAACTATTAGCGGTGATACTACGTGTCTCTCTGACATCTCAATTGCTCGCCGTCCTTTTACCCAGCTCCTCCCACCCCCAGGGGCGGCAATCTGAGAGATAGCCCTGGGCGCCACAAGCTCTAGCTACGCCTCTGCCTGGGGATCAGGTTCCAGACTGATTTGCATATGGCTGGGTGCAAACTGGAATGGCATGGCGAGCAAAAAAAATAATTTATTTAACTCAGATCTGTGACTGGGGGCGAATTTATGACTATGTTCAGCATCTCATTATGAGTTAGGCAGATTGTTTTTTACATCCGGGGGGTATGGAAATTATACCACAAAATCAGTGGGACAAAATATGCACTAAAACAGGCTTGGAATTAAAATATGCACACAGATTTTGAACCTTGGAATTTTTTTTTTCCCATTCTGTGACTGATAATTTGGGAAGGCCAGTAATTTGTGTGGAGATACCAGCTGGAATCTGTGTATGCAGGCCTCATATTCCAACATCCAGTTAACAGGCCAGCCATAGAAATCCATGACTCTATCATCGCTTACAGTATAGCTATTCTACCTAAAAAAGTCCACGCACCTGCAGCTAACAATTAACTTAACCGGTCAGAATACAAAGCTGTGAAGAGAAAACCATTTGCCAAAATAAATAGGATGTTCACTTCTCAAAAACAGCCCAGCAGGTGGCTTTCAAACAAAACCCATTGAATTTTGGAATTTGCAGCTGCACACTTTGCACACCAAGGTAAGGAATGGCAAAGAATATGAATGATGCAATCACTCTTTGGCTTTCATATGAAAAGCTTAGAAATCCCACCTTTTACTCATATCTTTCTCCTATTAAATAATCACATATTTCCCTATGCTAACTTCTATATTGACTGTAACAAATACAACAGCAGGACAATAAAGTATGCTTGTACTATAAAATCAATAGTTTTCTAGGACAATTTAACCTCACCTTCTCAATAAAGGGTTGCTTGTAAAAGGAATTCCTTTTTACTAGATGAGGTGCAAATAGACCATGGGCCACATGCATCATTCAAAATACCGGTGGCAATCTGCCCCCTTCCGACATGGATTTTTGCATTTGGGTTGCATCCTCCCAAATGGCAGTTCGTCGTCTAGTTTGCCTTCCAGTAGTTCGTCCCCCCTCACGCTGACCTAACATCCCCCTGCACAAGCGGCCCTCACTATTGCTTTGCCGCTATCAAGGGAAGCCCACACAATTCCACCATCCCTGAGTGGATCAAGCTTTTGCAATTTACCTGACAGCATAATAGTGACTACTTATCTGGTTCCAGGAAGCTTGGTTCCAGGAAGCTTTGCCACTGATTGCACAACAACCCACCAGCAAGACTCCACCTGCGTCCATTTTACACAGGTTGAAATGAGAGCTGCACACTTAGCAGGTCAGATTCACTCAGCAACCCTTATGATACCAAAAAGTATCCAACAAGGTCGAAACTTGAGATCGCGCCAGCCAATTAGGGCCCAGCACATGACGAAGGGGAACAATATACTCAAATGGCGCTTACCTGAGATGACCCAATGGCAACTCTGAGACTTTTAAAAAGAAACTGTGCTCGGAGACTGAGCAATATGGCGGAAGCCCGGTGGAGCTGCCTAGACAGCTATAGAGGAGATCAGCCCTGGTTCACCCCCTCGGCCGTCTCCTACCAAGCCGGACTTTGGACACTGTTTCTTCCTGTCTCCCTGCTGTATATGCACCTGTAGCTAATATACCTACTCCAAATTGAGTATTCTTGTTTTTCCCGACTGCTGAGACCTGAGTAACATGGCTGATGCCTGGTGGAGTTGTTAGATAGCTGTAGAGGAAATTGGCCCCGGCTTCACCCCCTTGACCATCACGTTCCCAGCAGGACATTGGACATAGTTCACATTGTCTCCCCGCTGTGTCTTCAGCTCCCTCTCTGACTTGTTTCTATACCCCCCCCCCCCACCTTCTTCTCTGATTTCTATCCTCGTAGCCTATACATCTATTCTAAACTGTTTTTCCGGAATGTTGAGACCTAAGCAACATGGCTGATGCCCGATGGAGTTGTTAGACAACTAATGAGGAGATTGGCCCTGGTTTCCCCCTCGACCGTCACCTACCCAGCCGGACATTGGGCACAGTTCGTCCTCGTCTCCCTGCGATGGCTCCTTCCTCCCCTCCTTTTCTAGGAATTCTCTCAACCTCGTTGTTTTGTTTACTGTACATTATTACGTTATTTAAACTGATGTAATTTGTAACGCAATGTTCCTCTGTTATAGTGCTCTGATAGCTACGGGTCTAGTCAGTGCTTTATAATCTTTTTGATGTACCTTCTAATGCAACGTTTCCCTCGTTAAGCGCTCTGATACCTCCGGGTCTAGATAGTGCTATATAAACATCGCAAATCAAATAAACTAAAAACAGTTTTTTCCTGAACTCTGAGACCTGAGCAACATGGCTGATAACCGGTGGAGGTGCTTGACAGCTAATGAGGAGATTGGCCCTGGTTTCCCCCTTGACCGTCACCTACCCAGCCGGACATTTGGTATAGTTCCTCCTCGTCTCCCCGCTATTACTCCTTCCTCCCTCCCTCCTACGAATTATTGAAACATTGTTTATGTGCACAGTACCTTACTATGCTCTTGTATCTGATGTAACTTGTAACGCAACAATCCTAAATGTAAAGCGCTCTGTTACCCTCGCGCTATATAAAACTTTATAAAATAAAAAAATAAAAAAAATGTATGAAAAGGGGACGCCCAGACAACTCTTCAGTTCACTTTCTAGACGTACGGAAGGACTCTGAGAGGACTGTCTGCTGCTGTGACCTGTTGTGTCCTCCACAAGAATGCTTTGCTGCACTGGAGGGACTGCTTTGCTGCCTGAAGGCTGCCTACAGCCCTTAGAGGCCTGCCCTGCTGCTTGAGCCCTGCTTCATCCCCTGAACCCAGGGCACCCGCACCTAGACCAGACATGATTGTGCCCTAACCCCCCAAGTAGTGCCCCTCCAGTCTTGGTGGTGGTACTAAAGGTATCCAGATAGCCAAAACCCAAAACTTGGCTAAAAATTGCTCTGAGAAAAGAGAGAAGACCGGGACCAACTTGTTTTACTATCCAGCCCAGGTGTATCACTGGTTGGCCTGACTTTGTGGCAGCTCCCTCTACATTCTTCTCAGTAGCAGCAAATCCTGTTTAGCTCACCCTCGGCAAAGGGGTATCCGACCTCCTCGAACTCTTTTGGGGTACAGCCTCCAGCATCGTACTGCTGAAGATTTTCAACAAAAAGAGACTACAGGCATCATTACGATGCTGTGTGGTCAAACTACCAGCAGCCTGTCAGTGGCAGCCTGACTGCCAACAGCTTTTCGTTCCGACCACCATATTATGATACTGGCGGTCAGACCCACAGTTGGTGTACACAAGACCACCGTCTCCCCTTTGATCACAAATTCTGATGGGGCAGCGGTCAGAGGAGCATCTCAGACTGAGTGCCGCGCTTGCCTTGGTTTTGGGGTTATGATAGCCCTTTCGACAGCCTTTTCATGGCAGGAATCCCGCCATGAAAAGTTTGTTGCAAAGGATCGAGCCCCAAACAAGGTCTCTGACCGTCCTAGGTCACTGAAAAGTGGTTATGGGGGCACATGTAAAGACCTCACTCACCTCTGTGCATTGTGTTCCATGCACAAGATGGTGAATGGCACATGGTGCACTGACTTGGAGTTCAAGTTCAAGTTCAAGGATTTATATAGCGCGCTACTCACCCAGAGGGTCTCAAGGCGCTTGGGGAGGGGGTTCATTATTTATCGAATAGCCAGGTTTTAAGTTCTTTTCTGAAGGAGATGTGGTTCTGTGTAAGGCGGAGGTGAGTGGGGAGTGAGTTCCAGATTTTGGCCGCCAAGTAGGAGAAAGATCTAACTCCCATGGTGGATCTATGGATACACGGAACTGCGGCAAGGCCTTGATTGGAGGATCTTAGTTGGCGGGAGGGTGTGTAGAAGGAAAGTCGAGTGTTGAGGCATTCGGGCCCTAGTTCGTAGAGGGCCTTGTGCGCGTGGGTGAGGAGTCGGAATGTTATTCTCTTGTTGACGGGAAGCCAGTGGAGGTCTTTCAGGTGGCTGGTAATGTGATCTTGGCGAGGGACGTCCAAAATGAGTCTCGCCGATGCGTTTTGGATGCGTTGGAGCTTTTTTTGTAATTTGGTTGTGATTCTGGCGTAGAGGGTGTTTCCGTAGTCTAGTCGACTTGTAACCAGTGCGTGGGTGACGGTCTTTCTTGTCTCGGTGGGGATCCAATGGAAGATTTTTTTGAGCATACGAAGTACGTTGAAGCAGTAGGATGAGACGGCGTTGACTTGTCTTGTCATCGAGAGGGAGGAGTCTAGGATGAAGCCTAGGTTACGTGCGTGGTCTTTGGGTATGGGTGCAGAACCCAGATCCGAAGGCCACCATGAGTTGTCCCAGGCAGAGGGGGATGATCCTAGGATGAGCACTTCCGTTTTGTCGGAGTTAAGTTTTAGGCGGCTGTTTTTCATCCATGTGGCTACATCTTTCATGCCTTTGTGAAGGTTGGTTTTGGCGGTGTTGGGGTCTTTGGTGAGGGAAAGGATCAGCTGGGTGTTGTCAGCGTAGGAGATGATGTTAAGGTTGTGTTGATGCGCGATGGAAGCGAGTGGACTCATGTAAACGTTGAAGAGGGTGGGACTGAGTGATGATCCTTGTGGTACTCCGCAGATGACTTCGGTGGCGTCTGATTTGAATGGGGGAAGTCGGACTCTCTGGGTTCTCCCAGCAAGGAACGAGATGATCCAGTCCAAGGCTTTTCCTTTTATGCCGATGTTGTTGAGGGTGTATGAGGGTGCTGTGACAGACAGTGTCGAAGGCGGCGGAGAGGTCGAGTAGTATGAGGGCCACTGTTTCTCCGTTGTCCAGTAGTGTTCGGATGTCGTCTGTTGCTGCGATGAGGGCGGTTTGGGTGCTGTGTTTGGCTCGAAAGCCGGACTGTGAGGGATCGAGGGAGTTGTTGGATTCGAGGAAGGCTATTGACGGCTTTCTCGATGACTTTGGCCGGGAATGGGAGGAGGGAGATGGGGCAGTAGTTTTTAAGTTCAGAGAGATCTGCTGTGGGTTTCTTCAGGAGGGCGCTGACTTCGGCATGTTTCCAGCTTTCTGGGAAGGTAGCAGAGTTGAAGGAGCAGTTGATGATATCACGGAGATGGGGTGCGATGATGGAGTCTGCTTTGTTGAAGATGTGGTGGGGACATGGGTCGGTTAGCGAGCCAGAGTGGATGGAATTCATTAGTCGGATGGTGTCTTCAGTGGTGATTGGGTTCCAGGCGCTGAGGTTGTTGGAGGGCGGTTTAGGTTCTGAGGGGGGTGGAGAGGATTGTTCGTTGGAACTGTTTTCGAAGCTGTTATGTATGTCGGCAATTTTGTTGTAGAAGAAGGCGGATAACGAATCGCAGAGGTCTTGGGAGGGAGTGATGTCGTTTGAGGCTGCGGTGGGGTTGGTGAATTCTTTGACGATGTTGAATAGTTCCTTGCTGTTGTGGGCGTTGTTGTCGAGTCGATTCTTGAATGCTGATTTCTTGGTGGATCGAATAAGCTGGTGGTGTTTGCGGGTGGCTGCCTTGAAGGTGGTCATGTTGTTAGTGGTTGGGTTTTTTCTCCATGTTTTCTCGAGAGTGCAGCATAGCTTCTTGGATTTCTTAAGGTCATCGTTGAACCAGGGGGCCTTTTTGCTGTCTTGTGTGGTGTGATGGTTTTTCAAGTTCGTGTAATTCGTCAGCGCTGTGAGTGATCCATTGTTTGAATTTGATGGCAGCTTGTTTGGGTCCGATGGGGGGGCGGGTGGGTTAAGGTTGAGCGATGTGAGGAGTTGTTCGGTGGTAATTTTTTTCCATTTTCTTCTGGGGATAGGTTGTGGGGGGTTGTGGGTTGAGGTGGTTTTGTAGCTGAAGTGAACGCAACTGTGGTCCGTCCAGTGGAGAGCTGTGGTGTGATCGAAGGAGATGTGCTTACTGGAGGTGAAGATTGGGTCGAGCGTATGTCCGGCTATATGGGTGGGGGTGTCAACAAGTTGTTTGAGACCAAGATTGGCCAGGTTGTCCAGAAGGGTGGTGGTGTTGCTGTCGCTTTTCTTTTCCAGGTGGAAGTTGAGGTCTCCTAGTAGAATGTAGTTCTTGGAGGTGAGGGCATGTGGGCTGATGAAGTCGTTGATGTCTTCGTTGAATTGTGTGCGGGTTCCTGGTGGTCTGTAGATGAGGGTGCCTCTGAGTGTGGTCATAGGGTTGGTGTGGATCTGGAAATGGAGGTGTTCCGCGGTTGTGAGGTTATCGTCGGAGCTGGTCGTGATTTTGATGGTGTTCTTATGGACGATGGCTATGCCTCCTCCTGTTTGGATGGTGCGGTCTTTTCGGATAATCTTGTAATTGTTCGGGATGGCTATGGCGATGTCGGGTGTTGATGATGCGTTCATCCATGTTTCAGTGAGGAAGGCGACGTCCGGTGATGTAGTGTCGAGTAGATCCCAGAGTTCGGAGGCGTGTCTGTGGACCGAGCGGGTGTTCAGCAGGATGCACTTCAGGTGGTTAGAGTTGGAGCTGTGTTTGGGGTTAGTGGATGTGGTATAGGTCTTGATGCTGGTAAAATTGCAGGAGTGGCAGGCGAAGGGACCGTGTGTACGTCCCGGGGCAGCTTCGTAGCATTGAGGTGTGCGGCCGGGGTTAAGGGCTAGGAGGGTGGCGGCGTCAAACGTTATGCGGGAGGAGTGCGGTTTGCAGGGACCAGGGGGTCTGGCGCTGGGTGCGGTCCAGGCGCGGACGGGCGTATACGGGCTTACCTTTGGCGCACCTTCGGTGCGACCGCTGCGCGTGGATGCTGCACGTATGTCCATCTGTTTGAAATGGAGAGAGAAGGGGGGCGGAGCGTGGGAGGGTCAGCTGGGAGGCGGTAGCGGGGAGGAGAGGCGGGCCAGGGGAATGCACAACAACAAAATGGAGGTCAAAAGAGAAAGCGAAACAGGGGCACAGGCAATAACAGTACAATAAATACAGAGAATGCACCAAATGTACCAGCACGCAAATTCAATGTCTCAGATATATTGCGCTACTAGAAGAGCAGAAAGAGCGACTCTAAGTTGCTAGGCGCTATATCCGGGTGAAAGCGCTATGAGAGAAAGGCTACGATAGCAGTCACAGCAACGAGAACAGCAATGCGCTTCAGCTGTGGGCGCTAGAAGGAGGTCAGGTCAGGGAGCGTTGGGGAGCGACCGCTTTGGAACAGGTCCAGACAGAGGTGCTGCACGGTGGAGGCATGTGCTGCGGGCCCTTTCCATGACTGCCGAATGCCCCTTCCTTGGTACCTATGCCCTTCTGACCACCAGTTCATCGGTTGCATCAGAATACAGCGGTCGGTCGGCTGCATGCTCGTGGGGTGGTCTCCCAACTGCTGCAATAGCAGCCAGTGTCTGACCACCCAACTTTGTAATTATGTCCTAAATTCAAATGTAGAAATCGCGAATTGTCGTGGATGGTCATATTGTTTTACTTTGACCCGGTCTTGCATGAGTATATGTCCACGTTGGAGTTTTGATCTTTTAGGCGCTAGATTTTACTGAAAACTTTAAAAATTCATAACTCTGGTTCTACTGATCAGATTTTTGTTATATTGGGTCAAATAATTTATTACATTTTGCATTTATTTTTCCAAATTAGTGTGGGATTTTTCTCGTTTCTTTTTATTTATTACTGTTTGAAGTGCTGCATAAATACTTTACATATTGCCTCTATGGTAAGACCAATTGTTTTTGCGCCAAACTACTAGAGGATTCAGTACAAGTCAATTTTGGGTTTGCTTGTGACTTCACCCTTTATAGAAATTGTGGCTGCTGCTTCAGCAGGGGTTCGACCCCCTCAACCAGAAACCCAATTTCCAACAAGAAACTTCCAAAATATATATATATATTTTTTTAGAGGACCACAAAGGGAGGAGAAGGGAGTAATGAATGAATGAATGAAAAATATTTGTAGAGCGCACGATGGCCAAACGGCTTCCTGGCGCTGGGAGCTCTAAAGAACCAAACAGACAGGGCCAGGAGGATTAGCAGGGGTAGGCCAGGGCAAACAGAAAAGTTTTCAGCGCTTTACGGAAATGTGAAAAAATAGGGATCGAACGCATAGAAAGAAGAAGGGAATTCCAGAACCGGGGAGCAAGAACAGAAAAACGGGTTCCACCAGTGCGAGATTTGTGAAAGCGGGGAACGGTGAGGAGAGCGGAAGATGATGAGCGGAGAGTGCGGGCGGGGATGTGACGGGAAATCAAAGAATTGATGAAAACCGGTGCAGAGTGATCGAGGGCCCGATAGACAAGGCACCCTAGTTTAAACAGAGATCTCTGGGAAATGGGCAGCCAGTGAAGGGATTTGAGGACGGGAGTGATATGATGGGTTTTGGGTAAATGAAAGATAAGACGGGCAGCCTGATTCTGGATAGCTTGTAAGCGGCGGGTTTCATAGGCAGGGATGCCAGCGAACAAGCTATTGCCATAATCAAGGCGGGAAGTGATAAGGGCAGAAATAATGATTTTAAGGGAGTCAAGAGAAAAGAAACGAGAAATTTTCCGGATCATACGGAGGGAAAGACAGCAGGAGGACACCACGGCACTGACCTGGCCATGCATGGACAGGTCCTGTCTGACCTTGATGCCCAGAGTTTTAACAGAGGGAACGGGGGTGGGAGGGGGGCCAAGAATGGGAGGCCAGTATGCAGGGGACCAGGGGCTGGATGAGCCGCCAATCAGGACAAGCTCAGTCTTATCTGGATTGAGCTTGAGGTGGTTGGCGCTCATCCACCCAGAAATAAAGACCATGGTGGAGTGAAAAAAGGATAGAGAGTGAGAAGGAGAGGAAAGATCAAAGACGAGCTGGAGGTCGTCAGCGTAGTTATACACAGAGACCCCCAGCTCAAGAAGGGAAGAGATAAGAGGGTGAATATAGAGGTTGAAAAGAAGGGGAGAGAGAGAGGAACCTTGGGGAACCCCACAGGGCACCGGGAGGGGAGAAGCAGAGAAGCCGGGAAGATGAACGGCTTGAGAACGACCTGTCAAGAAGGAAGTGATCCAGGAAAGGGCAGAACCTTGTATGCCCGCTGCGCTGACACGGTCCAAAAGAATGTTGTGGTCGACCGTGTCAAACGCAGCGGACAAGTCGAGGAGGATCAGAGCTTGGGGGGAATTGACGTCGGCCTTGGCCTTAAGCTCGTCGAGGACGGCCAGCACCACGGTTTCGGTCGAATGACCCGAACGAAAACCAGCTTGGTGAGAAGCCAGGAGCTATGGAGTAATGGGGGAGAAGTCAATGCGGGATTAGCAACAGAGGTGGGGAAGCAAAACGTGTGCTTGGAATGGAGGAGGAGGAGGTAGCAACAAGGAGATTAAAGGGGAGCAGTATTTAGGACGGAAGCAGCAAGAAAACATAAGCACCCTCATAGAGTACTGACATAAAAAAGTAGTTCCCTGAATGTGAGCAGTAGAAAGAAATAGGTTATACATCCGAAGGATGATAAAGAAGCTATGTACCAAGAGAGGGGTACGATAATTCCTGTTCACTGTGTTTTATGTTTCTTTGTTTCCTCGGATTGTTCTTGGTCCTGCCTCGCCACCCACCACTGCTGCAATTGAGAAAGTAGTTAAGGTGGCTATTAAATAGGACATGGAGGTTGGTCAGAAATGTGTGTGCTTAACTCAGGACAATCGTGATTAGCCATATCTTGGATGGGGTCATGACTTTTACTTAGATTTGGACAACTCTGGACATCTGATTCAGGTTGGTTTTAATTTTAGACTTTTTTTTATCTGTTTATTACGTTTTATATATACCCATTTCTTAACATGGCTACGTCATTCCAATGATTTCAATCATTGCTTGCTTCATACATGTTTATTAAACATTTATTTCTTGCAATGCTTTTTTCCCTTTTCACATTTTTTACTTCTTTTTGTGTATGGGTCCAATGAAATTGCTACATGCTATTTTTTTTTATTTCAATTAAATAATTCTTTACCCTATATCTAAACCAGGGTTCGACCACAGTCCCCATACAATTGTTTACATTTGCCAATCTGCTCACTACACACATTATAAATCACCCTTACAGTTTGTCAACTTTTAGTTTATCACCACCTACTGACACCTCATGTTCATCGTACTAATGCTAGTTTCCCATCTGCTTTCCAGTGTATGCTTACTGACCAGTATAAAGGCTAGGTCTATAAACCTGTTACTAACTGCCATGTTTAAAGGGAAAAGGAACAAGCATTTGCATAGCCAATAGGTCTCGCTTTTGGGACCTTATACGTATTTAGTTATGCAGCACAATATCCTTAGTGCACAACACCAACTGTTGCATGGCTAAACACTTATTAGGTCCCAAAGACGAGACCTATTGGCTATGCCAATGCTTGTTCTCCATCTTGAAGCCTTATTGTGTTTGCTGCAAGGAAGTTGGGGACGGTGACAGAGGCACCAGGAGTGTCGCTGGCTTTTCAAAACCGGCCTCTAAGGGCTCCAGCCCACTGGGGAAATGCCCAGTGGAATAAAAGGCCTGTCCAGCCCTGAACATAAAATGCAGCTAAACGTTGTAATGACACAGGGAGTGTATCCCACTACTCATCATGCAAGGCACCAGAACACTTCCCCAGTAGCCCTCTCTGGAATGCTACATTTAACTCATCACGTCTACCCTTCAGTGTAGCATGCAGCAACAGAGAGGATGTGGCGTAATGGTCAGGGCTATCAACTTTGGACCTGGACCAGGTTCGAGTATAGCGTTGGCTCAAAATCCTGTGATTCTGGGCAAATTATTTGATCTCCTTGTGCCTACAAGAAATGTGTGTGTCCTTGTGTAATGAAACTGGTGCTCGTGCAAAACGCTCCAATACCTTACCTTACGGCCGAGTTCCCGATATACAAAACAGCACAAAAAATGTGTTACCAGTCTTTTGCTAATTGGCGCCTCGACAGTAGAAGGGAAACTGCTCTTGTGGTAGTAAAATACAGCAATTATCAGGGCTCATTAGCCCCTTCAGGGTCCCGTCAGGTGCATGGAGCTCTATATCAGTGCAACCCAGCACAAAGCAAAACACCATGGGCCTCATTTATGAGGCTCTGCGTCACTTTTACGCCGCCGGTGCGTCACTTTTTGTGACGCACCAGTGGCGTAAAAAATGCGCCTTGTTGCGACATATTTACAAAGTGACGCATCTAGGTAGATGCGTCACTTTGTAAACCCCAGCGCCAATTTATACCTGCGCCAGGTATAATGTATGCAAGAGGGGCGTATTGACGCAAGGAAGGGTCGTAGAAGTGACGCAGTGAAATCAATGAGACTTCACTGCATCCCTTTTAGGATGCCGTTGCGTCAAAATCTTGCGCTTGCCTCACAGCAGGCGTAAGACTGACGCAGGCCCGTGAAAGGAGGCATTGCTAGAGTTGCGTCACTTTTGTGACACACTCCACCAATACGTCACTTTTGCGCTTACAGATATGTCGGAAATACTGGCGTATCTGTAACTCCTTGCAACATGATGCGTGATACATTAAATATGACGCATCAGGAATGTCGCAAGGAGGGCGCAGTGAGAAGTGGCGCATCGCTGCTTTGATGCAGCGGTGCGTCATTTCTCATAAATGAGGCCCTTTATACCATGCTCTGTGTGAAAGGGCCTTTCAAGTCACTCCACAGAGTCCACACTATGCCTTGAAAGCTCCTTTGTGTGCCGAAGTGTATCAAAAAAGCTTAAGAATGTGTGAAAGTTCAGCGGCAAATGTAATTTCTCTGACGGGCCTCGCTCGACAGTGGTCAGAGTGCCTCCTTCCCACTCCATCCCCGACTTGCAACATTCCGCATCGCTGAGCGCCAGCTACCCACGAAAGAGAGAGAGAGCGTGGCTCACTTCAGCAGTCTATGAAAATACCATCACTCTGTGACAAACAAACAGTGCACGTTCGCCCCCTCCCCTCGCCGCCCCCCCCCCTCCCGCTGGCACCAGCTTCTGCTCCCCCCTCACACCACCAAACCCTGATTGAGCCCCTGCGCTGCATTCAAAGCAGGTGTTTTCTTCAGCAGCGAAGCTATGGGCTTTCTGTTTTATTTGTGTTGTTCCCCTGGAACAGGAGGGGGTGAGCCCCGCCACACACCTCACCCCTCTGAATTTGTCTAGAGCCCGCAGACGGTGATTTGTGTTCTCACTTGTGGGGTATAACTGTCACCGCTGATCTGCTTTGGGGCCCAGAATACAAGCTATGAGGGCCATAGGCGCAACTAGAGCCACATTTGGGGGGGGCTAAGAAAAAAATTCGGGGGGGTGGGGCTGAACCTTTAATCAGTAGGCGGAGTGGGGCTGCAGGGGCTCCAACAAGGGGTGAAACAACAGCACGGCCTAATTAACATTCAAATGGTCTTTTAAAGACCTGTGAAACGTTCGGGTGCGGCTCTGTGTGTGCACGGGATCTGTCTCATCCCGGGCTCCCACACACGACAGGGGGGGGGGGGGGCTGGAGCCCGGTGAGTTCAATGGGTGTTGCGCGCCTGATGAGGGCTGACCCCTCTTTGAATGTTCTCACTTTCTGCACTCACTGCCGAGCACGCGGTGCACAAAAGTCCCTCAGATGTCGCGGCCATCAATCTCATCTCGCGCCCAGCAGGGGAGCTGCCAAGCCGGGCTCCCGTTGACATTTAAGGAGGGCAGAGGAGCACGGAGCAGTTCTAAGGTTTAAAGCAGCCCTGTAATCTATCATGAGCCCTATTGTTTCCTGCAAAAGCGCTCACCAATGCGTTCCTGTCGGTAATATGTTGCAACTGAAGATCTTTATTATTTTCTCAACGATTTTTTATTTTTTTTAATTTGTATTTATCATTATAGTCAGCAAATACATACAGTGAAGTCAGGGATTTTCATATTTTAGTCAGCAGACAACAGTAATACAATAGCAAAAACTCTTTACTGAACAAATATATATTGTCATGACCACAATGTCCCTTAGACGTGACTAAGTCATTTATTAGCATGTCGGCAAGATGAAGATGGTAAGAGGAAACATTGAGGATAAAAAAAGGATAAAAAATGACAACGCAATATACGCAAGCACTTGACTGCCTTAGCACCACTGCCATACGGCCTAGCACACGGCATTCAAAGCGATTTACAAAAATACGGAACAATTAAAAACTTTCAGACAGAGTGGAAATGTCAGTCTGCATGTGGAAACGTCACCGGCAGATATCCCAAGCGACGTGCTAACATATGTTATGTACATTTGAGGTACATACAGTTTAGATGGGGATCATATAAGTCAAATTGAACTATTAAATGAAATGAAATTAAAGCTGTTGTATATAAATAACCACTTCTAAAATTTTGCTCGAGTTTTCTACAGTCTTTCATTTTATGTCCAATCAGATCCAGTGCAAGCCATTTGTCATTGGCTACCCAGCACTTTTTACAGAAGTGTCACCAATCCACAGAATGTACAAATATCAAAGGAACAAAAATTAACCTTTAGCAATTGTAAAACTGTTCAGGAGGACAAATTGTTCATCACTGTGATTTGCATTTAGAGCAACTACTTTGGGTTGGCAAGTCATATTCCTTTCACAATAAAACATTCTTTTTTGCTAACAGTACAGTGAATTGTTCAACAGTCTGGGAAAGAAATGCTTTGCTCGTTTTTCCTAAAATAACTTTTTTATAGGGTGTCAAAGCTCGCTCCCGCAAGGGAATCGCCAAATGTACACGCATTGCAATACAAAGCAATGCAGCGCGTGCACGTTTTTGGGACACAAACTGTATCGATGGCTAAAGGACTTTTTCCGATGCAGCGCTAAGTGAGACGTAAATATGACTGCTATGCATCACCACATGTATGTGCATCTATCATGACATATGCATGTCTCATCAGCGAGGTTAAAATGAGTTTTCTTCAATAACAAAATTTGCAAAATTGCCATAAATATGCTGACAAGCATGTGCCAATACATGTGTAATGGTGCATGTATTCCAGTGTCAATACCAATAAAGAAGCATTGGCAAATTCAATAGCTCAGCTATTTAGAGCGGCGACCAATTCAAAATGCTTGTTGCAAAATGATTGCATGAAAGTTATCAATAGACAATTAAAGTGGTGGGGTAGGCTCAGATGTATGTGGGGCGGTGATGTGTGAAGTTGGGGGAGTGAATGATGATTGCAGTATTTACGGAACGGTAGTTGCTTTTTATGTTAGCAGTGATTATCCACATCCCCAGCTGTGTAGCACTTGGCCTACATTGGCAAGAGGATCAGGTTGTGGCCAGTAAGCTGGGTGATAATGAGCCCCTTAAAAGTTGCACATTGCTATCCTCTGTACACATTTCTTGGACCTCACACATACAGGACTGTTGTCCTAAGAACTTATCCTTTCAGAGTGCAGCTCTTGCCCATGTCAACCCCCCACTTCTCCGTATTCAGGATTGACACCTGAGAGATTGTGGTGTGGAGATTATTCCATGAGAGAAACTGTGCCTTACCGGGGGTATCCTCTCCGTGAGAATACAAAGAGAGGAAAGGAGTTGCTGTTGGTGAGATGAATCTAATACTGGTGGCAAATAGGATACCAGAAAGCTGGGAGGTGGATGGAAGAGAGTATTAGAAGCATATACGACCTTTGCTCTTGTGCCTGGGGATCTGAAATCTGAAAGACTTCCTCTGGCAGTGAGATGTCAGCCTACATGCCCCAGCAATCTCTTCTTTATGTGCAGTGCTCAAATATCGATGAAAATTATTGTGTTACCTAAATATTCTGTCAAACACAATGGTACTGCAAAAATATTGCGTAACAATATCATAGTCAAGAATATCATTTTTTGGGGTAAAAAAAATAATTGTAATGATATTGTTGGGAAAGCATTTTTTACCAGGCAGTCTTTACAACAAAATGTCTTTACAGATGCCCATTATCACACATGCCTTTAACATGCATACCTTTACCATGCATGATAAGTATATATAAATATATATTACCTAATGGCGGCAGGTAGTTATAGTTATGAACTTGTTTCTATTCAAAAAGCATTTTTTCTTTTACCAATCTCTTTGGCACCATTTGACGACTCTTCGCAAACTTTTTAAAACTAATGGGGCGCTCTGATCAGCTCCTTTCTTGAACGTTTCGGGATGATTTGTCAAGCGGGGGCAGAGAAAAAAAGAGTGATCCCAAAATGCGTTTTCTCCATGTTAATTTCCATAGGAAACTTTAGAGTAGGCTACAGTCCGAACCACTGAACAGAATTATACCAAATGGTGTAAATCCATTCAGTAGTTCCTGAGAAATTCATATATTTAGAAATATTAGTATCTGGTGACTGCAGTGGATCCGCAAACCCTCCCGATCTCGAGATTGACTCTGAGTGGCTGCCAACACTTCAAACCAGGAAGTGTTGGCAACCAACTTGTGACTCGGTTGAACCGAGTCACAATATAGACCTCTAAAATAACAGGAAAAGGGAGCAGGGTAGAACACCCTGACGTCTTAGGCCCCAGGGACCACCACCTCTCGGGGATTCAATTTTTTAAATGAAGTGTGGGGGGCTCCTGCCACCTCCCACACTTTCCCTGTATCCCTCTTGCCTCTTTCTGCACTCTTCTTTCCTCTTTCTGCACTTCTCCTGCCTGTTTCTGCAACTCTCTTGCCTCATCCTACCCTTCTCTTGCCTCTTTGTTTACCTCTGTAGCTTCTTTCTGCACTTCTCTTGCTTCTTTCTGCACCCCTCTTGCCTCTTTCTGCACCTCTGTTTCTTCTTTCTGCACCTGTCCTGCCTGTTTCTGCACCTCTCCTGCCTTTTTCCACACTTCTCTGGCCTCTTTCTGCACCTCTGTTGCTTCTTTCTGCATCCCTCTTGCCTCTTTGTGCACCCCTCTTTCTTCTTTCTTCACCTCTCCTGCCTCAGCCCTCCCACCTGTTCCCTCTTTCTGTACTCCGTTTGCCCATTTCTGCAACTCTGTTGCCTTTTTCTGCAGTTCTCTTGCCTCCTTCTGCACCTCATTTGGCTCTTTCAGCAACTCTCTAGCCTCTTTCCGAGGTACTCTTGCCTGTTTCTGTACCTCTCTTGCCTCTTTCTGTACCTCACTTGCTTCTTTCTGCAACCCTCTGGCCTCTTTCTGCACCCCTCTTCCCTCTTTGTAGAACTCTCTTGTCTCTTTCTACACCTCTCGTCCCTCTTTCTGCACCACTCTTGCCTCCTTCTGTACCACTGTTGTTTCTTTATGCACTTCTCTTACCTCTTTCTGCACCCTTTGTGGCTCTTTCAGCACCTCTTTTGCTTCTTTCTGCTGTTCTTTCTTCTTTCTACACCCCTCCTGCTTCTTTCTGTACCCCTCTTGCCTCTTTCTACACCTCTGCTGCCCCTTTCTGCTCACCTCTTACCTCTTTTTTTCACCTCTGTTGGTTCTTTCTGCACTGCTCATGGGTCTTTCTGCACCTCTTATGCAAATTTCTGCATCCCTCTCGCCTATTTCTGCATCCCTCTTCCCTCTTTGTCCACCTCTCTTTCTTCTTTCTGCACTTCTCTTGCTTCTTTCTGCACTGCTCTTGCTTCTTTCTGCACCTCTCTTGCAAATTTCTGTATCCCGCTTGCCTCTTTCTGCACCCCTGCCTCCTTCTGTACTAGTCTAGCCTCTTTCTGCACCTCTGCGCCAAGACGCCCACGGGTATAAGCAGCGCTTTAGAAATGTTAAAAATAAATAAATAAATAAGCACCTCTGTTGCTTCTTTCTGTACTTCTCTTGCCTCTTTCTGCACCCCTCTTGCCTCTTTCAGCACCTCTGTTGCTTCTTTCTGTACTTCTCTTGCCTCTTTCTGTACCCCTCTTGTGTCTTTCTGCACCTCTCTTGCAAATTTCTGTATCCCTCTTGCCTCTTTCTACACCCCTGCCTGCTTCTGAACTTGTCTACTCTCTTTCTGCACCTCTGTTGCTTCTTTCTGTACTTCTCTTGCCTCTTTCTGTACCCCTCTTGCCTCTTTCAGCACCTCTGTTGCTTCTTTCTGCACTTTTCTTGCTTCTTTCTGTACCCCTCTTCCTTCTTTTTGTATCCCTTCTGCCTCTTTGTATACCTCTCCTGCCTCATTCTGCACCTCTCTTGCCTGTTTTGTCAGTTCTCTTGCCTCTTTCTGCACCTCTTTTCCTTCGTTCTGTACTTCACTTGCTTCTTTCTGCTCCCCTCTTGCCTATTTCTGCACCACTGTTGGTTTTTTCTGCACTGTTATTTCTTCTTTCTGCAGCTCTGGTACACATTTCTGCATCCCTATTGCCTCTTTCTGCACCCCTGTTCCCTCTTTCTGCACCTCTTTTGCCTGTTTCTGTAACTCTCTAGCTTCTTTCTGAACTATTCTCGCCTCTTTTTGTACTCAAATGGAAGTGCAAGCTGTTAAGTTTAAAGGTCTGCGTCCTCTCGTGACTGCGGTATATGTCTACTTGTTAATGTATTCTTAGATGTGTTATGCATCTTAAGATTGTAACCTGAAAAGCGGGTAACTTCTATAGGTGGTCAAATCTTCTCAGTATGGCTCTGTCATTCGGTTGCACAGGCAGACATGTCTTATGTATATATATGTTATAGAGCCCCTCGAGTATACTATTGAATACCCATGTGCCCTGTATTGTGAGCAGAAAGAAATGCATACACATTTTTTTACACAAATTTACAGAGTAAGCTGTTTGAAACACAGGTATTTAAGTGTTTGTATGTTTATTTACATTTAACATGTCACTAGGTAAAAGCATAGACATGCATGCATACCGTCACAAACTTGGTCAGACTTAAGTGCTTACGATTGCTGTTTTATATTTTGTAGGCTTAACATCCTGTGCAGTCCATTAATAGTGAACCTTCATGAAAAAAGTGAGGTTTAATACTTCCTCGGAGAAGGATTAGTGATTAGGGTACTTTGTATGAGTCTGTTGTAAGGTACAGTCAAATTAGGCCTGTTTCTGCATCTCTGTTTGTTCTTTCTGCACATCTCTTGCTTCTTTTGGCACCTTTCTTCCTCTTTCTGGACTTCTGTTGGCTTTTTTTGCATTTCTCTTGCTTATTTCTATAACTTTCTTGCCTCTTTCTACACCTCTGTTGCTTCTTCCCGCATTTCTCTTGCTTCTTTCTGCGCCTTTCTTCCTCTTTCTGCACATGTCCTACCCATGCAGGCATAGTTAGAAATTAGCATTTAAAAAACCTTAGGATTTCACTGAAAAAACAAGAGGTTTCAAGGACGTTATAGTTAGTATTAACATTTTAAAAAACATAGAAATTCACTGAAAAAAACACAGGCTTCAGGGATGTTATTGTTAGGGATTAGCATTTAAAAACCCTTATAAATTCACTGACAAACCAAAGGTTTCAGTGACTTTATAGTTAGTTGGACATTTCAAATGTTATCAGTGATGTCATTTGACATATCATCTGTGATGGCATGAGTGGTGTCATTGACCATGTCATGACTGATGTAATATGTGACGTCATCAGCAGTGCATTGCTGAGGTGCGAGTTATAGTTAGCTCTACTAACTAGAACAGCCAAATTTCTCTGGTTTTATGCAAGTGAAATGTCCAACTAATTATAAAGTTTTTTCAGTGAATTTCTAAGGTTTTTTAAAATGCTAATCCCTAACTATAACGTCCCTGAAACCTGTGTTTTTTCAGTGAATATATATATGCACAAAAGAAGCAGATAATATTTTTCACAATTTCACTTTTTGAAGTGTTGCACAAATACTTTACTCATTGCCTGTAAGTTAAGTTTGACTGCTCTTTGCCAAGCTGCCTAGGGCATGAGCAAAGGTGATTTAGGGTTTGCTTGTGCTTTACCCTACCAAGGATTGTGATTGGTGCTTGACCAGGGCTTACACCCCAGTCAACCTAGAGCCCAATTTCTTATAGTAGTCATCATGAATTTTAATTTTTTATGGATTCTACCAAGAACTTGGCATGTGTCAGTTTTACATTTTATGTATTCCAGTTTATCATGCTCCACAGGTAGTTAGAGTAGACAATGTAAGGTAATTCCTTTGAGGTTATGTGCTGCTAAGCCAGTATGGGCAGTAACTACATAAGATATATTAGAGGCAGTAACATTATGCACATAAGTGTAATGACTTTAATAACAAAGGTTTTCCCAGTCCCTGCTTTTTCACTTACATATTGTAATGTAGGTTCATAAGTAGTACATTCAAATATTCAATTTTCCTGTTGAAGTGCATGATTTTCAGATTATTTTATGTATTTTTACATTTCTAGTTGTTTCCTATTTAATTGACATAAACTAAGTTATCTAAATTATGTATGTCGTTTTTAACTTGGTGCATTGCATTTAGAACATTGCCCATGGCAACTGCAACTTCAGTATCAATCATTGGTTGCCTAGGATGGTCAGCAGTCCTAGAAGTAAAAGTATTATTATTAGAGGGAGTATTGTGTTGAATTTTTGCAAAGTTGTTTTTTGCTTCTATTTCCTTATTGAGCATTTGTAGGTATGTCTGAAATTCAGGCAATGCAACAACCTTTTTATAAACATTAAATAGATCTTCATAGCGTTGAAGAGAGCCTATAAGTTCTTCTTTGTGCCATGATTTAAATACTAAAATTCTTTCTTTTTTCCTATTTCACAACTAAGTTTATAGTGAGTAATAAAAATGAGTTTACTATGGGGTATTAAACAACCATTGGTCTCTTCTACTCAAAATGTACCAGTCTAAATATCTTCAGTTAGATTGTTTCTAAATGTAGCAATTACAAAGGACACATTAATGGAGTTAGATTGGAAATTGAGATGAAGGAGACATTTTCCATCTTAATGTCTATGTTTCTGAACACACATTTTGTGTTCTGAAATTTTTCTCAGAAACAGAAGTAGAAGTGGCCTACAGTAAATACTGCTAAGTTTGAAAAGACTCTAAGACATGTGAACAAGGCAGTGTCAGCATTTCTTTGCGATTATAAAATATCTTCAATTTTACATCTAAATATAAAATATGGCAATGAAGCACTGTACTGTCCTATGGAAATCATATTTCCATTTCAAATCTAAAACCTTAGCTAGGCAAACATATTTATTTATTTATTTATTTGAACTTGTATTGCGCGCAGCTACCCTCAATGGGTTTCCCGGCGCCAGAGATAGATAAAAGAAAGAAAACAAGCAGAAGGCCTGAACAGAGCATACTATGCAGAAAATCAATTGAATAAAAAGGTCTTCAGTTTTTTACGAAAGGGGAGAAGATTAGTCTCAGCTTTCAGAGCCAGCGGAAGGGCATTCCACATCTGTGGGCCAAGATAAGAAAACGAGCGGCCGCCCATTTTGGCCAGTTTGATTCTGGGGACCAAGAAATCGCCAATAGTGGAAGATCTTAGAGTCCAACCAGGCTTATAGACTTGAACCAGGTCTTGCAGGTATTTTGGTGCTGAGCCCTGCCTAATTTTGAAGAGGAGGCATAAAGTTTTAAATTTTACGCGGTTTGAGACTTTGAGCCAATGAAGGTCACGTAGAGCCTGAGCTGCGGAAGATCTCCGGGGAACATTACACAACAAACGAGCTGACGAATTTTGCACCACTTGAAGCTTGTTTATGGTGGCCTTATCGGCCCCAAGATAGAGTGCATTCCCATAATCAATAAGAGAAATCACAAGGGCCTGGACGACAGTTCTCCGAGTGGAGCAAGGCAGCATCCATAGGATCTTCTGCAACCATTTTAAGGTAGAAAAACAGATTGCAGCGACCTTTGTTACCTGCTGTCTCATAGAGAGCCTATCATCTATGAGGAAGCCAAGGTTGCGGGCAACGGGGGTTGGCTTCGGCAGAGGACCCATATCACTGGGCCAGTGCCTAGGGCCCCACAGATCTTTATTCTTGCCCAGGATAATGACCTCGGTCTTGTCACCGTTGAGCTTGAGCAGATGGTCGTGCATCCAAGGAGACCTCATGGGCCTCACTGCTGGAAAGAGAGAACACAATCTGCGTGTCATCGGCGTATGAATAAATCGTCAACCCGGCGTCCTCCACGATGGTAGCAAGGGGTCTGATATAGATATTAAACAGCAGAGGGCTGAGAATCGACCCCTGGGGGACGCCGTGTGTCGATGAATAGACAGCAGATTCAGCTTTTGTCGAAAACACCTGAAAGGTGCGCTCACCTAAAAAGGAGGCAATCCAGGCCAGCGCAGATCCAGCAACACCAAGGGAGCGGAGAGAGTCAAGAAGAATGGAATGAGACACGGTATCGAACGCTGCACTCAAATCCAAACGGATGAGTGCAAAGGTTTCCCCTCGATCGATACCGTGCCGAAGCCTCTCCGTCACCCCAAGGAGAGCGGATTCAGTGGAATAGTGTGCGCGAAACCCGGATTGGGACGGATGAAGATATCCCACGTTCTCGACAAACGAATTAAGCTGAGTTTTCACATGTCGTTCCAAGATTTTGGAACATGTAGGCAGCAGGGATATGGGCCTGAAGTTGGATAGGTTAGAGGTGTCCGCTCCAGTCTTTTTCAGCAAGGGAATGTCATATGGATACTTCATTACATATATTGCGTTAAGTTAGTATGAGTGTATTACATGTTTAAACAGCCGGTTTGCCTTCGGCTTCAGTTTTGCACACGACACATACTTGTTGTTGTAGCTTTCACCCTAGAAGCGATGAGGTGGTTTATTTGAGAATAATATGTTATTTCTATGCTATCAGCTTTGCCTGGTACACTTGGTACAACTGTCTGCACACTGAGAGCTGCACACTCTCAGATTAACCTAACACAAGGTTGCTGGGAGGCCTGATCCTCGCACCACATTAGACATAACACAAATAATGTTGATGCCAACATTTTGGGCTCTACGCGGGTTTAAGATAGAGTTACACGGAATGAACGTAGACACTTGGTGCTGCGCATGAAGAGAGCTGGTAGCTGTTGATGTGAACTGCTCCTACTGACATTGAGAGGTATGGGGCCGCCCTGCTAAAGCCCGAATGAGACCTTCTTAGATATAAAATAATATGCTAGATAGGGTGCGCGAAATATAGGTGATATAGATTCCTATAGGTTTTGCATTATAACATGCTAGCACCTTTTGCTTACTATGGATTAGTGACTATGCTGCTGAATCTGATTTTTATAATCTGCATTTTGGTATTATACAAGATACTGCGTTTGAGAACTTTGCATTGAATAATAAATATTTCAAACTTGCACTTGTGTTATTTGACTCTCAGTTTTGGTTTGAAATGATTATATAACGAAAGAGTGTTCATGTGTTCCACGATTCCTGAGGTATTCTAAAGATCATGTTCTGGTTTGTCTAAGACATGGATCATTTCATAATGATCCATGAGACACTGTAGCTAGCTAGGTAAGGGGATTTCTGACACTGAGATGAGTTTTGGATCATCCTAACTCACTGAGGTTCTAGATCTCTATGCACAGTTCTGTGGGAGAACGGAAACCCTGCTACATGGCGCCCAACGGTTTGGTTGGCCTTAAAACATGACACTCGAGTAGTATATCATTCATACCTTGACACCTTCATTCCCGTTTCCGGTAAACGGTGGTGTCGGAAAACCTACCTATTTTTGGAATAGGTCTTTTCAAGCTTGAATTCTTCTGTAAACGGTTTCTTTGAATTACTACCCAGTTGTGCTACAAAGTGTTCTTTGTCTTTTTTCACTTCCTGTGCTAACATGGCCGTGGACATAGCGCAACATAGCCGCGTCGCGGTTCGCGACCACTTGCGGGCATATAATGTCCCTGCGGAAGGTTTGGCTGTGGTTCTAGTGGTGAGTGCGGAACATGCGTACCCGTACGAATTGTTTTATTCCTGGGTGACGTTTCCGGAAGTAAACGCTAATTCGGGTGTCTACCATTCATACACTGCCTCGGCTGTTCCGGCGGCTTATGCTCCGTACAGGGCACTGGAAGTACCTATAGATGTTTGGCAGCACGGAGTTTGGTTTGGTGGCGTCCTACCCCACTCTTTAACGGCTCCGAGGTTAGGTCCGTTGTCCATTCCGGGCACAGCCTGGCCCGCCTTGGGTGGATTTACTCCTCATCCTAATCGCGCCACTTGTAATGTGGGTGATCTGCGGCGTCTGCATGATGTCGCGGTTGACGTGATTAGAGCGCTTGTTCATTACATTGGTCGTAATATACATGGCGCAGCCCCCGCAGGTGCGCAGCTTCGAGCGGAACAGGCTGGTTTGAAAATCAGTCCTGTCTTGGTGAATTCCGTAATGGGCAGAAAGCCAGAGAATAAGGATGATTTTCCTTACTGGCTTGCCGAGAAATTCGACCAGCTGGAGGCTGTGTTTCCTAATACGACTCCGGGTGAAAAACACCGGATTCTTACGCTTAGTTTACCGAAGGATTTAGCCCCTGAACTTGCTGACTGTGAAACATGGGGTAAGACTTTTGCAGCGGTTTACTCGAGGTGCTTTGGCACCCCGTCAGTGTCGAACCTGTCTGCGGTCCTAAAACGTGTTCAGGATGATCACGGACCGGAGTCGGCGGTTGAGTTGGGTATGCGCCTGAGCGGTTCATTTGAGACAGTTTGCGGTATTATCCTTGCGAATGTAAAAGGGGATGCAGTGAACTTTCAGGTGGCCAATGGTCTGGCGTTAATTCCCGATGCCGAGAAACCCCGTCAGCTGGCAAGAATTATTGTGGCGGCTTATAAAACGGTTGGCCGCAATTCTAAGGGTGTAAAGGTTTTTCTTGAAAAAGAAAAGAAGCAGCCCCAGGGGCAGTCTTCGGAAACGGGTGGACAACCCAAGTCCAAAAAACAAAATTGGCCTAAAAAGCAGAATCAGGGTAAGCAACAACAACAACAGACACAGGTTTCTAGTCCGGCGCCTACACAACCTGCGCAGTCGGATCGAGTTTATGAATTGCGCGATCGCGCTACGATTAAATCGCCTGACAGATATCAGGCATCTGACCAACGCTCTCCTCGTTCCTTTCAGGACTCATCGGCTCCGTCAACCGGTGGTGGAGGGGGCGGCAGGGGCAGGGGTGGCCAGCAAGGACGTGGCCAGCCCCGCACGCGAAGTGAAGGGGATCAGCGGGACGACTCTACGCCAAAGAGACCGCAGTTTGCCAAGAAGAAAGTCGCAGCCTTAACGGCGCATCGATATGCCCCAGATAGTGAGAACGCGGCTTCGGAATCTGACGTGGGCTCTGACCTTGCTGGACAGCGCGGCGGAGATTACCATAGTGAGAGAGGCCCTCCGTCCACTGTTGAAGGTGACAGCGACTGAGACTTTTATTGTGATTGAAACAGCTGATACACATGTTGCTCCCCCTGAAAGACTTTTTGAAATTGTCCTGTTAATTGAAGGTGACATGCAGCGAACTGTAAAAGGGGTATTTTGGGAGAATCTTTCGGATACGTATGACATTTTGCTTTCGGAGGCTGACTGGCCCCCACCTTTTGTTCTCGCAGCTCCGCGAGGGGAGGAGGTAATCCTCCCCAGTTTCGCGCACACTGTTTCGAGAGTGGAAGCGCTGCATTTTGCAGAAGAGTGGGCTCTGGCGCTTGCGCCGGCTGTGTACCGGAATCAGTGTGGCTGGGATAAATTGTCCCCTAGCCATGAGATTCCTTTACGGTCACAGCCGCAGCCACAACCCCAGTATCCCATACGGCGTGAAGCTAAAGCTTTGGTCGCGGCTATCCTTGAACAATTGGAATATCAAGGTGTAATTGAAACGTGTGTGTCACCAATGAATAATCCCCTTTTTACTGTTAACAAGCCGGACGGCTCATATCGTCTGGTTTTGGATTACCGGCATTTGAACTCGCATTGCCGTAACTGTGCAGTACAGAATACTCACGGCTCTGCCCTAGTGAATAGTCTTGAGCGTAAACGGTTCAAAACCACGCTTGACATTTCCAATGGTTTTTATGCACATAGATTAGATGGTCTAAGTTCCCAATGGACCAGTTTTACGTGCGGCGGCGTACAAAAAAAGTTTAATCGACTCCCAATGGGATATAAAAATAGTCCTGGAGTGTTTTCCGCCCGCATAGTCTCTCTTTTAGAGAGTTTCGATCCAGTTGCATGTTCGTATGTGGATGACATTTATCTCACAGACGACGAACTTTGGGTGCATCTGTGTTGAGTAAACAGTATAATTTGTAACTTTGCAGACATGGGTTACAAGTTTAACTTTGCAAAATCACACATTGCGGAGTACACAGTGTTGTTTCTAGGTTATGAACTTAACCATGAAGGAAAGGGATTGGCTCCTCAGTTCCTGGAGAAGTGCGCGCAGTTGCGCTCTCCGACAACGCTGAAAAAATTACAGTCTTTACTGGGTTTTTTAAATTTCGGGAGGACATACATTCCGGAATATGCCTAGCGTATCAAGCCTTTATATGCCTTGGTACAACCATCTTTTTCCAAATCATGCTGGCTGCCTGAGCATTCAGCCATTCTGCAATCCTTGCAGTCTGATATGCTCGCTTCTGACTACTTACAGACTCGTGATAACCAGACCAACCTGGTGATAAGAATTATCCCTGGGACGGTGGGTTTCACGTACCTGACTTTTAATGAAGGGGATACTGTACCTATTGCTTACAAGTCACACTTGTACACTTCGGCTGAACTGCGTTTTTCCACTGTGGAGAAAGTTTTAACGGCTGTGCAGATGGCAATTCTTAAGGAACGTGCCCTGTCGCAGGGAAAGCGCATGTTGGTTGTCACCCCGTGTCCAACCTTGGAGGCGGTCACGAAAGCCAGTGTACCAAATTCTAAAGCTTTGCACCCTCGGTGGATTCAGTGGGCTACATCCTTGACATCTCAGGATGTCACGTTTATTTTTGACGCCGCTTTACGGTCGCAGGAGTATTTACAGTATGAATTTGTTCATCCTGCTCCTTTAGCAATGCGGCCGTTGGAGGATTTCCATTGTATCATTTACACGGATGGTTCGGCGCAGGTTGCGCATGGCTCTAAACACGCCTACGTTTCCGCTTGCGCCATTGTAGTCGGTGCCATGGTGAACGATGAGTTCAAGTCCAGTGTTGTGCACACGCAAACGCTAGGGGACTGCACCGCACAATTAGCAGAGCTTCGTGCTCTTATGCTCGCATTGGAGTACGCTGATCCTTGTGTGACGACTTTAATCGTAAGTGATTCTTACTACTGTGTCCAGTCTTACAATGAGAACTTGTTCTTTTGGATTCAGAATGATTTTCGTGATTCCAAGGGTAGCACAATAAAACATGAAATGATCTGGGTCCGAGTGGCGGAACTTAAAGAGAAACTGCCGCTCGTGTTTGTGATTCATACTCTCGGCCACCAGCGCGTGGGGGTCCACGCTGTTGGCAACTCGCTTGCTGGTGAAGCAGCGAAGTCAGCGGTATCAAAATACTTAGTTGCAGCAGTCACGAGGTCCAAAAGCAAAATAGATGATGACATCTTGGCGGCTGTTGCTGCCACGGAGAAGGGAGGTAAATATCCTGCGGGGTTCCCTTCGAAGTACACATACCACTTAAGTCCCGATAAGGTTCCTTATGTGAAAATTCCTGAAGTTGGAGAGCGTCTAGTTCCCAACTCAGATCGCAGAGCTTCTCTGATTACAGCGGCTCATGAAGGTGTGGCGTCTGCGCATGCGGGCGTCTCAGCCACTGTATCTCAGCTACAACAGAGGTTCTGGTGGCGGGGACTGTACAAACAGACGCGAGATTATGTCCTTATGTGTGACATTTGTCAGCAGATCAAGCCTTCTACTGCTGCGCGTCCGCCTCAGACACAGTTGTACATCTCTAATAAACCACTTGGTTGTGTTTATTTGGATCACTGCGGTCCTTTTGCTTCTGATACTGCGTATAAATACATCTTAGTAGCAGTTGACTCATGCACACGCTTTGTATGGGTATGGCCGCATCGAAGCGCTGATTCGCGAACTGTCATTAAGGATTTGCGTGTCTTTGTGGGAATCTTTGCTTGTGGTACTTTCCATTCGGACCAGGGTCCGGCTTTCGCCTCTAAGGCGTACAAGGATGCTATGGTTTCGTTGGGAGTACAGGTGAAGTTTTCAAGTCCCTACAGGCCTGAGGGCAATTCTGTAGTTGAAAGAATGAACCGCGACTTAAAGCAATCTTTGACAGCCCGTGTTATAGGCACTGGTAGAAACTGGCTGACCCACCTCTATGGCGTGCAGCGTGCGCTTAATAATCTCCCTAGAAGGTCTCTGGGTGGGCGGACCCCATACGAAATGCTCTTTGGTATCAAGATGTACGTACCTGACCTTGATGGTGCAGACTGCCAGGCCCAGGCCGCGGCCTTTGACGTAGATGAACATTGCAATGTTTTACAGGATCTACAAAAGACCAGAGACAGTCTTGCAAAGGAACACTTGCCCTCCACGTCGGATGATGCGTTGCAGATCCCGGTAGTTGGCTGGCTACCCCAAGTTGGAGAACTGGTTCGAGAGAAGATCGATAACAAGAAAGAGTTTGGTCCCTCATATCGTGCACCTGTTCGGGTTCTTGGAGTGAAGGGCACAAGAACAGTCATTTTACCACCACTTCCAGGTCGTAAAGAAAACAGATTTATTTCTATTGACAATGTCAAGACACACAGGGTGGCCGATTCTTCATAGCATGACACCGGCTGTATCCTGTCCTTCCATGGTGAGGCACTCTGTGCTGGCTATTACATCTGGTGCAGATCAGGAGGTGTCCCTCGAGATGCCTGCCATAACTAGTCCTTTATTAAATACTATTCCTGTTACTAACATTGATGAGGTGACCTATGCAGATCCTGCTGATTTATCTATGTCCGATTTACAAGCTCGTTTGGCTAACCAATCCAGATTCTCTTTTGACTCTGATTCGGAACTTTCGAAGAAACCATCGACTATTGCAAAATATGCCACGTTGTTTAAAAAACATTTTTTAATTCCACCTTGGACATACATTTGGCTGATACTATTTTTATTTCATCTTTTTATGTCAATTGGTTTTGTGTTTTATTTTTTCCGACTGATCGATGGCCATTATGTGAAAGAAAGAACAGGAATTCGGTACCTTAATGGAACATTGGCCCCTCTTTCCTCCTCTCATTCAGTACACAGACTAAAGAGAGACTTACATTCAGTACAGATTACTGCTTGGCCAGTCCTTGATGGAATTGTGTGGGATGCGGTTAGGTTTCAGATACATGGCCCCACAGAAGTTATTAATGTTCCTAATGTGCTTAGAGTAAACATGGGAGATGTGATTAAGCAAAATGTTCGTTCTGATGATTGGGATCTTCAGGCCGTAGAAGCATTGTTCTCTGATTTGAAATATTATGCGGCCTTTGATGCTGAGGATTTGTACTTAGATTCTGTCAATTATGGTGATTTGTTTTGTTATCAACATTATGGGAATCATTTCTTACACAAGACAAGTTCCAGGAGGGTTCCTGTGAATTACACTCAGTGGGAACATTGCCCTACTCCCTTGCAGGGGAGCTCAAGTACATTTCTGGGAAAATACTCTTATTTTACAGATTTTAATCAATCAAATCCTGAGTCGTTTTATTTTAAAGTGAACCAGAAATTAATACCCAAAGTTAGACTTACTGATACAAAATTGCTGTATTCAAAATCCTTTTTAGAAAGGTTATCTGTGGATGGCTATGAGTTATGGAAGGATGCTATTGACCTTAAATCGGTTTGGGGTACCAAAGATTGGCAGGTACAAGGCACTGAGGCTTTGCATCGTGCATGTCTCATCCCGAATCACATGTTGTTTTTAAATTCTACTGTTTCTCAAACAACATGTTTTGGATTGGCTACATCTAAAAAATTAAATACCCCTACTATCCCTGACTTGGAAGAATATTCAGGTTGGAGTAATTTCACTACAATATCCATCAGTGGGATACAAGCACTTTTGCAGAATTCCTCCTTTAATATTTTCCGTTTTGATCCGGAGGGGTGGCTTTTGTGGCAAAGAAGCACTGATGCTTGCCAACGTAGGTTTTTGGGTTTATCTGAAGGTTTTACGCACATCAGGCCAGATCCCAGGTTTGAAACAGATCACACTGTTACCACTTATTCAGTAGGTAAATTGTGTCAGAACTGGTTACAACATTCCACTTTGGCTGCAGTTAAACTGCATCTGTCCCAGTTGAATGAGAATATAGAGCTAAATGATTTTATAAAAGGCCCGACTAGGGGTAGATCTAAACGCTTTATTTATGCTGTATACAATGAAATTTGGAAATTTTCACAGGTTGAGGCAGCTAAACGCCTGAGAGCGATTGATCAAGCAAATTTGGAAAAAGTGCTAGCAGTAGTAGATAACAGTATTAACATGCTTTCTTCCAGGATTTACACATTGGATAATATTGTTTCTTCTGTTGTTGATATTGTACATGATGAAGTGTCCACGTTATACCATGGTCAAAATCAATTGCGTTCTGTAATGCAGTTTGCCTGGACTCTACAGACAATTAGGGCAGGTCAAGTTCCCTGGAACTCATTGAACGTTTCATCCCTTTTCGCCCCTTTTAATCTTACTGAAAAACAGCGCATGCTTTCAATGCGTGATGCATCATTTTCTATGTTACATATTGAGAAGCTAGAATCCTTGCCTTTCTCTGTTGCTGAAACCACTACTGCCACGTGGCTGATTCATAGTTTAATTACATTACCATTTCCTTTATATAAATTTACTAACTGTATGCGGTATATTGCTATAGGACGATATGAACCACTAGGCAATGCATTCTTACACGAGGCATGGTCATTACCATACACATACAGATGTCTGAAGGATGGAAAAGAAGTGAATCTTAATGGTGAGGATTGCACACAGTCACCTGACCAGTCATTAATATGCAGACACATTCAGTTACACGGTTCTTGTAATCAGGACCGCCCAAATTTAGCATGTGTTTTAAAAGGCACGCCAGTTCCAGCGGTGGTTCCCACGTTTACATTATTAGCTAATGGTAGTTATTTACTTTTAAACAACGAATTATGTTGTGGTTTATTAATTGGTGTGGCATATGTGGTAACTGTATCAGAGCGTGTGGTGTGCTGCAAGAATGTTCTATACCCACCCACGCATGGGTCTTCAGATGTCTCCATCTGGCCACGGATTCCAACCTTGGAAGCAAAATTCAATGGTTTAAGCAGAATAAGGGCCCTTTTGTCTCAAAAACAAGTGACCCTGAGTTCGGCCCGTGAAACTTATGTCCTTCACATAGCTAACACCCGCACAGAGGTGCAGGCGCTTTTAAATACTGATTTGCCGTTTCATTTCTGTGAGCTGGTGCACCAGATTTTTAACGCTTCTTCAACGACTGGGCTTGCACATTTTTTTAAATTAGTAAGCAGTGGCCTCGTGACTACATTTGAAAAAGTTTTTGGTATCATTCCCACGTTTTTCCACACTATTTTTTCGAGTTTGTTTGGTGGACTACCTGTGTTGCTGGCTGTAGCCGCAGGCATTCTGTTGGTGTTTTTCTTCATAAAACATGGATGCCCGTCCTGCGCAAGACGCCGTTCAACGCCTCCTGACACTGTGCCGTAATCGGATGCTCAATTACTATGGAACATTGCCGCTTGCAGCATTAAGCACGGCCTATAGATTGTCATTTCGGTTCACCGACTTCACGTGTGTCCAACCTGTGTTTCACTGCCTGAGCTGCGAGTTCGATTGGGCCATTGATTTGTGCCTATGCTTGAGGACTGCTCCTGACGCCGATTTTGATCAGCTAATGCGTCCCGTGGTGGCTCACGAGCTGATCTGTTCTGGCGAGAGAGTTATGGCCTTGGCAGCGATAAATGGAGTTCTGGGCCAATGGGAGATCTCTGCAGCGGCGGATGCCTTTCTGACACACAGCGATCTGGTGAACCCACCGAGTTGTCCTCTGACGTTACAGGAGGATCCGATGCTGGAGGAGCACGTATGTTCTTTCCCATTGCTAAATTGGATTGCTGAACTATTTTCGGATGATGGCAGTGATTTCATGCTGGAGGCTGTGGCAACTTTCTTTGCATATACTTTCCAATCGTAAGATTTCTGGGAGGAATGCTTTGTTGTGAAATATGACTTTCCCCTCGCTGGATTGGAGGGATGGACTATGTTCAGCTGATGGAGAGTACAATCATGTGATGTCGCTGGGGATAACGTCAATGTGGCACATGACTTTGGAAATCGGATACGTGCCTTGTTTTTTTCTCTTACAAACATTTGAATTGATGAAACCTGGTCCTACGTTTCATATTTTTGAGACCTGGTGGATGACTTTTGGTTCAAAAGTTTTGTTTTTATTTTTAGATTTGAGGCCACTGTAGGCATTCATACATATTCATTCATACATATTTTTAGCTTATTTTAGCTCAAGATTATTGAACTTTGCTTTCAATTGTTGTGTCTGATTTAGTATTGCCTTTTCCCTTATGTTTGACGGTGCTCGGACCAATGGGGGGGTGTCATATGGATACTTCATTACATATATTGCGTTAAGTTAGCATGAGTGTATTACATGTTTAAACAGCCGGTTTGCCTTCGGCTTCAGTTTTGCACACGACACATACTTGTTGTTGTAGCTTTCACCCTAGAAGCGATGAGGTGGTTTATTTGAGAATAATATGTTATTTCTATGCTATCAGCTTTGCCTGGTACACTTGGTACAACTGTCTGCACACTGAGAGCTGCACACTCTAAGATTAACCTAACACAAGGTTGCTGGGAGGCCTGATCCTCGCACCACATTAGACATAACACAAATAATGTTGATGCCAACATTTTGGGCTCTACGCGGGTTTAAGATAGAGTTACACGGAATGAACGTAGACACTTGGTGCTGCGCATGAAGAGAGCTGGTAGCTGTTGATGTGAACTGCTCCTACTGACATTGAGAGGTATGGGGCCGCCCTGCTAAAGCCCGAATGAGACCTTCTTAGATATAAAATAATATGCTAGATAGGGTGCGCGAAATATAGGTGATATAGATTCCTATAGGTTTTGCATTATAACATGCTAGCACCTTTTGCTTACTATGGATTAGTGACTATGCTGCTGAATCTGATTTTTATAATCTGCATTTTGGTATTATACAAGATACTGCGTTTGAGAACTTTGCATTGAATAATAAATATTTCAAACTTGCACTTGTGTTCTTTGACTCTCAGTTTTGGTTTGAAATGATTATATAACGAAAGAGTGTTCATGTGTTCCACGATTCCTGAGGTATTCTAAAGATCATGTTCTGGTTTGTCTAAGACATGGATCATTTCATAATGATCCATGAGACACTGTAGCTAGCTAGGTAAGGGGATTTCTGACACTGAGATGAGTTTTGGATCATCCTAACTCACTGAGGTTCTAGATCTCTATGCACAGTTCTGTGGGAGAACGGAAACCCTGCTACAGGAACAACCATGGCATGCTTCCACTCCTGCGCCACCAGGGACTCTGTGAGAGATGTATTTAAGAGTCTCATCAGGACTCTCCTAGGCTCAAGGTCCAATTGTTTTAGAATTTTCATAGGAACAGGGTCCCGAGGGGAGCCTGACCTAATACTGGTCAGGCACGATAAAAAAGTGGTGTCATCGAACAGTAGCCAGTGGTGAATATACATTGAGGGGGGAGGAAGAGGACTGCTAAAAGTAGTCACCACTAAGGGGTGAGCAGGTGGCGGGGAGGCATTCAAAGATTCATGAATACGCTCCACCTTAGAAATAAAGAAATCTGCAATGGCATCACACTGTGGTTTATCCAGAGCTGGAGGAGAAGGTGTAGTGTCTGCTCCTGGTAGCTTCTTCACTACTGCAAAGAGAGTCCGTGGACAATTCTGTGCCTGAGTTATCGTAGATGCCGTAAAGGTGGCCTTGGCCAATTTACAATTACCATGGTAGCTCTTTAATGCTACTTTATAAGCTACCTTACTAGAGATGGAGTAGGAAAGCCTCCATTTCCTTTCCAAGACCTTGCACTTGGCTCGTTGTGATTTTAAATCTTCAGAGAACCAAGATGCGGGAGGATGAAGGGATCTGTGGTTGTTAGATAAAGGAGTGGAGGATGCAATTACAGCATCCCTTAACCATTGGGAAACTGCAGCATTAGATTCAACTCCAGAGCTATCCGGACTCGGAGTAGAATCAGTAAGATGTTGATTGAATGCCACCAGATTAAGCTTATCCCACCAATAGGAAGGCGTACTCTTACCAACACAGTGCTTAAAATTGGTTAAAGGGAGAGGTAGCATGAAATGTACCGCAAAATGGTCAGACCATTCTAGTGGGCGGGCCTTTTGGGAGCAATCGTAAGGTAAGTTAGAGATAATTGGATCTAACAGGTGACCAGCAGAGTGGGTAGCCCCAGAGTTTCGAAGTAAAAGATTAAAAACTTCAAGGTCAGACAGTAACAACTGACTGAGCGTGTCTTCAATGTCTTCAAGATGGATATTTAAGTCACCAAGAATGGTGAAATTAGCCGTTTTAAGTAGCACGGGAGATATGATATCAGCCAACGACGATATCCAAGGTCCAGCATAGCCCGGAGGGCGATATATCAGAAGACCAGAAAGCGTTGATTGAGGACCAATCAATAATTTAAAAAGTGCGGCCTCGCATCCAGAGAGGGGAAACGGCTCCAACTTACATTGGTAGATATTTTTAAAAATAATAGCAATCCCCCCGCCCTTCCCGGAAGCCCTGTCCTGACGTATTATCACATAGTTGTTAGGAACCGCTATGGCAATGTCAGGTCCAGAGCTTTCGTGGAGCCAGGTCTCAGTCAGAAACAATGCGTCAGGCGACTCATCATTTATGAAGTCAAATAGATTAAGTTTATTTTTGGGGAGCGATCTACAATTAATACTCCAAAATTGGAGAGGAAGGGAGGTCAGAAGTTTTTTAGTAGGCTTCCTTCTACCCCGGTGATGCGCTTTAGTGGTTTGTGTCTTGGAAAGCGACATTTTGCCGGTGGAAAAGCCACAGCCAGCACATGTGTAATAATGAGTAGGTAAAGTACAAGACGTACAGGAGGCGGGTGTGTGGGGACGCAAAGATCTGAGAATAGAGGCAGAATACGTTAAGCGATTGGCAGGGAGATTAGGAGTTAACCAACCTGAGCCGGAGTGCGAGATATCAGTATGCAGGCCGTCCTGCAACCCGTCCTCAGCGCGGACGGGCGCAGACGGGCTGGACTCTGGCGTGACTCCGGCGATGATCCGGCGTTCCCGCAGCGCGTGACCGCTGCGCGTCAGCATGACTTCCTTAAGAGGAGGTTGAGCGTCCTTAGGCGCTAGAGCGTGTACTGCACGCCCAGCGTCATTCCCCTCACCCAATATGGCCGCCGAACTTCCCAACTGCCGAGGGGCAGCAACTAAAGGACCCAGGACCCGCAAAGCGCGGTGGTTTTACAATTTAAATGCAAGTATGAGGAGCAGGTGGAGAAGTGTGGCTCAGGGGTTAGAGGCGGCAGACACGGACGCTGAGATCGGCCCTGGACCAGGGTTCAATTCCCCGCCTCGGCGGGTCTTGGGCTCAAAAAATTCCACGGACTTGATAATTCTCGCTCCGGTGCCTTCTCGACTCACGGGTTCACACTCTGCGACTCTGGGCAATAGCTTGCTTAATCTCCACAACGGCCCCTCGTGGCGGGATGCCTGGCTTTCATCTTGTGGATACCCTGCCGGGGTTATCTCACAGGGGAATACCAGGACGGGTTCCCTAAGCAAGCGCCGGGAAACCCACTGCGGGTAGCTGTGCGCTATATAAGCTCAAATACATTTACATTTACAGCTATTAAAAGCAAGGGAAAAACGAAATTAAAAAGAAAGTCAATACAAAAAACGAAGGGTTTTTAAAAGTGCTTGGAAATCAAGCTAGATGCCCCACAGAGCGAGCAATGCAATATGACTGCTCTGCTCAGGTCGGATGTTCCAATAATCAGCAAGACCGACATATATAAACGTATTTATAAAAAAAATAAACAAAGACTTTTTTAAGAGCCTATGTCTAATTTTATTTTGTCATATATCATTTTTTGATTTTTTATTTCAATTAGTACCACTGTACTTTCTGAATACTTTTGAGGAAGTACAGCGGTGCACCGTATAATTTCTAAAAGATAAAAAAAATATATATATACTTCTCTAACTCTAACAGGGGTCTCCAACTAATCGATCGCAAGCTACAAGTAGCTTGTTGACACCTCGTAAGTAGCTTGTCCCCTCAGCATCCCAACTTTGTATCCCTTCATTCTCTTTTAGATTGTTACGCCTTTTTTTGTTATCCGTGGCCCTCCCTCACCCAAACCAGCTGCTCGGATTGGCTGTACTGAACTTAGCTGGGGCGGGTGAAGATGATGACGTTATTCCTGAACTCAGCCACTTGTATTTCGCAGGCTGGCACCATGCTTTTGATACTACATGACGTGTTCCAGAGCAGAGAGACAGGTGTGAAGGAACAGAGCACCAGGCCAGAAAGCCTGCATAGTGCAGATGGCACTATGCAGACGGCCGTATTTGATCCAGCACGAGGAGCAGCACATTGGTAAGCCCTTCCCTTATAGCTTCACAGCAAGCCCCAGGCAGCCTAATACCAGCCTACTAAAATATGCATTGCTTTTCCTCGAATGCCTCTACCACATTTCACATAGCTATTACATTTGAATATAGCTGATTTTGCGAAGACATCGCAAAACTGCTGTCCTTGAAGACTTCAAAGTGGCCATAGCAGTGTTAAAGGTACCAAAAAGAAACTAAAAGATATCATTCAGAAAAGCTGCATAATATTTATGGATTTGGCCCTTACCAAACAAAAAGTGGGATCTATTATGAACCCCTAATGAAGTTTTGGACTTTTTATTTACATTTTATAGGATGATGAATTTTGTAAAAGGTGCTGATGGTTTTAGAGATATGCAAAATAGGTATTTACTATAATGGATACATTTGGTGATTAAAATTAATTTCTTATGGCAATCATCAGTAACAATTTTCTGTGCTTGGATATCATTTAAATGATTGAATTGCATTCTTTTGCTTAGAATTAAAGATTACTTTCGCATTCATTTTTATGTATGTTTCTGAAGATTGTGACGCAATTCATATATAGTTATGTGCTTGCTGCTGAGCATCTTGTGCTTGCGAAAGGAGACCATAAATACCAGCTTCACTATTGGGCACCACGTACCAGACAAGACCAGAATATTGCATTTATTGCCCAGACTTATCTGTTGTATACCCAGCTCAAAGTTTGCTTTCCAGACTCGGCACAGCTTTCACCATTTGACTTTTACATATAATACTGACATCTCAGCTTTCCTTCTCACTGGACTCTGCAGCTCTGACTCAGCTCCTTCAGTGCCAGGCTTGTGAGATGACAAGACTCGCTTCCGGGATATGAGGGATGCAAGCAGAGGGTCTGTTAATATAACTTTCTACAATAAACAGAATTCGTTTTTCACTTAGCACATTGTGTTACTGTGTTCATATGTGCTGTACAATAACACATGATGCTTTTGAACATTTTACTAAAAGGTGTTATCAACCAACTCACTGACCAGTTATCAACCAAAGTGCAAATTTCTAAAACACAGGGAGAGTCAAGGCTCAGCTCTAAACTATACAGGAGCAGCCAAACCAGCTTCATAAAGAACGTTATGACGAATAATGTCAGATAGTCAATTTTAATAATAAATGCTTTATAAATAAAGAACAGCAATGTGAAGCTTTGGGTGTGCAGTGTGAGGAAAAAAAGACTCTATGGCCCACCTGAAAATAGACATAGCTTTGCTTGTTTGTTTATTTATTTTATTTTAGGAGTTGTATTTAGCGCTGGCTAGACCCGGAGGTCCTAGGATGCTTTATTCCGGTCCAGGGAAGACATGGCTCGGCAGTTCTGGTTGGATTGTTCCCATGAGGCACAGGGTCAAGACTGATTTGCATATGGCCATGTCTGAACTGGGGTGGCGTGGTGAGCAAAATAACAATAGATTAAACCCAGATCTGTGACTGGGGGTGAATTTTTGCCAATGTGCAACATTCCGTCCATCACCTTGTGTGTTTTGCTGTTCGCCCTATGTGGGAAGGGTATGCCCAGACGTGCTCACTACACCACTGGAGTCAAGCCATCCTACCTGATGATGGCTGATGGCCAGAAACCGGTCCTAGAATGCTTTATTCTGGTCCAGGGAATACATGGCTTGGCAGTTCCAGCTGGACTGTTCACATGAGGCACAGGGTCGACTGATTTGCATATGACCATGTCTGAACTGGGGTGGCGTGGTGAGCAAAATAACAATGGATTAAACCCAGATCTGTGACTGGGAGTGAATGTTTTGCCAATGTGCAACATTCCGTCCATCACCTTGTGTGTTTTGCTGTTCGCCCTATGTGGGAAGGGTATGCCCAGACGTGGGTCCCCTGCTCACTACGCAACTGGAGTCAAGCTATCCTGGCTGATGACGGTTCATAGCCAGAAACTGGTCCTGGGATGCCTTATTCCGGTCCAGGGAAGACATGGCTTGGCAGTTCTGGTTGGACTGTTCCCTTGAGGCACAGAGTCAAGACTGATTTGCATATGGCCATGTCTGAACTGGGGTGGCGTGGTGAGCAAAATAACAATAGATTAAACCGAGATCTGTGACTGGGGGTGAATCCTTTGCCAATGTGCAATATTCGGTCCATCACCTTGTGTGTTTTGCTGTTTGCCCTATGTGGGAAGGGTATTCCCAGATGTGGGTCTCATGCTCACTACACCACTGGAGTCAAGCTATCCTAGCTGAGGGCGGCTGATAGCCAGAAACCGGTCATTGAATGCTATATTCCGGTCCAGGGAACACATGGCTTGACAGTTCGGGCTGGACTGTTCTCATGAGGCACAGGGTCAAGACAGATTCGCATACGGCCATGTATGAACTGGGGTGGCGTGATGAGCAAAATAACAATGGATTAAACCCAGATCTGTGACTGGGGTGAATTTTTGCCAATGTGCAACATTCTGTCTTTACCTTGTGTGTTTTGCTGTTCGCCCTATGTGGCAAGGGTATGCCCAGACGTGGGTCCAATGCTCACTACGCCACTGGAGTCAAGCTATCCTGGATGATGACGGCTGATAGCCAGAAACCAGTCCTAGGATGCTTTTTTCCGGTCCAGGGAAGACATGGCTTGACAGTTTGGGCTGGACTTTTCCCATGAGGCACAGGGTCAAGACTGATTTGCATATGGACATGTCTGAGCTGGGGTGGCTTGGTAAGCAAAATAACGATGGATTAAACCCAGATCTGTGACTGGGGGGGAATGTTTTGCCAATGTGCAACATTCCGTCCATCGCCTTGTGTGTTTTGCTGTTCGCCCTATGTGGGAAGGGTATGTCTAGACATTGGTCCAGTGCTCACTAGGCAACTGGAGTCAAGTGATCCTGGCTGATGATGGTTGATGGCCAGAAACCGGTCCTAGGGTGCTTTATTCCGGTCCAGGGAAGACATGGCTTGGCAGTTCGAGCTGGACTGTTCACATGAGGCACAGGGTCAAGACTTATTTGCATATGACCATGTCTGAACTGGGGTGGCGTGGTGAGCAAAATAACAATGGATTGAACCCAGATCTGTGACTGGGGGTGAATGTTTTGCCAATGTGCAACATTCCGTCCATCACTTTGTGTGTTTTGCTGTTCGCCCTAAGGGGGAAGGGTATCCCCAGACGTGGGTCCCGTGCTCACTACGCCACTGGAGTCAAGCTATCCTGGCTGATGACGGATGATAGCCAGAAACCGGTCCTAGGGTGCTTTATTCCGGTCCAGGGAAGACATGGCTTGGCAGTTCGGGCTGGACTGTTCCCATGAGGCACAGGGTCAAGACTTATTTGCATATGGCCATGTCTGAACTGGTGTGGCGTGGTGAGCAAAATAACTATGGATTAAACCCTGATCTGTGACTGGGAGTGAATGTTTTGCCAATATGCAACATTCCGTCTATCACCTTGTGTGCTTTGCAATAAGTCAACCACTTCCTTGGTTTCCCATTTTTTTGCTGATATAATCTTGTAGCATTCCAACGTAGACCATCAGGTTGACAGGCATGAAAATTAAAGAAGGCATTCAAATTTTCAGATGTTGGTCTCAAAAACCATTGGTCCTCCGCTGGATCAATCAAAGTCACATCCGCATATGCTGATTTCTCAACTATGGGGTCTTCTTGACACCTCTCTTTGGAATCTTCCCCACTTTCAATTTCAATGTCACCTTCTAAACACTTGGGAGCTGCCTCCTTTACTGTGGAATCGCTACTCATTTCTGTCCTTTGGCCTTCACAAGTTTGTTTAACAGCTACACTTTTGAAGCTTCTAGACGTGATGTCACCTTCTAAAGAAATCAAATTTTTTTTGGTAGTAAAAATATCAGTCGCTTTTTGGTAGCGGCTTGCTTCTTTCTCTTGCATTTGTTTCTTCTTTTCACGTTCTTTCTCAGCTCCTCCTTTCTCGTGCACTTTCCTCTTTCCAAAAGCTGCATGAGTTAAAGCTGATTTCTCAACTACAGGGTCCTCTTCACACTTCTCTTCGGAATCTACTTCACTTTCAAATTCAATGTAATCTTATACATGCTTGGAAGCAGCCTGAGTTACAGTGCCTTCACTGCTTATTACAATTCTTGCAGCAGTTTGTTAAGCACCTTCAGTACTGAGGCTGGTAGACGTGCTACCGCCTTCGAAAGAAATCCAATCTTTTTTGGTAGTAAAAATATCAGTCACTTTTTTGTTGCGGCCTGCTTCTTTCTCTTGCATTTTTTTCTTCATTTCACGTTCTTTCTTAGCTCCTCCTTTCTTGTACACTTTCCTCTTTCCAAAAGCTGCATGAGTTAAAGTCACATCAGCACATGCTGATTTCTCAACTACAGGGTCCTCTTCACACTTCTCTTCGGAATCTACATCACTTTCTAATTCAATGTAATCTTCTACATGCTTGGGAGCGGGCTGAGTTACAGTGCCTTCACTGCTTATTTCAGTTCTGTGGCCTTCATCAGTTTGTTTTGCACCTTCAGTACTGAGGCTGGTGGATGTGCTGCCACCTTCGAAAGAAATACATTTTTTTTTGGGGGGGGGGGGGGGTTAAAAATATCAGTCACTTTTTGGTAGTGGCTTGCTTCTTTCACTTGCATTCTCAGCTCCTCTTTTCTTGTGTGATTTTCTCTTCTCAGCACCTATTATATCCATAGTGAAAATCTAAAATGATAGACAAGGGGTTCCAAGACAGATGCAAACTGTTAACAAATTTCAAGCAAGACATCCCACGTCTAATGCATGAGGCTTGGTTACATGGTATACAGAAACTGTTGTCACGTCGTGTGCGTAGAGCATGCTTGCACAATTTCATTTCCTAAACCGGGAATCCTACAGATTCAGGCAGCTATAACATGGTAAAGGATGGGAGTAGTGGTATCCAAGACAGAGTAAGAGGCTTCTTTCCAGTGCAGATTACGAAATAGCATACCATAGCGTGGGATCATGTTTCACGAGTAGACTGCACAATGTTGAGTGATCATAACTCTTCAAGAGAGTGTTTCCCAGGACAGACTCAGAGAAACTCTATAGAAGCTAAAATCGCAACAGAAGGAGAAACTTTGTCATTGAACAGAGTCAGACTGAGGCATGGTGTGAAACAGAATAAAATGACAAGCGAAGAAGAGAGTCAAGAGACCACACCCTAGGACATGCTCAGAGATCGCACAGTACAGACAGGGTGAAATCACAACCTACATCCTCCCTGGGTAGGTGTAAAAGAGAATGAAATTGCATACAATGCTGCCCAGGACTCTTAAAATGTATTACAGACATTGAAAATATAAAAGAGAAAAACATATGGTTGAGACATATAAGCTTGAAATAATGACTGTAAGGATAACAATTGAATGGGCGATAATAAACATCAGGCAATCAAGAAAATAACATAAGAATAGACATATCAACGATCATACATGTCGTATAAGTAGTATCAGTGCCTTGGCCCACAGGTGATAACAGCCGCTGTCAAAGGCAAGAAAAATAACAAGAGGACTGTCATGGAGAGCTCAAGCAAAGCCAAGTTGAATGGGATAATGAGTGTAGGATAGGAGGTTCATGTTGGCTTGTGAGCGCTAAAATAGTTGTCAAGAGTGGCCCACATTCGTCTGTGAGGAGGACGCCACGGTGAGTTTTGGAGTGATATATTGTCAGCTCCTCTTAGGTTAGTGACCCAATTTAACCAGCAGGTAAAGGAGGCTTTGCGGGTGTCCTTCCAATTATTGAGGACCATTTATACCGCAGCCGCGAGGAGTAGATCTAGTAGGGCCCTATCATTATCAGTAAGGGACACGGCTTTGAGGAAGCCAAATACCAGGGTGGATATCTCTCTGGAGGGGGAGTATGAGAAAACGTCAGAGAGAAAAGCGAAGACTTTATCCCAAAAGGGTACCACGCACACACAGTAGAGCAGGAGGCTTTCTAGATCACCGTCACTATCCTTACAGTTCCAGCAGATTGCGTCATCTCTAATGTTGTGAGCGTAAAGACGTGCTGGAGTCCAGAAAGCTTTATGGAGCAGCCAAAACTTCGTCTGGGAGAGTGTAGGGCTGATTTTTTGTCTCATGGTTGATTTCCAGTTTTTGGACCAATCCACTTCCAATAGTGGGAAGGAGGAGCGTGATTCCCAGAACTGTGTGAGGTGTTTATTGAGATTGGAATGTTGCGGGCGTAATAGTTTATGGATCCAGGATACCTGGTGACCAAGTCTGTTTAGTTTAGAGAGGTAGTTCAGGAGGGAGGGAGGGCTTGTAGAGAGTTTTGCTTTAGTAATCGCCGACTTAATTTTCAAAATGTTATAAAATTCAAGCTGATCAAGGCAGTATCTGGATTGCATTTCCCTTAAGGAGAGAGGGTAAGAGTCTTTAAATAATTGGTGTGTGAAGTAAATACCTTTTTTAACCCATAAGTAATTGTGTAGTGGGTCCCCTTATAAAGTAAGATGTGGTATGCCAGAGCGATTCCCAGCTAGAGTGTCGTATACTTGTGTCTAGAAGTTTGTCGACTTTCAGCAGAGAGATGTTTGTGTTCTGGAAGATGGATTTTGACCAAGTGACTGTGTTAAGGCTCGCGGTCAAATCGGCCGCTGGGGCGAGGTTTCTAAAAACGCTTTTTCTATGTCTAGCCAAACAGGGGTGTAGTCGGCAGTAGGTGTCAACCAGTAAGAGCCTTGTTTGGCGAGGAAAACTGTTTGGTACAACTTGAAATCCGCTAAGGTGACTCTCCTAGAGACTTATCCAGGCGGAGCTTCTTTATGCTAATCCATGTGTTTTTCCATTTCCAGAGAAATTTAGTAAGTAAGGTGTCTAATTAGTGGTGGAAATCCGGAGATAGAGTGAGGGGCAGCATCGTGATAAGATAGGTTACCAGAGGAGAGATCATCATATTGATGGTCTCGACCCTCCCCCACCATGTTATGACGCGAGGAGACCAACCGTCTAGTTGTGATTTAATTTTTTCTAGGGTGATGTTCTCGTTGCACTGGAGTGTCTCTAGTAGGGTGCTGCCAACTTCAATCCCGAGGTATTTAATAAAGCCTGTCTACCAAGAAAGGCCAGAATTACCCAGCATGTCTCTGGTGCCGTGAATGTTCAGGGGCTTAACTTCTGACTTATCCCAGTTCAGTTTGTATCCGGAGTGAGCAGAGTATCTCTCTATGGGGGTCATGAGAGCCTCGATGGAAATATCTGGGTATTCTTTAACCACCAGGATGTCATCCGCATATGCGGCCAGTTTCACCCCTGTATCACCAAAGTCCACACCCGTAATATCGTCATTCCGCTTTATATCTGTGATGAGGGGTTCAAGGGCCAGGAGAAACAATGCTGGTGAGAGAGGACAGCCTGTCCTCTCTCACCAACAGGGTGCCGTTTATGGCAATCCGGGCGGACGGAAGGGAATAAAGGGCCATTACCATATCAATATAAGTCTTTCCCAGGTTGAAGGATAGCATACATTGTTTCAAAAAGGACCAAGACACCCTGTTGAATGTTTTTTTCTGTATCCAGGCTGATGGCAACAGAGGGGGTGGCTGTTATTTTGGCTTTCTCCATGACATGGCATAGTAGTCTGGTGTTATCATTGGACATGCAGTATTTAAGAAACCCCACTTGAGAATTGCTAATCAGTTTTGGAGGGATTGCATTGAGTCTGTTGGCTAAGATTTTTGCATATATTTTGCAATCCAGATTGATGAGCGAGATTGGGCGGTAGTTTTTTGTTAAAATGGGGTCTTTACCTTCTTTCGGGATGACAATTATAGTGGCTTTACTCATAGACTTAGAGACGCAACCCTCCATAGCAAAAGAGTTGAATAATTTTAGTAGGGAGGGGCTGAGAGAATTTTCAAACGCTTTGTAGAAACTGTTCGAAAAGCCATCTGGGCCTGGTGCTTTGTTACTTTTAAGGGATTTAATAGAGGAAGAGTTCTTTGTCGGTGGATGGGGACCCTAATTTAGAGCTATCATCCTCAGAAAGTCTAGGGAGGTTTAGTGAGTGTAGGTAATTAGAGCACGCCTTCAGGTCAATTGTCATCTTCTTTTTGTAAAGGTCTTCGTAGAAGGCCGGGAAGATGTCTAAAATGTTATTTTGTTTGGTATGGATGTTGTTGGTGGGGTCTTTAATCAATGCTATAGTGAATTGCTTCTGTCTATGTTTGAGGTAAGACACAGGTAGTTTCCCTGCCTTATTCCCCTCACACAATTTGAGTGCTTTGAATATATTGATCCATACTCCGGCGCGTTTGCTCACAATTGCGTTGTATTCGTATTTCTTTTTAACAAGTTGGTCCAGAGCAGAATTGTTGTGTAAATTAGCTGAGTGAGAAATTTCTAGTAATTTGATATCTTTCTCAAGTGCGTCAAGTTCTAAGTTCAATTTTTTGTTAGGCTGTGCTCTAATACCTATAATGACACCCTTAATCCTGGCTTTGAGTGCATCCCATACGACGGAGGTCCGCATACTTGGGAGATCATTCAGTGCAATATATTCTTGAATAGCGTTCTCTATTGCCGTTTGTTCTCTGGGTCTGAAAGTATGTCTTCATTAAAGTGCCAGCGCTTCTGGGGTCGGATAGAATGTGAACCTGCGAGCTTAGTGCTGATGCAGGAATGGTCAGAAACTAGTATGGGTGCTACGTCCGTTTCTTCTATAAGATGTGTGAAAGAGCTAGAGATTAGAATGTACCATTAAGAAAATGGGGTATCATCCAGAAAAAGACAAAGGACCTGGGTGTCAGATAATATAGCAAACAAAGTGGTCCTGGACACAATTCATTCAATACATTTAAATGTAATACTCATTTTAAATCTTAATTATTTCACTGGACTTGATCCTGAAAAATACAAAGGGAAGGAAAAACATACAAAAAGCCAAATGCGCATCTAGTCTTATTAATGATACCCAAAAATAATTGTGAACACAAAGTTATATAAGGCAAAATAGATTTGCAATTTATTTCACATTTATATATACATATATTTATGTACTTTTAGATTGGAGGGATGCTGCCAGGTGCAGTAGAAAGTGCGTGCTCAAGTGAAAGAGAGAAAATGAATATAAAAGATAATCCAATAATTTAAACAAGAGCTAAGGTTCTATTCCCTTAGTATGAGCCTGCCCCACATTTAATCATATGTTTTGTTTATAGTTTTTAAGGAGGAGCAGGGGTGCAGGCTTCAAAAATGGGGGAGATCGTCGACGTTTCGACCCTTGTTGTATGGAGGGAGGATCAACACCTCAGCTACGGGCCTTCCTCAGGACGGACAGAGGGGTGAGGGGGACCTAGATTGTAGTAAAACAGCGCCCCAGAAACGCCACGGCTCTCGGGCTGTCTGTGTGACGGCACCCGAGTAGGAGGTCTACTGCTTTTCATTGACAGAACCACGCCATGATATTGAGGACTGGCTGTGTTTGCTAAATAGTTTTTACTCCTTGGGTTGCCTTAATCAAGTATCACAGACGGCATCTGGAATACATTTCCTGTTTGAGACCTCTCCACTAAGGGCTGAGAGCCAGAACAGTTTTCAATTTTTTGGAACATTGGAGCACATCATTAATTGATGGCCAACCTCATTGTTGAGGCGCTGTCTTACTACAATCTAGGTCCACCCACCCCCTGTCCGTCCTGAGGAAGACCCGTAGCTGAGGTGTTGATCCTCCCTCCATAGCGCAAGGGTCAAAACGTCGACGAATGTGTTGAATGAATTGTGTCCAGGACCACTTTGTTTGCTATATTAGAGATTAGAATGTAGTCAATTCCAGAGGGAGAGTTATGGGGTGCTGAGTAAAATGTATAATCCCTCCCATCAGGGTGTTTTTTAGGTGCCAGGAATCTGTTAGGTTAAATTTGGAGCAGATACTTTTGAGTGTCTCATGAGAGCAGGAAGATTGGTAAGTGCATTTGGATTGGCGATCTAATAGGGGGTCTAACGGGAGATTGAAATCACCGCCTACTATCATGAGTTCATCTTGAGGAATATCCGTAATGGAGGTTGAGACAGATTCCCAAAAGCCAGGGTCGTCTGCGCTAGGCCCAAATATGTTTACCACGTGAATGGGGTCCTCATCTCTCATTAGGTGTGAGACTAATAATCTTCCATCTGTGTCTTGAGTGTATGAGGTGATGGAAATGTTAGATTTTTTTTAAATTAGGGTGATCACCCCTCTCTTCTTATGGACATCCGGGGAGCATAGGGTATGCGAGATCCAGTGATGTTTTATGAACCCAATATCTTCTTCTGAGAGTTTTGTCTCCTTAAGTAGGATGAATTTACCCTTGAACTTTGCTAAATATTCAAAGACTTTTCTACGTTTTACAGGGTAATTGTGGCCTTTGACGTTTAGAGAAACGATATTAAGGTTTTCTGCCAGGGTTTTAGTTTGAGCCATCCAAAGGTTAATGATCGCTAGAAAAAAGTGAACGGCATTGTGATAAGTGCGGCTGTGGAAGCGGAGATTTCAATGTATAACACAGCTGTGGTATCCGCAGCTTGGCATGGGTCCAACTAAATGTGGGGCCTTCCTCACGATGGCGAACGTGTGGTGTCTGGTTTTGAGTCTGCGTGGTGAGTATGGCATGTATGATACTACTTTTGAGCTTTGAACAGCCAATAACAAAAAAAGAGATATGAACAAAAAGGAAACAGCCAAAGTAATATATAACCCCAAATCCCGTTCCCCCCCTCCTCTCCTTCCCCCCTGCTCCCTTGCTCCCACCATCCCACCCACCCCTCCCAACCCACACCCTTCTCCCCGGGAAACTCAAAGTCAGGAGCTGCGACGGCAGCACCGTCTAAAAGCAACACAGAGAGACTTAATAGAGCAGTGTTCTCATCAGGAGAAACGTATGTAGGGACCTACACCACACCATACAAGTGGTGACTTATATTAAAGCACAAGTGACTAATAAGCACATAAATTATTATGAACACCTAAAATGGACTTCAACTGCATTTGAACCTATTGAACCATAGTAACTATTTAGAACTACAGAGCCCCGGTTATGCCAGCGATCTGCCCCATGTAGGGGCCCATTATGGAATGTAGCCAACTTGACTGTGGGGCAACTTCTTTTAAACAATGAATAACATGTTAAGCACTTTGGTAAGAAGAGAACAATAATACAGAAATACCAGTGGAGCACAAAGACTCGGCAGTTCAGGGGATAGCAGCGCCATGGGTATCAGTTTTCCGCTTGTTGGATGAGCCGCTAGTCAAGTCCATGCCCTGTGGAGGGGAGTCTTCTAGATGGGGTGCAAGATCTTGGGGCTTTGAAAAGATATATGTTCTGCCATGTTCGATGATCTTAAACTTCGACGGGCCTACAAAGGAGAATTGAATGTCTTTCACCTTCAACTTATCTCTTGGATGCAGGAATGCTTTCCATGTCTCAACAGTCTCTTTGGAGTAATCTTGAGTAAAGATTATGCAGTGACCTTCCCAGGTGACTGATGATTTTTCCTGGTGAATTCCAAGATGGCCTCAGCGTGTTGATAGCAGAGTGGCTTACAGATCAAGGGTCGAGGGCCTTTCCTCCCTTGGACATTGAACGTTGGTTTTCTGTGTGCCCTGTCAAGTTCCAGGCCGTGTTGGAATTTGATCTGCGTGACCGTCGGTATCCAAGCTTCAAGGAAGGCCACACAAGACCCTGCATCTTTTTCTGATTCCTCCGGAATGCCAAAAATAGGTACATTTCCTCTTCCATTACGACCCTCTAATTTAGCATTTTGCCTCTTGAGATCATTTGTGGAGCTCTGGAGGTGTTTTATGATTTTGAAGGATTGGGAGGTCCTGTCTTCCATGTCGCGTATGCGTTGTTCCGCCTCACAGATGCTCTTGTTCATAGTACTCATGTCCGCCCGGATTGCTGTAAGCTCCAATTGCATATTTTCAGTATTGTTTTTCGTCGATTTAGCTAAATCATGGACTTCCGCAAGTTTTTTTAAAATCATGTTTATCGTACTGGTCAGGTCTGATTTGGCTTTGATTGAAGATTCTACCATTGTTGGTCAGGTCTTACTTTCTTATTGTTAGTTCGGCTTTCTCTGTCCGCCATCGTCAGGCAGGGTCGAGGTTCTTGAGGAAGAAACCTGATTAGAACAAACTGTACTCCGAAGGGTCTTGTTGGTAACCTCACTCTTACTCACTCTTGCTCTGTTTTGCACTGGTTTATCATTGACTTTTGTTCTCTAGGTTAAGAGTCGTGGGGCTGTGAGATTTGCCGTGCTCTAGGGGAGAATAGCAGTATCGAGACCGAAGAGCGAGAGCATGCTGAATCTGGTAGGTAGGTAGATGCCGGACATGTGGATTGAGTTGCGAGTGAGCAGGCTGCTAACTGTCAGTAGTCTGAATTCACTGGGACCCCACTTGTGGAACTGTCTGGCGCTAGCAGGCAGTGAGGCACAGTGTTGCAAGGGTGACCTGGTGCCTCAGAGTTAGAAGAGGATAAACGTGCCGCCATTTTAAAAGTGCAGCATGTTGATAGTGTGCAAACACGGGGCACCCACCTTGAGTCCACTTTGTAGAGTTGTCCAGCGCAAGTCGGATTTAGAAGGCGCTAGTAGGTAGTTGCAGTGGGGCAAGGTGCTGAGGCAAGGCAGCGGAAGGGTGCCTATCGAAGTAAATAGCAGACAAATAACTGCGTAGGTGACGGTCATTTTAATTATGCTTAAATTCCACAATCCGAATTGTACTCATGTTGGCTCTCACTATAGAAATGTAATGCAGATATCACACGTAGGTCATGTTCATTGTTTACAATTTGCATGTTTAGTGACGAGAAACATAGCGGAATGAGGGTGTCATGTCGTCCTGCTTGACACTAGTGTTGGTACAGGGCATGCGGACACGGAAGGGGAGGAGCATGGCGGGAGGAAGGGGATTAAGGCAGAGCACGCTAGGGGAGGAGAAATAAAGAGCCGTATGAAAGAGCTCCCCCGTGCGACTCTTCTTCGGGGGCTAAACATGATAATGGCGACGAGGGTGGGATTGTTGTAATCCACCGCTTCTGCCCCCCGCGCTGCAGCACCATCTGCAGAGCGCACAGCCGAAGACCGGCTCGTCCAGCGCTCAGGCGTGGAAAAGAGCGTGAAAAGTGACCTAAGTCGCGTAGAGGCCGCAAATCGACAGAGCGCCTCATGAAGGACTGGAGCACGAGCTTAGGGTGAGTCCAGACCGGCGACTACCCTCTAGAAGCAGCAGATAATACCAGAGCAGATACCATACATAAAGACCCACGTCCTCCCCAGCGGCCATCCTTGAGTCAGGCACTCTGCATAGAGTAACATTAGCTCCCATCACGGCGGCCATTTTGAAGTCAGGCAGTCACAAAAAACCCTACAAATCTGCCGATTCTTGCGAATAAAGACTCGTACGGCCAGTTGAGTCTGCATCCTTGTTCAATATGTCATTGGAGGCCGACTCCTCGCAGCCATCTGCCACAGGATCCACCCAGCAAGCCCTGCAACCTCGTGCAATGCTTTTGTGAGTGTCATACCTGCGCCCTCCGGAACCTCTGGAGTTGACGTCTGGGAGCAACATGGGACCCAAATGGAAGAGCTGGGCTGAAGACTTCGAGGACTTCATGACGGGGTCTCAAGTGCAAGACTCCAAGCAGAAGCTGATAGCTCTGCGAAACTTGATAGGAAAAGACATTGCGCAGATAATCAAAGAACTGCCTGCTGCCAATGCCACCTCATATGAAGACGTAAAGGGAGCTCTAGACCGGAAGTTCCTATACAAATTAAACTTAGACTACGAGCAATATACTTTCAACCTTGCCTCGCAATAAAAAGACGAGCCAATGTGTGACTTCATTGCTCGCATCCGGCGCTTAGCTCGATCCTGTGAGTTCAACACTTTCAATACCAAAGATGCGCTTCGACTGCGCATTATTGAAGGGTGCCAGTCAGAATCACGATTGTTAAATAAACACTACACGCTTGAGGAAATAGAAGAACTTACCCGCATTAATGATCAAGCAGAAGACCATGCCAAGAACACAGAAGCCAGCCAATCTGAAAAAAAGAACAAGCCTTCCGAATGCAGTCCAACACGGACTCGAGGCACCGCTCTTACCGTCGCAAGCCTGGAAGATCGACACAGTCCCTCCGCGGGACCTCTTCGCGCAACGGAACTCGAAGCAGTCAGACAAGCAGGCCAGCCTCAAGATGTTACAGATGCGGCCAGGACTACCCACATACAGGTCAATGTCCCGCCATAGGACAGCAGTGTCACTGCTGTGGAAGAGAAAATCACTTTGAAGTAGCCTGTCAGACGTGACGGTCAGAAATGAAGACATCTAAGCCAAGCACAGAAACCCACCACCATGCAAGAGCAGTACGCGGAAAAAAAAGCCGCTCATCCAGTTCATCAAGATCGCGTGCCCAGTCAGGCAGCTCCTATAGATCCCAGAGGTCGACGTCCCGGGAATCGTCGTCTCTCACACCCATCTCGCAAGATAGCGATGAATACATGTGCATGGTGTCAGATCCCGACAGATTGAAGAAATACCCACGATTGAACATTCGAATAGGGAGTCACCCCGCCAAGTTTGTACTGGACTCAGGAGCGTCCCTGAACTATATCTGTGCCATGGAATATCAGAGCATGAAACCCCAGCCAAAACTGGAGCCAGCCGCTGTCCAAGTCTACACCTAGATGTCCAGGAAACCCTTACCATATCTGGGACAGTTCCGCACGACTCTGACCTACACGGACCGACAAATACAAGCCCACATCCACGTGATTGAAGGACCTGATTGCCTTCTCAGTCTACCGACAACAGAACGCCTCAAGCTTGTCGAACTTCTTTACACAGTGGACGACTCCCCAGATATTGTCAACAAGTTTCCAAATCTCTTCAAAGGTCTTGGAAAGCTTAACCAGTTCAAAGTCAAACTACACATCAACGAGCAAATATCACCGATAGCACAGCACCACAGGAAGGTGCCATTTCACCTGCAACAGGCAGTGGATGACGAGCTTTAAGGCCTACTGAGAACAGACATCATTGAGCGATCTACAGGCCCCACTCCCTGGGTGTCACCCGTGGTGGTTGAGCCCAAGAAAGGACAAGACAACAAAGTGCACCTGTGTGTGGACATGCGAGCCCCGAACACAGCTATTGAAAGGGAACGACACCCCTGACCCCACATCAGTGACATGATTGCACGTCTCAATGGGGCAACAGCCTTCTCAAAGCTAGATCTCAATAAAGGATACGACCAGCTGGAATTACATGAGAAATACCGTTACATTACCACCTTCATCACCCATCAAGGCCTTTTCCGCTATAAGCGCTTACATTTCAAAATATCTTCAGCCGCTGAGATTTTTCAAGAAGCCATCCGGCGTATAATCCAGGGCATCCCAAATGCTTTCAATTATAGTGACGACATCCTAGTCTTTGGGGAAAATCAGGCGAAACACGAAAAAGCATTGGACCGAGTGTGTCACGCCCTACTCAGTGCTAACCTCACACTCAACCCAGATAAATGTGAGTTTCACAAGTCCACGCTAAAATTTTACGGACACATTTTCTCCAAGGACGGCATGAAACCAGACCCTGAGAAAGTGTCTGCCCTTGCGGACTACATGTCACGGCACCCACAAGCTCAAACACTAGAGCAGTGCTCTGTTGCGGAGGAATACACCCACTTTGCCATTGACAATGCATGTCCTCCGGCGATACCACTAGATGCCATTCGTGAAGCATCTGCTCTAGATTTCACCACCCAAGCCATCATGGTCTGGATATGTACTAACTCGTGGAGACACCTGGACAACAGTCACCAAGACACAACCGTCGACACTCAAGAACTCGCTGCATTCAAGCACGTCCAAGAAGAACTATCAATCAGCACGGACGGCTTACTACTGAGAGGTGGAAGGATAGTCATTCCTCAGCGATTACAACAGGGCGTCATCAACTTAGCCCATCAAGGGCACAGAGGAGTGGTGGCCACGAAGAAAGCGCTCCGGGAACTCGTTTGGTTCCCATCACTCGATCAGATGGTCGAGGCCACACTTAAAGACTACGCCTCATGCCAGTTGGTGGGTCGAGACGAACCGCCGGGTCCACTGCAGATGTCTGAGCTACTAGATGGGTGTGGCAAGAAGTAGCTATTGACTTCTTTGGTCCGTTAAAATCAGGCAAATACATCATCGTCATCATGGACGAATACTCTCACTTTCCCATCGTGCATCAAGTATCCTCCACCAAAGCGACAACTGTCGTCTCTGTTATCGATGAAACATTTGCAGCCTGGGGAATCCCCATGGTAGTAAAAACAGATAACGGACCACCGTTCAACGGCCATGAATTCGCTTAGTTTGCAAAACATCTGAATTTCAAACATCGGATGATCACCCCCTTATGGCCTCAAGCTAACGGGATGGTTGAACGGTTTATGGGGACACGTGAGAAAACTGTCCGGCAAACTGAACTCGCACACTGCGACGTTCAGCAAGCGCTAAATGAAGTGCTGCGAGCATACACACAGCACCATGAACCAATGCCCTGCCACCCTGATCCTCGGGCGAGTTCCCCGCACTCGGCTCCCCGCTTCGGATACTGTCACACAATCTCGAGCCGTGACCACCGATCATGAAACTCTGGTGAAACTTGATCATGAGAAGAAATCAAAGATGAAAGACTATGCTGACCAACGCAGACATGCACGACAGACGCACATTCATGAAGGAGACTGGGTACTTTTAAAACGCGACCGAAGAACAAAAGCAGACAGTCGCTACCTAACACACCCCTTGTGAGTCTCCCGCCGCAAGAGGACAATGAGCACGGCTAAGTCTGAAGGTAAAAGGATAACCAGGAACATATCCCATTTCAAAAGATGCAACCCCTCTGTCTACACTCAAGTTCAGGACCAGGACTCGGACACAGATTCATTGAGTCAAGGAAGAAGGAGTGACGGAGCGTGTCCCAGATCAGTGACGCCTGAAGACACAAGAAACTGCCGTACTTTTAAACAGGTGCAAACCAGCCGTCCAAGAAGAACAACCAGGCGAACTGTTCGACTCATTGAAGAGCTCTGAGAGACAGTAAGCACTATTGTACAAAAGGGGAAGGTGTCATGTTGTCCTGCCTGACCCTAGTGTTGGTACAGGGCAGGCGGACGCAGAAGGGGAGGAGCCAGGCGGGAGGAAGGGGATTAAGGCAGAGCACGCTAGGGGAGGAGAGATAAAGAGCCGTATGAAAGAGCTCCTGCGTGCGACTCTTCTTTGGGGGCTAAACATGATAGAGGGGACCAGAATTTTTCTCAGCAATGCCAATGTTATCTGAAATTGTCCACTGGTGTTAGTCACGTCTTAGTCTCCAAACATTTATTCATCCTTCTCTCACAGCTCTTAGAACACATCATCAGAGGCAGGCCACCTCGCTCCGCACTGCCTCCGCCCTCCGCCCTGCTCACAAGTCACTCACAACAACACAGGCAGCAATCAGTTAAATTTAATCCAGATCACCACCACCACTGCGGGAGGCGCGACACCCGCCAACTGTTAGTGCCTCCATCATGAATCATTAATTGATTTGGTGCCGGAAAAACTCACCTGCTGTTGGTGGCAGATACAGGGAGTTATGTTGGTGGGCTAGCCTAGGAATAAATAAATTATGGCCACCCGCAAGCGCCGGTCAAGAAGTGCGCACACTGCCTCTGCTCGTCGCTCGTGATGCTGCAGGCAGTCACGTCCAGTTTTAATTGTGCGAGGCCCAATGCGCATACGGGAATGACATCAGCCACACCTTAGAGAGGCGCGCAGATGCGGCAGAGGAGGATACAGTGGATCATTCTGCGCTCTGCGCACAGGTACCTCCTCCTCCTCCTCCTGAAATGTTCGGTTGCACACAGGCGCACGGGTCAATCAGGCTTGCTGCTTTTTTCCCTGCAGCTGCAGGGAGCGGACTCGGTCGGAGTAGTAGTATTGGAAGTCTGACTGACTGACTGTCTGTCTGAGTCTGACACACAGACTCAGAGAGACATTCAGTCAGACAGTGACTTCTCTCTGAAGTGACTCACGTGTGTCCTGTCACTCACGGTCCGACGGTTGGACTGAAAATCGCCCCCCCACAGCCACAAAACCAGCCCCCTTTCGGAAAAAAGGCCCCTACCCCATCCAGCCTACCGGGAGATTGCCAGGTGCCTGAAAGCACCAGTCCGGCCCTGGTATTGCACCATATCTGAAGGTTGCTTCAAGCTTCATTGGTGAGGTAATGTTGGATTCCAGATCTGAATGAGTGCATTGGTGAGGCTCAACTGCATTTCAGATGGCAGACATCACTTACATGAGGTACATTTGTGTTTCAGAAGGGTGTGGTCCTAATGCTTTTGAGATGGCTAGTTTCTGTTGCGTTTCAGATGTAAGACATTGCCTTGGTGAATCCCTGCTATGTTTCTGATTGGCAACATCACTTTGCTAGGGTCCTGCTATGTTTCAGATGGAAGCGATCACCTTCATGAGGTCTTGCTTTGTTTGAGATGGAAATGTCACCTGGAGACATCATTGTGATGAGTCCCTGCTGTGTTTTCGATGGAGACATTACCTTGGTTAGGCCCTTCTGTCTTATAGATCACATAAAGTACACTTGAAGTTAACTGAGATGCCAGAAATGTGTATTTGTTTTGGTGACTCATGATGAGCCACTCGTATTATGATGTATTTTACAAAAAGAGATCTATTGCTTTGCTCAAACAGTCTCCTCCTCTAGCAAGAATGAGGGGTTTCGATGAGAGTAATTGCCTCATATATTAAAGGTTTTAGCATTTGCAAACCCTCTGGTTTGGTAAATCAGAGAATCTGAGAATGCTAAAACACTTCCTTAAATATACTAAACCTATTTAACGATTCAGTAAATGTTTTCTGAAATGTTAAGTGGGCTTAGGCACCTAAATGCGTTCCTTCCAAATACAGTTTCCTTATGGTATTTTACCACCACCTCAAAGGAAGCAGTAACCCATTCCCTTCAGAGACTCCTTTCCCTTTGTGTATGTTAACAAAATAATTTGTTGAAGCAGGCAGTGACCCAGTTGTTAAACGTTGTATATATTATTTTAAACACAGCTCGTTTTTCTTTTGAGAAGTCAGGCTGTGTTGAAATAAAAAATATTGCTTTATTTTGCAATCACAGACATGGTGGTCTGCTGACCCCAGCCAATCATAGTGATTTCCAATTTACAATCTACTTCATTAATAATAATGAGGTAGGTCGAACTGCGACTCACTATGAATCTGTATTTTCTAAAGTAACCTCCTAAGACAGGTCAGTTCACAAAATATAAATGCATTCGATAAAAGTCGGTATGCAAATTTCGACCACTGCTAACAAATGTATTTTATCACATGGGGCCTTAAGTGGGAACGTAATAGGAATCTCATTACCAAAATCTTCTAAAATGTGAATACATAAGAAAGAACTTTTAATGGCCGCACATGTGACATAATGAGAAAAAAGAAGTAGGTTTTCGCATATATATTACATGCCTTTCAACTAAATTGTACAAACATTAAGATGCTTTGAGAATAATCAATCAACAGAACCGCCATCTGTAATAAATTGAAACTAAAATCATGTTTATTAGATATTAGTCAGTACATATCAATTATGCATTTTACGTTAAAGCTTTAATTGTTTTAATATATTCCACAAAAGCTATCAGATTTATATGTGTACTTTTATCATACTCTTCAACAGACGCAGGTGGATGCTTGGTCTTCAGGGTATCCAAAGACCTCCACTTCACAGGGTGTCAGATAGTCCTCTCTGCCTCTTATGATGATACTGACATAGCGACCAACCATTCCATCGCACTGAAACGTCTGCGTTGCTCCAGAAGCCATCGATGAAATGGTCGCACATCTGAAATGAGAAGCACACAGCAGAAATGCCAATATGTTTGACCATATGTAAAGATTTTGCAATAATTGATTAATGGGTGTAGAAAAGAGTTTCAAAGAACATAGACTAGTGGGAAACCTGTTCAATTGCTATCTTTAGTAAAGTGATATTAGTAAGAAGCAAATTTAGAATTTCAGTTAGATGAACTGGACAGTGTGAATTATTCCACATGTCTTGTACATTTATGGCTGAAACAACTGACCCTGGAAGAGCAGAAGACATATCATATTTGATCCTCCACCTGGCCCATTTTCCATAATACCTCTGTAACCCATTAAAATGAATGTATTTAGTCCACCCAACACCCCCCCAAAAAAAACTATTTTCTTAAAGACTGAAGACCTGATTCAAAAATCCATTTGTGCATCTAAATGCATTTTCTTTTATTTTTGTACTCACAAAATGTCAATTCATTTGGGTGGGTGAAGGTTTGGGGGCACAATAGGCAAGAATTCCTTTTAATAGTAGGTGAACACAAGAAAGTTGTGAGTTTGTGTGTATTTGAAGATGTCTGCAAGGCTCATTTGCACCTTGGATATAGACTGAAATTTCAACGGCAGGGTAAATCACATCTCCGTTGAGGGTCGGAATGAGGAGGCAATGTGATGTTGGCATGGCTGGCCGCCGAGAATGACACACGTGATCTAGCTGGCTCACATCACAAACGCCAATCCGCAGAACGAGGAATCATGTCCATGCGTCGGGCCCCCACTGGTGAATATGCCGGGCCCTGCCCTTGAGTGCTCCTGGAGGCCCCAGAACCACAGGGGCCTCTTCCTTTGAATTCAACCTATATCAGACATTTCCTCCCACCTGTTGTGCCCCTCTGACCTCCTGTGAAGGGGCCCCTCATTTGGACCGCCCATGGCGGAGATGTGTCTGCCTAAGGGTCAAGGTTTCACTGCTTGTGCCGCCAAGCACAGGTGGGTCAGCTCCACCTTACTTGTTGCTTCAGCCGGGATACACAGTGGACACCAACCAGCATCCACCATGACAAGGGACAAAGCCTCCAAGCACCGCCATGAAGAAGTCACCCTTGAAAAGTATACCTGCCTGTGGCAGTTGTTGCATCCACATCTCCATCTAATGCATAGTACAGCCCCAGCTTGCTAATGCTATCCCTACGGATAGAGTGAAAATCCTGGCAGCTATCCAAGGTTCTAAGGAGGCACCTGAGGCAAAGGTTGGACACCAGTGGGCACCAGTGTCATCCGGATCTCCGGCAGGCGGTTGACAGGATCTTCTTGGCTGAAGTCAGGCCCTCAGGGGTATAAGCGAGCCCAGCCCTTTCGTATCCTTGTGGAAGAATTGGTTGGCCTTTACTCGGAACTGCAGGTTTCCTCCCCGGGGCTTTCCCTGGGAGGAGTCATCGTTAGCTATTCCACATGAGAGAAATTGTAAATAACCCAATGGCCTAGGGGCAAACGCTTCAAAGCAGCTGTCAACTGTCCCCAATTTACTGATGTGTGCACTTATCGCATCCGCCTCAGGCGCTTTTGACTAGCACCAATCTTCAGACGGCTGAACATTAGATCTTGTAAAGCTGCTGTAGCCAAATGTTTAAAGGGGGACTCTTGTCATTTATCTTCAAGAATTTTTTAATCTGTAAAGTCTGCTATAACAATGTTTCTTATGAGAATATTCCAGTTTTATACAGTGCAAACACAACCCAAAGGTATCAGAGCGCTTTACATAAGCACTATGGGGCAGATTTACAAGCCCCTTGCGCCTCATTTACGCCGTTGTTGTGTCACTTTTGTGACGCTTCGGCGGCGCAAATCCTGCTCCATGGTGCGGGGGTACTTACAACATGACGCATCTGGGAGATGCGGCACGTTGTAATGCCCTGTGCCACATGTAGGCGTTCCTGTGCAGGGGGGGGGGGTTCCGGCGCAGGAATGCCTCCTAAAAGTGGCTGAGTGAAATCTACAAGATTTCACTCAGTCACTTTTCGGCCCATGCTGCGTCAAAACCCTGTGCCTGCCTGAAGCAAGCGTAAGGATTGACGCAGCATTAACTAGATGGGGCCCCCGGTGCATTGCTGGAGCTGCGTCGCGCTTGCAACGCAAGCGCCAGCGCCAGCAATGCGTCACTTTTACGGCACAGATGCGTCACATATCTGTGCCGTTTATGCACCATGGTGAGCCGCATTGTAAATGCGGCGCATCCATGATGGCGGAGCTGTGGCGCACAATAACTGGCGCATCCCTGTTGATTTGCAGGGATGCGGCAGTTATTGTAAATATGCCCCCTATTGCCTTACTAAACAGATATATTCATTTTTTAGACACAGGTAGATTACCTGATTTGTCTAGAGTCACCGGGTTTATTTCCCTCTCGCCAGAAGCGAACCTTGTTCCCCAGCTTCAAAGCCCCTTAAGCCGTTTAGCCACATTGAAAGTATTCGTAAAATAGTTTTTGCACTTTACCTGTTTTCAATGTGGGCGTTGACACCCTGCTTCTTTTGGATGCAATTTCACTGAGTAATAACTGCTGAATCCTGTGGCTAAATAGTATTCGCACTGTACTTATTTTTATTTAAGAGTTTTATATAGCGCGAACTAGACCAGAGGGATTGGCTATCAGAGCACTTTACATGGGCGCCAGCTTTGTTACAGATGAACACATTCATTTTTGTTAGGCACGGGTAGATTACATGATTTTCCCAGAATAACAGGATGTGTAGCGTTGTTGCTGAGACTCGAACCCGGTTCCCCAGGTCCGAGGTCAACCGCTCTAGCCGTAAGGCTAAATCCTCTCCCCTAATCGCACTTTAATTGTTCATACAGCAGTTTTTAGTAGACCTTGATAGGTGAGGGTTCATGGGTGATTAAACTTTTACACTTTAATTGCTAGTTTGTAAGTTCCCTACAACGCTCCTTTCTAGCTACAACTTAATGCACCTCCAAAGGTCTTCAAAACCGTGACTGTTTTTAAATTGATATTAGTTGATTACATTTAACAAACTTTGATAACATTAGATTTCTCAGCTTCTATAGCCCTCGGATTTTGAACTGTTTCTGGTATGTCTTTTGTACTTCAACAGCTGACAGAGGACCTTGATGAGAGAACGTCCCTTGGTGTTGATAGTATTTACACTTTAACTGCCCCTGTGGTGGAAGGCCTGCATCTTTAGCATCTAGTCACAATTAAATTGAAGTCTAAAAGGTTGTAAACCTCATGTCCTTTTCCTTGATGTTCTTGCTTTTTTAGGTCGAGCCTGGGCACTGCATGCGCTGCTCTGCGAGTCATGCAGTATTCGAGCATGGATTTGTAGCTCCGCTCACTCTACGTCCATATTTTTCATTGGCTTGTGTCATTATCCTTAGTAAATACTGGCTTCTGATTCGTTAGTAGGCTTGTTAGTCCCTCCTTAGTACCTCCTTGTCTTCATTTGTAAACTCCCATGAGTACTGACCCTTTTACTTCTGTTATTACACTGTGTCTTATTTAGTCTATAAACACTACATTCTTTAATGAATTTCCCCTACTGCAGGCACCACATGCTTTCCTGCACAATGAGAACTTTCTCCAAGCAGCCCGGAACAATGGTGGCCGCTTTTTAAAAGTGAAATAGGTCTCGCATTTACAAATGTTTGAGCTATAGGCATTGTAAATGACAATGCCTTTTATCTATTTTTATCAAAACATATAAATAAAAGGTATTGCCATTTACAATAGCAATAGCTTAAACTTTTGCAAATGCAATACTTATTGCATTGCAAATGCTTTTTTTTTGCTACTTGGCTTACAATGAACTATAAAGAGATTTGGTCCACGGTAGCATTGTTCATTATTTACATTAATGTATTTTTCAATGTACTTGCAGTGTTTTAAGTTGATAAAAATAAAGAACCTTGAACCTTGTCATGTTACTTATTGAAATCTATGATTGATTTGGGATTTTTCTTGTCGTGTGTTTTCACTTATTACTGGTTGAGTGCTGCATAAATACTTAAAATAGTGCCCCTAATTTAAGCCTTACTGTGTTGGGCCATGCTACCAGATGGTTAAGCACAGGTTTATTTTGTGACTTTCATAGTGCTTAAAAGGGAACGCCTTGAAACTCCTCATCAACTACACTGTACCACCAGTCAGCCTGCTAAATCCTGGTCTTAAAAATGCAGAAAAAGTTGAGGAAAAGCTAGCAAAACTGGACCACACTACATTCTTTGAAAAGGTCATGGAAACCACCCACTTGGGTTTCTCTAATTAAAATAGAAGGCAGGATTAGGCAACCCGTTCATGGTGAGGATATGTGTTAAGACGAGCCTCCTGAAAATCATTACCAAAAGACAGAGCCAAACCAGTATGTCAAAATGGTTCTTCATTTCTATTTCTATTTTCTATTTAGGGGGTTTTGTAAAGCGCTTGGTGACGCACAGCGGCGTATCCCCGCGCTAAGGAGAGATACTTACTGGAACCTGCAGAAGCGGCATACCTTACTGTACGAATAGTGCAGTTTTAAGCTTGGCTCTAAAGATTAGTTCTGATGGTTCTAATCGCAATGCCATGGGTAGTTTGTTCCATCTAGAGGCTGCAAGGTACCTAAAAGATTTTCCGCCCATCCGTGCTCTAGACACCTTGGGAATAACCAGGAGTCCTGAACCGGAGGATCTCAGGGAGCGGGACGGCTCGTAAGATGTCAGTAGTCCTTGCAAAGGGAGAGGAGACCTCCCATTGATGATCCGATTGAGTTAAACTTCCCAACTATACCCTGAGGCTCTGTACATGTTCCTTACATATGTGGGTTAATGGCACTATAAAGATCAACATTTCCAACGATGATATCATAGTATATGTGACATCAATTTGGCAAAACCATAACGTGCCAGAACTGTGCTGCAATCAACAAGAAACAGGAGCTAGAACCCCACACCCATCCCTCACACAGGCACCCACTACACACAGCACAATATTTCAAAGCAAATGGATTACACATGTGTCGCAGGTAGACTCTTGGTGGATCAGGATCTGAAATACCAGAAAATATAAATATTGCTACACAGCACACAATCCATATGTGAGGCTGGACTGCTTAATTTGCACAATACAGAACTCTACATGCGAGAGTGAAGCTGGAACAATTTTCAGGGATTTGGTGCTGCCATCAATGTAATTTCACTTAGGTCATACAAATTTCGAACATTTCAAGTGTTTCACCAAAAGCAAGTATAGCAAATGACCCACAGGCATTCAGCAGTAGACTGGTAAAGGTGTGGTATGTAGCCAGGGGTGTACTTTAGAGTACACTGTTGCAAATATATACTAACATATGGTGTGGTAGCACCATATTATTCACATACAGCACGCTCCCCATTGAAATGACTGCAAAATTTAAACTGACATGCAGTTTTATTGCTACAACTATATGGTGCATAATTGATAATGTATGGAAATTGGGTTTCTGCAATTATTCATCATTTGAACATCACCAAGTAAAGGGTCTTGTTTTTTATTGATTCCATTAAAATCTTTGTTTCTATCACGACGTATCTTCATTTGTAACTTGTTAACTGATTATTTAATTGGAAATATTTGAACAGTTCATGTACCGACATTTACATTTTTGTGTTAGAAACCAACAAACATCCTACAGCATTTGCTTTTACATCCCCTGTATCCCTGCAAAATTGTCAGGTGGTTATCTTTCCAAAATCCGCTACCTCTGCATTCAGAGAAAGAAAAGTAAACACCCATTTCCATGATGCAGCAATTTGTCTGAAGACATAGCTTGGCATTTGATTCCTATATTTGAACACACAGCAAATGTGACAAGGTAAAAACAAAAATTAAATTCTTGATTATTGCTCATTTACCTTCTGATATATTGGTGGGGCGCACCCCCAGCGCCTATTGTATGCCATGCCTTGTATAAAACCAAAACAGTGTGGAGAATGCAGTGTGCAATGTTGAAAGATAAAGCCTTCAAACATTTACTGATTGAAACTATAGAGAACATATTTAACTTGAATGAAGGATCTGACATACAGACAACAGTTGAGGCCCAGAGAGCAATAATGCACAAGCTACATAAACTGGAAGATTCTATGTTAAGATTAGAACATATAGTGGCAGCTCAAGCAATGTCAATAGAGTACTTAAGCTAGGACGAAGCATGCATGAGTCTGAGAGAAGTTAAGATGCCTAGACTTATCTGACTAAAACACATTCTGATAATCGCAAGGCCAGTAGGGTGCTAGCAGAATTGATTAAGCCTTCTAAGTTTCTGTTTAAAACTGATCCATTTTATTTACACAAAACTTATATTTACCCAAAACGACATATTATTCAAAATGCTATGCTTTATAGTCATTGTTACATAACATATGCTAATGAATTGTGCAATTTGAAGCGCATTGTTTGTTCAATGTATGTGGTAGATACCTCAACTGCTTAGAAGATACAATTATATTAACACATTGATACAGTGTATATCAATAAAGAGGCAAAATTGAAAATGTTCTGTAAATGTGAAGTAATTTAAATTTGGACACTACAAATCAAGCTAGTATCTTCAGACTTATTCAGGAGAGCAGTGCAAGTGTATCAAACAATACAGTATGGATGATGGGTGGCCTCAATTGAATTTGAAAAAGCTTTAAAATTCCTGTTAAAATTAAAACTATGACATTTTTATATGTGTTTGTGAATTAAATAAAATAGCTCAAAATTTGTGTATTTGTTTGATGCTTGCATGTTTCTGTAATTTTGTGTATTGCTTTGCGGCTCAAATCATCAAAATTGCTTAGGCCAAGGTACCCGGATTCCAATATTGACTCATTGAGGATCCCCAGATTCCAATAATGACTCATTGAAGTTCCACAGATTACAGTAAAGCTAAAGTAGGGGTCCACAGAAGACCAAAAGATTAAGAACTCTGTTGCATGATTAATTACAATATTTGGGTTTGTTGTTCAACATTCCTTTTATTTTGTCAATTTTTTCACCCTTACTTGAGCAACGTTAGGAATGCACTTCCTTTAATTTTATATTTAAATTTGTTGAAGATGAGTGAATCACACTAATTATATACTATTTTACATTGTTGTCCTGGTTTTTGTAACCTTTAAAGATGTTTGTTTTCCAGGAGTAAGAAATACCCTTTCCATGTCCTTCCACTTTTCCTAAGAATACATTACCATTTCTAGTTTTGCAATCCCTTCAACTGGACTTCAGGCAGTTCTCTCACTCTGTCAGGCCCTTGTAGCAGTGTGGTTTGCTTTTTGTTTTTATTGTATGGAAGAGACGTATAATGGTGCTTGTAAGTGCAATTTAAAGTAGGCAAAGGCATAACTATGGTTTAGCTATTCTTTTTAGTAATTCTTGCTAAAAATGTGCTCCTATTTACTGCTTGATCTATTCGCTGAGATTCTAACTGTATATGTGAGATTACAAATAATACTAATGTTTTGTAACATTTAAAGAGCCTGTGAACTTTGTTGTATTTTTCTGTTTCCTGCAAACATCTCTTATTGTTGTTGCCAAGCTTCACTGTAGCCCATGGTAAGTGTCTGTATAACAGTAACCTGTTTTTTTTCATAAAAATATTAGTCATTTGATGTGCATTTCATTCTGTGCTCCACATGGTTACATTAAGTGAACTGGAACTTATTTGACTGTAGTAACAGCTAATATTAACATGGTTAATATTAATGCCAATTTTGTTTCGGGTACTTGAATATAAATGCTTGCAGACATTCTTTAGGTTATATTTATAATAGTGGTTAAGGTAACAATGTAAATAATACTATGTATTATATATTTAAACACATTCCTGCTTCAAGAGCAAAGTAATTCTATAAGCATGCCTCATGTAAATGTTTTTCCTTTAGCAAGCAGTTACTTTGAGTTTGGTGTGATTTGGGACAGAAAAGGCATATGGCTTTTTATAGAGGCACTTTTCTGTAGACTTTGACAGATGTTATATTGTTCAAACAGTACATGCAGTGTACATATCCACCATTCCTTTGTCTGCCCTAAGTTTCTAAATCATTCCACGCTCCAAATGTGATCTTGAGCAAGTGGTGTATATAGGCAAGTGCATACACACTTTATTGCAGACATTGTTGTACCATTCATATTAATAATGATTACTCCCTCCAAATAAACGTAGTCAACTTTCTGTAGATGCATTATTATTGCTTAAATGTTTAAGTGTGCATAAACGCCAAATGTCTCCTAGCATTATGAAGCTCTACCTGCTACACAGTGTTGTTTCCATATCAAGCAGTTGTCCGGGGTCTTAGTCTCACTCCGTTCTGCAGAGCTGATCTCAGACAGTCTCAGAGGATGGTCAGGTTTAGGGGCACTTTTTTGTAGGTCATGGTAGTAACGTCGATATTATTAAACCTTTCGCTGCTAGGCTTTTCCCGGCTTTTTAGGGTATTTAGGGTAGTTTGCGCATAGGCCCCTGTAAAATTTTTCCACATAAGGTATCCACACTAAATTTGCACCCTTTTCTTCCAGCATCATAAGGATTTTAAAGAAACCCAGGGTTTGTGGATTCCCCTGGAGGGGACCCAGAAATAAGGCAAAATAGTGCAAAATTGTGTTTTTGGGGGGAAAACGGGGAAAAGGTGCTGCAGAAGAAAGAGTCTGGTTTTCCCCCTGCAGATGGTATCAACAAAGAGTTTGTGGTTCTCAAATCATCATCTCCCCAGATTTCAGGGACAAGCAGACATTTGTCAGAAAACAACATTTCTTTACACATTTTTGGCATTTTACTGGGTGTGAAAGTAATAATTGATCCTGGAAAGCTATACGTTTCTATAAAGTAGACTAAATTCTGAATTCTTCACGGGGTCATCTGCATTGATCCTTCAAGGTTTATTTATGGAAACTAACAGTTGAAAACAAGAAAAATTACAAATGAGTTGAAAAAAATTGCCATTTGTGTCAACATTTTCACCTGTAACTTTTTCTAACAATGACAGATGTTTGAAAGCAATGTACCGTTACATCCGCTGGACGCTTCTGGTTGTGGAGATATATAGGGCTTGTAAGTTCACTAAGAACCCAAGGGACCCAGAGCCAATAACCGAGCAGCTTGTTGCAGTGGGTTTTCATTGTGTAGCAGATATATAGCAAAAACTGTAGTAAAATATAAAGAGTGAAAAATAGGTATCAAAGACACCTATGTATTTCCGAAATGGAAACAAAATATAGTTTAGAACCAGTAGCTATTTGCCGATCTCCGAAATTTTGGTAGCCCATACTAGCCTGTGAATTGTAGGACATTTTTTAAAGTGCCTTATTTTTTACACATTGTCCTACATTAGGAAGGCAGAAATGCATAGAAAGTAAATTCGTAATAACAGTTGCTCTACAATTCTGAGTTTCTCTAAGTCTACTGATAAAAATGCTACCTCACGTGTGTGGGTAGGCCTAGTGCCCACAACAGGAAACGGCCAAAAACACAACTTGGACACACCACATTTTTACAGTGAAAACCGACCCTTTTTTTGCACACTGTCTCGCTGTGGATGTTGAACCCTAGCAATGCCGGCACCTAGGGAAACCTAGCAAACCTATACATTTTTGAAAACTAGACACCCAGAGGAATCCAGGATGGGGTGACTTGTGTTGCTCTCACCAGGTTCTGTTATCCAGAATCCCCTGCAAAACTAAAACTTTGTAAAATAAAATTTCCTCACATTTCTGTGACAGAAAGTTCTAGAATCTGCGTAAATTCCAACCGCCCCATGTTCCCCAAATTCTTCTGAGAGAAATGGTACCTCACTTGTGTGGGTAGGCCTAGTGCCCTCAACAGGAAACGGCCCAAAACGCTACGTGCACACACCACATTTTTACAGTGAAAACTGACCCTTTTTTGGCAAAGTGCCTAGTTGTAGATTTTGAAACCTAGCTCTGCCGGCACCTAGGGAAACCTAGACAACCTATACATTTTTGAAAACTAGACAACCTGGGAAATCCAGGAGGTGGTGACTTGTGTTGCTCTCACCAGATCCTGTTACCCAAAATTCCCTTCAAACCCCAAACTCTGTCAAAATAAAAAACACATTTTTCTCACATTTCCGTGATGAAAAGTTCTAGAATCTGTGTGGATCCACAAAACTTTACCCTCCTTGCGTTCCCCAAACTCTTCCCATAAAAATAGGACTTCACCTGTGTGGGTAGGCCTAGTGCCTGCAACTGGAAACGACCCAAAACGCAACGTGGACACACCACATTTTTATAGTGAAAACGGAACATTTTTTGGCAAAGTGCCTAGCTGTAGATTTGGAACCCTAGCTCTGCCGGCACCTAGGTAAACCTAGCAAACCTATACATTTTTTAAAAGTAGACACCCTGGGGAATCCAGGAGGGGGTGACGTGTATTGCCCTCACCAGGTTCTTTTACCAAGAATCTCCTGCAAACCTCAAACTTTTTAAAAATAAAAGATTTTCCCTTCATTCCTGTGATGGAAAGTTCTAGAATCTGTGTGGATCCACAAAATTCCACCAAACCGGCGTTTCTCAAAGTCTTACGATAAAAATGGTACCTCACTTGTGGGGGTAGGCCTAGTGCCTTGAACAGGAAACAGCCCAAAACTCAACGTGGACACACCACATTGTTACAGTGAAAACTGACCCTTGTTTGGCAAAGTGCCTAGCTGTAGGTTTTGAACCCTAGCTCTGCCAGCACCTAAGGAAACCTAGAAAACCTATACATTTTTTAAAACTAGACACCCAGGGGAATCCAGGACTTGGTGACTTATGTGGCTCTCACTAGGTTCTGTTACCCAGAATCCCCAGAATCCCTTGTAAACCTCAAACGTTGACAAAAAAACACATTTGTGTGATGGAAAGTTCTGGAATCTGCGTGGATCCTCAAAATACCACCCTGCCCGCATTCCTCAAACTCTTCAGTTGAAAATGGCACCTCACTTGTGTGGGTGGGGCAAGTACCTGGGACAGGCAAGGACCCAAAACGTATTGAGGAGACATCCAAATTACCTATCACAAAACAACCTGTTTTTCAAAAGGGGTAGGGGGGTCACCTGGGTTTTTGGCCCCGGACTCGGCAGCCATCTTGGGAAATGACCAAACCTACACATTACTGAAAACTAGACACCCGGGTGAGTCTAGTGAGTTATGGCTTGCGTGGACCCCCCAATGTTTTCCTACCCAGAATCCCCTGCATTCTTCAGGATCATTGGGAGTGTACCTCGGCGGTATGGGCCCGCTAAGGCCCACCCTTACCTGAGGACTTGAAAGTTAAAATCGGTGTTAAAACTATTAGTGCAGGGCAAACAAAAAAGAGAAAAAACCAACAGGAAAAAATTGGGGGTTTCCCTCGAAATCAGAGGAATCGGTGTGGTTTGTCACTAATAGTTTTTACACCGATTTTAACTTTCACAGAAACATGTCGATCTCACTTTAAGTGGAAATATCCGGACAATTATCTTGGTAATTTCCCATCACATTGTTTTTATATATGTCAGGTTGACCACCGAATAAAGTTTTTATGTGGGATACAACCGAGACATTTTTAAACACTTATTTTTCACACAACTCTCACAAAACCAGCTCTGCAGTCACCTGGCATTGAAGCACACCGGGGAGACATTCAGCTTCTCCCGGTGGGACCGATGATGAAGCATGTCATCGCCCAGGGCGGTGAGCGAGGGCTTCCTGAGCAAATCCAAGGAGGTTTGTTTCTTTTCACCTTTCTCCTTTTGCGTGCTTGTACACATTTGATGAATTACACTCTTTTGTTGTTCATGAAACATTGCCCAGGGGATTGAGAGTGTTGTCTTCCCTCCCTCTCTTGTTGTTATAGAGCTATTATCTTAGGGATGCCATGGATTCAAGTTATATCTTTATAAAAAGTTGAGTCAATTGTTTGCTGTAGGTAGTCCTTTAAAAGCCACAAACGGTATCATTTTAGTAAAAGTATTTACAGAGAGTAGACTAGGATTGTGCCGTTACCTAGACTCGAGGTTAGGTCCACCATTAGATATAAAGAAACCGTGTGCTAAGGGTACAGGGGCATGGGTAAGGGTTGCAACAATCCTTTAGGAGCCTGCCTTTCAGATTTTCCCCGAGCACAGATCTCACAAATAATAACATATCAGCGTATGTCCTGACTCATATGAGGCCACCAAAATTTTCATTTAACCAAGTCCTCAGTCTTTTGCACTTCTTTATGGCCAGCCATTGGACTATTGTGGCACTCATGCATTGCTTGGGTCTGCAGTTCTTTTGTGGCCAAGTACAATGCCTTTTCCTGATAAGGCAGTGTAACTCAAAGCTGTCTCTCTGGATCTTCGTCAGCCCATTCCTTCATTTCTTTTTTCTTTAATGTATGCTGAAGTTATTCTTCCAAGGATCCTTTGGAGACTATTCTCACGGGGAATTATTTGTTGATCTTCGACAGGTTTTCTCTGGTTTTCAGTATCAAGTCTCATCAAAACATCCACTTTCCCGTTCTTTGTTCCGGGTCTGTAGGTAATGACAAAATGATAGTCAGCAAAGTACAGCGACCATCGGAGTTGACTAGGAGTTAGAGTTCGGGCCGATCTGAAAAAAGTCAAAATTTCTGTGGTCTGTGAATACCATCCCCGTATGTCTTCCACCCATCAGATAATACCTCCATAACTTAAACGCAACTTTTATGGCCAAGTGCTCTTACTCGGTAATGGTATAGTTAATATCTGCGTGGTTAGCATTTGAGACTGATAAGCAACTGAGTGCAGCTGTCCGGTTTCTTTGTGCCTTTGAGAGAGGATTCCCCAGATGGCCAGTTCAGAGACATCAGTTTTAAGGTAAAAGGGCTCATCCGGATCTGCGTGGAATAGAACTAGAGCTGTGGTGAAACTTTTTTTCAAAGAGTTAAAGGCGGCTTCAGGTTCTTCTGACCATTTGAAGGGTATCCTTTTTGTAACAGTCGAGTCAAGGGAATGTTTTTTGGGAGAACTCATGTATAAATCTCCTATAGAAATTTGCAAACCCAATGAAGCTCTGGACTTTTTTGATGGTCATGGGAGATTTCCATTCAGTGACTGCCTTTTTGTTCATCCATCGTTATGCCAGAATGTGATAGTACACACCCCAAGACCTCTACTTTTGTGACATTGAACAAACACTTTTCCAATCTGGCATACAGGGTGTTCTCCCACAATCATTGTAGAACTGCTCTGACTTGGTCTCAAAGCTCTTGTTCCATGTTTGAATGAATCAAAATATCATCAATGTACAGAATTGCACATCTGTCCATGAAGTCACTCAGTACATAGTTTATGAAGTGCTGGAACGCTGCAGCGGCGTTGCACAGACCGTACGGCTTTACTTAATATTCTTACTGTCCATACTTTGTCCTAAATGCTGTTTTCCACTTGTCTCCTTTCCGCAGTCTAATCAGGTGGTAGGCACCTCTCAGATCCAACTTTGTGTAGATTTTTGCCTCTTTCACCTGATGTAGTAGCACTGAAATTCGAGGCAATGGGAAGTGATTCTTTTTGGTGATTCTATTTATTGTCCTATAATCAATACAAGCTCTTAACTCTCTTCCTTTTTTTCAGCACAAAGAAGAGGGGTGAAGAGACAGGAGACTGAGATGATCTGATGAAACCATTAAAGGTACAGAATAGGCCCCCTACAGTTCCTAATATTGGAAGGAGGGAAAAAGTCAATAACTGTACATATGTAAGGCAACCAAATTGCAGACCAATTGATACTCCTGCATATGTAATAATTGTCAGAAAGAACCAAAGACAACAATCAATTTATCAAAAATACAAAAAGTTAGCATTTATTAAGTGTTTAAACCATGAAAGAAAATGTATTTTAAATCATTCATTCACTTTCATATCCATCATACAAACTCACAACCATACTCAAAACAATGAAAAACATTGTTAGAATGATAACACATTATCATGAATTAATAAATCAGCATAAAATTTGCAATACACTATCCAAAAAGTGGCACAAATTCAATTGACTGGTGGAATTCTACGCGCGTTTCGGCACTACCAAAGTGCCTTTGTCGGGAAGACGGCCGCATTGAAAGCAATTGATGAATCTGTGAAACAAAATGTATCTTTATGAATAAAGAGGTTCTTTCATGAATATAAAAATAGTACAAACTAGACATTTGCATTGAATAGTTAAGGATATTACAGAGGTAGCAATACAGAAATAAGGATAAGAGAGATGCCTTCAGAGTCATGGTAACATCAATGCGTCACCAGTTTAGTAAGTTGGAATTGAAATGCTAGAGATCATGTATACTCACCACCAAAGAAGGATAAAAGAGCAAAATACCAACTAGTGATTTGAGAAATACACAGCAAAGGAAACCCTAAAGTGTATCATAGTAACATTCTAAATGTGTGATGTCAGTAGAGGTACCTACTCTTAGTTTAGATAGTACACCTGTGATGATGCACAGTCGAATAAGGACAATACGATATTTCGAAGATAATCTGCAAAGTAGAAATGAAAACACACGTATATGTGATAATTAGTATACAGAACCTACTCTTTTTAATGGTCAATACAAATTTCTAACTGATTGTTACCTTAAAAACAAATGACGATGGAACATCAGTTTATGCTGCAAAATACAGAAAGATATCCTGAGGGTATACTAAAGATGTGGAAAAATGTAAATTAAAACAATTGTGAGTGGGCTGAAAAGATTTTATAGCCTTCTATCTTTAATTACAACTATGTTAATTTATTTTATATTCGTACCTGATTGTCCAATGGACATGCATTGCCTGGACAGGCAAAAAGGATTGGTTATGTATCCCAATTGTGATTCAAAATAAGTAATTTAATGGGAATAATATTTAACAAATTTTATACTGGAATGAAAAAATTCATCGATGTAACAAGATGACACTTAATTTGTTACGTTATGATACAGATGAAGGGACTAAATACAATTCTAATTGCTGGTTTCACAGATAACTGTAATATAAACAAAATAACAAATCAAAAAAATAAATCGAAAAAATAAAATATACAGCCATTTTCACCTGTCACAGCCAATAGGCTTTAAGGTATCTGAAAGCAGACACTTAACTTTCCAATATCGCTACGCTGTCAAACGTTTTACTCTGATAAGGGGATATTATGAAAAGCGGAACTCAAAGGTGTATCATTACTTCCTACAGAGAGAAGAAACGAAAACTAATGTGGCATGAATGCATGATGAAACACATAATTATCTAAATAGCCACCAATGGTTCCGTTAAATTATGTATAATATGCACATACAGCTAGCAGGCAGTGTGTGAACCGAGATGCAGTTCTCACAGAAAAACTACTGATCTGTTTAAATTGTGGTCAAGGATTCAACAAACTAAACCTAAGATACTTCAAACGCGTACTTACTGGTGAATGAAATCAGAGCCTCTGGATATGGGGTTCCTTCTGTCTGCAGGTGTGTCTGGAAACTAAATCTGACGTGCTCAGGTTACGGCAATTTAACTTGCAACCGGCATGTCACAGGATAAACGGTGGTTATTTAGAAAAGATGTTTCAAAAAAGCTTTATTAAGCTGTGAAAGGTAGCCAAGAATGTACCAGCAACCTATGTGTCACATGGTTTGCCAAAGCCAGTAGAGTAACCAGAGCCTAAGACCTCAGTTTTTACTAAATGATGTTGTATAATTACGAAGCATACTTTCTCGAATCACTGGTTGGTATTTTGCTCTTTTATCCTTCTTTGGTGGCGAGTATACATGATCTCTAACATTTCAATTCCAACTTACTAAACTGGTGACGCATCATCTCTCTTATCCTCATTTCTGTATTGCTACCTATGTAATCTCCTTAACTATTCAATGCAAATGTCTTTTTTGTACTATTTTTATATTCATGAAAGAACCTCTTTTTTCTTAAGACAAATTTTGTTTCAGAGATTCATCAATTGCTTTCACTGTGGCCGTCTTTCTGACGAAGGCACTTTGGTAGTGCCGAAACGCGTGTATAATTCCACCAGTCAATCGAATTTGTGCCACTTTTTGGATAGTGTATTGCACATTTTGTGCTGATTTATTAATTCATGATAAGGTATTAACATTCTAAAAATGTTTTAAATCTGTTTTCAGTATGGCTGTGAGTTTGTATGATAGATATGAAAGTGAATGAATGATTTAAAATACATTTTCTTTCATGGTTTAAAAACGTAATAAATGCTAACTTTTTGTATTTTTGATAAATTGATTGTTTTTCTTTGGTTCTTTCTGAAAATTATTACATATGCAGGAGTATCCATTGGTCTGCATTTTAGTTGCCTTAAATCTGTACAGTTACTGACAAAACCTATATGGCAGGTTTGCTCTTGGTTCGATCTTGTAGTCGTAGGGCCTGTGAGGTGGAAGTTTCTCCACTTCAACTTCATTAAACACATTGGCGTTGTCCTCACATTCTCTTGAAACTTTGTTAGTTTGTGTTACACAAACTGATACTCTGTTCTCGCAAAGGTGGGCGACTGCACTTCGTCCTTGAAGTGCTTCTTTTTCTGTAAAGCAATGTTCTTTAAAATATTCTAAATCCTTCTTAATTGTTCTAGCACTCCAATGTATTGATGGGTTGTGTTCTGTTAACCAGGGAAGTCCTAATATTAGCTAAAACTGCGGGGCATCAATTCAACTAAATTGCAAGATTTCCAGATTACCTTCCGCGGTTATCATCTTTACTGGTTCTTTGTGACTGACTATGGGTCTCGAAATCAGATTGGTACCATCAACAGCTCTACCAGCCTCACTTTTCTCTTTTCTTATGGCATTTAATCCAATATGAGTTTCAAATTTTAAGGCACAAAAGTTTCCCATTGCCCCAGAGTCTACCATCACTGAAATTTCCTTCAAGACAACATTCCGGAATTTTAAGGTCATTTTCAGAACCAAATAAAGTGATGATACCTGCCGAGTATTTGCCACTAGATGGTTTGTCAGAGTTGTTTCCTCTTTTGCACTTACCAGCCCAACTCCACTTACTGGTGGTGCTGCAAGGTTACCTTCACCTGCATCTTTGGGTTTTTTGGGCATGCTCTCACAAAGTGTCCACTGCCTCCACAAAATAGGCACAACTTGTTCTGTTGCCTTTTCTCTTTCTCCTCCTTGGATAATAGACCTCTGATGGTGCCTACTTGCATCGGTTCCACACCTGATGAACTCTCTGCAACTCTTGCTACTTCTGACTTGATGCTATCAAGTTGAGGTACGCTTGGTCGAAATACTCTTTTCTTCTCTCCTCTCCTTTCATTCTGACAGAAATCAATCTCTAAATCCAAGTCTACCAATGCTAAAATTTCCATTGGTCGATTAGGGATAATGCATCTTTTACTTCGTCCTTTAAACCTCAATAGAAGACTGCTGCCCACTTATTCTCAGGTCATTCAGTTTCCACTACCAACTTGTTGAATTGGACCAGATAAGCGACTAGTTCCCGTTTTCCCAGTTTTATTTACAATAATTCGTTGTCCGTTGCCTGTGACTCCTTTCTTTGGTCAAACATTTGAAGAAATTCCTTCTTTTTTTTTTTTTAAGACCTTTATTTAGCAGATCACAATATACAATATTCCCGCCTACAACCCAGCAGGCCGGCCAAACAATCGGAGCATCATTATTACCATATCATGAGAGACACAGCCCCTGTGCCGTCAACTCGGGAGTACGGCGGCGTTGTAAAGTGCATGTGCTTGCTATCATGAGGTATAAGGCAGGATGATGAAGGTCCAATTTTTAGTTTAGTGCATAGGATAAGGTCAACAGTTTTTAAAAAATTTTAAAACGGGGGGAAACAAACAAAGAACAAGCTCCCCTTTAACTTGGTCGTTAAGTTACTTCACAATCAGGTACAGTGCAGTTCCGGTGGATGAGCAGTATCCAATTGCATTTAAGTGCTTAGAGTCAGTTAGGAATAAGATGCATTATATGTCCAGCGAGCTAGTCTGCGCGGTTGGAGAAGGCTCACAGATGTTACCCCTGTATTCGTTCCACCTAGACCAGACTTCCACCCACTTATGGGGACAACCTCTTGTTACATACACTGTCTGCTCCTGCAGCATACACCAGTCCATGTCACATTGCCAGTCTCTCAGCCTTGGTGGGTTAGGGTCACCCCACAATCTAGCAATATTTATTTTCGCCACCATTTGCCCAAGCGTTACCCAGAGTTTCCCTTTGGGCGATAGGTCAGTGGGTTCCCATATGTTAAGAAGACATCTCTTGGCCTCTTGGCGAATCTCCACCTCCCACACCTCTTGCATGCAGTGCGCCACCCTCCTCCAGTACTTTTGCACTTTTTGACATCCCCACAGTATATGAAAAAAGGTATCTGTTGCACCACATCCCCTCCTGCATAGCCCGTCCCCCCCTCTTCCCATAAGTTGCAGCCTCGCACAAGAAATATAAATTCTGTGCAGTATTTTCAGTTGAATTAGGTGCATTCGGGCTGAGATCGCCACCTCGCGAGGCGAGGCAAGAGCATACATCCACTCTTCCTCGTCAATTTCCAACCCATCAGCCATCCATTTCTCTTTCAAGGGAAGGAGCAGGTTGGGGGGGATTATTGATCAGTTTTTTGTACGTGAGAGATATGGCGTGTTCTGGCATATGGCCATCTAGTAGTCTGTCTTCAAGAGGTGAGATTTGTGGCAGTTTAGTGTGAGGTGGAATGCTTGTCTGAAGGGAGTGCCTCACCTGCAGATATCTGAAGTGTTCGGTGTGTGCCAGCTCGTATGTGTCCTGCAGGTGGGCAAATGTGTGAATACCTTCAGGACCCCAGATGTCTTTTATTTGGGAGATCCCAATCAGGTCCCAGTTCCGGAACCCTTTTGACCGACCCAGGTTGCCTAACTTTTCAGCGGCCCAGAGAGGTGTAGCCATGGTGAGGACCCCGGACCATCCCAATTTTTTCGGAGCTATGTGCCATATCTGTACTGAGTGTTGTGTAGGCCCAGTGAGTTAATGTTTGCCCGTCTTAGAGTAGAGTGCAGTCTCATAGTTCCCCCCAGGGAGCAGCCATCTGTCCATCCCGTAGGCCGGATCATTCCCATCCCCATATGTCCCTTGATTAATAGCTGCGAGATGGGCCGCCCAATAGTACTTACGGATGTCGGGGAGGGCTATGCCACCATCATACCATCCCAGTGTGAGTTTGGACAATGCAATGCGTGGGGCGCCTGCCCACAGGAGGTCAGGTTGAGCCGCCTCGATTGCTGTGAAGTAGGCATTGGGCAATTTTGGAGAGCGTAAAGGAACCTCGGCAGCGCCATCATTTTAAATAAAGCAGCTCGGCCCAATAGCGACAATGGCAGGGTCTGCCAGGACTTTGCCTCTCTCTGAAGCCGTCTTAGGGGTGGTTGAAGGTTACGCTCATAGGACAGGACCTTGTCCTTGGAGCTAAACACTCCCAGGTATGTGAAGCCGTCCTCCACTACTGTGATGGGACATGTGTCGGGGAGCCTTGGGGGGTTCCCGCGTAGTGCGTACAGATACGATTTGCCCCAGTTGACTCGGAAGCCGGAATTACGGCCAAAGCTTGCGAAGGTGTCCAGTGCAGCAAGTATCGACCTACGTGGCTTGGAGAGATATAGAAGAATATCATCTGCGTAAAGTGATATTTTGTCTTCCCATCCCTCCGCCCACTCTATCCCTCTCAGGTAGACGTCTTGTCTGATCCAGGCTGCCAGCGGTTCCAAGGAAAGGGCGAACAGGAGGGGAGAAAGGGGGCATCCCTGTCTAGTCCCGCGTTCTAACGTGAAGACCTCTGACACCTTGTTGTTCACCAGCACCTGTGCCAGTGGTTTAGAATAAAGAAGACGGACCCAAGCTATAAATTGGGGTCCGAAGCCCAGTTTCCGTAGGACAGCGAACATGTAGGGCCACTCTAGGGTGTCAAACGCCATGGTGGCGTCCAGGGAGACCACAACCGCGTCCTCCTGTAGTTTATGGCGTTGCCCGATCACCCCGTGTAGGCGTCTAATATTGAGGGCTGTATTGCGGTGAGGCATAAAGCCTGACTGGTCAGGATGTACCAATGTACTCAGTACCGGCTTAAGCCTATTGGCGAGTGTTTTTGCCAGAATTTTGGGCTCAGCGTTGAGGAGGGAAATTGTCCTATAGGAGGCACAGGATTCCTTAGGCTTCCCTTCCTTTGGGATCGCCACTATAGTAGCTACGCGTTGGTCACGCGGCAGTATTCCCGCCTTCCTGCTGGTGTCGAACATGGACTTAAGGTATTTACTAATAATATTAGATTTAAGCTTGTACAACTCTATTGGGAGGCCGTTCGGGCCCAGTGCTTTCCCTGTACGGAGTTCCACTATTGCACGCTGTATTTCCGCCTCCGTGAATGGGCTGTTGATGGCCTCCCGATCGTCTTCCGACAGGCACGGCATTCGTATATCGGCTAGGAGGGCTATAGAGTCCTCCTCTGGATGGTCAGACTCCCGCGTATAGACCTGTTTGTAGTTTTAGCAAATTCGTCCACTATGTCTCGAGGCTCTGTAAGAACCGTCCCAGACAACGTGTGTATTATCGGCACTACCATTCTGGCCTGTTGCTTTTTGTCTAGCCATGCTATGAGTTTCCCGGCTTTATCGCACTGGTCATACAGCCTACCCATCTTATGCCTAGCCACGTCTGTATCGTGATAAGTACTATTCTGTACATGGTATTTATTTTTCCATGTGTATAGCAAAAGTTGCCTTATACTACTGAGAATCTTTCCTGTCAACATAGTAGTATTTTTGCTGCCATATTTTAGATTTGTGTATGAAAAAAGTATAAAGAAGAAAAAAAGACAAAAAGAATATTTTGAATAATTAAAAACAGTTTAAATCTGTTTTCCTTGCTTATGTCTAATAATTGACCACTTCTGTGGCAACATTGAAATTTATTGAATATTGTTTAAACAACTCCTACAGGGACATTTGTGAAAATTGTTAGCCACCGTCTGGGCCTCTTGAGAGACCAGTGCTCTGTACTCTGCCAAATTGATCTGCAACTTATGGCGAACCGTATTGGCCCCGTTTTCGAGTGCCTCCGCCTCAAGTTCTGCGAGATCTGCCTCAACTGTCGCGACCTGGCAGCGCTTCTCTTGTCGCTTACCCGCGATGGCAGACAGCGCCTCCCCCCGAATCACAGTTTTAAACTCCTCCCATTCCGTGACAGGGGAGTTCACTGATCCCACATTGCGCTCAAAATACTGGGAAATTGAGGTGTCAAGTTTTTTCCGTGTGTCTTCGCTTTTTAAGTGCCAGGGGTTTATTGGCACTACACAACCCTCTTGCTTGGTTCCGAATGTAATGTGGGTAGTGACCGGAGAGTGGTCCGATATGCCCCGAGTTAAGAGTGTTGCATCCTGCACTGTAGTGTTTTGCTGCAGTAGGGTGAGGATGTAATCGAGGCGTGAGAAGGAGTGATGCGGCCCAGAGAAGAAGGTGTATTGGCTATCTGTGGGATGAAGAAGGCGCCAAACGTCCGTGAGACTGAAGGCCTCAAGAAAGTCAGCTAACCATTTTTGTCCTTGGGGCAGGTCTCTGGAGGGTCGTCTGTCCAGGGTCCCAGAGACCACTGAATTAAAGTCTCCGCTTAAAACGAGCTGACCGTCGGGAAGGGAGAGTAGCAATTTGCCCAGGTCTGAGTAAGCTCGAGCCTGCAGACCAGGCAGGACATAGGCCGAAAGCAGGTTCAATGTGTATCCCTCCCATCGTCCTGAGACTGCCGCGAAGCGGCCCTGCGGGTCGTATTCAGTGCGGTCTATATGTAGGGGCAGAGAGCAGCGTAGAAGGATTGCTACCCCCCCCGTGAGCCTGAGGTGAAGCGGGAGTGTGCTGCTAAAGTGTAGCCCCATCTTTTGAGGGCCTGGCATGTATTACCCATCAGATGAGTTTCCTGTAGCATTACCACGTCCGGCTGGTGCCTTTTAATAAACTGTAAGACTATGATGCGTTTAAGTCTATCCCCAATCCGTTCACATTCCAGCTCATTTTTTTTAGACTTTTTTTCCCATCTCTTAGCCATATCCATTACTCTGCAAGGTTTTCTGACTCAGCACCTCGGAACTATCATAGACTTCATGAACATATACTTTGTACGACCATAACAAACCCCAAACTCCCCGACCCTCCCTGGTTCTCCCCCAGCGTAAAGAGTCCCCAACTCCCCACCCCTCCCCGGTTCCCACCCCGCAGACGTGATCAGTGCAATCATTTAAGGTTCTATCAAACAAGCGACTCCATCCTCCCCCCCATCTGTACCCAACATCACCGCCCTCCTCTGCAAAAACAAACCCCCCCTCCCTGCCCCCTGCTCCGTGGGCTCCAAACTACCCACCACCCCAATTAGCAGAGCGCCTGTCGCCCAACCCTACCCCTGTGAAAGCCCACCAAGGAAACTTTACTTAGGAAAAATGCGTGCCAGCCCCGTCCCGGCCGCCCTCCCGTGGTGTCCCAGTTCGATCGGCCCCTCAGTCCGGGAGTGCATCAGGTAAACAGTGAGCCCGGCTCATAGACCCCGGGCAGGCTGACACGCTGTTCCCATTGGAGCAACCAAGTCTTACATTAAACATATTTTATACATTACTGTTTGATGGCTTCTAGTCAAGTGTTCATGTCCTTATCTCGCTGTGTTGTCTCTGGGTGAGTCCCAGCGGGGACTATTCGATCTCGAACGCCAGGACCACTGGCACTGCTCAGCATCGCCCGCTCCCCCCGCTGCTGACCTCGGGGAGGGGTGTCCTGTGTCTCGCCATTGTCTGCCGTCCTGCAGGGGGGGACCTCAATCCGCGCCGTGTCAAGCCATTCCTGAGCCGCCGCAGGCGAAGTGAAGAAGTGGGATCGGCCGCCATTTATGATCTTTAGTTTAGCGGGAAAGAACATCATGTATCGAATTCCGCGTTCTCGTAGCGCTGCCTTGATCCCTTGGAAGGAGCGCCTCTCCTGCTGAACCTGGAGCGTGAAGTCCGGGAAGAAGCGAACCGTGGCCCCCTCGTACTGTAAATCACCATGTTGTCTGGCAGCCTGAAGGATTGCATCCCGGTCTCGATAGTTAAGTATTTTAGCAATAATTGTTCGGGTAGGCCCCCTTGTTTGGGTTTCGGGATCCGGGCCCTGTGAGCCCGCTCGACAGTGAAGAGCTTAGACAGTCTCTTCGGTCTTAGGTGGCGGAGTATCAAATCTTCAAGAAAGAGCTCCATACTATCTCCCTTAAGTCCTTCCGCCACACCTACCACGCGTATGTTGCTCCTCCGAGCCCTACCTTCCTGGTCATCAAGCCGTAGGGCCATTTGTCGGTGTTGGTGTACCAGCTCGTTGACCCTGCCCTCACGCCGCTTCTCCGACTCCTGCAGGGCTTTAATGTCTACTTCGTTGGTTTTGGACCGGTCAGTGGTTTTTCCCAAGTCGGCCCGGAGCAGGTTCACCTCAATCGTGATCTTGTCCATCTTTGTCTCAAGGCTGGTGCCGAGGGTTTGGATTGCAGCCATTATGGACGTCAGGGAGGGTTCTGCCTGGCTTTTGCCCTCCTTCGTCGCCCCTCCGGGCTGCGTTGGCGTTTTAGCTGTCGCATAATTATCCATCTTGTTAGTCTGGGTCACAAGACCCCCTTTGGGCCGCATGCTTGATCTGGTGCCCCTGGGACCGGTTATTTCTCCGTCCGCCCGGTATCCGGAGTGTCCACGGGCCAGCGCCAGCTCCAGTCTCCTCCCTCTAGCCAGAGCGCACCAATCCGCACCATCTGCTCTTCCCAGAAACAGCGCAAAGCGGGGCCCCTGTCTGAGGTGCACGCCGCAGTTTATCGGCCGAGGTCTTCAGCGTCCCTGGGGCCCGCGATCACGATCCACCGCCCGCGCCGTCAGCAGGCACTCCGGTGTTCAATCCGCCACCGTAGCAGTGGGTGTATGCCTTCCACCTGGCGGGTGCCCCTCGTCACAGTATTGTGGCCGCGACGGCCCGTCCAGCTATGGGCCACTGCAAGCCATCCGTCTCTTTCCTAGGGTCACACTATGGAGGCCACGAAGGCCAGTCCTCTCATGGGCCACCGCTGTGCAGTCTCTCTCCCACCCCCCGCTCAGGCGGCGGTGAGTCTGGGAATGGCCACCCCCTCCAGATGTCCCGGGACACCACTCATCAGTACCTGTGTGGTCCATCTGAAGGCCCCTTGGAGCTGTTGGCCCCCGTAGCGGCTACACTCGGCAGCACCAAAGCAGCTGTCCCCCGTCTTCCTCCCAACTGCGCCGAGCCGGCAGCAGGGCGGATGCCGGGGCCTCGCGTGATGCAGATATCGGCTCTGGGGTTCCAGTCGCTAGATGGCGGGCAGCCGCCGAGGGTCGCGGTCCCCGCACAGAGTTTCGCGGGTCCCCGGTGTTCCTTCTGCCTTTCCGGGGTTCCACCTGGCAGTGCCCACTAGGCCGATCCGTAGGCCTCTGCACGGCGCTTCACAGGGTAGCCAAGGGCCGCAATATTGTAGCGCCACGGGCGCGGCCACGCCCCCTCCACCTGGCGCCAAACAGGCCGCGCCGAACTACAGGCCGGACGCCGGGGTCTGGAGTAGTACTGGTGGCGGCTCCGGGGCACCAGCCGCGAGGCGTTGAAGAGCCGCCGAGCACCGCGAGCCCGGCACAGCGCTCTCCGGGGGTCTCTGGACGCCGCAAAAGCGCTCCGATTGAGCACCAGGTCTGAGGGAGCTGGGGGCCTTGATGGATGAGCCTCCCAGCGAGGAGAATGGATGGATTTTTTAGGGACATCAACGGTCCCGGCGGAGCTTGAGAATCAGGCGCCCATTTCCTACGGCGCCTGGCCACGCCCCCCAGAAATTCCTTCTTAAATTCCTCAAAGTTGTATAAAATGTGATCATCCTTTGTCACTGGACCAAGACTCCACATCTTCACTGAGGTATGACAAGATGAATTTAACTCGAGACTGAGCGTCAGGGAAAATCGTTGTGCGGCATATAAAATGTAGGGGACATTGTGTCAAGAAAATTTGGGCCTTTTGATGGTCTCCATTGAAACGTTCAGGAGGCGCTAAAGGTATCACTGGAGATAGTGAGTGGATGACTTGGGTTGGGGCATAGAACTAGCACTGGGTCTCTGGTTCTCTAGAGTTGGAATTTTTGGTGTAGTTCCTGAAACGATTTCCCCTATTCTATTAGCTAACTCTGATGTTTCTCTTCTGAATTGTATTATTTCTAATCTCAAGCTTTTATTCTCTTCTGTTACTGCTTCTAAATCATTTTGAATATTTCCCAATACGTCTCCTAAATGTTTTAAATCAAATCCCTCTGCCATTCTGCTCGGGTGCAAAGAACCACGTGGGCACTTCACACTGTCAGGGCTATGAACCTCTATATTGTTAGCCAACTTGCACAGGAGCAGAACGACACCTAATTCCCCATGCCCTTTCCGTAACACCCCTGTTAGGTTATCAAATATCCTACACGATAATGTGCCTAGGGGGGAAAGGGGATGGGGATAAGAAGAGACAGCCAATCGGTAGTACTCTGCTAGCTGGTTTCTTCTATCTTCTGTTATCTTCTTTTGTCCAATCTTCCTTGTTTTAAGCTGAAAACATATTACCAATTCTTACTTATAACATTCTATTTCTATTTATTACCATATATTCACCTTCTGTTTTACCAATTCGTATTAGGACAACTCTTGACTATTGCCTCTCTTCTGTGTCATTTTTGTTTGCGCTAGTTGTTCAAGCTTATTGTTTCTATTCATGTGATTATAATGAATTAAATAAACATAACCTTGTTTTCTCTTGTAGGTAATACTTGCTGTCGCATAAGTGAAAACTACTCAGTGTTTTTCCATGGACAAGTTCTGGAAGGACTCAGGTAACAGTAATGTTAATATCTTTTACTTCTTTTCTTGGCACTCTTGTCTCTCACAGTAGTCACTCTGTTTTCCAAACTCTTTCGATAATTTATTAGCTTCTATTAACTGCAATTGCGTCTTCATTAGTTAATAGAGATAGAGTTGCCAGAATTTCATTTCTTCACTATTTCCTCTTCTTTTAATTAAGCATGGGCGTAAAATCCGTTCCGCTCGCGGAATTTGCGGATTTTCGGCAAATTCGCAATCCGCGAACTCTCGCGAATTTGCCGAAAATTCGCAAATTTGCACGCAGCGGATTTTTTTGCTTGGTGATACAATATTGCGGCGCACGGCGTTCACTTACCGTCATTCAGCTTTTGCAGAGTTGTTTTTCTCCATATTTTGCGTGTGCTGCGCCATTTTGGATCTTGCTGCGGGATTCCGCGGGAGTTTGGCGACAGCGATTACGTCATCGCGGCTTGCCACCTTGCACAGCACTCATCGCGAGAGCTCGCAATTGCGAACACGTAGATGCGGCGGGCAGCTACAATCTCGCACTCGCGAAATTGCAAAATTTGCAATTCTGCACAAGAAATCCACCAGCAAGCAGCATAAACCTTCTGAAAATTATGATTTTTATCAGAATAACTCCTCAGGTTGACATTTGCCTGCACTTTTTTTTGCAAGGAGTCCATTTTGGGGGGGGGGGGTGGGAGGAAGGAAGTGCCCCACAGTCTCCAACTTCCTGTTCCTGTCCAGCAGGCTCCTCCCAGTGCTTTCTTCTTCATGTGCTAGTCACTTTGATTTGGATCTTGACCTGGAAGGATTGCTTTTTGTGGATGCTGCTGGATATTTGGATTTGAGGCCTTTTTGACTTTCTTTGGATCGCTTTTGGATTAGAAATTTCACAAGTAAGTTTGTTTGGGGCATTACAGTTGCTGCAACTACAATTTTGGAATTTTCGATTTTTGGGCTGTTGTTGGGGCCTTTTGCCCAGGGGTACTCAGTGGTGGATGGACTGAGTCTTTCTGTGGGGTCTCCTTAATGTAAACATCATGGAGGGCATGGATGGCATGGGATTGTGCTGATTTTTGTGTGTTTTTCGATTTTTTTGCGGTGTTGATGGGGACTGGCCATGTGGGTGGGGGCCATTTTGAGTGCTGGTACAGGCAGGCCCTGGCCTTGTGCTGGGGGGCAAGGGGCCATTTTGAATGCAGGCAGTGTTCTCAGGCCTGCACCCATTTTGCCTAGCTTTCATCCATTATGCCCAGGGGTAGTGAGTGGTGCATGGGCCTAGTCTTTCTGTGGGGTGTCTTGAATTTAAACATCATTGAGGGCATGGATGGCATAGGATTGTGCTGATTTTTGTGTGTTTTTCGATTTTTTTGCCTGATGTTGGGGCCTTTTGCCCAGGGGTAGTGAGTGGTGCATGGACTGAGTCTTTCAGTGGGGTCTCTTTAATGTAAACATTATGGAGGGCGTGGATGGCATTGGATTGTGGTGATTTTTGTGTGTTTTTAGATTTTTTGGGATGTTGATGGGGACTGGCCATGTGGGTGGGGGGCATTTTGAGTGCTGGTACAGGCAGGCCCTGGCCATGTGCTGGGGGGCAAGGGGCCACTTTGAAGGCAGGCAGTGTTCTCAGGCCTGCACCCATTTTGCCTAGCTTTCATCCATTATGCCCAGGGGTAGTGAGTGGTGCATGGGCCTAGTCTTTCTGTGGGGTGTCTTGAATCTAAACATCATTGAGGGCATGGATGGTATGGGATTGTGCTGATTTTTGTGTGTTTTTCGATTTTTTTGGCTGCTGTTGGGGCCTTTTGCCCAGGGGTAGTAAGTGGTGCATGGACTGAGTCTTTCTGTGGGGTCTCTTTAATGTAAACATCATGGAGGGCATGGATGGCATTGGATTGTGGTGATTTTTGTGTGTTTTTCGATTTTTTGGGGTGTTGATGGGGACTGGCCATGTGGGTGGGGGCCATTTTGTGTGCTGGTACAGGCAGGCCCTGGCCATGTGCTGGGGGGCAGGGGGCCATTTTGAAGGCAGACAGTGTTCTCAGGCCTGCACCCATTTTGCCTAGCTTTCATCCATTATGCCCAGGGGTAGTGAGTGCTGCATGGGCCTAGTCTTTCTGTGGGGTGTCTTGAATTTAAACATCATTGAGGGCATGGATGGCATGGGATTGTGCTGATTTTTGTGTGTTTTTCGATTTTTTGGGCTACTGTTGGGGCCTTTTGCCCAGGGGTAGTGAGTGGTGCATGGACTGAGTCTTTCTGTGGGGTCTCTTTAATGTAAACATTATGGAGGGCGTTATGACCTAGCTGCACAGCGCGTTTGGACAGAATTGAAAGAAGGCCGAAAAATATTGTAAGTATGAGATTTTTCATTTTTGCTTTTTGCCTGTTTGGGGGTGTTGTGCTTTTTTGCGGGTGGGTTGGCGGGTCTTGGGGCATTGCTGGGAAGGTCTAATACCGGATAAAAGTGTTTTGGAGAAAATCAGAGTTGAAAAAGTTTTTGCCTTTTTGATCACTATCATGTTTTCGGGGGCCTGTTTGGGGGGTTCTTGGTGTTTGGGGGGGGGGTTTGGGGTCTGGTAGCACTGCTGGGTATGGATACTTTTGATTGCAAGAGGTTTGAAGCAAATCCATGCCGGCAAAGGGGAGTTAGGGCCTAGTTGCAGAGCGCGCGCGGAGTGATTTTGGAAATGTGCCTAAAAATGTCAAAGTCCCCATTTTTGTAGTTTTGCTTTTTGGCTGTTTGGGGGTCTTCTACTTGTTTCCGCCTGGGTTGGCGGCTCTGGGGCCATTGCTGGGAAGGTCTAATACTGGATAAAAGTGGTTTGGAGAAAATCAGAGTTGAAAAAGTTTTTGCCTTTTTGCTCACTATCATGTTTTTGGGGGCCTGTTTGGGGGGGTTCCTGGTGTTTGGGGGTGGGTTTTGGGGTCTGAGAGCACTGCTGGGTATGGAAACCTCTGATTGCACGAGGTTTGAAGCAAATCCCTGCTGGCAAAGGGGAGTTAGGGCCTAGCTGCAGAGCGCGCGTGGAGTGATTTTGGAAATTTGCCTGAAAATGTCAAAGTCACCATTTTTGTAGCTTTGCTTTTTGGCTGTTTGGGGGTCTTCTTCTTGTTTCTGCCTGGGTTAGCTGCTCTGGGGCCATTGCTGGGAAGGTCTAATACTGGAGAAAAGTGGTTTGGAGAAAATCAGAGTTGAAAAAGGTTTTGCCTTTTTGCTCACTATAATGTTTTCGGGGCCTGTTTGGGGGGGTTCCTGGTGTTTGGGGGTGGGTTTTTGGGTCTGGGAGCACTGCTGGGTATGGATACTTTTGATTGCAAGAGTTCTGAAGCAAATGCATGCTGGCAAAGGGGAGTTAGGGCCTAGCTGCAGAGCGCGCGCGGAGTAATTTTGGAAATTTGCTGAAAATTTCAAAGTCCCCATTTTTGTAGTTTTGCTTTTTGGCTGTTTGGGGGTCTTCTACTTGTTTCCGCCTGGGTTGGCGTCTCTGGGGACATTGCTGGGAAGGTCTAATACCGAATTACATGCCCCAGCTTTTCTATATCTCTCTTAGAGATATTAGGCCCACACATACGGGCCAATGAGGACTTCCTTCTCCTTGGAGATTTTAATATACATACCGACCAACCTGAATCCACGGGGACCAAAAGTTTGTCTGCTGATTTGACAACCATTGGCCTCACACAAAAGAACCAGGGTCCCACACATGAAGGTGGACATTGCATCGACCTGATATATACCAACTTTGACAATATATCTTGTTACGAACCTACCCAATTAGATTGGTCTGATCACTTTTTATTACAATTCACTATTTTTAAAGTTAACAAAGGCTCCTATAAGAAATCCTCACCCCCTACTATGCGCAGACAGTGGCACAAACTCACACTGGAGGCACTACAAAAGGTATGGGAAAAACCCGATATTAAAGATACTGAGGAAGTAGAACATAGCCTATGTTTCAGCAATCACTCACTGTAGCCATTGACAAAATTGCCCCTCTGAAAACATTTAAACAATTCCCTGTGGCCAAACAGGAAAAATGGTACACCGAGGCTCTCAGAAAAGAGAAGCAAGAATGTAGGAGGATAGAGAAGAGATGGAGAAAATCACACTCAGAGGATAACAAGAAGGCACACCGTGCAGCCCAAACAAACTACTACAAACATATTAAAGCTGCCCGCAAAAACAACATTGCCCAACAGCTCGTGGAAGCTGGTAATTCTCCTAAGGAACTTTATAGGATTCTTGAAACATTTGTCAAGCCTACGGCTTGTGTAAGTCCAGATGACTTCTCACAAAGTTTATGCGAAGAAGTCTCCTTATACTTCGAAAATAAAATAGAATCCATTTATGACAAAATTCTAGCATCTCAAACAGACAATGACACTCTGACTGTTCTCTCCCCCCCTGAAAACACCAACCTCACGCTGACTACATTCCCTCCTATCAACAATGAAGAGCTGTTCACATTAATGACCCATGAAAAATCCGGGTCCCCGGATGACCTCATCCCTGTTAAAACCCTAACCTCCCTCAGCACCTTGTTAGGTCCCCACATCCAAGATGTAATTAATCAGTCTCTGAAGAAGGGATATGCACCGACTGAATGGAAAAGAGCGGTGGTGAACCCCATCCGTAAGAACGCGGCTCTCCCCTGGACGGAGCTTTCCAACCTCCGGCCCATCTCCCTCCTACCGTATTTCAGCAAGCTGGCCGAGAAACATGTCAACGCACACCTGTCTAATTACATCGAGGCAGCGGGCGGCCTAGACCACTCACAATCTGGTTTTAGGCCCAACCATAGCACCGAATCAGCCCTCTTGTCAGTGACAGATAACATCAGAATGTCACTTGACAGGGGGAGCTCAGTGATTCTGGTGCTATTGGATTTGTCCACTGCCTTCGACACGATGTCGCACAAAATCCTTCTCGACCGCTTGAAGGAAGTGGGAGTAAAAGGGACCGCCCTTGCGTGGCTTGAAAGCTTTCTTGCAGACAGACAACAAGGTGTCAAACTAGGCTCCCATAAATCTATCTGTAGGAAGCTCACCAAGGGTGTGCCACAGGGCTCATGCCTAAGCCCCACGTTATTCAACGTATATGTGGACCCCTTGGCGGAGATTATAAGATCTTACGGGTTCTCCCCAATCTCCTACGCTGATGACACCCAGCTGTTGTTTCCCTTCCAAACTATCACACCTGCAGTCATTCAATCCTTCCAAAATGGCATGAGAGCTGTGGCAGGTTGGATGGCCCAGAACTTCCTCCAATGCAATGTGACTAAAACCGAAGTCATGTTGTTTGGAGGGGCCACCCTGCTCTGGTCTCCGGATTGGTGGCCACTTGAGCTAGGACCTGTTCCTGCGCCCAAACAGGCCATCAAAAACCTGGGAGTACGCCTGGACCAAACACTGATTCTAAAAGATCATGTCAGTCAAGTCACGGGAACGTGCTTCCAAATAATTGGCCTTCTACGGCGCATTTTCCCCTTCCTGCCAGACATCCACAGGAAAACGCTGGTACAGGCACTAGTTCTTGGGCGGGTAGACTACTGCAATGGTCTACTCATCTCTGCCAATCATGAACAACTACGCAGACTGCAGGTGGTGCAGAACACCGCAGCAAGACTCATCTTGAATGCCCCCCGTACCCCGTCACGCCCTCTCCTTTCCCACCTTCACTGGCTCCCAGTGCGACAACGGGTCAACTTCAAACTTTGCTGCATAATGCATAAGTGCATTTATGGGTCCGGTCCCAAATACTTAAAAGACATTTTTGTCCCCTACTCTCCTGGACGTGCTTTGCGCTCCAGCAACACCATGTTGATGCATGTACCCAAAGTCACCAGAGCGAGACAGGGTGGCCGAGCACCCTCTCTCAAAGGCCCCTTGCTATGGAACTCCCTCCCACCACAGTTGAGACAAGTCTCTAACCTTTTTTCTTTTAGGAAAAAACTAAAAACATACCTATTCACCCAAGACTAATTTTCTTCTGCTACTACACTGTCATCCCCTCAATAAGTTCTTTCGACTCATACAGAAGCTACGCGCGGAGATACCCCTTCGGGGCTGATTCAGGCGCGCTATAAGAATATAAATAAATAAATAAATAAATAAAAGTGGTTTGGAGAAAATCAGAGTTGAAAATGTTGTTGCCTTTTTGCTGGTGTTTGGGGGTGGGTTTTGGGGTCTGGGAGCACTGCTGGCACAGTCTAATGTTGATTGCATTTGTTTTCCAGGACATCCATGGTGGAAAAGTGGAGTTATGACCTAGCTGCACAGCACGTTTGGACAGAATTGAAAGAAGGCCGAAAAATATTGTAAGTATGAGTTTTTCAATTTTTGCTTTTTGCCTGTTTGGGGGTGTTGTGCTTTTTTGCGGGTGGGTTGGCAGGTCTTGGGGCATTGCTGGGAAGGTCTAATACCGGATAATAGTGGTTTGGAGAAAATCCATGCTGAAAAGCGTTTTGGCACATTAATTTAGGGCTCGTTAGGGTTAGCACTAGCAGCAGGATTGCATGTGTTTCGGGGTGTTCTATATTTTTGCAACTGAGTTCTGGGGTATTAGAGCACTCGTGGGAATGTGTAATTTTGGTTGCAAGTGGTCTGAAGAAAATCCATGGTGGGAAAGTGGGGGATTTGGCCTCGTTAAAGAAAGCGTTTGCCACTATTCTTAACTTAGGGCTCGTTAGGGTTAGCAGTATTGTATTGCATGTGTTTGGGCGGGGGCTGTTTGTGGGGGGTTTGCGAGTCCTGGGTATGGATACTTTTGCTTGCTTGCAAGTGGTTTGAATACAATCCACGGTGGGTAAGGGGGGATTTGGGCCTCCTTTACTTTCAAAGTACGTTTTGTCACCATTTTCTACTAGGCCTCGTTTTTTGAGATCTGATTGGGGGTCTTCTACATTTTTGCGACTGGGTTTAGTAAGGGTCTGGGAGCACTGCTGGGAAGGTCTAATTTTGTTCTAAAACACAGTTTACAGTACACCTAGCTTGAGGGGAAAGATCCGCTAAATTAATTCGCCCATACTTATTTATCCTTCAAAAGGAGACTCAGACAGAGTACGCACTTTCAAAAATATTGTACTGTTTATTAGGAAACTCAAAGTGTGACTTTTTGCACTACACAGCGTACATACCTTATATTTATTTGTCAGTGGTGTTCTAATATCACTTCCTGTTTTTCCATCAATAATTACAGGCCGGGTTTCAGCCTGTGCAATGGGAAAAGGATGAAGTAAGGCTTCACGTTAGCGAGCAGCAATTCAGCATCCGCCAGGCAGGCAGTGGACAGGGTGTCTTCTGGTCACCAACATTAATGGACGGAGCGTCAGATGGAATGGAGGAGTCACGCTAATAAGAGGAATGGTTGGATGCATCGTACAACTTCCCAAATTCAACAGGACAACTACAACAACATACAGATACAGTATTCATTCTTTTCTAATTATCTTTTAAGTAATGTTATTGCTGTGAACTTCTATGAGTGTGACCCTGCATTTCTTTGATCTCTGCTTCTAAATTCATCCCTACAGCCATTGTATAGGTTTTACTTCTGCTATTTTTCAAATCTAATTTAATGTACGAAGTGTTTCTCTGAGTGCAGAGATAGGCAAGTGAAAACGCATAATTATTACTGCAGCCCTGTACTGTCGCATTCTTTCATTCACAGTTGTCGAAAGTACTACTTACTTTTCAGTAACCATGCATGCAGTAGTGCATGCACTTCCTTTATGTCACTTAAAAGATTTATGGTTAGCTTTGTACCCAAAGATTTCTTTATCTTCAATTATAGTTTGTCCATGCTGTGCTTTCTTTTTCAACAAAACGTTCCCAAAATCCCCCATTCCCATCCATTTTCCAAACCCTAACCCTCTTCCCCCGGGCTGTGTGGTTTTGATTGATGTGTGACTAAATGACAGCAATAATTCCACACACTTGCTGGGGAGGATAAAGTCATAGCAACAGGCTGGTGAAGGAATCCGAGGATATATTCTATTATTACTCAGCTTGACACTTATCACTATTGGCAAATGAAAGCAGATTTTCATGTGCGCCATCAACTCGATTGGTCATCAAGAACATCCTCCTCCTAGACTTGGCAAATTATTACGCTTCTGTCTCCTTCACCTTCAGTACTATTTCTTGTAGTAGTAGCCAAAGTCAAAGAAATTCAACGCAAGTACTAGTTAGACTTTCAATACTTTACCATTTGTTAGGCTACATTGTGGCACTGTTCTAGTGTACTGTCACCTGCTATATTCTCTACCGCACTGTTCTAATGCTACGGTAGGACAAACAAGGTTTCATTTTCTTTTTTTTTCAGATGCTGCAACTGCCACTGTGTAACACCACAAGTACCACCGCAATGATGACATTTCATCCACCCAGGATTGCCAACCTTAATCACCATTTCGCGTGCAGCCAGCCCTGTGCCTAGCCCTATTTCCAAACACAAATTACAGGTAAGATAAGCGTTTGGGGGGAGGTTGTATAATGGAGTATTAGGAGAGACAAGAGACTGACGGTCCTAGGACTATTGAATTCACTTACTCTGTGAGAGGCACTTAGTTTTGAAAACATTTGGGCCATTAGTACTTACACAACTTGAATCAAGATGCCACTTAAGTTTCTGGACTGTTAAACCCCCACCCACCAGCCTCAAAAGCAGTAAAAAACACGTATGCTAAGATAAAATTTAAAGTATATTTATATATCCCTAACATAAATAATCTCCCGCAAGACCCAACCCACCCCCCCCTCCCAAACCCCAACGAATGTCCCTGAAAACTAAGTCCAAAAAAGTAGAAAACCCAACTCCCAATTCCCACCCCCCAGAAGTCTTTAAAAAAGGGGCAAGGGACAGTCTCTTCCTACTGCTGGCTGCTGTTGACTTTTCGGGCCAGGTCGGCATGCTCCTTGCGGAGGGTCTCGAGCAGGGTTTTGGTGTTAAGGAGCTCCTGCTCGAGGTAGGAAACCCTCAGGGAAAGTCGGTGCATCCTTTTTTTGCAACTGCTGTGGCATCTGATTTCTTTGCTGCTCGGCGGTGGCGGGTGGCTGCGGTACCCCGGCTCCGTACCCCGCTGGAGACCTGCTGCGCTGACAGGTTGACCCAGGGAGCACGGAGGAGGATGCAGGTGTCGCCGTGGATGTTGTTGACATACTCTGCGTGTCCTCCTCCTCCTGGGCCACCAGCCGCCGATATTCGGCGACTGTGGCCTCCAGCCTCCGTTGCCGGGCCCTTTTAGCCAGCTCCTTCCGTGTTGGTTTGGAAGGAGCATCTATATGAAGAAAGAAAGACATAGTCTGTAACCAATGCTCTTTAAGATTAACACAAAATGATTCAGCAGAAAGTTGTGTCACAGTAGAACTAGCAACTTGCAAGCGCAGTACATAACAATTGTGGCCAGTATCTATCTAACCTCCCACTTCTTCATCCTTGATCTAACATTAGTGGGAGTTTAAGGAATCAATTTTAAGAGAACTATGGACTCACTCCATTAGAGTCGACTATGACAGTACACCAGTTTTATTATTCTTCTGCTCTCTTGTTTAGCAAAATTGGTACGTTAACTTCTGCAAGCCGGCATAATGCCAGCGCAGTCAACTTGCACCCGAGAAAAACAGACGCCCGTCATGATGAGTGAGACAGACTTGCGTTACTGTACCAGTCCAGTACATGCAGGTGGTGATGCTCTTACTTTTCTATTATGGGTGGCACTGAGAATACTCTGTTACAAGGGTTACTGTTAACTTTCACCCTACAGTGCCAATGAATACTAGAAAGGGGGGCAATCTGTGAACACGCCGGACTTGCCTGTTGGGTCCCGCACTTCTCGCCAGCACCTGCCTAGCCTGCAGCCGCTCTCCCTCCCGCCGCCGCATCTCCAGCCTACAGCGGCTGCCGAGTTGAGGGGAGACAGGCAAAGGCAAACTACAACACCCAGCCTGCACAGCGGCAGGAAACAGGAAGCGGTCACCGCCCGCAACCACAGCGCCAGGAGGCACTTAAACTCCACACAGTTTCGGTGGAGCGGGGGCAATCTGTGAACACGCCGGACTTGCCTGTTGGGTCCCGCACTTCTCGCCAGCACCTGCCCAGCCTGCAGCCGCTCTCCCTCCCGCCGCCGCATCTCCAGCCTACAGCGGCCGCCGAGTGGAGGGGAGACAGGCAAAGGCAAACTACAACACCCAGCCTGCACAGCGGCAGGAAACAGGAAGCGGTCACCGCCTGCAACCACAGCGCCAGGAGGCACTTAAACTCCACACAGTTTTGGTGGAGCGGGGGCAATCTGTGAACACGCCGGACTTGCCTGTTGGGTCCCGCACTTCTCGCCAGCACCTGCCCAGCCTGCAGCCGCTCTCCCTCCCGCCGCCGCATCTCCAGCCTACAGCGGCCGCTGAGTGGAGGGGAGACAGGCAAAGGCAAACTACAACACCCAGCCTGCACAGCGGCAGGAAACAGGAAGCGGTCACCGCCCGCTCCCACAGCGCCAGGAGGCACTTAAACTCCACACAGTTCCCGCGTCGCGAGACCACGCACGGACACGCGCCGGGCTAAGCCTGGGCAAAGGGCGGGACCTCTGTGGCCCTCAGAGGCCGGAGGAGGCTGGGCTGGGCCATAGCCCTAACTTCCACTGCAAGAGGTGAGCGGGGTATAATCCAACATGGGGAAGCGAAATAACACGCCTACAGTGCCTGCTCCCAGGTCTTCCCCCAACCCACCTCCCTCCTTTGAATCTTTACTCGAAAATGCACTAACACTGGTCCAGGAGGAAATAGCTAACACAGAAAGGAGGATGTCATTGGGTTATAACAACACTGTCTTACATTCACCCCAAGCAAACCCTCCTAACAACCTACCGCTATCTCCTGTAATTACCATCATGAAACCCTCCACTACATTAATATCATCGGAACGGCAGCCTGGAGATAGCAGTCCGGTCATAACCATTGACTCACAGCCTGACTGTGCTGTACAGCTCATAACTTCATCCCCGCCCACGAACAATAAAGTTGGTGAGGGCAAAAGGAAAAGGGGCCCCTTGAAATCGATTGTTAATAAAAGGAAGCAACCTGTCCGTAATAAGAACCAGCCAACTCCGCAGAGCATGTGGACTAGAGGGAAACAACAACAAACTGGAGATCAAAACGACAACATTGATACACCGCAAATTGATGTACTAGCCCCGTCCATAACCATTTCCAGTGATGATCACAATTCTCTGTGGACACAGACTGAGTTTTTGACTGACAGTACTATTCAACCCAAGCCCAATGGGAATCTTATCGAGACAATCGTAGATACCGTTTTTAAACAATTGGAATGTCAAATGATAAAGCAATTTAATATTGTTTTTTAAAGGTTAGATAAATTAGAAAATTTAGTTAAAAAGGAAGAGGTCAAAAGGAAAGGGTTGATTAGCCTTGACCAGCTTAGGGGTGACCGCCTTTTGAAGGACCTGGAGTCTGTTAGCAAGGTTATTTTGTGCAGTGCGCCTAGTACCAGCAGTAGCAGCACGAAGGACGTTCCTAAACCTGCCAGCAGTACCCCAATAGCCAATAACACACCCAGGCTCACTAACACAGGGCAGACTAAACCTGTCACTAAAGCCAAGCCAACCCCTCTTGTAGTCGCGGGCTCTTCTAACTCTACTATTACTCCCAACAGTACAAGACAGAAGGGCCATAACACTAACATCCCTTCTGTAAATCCTGTGGTACAAAACATTAATAACGCCAGGAACGCCCAACCAATAGCTAGTAGACCCAGAAAATCTCAAGAACCTACCCTTCATTTACCACCTGACGCCTGCCCTTACGTTTTAGTATTGGCTGGCGTCCCACCTCTCAAGGAAGGACAGGGGGAATCCTGGGTCCAGTTGAATAATAAGTGTATTGATTGGCTGACCAAACACAAGGGGGTAGGTTATGACATTAGGAATGAAATTCTGTCTGCCCGTCGTGTGAGTTGGATTGGTCCCTTACGCAAAGACTTCAATTAGGACTATATTGTTCTAAATTTTAGGCACCCTGGCACTGCTCAATACATACTTAACCATAATAGCACCAACACTGGACCTTCCACTGTTGTCACTCTCTTGCCCTTGGGTTATTTTTATAGGCCCCCACCTATGCAACCCTTTTCTGCCCCACATTCCTTCCAACCTTTTCCAGCGCTGTCACCTTTCCCACTTTTTAATAGATTCTCCGCATTGGCAGATACATGGAGTTTGGACTGACCATTAGATACTCCTTCTTACACCTCAGCTAATGATCATACCAACAATGAGGCCCTTGTTGGCAACTTACCCATCTGTCCTAGTGCAACATTGTTGAATTTCTCAGACAGGTGTAGGATGTCATTTGATCCCACAAAAGGCGTTCCTGGCCAAACCTCTACTATGGATCTTGATGAATTCTCCATTTTGAGTTGGAACATTGCTGGCCTCAATGCCAAAATGAATATAAAGTCTTGGATTGATTGGGTAACAAGCTTTGATGTCCTAATGTTGCAGGAAACCTGGTGTACAAGATCTTTACTCCTTGAGGGTTACAGCTGCCATAATTTGATTGTTCCATCTCCCCCATTGGCTGCCCCAGTGGGGGCTTATCAATTTGGGTCAAAATTACAGCTGGTGTTAAAACTGAACTACTGCCAACCACCAACAAAAATTTTATGGCATTGAAATATACAGGACGGTTAAAGATATGTTTTATTAATTTTTATAATAATGATTTTACAACCCATCCCAACATTAATTTTCTGGATTTGTTTACATTTATTGATGAAATAGCGGATGGCCAAAAATATGGTAGCTTTGATGGCATTTGCTTGGGAGGCGATTTCAATGCACACATTCACCATAGTTCCCTGCCTTGTAGGAGAGGTGAAGAACTATTAGACCTGTTAGCAACACGTGACTTAGTTGATGCTATGGAGAAATTGGATATGGATGTGAACTATGTACCCGCCCCTACGTACATCGACCATGGGAGGTCTACCACAATTGATTATGTCTTCATTTCATCTCTCCTTGAGGATCTCCTTTTGAAATCTGAGGTTATCACGTCTCCGTATAGCGACCATTATCCAATTTTAATTTGCCTCAAATCAACCAAAACACCAACAAACAGAATATAAATTGGGGCAAAAAACTTAATGGCATCAACAGACAGGTTAAGGGTGGCTTGGAGGGGGATAGACAACCAAGGAGTCTTGGCTAGAGTCATTAAAAAACATCCTACTCTAGTGTCAGTATGTCTTTCAACCACCAGACCGGGGCTAGTCATTGTTCACTCTTTTTGTGAGCTATGCAAGGTAATAAAAGGGGAAATCTCAAAACCAGTTCCAGCCCACACCAATAGCAATCCAGGGTGGTTCGACACCTCTTGCTCCAAAGCCAACCGGGAACTTAGGGCTGCCCTTACTGCAGCACCACGAGACCCGTCTCTGGTAAGGACCTTGAGACTCAGATACAAACTTTATCTAAAAACTAGATCAGACGAACTATTAAAAGATCACTGGGATTCCCTTGTCCGCACCGCAGCCCTACGAGACGTTGGAGGATTCTGGAGGGCTGTCAAGAATCTTAGGACACTGGGCTCTAACATCTGCCCCATTAATTGCAATATTACAGGGGATGCGTGGGTTGACCATTTTTCTAAGATCTATGACGCTTCTGCGACTGGCAACCCAATTACAACTATCCCAGCTATACAGCCTTTAAATATTCTGTTGTCTGAGGTTGAGGATGCTATCACTGAAAGTGCTGGCAACAAAGCTCCTGGCCCAGATGGTTTATCCATCGATCAAATTAAATCTGAACCTGACTTTTGGGCGCCCTTGTTATGCAATGTCTTCAATAATTTATCCACCACTGCTGTCCCGGAAACATGGTCTTGTAGTACCATCATACCCATATTCCAAAAAGGCAACAGACTTGACCCTGGCTGTTATTGCCCAATATAATTAATTGATAATACTCTAAAAGTCTTAGGCAGGGTTCTTTTTAATAGAATTAGTACTTGGGCGCAAGAAAATAACATCTTACATCCCTGCCAGCTAGGGTTCAGGAGTAAAGTGGGTACGGTGGAACAGTGTTTGAACCTTAACCTACTTATGGCTAAATATGCGATTGCCAAAAAAATCACCCATATATTTTGGTTTTATGGATTTAAGTTCTGTGTTTGATTTTGTTAATCATTCCCGTTTATGGTCAGTTTTGTTAAATTATGGTTTAGATGAATCTTTAGTTTATTTTCTGGCACACCTTCATAGTGATTTGAAAGCTCGTGTTCGTATAAATAACAATGGTGAAGTCTCTAATGACATATTAATCGGCAGGGGGTCAGACAAGGTTGTGTTCTGGCCCCCCTACTTTTTATTCTGTATATAAATGATCTGAGTGTTTGTTTGAGTAAATTAACCAATGATGTTCCGCAAGTTAACGGCAATTCTGTTCCCGCATTACTCTATGCGGACGGTGCGGTCCTTATGGGCCGCACAAATAACGCCCTGCGAATTTTAATTTTTGGTTTTGTTAAATTAATGGCAGACCTGGGCCTTTGTACTAACTTTAAAAAGTCATTTATAATGTCTTGCGGCCCTAAAAGTTACAAAATAAGCCACATTCAATCAGGGGATGATATTTTAAAATGCACTTGCACTTTCCCTTATCTTGGTCTGTTAATTTCCAACACTGGCTCTTGGCAACCCCATGTCGCCTTGGGAAGGAATAAAATGAGCAAGGCCATAAACTCTTTAACCTCCCTTCCCCAACCCAAACAAGCAGACGTGATTGTGTCACTTTTACAAATCTATAGAACACAATGTCTACCTGTGGACACCTATGGTGCCGAGATATGGGGTTACTCCAACAGCACACAATTACAGACCGAAGAAAACAGATTTTGTCGGAAGATTTTAGGGGGGGTTATAAGTGCACCAACTTACATTTGTCATAGGGAATTAAACCTCCTTTATATTGAAGATTTTATAAGATCCAGACCCGCACTGTTTTGGATAAAAATTTGGTGTAATTCCGCTGCTTCCCTGTCACGTGATATTATTAGGGATTGCCTAAAATGTGAGAAGGCTAACTGTATACCCTGGTTTAGGGCTGTAGAAAATAGTTTATCAAGTGTGGGCCTGGGTCATCTTTTTACATCCCCACAACTGATTGACCATATGCATAAGAATTTAACAAAAAGGGCTCTCTATGAATGTTACCGCAAGGAGAGGCTAAGGCGTGATTTGACAAAATCTACTACAATTAGATACACCTCCTTTATGGAGTTATGTGAGAAACCATCTGCCTGCCTCAGAGTTATCTACGCTTAAAACTAGGCAGATGGAATAGGACTTTGCTATTCCGATTCAGGGACGGAAGCATTATAAACTTCCTTTGTTTTCCGTTAGGTTTTAATAAATGTGTGGAAAACTTAAAATGTCCCTGTAATCTCGGTGGTACACAAAGTCTGCTTCGTTTCATTTTCTTTTGCGGTTTTTATAGAATGCACACTTTGCACTTTTTAATGCCGTACTGTAGGAAAAACGCTTTGACCGATTTTAATCTAGCTTTTAAAGATATTTTAATGTTAAAGACGGATGAGGCCATCTTCAGAGTGAGCAGCTTTCTTAAAGCAGCCGTACGATCACGTGCTTCTCTGCTAATTGATTGAAATATTTGCACTACGCATATTTTTTGCACATTTGCTTATTGCACAATGTATACTTTGCACTAAGAATTGTACTTTTGCACATGATAAAATTGTATGTTGTTATGAGTTTGTATAAGTGGGACGGAGTCTGTGTTTTATATTATTGTTGGATTTTATGTGTACTTTTATGGATGTTTTACAATCCGAATAAAGATCATTTGACTTGACTTGACTTGACTACTAGAAAAGGAAAATGAAGAAGATAAATAATCTGATTATCTATCACTGTACATGGTATGTATTTGCTTACATATGGGATGACTTTAGGTGCTTTGCTTTTTATTGAGTGAACAGTGATACATCCACACATGAATGACCGAGTTCTACTAAACGTATTAACAGAGGTAGTGAGTGGCCATCGTAATAGCCGGATATATGCTGTGCTTGCAATACAAACTACTGCTACTATTTATGGTAGTATTCGGACAAAATTACAACTTCTTTTCCTTGCCTTTCCTACACTGGGACGGACGTGCGGGTGCGGTATTACATGCATGCTCTTCAAGGTAACACTTAGTTCATCCAGTGACCGTGGACTCTCTCTAGATACACAAATGCTATTTAAGAGTCAGATAGTACCATGATCCAGGCATCCTTCCATTCAAACTATATGTCAATCATTCTTCTTCATGTCTCTTATCTGGACAAACCTTATGTTTTCTCACGGGGAGCACACTATGCAGTCTGCAATCTCAATAAGTAAGGAATATAAAACCTTACCACTGCCCGCCACTACCGTGGCAACCCGCACAGCAGTTTGGTCCGGCACTTGCACCGCCTCCTCCCCAGATCTTTCCTCCTCCACCTCTGCGCTGGGCCCAGCACCAGATGTTCCACCTACAAAGTGCATTTAAGAATGTTAGATGTCATAGACATACACCCGTCACTAGTATTTTGTCTAGGAATGAAGAAATGTGAATACAGAAACCAATCTAATAATTTGTGACTGTCTACTCTAAAGTAAAAATGTCCCTTTTTTCAGGGAAGGGTGTTGTCTTGCTGCACTTTTGGGCACAACTGATGAATGCTTGCTTTTTAACACGCACCATTTTTCTCATAACAGACAGAAGCTTCACTTCTAAGAACAAATCATCATCACTAGGACGGAGGGACCAACGATTCAGCACCAAAATTAAAGTTCAAAGCAGGTGAGGGCTCGGCTCGCCCACAATAAATGTGTGAAATAAATCACTATAAGCACTTTTCCATTTTTAATCAACCGTTTATGTTTTATGACAAGCTTGATTTTAATAAATATTTTTACTTTTAATAAAGCTTTAAAACTTCAATAGACTCTGTGGTTTTTGGTCAAGAGTGAATGAGCAAAAGGTTTTGCAATTTGCAAGCATGAGTCCGTGCCTCTGACACTTCTGGACTCTGACTCCGTACTCTTGTCCTGCGTTGGATAATCATCATTGGGGATCAATCATCAATGAATTCGGGAGCCACACTATCTAATCAGTAAGGAGATTGGGGGTTCTTAAAAGACTGATATCACTGAGGTATGTGGAAAGTCTACCTGCGCCTATTATAATTGATAAACAATGCACTATTTAGTGTCCATAGTTCTGTTTGTGCAGATTTGTCCCTGCAACAATAGTAGTATGGATTGTCCTCCTATCCAAACCAAAAGTAAAGTAGTACCTTATTCTTTCTTGGTGGTCATTCACCTTTTTATTGTTGGTAATTGTCAAAGCATAAACATTTAGAAGACTTGAAAAGACATTATGGACAATCCCAGAGGACTCCACTCAGTGCATAGAGCTATTGCTGACTAGAATGGGAGTTTCGTTTAACACCTTTTGCCAAATGTGCAATCTTAGTTAGCTACACAGACAGACTAATAAGAATAATCCAGTAATACCACAGGGAGTCATAGTCGAGGCAGGATAAGAATTTAGATACAGTCTACAAGAAGATCAAAGATGATTTAGAAAAAAATCGAATGAGGAAATCGCTAGGAAAAAATAGTTACTCTATATTAAAATTAAAACTTACCGGGGCCAGCAAAGGAGCCCTCGCCTGACCGATCCTGGCCTTGTTCAGCAGCAGCAGCCTCCTCCAATGTCCTATTGCCCCTGGGGGGAGCTGATGTACAACATGAAAGAAAGAAAGACCCGAAAACATGGATGATTGTTGTCAACCAAATCAAACATTACAAAAGAACAATAACAAAATATTTTGGCGAAATAGCAAATAGACAACTATTCCACGGGATATATTGACCTATCTCATGTGGTCTACTACGATATTAGTATTGCTTGATTTGCGGACCGTCGACTTGGAAAGTTATGTAACTCACTAAACAAAGTACTAAAAAGGTTTGCCTAGGACTGGCAGGCAGCAGTCTGCAGCACGCGAAGTGACAGACAAACTCCATTGTGATTGCAGATCAGCGACAACACTAAAAAGTTTCCTACTACATTAACCAGTCATTAAAATACTCAAACTATCAATCCACCACCACTATTTCTTCTTATTGCCAGGTGTACAAAGGAAGGACTGGACTTGAGTCTGTAGGGGCAGATTTACAAGCCCCTTGCGGCTCTTTTGCTCTGCTGTTGTGTGACTTTTGTGACGCAGCGGCAGAACAAAAGAGGCGCCATGGTGCGGCGTATATTAACAACGTGACGCATATGGGAGATGCATCACGTTGTAAAGCCCTGCGCCATCAGGGGGCGTTCCGGCGCAAGGTAGGGCGTTCCTGCGCAGGAACGCATCCTAAAAGTGGCTGAGGGAAATCTACAAGATTTCAATCAGTCACTTTTAGGACAATGATGCGTGACTCAAACCCTGCGCCTGCTTGAAGCAGAGGTACGGCTTGACGCAACATTGGGGAGATAGGGCACCCCAGAGCATTGCTGGAGCTGTGCCATCGTTGCGACGCAACTCCAGCAATGCGCCGCCTTTACGGCACAGATGCGTAACGCTTCGGTGACGTTTTGGGCCCATGGTGTGCCGCATTGTAAATACGGCGCACCATGGGTGGTGGTGGCATGGCGCACAATTACTGGAGCATCCCTGCTACTTTGCAGGGATGCGCCGGTAATTAAAAATCTGACCCTTAGTGTCTAGCATTACGCAGTTCTTTAAACTACACTCATACATAATTTCTCAGGCCAATGAAATGAACACAAAATCGAAAACAAATAAGCATAGTAGCAACGCTACTGAGAAGGAGAGCAGTGCACCTGAAATGCAGGGAAGATTTTGAAATATAATTTACCTACAATGTAATCAGCAGCATTATTGCTCTTGGTAAAAAACACAAATTTGCAATATAATAACACACAGAGCAGGAGAAAACAGAGTAGTGAAGAAATAGCTACTACTACTCACCAAGCCCGGGGATCTCGAGGCCGAGCAGGTTGATCAAGTCGCGTTCCCGGTCCAGGAGATCCGTCCAGCGGTGGGTGGCCTGGTTGTAGGTGCGCCGGACCCGAGAGTGTTGGTACATGGCCCGACACACCTTCTCCCACCGCTTCCGGCGCTCCCGGATCCCGTAGCCGCTAGCGATGTTGCCGCCTGCCATGATGGTCCTGGGGAGGCGGCGCTGGACATAAAACACTAGTGCGGCCACCTCCTCCGCGCTAAAGATCTCCCGGGCTGTGACTGTCTCCCCCTCAAACGCCCGCACGGGAGCCGGGCACGGGGTGCGGGACCCTTCCCCTTCTCATGCTGCTTCCCGGCTCCCTTTACCATGGTCTGGGCAGAAAGGAAGCTAAATATTAAAGAAGAAATAGAATAGGGAAGAAGAAAAGAAAAGAGTTTAGAAAAGTAGTTTAAAAATAAACAAAAGTAACAGAAAACACAAATATATAGAGCTAGAAAAATAGAGCGATAGATAATAAGTAAAATAGATTAAAAAAAAATTAAAACAAGCAAAGGATGGCAGAGATTGACAGAGGATACATAAAGCATGCCAAGAACCATAGCAATGAATGAAAAACAAGATGGCCATGCCCGTTCACGACCGCGTGGGTAAGTTCGCGCGAGATTTTCCTCGCGATCACACACAAACTTGTACTAGCGAGCCGCACACTTTGCGAGATTACACATAGCGCCCGGAAACGGAAATACGTCACGCAAACAAGATGGCCGCGCCCGTGAACGACCGTGAGGGTAACCTCGTGCCGTTGCGCTACAACCGGCTCGCTAAAACGCACAAAACCTTGCGAACTAACACGCCGCAAAAAAACGAATCGCATATTCGCACAAATTCGCGGATTCCGAATTCGATCTCGCGCAAATTCGCGCCCCGTGAATCCCGCGAAATTGCAGAAAAACAATTTTTGCAAAACTGAAAGCACTCAGCAGGTGCAAAAGTTCAACCTCATCATTAGTAACTATTCCCTGTAGTGCTTCCTGAGGGCCCCCTCCAGAGTTCAGTTGCCTACTTGAAACTATTCTATGACCCTGCTCTGACCCTCACAGCAGGCTCAGAGAATAGCTACAAGTAGGCCACAAAGGTCCTGTGAAAAAAAATTGCACTGCAACAGAAAGCAATTACAGATAAGGAAGCAGGTGCCAGGTGTGCTGCCTTTTCCCCCCATAATCTACAGTGATGAACCAGAGGGTGGCATTAATGTACCAGAGGGTGGCATGGGTGAACCAGAGGGTGGCAGTGGTGAAACAGAGTGTGCTGTGATGAACTAGACGTAGAAACAACATAGTCGCGACCGTTGCGACCCGACAAGTAAGTTTGCGTTTGCGAACTGGTACAAAACCCTTGCGAACTGGCAGAAACCCTTGCAAACACAAAAAAAAGAAAAAATCCGCAAATTTGCGAGAGTTCGTGGATTTTGCGGATTGCGAATTCGCAAAATTCGCCCATGCTTACTTTTAATTATCTCACTAGAATTTAGTCTGACATTGAACACGGGAGTCAGAAAAGATATCTTTACTTTGAAGACGCGGTGTCTGATCACAGCTAATACCAGAATGTCTTACTTCACCTATATCTGACCTGCTCGGAGAGAAAGACGTTTCTCTTGACACACCAAGCATGCGCGAGTTCACTAACCCTCAATGTGTGAGCAAACCAAGACATGCACAGGTTAGACTGACTTTATCACTGGATACACTTCTTCAAATTGAAAGACAAGCGGTACTAAATAAGACACCCGTTGTCTCTACCCTTCACTAACTACCACAACGAAGAACAGGACCAAAGCTCTTTCCTCTGGAATTCTCTCAGGTGAAGTGCGCGTCGTGATTGGAATACAAACACTAGAACGCTGCTAAGAGAATCGAGTTGGCAGACATCTTTGAATTTCAGCACTGCCAGCTCGTCCTCCAGTTTTTTCCCAGGCAATTGTTGAACTCCGAGGAAGAACTATCCTGAGTATCCTGACATCCGCACACGCACACAACCATCCACACACAATCAGCCAAGCGCCCTCCACGCACATCTTCAGCCAAGCCCCTTCCAGACTCACCGCCAGCCAAACGCCCCTACGTATAAATAAAACAACAACATCCCTGGCTCCTTCATGGCTTTCTGCTCCTCTGGGGGACAGATTAGGGACTATTGCCCTCATCAGGCTGTGGCAATTTGTTTTTTGGGGGGGGCAGAGACATTCGCATGTCCCTTTTGGGCAGCCCCCATCTCCATGAAAAAAAAACAATCCCTAGGGCCTAGTGGGCTTTCTGCCCCCGGGAGGCAGATCAGGGGCTATTTCCCCATCTGCCTCTGGGGGCAAAAAGACTGTGGGATTTTGGTGGGGGGGCATTGGCATGCCCATTTTGGGCAGCCCCTCCTAACTGCAGTGAAACACAATCCTTGGTATCTAGTGGTCTATCTGCCCCCGGGGGGTAGATTGGGAACTGCTGTCCCCATCTGCCTCCCAGGGGGGGGCAGAAAGACTGGAATTTTGTGTGGGGGGGAGAGGCAGGGTCAAAGGCATGCCGATATTGGGCAGTTCCAACCTTAAATTCTGTGGGGGAAATAAATCCTGGCCCCTATCTCCCCTACAGGTGGGGCTGAAAGACTGTAATTTTGCGGCAGGGGGTGGGGCATTGACATGCCCATCTAGGGCAGCTCCCACCCCAAATTCAAATTAGAAAAGAAATCCTTGGTATCTAGTGGACTTTCTGTCCCCAGGGGGGCAGATTGGGGGCTACTGCCCCCAGGCGGGGCAGAAAGTCTGAATTTACCTAAATCAATATGGGGGGAGCAAAGGCCCTCACCCAAGGGTCCGCACCTCTAACCTCCCTTGTGCCTAGTGGGTGGATCCCTGCTTGGGGATTGCCCTCCTGGGGTGATCCCCAAAGAGGGATCTACTAGGGAGGGGTACCATTGTAAAGGAGAAGAGATTCTCCTCTTGCCAAAGATACCTCTCCTGATTTTCGCCGTGCTAGGGGGGCCGAGATAGCCCCCTGAGCACGTACAAAGCGGAACTGAAATGAGACTCTTGGCTCATTTCAGTTGTGTTTTCACTGAAATTTACGTCAGCGCAACGTGCCTGCTGATCGTCATTTCAGGGAAACAAAACAAGCAGCCTCGGGAGCTGGAAAAGCTCTTCCCCAGCTCCTGGGGCTGTTGTGGGGAAAGGGAATCCCTCTGGTGCCCGCACCGGAGGAATTCCCTGTGCCATGTGATCGGAGGGCCAGGGGGCGTCCGACGATTATTAGCACTGGTGAGGAAAGGAGTTCAACAATAACGTCTTCTTTGTGCTTCCACTGTCTTATAAGAATTGTCCACTTTCTGCAGCTGTAGTATAAATAAATAAAAAAATATTTCTCCTCGTTGTGCCTCCCTTATGCTCCCCTGGGGAGGGCATACGTTTTTGGGGCTACTTCAGATTTACGATTTCTCGTAAATCAGGGGCAGTGTCAAAAAGCCATGGATGTTGCTGGGAACGCCCCCAGCAACATCCATTGCACGCCCCTTTACGCAGAAAACGATGTCAAAGGGAACAATATTTACAAGGCAGCATTGACCCAAAAAAGTGGCTTAGTGCTGCCTAATAAATTTGTAGCAGGCTCCTGCGCGAAGGAACATCACGAAAAGTGGTGCACTGGTAACGCAAGGTGCCTTATAAATGAGGCCCATAATCTTTTGAGGCATGTTACCCTTTTCTGCAGATATTTTAAGAACCTTCCTAACCATCAGCAAGAATCCAATTTAGTCCATTCTCTTCCCAATTCTCAGTCCTTCATGTGCTTCTTCTGTTTCAGTCAAGGAATAGACTCTGTATATCAATGCTGCCAACATATGGAAATCATATTGGTTCACCAAGGAACTTGTATCCACAGCCCACCTCTTAACCTTCAGTGCTCAAACTGAGGAAAGGGGGTTGGCCCCCCAAACAACACTTATGCTTTCTAGAGCCTAGGATCTATCCTAGAATAACCCTCAGAGAGGCCCTAAGATAGCAGGTCAAAAAGTATGAGCTACAATAGTGACCAATTTCCCACACCCATTCACCTAATCCCTGTATGTTGGCATGAGCACACTTACATCTCTGCTTTTTCACACTCAACTCTTGTTGGGCTGATTTCTAACTCCTAACTCTCAACTGACGTGTTGAAGCATGAAAAGTACATCAAGTGATATGTTTACTGCAGTGTCTACTTCTGTGGAGGAAGTAAGTCTCTTGTCTACAATGGCGTAACAAAACTTGAGGGGAAGCTTCCATACAAAGTAAATGCAGGGGCCCCCTACACTCTGGACACAGTCTAGAGCTCCCCAACCAGGGGCCTGCCCGGGGGCTTAAAGGAGCCTTACGTAACTTAAGCACCTCAGCACCACGGAGGCTTTGGGGCTTTTGTTACGCCACTTCTTGGTGTTGGTATCAATAATGCATCTCAGTGAAAATAGAAGGCCTAACACCATCAAAAGTAATGTGCTCTAGTTAACTCCCCATAAGTATGTCATGGCTTGTCAAAGGCACACAATACAGCTTCACATTCTTCCTGTACAGATCATTTCTGTAAGCAAGCTTGGAATCTCAGTTTTATACTCTAAGCACTTAGAGCCAGATGTACGACCATTCCATTTTGCAAATAGCAAATTGCGATGTTTTACGACTCCCAATTTGCAACTCGCAAAATGGAATGTACATCAGTGACTGAGACACTGTTTGCGATTCTCAAATGGGTCGCAAGGGACCTGCCTCGTTAACATTTATGTGGCAGGTTGCAATTTGCGGCCCATTGGGAATGGCCTGCAAACACAGGGATGGTGGCCTGCTGTGGACAGCAGATCCCCATGTCTGTGTTTGATTTTTCAATTCAGCTACTTTTTTCGTCAAATGCAGCCCGTTTTCCTCGAAGGAAAATGGGATGCTTTAAAAAAAATATTAACATTTCTCAAGGGCAGGCAGTTGTCCCTGCAAACCAACGCCTGGTCTTGAAAAATATTTTCGCATCTAGTCACAAAGGGGAAGGGTTCCCCTGAGGACTGAGGACCCCTCTCTATTTGCGAGTGGCTTACCACATACTTGAAGAAGGCGATAAACTGCGCGTGTTGTGTGACTGCAAATGCTGTTGCAAAACAATGGTACATACCATTCTGACTGCTATTAGGAAGGGACGCCCTTGGCACACCCCTTCCTAATAGCCACTCGTAAACACTATTTTGCAAGTCACCGGTCTGTACCTACCCCCACCTTTTTTTGTGGTCGCAAACGGGCTGATTTCCGAGTTGCGACTGCAAAAAATGGTTGTACATTTGGCCCTGTCTCTTAATTAGAACCTAATAATGAGAAACAGCAAGGTTAAAGATGCCTTGTTCATTGCTTTAAGATCTATTGCACACTTGTACTGTCTGTGTTACAGGTTTTTTACATTTTAAACTAATGATGTAAAGGGTAAATCTAGTCCTTAACCTTCTGTTTGATTTCTTGGCATTGTTTATTGTTGTGCTGGTTAGAAAAGGGTGGGTCGACCCTTCAACTTCTACTTGATTCCTGGACTGAGGGGTACACTTGCACGCTTTAGTAAAAGTTCAGCCAAGTCATTCACCTTCTGCATGATTCCGCAAACAAATTTATTGGCGTGCCCTCTAGCGAACAGGCAACCCAGTTTGTTACCTTCTATAGGATTACTTGACTGATTTTTGTTGTGCTCTTTAGTAAGGGGCAGGCCTGATCATTCACCTTTTGCATAATTGGGCTTATTGCTGTATCTTCAGTAAGTAAGCAGCACACCAAAGTCTTCTCACTGGAAATGGGAGTATCCATGCAGGCACAGAGGTATGGGTCCTTTACTGTGTGTTTTTCTCTGATCTCAGCAGGTGGAAGTTTCAGCCAAGGAACTGGTGGGGGAGGGCTTGGGACTGCAGGGATACAGGGGTTTAGGCCATGGCCCTGTCCAGTGGGAGTATAATTTTCTGCTCCTGTTATGCAGCAAAGTAGAGGATTGACTGTAAAGGCTTGAGTTTTGAATCACCACATTATTGAGAAACCGCAAGTCCCATGCCATCGGGTTCCCAATAGTATTCCCTACTAACTCTGAAAACCAAGAATAGATCAGGAAAATATCACCTCACAACAATCACTGATTATATTTTAGCTCACCTCAGTGGGCTACCATTTTCTCCAAACTTGAATTGGTGGAAGCATACCATGAACTTGAACTAGATGTGACCTTCAGACAGGTAACTACGGGGTATATCACCAACAAGTAGCGATATTTATCGCTAAATAGGCTTAGCGACATTTTTTTATCGCTGAGCATCGCCGGAATTTATCGATGAGATATCGTGCTATTAGCAACGTTTATCTCCAAAGCGATCAATTTTCCGGCGACAGCGGCGAAATGCGTGAATATCGCTGAAAATACAGCGATATTCGCGCATTAGCGATGAAATGCTCTCAGCCATGTTTTCCACCTCCGATTGGAGTACATAGCTAAGAACTGGTCTGGGCAGGTGTTAGTATTTGCAGATATTCATGCTTAGCGCAAATATTTCCATCGCTACGCCTGCCTTTCTAATAGGCGATAGTGATGTTAGAGACTGTTTTCAGTCGCTAACAGTTTGGGTACACCCACTTTGCATGTCATTAGCGATAAATATCGCTAACATGCAAAGCGGGCCCCAAACCGCTCGCTATCACCTAAAAGCTGTCGCTAACTGCTGTTAGCGACAGCTTGCTAATAGGGCGATAGAATTATCGCCGCTTATAGGCCGAAAATGGTCGCTAAAGCAGCAAAAATTCCGTATTGCCACCCTTGATAATATGCCCCTACCTTCTCAACAGAGCTGGGTCTGAGGTGGCACAAGAGCCTACATTTTAGAAGTGGGAGGTCACTATGTTGCATGCAAAATATCACATGGCAAATACATTGCATCTATTACATCTTGTGAGGTAGGTATATAATTACTGTTCTTAGCTCTTCTTATACCTTCCTCACAAAAAACAAAAGCTATTTAATTGCTTTCACTGTTCTAGTCCAATCTTAAACCCCATCTCCTTCTTCATTGAAAGCCTGAAATGTGATGTGATGTGAATGAGAGACTGTGTTAGTGTAGAAGAGTGTCTAAATGTTTTGTATGACCTAGTAGCTGTAGTGATTCTGAACAGAAATGGAGGTCCAATATACTTTTTTGTTTTGGAATGCATTTTTTTATTTTATTAAAGCGTCTGAGATTAATTGTATTTAGGCGTAGAACGTGGGGGCATATTAACAAGCCCTTATCTCCACCACAACGTCATTTTTAGTGATGTTGTGGTGGTGATAGGGGATTTGCCTTATTTACAAGGCAGAGTTAAGCCGCTAAACTGGCTTACGGCTGCCATGTAAATAAAGCACCCTTTGTACTTTGCGTGAAAGGGGAGAGTAATGGGTGTTGTGGTGGGAGTTCAACCACAACACCCATCGATTTTGATGATTCCCCATATTTACAAGGGTGGCGTAAATAGGAGGCAGCGTAAAAATTAAGACTAGGGAAAACCTTGTCTTAAACAGGTAAAACAAGGAGAAATGCTTTATTTCTCCTTGTTTTTGCTGTTTCCATTTGCGCCATGTTATGCAGCACACATAGAAACAGCAAAAGGCCATTGATTGTTTTTGTGCAGGAAAGTGACCCTTCTTGCACATAAACAATAAAGAAAATGACGTTTTGCAATTTCTATGTGTGCTTCATTAAGCAGCACGCATAAAGGTTATCCAATAGTGTTTATGTGCAGGAAGGGACACTTTCCTGCACATAAACAATCTTCCCCTCAACTCAGACACCCTTGCACTATGGTGCAAGAGTGCCTGCGTTGGCGCTAGGCTTCTAAATCTAGCGCCAACGCAGGGGGATACACAGGGCTGCACCATATTGTTGTCAATATGGTGCAGGCCTGGGTTTCTGAAGTGATGGAGCACGGCGTTAAGACAAGGAGGCTAACGCTGCGCCTTACCCCTTTATTGTAGATATGCCCCTTGGTTTCTATCCAAATGTATCTACAGATCCAAGGGGGTATTTTGTGTGAGAATACAGGTTTGAGATTATTTAGTGGATGATGGGGACCTACGAAATTCATGTGTGTAATAATACTTTGAGTATGGAATATGGTGTTTTAAGTTGTCTTTCAAAGTTTGATTATATCCAAGTGCAAGTTATGATATTGTTGCTTGCCTATTTTGTGTGTGAAAATGTGTTTGATTTTGCTCAGAGTGTATTGTGTATTGTGAGAGGGAAATAATGGATGTGGTAATATAGGTGGTGGTAATAGTGGAAAGGTAGTTGTTGTGGTTGTCATGGTAGTGGTGGTAATGGTAGCAGTTTTAATAGTTGTGGTTATGGTGGTGTTGTAAGTATGTTGGTGGAAGAAATTCTGATGATTGTAATATTAATGGTGTTAATTGTTGTTTTTAAGGGTCAGGAATGCTGGTGGTGTTAGTTGTAAAATCAAACACTGCTAGCCTCGAAGTTGTTATCGAATAAAGCCCACAATTCTTCTAACCTGACAAACACAGAATGGAAAGACCTGTAAAGGGGAAGAGTAGGTAAGAGAACAGAAAAGGCGAGTAGGAAAACAAAGGAGAGGAAAAAACATAGGAGAAGGGCACACTTTTGTGTAGCCAGAGTTTATATATTTATCACAAAATGCATTTTTTTTTCAAATAATCTTGATTTAAAAAAAATTCACCCTCATACTAGTAACAGTAATCTTTCAATTCAATTCAAATAAACTTTGTTACGTCAATAGACCATTAAAGTGCATATGCATAATAACATTTCATTAAAACAGTAAAAAAAATCCTTAAGAGCACAGGGTAGAACCCTCACAGCCATGTTTATAAATACCATCGTTTGGAGCCTGTGTCCCTTACATTATACAACAATAAATACAAATCTGAAATGTTAATAAGAACAAGTATGTTACATAGTATAAAAATTAGAAAAGGACTTAAAAAAACCTCAGAAAATGGAGATCATTAAAATGAAACGGATCCAGTTTAAACGTGAAAATATTCGCGTCTTTAACCTATACATTGGCATTAAAAAATGTTTTGCATAGACACCACATGGAAAGTAAAAAACAGGACACCGCAAATACAACAGGCAATTGTGTGTTGTATTTCAGCAGTCCCAATTCCACTGCCCAGTGCTGTGTGCTTAGGTTTCTGCATAGCTGAAGCAACCAGTGATACCTAGCTTTCCTGTAACCAGGGCAGGGTATGTGGTATCCTGTCTTCTCTGCAATACTGCATACCAGGCAACCTAAAGAATCTTTCTAAACTGGGATTCTGCACTGCACTCCTAAATTCTGTCTGACAACAGTTTTGTAGAAAGTTTTAACTGAAGCCTAGACCTTACCTGGGATTGTTATTCCCATTATCTGCCAGGGAGTTGCCGATGAGGAGTTCGGCGCCATTCATCCTTTCTGGAGCAGTGAGTGTATTAGTGATGGTCACATACTGAATCTTATGCGGCTTCAACAAATCCACCCTCCACCATGGCGACATTTCATGATCCGTATGGGCGCAGGATCCCTGGTAGAAATTTGGATTCTGGTTCCCATCGATGGCATTAATAGCGTGTCCAAGGTAACCAACAGATGCACTTTTTCCAGCAAGCAGGGTTGACATGGCTGCACGACCACGAAGAGCTACATTTTCTACTGAAAAAGAGAAAATATCAGATGAGAGCATGATCAACAGTAGATCATCAGTAGAATGTACAATGCATTATAAAGGCATCCTTGTTTCTTGTCTGAATGAGTAATATCAACAGCCCTTATCATGAAAGAAAGATTACTGCAAAGGCCTATATGACCATCATGCTACTGAGGGTCTATATGTCTAATTTTATAGTATTGTGTTTGTAGAAAAACATTTTATTTGTCTACAAGCACTACACTTTTTGAAACATTTATTGACCTTTGCATGATGAAATGACTGGATACATTGTTAATGCATTTCAGCTGACCCCATATCGGGTTTTGATTGGCCACATGTAAGTACAGCTTCCTTATAGTCACAGTAAGTATATGGTAATTGTGAAAAACTGGGTTGATGGTTGAGTTAACCCTGCTCATGCATCAGCCACTATTCCTGTTGGTGTGAACCAAAAAAGTCACAAAATTAACTGTGCTTAACCCTCTGGTAGCTTGGTACAAAACTAGTCAGACCTAACTAAGAGGCAATGTGCAGCACACAAACCGTAACAAAGTTAAAACACAACATAAGAAAATTGCCACACCAATTTAGTAAATAGAGTAAATTGTAATAAATTATTAAAAACCAAAACAACAAAAATCCAATCAGTAGAAACAAAGTCATGAATTTTTAAGGTTTAGGGTAAAAACTAGCACCTTGAAGATCAAAACTCCAACTGCGGACTTCTAGTCGCAGGAGACCGGGTCAAAATTGAAAAATATGGCTGTCTGCGATGGAGCGAAGGTTGAATAAAAGTATAGGCTTGGGCCCAGTCAGCGCTTACCTTCGAACTTAGAAGGAATTTCAGCAACAATTGTCTGAAAAGGTAAAGTTTCAGTGGGGCAAGGCTACAGGAGATGTCCAAGGAGGAAGCGTCATTATCTGGGAGCTGCTGGATAAAGTCGCGGTGAAGATTTCCATGTTCGGATTTAGGGCCTGATTTAGATCTTGACGGGACTACCATGATCACTCTGTGGTAGCGGTTACAAGTACTCCGTCGAGCCCGCCATTTTTAGATTTGGACTAGCTGATCAGCCATCTGCCTTAACAGACTGTTCTCTGTCGGTTAAGTGGCTCACCTCCTCGGACGCAACGGGCTGCTCTGCCGGCTAACAGTACTCCATCGCCATCAGGGTGGTGGATTTCACATTTCCGCGTGCAGGGTCTATTGCAAGACATATTCAATATTGTACTGTTCTTGAGCCTTTAGAATGAATGGTAGCATCACACACCTGATATGTTTGTGCTAATTGTTGTCACCTGCATACCTCCAAGCATCACATGGAGGCCTGGAGGACTGGTGGTGGTTATCACAGCCCCCCTATACCACTACATCCCTGGGAGGAGAAGGTCTTGCAGGTCCCATATCCTGAAGGGCTGATAGGAATCCCTGGTGGATTGGAGACTGGTAAATCATACTTTTTAATGTGTCACTAAGCATACATGTAGTGTATGCATTTAAATTAGCTGTTGCTAATGCATTTTGCTCTTTTTTTACATATACTATAGCAGCCTCATCGCTCATCTCAGCCTCCCACCCAGCCCAACTATCTACCCCAACTCATGTCCCTTCCTCAACCCAGTTCCTAACTCCCATCTCAATCCCAGGCACTTCTTCGCAGGCACCCACTCCAACAGACACAAGCAATACTATCACACACACACATAAACACAATCACACAAATAAACACCCATGAATGAATCTATAACAAAATATCGACTACAAAAATATCTACCTACCAAAATATCGAAACAAAAATATCGATTACATTAATATCGAGATCCTATCTCTAACAAGGTAAGTACAAAAATATCGATTTTTTTTAATCGATGTCAAAAATATCATTTTTTTAAAAATATAGTTTTTTTATTATTAAAAAACATGGAATATTGCCAAAATAATACTTATAAATGTAATAAACATAGTTAAAAATATATTATAATATTTAAAATTAATAAATAATGTAATAAAAACGAATAATAATAAAGATATAGTACATAGTATATACTTCATTAATAATACCTCTAATAAATTATTTTAATAACTTATAAATAAATGAAAATGTAATAAATTACAAATAAATGTATATACATCAAATAATAATATAAATAACAATTAATAAAAATGTAAAATAAATAAAAAAATGAAATACATTTTGGATTGCGTAAGGGTAAACATTACTATTCCCACTCCAGAGAGTGCAACAGTAGGGAAAGGTTTGGATAGCGTAGGGGTAACAATTACTATTCGAACTCCAGAGAGTGCAACAGTAGGGAAAGTGTTGGATAGCGTAGGGGTAAAAATTCCTATTTCCACTCCAGAGAGTGCAACAGTAGGGAAAGTGTTGGATAGCGTAGGGGTAACAATTACTATTCCCACTCTAGAGAGTGCAACAGTAGGGAAAGTGTTGGATAGCGTAGGGGTAAAAATTACTATTCCAACTCCAGAGAGTGCAACAGTAGGGAAAGTGTTGGATAGCGTAAGGGTAACAATTACTATTCCCACTCCAGAGAGTGCAACAGTAGAGAAAGTGTTGGATAGCGTAGGGGTAAAAAATACTATTCCAACTCCAGAGAGTGCAACAGTAGGGAAAGTGTTGGATAGCGTAGGGGTAACAATTACTATTCCCACTCCAGAGAGTGCAACAGTAGGGAAAGTGTTGGATAGCATAGGGGTAACAGTTACTATTCCAACTCCAGAGAGTGTAACAGTAGGGAAAGTGTTGGATAGCGTCGGGGTAAAAATTACAATTCCAACTCCAGAGAGTGCAACAGTAGGGAAAGTGTTGGATAGCATAGGGGTAACAATTACTATTCCCTCTCCAGAGAGTGCAACAGTAGGGAAAGTGTTGGATAGCGTAAGGGTAACAATTACTATTCCCACTCCAGAGAGTGCAACAGTAGGGAAAGTTTTGGATAGCGTATTGGTAACAATTAATATTCCCACTCCTGAGAGTGCAACAGTAGGGAAAGTGTTGGATAGCGTAGGGGTAAAAATTACTATTCCAACTCCAGAGAGTGCAACAGTAGGGAAAGTGTTGGATAGCGTAGGGGTAACAAATACTTTTCCCACTCCAGAGAGTGCAACAGTAGGGAAAGTGTTGGATAGCATAGGGGTAACAATTACTATTCCAACTCTAGAGTGTGCAACAGTAGGGAAAGTGTTGGATAGGGTAGGGGTAACAATTACTATTCCAACTCCAAAGAGTGCAACAGTAAGGAAAGTGTTGGATAGCGTAGGGGTAGCAATTCCTATTCCAACTCCAGAGCGTGCAACACTAGGGAAAGTGTTGGATAGCGTAGGGGTAACAATTACTATTCCAACTCCAGAGAGTGCAACAGTAGGGAAAGTGTTGGATAGCGTAGGGGTAAAATTAACATACTTATAAATAAATGTATTTTTTCAAATAATAAAAAACTTAACTAATAAATAAATATAAACCATTTACAAATACCAATACATAATTATTAAAAACATGATTATCAAAATATATTTAACTAAAACAATTAATAAAAAATACCATTTAATGATATTTAATTACCAATTATTAATTAATTAACAATTATATAATTAACAAAACAATTAATTAAAAAACATTTTACTTAATTACATTTAAATTACTTCCCACCCTATTCCCCTATAAACCCACAACCCGCTACAGAACATAATATTCATTAATCAAGTAATTAAAATAAATTACCCATTAATTAAAAATAATTACCAATTAATTAAAAATCATTTATAATTCCGACTAATTATTAATTACTTTAACATAAAATAAATGAATTCCCACCCTATTCCTCTATAAACCCACAACCCGCTACAGAACATAATTATCTATTAATCAATTAATTAAAATTAATTACCAATTAATTAAAAATAATTACCAATTAATTAAAAATAATTTATAATTCCTACTAATTATTAATTAATGTAAGATAATTAAATTACTTCCCACCCTATTCCCCTGTAAACCCACAACCCGCTACAGAACATGATTATCAATGAATCAATTAATTAAAATGAATTACCAATTAATTAAAAATAATTACCAATAATTTAAATTAATTTATAATTCCTACTAATTAATAAGTAATTTAACATAATTAAATTACTTCCCACCCTATTCCCCTATAAACCCACAACCCGCTACAGTACTAAAATACAAAATTACATAAAAATAAATTTAAAACATAATAAATACATAATAATATGCACAAAAATAATTTAAAAATCGATATTAGTAACATCGAAATTATTAACATTGATATTACTAACATCGATATTTAACACTTGAATATTACTAATATCGATATTAAATCTATCGATATTACTTACCTTCTATATTATATCCCTTCGATATTTAAACTTCGATATTATTGTATATAGATATTTAAATATCGATATTTTGTCTGCATACGCCCATGAACAACATACACACGCTATTGAAACTACACCCATAAGCACCACACCCACGACTATCACAACCACACCAACCACACACCCATCAAAACCAATACACTTACATAAAAGCACACCTACACACAAGACAACACCAACCAAAGGCAAACACATACACTCAGCATATGATCGATCACCAGCCATAAAAAACAGATTTAAACCTCTGCAACATACACCAGACCCACATGCAACTTGCAAACATACAGTCACAAGCACATCACCCGCTGCAGCTCCCTGTAACTCCAAAAGCCACTCCTCTACCATCACTCGTACCCTACCTCCTTTTCATTCATTCTTGTAATTTTTGCCATTGTTAGAAAATACATGTGAGACTTCTCTATTATTTTTATATATTTTTAATATTACAAATGAAATTTTAGTTAAGTGGTAATACAGGTGTGTTTATTTACACTTCATAAGTGGAAACATAAACACATATGCATTACACATAAGAATAAAATTCCATGTGCCCTACTCAAAGCTAAATGCTCTAGGAAATTGAAAAACCATGTGGCTCAGGTTGTCAATATTTTTTTGTCAGGATAACAGGGGGCAGAATTGTCCCGAGGATGTGGGTGCTAGGCTTGTTGGACAAGGCTTCGGTATTAGATTGGAAGGGGTGGGCATGGCCAAATGCGGGGATCGCTGTTATGCTGCAACAGATGAAGGGTGAACTCGACTCAGGTACTTAGAGGGTGGGCGCAAGAAATTGCTGATGGGCGGGTAAGTGGGGGGAGTGAGGCAAGCCGTTCAAAGGACGCTGGGCTTTTAAAGAAGGTGGTAATGTCCAGCTCACTGCTGTACTTTTATATGGAATATTAATTTTAAAAAGATCTAGAAGATCAAATATAGTATTATAAAAACGTGCAAATATGTATTTTAATTAAAGGTGTGTTGTGCATTGCTAGGTAAAAAGAGGATTATTGCTGGCACAGGCACCTGTACCAAGAAGACAAATGACTGAAAAAAGAGAATAAAATGCAGATGGAAACACTGAAAATGTGATGTAAAACACCTTGTTTGCAGTGTAATATTTATATAAAAAGAAAACATTTCTTCCATCAGTGTGCAAAAAACAATGTCAATGTCACTGTATATATTATTTATTTTTAGAATGTGACAGGGCACGTAAAGAGCATTTAAATGCTCTATTCCAGATTGATGGTTGTCTATAAAGGTATTTTATAAAAGATGTCACATACTGCAGAATGACACAGTTGCTACTCATTTAAAGACTACTAAGCATCTGTTTTGTGGTGAAAAATTCACAAACAAACAAGTTCTCAAAACTAAGTCACGGCATGTTGTCCGTGTATGTTGATGACAGCTCTGCAAAAAGTTATACAAAAAGTTACATACATGCAATTAAATGTTTCACTTGGGGGATGTGGAGGTGATCCTTTTAGCTTCGCAAGGAAATTAAGGCATTTTATTTGAAGGAGAACCACTAAATATACTCCAATACACTATTATATAAATATTACAAATAAAAAAACACAATTGATGATGTTTCATACGAAGGTATGAATTATACCATGGAACACATTGCATGACATTTCTCTTTCCATATATTCACCAACCACAACTAATAAATATAACACATCATGCCAAGCTATATGTTCAAATAGTATATTGTTGTATCAGTCAAATCCTATGTTTGTGTTTTACATTCAGACAGCAATACATCATCAATCATTAAATGTGCTTGTTTATGAAAATGTACATTGTCATCGAAGAGTAATGTTACCTTTGTATCCCGCAGAGCTGCTGAAGATCACAGCACAGACACAAACCAATGCAAGGAGCACTTTCATTCTGGAAGAAGAAAAAAGTCTGCTCAGCCAAATGTAAAGTATTGAAACCCTTTGAGGAACTCTACAATATGCACTATGTACACGTAGTATAACATATCTCTGAAGTATAATGAGGTACTGCAGCATCGCATCACATAAGGCACATTGTGACATTTAATATGGGACTCTGTAGCTGGGTATAGGTGCTCTTTGGAAATGTTAAATAAGTCTCAATCTCAGATTAAGGAAAATAAACTCATATTCCAACAACTGTCATCCCAATACAGTGCTGGTAGAAAACATCCCCAGCTGAGCAGCCACCCTGGACATCATTCCCACATTCACCCGGATGGACTGAACCAATGGTGATAAACAGCTATTAGTCATTACTATATTTCAAAATAAGTAAGCTGCGTGACCAGGGCTGGACTGGGATTGCAGACCAGCCCCGGCAATTGAGTCTGACCGTGCAGGGATTGGCGATAATGCTTTTGTTACAAGGGGCCGATTTTGCAGCACTGCTACAATACCGGCCCACAACAACAACAAGCATTTGCAATGCAATAGGTCTCGCATTTATGAGAGTTTGAGCTATTGGCATTGTAAATGACAATGCCTTTTATTTAGATGTTGTTTTTTAAAACAGATAAATAAAAGGCATTGTCATTTACAATGCCAATAGCTTAAACTCCCGCAAATGCAACACCTATTGTATTGCAAGTGCGGAGAGAGCATGTCTGCCTGCGCTATTTGAGAAAATAGTGCTCAGAGGCTGTAATTAAAGCTAACCGAGCAACAACACACGTAACAGGGGGTGTTGCCAAGGGAGGTTACAAAATGAGACAAGGTGGTATTAAGGAGAGACTACTAAGCCTTTTGACCAATGAACAGTCACAGTTTACAGTGGACAATGACACAAGCCAATAACAAATTTGGGCATAGAGTGGGTGGAGCTTCAAGCCCCTACCTCAATACAGCATGCCTCGCAAAGCAGCACATGCGCTGCCCAAGCTTGACCTAAAAATGGCCACCACCGGTACAAAACCGGCCCCCACCCTTCCTCTTCCGGCCCACCGGGGAAACACCTGGTTCCCACTACGTCCAGTCTGGCCCTATGTGTGATCCATATCTTATTTAGAGAGAAGTCAGTGCTGTAATAAAGACAACCTGATGGATGAAAGTAGTGTTCCTATTATCTCCAACACTTTTCAACTTCTGTTTTATCGCATGCATGAGAATCGTATGATTGAAGCCTTCCTGGACACACTGAACATACCAATACCTTCATACTTAACACACATTAAACAATGGTTAGAGCCGAGGTGTGTTTCAACTTGCAGCAGCAAAGTTATGGATAGAAAAGCTTGACTTAATCTTATCCGCTTGGAAATCCCCCCGTGACCCCTTGCTACGCCACTCCCTCTAGTTGCATTCCATTCCATCCTTACTTAGCTTAGCTTCGAAGCCATAAATCAGCCATGTGCAAACCTGTATTGGTCCCACCCACAAAAGCAACAGTTCACACCAAATCACGACACCATGGAGATGCGGTCACATTCCAGTGCTGCAGTTACTCCTTCAACCACCCATTGGCTGTGTTTTTTGCTTTTCACTCTTCTGTGCGTCGCTGCCTTTTGGCCAGGTTTAAAGCATAACATACCTCGTGCATAGGTATATGATTTTACAGTCACACTCAAAGACGTACACACACACACAATATCGAAATGTAGTATACACTCACACACAAAGCTAAAGTTAACAGACCCACAAAGCCAAAAACACCCTCAGACACCCAGCCTTAGAGAAGCACAGAGGCACACAGGCGGACATTGGTCTCTCATCGCGTCCCCTGTCCACCTACGGTCACTGCGGGTCATGTCTGACTATCCATGAAGATAGGCAGTGAGGCACGTGCTGCTGTACAAAAATCCATAAATACATCCATACAGCATGTTTAGGTCTCACCTCGCGGCAGAGTCCCGGTGGGCTCCTGAGACAGGTTCTTCAGCCTGGTGTCGACTCTCCTGCTCTCACGAGATGTCGAGAACCGCGAGGGTCCCTCGGCTTTGCATGTGACTGTTCAGTAGCCACGCCCGCAGTGCTTCGAAGACCAGTGGGTGAACCCCGGCGAGGGGAAGTCCCGAGGAAGGGTTGGAGCTGACCCCTTCCTTCCTTCCTTCGATTCAGAGAAGTGTCACTGAGATAACCGTGGAGGTCTTCGAAAATGAACGACACAAACACCCATGCAAACGTGAAGACGAGCACAATTCCCATGCCATTCATTCTATACTTATTTCCGTTTTGATGCTTATAGTAAAGGTCTTTGCTATGCATTCTAATGTATCAATGTGACATGGTTCGTCATATTAGCTGAACCCAAAGACACACACTCGACGACACACCACAGTCATATGGACAAACGTGAAAACATAAACAAGCAATTACACGCAAAACATATACACTACCACACTCAGACCTACACACAATCATATACACATATGCATGCTACCACCCTTAATCATATATGCATAAATAACTAAGGCATGTGCACATATATACACAACAGTCATACTTGAATTTCAGCTTAAACGTATACATATACCCACAGCTTTGCAACTACACACAGACACAAGCAATGCACTGAAACATACACATCCACTATCACTCTCAAATATTACAAATACACATGTACACACACACGAACACACTCAGTCAGTTATACATATGCAAGCGAGGGCACAAATATATACACAGTCGCTCCCAAACAAAGAAATATACACATGTGCTCGCTACAATCCGAGAAATACACACATGCCACTGCATACAGACATGTACACAACTATCTTAAAATACATTCATCATACTCGAGCAGAAGCTCCTATAAGCAATTCAAACACACACACACAGCCAGATACAAGCATGCCATCATGCTCAAAAACAGGGAAAGCGAATTTGAGGCGGATTGGGTGATCAATAGTGCATACAACACAACCTGGAAGAGATATGATCTTGCTTAAACTTCAAATGAAATCAAAATTTGATATAGTGGTATAAATGCTAAAAACGTTTTGTAATTACTAAAATTCAAAGGACAAGATCAAAAGAGCTGAGTCTTGACAGCTTCCCAGAAAGCAAAGAGTTCAGCTATACCTTTTCAAATATTCAGAGATGGCACCAAATTCTGATTTAGGAACCACTGTGGAGCTTAAAAAGGAACAGTGAGGTCACTGCTAAACAATGCAGGTGTGGAGGCTGGAAGAGCTTTTGGATGTTAGCTTGGAGTTACCTCCCAACCATGCTCTGTCACTGTCAACCTTTCAGCCAGTCACAGCACAGGCAATGGCTGCTCTATTTTCCTGCAATATTAAATGGCAGAATTTACACATTAATGTCACATGACAATTAGAGGATTGAATAACCTGATTCACCTGATAGTCCATGGCAAGTGTCTTGTCAAAAATGGCTCCCAGCGTTGTTACTTTCTTTTTGCCTTGATTCCCAGTGCCACCTACCCAGTGCTTAATTTGAGCCCGTGGTTGCCAGTGGGGCCCACTGGCACTCATTTTTGTGCACTGGGCTCTTATTTTCCCGCAGCAGACTTTTACCAAGAACAAGAGAGGAAAACACACAAAGTGGAAAGACGTAGGAAGAGCAGGATGAAAAACCTTCACAAAGGGAGAAAACGGGAACCTCAAGAGTGAGATAAACGGACAGGGACTGCCTGCTGGTGGAGAGTGTTCAAGAGTACACCGCCTTGGTATTTGGCGCACCGACATTTAATAGCACCAGCCACAGGCGTCTGAGCAGAGCTTTGAGCATCAGCACCCCTTCTTTTACAAATTAAGCACTGCACCTACCCAAACAAGCATGATGTCCAAAGCTCCAATGTTTATAGTGTGATTTCCAGAGCTCCCACTTTTTAGCCCGTGACCTGTGCCGACAAATACAATATCTGTTTTAGAGGCATTTAGATTCCTCCAACTCTGATGAACCATTTCTTCTTGTAGCCAGCTTCTCTGCTCCCTTCCTCCCAGCATCTGTGATAGCCAGAACATCCGAACACACCTGTGTATCATTCGGCATAGTTTTGCAAGCTGATTCAGGATTACCCACAATTGATAGCGAGGGTGGACATAAATTTTGAAAAGGATAAGTGAAAGACTCGCATGTCGCCCATTCATCCCTGAGGAATTGAGAACTGCAGGGTCAGCAGTCCAGTCTGTAATGTGACACCACTTCCTGAACGAGGTCACACAACAGGAAGAGGAGCAAGGACAAGGGATGAGTTGGGACTGGCAAGGAAGGATGCATGAACAGGATCAGCTCCAGACTGTCGCGCAAAGAAAGACATTGAGGAACGACTGGCAGGGATTTCCCAAGCAGGAACTCAACAGACACAACCCATGAGGTAGCCCCAATGCACTGTAATGGTGCTTAAATCGTCAATAACTGCCACACTTTCCTTACATCAATCAAACAAAAATTCAACCATCAAGAAAGGTACCTATCATTCTTGCCCCCAACCTTACATCAATAAAGCCAGGTCACCCCATGCTCTACATTCAATATTTTAGTGTAGGGATTGATCAGAGTTGTCTCTGTACCTCTCTTAGAGCAGAATAAAGCATAAAAAAGTGATAGATGGAATGCTTGAATTAATCTGAACCACTGGTTATTACAGGGGCTGCATCCCAATCCATTATTATTTTGCACACCATGCCACCTCAGTTTAGTACCAGCTACATCCAAATCAGTCTTGACCCTGCTCCACTGGGAACAGTCCAGCCCGAACTGCCAAGCAAGTCCTTCCGGAACTGGAACACAAACAACCCAGGACCCGTTTTGCCCTAGTTATGGGCTCATCGGCCGGGTATTTATTTATTTTATTTTATTTATTTATTTTATTTTTGGTATTTGATAGAGCGCGAACAATTGCCCGTAGGCGTCTTGGTGCTGTTACTAATGCAAACTTCTCCACTACTGAGCTTCTGGTAATTACTGATTAAACAACCAGGTTTTCAGTTGTTTTCGGAATGACTTGAGAGTGGGGCTGGTCCTGATAGACTGGGTGAGTGTGTTCCATAATTTTGGTGCAGCAGCCAAAAAACGGCGATCCCCCCAATTGACCAACTTAGTGCGAGGCACCACCAATTCGTTAAGATTGGAGGAGCGGAGTGGTCTTGAGGGACTGTATGGAATTAACTGGTCTCTCAAAAATTGAGGTGCTTGTTGATGTAGTGATTTATAGACTATGCATAGGGTCCTAAATTTGATACGGTTTCCAATGGGGAGCCAGTGATAACTTCTGATGGTATCGGCTATGAGTTTATACCTGGGAATTCCCGGGAGAAGTCTGGCCGCCGCATTCTGTACCGTCTGCATTTTCTTAATGACCCTGATCTGGGCATTGGCGAACAGGCCATTGCAATAATCTAACGCAGAGAATACTAAGGAGCTTACCAGGGTTCTGCCTGCACTCGTCGGTAGAAAAGGGAGGATTTTTCTCACCAGGCGTAGTTTGTAAAAAGCTGTAGCAGCGGTCTGATTGGCATGGGCAACAAAATTAAGGTTGTTATCAAAGATAACACCCAAGTTCCTCACCTTGGAAGTTGGTGTTGGCAGGGTTCCGCTTGGCTCCAGTGACACAGTGTGCACTGGGCATACCTGTCACACTTAAAGTGACAAACTAAAGTATACAAAAAGTGATGGATGGAATGCTTGAATTAACCTCAGCCACTGGTAGTTACTCAGGCTGCTTCCCAATCCTACCGTAGAGTTTGGGGCAGCGCGGTACCAGTGTTTGCTGGGTCACCCGGTGTTCAGGCCGTGGAGGACACTAGCGCCATACCTGCGAGTGGGCCGGGAGCCAGGGGTCCTGGTTCTGGGCATGGTCCAGGTGCGCGAGTGTAATATCATAAAATGATGTCTGCAACCGGTGATTGTATATGATTCTTTATTGAATGACGAAGCGCCGGGGATACACAACTGAATCCTTGAAACGGTCGGCGCCAATGAAAGAATGATGGTCGCCTTCCGTTTCCGTTTCCCTTGCTTCCTGTTCCGCCTAGCGGAACACTAGTGCGCTAACGCTAGAGCGTTACCACATATCTCCCCCCTTTGCTACAAATTGAAACAACAATTAAAAGTTCTTACTTCCAGTCCATGTTAAAGTCCTTAAACCTCTCGGGTGTCTTCACTTCTCTTCCCACTCTGGTTCTCACCTTCATTGCTCCCTCTCTGCACTCTTGTTCTATGCCTTCTTCACCTTGATTACCACTCTTGTCTGCCATATCCTTATTCCTCTCTCCCTTCCGTTCGCTCCGCTGTCCTTCTTGCTTTCCTGCGCCTTTATTATCCTCGGTTACTTCCTGCTGTCCTTCTTCTACGTTCACATTACTTTCTCTGCTACTTTCTTCTCCTCCATCTTCTTCGACATACTCTGGACCATCTTCCCCTACACATTCCTCCTTGATTGTCCTGCTGCACTTTGCCATCCTGTCCTGCGACCATACCTTTCCGTCGCTCAGCAAAGCCGATCGGTCGTACGGTTCCAAAACTTGTAATGGTGGCGAGAACTTGCTCTCACCCTTCTTCTTGTGGACTGCTAGTTTGACTCTTACCCAGTCCCCTTTCTCTAACTCCGCTCTCTTTACTTTGTGGTTCTTATTGAAGTGTGTCGTATAGATCTCCTGTGCCCTTTCCAGGTTCCTTTTTACCACTGCTGGAGACCACTTGCTCTGTATCACTAACTTCCTCCACGCCAGGTTGTCCTTTGTGAACGCTTCTCTCCCCCTCAAAACCTTGAAGGGGCTGTACCCGGTGCTGCCCGGCGTAATCCGGTATGCCCAGACCATTTTTTCCAGCTCCTTCTCCCAATCTAATCCGTCGTTGATGGCGGCTTGGATGGTTCCCATGATCACGCGGTTAAACCGCTCCACTTGGCCATTTCCTGCGGGATGGTAGATGGGTGGGTGCTTCACTTCTATCCCATTCCTTTCGGTGAAGGTTGTCCATTTTGTCGAAGTGAACTGAGGACCATTATCACTAATGATGATCTTCGGAATACCTTCTCTTAGGAATGTGGACTGCAGGAAGTTCACCACCGCCTCCGTGTCCATGTTTTCTCTTATTTCAATTTCCGGCCATTTGGAGAATTTGTCCACCAAAGCTACAACATATTTCTGAGTACCTGCTTTGTTTAGGACTGGTCCTAAAATGTCCACTGATAGCATTTCCCACGGTCCATCTGGTATGGGGAATTTTCCAAGAGGTGGTCTGATTAGATTTTGAGATTTGTCTGCCTTGGCACAAGATTCGCACTGTCTCACGTGCCTTTCAACCTGCATATCAATGGCCGGCCACCAATAAGCTTGCCTGGCCAGGGCTTTGGTCTTGGTGATGCCCTGGTGTCCTTCGTGTAGTAAGGCCATCAGATGTTCCAGTACGCCCTTAGGGGGTATCACCTTGTCACCTCTCATCATGAAGATTGAGTCCTCGGCCAGCGATAGTTCCTCTCTGACTTCCCAGTACCTTCGGAGCTCTTCTCTTAGATGTCTTTTCTCTGGCCATCCGTGGACAACATAGCCTCTGATGGCTTCCAAATCAGTATCTTCTTTGTACGCCTCCTCCCACTCTTGCTTACTTATTGCTTTTTCCGCTTCTTCGATAGTGGCGACCACATAGCCTTCCCATTCTCGGTCTTCTTGGTCATTCCCAGCTTCCATGGCTGCTGCCCTGCTCAAAAAGTCCGCTACTTTGTTTTGTGGCCCGGGGATGTGTTCCACGTCGTACATAAAGTCTAACAGGCGCAGAGTCATTTTTGCAATCCTAGGCGTGGCATGCGCATGGCCACTTGATGTCAAAACTCGGACTAAGGGCTTGTGATCAGTTCTTACTAAGAATCTCGCTCCCCACAGGTACTGACGGAATCTCTCCATGGCCCACACTGCCGCTAGCATCTCCTTTTCCACCACGCTGAACTTTTCTTCGTTGGGGGCTAAGGATCTGGATGCGAAGCTGACAGTGTGCATCTCCCCCTTTTCAGTTTTCTGCATTAGGACTGCCCCCAGTCCTCGGTCACTTGCGTCCGTCGTGAGGATTGACTCTGCTTGGGGATCGAATCCCTGGAGTGGGATGGTAGCACTCATCTCTCTCTTTAGCGTTTCGAACTCTTCATGTTCTGCCTGACCCCACTGGAATCTATTCTTCTCTTTGAGCAGCTGTCGAAGGTGGTGCGTCTTGGAAGCGAATTGTGGCACAAACTTGCTGTAGTATTCGGCCATTCCTAAGAATGACCGAACGTCCTCCTTCTTGCACGGGGTGGGCGCTTCTTGAATGGCCTTCATGTTGGCAGTTTTGGGCCTGATCCCGTCTTCACTTATTTCGTGGCCTAGATAGGTGACTGATTTCACTCCCAATCTACATTTCGACCATTCGGCTGTCAGCCCGTTGTCCTGTAGAATCTTGAACACTTTGTGGAGCTTCTCATTGTGGTCGTGCATGGACTTCCCCATGACAAGGATATCATCTTGAAAGAATTGAACATCGACGACTCCTTTCAGCAATTTGTGCATCATCTTTTGGAAGACCGCGGCTGCTGAAGCTAACCCAAACGGCATCCTTAAGAATTCATAACACCCGAATGGTGTGATGAAGGAGGTGAGGTGTGTACAGGAGGGGTGTAGCTTGACCTGATGGTAGGCCGACGACAGATCCACCGTTGAAAACCATTTGATGTTCTTGGTCTTCGACAACATCTTGTTTATGCGTGGTAGGGGGAATTTGTCGACGAGTATATTTTTGTTCAATTCCCTCAGGTCCACGCATAGCCTGACTTTGCCGTTGGGTTTTTGAGCTACCACCAAGGGAGAAAGCCACTCTGCACTTTCTATGGCTCTTATCACCCCTTCTTTCTCAAGTCTGTCCAGCTCCTGTTGTACTGCTTCTCTGCTCCTGAATGGGATGTTCCTCACTTTGTGCACCACTGGCGTTGCTCCTTCCTTCAGCTTGATTAGGTGCTTGTATCTCGCCAACTCCCCAATTTGTCCATTAAATACTCTAGGGTACGCCCTCTTCCAAGACTCCACGTCGTCTCTCTTCTCCATGTCCATTAGCAGGATTTTCTCGATTCCTCCCGGATTCAACTGGATCCCCAAGGCACCCTGGTCTCTCCAGCTCAGCACCGATGGGCCTTTCTCTGCTATGTACAGTTTGCACACAGCTTGGCGGTCCCTGAACTCGAACGTCAAAGGACAGTACCCCAACATTGGGATCTTTTGTCCGGTGTATGTGACTGGACGCAAGTCCATGGGACATAGTCTTTCTCCATGTGTGGACACAAATTTGTCTTCCCATACCTTCCTCTGAATTATTGAGATGGGAGCTCCACTGTCCGCTATCATCTCCAACGGTATTCCTCCGATGTGCATGTCTAATCGGGGCTTGTCATTTCCTGAGTCGTCCATCTCCAATACCTGGACATCTATGTACAGGATTTCCTCCTGGTCATCCGTTTCTTCAGACTCGTTGGTGTCGTCTTGCTGCTCTCGGTCAACGAACTTCACTGTAGCTCCTTTCGGTTTTCGGCGACACACTTTCTCGTAATGACCAAATATTCTGCAAAACGAGCACTTTGCCCGGAACGCCGGGCATGCCTTGTCATTCCCCAGATGGTTGACGCTCCCACATCGGTAGCAGCTCGGACGTCCTCCCTTATTTCCTCTCTGGTCTGTGGGATTGGTGGACTTCTGCTTCCTGCCATCTGGATGTTTCAGCGGCTCCTTTTGCTTAGGGCGGTCCCCTCTCTGTCGTGTCGATATCTGGCACACCGACTGCGTACCTCCTGTTTCTTTCTTTGCTGCTTGGGCGCAGCGTTTTGACAGTTCAGCTTTCTTGACCATGGCCCAGATTTCTTTGAGCGGGGCATCTCCGTTCACCCATAGTTTTTCCTGGACATGGGCGCTCGACGTGTGCATGATGATTTGGTCTCGGATTAGATCGTCGTGTAGTGCGCCGAATTTGCATGAGATGGCAAGTTTTTGCAGGGCAACCACATATTCATCGACCGTCTCGTTGCTCTTTTGCTTCCTTTGGAAAAAGTTGTACCGGTCTATCGCGACACACACTACAGGCCGGAAGTGCGCATCTAGGTCGGCTATGGCGTGGTTGAAGACATCAGTGTCTCCGGCATCTCTTTCCACCTTCACGATGGTGTCGTAGATCCTGATCCCTTCCGGGCCTAGGTTGTGTAGCAGGATTTTTTTCCTTCTTTTGCTGGAGTATGGGGCGCCTGCCTCTTCCTCTAGCGCGTCGAGGTAGTTAAGGAAATACCTTTTCCAGTCCTCCCAAAGCCTCTCCGGTTCCCCTGGATTGGTTAGGAACGGTACTAGTTGCGTGAGGGATGACGAGTGCACCGCCATTCTTCCCGCTCTGTTCCTGGACGGTTGGACAGAGACTGTCTTCCCTTGGGGGCTGCCTGGAGTGTTCTGCTTGGTTGGGTCCCCCTCTTCAGGGTCACTCTCGCTATCTTCTCTTAGCTGAGCTTGGGAAGGGGTGGGTAGTGTCAGCGCCTCTGCTCCTCCTACCGCGTGGGCGTCAGTTATCCCTTCAGAGCGAGCGGTGGATGACTCCCCTCTGCCCTCTCTCTGTTCCGCCAGCTTGCCTGGCAGGTCGTATTCTCCTTGGGGCGAAGTTCCCACTGCTCTTCAGGTCACCCCCTGTTTGCGCGGGCACTGTCGCTATGCTCACTCGCTCGAGCTGCTGTGGTGCCCGGTGCCCAGGGCGCTCGCAGGCCTACCTCCACTGCCTGAACATCCAGTGTACCTCAGGCTGGGGTGCACTCCTCAAGTTGTCAGGTGTAGCCCTCTGCCACGCTCCGTCCTTATGTGGTCTGCCTCTGTTGCCAGCACGCTCGATTCCTCGACTTCTATTGCTATTTTGCAATATGTCCAGGGGTTCTGTGTCAAAACGGAAGCCTCGTCGCCATTGTAATATCATAAAATGATGTCTGCAACCGGTGATTGTATATGATTCTTTATTGAATGACGGAGCGCCGGGGATACACAACTGAATCCTTGAAACGGTCGGCGCCAATGAAAGAATGATGGTCGCCTTCCGTTTCCGTTTCCCTTGCTTCCTGTTCCGCCTAGAGCGTTACCACAGCGAGCAGCGTGCCCACTGTGTAGCCCACTGCACAGCAGTGCTGCAGCCTCCATCAAGTCGGCCCTGAGAGGAGGGAGGTGAGGTGAGAGGCAGCGGGTGGGTCTAGGAGGAAGTCGGAAGAACAGCTCAGCAATCAGGAGAGGGGATTTGTCGGTAGATGGGAAAAACAGGCGACAAGAAAAGCGCAAGAGCAAAAGCACAAGAATTAAGCAGCAGAATTGGCACAAGAATTAAGCAAAAAGAATAGAGCAGTGAGACAAAAATCAAGAATTAAGCAGCAGAATTGCTACAAAAATTAAGCAAAAAGAACAGTGCAGTGAGACAGAAAGCAAGAATTTGGCAGCAGAATTTTCACAGAATGGAACAAAGAGAATAGCGAAGGGAGACAAACAGCAAAATAGTTAGGCAGCAGAATTAGCGAAGCAGCGGTGAGGGCTGGTAGCACAAGGCAGGCATGGGTCTGGGACTTCAACAGAGATGACATACATGATGCTTTCAAAATGTAATCAATCAGTCAGAAGGTTATAGCCGTCCTTTACCCGCAATGCAGAAGAATCTTATCTTATGCGGATGTATATAGCACATAGCTACACTAAGACTTCTTGGAGCTAAGTGAGTCATGTGCATCCTCAATCGTCTAAAACTGGAACCTAAGGTGAGATATTGAAGATAAAGCCATGTTTTGGTCATCTTCCTGAACTTAATCTCATTAGGCTCAGTTTTTAATTCCCTTGACAAAGAATTCCATAGTTTGGGGGACAGAAAGGAGAATGATCTGCCACTCCAGCTGAATCGGTGAACACGCCGCACCATCACAAGACCAATATTCAAGGATCTTAAATTCTTATTGGGAACATAGGGCCATATTATCAAGAAAGGGCGATACATTATCGCCGCTGATTTTGGAAACCCAATATACAAAGAGTTGCCGTGGACCTGATGGGAACGAATGAGTGCCTGGACCATGATTCTCCTAGATTGTGAGGGAATTAAGTCTAAGACTTTCCGTATAGTTCTTAGCATAGCAAAGAAGGATGTGGTCAGTCTATTAACTTGAATATCAATTGTTACAATGATCTCCTAGACAAAAATGGTGATTTAAAAAGGTCATTATGGTGGAGGTCTTCTCTGCTGTTATGTACCCCAATTTACCACAATCTAGGTCTAGGTAGCTACACAATCTTTTACCTACATTTTTCCTACCTTGCTCTGCATAACGGTTCTAGCACTGGCCTTTTACCCAGTTATGTGCAGAATAAATGTCGATCAGTTTTCTTGAAACTAGCCTCATTTATTATGCATGAGGATTCTTAGAAAAGTATCTGCACATGATGCACATAACAGGATTAACATACTCTGTATAAAAGTCATGGTCATCTTCATTATGAGCCGAAAGAACTACTTTGCATAATTTACGCTCATTTACATAATCGTACTCACAACGTATTGATTGTGTAAGGAACCCCAAGTATGTATTTATGGTATAAAAGAACCATAGCATCACTAGATAGACAGAGGAGAAGCTTCCGTGGTGACACAAGACACTGCGGTCCTGGCCTACCGAAGCTGCAGCACGCATTGGTCTGACATCCCTTGGGAGTGTGTCCAACTCGAGACCAAGACTTGGTCCTTCATTCTCTCCCAGCAGGTAATGGGATTGGTTCTTTCCTAGGGGATTCTTGGCTTTAAACCCACATACATGCTAGTTACACTTAGGTACACTGAGGTAGGTTTAGCATCGTAGGAGTATGCTTGATTACTGCCATGTACATATATGCCTGCAAATATTCCCTGTTTTAGCACCATGGTAGAATTCTACCTTTTATTTACTCTGTTAGTGCTTGAAATCCTAAACATTTGCTTCTGTCTAATGATTGCAGCAGTACACATGTTTTATACTAGAATTGCGCTTGTTCAATAAATGCTTATTGAAATGTCCCCATCGTTTATTATGTGTATCTCTCTGAGACTAAGGAAGTACGATTGACTGAGCGTAAAGTACTGTACTGTTTCCACGATCCCTGGATGGATCAAGGGAGGTCATGTTCGATAGTTGCCAGAAACTTTAGTGGGGGTTTGATAGACAAATTTTCATTGATTTGACAAAAGACACCAGCCATAATTCATAACACCATGAAAATCCAGGAGTACAATGAAAGATTAGTGCGACTCAACCTACAAATACGAATGAATAAAAAGCAGCATACATTTGGACATTCCCTTTTTAGATTAAGCCAATCCCCCAAACCATTTCCCCCAAACCCTACGATACTTCTTCGGACACCCATGTGCTTCATACATGTTTTTTTCCTGCGTGGCACACCAATCGACCCCAGTCTGCCTGCAACCAACACTTGGGGGGATCAGGGCATTTCCAGGAGGCCGCAATGTCCCCTTTAGCCACCGCCATTGCTGTAGTGAAAAACAACTTCTCGTTCCTAGACCCAGCCCGTCCATAATACCCAGGATCGTGTGTTTTAGATTATTGGGAACTTCCCGCCCCAATATCTCGATGAGTTCCTCTTCAATGTCCACCCAGTACTTCGCCAAGCAAAGACACGCCCATACCATGTGGAGAAAATCAGCTCCTTTGTGGCCGCACCCAGTGCAAGCGGAGGTCGGGCTAAATCCTGCTTGATGAAGGCACACCTGGGTGAGGTAAGCTGCATGCAAATAGTAGAGCTGTACCATACGTAGCCTGGCGGAGGCGGTGTCCGTCCTAGGGGCCATAAGGGCATCGCACCAATCTTCCTCCTCCAGAGCACCCACCCACTCCTCCCATTGAGCACGTAATCGATCTAGGGAAGTAGGGGTGTTATTGATCAGTGTTCGGTAGATGCCACCCTTCACCAGGTCCCCCAGCATAATCTGCGCCTCAGGCGGGTTATGGTCAGGAAGCCGTGTGCCTGTTGTGAGGTGTGTATGGAGAGCGTGTCACAATTGTACGTATCTGTAGAACTGCGACCGATGTAGGGAGTGACTAGTTTGAAGGTCTTTGAAGGAATGCATGTGATCTCCCACCCATACGTCACCCAGTTGCGAAATTCCTATATGGTCCCAGACTCGTAAACCTCGCAGCCCATTAACCTCCTTGAGCCAGGTCCCCTGCCACAGGGGTGTGCACTGGGTCAGTGTATGTGTCCACTTGGTGTGTCGTAGTGTGGCCTGCCAGGCCAGCAGTGCGGAGCGCGTCACCGCCGGCAATTGGGACGCGATAGACTGGACCTTGGTCAGAACCAACTCAAGCCTATATGCCGGATCAGACCAACCCCATTGAACCAGTCATGTATGGAGAGTAGGCGCATGGCCAAGTAGTACAGATATAAGTTGGGCATCCCCAGGCCCCCGTCAAATGAAGGAATCCTACAGATGCTCAGAGCCAGTCGGACCCTACCTTTCCCCCAGAGGAACTTATTGGCCATGCTATCCAAGTCGCAAAACCAGGTCCTGGGGAAGCAGAGTGGGGTTTTTTGCAGCACGTAGAGGAACCTGGGGAGAATCATCATTTTAAAGAGGGCAACCCTACCCATGGGGTTCAGGGGCAGTGTTTGTCACTTCTGGAGGTCTGACTTAGCATTCTTCACTAGGGGAGTAACGTTGAGAGCCCAGCTGAGCTCAGGAAGGAGAGTCATCCATATCTCCAGGTATTTGAATGACTGGCGACAGAGTGGTATGTTAGACTGCCAATCAAAGCATTCTCGAGACAAATGGAGAGGGACCAGGACCGATTTGTCGGGGTTCAGCCGGAGGCCCGAAGCCTGTTCAAAGGATTGTAGGATGTGGAGACAATGGGGCCCTGGCCAGGGGGGATCCGCTAAGTAAATGAGGACATCTTCCGCATAAAGGGCGATTTTGTCGGTCTCGGTGTTGGGCCAGTTCCAAACCTGCACATACTCGAACGATCGTATCAAGGACGCCAGGGGCGCCATCACCAGAGCAAAGAGCAGGGGGGGAAAGAGGGCATCCCTGCCTCATTCCCCTGCAGACCGAGAAGGGCTCCAACAGAACCCCATTCACCAGGACACGAGCCCTCGGATGGGCTTAGAGAACCCTGACCATGACTCAAAAACGGGGGCCAAGGCCCAACTCAGCAAGGAAATCCTCCAAGAATCCCCAGTCCACAGAGTCAAAGGCTTTCTCAAAGTCTATAAGGAAGATCGCTAGATGGGGGTGAGCAAGTGAGGGTGGGCCAAGGCCGACTACAATCTCCTGAGACAAAGCCAGGTACCACTTGAGGGCATGAACCCGCATTGATCGGGGGGAGCCAGCACGGACAAGTGGGGTTTAAGCCGCTGGGCGAGGACCGTGGCAAACAGTTTCACATCAGTGTTTATGAGGGAGATAGGTTGGTAATCCGCACAACGTGGCAAGGGCGGTTGGGACTTGAGAAGGACCACTATGGTGGCCATGTCCGTCTCTGGAGAGAAGGAACCTTTCTCAGCCACCCCCCGAAACAGACCCGCATGGTGAGGGAGGCGGGGCTCACAATACTGAGCATAGTATTCTTGAGGGAGGCCGTCTGGGCCTGGCGTCCTACCGGAGGAAATAAGGGAGATCGCCTCCCCGAACTCTTCTTAGGTGATGGGGCGGTCCAAATGTTCCTGAGCTATGTGGTCCAGGCAAGGAAGGCAGCTGTTCCTGACACTCAACAGGCTGGAGAGGGAAAGAGTTGGAGTTTTAGTCGCATATGGGTGGCGATAATATGAGGCAAAGGCGCGGGCCATCTCCACAGGGGAGCAGTTCACCGGACCATCTTGAGCTATGATTTCGGGGATTATGCTGTTTGCCCTGGGATAGGTGGCTAATCTGTGGAGGATTGAGCCGTTTTTGTCACCTCAACCATACGCCCTGGCCACGAATGAGCGCCAGAGGAGTTTGGCCGCGTCCAGTGAAAGTTGCTTAATCTCTGATTGAAGATGGGCAAGAAGTCTCACTCTGGGTGCATCCGGGGATTCGGCGGGGGCTTGTTCAAGGTGCAGTGCCTGCACCTCACGTGAGGTAATTTGCTCCATTTGTGCCTGCCGATGGAGTTTGAGCTGGTCCTTGGCAATCCCCTTGATCGTAGCCTTGCCAGCCTACCATAGGGTACCTGGCGAGGGTACTGATCCCTCATTGGTCAAAAAGTATTGCTTAAGTTCCCGTCCCACCACCTTCCGGAATTCCCTGTCTAGAAGGAGCCAAGCATTTAGCCTCCACGTTTGACGCATTGAGGCGGAGGGGGGCCGTGTGAAGCATCACCAGTGAGTGCTCGGAAATGCCTCGGGGGAGGATGGAAACAACTTGAATCATAAGACAATCCGTCGAGGAAACGAAAAAGGTGTCAATACGCGCCTGCGTATGGTAAGTTCCTGAGGTGTGGGTGAACTGACTGGAGCGTGGATACCAAATACACCACGCATCGCATAAACCCAGTGATTCAGACCAAGTCGTCAGCTGTCTTGCCTGTGCGAGTCTACCAGGGGAAGGGGGGCCGGTCGTGTCTAAATCAGGTGAGGAGACCGCATTAAAGTCGCCCTGGAGGAAAGTGGAGCCCAAGGGCAGGGAGGCTAGGAGGTCGGAAGATTTGGCTAGGGTTGATGTTAACATTAAAGGAGGAGGGTAGAGTGACACAAGATTGAGGGGGCCACCATTCAGCGTGCCACTTAGGGCCAGGAAGGTGCCCTGGGCATCGTGAAAGACACGCCTAGTCATGAATGGAAAGGAACACTTCACCAGGATCGCCAAACCACGGGAGCCCCGAATGAACCCCTGCCAAACCCTATCGTAACCATATCATGCTAAAAAGGGGCAGTGTCTACCCAGGAAGTGCGTCTCCTGTAACAGTAGGACTTCTACCCCAAGGCGTTGTGGGTATCGTAGTACAGCCATGCGCTTGAAACGGTCCAGGAGGCCGTTGACATTCCAGGACATGATGTGCAGGGAGGCCCCTAGCGGAGGTGTGTCAGGCATAGTGGTAGAGGGTGCCAGTGATGAGGTAAAATCCCAAAGTCGCCTGGAGGTTTGGTTGGGTGTCCAGAGAGAGGAATCATTGTGTACCACCAGGAGTGGAACAGGGTGTCATGTAAGTGCTGATGCAACAAAACAAGAAAACAAAAAAAAAACTGAAAATGGAACAGTCCCCCACCCTACCCCATCCCCCACCCTACACTTCAGGAACTGAAGCATCTGTCGCCCTAACAGTAAACAAGTTTAACAAAAGACCAAACTAAAACGCTTGGGAATGGGGAAACGTGGAGGACCCTTCCTCATGACAGGATGTACATAATCAAGTCCATTGGGAAAGAAAGCAATGATGAGTCAATGCATCGTCTCCGGCTGCGAAGCCAGGCCCGGCAGGCAGAGACAAGTACAAGCAGGGTTCCTCATAAGCATCGGGCTACGTGAAAGGTCTGTGTCCGGAGGTCCAGGAATGAAGGCTGGGGCGAGACACCCCTGTGATCCAAGTGGCCAGATGAGCCGGACAGCCTCACAGCCAAGGATTTTCCAGAAAGCAAAGCTGGCTGCTGGGTGGGGCCCAGCGGGTGCCTGAACGGGCTTGTCTCTGGCTACGATGCCTGTGGAAGTGGTTGTGCTGAGGCTGGGGGCGGAAGGCACGTGATGAGCTGACCTATCTACCACCTTACCAGGCGATGGATTCTGGCCATTGGTCCGTAGTTGACGCTCCTCCGTCGCCCAAGCTGAAGCCTCTGTAGGATTGCCGGGAATAGGAGCTTATACTGGATGTTGAGGGCTCTTAACTTTTGCTTGACTTCGCCAAACGAGTGGCGCTGACCCTGGACCTCACGAGTGTAGTCCGGGAAAATCATGATTGTATGATTTTCATAGCGGAATCGTTGCTGTTTGCGGGCTTCAACCAGGATAGAGTCGCGGTCCTTAAAATTGAGAACCCGCATTATAACCGGTAGGGAACCGCAACTGTTGGTGGTTTAGGGGCAAGAGAACAGTGGGCCCACTCGATCGCGAGCCATGAGGAGAGGGAGCCCTCAGGGACCCATGATCGCAGCCACTTCTCCAGGAAGTCCACAGTATGGCCCTGCTCGGCTCCCTCTGGAAAGCCCACCAGGCAGAGGTTGTTGTGCAGGGACCTGTTCTCTGTGTCTTCCGCCCGTCGGTGCAATTCCTGGGTGTGCGAATGGAGATGAGCAACTTGTCCCTTAAGTTGCTGGACGTCGTCTTCCACGGTGGAAATTCAGGATTCGGTCTCTTTGATCTGGGCCGTGGCGTTTCGGAGGTCCTGCCGGGAGGGCCATGTCCCCTCGCACTTTCGTGATCTTGCCTTCCACAGAGGATTGTGAGGTGTGGATAGCCTGTAGGATGGTAGACAGGTCCGCGGGCGGTGAAGCTCCTTGTCTGCAGTTCCCCCGGTCACCCCCATATCTGCGGTGGTGAAGCGGTCCATTTTGGTCTGGGTGGCAGGGGTCTTGGACAGTCTGTCGGTTCTGCCCATGATGTCACTCAGCAGGGCAGGGGATTCTAAGTGTCTCCTCAGAAGGATTTTGCGACAGGGGGTCGGGGATCCACCCCGGACGCTTCAATATCAAAAAGGGGGGCAGCAGGAGCGAAGGAGGGGGTCCACCCAGACCAACCGCCACTCAATATGTGCGGCCGATACCACTTCCCCAGGCAGGACTGCCCCCGATGGCAAAGGGATAGAGCTCCGAACCAAGGCCGCGGCGAGGCACCTGCACTCAAGACCCGCAGGCTACACAGGGCGTCACTCGAGCAGGGCAGCAGCGGTGTGGCCGGTGAGAGAGGTGTCCCCTTAGGCCTCGTGCCGCTCGATATCTGTGGCCGGTTCCACCCCCACAGGCCTCAACCCTAATCAGTGGCAGTGCGTTGTGAGGCCTATCCGGGACCCAAGGCCAGATCATAGCAGGGCGGGCCCGCGAACCCCAACAGGTGCTGTGGGTGCTGAACAGGGAGGGGCGGTAAGGGAGGTAATCACATTGATCCTTATGCCGCTCAATGAATGTGGCCGATTAACCCTGCTGCCAGTACCACTGCCTGCGGAGATGGTGGGGTAGAAATTGGGTTCGAGAGCCAGGCCAGGAGAATCGCCTCACCAACATGTCCTTGACCACCTCGGGCCAGGCAGCAGTAGGCTGGAGGAAAGGGGGGGCGGTAGAGGGTCCCTACCATAGGCCCCCACTGCTCGATGGATGCGGCTTGCACCACTCTCAGGCTTCCCCCAGCCAGGGTTCCAAGTCGGCCTCAGAACACCACCACTAAACACCGCCAGGGCTCAGGGAAGCTGGCTCAGAGGCTGCGGGGCTCAGGGGGGGAGGGGACTCAGCCAGACCAGACGACAGGCGACGCCACCCGGGCTGGTCCGCCTCCTCATCCGGTCACCAGGGTGTGCGGGGGCCCCCCACACAGTTATCCCGGCCCCCCTCCGCCGCCGGGACTCACCAGTCTGTAGTTTGCCAAGTGCCAGGTCCCGGGTCACAGGGTTGCTTCACGGCAGGCAGGGATCGATCGCCACCACCCTCCAGCCCTGCGGCCGATGCCGCGGCAGCGCTGCTCAGGGGCCGGGGCGCAGCCTCAGCCATCTCCGCAGGTACGGGCAGATGAACAGCCCCGCACCTGTCTCGCTCGCTCCAGAGCCAGTGGGCAGAACCAGGCAATCGCAGTCCCTTCGCCACTTCAGGGACTCGGGCGATAGACCAGGCGGCGCAGTCCAGAGGCGGCAGGCACCGTAGCTCAGTGCGAGGAGGCCGCCATTTTAGAAGCGGGTCCCGGCCGGCTAGTCAGGAGCTGCTGAGCATGGAGACGCGGGACTCCTCGCAACCGGAGACACTGCCAGCGGTGCAGTGCTGAGGCGGCGATGATTTTCAGTGCTGGATGGCCCGCAGGATGAGAGGATTGTGAGCGGATGGCGGAGGAGTCCAGGGGCACTCTCAAGGTGCGTCCACCATATTGGCTCGCTAGGACACACCCCCAAACTTTAGGGGGCTTATGGTGGAACTGCGAGCTAGCTGGTCTAAAGGCTGACATATCCTTTGGAGGTATCTGGAATCAGTCTGGACATCAATCCCTTAGTTTATGTTGTCTACACGCGCAGATCCTATGTATTTTTAGGAACGACACAACACTGCAAGAATTTTCATAATGGAAAAGGCAACGGCACAAACTTTAGATGTAATTTGATCTGGATTTAAAACTCAATCAGTCTCAGGAATAGGTATCTCTGCTCTCATCTGGAATATCTTATCCTGAAAATAGTATTGGCCTGTATTTCTCCGGTTGCCAGGTGGATCAAAGGGTCTGTCCAGTGTTTTAGGTTTAGTAATTTCCTGCAGTGTTTTAAATAGAGATGTTGTAGAATTAGAGGTCTTGTTGTTTTGATGACTAAAGCAATTATTCAGCCGTGTTTGACAGTGGTGTAAAATTGTGTTCCCCTCCCTTGCGTATCTGTTTTTTGATTTTGGCCCCAGATTCATCTAGTGTGTCTATGCAGGCCTAGGTCTTTCTCTTGACATAAGTGAGGTCCGGGACACAACCAGCGAAATGAAGGGTTGCACCAAGCATGCTCGCCTCCACGCCAACCACAAATTCTCTCCCACCTCACTCATTCATCTATCCCTGTGATCCTAGGAACAAGTAGAACCCCATCCTCCCCTGCATCTCCCAGACCTCCACAACAACTCACCACTATCCACTCCTGTTCTCCCACTAAAAGGACTGACCCCAAACCCCTCAACTGCATGCTGGCCAACTGCCATTCAGCTTCCTGCCATGCTACGGAAATCGCTGAGACCATCCTCAGTGAAAGCATTGACATCGCATTTCAGACAGAAACATGGCTCAATGACCACTTCGCATCAATCCTAGACCTGCTCGCACCCCCCCAGACCTGAGGCATAACCTGCTGCTACCATTTTTTAGATCATATGCTTTTCGGACTTGTAGGCAGGCAGTTAAACTGTGTTTTACCACTAGCAACATCAAACTGAACTGCCAGGTTGTGAAGTTCTTTGATCTAACAAAGGAAAGACTCAGCCACACCTGAAAGACTCATTGGGGCTTAGTAAAACCTTGAAGTGACCACAGTAATTGTTGCATTTAAAAAAAAACAAAAAGTAAATCATTTCCTTTTTTTTTTATTTTCATAGGGCTTTTATACTTTTGTAAAGATTTTAATTAATCATATACAAATAAATATCACCTTATTTTACCTTACCGTTTACACCATCCTCATATTGGTGGGGGCCTCACTATAATTTATAAAGATGAACTTTTACTCACACCTGTCTCACAACCTGACCTGACTACTTTTGAATATCTCAATATTCAGGACTCCCCCCGATTTGTTTACATAATATTTACTATCCTCCAGGTGACCCTCTCTCCTTTTGTCGAAGAATTATCCAATCTTCTTATCCAATCAGTGGTCACCAACTCTAGTAACCTCTTCCTTGGGGACTATCCTTCCCCGTTCCACCCCCCCACATATCCTACCTCTCCTCCCTAACTTTCTCCCTGTATCTCCTGCCATTCCCCCCCTCCCCCCTCGGACTCTGCTCAACTCACCACGGCTGTCACCCCTGCGGTACCCCACCACACTGTCCCCCAGCGAAAGAACAATGCTTCCTGGATTAACTTTAGTGCTGTTTCAGAAAGTGATATCCTTAGCATCATCTCCAAGTTGGAACCATCCTCACATACCAGAGATCCCATCCCGGCCCATCTAGTTCAAGATCTAAAACACATCATCGCCCCATATTGGACCTCCATCATCAACTCCGCCCTTTCCACCAGTATGGTTCCTGTATCCCTCCAACTAGGCCAAATTACCCCCATCATTTAAAATGCTACAGCCGACCCAAATGACTTAAATAACCTACGCCCTTTCTCTAACCTTCCTTTCTTATCAAAGGCCCTGGAAAAATGCGCCCTGCGCCAGCTGGACAATCACATCAACTCATACAACCTCTTAGATGCCTCCCAATCAGGTTTTCGAAAGGGCTGTAGCACTGAAACAGCCATGCTCAACATCACTGACGAAATCCATCGCTCCCTAGACAAAAGTGAAGCCTCCCTTCTCATTCTTCTTGACCTCTCCGCTGCCTACGATACTGTTAACCATGCTGCCCTACTCAACATACTCAAAGGCCGTTTTGGCTTTGACGGAACTGTTCTTAAGTGGCTCACTTCCTTTTTCCAACACAGAACACAACAAATTAAAATCAGCAATTGCCTTTCCAAACCTCTACCTGTCACCATGGGCGTTCTCCAGGGCTCCATTCTCTCTCCCACCCTATCCAACCTCTTCATGGAACCCCTCACCCTCATCCTCAAACAAGCGAAAATTGATTACCACACCTTTGCGGACAACACTCAACTTTGCTATAGGATCAAATCCCATGCTGACGTCCTACATCTCAATAATGCCTTGACTAAGATCCAACTACGCTTCCATCAAAACCACCTCAAACTTTACCCTAAAAAAAATTTAAATATTCAATTTTCTCCCCAAAACAACCCGCTCCCCATTCATCTCTGGATCTCTGATATCAAAGCCCTCAACTGCTCTCTCTCCATCTCTAACTCTGTCAAATCCCTCGGCATCAGCATTGATCAGAACCTTAGCCTCACCCCCCACATAAAAAACTTGGCTAAAGGTGCTCTCTTCATACTCCAGCACCTCAAAAAATCAAACCCTCCATTCCAACCGATGACTTTAAATCGGTTGTGCAATCGTTGGTCCTATCAAGAATTGACTACGGTAATGCCACTCTCACAGGAACTCCTAAAGTCCACCTTGGCCCTATCAAATCTGTTCTCAACTTTGCTGCCAGGCTGATCACTGGCTGCAAACTATTTGACTGCATCTCCCCCAGTGTTACATGGGGGTTCCCATGCAACACTGATGGAATTTGATGCTGTTCCGGATTTACAGAATCACGTAAACCTGGGGCAGCACCAAAACCTTACGCCTCCCACGCCTCCACACTGTAGGCGTAACTAGGAGAAATGTTTTTATTTCTCCTCGTTTTTTCCTCTTTCCATGTGTGCTGCATTCTGTGGCTCACATAGGAAGAGATAAACATCTCTCAGTTTTGTTTTTGTGAAGGTAAGTGCCCCTTCCTGCACATAAATATTCCTGCCTATGTTGGTGCTATGCAGCAATTTGTGTGACAACACAAGGGGAAAGGAAAAAGCGCTGTATATCCGAAATACCGTTCTTCCTGCACTTTCACATTAGCATAGAGCAGCGCAGCAAAAAGACGCCAATTCCTCATAAATGAGGCCCTTTGTTTTAGCCACACCTTTGGCCACGCCCCCACGCTCACTGACCTTTGGTTTGCTAAACACTGTTTAATAATATTTCCCCACTGTGAAAATGATTTGCTGTGGGAATTGGGGGCGTTTATGGTTGTTGATAGTTGTCGATGATGAGGAGTACAGGGTTCTAAAACGTTTTATCAGGAGGGGGTCCTTATGCCTAAAAGGTTTTGACAGGGGTGTCTCAGTAGCAAAAAGTTTGAAGACATCTGATCTAGATGTTGTATTGCAAGATTGTTTTATACTTCCTTAAAGTACATTAAAATCTTAGCATTGCTGCACATATACAAGTTATGTAGCTCCACCTTCAAGGTCTTCTCACATTCTTTCCCCCAAACGACATCTGCTTGTTAGTGTCTATCTGAAGTCTATGTGTGATCAAATGTCCTTTCCTCTGCTGATTGCATAGAGGAAAACTTTATAAATGTAGTGCTGAAATGCATCGAATTTAGCATTTCATGCTCCTAACTGTCCAGACCGAAGAACACTGACCCATTGAAATAAGAATCATAGCATGACTATTTTATTTATAACCTTTTGGAGAGAGCAGAGTACAAGAACTCTATTCAGAGATTAATTCAGTGTATAGTCCCTTTCTCCAAGCAGTCCATTGATTTTGACAACATTTTGTTTGCTTGGATAAAAAAGCCCGAAGTCTTAATACAACAACCCTGCTGAAAGTCAAGAGCATTTCATAAAAATGGATCCTAATCATTCTGCTCAATAAGCCTCTGGTATGCTGCCCCTGGGTGAACACTTCCTAAATAGAAGTTCCTCATGAGCATTTCTGAGACGATGATACAATTTCATAAAGACAGTTTTTCCTACCGGTGTTTGCTTACCTAGATTTTACTCCAGTCTCGTCTGTTCTTGGTTAGTGGATAGGGCAGGCAAAAACACTTCTTTGTGGCTTACCCAACAGGTCCAAACAACTCACAATCTGTTCCACATAGAAAAGCTACCAATAAGCTAAAGTAGAAATCAGCTGTTATTTTATAATGTGGAGCATGGGACCAGCAACTGTGAATTTTGTTACTGTAGGAAAGGTGATTCCTATGTGGGGGTGATTCCCACCTCAAGGAATAAAAACACTAACTTGTCAGGGTGAACATCAAAATGAATCTGAGCACAGCCACTTGGTAGCTATGGCACAGAGAGGACAGACTTAATCAAGGGCGATGTGTAAAGAATGTATGTAGTATCACAACAGTAAAAATCAAAAAACAAAACAAATTAGACAAGCATATGCAATGCAATAGGCCTCGCATTCGCGAGACGTAGAGCTATTGGAATTGTACATGACAATGCCATTTATCAATGTGTTTTGGTTTTGAGTGAAGTTGATGTGTGTGTTGTGGAGTGTAATTATTTGTGCTGGATTGGAATTGGTAGTTCTAGAATTGTGTGCCATGCAATTGTGTGGAGCGAATTTGCATAGTGGAATTATGTGGCATCGTGTGCAGTGGAATTATATGGATAGTAATATGTGGTATTGAGTATACTGGAGTTGAGTGGAGTGCAATTATGTAGATTGGTATTTTGTGTTGTGGAGTGGTATGCAGTGGAGTTTAATTATGTGGTGTACTGTAAAATTTTGTGGCATAATTTGGAATTCTGTGGTGTAGATTGGATGTATATTGTGTGTTGTGTAATTGTGTTGTTGAGTTGAATTGTGTGGTTTGTTGTCGAATTATGTGGTATGGAATGGAAATGTGTAGAGTTGAATTGTGTGGTGTGGAAGTGTGTAGTGTTGATCAAAATTATGTTGATTGGAATTATGTGGCATGGTGTGGAGTGTATTTGCGTGGATTGTGTTACCAAGTTTAATAGAGAGAAAAGGGTGTGTAGAGTTTATAGAAAAAGTTGCAAATCACAACTCTTTATCAGGACACCACGCGTGAACAAACAACAACTGCTGTAGTGCTTTGAAATGCAAGCAGCTGCCTACACTCAAAGCAAATAAGGAAAGATATTAGTGTTCATACACTCTAAAATACCATCCTACAAATAAATTAAGGGTGGCCACATACTTCTCTCAGCCTGGAAATAACAATCCACAGCTTGGAAAACAAGACCAAGAGAGCTAGGGTTGTTTCGAGGGACCTATTAAGCGACAAATGGCATTTATGTCCTTGTGGGGTTTAGACATGCTGTTGCAGTGTTTTTGTGTACGTGTTTGAACCTATTTCTTGTTCTCAATGGAAATATTTGTTTAAATAAACGGTGAGTTGCATTTTAGGCATTATTTTTAAATGCAGGCTTGTGGGATCATGCTGATAGAAACATTGCAGAGCTAACAGGAAAGAAATAATAGACAAGCAGGAGGGAGGAAGAGTAGGCAGCTGCAGTACAAGGAGAAGCAGCAGGCGTTGAATTTAAATGCAGGGTCAGAGCAAGCAGGAAAGAAACAAATAAACAAGCATGAGGAAGGAGCAGTAGGCAGCTGCAGCCCCTTTGAGATGGAGCAAGCGTGGATGTGAGCAAGTTACTGAGCTTAAACAAGCACAAAGAAAAAAAGAGTGCTTAAAAAGTCATAAATCATATGATGAGTAAGAGCACATGTAACAGGGGCAGTCCTAATGGGAGGTTACAAAAGTAAAAAAGGAAAGACTACTGAGCATATGAACCAAAGACAAGCAGCCATTTACAAAGGGATGTAAAAGGAGCGAATTACAAAGATAGGCCTGCTTAAAGCCCATATTCCAGATACAGCATGTCTTGAAGAGACGTTGCATGAACTGCCTAGACGAGACCTAAAAAATAGAGTGAATTGGAATAAACAAAATGGCACCAAATGACAAAAATCCAGCTTGGGGAACAAGAAATATGAATTTTTAATGGTTTATGTAAAAATAGCACCAAAAAACACTAAACACAAATGACAGTCTATGGAAGCAGTAGAGCAGATCAAGGCATGATTTCAGACTAACCATGATGGAATGCAGATCAGATACACCAAGTGGGTTTGTCCAGGTCAAAGACTTAACCTTAGGACTTAGGGAATGTGTACAAAGCATTTGCGACTCGGTAATCAGTCGCAAACTGGTTGCAAAAAATTCATTTTCATATGTACGAAAGCCATTCACAGAGTAATTTTTAACCGTTGTAAATGAACAGAGAAACGTTATGTTTGCAACTCAAAACAGTGAGTCACTTTTGATGTATCGCTATCCTTATTATAAGAACAAGCTCAAGAACACTATATTGCACATGCAATTTACCACCAGCTCAAAGCAAGTGGTAACTATGTGCAAACTATAAAAACAGTCCCAGAATACATCTGCGGCTTCAAAAATGATGGCTTTTTATGTGGTGATAAGAAGATGCATATACTTGCTGCTTTGCGGGGAGAAGGAGGAGACAGAAGAGGATTTTATGAATCAGAGACACTATATTTGAACAAACAGAGGTAGAAATATTTGTAAACTACAGGCTAAGTAGCCCTGTAATCTTGGATGTCTTAGCTGAGTTCAAGCCACAGCTTGAAAGTAATACTTTGTGCCGTAATTCCATCTGCACCCAGGTACAGGTTTAGAAGTTATGATGTCAGATTCAGGGTCTGATGAGGAGGAAGAACAAATCCCACCACCTCAAACACATGATGATTCTAGAGCAGCAAAAGGACGAGTAAGACATGCTAACAAAGCAAATAATATTTTTTTTCACATTAACTTTGTCACTTGAATAAATATTAACAATTCCAACAATGACGTGGCAGGCCGTTATTTTGAAGGGAAAACTCTCCCGTGAAAGTGTCAATACTACGGATAAGATATATTATATATATATATATATATATATATTTTTTTTTTTTAAGTTTGATTTTATTAAAGAAAACAAGAAAAAGAAACAACAATACAATGAATAGAACAAATCCTATTTAACATAAAAAGTATGTAGTGAGATAAAAATATAAAAGGATAGGTTAGTCAAGCTGTATACAAAAAGAAATATACGCAATATAAACAATAAAAGGAAGGGGGCAAGGGAGGGAAACAATTTTCCTTAACTATATAACAATTAAGAGTAATAATGCAACGTTGTAAGCATAACAATAACTGAATAGGAATAATGTATTATAAACATTGGGGTGTTAAAAAAATGTTTAAACGTCTAGGAGTCGAGCAGCAAGGGGAGAACTCAAGGTGGTTTCCTTACATCGCCTGAAATGTTAGAAGTTTTAACACTAGAAGAGGCAAACAAAGATAAATAAGTTGTTAATGGGAGCTAGAATAAATCTCATTTCCACCCCCCCCCACATATCCTACCTCTCCTCCCTAACTTTCTCCCTGTATCTCCTGCCATTCCCCCCCTCCCCCCTCGGACTCTGCTCAACTCACCACGGCTGTCACCCCTGCGGTACCCCACCACACTGTCCCCCAGCGAAAGAACAATGCTTCCTGGATTAACTTTAGTGCTGTTTCAGAAAGTGATATCCTTAGCATCATCTCCAAGTTGGAACCATCCTCACATACCAGAGATCCCATCCCGGCCCATCTAGTTCAAGATCTAAAACACATCATCGCCCCATATTGGACCTCCATCGTCAACTCCGCCCTTTCCACCAGTATAGTTCCTGTATCCCTCCAACTAGGCCAAATTACCCCCATCATTTAAAATGCTGCAGCCGACCCAAATGACTTAAATAACCTACGCCCTTTCTCTAACCTTCCTTTCTTATCAAAGGCCCTGGAAAAATGCGCCCTGCACCAGCTGGACAATCACATCAACTCATACAACCTCTTAGATGCCTCCCAATCAGGTTTTCGAAAGGGCTGTAGCACTGAAACAGCCATGCTCAACATCACTGACGACATCCATCGCTCCCTAGACAAAAGTGAAGCCTCCCTTCTCATTCTTCTTGACCTCTCCGCTGCCTTCGATACTGTTAACCATGCTGCCCTACTCAACATACTCAAAGGCCGTTTTGGCTTTGACGGAACTGTTCTTAAGTGGCTCACTTCCTTTTTCCAACACAGAACACATCAAATTAAAATCAGCAATTGCCTTTCCAAACCTCTACCTGTCACCATGGGCGTTCTCCAGGGCTCCATTCTCTCTCCCACCCTATCCAACCTCTTCATGGAACCCCTCACCCTCATCCTCAAACAAGCGAAAATTGATTACCACACCTATGCGGACAACACTCAACTTTGCTATAGGATCAAATCCCATGCTGACGTCCTACATCTCAATAATGCCTTGACTAAGATCCAACTACGCTTCCATCAAAACCACCTCAAACTTTACCCTAAAAAAAATGAAATTATTCTATTTTCTCCCCAAAACAACCCGCTCCCCATTCATCTCTGGATCTCTGATATCAAAGCCCTCAACTGCTCTCTCTCCATCTCTAACTCTGTCAAATCCCTCGGCATCAGCATTGATCAAAACCTTAGCCTCACCCCCCACATAAAAAATGTGGCTAAAGGTGCTCTCTTCATACTCCAGCACCTCAAAAAATCAATCCCTCCATTCCAACCGATGACTTTAAATCGGTTGTGCAATCGTTGGTCCTATCAAGAATTGACTACGGTAATGCCACTCTCACAGGAACTCCTAAAGTCCACCTTGGCCCTATCAAATCTGTTCTCAACCTTGCTGCCAGGCTGATCACTGGCTGCAAACTATTTGACTGCATCTCCCCCAGTGTTACATGGGGGTTCCCATGCAACACTGATGGAATTTGATGCTGTTCCGGATTTACAAAATCACGTAAACCTGGGGCAGCACCAAAACCTAAACACAAATGACAGTCTATGGAGCAGTAGAGCAGATCAAGGCATGATTTCAGACTAACCATGTTGGAATGCAGATCAGATACACCAAGTGGGTTTGTCCAAGACTTAACCCTAGGACTTAGGGCCATGTTCAAGAAGCATTTGCGACACGATAATCAGTCGCAAACTGGTTGCAAAAAATAAATTTTCATATGTACGAAAGCCATTCACAGAGCATCGAAACGTTATGTTTGCAACTCAAAACAGTGAGTCGCATTTGATGTATCGTTATTTGCAATTCGCTATCCTTATTTTAAGAACAAGCTCTAAAACACTATATTGCACATGCAATTTACCACCAACTCAAAGCAAGTGGTAACTATGTGCAAACTATAAAAACAGTCCCAGAATACATCTGCAGCTTTAAAAATGATGGCTTTTTATGTGATGGTAAGAAGATGCATATAGTTGCTGCTTTGCACAGAGAAGTAGGAGACCGAAGAGGATTTTATGAATCAGAGACACTATATTTGAACAAACAGAGGTAGAAATATTTGTAAACTACAGGCTAGGTAGCGCTGGATGTCTTAGCTGACTTCAAGCCATACTTTGTGCCGTAATTCCATCCGCACCCAGGTACAGGTTTAGAAGTTATGATGTCAGATTCAGATGATGAGGAGGAAGAACAAATCCCACCACCTCAAACACATGATGATTCTAGAGCAGCAAAAGGGTGAGTAAGACATGCTAACAAAGCAAATAATATTTTTTTTCACATTAACTTTGTCACTTGAATAAATATTAACAATTACAACAATGATGTGGCGGGCCGTTATTCTGAAGGGAGCACTCTCCTGTGAAAGAGTCAATACTCTGGATAAGATATATTATATATATATATATATATATATTTTTTTTTTTTTAAGTTTGATTTTATTAAAGAAAACAAGAAAAAGAAACAGCAATACAATGAATAGAACAAATCGTATTAAGTATGTAGTGAGATAAAATATAAAAATATAAAAGGATAGGTTAGTCAAGCTGTATACAAAAAGAAATATACGCAATATAAACAATAAAAGGAAGGGGGCAAGGGAGGGAAACAATTTGCCATTACTATATAAAAATTAAGAGTAATAATGCAACGTTGTAAGCATAACAATAACTGAATAGGAATAACGTATTATAAACATTGGGGTGTTAAAAAAAATTGTAAACGTCTAGGAGTCGAGCAGCAAGGGGAGAACTCAAGGTGGTTTCCTTACATCACCTGAAATGTTAGAAGTTTTAACACTAGAAGAGGCAGACAAAGATAAATAAGTTGTTAATGGGAGCCATAATAAATCTCTTTTAATTGCTAGGAAAATAGTGGAAACATAATTGCTATCTAGTCGGTGATGAAAACCAACAGCGTTCCGCCAGGATCTAAAAGTAACTTTGTCTGCCTGTTTCCAGTTAGAAGTTATTAAATGAAAGGCAATAGCTAGCAATAAATCTAAGAGTTTAAAACTCAGAGAGCATTGAGGCCATTGGGGTAATAATGTGCCCAAAAATATATTTGTGATAGAGAACGGAATCTGAAGTTTGAAAATCATGTTAATATGAGACAAAACTGGTGCCAAAATTGATGAATGGGGAGACATTCAAACAGCATGTGTTTTAAATCGGCAGATGGGCAAGGGCAGGACCAACAGGTAGAGGACATATCTGGTGAAAACAATGCTAGGGCTGGTGGAGAAAATAATACTAGGTGAAAATAAAATAAAGGGTTTATGTGATGTTTGCAGCGCGAGAAGTTTTATGAAGTTTAAACCATATTTTGTCCCATAAAGAGATTGGCCAAACCTGTGAGAGATCCTTCTCCCAAGCCAATTCAGTCTTAGATTAGTGTCTGTCTGGGGGAGATTGAACTAATTTATATCTATTAGAATCAGGGGAGGAAGTGTCAAGTATTGAAGAAAGGTTTTTGTAATGTGCGGGAAAGTTTGTGTCTGATGGTAAAGTTGGAAGATATTGATTTAGGGAAGAACATAAAAGATCATATTGCTGTCTAGAGGACGATGGTAAAGAGAATTTATTTTGAAGATCGGAAAAAGTAAGGGGTTGGTCGTTATGTAGTAACTGAGATATCCAATGTAAACTCCTGGAATGCCAAGTTTTCCAGTATATAGAACGATTCTGAATTTGTAGTAATTTATTTTGCCAAATAGGTTGTTGATGATAGGAATTAATTGAAGGATGAGATGATGGTAAAAGGGGGACCAAAATTTTACGAGAGTGGGAGATAACAGGGTAACGTAAAGACGAAATTTTGGTGGTGAAGGCAAGGATCTCTTGGAAATTGAAAGGGGCAATAAAACATTTCTCTATTTTTATCCATATAGGAGGATATAGAGGAAGGTTCATAGTGATCCAACGAGAAGCTTGATTTAGGGAGAAAGCGGAATGATAAGCTTTACAATCAGGAAACCTAATACCTCCATGAAGTCTATCCTTTTTCAAAGAGGATAAAGTTTTACGAGGGGGTTTATTTTTTCATAAAAAATTTGTCAAGGTAGAGTCAATCTTCTTAAAATAGTATCTAGGAATGTCTATAGGGATCATGATAATAATAATTAAAATGAGAAGAGAGAGCATCATTTTAATTGAGTCTAATCGACCCCATCAGTGAAGTAGTGTGGCTCACTGGTTAGAGGCGGCAGACCCGAGAGCAGAGGACGGCCCGGGACCAGGGTTCGATTCCCGGCGCGGCAGGTTTCTGGACCAGGGTCAGCGGACTCGATAATTCTCTCGCCTCGGTGCCCACTCTGATCAGCGATCACACTCGGCAACTCTGGGCATTAGCTTGCCTCATCTTCACTAACGGCCCCACCAGACCGCCGGGGATGCCTGGTCTCACCCTGGAGATACCCATTAAGGGACCATCTCTCAGGGAAGCCAGGAAGGGTTTCGCAGCGGTCGAAGCGCCTTGGGACCCTACGGGTAAGTAGTGCGCTATATAAATGCCAATACAATACAATACAATACATCAGGATAGAAAAAGAGGGTGCCAACGGATAGTAGCATCTTTCAATTTTTTAGTGACATAATCAAAGCTTAACCTTATAGTTTCAGGAATTAAAGGAGCACACCATAAGCCTAAGCATTTTATTTTAGAAGGTTGCCAGGAAAAAAACAGAATGGTCAAAAAGATGTTTCTGGCATAAAACATTTAAAGGCAAAACTTCACATTTGTCTGTATTTAGACAATATCCTGAAAGCTGGGAGAATGAGGATACCTGTTGAAGAAAGTGAGGAAGAGAGGTTTCAGGATTGGAACAATATAAAAGAATGCCAGTGTAAACTGACATTTTAACCTGATGCGGACCAAGGAGAAAACCTGAAATATAAGCATCTTGTCTAATCCTGGTTAGAAAAGGTTCTAAAGCTATGATAAATAACAGTGGTGACAAGGGCATCTCTGTCGCACACCAGTTGGAAATAATCAGAAGTTCTATCGTTGACAAATATTGATGCTTTGGGTCCTGAATACAGCAAAGAAATTAAAGCAATCAATTTAGGAGGAAAACCGGCCCATCGTAAAATATGAAATATAAAATCCTATCAAAGGCCTTTTCTGCATCCAAAAGCAATAGCAGCCATAGGATGAACTAAGGAGGAGGCCTTAATTAGTACATTGAAGAAGACTCGAGAATTGTCAGAGGCTAGGCTTCCTTTAACAAAACCAGATTGTTCAGGGCCAATCAAGTCAGGTAAGACAGGATCGATACGGAGTGCCAAGATATTTGCGAAAATCTTATAGACTGTATTAACTAGTAAGATAGGCCGATAATTTTTACAGATAAAAGGATCCGTATCCTCCTTTGGAATTAAGCAGATCAAGGCGTCTTGAAACGTGCCTTGAAATGAGCCAATATCGGAGAAAGTTTTAAACAAGCGTAAAAGATTAGTCAAAAGAATTTTTGCAAAATTACCATAAAACTCAATAGTAAAACCATCCGGCCCATGTGCTTTCCCATGACGTAGAACTGAAACAGCAGGAGTAATATCTGCCAAAGAAATATCAATTCCCAGGGAATCAAAATCAATGTGGTTAGAAGAAGGAGAGGGGATGGACTGGAAGTAAGAAGAAAGATCAGACTGTTCTGGAAGGAATTCAGGTGTATTTAAGTTCTTGTAGAATGTTACAAATTCATTTAGAATGTCATTGGGGCATATTAATAAAGTCTGGAGATAACATCACCGCTTTAGCATCCGTTTTCGGGCGAAAAGCAGCAATTATTGTATCGCAATATCATCAAGGACACACTAGCGCGTGTTTCCTTGACTTAGCGCCCGTTTCCAGCACGCCTAACTTCGCATCTCAAATGAGATGCAAAGTGGGCGTCACTGGGCGTACCCCTGACAAACTACCTTGTAAAATATCACAAAATGTACATCGCAATATTTACAAGGAGGCCCACGCATTTTTGCAGACGTTAGTTGTTGGCAAAAACCACGGTTTTCCCCAAAAACTAAAGTCTGCTACAATGCAGACTTACCTATACCTGCCAGTGGGAGTGGATTATGCTGATGCGACCACAGGGTCGTATCAGCAAGGTTATCGCCGTTTTCCATGGAACATCACTGAAAAACCAGCGATGTTCCATGGAAAACACCGCTATCGCTGGAAAATAATCACCATTGCGCTATGAGTTGTTAATACAGCGATAGCATGGCGATAATTGCCAGTGATAAAAAAGTTCTCGCTAAGAGCGGCCAGCGATAATTATCGCTGCCGCTTGATAATATGCCCCGACATCTTTAAAAATAGGAGTACCAGTAGAACTCTGCAAAGATTCTATTCTCGTTCTTTCCTTTCTAAATTTTAAGTAATTAGCCAATAACTTCCTCATTCTGTTTTGACCCCCATAATAGCGAGAACTGCATTTCAGTAAATAATTGGAAGCAGCATCGGTAGAACTTCTAATAAAAGCATGTTTGGAATCAATAAGATTTTTTAAAGAAGATTCATTATTAGATTAGTAATATGATATTTTCTTTTGAGAGACAAACTTTATAATAAAGCCCCTGGCAGCGGCTTTAAAGAAGTCCCAAACCATGACAAAGGGAGAATCCGAGGTTTTGTTTATAATAAAGAATTCAGAGGCGAAGGAATTAAATTGTTGACAGAAATTCAGATCAAGAAGTGAAGAGGTATTAAAACGTCACCTTCGTGGGAGGGGAGATAATGGGATAAGGTCTATATCTACAACTACAGGGGCATGGTCTGAAATTAAAATAGAACCAATCTTAGACTGAGTGGCATGTTGGGCAAGAGACTTACTTAGGAAAAGGTAATCAATACGGGACTGTGATTGATGTGCTGCTGAATAAAAACTATATTCTCGAAGGTCAGGGTGACAAAGTCTCCAGATATCTACCAACGATTTTTGACGTATTGTGGCTACAAATTGCATTTTAGAGGGAACAAACTTAACTCTAGAGTTTCTATCTAATATGGAATCTAGAGTTTGATTACAAGCAACCCCCAAAAATAATATAATCAGATAGATAGAAGTAAACTTTCAGATACTTTAGTCCAGAAAACCTTATCAACCAAAAGTATGGGCTTACACATTAAAAATAACTGAAGGGTTCTTATCTATGATGAGCTTCACAATAGCCCAACGTCCTTCAGTATCAGATTCCTGTTGAACAAGAGAAACATGTCCTTTTTTATGACATAAAATCACAACCCCATTTTTCTTGGCTAAAGTTGGAGAGTTAAATACAGGACCCACCCAACATCGCTTCAACTTGGATGCTTCATCTTCAGAAATGTTGGATTCTTGAAGAAGAGCAACATCAGTTTTTAATTTCGCTAGATGAGATAACACCCATTGCCTTTTGAGAGGATTGCTTAATCCTATAATGTTCCATGTAGTAACCCGAAATGTAACTTAATGATAAAATCATGAAGAAGTAGTATGCTTACAATAGCGAAATCAGTTAAAAAAAGGATAGATATGAGGAAGTAAAGTGAAAGAAATATATAATGTATTTAAAAAAATAAGTCATAAGGGAGAAAGGAGTAAAAAAGGTAAACTGCATAAGAAAGTGCAGAGAGGAAACCTTAGGAAAGAAAACAGAAGAAAAGAAAATGAAATAGAGAACAAAAAGACAGTACATGTCATACAGATGACGACTGAAAAACATATCTACAACACAAGACGAAATGAGGGATGGCTACACCTGAGGACGACGACAACATCATCAGCGCTCCCCCAAACCATGGATAACTTCAACAAACAGTGGAGATCATAAAGAAAGCAATATCGGGAAAGTAATTTCACCTGTTATGAGAAAAAGGTAAAACATATAGGTGAGAAAATACATTCGAAGAAAGGGAAAAGGAGAGAAAAGGGAAACCATCTTAATACAGTGACCATTACAGAATTGCAAATCAAGTAGGTCTTGAAGTATCCATAGGGACAGATGCATGTTGATGAAGGAATTCCTGCAAAACGACTGGATCATCGAATGTAGGAGTCTTTTCCTGATATGTGACTTTGAAAAGGCAGGAATGAATTGCGCCAAATCTGGCATTTATAGAACGTAGTTGAGGGTGAAGAGCAAGATTTTTTTCTGACGGTCAGCTGTAACTTTGGCCACATCTTGAGAGAGAAATAGGCGTTGACTCTCCACAAAAATGTGTTTTTTGAACATGACTACAGACTGAACTTGTAGATGGTCTGTGTATTGCAAGAAAAACATGATGACTCCACGAGGCTTTACGGAGATCTTGGGACCAAATCTGTGAGCCCTTTGAATGTTAAGAGGAGAAGTAGGAGATAGATCCAAGAGTTTAGGCAAATTTGTTTTAAAAAAGACGGTTGGATTGGAACCCTCTGTATTTTCAGGAAGACCATAAAGTCGAAGGTTGTTTCTGCGATTCCGGTTTTCTAAATCCTCTGATTGCCTCTTGAGCAGAGATATCTCAGACTCCAGACTGAAGATGCGAGAACATGAGACCTGAAGAGACTCTGTTTTCTGTTCCACACCAAGCAAACGCGAATCCAACGAAGACCATTTATCGGCCAGATACTGTAAAGTTTTATGGTTTCCTCAATAAATGGTTTCAAAGCACGAATTTCCTCAAGGATTATATCCATGGAGGATGGTGCTGAGTTCCCTGGTGAAGGAGGGTCTTCTATCGGTCACTTGGTGGAAATTTCAGGTAATTTACTTGAATGATGTGATTTTGGTATGGTGCCTGTCGTGTGATCAGGTTTCTGAGGAGAAATGTCCTCCATTCCGTTGACAGCAGAGTCGGAGTCTGATTGCATAGTAGGTTTGGAGCGAGTAGTAAGTTTAGGTTTTCTTGGTCTTCCCATAGAAAAAACAAAGGAAAGCTAATAAGCAAAAACTTAATTCTGAATTTCCAGAGACAGTAAGATAAACTACATTTCCCACGCTCCACTGCGACTTCTGCTTCTACATCAGATTTATACTATTGGTTGCAGAAATACTGCTTATACTGGTTTGATCCTCAATATCCACACAACCCACTTTTTAGAATGACAAACATTTGTGACCCACCCAGCTTCAATGGCCGTGAGGTGGGTGATATTTCAATGGAACTGAAGCATTGTTTGACAATGCACTGTTGTCTACAGACAGCACAATTTCTACTGAAATTACCACTAAACTTGCAGAGACATAACGTTTTACTGATTTGCTCACAAATGATAATGTGTGGAAATCGGGCTTCAGTGAATAGTTATCATTTGTGCCTCACCAAGTAAAGTGTCTTGATTTGCTTAGATACTATTAAAATATTGCTTTCATCATGCTTCAGAATTGCAAAAAAATGTCTTCACTTTTGCTTTCCTAAATGCTGAATGTGTTCAGTTCATTTGTAGGTATTTACATTTGCTGTGTGTTACAAAAATGACAACCTACAGCCTTTGCTTCACACTCTTTGTACTCCAGCAAGATTGTCACATAATTCACTTTACTTTTCTTTCTCTGACAGCAAAGTGAGAAGAGTTTGTTAACTTCAATGCCTCTTTTAACCCGTTCAGTGACTCGGGCGGCGGGGAACTGCCCAACGCCACAGTGCGCATGTGCGTAGGATGCCTCTCGGCGGTCTTCACACATGGCACAGGAAGGGATTTCCAGAGGGATTTCCTTTCAATCAAAACACTCTGAGCAGCTGGGGAAGAGCTTCCTCGCCTCCTGAAGGTTTCTCTGAAATGACAATCGGAGAGCACATCACGCTGACGTCATTTCAGAGAAACCAAACTGAAACTTAGTTTCCGTTCCACTGCCTCAGTGCTCAGGGGCTATCTCAGCCCCCTGAGGACCTAAGCCGAGGGGAGAGGTATTATTGGAAAGGGGAGAATCTCAATCTCAATCTTAAGAGGGCGATCCCCAAGCAGGGATCCACCCATTAAGCACCAGGGATATAGGAGAAGGCCCCTTGGGCAAGGGCTTTTGCTCCCCCATATCTTTGGGCCAGAACAGTCTTTCAGCCCCCCTGGAAGACAGATGGGGGCAATAGTCCTTGATCTGCACCCGGGGGACAGAGAGCTCACTAGACACCAGGGATTTTTATTTTATGGCTATAGGAGCTGCCCAAAATGGGCATGCCAAGTCCCCCACCCTCCCAGAAAAGTTCCACAGTTTTTCTGCCCCTCTGGTAGGCTGATGGGGGCAATAGCCCCCAATCTGCCCCCCCCCACCCCTCGGAGAGCAGTAAGCACACTAGGCACAGGGGACTTTGGTTTTTGTTGTATACGTAGGAGTGGGCTGCCCAGAATAGGCATGCCAAATCCTCCACCCCCCTACCAAAACAATTGCCATAGTATTTCTGCCCCCCCTGGAGGCAGATGGGGGTGATAGAGCCTTACCTGCCCCCCTGGGAGGGGGAAGAAAACCCACTAGGATTATGCTTTTTATTATATGTTTAGGTGGTGCCCCCGCCCACAAATAAATTAGCCACAGGCTTTCTGCCTCCCCTGGAGGCTGATGGGGGCAATAGTCCCTGATCTGCCCCTCCCCGGGAGGCACCAGGGATTATGTTTCTTTTTTTATACGTACGAGTGGGGGCTGTTAATATTGGGCATGCTAATGCCCCCACCCACAAAAATCTCTTTCTGCCCCCCAGAAGGCAGATCGGGGCAATACCCCCTTATCTGCCCCCCTTTGGGGCATGTCAGGGAGAAGTCCCATAGACAAGGGTCGCTCCCCTTTTTTTAGTTTCAGCGCTTCGTCCATTATCTCTTTGTATTTGCTTTGTTCGCCCTAAGTTGGCTGGGTATGCCCAGACATGGGACCCTTGCACACTTTGCCACTAGTTTCAAGCTAGCTTAGCTGATGAGTGGTGTTACCCCGAAACCGGCCCCAGGATGCTTGTCTCCGGTCCAGGGAAGACTCAGTTCAGGCTGGACTGTTCCCATGAGGGACAGGGTCAGGACTGATTTGCATATAGCTCGGTCTGAACTGGGGTGGCGAAGTGAGCTGAAGAAAGATGATGGATTCAACCCAGAGCTGTGACTGGGGATGAGTGTCTGAAAAGTTTCAGCTCTCTGTCCATCATCTCTTTGTCTTTGCTCAAGTCGGAGTTAGGTCGTAGTCGCAAAGAAGACACTAGGGAAACATCAACGGCTCAAGTGTTATCAAATTTTCCCTTGTTGAATGAAGATGACATATGCAGCTCCATGGATGAAACAAAATCACGATCCCCATTAGACTCTGCACCCCCCCACATTCTCTGTAAAGGTACAAATACCATTCTTCCATCGCTAGATGACCTACTCAACCACGTACTGATCTCTAAATTTGTCCCAAAAAAGTGGAAACATGCAGTTATCAGGCCGGTACTAAAAACAAAACATCTAAACCCGACATTGCCTTGCAACTATCATCCTATATCGCTGCTACCTTTCACAGAAAAACCATTAAAGAAACCTGTCAACCACACGTTATCGGGTGTTTTTGAGCACAGTACCGAAGCTGCTCTACTGGGGGTCACAGAGGAGCTTCAAGTCATACCGGACAATGGTGGATCTGCCACACTCCTGCTGCTTGACCTAAGTGCGGCTTTCGACACCGTAGATAACACGACACCGTAGCTAACACCATCTTGATGTATAGGCTCAGGGAGGTGGGAATTCATGATAAAGCCTTGGACTGGCTTACATTCTTTTTAAATAAAGATCCTACCAGGTCATGGAAAACAAATGATTGTCTGATAGTCTGCCATTTATATGTGGAGTGCCTCAGGGATCGTCCTTTTGCCCCACCATGTTTAATGTCTACATGTGGTAGTTGGCAGCAAGTGTTCAGGAGTTCCGTATATAGGCTGTGTCTTATGCAGATGATACACAGTTGGAGGTTTCCTTTGCAAAAGGCCCAAACCTTGAACACCAGCAATTAATAACCTCCTTGGAAAGAGTGGATAATTGAATGACTAATTGCTGCTTGAAATTGAAAGATGAAAAGACTGAATTGATGATTCTAGGGAATAATGTCATTCCCAGACCACTGAACAGCTGGCCCAATTGTATAGGTAACCCCTCTATACCCAAATCCTCCAGTAAGAAATGGCTGGCACCTGCTTCAGTTTACTTAGAATGATCAGGAAGATTCTAAAACTTATCCCGGAGCATTTAAGAAAAATGGTTATTCAAGCCCTGATAGTTGCCCGCCTGAATTATAGTAACTCTTTCTTTCTATTTGAGGTCACCAAAATATGTTATAAAAGCACTCCAGGTCGTGTAAAATGCTGAAGCTAGGCCTCTCCTCAAAATCTCAAAACCTGAACCAGTAAGGTAGTCTTTGAAGCAGCTCTACTGGCTGCCCGTTGATGCAAGGATCACATTTAAAACATTTTTCATTGCACATAAGGCAATAAAGAACAAAGGCCCTGCCATACTTACAGGATTGGTTCTCCCCTATGTCCCTGCCAGATACTTAAGATCTTCCTAAGAACATCTCCTAAAAACTTCCATAATTAACAGAGCTAGATGGGGCTGAAGATCATTTGCATATCTGGTTCCAAAATGATCGAATGATCTGCCTCTCAGAATGAGACTACTGGAAGAGGAACTAACGTTCAGGAAAAAACTTAAGACATGGTTATTTTCCCAGTAACCTCATATGTAGCATATTCACTCTGTTGGGTACTCTCACCAGCAGGGGGAAGCCCTCTGGTTATGAACTTTACGAATCCTAAACATAAACCTTCCAGGTATTCACATGGTGTATCCACCATTGGATTACCATCTTTGCTTCGGGTGACAACACTATCAGTTCCGACTATGTCAATCCTCTCTTGAGGTGTGCCGCCTTGAATCTCTCCAAAGCTCTGTAGTGAATGAATGAATGAATGAATTAAATAGTTTTATATAACGCGTTGCTACCCTGAGGCCTCGTAGCGCTTGTGAAGTGCTCCTGAAAAGATGGCCTCTATTGATGTAGAAACAGCTCCACAATCCTGGCCAACTATTGGAGTGATATCCTGTCATGTCTCAAGGCCTTCCTCTGCTCTTGCTTCATTTTTCTGATTTTTGTCTCTAACAGACTCATGGTGGCCTGGGTTGATTCTATCCCAAAACCCAGACAGGACATTAACTGTATCGGAATCAGATCTGGTTTCCTCTCATTGATTATTAATCCCAGGTCTAACAGAAGTGCAATAGTTATGTTCAAATTGGATTGTAACCAATAATGGCATTGATCCCTCAATGGGATATTGTCCACATATATGATCCTTCTGACTCCTCTCGTCCTGAGTACCTCCACCACCGGGCGTACGAGTTTGGTGAAACACCACCTGCTGAGGATAACCCAAACGGGAGTGCCAGGAACTCGTAGATCTGTCCCCCTTAAGAAAGCTGGAGGAACCTCTATTTGGGGGGCTTAAATAGGAATGATCAAGTACACATTCTTTATGTCTAACCTAACCATCCAGACCCCTGATAAGACAACATCCCTCACGAGGTGAATACCCACGTTTTGAAATTGCAATATATCAGCCACTCATTGAATTCCTTTAAATTTATGACGTGTCTGGATCTCTTGTCCTTCTTTTCTACCAAGAATATATTGCTAAAAAAATCTCGGGTGGAGGACTGGCCTGTAAATTGCTCCTTTGGTTATGAGCTAGCAGTGAAACTGTATCTGGAACACCTGAACTGTTTCTTTAAACCATAGATCTGAGGAGATCTCCTTCCATTTGTTTGCAAACCCCCTAGGTCTCGAGGGGTAGAAAAAAGACCTTCCTGGGGAGTCTTCTTCCTTTGTTACCTCTGGCAGAGCCTCTTCAGGGGAAAAAGGTCACTGCTTGGCATCTATCATGCCATCCATTATTTCTTTTGCTCTGTTTTCTAAAGGAGTCTTGTTGGTAAGGACGGCATGGTTCGGCCCGTGTTTCTTCCAGTCCAGGCAAAAACCTTTATTGGGAAAAAAATTCTAATGGACGTCTGAGTCTTATCCAGTGCGGAAAACGTGGCAGCAAATTTGCCCAGTTCCATAACACAAGGTTCCTCAAAGAGATTTCCCAGGGCTGTGGCTCCTGCCTCAGATGTTGACAGTTGTCCCAGTTTATGATCTATTTTAATGAAAAGGGATTGACATCGTTCCACTGAGAGGGCACTATTTGCCTTGTCTAAAAGGCAAATTGACTTTAGCAATCAACCTGCGACTATGTCAGTAGGCATGGGGGACACCGAAATATTGGACTGTTCTGCAAACTTGATGATCTTAGTGAGAGGGCCAACCACATCCAGGAGTTTGTTGTGGCAGGCCCTCTACAAGCAATCAATTCCTTTCTTGGGATGCCTCACATACATTCCAAAGAAATGTTTGCATCTATCGCCGGAGTGACTGCTAACCCCAAGTGAAGGTCTGGGGCACTTCACCCGCATGTCCTTGTCCATAGGTTGTCTTATCTTGCTGACTAAATAATCCACTACTTTCTGTGAGGACCGGGGGTGGTAAAGGCCCTCAGGCTCAAACACATCTGACTGACCTGGCTCCCCAGCCTGCAAACCTGATGCATTTGAACCGGGGCACCAAGGTCTCCTGCAGCTTGGTTCTTCCTTAGACGAACAATCACCATCAGTATCAACCTCCTCTTGCATGAGAAACCCTGAGTCAGGTTCTGAATTTGGCATGACTGCAGCTCTATTTTCTCGGGTGAAACCTTACTTGCGGTAGGGTGTTGTCTTGAGTTGTTAGATCTGGGGGTCTCTAGTTGGCAATGGTTATCACCTTTGTCCAAATAGGGACCCTTACTTCTAAGTCTGGATAAGGGGATTACACTCCTTAATAACCCCTGCTCACCCGCTTGGTAGCTTGGCATGAGCAGACAGGTTTATCTCAGAGGCATTGTGTTAAGCATTTGTGAATATACACAGTATTACAGTGAAAACACTACAGATGGACACAACACAGGTTTTATAAAAATAAGTATTCTTTATATAGACTTAAACACGAGACCACAAATGACAAAAATCCACAATACTAAACTTAGATTAATTAAAAGATGATTAAAGTCTCTTAATTCAAGTTGTAGGTAAATGCGACAAAGTTCTCAACAAAGTACCTGGAAACAAAAGGCTCGCAGAAGGAGAGATGCGTCGGTTCCATGACCCGGGGGAACGGTTGCGTCCTTCCTCAATGCTTGCGCAGAGTAGGGGACTCGTCGTGAACCTTACCAGTGCCGAGGTGATGCGTAGATTCTCGGCCTGCTGGCCCGTTCCGGTGCGCAAGATGGTGCCTTGATGCAATGCGACGATCCGGTTGCGATGCGAGAAGATGGCGCCCTTGATGCGGCGATGCGATGACTATGCGATGATGCCCTGGCAGCCTTGCGACGACTCTGTACTTTGGAGCCGCTACAGGTTCTGCGACACGCTTCTCTGATGATGCGATGGCGACTCTCTCGATGGCGTCACGCTTCTCTGGTGATGCGACAGCAGGCAGCTTTGATGAACACACGCTTTCAGGGAGATGCGGCAAAGGCTCGCTTTTCCGGCATTGCGATGATTTCAGCTGCGGCAGTTACACGCTTCTTCCCGATGCGTCGCACTTCCAGCTCCCAGCGGCACGCAAGTGTCTGGAGTCAGAATTCCCAGCAAGGGAATTCAGGAAGGAGCAGGAGGTGAAGTCTTTTGTCCCTGAGACTTCAGCAGGAGGCAAGCACAGTTCAAGCCCTTGGAGAATATTCTGTAGATGAAAGTCCTTTACAAAGTTCCTTCTCCTTTCCCTTGGCAATGAAGAAACCACTGCAGGCCAACCCAGCAAACAGCACACTGGCAGAGGAGCAGTCCAAACTCCTGCAGCTTCCTTGGTTCTTCTCCTTGGCAGAAAGGTTTCTTGTTCCAGAAGTGATCTAATTTCTTGGGCTCAGGGTCCCAATATTTATACCCCAATATCCTTTGTTCTCTGAAGGCAGAGAGACCTCTGCCTAGTTCAAACCAGTTCCTGAGCACTTTGTTTACATGACTCTCTTCTTCCTTTCACTGTGCAGGGCAGAGACATCAGATGCCCACAGGAGGTGGAGCCAGCACAGGGGAGGGAAGATACAGCTCTGGAGCACTCTGTTGACATGATTCCTCCTCTCCTTTCACAGTGCAGGGCAGAGACATCAGACACGCCACAGGGGGTGGAGTCAGTATTGAAGAGGGAAGGCCCAGCCCTATTCAGGTCCCAGGTGCAACTCCTCCCTCCCATCTAGATGCAGATCTCTCTATTCACCACCCAGCTGCCCCAGCCTGTCTCCTGGAATTCCCCAGCCCGGTCACTTACAAACCCAGACAAGGAATACACAACCCAGCAGAGGCAGGCTCAAATGGTTAGGCAAGCAAATATCTACTTTTTAAAAGTGGTATTTGCAAACCCAGAATATTAAAATAAACTTTACTACAAGATGTATTTTATTACTCTGAGTTCAGGCATACTAAACTCGAATTTCTACCATTTTCCCTGAGTCAGTTAGGATTATAAGAATGTAATAATCCAACTGCCCATTCTAGCCTATGAGAACAGGTAGCCTTCAATAGTGAAAAACGAAAATGGCTGTAATTCACTTTTAGAACATGCTACACACGTCAGAGCATGTCCTCCCTTATACTTACAATGCACCCTGCCCTTGGGCCTACCATAGGGGTTTCTAATATGAAGCAAAGGGAAGGTTTAGGGCCTGGCAAGTGGGTGCACTTGGCCAAGTCGACATGGCAGTGCTAGACTGCACATAGGCCTTGCAATGGCATGCCTGAAACACATTTTACAAGCTGCGTCTGTGGGTGGTACAACCAGTGCTGCAAGCCCACTAGAAGCATTTGATTTACAAGCCCTAGGCACACATGGTGCACTGTACTAGGGGCTGACAGATAAATCAAATAACCCAATCATGGAATCCAATCAATACACTAACTTAACGTAGGGAGCACTTGCACTGTGGCACTGATTAGCAGTGGCACAGTGCTCAAAGAATAAATCCAGAAAAAACATATCAAAACAGAGGAGGCAATCCATCCAAAATGGAAGGGAGACTCACGCCAATGATGTCAGGTCTAACATGAGTGTGCGTGCACTCTAACGGAAGACTTCACAAAGTTTGTCGAAGCCATCCAGGTGCCCCACGTAATGCTTGGTAGCCTTTTTATTATTGAAGTAGAGTGCCTACTGGGACCTGTCACAGCTGTGCTTGTCTCCTTAAAGAGACCCTGATTATTTACCCAGCTACCCTGTCTATATGCTCCTGTAATGGGGAAAGAGCCTTTGGTATTGCCTGACTAAGGACTTGGTTGAAATTAGGGTCTCTAGCTGGCAGTGGTACGCACCCTGTCCAAATAGTGACCACAATCCTAGTTGGGATAAGTCAGGTACACACCCTAAATTAACCTGTGCTCATCCTCTGGTAGCTTGGTACAGAGCAGTCAGGCTTAACTTAAGAGGCAATGTGTAAAGTATTTATCAATCAATCAGTCGGGAATTGTAGAGTGTGGCTAATCACCGCAGTGGGTATCCAGGCACTACACACTCTACACTGTGCAATAATTATTACAGTAAAACAGTGCAAAACACCACACACACATGAACCACACCATGTTAGAAAATAGAGTTTAATTTAATGCACAAAAAAAAGACCAAAATGACAAAAATCCAATAAGTGGAACCGGAGTTATGAATTTTTAAAGAATATGTTAAATTATGGTGCTTATCCTTGTAAAGCGCCAATCTGGGCGCTCTGGCCGCACTGGACCGGGGTCACATCTCAAAAGTCAAGCTGAACGCACTGGAGTGCGGTCAGATGCATAAGGCACACAGTCCCAGCTGAAAGAGTACCTTCATGGAGGGCAAGCTCTGATGTCGAGGAGCAGCAGCAAGGAGTGGAGGAAGCGATGTGTCATCGTCGATCCGAAGGATTGTACGCGATGCGTCAGTTGCAAGTCGCACAGTCGGGTCCCGCATCGTCATCGAGCCACGCAGTTGGGTCCTGTGTCATCAAAGACAAATGACTCGGTTCTAACCAGCGCAAAGCGGGTGATGCGTGGATTTTTGCCGAAGCAGCCAGAAAAGCCATCTCCAAGGGCACAGGACTGGATTGGCACCACTTGGCAGGGCAGGACTCACAGGTGGCTGCAGCAGGGTTGAATGAAGTCTCTGATGCCGCTGAGACTTAAGAACAAAAGGCAAGTCAGCAAGCTCTTAGAGTCACTTGGTTCTGGGGATACATAGATTCAGGTTCAGTACGTCTCATCACCAAGGAAGGGGCAGCAGGCAGCAGGGCTGGGACAGCAGAGGAGTTGTCCAGCAGATCCAGCAGAGTGTCAGTTCTTTCAGCAGCACAGAAGTCCTTTGTCTTGGCAGAGAAAGTCTCGGGTCCAGAGTGTACTAAGTTGGTGGTGTCAGGGGTCCAGTAGTTATACCCTGTTGTGCCTTTGAAGTTTGGGGGGCTTCAAAAGAGAAGCCTTTGACATACACAAGGTTCCTGCCCTGCCTGTCCTGGCTCCAGACTCACTACATCGGGGTATGCAGCTCTCTGTGTGGGGACAGGCATAGCCCTATTCAGGTGAAAGTGTCAGCTCCTCCCTATCATCTAGCTCAGGAAGGCCCATCAGTCTAGTGATAGTGGATGCTTTTGTCTCATTTTGCTATGACCGGGGACTAGAAATAAACACTTCCAAAACGAAATTCATGATTTTTAATCCACCGAAAACATCCCGCCCTAATCCTGCTATAGATGGTGTTCGTTTAGAGAGAGTGCAAACTTTCGAATATCTGGGACTAACTCTCAATGAGTACATGACTTGGGCACAACATCAGACCAAAACTCAATTAAAACTCTCGCAAAAAGCAGGGGGGATCCTTAAACTCCTAAAACAAACTATTTCAAAACCTATTTCTCCCCTACTCGAAATTTATAAAATGCAGGCACGGGGAGCAGTGATCTATGGAGGGGAATTGTGGGGCCATAGTTGACACCCAGCAATCACCACTGTGGAAAATAAGTTTCTTAGGCAGTTGGTATCCCTCCTTCCAGTACGCCCCTACTCCCCCTTAGGATGGACTTGGGACTTAGATCAATTAAGGAAGAACTAGGACCCAAGCCCCTTACTTTTTGGAGGCGTCTTTGGGTTACCCCCGAACTCGCCAGCTATAGGCGTGAGCTTATAGAACTGTTGAAAGCCCCTAATGTCTGGAATCTTCCCTGGCTGAAATATATCAGACAGGAATTTGACAGGCTAGGTTGCTCCCCATTATGGTCTAATCCTGAAGAAGCTTGTAGGGGCATATCACGAAGGGAGTTAGTTAGTCTGTATTACGATCAAAATCTGTTGGCTTGTTTATCAAATGCCTAAATTGGAACAATAACGAGATCATTCCTGGTTCTAAAAGACTATTATAAATTGGAGACTGCTTTTGATATCATCAGCCCTAATGGCCACAGGAAGCTATACCTCCAATGGAGATATGACTCACTACCATTAAGAGCTCTGACCTCACGTTGGCACCCTAACGCCCCCGGGAACTGCCCTGCGTGTGGGGCTGAGTTAGAGACAGAGCTACACACGATCTTCTTCTGTCCCTCTTACAAGGCTTCAAGGAAGAAGTGGATCATTCCCATCTGCAAAAACATGGGTATTAGGGAGTGTTTTCACTCCTATTGAATACTAAAAACAGACTTATCACCAATAACTGTTTTTGCGGTTACGAAATTCCTGGCTACCATGTGGAATACCAGAAGAAAGTATCTGGTAAATTGTGATGAAATTTAACTGTGCAACTGCTGAGGTGATATATGGGGGGAGGTGACCCATGGTGTCTTCGGGTGATTGGCCTTGGATTTTAGACAAATGGTTTTATTGATGAACTGTATGGTTTCTGTACCTTTGTAATGTTTTATGATTAATTTTACTGTGTACACTTTTATGACATTTTTCTTGTCGAAATGAAATGATAGGACATCAGGATATGAATGGCACACCTCATCTCCCTTTGTGCATGATGGTCTAGAGAGAATGCACAAAGCCCAGCTGTCACCCACCCCAGACATGTATTCAGAGACAGACAGAGGCAAAGAATGATTAAAGTAAGAAAATGACAACTTTCTAAAAGTGTCCTTTACATAACCCCTGACTCGTCTATAATTAGATTATTAATATTGTTTTTATCGCGATCTGCTTTTATTTTCCGAGCTAAGATGGCTCCAGCTTTCTCTCCATATTCATAGTTTTCCCTTCAATGAACAGACCATTGTGCTATAACCTTTGGGACTAACTTCCCCCTATACTCCAATAGTAGATATTCCAGATCGCTGAGAATTTGTGGCAGGTTATCCGATTGGCCACTCACTCTCGCTCTATCTAGGATAGACATCTTATCTTTCAATTTTTGAAATTCCAACACCTCCTCCCTGTTCTTGGCACATATCAGGCTATGTAGTAAGCCATGGGTATGGGCCTTAAAAGTGTCCCAGACATAATCGGATGACGTTGAACCCATATTTTCAGAAAAAAAGTTGATAATGGATGTTCTAACAGCGGTAACTATATCCAGATTATATAACATTGCCCTTTTCAGGGTTCATCTGGGCACAAAGTTAGACTTTAGCCGACCCATCGAGATTGAAAATGAAATTGGGGCGGGGTCAGATAAGATGCTTGGAAGTATAGTTATATCCTCTAAAGTCTCTAAACTCATTCTATCCATAAGAATATAATCAATTCTTGAGGAGTGCCCATGTTTTTTACTAAAGTATGTAAAACCTGGCACTGCCCCCTTCCAGATGTCCACCAATCCAAGCTCATGAATCATATTGATCATAGCCCGACGAGTGCGGGGGCAGCAATATGCTGACTATGGTTTGACCGGTCCTGAAAGGGATCGAGAAGGACGTTAAAGTCACCCCCTATAACCACCACTGGTTTGGTTCTTCCATCAGCAGTTGATGTGGATTTCCTGAGCATCCTTTGCTACTCCATTGAACCCTACACTTAAAAGGTACTTTTGCAGCTATGGTGAACTCGCTGTTCAGCAATTGTCCCTGATACAAGTAATGCTTTTACCCTTTCGCCTCCCTGGACTGACTGGAATAATCCCCTCATTGGAACTATAAGGGAACCAGGGAGGGAGGACACAAGCTTTTTGGGGGGATATTGAGATTCTCTGCTGGTCACTGAGTAGAGTGGGCACATTTAAGAAGCTTTTGTATAATGAACTCTTATGTTCTTCTGGTCTTACGCCAAACTTAAACATATCGACTCAACCTAGAGATACCCTGGAACCCATTTAGGAGGTATATATACCGCAAATAAAGTGCCATAATTGATTTGAGATATTTACAGCAAGGGGCAATAGAGACATGGTGGGCAGAGTAGTTGACCAAGGCGGAGGAAACATCTAGCTGGTTGGTTTGTTGAAGGCACTAAAAACCACCATTGAGTCCCTGAGAGAAGAGGTAGCTGCCCTAAAGAAAAAGGTTAAAGATCTAGCAGGGATGAGTAAGACTGACAAACCAAATTCCAGGGAAGCGGTCACAGTTTTTTTGCCCAAACTCCATAAGAATCCATCATTGCAGACCCATAGCAATTAGAGGGGGAAAGAAGAAGGTCTATCTATCCTGGCCCAAATATGATTCACTATGACCCCCGGCCGAGGCCTATCCCAAATTCCTCCACCTACCAGAAAAATGGTTTGGCTAGCAACAAGCATTTAAATAGGATGACACCGCCCCCATGCTTCTCCCAGAGCAAGATGGAGGTGAGGATGGCTATAGGGAGCCCAGCCCCATCACTAGAAAGGCATCCCAGTATGTCTGGGCCAGGGGAGTCAGTTGGTAAGGGCAAAATGGGGAATGTAATCTATATGGGACCTTATATGGGAAATAAACTTAACTGAAGTACCCAGATCGCCAAAGGATGGTTACGAAGACTGTGAGTCACCTAAAAACAAAGTCACCTAATGGTTTCGGGAAATACTGCACTGCTACTCGATTGTAAGGGATGAAATAAAAAATGATATAAAGATGTAAAAAAATGTCAAACAAATGTCAAACGAGTCACGGTCCTGGGGTCCACAAAGGATGTGGTTATAGTCTAATTTTTTTCCTGCTAATACCTCTATTATGATCAAATATAATCTTCCGCCAGAAATGAACTCAATAATTCCCGGGTCTGCACAGAGTGGGGAGCCTTGAAATAAAATAAGTGGTCTAAGTGCACAGGTATGATTGCAGAGAGGAGAATTGCTGCACCCAGACCAATGTAGGAATCCCACTGGTGCAATCTGAGAAGGGCTGGTGGATCAAATTGAAGGAAGGAGTGTCAGGGGTGACTGCCACTGTGGAGGGAGGTCGTGTGCACTGGAATGTGGGAGGGGGAGAGGGGGCTAGCAGTTTCCTACATGTGGAGCTAGAGGAAAACGCAGAGATTAATATCAACTGTATCACTTCAAATACTCACCCAAGTCAACTAAAAATTATGGTTTGGAATGTGGCAGGGATGGTTAAACTCTTAGATGATCCTGATTGGGGTTCCTTTGTTGACTCACACAATATATTACTCTTCCAAGAAATATGGAGTCTGTATACCCCATAATGGAACGGGTTCTCTACTTATGGCCAAAATACCATCAGGAAAGAGAGGGGGAGGCCATCAGGAAGTCTGGCAATTTAGGTCAGAAACACTCTTGGTCTAAAAATAAAATTGGTTCATATAGATTTCTCTGATATATTAGCTACAGATCTAAATACTCGTGGTGATTTAAAAATCAGGGCTCCGAAGATACTAACACTATTAAACTTTTAGACCATGTGCTATCTGAATCCATTGATGGCGTGAGAGTCCTGGTAGTAAATTGTACTTTTGAACCCCTAGCAATGACCTCTAGAGACCTAACCGAGGAATGGTGGACTAAGAGATGTAGTAAGGTGCTGGCCCTCTCGTTACAACATGACTTAAGAGCCACTAACGGGAGAACAAAATCAGACCAAAAAGGAGAGCTAACCTATAACAGACCTGGCCATGCCAGCAGTATTGATTACTGTCTGGTTGCGCTTAGTCTATTGCCCCTTGTTCATGATATGGTAGTAGTCAAGTACCTACATAGCGACCATAATGCACTCACCCTGTTCCTAACGAATCTGGGAGATAACACTATAGAAATAGGCCGTTGGGGTAAGAAGGATCTGGGAGTACTTGCTTTTACAAATAATATAAGAAAGATTAGATAGGACTGGGTGGAGAAACACCCCAAGGCCATGGATCCTGTGAAATGCATAGTTTGCAAGAAAGTGGAAGAACTGTCTAAAATGCCCCAAATATAGGTTAATCAGGAAGCTGCATACTAGGCATGAAACCACTTTTACCAGAATTAGGGATCTGCTTGAGACTTTGTTGCCAGACGCGTCTAATAACAGACTCCTTTCCCCGAGGGCTCCAACGGTACGCGGCAGTTTGATTCCCGCCCCGCTGCCCTGATCTTTCCGTGGCTCGGCCGTTTCCACACGAGCTCAACTCGGGTTCAGCCTTTTCAAAAATCAATAAGCCAAAAAGAAAACGAGCATGCTAGCCGTCTCTTGAACAGCGCACCGCGACCTGGGCGCTCTGTATCCAGACATCTCTGATACCAGAACAGAATACTCACTTGATGTTCAACCTCTATTCCTCGTGCATCCCCTGTCCTGACTGACAAGGCAAACGCTTACCTAGTCCCTGTCCTGAGGAGAACCTATACTTATGACGGTTCGAAACGCGTTGACCCCCAGCCTGTGTCAAGAAAGAAGGGTGCAGTTAGGGATTAACTAATACCACCTGTGTGGGCCCTTTCTGTGAATCTATAAAATTTCCTACCACAGGTGTTGTGAGACAGGCAGGCAAATCCATTCTTGATCCGCCCGTCCACTGGTTTTTCAGTCAAAGGACTGGTTTTCTCCACCTATAAATTGTTTTTGTATGTAAAGGTTGTTGATGTTGTAATTACTTTGCAATGTAATTTGTTTCAAAGGTTTTTGTCGGTGTCACCTAAATCTTGTTTTTCACCTTCAATGTCTGTATATTTGTATATATTGTACATATTCTTGCATGTTTTTGAACTGACTGTTTGGATAGAAAGTTCCTTTGATGTCATGCTTTCAATGGAGTAATGCAAACTGATTATAAAAAATAATACATTTGTTTGGAAATATAAAAACCATCGGCTACGCAGTACAGTCTGGCTGTGCGGACCCTGAATTCTCTTGAAACAATCCTGATCAGCTATGTTGTTCTGTTTTTCAATTGTTGAGATCCAGGCTGATTAGTAGTAGGATCCAATACCTTCATTTGTACACAGGCTAAACCATGCAGGCAGCAGAAACTGGAACACAGACGGACCCAGGCAGTATGGTATGACCAGGACTGAAGGAAAGTTAAGGCAGACCTTGTACAGGCAGCAAAATCAAAAGCCCACCCATATCTAGTGATATGTAGAAGAAATTATAAGAAAGCTCTAGAGTCAGCAAGGAAGAGATGGGAAGACTCCCTCTGGTCCACCCTTCAAAAGACATCTTTAGCCAAGGATTCTAAGTCCTTTTGGAAACAAGCGGCCTATTGGCTCAATGGTAGGGAACCAAACCTGGAGTATACCGTTCAACCTGCGGAATGGGTGACCCCCTTTGGGGGGCTTTACGGACAAGGTGACAGTGAGTCGGAGACAGAACCAGGAGATTGGGTGAAATACCAGGACGAAGTTGTGGATAACCTGGTGTTCTCCATGGAAGAAATCTGGTTGTCAAATTGCTCTAGTATTGTAGCTAGAGATCCCAACCCTGATCGAATCCCAAATGATTTGTATAAAGAGGATTTAACTGCCTCTGTCCCCCTTTTAACATGATTATAAATGCCATCTCAGCAGGTGTGGACATTCCTTCCTCATAGAATATAGCAGAGATTTTACCAGTCTTCAAAAAGGGTAATAGAGCCAGCCAGCTATAGGCCTATAAGCCTAACGGACTCACTGCAGAACATTTTCTGAAAGCAGGTGTTGCAATGAGTACAGGGATGGATCTCTGAGCACCATATCTTGAGAGACCGACAAGCAGGCTTTAGTGCAAACATTAGCACGTTGGATCAGGTCTTCCACTTCCTGTATATCTACTGGAGGGAGTTTAGTATTAGAGGAGGCAAACTATATGTAGCTTTCGTGAACTTACGTACTGCATCTGATTTGGTACCGCAAGCACAGCTGTGGAGAGTGTTGGCTGAAATAGGCAGCAGTCAAAGACACTAGCTCAAGGTGGTCACATTTCTTTTAGAATGCTATGTAACCCCTTTGTCATTACTTAGCATTCTAAAAGAAATGTGGATGCCAGTAATAGCTTTTTGTAATTACCATCCAGAGGCATGTTAATTCAGTGGGCGGAGCCCCAGAGCCCTAGGCAAGAAACCGCCACTGCTTGTCACCCACTTTTATTGACCCCAAATGAGGAAGGCCTCAGATGCGTACTGTAAGTGCTGTCCTACCTGCCAGGCGAGTGGCATGTCGGGGGTGGGGGGGGAATGAACGGCTCCTTTGCAACCGTTTCCTGCCCATGTGGGTTTCCCAAGGATGTGGTATCTGACCGGGGTACCAACTTTGTGTCATACTACATGAAGACCATGTGGTAGGAGTGTGGGATGACCTACAAGTTAACCACTCCTTACCACCCCCAAACCAATTGGTTGGTTGAGGGGTTCAACTGAATCCTGAAAGGCATGATTATGGGTCTGTCAGACACCATAAGGCATAAGTGAGATGTCCTCCTGCCATGCCTTTTGTTTGCATACATGTAGGTAGCGCAGAAGGGGACTAGTTTTAGCCCCTTAGAACTTCTGTAGGGGCACCCTGTGAGAGGGCCTCTCAGTTTGGTAAAGGAGACCTGGGAGTAAGCTCCTGGGAGAGCCCTCGTGGATGTGGTCAGCTACACACTGGCCCTTCCCAACCAAATGCTTCACTTCTGAAAGCTCGTCAAGTAGACTCTGAAAGCTAGCCATGAGGACATGAAATGCTGGTATGACCAGAATGCCACTCTAGTGGAGTTTCAGCCTGGCCAAAAAGTGTGGCTGATGGAATCACATGCTCTTCAAGACCGCTGGTCAAGCCCTATGAGGTAAAGGAGCGCAAGAGCGAAGTCACCTACCTGGTGGACCTCAAAACTCCTAGGAACCCTTTTAGGGTCCTGCGTGTTAAGCGCCTAAAGACCCACTTCGAGAGGTCTAAGATTCTGCGCTTGGTAACTGGTGAAGGGGTAGAAGAGGAGAGTGAACCTCTCCCCGACCTCCTATCTTTCAAAGAGCAGGATGGGTCAGTGGAGGGTGTCAGCCTCACTCCTAAACTGACCCTAGATCAACAGAGAGACTGCCGCCTGTTGATGGGGCATTTTGCCTCTCTTTTCCCACTTCCCCAGGGCTCACTACATGGTCCACCCAGGATATTGACACTGGGTAAAGTTGTCTGGCAAAGTTAGGGCTAACATTAATGCAGATTATATGCAGCTGATCCTCCCGGTTGATGAGACGGAGGAATCTAAGGAATTCTTCCAACACACCATGCTCTTCATTAAAGACTAGATGATTCATAACTATCTCAAATTAAACTCGGATAAAACTGAGATAGTCATCTCTAATAATAGACTTGATCAGTGGACGCCAGCACACTGTATAGAGAAAATAGAAGGAACCCTGCCAATTATTTATAGAGGTCCCAGCTAGAGGATCCTACTGTGATAAAGAGAGGGGGTGATAAGCCCAGAGGCTGAGGCTGCACAGGACAAAATTAAGTCATTCCAAACAAATTCAACAACATGTTTTGAAAAAATACATATTTTTTTTATTTTTCTCTTCTTAAATATATTTAAAAGACATACATGTATAAATTTATATAGTCACTGATATTTCGCAAAACACATAGACAAAGTTTCTTTTCAGGATTAAGGTCTGCCCACACTTCAAACAAACTACCACACTCATTCACACAGAGATTCTTCTAACTACGATAGAGACATTCAACTCTCATTCATCCATTTTTCTAGTCCTGGCGTGGACAACAGTAGATCTTAATTAGGTTGTCCAAAACGGGGGGGTTCAACCAGGAAGATGGTATTAATACGGGTCCTGATGTACTTGGAAAGGGTTGCCGTATTCCTGGGACAACGTGCCGACGCGCGTTTCGGTGGAAGGCCAATAAGGCCACACCTTCGTCAGGGCCAGGGTAGTATGCTGGGCAGGGGTAAGGGATAAAAATCTGTTTAGTTTACTGGGGACGCTTATAGAGTAAGGGTCACCTTCACCATTTTAGGAGGGAGTAACTGCGTTCATTACCAAGGTTTAAGGAATCCACTCGTGATCCCTCCTGTAGGATTTAACAGAGTCCTATCACTCGAGCAAACAGAGATATCAGACCCTCGGAAATTTTATCATACTTTCTTCCGTTATGTTGTGCTGTTAGTTATTTTGTCACTTCTTCAGAAAAGACCGCTGGGCATCAGGAAGGAGATAGGTAGGTAGATAATCCTGCACTTTTTAATCCTTTACTTTTGGTGCCACAGATCGGTTCAAAATAATGCGTCGGGTATTTCTGTGACTCCAGGTTAGACAGAGCCGGATTTATGGTTAGGGATTCCACCGACAATGTTAGGAACCATGGCGGGCTGCCGTTTCCGCGAGTCCCGTCTACAGGTCGGTCGTTGTCATTCAATGGGGTTCCGCCGGCTGCCTCAGACGGCCAAATGCGTGATACAGGACACTGGTCAGCTGCATTGGGCCCTCCACCCACCCCCAAAAATTTGGTTAAAAGTCTGGGAATTAAAATTGATGCTAAGCTATCCATGCCTGAACAGATCACCCTGGTTACCTCCTCTTGCGTTTACCATCTGAGGACCTTTAAGAAAATCAGGAAATTCTTCACCAGGCAAGCAAGCATGGTTATCATGCTGGCCCTGATCATGTCAAGGCTGGAGTATGCCAACATCATCTACTTAGGGCTCCCTGCTAATCAGACCCATAGGCTGCAGCTAATTCAAAACCAAACGGCCAGGCAGGTCCTTCAGCAACCTAGACACTGTCACATCAAACCACTTCTGAAGCAATTACATGTGCTTCCGATGACTCAACGGTCCATGTTTAAGACAGGCTGCATGGTCTTCAACAGTGCAGTGCAAAGAAGGGAAAATAAAATGTTAACAACACAAATTTGTTATTTTATTTTTCGCGCTGAAGCAGGATTTGGGGTGGGGCGAGGCTTGGCTGTCTACGCAGCCAGAAGAGGGTGGAGGACATATGTGCACTAAGTGCGCACAATGATTTGGCCGGCCTTACTGGGCCAGACAAACAGTCATGCGCACTTAGCATGTCCCTCGCCAGGCTGTAATGCACAGCCTGGTGGGTAACATGCACATGATTCTGTTTTTGTTCCCTGTTCCAGCTGGACAAGCAGACGACGACGATCGAGGTGAGTCTGTGTCTTTCTAAGGTAAGTGCTATTTCTTTTTTAACCCCCTCCTCCTGCCCCCTTGATTCGCCACCCACGTTTAGTACCAGCCACAAATGGTGTAAGCCTGTCAAAGGTCTTGTCTTGCCCCAAATGACCTGCCAGGAGTACTTCGTGAACCAGATCTGGTAGGAAGGTCCTGTAGCACTGGGGTACCACCAAAACACATGTTGCACCAGGCTCAAGAACCTTAGTTTCACTATACGGGAGACCAGAGGCGTCACCAGCTTTCTGGGTCTCAGCCTGCTGCCACTGACCCTCAAGAGAAGGGCAATCCTTCTGTGTCCTTCAAAACTCCTCCCTGTGGTACCCCTTCCTTCTGCCATTAGTCAGCTCAGGCAGAGTCCCCAGTTTGGCCATTGTATCCCCAGTAAGTATGGGGCTTTCCCCTCAGGTTCAGCCTCCTGGACAATGGGAATTTCAGGGGCAGGTTTCCAGTGCCCTTTCTGTTTTTGGCAGATGCCTTGTAGTGCAGTTCCTATATTCCCAATAGGCTCTGCGCATTGGAATAACATATACTATAGTTTAGACGTAGGACTGAGGTCGACTAGGTCTCTATCAAATATATTAGACTTAATTGTGAGTAGCAGCTAGCTCAGAGGTCACTAGAAACTTTCTCGAATTCACAAGAAGGGATTAGTTTCCGCATAAACATGACAACTTTGATTCCCAAGAATAAGAAATCAATCTCCAGAGTCGCGGAAACAATAGATAGCTATTTTACTCAGTCAATCGTGCATGCTTCGTTTCACCAGAGGACCTGAGAAAATAGAGAGAAGGGTGTTTTCAATAAAAAGTATTTATTGAACAGTCTTCTTTCTCAAGCATAAGAAATGTACTGCTACAATCGTAATCCTGCTTATAAAGTACAAGGTATATAATACGATAAGTATTATAAAGTAGTACTGTAAAAGCATGATATGGTTTCTAAGCCATAAAATACATACAGTGATAAAATAATGACTAAAAGTACTCAACTGGTGCTTCTAAAATACGCCTACCCTGGTGTTCCTAACCTAAGTCTAATTAAAGGGAAGAAGTAAGTGAGGTGTAGCTTAAGTTTTGTCTTCTTTGCTAAGAATCTATTCCAAGAATTCTCTAAGGGTCTAATCAGCTCCGTACCTTGGTTTAGAATGAAGGAGGTCTTGTATCTCTTTCTCAGGACTCGATTTCCCAGCAACCCCTAAGGGTAGCCTGGAAACACAGGAGCTGGATTTCTCTGCAATAAAAAAGATAGCGTCTCTCTTTGCGTCAGCATGGAGGGTCGGCTTCCTTCGGCACTTGCTGCTGCAGGGCACGTCGGGCAAGTAGATAGTCGAACTGCTCCAAACCACTGTGTCTTTGTCTGGGCAAATGTAGGCATATTTATACCTTGAAGGTGCCGAGTTTGACGTATGATTAGACATAATAACGTCATCAAAGACTCAGTTCTTTGAAAACTCCATCATTTTCTAGATAAATTAGTATTCAGGCAAGGGGAAGTCCCTAGCTGCTGAAGGCTGGTTTTTCCAAGAAATCGTTGTGGATTCTAGGAACTTAGTGGAAGTAGCCATGCCGTATTTGGGCTGCATAGGCTCAGTCTAAATAAGGGTATGATTTCTATGCCTATATAATGATCGGGTGATATATACCTATGTATGGGCATGAATCTGGAAAATTACACTAGGGTCCTAGATTCGTACATAACAGCCTGGGCCATTCTTCCAGGCTCCAGGTCCTCTTGACCACCCTGATGGGCTACGATAGACCGTGTGGTCAGGCACACCCACTCAACGAACTCCAACATCTCCACGTGTGACCTAAGCTCCACCTTCGTTCAGACAGTATACATTGGGGACTCCCTGCTCTGAAGACACCAGATGACACCTAATGGTGGTCATGCGGCTCCTGTGTCTCTCAGAGCCTCCACCAATATAAGGACCGGGTGATATATACCTATGTATGGGCATGAATCGGGAAAATTACACTAGGGTCCTATATTCGTACATAACACCCACTCCACGATATTAAGTTCAATAAGGTAAAATGTATAAGCGCTGAACATATCTAAGGCAAGTGTTTACAATCCCACCCAAAATACAAATTGCATTTTGAAAAACGGTTGTTCACATGAAATTAATATAAATTGCATGAAAAGCAGGTCTCAATAGATATGAAGCATACTATGTGAGCATACGTTCTAACCTTTATCAAATATGAAATTACATTCATGAAATGTCTCTTAAGGTACAGAAAAAGGTCGAGACCATCCCATAGCATAATATACAAACTTGTTTTATTTTTAGGACAAGTTCAAATATTGTCATTTATGAAGTTTTTCAAAAGAAATCTTGTTCTCTAAGAATAGTTCTACTTTAAGCAGATTACTCTGTGCCAAAAGCTCTATTTTGGAAAAAGTTCAAATTGTTAGACGGTTTATTTATTTATTTATTTATTTAGAAAGTTTTATAGAGCGCGAACAAGATCCTCGCGGATATCAGAGCGCTGTACAAACAGTAAATGTTACTAGTATCGAAGATAAAAGCAAATCAGGACATGTGCACAAAGCATATAGTATGAACAGCATAAATAGGTGTAGCATCAAAAACGAAAGTGTCTTGGGGGTGGGGATGCCTGAGTGTTTCGACATCGGGTTTCAGTAGATTATAGTCATGTGAACTTGGCCATGAGGATGGCTTTAATTTCCTTTTTTAAACAAAGTAGTGGAAGGGTTGAGTCTGGTTTCTGGGGGTAGGGCGTTCCAGTTTCTGGGTGCCATCCCAGAGAAGGATCTGTTATAGGTTTTTTTCTTATGGAATTTTTGTGGTTTCAGAAGTAGATTTGCCGCACTTCTTGAGGATCTGGAACCACCCGAGATCGTCAATTTCTGTGCCAAATAGCTGGGTGACTTGTGATGCAAGGCTCTGTGTGTCATGCAGGCAATTTTCAGCTGGATTCTCGCCTCCAGTGGTAGCCAATACAAGGATTGAAGGACCGGGGAGATGTGGGAGGTCCGTTTAGATCCTGTTATGAGTCTTGCTGCTGTGTTGATTGATGCTCTGAGTGGTGCTGTTGATGTTTTGGGAAGGCCACAGAGAGAAACACATCCGTATTCAACTCCAGGGACGACCAGAGCTTGTACTGCCTGTTTGAAGTCATTGTGAGGAAGGAAGGGTTTCAGTTTTCTCAATGTGTTTATCTGGAAATTGGCTCCTTTAGTAGCATTGCTGATATGTTTTTGCATGTTGAGGTTACTGTCTAGAGTGATTCCTAGTGATTTCGCAGAGTCTACGATGGTAGGTTGGACGTTAAACGCTGTGATTTGTTTAATCCAACCTTGCATTTTGGGGATTTGGGCCGGAGGAGCTATTAAAAGGAATTCAGTCTTTAGGGCATTCAGTTTGAGATGGTTCTCTGCCAACCAAGCTTGGGTGTTCTTAAGCGCTGTATTAAGAAATTTGTCGTCCTCTAGGGTGTGTATCTTGAGGTATAGTTGTGTATTATCTGCGTACATATGATATTGCTCGTTAGAGGCTTGTAGGATTTCAGTGAGAGGTTCTAGGAAGAGATTAAACAGTGTTGGGAATAGTGCGGATCCTTGCGGGACACCTAAAGATACTGGGACGGGTTTGGACAGGGTGTTATTGACTATGAATTGTTGTGTCCGATTTTGGAGGTATGAGGTGAACCAAGCAAGGACTGACCCAGACAGACTCATTCTGCATTTTAGGAGGTCTAACAAGTTCTCATGTTTAACTGTATTAAAGGCCGAGGAGAGGTCCAGTAGGATGAGAAGACAGGATCTATTTTGGTCTAGTATTTGCAGCGCGTCGACGATGATGTGTGTCATGGCAGATTCTGTGCTATGGCCTGCACGAAAGCCTGATTGGTGATTGTTGGGAAGATTAAAGTGCTCAATATGTTTCGTGAGCTGTAGGTGCACGCATTTTTCCAACAGCTTGGCTGAGGTAGGGATATTGGAGATAGGTCGATAGTTGGTAAGGTCAGTAGGATCTGCAGTGGGCTTCTTTAGAATGGGTGAAACCTGGCCTACTTTTAGCGTATCTAGAATACATCCTTGTTGAAGTGAACTTTTAATGATCTTAGACCAGAGGGGTAGAAGCAGTGGCGTGAAAACTTTAGTTGCGCTTGCCGGAAGCGGGTCAAAAAGGTGGTTAGCTGGCTTCAGTGCCCTGAGTATTTTGCCTATGGCCTATTCGGAGTAGGAGGTAAATGATGCCCAGACTGCATTATTTTTTGGGTTGGCCTTTGATAGAGGTTGGCATGTGGCGGTTTGGGGAGCAGGAGTAATTAGTGTATCGGGTCTTGCGAATAAGGATAGATCCTTTTGGAGGTCTTTCTTGATGGAGTCCGTCTTCAAGGTGAAGAAGGTGGAGAATTCTTCACCACTTGGCTGCCGGCCTTCTAGATCTTGAGGACGATGAGATGCCTCCTTGGTTTGAGTTTTGATCAGTTCAAAGAGTTTTTTAGGCCGATTTCTTGCCTGGTCAAGTTGAAGGCTGAAAAAGTCGGCTTTGGCGCGTTTGATCTTTCGGAAATATGCGTTTCTTTTTGACCTAAGTATCTTGAGGTGGTTGGCGGATGGTATAGATCTCCAAGCCCGTTCCGATGTTCTGAGCGAACGCCTGTCTTCGTTGAGCGTTTCGTTGAACTAAGGTTTTGAGTCTTTCAAAGATACTCTCTTTAGTTGCAGAGGAGCTACCTCATCTATTATCGATTTCTTGGTCAATAGGTAGTGGTTGGTGAGATCGTGTACTTTGGAGGATCCTACGGGAGACAGCAGTAGGTTGGAGTAGGAAGAGGGCCGGGTTTCAGAGTTCAGGGAACGCTGTGTGCATGAATCAAAAGTTATTCTTGGTGTCAGGAGAAAACATTAGATCGTCTAGGCTGGCAAAGAAATCGTCTACCATAGCAGGTGAAAGTGGAACCACTTCAGTTAGCAGGTCAAATGTGCATAGATGAGGATCATCGCCGTCAGCGTTTGATACATTAGCAATGTCCGCAGTAGGTGGTACCTGTGTGCCTGTAGTGTCACGTATCTCCCCCTCAGTTAGACTTGCCGGTGAGACCTCAATGAATGCCGTCATCAGAATTGGCAGCCGTTGGGGGCAACACGTTGCATGAGTCGTTACCCGACTTAGCAAGGCGTCAACATCAGATGGCAGGACTGATGGAAGTGTAAGACAAATGTCCAACACGCATTCCTCTCCGCAAAGCAGGCATCGTAGAACAGGTAAGATGCAATCTTGCCAGATTGGTCTGAACGAAAGGAACCAAGTGGTGTTCAGATCTCTTAAATGAGCCAAATCAAGAATCTGTGTAATGCGTTCACGATACCTTATGGTAAGGAGAGCTTGTTCCATGGTAGTCTATGTATCGCTGGTGACTGGACTTGCCATATCGGAGCAGAAGGAATAAAAATAGAATTCCTGCTACGAGTCCCAAAATGAGACGCAGGCCAGCGAACATAGAGTGCACAAAATTTGGAAAAAAGCAGAGGACTGCTTCAAATGGTGTTAACAGTCCCAAAATGTTTAAGATTTGACCTAACATTTCCGCAAAATGTACTGGACAATTTGTTGATAATAATGCATGTGTCTCTGCAGAAGTCCTTGCAACCTTCAGATCATACGTTTCTCTGGGCGAGGTCAGTGGCACAGTTTTTTGCAAAAGAATGGCTTTCATTCTGCTTAAAGTATCAATTTGTATAGAAGAGGTATTCAGTGAAGGCCATAACGCCGTCCCCCTGTCTGTCTTTCTCTTTGGATACAATATTTGCATACAACAAGTGACCCTGGATGACACACTAACTAGATACGCTTTTCCTGGCAACATGCCACAACAGCTGTGGTCATTGAGCATAACGTAGCTGCCATTGGATAGCTGCCTGAAAATAGGTTCTGTCACTGTGGAGGGTGTACCGTGCAGGTGGCAAGAGAGGTTATTTGCAGAACATTCCAGGCTCCGTGTAAATTAATACCCTGGCACAAAAGTGTACCACTTAGTGAGTTCTTACAATTTTTTCCACTAAGGAATACCTCTTTTCCCCCATTCCAACATTTGTGTGTGTAAGGTAAAGTCCAGGTTGACTTAATGTATTCTTTACCCAACCTTTTCATACAGGCCCGCTGGTATATGCTGTAGACAACTGAAATTGGAAAATCGTCACTGGTATCGTGATGGTGCCATGTGTTATCCATTCAACTACCGGCTTCTCAGAAACTGTCAATGGTAATCTTTCCAGTTTTTCAATGCTCAGCACCATATAGTCTGCTCCACTTTGTGCCAAAGAGATTTGTTTATCTGTAAGGTTAAATACAGCAAACAACGACGTTGTGTTGATTAGACGCCATGGCACGTAGCCTGAACGAAGATTTTGCAACTTCCATCCTAGCTGCGTAATTGAGACTGGCCATGTTATAACATTAGCAAGTCCTGCTCTATTATGTCAATTGCAGAGGATACAATGTTGTCCAAAGAATATATTCTGGAGGACAGAATTGTTAACCCATTGTCCACTACAGAGAGAGCTTTCTCTAAATTAATACAATCAATTTCTCGTATTCTTTCTGCAGTTTCCATTTGCGTTATTTTCCAAGCTTCGTTGTACGCAGCGCATATATCGGCGTATATGAAACGTTTTTGATGTGGTTTGCGAGGCCCCATTAAGAAATCTCGCAAATCATTTCCTTCTTTAAGTAAAGATAAGTGTTGTTTGATTTCTGGAAGTGTAGATTTCTGTAGCCACTCAAGGCATAGCTTTCCTACACTGTAAGTAGTCACTATCCCTGGATGTTGTCTCTGGATGTATCTTGGATCTGGCCTATTCACTGTGAACCCTTGTGTTTTGTTCAGGAATCTATCTTGACAGTTATTCGTGTCTGTGGGCCAGATTAACCATTTTTTCCAATCAGGATTAGTTCTGTTTTGTTCATAAATATAGGGTACGTCTATCTCTTCTTCTGTAGTATCATTACTGTCAGATGTGGGTTTAGGTATAGAAAGTTTATTTAAATCTTTTATCTTAGCCAGGCCAAGACAAGAAGTTTGTTGAACAGTGTCATTTAAAAACATTATTTGTTCTGGTATAATGCAGATACCTTGCACATGCCAGTCTTTTGTGCCCCAGACAGTTTTTGCCTCAATGTTGTCTTTCCAAAAGTCAAAACCTAATGTAGACAGCTGAGCATAAAAGTTTGCAGAATAAATTTGTTTTGTATTGTTCAACATTGTTTTCATTCCTGTTTTATTCATATTTTTATAATACAACATTTCTGGATTTGAACATTAAACCCTGAGAAGTACGGAAACTTTTCGTAAAATGTTTTTGAACTACCCTTTGGTGGCTTTGGACAATGTTCCCATTGATTATAAGTAAAAACATTCCTGTAAAACAGCCAAACGATCTTTGACATCAAAGGGTTTTTGTTCCACCACTGAAGTTTGACAATCGATGTCTACGATTACCATTCTAGTACCAAACATTAATTCATATGGAGTGATTCCCCCCAGAGAATTTCTTGGTAGATTGTTAAAACTACGTTTGACACTTATTAGATGTTTGACCCACCCAGCACCCAAACCTAATACCTTAGCTGTTATGGATTGATTTATGTCACGTTTTTTTCTTTCCACTACCACATTGCCCTCAGGATGGAAGGGACTAGAATACCGCAATGCAACGCATAAAATAGCCATGGCCTCTTTGTTAGCTTGAGAGCTAAACGCAGGACACTGGTCAGAATGTAGCGTGCCATTTGCGTATGTGCCGATAAATACTTGCAAATCCTTTATAACAGTTCTGGTGTCAGCCAAGCGCTGGGGCCACATCCAAATAAATCTTGTCCTAGTATTTATTGGGACTTCGTACATCTATGGCGACGTCTGTGTGTAGAAAGCCTGATGCTGTCTAACAACGGTGTCTGGACTGGGCTGGCTATACTGTAGTCAGGTACCTGGTGGTTTTCGAAGCTATGATCTTTGTAACAGGTGTCACAGTTAATTCCAAATTTGTAAACTTCGACGCTCATTTCCGGCCACCAGTACATCTCTTTTATTTCTATTAGAGATTCTAAGATCCCTCGATGTCTCAGACCCTCTCCCATATGTGCTTCCTGAACCAAAGCACCTCTCTTGTTCCTGTTTGGAATTACTCTGTCCCCCACTCCAAGGATTCGAGCAAAAGGAACGGAGTTTGCATCAATTATGTATGTATTACCGAGTGGATAGTTCACAGGTAACGCTGCATAGCTACCTTCCATTGAGGCTTTGACTGCTAGCATAGTTTCACCGCCTAGTACTTTTTTTGAGCGAGAGATTGTAGCTACGGAAGCCGTTTGCACAGCTGCCTTTGCGGCTTCATCAGCCAATGAATTCCCTGCAACGTGAACACCATCACGTTGATGACCCGGTGTATGAATCATGTGAGCCTTTTGTAGTTCTTTCTCTAATAGAACTACTTGTTCCCAAAGCTTTTTATGCTTGATTGTGCGACCTTTTGTATTTTTTAAACCATTTTAAACCCAGTTCTGCAGATATTCGTTATAATTTCTGACGCAGTTATTCGAATCACACACTATTAGTGTGGGGAATTCGCGATCGGTATTTTCAAGCGCAATCTTGAAAGCCTGTAGTTCAGCTCGCTGAGCTGTACAGTCTCCGAGTGATTGAGTTTTAGTGACCATCGGTCTAAATTTACCTTCGTGCCAGCGACCTTTAACAATCACGCACGCAGCACTATAGGCTTGTTTACCCCCAATTGCGGGCTGTGCTGATCCGTCTGTATAGATTATACATTCGTAATGTTCTAGAGGAAGAATTTCGGTATGCAGGGGACATTCGTGTTCATATTGTAGGAATTCTTGTGTCTTCAAGTAGGGGTCAAAGAAGTATTCAACGTTTGTTGCAGCAAGAGAGTTAACCCATTGAATCCATCTCGGATGTAAAGCTTTAGCATTGGGAATGCTTGCTTTTGTCACTGCCTCTAAGGCAGGTACAGGTGTAACGATCATTATGCGTTTTCCCTGTGCGAGAGCTCTCTCTTTTGCTACTGCAGTTGGAAGCGCTGTCAGAATTTTTTCTGTTGAAGTGAATTTTATTTCAGCTTGTGTGTACAAGTGTGATTTGAATGCTATTGGTACCTTTTTGCCTTCATTAAAGGTCAGGTACATGAATCTGCATCTCCCTGGGATGATTCGGATCACAAGATTGCGCATATTGTCGCATGTTTCTAACTGTCTTTTTGCTAACATGTCCGTTTGTACTGAACGCAAAATTTCTGTATGGTTTTGAGTCCAATTTGTTGGTTTGAAATCAGGTTTGATTAGTTCGTAGAGAGGTTTAACCCTTTCTGCGTAATTCAGAACATAAGTTCTTCAGAAATTCAGGAAACCTAGAATTGATTGTAAGTTTTTCAGCGTTTTGGGAGGTTGGAGCAGCGCACATTTCTCTAGAAAGTTAGCTGCCAGGCTTTTGCCTTCACTTGAGAGTTTGTGTCCTTAGAATAGGATGTTGAGGTGGGCAATTCGTGATTTTTTAAAATTGAATTTGTACCCTTCAGACGCGAACCCAAGTATTATGGTGTTCACTCTTTTCAAGTGCACGTCCAAATCATCGTCTGTAAGATAGATGTCATCGACATGATAATGCCTCATCATCATACATTTGTAGTAACTCTGTTACCCTAGCTGAAAATAACCTGGACTATTCTTGAATCCTTGGGGGAGACGGCAAAATTGTCTTTGTTTGCCCAATATTGAGAAAGCGGTCAAATGCCTGCTTTCAGGTGCAATGTTTTGACAGAAAAACCGATTTGAAATATCTATTGTGGTTTTATATTCTTTCCGCACAATGTTATTCATTAGTGCTGCACTGTGTGCATTTTGTACTGCAAGGTTTTGCAACAGGAGTTTAAATGTCTGTAATCCAAAACTAGACGATATGAATTGTCTGGTTTGGAGACAGGAAACAAAGGATTGTTCGTTGACGAGGTTTTAATCACACCTTGGTATTCAAGTTGATTTAAAATCTCCCTAACTTGTTTTTTAGCTTCTTGCTTAACTGGATACTCCCTTTGTGCAGTAGGCTGATTTTTTAACTGGATTTTATGGTGAGGAGTGTCCTTATCCCATCCAGCACTATTTTTATATAATGCTGGAGCTTGAGCTACTGCCCATTTCCTGGCATATGTGTATTTTTTATAAATTGGAATGTGATTTCAGAAGGCTGGCATAATTATCTCTTCGCCATGTGGGCACTCCCTGACAAATTCAGGTGGCCAGTCTTGTTCAGCTAGAAGAATGTCATAACCCTTTCACAGCTTCTCCCAAAAGAGTGCTTTTATTTTTTTAGGTATGTCCCCCTCCATTCGGAGCGTTATTTCATATAGCTTGTGGGGTACACTAACCCTGGTGTCGGCAGTTTCAACTTGAATGGATTCATTCAAGTCTACTGTCTCTAGATGATCCTTCAGGGTCTTGCAAGCTATGGTCACTTCTGCTGTGCTGTCTAGCATTGTCTGGGCCCACTCCCCGTTCTTGAGTTGTGTCCTCAAGATCCTCGGCATGTCTGATGTTTTACGCTTGCTACCTTCTTCTTTGTGAATTGAGTTTTCTTATTATTTGGAATGTGCTGTTCGTCTTTGGACTTCAAGCGTTCTTCTTTTTGTTCTGATCGTCCTCTCCTGTCGGATTTCTGCGAGGAAGTCTGAAAGGTACAAGCGGAACGTGTATCAGTATCTTGATATCTGTCAGGTTTTCTCAGATTATCCCTATTTCTAAGGTTATATCTTTTTTCAGAGGGCTACCATTGTGGAGAACTACCTCCCCGTTGGGGAGATCTTCCTCTGGACTGAGAATGTTTCTCTTTAGGAAGTATCTGTTTAGTATTTTCCCACTTCTTTTTAGGAGCAGTGAGATTATTTTTAATAAAAACGTTTTCATGATTTTCTGTTAGTTGGGATTTTAATGGTTTCCCACCCAAACTATCTCTACCTAGTTCTTCATAAGATTTTTCATTAATTCTAGCAAGCTTTGTTATATCTGTTTCTTTTATCTTTTTGCGAATTGCCACTGATGCTGCTTCACCTTTGATGTTGGCTAATAGTATAGCCAAGACCTGTTTGAAATCTTTTAGTAATTTCATACCAAGATTTAAGGCAGGTTCTGGTCCGTATTCATTTTTAATCTGTCTCGGAACGTCTGGTATTACCGCCATGGACGGTACACCATGTGTTTTTGTGTAGATTAAAGCAAAGACTGTACCCCAAGTGTCACAGTCCTCCACATGTGGTGCTATCCCCATTGGTAAACAGATTGTTAGAATTCTGTGTTTCTCATGAGGTGTACTATCAGGGAATACTGCCTCTATTTGAGTAATTTTCTGAGCTAACCAGACCGGAATTTGTTCCCTTTTTGTGGGCAATTTACCAATGACTGATTGTATGGTCTGTGGTGTGATTTTGTTTGTATTCCCCTGGTGAGGGGTGTGCTGTGGAATCCTTACAGTGAGTTGGACTGTTGAGGTCCGCATGACATATTGAACCAATTGTCTATGTATTTTAATTAACTGTTTCAGCTGTACTAACATTTATGGACCTGTCATGTTTTCAATGTCAGGATGTGGTGTATAGCTGGCTGGTACCGGCCAAGTCGCTCCTGGTCTACCTAGTGGACCGAGCCTGGTTATGTGATTTTCATGTTGTAGGGCGCCTTTAAACCAGAGCTGATGCTTTTGGTAAGTTAATGGAATTTCAACGTCCTCGTAAGGAACCGATTCCGTTTGAGGTTCCTCTACTTTGTAGTAGTGGAACTTGTGTGTCCCTCCATCTGCTGGAGGAAAGTGAATCCATGAATCGAACACGCCTGTCTGCCGATATTCATGTGCCTCTATAACAAATATTACTTTACCACCTCTCGATGATACTCCATTATTTATTAGTTTGTAAGTTATCGTTTTTCTTATGTTTACCGGGATTATTATAGCATCCGGGTCATTCTGTAGGAGGTTTCTGTCATCTAAAACTGCTTGAGCTGCAGCTGTAGCTAATTTTTCGTCAGAAATCATTATTTTACTATTTTACTGACTGAAGAGTTCGCAGAACAAATTTCAAGGAAACAAAGATTAGGTGCACAATATTTTGGAACACTGTATCCTTCAATGTTGAACAAACCAAAAACTAATACATAGAATTTTTGTCCTACTTAGTTTTGGCGGATAGTATCCTTTTACCCACTCTAGACGTCTATTGGTGTATTTACGGGTAAAAAAGGGGTCTGTGTGAAAAGCAAGACTGAGTTACTCTAGTATCTAGTGTTAAATTATCGCCTTACCAAATGTTGGGCGCCATGTAGTGTAGTTCCTATATTCCCAATAGGCTCTGCGCATTGGAATAACATACACTATAGTTTAGACGTAGGACTGAGGTCGACTAGGTCTCTATCAAATATATTAGACTTAATTGTGAGTGCCAGCTAGCTCAGAGGAAACTTTCTCGAATTCACAAGAAGGGATTTGTTTCTGACAACCGCATAAACATGACAACTTTGTTTCCCAAGAATAAGAAATCAATCTCCAGAGTCGCGGAAACAATAGATAACTATTTTACTCAGTTAATCGTGCATGCTTCGTTTCACCAGAGGTGCTGAGAAAATAGAGAGACGGGCATTTTCAATAAAAAGTATTTATTGAACAGTCTTCTTTCTCAAGCATAAGAAATGTACTGCTACAATCGTAATACTGGTTATAAAGTACGAGTTATATAATACGATAAGTATTATAAAGTAGTACTGTAAAAGCATGATATGGTTTCTAAGCAATAAAATACCTAAAATACATAAAATACATACAGTGATAAAATAATGACTGGTGCTTCTAAAATACGCCTACCCCGGTGAACCTAACCTAAGTCTAGTACAAGGGAAGAAGTAAGTGAGGTGTAGCTTAAGTTTTGTATTCTTTGCCAAGAATCTATTCCAAGAATTCTCTAAGGGTCTAATCAACTCCGAACCTTGGTTTAGAATGAAGGAGGTCTTGTATCTCTTTCTCAGGACTCAATTTCCCAGCAACCCGCAAGGGTAGCCTGGAAACATTGGAGCTGGATTTCTCAGAAAGAGAGAAAACAGCGTCTCTCAGTGCGTCAGCTGGAGGGTCGGCTTCCTTCGGCACTTGCTGCTGCAGGGCGTGTCGGGCAAGTAGATAGTCGAACTGCTCCAAACCACCGTGTCTTTGTCTGGGCAAATGTAGGCATATTTATACCTTGAAGGTGCCGAGTTTGACGTATGATTGGACATAATAACGTCATCAAAGACTCAGTTCTTTGAAAACTCCATCATTTCCTAGATAAATTAGTATTCAGGCAAGGGGAAGTCCCTAGCTGCAGAAGGCGGGTTTTCCAAGAAATCGTTGTGGATTCTCGGTACTTAGTGGAAGCAGCCATGCCGTATTTGGGCTGCATAGGCTCAGTCTAAATAAGGGTATGATTTCTATGCCTATATAAGGATCTGGTGATATATACCTATGTATGAGCCAGAATTGCGATTCTCCTATTAACATGACCAGAGAATCTGGATTTCATTAAAGACACGGAGGCTGACATTATGCATTATCCTTTAATAGCAACTCACACAGCCGCACTACATCATAAAGGATAAAGTTCTAGAGTTATCAACAGTGAACAAAGGATGTATCCAGGAGATGATCTGCCTCTTTTAAAAGAATCGCAGCAGGAAAGAACTTCATAAACGGAGAGATCCAAGAAGAACTTGAAAAACATCGTGGAGCAAACTTCAGAATCTCAATGGACAGCCGGTTAAACGGAATTGCCTGAAAGAAAGTAATGATTAAGAATCAAGAGCCTAGAGAGCTAAAGACCTCATCACAATCAGAAAGATAACAGAAGCATAGGCATAATAATAGATTAACAACAATTGAAGCAATCAATAAGTTCATAAAAGATATCAAAAAGACATATCAAAAGTTGTAAAAGGGAGGAGGGAGGGATAATGTCAGCCTCCGTGTCTGTAATGAAATCCAGATTCTCTGGTAATGTTAATAGGAGAATCGCAATTTCATTACAAGACCGGAGGCTACATTATGCATGTTCGTAGCCCCGAAGGACAACATCAGACATATGCTCGATAGGTTTGCAATAATGACGAGCAAAGGTGTTAGCATTTGACCAGTCAGCAGCTTTCAGGATATCATCCAACTTACCACCTGACCAGAAGGATTTACTGGCCATAGCTCCTCTGATAAAATGTGCTTGAAACTTAGAGAGGTCGATACCAGCAAGGCTCATGGTAGACTTAACCCATCTAGCTATGGAGGTGGATGAAACAGGTTTAAAAGGTTTCACAAAAGAAACTAAAAGTTGATTTGCATCTCTAGGGCGTAGGAGAGACATCCTAGCTTCATATTCTTTCATACAAGCAACCACACAAAGTTTAGGGAAAGTGTCAAAACAAGGATAAAAGATAAAATCTGACATGGTTTTAGTTCTTCTTAGTAATTCAAACTTGACACCAAAAATATCATAACATCTATTAGAAATGTCTAAGCTTTTGATGTCAGATACTCTCCTACAGGAGACTAAACACAAGAGAGTGGCGAGTTTGAAGGAGAGAAATTTTCTATTAAGGGAAGAGTTATCTGGCCAAAAACAAAAAAGGTCTAAAATACACTTGACATCCCAAAGGGTCTGATACTTAGGTCTTGGAGGTCTCCTTAGTCTTATACTCTTGAGGACTCTACAAATAATAGGATTTTTACCTACCGATTTACCGTTGATAGGGGAATGGATTGCGGATCTAAAGCAATTAATAGAACTATAGGATAGGCCTCTGTCAAATTGTTCGAACAGAAAATTTACGATATTGACGACAGGAGCCTCCACGGGATCGAGACTCCTTTCCAGGCACCAATGAAATGATTTTTTCCAAATGTTGTTATACCTAAGGTGTGTTCCGGGTGCCCAAGATTCTCCGAGAAGAGAGAGAGCTGTCGACGAAAGTCCAGACAATTCGTTAGATTGCCTGACACTTTCCAAGCAAGAAGGTTCAAATTCCCCTCGAGAATAAGATGATGATCTTCCCCGTCTGCGTTTGAGACCAGGCCTGGAGACGCTGGGATCAGAAAGGGAATGTCGCATGCTAGTTCCAGGGCTGTTGGGAACCAAGCTTGAGACGGCCAAAAAGGAGTAATTAGGATCAGAAGGCATTGTTCCAATCTGACTTTCTGAAGGACCCTCTGAATCATGGTGAAAGGAGGGAAGGCATAACCCAGGAAGTGAGACCATGGTTGGAGAAAGGCGTTCACAGCAAGAGCGCCCGGGTCTGGCATCCAACTGAAGTAGTTGGGAAGCTGGAAGGTAAGCCTGCTGGCAAATAAGTCCACGTCTATGGGACCCCAAAAGTAGAAGAGGGTATTGAAGACGTTCACATCGAGTTTCCAGTCTGAGAAGTCTAGAAGGAATCTTGAATTCAAGTCTGCAGAAATGTTCGATTTCCCTGGAAGATATTCCGCCCTGAGGGAAATTTTGTGTTCCAGACAGAACATCCAAAGTTTCCTGGCAACATTGGAGAGATCTGCAGATCTCGTTCCTCCAAGACGATTGATATAGGCCACAGCAGAAATGTTGTCCATTTTCAGAACAACAGACCTCCCTTGAATGGAGTGTTTGAAGTTCATAAGAGCGTATAAACAATCGGGAAAATTACACGAGGGACCTAGATTCGTACATAACAGCCTGGGCCATTCTTTCAGGCTCCAGGTCCTCTTGACCACCCTGATGGACTACGATAGACTGTGTGGTCAGGCACACTCACTCAACAAATTCCAACATGTCCACGTGTGACCTAAGCTCCACCTCAGGCAGTATACATTGGGGACTCCCTGCTCTGAAGACACCAGATGACATCTAATGGTGGTCATGCGGCTCCTGTGTCTCTCAGAGCCTCCAACCACTGACTGTACTTCTTAGTTTTGTCAGGCTTGTGGGTCCTCTGAACCATCTCTCCATCATACCGGAACACTAGGGTCAGCTCTGAAACTCCCCAGAGACTAACTGGGACCTTTTCCTCCCCAAGCACTATACTAGCTAACAACAGTGACTGCCTATCTGTGGAGAGTTGTGCCCACTTGGGATCCCCCATGAAGTGCCCTTCCTACTGGGACTCAAAGCTCTCAGGCAACCACTTCTTTTTTTCAGTAGTGGGTGTAAGGTCTCACCCACTGAACTAATTTGAGGCCCTTTGGAAAACTCCTTGTTTTTATTTTTGTCCCCACCTCCTTCTTCTGGTGAGAAACCTGCCCACCCTTGTGGTGATCCCTCCAGATACCTTCTTATTAACCCTGATGCTAACCCAGGGCCCTGCCTCCTCAACAAGCTTGCTGGGGTCAGTGAGCTTACTATCCACAATGTGCTGACACAGATCTGCAAAGCAAAGACTGAACAGGTGCTCTTGCACGATCAAATTGTACAACCCCTGGAAATCTTTCACATCAGTGCCCTTCACCCAACCATCTAGTGCAGGGGTCCCCAAACCTGTCCTGGAGGGCCGGATCCATGCCAGATTTTGAAAATAACTACATGTATCTCAATGGGGAGATCCAAAAAATCTGGATTGGATCCGGCCCTCCAGGACCGGTTTGGAGACCCCTGATCTAGTGCCTTGCAAAAGGAAATCTATACAATCCACCCAGATTTTTTTGGGAAAGCTTTTGACTATCCCTGAATTTGTCTTTGTATTTTTCTGGTGTTAGACCAAACTTCCCTATTAGGGCTTTTTTCAAGACAGGATACCTCATCTTGTCATGCCCCTCTTGAATCCGACACCAAATCCTTGGGTATGTGGACCCTCCTGTCAGTGGACACTGAAGAAATGCTGCCACCATCTTGGCTGTCCAGCTCTCAGGCTCTGTTCCAGAGCCAAAATCATTTTCTTCTCTTCCAATGCCAATCTTATTTTCATTTCCTTCTCCTGCATGGCCAATTTATTTTGTGCCTTTCCTCAAACATGAGCTTGGCCAACTCCAATCTGAACTTTCTCTCCTCCCCCCTGTCCTCCAGCTCCTCCAGGGACAGGACTTTGGATGAAATGCTGCACCCTGCCCTGGAGGGAACCTCCACTCTGTTGGCTCTCTGCCCCACAGACAGATCCAGATTCTCCAGTGAATCCAACTCCATGCCATCCTCCTCTATCACCACATCCTCCTCCTCTGGGGTTACAGCTGCATTCTGGGCATCCAACCAGGCCCTCAGTGCCTTTTGCAGCTCCACCTCCTTGGTGAAGCCATTCATGGAAATCCCAAACCCCTTGCAGAAGGTTGTGAGCTGGGTTGCTGTGTAACTCTCCTCCAACAGAGTCAGCTCACACTCCGTGGTTACAGGTGCAGACGCAGGAACTCCAGTGAGGAATATGATTTAAAGAAAGCAAAAATGGCAATCAGGGAGTATTGAAAAATGTAAAATGCCAATCAGAGAGAGTAGGGAAAAAAATAGCCAATAAGGCTCAGTGGCAATTGATTAAAATACGTCTTATAGGTGGATGGTAGTGTACATCAAATTACTGCAAGGGACTGCACAAACACAAGTCCTATCCTCACACTTATCACCAATGTTAGAAATGGGGGTCTCTAGTTGCCAGAGATATATACTGTGTCCAAGTAGGGACCACAATCCTAGTCACAGTAAATCAGATACACACCCTAAAATAACCTGTGCTCACCCTCTGGGAGCTTGGCACAGAGAAGTCAGGCTTAACCTAAAAGGCAATGTGTAAAGTATTTGAGCAACAGTTGTTACAGTAAAACAGTGAAAAACACCACACAATGGTGTTAGAAAAATAAAGCCTAATTAGTGAACAAAACAACAAAAATCCAATAAGTATAACCAGAGTTATGAATTTTTAAACAATATCCTGAATTATAGTGCTTGGTGTCGTAAAGCACCAAACAAGGCCATCTGGTCGCACTGGAGCGGGTCAAATCTGAAAAGACAAGCCAACCGCGATGGGTCAAATACAAAAAGACACGCAAACCCCGCTGAAACAGTACCTTTATGGCGACAAGTGTTAAAGTCGAGGATCAACTGCACAAAGCAGAGGAAGAGATGCATTTTCATTGATCTGATGGATTATAGGTGGTGCGTTAGTACCAAGTTCTGACCAGCCAGAAAACTCACCTCCAAGGGCCCAGGACTGGATTGGAACCCCTTGACAAGGCAGGACTCATATGTGGCAGAGATCAGAGTCTGCAACAGGTTTGATGTCCCTGAGACTTCGGAACAGGAGGCAAGCCAGCAAGCCCTTGGAGTCACTTAATTCCGTGGATGTAGAAATTCAACTCCAATCCTTCTCAACAGCATGCAAGGGGCAGCAGACAACAGGGCAGACAGAGCAGAAGTCCAGAAGAGTGTCAGTACTTTCATCAGCGCAGTAGTTCTTCCTCCTGGCAGAGTGTCCTCAGGTACAGAGTGTACTGAGTTGGTATTGTCAGGGGTTCAGTACTTATACCCAGTGGTGCCTTTGAATTAGGGGAGTGTTACAGAGATGGTCAACAGGCGGAAGGAGTAAAGAGTCCAGGTGGGTTCAGTTAGGCTTTATTCATCGTCTCCACTGCTCCACTCCTGTCACAGGCTACATGCCTCACAAGCATATCTCTACATTCTAAGGTACACTTCAGAACCCTCAGTGGGAACGTTCTACTTAACAAAGGAAGGGAGGGGAGGAGGAAGGTACCAGGAGGGAAAATTACAATTACAACACATCTTTCCCTTAGAGAAACAGAAGGGAGGATAGACACGAAGTGCACTGGAAATAGAGGGGAGGGGAGGGTAGGGCAGGGAAAGGGAAGGAGAAAAAGCGGGTAGATAACCTAGAGAAGGCTGACATTTCCATAGGAAACTATTCAGGTGTCCGTACCATAGTCTTTATGCCAGACCGGCACTTTGGCTTCTCGGCGAGTCATGATCTCTCTGCTACGGAGGTTAGACTCGTTCCCGCTTGAAGAACTCTCACTGGTTGGCAATTGACGAGGGTCATGGCTCCAACATTGTCCATTATCCATTATGGCTACATATAGTTTAGTTGCAGCAATGTGCAATGGTTGAGAGAATTTGGACATAGACCCTTCCCAGCTGACCAGCCTCTTTACATACACCCAGTCCCCTACACTCCATAGTGTACATTTGGTGCCATGTTTGACATTGTAATGGCTCTCGTACTAGGCTTGGTGGAGTTCAATTTTGTCTTTGACCAGGTTGGGATTGGGATCGTGAGTAACTCTGTCCATCCCGCCCAAGCAACCCGGAAACATTTAGGACAGGGTTTTCTTCCCTTACCGGCCGTACAGGGCGAGACTCCCTTACAGAGCTGGGAGTAGTATGGTAAGCCCACAGCATTTCCTGCAAAGCGTTTTCTACATCCAAGTGGTTTGCGCAAGCTAACTGGATGCATTCCTTAACCATGCAGTTGATTCTCTCCACCAGTCCATTGCCATTGGGGCAGTATAAAGCAGTCTTTGAGATGGGCTAGAAACTCCACCATGGCAGATGGCGTAAATTGCTCTCCATTATCTGTTATGATAGTGGCCGGCATTCCTTCACAGTAAAAAGAGTCTTTTAGAAACTTTATGATGGGCTAAGTGGTGAACTGGTGAACCATTTTGTATGAAACACAACAATTAGAGAGAGGGTCCAAGGGCAGGATTAATGACCCACATCTAGATACATGCCCCAATAAATAGCAATAACAACAAACAATATCTAGGGGTCAAACAAAAGAGGAACTCAACTATGAAAAACGTCCAGGGCACGACTAATTGTTAATTACTAATAAAGGTGGGAAACCCAAGTGTGCAAATATGTGTAACAAACTATACGTGGGCAAAAACTCAAGGGAATGGGTGAAATTTTTCCCTCAGTAGCCGTTCTGTACCGCCTTTTTACATCATATGGGTTCTACTTACCCAGGTGAGAATGTCCAGAGCCTACGGATGTTATCGGGGCTGTGACATGACCATTGAGTAGTGTGTTAACAAATGGGTGGTGCAGGGATTAAATTAGTGTGGATGGCGACTGAGTAAGCAGTGCAAAAGTGTATGTGAAAATTAATTAAAATTGGATAGGACTGAGTAGAAACCCAATTTTAATATTTTCTCTCATTCTCAGCTCTTCCAAATCTAAAAATTATGTGAAAAAATAACAGATTTAACATAATATCTGTTAGCAATAGAGGTCGACATGTTTCAGCATTAGTGGCAAGTATGCCACAGCTTTCTTCAGGACCAGAATGGTTGCTACTGCTATATAGTCAGAATAAAAAATTGTATCACCTGCAAGTTCCAGGTTACGTAATCCACCACAATACTGTTTTAGTGTCGTGTCAAAGACAGAAAACAAGGAGAAACACATGAGACAAGATAAACAAAATTAAAGACAAAAACAATACAGTGATGTCAATATCATTAGAACATCATGTAAAGTTTGTCAGTAGAAAGTATGCGTTAAAATTGTACTACTACATACTTATTAGCCACTCACCAATTAGTTGTAGGGATGGCGCTTCACCCAACCTGGCTGCAGCTCAGGTTTAGAGGAGCACCGCTCTAATTAAAAACAATGTGAAGACATTCAATATGTTATCAGTTGGATTTGTACAAGTTGTGTTCTTAGATATAAGCTCTATGTCTCTGCAAACGCTTGGTTAATAAGCAGGACGCTATATAAGGGCTCGATCATATGGAGCCCACAATGATCGATATAATCAGTAGGTTATTTAGATATAAACAGTGATCTCAATTTGGCCTCAATTATCATGCGACAAATGCTCATTATAAGTAGCGAGGATCAAGTGACTCGTGGTGTTTTACTCAAGGTATTGAGCCAGAGCTGATCGTAGTCGCGTTTATTTAAAGATTCCTGTAATCGTAATCAGAAATACCTACTTCAAATTGTCAATAAAGATTTAAATAGCGCAATAATCCTATATGTCACGCAGCATATACCAACACTGGTATGTGCGAGATCTACTACGATCTTCCTATCATCACCCCAAGATCCATATACCTTATAAATAATAGACCTCACGGCTTCTAGGCAATGTTATGTCAAACATGTCGCTTGTTTGCGGCACCGTACTGTACTCTTATGTTCCGAGATCCGAACCTTTATCTTTCTCGTAGTCATGCCGACATACCGTTTTTTGCATGGACACATGATAAGATAAATAAGGTTCTCACTGTTACAGTTCGTGAATTTGCGTTGTAGCCATGGTCTATTTGTTCCTATGTCTACAGTCAGAGATTTGCATGTTTGCGGACAGACAGAACACGTCCCACAGGGATGATGGCCTTGAACCGGTGGGAGATCCCAAAGGGTACCAACTTTTCTGGTTTCTCTACCCTTCGGTCTTGTGTGTACAAGTTGGTCCTTTAGGTTTTGACCTCTTTTAAAGGCGAATAGCGGCATTGGTAGACTGTCTCCCCCGTATTTAAAATTGACCAGTGTTTTTGGACAATTTTTTGGACCCCAACGAAGCAGCCAACAACCTCACACAGTGGATCACCGACTGCGCAGATAAACTCGCACCACTAAAGACCCCCCCAGCAGACCCGGCAGCAAGAAAGCCTCATGGTTCACCGATGAACTCAAGAACTCCAAGAAGAACTGCCGCACCCTCGAGAAGGCCTGGCGTATCGACCAGACCACAGACAGCATGACCGCCTTCAAGAACGCCACCCGCAATCACCACCAGCTGATCCGTACCACCAAGATGTCAGCACTCAAAGAACGACTGGACAACAACGCCCACAACAGCAAGGAACTCTTCAGCATTGTCAAAGAGCTCTCCAACCCCAGCGCCGCAAACAACGACATTGCTCCCTCGCAAGACCTCTGCGACTCGCTCGCCTCATTCTTCCACCGCAAGATCGCCAAAATACACAACAGCTTCAGCGCACCGTCCACGCACCCCACCACCGAACCAACACCCCCCACCAGCACCCTCCTTGCCTGGACCCCGGTCAGCACCGAAGACACCATCAGCACGATGAACACCATCCACTCCGGATCCCCTACCACCCCTGCCCCCACCACGTTTTCAACAAGGCCGACTCCACCATCGCACCCAAACTCTGGGATATCATCAACACCTCCTTCAACACTGCCACCTTCCCGGAGAGCTGGAAGCACGCCGAGATCAGCACCCTCCTGAAAAAACCAACAGCTGACCCCTCCGACCTCAAGAACTTCCGCCCCATCTCGCTCCTCTTGTTTCCGGCCAAGGTCATCGAGAAGACCATCAACAGACAGCTCGCCGCCTTCCTCGAGACGAATGGATCCCTCGACCAGTCACAGTCCGGCTTCCGAGCCAACCACAGCACCGAGACCGCCCTCATCGCAGCCACAGACGACATCAGATCCCTGCTCGACAACGGGGAAACGGCGGCCATCATCCTCCTGGACCTCTCCGCAGCATTCGACACCGTCTGCCACCGCACCCTAGTGCAGTGCCTCAGCAACACCGGAATCCAAGAGAAGGCACTGGAATGGACCATCTCTTTTCTCGCCGGAAGAACCCAGAGAGTCCGCCTCCCTCTGTTCGGATCAGAGGCCATCGAAAGATCATCACTCAGCCCCACTCTCTTCAACATCTACATGAGCCCCCTCTCAGCCATTTCACCCCAACACATCCTCAACATCATCTCCTACGCTGATGACACCCAGCTGATCTTCTCCCTCACCAACGACCCCGCCACCGCCAGAACCAGCCTACACGAAGGGATGAAAGATGTCGCCTACTGGATGAAGAACAGCCACCTGAAACTGAACTCAGACAAGACGGAAGTCCTCATCCTGGGATCATCACCCACCGCCTGGGACGACTCCTGGTGGCACCCCGCCCTGGGCAACACTCCCAAGCTAACGGACCACGCACGTAACCTGGGCTTCATTCTGGACTCCTCCCTCTCGATGACCAGACAAGTCAACGCCGTCACATCATCATGATTCAATACCCTGCGCAAGCTCCGTAAGATCTTCCGATGGATCCCCACCGATACCAGGAAGACTGTCACCCAGGCACTCGTCACCAGCTGACTCGACTACGGAAACACCCTCTACGCCGGAACCACAGCCAAACTTCAGAAAAGACTCCAACGCATCCAGAACACCTCCGCACGTTTCATCCTGGACATCCCCCGACACAGCCACATCTCCGGCCACCTGAGAGACCTGCACTGGCTCCCCGTCAGCAAGAGGATCACATTCAGACTCCTCACCCACGCACACAAAGCTCTCCACGACCTGGGCCCCAAGTACCTCAACAACCGACTGACCTTCTACATGCCCACCCGCCTGCTACGATCGACCAACCTCACCCTCGCCACCGTTCCACACATCAGCAGAGCCACCGCCGGTGGAAGATCCTTCTCCTACCTAGCAGCCAAGTCATGGAACTCCCTCCCCACCCACCTTCGGCGAACCCAGGACCATCTCGCCTTCAGGAAGCAACTCAAGACCTGGCTTTTCGAGCAGTTAACGGACCACTCCCCCCAGCGCCTTGAGACCCGCCCGGGTGAGTAGCGCGCTATACAAATGCTATGATTGATTGATTGATTGATGGTGTCCATACCCGGGAACCAGAAGCGCTTCCTCATCCATGTTTCGGTGAGACTTCTACCCAAATGACCTTCATGGGCAAGATTGATAACTAGGGGGCATATTAGGAAGTGCGTTATCGCTGCTTTAGAGGCACTATTTGCCGATTAAGCTGCAATTTTTTTATCATCCAACTATCAAGCTGTCGCTAACAGCAGTTAGCTACAGATTCCAGGCGATAGTGACCGGTTTGTTGCCCGCTTTGCATGTCAGTGATATTTATAGCTAATGACATACAAAGTGGGAGTACCTAAACTGGTAGCGGCTGAAAGCAGTCGCGAACACACCCATCGCCTATTAGCAATACCCGTGACGTGATAAAAAAATGTGCGCTAACCGCGAATAACGCTAGGATTTTACACCTGGTAAAAACCTGGCTTTGCCACAATAGTCAATGGGAGGTGGATTCTACGGCTAAGTCCCCACCTGCCTATGAGCTAGATTTTCCTTAGCGATAGGATTTTTATCGCTGGAAATCTCATGTTATAGATGGGATTCGCACTATCGCTGGATTTTTTATCACCGTGGAGATCAACGTTGGTAATACTGCGTTATCTCCGTGATAAAATCCAGCAATAGGAGGCAATAAAAATAATTGCGCTAAGCGTGGTTTGCAATAATTATCACATGTTGTTGTTAATATGCCCCTAGGTTCCTTAACCTTGAAGGGGGTATGATTTTGTCATTCCTGGGTATCTGGTTATTGCTGGTATTTATTTTGTGCCTCACTTCCTAAAATGCTTTCACCTCTTCTTCAATTTCGCTCCTGCTGTTACGCCATCCCTGAAGAGCATACGCTTTGACTTTGGCAAGCACCTCATCCTCTGAGATAGCTGCATTCCACTCATCGGTGAGGGCCAGGAGACTAATGGCTAATATAGGGTATTCACATGTTTCAATGTCTTCTATTTCCTATAAGGGGGACCTGGAGAGGAAATCCACAGCCGTGTTTTGGTTACCTGGGACGTATTCCAGTTTGTAGCAAAAGCTCTCCAGGCCTAACACCCATCTAGCTATTCTTGGTGTGCTGTTGTAAGATCCTTTAGTGGAAAACATGTGAATGAGGGGTTTATGGTCTGTCCTGATGTGTTTGATTGCCCAAAAGCATGCAAGGGCTTATCTCTGTACTACAGAGTAGCTTCTGATTTGTTTAGGGCATGATATGAAATGGCTGCGATTTGCTCCTTACTCTCAATGACCTGTGAGACGGTAGCCACCAGGCCCTTGCTGCTGGCATCTGTGGTTAGAATCGTTTTCCTGCTATGCTCGAAGTTACATAAATATGGGGCGGAACGAATGGCTTTTTGATGTACTCAAAGGCAATTTGATGTTCCTCTGTCTAATTGAATTGCGTATGGTTCTTAAGTAGTTATCTTAGGCAATGAGAAAAATCTGAAAATTTTCTGACATATTTTGTCATGTTTTTCTGGAGCGACTGCCTCCTGAACAGCCTTCAACAAGCACATTTTTGGCTTAAATCTGTCCTTTGAAATAGAATGACCTAGGCACTCTACTATACTCACACCAATTTGGCATTTCTCTCTTCGTAGAGTGAGTCCCACATCTCTGGGTTTACAAAGGACCTTCCTCCGTGGCCCAATAGATTAAAACATCATCCTGGAAGTAGAGAGTTTTAGGGATTCCCTCTAGGATGCTTTGCATGATTTTTTGGAACACCGCGGATGGAGATGCAAGACTGAATGGCATTCTGCAAAACTTGAACAATCTCATCGGTGTGGTGAAAGCCATCAACCACCTGGATTCGGGATGAAGTTCAACTTGGTGGTACGCGCTAGATAGGTCAAGAACCGATAAGCCCACATCATCGCCCATGGTGCTCAACATTTTGTGAATCAGAAGAAGGGGGTGTTTGTCAATCCAGATGTTACAGTTGTGGTCACGCAGGTCCACACACAACCTGATCCCTTTACCCTGGTCTTTCTTGGTGATCACAATAGGCGCCAACCAGTCAGAACTCCCAACCGGTTGAATAATCCCTTGATATTGTAACCTGCACAGTTCCATTTTCAACGGCTCATTCATGAGGTGGGGAATGGTTCTGGTACTGTGCACAACTGGTTTTGAGTCGTTTCTAAGTTTAATTCTGTGCTGAAACTCTTTGGATAGGCCTCCTCTATCATTGAATATTTCCGGGAATTCCTCACAGATCCGATCCCCTGTAATGGATTGACTGATCAATAGGACTTGCTCTGGGTTGTTGGGATCTAGTTTAATCCTCAATTCCTTTTGGTGTTGCCACCCCAATGGGTTGGACCCTTCATGGACCACGTAGACTTTGCCTACGATAGTGTGATTTTTGTAGGTGATGAGGGATTTGAACATTCCCTTGAGCGGAATGGGGTCGCGATTATACCCACTTGGAGCAGTGTCCGGGGTTTGAAGGCCTTCCCCTTTAGCACTTCTCATTTTGCAAAAATCTGCTGAGTTGATGAAGGTGTAGGAAGAGCAAGAGTCAGCAAGCACTTTGATGGGGTTACCATCTAGGCTGATGTCACAGACTGGATAGTTGACAGCATGGATTGTGGAGAGGTCTCCAACTTGCAAAATTATTTTCTTGACTGATTGAGTGACCTCCTCCTGTTCTCTGATTTCATTGCTTTTCTCTTTGTGGAAGGAATCCCTGCAGACTCTCGAAAAATGTCCACTTCTGTTGCACTTTCTGCAATTGGGAGACTGGGCCTGACAACATGGAGAGTTGGCTAGGTGATTGCTACTCCCACAGTGAAAGCATTTAAGTTTGCTGTGCTTTTTTTCGCTTTTGAGTCTGGCACCATTAGGGTTCCTTATTTTGTATATCTTCTCTTCTGTATTCGCCGCCTCTTTAATTACTGAAACTGATTCATTGGAGGATGTGGATCTGATTTCTTTCAGGCATACTGTGGTGTGCTCAATCGATTTAGCAATTTCTACCACTTCTAGAAAGTCTGGTTGTTTTTGTAACAATTTCTCTTGGATTCTTATGTTGTTGGTGCATCTTACTATTTGGTCTCTGATGAGTGAATCATTTAAATCTCAAAAGTCACATAGACTGCTCAGTCCTCTCAGAGCAGCCACGTACTTTATGATGTTCTCTTGCTTACTTTGGGTGCAGCAGAAGAATTTGTGCCGCTCTAAAACAACATTCATTTTGTCTACAAACTGCTTTTCCAATTCAAGGAATGCAACTCTGTATTCATCGGCCTCGTCCTCATCATTATCAAACACAGGGTCAGGAAGAGAATTATAAACTTGTCTACCATGTGCCTACAAATTAAGGAGAAGAGTGTGTTGTTTCCTCATGGGACTGAACATTTCTCCCTCAATTGCTATTAAATCAGATTGAAAAATGTTAGCCCACTGCTCCCAGGGGATGTTTAGTTCTCCCACCTCATTCAAAAATGGATCTGGTTGGGACATACCTGCTGCTGCCTTGTTTGGGAAAGAGGGGAGAGAGAGACGGTAATAACACCAGATAACAATTCAGAAGAATGAGAATAATAAATGAAACAAGGTAAAATCACGCCTACATTGCAGGCACGTACAAATTCCAATGTTCAAATTGACCGGAAGGATCAGTTTCGGACCTGTGAATGACAGATCCTCTTTCCCTAACGCAGGGCCCCAACAATTGCAAACCCCTTAATATTTGCCACAGTATATACTTCAGCAGGGAAAGAAACAGGGGACTATCCTTAAGAGTTGCTAAAGCAACCATGCAACAAAAAGAGAATTAAACGAGAAACGTAGTGGTAAAGATGCAAGAAAATGAAAACAGAGTACATTAGCCCTCATAGGCAGGACGGGCAAGCTGTGTTAATCAACATGTGGCTCAGAAAAGGGAAAATGTCATCTGAGATTCCTCTGGAGAACAAGGAGACCAGTAGTCCAAGCTGTGCTAATCAGCGTAGAAACAATGCATGAAGAAGGCCACTGAAGCTTTTACCATACTGCAACAACCCACAGAACTGAGTGGCGCGCTGGGCACACACCGGCTGTACCAGTCAGCGTGAAAAACAGCTGTGCCTATCAGCGTAATTCCGACCACAATGTGGCGGGATTCCTCTGCAGCACTTCTTGGGGGCTGCCCGTAAAACTGACTGAAAGGTTGACACTTGAGATAACAGAGGGAGGCTCCCTCCTCCCTACCAGCCCTATCCGGTAGAAGGGGAAGAGCAGATCCAAAGCGCCCAATCCCCTGCAACTATGTGTGGAAGGCAGAGGAAAGGGGCGGCTCTTCTCCGAGCAGCTGATGGCCATGATGAGGAAAGCCGATCCCCCATGTACCTAGTCATGGTCTGACGAATACCGCCAAACACTCCACCACGCGGCTGGCCGCGGAGACGTGTGGAGAGCCGCCTCCCCACACAGCTGGTCACAGCCGTCAAGGACAGCAAGGCGCTCCTCTTCTTGCTAGCTTCGGAGACGCTGAAACATAGAAGTGCCTCCAGACATGGATGCTGGGCTTTGTTAGGTTCCATGTGGAGGAAAAACACAGGGGAGACAGTGAACCTCACCACGGTAGGTGTACCACCCCTCCCGGCTCTTTAAACAACAGACAGCTGACAGGAGGCTCCATAACCAACAGACTGCTGACAGGATCCTCTGTACTGGCCCTGTGAGGCTAGGCAAACGTATTGCTGCTCCAGAGGCTCAATGACCATAGATTTGAAGCAAAGTCTATGGCAGCTTGAAATTCAGTCCAGTAAGGTTGAGGTACAGATAATGTGCCACAGGATTCAACGTAGAGGTAGCCAAACATAAACAAAATACCTTCAATTAAAATTATACCAGCATGTGACTCGTGGAGTAAAGAGAAGGGGAGGAGGCGAAGGGTGCCCCCTTACGCAAGCCAGCTCACCGCCAGTGTTACAGAGATGGTTATCAGGCGGAAGAAGTACAGACTTTGCGGTGGGTTCAGTTAGGCTTTATTCATCGACTCCACTGCTCCACTCCTGTCACAACCTAAATACCTCACAAGCATATGTCAACATTCTAAGGTACACTTCAGAACCTTCAGGAGGACAGTACCAAGAGGGAAGATTAAAATTAAAACAGGGAGTCTTCAAAGAGAGGCCTTTGAAGTACACAAGGTCCCTGCCCTGGCTCCAGACTCACTCAATGGGGGTATGCAGTTCTTTATCTAGGATTAAGCCCAGCCCTATTCAGATGCAAGTGTCAGCTCCTCCTTCCCACCTAGCTCAAGAAGGCCCATCAGCCAGGTGATGGGAAATCAGGGTGTGAATTGCACACCTCAGCTCGCTTTGCATTTGACTGATTAGAGGGAATGCACAAAGCAGATGTCACCCACCCCAGATGTTTATTCAGAGACAGGCAGATGTACAGAATGGTTTGAGTAAGAAAATGCCAACTTTCCAAAGGGCATTAAGTGTAATGGGGTGACCCTGTAAACCTCAGAACCTGGGCGGGTAATTAGACAAAAAACAATGGTTCTGTCGGAATAGATGAAGTTGAAAAAGTCAATCTTTAGTATTTAACTTTTTTTCAGAGAATTGATTTATGCAATGATTCAAAATGTACTGTCCAAAACACACAAAACACATGGACTGTGAATACATAAGGGATAAAGGTCGTGACTGGATATTTACATGTGAAAACACGTATATACATAACAGAAAAACATTTTCAAAATATCCACTGTTGAGCACAATTGTCTCAGGAAAATTAAATTGTTTCTTTTGTTCAAACAGTACATTTTGAATCATTGCATAAATGAAATCTTTGAAAAAAAATTCAAATATTAAAGATTGACTTTTTCAACTTCCTTATATGTGATCGGTGCTTATTAATGCATGTATTTATCATCTGTGAGATATATGTTGACGTCCATTGATTAAGCACCACATGCCATTGACATGCTCTTCAGACAGACCCATTGTTTTTTGTTTAACTTTCTAAAGGGGGTGTTGGACAGGCCTCGGAGAAGGCCTTCTCCCTCCCCGCATGATGGGGACCGGACCCCTGCTCTCCCCGTATCCCCAACAAGAACCATCCCGGCAACCCGCTGGGGCAACCCACGACCCGTCCACAACGGAACTCCAGTCCCCGAACGCCCCAGTATCGGCTGGCCCGGGCCCCCGTCAGCATCACTGCCCCGGCCCAGCCGCCATCTTTGGACACTACATAACAAGGCCGCGTGGCCTCGGCTCGACCCCAACCCTGGGCCTGGCCAGGCCCCGACATCGAGGCACCACCATCCACCCAGGGGGTGAAGAGACCACTTGGCAGGTCAATGGGAGAAGGAGTGTCAATGGCTCCCCTCCGCCAGGTGTCAATCGCCCCCGGCCTCCCCGGGCCCTGGCACCACCCCCCTGCTGGGTGTCTGGACTCCCTCATCCCTGACCTCCCGACCTCCAAGTGCGAGGGTCCGGACATCAAAGGAGACCAGACCTATAACTGGGGCAGCTCCAGAGCAGGAAGGCAGTTGTATCTTGGAGTCGAGAGACACCGTGAGGAACTCATCCTTGAAGGCCTGCTGGCGCTGCCGCGGCCCTTTCTTGTGAACCATCTCCGAAGCCTGCTGGCGCTGCCGCGGCCCTCTTCCACGTGAACCATCGTCTTGCCTGCTGGCGCTGCCGCGGCCTTCCTCGTTGTGAACAATCGTCCTAGCCTTCTGGCGTTGCCGCGGCCCTCCTCGCTGTGAACCATCGTCCTAGCCTGCTGGCGCTGCCACGGCCCTCATCACCTCGTTCCATCTTCGTAGCCTGCTGGCGCTGCCGCGGCCCTCCTCGCTGTGAACCATCGACCTAGCCTGCTGGCGCTGCTGCGGCCCATCTTTGCGGACCCCCAAGCTCGAGGATTGTGAGCTTCCCTCTTGCCGCACCTGTATCGGACCGGTACTAAGACTGTCCCGCTACCCTTTTCCCCTACAGAGACTAGAATTGGGAGGATCCTCGTGTCCTGACCCCACTGTATCGTTTATCACCTTGCCTCAAGATTCTTATATAAAGTGTGTTGAACTCATCCTTGTGTAGTGTCCATCTGTGGGGGGAAGTTACTTGTCTGTATGATCGCCGGAGACGGCCCTCACCGGAGGCCTCTCCCCCTGTACTCGGCCGACCCTCCGGGTCCCCGTCTAACATTGGTGGCCAGCGGCGGGATCCGAGCCAACGCATAATCGTACAATGAGTAACTCACCCCACGACACACAACCACCATGACAACAAAAGAGAGCGGAACAACGGAAAAATTCCAGATGGAAAAACTAGAAGAATACAGCCACAGAGAACTAAAACAATTCTGCCTAGAACTGGGCATTGCTACCACAGGACTGAGCACGAAAGAGGACTTCAAACACGCCCTGGAATCTTGGGCAGAGACGGGTACGGCCGTACCCCAAAACCAAAGCCAAGAGACAACCGAAACAAGCACCGCGCCGACAGAAGAAAGAAGACCGGGTCTCTCACCAGAGGAGGCCCGAGAACGAGAGAAGAGCAGGCTCCACGAATTGGAGCTGGCTCCACTTCGCTTGGATGGAGAACTCAAATTGGCGGAACAAAAAATAACTTTGGAACACTTACGGCTCCGAGAGGAGCGAGAAGAGAAACAAAGGCAGAGAGAGTTAGAAGAGAAAAAGCTAGCCTACGAGCATGAGCGCAACTTGAAGGAACTAGAGATTCGGAGGCATAACAACGATCTTGGGGTCCCCGGGCACCCGAGCCCCCCTGTCACTACGGACCCCAAGGTCCTCATCCCCAAGGATGTCGTCAGAGAATATTACCAGAATGATGATATCCAGCAATGGTTCAAAGCCTACGAAGTAGCCATGACCTCCCACCGGATTCCCCGGAGCGACTGGGGAGCCGGGTTATGGGGGAGGTTTGTCAACGAAGGGCGAGACGCCCTGCTGCAACTCCCGGACCATCAGATGACATCCTACGACCACATGAAAGCCGCCCTCCTCACTCGATACGGACTCACACCCGAGATGTACCGCCAGAGGTTCCGCGACTGCAAACGGATCCAGGGTACGACTTGGGTGGAGTACGTGATCTTCTTTAGCCGAGCCTTCGAGGGGTGGATCAAGGGCAGCAAGGTGACCACTTACGAGCAACTCTTTGACCTTATTGTATGGGAGCACCTCTCTAATAACTGCTTCGTCGAGCTCAGGCAGCACCTCCTTGACAGTAAACTGACTGAACCTCGGCAACTCGCCGTCGAGGCTGACCGATGGGAAAGCACCCGAGTTCCCCGAAACGGGCCCAGCGAACAGAACAGAGCCGCCCAAGGGCTCCATCGCCCCCGAGGGGGAGGAGGAGGCCCGGGTCGGGGAAGAGACACCGTCCCGGTGGCTCCCGCTAGCAACACCCCACCCCCGACCGGCAGGGGGAGCCTCCCGATGCGACCAGGTTTCCGCGCCAACGTTACCTGCCACCGATGCCAGCGACCCGGCCACTATGCCCATGATCCCAACTGCCCGAAGAACCAGAGCCCTATGCCCGCCAGGTCGCTGCCGCCGCCCTGGGAGAAGAGCAAAACCAAGAAGACACTGAAGAGTACGAGCCAGACCAGCCCGAGTGGGAACCAGCCGCTATGTCCCTGGTCTGCCTAGGGGAAAGAGACCTGATCCCGCGGGCACCCCTTCCCACCAACACGCAGAAGTACAGCCAGTGGGTCAACATTAATGGGCACCGGGCTGAAGCCCTCCGTGACACCGGGGCCAGTGTGACCGCAGTCCGCTGCCATCTGGTGACCCCGGACCAGATCTTGCCAAATATCCTTTGCCCCGTACGGTCGGCCGACAACTCCGAAAGCCTATGTCGGATGGCCTGCGTCCCCTTCGAGTGGGGAGGAGTATCCGGAATGCTGAAAGTGACTGTCCGCGATGATGCCCCCGTGGACTGCCTCCTGGGGAACGACCTCGAAAGTTCTCCCTGGTCAGCCGTCGAGAGAAGAGAGCACCTGGGGATGCTGGGCCTCCCTGAATGGGTCTGCGTAACGACCCGGTCCATGGCCGCCCGCGCCATCCCCAGTCCCGAAGAACCCGAATGGCCAGAGCCTCCTCCCCCGATCGTCCACGAGGGAGCCACCCTGGAAGCCAGTTCTCCGGAACACAGCGAAGAAGAACTCGATCGGCTACGGGACCTTCCCGAACTGGCCCAGTGGCGTCAAGAGGGTGGCCCCACCAAGGAACAATTCCGACAGGAGCAGAGAACATGTCCTTCCCTCGAGGGACTTCGGCAGCAAGCCCTCGCCCAGAGCGCAGGAGACACCTCGGGGGCCCACTGGATTTATTGGGACAATGACCTGCTCTACAGTGAGCAAAGGATTGCTGAGCTGGGGGCCAGCCGGGTGCTGGTGGTCCCCCTCCGCTTCAGAGACTTCCTCTTGAACCTAGCACACATGTGCCCCTTGCCGGACACCTGGGGCAAGACAAAACGTACAGCCGGCTGGTGACCCACTTCTACTGGCCCAAAATGCGGAATGATGTATCCAACTACTGCCGGGCCTGCCCATCCTGCCAGGCCAGTGGGAAGAGCGGCCGAAAGATCAAAGCACCCTTGCAGCCTTTCCCCATCGTCACCACCCCGTTTGAACGGGTGGGAATAGACATTGTGGGGCCCCTGGACCCCCGAACAGCATAAGGGCACCGGTTCATCCTGGTCCTGGTGGACCACGCCACCTGCTATCCCGAGGCCATCCCTCTTCGGACCGTGACGGCGCCCGTGGTAGGCCGAGCCCTGATGGGGATCTTCTCTCGGGTGGGCTTCCCCCGGGAAGTCGTCAGCGACAGGGGCACGAACTTTATCTCTAAATACATGAAGTCTCTCTGGCAACCGTGCGGGGTCACATACAAATTCACGACCCCCTATCACCCGCAAGGAAATGGCCTGGTCGAGCGGTTTAACCGCACCCTCAAGGGGATGATCATGGGCCTAGAAGAACCCCTACGTCGCCAATGGGATGTGCTGCTCCCGTGCCTCCTGTTCGCCTACCGAGAAGTCCCCCAGAAATCCCTGGGCTTCAGCCCATTTGAACTCCTGTATGGACACCCCGTCCGGGGTCCCCTCAGCCTGGTCAAAGAAGGGTGGGAGGTGGCCCCCCAGAACACTCCTCCGGATGTATACAAGTATCTCCTGACCCTCCGCAACCAGACCCGGCGATTCAGGGAGCTCGCCAAGGCCAACCTTGAAGCCAGTCAGGAGGACATGAAGAGATGGTATGATCAGCATGCCTCCTCCATCGAGTTCGAGCCGGGACAACAAGTCTGGGTGATGTCCCCGGTTGAACCCTGCGCCCTACAGGACAAATGGACAGGGCCCTTCAAGGTGATAGAGCGCAAGGGTCCCGTCACCTACCTGATCGACATGGAGTCCCCCCGGAACCCCCTACGGGTCCTCCACGCCAACAGACTCAAACCCCACTTCGTACGCTCAGAACTCAGCCTCCTGATGGCTACCGATAGTGGGACGGAGGAGGACTGCGAGCCCCTTCCTGACCTGCTGAGGACACTCGAGCAGGACAGCTCCGTGGAAGGGGTCAGACTCTCCGATGCCTTATCCCCAGAGCAACGCCAAGACTGTCGAGATCTCCTGCTACAATTCGCAGACCTGTTTTCCCTCATCCCCGGGGTCACCCCCTGGTGCCTTCACGACGTGGACACCGGGGATAGCCCCCCTATTCGACACCGGGCGTACCGAGTGCCGGATCGAGTGCGCACCTGCATCCAGAACGAAGTCTCCAAAATGCTGGCTCTAGGAGTGATCGAGCCGTCTGACAGCCCCTGGGCCAGCCCAGTCCTACTGGTCCCCAAGGCTGCCGCCCCGGGCGTTGTCCCCGAGCTCCGGTTCTGTGTGGACTATCGGGGCCTGAACGCCGTTACCAGAACCGACGCTCACCCCATCCCCCGGGCGGATGAGCTGATTGACCGCATGGGGGCCGCCCGCTACCTGAGCATCTTCGATCTAACAGCGGGCTACAGGCAGATCGGCCTCACCCCCGGGGCCCAAGAGCGATCCGCCTTCTCTACCCCGGATGGCCACTACCACTTCAAAGTGATGCCATTCGGCATGAAAAACGCACCAGCTACCTTCCAGAGGCTCGTGAACCAGGTACTGGCGGGCCTCGAAGAATTCAGCGCCGCCTATCTGGACGATATTGCTGTGTACAGTCGCCACTGGGCAGATCACCTCCACCACCTCCGGGAAGTCCTGCACGCCCTCCGGCAGGCCGGGCTCACCATCAAAGCCAGAAAATGCCAGATTGGCCAAGGGTCCGTGACCTACCTGGGACACCAAGTGGGGAGCGGTCTGGTGGCCCACCTCCAGCTCAAGATCGCTGCCATCCAGGCCTGGCAACCACCTGTCACCCAAACCGAGGTCCGAGCCTTCCTGGGGCTCACCGGGTACTACCGGCGGTTTGTAAAGGACTATGGCAGCATTGTGGGGCCCCTCACAGAACTCACATCCAAGAAAAACCCCAAAACAGTCAACTGGACTCCGGACTGTCAAGCGGCCTTTGAGAAATTGAAGGCCGCCATGTGCACCGCCCCCGTGCTCCAGGCCCCCGACTACAGCCGGGAATTCATAGTGCAGACGGACGCCTCAGATCATGGCATTGGGGCCGTCCTCTCTCAACTCAACACCGAGGGAGTCGATCAGCCAGTGGCCTTCATCAGCCGACGCCTGCTGGCCCGAGAACAGCGCTGGAGCACCATCGAGCATGAGGCCTTCGCCGTGGTATGGGCCCTCAAGAAGCTCCGGCCCTATCTCTTCGGTACCCACTTCCGGGTGCAAACAGATCACCGACCCCTGCAATGGCTGATGCAGATGCGGGGAGAGAACCCAAAACTGTTGCGATGGTCCATTTCCCTGCAGGGGATGGATTTCACTGTAGAGCATCGTCTAGGCCAGGACCCCAACGCAGACGGCCTGTCACGCTTCTTCCGCCTCGGCGAGGAGAGTACCCAAGAGGATGGGTGACTCTCCCTGCCTTCAGCTGGGGGGGACGCATGTTGGACAGGCCTCGGAGAAGGCCCGCTCCCTCCCCGCATGACGGGGACCGGACCCCTGCTCTCCCTGTATCCCCGACTAGAACCATCCCGGCAACCCGCAGGGGCAACCCACGACCCGTCCACAACGGAACTCCAGCCCCCGAACGCCCCAGTATCGGCTGGCCCGGGCCCCCGTCAGCACCACTGCCGTGGCCCAGCCGCCATCTTTGGACACTACATAACAAGGCCGCGTGGCCTCGGCTCGACCCCAACCCTGGGCCTGGCCAGGCCCCGACATCGAGGCACCACCATCCACCCAGGGGGTGAAGAGACCACTTGGCAGGTCAATGGGAGAAGGAGTGTCAATGGCTACCCTCCGCCAGGTGTCGATTGCCCCCGGCCTCCCCGGGCGCTGGCTCCACCCCCCTGCTGGGTGTCTGGACTCCCTCATCCCAGACCTCCCGACCTCCAAGTGCGAGGGTCCGGACATCAAAGGAGACCAGACCTATAACTGGGGCAGCTCCAGAGCAGGAAGGCAGTTGTATCTTGGAGTCGAGAGACACCGTGAGGAACTCATCCTTGAAGGCCTGCTGGCGCTGCCGCGGCCCTTTCTTGTGAACCATCTCTGAAGCCTGCTGGCGCTGCCGCGGCCCTCTTCCACGTGAACCATCGTCTTGGCCTGCTGGCGCTGCTGCGGCCTTTCTCATCGTGCACCATCTTCGTAGCCTGCTGGCGCTGCCGCGGCCTTCCTCGTTGTGACCAATCGTCCTAGCCTGCTGGCGTTGCCGCGGCCCTCCTCGCTGTGAACCATCGTCCTAGCCTGCTGGCGCTGCCGCGGCCCTCATCACCTCGTTCCAATTTCGTAGCCTGCTGGCGCTGCCGCGGCCCTCCTCGCTGTGAACCATCGACCTAGCCTGCTGGCGCTGCCGCGGCCCATCTTTGCGGACCCCCAAGCTCGAGGATTGTGAGCTTCCCTCTTGCCCGCATCTGTACCGGACCGGTACTAAGACTGTCCCGCTACTCCTTTCCCCTACAGAGACTAGAATTGGGAGGATCCTCGTGTCCTGACCCCACTGTATCGTTTATCACCTTGCCTCAAGATTCTTATATAAAGTGTGTTGAACTCATCCTTGTGTAGTGTCCATCTGTGGGGGGGAAGTTACTTGTCTGTACGATCACCGGAGACGGCCCTCACCGGAGGCCTCTCCCCCTGTACTCGGCCGACCCTCCGGGTCCCCGTCTAACAGGGGGCATATTCAGAATTACAATTTAAAATGTAACTTCCCCATGAGTTGAGATTTTAAATTGTGAGTCCAGAGACACCAAACTTGAAATTTCAATATCTTGTCCCTATTGGGAATTACAATTATAAAGTGCAATAAGGAAATCCCAGTGTTCCTCTTTGGGAATGACAGACCTTGCAGTAGTTCAAAAACAAATGTGAGAGTGTTTCACTACCTGGACATGTATAACTTCTAAAATACCCTGCTCACTGCCCTTAGGGCTGCCAGGGCCTAACATAGGAATGACTGTTATGTATTCAAAAAGAAGGTTTGGGCCTGGGAAGAGGGTTAACTTGCAAGGGTGACATGGCAGCTTAAAACTGCACACACAAGGTCAGCATTAGCAGACCTTGGTGGCTTGGCCTCATCTTGAGGTGACGGGCGCATCAGCCATCGGCTTCCTTCCGGTAGCACTACATGGGCTTCTGAGAGTTGGTGTGGCTTCGGGCCATGATTTCTTTTGGTGGCCAGATCGGCGAACTACTTCTTTGCCTTGCAGGCAGGTGAGATGCTGCACTTTTGCTGTCGCCGTCAGAGGCGAGTTCGCAGAGGCCCTTCTCTTTCGGGGCAGTAATCTGACAGGGTTGCCGGGAGCTCTGTAGGGCCTTATCTTTCTGCCCACTTCACCTTCTTGTGCCGACAAGCCTCCCTGGACACACTGGCATGTGGGCAGCGCTACTTAAGCATCTTTGCGCTGCTCGCCTTATTAGGAGCACGCTGCTCCTCTCTTCTCTGACCAGGACAGGTGGCGTCAGACTAGAACCACTACAGGTGTGCTGCTCGGTATGGGGCACAGCATGGTATGGGCCCTGGCATATCTTGATAAGCGTGGCCCATGTAGGGGTCTTGCTGATATCGCTGTTGTTCGCTGGCCCACGCTGGCCCACACTGCCCTCCTCGTGCTGTCACTCAGTAGGCAGACAGCAGCAGTTACGACTTCCTCTTTCCTTTCGGCAAGGAAAAGGTGTGTTCATATTCTACTGGGGTTGATGGGCTTGCTGGGTGACTGTAGACATGCCCTGCCCAGTGCCCAGGCTGGGTTGCCTTTGTGCTAGCAGCAGATGTGGGGGTGACTTATGATCTGGTCACTCTTTCCCCATGACAGCCGGAAAGAATTCTGCCAGCTGACAGGTGGTGGTTAGAACCGCTTGTCGCTATTGTTGTGGGCCCGTGGCCCACATACTGAGGAAATTATGACACAATGGTTATAGTACTGGAACTGGCCGCGAGCATGTACAATTAGGCTCTTTTTATTGGCAGGTTCACCTGACCGGTGAAGCCTGTGTTGGATGGGTGTGGGTTGGGTGTATGAACCAGTTCTCCTGGGAGAGGCTGGTAAAACACTAGATTGTGTCCAGCAGAACACATCAGCGCCGCTCCATCTTTCAGACACTTGAGAAATATAAAACTTTTTATCTTAGAAAACTGTTTATAAACATAGCTAAAGAACGGTAATTTTGCTGAAAAATACCATAATTTAAATCCTCTAATGGGGGTAAAAAAGTAAGAAAACAGGTATTAAAAGCAAGGCAATACCGGCACCAACAATCATGGGCGTCCGCAGACATTTTTCCAGGGAGGGGCAAAATGTTAACGTCATCACCATCCTCCGACATGATGTGTGCCAGGTGGGGCACAAGAAACACTGGGGCGCAGAACCGGGATAGACTCAATTAAATGCCAGGAATCCAGGACATGTGATTGACCCTGCCACAGGCCAACGTACACCGCCTGCAGGTAAAACGCGAAACATTCTGACAAGCTGCTTTATCTCTGTCTGCTAGGTGTGCAGACTTCCGGGTCCTCGATCCAACACCAATCAAGGCTGTCTTCAGCACGATTCGATTTTTATCAGAATACTTTAAAACAACCTATGATTAAAGCACCAGATTAAATATTCTGTATGCACAGTGTATGCTAGGGATTATTTGTAGCACACATATTTACCAATATTGGCTTCTTGGTGCTAGAATTCATGATAACTTTTTTCCAAAGTTAAAGCAAAACGTCAAAGTTAGTAATAAATAATGCAGCAATAACACACGCTAGTGATTCGCCAATGGGTGCTCCCTTTACTAGAATTCCCGGGGCATTGCTAAATTTTACACACATTCAATTAATTTATACAAAATAAAATGTATAGGTCCAAATGTTAGCTATATTTTTTAAAAGAAACTTAGGGCTAGATGTAGGTAAATTAGATTTAATGATTCATAAATACCGGATTTTACCGATTCGATATTCATGAATCGGTAAATCTAATGTAGGTAATCATTCGGTATCAAATACCGAATCGGTAGGATTCGGTATTTATCGATTCATTAATTACCGAATCTGTAAAAATACTGAATTGCCAAGGGGGACAGGGTGTCACTTTGACACCTTGTAGCACCCCTGTTTCTGGCTTGTGTGCCATGTGGCACACATACATGCCCTTAGGGCATGTACGTGTGTCACATGGCACAGGTGTACATGCACAGATGTGCATGTACACAGGAATTTGTTATTTACCACCCAATAGTATTGGGTGGTAAATAACGAATTCTTAAGGGCCTGTGGCACTGTTTACTGTGCCACCTACATCTGGATTTACAGAATAGGTAAATTTACCGATTCGGTATTTTACCGATTCGGTAAATATACCGAATCGGTAAATTTACCGATTCTGTAAATCTCAAGCCCTCTACATTTCAAACACCAAATACCGGTCGGTAACGGCCGAAATCAGCCGTTACCGACCGGTATTTGGTCTCCTACATCTGGCTCTTAGAGTCCCTCTACGTGTAGTCAATGTCAAACTGACAATGTGCGCAGGTTTAGGGATACAATAATGGCCAGCTCGTTTAGCAGAAGCCCGGCACCGTAAATGTGTGGCACATGCGGCACCCGCAGCGGCGGCACATCACAGATCCAGGGATGCTGAGTCTTACACAGTGGTCGAAGTGGGCGGGAATGATCCAATGGATTGGATCCGTGGGTGGAACCAGAGGTGTGGCCAGAATGCGCAGACATCAGGGGCCTCATTTATGAGGCCGTGCGTCACTTTTACGCCGCTGGTGCGTCACTTTTTGTGACGCATCGGCGGCGTAAAACATGCCTCCTGTTGAGCACTATTTACAAAGTGACGCATCTAAGCAGATGCGCCACTTTGTAAACCCCTGTGCTACATTATACCTGCGTCAGGTATAATGTATGCAGAGGGGGCGTTCCCCCGCAAAAAGCCTCGTAATAGTGACGCAGTGAAATCTATGAGATTTCACAGCGTCACTTTTTGGATGCTGTTGCGTCAAAATCTTGCGCCTGCCTCACAGCAGGCGTAAGACTGACGCAAGCCCTTTCACATGGGGCTTTCCCCATGTGAAAGAACGCATTGCTGGAGTTGCGTCACTTTTGTGACACACTCCAGCAATGCGTCACTTTTGCGCTTAGAGATACATCAGAAATATTGACGTATCTGTAATTCCTTGCGCAATGATGGGTCATATTGTAAATATGACGCATCATTGGGGTCACAAGGAGGTCGCAATGAAAAGTGACGCATCGCTGTTTTCTCGCAGCGATGCGTCACTTTTCATAAATGAGGCCCCCTAATTTTTAGTATTTGTTTGGCATTTCACTGCCCAGTTTAATCAACCAATGGATGCACATGATTATTTAAGGTTATAATGAGTTATTGACATTAAAATATATTCACAAAGTGGGATATGCTTCTAATCACAGAATGTACCAAATACCATAAAATGTGGAAACACAAGCCATTTGTCTCAGAGCCATGGAGTTTCTGTCATCAGCACTTCTCCCTTTTTCCACAACAGCAGTTCAAACACGAATGGCTAAATATCCTAGTTTGCAAATGTTTTCTCTAAAATTATGGCTCTGCCATATTTGCCTCATAATGCAAGATCTGCTGCATTATCTGACCATTTAAACTAATAAATTGTTTGTAGCTCAAACATATCAAAAGTTAATATAAAATGTGACTTGTGTTGCTGCGGAGTGGATGGCCTATTGCAAAGGTTGACTGGTCACCTTTCTCACTGCTTCGTTTGTATGTTACACTGGTACTAATAAGGCAAAATCTTTCCAGAGACTATGTACACACGTCAAAATAATAAAATATCTGAAAATATACTGCATTACGCTGCAGACTTTTTTTTATGCATAATTTAGTCAACACTACGGCATAATGTTGTCATCCTTTACTGCTTAATTAATTCCAGTGGCCCCACAGCAGGCAGCACATGTTAAAAGTGCTTGTGAATGAAGCAGGGAGACTGTGAGGTTTGCGAACTTAGTTTGGTGTGTGTGCAAATCCTGCATTGCCAAGCCCTAGTGAGTTGCAGCTACTACTGCTGAAACAAGGCCAATGGAGGTAACTATGGGTGAGGCAGACTGGCCTCAAGGGCAGGGCCAGCCATAGCACTGGTGGTGTCCTGTGCATTAATGTTTGTTAGTGCCCCCAATAACCACAACTGCCATGGATTCCCTCACTACAACCCTTTAACTGTGCCACCCAAGTCTCCATAACCACTCTCTCTCAGATGCATTTAAATTGATTTACAGCGCCACTCATACCATTGTAGGGTGTCCGAGCACTTTACATCACACACATTACACAGAGACAATCAATATGTGTGTAAATCACTGTATAAAAAATGTTCCATAAGACTAAGGACTACAAGGTGTAGGAGTCACATGACAACCATACTAGTAGCCCGTATAGTTTTATAGTGATTGGTCTGGAGAAACACAATACCTGGAATTTAAAACGTAATTCCATGGTTGGGGGTTCTCCTTAATAATCAGAATTGATTTCTGTCCAAAAGAACACTTTTTGGAACATTAGGATAATCAAAGACTGTGGGGGGGGGGGGGCACAACGCTCTAATTTATACCTTGCAGTTTGTATGCAGCTCTTAGATGACAGTTAATAGCTCACTGTTCTAAGTTAGGATTTTAACTTATAAACTGCAAGTAACTGCAAGTAACAAAAGGATCTCTCTGACAAAAGCAGTAGCCCACTGCCCTATTTACATTATGTGCACTTTGTGATCTGCATGGTGCATGTTCTTTGCAGCTGATACATTAACTCTCTGAGCTACCTTTCCATGAGTCAAAACTTCCACTGGACAAAATTCTGATCTCTCTCTAGGAAGAACATTAATCACCAGAGTCATCGTGACATTTTTATTGTTGCCGAAAATTGCTGAAGACCAGGAAGGAGGTAGCAAGCATTTTTAAAACCATAATTTACTTCCAAACATGATGCCTCCACCTAAAGTCAGCACCCGGTGCGGTCACACTTGTTGCACCGCCCTAGAGCTGGCCCTTCTCAAGGGTCATGTGACCTCAGGGACTGTTGTTCTAGGGTGTGCTGCTTCATAGGCCTGCCCGCAAGACTGGAGGTGAACTTCAATATGGATAGTGGTGGACAAGCATTGAACGTTAACCTACACTTGTCATGCTAGGGTCCACCTGCTGGTGCAAAGACACCAGGACTTCTAAGGTCTTGCGGAGCCTTCTAAGGTCTAGCATGTGATTGTGCTCTCGCAGGAGAGTGGTCTGGTGGACTGGTTATTAAGTCTGAACCTGGTTCTCAGTTCCAAATTCAGCAGCTCTGACCATAGTGCCACATCCTCTCCCCCACTGAACACCGTGCTACCCCACTGAGAAAAACTCCCACTGACTTCAACTACAACCCAATTGTTGCCCGCTATAAACACCTGGATGCGGCTCAATTTAAATTACGCACTAGACAAGAGCAATAGGCGGCCTACAAAAAAAAAGTAACAACATCCTGGAAAAAGCAAACACTTATAGAGAATGCAAAATTTAGCAAACCATGGGAAATGTAAGCAGGAACAACATGGTTACCTTAATGCTTTTAGACTCACTATTCAGAAATCAGTGAGTGTTTTTGCCTGAAAAGTTAAGGACATGACTATAGGGCCCTGAATGGACCCATTTCAATGGCCATTTCTTATATCCTTACAAAATGTAAGCAGTATGGTAAAAAGACCACATCCCTGGACGCAGAGCCGCAGCACACATTTTGTTTTCCAATCCACACATTGCAGTACCTCCAGGATTGGGGCACTAGTTCCAAGTCCAGGGAAAACAAAGACAAGAAAACAAAAATAGCGCTTCACTGGCAAACTCTGTAAAAGTGGCGCTAATGTGTTCCAAAGTGAATAAAATCAGTTTGGCCAGTCTGCTACCACTCTATTTAGTTATTTATCTATTTTTCATATTTTTAGCCTTTTATTCCCAATGCTGCACTTTGGAATTAAAATGTCATAAAAATACGACATTTCCAGCAAAAGCGTCTTTCTTTTTTGGATCCATTTCACAGGGAAGCAAAGAAAAGAAAGGAGAGGAAAGAGAGTGAGAACCCCGTCTTGAAGTCACGGTTTTCATGGGCGTCCACAGGGGGTGCAAGATGGGTCGCTCCAGGGGGGGGCAAGCGCCCCTCCTTGCCCCCCCCCTCCCCCCCCTGCGGACGCCCATGCCAACAATCCTTAACAAAACAAAATCAACACTGTATATACGTTGTGATAAATACTGTTTTAGGCCATGTTACAAAAAGTTTAAAGTTCTACTAGGACAGGCCTTATGCTCGCATGCCCCGATTCTCGAGACTTATACTATGTTTCAAGGAAATAAAATAAACAATCACATGTAAACCGAAGAAGGTACATTTTATTAATCCAAAACAATACTTCCAGGCACGATTTAGTTTTGAAGGCCCCCGGGTATAACCAACATTATATCTTTTAAGATGGCCGTCAAAGTGATAATCATTATTCAATGGATTTCGCTTGTTTAGAGTGTATTTCGTTTCGAATCTATTACAAACAACTAGTTGCTAGGCAACCAGATGCCTAAACCGCTTCAATCCGTGGCTCTGGGCGATAAAGCGACGTGAGCAAAGGGAAGGCGGAGGGAGAAGTGATAAACATGGCGACTACGGGCCCTGAAGACTGGCACGAAAGCGAGGAACCGCCCCCTGCTCCCACCACAGACTCGGAGGACCAACAGGAAAGGCTGCTGGCGAGGCGCATACGCGTCGCTGAAAAGCAGGAGGCCAAGAGGAGGTGAGTGGTAGGAAGAGGTCACCGTTACCAATGTCCCTTAAAAAAACTTCTACATTACATAGAGCCAATAGTTACTCGGAACAATTTTTAACTGTGTAACAATTTACACTGACTACGAGTATCATTCATTTTCTGAGTGAACAGAATATAAATTGTAAGACTTTTGCTGCATCAGTTAGGGGGCGGCGGGTAAGTACCCACGTCATATAAATTTCATTTTCCGTATCAGTTGCCCCACTAACATCACTGAGGTAAACCTGAGGTCAGTCAACCCCCTGATAGCTGTAGTGTCTTGTGAGTTAGTGATGATGGGACCTTTTTGGTTCCTGTTGTTCTCTGTAGAACATGATGTAAGTGCTTAGGCGTAGGTGATAGAATTCTTGATGTAAAATGTTCTGATAACGGTTACACACTGAAGAATAATAAAAACATGTAATATCAAGCTCCATGTGTGATGTGATCAATCAATCAAATTGTCTTTCATCGATCCTCCCAGGACAGATCATAAAAGATACACACAGTGATAGATAAAAAAAGACAAGCTACATTATAATCAAACATGTTCAAAAATAACAGCCACATTTTTCTTTTTTTTAAATATATCCAAAGATATCTTGATATCCAATGAATAAAATAACAGGGCAAAAAGGCTAATTTAGCAGCAAATAAAGTGACAGTGCAACAGTACTGAAACCAGAAATTGCAGCAAAGAGGCAAATGAGTAGAAATGTATAAAATTTAGCATCAGTGATGAGCACATAAAAATCATTTTCAGAGGGGTGATTACTAAAAAAACGAGAGGATACCTTTTGTAACAATGAAAGCAGGGAATTAATAGCAACAATGAATGTATAAGACTTTTCGAATACAGTAATTACTGGAGTCTCTAAAGTGCTTTGGTATCAAAACAACATACTCTTTCTCTTGGCTAAAGTGCACTTCAGACGTTACTGTCATTGAGTTGTTGGAGATAATAAAGGGCCACTTTACACTTACAAAATGTATATCTGCGCAGCAATGGTAATAAGAACCTCCTAGTAAAAGGGAGATAAAATTGGCAGAAAAGGACAAAATGTAAAGTAGTTTGACTCGATTGCTTGTTACATGGACAGATGGCAACAGTTCAAAAGAATACTAGCCTAGTGGGAAACATAACATTTCATCCAACGAAACGACCCCAACCTCAATCCTGTGAGCAGGTTTCTTTCATAAACATTGGTCATGCATAATAAATACGGAGCAATTGAGGGGGACGATTTAATGAGGCAATAATCTCTAACTGAGGGTTTAATTACTTCTGATAGTTCCCTGGAGGATTGCTTGTGTTTACGAAAACTATCAATAATCCACTTGCTGTTCCCTTTAACAATTGAATCTGGGTGCTCAAACAATGAGGCACACACAAGAGCCGAAAAGCAGGTTTTGATATATTGGAGTCAAGGGATGGACAGGCCATGGGCTCAACTTAAACAATCTCTAATACAGCCCGGTTAAAATCAGCTTCTTTGTTGAGCTAGATTGAACATCAGATTGCTAAAGGGGCAGCATTGTTTGTATCGTGGACATAGTCCATACCTAGCTCTAGATGGAGGGAGAAATGCGGAGATGAGGGGGAATCCCTAAAACTCGACGACAGAATCTGTTCTCCCCTATCTGCATTGCTTGTGCATCCCTACAGCTCCTGATACCCATTCCATACGTTAAGATCAGAAGGCATTTACGATTGTAGATCCCTAATATTGGACCAATGGGCTTTTTGCCAATAGACATTGCAAGCTAGAAAGTGGTGCCTACAGCTTGTGTATATTGGGTTATTCTGTTTTTTACACATGTAAGCCACAAACAGCCTTCGCCGAACTCCAGACCTCGGTAAAGGAAGGAACTAACCCTCTCGAGAGATTTACCCGCTATGTTTAGACTACAGGTTTTAGTATTTTTTGGGCCGCATATCATTGTAAAGGTTTTCTTGTAGTTTGGCTCCAGGCTCCAGGCCCAGGTCTTTCATGAAACTGACATAGCTGACGATACATTTTTTAAGACCGTTCGCAGTCCTTGCCAGAAGGACTGCATCGCATGTGATGTGATCATTTACATGTCCCCGGGCTGGGGTAGATGCTACAACTGGCGACGTGATTGAGGGCTTACGTCAACCCCACGACCCGGAGAACGAGAGTGCCCTCTCGGAAAATATGCCTTGGTCCAGCAAACTGCTAGTGCATGCCACATGTGCCTCAGTCAAAGTGGAAATGGACGGTTAGTGTATGTGGAGTCAAAGTGCCACTCCAGCCAGTGCAAAGCCTGTGAAGAAAGTGAAGGCTTTACATAAAGTTTGTTTGTTATCGGCTAGACATTTGCTGGGAAAGTCGAGACAAGAGATACTGCACCACCGCATAACACTGAGCTGTCATTTATTCAGTACGATAACGCTGACGGCAGCAACAGCCAGGTACAGAGCAGTGCCAAAGGCAGTGATCGCCGAGTGCAAGGAAGAGCTAAAAGCGGAACATATTTCTAACACTAAGAAATGCTAGAGGCAGCGACAACCAGGTGCAGAAAGTGCAATGAGTGTCAACAGCTAGGTGCAAGAGGATGCTGTGAGTAGAAGCAGATAAATGCAGAGAAACATTAGAGGTGGCGATAACCTGATATATACAGAATGCATTCACGCTTACGAGAATCTGAGTAAAGAGTCATCATACAACAACATTTGGGCAAAGCAACCCAAATAAAAGCCCAGAGGTTGTGAATATGGAGCACAACTTGAAAGTCCTTCAGAAGTTTAAAGGCTCCAATGGCAATGCAAAAAGAAGCCATACAATCTCAGAGTGGCCATAACAATCCTGAAGCAAGCATGTCGCAAGGACACACAGATGGTATGAATGATGTAGGTCCAGATGAACAGCATATACTCCCAACAGTAAGTGCCATAACTGGTTATGATGCTGCTGCATTTCTGAAACTACTGCTTCCGTTAGGTACAGCTAAGAAAAAAATATTGGCGCAAGATAGACTGCCTGGTTTTGAATCATTTTATGATTTCATTGATGCACTGGAAGAAGTAGATAACAAAAGGATAAATAAAATACCTCAAGAATCTTTCAGGTGAAGGAGTAAAGGAAGTGATCAAAAAAATACCACATGCTGAAGAAGTCTCTTATCAGCTGATAAAAGTGGCCCTCAATATCAAGTTAAATCCAATGATTACGAAAAATATATTTTCAGTCAAGAAAGACAGAAAGCTGGTGAAACAATCTACGAATTTGTTGAAACCCGTGATATGCTTATCAAACAGTACCAGTTTAATGAGTTTAATGATGAATAAGCTAAACTGACAGAGCTGAGGTATGTGCCAACAAATAAGCTGCTGACATGGAGGGCAGAGGAGCCCAAAGTGAGTCAGTCATAAATGTGAAAAGCATGCAGCGACATAAAGCTGAGGGACACAAAGTGATGCCTACAAAGAAAAGTTTGTGTTTTCAAGGTGAATTTTCCTTTCCACATAAAGGTAAATATTTGCCATTGGACAGATATGCAGAGGCTGCTGGAAAGAGAACCATTTTGTAATGGTCTACAAAGCGAAGGAAAGATCAAGGGTGTTTTGTCGAGTAAACAAAATAGATTCCATAAAGGTCAAGAGACATTACCGTCACTACCACAAGGCCAAGCGACAACATCAGATGTGGCAAGTAGAAACTAAATTACATTGCTTGTCATCAAAATCCTCATCTAAAAGTTTATCATCATTGTCGAGCTACAGTGAGGAAGATGGATGTGTGATGTCAATGTCAACCAATGAACAACGTACACATGTAGGAATTAGCTTATTGCAAGGAAGATTGCCGGTCAAAACTAGATTGACAAGTGAAAGTGCAAAATTCATTTGGACATTGTCCCAAAATCACACTGAAGGTGAATGGGTGCTCCAAACTATTTATCATAGACAGTGGCGCTTCAGTAAACATTATGCCAGTGGAAAAGTACAATGATCTGTTTCCAGTGCCCTGTTTAAGCTTGTAGAAAATCAAAGTGTATACTTGGGCTGCTTGACACCAATTCAAAGTTAAACTTCATTTATTGCAACTGTGAAGCATAAAAAGACAAAAGTACATGCACCAATTTATGTCCTGCCAGGCACTTCATGGAGTGCATGTTTACTCCGTTTCAGCAATGCTGCTGATATGGGGCTGATTTCTGTAAACTACAATGTCAGTGCCTATCATAAGATAGTTTATCCCTTTCCATCTTTGTTTCATGAACTAGGAAGACTTAAGACAGTGTAAGCGCAACTTCACATAAATGAGGACATTCGTCCTGTTGCTCAATGACATAGTTGAATTGCATTTAATTTACTAGAGGATGTTGAGAAAGAATTTAAGACACTAATAAATTATGACATCATTGAGCGATTTACTGGTCCAATGCCCTGGGTATTACCCATATTGGTAGTGCCCAAGAACGAGCAGTGCTCATCTGTGTTTACATGTACCAAGCAAACAAGGCAATTGAAAGAGAACAACATCAAGTTCTGCACATTGCTGACATGATTACGCAACTAAATGGTGCCAAAGTCTTTTTCCACCTCAATTTGAATAAAGGGTATCACCAACTCAAACTGAAAGAAAATTAAAGGTACATTACTACCTTTTCTACTCATGTTGGGTTGTTTAGATATAAGAGGCTAAGTTTCGGAGTATCGTCAGCTGCCAAACTTGTTCAGGATGTCATTCATCGCATTATACAGCCAGTCAGAAATGCTTTCAATTACAGGGATGGCATACTAGTTTTTAGGGCCAAACGAAAGGAAGATGATGAAGCCCTTGCACAGGTGTGTTGTATACTCATTGGTGCATGTCTCACTTTAAATGCAGAAAAGTGGGAGTTTCTTAAAACAAAACTCAAATTCTTCAGTCATATCTTTTCTGATGGGTGAATGACTCTGGATCCATATAAAGTACAAGCCTTGTCATCCACTTCTCCTCACAGGATGTAACCATGCTGCGATCCTTCCTTGGTGTGGACAGTTACTGTTCAAGGTACTTTGCCACTATGAGTGCCCCATTGAGGGACTTATCAAAATGAAATGTTACATTTCATTGGTCACATGACTGTGAACAAGGTTTCAAGAAAATGAAACGCGCCACTGAGAATGCAGCTTAAATAGCATACTGTGATCCAAAATTGCAGACGGAGGTTGTTGTTAATGCTTGCCCTGTGGGGTTGAGTGCCATCCGTGCCCAGCACGCTGGTCATCCCAATATCCCAAGGCACATTGTGGCTTATGCTAGCAGGAGTTTGTCATCAGTGGAGTGTGCCATTTCACAACCTGAAAAAGAAAGCCTCGCTATGGTGTGGGCTTGTGAACATTTTATCTTGTGCCTGCATGGGAAGCATTAAACTATTGGCTCACCATTTTCGGAAATCCTACAGCCAAGATATTCCCTCACATTGAGAGGGGGGTTGCAATTCCAAGAGTATGATTATACAATTGTGCATCATTCTCACATGTACCAATATTGTGTAATCAATCAAGCAATCAGAATTTTATAAAGTGCAGCACTGTCACCCAGAGGGGTATCTGGGTGCTCTGGGTGCAAAGTCTCAGTCGAAGAGCCATATCTTGAGATACTTTCTGAAGTCTGCCAGGGACGGTTGCTATTAGAAAATGGAAGGGCAGGCCGATTCAGGCCTTGGTGGTGATTTAGGAGAATGCGAGGCCCCGCTGAGGCAAATGTGGCGGGTATGCACATGGACTAGTAAGGAGGAGGACATTTGTCTTGGGGGTAGGTGAAAGTTCAGTCGATGGTTGATATAGGCTGGTGCTTGATAGTGTCGAACTCTTTAGGCGCACATGAGGATCTTCAACTGGCATCTCTTCTCTATGGGGAGCCAGCAGAGGTTTCTGAGGTGGGGTGAAGTGGGTCTGTGTGGGGAGGTACATGATGAGTCTGGCTGCAAACTTTTGTATGGTCTGGAGTCTTCGGAAGTGCTGGGCCCGGATGCGGGCATAGAGAGCGCTTGTTAGATTTGGGGGTCTCTAGTTGGCACAGGTAGGTTCTTGTGACAAATAGGGGCCCTCTCCTCTAGCCGGGGTAAGGGGATTATACTCCTAAAATAACCCCTTCTCCCCCTCTAGGTAGCGTGGCGAGAGCAGTCAAGGCTTTATTTCAGAGGCGTTGTAAGTTAAGCAGTTGTGACCACATACAGTAACCCAGTAACACCACTACAAATGGACACCACACAGGTTTTATATCAACTGTGAGTAGACTTTATATAGAGTTACCACAAGACCATAAACGACAAAAATACACACTATGATTACTTTAAGATGGTAGTTTTAAGTTTAGTTCAGTTCTTAGATGCAACACTCTGCGTCATTGTACCTTAAGTTGCGTTGCGCTTCTACGAGAAGCAATGTCGCAGCAATGGGAAATGCGGCAAAGTTCAGATGGGTTGTGAGAAGCTCTCGGTTCGATGCGTTGAGGTTCCGTGATTCTGAACCCATTCAATAAAGGTCGTCGTATCAAGACGATTTTGGTATAAGCGGACCGCAAATGACGAGTGCGGTATGTACGAGTGTTTTCGTCATAATCGATTGATGGATACACTATGTATTTAGGTATTTCGTGCGAACATTCGGGTTTCATTTTGTGTACGGCAGCCATTTTGTGGTTGCCCTCACATAGGCCGATGACTGCGGTCGAACGAGTCTTTGGGACAAGTACACCTTTAGCTGACTTTTGTGTGACGTGAACGAACTGACTCCCTTGCCCGAGGCTAACCTTGTTGAGCCAGTTCCTTGTTAGGCAGCTGGTCAGATAGAGATCAAAGAGCAGGACATTGCTGAGTTAATGGTACATGCACACACCCTTCTATCTTGCTTCTCATCTGTTTCTGTTCCTTCTTTTATGGCTTATTTATGGTTTGGGTTGAGGTTCTATTATTATGGGTTTGTCTGGCCTGTCCGAGCAAGAATGCTGGATTTTGCCTTGTCATTTCTGGTGGGCTGGACAACTGAAAGTGGGCTTGTCGTTATGCGATACCTTTGAAATGTCACTATGTGATTGGATAGTTTGTAAATAATTGATGCTAGTCAGGAATGTGATTTTTGGCATAAAAGATGATGTCTCGCTCGACTAAATTGTGCAGTCTCTGACGAACCACCCGTGTTGGGCTTCGTAGACCTCTGTTCCTGGTTGCAGCCAATAAACGTGGTCTTTGACGTCACCTAGAAGTGTCCTGTGTCTCTGTTTGCCAAGACAGGAGAACTCGAAGACTTCGGGCGTTTTCCCTGGCGCTGCTGGGTTCTAAAACCTGGTTCTTCAGTTGGCGCCCAGCGTGGGGCGACTTCAGTGGTACCGGTCCAAGCCTGAAGATCGTGAGGAGCTTCGTGTGAAAATTCTGGAGGAAGGCCTGCCACTTCATCGACCCCTTTATGTCGTTGTGGTCCAAAAGTCTTTGCTGCGAGGTTCCCCGCTTTCCGACGACTACGAAGGACTGCTGCCCTGACTGTCGCCCTGTCTTGGAGCCATTAGACGATTTGTAAAGCGAGACAATAGACGAGTCTTCTGGCGTTGTCATCGATATTTCAGTTAAGTATGAGTGGAGCGTCTCCCAGTCCTTAGTTTTGTTTTGGGCATCCCCTTGGGATCTTTGATTTGGGACTTGCAAGCTCCAAAGCCGAGGGACTTGTGTATTCACGAGGTTATCGTATTCGATATTCCCTTGAAGTTTGAAGCTAGACTAGAGAGCGAAGATGCCTGGTCTTAGCAGGCTTGGAAATATATTTTGTTGTGGTTGTAATAGGGATTCCCGATTGGAGGACTCGATTGGAGGACTCGTGTCCGGTGCCTCCGCTTGGAACTCCGACCTATGAGCTCTATTTAAAACATGGCGTGGGCCCTATCACGTATAATGAAGTATGGATTAGATACACTAGGAAGGACGGTGTCCTAAAGTGGCCCCAATATGGTAGCTATGATACAGAGATTTTAGATAATCTGGAAGTCAAACTGTTCAAGAAGAAAGCCCAGCCGGCGATGTTTGACTCTTTCCGCCTTTGGCGAAAGGAAGCCAAACAGAAAGAAATTAAGTTAGCGAAGAGAAATAAAAGAGAAAGAGGTATTTCGGTAATGCAAGCTGCTATACAGTTTAGAGATAACGAAGAAGAACAGAGTGAACAGTTGCACAGGCAACGTAAAATGGCGATTGATAAGTGTTATCCAGCTTTGCCACCTCAGCAGCAAGGTGCAACGAAGGACCTTGAGAAAGATCCTTTGATGGCACGTTTGTTGAGTTCGCCACCCCCTTATGTGCAGAGTGCTACAGCACCTCAGCCACCTTTAGTTATGCAACCTCCGGTTGCTTTGCCACCTGTGGTTCTACAACCGCCAGCTCCTCTTCAGTTGGCTCCTATTCCTTTGGCGCAGCCTTCTCAAGGGCCGCCGACTTTGCTACCTGCTCCGTCTCCAATTCCTACGACTTTGTCTCCTGTATTGTCTACGTCTTCTGATACTCCTTTTGATACTGCTCCTATGCATACTTTATCTCATCCTTTGTTTCCTCCTGTTTTTTCGTCAGCTTCTCCTTCTGTTCGACAGAGAATGACTGATACTGTTTCTGGCCTCTTTTCTCCTCTCTTTGGGTCATTGGGTGTGACCCCTGTTTCGGCGCGTACACAGTTGCGTAGCCAACTGCCTGGTCCCGATGAGCGGGAAGTATTGGATCACTTAGCGCGCAAATGGGTTACTTATACTTTAAGATACGATTTGGATGTCTTCCGTCAATGGGAAGCACCGAAGCACAGATACGTATTCGAGAAGATGTGTACTTTCCTTCGTGAAGAATGGGAAGATGGCGATTTGGGACAGACTCCGCCTGAGCTGTTTCGTGTACAGTCTGAGTTTGCGAAGGGAACTATAGTGGGTGTTGACGTTGAGAGAGCAGTTGCGACACTGTTGTCGTTTAGGAGTTAGTCTCCTTCACGGCCGTTGTTTTTGCCCGATTCTTCTGTTAGGAGAAAGGCGCGACAATATCCAATGAGAGAGGTTCCTCCGGTGTGGAAAGATGCAGTGCCTTGTGGTAAATATATTTTACCTATTCATTTTTACCATATAATTATCAATACAAGACAGCTCATTAAAATGAGAGGCAGAGTCCGTGGTATCTGAGTCATACGGGCTTTAATATTATGCTTCGAAGCAAAGGATATCGGGTTCCATCACCACGCAGGTTCAGGAAGGGACATTCAACGTTTTATTAACATTACACATTATATATAGTAAATCGTTACACTTGAATCCAATGCAGTAGGCGTAACAGGTGAAAAGAGAGAGATAAGAACACATGTGCGTAAGAGGAGGCGTGAAAAAAGGCGTACACATGGGCGTGTACTGTACATGTCAGAGGAACATCACAAGATGCGTCACATGTGGGTGGATGTAAAGTGAGAAGTTGCAGAATCAGCAGAAACCCTTCGCCTATATGCGCGTGCAACTAGTATGACGTGAAACTGGGGGCTTTGACTTTGCACTAGTGGAGGAGACTGATGTCTGGAGTGTCAGGGCAACCTGTACCTATAGCATATCTAGTATCGGTTGTTTGGAGGATGTAGTGTCTGAAGTAAAGGTCTCTCGGGCAGGGGCCGTTCAATACTAAAAGCTAGTGCATGCATACGTGTCTTGGTGCAATGCGCGGAGCCATGGGCCTACCATGGTAACGGGTTCAATAACTCACTTGCAAGGAGGACAGGAAGGCCGGGCCCTTTGCTCTGCAGCCGGGATTATGTTTACCCATTTCACTAGACTGGAATGTGTTTTCGAGGAGGCTGAGCAGATACCTGTAGGCAAAACATGAATTTGGCAGGCAGTCCAGGCCGAGCCGGGCACCGTTGCGCTGGCAGGAAGTAAGGCAGGGGTCAGGGATGCGGACAGCTTCGGAGACAGGAGAGATGAGGCAGAAAGGCCTCGTTTAGGGGCCTAGCTCGACTGAGCCAGGAAACATGGAGAAGACGTGTGCGAATTTCAGAAGTGCATCACATAAAGTATGCTTAGGAACACAATTAACGGGACTTCTTGGTATGGTTGGATAGCTAACATGTTGAGGATGGACGCAAATGTATTTGCGTCTCTCTAGCATGAACAGAACGGAGGTTACACGACATACAAGGAACATGGGTGCATGGATAGGGTGCGAGTTGGGGGACACTTTGGCTACCTGAACATTTCTATTACCTCAGCCTGCTGGTGCGAATAATGTTCCACCAGGTGTACCGGCCCATTTTCAGCTTGTTTGGGTACATGATCCATGGAAGCGAGTTGAAGTTTTGTCCCTTAAGCAATCTTTGCCTGATCCACGTAAAAATCCTGCAGGGTACTATAAGGAATTATCACAGACTGCAGATTCATGTATTATGAACTTAGCCGACTGTGGAGAAGAAGTTGTCCCTACCTCGCCGGGGCGACGTCCGAGCCAAGGGTCCCTGCCCTCCACAACGGGTCGTACAGCGTCCCTTCCAAATCGGACTTCCCCTCTCTCTCTTCACCCACAGGAACCGGCAACAAACACCGAGCCCGAAGAACCGGAAGCGATCCCGCATGACCCCGGAAGTGAAGCACCAGTAGAGGAACCGGAAACTACCCCTTCCGCACCCGGAAGCGCTTCCACGGAAACCAGCCCGGAACAGAGAAAAGGCGTCTGGAAGGAAGGAGAGGCGTTCACACCAGCGGACTCGTGGCAGGAGACAGCGGTAGGCGTGGAACCCCTGACAGAGAGCGGAGTGGAGCAGAAGAGCGGAGACGAGGACGAGGAAGAGGACGTCTGGACAGAAGACTGGTGGCGTCCACAGGAGGTGGCTGGAGAGCGGCCACAACTCGGAAGAGAGTTGCGGCGGGGCACGTGAGTACACACTATCCTTTCTCCGTGTTCCCTCTGTACATAACTGTAAATTACTGTATAGAGACCCTCACAAGCACTAGATATAAATAGAGAAGTATCACTGGCACTGTATAAACTCCTGAGCACTGATCCCTGTCACAGACAACACCCTCTTCCCATTTCCTTTCTTACTCGTCTTGTCCCATCCTACCCTACCGGCCCTTCCTCACGTTCGGTTTCTGATCCCATCACTCCCCGGTGTAGGTGGAAGTACTCAATAGTCCTTGCTGAACTGGAATAACCCCCTGTATTCTCTCTCCCCTGTATACCTCCGAGGAGTACCAGTACCCTGTCTTCATCAAGACGACATCAGCCCAGCAGAGGACAACCCCACGGCGCCTAACCATCATCCGAGCTACCCCAGCCCTGCACTTCCACCCGGGACTCTTTCATCAAACTCTGCTACTAAAGACTGTTGTACTCTACAATATCCAATAAAAACCACTGACCATAGCTCACTATATCCGGCCTCCCCGCCTGTTATTCCGGTCCGCCCAACCCCCAACTCCACACCGACATAGACATGTTGTTTGGGAATGTAGTTCCACAGCCTATATGGGGATTGATTAGTCCTACGGATCATGCGCAGGAGTTAGGTGATACATGGGCTAATATTGGTGTTGCAGATGGCAGACAAGATGGTGGTGCTAAACCTGAGCCTTTCGTTGCAGAACATCCTGGTAGGATTGTTAATTACATGAAGACTTTGATGCCTGCTGTAAGTGTCAATTGGGACAAGTTGTCTGCATGTAAGCAGAAGAAAGACGAAAGTGTGTCTGACTTTTTCACTAGGTTTGAAGAGACGTTTGTTGACCATAGTGGTCAGGACATGAGTACGGAAGGTGGTCAACGGTTGTTCGTTGACAAGTTCGTGCATAATTTGCTTCCAGAATTGTGCAATAAGTTGAAGGATTCTGAGAGTGCTTGGGCTGTTTCTTCGTCTGCACAGATTTTGGCTACTGCACAGTACTACGAGAATAGAGATAAGGATGAGAAAGATAGAGCCTACAAGAAGACTAAAGAGTTCAAGATGAAGGTTCTTTTGCAGCAAGCGTATCCACCTCGTAATAATCAGCGCGATTATCAGCAACCTAAGCAGTATCTGAGAAACTCGCAAAGGTTCGAGTCTTCTCAACCGCGTTTTCCTGTAGGCCCTAATCAATGTGCGTATTGTAAAGAAGAGGGTCATTTCAAGAATAGTTGTCTGGTTCTGTTGCAGCGCACGAATGGTGCTTCTGGTGTGAGAGGTCGAGGTGTTCAGCAAGCTCCTAGAGGTAGAGGACTTGGTGTGTTTCCTCAGAATGCGCGTTCCTTGCCTCCACAGAATTCTATGAATAGTTTTGATCAGAAGAATGGTGCGTCTGGTAGGACGGCTTAGTACTATACGGACGACTACTATGTCGAAGGTGAGAATATGGATGGTAATGATTGCTAGGACAACCATAGACAAAGAGAGGGAGTTGTTTCAGTTCCAGTAGATCAGAGTGGATCTTATGTTAAAGTGATTGCATCAGGTGTGTCAGAACCTTTTCTGTTGGATACTGGTGCTGCAAAGAGTTCTATTATGCACTCTAAACTCCCTGGCGCACTTTTGTCTGGCTTAACGAATGTTTCAGGTTTTTCGGGCGCCCCGGTTACTAATCAGATTTCTACTCCTTTGTCTATTTCTGTTGGACCTTATGAATTCGAAGCACCCCTTATTCTGACGACAGGTTGTGGTGAGAACTTGTTGGGATTAGACTTGTTGAAAAGATTGTATGCGACGCTACATTGTTCCCCTTCAGGAGTACAGCTTACATTGGGTAAGAGAGTGATCTCTCCAATGTATTTATCTAAAGATCGACTTCCAGCTAAATTGTCTTCTCTTCCTGATTCTCTTTGGGCTACTGGTCCTAATGATGTGGGTCTTTTGGAGATCCCGCCATACGTTGTGACGTTGAAAGCGAATGCTAGTTTGCCACGTATTCCCCAATATCGGATCTCCAGTGATGGTGAAAGAGCACTTTTAGCGATCATCTATGATTTGATTGAGAAAGGTGTGATTGAAGAAACGAGAGGTAATGTGTGCAATAGTCCGGTTTTGCCTGTTCTGAAACGTACTGATTCTTCACAACCACCTGTGTATAGGTTTGTGATCGATCTTCACGAGGTGAATAAGATTGTAGTCCCGCAATTTCCAGTTGTTCCAGATATCACCGCTTTATTGACTTTGATTCCGGCTTCAGCCACGTGGTTGTCGGTGATTGACTTGAAGAATGCTTTCTTCAGCATCCGATTGCCTTGGAGAGGAGAGATATTTTTGGCTTCTCTTTAGGAGGCCGAAGTTTCTGGTTCAAGCGCCCTCCTCAAGGCTATTGTGACAGTCCATCGATCTATAGTCAGGCTTTGAAAACACAGCTGGATTCGATTGTTTTACCTGATCTGTTAGTTGCTGCTGACAATGAAGAGATTTGTAAAGAGGCTACTTTGTCGTTGTTGCGTCATTTGTCTGATTTCCATCATAAGGTGTCTCTTTCGAAGTTGCAATATTGTCGACAAGAAGTAACCTACTTAGTTCACCTCTTATCGAAGGAGGGAAGAAGATTGACCCCAGAAAGAATTCAAGCTATTGCGAAAATGAGTGTGCCAACGACACAGAGAGAAGTGCGTGCTTTTCTGGGTATTACGTCATACTGTAGACAGTGGATCCCTAATTTTTCTCTGCTTGCGAAACCTTTGATAGCTCTTACTGTTAAGGATACTCCGAATCCTATTCCTTGGACTGACGAATGTCAGAAGAGCTTTTCAGAATTGCGCAATGCGTTGTGTTCTGCGCCTGTGTTGGGTACTCCCGACTACAGTAAGCCTTTTACACTCTATGTCCACGAGAGAGAGGGATGTGCATTGTCAGTTTTGACACAGCAGTTCGGTGATAAGCAATGTCCATGTGCGTGTTTTTCATTGACTTTGGATCTGGTAGCTAGAGCGTTGCCGAGTTGTTTGAGAGCTACAGCAGCAGCGGCTGTCTCTATTTGACAGTCTGCTGGTTTGGTGATGGATAATACATTGATTGTGATGGTTCCACATGCAGTGGATACCTTGTTGAATCGGACTAAGACACAGCACTTAACTAGTGCTCGGTTGTCAGGTTACGAATTGACACTCTTAGCGAGTCATGTGCATATAAAAAGATGCAACACGTTGAATCCAGCTACGTTGTTGCCGATTTCAGTTGAGACAGATGTTATTGAACAACATGATTGCTTCCTTAGGACAGAGGAAGAAACGAAAGGGAGAATAGACCTTAGGGACACTCCTCTTGCAGAGTGTGATGGTACCTTATGGGTTGATGGTTCGTGCTTCAAGCTTCCGAATGGTGATACGACTGCGGCATATGCTGTTACGACTTTGCATACGATTGTTGAAGCTGCACGTATCCCACATAATTCAGCACAAGCAGCAGAGCTGATTGCATTGACAAGAGCGTGTGTGTTGTCGAAAGGGAAACGAGTGACTGTTTACACTGATAGCCAGTATGCGTTTGGTGTGGCTCATATTTTTGGACGTTTGTGGAAAGAGCGTGGGTTCCTGACTTCACATGGAAGTAAGATTCAGCATGGTCAGTTGGTGAATGAACTTCTTGAATCGCTTACTTTGCCATTGCAAGTTGCGATCGTGAAATGCAGTGCGCATAAGAAAGTTACTGATGATGTTGGCTGTGGTAATGCGTTTGCAGACGAAGTCGCGAAAGAAACGGCGATAGATGTGATGAGTCGAATGTATGTTGTGGGTCCGGCGAGATGGGTTCCGGATAGAAGAATGTGTATAGATACGATAGAGAGTGTGAAGTCCATTCAAGCTGAAGCTACAGAGAAAGAGTTGAATGAATAGAGAGAAAGCAAGGGTAAATTGGATTCGAATGGTTGTTGGATTGAGTTGTCAGAGCATCAGCGATGGTTGTTACCCGATGCGTATGTGCTTCCAGTGGTTACGATGGCTCATGGAATGGCTCATATTAGTGTGAAAAGGATTTGTAAGTTGTTAGCTCCAGTATGGCAAAATGTTGGAATTCCTAAGTGTGCAGAGAATCTGGTTAAGAATTGTATGGTTTGTTTGATGTACAATCCTGGTAAGGGAACTCCAACTCCAGCTGGTCATTTTGCACTTCCGACGTATCCGTTCAAGGCTTTGCAGCTAGATTTCATCCACATGGAGAGGTGCAACAATTTAAGTATGTGCTCGTGGTTGCGCTTTTTCGAGATGGGTAGAAGCATACCCTCTGAAAGATAACACTGCCTTGTCCACAGCTAAAGCCCTTATTAAGGAATTTTTCCCTAGGTATGGATTGCCGAGAATGGTCTGGAGTGACAATGGGAGTGAATTTGTGGGTCAAGTGATGAAGAGAGTGTGCGATGGTTTAGGAACCCGCCAAAAATTCCATGCTGCAAATCACCCCCAATCAGCTGGTCTGATAGAATGCTATAATGGCACCCTTAAGCTAAAACTAGCCAAGATTCAGGCAAGCTCCGGTCTACAATGGCCCGATGCCTTGCCATTAGCACTTCTGTCCACAAGAATGACTGTGCATTCGCGAATGGGACTTAGTCCTTATGAAGTCATTTTTGGTCGCACGGCGAATATATGGGGAGTGCTGCGGCCGACCAAATTCAGTGAGATAGAGCACCCTGTATTGATTGATTACCTTTACGAATTGATGGCTAAATTGCGTGTTTTGCATCAACAGGTTCATGATACACTGCCAAAAGCATCTGAAGATACAGGACATGCTATCGAACCTGGCTCTTGGATCTTCGTGAAAAACTTCCAGCGGACCAAGAACGATCAGCCCCGCTGGAATGGACCTTACTTGGTGCTATTATCCACACGATCAGCAGTGCGAGTGCCCGGTAAAAAGAACTGGATCCACGGCGTACATTGTAAGAGGGCCCCTTTGCCTCTGCCGTACGACCAGTGGGTCCTGAAAGGTATTCCTGACTCTGAGAATGAAACCGTGCCTCGTTTTCTGCCTTGTAGCGATGCACGTTTGATTGGAATGAACACTGAACGAGAAAGCGACGATCTTCTGCAAGAAGCTGTGCCTCCGTCGAATCGTTTGAATACTTCTTAACCTGAGCTTTTGTTTCGAGAACAGACATTGCCTGGCAAAGGCCATTATAATTTGCGACCAAGAGTCGTGGGACTAATAAAAAAATAATTCTTTCTTTACTATTTTTAAGGTTAAGCTCTCCTCTGAGGAACTGTTTTGAATTTTGTTTTTCGAACCGCCATCCGGGTTCAGCTGTAAGGTCGCGGTGGAAAGACTTTGGAGTGCAAGCCGAAGACACTAGGTCAACGGTTCTGGTTGGTCTTTGGGCGTTCCCTGGACTGACCGACACATTCCTTAGCACGGAACACCCAACCGCCGCGAACAGCACAGTTAGAGGATGGAGTTTTTCGAGATGGATAGACCTGTTAAAAGAATGAACTTCAAGAGCAAAATATGTACTGTAATAAGTAGAAAACGTTTTCTAATATTATGTCTGTTTATGTTGTTTAGCTTAATCATGTTTTTAATAGGATATGTGGCATTCTCTTTTCAAGTGACGTTTGTACCCACTACACAACCTATGCCTCCTCCTACTGTTTCTTCGCATTCTTTTCACCCTCTGCCCGAACATGAATCTGTTAGAAGATCGGAATTCGCTAATAATTCCTTTGTTCAGCTTCTGCACCAACACCAGCTAGTAGTGAACACAACTAATTGTTGGGTGTGTGGTCTTATGCCTCATACTACTGATAAAGGTATTCCTTACCTGGTTCTGCCTTTTAGCTACAATGGTTCTGTGTGGGCACACAGAACAATGTTTATCTATGCTCGTGAAGTTTACCCCCTACGTTCTGTGAAGGATAGTCCAAAGACTAGGGCTCTAGTAAAGGGTATAGTTGACATGATTAGAGGAATTAGTTCCTATGAGACTATCCCGAGAGATGAGACACAGTCATATATTGGATGGAACGTTACTGGATATGGAGTTAGTCTGAGTGTTAACCAGTGAGCGAAAAGATCTTCTCCGATTTGGATAGTGCCCCATCAGGGTCATTATTGTCTGCAAGGTAATGGCAAGAATCCGAGAGCTCAGTTAGGGAGAAGTGTCTACACTGAGACGTACCTTTTTGCGTCCCAGTCTTCCCCATCGTTTTTAGCAGCTAAGGGTACCTATTTCATCTGTTACGATAGAGCGTATACATGGTTGCCCCCTGATTTTTCGGGCACATGTTTTGTTTTGTTCCTGTTGCCTCCTAGGTATACAGCTGCGGCAGATTACCACAAGACGAGAGTTGCTAGAGGTGTCTTCAGTAAGGAAGATACTGTAGGACAAGAATTAGGAGATTTCTTGAAGGGTTTTCTGCCGTTTTGAGGACCTATGACTAACAGCAGGAACATTCGACAGTTGACGAGAGTGGTTGAGTCCACCATAGTCGAAACTGCCGGTGCCCTTAGTAACTTGACTGCTGAGCTCCAGTCGGATCGTCTTATGACTCTTCAGAACAGAGTTGCGTTAGATGTCATACTTGCAGATAGAGGAGGGGTATGTAAATTGATTCAATCGAGCTGCTGCGTTTTCATTCCAGACAACGCTCCGACAGTTTTCCAAGCCAGTTCCAAGCTACATAAGATCTCCGAGTCTGTACATGTGGACGAAGGAGATTGGTCGTTAATGGGATGGTTTTGGGGATTGTTATCCACTTGGGGATGGAAGATTCTGATGGTCATTGGGATGATCTTAGCTATCCTTTTCCTGTTCTGTCTTTGTGTACAGTGTGCTCCTGCTATTTGTGGCCTTTGTGCTACTTCGTGTGCAAGGAGACCTGTCCAGAGAGAGTTGCTAAGTAATAGGATGATGCTACAGCAACATCTTGATGATCTGATGAATATAGACCTGGATTCAGACTGACGTGAGTTTGGGTTTGTTGCCTATGTAAGGGCAAAAGGAGGGCCTGAGGTTCCGTGATTCTGAACCTGTTCAATAAAGGTTGTCGTATCAAGACGATTTTGGTAACAGCGGACCGCATATGACGAGTGCGGTATGTACGAGTGTTTTCGTCATAATCGATTGATGGATACACTATGTATTTAGGGATTTCGTTCGAACATTCGGGTTCCATTTTGTGTATGGCAGCCATTTTGTGGTTGCCCTCACATAGGCTGATGACTGCGGCCAAACGAGTCTTTGAGACACGTACACCTTTAGCTGACTTTTGTGTGACCTGGATGAACTGACTCCCTTGCCCGAGGCTAAACTTGTTGAGCCAGTTCCTTGTTAGGCAGCTGGTCAGATAAAGATCAAAGAGCAGGACATTGCTGAGTTTATGGTACATGCACACACCCTTCTATCTTGCTTCTCATCTGTTTCTGTTCCTTCTTTTATGGCTTATTTATGGTTTGGGTTGAGGTCCTTTTATTATGGGTTTGTCCGGCCTGTCCGAGCAAGAATGCTGGATTTTGCCTTGTCATTTCTGGTGGGCTGGACAACTGAAAGTGGGTTTGTCGTTATGCGATACTTTTGAAATGTCACTACGTGATTGGATAGTTTGTAAATGATTGATGCTAGTCAGGAATGTGATTTTTGGCATAAAAGAAGATGTCTAGCTCTACTAAATTGTGCAGTCTCTGATGAACCACCCGTGTTGTGCTTCGTAGACCTCTGTTCCTGGTTGCAGCCAATAAACTTGGTCTTTGACGTCACCTAGAAGTGTCCCGAGTCTCTGTTTGCCAAGACAGGAGAACTCGAAGACTTCAGGCGTTTTCCCTGGTGCCGCTGGGTTCTAAAACCCGGTTCTTCAGCGTGGACTACAGCGGCGACATCCAAGATGCAACGGCAGCAGCTCCAGTGGTGATGCTCTTCTCCCACGATGCGTGAAGCTTCCGCGCAATGCGACAGCCACAGCTGTAACATCCAAGATGCGACGGCAGCAGCTCCATCGTTGGTGCGCTTCTTGGGGATACGAGGTGCTCTTGATCGATGCGGTGCAGTGCAGTGCGACAGTTCCAGCGGCAACACCCTCCTCCGGAGTTGAGTCGGCAGGCACAGCGATGGCGACATGCTCCGACCTCCTTACGAGATTCTTCTCCTGATGCAGTGCAGTGTAACAACTATAGCGGCGACACCCTCCATCGGAGTTGCGATGGCAGCAGCAGCAGCGACCGCGACACGCTTCCTCTTCGTTGCGGCACGCTTCTCGCCGATGCGGTGCAGTGCGACAGTTCCAGCAGCGACACCCTCCTTCGGAGTTGCGACGGCAGGCACAGCGACAGCGACACGTTTCTTCTCGTTGAGTCGCGCTTCCAGCTCCTTGCGACCCGTAGTTTCTCAGATGGCTCAAAACAGCAGCAGGCACTTCCAAAAGAATTCTGGGGAGTAGGGGGGTGAAGTCTGTTGACCCTGAGACTTCAGCAGGAGGCAGGCTCTTTTCCAAGCCCTTGGAGATCCTTCAAAAGTTGAAAGCAAAGTACACAAAGTTCCTTTCTCCTTCCTTTGGCAGTAAGGCAACCACTGCAGGCCAATCCCCCAAGCAGCACTTCAGCTTGGGAATAGTCTCTCCTCAGTTTCTTCAGGTTCCTCTCCTCAGTAAAGGTTTCTTCTTGTAGTCCAAAAGTGATCTAATTTCATGGGATCAGGGTCCCAATATTTACACCCCAAAATCCTTTGTTCTCTGAAGGGTGAGGGGCCTGTGCCTAGTCCAAACCAGTTCCTGAGCACTTTATTTACCAGACTTCTCCTTTCCTTTCACAGGGCAGAAACATCAGACGCCCCACAGGAGGTGGAGCCAGCATTGTGGAAGGCAAGTACAGTCCTGGAGCACTTTGTTGACAGGACTCCTTCTCTTCTTTCAGTGTGCAGGGCAGAGACATCAGCCGCTCCCCAGGAGGTGGAGCCAGAATTTCTACCATGTTCTCTGAGCCTGTTAGGATTATAAACATGTAATAATCTAACAGCCCATTCTGGCTTATGGAGAACAGGTAGTCTTGCAATAGTGAAAAACGAAAATGGCTGCAATTCACTATTAGGACATGCCACACACACCAGGGCTTGTCCTACCTTATACTTACAATGCACCCTGCCCTGGGGCCTACTATAGGGGTGACTGATATGAAGAAACGGGAAGGTTTAGGCACTGGGAATTGGGTGCACTTGCCCAGTCAGCATGACAGTACCAGACTGCATGCAGGCTCTGCAATGGCAGACCTTAGACACATTTTACAAGGCTGCTTCCGTGGGTGGCACAACCAGTGCTGCAGGCCCACCAGCAGCATTTGGATTACACGCCCTGGCACACGCAGTGCACTAGACTAGGGTCTGACAAGTAAACCAAATAGCCAAACATGGAATCACTAATCCATACATCAATTTACAATAGGGAGCACTTGCACTGTGGCACTGGACAGCAGTGGCACAGTGCCCAAAGCATCTAACACCCGCAAAAATACATGAGGTAACAGCAAAAAAAGGAAGGGAGACCCACGCCAATGGTGCCAGGTCTAACACATGTCCCCTCAAGCTGAAAAGTGGGGAGAATTACCCTAACTCCTGAGAGTTCTCTTCACTAAGGCAGAAAAATCTGGACAGACCATCAGCATTGGCGTGTCCTGTACGAGGGCGGTGTTCCACCATAAAGTCCATACCCTGTAGGGAAATGGACCACCTCAACAGCTTTGGATTCTAACCCCTCATCTGCATCGACCATCTGAGGGGCTTGTGGTCTGTCTGAACCTGGAAGTGAGTCCCAAACAGGTTTGGTCTCAGCTTCTTCAGTGCCCAGACCACAGGAAATGCCTCATGCTTAATAGCACTCCACCTCTGTTCCTGTGGAAGTAACCATCTACTGATCTAGGCCCTCCTCATTCATCTGTGACAGAACAGCCCCCACACCATGCTCTGAAGTATCTGTCTGAACGATAAACTCACTTGAAAAGTTTGGTACCCTGAGCACGGGCGCCGTGCACATGGCAGCTTTCAGGGCCTCAAAAGCTTTCTGACAGGTGTCAGTCCAGATCACTTTCTTGGGCTGCTTCCTGGAAGTCAGCTCTGTCAAGTGTGCAACGATGTTGCCATACCCCTTGACAAACCTCCTGTAATACCCTGTGAGACCTAAGAAGGCTCTCACCTCTGTCTAGATTTTGGGTGGCTCCCAAACCAGGATGGTTTCAATCTTGGGTTGTAGGGACGCCACCTGGCCGCTCCCAACTTGATGTCCCAAGTACACCACAGATCCCTGCCCGATCTGGCACTTACTCGCCTTGATCGTGAGGCCTGCTCTCGGCAGAGCCAACAACAGTTCCCAGAGGTGGCGCAGATGTTCCTCCCAACTGATACTGAACACTGCGATGTCCAGGTAGGCGGCACTGAATTCCTCCAGCCCAACCAACACCTGGTTGACCAACCTCTGAAAGGTGGCAGGGACATTCTTCATCCCAAAAATACATAACACGGAACTGGAAATGCCCATCTGGTGTGGAGAATGCTGACCTCTCCTTTGCCCCATCAGTCAAGGCGATCTGGCAGTACCCAGACGTCAAATCAAACGTGCTGAGGTACTGTGCAGCCCCTAGCCGATCAATGAGCTCATCAGCTCTGGGGATGGGGTGAGCATCAATCTTTGTGACTGAATTGAGCCCTCTGTAGTCCACACAGAACTGGAGTTTGGGTGTGGCACCCGGAGCTGCAGCCTTCGGGACCAATACCACAGGGCTGGCCCAAGGACTGCTTGATTACTCAATCACCCCTAGCGCAAGCATCTTTGAGACTTCCTCCTTGATGCAAGCCCTTACCCTGTCAGTTACCCTGTAAGACTTGTGCTTCACAGGTAAGCTGTCTCCTGTGTCCACATCATGGACGCACCACTCTGTGACACCAGGAACCAGGGAAAACAGATCAGAAAACTGTCCCAGCAACTGGCGGTAGCATTCTAATGCTCAGGGGTTAGGGTGGAAGAGAGGTTAACACCATCCACTGACCCATCTTGCTCTGAGGCTGACAGAAGGTCAAGAAGAGGCTCAGTCTCCTCCTCCATCCCAGCATCTGTTGCCAAGAACATGCCCACTTTAGATCTCTCTAAGTGGGGCTTAAGACGGTTGACATGTAGGATCCTCAAGGGGTTCCTAGGAGACCGCAAGTCCACCAAGTAGGTAACGGGACTCTTGCGCTCCACATCCTCAATTGGTCCGGTCCACTTATCTTGGAGCGCACAGGGCTCCACTGGGGCCATGACCCACACTTTCTGACCAGGTTGAAGCTCTACCAGAGTGGCATTCTGGTCATACCAGCGCTTCATTTCCTCCTGGCTGGCTTCTAGATTCGACTCAGTGAGTTGCCTGAAACGCCTAGTCTGGTTCCTGAAGGCCAGCATGTAGCTATATACATCCTGGGGAGGTGTCCTGGGAAATTGCTCCCAGCCTTCTTTAACCAGACTCAGAGGTCCTCTGACTGGGTGTCATTAGAGAAGCTCAAAGGGACTGAACCATAGAGATTTCTGAGGCACCTCACAGTATGCAAACAGTAGGCACGGTAAGAGGACGTCCCACTTACGCCTCATGAGTTCCTCATAATCATGCCCTTTAGGGTTCAGTTAAACCTTTCAACCAACCCATTTCCTTGGGGATGGTAAGGAGTGGTGAACTTGTAAGTTACACCGCACTCCTGCCACAGGGACTTCATATACTTGGATTTAAAGTTGGTGCCCCGGTCAGACACTACCTCGCGAGGGAATCCCACTCGAGAGAAAATTCCCATCAGTGCTCTTCCTACCACTGGGGCCACCACTGTCCTCAGAGGTATGGCTTTGGGTACCGGGTGGCATGGTCCACCAAGACCAGGATGAACCTGTTGTCCATGCCCAATGTCAATCCCCACCCACTCAAAGGGGGTACTGACCACGGGGAATGGCTGGAGAGGAGCCTTGTGCTCACTGCCACTCTTTCCACTTGCCTGGCAAGTCTGACAGGTCCTGCAATGAGTATCTTTACTCTTGCACATTTGGGGCCAATGAAAGTGGGTGACAAGCCTTTCAAAGGTCTTGTCCTGCCCCAAATGTCCTGCTAAAGGTACATCATGAGCCAGCTGCAGTAGGAAGGCTCGGAACTTCTGGGGTACCACCAGCACACGGGCTGACCCAGGTTCAGCAACCTTAGGCTCACTATACAGGAGACCATTCTCCCAGTAAATCAAGGGTGACCCTGACTGATCACCTGCTGCCTGGCTTGCAACCTGTTGCCGCAAACCCACAAGAGAAGGGCACTCTCTCTGTTCCTTGCAGACGTCTTCCCTGGAGGGGTCTCCTTCTTGCTGCCAATGGCAGGTCCCCCAGTTCAGCTACTTGCTCCCCGGTATTCTCCAGGGAATCCCCCTCAAGGTCTACCTCCTCCTGGGCTGTGGGAACGTTGGGGGCCGGTTTCCGGCGCCCCTTGCCACTTCTCTCTAAGGCAGGTTCCTGGGCCTCCCTCTCAGGCTCCAGGTCCTCTTGAGAACCCCTACTGGCTGACATTGACCGGGTAGTCACGCACGCCCAGTCAGGCACTCCAACCATCTTCAAGTGAGTTGCTTTTTCCACCTTTTCCCAAGGGGAGCTCTCCAAATCATTTCCCAACAAACAGTCAACTTGCATGGCGGGCTTCACAGCTACCTGAAGAGTACCAGAGACCCCCCCACCCCCACTCAAAGGGAACCTGAGCCATTGGACAATGACTCTGTGTTGTCGGCGTTAACAACTCAGCAAAATGCATGAGGGACAATCTGCTCTTGAGACACCAGGTGACACAAGTCAAGTCAAGTCAAGTTTAAATTTGTATAGCGCACTACTCACCCAGAGGGTCTCAAGGCGCTTGAGGGAGGGGGGGATCTTTACTTATCAAATATCCAAGTTTTTAGTTGTTTTCTGAAGGAGAGGTGGTTCTGTGTAAGGCGTAGGTGGGTGGGGAGAGAATTTCAGGTCTTGGCCGCTAAGTAGGAGAAGGATTTTCCCCCCATGGTGGATCTTTGGATGCGTGGGATTGCGGCGAGGGCTTGATTGGATGATCGAAGTTTGCGGGTGGGGATGTAAAAGGACAGGCGCGTGTTGAGGTATTCGGGTCCTAGGTCGTAGAGGGCTTTGTGTGCGTGGGTGAGAAGGCGGAACGTTATTCTCTTGTTGACGGAGAGCCAGTGGAGGACTTTCAGGTGGCCTGAGATGTGAGCTTGGCGGGGAATGTCAAGGATGAGTCTGGCTGAGGCGTTTTGGATGCGTTGGAGTATTTTCTGTAGTTTGGCTGTGGTTCCGGCGTAAAGGGTGTTTCCGTAATCCAGTCGACTAGTGACCAGTGCATGGGTGACTGTCTTTCTTGTTTCGGTGGGGATCCAGCGGAAGATTTTTTTGAGCATTCGTAGGATATTGAAGCATGATGATGAGACGGCGTTGACTTGTCTGGTCATCGAGAGGGAGAAGTCTAGGATGAAGCCCAGGTTACGTGCGTGGTCCGTTGGTATGGGTGCGGTTCCTAGGGCCTGTGGCCACCAAGAGTCGTCCCAGGGGGAGGGGGATGATCCTAAGATGAGGACTTCTGTTTTGTCCGAGTTCAGTTTTAGACGGCTGTTCTTCATCCACTCGGCTACTTCTTTCATCCCTTCGTGTAGGTTTGTTTTGGCGGTGTTTGGGTCTTTGGTGAGGGAGAGGATCAATTAGGTGTCGTCTGCGTAGGAGATAATGTTGAGGTTGTGTTGGCGCGCAATGGATGCGAGGGGACTCATGTATACGTTGAAGAGGGTTGTTGGGGCTGTCACACTGGCTCCTGTGTCTCTAAGAGCCGACACCTTTTGGCCATTGACGGTCACTCGCTGCCCATATTTCTTAATGTTCCTGGGTAGCTAAGCTTCTGAGACTGTCTCACAGTCTCCTAAAGAAACTAGGGTCATCTGTGCGGGACCCCACCCACCTTGGACACCAATCTCCTTCCCCAAGGCTACACAAGCCATCTGCCGGGGCGGAGCACCAGTGGGTGCTTGTTTACCAAACAGGCGGCACCTAGTATCATTCGCCTTATGACCTAGGTCACAACACTTGTAACATTTCAGGGGCCCCTGGGGAACAGGACTACCTGTCGGGCCCCCTGCTTTCTCTCAGGGGGAGGCTGGGTACCTTTCACGGGGTTCCCTTGGGGACTACTTTCAGGCCCTTTGCGGAACTCCTTCTGTTTACACTTGTCCCCCCACTCTTCTGCTGGGGACCCTGCCCACCTTTGGCTGAGTTTCCAATGTGACCCTTGTGGACCCTGGTACTGACCCAGCGGTCTGCCTCCTCAGCAAGCTTCCTAGGGTTAATTAGCTTGCTATCTATCAGATGCTGGCGCAGTTCTGGAAAACAATTGTCAGACAAGTTCTCCCATGCAATCAAATCAAAGAGACCTTGAAAATCATTAACCTTGCTGTCCTTTACCCAACCATCCAATGCTCTGCAAAAGAAAGTGACATATTCAACCCAAGTACTGTTTTCTAACTTTCTGTATTTCCTGAACCTCTTCCTATAGAGCTCAGGTGTCAAACCATATCTCGACATCAATGCATCTTTCATGTGGCTGTATGAATTGTGGACATCAAAAGGCAAGTCTAACAATGTATCCCTCCCCTCACTAAGGAATATTCCCCACAACCCCGCTCCCCAATCTCTCTCAGGGACCCAGTGGGAAGACATGGCTACCTCATAAGCTCTGAACCACTGACCAATATCAGCATTTTTGTAAAACTCTTTCACCACATCCTTGGGAATATACACTCTACTTTCTGTATGTACCGACGGCATGCTGCTTCCAGAGGGAGTACCTCCTAAACTTTGAGCTTTTAACTCCAACTCCCTCAAAACCTTCTCATGATCAAACTGCATTTTCTTCTCTTCCAGGGCTACCCACCTGGTCTGTAATTCAAATTCTAACTGCCCACTTAACTTCAGTTTTGTCAGCTCCATCTCATGCCTTCTATTTCTCTCTCTGTCCTCCTACTCCTCTGGAGAGAGACTATTGTTAGAAGCATTGCTACCCTTCAGGGGAAGGTGGTCTCCTTCCTCCTAAGCCCAATGGCCCTTCCTGTTGCACAATTGCTTGGTCATTCTCCTCAGTCGCAGGGGTTTTCCTTGCTTCTACCCAGGCCCTCAGCGCCTTGTAGAATTCTTCTTTCAGTCTGAACCCAGGGGTGGGAACATTGAACTTTTTGCAAAAATACTTCAGGTGTGCAACTTTGTAGCTTTCCAATTTCTCTTCTTCCCATTAAAGATCAACTGAGGATTTAGATTCTGCTCTCTCCATTACAACTGAATCAGGCATCTTTCAAAAATAGAACCAAAAATCCAAAAAGGAATCTACCAAAAAGTATGTGGTATCGTTATGGTCTGCACTCACTAAGTAGTGTTCACAAGTCACTGTACATGAGTCACAAATGCAAATCCGGAAATCCTTACGCTGCTTCCAATGTTAGATTTGGGGGTCTTGAGTTGGCACAGGTAGGTACTTGTGACAAATAGGGGCCCTCTCCTCTAGTCGGGGTAAGGGGGATTACACTCCTAAAATAACCCCTGGTCACCCTCTAGGTAGCGTGGCGAGAGCAGTCAAGGCTTTATTTCAGAGGCGTTGTAAGTTAAGCAGTTGTGACCACATACAGTAACCCAGTAACAACACTACAAATGGACACCACACAGGTTTCATATAAAAAATAAGTAGACTTCATATAGAGTTACCACAAGACCATAAACAACAAAAATACACACTATGATTACCTTAAGATGGTAGTTTTAAGCTTAGTTCAGTTCAGTTCTTAGATGCGACACTCTGCGTTAATGTACCTTAGGTTGCGTTGCGCTTCCACGAGAAGCAATGTCGCAGCGATGGGAAATGCAGCAAAGTTCAGATACAAAGAAATAAAGACGTGAAGATCTTCCAGATGCGGCACGCTTCTCAGGATGCAAGAAGCTCTCGGTTCGATGGACTACAGCGGCGACATCCAAGATGCGACGGCAGCAGCTTTAGCGGTGACGCTCTTCTCCCACGATGCGTGAAGCTTCCGCGCAATGTGACAGCTATAGCTGCGACATCCACGATGTGACGGCAGCAGCTCCGACGGCAGCGCTCTTCCCAGGGATGCGAGGTGCTCTTGATCGATGCGGTGCAGTGCGACAGTTCCAGCGGCAACACCCTCCTTCGGAGTTGCAACGGCAGGCACAGCGACGGTGACACCCTCCGAACTCGTTGCGAGATTCTTCTCCTGATGCGGTGCAGTGTGACAACTACAGCGGCGACACCCTCCTTCGGAGTTGCGACGGCCGCAGCAGCAGCAGCGACGGCGACAAGCTTCCTCTCCGTTGCGGCACGCTTCCCTCCGATGCGGTGCAGTGCGACAGTTCCAGCGGCGACACCCTCCTTTGGAGTTGCGACGGCAGGCACAGTGACGGCGACACGCTTTTCTCGTTGCGTCGCGCTTCCAGCTCCTTGCGACACGCAGTTCCTCAGAAGGCCCAAAACAGCAGCAGGCACTTCCAAAAGAACTCTGGGGAGCTGGGGGGTGAAGTCTGTTGTCCCTGAGACTTTAGCAGGAGGCAAGCTCTTGTCCAAGTGCTTTGAGATCCTTTACAAGTTGAAAGCAAAGTACACAACATTCCTTTCTCCTTCCTTTGGCAGTAAGGCAACCACTGCAGGCCAATCCCCCAAGCAGCACTTCAGCTTGGGAATAGTCTCTCCTCAGTTTCTTCAGGTTCCTCTCCTCAGTAAAGGTTTCTTCTTGTAGTCTAAAAGTGATCTTATTTCATGGGATCAGGGTCCCAATATTTATACCCCAAAATCCTTTGTTCTCTGAGGGGAGAAGGGCCTGTGCCTAGTCCAAACCAGTTCCTGAGCACTTTGTTCATCAGACTTCTCCTTTCCTTTCACAGTGCAGGGCAAAAACATCAGACGCCCCACAGGAGGTGGAGCCAGCATTGTGGAAGGCAAGTACAGTCCTTGAGCACTTTGTTGACAGGACTCCTTCTCTTCTTTCAGTGTGCAGGGCAGAGACATCAGCCGCTCACCAGGAGGTGGAGCCAGCATTGTGGAAGGCAGGCACAACCCTATTCAAGGTGTATGTGCAACTCCTCCCTCCCTTCCAGATACAGATTTCTCTATTCACCACTGGGTGACTCAGCCTGACTCTTGGAATTCCCCAGCCCTGTCACTCACAAAACCAGATAAAGGAATACACAACCTAGCAGAGGCAGGTTGAATGGTTAGTCAAGCAAATACCTACTTTCTAAAAGTGGTATTTGCAAACACAGAATATTAAAATAAACTTTACTAAAAGATGTATTTTATTATTCTGAGTTCAGGCATACTAAACTCGAATTTCTACCATGTTCTCTGAGCCTGTTAGGATTATAAACATGTAATAATTCAACAGCCCATTCTGGCCTATGGAGAACAGGTAGCCTTGCAATAGTGAAAAACGAAAATGGCTGCTATTGACTATTAGGACATGCCACACACACCAGGGCTTGTCCTACCTTATACTTACAATGCACCCTGCCCTCGGGCCTACTATAGGGATGACTGATATGAAGAAAAGGGAAGGTTTAGGGACTGGGAAGTGGGTGCACTTGCCCAGTCAGCATGACAGTACCAGACTGCATGCAGGCTCTGCAATGGCAGACCTTAGACACATTTTACAAGGCTGCTTCCGTGGGTTGCACAACCAGTGCTGCAGGCCCACCAGCAGCATTTGGATTACACGCCCTGGCACACACACTGCACTAGACTAGGGTCTGACAAGTAAACCAAATAGCCAAACATGGAATCACTAATCCATACATCAATTTACAATAGGGAGCACTCGCACTGTGGCACTGGACAGCAGTGGCACAGTGCCCAAAGCATCTAACACCAGCAAAAATTCATGAGGCAACAGCATAAAATGGAAGGGAGACCCACACCAATGGTGCCAGGTCTAACAGCGCTGCTGTAGTCGAGACGGCTGGTAACAAAGGCCTAAGTAATAGTTTTCCTGGTGTTAACTGGAATACATCTGAAGATTTTGCAGAGCATCCGAAGGGTGTGGAAGGAGGATGAGCTGACTGTGTTGACTTGTCATTTATTGGTCAAGGTTGCTGTCGAGGATGAAGTCTAGATTGCTTGCATGATCAGTTGGTGTGGGTGTTGGTCTGAGTTCTGCTGGCCACCAGCTATGGTCCCATGCGTAAGTGTTCTTTCAGAAGATGAGTATTTCTGTCTTGTCGGAGTTGAGTTTAAGGCAGTTGTCTCTCATCCAGTTGGCTATGTTGGTCGAAGAAGTAGGTTCTGGTGGTTGAGTGGTCTTCGATGAGCGTGAGGAGGAGTTGAGTGTTCTCTGCGTATGAGATTATGTTAAGGCCATGGGATATGATGATGTCTGCGAGGGGGGCCATGAAGGTAATAAACAGGTTGGGGCTGATACTTGGTGTGCACCGTAAATTATATCTTTGGGTTTGGAGGTGAGGGAGGCAGATGGATGCTCTGAGTGCGTACTATAAGGAAGGAGGTTATCCACATGACAGCGTTTTGTTGTATGCCAATGTTGTAGAGTCTGTTGATGAAGGTGTGGTGGGAGGCTGTGTCGAATGCGGCAGAGAGGTTGAGGAGGATCAGGGCCAGTCTCTCTCTGTGGTCGAGGTGGGTTCTTATGTCTGCAGTGGCGTTCAGTCTCTGTGCTGTGGTCGGTGCAAAATCCTGAACGGGAGGCTTTTAATAGGTGTTTTTGTACCAGGTATTCAGTGAGCTTATCATTGATGGCCTTCTTGAGTACCTTGGCTGGGTAAGGGAGCAGGGAGATCCGTCGATAAATTCTTTGTTTGCTGGGGTCGGTGGAGGGTTTCTTTAGGGGGGTCTGGCCCTTGCGGGTTTCCAGCTTTCCAGGAAGACCGCTGTGGAGATGGAGGTATTGATGATGCTGGTGAGATCCCTGCTAATTGATTATGAGGTTGAAGAGATGGTGGGGATTGATGGGTGACCCAGAGGGGACGGAAGACATGATGGCTGAGGTGAATTGCGTGGTGAGCAGAGACCAGGTGGTGATTACTCTGCTGGTGTGCGATGGTTGATTGTGGTTGTTGAGGTTGAGGCAAGTGGGTTGGGGGTTCAAAGTTGTTGTAGATGGTGGTGATCTTGCTGTGAGAGTATGTTACAGAGTTTCTGGGAGGGGCGGATGAAGTTCATTATTGGCAATGCAATGGTGTCAAGTGGTGCCATGGTGTCATGGCACCACTTCTAAAGCGGCTCATGCTCATGTTAACCTTATAGTGAAATCCAGTACCTCTGGTGCCATATCAGTAGAACAAATTATTGCTGCCACAAGCACTGACAGAGATTTGCAAATCCTCAAAGACATTATTACCCATCAATCTTGGAAGAACCATGCTCAACCTCTTCATGATGACCTAGAAGTCCAGAAACTAAAAAATGTGCAGGAAGAACTTTCATTTACTCGATGAGGCATTATATTACAAGGTTTGAGAATTGTCATACCTGAGAGTCTCAGATATTGAACTGGCACATGAGGGACATCGTGGAATTGTTGATACTAAATGACCTCTACGGGACCAAGTGTGATTCCCCCTTCATGATGAAAGAGTTGAAATAGAATTAAGGGCCTGTCATTTTTGCACCTGCTTGTCAACCAAAATGACCCCACAGCCATTAAACAAATCTGATCTCCCAAAGCATGCATGGGAGAAGATTGAAATTGATTTTTTTGGACCCCCTGACAATGGATTACATCTACTAGTCATTATTGATGAATACTTCAGTTTTCCCCATGTGGAAGATCTGTCATGAGCTACTCATGACAGAGTCCTTGAGATATAGAAAGTATTTTTCCCACATAGGGTGTTTTTCAATTTTGAAATCTGACAATGGAATGCCTTTCAATAGTCGTGAATACAGCAATTTTCTCACTCATCTAAATCTCAAGCATCAGAAAAACATACCTCTCTGGCCACAGGCGAATGGTGTAGTCAAAAGCTTTATGCGCACCCTCAAGAAGACCATTTAGTGCGCTGCCCTGGAAAAGCTTGAACTCAAATCAGTTCTTCAGTCTACGCTTCGTGCATAAAGGTTAACTCTCAATTCTACCACGGGTGAAAACCTGCCCTCTTACTGTTTGGGAGAGTTATAGGAACCAAATTGCCCAGTGGACCAATGAAAGATCTATTGACATTGCTTAACTTTGCACTACTGATTCATCTCACAAATGAAAAATGAAGACCTATTCAGATAGAGGCTTCTGTGCTTGGAGCACTGTGTTCAAAAGGGAAGACCTAGACAATGATGTTGACCTACTGAGGGTTGCAACTAGTAAAGGACACATGGTCACTGCTCTCCATCATGAAAGGTCTGTTATATGAGATTCTTCACATTTCAAGCACCTGCCTCAACATTTACCAACTCCAGATGTCAGAAGTAAGGCTTATCCACCTGAGACTCCAAGGACCCAATAACTTCACCAATGTCGATATTACCAGTGTCAGTCATGGACACTTCTCCTATATCTCCTCAGCCTCACATCACAAGATCTGGGTGATTGATTCAAGCACCAAAATGACTTATTTGAGAGCTGTAATGTATATATGTATTATTTGTACTTTTGATTTAACAAAGGGGAAGATGTAGTGTCTTGTGAGTTAGAGATGACTGACCCTTTTGGCTCCTGGCGGCCTTCGTAGAATAGCGATGTAAGTGTTTGGGCATGGGTGATAGAATTCCTGATGTTGAATGTTTAGTTAATGTTAACACACTGAGGAATAAAGATGGGTAATATGAAGCTCCATGTGTGGATTGATCATTTACATGTACCCGGGCTGGGGAGGATGCTACAATAGCTATAGGACATATCAGACATGCTTAATTTAGAAGCAATCTGTAAAGTATTTATGCAGTACCAAAACAGTAATACAGTCAAAACAATTTACAAACCAGAGTACATTTTCATTACTAAAATGAACCAAAAACAACAAAAACCCAATGAGGAAAGCTGGAAATTTTAGTTTTTGAAGTTTAAACTGAAAATAGCACACAGAAGTGTTAAGCTTCAACTGTATGTATTTATCAATAAAGGAATAGCTTCGTTGTGTATTTAGGGAGACTCAGTACGTACGTATGACGGCAAACCACATGGTTTGGTTGTTAAGCCCTCACCCACCAACCTAGTTGGTGGCATGCTTCATCATCGGGCCCACCACAGTGACACCGAATGTGTCCCGGGTGTGCTTCGACTCCAGATTACTGAGGAGCTGGTATACTTCTCGGAGTGTGCTGTGAGGGGGGTGTGTAAGAAAGTGATTTAAAAGCTATGCAGTGGGTCCCAGTTCCCGAGGGTATATAGGTAACTTTAATATCTGGGCCCCTGCTAGCGAATAAAAAGGCAGTCGGACGCAGTGGAGTGAATTATGAGCTCCCACGTCCTATGTGGTCTACATGTTTCAGCCAGGCCTTTTATATTTACATCTGGCTTTCCTCAGGACCAATGAGTGTGTGGGTGAAAAAACTATAAATTATATAAAGTGATATGTGTTGTTAAAAAGTGTCGCACACGCTAAGGTGCTATACGTGTATGGAGGGGGATTCCCTCCGCTTTAACTTTCTATTTGCTGTTAAAGCCTCCTGGGTCACCTGGCAGGGGGAGAGAGGACCGAAATTATCGGTCTGCGAGCTCCATGAACCTGTAGTCCTGCTGCGGTGTCCCGAGTGACCACTCATTTCACTCCACTGCGTCCGACTGCCTTTTTATTCGCTAGCAGGGGCCCAGATATTAAAGTTACCTATATACCCTCGGGAACTGGGACCCACTGCATAGCTTTTGAATCACTTTCTTACACACCCCCCTCACAGCACACTCAGAGAAGTATACCAGCTCCTCAGTAATCTGGAGTCGAAGCACACCCGGGACACATTCGGTGTCACTGTGGTGGGCCCGATGATGAAGCATGCCACCAACTAGGTTGGTGGGTGAGGGCTTAACAACCAAACCAAGTGGTTTGCCGTCATACGTACGTACTGAGTCTCCCTAAATACACAACGAAGCTAGTCCTTTATTGATAAATACATATTAACCAGGGGATCCGGACTGGCTTACCCAGTCCTCTCTCTCCCTTTTGATTTGCTGAAGCTTCAACTGTAGTCATCTGGATGAACTTGACCAGTACAAAGGCACAATTCATCCAGATTGTGACTGTTGGAACTGGGGTCACCAGCTCCCCGAGGGTAGCATGGCACGAGCGGGTAGGCATCCGAAAGCACATGTGTTAAGCGATCATGCAGCACACACTCACACTGAGACAGAAACCTGGGCACGCAATAAATGAATCCACTCCAGAGCTTGTATAAAAACAAGTGATTTGTATTAAGATAAATAATCAGGTAGATAGAGCAGGATCAGGGAAATCATAAATTCATTTAAAATACATGTGTCTCAAGACTTGCAATCAATATTGGATGAATAAATATCCGTTCTGCAATAAATATTAAATATTGGATCAATAAATAGTTAAATACATTTTTAGTGGGACACAGGCCCGACCTACGCCTTGCTTCTTGGTCAGTACCTGAAAGGAATACATCTCAAAGTCATAAGAACAACACTGCATTAAGCATCAATATCCATTTCCTCAGGTAAACAAAGGGACAGTTCCATAACAGAAACATCTCCCCGCTGTAGAAATAAACAATTCGTTAAGTGTAGTTCAAACATTTCCTTAAATATGAAACATTTCATTTTGCCACAAAAGTATGTGGACGTAACTCTCCTCCTGTAATAGGAATTAAACATTTCATTAAGAATAATTATTCCATATAACAAGGTTGGTCATCCCTTTGGGAGAACTTCTCATTGGGCCCAGCTATCCATTGCATTAGCCAGCACTAACTAGGAGAAAACATTGCAATCTAGGTAACCATCCCCTTGTGCAGGTTTAACTGTATCAGGGCTTGTTAGACCTGTCTGCTTCTGGGGATGTTCTAACCATTATTATTTATTTTTGTCCCCCTTAGCCTCTCAGAGTTTCTATTTTTATTTTTATATATGTCCACCAGGATTTTTCAGTACTGTCAGGGGGCTAGGTGTTCCTTGGCTATGACGCCATTTTTCCCTCATAACCTATGAGGCCTAGTCAGCTCCTGAAAAATCTAGGAACATCCAAAAACCTAAAATGGTGTCCACCAACTGCCATAACGGACACTACTGGAAAACAGGCCATAGGCTAACATAGGGAACTTTCTAGAAACAACCAGTGACTTCTGCAGGTCCCAGGCCACCCTATAAAAGGCCAGTGACCAGCAGCCATTTTGTGCATTACTTGAGATGACCAGTGTGGAGAGAGGCGACTTGAGGAGGAGGATTGTGAACTAGTTGTGACAAGATCGACCTGCGGGGCCGGCTGTCGCTTTACTGGGAAGTGCCCCCACCTAGGCTGACCAAACCCCACTGTTTCAGCAACCAACTTCAAGTTATCAGAGACTCTGCGACAAGTCTGTCAAGAACTGTAATCCATGAAGTGTGGCTACCAGGGACCTGTTAGACCCATCCTGAAGGTCGTGTGCAGAGGGGGCGAGCTGAGACCCAGCCCCAAGCTAACTGACCCTAAAGTCAGGGGGTAATAAACGGAGATACACGCGACTGCAGCGCTCCAGCTTGACACCCTCCCCTGACGGTGAAAGCGGCAGAACCAGCTGTCGTCCCTACCTGGAAGCGACGCTGCCGCCGAGTGCATTTCCTGACGTGAGGGCAACAGAAGAGGGAGAGCCCAGCTGTCTTGCCTCGTCATTCGAAGAGCTCCGTTGAGGCGCCGGAAGAGGTGGGAAGCGAAGCAGAGCCCAGCTGATTGCCTGCGAGGCGGTGAGGGACGCCGTCGCATCGGAAGAGGTGCGCTGAGCCGAAACCGGCAAGAAGGACCCAGCGCGTCGGAAGAGGCGGGCGCAAGGCGGAGTCAGGAGGGGCCGGACGCATCATCGGAGGTGCGCCAAGGCAGAGCTCCAGTCAGCGGGAACATCGAGGGGGCAGAAGCGCCACATCGGACGCCTCGGTGGAGCACCTCGGACTGGGGTAGGCTTCTCTGACACGCCTCGTCATCTGCGGGAAGGCTTCCCTGACACCGCGTGACACGGGCAACGCCAGCTGCATCGACTACAACGCCAGAAGTAAGCTGGGGAGTGAGGGAGTGGGAGGCATTAAATAAACCCTGTGACTGAGCAGCAAACACGGTTAAGAAGTGTTGAGGCCTTCCCAGTAGACCTTGGGGAAACTTGACTTCAGATTATTAACTCCAGGCACGTTCTGTCAGGTTCAGGTACTTGTGCCAGTGGTCAAGGGACTGGGCCATAGAAAAACATTGAAGTCAGAACTTTATGTCAGGTTCTCAATCATCACACCCCTGGAGTTGGAACCCTTAACAGAGAGGTGTAGCCATTCAATAAACAAGGGGGGGAAGCCTTATTAACTCCTCTTGTCTCCTATTTAGCTTTTAGTTGGCTGTAAGCTCTGAGGACAGCACTGCTGGGGGTAGGAGATTGTCGTGCTTGAACAAGAGCGCTGAGAACAAGAAGGGTAATGAAATGTACATGCCAGGTCTGTAATGTAAATGTGTAACCTGTATAGTGAATATTACTGACTGTGATGACTGATTGATAAAGTAATTTTGTGGGATTGATAACAGTTTCTTACAAAGGAAATGTACCTATGAATTAGCATTCCTAGAGTGGGAAAAATACTGAGGTTGGTGTAACACAGGTGCATTATTGCTAAACTAATTGTAAACCCATTTTGCATAAAAAGAAGAGTCATATTATTTTTATAAAAGGTAATGGTATTTTTCCAAAAATCGGTGTTGTGTCTTTTGTTTTAGTGGTTAATCACTGAGTTACTGTGAGTGGGTTTTGTAAGCACTCAACCAACGCCTTGAGTTTAGCTGTATCCACTACTGTGCCAGGCTACCCTATGTAGTCTAGGATACCCTAGGTCCAACAGGGCTACACCAACATTCCATCAGGGAAGTAGAAATCCCTACATTGAGCAGGAGTAAGTAGATCTCTGTTATAGCAGGGGTATGAGACTCTTCCCTGGGCAGGAGTAAACATTGCCTCAAATGAGGACAACACCTTTCACCAGGCATAAAGTATTTCTTTAGGCATCACACACCATCCCATTACCTGATGCCTGAACAGGCAGGGCCTCCCCCCTAGTAATCAGGAGCTTACAGGTAAAACATTTCCTGCAATAGAGATAATCAGTTTAGCAGAAGTAAAACACTTCACTGAGGGTAAAACATTTCATTAACCATTTCCTTAGGCAGGAATGAAACTCCTATGGCAGGAATAAAAACACGCCACTGCGGATAAAACATCTCATTAGGCAGTGTAACTATATCCTTATACCATTAACGTTCCCCTACTCAGCAATCAAAAGTTAACAACTCTTCAAGGCAGAGATAACCATTTTTAACAGGCAAGCCTGAGCTTAGAAGACTTGGTTTATGCATGTAAAGCCTTTTAGTAAATGTAAACATTTCTTTAAAGCAAGGAGCACCTCACTCCATAACTGTGGGCATGTGCTCCACCTTTCAACCAACATGAATAAATGTTTCATTAGTCAGCAGACACAGTTCATTATGCAGCTGTTGGAGTTTCCACCCCCAGGCCAGAATCAACATTCTAATTCCTACATTAAGCAGGCATAAACCTTTCAGCACCCAAGAGTAATCTTGTAAATAAGTAGAGGTTATACCACTGGGGCAGGGGTGTAATAAAACTTCTATAGTTCAGAATAATCCTGGTTCCAAGCAGGAATAACCACTTCAAAACTCTTCCCCAATCATAGGTAACATCCCCCTAATCAGGAGTAAACATTACAGGGAAGGAATCAGGCATAGGCATTTCATTAAGTAACTTATAAATAGAACATTACTCATTGCTAGAGAGCAACATCTCATTAAGCAAGCACAGGCCTTGCTTTAGACTAGTAAAACATTTCTGTTAATTAAGGTGAACATTTCAATAAGCAATTCAGTAAAGCATCCTCAATGAGCATTTTACTATGCCTTGGACTCCCCTATGCAGGGCTAAGCCATCGCAGGTGAACTCAGTATGTCTTTAGGCCTACGCCGGAACCAGGGCCCAAACAGTTAATGAATGGCAAGCCTGTCCTCAGGCATAAACAGTAACTTAATGGCCTCCACGTCACTAGAGGCACATAGGGGCCAACAGGTGGGCACTTAAGGTCAAAAATACAGCGTTTCTCTGGGGCCTACAAGAGAGCGCTTGGAGGCACAATTATAGCGCTTCCATGGGACATTCAAGAAAGCGCTTGGAGTGAAATTACAGCGCTTCCATGGGCACTACCTCAGTTCCTCACATGACAGCGCTTGGCCACAGGCAATGCTGGGGACAGCTCTTCAGCAGGCAATCAGGTTTAGATAATAGCACCCTGCAGGTACAGCACTTCACAAGGCAGCAACCCCCTTCAGTACCTCAGCACTCTTCACAGGGACAGCAAAGGAGCGTTGGGGGAGCAGGGAGTCAGCGCTTCAGAAGGCAGCAACTTCTAGAGCCACAGAAGTTCTTGGTGACACAGCGCTTCAGGGGGATAGCGCTTTTCAGGATTCACAGCGCTACGATATAGCAGGCAATTCACAGCAGAGGTAGCGCTCGGCAGACAGTTCATTCCAGGTAGCGCTGCTGAAGGCCACCACAGAATATAGCGCTTCAGGCAGGAATCACGCCCAGGATTCTAGCGCTTCACAGACAGCAGGGTGCAGGGCTATTGCGCTTTGGCCCACACGAGGTGGGGGCAAGACCAGCAGGTCTAATAACATTCAGTTCAGGGCGCTGCAGTTCAGGCAAATATAGCGCTTCAGAAGGCAGCAACCCCCTCCATTAGTTCAGCGCTCTTCACAGGGTCAGCAAGGGCAGCGCTAGATATACAGGACAGGTGACACCCCAGTAGCAGGTTAGCAAGGGAGACCCCAAGTGACATCAGGAAACGCAGGGTCAGTACCACGCCAATACCTGTTTGCTTCTTCAAAAGTCCTGTGATGATTTAATTTCTTCTTAGCGCTTTAGGTTTCTTGCGCCCTTGTAAATAGAGACTTAGTTTCTTCTTGGCGTGATGTTTCTTGCGCCCTTGTAAATAGAAGCTTAGTTTCTTGTTGGCGTGATGTTTCTTGCGCCCTTGTAAATAGAAGCTTAGTTTCTTGTTGGCGTGATATTTCTTGCGCCCTTTGGTTTCTTGTTTCCTTGAAGGGGTTTAAGTTGGTGGCTGGTGTTAGATCTCCTCAGCCAATCCCCTCAAGTGGTCCCTGGGGGTTCCCTGCCGCGGGGCTAGGTCAGAGGGGGGGTACAGGATACCTCAACACTTGAAAGGCAGCTCCTAGGCCCTGTCTCTTCCAGTATCATAAGTCCCTGTCCTGACCCTCACTGCCTATCCTCCTGCGTAGGTTCTTCCCCAGGTCTTCCCCTCAGTCACTCTGACAGGAAAGTTTACCTTCCTTTCCTTATACAGTGCCAGTTGACAGTTGGCAGTGGCAGTTGGTGTCACCTCACCTGTTCCAGAAGGTTCCAGGGGGTTCTAGGAGGTTCCACCATTCTACCTGTGGGCAGGCTGGCAGGCTAAGTTGATACATTGTTTGGAGGGTTCCAGCCAGGCCCTAGCCACTAGAATGCGCCCGCTAAACCCTGCTGCAGCAGCAGTGGTCAGTGGCAGCCATGTTAGGGGTATAAGACACCTGCATCTTAACATCAGTTTCACAGTACACAGGTCTTTCCTCACTACACAAGGCCTATACATTGTTGTTACCATGAGGGCATTCTGATTTAAAAAGGGAAATAAAAGGCGAAAAATTTTGGGGAAAGGGCCAAGTCTCACAGTGACGGATACAGAAACCAGGTTCGACCTGATCAGAAGATTTACCTTGGATTGAGTCTTTAAAAATGGAAGTCAAAATTCTTCAGCTGGGCAGAGCATAATGCTGTGGCCAAGGAGAGCTCCATGATGTAGGAAAGCCGTTGGATGCGGTCCCAAAAACTGCAGACTTTTTGCTGGAAAGCTCAGAGAGGTACAAATTTGACATTCTCGCCCAGAGCATTGGTGCTTTCAGCCAGTAAAGATTTCTACATTTGGACGGAGCCACTTTTTTGGAGGTTGGATGTTTTGAGTGGGGCAAGTCTGCAGGCTAGAGCCAAAGAGGGCTCCCCAAAGCCATATGCCTTCGCTGCAAAGGTCCAGCTGAAGAGGATTTGCTGCTCCGGAAAAGCTCAGAGCGGGAGAAACTCGACTCTTCCGCCCAGTGGCAACGCATCTTCATTGGATCAGCTTGGCAGGTTTTACTCCGGAAGTCTTTGAAGCCAAAAAGCTTCCTAGGTTTCAGGGGTGAAAAGAGGAGTATGCTTTGACACTATACAAGGACTCAGGACCTTGGGGGCAGCACTTAGGGTGTAAAGATTCACTCTAGCAAAGGCCAACAGCAGGGTTCAGGGCAGATCCAGGCCTCTTGTAGCTTGTGGTGTCTCTGTCGCTTGAATAGGAGGTCAGCCATCTAACTGTTGGTGTCATTTCTTGGTCTGTGATCCAAAGGGATACAAAGGAGTGTAGGCCCAGTTCTTCATTTACAGGTGACAGACAGCAGGTTCATCTTCTTCTGATTCTTCCACAGGTCCAGTAGTGTTCTGAGCAGGGTACTGGGGATGTGATAAGTCTAACAAACTCTCTATTTTCTCCTCATGACTCTTTTTTAACATCACACACTTTTTGTTTTGGTTTTGCACTGCTTTCCGATTTCCAAGTGGTCACAGACTGAAAACATTGCACAGTCTGATTCACTTTTCTCTGGGGTCCTTATTCTGATTCCATTGAGCGAATCCCTTTGTTGGAAGTCTGTCTCCCTGATCAGGAGACATATCATCCATATGGGTGGATAACCAGATGATAGGATTGATCACTCTGATTATTGATGGGAATCCAAGTTCGGCTCAATGATTTCTGGTTCTCTTAAATATTTCTGTTATCTTCACTCGTTTGATTCTGTCTGTAGTAACCTGATAAGCATTTGATGGCTTGATATCTATTAGACCCCAGTTCTGTTGGTTAGTGTTATTATGTAATTTGGGGATTGGAACTGTGCCTGGTCTTTAAAATATCCCTTTGACCCTATATCTCCTTGTTGTGTTGTTGTGATAACATCAAAGCATGGCATTCATACAAAATACACAAGCTTACCTGCAATTGTTGGGGCTTGTCCCTTAACTCGAGGGACCCCAGTGTGGGACTCTAGGTGCACTCTATCCTATGATGGGCATATAGGTAAATATTCATAGATAGAACAAGCATTTGCAGGGCAATCGGTCTCGCATATGTGAAACTAAGAGCTATTGGCGTTGTAAATGGTATTGTTTTTTACTAGAGGAGTCTGTAGGACTAGGAATGAGGAATGAGGAATAAACACTGGGAAAGAGACACAGCTGTGGCATTGCCTAGAGGATTTAGAATGAGTCCCTCTGGGACTAGAGAAGCAGCTGCAGCACTGTCTAGAGGACGTAGAATGAGCAATCACCAACTAGACCAGAGAAGCAGCTAGCAGCACTATGTAGAGGACTTTGAATGAAGAATAACTGACAGGACCAAAGAAGCAGCTGCAGCACTGCCTAGAGTACTTGAAAAGTGGGAATTACAGACGGGACCAAAGAAGCAGCTGCGTCACTTTTTAAAGTACTTAGAATGAGGTATTGCAGATGGGTCCAGATAAGCAGATAGCTGCACTGCCTAGAGGTCTAAGAATGAGGAATTACCCACTGTGACCAGAAACACAGCTGCAGCACTGCCTAGAGGTTTTAGAATGGGATAGTTACTGACGGGACCGGAGAAGTAGCTAGCAGCACTGTCTAGATAGAGGGCTAAGAATGAGGAATTACTTGTTTCAGCCTGCTATTGTTCAGGAAGGGAAACAAGAAAAAGAGCACATGAAAATGGTCAAACCGAGGCCTCTTCAGAGAGTATTTTGCCCGAAAATCCGGTGAACAAAGTCAGAAGATACAACTGGGGGTTGGGCAAAGGGATAGGTCATAGGCAGGTGTACCAAGAAGGGAGGGAACGTGTCCCAAAAGTGGAGGGTCAGCACTTCAAAGTGGAGGCGTCCACCTGATATATGTAAAGCTCTCTGCTACGTGATAATGAAAATGTATACTCCTCAGTGTAAGATAAGCTTGGAGAATCTATGCAAGATTCTGGGTAATACAATGTTGCCCCGCGAGTCTCAAAATAAAACAAGCATTTGTAATGCAATCAGTCTTGCATTTTTTAAAGTTAGAGCAGTTGGTGCTGTAAATTGTATTGTTTTTTGCTAGAAGAGTCTAGAGAACTTAGAGTGAGGAATTACTGACGAGATCAGAGAAACAGGTAGCAACACTGCCTAGAGGACTAAGAATGAGGAAGCAAGTAATGACTGGGAGGGTATGAAACTATGACGTCCATCACTGATGCTTATGCATGGTCATATTAGATGGTTCACAAATATTTCTGGCTAGCACTTCTTTAAAGTAAATGTTAGAACTGGGGGTCTCTAGTTGGAAATGCTATACACCTTCGACCAAATAGGGACCCTTGCTTTTAAGTCAGAAAAAGGGTATTACACCACTGGATAACCCACTTGGTAGCTTGGGAAATGCAGACAGGCTTATCTCAGAGGCAGTGTGTTAAGCATTTGTGAACACATACAATAATACAGTGAATACACTACAGATGGACACAGCACAGGTTATATAAAAATAAGTATTCTTTATATAGACTTAACACAAGACTAAAAATGACAAAAATCCACAATACTGTACTCAAAATAGACTTAAAGATGGTAGAAGTCACTTAGTTCAAGTTGATGATAAATGGGACACGTTTCTCCCAAAAGTACCTTGATGCGTAATGCGAAATAAACAAAAGGTTCGCAGGGAGGGAGATGTGTCGTTTCCTTGCTTCGGGGGAGGCGATGCGTTGCTCCTCAATGCTTGCGCAGAGTAGAGGAAGCATCTTGTTCCTTACTGAAGAGGATGTGATGCATTGATTCTCGTACTGTGTTCCGGTTACGATGTGTCAAGATGGCGCCGCAGTGCGGCAATCCGGTGCAATGTGATAAGATGGCGCCCTTGATGTGGAAAAGGGAAGGTTTAGGGACTGGCATGCGGGTGCACTTGCCAAGTCGACATGGCAGTACTAGACTGCACACAGGTACTGCAATGGCAGGCCTGAGATACACTTTACAAGCTGTTTCTGTGGGTGGCATAACCAGTGCTGCAAGCCCACCAGCAGCGTTTGATTTACAGGCCCTGGGCACACATGGTGCACTGTACTAGGGTCCAATAAGGTAATCAACTAAGCCAATCATGGAGTCACTAATCAATATATCAATGTAACATGGGGAGCACTTGCACTGTGGCACTGATTAGCAGTGACACAGTGCCCAAAGCATCTAAACCAGCAAAACATATCAAAAACAGAGGAGGAAATCAATGAAGAATGGAAGGGAGACTCACGCCAATGATACCAGGTCTAACAGTACACATTTAGGTGAGTGACTCAATGCCCGGCACACTGGTTAGCAGTTCACGCATGCCTATGACAACCACAGAGATAGCAAAGTCATGAGCCTGAATCCCTGCAAGCTAAACTCATTATTTCATCCATTGGTAAACCAAGTACCATTAAATTGGGTCATAGTAACGTCTGTTATTTATAGTGCTTAGAAAAAACAAAAGTGTGTTATGAAGCACTACGTGAAATATATATTATTCTTATATTGTCATGAACACTAGTGACTTATGCCTGTTTTGCTAAATCGGAGTGTGCGATCTGTATGTGCTGCATACAGTAAACGTGTACAGATAAGAAAAATATGGTGCTTGATTTTATTTTATTTGATCAGGAAAGCTGTTTTTCTAGTATTTGCCACCACTTCTAATTTAGGCAAATGGGAAATGTTGGTGAGCTCTTCGAATACTTTCTGTCCCACCTAAGCCTGGAGAATTCACATTTTAAATATGAAGTTATCTGGGCGTGTATACACTGCACAATGTATGATCATGCCCACTAATTTACCATAATGTGGGTGTTCACATTATTTCATATGAATTTCCCTAATTGCTTGCCAACTGATTTTATTTCAAAACTACATGAGCATGGTGTCTTTATCGTTACGCACACACAGATCACACATAGGTGCACCTCACACTTCTTGAAGTGTGTGTAAAGCGTTTTGCGACTCAACCACATGCTCTATATGTACTTGAATGCAGAGTTAATATTTTGCATCCATGTCCAACCAGGACTTTTTCTCTGCATCTTTTGAAATTGATTTCCAATATGAGTAAAGTAGATTGCCCTTTTTAATAGGGAACATCAGGGACTGAATTATTTTCTGGCATTCATCTGATACCTGGCAGCATTACCAATCTCTTTTTATCAACTTCAGACGAATGGATGGTTGAGTCAACCCTAATAGGAATCTAACCTGTGACATGCTGGATTAATGGAGTTTGCAGCAGCAGGTATTCAGCTACCTCACTTCACGAACATGGGGCTGGGAATAGTATCTCTGACCTTGAAAGTGCATTAGAGAAAATATGCTCTACAGGGCTACACATGTCTGCACTTTATTCTGAGACGGTTTTTTTACCCATAAAAACAGACTGTATTACTTTGCTTCCTCCTAGCATATGGTGTTGTGCTTCTTAACTCTTCTGGTGCTTGCGCCTGTTTGAAATGGGATTTCTGGTTTGCTAGGGCATGCGCCTAGGCCAGGCAGATCAAGGGAGTTACACGCAGAAGATAACCACTGCTCACCCCTTGGTAGCTTGGCACGAGCAGTCAGGCTTATCCCAGAGGCAATGAGTAAAGCGTTTGCACAACATACACACAACAGCAGCAACACACTAGGTATACTGAAAAAGAGACTCCACACAAGTTTATATTAAAAATAGCCATTGTATTACCCAAAACACATCAGAATCAGAATCACACATATACACTGTGCCAACATGTACCAGGTAATGATTTATAGGGAATTATATACATGACAGAGCCAATCAGGCCACTGTCAGAACCTTTGGAAAGCACAAGTAGCAAATATAAACCAACCAGTACCTACTGGCAAAATACTGTACTCAGCATTATCACAAGCAACACAAATGCATTATGTCTGCATCACATTTGGCATAAATCACATTTAGGTTGGCACCTTAGTAACACTCCAGAGGTGCATACATCCCCTCAGGCATAAACACCTTATGCATTCCTTTAGGGCCTTGTACCCTTCCCGTACACAAAAGCGACCCCGGCCAACTGGCCTTCCTGGGGGCCCAAATGCCTTCTGTCCTAAAAGGCCGGGTGTCAAATTATGGGACCTTCCAAGTGGCCCTCTGGCTGCCTTGGCAGCAAAACCTATGTCGTACTGCGCTGGGGGCGAGGTGCGTCTCACCCCTTTCTCCATATCAAGAGAAATGCCCCTGTTGTTGCGGCTGCCCGCGCTCTCGCAGTGCAGCCGGAGAGATCTGCCCTGTCACCATAGTGCCTCTTGAGCCCCACTCCTGGACTCAGGCGCAGCAGCAGGCCTGTTATGGCTTGGGCGCCGGCACTGCTACCAACCGGTAGCGCAATACTCCTGGGGGCGGGAAGACTTCACTCAGTCTCTCCTGCATGGGCAAACTCCTCGCTGGTCAGGGAGAACTCAGCCCATCGGCACATGGAGCCCTCGAGGCTCTGGGCGAGCCCCTCCTCTCCGGCTCGTCCCTCGGGCAACTCGCATGCTCTCCCCTTTTGGCGGCACTCACCAGGGTTTCCTCAAGATGGCAGGACCACAAAGGCTGGGTGGGATTCCGCTGGACTTCAGGCTCCATGGAGCAAGGTCTCCGGTCTCGTCAGGGCTCTTCCAGCGCAGGGTGGTCTCCCGCAGGTCTTCAGCTTGGCTCACGATCACAGAGGCGGAGTAGGTTCCTGCCCTCCACCAGGCATATCTCATGGGTACAGCAGTCGCACTGACCAGGTCAGTGGTCTAGCTCTTCTTGCTGCGTAGCGCCCGCCATTAATTAGAAATCGGGGGAGGGCGGTCAGCTGGGAGGTGGAGCAGGAAGGACAATGCTGGAGGGGGGAGTGAGTGCAGCAGTGGCGGGGAGCGAGAGAGGGAGAAGAGGACAAATAGCGAGCAAAAGAGCAGAGGGAGCAAAAATGCAGAGAGAGAAGAAGAGGAGAAAATAGGAGGAAGAAGTGGGAAAAGAGAGCAGAGAGAGCAAAAGAGAAAACCGGGCACAGAGAAAGCCTGACCAGGAAAGAGAGCAAACGAGCAGAGAGAGCTATTTACAATATAAAAAAATCCCATTAGGGAATAAAACACGCTTGTCTGGACAGTACAGTCTCCATTTTTCAATCAAGGCCAGATAGCGGTGATAGCTGCACCTTCCTTCTAATAGCCCAAAAGTGGCCCAGGAACTTCGCAGTGGCACAGGTGAAAAGGGGTCTGGCATCTGACTTTAATATGCGTAAGGCATCTTGAGGGCTTCGGATCCCTAGTTGCCTGCACAAAGGAGTTCACCATGTACTCCTTGGTTTTGCATAGGCTGTGCAGGCAAAACAGACATAGCCTATTGATTCCTGTGGGCATGAACAGGAAGGACAGCCCTTAGGTTGAGATTTATTATTTTGCCCAGAGTTGGTAAAGGCGTTAATTGGTAAACTACGGTGCCTAAACTGTATGTGCAGTTTCTTGTCAGCTGGCACCTTGATGACATCAAAATAGCTTTCTAAATGACAATTAGTTTTCAAATCAATGAAAGCATCTGTTAGGCTGCCATCTTGTCTTTTCTGGAAAGTATTCTGATCGACCCATGCCCAATACATACATTTGAATTGGCTTCTGGAATAGGATGGTGGATGACCAGTAACCTGATTTGGCAAACCTATGCTGGACAAGAGGGTGTCAACATGTTTAATCCAGCCAATTTTTTGGGTGGTACCCAAGTTTGAGACCTTGCTAAGAGCTGCAGTGTATGGTGCCAATTCAGGAGTAGTGACTAATCTGTGCCAAAACATCAGTGGGTGAAACCTCGCAAGATCATTGATGGACTTAATGCCCAGATCAAGCTTGAGAGGAAGGAGAGGAGTACTTTTGGAAAGGGATATCAAATTCCTAAGGAACTTGTTTTCCACTACTGTGAGGTTGTTTGCAGTTCCTGTGCCCCACAGCTCTGCACCATAGAGAGGACTGCTCACGGACTTACAGCTGTACAATTTGAGAGAAGGAGCCACTAGCTTGGTATATGATAATCAATGCTCCCGCCTAAGCTTGGGCGGAAAATCCGTTCCGCTCGGGGATTTTCGGTAAATTCGCGAGAGTTCTCGGAGTGCGAATTTACCAAAAATCCGCAAATTCGCACGCAGCGGATTTTTTTGCTTGGTGATACAATATTGCGGCGTGCGGCGTTCACTTACCGTCATTCAGCGTTTGCCGAGTTGTTTTTCTCTATATTTTGCAAGTGCTGCGCCATTTTGGATCTTCCTGCGGGATCCCGCTGGAGTTTGGCGACGCATCGCGAGAAATCGCAATTGCAAACATGTAAATGCGGCGGGCAGCAACAATCTCGCACTCACGAAATTTCAAAATTTGCAATTCTGCACAAGAAATCCACCAGCAAGCAGCATAAATGATGATTTTTATCGGAATAACTCCTCAGGTTGACATTTGTCTGCTTTTTTTTGGATTTGAGGCCTTTTTGACTTTCTTTGGATCACTTTTGGATTAGAAATCAACTTTCACAAGTAAGTTTTTTGGGGCATTACAGTTGCTGTTCTGCAGAAAAACGAGTTTTGCAAAACTGAAAGCACTCAGCAGGTGCAAAAGTTCACTCATCATTAGTAACCATTCCCTGTAGTGCTTCCTGAGGGGCCCCTCCAGAGTTCAGTTGCCTACGTTTGTTTGGGGCATTACAGTTGCTGTTCTGCAGAAAAACGAGTTTTGCAAAACTGAAAGCACTCAGCAGGTGCAAAAGTTCAAAGTCATCTTTAGTAACCATTCCCTGTAGTGCTTCCTGAGGGGCCCCTCCAGAGTTCTATTGTAGCAGGGTTTCCGTTCTCCCACAGAACTGTGCACAGAGATCTAGAACCTGGGTGAGTTAGGGTGACCCAAAACTTACCTTTGCTTCAGAAATCCCCTTACCAAGCTAGCTACAGTGTCTCATCGGTAGTAATAACTTCCCAATGACTTAGACAATCCAGAACATGAACTTAGGGTACCTCAGGTATCGTGGAACACATGAACACTCTTTCGTTATATAATCATTACAAACCGAAACTGGGAGGCAAAGAACACACGTGCAAGTTTGAAATGTTTATTTTTCAATGCAAAGTTCTCAAACGCAGTATCTTGTATAATATCAACATACATATTATAAAAATCAGAGTTAACAGCATAGTCACTAGTCCATAGTAAGCAAACGGTGATAGCATATTATAATGCAAAATCTATAGAAATCTGTATCACCTATATTTCGCGCACCCTATTTAGAATAATATATTATATCTAAGAAGGTCTCATTTGGGTTCCAGCAGGGCGGGCCCATACCTCTAATTCTCAGTAGGAGGAGATCACATCAACAGCTACCAGCTCCCTGCATGCGAAGCATCAAGTGTGTTGATTCATTCCCTGTAACTCTATCTTAAACCCGAGTAGAGCCCAATGTTGGCAGCAACATTATTTGTGTTATGTCTAATGTGGTGCGAGGATCAGGCCTTCAGCAACCTTGTGTTAGGTTATTCTTAGAGGGTGCTGTTCTCAGTGTGCAGACATTTGTACCAAGTGTACCAGGCACGACTGATATCAGGGCAATAACATATTATTCTCAAATAAATCACATCTTTCGTCTAGGTTGAAAGCTACAATAACAATTAGGTGTCGTGCGCAAACTGAAGCCGAAGGAAAATATGGTGTTTAAACATTTAATAAACTCATACACAATAATAGAAACGCAGTAACCATATGATCCGAGGACGGTCAAAAAAAGAAAAATTAAGCCAATACTACAAGAAAGGCAAAACATGAAAGCAGACTTCAATAATATTGAGCCAAGCTAAATGTATGTAAATGTATATAAAAACCAATAATACAAAATATGTATGAATGCCTATAGTGGCCACACAAAAATAAAAAAACTTGAACTTGAGGCCATTCATAAGATCATAGGCCCAGAACATATCAAAGTCCAATGTTCGTAATAAAAAAGGCACCATTCAGAATTACTAAAAAGTCACGTGCCATAATAGTGAAAGTCTCCAAAGCCACTCATGGGTGGATAGAATATGCAAAGTAGGTAGCCACAGCTTCCAACATGAAATCACTGTCATCATCCGAAAACAGTTCAGCCATCCAATTAAGTAATGGGAAAGAACATACGTGCTCCTCCAGCACCGAATCCTCTAGCAACATCAGAGGACAACTCAGTGGGTTCTCGAGAACGCTATGTGCCAGAAAGTCATGCGCGGCTGCGAATATGTCCCACTGACCCATTAGTCCATGCATCGCTGCCACTGCCATAACCCTTTTGCCAGAACAAACCAACTCGTGAGCAACTACGGGGCTCATCAGCTGATCAAAATCGACGTCAGGAGAAGTCGGTAAGCAGAGACACAAATCAATGGCCCAGTCGAAATCACAGCTCAGGCAATGAAACACAGGCTGGACACATGTGAAAAAGGAAAATCGGAACGATAATCCAAAAGCCGTGCTTAAAATCGCAAGCGGCAAGGAGCCATAGTAATCAAGCATCCGGTTGCGAAACAGCATCAGTAGGTGCTGAGCGTTTTCTTGCGCAGGATGGGCATCCATGTTTAACAAAGCAAAATATCACCAGTACGCCTGCAGCCAAAGCCAGCAAAACAGGAAATCCGCCAAACAAGCTTGCGAATATAGAATGAAAGAATGCAGGGATAATACCAAATACTTTTTCAAACGTAGTCACGAGACCACTGCTAACCAATTTAAAAAAATTTGCCAGGCCAGTTGTGGAGGAGGCATTGAAGATCTGATGAACCAGCTCGCAGAAATGAAACGGCAAGTCAGTATTTAAAAGTGCCTGCACCTCTGTGCGTGTGTTAGCTATGTGAAGGACATAAGTTTCGCGGGCCGCGCTCAGTGCCACCTGTTTTTGAGACAATAGTGCTCTTATTCGGCTCAACCCATTGAAGTCCGCTCTCAAGGTTGGAATTCTTGGCCAAATGGAAACATCTGAATTCCCATGCGTGGGTGGATATAACACGTTTTTGCAACACACCACACGTTCTGATACAGTAACCACATATGCGATACCGACCATTAACCCACAACATAGTTCGTTGTTCAAAAGTAAATAACTACCGTTAGACAACAAAGTGAATGTGGGAACTATTGCAGGAACCGGTGTGCCCTTTAAAACACAGGCTAAATTTGGTCTGTCCTGATTACAAGAACCATGTAAATGGATGTGTCTGCATATCAGTGAACGGTCAGGCGACTGTGTGCATTCTTCACCATTCAGATTCACTTCCTTTCCCTCTTTCAGACATCTGTATGTATATGGTAAAGACCATGTCTCATGTAGGAAAGCACTTCCTAGTGGTTCATATCGCCCTATAGCAATATATCTCATACAATTTGTAAATTTATACAGAGCAAATGGCAAAGTTATAATACCATGGATAAGCCATGTAGCAGCAGCCGCCTCAGCCACAGAGAAAGGCAAAGATTCTAACTTCTCAATGTGTAACATAGAAAATGTTGCATCTCGCATGGAAAGCATGCGCTGCTTGTCAGTCAAATTAAACGGGGCAAACAATGATGAAATGTTCATATAACTACAAGGCACTCAACCAGACTTCAGAGTCTGTAGTGTCCAGGCAAACTGCATAACAGAACGCAATTGATTTTGACCATGATATAAAACGGACACTTCATCATGTACAATGTCAACAACAGAAGAAACAATATTGTTTAACGTGTAAATTCGGGAAGAAAGCGTGTTAATACTGTTATCGACCACTGCAAGTACCTTTTCCAAATTTGCTTGGTCAATTGCCCTTAGGCGCTTAGCAGCCTCAATTTGAGACACTTTCCAAATTTCATTGTAAACAGCATAAATCCACCGTTTAGACCTACCCTTAACTGGGCCTTTTATAAAATCATTTAAATCCACATTTTCAGTCAACTGAGACAGATGTAGTTTAACTGCAGCTAACGTGGAATGTTGTAACCAATTCTGACACAGTTTCCCTACAGAGTAAGTGGTGACAGTATAATCAGTTTCAAAACGGGGATCTGGTCTCACTTGTGTGAACCCTTCAGCCAACCCTAGAAATCGACGTTGGCAAGAGTCAGAACTCTTTTGCCACAATAGCCAACCTTTAGGATCCAAGCTGGACACATTAAAGGACGAATTGCATAGTAGAGATTGTATCTCATGAATAGACAATTCGGAAAAATTACCCCAACCTGAATATTCTTGTAATTCGGGGATAGTTGGTGTATTTAATCTTTTAGAAGTAGCCAATCCAAAGCATGTTGTTTGGGAAATGGTTGAATTTAGAAACAACATGTGATTCGGGATGAGACATGCGCGGTGCAAAGCCTTCTCTGCCTTGTACCTGCCAATCTTTGGTACCCCAAACTGATTTAAGGTCAATTATTCCCTTCCAGAACTCGTAGCCATCTACAACCAACTTGTCTAGAAAGGACTTCGAATACAGCAACTTTGTATCGGTAAGTCTAACTTTGGACATGGATTTTTCTGTCATTCTGAAGTAAAACGACTCAGGATTTGATTGATTAAAATCTGTAAAATAACTGTATTTTTTCAGAAATGTACTGGAGCTTCCTATGAAAGGAGCTGGGCAGTGCTCCCACTGCGTGTAATTCACAGCAACCCTCCTGGAGTTCGTCTTATGGAGAAAATGATTACCATAATGTTGTAAGCAAAACAAATCACCATAATTAATAGAATCTAAATATAAGTCTTCAGCATCAAAAGCCGCATAGTATTTTAAATCAGAAAACAATGCTTCTACGGCCTGAATATCCCAATCATCAGAACGTACATTTTGTTTAATCACATCTCCCATGTTTACTCTAAGCACATTCGGAACATTAATCACTTCAGTGGGCCCATGTATTTGAAATCTAACCGCATCCCACACAATCCCATCAAGGACAGGCCAAGCAGTAATGTTAACTGTATTTAAGTTTCGTTTCAGTCTGTGCGCTGAATGTGAAGAGGAAAGAGGGGCCAATGTTCCATTATGGTACCGAATTCCTGTTCTTTCTTTAACGTAGTGACCATCGATCAGGCGGAAAAAATAAAACACAAAACCAATTGACATAAAAAGGTAAAATGAAAATAGGATCAACCAAATGTATGTCCAAGGGGGAATTAAAAAATGTTTTTTAAACAACGTGGCATATTTTGCAATAGTTGAGGGTTTCTTTGAAGGTTCCGAAACAGAGTCAAAAGAGAATCTGGACTGGTCGGCCAAACGAGTCTGTAAATCAGGCATTGATAAATCAGCAGGATAGGTGTAGTTCAACTCATCAATGTTAGTGACAGGAATAGTATTTAATAAAGGACTGGATATGGCAGGCATCTCGAGGGACACCTCCTGTTCTGCACCAGATGTAATAGCCAGCACTGAGTGCCTCACCATGGAAGGACAGGATACAGCCGGTGTCATGCTATGAAGAATCGGCCACCCTGTGTGTCTTGACATTGTCAATAGAAATAAATATGTTTTCCTTACAACCTGGAAGTGGTGGTAAAATGACTGTTCTTGTGCCCTTCACTCCAAGAACTCGAACCGGTGCACGATATGAGGGACCAAACTCTTTCTTGTTATCAATCTTCTCTCGAACCAGTTCTCCAACTTGGGGTAGCCAGCCAACTACCGGGATCTGCAACGCATCATCCGATGTGGAGGGCAAATGTTCCTTTACTAGACTGTCTCTGGTCTTTTGTAGATCCTGTAAAACATTGCAATGTTCATCTACGTCAAAGGCCGAGGCCTGGGCCTTGCAGTCTAAACCATCGAGGTCAGGGACGTACATCTTGATACCAAAGAGCATTTCGTACGGGGTCCACCCACCCAGAGACCTTCTAGGGAGATTATTAAGCGCACGCTGCACGCCCATGAGGTGGGCTAACCAGTTTCTGCCAGTGCCTATAACTCGAGCTGTCAAAGATTGCTTTAAGTCGCGGTTCATTCGTTCAACTACACTATTGCCCTCGGGCCTGTAGGGACTCGAAAACTTGACTTGGACCCCCAACGAAACCATAGCATCCTTATACGCCTTAGAGGCGAAAGCCGGACCCTGATCCGAATGGAAGGTACCACAGGCAAAAATTCCCACAAAGACTCGCAAATCCTTAATGACAGTACGTGAATCAGCGCTCCGATGTGGCCATACCCACACAAAGCGTGTGCATGAATCAACTGCTACTAAGATGTATTTGTATGCAGTATCAGAAGAAAATGGACCGCAGTGATCCAAATAAACGCATCCAAGCGGTTTATTCGAGATGTACAACTGTGTCTGAGGCGGACGCGCAGCAGTTGAAGGTTTAATCTGCTGGCAAATGTCACATTGAAGGACATAATCGCGCGTCTGTTTGCACAGTCCCCGCCACCAGAACCTTTGTTGTACCTGAGTTACAGTGGCTGAGACGCCCGCATGCGCAGACGCCACACCTTAATGAGCCGCTGTAATCAAATTAGCCCTGCGATCCGAGTTGGGAACTAGACGTTCACCAACATCAGGAATTTTCACATAAGGAACCTTAACGGGACTTAAGTGGTATGTGTATTTAGAAGGGAACCCCGCAGGATATTTACTTCCCTTCTCTGTTGCAGCAACAGCTGCCAAGATGTCATCATCTATTTTGCTTTTGGACCTCGTGACTGCTGCAACTAAGTATTTTGATACAGCTGACTTCGCTGCTTGATCAGCAAGCGAATTGCCAACAGCGTGGACCCCCACGCGCTGATGACCAAGAGTATGAATCACAAACACGAGTGGCAACTTCTCTTTAAGTTCCGCCACTCGGACCCAGATCATTTTATGTTTTATTGTGCTACCTTTGGAACCACGAAATTCATTCTGAATCCAAAAGAACAAGTTTTCATTGTAAGACTGGATACAGTAGTAAGAGTCACTTACGATCAAAGTCGTCACACTAGGATCAGCGTACTCCAATGCAAGCATCAGAGCACGAAGCTCTGCTAATTGTGCGGTGCAGTCCCCAAGCGTCTGCATGTGCACAACACTGGACTTGAACTCCTCGTTCACCCTGGCACCGACCACAATGGCGCAAGCGGAAACGTAGGCATGTTTAGAGCCATGTGCAACCTGCGCCGATCCATCAGTGTAAATAATGCAATGGAAATCCTCCAACGGGCGCATTGCTAAAGGAGCAGGATGAACAGATTCATTCTGTAAATACTCCTGCGACCGTAATGTGGCGTCAAAAATAAACGTGACATCCTGGGACGTCAAGGATGCAGCCCACTGAATCCACAGAGGGTGCAAAGCTTTGGAATTAGGTACACTGGCTTTCGTAACTGCCTCCAAGGCAGGACACGGGGTAACAACCAACATGCGTTTTCCTTGTGACAGGGCACGTTCCTTAAGAATTGCCATCTGCACAGCCGTTAAAACTTTCTCCACAGTGGAAAAACGCAGTTCAGCCGAAGTGTACAAGTGTGACTTGTAAGCAATAGGTACTGTATCTCCTTCATTAAAGGTCAGGTACGTGAAACCCACCGCCCCAGGGATAATTCTTATCACCAGGTTGGTCTGGTTATCACGAGTCTGTAAGTATTCAGAAGCGAGCAAATCAGCCTGCAAAGACTGTAGAATGGCTGAATGCTCAGGCAGCCAGCATGATTTGGAAAAAGATGGTTGTATCAAAGCATACAAAGGCTTGATACGCTGGGCATATTCCGGAATGTAAGTCCTTCCGAAATTCAAGAAGCCCAGTAGAGATTGTAATTTTTTCAGTGTTGTCGGAGAGCGCAACTGTGCGCACTTCTCCAGGAAGTGAGGTGCTAAACCCTTCCCCTCGTTGTTAAGCTCGTAGCCTAGAAACAACACTGTGTACTCTGCAATGTGCGACTTTGCAAAGTTAAACTTGTAACCAATGTCAGCAAAGTTACAAATTATGCTATTTACTCGACACAGATGCTCCCAAAGATCGTCGTCTGTGAGATAAATATCATCCACATACGAACAAGCAACTGGGTCGATGCCCTCCAGAAGAGAGACAATGCGGGCGGAGAATACTCCAGGACTGTTCTTATAGCCCATTGGGAGACGCCTAAACATTTTTTGCACACCGCCGCATGTAAAACTGGTCCATTGGGAACTTAGACCGTCTAATCTATGGGCATAAAAACCATTGGAAATGTCAAGCGTGGTTTTGAACCGTTAACGCTCAAGACTATTCACTAACGCAGAGCCATGAGTATTCTGTACTGCGCAGTTACGGCAATGCGTGTTCAAATGCCTATAATCTAAAACCAAACGATATGAGCCGTCCGGCTTGTTTACAGTAAAAAGGGGGTTATTCATCGGTGACACACACGTTTCAATTACACCTTGATATTCCAATTGTTCAAGGATAGCTGCGACTGAAGCTTTGGCTTCACGCCGTATGGGATATTGAGGTTGAGGCTGAGACCGTAACGGAATCTCATGGCTTGGAGACACTTTATCCCAGCCACACTGATTGCGGTACACAGCCGGCGCAAGCGCCAAAGCCCACTCTTCTGCAAAATGCAGCGCTTCCACTCCCGATACAGTGTGCGCAAAACTGGGTAGGATTACCTCCTCCCCTCGCGGAGCTGCGAGAACAAAAGGTGGGGGCCAGTCAGCCTCGAAAGCAAAATGTCATACGTGGACGAGAGATTTTCCCAAAATACCCCTTTTACAGTTCGCTGCATGTCACCTTCAATTAACAGGACAATTTCAAAAAGACGTTCAGGGGGAGCAACATGCGTATCAGCAGTTTCAATTACAACATAAGTGTCAGTCGCTGTCACCTTCAACAGTGGACGTAGGGCCTCTCTCACTATGGTAATCTCTGCTGCGCTGTCCAGCAAGGTCAGAGCCCACGTCAGATTCCGAAGCCGCGTTCTCACTATCTGGGGCATATCGATGCGCTGTCAGGGCGGCGACTTTCTTCGTGGCAAACTGTGGTCTCTTCGGCGTAGCGCCTTCCTGCTGATCTCCACCGGTTCGTGGGCGGGGCTGACCACGTCCTTGCTGGCCACCCCGGCCCCTGCCGCCCCCTCCACCACCGGTTGACGGAGCCGATGAGTCCTGAAAGGAACGAGGAGAGCGTTGGTCAGAAGCCTGAAACCTTTCAGGTGACTTAATCATCGCGCGATCGCGCAAATCATAAACCCGATCTGACTGCGCAGGCAACGGAGACGCAGGAGCAGAAACCTGTGTTTGTTGTTGTTGTTGCTTACCCTGATTCTGCTTTTTAGGCCAATTCTGTTTTTTGGACTTTTGTTGACTACTAGTATCCGAAGACTGACCCTGGGGCTTTTTCTCCTTATCAGGAAAAACTTTAAGCCCCTTCGCATTGCGGCCAACCATTTTATAAGCAGCCACAATAATCCTTGCCAACCTACGGGGTCTCTCGGCCTCGGGAACCAACGCCAATGCATTAGCAACCTGAAAGTTCACTGCATCCCCCTTGACATTCGCAAGGATCAGATCGCAAACAATATCAAAGGTGCCACACAGGCGCATACCCAATTCGACCGCCGACTCCGGTCCGTGTTCATCCTGAACACGTTTAAGGACCGCACCCAGATTGGTCACAGACGTGGTACCATAGCACCTCGAATAGACCGCTGCAAAAGTCCTACCCCAGGTTTCACAGTCAACAAGTTCAGGTGCCAAATCTTTCGGTAAACTTAGTGTGAGAATCCTGTGCTTATCACCAGGACTCGTGTTGGGAAACACAGCTTCCAGCTGGCCGAATTTCTCAGCCAACCAGAACGGAAAATCATCTTTGTCCTGGGGCTTTTTGCCCATCACGGAATTCACCATGACCGGATTGATTTTCAAACCAGCCTGTTCTGCACGAAGCTGCGCTCCCCTAGGGGCTGCGTCTTGAACATTACGGCTAGTGTATTGAACAAGCGCTCTAATCACTGTCACTGCAACTTCATGAAGTTGCCGCAGATCAGCTATGCCACAATTGGCTCGATTAGGGTGAGGAGTGAATCCAGCCAAAGCGGGCCAAGGAGTGCCCGGAATGGACAAAGGACCCAACCTCGGAGCGGTTAAAGCGGTTAAAGCGTGTGGTAGGGCGCCACCAAACCAAACTCCATGCCGCCAAGCATCAATAGGAACCTCCAGTGCCCTGTACGGAGCATACGCCGCCGGTACAGCCGTAGCAGTGTAGGAGTGGAAAACACCAGAATTAGCGTTCACCGCCGGAAATGTCACCCACGAATAAAATAGTTCGTATGGGTAAGCATGTTCCGCACTCACCACTAGAACAACAGCCAAGCCTTCAACAGGGACATTATAAGCCCGCAAATGGTCACGCACCGCAATGCGACTATGCTGCGGGATGTCCACGGCTTGTGCCATGTCAGCACAGGAAAGTGAAAAAACAAAGATTACTTTGTAGCACAACTGGGTAGTAATTCAAAGAAACCGTTTTTAGATAGAATCAAGCTTGAAAAAGACCTATTTCAAAGATAGGCAGGTTTTTCCGACACTGCCGTTTTCCGGAAACGGGAATGAAGGTGTTAAGGTTTGAATGATATACTACTCGAGTGTCATGATATAAGGCCAACAACGTATGGGCGCCATGTAGCAGGGTTTCCGTTCTCCCACAGAACTGTGCACAGAGATCTAGAACCTGGGTGAGTTAGGGTGACCCAAAACTCACCTTTGTTTCAGAAATCCCCTTACCAAGCTAGCTACAGTGTCTCATCGGTAGTAATAACTTCCCAATGACTTAGACAATCCAGAACATGAACTTAGGGTACCTCAGGTATCGTGGAACACATGAACACTCTTTCGTTATATAATCATTACAAACCGAAACTGGGAGGCAAAGAACACACGTGCAAGTTTGAAATGTTTATTTTTCAATGCAAAGTTCTCAAACGCAGTATCTTGTATAATATCAACATACATATTATAAAAATCAGAGTTAACAGCATAGTCACTAGTCCATAATAAGCGAACGGTGATAGCATATTATAATGCAAAATCTATAGAAATCTTTATCACCTATATTTCGCGCACCCTATTTAGAATATTATATTATATCTAAGAAGGTCTCATTTGGGTTCTAGCAGGGCGAGCCCATACCTCTAATTCTCAGTAGGAGGAGATCACATCAACAGCTACCAGCTCTCTGCATGCGAAGCATCAAGTGTGTTGATTCATTCCCTGTAACTCTATCTTAAACCCGAGTAGAGCCCAATGTTGGCAGCGACATTATTTGTGTTATGTCTAATGTGGTGCGAGGATCAGACCTTCAGCAACCTTGTGTTAGGTTATTCTTAAGGGTGCAGTTCTCAGTGTGCAGACATTTGTACCAAGTGTACCAGGCACGACTGATATCAGGGCAATAACATATTATTCTCAAATAAATCACATCTTTCGTCTAGGTTGAAAGCTACAATAACAATTAGGTGTCGTGCGCAAACTGAAGCCGAAGGAAAATATGGTGTTTAAACATTTAATAAACTCATGCTAACTTAACACAATATATAGAAACGCAGTAACCATATGACACTATGACCCTGCTCTGACCCTCACAGCAGGCTCATAGAATAGCTACAAGTAGGCCACAAAGGTCCTGGGAAAACAAATTGCACTGCAACAGAAAGCAAATTACAGATAAGGAAGCAGGTGCCAGACAGGAAGTTTAAATTCAGTGACACATTAATCAACCCCAAATTAATTCATGTCAGTTGAAGCAGGGCAGGTGTGCTTGCTTTTCCCCCCCATAATCTACAGTGATGAATCAGAGGGTGGCAGTGATGTACCAGAGGGTGGCATGGGTGAATCAGAGGGTGGCAGTGGTGAAACAGAGGGTGCTGTGAACCTGTGATGATGAACCAGACGTAGAAACATCAAAGTCGCGACCGTTGCGAGCCGACAAGTAAGTTCGCAATTGCGAACTGGTACAAAACCCTCGCGAACTGGCAGAAACCCTTGCGAACACAAAGAAAAAAAAAATTGCGAGAATTCGCGGATTTTGCGGATTGCGAGTTTGCAAATACGCAAATTCGCGAACGCCTGATTTGCAAAATTCGCCCATGCTTACTCCCGCCTCAGAGCCCCAGTTAGCTGCGAGAATTTAAAAAATGCCTTCCCTAGATAATTTTTCCAAGCCATTCCCTCAGACAGCTTAATACCCAAATAGTCAAATAAGATGATCCTCTCAAGCTGAACGTTGTCCAAGAACAAAGTTCCCTTGAAGGATTTGTGAGGGTTCAGCGTCATTAGCTTGGTTTTAGTGGTGTTAATGAGCAAGCCCCTCTCCTCACAAAAGACCTTAAAATGGTTCATTCTGGAGGCCCATGGGGGTTTTGGAAACCAGTAGGGAATCTTCGGCGAATAATAGAGTGAGAATTTTGTGGTTCGCCAAAGATGGAGTGTCAGCAGGTGTGGACCACAGGAGATCAGATACCTGTTTGACATACAGGGAGAAAAGGGTTGGGGCTAAAACACATCCCTGACGGACCCCCCTGCTGGATCTTCGTAGGCCAGTGGTCTGTCCCTGTTTCCGCCATCTCATTAGACATAGTTAGTAAAGTCGGTAAAGGAAACAGTGTTATCAAACTTTTTTCTATGCAAAGCCTTGCAGGGGGATTATTAAGGTGAGAATGATTAAACAAAAGAGAGCTCTGTTTTAATATAAATGCTTTATGATAATTTGAAAAATCTGGTAAACGAAATCCTCCATTAGATTTTGCATGTTTTTTAATTTTTTATAGCTTATAGGAGGTTTATTATTCCAAAGAAACTTAGAAAAGAGTTGATCAACATTCTTATAAAACTGTATAGGAAATTGACTAGGGATCATAGCTAGGGAATAACATTTTTTAGGAGCTATTACCCTTTTTATTGAATCCATTTCCGCCCACCATGAAAGATGTAATGCAGGGCATTTGGAAAAATATAATAGATTCACAATTTATTATAATAGTTTTTTTATAGGATTGGAAAATATAATACAGGATATTTAATTATATCCCTTTGCCAAATTATTTGTTGTTTGGGTAACATATCAGGTGTACATGAAGATTGAGAGGAAATAATTCACTTTTGTTGGAATTTAACGTATGACCTGAAATGTGAGAGTATAATGAGATAATATCAAATGATGGAGGAAATGAGGATTCAGGATTATTAATAAACAAAAGTATATCATCTGCGTATGCTAATGTTTTTATGGTTACATCCTTGATATTAATACCAGTAATAGCAATACAGTTTCTAATAGTAGTGAGTAAGGGTTCAATAACAAGAAGAAATAATAAAGGAGTCAAGGGACAACCTTGTCTGGTTCCTCTAAAAAGAGATAACTGATTGGAAATTTGACCATTAAGAGAGGATGTAGCCTTACGGCTAGAGCGGTCGAACTCGGAGCTGGGGAACCCGGTTCGAGTCTCTGCAACGACGCTCAACATCTTGTGATTCTGGGCAAATCACATAATCTCCCTGTGTCTAACAAAAATTAATGTGTCCATCTGTATTGGAACTTGTGCTCATGTAAAGCACTCTGATACCCGATGTCTTGGGTCTAGTTCACGCTATATGATACTCTAAAAAATAATTTTAAAAATATTAACGAATAGGCGAGCAGAAGGGCTTGAATAAAGAGCCAATATCATGCAAATAAATGAATCACCAAAATTAAATGACGAGTAGTTATGGAATAGATATTGCCAATGAACTTTGTCTAAAGCTCTTTCAGCATCCAATGCTGGTACTACAGATGGTAAGGATAAGGAAGACCCCTGTTCAATAACATGTAATAAGACTCTAGTGTTGTTAACAGAGTGTCTACTTTTCATGAAACTAGATTGTATAAGGGACTAAAGTACAGGGGTCAATCTGGTTGCAATAATTTTAGCATACAGTTTACAATCTTGATTTATTAAGAAATAGGGCTATGATTCGATATAATGGTTGGGTCTCTGTCAGGGGTTTTGGAAGAACTATAATCAGTGCATCTGTAAAAGAACCAGAAGTTGAGCTTGAGCACTAAAAAAGATAAACAGCTTAAACAAATGAGGAAAGAGCTTCAAGGCAAATTATTTATACAATTCTGCTGGAATTCTATCAGTACCTGGAGATTTACATTGCTTAAGGGGTTTAATAGCCAGGTCAATTTCTTCTATAGTATTTGGCTAATCAGTAATAATTTAGAAAGTCATTAACAATATCCTTTTAGGATATGGCAATCTTTCCATTGGAACCATGAATTGTATTTATTTGAGTTTTATCTTTCTTAATACGTAAATAGTTTGCCAAGAGTCTTCCAGATCTATTAGCATAAACAATAGAATTTGGCTTTAGTATCAGAAAGCTGTATACCAGCTCTTCTACTAATACGCAGACTCTACGATGCAGGAATCCAGGACAAGGCCCTCGACTGGATCTGCTCCTTCCTCTCCGGCAGGACGCAGCGGGTCAAACTCCCCCTTTCCTCTCGGACCCCACACCGATCACCTGCGGAGTCCCCCAAGGCTCCTCCCTCAGCCCGACGCTCTTCAACGTCTACATGGCTCCACTTGCCCCCATCGTCAGAACCTACGGACTCAACATCGTGTCATATGCAGAGGACACCCAACTCATCCTCTCGCTATCCAACGAGCCCAACACCGCCAGACGCAACTTTCGAGAAGGCATGGAAGCCGTCGCCAAATGGATGAAAAACAGCTGCCTTCAACTAAACACCAACAAAACAGAAGTACTCATCATGGGCCCAAACCCTGACGCCTGGAGCGACACCTGGTGGCCCACCGCCCTCGGAAACCCGCCAACCCCCACAGACCATGCACGCAACCTGGGAATCATCCTGGACTCCGAGCTCAAAATGGACCGCCAGATCAACTCTGTCTCATCTTCCTGCTTCCACACCCTCCGCCTCCTTCGTAAGACCTTCAAATGGATCCACCTCGAACACCGAAAGACAGTCACTCACGCCATGGTCACCAGCAGACTCGACTACGGCAACGCACTCTACGCCGGAATAAACAAAAACCTCATCTGCAAGCTACAGAACATCCAGAACGCCGCCGCAAGACTGGTCCTCAACCTGCCAAAACACTGCCACATCTCCCAGCACCTGCGCACACTCCACTGGCTCCCCGTCGAGGCGAGAATCACCTTTAAGATGCTCACCCATGCACACAAGGCCCTCCACGGCACTGGACCAGCATACCTGAACAGCCGACTCAAATTCCACGCACCCCAAAGGACCCTACGATCAGCCCTGCTTTCCTACGCCGTGGTCTCCCGCACCAGAAAGACCAGATCGGGAGGCTGCTCCTTCTCCTTCCTCGCGGCCAAAGCATGGAACACCCTTCCGCTCCACCTCAGACAGACAACATCGCTCCCCATCTTCGCAAGAAACCTCAAAACCTGGCTCTTCGACAGACCCCCTCCTTGATGGAATGGAACCTGCACCCCCCTACCCCCCCCACCCCTAGCGCCTTGAGACCCTTACGGGTGAGTAGTCACGCTTTAACAAACTCCTGATTGATTGATTGATTTATTGATTGATTGATTGATTGATTGATTCTACTAAATATTGAATTCAACTCATACCAAAGCTTTTGCAATTGTATTTTAAATTGGAGATCATTAGAGGTTAGGAAAAGTCTCTCAATTTTCACAATTTGTTTATCCAATTCTTCAATTTTATAATTGAAAGATTTGTTTTTATGAGCCATAAGAGAAATGGATGTCCCTCTAATAGGAGCCTTAAAGGCATCCCATCGAGTCACCATAGACGTAGAGCCTTCTGGGTTAAAAGTAAAATAATCCTGGAGTGCTGATAAAAGCATCGGTTTATTATTTTCGTTAAGAACAATATGTGTATTCATACGCCATCTAGGTTGAGCCTGATATTAGAGCTATGCTGTAGAGCCATAGAAATAAGAGCATGGTCAGAAATATCAATATTATAGATATTACACTCACGTACCAGGACCATCAATAGTGGTTTAAAGGCGCCCCATCCCACGTAAGAGGAGGAGTAAGGCTTGGTCTGTTAGGAAGACCAGGAAAACATGGCCAATATTAGCAGCCTGCACACCTCATCCTGACATTGAAACAATGCCACAAGGAGACTTACTCATCCAACACAAAGATTTAATTAAAATTTACAGAAACTTGACGCAATTAGTCAGGTGGACTTTCACAGTCCAACCAGCTACAGTTGCAACAAATGGAACTCAATCTCGGAGTACAGCAACTGAAATCACACCACAAACATTACATGCAGTAATAGGCAAAATGCCCACGAAACACAAACAAATGCTATTCTGGGTAGCTCCGAAAATAACTCAGCTAGAGACAGTATTCCCAAATACTACCCCATTTGAAAAAAACAGAATGCTAACAATCTGCTTGCCTAGGGAATAACACCACAATTAGAAGAGTGTACCACTTGGGGTACATACAGTCTTTGCTGCCATTTATACCAGGACTCAAGGTATTCCTTCATTAGCGGTGATATTATATGTATTAAGACAAATACAAAATGAGTATGGGGCAGAGCCTGCTCTGAACTTAAGGATGAAGTTACTAAATACCTATGACCAGGTATCAGCCATAATACTAGCTAATATTAAAGGGAAAGCAGCTTCAGTGGCTATCCGCCAACGCCTAAGGAAGTTCAGTCTGTTAGATCAACAGCACAATTTGCCCAAAATAATTGAAACTGCGTATGCAGAATAAGGCAGAGACAGTTTAGGTGGGAAAGCTTTAAAACCACAACTGATGGGCAGTCTTGAAAAGGACACTTCTAAGAAGACATCTGCTTCTTCTAAAAAGAAGTAAGAAAATAAAAAACAGCAAAACTTTACAGAACACAGATCTCAATCCCGAGGTAGATCTCCTCCACAGGAGCCCTCTAAAAAGAGGTACAACCTTAGCAATAGGGATAATATTAGGAAACCTGACAGGTATCAGGATACTGATACACGTTCCTCTCGTTCCTTTCAGGGCTCGACAAAAAACTCCGAGTGAGAAGGACGGTCAGAACACAAAGAAGAGCGTACAAAGTCCAGAGACAAGCAGTACACTCAATACTATACTTCCAAAAAAGAAAAAACAAAATCAAAACCTCAGTTTAAAAAGAAGAAAGTTGCAGGCCTGAAGATCAGACATGTCCAGAATTCTGAGGACACAACTTCTGAATGGGGAATGGGCTCAGACAATGCTAAACAGTGCAGTAGAGGTAACAGTAGCTCGCCAGAACCTGATGGAATGTCTGGTGACAGCGGACTTGAATGATTACATCACGGTGGAAACACCAGGAAAACACTCCAAATGAAGGGGGCCAAGCCCAGGAAAGTTAAAGGTCTCTTCTGGGAGAACCTGTCATCTGATTATGACATCTATTAGCTGTACAAGATTGACCACCAGGAGAAACAATAATTTTTCTAGCCTTCTCCGACCTCGTTCCCATGGATTTTAAACACACATATGCACAGTAGTGGGCAGTTGCCCTAGCTCCAGCATTGTACAAAAATCATCCCGGGTGGGCCCACCACGTGATCCCTTTAAAAGTTTCACCAAATGCAGAGAGACAATATCCTATAAAGCAAGAAGCTAAAAACAGGTCCGGGAGATCTTAGACCAACTTGAATATCAAGGGGTCATTGAAACATGCACCTCACCAATGAACAATCCTTTGTTTCCCATAATGAAACCTGACAACTCATACCATCTAGTTTTAGATTACAGACATTTCAACACATGCACAAAGACATTCGCTGTCCAAAATGCACACAGTGTTGCATTAATGAATACCATTATGCAGAAAAAATACAAAACAACACTTAGTATCTCAAATGGATTTTTCTGCCAAAATATAGCGCCTGAAAGCAGATATTTGACTGCATTCTCAGCGTTGGGGTCCCAGCGACAATTTTTTCGTCTCCCTCAGGGGTATAAGAATAGCCCGCGGTTATTTTCAGCAAGGGTAACTGAGTTACTCCAAAATTTTGACGAGGAAGCATTGTCCTGTGTGGATGATATTTATCTGATGGGCGATGACTTAGCAAGGCACTTTACCAGGGTGAACACCATAATCATGGGATTCGCCTCTGAGGGCTACAAATTATTAACCCTGGGCGAAGCACTACGCTACGCTCGCGTAGTTTGCGAAGTTCGCGCAACTTCGCACTACGTGAGCTGCAAGTAGCACAGTGCGAACACGCGTAGTGCAGCGTAGCGTAGTGCAGCGGTCATTTTTTGCTTTTTCGCGGACCTCAACGTCATGTTCGCGACCGCAAGCAAGCAAAATGACATCCCGGCGAGATTCTCAACGCGGGGAGGTCAGGTTTCTCATTGCGAATGGTTGTGCATGCTCGCGACCGCTTGCGATGAGAAACTACCAGCTCGCGTTGAGAAAGCTTCCGCTCGAGTAAAAATCTACTCGAGCAGCAGAAAACTACAGCTCGCACTGTGCAAGATGCCGTTTTCAATGATTGCACTGTGCCGGATACTTGTCCGCATTGTGCAATCATTGAAAACGTATCTTGCACAGTGCGAACATGCTACTACGCAGCTCGCATAGTGCTACGTGAAGTTCGCGTAGTGCGAAGTGAACTTTGCGTAGCTTTGCGTAGCGCTACTTTGCGAACTACGCCCACCTTTACAAATTATATTCAAAAAAATCAAAAATCGCCCACCTTAATGTCCTGTTTTTAGGATATGAGCTGTCAAGTGAAGGGAAAAGTCTGGCAGCTAACTTTTTAGAAAACTGTGCGCTGCTCCAACCTCCAAAATCATTAAAAAATGTACAATCAATACTGGGATTCCTAAATTTTGGAAGAACATGCATTTTGGATTACGCAGAAAGAGTAAAACCTTTCTACGATTTAATAAATCCAGTTATACAATGGACACAGGAACACACAAATATCCTACGTTCACTGCAAGAAGACATGATAGCTTCAAAACATTTACAGACATGTTTAAATGTATGCAACTTAGTGATCCGTGTAATAGCGGGCCAATGCGGGGACATTTACTTAACCTTCAATGAAGGCGAAACAGTAGCAATCGCTTCCAAATCACATCTGTACACAAACGCAGAAATGTGTTTCATTTCAACAGATAAAATCCTGAGAGCAGTTCAGACACTAGCTCATGGGGAAACGCAAAATTATCGTAACCCCGGTACCAGCTTTAGAGGCTGTTACAAAGGCTAGCATTCCAAATGCGAAAACCTTACATCAGAGATGGATAGAATGGGCTAATTCTCCTACTGCAATGGACGTTGGATACATATTTGATCAAAGTCTAAAAACACAAGCATTCCTGGAATACGATCAAGATTACCCTCTGCCAAATGAAATATTGCCTTTAGATCAGTATGAATATATAATTTACACTGACGGATCTGCTCAACCAGCCATAGGGAGTAAGCAACAATACAGCGCATCATGTGCTATCGTTAAAGGTCGCATGCGGGATGGGAAGTTCCATTCAAGTTGCACCAAAACAAAATCTCTAGGAGACTGCACGGCTCAGTTGCCAGGGTTAAAAGCATTAATACTGGAACTGGTGAATACGGATCGCGAATTCCCCACACTAATCACGTGTGATTATTTTTACTGTGTACAATCATACAATTAATATTTATATCATAGGGTACAAAACGGGTTCAAAGACGCAAATGGTGGCACAATTACGCATAAAATGCTATGGAAACAGGTAGTTGAAAAATGAACTACTATGGGCTCACGTGAACCATACACTGAGTCATCAACATGATAGCGTTCACTATGAAGGGAATTAATTGGCTAATGAAGCCGCGAAGGGGACTGTACACACAGCTTCTGTAGCTGCAATCACTCGTTCATAAACGAGTATAGACTGTGATATTATGATTGCTGTCAATGCTTCGCTCTAGGGCAGCTCAGCAGTACAAAAGAAATTTCCACTCAAATACTCCTACAAGTTAGATACAAACAACATTCCATATGCTCAGATTCCTGGAGTGGGGGATAGAGTAATACCAAATATGCATCGTAGACAAGGTTTTATTGGTGCAGCACACAAGGGTTTGGGCTCTGCGCATACAGGCGTTACGGCGACAATTTCATTGTTGAAACAGCGCTACTGGTGCCCAGGTCTAACAAAGCAAACTAAAGACTATGTCTTGAAATGCGAGATCTGCCAGCAGATGAAAGGCTCCACCATAACACGGCCAGCATAACACTGTTAATAAAATCAGACAAACCACTTGCTTGTGTGTATCTGGACCCTTGCGGCCCATTACAATCAGATGGGCTTACTAGTATATTTTGGTGGCAGAGGATTTATGCTGAAGATTCCTATGGGTTTGGCCTCAGCGATTGGCTGACACTCGAACTGTTATCAAAGATTTGCGAGTCTTTACAGAGACATACGCAGTTGGCACGTTACATTCTGACAGTGGCCCAGTGTTTAGCTCTCGGGCTTACAAAGAGGCCACAGAAAGTATGGGCGTAGCATTGCGGTACTCCTCTCCGTACCATCCTGTGGGAAATTTGGTTGTGGAGAGAAAAAAACAGGACATAAAGCAATCTTTAACAGCTAGGGTACTAGGCAAGGGTGGTAGTTGGACCAATCACTTATATGGAGTACAGAGAGCCCTCAACAACCAGCCAAGAAGTTCTCTAGGGGGTGTCACTCCATACAAGGTCCTATTTGGGACAACAATGCGGGTGCCTGATCTTGATTGTGAAGGCACAGTGGCGGATAAGAAATCATTTGATATCCATGATCGTTTGGCTGTTTTACAGGATCTAAATGAATCCAGGACACAACAAAGCAACGTCCATATGAAACAGACCGTCACTGGGGAAGTCAAGGTATTCACTGCAAGACCTGTCTGGATCCCAAAACTCAGGGTTCTGGTCAGAGAGAAAATAGCGGCCAAAAAGGAATTTGGCCCATAATACAGAAAGCCTGTGCCTGTCCTAGCAATTCAAGGAAGAAGATCTGTACTTTTGCCACCTCGTGCCAGGAAAAAGGAGAAAAGATTTGTCTCAATCGACTTAATCGAACCACACCAAGTGGCCGATACTAAGCAGTGGGCCTTGTGGACTCCACAATAGCAGACGCCCTCCTTTAGTTACAATCCAAGAAGGTCAAACAGAAAGACTCATCACGTTTGAAGAGCTTCCTGAACGGAAATAAGGACTATGCAACAATGCTATGGAACTCGTTCCTCTTCAACCTTAAGTTCAACTTCAAATTCAAACTCAAAATAGCAACCAAGTCGCAATTAGACCTAATACAGACGTCTACGTTCACATGCCTCGACAAGAGCAAAATGCGATTTCAACAAATCCCGATGCAATTCCAACAATTGATCGAACTGCTTCTGGCTACTTCATAAACTTTGATACGTTTTCGTTGGATCCAGGTGAACCAGAAACGACGCCAGCTAAACAAACACGCAAGCAACAAGTCAAGAAAGTTCTGCACTTTCTCAAAAAGACTTACCTGGTATTGCCTTGGGTAGAAGTCTGGGTAATTACTGGGATACTGTTCTTTCTTTTCTGGCTAGGCTTAGTTATAACTTTTAGCATGCTTATTAATAGACAGTACCTAAAACAAAGCTCTACAGCCCAAAAAGTTAATTTGATTCTGAAGCCACACCAGTCCTCACATCGTGAACAAAGAGACTTGTCATCAGTGAACATTACAGCAGTTCCTACACCGGACGGTATAGTTCGGGACAAGGTTGATTTTGATATATTCGGTCCGACTGAACTTTAAAAAATGTCTCGTTTATTTAAAATGTCATTAAGTGATAGCATTACCTTCAATACATTTTTTGATGATTGGGACTCTGAAACTGTTAATAACATGTTGTCTGAATTAGAGAAAAATGCTGCATTTCCAAACACTGAAATGTTAGACGTTACTTCAGACTATGACACTTTGTCCTGTTACCAACCTTATGGTCTTCATTTCCTGCACAAATCTATAACACCTAGAAATGTTTTTGAGTACCATCAGAGAGAACATTGACTACAGCACCAAAATGTAGTTTGCAAACGTTTGCACAGAAATTTTCATATTTTTCAGGGTTTAACATTTCTGACACGACCTCATATTATTATAAGGTTACTCCAACATCAGCAGCACTGAAAATTATGTTGACTAACACCAAACAGATTGCCTCTGCTTCCTTTATTTCCCAATTGTCTGAACAGGGGTTAAACCTATGGAAGGACACAATAGACTTAAAACCAGTCTGGGGTTCTAGGGACTGGCAAGTCCAGGGAACAGAAGCGCTATTTAGAGCATGCCTCATTCCACAGCAGATGATATTTATTTTTTATTTTTATTTATTTATAAAAAAAATTCGAATACAGGTAGAGTCAGTATAGCATATACAATTTACTGGCATAATCGGGATAAGAGAAATGAAAGGGTAGATATTAAGAACAATAAAATAACAGAGATTTACAGAGCAGTATGTAAAATAATAGGCAATACAATGACTATTGTGATAAGGTCCACTCACTTGAGGTCTCTATTACCACGAATATACTGATGGACTGCAACCAGTTCTGAGAGAGGGCAATCAATGAAGATGAATGACAGGGGCAGAAAATCTGCCCCTGTGATACCACAACAATCACATTTGTCGCTGTCGCGTAGTTTATACCGGTAGAGTTTTGCTGGGGTAATTCAGGTGCCGACAGCATTGACATTCTAGGTATTATCAGAGTCATCAATTGGGTGAGAAGGTAGGTATGCCGTAAGGCCCCCAGTTGTCTTGGGATGTGAAGAAAGGGGAAGTAGTTCAGCAAAGGTATAGGTCTGTTCCACCCAAAATACCATTTCCCCGATTCATTCCTTGAATTTAGGTGCTCTGCCCCACCCCAGCCTGCACGCTATTCTCCTTTTAGCCAAGAGGAGACTGGAGAAGATAAATTTACGGTGTGTCGTCGCCAGCTTCTCAGTGTATCCCAGCAAGGCGAGTAAGGGAGAGAACGGGAGATGCAATGATGTAATTTGTTCTAGGGTTGTAAGGGCCTGGTGCCAGTACTCCTGCACCACAACACCACAGTCCCAAGATAGATGCAGAAAATCTGCCCGTGATACCACAACTATCACATTTGTCGCTGTCGCGTAGTTTATACCGGTAGAGTTTGGCTGGGGTATAATATGCGTGATGTAGGAACTTGTAATGAAGGATGCGGAGACGGCAACTGGATGTGCTCCATTCCGTCTGTTTGCAGCAGTAGGTCCACTGCTCATCTGTGATGACTTGACTCATCTTGGCAGCCCATTTGTCTCGAGCAGTGCTTTGTACGGGGTCCTGGGCAGTGTAGACAATGTGGTAGAGCGAGAAGACTAAATGTGACGCAGTATCGCTGCGCAGTATCATGCGCAGTTGTGCAACCTCCGGGGGCTCTAGAGGGTACCTGGGTGTGTGCTCCTTAATGCCCTGTCTCAAACGGGCATAAAGGAAGATGTCCATAGGGGAAGGCGTCTGCTTTGAAAAGAGTTGCTGTGATGTGCGATATTTACAGTTAAGGTACAGATCCCCCCAAGTTGTAATCCCGTATTTAGCTGGGGTTTTTCTGAAAACACCCTCCAGGAGAACAGGCATTTTCGGGTGATAGACTAGAGGATGCAATGGCGAGTACAGCATGGGAGCCTGGGATCGTGTGACAATGGCTTGCCATGCCTTCACTGTGCTAATCATTGGTGATAAGTCCCCTGTATGTGGTGCAGTGGCAGTCAGGATGGCGCCCTCAAGTGGTATGGGATCAGATAACCAGTGTTCGGTAGCTACCTGCGGCATGTATTTGGGAGGTTGGAACCAGAAATTAGCATAGTGGGCCTCCGTGCAAGTATAATAGAGTTCGAAGTTAGGTACATCGAACCCTCTGTGCGAGTATGGCTTAGTAATCGTGTCCCATTGTATTCTAGGTTGTATGCCAACCCAGGTGAGACGTATCAGCTCTGAGCGGAGTGCAGTAAAGTAGTGTCTGCCTGGGTCGCATGGGATGTTTAAGAATAAATAAAAGAGTTTAGGAAGGATAATCATTTTTATGAGGGAAGTGCGCCTTGCAAAGGAAAGTGGTAGGGCAATCCATCTTGTGACATTATCCTTGATCCCCTCCAAGGCATGACCGCAGTTGAGTTGCATCAGCTCGTCCCGGTCAGCAGTAACATATACCCCCAGATACTTCACTTCATCAGTACACCATTCAATGGGCAAATCGGACATAAACACCGTAACCGATGTGGTGAGGGGGAAAATGTTGGACTTTTTCCAATTTATCTGTATGTCCGAGAGCCCTCCAAAACAAACAAATTCACAGAGTAATGGATTAACGTTAAGGTGTGGTTCTCGAACATATAGGGTGATGTCATCAGCTTATAGGGAAATCAGAATAGGCCGGAGTAGACAACGGAGTGCTTTGTCAAGGTGGTATTGTCGTATCTTCGCTGCAAGTGGTTCGACAGCCTGGGCGAAAAGAAGGGGAGAGAGTAGGCAGCCTTGTCGAGTGCCACGGGTGATGGGGAAGGAGGGAGAGGAGTGCCCATTGATGAGAACCCTAGCTTCAGAATTGGTATACAACAGGCGACCCCATGAGAGGAAACCTTTAGGCATGCCCATGTTTTGGAGGATTACGAAAAGGTAATCCCACTCAACTGAGTCAAATGCCTTTGTGGCATCAAGAAAGACTGCTGCTAAAGGCAACTGAAGGTCAACTGACCGTAAAATGGGGAAGAGCGTGCGGAGATTTTCTGATGTTGCCCGGACAGGGATAAATCCAGCCTGGTCTGTGAGAACAAGTTTCTCCATGAGTAGGCTGAGATGATAGGTAAGGATTTTGGCAAGGATATTTGCATCCGTGTTGATTAAGGAGAGGGGGCGGTATGAATCGCAGCAGTCTGCGGCCTTACCGGGCTTAGGAGTGAGGAGATCAGGGCTACCCTCAGGGATGGAGATAGATATCCCAGCTCGTGTGCTTCACTGAAGACTTGCTTGAGAATGGGGAGCAGTTGATCGAAGTATGCTTTATAAAAGTCAATGGGGAGGTCAGCAGACCCGGGGGCTTTCCCAGACTTTATTTGAATAATTGCCTCGCGTATCTCATCATTTTCAAAGGGTGCGTCAAGAAACTCTCTCTGCAAATCTCCAAGCCAGCCAAGGGTTTTATGTTGTAGGTATGAGGTAAAGTCCGGGAGATTGTCCCTACGAGTGCTATATAAATCAGTATAGAATTCAGTAAAGGTATGCAGAATATCCAAGCTGTCTCTGTGGTGCACGCCGGCTGGGTCCCGAACTTCGAGGACATAATTGGAGAGCCGGGGTAGCCGGATATCTTGCGCTATGGCTCTGCCTGGGCGCTCACCCTCGCCATACCTGCGCACAGTGTAATACTTCCCCCTAAAGCGTGCCTCCTGGTTGGCCATTTGCTTGTATTCTGAGAGCTTTTCTCTGAATATAACCAGGCGCTGCCCAGTGGCATCGCGCCAGAGGTCACTCTCCAGTGTCTTCAGTTCGCTTTCAAGTGTGTGTAGGGTGCGACGGAGGTCTCATAGCACCCTGAAACTTTTAGGCATGTAGGAGCCCCAGATTGTAACTTTGTAGGCCTCCCAGACCGTAACCACCCGTGCGACAGAGTCTATGTTATTCTGGAAGAATTCAGTGATTTCTGTACCAAGCTCAGCCCGGAAAACAGTATCAAGTAAGGCTTCCGGCATCAGTCTCCAGAATCTGGTGGAAGAGATTGAATTGGGCGGAGTTACCATTATGAGCACTGGGGAATGATCAAAGTAAGTCCTAGCGAGGTGGACTGCCTTAGTGGCCCACTGGACCACCCCTCCGGAAACCACCCAGTGGTCCAGGCGAGCTCAGAATGCATGTGCTGCTGTGTAGTGGGTGCCTTCCCTGCCATCTGGATGCATATGCCACAATGTGTCTGTGAGCCCATGAGCTTAGAATATACCCGTCAACGTTTCCTGTGTTTAAGTGTAGTGCAAGGGTAGAGGATTAGACCTGTCCAAGGCAGGACGGAGTGCAGTATTAAAATTTTCCCCCCCAATAATATGAGTGAAGCCTATTTGAAGTATGCGTCCCCATAATGCTGTGTAAAGCCTGGACCATCAATGTTGGGCTTATAACAGCACACCAATGTGACTGATTGAGTACCCAGTGTGCCCATCATCATACAGCTCCGCCCAATAGAGTCTTGCTGTGTGCCTCCTAATATGAAAGGAGTATTCTTTTTTACAAGTATCACGGTACCTCTGGAGTAGGTAGAATACGAGGAGAATAATCACTTGGCGGCCCATTTGCTGGCAAATGTGGGAGTACGAGCTGGATCTAAGTGAGTCTCCTGTAACATTGCAATATAAATGTGGTGCCTATCAAGGTATGCAAGAACTTGTCTGCATTTCCGGGAATCTCGCAGACCTCGGGCATTCCAAGTGACGAGATTTATTTTGTAGTGCCTCAGTATGGGAAGACGTGGCAAATTAATATAGAATTTTGCAGTATTCTCTGTGAAAAGAGGGGAAAAGCGTGCCTCTGAATATGAATCCTAAGTCTACCTGTTGGAAAAAGAATGCAGTTAAACAACATTGCAAATGAGTCCCCACCTACCCCCTCACAACAGCCCCCCAAATGTGCCAGTATCGTTATCCCTACCCATTGTGACAATACAAAAAAGAGAAAGTCATACAATGAGTACTGAGGCAACACCCGCCTGGGAAACGCTGGTATGCAACAATAACCTCCCTACTCCCGTATGTACAGAGCCAATTCCCCGATGACGGGGGTGGGATGAAGGGAGGAGGTACTTGGCATAGTTCAGTTTGTGAACAAAAAAGGAGCATCAAGAGAAAGTGCCCCCTACCAAAAACAGATGACGAGTAGAAAGTTCATGTCACTTATCTGACAATGTTTTGCAATCCATGAAAAATCAAGCTTCTGTGATGTAGTAGGATGAGGTACCAAACAGGTACCAATGAGCGGAACCACTGATTTCCGTCAGCCGCTCGGGTCTCACCCAGACGCAGAGCATCTGGATCTGCAGGAAGACCGCGGGCGTCAGCAAAAGAGCAGGACAAGAATGTAGAACTTGGAAAGATGCAGTGCTGATATTCAATCAGAGCCTAGCGACTGGGATCGAGACAGACAGTCGTGGGATTCTCTGGATGGCGAGTTCTTTCTGACGGTAGGAAGGAAATGGTCTACTTGCTGCCCGTTGGTGAAGAAGTGTTGCTTGCCGCGATATGTGACTCGCAGCTGGACTGGATATAATAAGGAGCATTCGATTTGCATCTTGCGGAGTTTCTGCTTAGCAGGTAGAAACTTGTGTCTCGCCTTCTGGACAGCAACTGTGAAATTTGGCTATATGGAGAAATCTTTGCGTTCGAATTAAAGACTCTTGTTGTCTCTGGCCGGCTTCAGAGCGGTGTCGCGATCCATGTAGTTGAGGAGGCGAGCAACTATCGGGCTTGGGTTTCCTCCCGGGGGAAGTCGAGGGCCAAGGGAGCGATGCGCACGCTCCACAATCAGCTGAGTAGAAAACGCTTCTGCGCCAAAGGTGATACGCAACAGGTGCTCGACAAAGTCCTCCATGCGCCCATTTTTGGCGCTCTCAGGGATCCCAGTGACGTCGATGTTATTGCGCCGAAAAATCTTCGTTTTTAGCCGCAATTATGTTCAGTAGTTTGTCCATTTGCGCCATCCGTTATGTCACATGAGTTGTGGCATCCTCATTGTCAGAGATTAGTTTCTCTGCTACCTTGAGTTGTTTGCTGTGTTTCTCCACCTTTAACACTATGTAGTCCATGCAATTGCTCATGGAGTCCATTTTACTTGAAAGACCCGTAAGGCTGTGCTACATGGCCAAGAGGAGAGTTTTAACCTCATCAACTGGAGTTGGCGGAGGATGTGGCGTTTGTGCGTCCATGTACGTCTCTGGTTCCTTGGAAATGGAAAGTGTGGCAACCTTTTTCGTGTCGAATGGAAGCTTGGATTAGCAACCATCTAGCTTCCCCATGGTGACAGAAGCACAAGATGACAGGGAGTAGGTCTCAGTGAGGATCAGAGAATGATCCTTGTGCAGGAGTTGCCGCCAAGGTGAGCTCACTCAGAGGCCTCCACTTGCAGCAATTGCGTGGGAGGCAAGCGCCCAGGGTTATGTTCACATTGTGATGGAAGTTGCGGAGCACTCGTGACACCTGCGCCACAGAACTGGTCTCAGGCCCAAGCGTGCAGGAGTCCCGCGCGAGGCGGCAGTGTATCCGCGTTGTCGTCTAGCACATCAACAATGTGGAGGATGGGAGTACCACGAAGCAGGTTGGCGCATGGAGAGTCTGCAAAGCGGTGCAACACAGATGAAGCGGCTTTTAGGGTGCCCCAGGCATTTCGCCACTATGAATAGCGCTGTGTGTTCAGAGATCGAACTGCAGGGCCACACATGGTTCTGGATCTGTACTGCAGACCTGAAGCGAGGGAAGCCGCGTAAGACCAGTCTGGATGGACTGCATCTTACCTGTTCTTCGATGCCTGTTTTGCAGTGAAGAAGGCGTGTTGGATCCCTGTCTGACATTTGCATCGGACATGCCTACGGACTTGAATACCAGGCTGGAACCCTAGAGGTCTCATGCTCTGCAATTTCCCTAGCGTAATCCTATACTGATGGCTGCATTCCTCGAGAATCGGCAAGTGCCTTTTACTACACCTGGTTTGAGCATCAGCTCGTCCACTACCACTAGCACCACTAGCACCCAGGTGTCAACTACAGCACCAACTACCTCTGCACCAGCTATGGGCAGTTCTGAGTATCATCTGTGCTCCATCAATGTACTCTGTGAGGTGTTACAGGGACTGTCCTCTGCAGCGATGTTGCGTCTCCCAACCAGGACACCTAATCTATAATTGACTCATCGTGTGCTGGGAAAGAATTTGGATGTTTCCTTTTTAGTTTGAAACCTCAAGTAAATTTGGAACCCTTCCTAAAATTCACACTTTTGCTGAACTGTGGGATTGGTGGCAGACTGATTCCATGCACCCCCAAAGGGTATGTTAGCCTGTCTGTATCAGTAAGCTCACAGTGCCACTAGAATCTCCTCTTATTGGGGAGAGAATAGATCTTAGCAACCTCCAAACATGACAACCCTGATCCCTCAGGATCGTGGAAACAATGTACTACCTTTCCCTCAGTCACTTGTCCTCACTTAGTTTGTCTCAGAGAGATACACAGAATAAACAGGCTGGGCGTTTTCAATAAGAATTATTGAACAGTAGTCATTCTAGCGTAGAATAGATGTGCTGCAACAACCATTAGACAGTAGCAGAGATATATGATTAGAAGTACTATGACAGTAAAGGGATGGTACAGTTCCACCATCTTGCAGTAATCATGAATAAATACAATTCATAAAATACATGATAAAAAGTGTGTATTCCTACGATGCCTCCTTAACTAAATGTACCTAAATGTACCTAGCATCTATGTAGGTGTTATGCCAAGAATCCCTCCAGGGTCTAGTCAATCCCATTACCTGTGAATGAGAGAATATGGGACCCTACCCTGGTCTCAAGTTGGACACCCCACGAGGGATGGTAGACCACTGCGAGCTAGAGCTTCAGTATGCAGGAACCTCAGCATCTCTGGTCAGTGTGTCATCCGGGAATTCTTGGTCTCCTCTGTCCTGCTAAGCAAGATGTGATGTATATATACCCATAGGTCTCCCCAGGGGTCCTACCTTGCTGTGTTACTGTGTTGGCCTAAAGGATGACATTGGGTCTGAACTTTATACAGTGATATTATACAGGAGATGGTAGTCCTGCTGTGTTCCAAGAAACCTCATGCATAATGTATGAGATTCGAACTAGGGAAAAACCCACGTTCTGAATGCAGTGTTGTATCTAGGTAAAAGGTCGATCCCTAAGAACCGATATGTTTGTAATGTAGCGAAGAATATAGGTGAGAGGTTACAATGTTATCTGTGCCTATATAGGGTAACACAACAATTCCTCCGTGACCTAAACATCTCCCCAAAGGGGATAGAATTAATCTGATTCTTGGGGTGAGCTCTTCGGATGTAGCAGTGAATTGCAGGCAGTAGCTTTTCTGTACATCCTACTGTTTGTCTTTCCGTAGTCATATACAATTTGATGTCTTACAAGACAATCCGCTCCTGACTCTGTACCATAGTAAAGAACATATTGTATGCATTGTTGTTCATATGCTCCAAAAATTCCTTCAAATCCTCCTGACTGCCAATCCAAATTAGAAGGCAAACATCAATATATTGCCCATAATAGAGTCTAAAGTAAAGCCATCTGGCTCCTGAGGGGCCCCAGACATACGCTGCCTCAAACTAGCCCATGAACAGGCAGGCAAAAGACGGCGCAAATCTGAAACTCAGTTCCGCATGTCTGTTGGTATCGTTGGCCAATAAACAGAAAGGCATTATGTTCCAATATCAACTGTATATATGCAATAGACAATATCCCAACTGGTATTTTTTATAGACAATTAAACAGGTTATCTATACAGCATTGCCCCCCAAGACACCCCACAGATCCTTGAATCGTGGGTTCTTTTCCAGCTGCCAGACGGTAAGCCTTTTTACAACACCCCCTCCACTCACTCTCGATGGGCCCACTCCCCTGCATGTCCCTCATTCTCTCCCCCTTCTTCCCCATACAGCACTGCTTCCAGCCCCACAGTCCTGATGATGATCCTAATTACCATGGATCGAAACGCCGTCGACTCCCCAGCGTGAATTTAGGCGCCCTCTACTCAGTGGCTCTTAGAAAACGAAAATTTTGAATTGAATTGTTTTACGCACTGTATATAATTCTTCACATTACACTTTGCGCCGTCCACGCTGTCTTCACTGTCACTTGTGTCGCCGTAGTGCCACTCACCTTTGCACTCGTGCACCTAGTACAATTTTTGGGTTGTTACTTGTTATTGATTAATTGCAGTGCTGATACCAACTGTAATTGTGTTTGTCCTATAATTTTTTTTTGATATGCTGACATAAATTATGCCTTGAGCACATGTGATAATCAAACTGAGTCTCCTTGCTCCCTTTTTGGATAATGCTGTATAGATATCCTGTTTAATTGTCTATACATAATACCAGTTGGGATATTGTCTATTGCATATATCTTTTCAGCCCAATCCCAACAAGGTTGATGGTTTTTCACTCCTGTTTCCTTCACCCAATATCAACTGTGACATATCAATTAACATTTCAGAGTGTTCCATATGTTCAACTGGTCGCTTGTACAGAAAATACCTTAATGCAGATAGACCGCGTTGGTGAGAAATGTTTGTGTATAACGATTCCAGGTCCATGGCCACAGATATCATATTTGAGTCCCAAGTCAAGTCGTTCAAGATGTTCAATAAATGCTTAGTGTCCCTTATGTATGAAGGAAGTTTAACTACAAATGTGTGTAGGAAAAGATCTACAAATTTGGATAGTCTCTCCGTGGGTCCACCAATCCCCGAAATAATAGGTCTTCCCAGGGGCGAAACCAAACTCTTATGGATCTTGGGAAGTGCATACCTGCAAGGAAATCTTGGTTTTTCCACTAATAAGTACAGGTATTCATCCTCATTCAATAGTAATTTTGTCTATATGTGCAATTTATGGCTGACTGATATTTGTCCTGTAGAATATGTTGTGTTCGAGGCAGTACACCTGAGTTGGCATTCATTTCGAAACCATTTATTGGTTCACTGGAAAAACTTACATTATATGTCTTAGGTTTTATCTGTTAATTATGAAAAGTTCTTACAAAGTCAGTAAGCTTTGAATTATTTTTAGTTAAATGCACAGACCAAAACCTATAGGCCTGTAATATCACACTCTGTTAAAGACTTTAGACAGATTTGTTGCTACATTAAATTTCACAGATTATCATAATAAGCAAGTGTTATTGTATTGGTTACCCCTCTGAAAAACCTTGGGAGTAGAAAATGTGAACTTAAAAACAATCTTGGTAATCCCTTTTAGGAGGGGTTGCATACTGTTTTGCCCAGTGCTGACTACTGTTGCACCTGGCGCTAAGGTTGAGAGGTTGTCATTTGAGCGGCAGGTTCAGGCGAGATAAGAACAGATTGCAGCATTCTTTGTGTGCTTGGCATTTTCAGGGGAAGATAGCAACAGCTTAATGGGTAATGCCCGTGATGGAGATATCTGTGATTTTTCAAGTGCCAGATTTAATGTGTGATTAAGTAGCAGATGGGATTAATGTTTCTGTTGCAAAGCGCAGTGTGTATCGTTCAGATCACAGATGTGATTTCATGTGGATAGCTCAGTGATTTTATCACAGAGAACCTTTGATTACTTGGAGTTCGGAAGTTGTAATCGTAACATAGCACAGAGAGCTATGTACTGGCTTCAAGGAGCTGTATGGAAGCTGCAAGGCAAAGTCTTAGAACCTCATTGTTTTCCTCAATCATTCATTGTTCTAAGGTTGCTAAATAAAGGTTCGCTTGTGTAATAATACATGTTTATTGGTATAGAAACCATCAATCATTGTGTTACGTTTCAAATCCTGAGTGTATGTGGTGGATTTACTAACACTTATTGCCTGGCTTGTGTCACAAAGGTGGTGCTGACATAGTGCAAAGTTTTATTTTGAAATTTATTTTCCAGAGCAAATCATGAATTGCCTTGCATCAAGAAGGCATACATCACAAATACAAAGTGGTAAAGGGCCCGGTTCTCAAAGGTATAATGAGACTAAAGTCTAACTTTGTGACTTTTTGTATTCACAAAGGGCATTTACTACTCGTAAAGGGTACTCTTCCAGTATAAAACATATTCTTGATATCACACACACATACACACACACACCCACACACACACACACACACACACACACACACACCACACACACGCAAACACACACACACACACACACTCTAGCACTAATGTGCAAGATTGTGTGTAGTGAGCAAGGGAGCCTAAGGTACACCTGCACTAGAGAAAAAAAGCAAGTGTCATATTTCTTAATTTTGATTTATATAGCGCCAAATCACCGACAGGTTTCTTAGCGCTTGCTTTGGGAACCCGTCCTGGCTTTCCCTGCGAGATAACCCCTACTGGGCATCCCCAAGGTGAAGACCAGGCATCCCATCGCGGTGGGCCGTAGTGGAGATTAAGCTAGCTATTGCCCAGAGTTGCAGAATGTGAACCCATGATTCGACTAGGCAGCGAGGCGAGAATTATTGAGTCCGTGGACATTTTTGAGCTCAAGACCCGCCGAGGCGGGGAATTGAACCCTGGTCCCGGGCTAGATCTCTGCATCAGGGTCTGCCTCCTCTAACCAGTGAGCCACACTTCTCCAGTAGATATGGTGCTGTTATGGTCTATAGTTTTCATGAAATGTAGTGCAGCGACTTTGGTTACTGAGCTGCATGAAACCTTAGTTTCTCCAGATCAAGCAAGCTTAACATATAAGGCCTGCCAGTATGGGTAGCATATGACCACTACTCCTTGTAGCTCTTATTATCTTAAGGGACACTTCCTATATATTAAATTACACACTTGTATGATTCATTGTCTCTGTATAATAAGTTTGTGATGTAAAGCACTCTGACACCCTACATTGGGATAAGTAGAGCTATAAAATAATTTTGGGAGAGGCACTGAGGAGAGATGAGGGTCACCATTGGAAGGCCCTCGTGAGCGAATCTGGGAAGGAGGTCATAGAGAGGAGGAGTGCCACCAACAATGATAATGATTGGTTTACTGGTCAATATTGTGTTAGATGCCCTAAGCCTCATCTCTTTATTATGAAAAGCTTAGACATATTGGATCTGTGCAACAGTGATACACTGTACACAGTACTATTCCAAGATGGGTGCCGCATATGATGCTTACTGAGTGGTCATCTTTGATTGGTATTATGCATAGAGTATCATTGCTCACTGCCATAAGCTGTCCAATATAGTGCTTCTAAACGTGGCTGTCATATTAGAACTTGAATACAATGGTACATTGTGGACAATACCATTGGACGCCACCTGCAGATGTATTTAATTTTATAACAGCATATGCCCACCATGTTTAAGCAGCAGCGTGTTCACTTTTTTGTACTTGTATTCTTTACTTTATCTTGCATATACTTGTTGAGTGAGTAAGTACAAGAATGAGCCAGTGGGCGGATGAATGGATGCATGAGTGCAAGAATGACTGGCAGAGTGCATGTATGATGATTAGTTATTGAGTGGGCAGTTTCTGTTATAAGTCTGAACTATTGGTATTGCCAATGCTTGTTCTAATTTGTCCCTCGTTGTTGTCTTTCTCCATCCAGCCACTTGTTATTGTTCTTATTTAACCATGTTACAACTTCTTGTTGATCTACTAACCAGACATGAATTGACCATTATACGCATTTGTTCATATTTCGAACCAACTAACTGGCTGCTCACCCTTTCGTTTCTTTTCTTTTGTGGTCACCTTAATCACTTGTTGTTATTTTCTGCATGTACTACATAGACATATATTGTATTCTCAGACCTTTCACATAAGGAATGGACAGATGAGGTATGCTTCCAGTAGATCTAGAAGTTCGCTGTACTTTGTCTTATTACTTGTGGGAGAGAGGTGGACAACAACAGCTGCAATGCTTCGGGCGGAAGAGTCAAACAGGGCAGTTAGTTTGTAGAGTCTCCTTTCAAAGAATGACACCCTGAGCAGTGAAATAGGATGGCTTAAGCTCCTGAACAGCCTGTGGATATTCTACACTAAACAGAAAAAGAAGACCTGCTTGGGGCCATGTTTAAGTGGGTGGAGGCTCTTCTCCAGGATTTTTTTTTTATAATGACAAATTGTTAATTTTGTAAGACATTGGGCCACAAAAACTGACAGAAATGTGATGGGTTTATAATTGTATTGTGACACAGAGCTTGCCAAAATGAGTCGCAATAGCAACTTTTTTTTAAAATACCATCTGTAACCATCAATGAAACCCCGTCACAATCTTTTTTATGGATGGAAAATGGATCGAGATATGAGTGATTGCTAGGAAAAATGTTTTGCATGTGTGACTTGTTTCCATGATTCACTCAATATGCTGACTTTGCAAGTTCCATAATATTTGTATAGGCAAATTCACCGGCAAGCTCCAGCATTCCAGCATCCAAATTAAGTTTTTTTATTTCTGAGGAGGCTTGGATCCTGTATCAGAGCTGTCAGGGGTGAATGCAGCTTGAATATAAGATGCTTGACAGTTTTTCAGTATACCTACATCCAACTGCCAAGTTTTACTGCATTTTCACTGGCTACTTTTAATGTATTCAAGGTTTCACCCTTAGACCATGACAAGCAGCCAGACCAACAGTAACAGGCATGTGAATTTAAAACCACCTGTAGTTCCGGCCTCCCTCCACAGCAGATGTCTCAATTCCAAGGTGCAAAATGTACACTAAACAAGAAATAAACAAGGAGAAAACACTTGTGAAATTTTCCACTATGTTAGTTAACATTTTGAAAATGTCCCTATATCTCAATTAACATATGTTGTAAGGTTCTGTATTTCTTTAAGAGCCAGATGGCCCCTATTACCTATTTTCCAAAGTGCCACAGCTACTGCTTTGTATTTTTCATTAATTCGTTTTGCGAACTTTTAATAATGTACATGGTCTGCCAATTCGATCATGCCCAGTAAGCCCACTTTCACATTCAGTAATTACATATATAGCACTCTATTGCAGCTTTTCATAAGTATCAATCAAGCACATTTTGCTGTTTTCCATAAAGCTCCTAGTAAACACAGTTCATGAACTTTTAAATGCTCTTGTTAGCATAATACATGCTGTTTACTTGACTCTGGCTAGTATGGTAATAAGTTCATTGGGTTAAAGGATTATACTGTGGTTAGCCTGTTTGTAGTGTTGATGGTGTCACATATGGCTTTGGATCCCATTGCTCAATCTTCTGCTGAATGAGAAGCCATCAGCATCGACAGAAGATGTACAGCTAAGCAGGTGAAATGCCAGAAGAAGGAACAGCAGAGGACTTGGGGCATTCTGCCTTTGCTTCACCCCAACCCTTTCCCAGATGCTCTGCTCATCAGCAGTCACATGATGCCATCTGCTCTTGACTCCAGTGGGGACTTCTTAAGAAAACCTGCAGCTCTCTTCAGAGAGCAACCCACTATTAAAGAGGAACTAGCCTTAATGTAGCAGACTTTATTATAAAGTATAAGTATCTTCAGAGAACGACCACTTTATTAAAGAGGATCTGTCCATAATGCTGCAGACTTTAGCAATAAGTATCAATATCTTCATAGCATAACCCATCATTAAAGAGAATCTAGCCTAATGCCGTAGACTTTACGAATACGTATTAGTATCTTCAGAGAATAACTCCCCATTGAAGAGGATCTAACCATAATGCTACAGACTTTATAAATAAGTATCAGTAACTTCAGAGAACAACCCACCATTAAAGAGGATCTAGCCTTAATGATCCAGAATTTAGGAGTAAGTATCAGTATCTTCAGAGAACAACCCACCATTAAAGCGGATCTATCCTTAATGCCGCAAACTTTAGGAATTAGTGTCAGTATCTTCAGTGAACATCCCACCCCCACCATTAGATAGGATCTAGCCTTAATTCCGCAGACTTTAGCAATAACTATCAGTATCTTCAGAAAACAACCCACCATTAAAGAGGATCCAGCTTTAATAACACAGACCTTAGCAATAAGTATCAATATCAGTATCTTCAGAGAGCAACCCACCATTAAAGAGGATCTAACCTTAAATCCACAGACTTTAGGAATTAGTGTCAGTATCAGCATCTTCAGCGAACATCCCACCATTCAAGAGGATCTAACCTTAATGCTGCAGACTTTAGGAACAAGTATCAGTATCTTCAGAGCACAATCCACCATTAAAGAGGCTCTAGCCTTAATGCTGCACACTTTATGAATAAGTATCAGTATCTTCAGAGCACAACCCACCATTAAAGAGGATCTAGCCTTGATGCCTCAGACTTTAGGAATAAGTATCAGTATCTTCAGAGCACAACCCACCATTAAAGAGGATCTAGCCTTAATGATCCAGAATTTAGGAGTAAGTATCAGTATCTTCAGAGAACAACCCACCATTAAAGCGGATCTATCCTTAATGCTGCAGACTTTAGGAACAAGTATCAGTATCTTCAGAGCACAATCCACCATTAAAGAGGCTCTAGCCTTAATGCCTCAGACTTTAGGAATAAGTATCAGTATCTTCAGAGCACAACCCACCATTAAAGAGGATCTAGCCTTAATGATCCAGAATTTAGGAGTAAGTATCAGTATCTTCAGAGAACAACCCACCATTAAAGCGGATCTATCCTTAATGCCGCAAACTTTAGGAATTAGTGTCAGTATCTTCAGTGAACATCCCACCCCCACCATTAGATAGGATCTAGCCTTAATTCCGCAGACTTTAGCAATAACTATCAGTATCTTCAGAAAACAACCCACCATTAAAGAGGATCCAGCTTTAATAACACAGACCTTAGCAATAAGTATCAATATCAGTATCTTCAGAGAGCAACCCACCATTAAAGAGGATCTAACCTTAAATCCACAGACTTTAGGAATTAGTGTCAGTATCAGCATCTTCAGCGAACATCCCACCATTCAAGAGGATCTAACCTTAATGCTGCAGACTTTAGGAACAAGTATCAGTATCTTCAGAGCACAATCCACCATTAAAGAGGCTCTAGCCTTAATGCTGCAGACTTTAGGAATAAGTATCAGTATCTTCAGAGCACAACCCACCATTAAAGAGGATCCAGCCTTGATGCCTCAGACTTTAGGAATAAGTATCAGTATCTTCAGAGCACAATCCACCATTAAAGAGGCTCTAGCCTTAATGCTACACACTTTATGAATAAGTATCAGTATTTAAAGAGAACAAACAACCATTAAGTAGGATCCAGCCTTAATGCCGCAAACTTTAGCAATAAGTATCAGTATCTTCAGAGCACAACCCACCATTAAAGAGGATCTAGCCTTGATGCCTCAAACTTTAGGAATAAGTATCAGTATCTTCAGAAAACAACCCACCATTAAAGAGAGTCTAGCTTTAATGCCGCAGACTTTAGGAATTAGTGTCAGTATCTTTAGAGAACACCCCACCATTGAAGAGGATCTAGGCTTAAAGCCTTCTCACACTCACCTTCTAAAGACATGAAAGGCTTAAATTGTGAAATAATGACAAAAAATATAGGTTTGGAGCATATGATGGTCAAGGTCCCATGAGCAACATGTTACTTGCGAGCTAAACATTGGGTACCACTGTGTTACCTCTTTGCGTGCGTCACCTCAGGCTTACATTGTAGCTGCAAAGGTACAACAAATTGGGGTGGGAATAAGCCACGAGCAGCAATGAGCATGACATGGGGGATCACACATCCGATGGGGTCGGGAAAGCAAACGCAAAGTGGGGCAAATCAGAAGAGGTGGGTTCAGGAAAGAACAGAAGGCCGCTGGAGGTAGCACAGGAGTCACAAGGCAACATTGGAGAGGAATGGGTAAATGTACATCACTAGGAAGCGGGGAGTCAGCTGGGTAGTAAGTATCAGAAGAAAGTATCAAAAGAAAACCATGCACAGAAAAAAGGGATGGAGCAAGGAAGATGCACAGCTGGATTAGTGAGGGCAAAGTGTTAGAGAGGAAGAAAGTTGGCAATGGGGTGGAAAACCGAGTTGCAAGGAAGAGTCCTATTACAAACTTTCTATGGAGTTGCAAGGGGAAAAGGAGAATGCTAGTTAGACTTCTTTAACGTACATATTAGCAAGCCCTTTGACCCCGGTAAAAACATTGGCAATACCTTCCGGTTTAAATGACAGCAAGAACTCACATGCTTGAATGTTCCTTCTAACCACGCCCCGTTCCCCGGCAAAATATTCATAAGATCCCCTAATAAAAACAGCATATATAATTTGTGGTGTAAATTGAGGCCCGTCCCCTTAGTTCATATGATTTTTTTTATTTCTTGTACGAATAATGGATGGAGCTTCAGGTGTAAATGTTAGCAGAAATTCAGAAAATAGCTCAGTAGAACAGAATGCAGAAGAAATGTTGAAAAGCACTCAGGAATAAATGATTGTGACCATCCTTGGCATAAATGACGACATGATCACCTGCCATAAGAGATGACAAGACTTCCTGACAGAAGTGATGGTAGGACACCAAAGATTGTCTGGAAAGCTAAAAAAAAGTTATAGAAATTGTGCCCAGGGTATTTACAGTACTTTAGAAGGGCTTTCTCGTACAAGACTCTTAACAGGCTCACAAATATTTGACCACATCTCTCAGCAACTGAAGGCACTGAACTGGCTCCATTATGAGGCCAAAGTCCAGCCCAAACTGGCCTGTATCACACACAAATTACTACACACGAATTCCCCTACATATCTTGCCAAGAAACTCTTAGTATCTGGGGAGTCAGAAACTCCCGGTCCGCCAGAGACCTTGTGCCCCAACCTTCCCGCTTCCATAAGGATAAAACCTATAACGTGCCGTCTCTGGGGCTGCACCTAGAACATGGAACTCGCTGCCGTCCTCCATCAGAAGAGTCCCTTCTCTGTCAACCTTTAAAAAGGCAGCTAAAACATTCCTAATGAGCAAATTCCTCCCATAATTCTCTTTTACCGCACACTCTTCTCTGCGGAATTGCTCTGGTTATCCTGAAAAATCTCTTGTCTGCTTGGGTGCTCCTATTCTTTGTACTGATTTTTTATTCCCTCTTATGTAATTATGGACTCTCTCTGCATTTTGCTGACGTGCCACCCCTCATATGTAATTGCTGGTTTTCACTGCATTTGGCTGACTTGTCGCCCCTCTGATTATTGTATATACCCTGGTTCTGTCCGAATTTAGCCACTTCCCTCTATCCCTAGCCTGTTGTTTCTTCATGTGTCAAAACTGTATACAATGTGTTATCCATGTAAAGCGCTCTGATACCCAATCGGGTCACGTTCGCACTCTATAAAACCTTAAATAAATAAAATAGCAATGAAAACGTAGGTTCTGAAACATGTAGCATACATGTAATAAGCAAATTAATATGTGTATACTTTTAGTGTAAGGTTGAGTACTAGGGCATTTAAATCCACTGTTTTTAAGGGGTGCGTTTCCACTAATGGGCATTTTTAGGCACAGAAAACTATTTTTACTCTTTGGAAAACGACTTCCATGTTTGTAGAGTGGCACAGAGACGAGTTATTTTCTTTGCTATGTACAATTGCCTCTAAAAAGCGTCAAAAGTGATATTGTGAGTTACAATCGATGTGTTTGCGCCATAGGGAGGCCCTAGGAGAAGATCCCAATGCGAAGGAAGAAGTGAAAGAAGCCCCGAGAAGGAGTCACAAGCAGATAGAAGACAGCCAACAGGTGAGGCCACAGCTGGGCTGAGAATAGGAGAAAAGGGGTTGAATACAATGGACCTGGCATCATAGAAGCAGCCCGCGTGTGGCGAGGGTCTTGTAGTGCTTCTGTGAGGCCTTCTCTTGAGGTAATCGGGCAACAAGTGGTTATGGGCAAGTATCGTGAGTGAATGCTGTCAATTACCATTGGTGTCCCAATGCCACTGATACTCCAGGTTGTATCACCAAGTAACTCCAGATGTCAACGTGACAGGAGCAAAGTGTTCATTAAGGCTTTCCGTAGGAATTAGTAGGGATTAGAAACTTGGATACAGAGACTCTCATACAGCAGGAGACAATAAGTAACTTACAGTATATTCAAAGTAAAGCCAACGCTAGTACTTCAAAGAAGAAAGGGAATTGTAATAAAAGATGAAGTGGGCAGTTAAAACTATGATAAAGGAAGAGCTAGCCACAAAAAGGAAGCATCGACAACCAACATCTTCATGCCCTTCACTTTCTTTGGAAACAATTCTTCTCAAGACTGACTGTTATTTACTATGTTCCCTGATTGTGTTTTACCATTTGTTTTCTCTCCTCTCTGCCCCTCGCTCCTACTCAGAGCATAATAATTCTCCCTACTGTACTTAAAAATCCAAATTCAAATAGTTATCTTTCCATGAAAATACTTTGCATTGTGTGAGGATTTTGAAAGGTTCACAATAATTCAGTGTTAGAGAGTCATGCTCATAAGATAAAGGGGTAAGATTTACTAAACACTGGTTGAATTTTGTGGCCAGTATTGTTGTGACCTGTTTGGTATTGTGCTTACCGGCCTATGTGCTCATAGGTCTGTGTGCAACATGCTGAATCGAAGTGACATGCAATTCGCCCTACTTCATATATAATGATGAGGTAGGCCCCAAATTGTGACTCTCTATGATTTGGTACCATCACAGAGATGGGAGGCCCTCTGGGGTCAGCAGACACAATGTCTGTGATCCCTTATAAAACAAGCATTGAAAATGCAATAGGTCTTGCCTTTCATTTAGGTTAAAGCCATTTGCTTTGCTAATGGTATTGTATAGCAAAGCAAATGGCTTTAACTTAATAAATGGCGAGACCTATTGCATTTTTAAACGTTCATAACATCCTGGCACCATATATCAGAACAATCATAAATTGATCTGTAACTGAGGGAGTGATTCTGTAGCCCAAAATGGTGGCGGGTAACGCCGGCATCCAAGAAGCCATATCCGGCTGGAGATAAGAGGCTGGGTGATATGGTGGTTCTGCATCTGAAAGGAACATGGAGGTTGTGTTCATACCAGCACCACAAAGTATTGATCAGCTTTACATTCTGGAAACTTTTAAAAAAACTGTCTGTGCCCATTAGAGGAAACTCGGCTGCATTTAGCAAACACTTTCCCATTTGGAAAGGAGATCAGAAAGTGCTCCTCTGGAACACTGCCTGCGGCCAAATGCGACAGCTGTCATGATTCGTAAAGGGGAAGACCCATGACCCACGAGACAGTTCCTACTTTGAGAATCAGATGCCACCCACTGCGACGTCTCTGTAACTTACCAAAGGTTTATGACCACAGTTGAGTTACAAACCATTGATACGTTCCTCCCTGAATCACAGATGGTAGGGTGGCATCCATTTTCATGTCCTCTCCTAGTTGCAGTTATGGCTACGTTGCAAAACCCCTTTTACAAGACTCTTCCTACTAGTAAAAGAGCTTTTGTAAATAGTATTTGTGGACCCAAACCTGTGATTTGAAGAATCTCAGGCTATGCAACCATGAAGTACCGATGTTCATCATCAGGCCTCTAATTGTATCTGGAGAATGATGGTAACACCATGTCGAAGCCAAGCATGGCAAAAAAACTCCTTCCATGGAATGTCATTCCTTCTCTAGCAGGCACCATCACAGTTGTATTCCCACCACTTTTGCAAAGGAGCTGTTAAGAGGAAAATGTGGGCATTCTAATCAGCCAAACCTGACAGGGAGAACCTAGGCTGGCTGCTTGCGTGGAAGTAGGTTGGGTGAGGTTCACATTTCCTAAAACATTACCGCAGTCTCTTTCTCAAAGGGTTCATTGCCTCTGGGTCACAGTAAAAAAGATGGTCCTTCAACCCCTCAAATTATCTCCACCAATCTTATAGCGATCATTGAGGGGTGGAGGAGGACATGTCTTAGACAAATGTAGGGTTACAAAAAAAGACCTTCGGTCGAACTGGACAGGTGATTGAGGTTTTCCGTGCATGTAAACAGACCCATTGGGACGCGATATGTCCTGGTTGCTTTGAAATACGAACAGTTAATGTAGGGTTACAGCTATGATGTTTCTTATTTTTCCTTGCCCTCACTTCTCCTCGCCCTCTTCAGTATCCCTTTTCTCCTTTCCCTCTACTCCTTTCCTTCCTACCCTCTATTTTTCGCACATTCTCACTGCTACCTTCTTGCCTTCCCTCATAACTGTCCTCCTTGTACATCCCCTTCCCTCTCGCCCAAGCCCTTGCTCTTCCATGACATCTCCATCTTCAGTTCTCTCTCTGTTTTTCCTCCTCTGTCTTTGCACTATTCCCGCATCCTGCTGTGTCCGGTGGGGTGCTGGAGGCAAGAGCTGTACAGCTTCACAGGTGGGGACAAGCGCGCCCATGTGTCGGTGTGTACAGTAGGTATGTATTACTGTTTGTGTTGGGAGGTGGCCAATTAAACACAAGAGATAAATCACCTGGTGAGATAAAGGAGGGATGCCAAGGGTGATGGAAGGAAGGGAGACAGAGAAAAGGAAGAGAGGGATGGAAGAGAGAGTGGGAGAAAGAGGGGGCAAGCGGCAAGAGAGGGATGGAGGAGATGAGACAGCAAGAGAACGTGGGCTGAGTGGGAACAGGGAGGGGAGGTGTGGAGGAGCAGGGCGAGAAGGGGCGATCGCGGAGACAGCAGAGGAGAGAGAGGGAACAGAAGGGGGGGGGGAGAGGGAGAGAGAGGAGGCAAGAAGAAAGACTGAGAGGAAGAGGGAACATATATAGAGATAGGAGGCAAGAAGAGGGAGAGGGGACAAACAGAGAGAGAGAGAGGAGGCAAGAAGAACGACAGAGGGGGAGGGAAAAATAGAGAGAAAGAGAGAGAGAGGGAGAGAGGAGGCAAAAAAGAGAGATAGGGAACATACTGAGAGAGAGAGAGAGGGCAACAAAGAGGGAGAGGGAACATACAGAGAGAGGAGGGAAGAAGAAAGACTGAGAGGGAGAGGGAACATACAGAGAGGGGTGCAAGGCAGAGAGTGGGGACGGAAGGGAAAGAAGAACAGCCAAGTCGGAAAGTGAAAGGCCAGGACGTCTAAAAACGCTGCGGGGCTGGGGGGGGGGGGGGGGGGGGGGGGGGGGGGGGGGGGGGGGTGGTTGGCAGGGAGGGGGAGGAAAGAACAGCTGTGAGAGAGCAGGGCGGGGTGAAGCAAGAGAGGGGAGAGAGATAAAGAAAACAAGCATTGGCATAGCCAATAGGTCTCTGTTTAGGGACCTTATAAGTATTTAGTTATGCAACACAATATCCTCGGCTGCAACAACATCAACTGTTGCATGGCTAAACACTTATAAGGTCCCAAAGGTGAGACCTATTGGCTATGCCAATGCTTGTATATTATAGATTCTCTTTCCAACATTTGCATATCCAAGTAGACGTTTCTGGTTTATTGCTGGCATCCTGCCTTGCTAATTAAACTATTGGCATTTATTTGGAATTCTAAAGTCTAGCTTTGAAAAAAATTGCATGTCTGCTCAAAGTTTATAGCATCCTGCCTGCTTCTTCCCTTCTCCACGCTATCCTGTCTTCACCCACCCTTGTCCTAATCCTCACTAAGGATAAATGTACAGAATGTAATTTAAAAGTGAAGAGAGAAAGAGATCCATCTATCTATCTATCTGTGTGTGTGTGTGAGCAGCAACTTGTGACACACATAGGCGTATAAATCAATGAAAAGCAGCCAACCAATTGAAACGTTAACTCTTTTCAGTGCGAATGGTTTCTTTAGATATGTTAAAATAATTCTGCCATTCATCTTCTGCGATCTTCGGTTTTTCCGAACTTGGCAGCTTGTAATAAGAAGTTGAAAAAAGATGGCGAAGAGGGGCTTTCGGCGGCATTTGCATTTTATGGCACCTATTTCTATGCCATACTGAGCTATTCTACATAGAGATGAGACGGTCTTTGAGGCACCCCTGCTGTACTTGCATTTGGTAAAACTGCCTTAATGATGTGTTGAGAGGCACCCCCTGTCATTGTTGAAGCCGCCGTGTGGGGGCCTGCGAAGTGTATGGCGGTGGGGGATCAGCGTACACAATTTATCGTGTCTAAAGCCATCCTTTCCTGAGACACAGCCCGGAGACAGAGGATGTTTATTTCAAGGAAGTCTCCGGCCTTCGCGTCTGGGCAGCATTTGGTAAACCAAAGTGCAAATGTTATGAAGCATTTACATATTCAGAAGCATTTAATCCATTGTGCAAGCCTCTCATTGCACGCCGGCGGAATATTGTCTACTGTGTGTATTTTTGGCATCAACATATGCAGGGAGGATGATCCTCGATATCGAAGCCACAAATGAGCGATGTGAAGAAATTGCCACCTTCTTCACCAATAAAGTCTCTAAAATTGATCAATCCTTCATACAAACCTCAAACACTCCTTCCCTCATAACCTGCCCCCTTCTACTTCCCTTGACCACGCAGAAAGAGCTCTGTATAAGGACAAAAAGACTGTCCTCCAGCTTAAAAACGATGCGCACTTGTCCGACTTTGAGTGGAATGGTGGAAAACAAGGTCTTCAAGATAATTTCAAATTTAAAACCTTCCTCCCGCACCATGGACCCCCTCCCTTCCACAATCATAAAAGAACTCAACCACACCATCTCCCCTTTCTAGACAAAAATCATCAACACCTCTCTCACCTCAGGCTGTGTCCCAGACTCCCTTCAACTAGGACAAATCACGCCCATGCTCAAGAAACCTGGGGCCGACCCTAATGATTTGAACAACCTCAGACCTATCTCAAACCTCCCATTCCTTGCAAAAACATTGGAGTCATGTGTTCTCCACCAACTCAATAATCACATTGATGAGTTCAACCTCCTCGACACCTTTCAATCGGGATTCAGGAAAGGCTGTAGCACTGAAACAGCCATACTCAACGTCTCGGATGACATTCGCAAAGCCTGAGATGATGGTGATGCCTGCCTACTCATCCTTATTGACCTATCTGCGGCATTCAACACAGTTAATCATCCAGCTCTTCTTGAGACCTTGTCAAAGCGCTCCAGCATAAATGGTACTGTACTAAAATGGTTCACCTCTTTCCTTCAGCCAGCATCGCTCGCAAAAAATTAAAATCAACTCCTGTCTCTCAAAGCCAACAAAAGTCACACTTGGGGTACCACAAGGCTCGATCCTCTCCCCGTCTCTCTTCAATCTCTTCATGGAGCCCCTCACAATCATCTTAAAAAAAGCTGAAGTGAGTTACCACCTTTACGCGGATTACACCTAAATCTATTTCAAAATCAAGTCCCCCGGTGACATTCAACACCTCAATACCACTCTAACCGAGATACAAACTTGGTTCAATGTCAATCACTTAAAGCTCAACCCAGATAAAACGGAATTGATCCTATTCTCTCCAAAAAGCAACCATCGTCCCATCCAAGAGTGGCTCAAGAATCTGGTTGCACTAAACTGCCCCCTCGTTTTATCCGACTCAGTTAAGTCTCTAGGCATCACCCTTGACAAGAACCTATCAATGGAGGCCCACATCAAAAACTCTGCAAAAAGTGCTCTTTTCTCTCTAAAACACCTCAAGAAATTGAAACCTTTTCTTCCCCATGATGACCTCAAGACAGTCGTTCAATCCCTGGTTCTCTCTAAAATCAACTACGGGAACGCCATCCTTACAGGGACTCCTAAAGCTCACCTAGCCCCTCTAAGGGCAGTGCTGAACATGGCCGCTCAACTTGTCTCTGGAGTAAAAAGATTTGAACATATCAATCTAGCTTTCAACTCCCCCAAATAGCTTCCCATGGAAGGGAAATGTATTTACAAGATGGCCTGCATAACACCCAAAACCCTCAACTCTCCGGCCCCCAACTACCTGAACAACCAACTGGTAAGAGCAGGCCAAGCCAGAACACTGAGAAGCTCCAACTCACTCCTTCTCATTCTGCCAAAAATGAAAAAGAAAACCACCAAATAGCGATCGTTTTCTGGCAACACTCACAGGATATGGAACGCTCTCCCGGGAGTCCTCAGATGTAACCCCTCCTTCTCCTGTTTCAAAAGGGACCTCAAACTCCATCTCCTTAACAAATACTTTCCTGAACAACGTCAATCTAACCTAGACCTCAATACTCCGGGTTGACTCCCATTCAAGAATTGTTGGTGAACGGACTATGCTAATCACCTTGTTTTTCTTTTTTTCTCTCCCCCTCCGCTGCACAGTTATTTACTGTTCATGCTGTATTATCCGTGGTTTGCTTACTTACTGTCAGCCTTCTAGGTAATGTAAGGCCCTTCTGTTTTTCACAATGTTTATGTGAAGCGCTCGGATACCTACGGGTCTAGCTAGCGCTATACAAAACTTTTAAAATAAATAAATAAAAGGGTGCAGTGTGGGACCCATGGTGAATGTGGTTGTTAAGTAATGTTTCGGCTGAGATAACATTGTAAAGACTGAAGCATGGATAGTTCAAAACATGCGCAATAACAAAATGTGAACAATGCGCATATAGTAGTTGCTGCAACAAAATCTACAAAACTGGTCTCTACTCTACAAGAAGAGACCGCTCTGAGATCTGTCTCCCCATTCCACATTTGTGGCTGCTGCTATAAGTGGCATCTACAGACGCGAGTCGCACAGGAGAAAAGAAAGGCGCGTGGTCGCCACTAAGAAAGTTAAAGCGCTTCATGGCGTGGGGCCCAAAAGAACAAGCGTTCCTATTCAGCTGGAGATCTTTTGCTAGCGTGCAGTCACTGGGGTGGACTTCACTATTTTTTAATAAGCTACTCACTTGCAAACTCTTGGTGTGAAGGTCCTTATTACATTTTGTACACATTTCCCAAGTTGCTGTCTCAAACTGCCTTGAGATGCCCCTGCTTTTCATAAATACCGTTTACAATAGCAGCTCCATCAAAATCGTTCGGCACATCCTAAAGCACTATGCAGAGAACATCGGTGACGGAAAGCGCCAGGAGTTCCGGGAGAGTGAACAGAAGCGCATCATTGAGCTCCTTGAACATTTCTAAAGGGCTTGTGGGAGCACTGACGGGTTTTAAACTGTTGATCAAGCTGCAGAGTTGTGACTGCCTCATGAATCCCTCTGACTTAAATTATAGGTAGTGTTGACCCTTGCCACCACGATGACTTTTATAGGAAAAAACAACCACATGTTAAGTTTGGAAATTGTTTGACTACAAGGAGAAATAGTTTTTTTAGCCACTTCTATATATTTTGCCCCTCAGCCCCTTTGATCGATCCTGGCTCGATACGCAGCCTTCTCCTAGCTACCCATTGCACAAGGATTGTGGCATTCTGGACAGTCTTTTTTAGTGAAGATACTTTGAGAGACACTTTTCCCAATGTACAACTCTTGTCTCCCTTATGAGAGCATCTGAGCGCCAGGCTGATGCAAGCTACAGTTCTTCAAGAAAGTCACCAATTTGTTTACTGGATAGAAAGACAGAGCACTGAGCCCTAAGGACTGTTGGCACCGGTGCTTCTATCCTTAATTCCAGGTTGTCAAGAATTGATGCTGCTTTTGTTATTGGAAGCTTTTGATGCAAACGTGTGGATGGCACTGTCAGAATTAGCCAAATGATTTAAAATGCTAAGATCTGGGAATGTGTAATATATATTGACATGACAGCAGTTGCTGGGTCACGTTTGTGCTTGTAAAGAGATGGTCAGCCGAAATAAGAATAGAGATATCGGGTGAAGTTCAAAATTAATAAGTTTCTTATAAAATTGCTTATTTCCTGTTGTTGAAAAATAAAATGGCCACTAGATGTCCCCAGAGCACTATCTTATTCCGTCAATACCGTGCCAAGTCAAAGTGTGGACGGGCGGCTGTGTGTCTGAAGGCTTTCCTGAGAGGCTATGGAGGTGGATTGATGTAGCAACACACACTCACGGCGAGAGCAGCCACCCGCAGCGTTTCCCTTGTGGGAACGAGTGTGATAATAGCTAACATATGATGCCGCTCGCTCCCGCGAGGGAATCGCCAAATGCGCACGAGTGGCAATTGAAACCAATGCAAAACATGCACGAGTTTCAAGCAAAGTCCTGAGTGATGGCAAAAGGTCCCTTCCTATTCCGCGCTTGCGCGCTGCTAGGCGAGCCCTAAAGAGGTGAGATAAAGAGGTAGTCGGCGCGAGGAGAGAATCAGAGCAAAGCAGAGTCAGAGGAAAGACTACACAATTGGAAGGGTGAAAGGGACACAAACTGGCAGTGGACGAGAGCGAGGAGATAGAAATGAAAGCAATGAGCTTGAACAGGAGGCAGTGAGAAAGGCCGTCTGCAGGGGGAGTGATAGAGGAAGAGATAATGGCGAGATCAGTGGACGCAAAGTGTGAAGACGATACACTGAGGACAAATGAGTGTGTGGCAAAGGAGCAGAGAGTGATGTAAAGTTTACAAAGGAGAACATAGGAGGAAGGGAGAGGTGGAGAAACATGATGCAAAGAAAAGGAGCGAGAAATTGAGGGAGAAATAAAAAGCGAGGGACTAAAGAAACAAGTGTAGGTCTCAACAAAAAGTGGCAAGATCATTTATAAGACGGAGCAGAGAAGGAAGACACAGAGAGTGGCATTGAAAGAAGTGAGACATAAAGAGACAAGCGCGGCCCGTCATGGGACGTGAACGGCTATTTACAGGGCGGACAGAAGATGTGCACGCGGGAACTGCCTTTACTGGCGGCGAAAAAAAAAGTCCCCAGAGTATCACACCGGCAGCAAATCATCCAATCCCACGTGCACATCTTCTGTCTCTCCGCGTGCATGCTTTGGAATCCGTATCGATTCCAAAAGGCTCATCATGGCGAGAACAGCACATGTGCGCTGCTACCGTCAGACGTGACCTAAAAACAACTTTTGTTTTGGAGCCTATTTTCCTTGTCGAAATAGGACTGTCTTTAAAAAAAAAAAAAAACATTCTTTTTTTTGGCTTTGTTTAAAAAAGTTTTTACATGCACAAAGGGTAAAGAGCCCCAAAAGGACCCCTTCCCTTTTGCGAATGGGTTACCACCTCTTTTGGAGTGTTGGTAAAATATCAGTAATTTGTGGCAATATTTCAGTCTCGAAACATTGATACATAGCACACTGATTCAGTATTTGGAAGGGACTCCTACAACATGCTATTTCCAAATTCCAAATCGGTATCCATTTCTAAACCCATTTAGTGATTCAGAAACGTCTGACTCGCTAACTGCATTTAGAATACAGGAAAAGTGCTTTAGCATTCACAAACCCTATGATTTGCGGTTTCAAAGAGTTTGCAAATGCAAATTTGGCCCCAAATATTCACAGTTGTCCATAGATCCAATATCGCCAAGTCAACGTTGAGTTTCATGACATCCTAAAGTGACTGCAACCACTTACCGCTCGCTATATGTTCTTTACCTCCTCTGCGGCATGCAATTTCCTTATAACATCATGTATAATTGAAGATGCAGTCTCTTGGATACTATTTTCTGAAAATGAGTGGTAGCATATTGCAGTCTTTTGACCTGGTTCAGGCATCTCCAACGAGCAGCTCATGAGCTACTAGTAACTCTCCTGTCTCCATTCCAGATTTCGAAGTTAGAAGTTTTTGTTTGGTTGAATTGATTGACAGATGCAGTCACTCACTGCACTCGCCTACAAGGGGATCCCTAATCTCCCTTCAAAGTGCTGGTTGTTGCTGACTGCACAGAGAAACACGGAGTGGCTTCAAAGCCGCCACTACATTTTTCACCGCAATGTGCACCCAACGCTAACCATGGCCCATGGTGGGCTATTAACTTTATATTCTGCACAGACAAGCAATTTATAAAGTACAAACCCTTTACTATGGGGACTGCATAGTTCGTTTCAAAGGAAGGGCTGGTTCCGATTATGCTATTCAAGCTCTTTGCAACCTCAGGATGCCTTTTGTCCATCAGAGATGTTGGGTATGTGTTGTTTTGGTCATTGTCTTTGACCTATTGTAGAACTATTTTCTCCCATTGGGAATAGTTTTTTGCTTAAAGCAACTTAAGTTTGCAGAATTGCGCTCTTCTATTCCAGTCGTTGTTGTACATTGGAAAGTCCCTGCTTATCGTTGCTCGTAAGTAAAAGAACATTTTTCCAAGGTCCCAAATGTTAGCATGGTCTATTCAGCCTGTACAGAGCCTATGAAGGCTTTGTAAGAGGAAGCATCACGGTACATGATTCTGGTGCTGTTAGACTGTCACAACTTTATCAAGGCTTTTATTTTAATGTGTTTTTAATAATCCCTTCAAGGAAAACTAGAATTCAGTGTTGGTGGTGATTTTTGATTGATGCAATGCATTTTTTTGTAGATCTCACTTGTGTGAGCATGCTCTAGTGCATGCACCCTCGCTTGTAAGACTCATGTGTTCTATAATAGGCTTGGAACCCGCCCACTGCATATCATTCGTTTGCAGCATTGTCATTCTTCTTTTCTGATTTCGAATTGCGCAGTGCTTGCCACGCATCACTACTTTTTTTTTGGGTGGCGCATGGACCATGCGCAGATTAATTAATTTAAATTAGTGTTCTTCAGCTGGCCATCCACTGCTCACACAGAGATTCAAGTAATATTTTTTTTACGCTTTGACTTGGTTAACACTGGCCATGTCATACTGCTTTATTATTATTTTTTTTACATTATCCAAGTGCCCTCTTTTTGCATGTTTGTCCCCACTTTTTGCTAAACTGCTGATGTACTTTGACTGAGTGTGCCCTGGGTTCCTGCCAAACAGGTACCCAGGGCCTGCTATGTTCTTTAAACTGCACTAAAACCAAATCCATTGGGCACTCTTTGGCCACAGGTCATTCCCTTGTAAATAGTAGCACAGGTACCAAGAGCACTGTGGCCAGGGAAGGCCTCTAAGGGCTGCAGCACGTATTGTGCCACCCTTAGAGACCCTGTACCTTTACACACACACACACTGCATTTGCAGGCTGTGTTTTTGGTGCAGAACAAAGTGAAGATTCGACATTGCACACATCTCTGTGTGCCATGCCTACAACCCACTGCCCTGGAATAGGTCAGCCACCCCTCTAACTGGGTGCACTATACCAGCGATGAGGGTACAGTTGCATGAGCCCTGTACCCTTACAGTGCCTAGGTCAATTCTTAGACATTTTAAGTGCAGTAATGCCATTACGTGTATATCGTGCTGGGACTTTGTCATTACGAACTCCACAGTACCATAATGGCTTTACTGAAAACTGAGAAGTTTGGTATCAAACTTCTCAGCACATAAAACCCACATTGATGCCAGTGTGGGATTTAATAAAGAATGCACTCAGAGGGCATCTTAGAGATGCCCCCTGAAAAACGACCTAACACTAGTGTCCAGGCTGAGTGGCTGCTCGCCAGCTCCCACCACCAGACATGTTTCTGGACCCCTGGGTCAAGAGCCTGCTGTTCTCTGGGGTCTGAAACAATAAGCATCCTGGGACGAGGTGCCAAGCCTCCTCCCCCAGGATGGGCAGGGTCCACGAGGGGAAAGCTTTGCAGGCTTACCGCCTTTGTGAGCTACCCCAGGCCTTTGCTGCTTCCAGCAACTTGCTCCCACCGGTTCTGACCCCCACTTTAGGAGGGAGAATCGGCAGGAAAACCAATTGAGGAAGGGAGGTGTGCCCACATTTGCCAATCCCACCCCTCCAGATGGGGGGACACAGCCAGAGGCTCCCCTCCCACTGGAGGGTGTCATAATAGGGGTGTACCCACCCCAAGGAAAGGACCCATTGTCCCAACCTTTACTTACTTGTAACTTCCCTAAATTTAGTATTTAGGGGCAACCCTGAACCTTGCCTCCGCAGACAAAAACTGACCAAGAAGAAGAGAAGAAGGACCAAAGAGCCACGCCGAAACTAAGAAGGGGAGGATGCACACTGACTTGGCCCCAGCCCTACCGGCCTGTCCCCACCTTTAACCTGCTCCAGTGAAATCCTGAGGTCTCCTGCAGCCAGCAACCTCAAAAACCCGAGGACCTGCTCTGCCTTCCACAAGTAAGACTTTGTCTCCCGTGAGCACGGATTTGCTCACCAACATACTCAGACTCCAGACAAAACCGTTAGTCTGCACAACTCTGCACCTGATGCCCACGGCTCGAGCACGAGTGGCCTAATACCATGAGGAGGTCTCTCCAGTGATCCCGAACTAAGATTTGATTATCTCTGACCTGCCTCAAAACTCCTGCAGCCTCTTTCTGGAGGATCCCCCCGACCGCGCCCGGTGCTGGTAAAAAAAACCCAATGCCTAAAGACACCCCTACACCCGACGCCCCACGGACTTGGGTGGCCCAACTGACGGTGTCCCAGAATCCCCAGGCATCCCAACTTACCTCTCCAACCGGTGGTCACCTCCAGAAGATCTTCGTCTTCGAGCCTGCATTCTTTGTTGCAACCAGAGAATCCCCATTAAAATCAACAGGGCACCACCCGATGCCGAAACAGCACTCTGCACCCATCCGCCCCTGCACCACTGCGGGTGTACTTTGGGGTGCCAACTCGGATCCCCCTTTGCCTGAGCCTAACACCAGAAGCTTTGCTCCCACAACCCTGTGGCCTGCTCATGAGCAGCCACCAATCCGAGGCCCCCTATCCCCTATTCAATACCATTAGGCCTCAGCACTCTGCACCGAGCCTAGTGCCACTGAGGGTGCTTTGGGAGTGCCTCTTTTACCCTGGGGGAACCCTGGTTCTAACCCCAGAATACCAACTCCCACAAACTTGTACTTACCTGCAAACCGTTAACTTAATTTTTCTCACATACATTGACTGTTTTCCTTGAAAATTGTGGAGTTGGTTTTGTATAAAACATAGGAAAAAACTGCAAATAACTAAAAACTGCTTTACTTACCTTTTCTCTAGGAAATGTTCCAGTGTGATATCTAGGCATATTACACTGAGTGGAAAAAGTAATCCATAAAGTAATCTGTAAAGTAATCCAATGTAATCTAACAGTAATTTCCTCTGAATTGAAAATATTTATAACGATGTAACAAAGACATTTTCATTCAGCTTGCTTGTATTGTTCAACCTGCCTTGAAAAGTACGATGTGCACTTACCTGTACCAGGCTTGCTTAGTGAAAATAAATATAACAACATAATATTTTTATACCAAAAATTGGTCTGAGTTCAGTCTTTGAGTGTGTGACATCATTGGCTGGGAGTGTGTACAACCAATGCTTAACACTACCCTCTGATAAAGCCATACTTCTCGCCCACACTATCACGAATACAGAGTAAGGTGCTATCTACTTTTACCTCTGCCTAGCTTTGTGGTTCCACTGGACTCTGTGCACGCTATACCTCATTTTGGTATAGTATATACAGAGCCAGATTCCTTCAAACCCCACCTGCCCTCCCAGCCCATTCTCTTCTATCCACATGTCCTCCTGGCCCTATTTGTTCTCCACCACCCCCTGCCTACAACCCTCCTACCCGTTTGATTTTCTTCTCCCCTCCCTCTGACAGAAGTCAAAAGAAAATGAAGCAAACACAAGAAGATAATGGACAGAGCACTGAAACTTTTCAGACACTCACCCCAGTCACAGATCTGGGTTGAAACCATCATCGCTCTTTAGCTCACTTTGGCACTCCAGTTCAGCCCCAGCCATTTGCAAATCAGTCTTCACCCTGTTCCTGATGGGAACAGTCCAGCCTGAACTGCCAAGCCAGGTCTTCCCTGGACCAGAAACAAGTATCCTAGGACTGGATTCAGGGTAACACCCCTCATCAGCCTGGCTAGCTTGAATCCAGTGGCAAAGTGAGCAAGGGACCCACGTCTGGACCTACCCTGCCACCTTAGGACGAACAAAGCAATACCAAGGGAGATGATGGAGGGAACTCTTCAGTCACTCACCTCCAGTCACAGATCTGGGTTTAATCCATCATCATTCTTTAGCTCACTAGGCAAATCAGTCTGACCCTTCTCCTCGTGGTAACAGTCCAGCTCGAACTGCCAAGCCATGTCTTCCGTAGACCGGAAACAAATTTTCAGTGTATGCTGGGTCTGAACTGGGCACCCACTATCCATAATTTCATGCCCACATCCGGTGAACTGACCTGCATTGTGCATTGTGCTTTGTCTCCTTGACTGGGCTCAATGTCTATGAACAACACAGTGTGTTACTATTGTGATTTGGTTATAGTTTTAATTCAGTGTTTGTTCTTATTTTCTATCACACTTCTGCAGAACATTTCAGTAAGTGCATATGTTAAACCGAGTACAGCTGAAAAATATTTCTGTACTGTAGTTGATGGAGATATTGATGTAGCGAACATTGTACCATCGAAATGTCTCGATTCCTCCTCGTTGTCCTGCTTTTGTATCAACAGAGACTGGGTAAACTGGTCAAGAATGGAACACTGTTAGTTACTAATGTCCGGGTTGCAGCAAGTTGCAGGGAGACCCAGCGAAGAGCTGAAGAAGAGGAACTGAAGCGTCAGAGGTGAGAGAAAGAGCAAGAGTGTGTGCGTGCGCATGCGTGTGTGTGGGCACGGGCGCGCCTCAGTGACGCACTGGGAAGAAAAGATTATGTTGGGTGCCATAGGTCTGGCTTGCTTAATATGAAACATTATGACACGACAGTTGGTCTAGTTTATTAATAGTGAAAAGCATTTGTTAAAGCCAGTAGAACTTTAACAGTTGGTTGTTATCAAATTGTGTGACAGGCTATAAACATGTATTTTGTTACATGAAATCTCGAAGATTGTTGTAGTAGGCAGGGGTTTTGGAGTTGGCTACTGACTCAGACACACCCAGGGATTTTTCACTCGTTAGGCCCTGTTGAGAGGGGTGTATATTGATTTGCAAGCTGTATTTTTCTTTATAGTTGTGATTTTATAACCTGTATGCTTGATGGGTACTAGTTTATGTGCATCATTGTGCTCTCTTTTACATATCCCCTTGTTGACAGTCCTGGCAGTTATCCCAACTAAACATAGCGTTCTCCATTTATCTTATGTTTGATTGTTAATTGTTATTTTACTCGAGGACCCCCACCCTACAGGTTTGCCAATTATTTTATGATGTTGTGTCAAGTTCACTTTTGCTTGTTTTACTGGAGAAATGGACCTAGTGGGGCCCACTACCAGGTCCCTGATCTTGATTGTGTACTCATTGTGGTGTCACTTTGCTGACCTCTATTGTATGGAGTCTACTCATGCTTTCACCGCGTGTACAGCGCTCTGACACCCTCAAGGGTCAAGTTTACGCTTTATAAAACGTTCTAAAACTATAAATGTGCACTTAGTAGGCCAGTGTTGGGTAAGGTGTAAAGCCAATGGTAAAGGGTAAAAGCTTATCCAGTTCATTACGAAAAGTCGTTTTACATTTCATAGGTTTGATCTGTTTATTATATCAAACCAGTAGTTGTGACCTACTTATTGTGAAATCATGTGTGCAAACTTGTAAGGATGAATTGTTATTACACTGTGCTAAAGCCTTTAGGCAGGTATTCTCTTTACATGGAATTTCACATATTACTGTACTATATGAGGGTTTTGGTGTTGGTGATTCACCAGAAAATACAGTGGGGATACTAGAGATACTATTTTGCTTTGCAACTGTCATTTTGTATACATTTGTACCTTTATGACTGCATGCTGAATGGTTGCCTTGTATAACGCGTATTCTTAGTACAGTAGCCTTGTGTTGGTTATGGTGCCAAGGCAATAATAAAGGTTACAAGCCTGATTGTTTATCAGGAAAAGTTATACGCTTTTAGTTAAATGGAATTTCACAGGTTATCTTTCTAGGCAACTGGGTTTTGGTGATGGTTACCCCATAGCAAACCATGAGTGTAGAAAAATTCTTCTCTGAGAATCCTTGTTTTCCCTGTTAAGAGAGGTAGTATTCTGATTTCTAACTGTAATTTTGTATACATAAGCAATGTTACGACTATGCTGGATGGTTACCTTGCAGGAAAGCTTACGCTCAGTACAGTAGGCTGGAGCTGGTTATGGTCACGTGTTTCAAATGCTAAGTGTGTTTCGGCCACTAGTTATAGCTTCGACCTTTGGGGTTATCAGAATTGTGGCTTAATACAAACTGGAGGAAAACAAGTTTCTAAGGCAGGTTCTGGGTGTCCCCCAGAGTTCATGTACACTTCCCGGGCATGAGGAACTTGGCATTATATTTCAGACCTCATTAAATATGGGCCTTCATTACGCTGGATCTGAATTTGGATTAAGAACAAGCTAATACTTAACAAATTGTTAATTAAGGACTGTTTTCCTTGGACAATCATGAAGCTATCCCTGGCTGAGTTATATCAAGTCTGCATTCATAGCCTTGGGCCACCCTAGTATTTTCATGCCATCTGCAGACATTGTTAAAGGCAATCATCGGTGGGTCAAACATAACTTTCTCCTGGGTCTTTCAGCCACTAGAGAGGATACTGATCTCTACAAACCATCTGTTTGGGCCTACAGTCGGATTAAAAGTTAACTTTATAGAATCATATCTGACCTGGGTGAACAAAACTTACCATCACCAGCTTCAGGCTGAACTCTCCCACTGGAAATCTTCCCTAAAGGTTGGTCTGCAGACGGCTTTTAAGTCCTTGTGAGTGTGACAAAACCTTAGCGCAGTCTAACTTCCATGTTGTCATGTTCTGTAGCTTATACACCCTTCCAAGCAAAACGTTTCTGGTTTCTATTTTGAGAGAAGCTCAGTTTGTTCAAGTGAGGCCTGCCATGTTCTTTCTTGCCACTTTGGGAGATATTCGTGTTTGTGTAAACATGGTTTATTTTTTAAGTAATGTTGTTAAGATCCGAGGAGCCTGGCCTTAACCCACATGCCTGATAAAGTTTGTACATACTGGACCCGTCTCTCTACTACATTTAAAATGCAATTTGTTTTATTGTTGTTTATTGTGCTTGATTTGTCATCTGAACCTCAAGGACACTGTACCTTGTGTTTTATGTTATGTGTGTAATTGCTCTTGTTATTCTGTTTTTTATCCTGTTTTATATCTTTTATGTTTTCTTATTTAACAGAATAAAGAATGTTTTATTTTTACTTACTTACTTATGGTCACAAGCAAGTGATGACAGCAAATTGGCTTAATTGGTGTGCAGGGAAATGTTATGCCAGTTGCCAAAGGTCTGGCCTGTGTATTGTGAAAAGTTATGGCAAAGGAAGTAAGCCCAGCTTATTAATTGTCAAACACATATGATAAATCCAATAAGCCTCTAATAGTTCACTGTTGCCAGATTATGATATAATCCGTAGAGAGGTACTTGGATACATGTAACCTCACAGATTACCACAGGAGACAAGGGTTTCGTTTTTGGTCACCCACTCTGGCAAACCCAGAGTTTCAATGCGATTATTCTTGTTAAGCCCTATTGAGAGGAGTTGTATATTGTTTTCCCAACGGTAAATGTGTACATATTTGTAATTTTACAACTGTATGCATGGTGGCTGTCATTTCATACACATCTTAGTAGGCATGCGCTGTACATAGTATCAATGGATTTATAAAGGCTTGAGGCCTTTTTGGGGCACCATAAAAAAGATTGTTAGATTCCTTAGGTGTGATCTGTTTATAAGGAAAAGTTCTGAGAAAGCAAATAGGCCTTATTTACTTATTGTGAAGAACATGTGTTAAAGGCAATGGGCTTTTAAGGGCATATTGTTATTACACTTTCCTAAAGGCTCGAGGCAGGTTTTTTTTTAAATGGAATCTTGTGGATTACCAGCAGCTGCCCCTGAGCTTGGGCGTGGGAGTTACGCCCAGTGGCTGGTAACGGAGATAGTAGTTTCTATTTCCATCCATCTTCATTTACTAAAATATTGAATGTGCATCGCTGCACAAAACAGTGCCTGGATGCTACTCTCTGATCTCATTAACATAAGCGTCAGACAGCAAAGCACATTTCTCGGGCACATGCGCTTGTGCGCACTTGCCAGAGAGTATACATTTGTGTTTTTTTGACACATGGGCTTACCTCTTGACAGCGCTCTCCTTCCTTTCCTATGGATCTCTAGGATACACCCCAAATGACCTTCCTCAGCATATTTTTAGGTCGAGCCTAGCAGCAGCGGGCATGTACTGCTCGCTCTGCGAGGCATGCTGTAGTGTGGAAGCCTCGCCCACTCCCCTCCCTTATTTTTAATTGGCTGGTGTCATTGTCCTTGGTAAATGCTGGCTTCCGATTCATTATGAGGATTGTTAGTCCCTCCTTGTTACTGCCTTGTCACCATGTTACCGCCCATAAGGACTGGACCTTTTACTTGGCACATTACACTGACTGCTTTATCTAGTGAGTGAACACTATTTTTGTTATTGACACTGATGGAGACAATGTGGGCTGCTTTATTTGCATTCTGAGCGCGGCACCCTCTTCAGGGACACCAGGCTCTGTTTTTCTTTTTTTTCAAACTTTAATACTGAGCTTGGCGCCCGCTTTGGACCCTGCGCTCAGTTCGGACACTGCGCTCAGTTTATTTATTATTTTTTTAATTTAATACCCAGGGCGGCGCCTGCTTCAGAAACACTGTGCTCGGGTTCATTATTTTTTTAATTAACTTTAGTCATGAGTGTGGCGCCCACCCCCGAACGTAACACTGGCGACAAGGATGGAGCAATCCACCCCACTGGTGGTGCCTCAGCGCCCCGCCGACCAGAGTACCACAGGTGTCGCAAGCCACACCACGTGGTGGCTGTAAGAATCACTGCAGACGTGAGCAGCACAGTGGCAAGAAGCACAAGGCCCTAGCCAAAAGAGAAGAACCGGGGTGAGCAACACAAGGCCAGTTCCCCCTCCAGCTCCTGGCACCAGCTCAAGGGGCAAGCCACACCTGGACCTTCACGGGTGAGTCGAGCATTACGCTATAGAGGGACACAACAGCTTGCACTGACCTGGCCTAACTGACCCACGGGTGACAAGGCCGCGCCCACCAGCGGACTACGCAAGGCCCAACGCACTTTTCCCACCACCTGGCACACCAAGGCGCGGTACCCCCGCTCTAACACCCAGTTGCACCCCCCCTTTGCCACCGTGGGGGACCAGGGCAATGCCACGCAAGCCTCAGCTGCATCAATGACACTCCACCCGCCCACAGAAGTTCTGCCTCCTTTCAGCGAGTTAGCAGACCCTGCCACAGCAGCGCCAAGATGGCAGACCTGGCTCGGCTGCCTGGAAAATTACTTTGTTGCCACCAGGGAAACGGTGCAGTGAAGCGCTCACTGCTTCTCCATTATGCAGGAGAGGAGATCTACTAACTCCTCAATCATCACCCTAATACAGGGCCCGAGAACTACGCAGCTGCTGTCGCTGCCCTAAATGCTCATTTTGACCCCCAGATGAACCCAGACTTTGAACATTTCAAGTTGAGGCAAGCCAAGCAAAGAGAGGGTGAGTCACTGGATGCTTTTCATACGAGGCTGAGAGAACTTGCCAGTATTCATCTTGTGGGAGACTGAGCCGCAGACGAGAGCACAGCACAACTGATTCTCTAAATCTGCAGCAAGGTCCTGCGAGGTCTCATCCTTCGGGAGCCAAACATTCCCAAGAGTGACATACTAGTGCTGGCAGGATCCCATGATCTGTCAGCGGCACGGGAAGAGGAGATGGACCTAGTGCTGATTTGCAACACTGAGAAGAGCACCATCGTCAAGCCCGAACGGGCTGACGCAGTCAGAACGAAGGACAAGGCCCACATACCACGGGATCACCCGCCACACAACACTGAGGGTCAATGCGGATACTGCAGGTATGAGGAACATCCCCCACAACCATGCCCGGCGCAAGATAAACATGCACTAACTGCAGCATTGAGAACCACTTTGCCTCTGTGTGCAGAAAGAAGATGCAACAGAGGGACGTGAGGCTACCCAAACAGATGCAGAAGATGGTCTGCCAGCTAGCGAGTGTCTTGTTGACAGCCCCGCCAAGGGGGAAAAGGAGAGAACACACAGTCTACCAGGAAGACGACTCAACGTCAGAGGAAGAAGTGGAGATGTACCTAGTCTCATTCAGCCAAGCCCTGAAAAGACAGAGACGGCCCCAACCTCGATGCATGATACAGATAGCAGGGTCAGAATTCAACGCAGTAATTGAATTCTGCAATCCAACAAGTTGAAGCCCAAACCCGAGCTCAGGCGTCAAAGATGAAAATATTTGCATATGGAAGCGACACACCGCTACCCCTCTGAGGCAAAATGACCATGCCCGTGCGGTCCGAAGACACTGAAATCACCGTCGACATCCATGTCATCAACCACGAGGCTGACACACTGCTGAGCAGCCACGCAGCAGAAGATCTGGGCCTAGTGAAGTTCACCAGGAGTGTACAAGCTGACCAGACAAAAAAACTACTCAGCCAGTTCAAAGACCTGTTCAAGGGGCTAGGACGAATAAAGAGGGCACCCATCAGACTACACTTAGACCCGACCGTCACGCCAACCACGTCAAGACACAGGAGAATCCCATTCCACCTCAGACCGCTAATAAAAGAAGAGATGCAGAAGTTGGAAGATCATGAAGTCATAGAGACAGTTGCAGGGCCTGCGCCATGGGTGTCACCCAGGGTGATAGCGAAAAAACCTTGCCAACCGGGGAAGATCAGACTCTGCATCGACTTGCGCCTCCCCAACAAAGCATTTGACGCGAACGCCACATAACGCCGACCATGGATGACATTGTGACCAAACTGAATGGTTCCAGATGGCTTTCAAAGCTGGACTTGAATGCCGGTTACCATCAGCTAGTGCTTGCCAAAGACAGTCGATACATAACCACATTCAGCACACATCTAGGATTCCGAAGAGATAAACAGCTGAATTTTCGGCTTATCCTTCGCCACCGAAAGTTTCCAAAATGCAGTTAAAGAGATCCTGGTCGGGCTACTGGGGGTGTTGAACGTGAGTGACGATATCCTCATCCACTCAAAGAAGGCTGAAGAACAATACCGGCAGGTGAAAGCCATGCTAAAAAGAATCCAGGCCCACTGGATCAACCTGCACAGGGAGAAGTGCCTGCTGTTCCAACAGTGGATAGAATTCTTTGGCTACACGTTCACACAGGAAGGCATTCAGGTCGACCCACGGAAATCCCAAGCTATCAAGAACGCATCAGCCTCTCTTACCGTAGCGGAGTTCCGCAGCTTCCTGGGGATGGCTACGTACTGTGGGCGTTTTATCCCAGATCTAGCCACCATCGCCAAGCCACTCAAAAACCTCACCCCGGCAGACGCCATGTGGCAATGGGGCCCAGCCGAAAAGATGGCATTTCGAGCCATCAAGGATGCTCTCCTTGACCACACCATGCTGGTGTACTTCAACACCGCCAGACAGACAGAATTACTGGTGGACGCCAGCCCTGTAGGCCTCAGGGCCGACCTCACTCAGGAACAAGAATCCAAATGATAGGCCGCGCTGGCCTATGCTAGCAAAGCACTTTCCCCAACCGAGAAGAGATATGCACAAATCGGGAGGGAAGCCCTGGCGATCCGCTGGGCCTGCAGACTCTTTCACCTATACATATGTGGACACCCATTTACCATCATCACCGACCACCAACCACTGGTGCCATTGTTCAAAGGATCAGCACCCCACCCACCAGCTCCCACCGAACGTTGGGCCATCTGGTTCCAGCAATACGAAATGGACGTAGCCTACCAGCCCGGCTCCAATGACCCGACCGACTTCCTCTCGAGACACCCAGACAGGACAGGCGTGGAAGGTGATGAGGTGGGCGCAGACGCCACCGAAGCCCACCTGAACATGATTTTGGCGCTCACGTGCTCTCGAGCGTTGACCCTCGAAGAAGTGGCAGCGGCAGCTGAGAGGGACCCAGTCTTCACCAAAGTCTGGGCCGCCTTCCAAGAAGGGCAATGGCACCAAATCTTACACTCAGCCAACTCATGGGCAGGCCCTGAAAAAGAAAGCCTGATACACATGTGGAGAGTCAGGAATAAGCTGAGCCTCACCCAAGGAGGAGTCCTACTCAGAGGACCGCATATCGTCATCCCGGCATCCCTTCAGCTACGGGCAACACAACTTGCCCACGGAGGGCACCAAGGAGTGGAGAAGATGAAGGCCCCTGCATGAGAGAGAAAGTTTGGTTCCCGGGGATGGACGTACAAGTCAAAGAAACAGTCCGGAGATGCCCCACCTGTCAAGTGACAAGTGGGCCTGAGAGACCCGCACCCCTTCACACTGAAAACACAGGCAACGTCAATGGAAGAAACTAAGCATGGACTTTGGGAGCTTCACAGACGACAGAGTCACGCTAGCCCTATTTGACAGCTACTCAAAATATCTGGTAGTGGAGGTTGTCAACACAACAGCTTTCTCGCATGTTGGCCCTGCTCTAGGGAAGATTATTGCTATGTTTGGATGTATGATCGAGCTCCGAAGTAACAACGGACCCCCCTTCCAAGGGCACGAGTTCAAGGAGTTCTTAGAACAACATGGCATTTGGCACATGTGCATCACCCTGCAATGGCCACAAGCCAACGGGGAGATTGAACGATTCCTGAGGACAATCATCAAAACTCTTCATATAGCAGGCATGGAGCAAAGCGACCCAGAACACCAGCTGCAGAAGTTTCTGCCGGAGTACTGGAGCACCCGTCACAGCTCAACACGCCAAGCACCGTGGTCGCTAATGTTCAACGGCAATCACCGGGATGGCCTCCCCACAGCACCGGGGTGGGCCCCACCTCTGTTTGATGAAGAAGGTGCCTTTAGACGAAAAGAAAAACGCAACAACATCACTACACAGACCAGGAGAGTATTGTCCCGCCGGCTGCAGCAAGGGGATACCGTCATCATGAGAGACCAGAGGCCAGGGGGGAAAATTCTGGACTCGATATGAGCAGGGTTACTGGACAGTGGTCGACATGAAAGGGACCATGGTAACTGTAGAGAAAGGGGGGAACTGTGACCCACAACATCTCATGGTTCAAACAGGTAGCCAACCCCACTCATGGCACTGACGTCGCCGACCAGCCCGAAGAACCTAGCGCCAGCCAAGAAGCACCCAGAGAGGCGGAGAACCACCAGCCAGGACCTGGTCCATCACCTGGTGGCCCGGAGGCGACCCCAGAGCCCCCAGAATCACCCCTGTCACCCGGCACCCTGTTCAGTACACCCAGCTCCAGCCGAGGCCAGTTCAGACATGCGCTGAGAGGCAACTCCCAGCCGAGCACTCGCCTGAGAGACTTTGCCTGTCAAGTAAGTGGACTGTGAGACTCATGAGAACCAGTCAACCAGTCAACCAGTGACTTGAGATGGGATGTAACAGTCAGCACGCTAGTGTTTGCTGCTGGCGTGTGCTGGAAATGCCAGCCCCTGCCCTCACACCGGACGGCGTGAGCGCTCATATAATTAAAGGTGGTCGGAGCTGCGCTAGGCAGTCTGCCCGTAACTGTCATACCGTGTGCATGTGTCTTTATTGCAGAGATGCACATCGCACGGCCGTGCTTGCTTCCATCGCCCCCCCTCCTCCCCCCAACGTAAAACTGGGAAGCTTAAATAAGTGTGCAGGGCCCAATTCTGGTGAATAGATGCTGACTTCAGTCCCCTGTCACACTTACCTACATTAATGAATCCAGGCAGCTGTCAGCAATGCGAACAGTTCTGCACTCTTGAGCTATCTTTAGTGTTTTTGTTTTATAACCTACATTTGTTTTCCCTGTTTTTGCTTTTTGCGCTCATTTACTCCTTCTTTCTTACAGCTTTCGGTTCTCTCTTGCCTCCTTTTTCTCCATTTCATTCTTCCTCCGTTAGCATGTTCGTTCTCTTTATTTCATGCTAGTTTAATTTTTCTTGTTTGCTCCTTCCTCTCTTCATTTTTCCTCATTATGCTTTTCCTCTAGTGCCTTGTAATTACAGCACATTCTAAGTCCCACAAATTCTCTTTACTTTTCAAGGTTTCATTTCTTTCTTTTTTCTGTCTCCTCCCCATGTTAATCTTTTGTTTTTGCTATTGTATGCGTTTGTTGAGGGGGGGAGTCCACAACCTGTGTTCCGCTGCTTGTTGCAGCTGGGCGTCATTCTTGCAGGGGGCACGTGGAAAGTGTAGCATCCTGCTCCCAATAACCACAGACACTGGTAATTACTAATATGGGAGCTTTATTCTCATACATCTGACCTGTCTCCTGTCCCTACTCTAACTGCCCCTTCCTCTGTCCATCTCCTCCTCTTCCTGTTCCCCCTAGGCTCCGCCCACAACCACTAGCCTCCTAACTTCATAATATCTCCCCCCTTTGTAACAAAACAAACAAACATACTGACTTCTCAGTCCATCTCTACGATAAGTCTCTTGGGTGGATGTATGTCACGATGAGGTCGTGGCGACCTGGCTCTCTGATTATTGGTATTCAGTGTCTCATTGATCAGAGCAGTGCTCTCACGATCATCAGAATGTGGTTCTTCCGAACTGGGAGTGTCCATTTCACTCGTCATGGTTCTGGAGGTATCTCGTGACAATTTCTTAAAGTGCGAGATATTTCTCGTGACTCGCCGCTGCTCGGACTCTGCTGTCAGCATAGTTCCTTTCCTCTTCGTGACCAACAATGGTTCGTCCTTGAACAGACAGTCGGTCTTCTTCTGCTGCTCTTGTTTGACGAGAACATGGTCCCCTTCATGTAATGATAGCGATCTCGCTCTTCTTCGGTGATCTGCATATGACTTCATTTTATCTTTATTGCGCTTGTCAGTTGCTATCATTTCTTGTTGATCTCTTGCAGATGATGATGCTCTCAAGGCGCCATCCCACGTTGGAATGCGATTCCTCATGGGGCGTCCCAGCATGAGTGTCGCTGGGCACTGGCCAGTCGTTGCGTGAGGAGTTGTGCGGTACGCTCGGAGGACTTCATTGAGTGCCACTTGCAGATCTCTGCCTTCCGCAGTAGCATGTTGAAAAGTCTTCTTGAGTGTGGCCATGAATCTCTCGATTGTCCCGTTTGCCTGTGGCCAGAGGGGTGTAATCCTACGGTGATGAAAGTCTAGGTGTTTCGCAAATGCTGCAAAGTCCTGCCCATTGAAAGGGGGGCCATTGTCTGTTTTCACTGTCTTGGGAACTCCCCATGTTGCAAAGACTTCATCCAGTACTTTGAGAGTACTAGAAGCTGTCATATGGATACTTCATTACATATATTGCGTTAAGTTAGCATGAGTGTATTACATGTTTAAACAGCCGCTTTGCCTTCGGCTTCAGTTTTGCACACGACACGTACTTGTTGTTGTAGCTTTCACCCTAGAAGCGGTGAGGTGTTTTATTTGAGAATAATATGTTATTCCTATGCTATCAGCTTTGCCTCGTACACTTGGTACAACTGTCTGCACACTGAGAGCTGCACACTCTAAGATTAACCTAACACAAGGTTGCTGGGAAGTCTGATCCTCGCACCACATTAGACATTAGACATAACACAAATAATGTTGATGCCAACATTTTGGGCTCTACGCGGGTTTAAGATAGAGTTACACGGAATGAACGTAGACACTTGGTGCTGCGCATGGAGAGAGCTGGTAGCTGTTGATGTGAACTGCTCCTACTGACATTGAGAGGTATGGGGCCGCCCTGCTAAAAAGCCCGAATGAGACCTTCTTAGATATAAAATAATATACTAGATAGGGTGCGCGAAATATAGGTGATATCGATTCTATAGGTTTTGCATTATAACATGCTAGCACCTTTTGCTTATTATGGATTAGTGACTATGCTGCTAACTCTGATTTTTATAATCTGCATTTTGGTATTATACAAGATACTGCGTTTGAGAACTTTGCATTGAATAATAAATATTTCAAACTTGCATTTGTGTTCTTTGACTCCCAGTTTTGGTTTGAAATGATTATATAACGAAAGAGTGTTCATGTGTTCCACGATTCCTGAGGTATTCTAAAGATCATGTTCTGGTTTGTCTAAGACATGGTTCATTCCATAATGATCCATGAGACACTGTAGCTAGCTAGGTAAGGAGATTTCTGACACTGAGATGAGTTTTGGATCATCCTAACTCACTGAGGTTCTAGATCTCTATGCACAGTTCTGTGGGAGAACGGAAACCCTGCTACATGGCGCCCAATGGATTGGTTGGCCGTATTTCATGACACTCGAGTAGTATATCATTCAAACCTTAACACCTTCATTCCCGTTTCCGGTAAACGGTGGTGTCGGAAAAACCTACCTATTTTTGAAATAGGTCTTTTCAAGCTTGAATTCTACTTTAAACGGTTTCTTTGAATTACTACCCAGTTGTGCTACAAAGTGTTCTTTGTCCTTTTTTCACTTCCGGTGCTACCATGGCCGTGGAAATAGCGCAGCATAGCCGCGTCGCGGTTCGCGACCACTTGAGGGCATATAATGTCCCTGCGGAAGGTTTGGCTGTGGTTCTAGTGGTGAGTGCGGAACATGCGTACCCGTACGAATTGTTTTATTCCTGGGTGACGTTTCCGGAAGTAAACGCTAATTCGGGCGTCTACCACTCGTACACTGCCTCGGCTGTTCCGGCGGCTTATGCTCCGTACAGAGCACTGGAAGTACCTATCGATGCTTGGCAGCACGGAGTTTGGTTTGGTGGCGTCCTACCCCACTCTTTAACGGCTCCGAGGTTAGGTCCGTTGTCCATTCCGGGCACAGCCTGGCCCGCCTTGGGCGGATTTACTCCTCATCCTAATCGCGCCACTTGTAATGTGGTTGATTTGCGACGTCTGCATGATGTCGCGGTTGACGTGATTAGAGCGCTTGTTCATTACATTGGTCGTAATATACATGGCGCTGCCCCAGCAGGTGCGCAGCTTCGAGCGGAACAGGCTGGTTTGAAAATCAGTCCTGTCATGGTGAATTCCGTAATGGGCAGAAAGCCAGAAAATAAGGATGATTTTCCTTACTGGCTTGCCGAGAAATTCGACCAGCTGGAGGCTGTGTTTCCTAATACGACTCCGGGTGAGAAACACCGGATTCTTACGCTTAGTTTACCGAAGGATTTAGCCCCTGAACTTGCTGACTGTGAAACATGGGGTAAGACTTTTGCAGCGGTTTACTCGAGGTGCTTTGGCACACCGACAGTGTCGAACCTGTCTGCGATCCTCAAACGTGTTCAAGATGATCACGGACCTGAGTCGGCGGTTGAGTTGGGTATGCGCCTGAACGGTTCATTTGAGACAGTTTGCGGTATTATCCTTGCCAATGTAAAAGGGGATGCTGTGAACTTTCAGGTGGCCAATGGTCTGGCGTTAATTCCCGATGCCGAGAAACCCCGTCAGCTGGCAAAAATTATTGTGGCGGCTTATAAAACGGTTGGCCGCAATTCTAAGGGTGCAAAGGTTTTTCTTGAAAAAGAAAGGAAGCAGCCCCAGGGACAGTCTTCGGAAACAGGTGGACAGCCCAAGTCCAAAAAACAAAATTGGCCTAAAAAGCAGAATCAGGGTAAGCAACAACAACAGCAGACACAGGTTTCGAGTCCGGCGCCTTCACAACCTGCGCAGTCAGAGCGAGTTTATGAATTGCGCGATCGCGCTACGATTAAATCGCCTGAAAGATATCAGGCATCTGACCAACGCTCTCCTCGTTCCTTTCAGGACTCATCGGCTCCGTCAACCGGTGGTGGAGGGGGCGGCAGGGGCAGGGGTGGCCAGCAAGGACGTGGCCAGCCCCGCACACGAAGTGAAGGGGATCAGCGGGACGACTCTACGCCAAAGAGACCGCAGTTTGCCAAGAAGAAAGTCGCTGCCTTAACGGCGCATCGATATGCCCCAGATAGTGAGAACGCGGCTTCGGAATCTGACGTGGGCTCTGACCTTGCTGGACAGCGCGGCGGAGATTACCATAGTGAGAGAGGCCCTCCGTCCACTGTTGAAGGTGACAGCGACTGAGACTTTTATTGTGATTGAAACAGCTGATACACATGTTGCTCCCCCTGAAAGACTTTTTGAAATTGTCCTGTTAATTGAAGGTGACATGCAGCGAACTGTAAAAGGGGTATTTTGGGAAAATCTTTCGGATACGTATGACATTTTGCTTTCGGAGGCTGACTGGCCCCCACCTTTTGTTCTCGCAGCTCCGCGAGGGGAGGAGGTAATCCTCCCCAGTTTCGCGCACACTGTGCCAAGAGTGGAAGCGCTGCATTTTGCAGAAGAGTGGGCTCTGGCGCTTGCGCCGGCTGTGTACCGGAATCAGTGTGGCTGGGATAAATTGTCCCCGAGCCATGAGATTCCGTTACGGTCACAGCCGCAGCCACAACCCCAATATCCCATACGGCGTGAAGCTAAGGCTTCGGTCGCGGCTATCCTTGAACAATTGGAATATCAAGGTGTAATTGAAACGTGTGTGTCACCGATGAATAATCCCCTTTTTACTGTTAACAAGCCGGACGGCTCATATCGTCTGGTTTTGGATTACCGGCATTTGAACTCGCATTGCCGTAACTGTGCAGTACAGAATACTCACTGCTCTGCCCTAGTGAATAGTCTTGAGCGTAAACGGTTCAAAACCACGCTTGACATTTCCAATGGTTTTTATGCACATAGATTAGATGGTCTAAGTTCCCAATGGACCAGTTTTACATGCGGCGGCGTACAAAAAAAGTTTAATCGACTCCCAATGGGATATAAAAATAGTCCTGGAGTGTTTTCCGCCCGCATAGTCTCTCTTTTAGAGAGTTTCGATCCAGTTGCATGTTCATATGTGGATGATATTTATCTCACAGACGACGAGCTTTGGGTGCATCTGTGTCGAGTAAACAGCATAATTTGTAACTTTGCAGACATGGGTTACAAGTTTAACTTTGCAAAATCGCACATTGCGGAGTACACAGTGTTGTTTCTAGGTTATGAACTTAACCATGAAGGAAAGGGATTGGCTCCTCAGTTCCTGGAGAAGTGCGCGCAGTTGCGCTCTCCGACAACGCTGAAAAAATTACAGTCTTTGCTGGGTTTTTTAAATTTCGGGAGGACATACATTCCGGAATATGCCCAGCGTATCAAGCCTTTATATGCCTTGGTACAACCATCTTTTTCCAAATCATGCTGGCTGCCTGAGCATTCAGCCATTCTGCAGTCCTTGCAGGCTGATATGCTAGCTTCTGACTACTTACAGACTCGTGATTACCAGACCAACCTGGTGATAAGAATTATCCCTGGGACGGTGGGTTTCACGTACCTGACTTTTAATGAAGGGGATACTGTACCTATTGCTTACAAGTCACACTTGTACACTTCGGCTGAACTGCGTTTTTCCACTGTGGAGAAAGTTTTAACGGCTGTGCAGATGGCAATTCTTAAGGAACGTGCCCTGTCGCAGGGAAAGCGCATGTTGGTTGTCACCCCGTGTCCAGCCTTGGAGGCGGTCACGAAAGCCAGTGTACCAAATTCTAAAGCTTTGCACCCTCGGTGGATTCAGTGGGCTACATCCTTGACATCTCAGGATGTCACGTTTATTTTTGACGCCGCTTTACGGTCGCAGGAGTATTTACAGTATGAATTTGTTCATCCTGCTCCTTTAGCAATGAGACCGTTGGAGGATTTCCACTGTATCATTTACACGGATGGTTCGGCGCAGGTTGCGCATGGCTCTAAGCATGCCTACGTTTCCGCTTGCGCCATTGTGGTCGGTGCCATGGTGAACGATGAGTTCAAGTCCAGTGTTGTGCACACGCAAACGCTAGGAGACTGCACCGCACAGTTGGCAGAGCTTCGTGCTCTTATGCTTGCATTGGAGTACGCTGATCCTTGTGTGACGACTTTAATCGTAAGTGATTCTTACTACTGTGTCCAGTCTTACAATGAGAACTTGTTCTTTTGGATTCAGAATGATTTTCGTGATTCCAAGGGTAGCACAATAAAACATAAAATGATCTGGGTCCGAGTGGCGGAACTTAAAGAGAAACTGCCGCTCGTGTTTGTGATTCATACTCTCGGCCACCAGCGCGTGGGAGTCCACGCTGTTGGCAACTCGCTTGCTGATGAAGCAGCGAAGTCAGCGGTATCAAAATACTTAGTTGCAGCGGTCACGAGGTCCAAAAGCAAAATAGATGATGACATCTTGGCGGCTGTTGCTGCCACAGCGAAGGGAGGTAAATATCCTGCGGGGTTCCCTTCGAAGTACACATACCACTTAAGTCCCGATAAGGTTCCTTATGTGAAAATTCCTGAAGTTGGAGAGCGTTTAGTTCCCAACTCGGATCGCAGAGCTTCTCTGATTACAGCGGCTCATGAAGGTGTGGCGTCTGCGCATGCGGGCGTCTCAGCCACTGTATCTCAGCTACAACAGAGGTACTGGTGGCGGGGACTGTACAAACAGACGCGCGATTATGTCCTTATGTGTGACATTTGTCAGCAGATTAAGCCTTCTACTGCTGCGCGTCCGCCTCAGACACAGTTGTGCATCTCTAATAAACCGCTTGGTTGCGTTTATTTGGATCACTGCGGTCCTTTTTCTTCTGATACTGCTTGTAAATACATCTTAGTAGCAGTTGACTCATGCACACGCTTTGTATGGGTATGGCCGCATCGAAGCGCTGATTCGCGAACTGTCATTAAGGATTTGCGTGTCTTTGTGGGAATCTTTGCTTGTGGTACTTTCCATTCGGACCAGGGTCCGGCTTTCGCCTCTAAGGCGTATAAGGATGCTATGGTTTCGTTGGGAGTACAGGTGAAGTTTTCAAGCCCCTACAGGCCTGAGGGCAATTCTGTAGTAGAAAGAATGAACCGCGACTTAAAGCAATCTTTGACAGCCCGTGTTATAGGCACTGGTAGAAACTGGCTGACCCACCTCTATGGCGTGCAGCGTGCGCTTAATAATCTCCCTAGAAGGTCTCTGGGTGGGCGGACCCCATACGAAATGCTCTTTGGTATCAAGATGTACGTCCCTGACCTTGATGGTGCAGACTGCCAGGCCCAGGCCGCGGCCTTTGACGTAGATGAACATTGCAATGTTTTACAGGATCTACAAAAGACCAGAGACAGTCTTGCAAAGGAACACTTGCCCTCCACATCGGATGATGCGTTGCAGATCCCGGTAGTTGGCTGGCTACCCCAAGTTGGAGAACTGGTTCGAGAGAAGATCGATAACAAGAAAGAGTTTGGTCCCTCATATCGACCGCCGGTTCGAGTCCTTGGAGTGAAGGGCACAAGAACAGTCATTTTGCCACCACTTCCAGGTCGTAAAGAAAACAGATTTATTTCTATTGACAATGTCAAGACACACAGGGTGGCCGATTCTTCATAGCATGACACCGGCTGCATCCTGTCCTTCCATGGTGAGGAACTCTGTGCTGGCTATTACATCTGGTACAGATCAGGAGGTGTCCCTCGAGATGCCTGCTTTATCCAATCCTTTATTAAATACTATTCCTCTTGCTAACATCGATGAGCTGACCTATGCAGATCCTGCTGATTTATCTATGTCCGACCTACATGCCCGTTTGGCTAACCAGTCCAGATTCTCTTTTGACTCTGATTCGGAACTTTCAAAGAAACCATCGACTATTGCAAAATATGCCACGTTGTTTAAAAAACATTTTCTAATTCCACCTTGGACATACGTTTGGCTGATACTATTTTCATTTTATCTTTTTATGTCAATTGGTTTTGTGTTTTATTTTTTCCGCTTGATCGATGGCCATTATGTGATAGAAAGAACAGGAATTCGGTACCTTAATGGAACATTGGCCCCTCTGTCCTCCTCACATTCAGTACACAGACTAAAGAGAGACTTACATTCAGTACAGATTACTGCTTGGCCAGTCCTTGATGGGATTGTGTGGGATGCGGTTAGGTTTCAGATACATGGCCCCACAGAAGTTATTAATGTTCCTAATGTGCTTAGAGTAAACATGGGAGATGTGATTAAGCAAAATGTTCGTTCTGATGACTGGGATCTTCAGGCTGTAGAAGCATTGTTCTCTGATTTGAAATATTATGCGGCCTTTGATGCTGAGGATTTGTACTTAGATTCTGTCAATTATGGTGATTTGTTTTGTTATCAACATTATGGGAATCATTTCTTACACAAGACAAGTTCCAGGAGGGTTCCTGTGAATTACACTCAGTGGGAACATTGCCCTGCTCCTTTACAGGGGAGCTCAAGTACGTTTCTGGGAAAATACTCTTATTTTACAGACTTTAATCAATCAAATCCTGAGTCGTTTTATTTTAAAGTAAACCAGAAATTCATGCCCAAAGTCAGACTTACTGATACAAAATTGCTGTATTCAAAGTCCTTTCTAGAAAGGTTATCTGTAGATGGCTATGAGTTATGGAAGGATACTATTGACCTTAAATCGGTTTGGGGTACCAAAGATTGGCAGGTACAAGGCACTGAGGCTTTGCATCGTGCATGTCTCATCCCGAATCATATGTTGTTTTTAAATTCATCTATTTCCCAAACAACATGTTTTGGATTGGCTACATCTAAAAAGTTAAATACCCCTACTATCCCTGATTTGGAAGAATATTCAGGTTGGAGTAATTTCAGTACATTGTCCATCAGTGAGATACAAGCACTTTTGCAGAACTCCTCCTTTAATGTTTCCCATTTCGACCCGGAGGGGTGGCTCTTGTGGCAGAGGAGCTCTGATGCTTGCCAACGTCGTTTTTTGGGTTTGTCTGAAGGGTTTACACACGTCAGGCCAGATCCCAGGTTTGAAACAGATCACACTGTTACTACTTATTCAGTAGGAAAATTGTGTCAGAACTGGTTACAACATTCCACTTTGGCTGCAGTTAAACTGCATCTGTCCCAGTTGAATGAAAATATAGACCTAAATGATTTTATAAAAGGCCCAGCTAGGGGTAGATCTAAACGCTTTCTTTATGCTATATACAATGAGATTTGGAAATTTTCACAAGTTGAGGCAGCAAAACGCCTGAGAGCTATTGATCAAGCAAATTTGGAAAAAGTGCTTGCAGTGGTCGATAACAGTATTAACATGCTTTCTTCCAGAATTTACACATTGGATAATATTGTTTCTTCTGTTGTTGATATTGTACATGATGAAGTGTCCACGTTATACCATGGTCAAAATCAATTGCGTTCTGTGATGCAGTTTGCATGGACGCTACAGACTCTTAAGGCTGGTCGAGTTCCCTGGACCTCATTGAACGTTTCATCCCTTTTTGCTCCTTTTAATCTTACTGAGAAACAGCGCATGCTTTCAATGCGTGATGCTTCATTTTCTATGCTACATATTGAAAAGCTAGAGTCCTTGCCTTTCTCTGTTGCTGAAACCACTACTGCCACATGGCTTATTCATGGATTAATTACATTACCATTCCCTTTATATAAATTTACTAACTGTATGCGTTATATTGCTATAGGACGATATGAACCGCTAGGCAATGCATTCCTACATGAGGCATGGTCATTACCATACACATACAGATGTCTGAAAGATGGAAAAGAGGTTAATCTTAATGGTGAGGAATGCACACAGTCACCTGACCATTCATTAATATGCAGACACATTCAGTTACACGGTTCTTGTAATCAGGACCGCCCAAATTTAGCATGTGTTTTAAAAGGCACGCCAGTTCCAGCAGTAGTGCCCACATTTACATTATTAGCTAATGGTAGTTATTTGCTTTTAAACAACGAATTATGTTGTGGTTTATTAATTGGTGTGGCTTATATAGTTACTGTATCAGAGCGTGTAGTGTGCTGCAAGAACGTGCTATACCCACCCACGCATGGCTCTTCAGATGTCTCCATCTGGCCACGGATCCCAACCTTGGAAGCGAAATTCAATGGTTTAAGCAGAATAAGGGCCCTTTTGTCTCAAAAACAAGTGACCCTGAGTTCGGCCCGGGAAACTTATGTCCTTCACATAGCCAACACCCGCACAGAGGTGCAGGCGCTCTTAAACACTGATTTGCCATTTCATTTCTGCGAGCTGGTACACCAGATTTTTAATGCTTCTTCAACGACTGGCCTTGCACATTTTTTTAAACTAGTAAGCAGTGGCCTCGTGACTACGTTTGAAAAAGTTTTTGGTATCATTCCCACGTTTTTCCACACTATTTTTTCGAGTTTGTTTGGTGGACTACCTGTTTTGCTGGCTGTGGCCGCAGGCTTTCTGTTGGTGTTTTTCTTCATAAAACATGGATGCCCATCCTGCGCAAGACGCCGTTCAACGCCTCCTGACCCTGTGTCGTAATCGGATGCTCAATTACTATGGAACATTGCCGCTTGCAGCATTAAGCACGGCCTATAGATTGTCATTTCGGTTCACCGACTTCACGTGTGTCCAACCTGTGTTTCACTGCCTGAGCTGCGAGTTCGATTGGGCCATTGATTTATGCCTATGCTTGAGGACTGCTCCTGACGTCGATTTTGATCAGCTAATGCGTCCCGTTGTGGCTCACGAGCTGATCTGTTCTGGCGAGAGAGTTATGGCCTTGGCAGCAATAAATGGAGTTCTGGGCCAATGGGAGATCTCTGCAGCGGCGAATGCCTTTCTGACACACAGCGATCTGGTGAACCCACCGAGTTGTCCTCTGACGTTGCAGGAGGATCCGATGCTGGAGGAGCACGTATGTTCTTTCCCATTGCTAAATTGGATGGCTGAACTATTTTCGGATGATGGCAGTGATTTCATACTGGAGGCTGTTGCAACTTTCTTTGCATATACTTTCCAATCGTGAGATGCCTGGAGGGAATGCTTTGTTGTGAAATATAACTTTACCCTCGCTGAATTGGAGGGATGGACTATGTTCAGCTGATGGAAAGTTCACTCACGTGATGTCGCTGGAGATAACGTCTAGGTGGCACATGACTTTGGATATCGGATAAGTGCCTTGGTTTTTTCTCTTACAAACATTTGAAAGGATGCGACCTGGTCATACATTTCATAATTTTTGGACCTGGCGGAAGACTTTTGGTTCAAGACTTTTGTTCTTTTTTTAGATTTGAGGCCACTGTAGGCATTCATACATATTCATTCATACATATTCATTCATACATATTTTTAGCTTATTTTAGCTCAAGATTATTGAATTTTGCTTTCAATTTTTGTATCTGATTTAGTATTGCCTTTTCCCTTATGATTGGCGGTGCTCGGACCAATGGGGGGGTGTCATATGGATACTTCATTACATATATTGCGTTAAGTTAGCATGAGTGTATTACATGTTTAAACAGCCGCTTTGCCTTCGGCTTCAGTTTTGCACACGACACGTACTTGTTGTTGTAGCTTTCACCCTAGAAGCGGTGAGGTGTTTTATTTGAGAATAATATGTTATTCCTATGCTATCAGCTTTGCCTCGTACACTTGGTACAACTGTCTGCACACTGAGAGCTGCACACTCTAAGATTAACCTAACACAAGGTTGCTGGGAAGTCTGATCCTCGCACCACATTAGACATTAGACATAACACAAATAATGTTGATGCCAACATTTTGGGCTCTACGCGGGTTTAAGATAGAGTTACACGGAATGAACGTAGACACTTGGTGCTGCGCATGGAGAGAGCTGGTAGCTGTTGATGTGAACTGCTCCTACTGACATTGAGAGGTATGGGGCCGCCCTGCTAAAAAGCCCGAATGAGACCTTCTTAGATATAAAATAATATACTAGATAGGGTGCGCGAAATATAGGTGATATCGATTCTATAGGTTTTGCATTATAACATGCTAGCACCTTTTGCTTATTATGGATTAGTGACTATGCTGCTAACTCTGATTTTTATAATCTGCATTTTGGTATTATACAAGATACTGCGTTTGAGAACTTTGCATTGAATAATAAATATTTCAAACTTGCATTTGTGTTCTTTGACTCCCAGTTTTGGTTTGAAATGATTATATAACGAAAGAGTGTTCATGTGTTCCACGATTCCTGAGGTATTCTAAAGATCATGTTCTGGTTTGTCTAAGACATGGTTCATTCCATAATGATCCATGAGACACTGTAGCTAGCTAGGTAAGGAGATTTCTGACACTGAGATGAGTTTTGGATCATCCTAACTCACTGAGGTTCTAGATCTCTATGCACAGTTCTGTGGGAGAACGGAAACCCTGCTACAAAGCGTTTGTAGGTGGTACGAAGCATGCAATGGGATATCTAGAATGCTCGTCGATGATGGCCAGCACGTATTTGCCCGATGACAGGGGTCCATAGAAGTCAATGGCGACCTCTTGCCACACCCCAAGGGGCAGGGTGGTCATGTGTAATGGTGCGGGAGGATCACTTTTGCTGGTGAGTTGACAGAGGTGACAATCCTTCAAAGTGGCTTCCACCAATTGATCGAGGTAAGGAAACCATACTCGTTCCCTTAGCGCTCTTTTGGTTGACACAACCCCCCGATGCCCTTCATGTACAAGATCAACCACTCCTTGTCTCAGTTGAGTGGGGATCACAATCCTCTGGTCTCGCAACAGTAAGCCGTCAGTGGTGGCTGACAGTTCGCCACATACATGCCGGAAGGCCTGCATTTCACGTTTAACAAGGGGATCAGTCTCTTCATCCTGAGGGTCATGTCTCCATCGATTGTTTCGAACTCTGTGAAGAACTTTCTGCAGGATGACATCCTGTGCCGTACTCTCTCGAATGGTATCCATGGGGATAGCTGGAGGTAGAGCTCAGTCAGTCACGAAATGTATGTACTCTTCTGCGATGGATGAATTGGAGGCTGACAATGGAAGTGGGTGCCGGGACATGTAGTCCGCTGGATTTTCAGACTTCCCCGGTTTGTGGATTATGGTGAAGGTATATTCCTGTAACCGTAGGCCCCACCTTTCAATCCTCGGGGGCATCTTGGATCGTGGGTTTCCATAAATGGTGATGAGAGCTTGATGGTCTGTGATTAAAGTGAAATGTTTGCCATGTATGAAAACATGAAAATGTTCACATGCCCATACTACGGCTAGGCTCTCCTTTTCGGGCTGTGAGTAGGCCCGTTCCGGGTCAGTCAGACTACGACTCGCGTAGGCAATGATACGGCGTTGATCTGAGTCATTCTCATATTGTGCCAGGATCGCTCCAAGCCCCACGGGGCTGGCATCCACAGTTATCTCAGTCTTTCGCTTTGGGTTGAAGTATGGAGTCCATTCAAATGGTTGACCTTGTTTGGTTAAGATGCGGAGGGGATGGCTGATCGTTGCGTAGTCCCTAATATAACGAGCGCAATAGCTGGCCATTCCAAGGAACGACCTGAGTTCACTGACGTCTTGGGGACTCTTGGTGTTGTTTAGCGTCACAATTTTGTCAGGGTCAGGCTTCATGCCAGCTCCAGAAAAGATATGGCCAAAGAACTTCAGTGTGGCCTGGTGAAATTCGCACTTCTCTTTGTTCAGAGTCAGGTTTGCCTCCAATAGGGCATGACAGACACGATTGAGTGCGATATCGTGTTCTCGTACATCAGAACCATAGACAAGGATGTCATCGCTATAGTTGAGCGTGTTAGGAATGTTTTGAATGACTTGCCGAATTGTTTCCTGAAATATTTCGGCCGCTGAGGAAACTCCAAAGCTCAGTCTTTTATATCTGAACAACCCCAGATGGGTTGCAAAGGTGGTGATATATCTTGACCCTACATCCAGTTCCAGCTGATGGTATCCTTTATTTAAATCCAACTTGGAAAACACGGTGGCCCCATTGAGTGCTGCGATCATATCGCTCAGATGTGGTCCCGGGTGTCGCGCTCTTTTGATTGCATTGTTGGGCAGGCGCATGTCTACACAGAGTCTGACTTTGTTGGCCGTGCCCTTCTTCGGGACAATAACTACTGGTGATACCCATGGGGTCGGGCCATCAGTGCGCTCGATGATATCTGCAGCTAACAAATCCTGGAGTTCTTCCTCAACAGCAGTCTGTAGATGAAATGGTACCCGTCGAGGGTGTTGAGCGACGGGTCTGACTTGTTCATTAATATGCAGTCGCACCTGACAGTCTTTCAATTTGCCTAATCCCTGAAACAATCTGGGAAACTGGCGGGTCACATCTTGGTTGTCGCTGACCTTGAAAAGAATTTCTACTAGGTGAAGCCGTTCAGCTGTCGGCAAGCTCAGTAGATAGTCTGCCTCTGGGCCCTTGATGACATGGATGACCGCTGATATGGTTGTGTTGTCATGTTTAAGGGTCGTCGAGAACTTCCCCAGGCAGGGAAGTGGCTTCTTGGCCATCCACTTGAAGACTCTCACGGGTGCAAATGTCAGAGGAGGCCGTGGACTCATTCTTTCGTATTCGGTGACTGGAATATAGTTTAAGGATGCACCAGAGTCTAATACGAACTTTGTGTCGTGATTGCCAACTTTGATATCCAGCCGAGGGTATTTCTTAAGCTGGTCCGGGTCTGCCGCCAGGTTCAGGTACTCGATGGTGTATGCTGAGTCTCGGGACGACGGTCTGGATTCTCTGGAGGGTGACCTCCGCTCCCACCTGGACCGACGTGACTCTCTGCTAGAGTGCGATGACCCAGAGGACTGCTCCGTCTGGTCTTGGACAGCTCGCGCATGGTGTCTACGGGTGTCGGACTGAGACATTCTTGGGGCTCTGCTTCGTGTGTCAGGTCGTGGTGTCCTTGTGGTACCACTTCGTTTCTCCTTATTGTAGTCCCCACACATCACTTCGAAATGGTTAGTTCAACCGCACTTCCGACATCTCTGACCCATGGCAGGGCAACTGTCCACATGAGGGTAATCATACCCACATCGGTAACATTTCCTCACTCTTTCCGATTTTCTCTCTTTCTTCCACGATTCTCGTCGCTGATATTTTGATTGTTCTTGACGGGAAGACGTGTGCGACCTCCATTGTCTGTCTCTTAAGCTCCTTCGACTGTCACTTTTGGCGTGCACACGTCGCACTTGTTCTTGACTTCCTTTGTGTTCTGTTTCAATATCGGCTGCGTACTTCTCCGCCTGATCATAAACTCGTGTCATCTCCTCTATGTCATCTAGTTCATGTACTTTTCTCAGTAGGCGCCTCCTAAGTTGATCAGAATAACATCCGTCTATTATTTGTGATTTGATAGCAGCATCTGTTGAGAAATTCACAGTGCTTGGCTAGTCTCCGCAGGCGCATCATGAAGGCACTCATGGGTTCATCCTTCCCTTGCCGAGCAGAGTGGAACGTGTGGCGTTCGTAGTCTACATTTCTTTTGTGAAGAAATCTTTTATTCAAAGCGTCACGTACTTTGTCGTAAGTATCTGCGTCAGTAGCAGGAAGGTCCTTGATTATTTTAACTATCTCTCGCCCCGCCAGGTTGCGCAGGGCAATCAACTTCTTTTTGTCCACTGTATTATCCGATCCCTCGACGTAATCTTCAAACTCTTCCAGCCATTCTTGCCATCTGGGACCCATACTTCCCCCAGTTGTCACTTTGAGAGGCGCGGGTGCCCGCAGGAGCGACCCACCTGTGGCCTTGGGACTGGCGTCATTTGGTGGAGGCTGATTGTCTTCTTCGTCGGACGTCATTCTGCAGCAATCTCACTTGGTTACCCCAATGCTTGTTTCCTTGCCAATGCTTGCTTACTTGCCAGTGCTTGTTCACTTGCCACTGTTTGCTTATTTATCAATGCTTGTTTAGTTGCAGATACCAATGCTTGTTTACTCGCCAGTGCTTCTTTGACTTTTGGTGCCACTGCTTGTTTGTTTGCCAATGCTTGTTTATTTGCCAATGCTTGTTTGATTTCAGGTGCCAATGCTTGTTTGTTTGCCAATGCTTGTTTGATTTATTCAGGTGCCAATGCTTGTTTATTTGCCAATGCTTGTTTCCTTGCCCAGTGCCTGACTTCAAAATGGCCGCCGCATAACAGTCAAGGGGTTTGTCTTGAAACGTGCCTGACTTTAAGATGGCCGCCGTCACTGCAGACACTAGGTTTTCTTCTCTTGCTCACTCGATCACTCGTCCACTCTGGACTCACCGGTTGGCAGTTATCAGCAACAGCACACTTCAGGATCTTCGTCTCCTCATCAGTTGCTGCGACCAGGTAGGGCTGGGGTGGGCTCCCACCTTGTTTTCGGCTTCCCGCTTTTCTCGGCCGACCGCGTGCCGAAAACCACGCATCAGGCGTGAGGTAGGCACTTTCACCGGCACGGGCTCCGTTTCTGGCGTGCTTGGTCGCGCTTGACGGCAGTTTCTCGGGGCAGCGCCCCTTCCACCAGGGCGCCTCTTCACTTACTGTGGGGCACTGGACAGGGTCGGAGTGGGCTCCCGACTCCTGTTTCGCACGGCTGCTGGGTGACACACCCCCGGCGAGACTCGCGCTCAGGGGTTTCTTCGACCGAGCGTTTCAGCGCTCCCAGGTCGAAATTTCTTCAGGGTTTCCCAGCGTCTTTGGGGCCGTGGTCGCTTGCTCTTGACCTTCCTCGTCCGGCCTCAGCTTCTTCCAGCAGCGGAGCTCTTCTCTCGACGCTGCAAGGGACAGGGTGTCTCTATGTGGTCTTGTGGGTTGTAATTAGTGATATCCCACCCTCGTCACCAGTTGCAGCATCCTGCTACCAATAACCACAGACACTGGTAATTACTAATATGGGAGCTTTATTCTCATACATCTGACCTGTCTCCTGTCCCTACTCTAACTGTCCCTTCCTCTGTCCATCTCCTCCTCTTCCTGTTCCCCCTAGGCTCCGCCCACAACCACTAGCCTGCTAACTTCATAACAGAAAGGGTTTAGGATTTGAAGTTCACTGCATAGCAGATTGTATCAGCTCCTGCGTTGTGTGGTCGTGCTGAGCAGTAGAGATTAAAATGTGCTTTATTACAGCAACATGCACAGTAAGTCCATTTACCTTTAACCTTACATAGGGCCAGATGTAGGTAGCCAAATACCGGTCGGTAACGGCCGATTTCGGCCGTTATCGACCGGTATTTGGCTTTTGAGATATAGGGGGCATCTGATTTACAGAATCGGTAAATTTACCGATTCAGTAAATATACAGAATCGGTAAAATACTGAATCGGTAAATTTACTGATTCTGTAAATCAATATGTAGGTGGCACTCCACAGAGTGCCACAGGCCCTTTAGGAGTCGGTAATTACCACCCAATCCTATTGGGTGGTAATTACCGACTTAGGGCATGTATGTGTGCCACATGGCACACAAACCTGCACTTGGGGTGCTACAGGGTGTCAAAGTGACACCCTTTTCCCCCTGCCAGGATTCAGTATTTACCGATTCGGTAAATACCGAATCGGTATTTCCCTTTGATTCCTATGGGCTTGAAAGCCCATAGGAATCAATCGGAAATACCGATTCGGTATTTACTGAATCGGTAAATACCGAATCTTACAGATTCGGATAATTGTGTTTTAAAAATTACCTACACCTGCCTCCTTCTAATTTACCGATTCATAAATACCGAATCGGTAAAATTCGGTATTTATGAGTCTGTAAATTAGATTTACCTACATCTGGGCCTAAGTGTGGTCTTGCACGAGAGTACCTGTGACTCCCTGGTCACTGTGCTTTAAGTAGAGCATAGGCGGTTGCCCCCAGGCCTGTGTGCAGCTATAAGGAGGAGTCAGGGACCTTCTGATCCGGCTGAGTGCAGCAGCCAGACTAATGCTTAGGATCACACCATTTCGTGGGGAAGCCAGGATCGATCCTTCGTTTTCTGGTGTCACATTGACCAGTTAACCCACTAGATGGATATTTTTCTTCCTGTCCTATTTTTCACTGACAGTAAATGTTTTGTTTCCCTTTCTTGACACATGAAGTTAGAGCGTTGGCAGCAGGTAGGTGCCACATGAAGGCATGGCTAATTTTGACTCAAGAGTCCAAAAGGATCTCGAATTTAGCCAGAGCCAGGCATTTGGCTCAAACTTTCAATAGCCTTCCCACCTACACCTCTCAAATTTGGAGATTGAAAAATTAGAAAAACCTGTGCAATATTTTTTACGTTTTTCTTCAAATATGGCTGTAAGAAATGTGCTTTTTGGTTATCTTATTAATAGAAATTGTGCTGGAAAATGCACCATTCTACCCTACTTTAAAAAAAAAAGAACTCAAGGGAAACTTCACAAACTTTCCTAAAAAATCTCCTGCTCACTCGCATGTGCGCCATAGTTAATTATTTGATCCACTGGTTTCAGATTCCATCAGCCGGCACTGCAGATTGCCTTAGTAAGTAAGGGTTTATAGGTTGGATAGACAACGTGCCCTATGGTAATCCTTATTAGGCTCTATGAGTAAGGTTTTTATATTGTTTTGACAACTGAATTTTGTACATATTTGTAATTTTATTATGTTATACCTGATGGTTGCCTTGTAGAGAGTTTTATAACCAACATAGCAAGTCTAATTGCTTACTGTAAAAAGCCAATTATATTAGCTAGATGCCTGATTGATTCACTAGGAAAAAGAAATTATAATGCTATATATCTGATCAGTTTATTATGAAAAGTTATGATAAACCTAATAGGCCTGACATATTTATTGTGGCTCACACATGTTAAAGTCAAAAAGCCTTTAAGTGTTATTGATTGTTACTTCTCTATATTAAAGCCTACAGATAGGTAGTTTGGTAAATGAAATGTCACAGATTACCTTGGTGAGAAAAGATGTTGCTCCATTCATCAGAGCGTACTGCATACGCTAACGATTTAGTGCACACTAGTCATTGGGGCTCTTGCCCTGTGAATGGTGACATTTTCTGGTCACGTGTGATCATCCTCTTGAAAATGAGTGTGCTTCAGGGTCAAGGCTGGTTGGCCAATCCTTTAGTTTTTAATGTTCTTCTTTTATAGTTTCCCATTCATTTCTTTGCTCGCTTCTCCTCTTTTCATTTTAATATTTCTTAAGATGATACTGCAGGTCTCCAGGCAGTGCTAACGGTCCCTTTCTTGCTGCTTATTTCATCTGCAGTGCGCCGCATCCCACATCATCACTTCCTCTAAACCTGGAAACGATTACTCAGTGCTCTTGTATATGTTGTATCATTATTTTACCATGCCAAGATTGCCAATCCGTTGGTTCTAAACGTGGCGGACATGCTGGAACTTTAAAACAATTATGGACTACAAACAAGACACCCACTGCTATGTTTAGGTTTAGAACTGTAAGATATGCCCGCCATGATTAGATAGCAGTAGGATTTATTTTTTTCTATTTGTATTACTTTAAAATATTATGCATATGTTGTTGAATTTCAGTGTGTTGTTTTGTAATTGTGACAAAAGGTTAATGCAAGAATCAGAGGATGGATGAATTGATGCATGAGTGCAAGTATTAGAGACAGACTACACACATGATGGCTTATTGAGTGCCTAAATCCATCAGTGACACAAGAGAAACCTTAATTCATAAGTCAGATGTATTGGCATTGCCAATGCTTGTTTGCACTGGGAAGCTTCATATCCCAAATCTCTCTATGAGCGGTGTGAGGTGTGTTGGGCGACAAAGATCATTGCAGAAGATCCAGGCACCAAATGTATATTTTGTTACTAAAACTCCAGACATACAACCAAGGACTGCTCCATCTGTGGGACTTTCAGCCTGGCTGTCATGGGCAGAGAAGGACATTTGCTGACATTTTCAAATATTGATTCTCCTGAACAATTGTCAGAAAAAAAGCACTACAAGGGCTAAAAAACACAAATTGGAACTTGTAGGCTCTAAGTAACCTTTCATAGGCATCTCGGCAAAGCCTTATATGGCCCCCAAAAAGAGAACCTGCTTTGAAAATGGAAACTTCTGGTTGTGGTGTTGCTTCAACAAGAGAATCTAGAATTAAGCCTTCGCTGTGTGATTTGTCCTTACCTATTTTGTCAAACAAGAAGTCAAGGACTTGGCTGTCGACTAGTAAAATCCCATCGTTAACAACCTTATAGACAGCATGCATTACTATATATACCATAACCTTATAGACACCATTGACAAAACCTAGTCCAACAAAGATGAAGACACAATTGTTCACGAAACTTACACTGCTGATGAATATGACCATGTTAGCAGGGACAAGGCCTTTTCCACCAACATCTTAATTGGCGATCACGATTTTGGCTCCATGTTCATCAATGACAAACTCCTTTGATGACAATATTTTCAACAGCATTGACAACTACACCAACCTATCTCCTCAACATTGACACTTCTGTCACTTGTGTCTGATAAGGATTACTCCAGGGATACCTTCATAACTATTGAGTGACATAGTGAAGAAGGATGCGAAGGGCACAGTCAAGCACCTATTTATATTTGGAAGCTTCTCAGATAGAAGGTCTTCATGTTGTAGAACTCCTTTATGTGCCTCAAGACTGGGAGGAGGAAGACAAATATGGTTACCAAGGGCCATCCGTCTAGAAGAGGTACCATTGGAACTACCTGCATATATGGTACAACTGTCAATGGATTTTTGAAACTCCATGAAACAGCGAATGCAGGATTTCTTTAACAACTACCACCAACACATCTAAACCCTCTTCAAACATGTCCTGTAGAAGACTTAACTACTCAGCTAGTTCAAACAACAGAGACACCAGCAGGAGACCTTCCCCTCAGATACCTCCATCAGAAGGACTTTGAAACCAACCATCTCAATTACCCAGATGTGTTGTATGGCAAGATGCTGCTGTCTGCTGATGATGATGAAGGGTAATGCTGCACAGCAAGAGGATAATGTTCACGATGGCCAACAACAGGACCCAGAGCGAGATAACTGTTCCTGCTGAAGAGCAAAGCCTAGAACATACATTCACCACTAGGCGGCATCTCTAGATTTCACATTCTAATAGAATGTATGTTACAAAAAAGTAATCTGCCTCAATGGAGTATTTTTTATTTGAATCCCAACACAAATGTAAAAGATCCATAAGAGCTATACCAACTTGCGTATTTCATCTTTCCAGTCTTTCTTTGCAAGTATGCCAAATCCAGCTCTGCTCTAATTTCCATACAGGAGACAAAGTACAAGGCACCTGAGCCAGCTCCACTGTTTCTATTAAGTCAAATTAAGACTGATTCTGTGAGGATGCAGCACAGCGATAGTTTAGAAATCCAGCATGGACCATAAAACAAGAAATTAGACACCAGTGGCAAAAGGATCGTAGTGTTTGCAGCAATTTCAGTGACAATTGCTTATACAAGTTCTATATTATGTAGATTGAACAGACAATTGTGGCATGACATCATCCCTCCTATCAAGAAACTATCAGAAGACAGTTGTGAGCAAGCAAAAGGAATCCGTAGAGAAGGCGAACTTTCATCTGGTGCTTTGACTGATGCCTCACTCGATACCTCAAACACAGAAGTTTGGCGACTGGAGATGTTTCAAGAAGGTGTAGCTGGTTGTGTAGCACTTCCTTCAGGCCAGAATTCCTGTCTAGGATATACCTTTTCAGTGGTCAGCTTCTATTTAGCAGGCATGTTGTTGTAGAGTTAGGTGCCACAAAGATGGACACGGACACAGCATGATCACTGAGTTTGTTGCTGCAAAAACATGGATATTCCTACTACAAACTGCAGCCCTATGGCTAAAAAAGCTAATTTTAATCTGGAACATTGTGTTACCTACAGACAGGCATATTACTCCCTGCTTCACTATATGGAAAAAGACACTCAGGAGCAAAACACCAACGTAAGGGCAAAGGATCATCTTCCCATAGGGGCCTAGAAAGGACCCCTTTCCCGGGCTGCCTACTCACAGCATCTTCCATGTGGGAGGTGGGAAAGATTTGGTCATTTCTTCTAGTCTGACAACAACCTACATCCAATTGCTGGGTACTGAATATAGCAAGGACATACCATAGCATTCAGCACAAAACCCCCACTGATGCCTCCAGCGAGGAAAAGATAGAGAGAACATCACATATATCTAGAGTCTCTGAGATCAGAAATGATCAAACGTCTAGGAAATGCTGCAACAGAACCAATAACAAAGTTCCAAAGACATTTGGGCTTCTATTCAAGGTTCTCTCTAATACACATAAAGATAGGGAACTGGCTTCCTAGCTTAGAAGTAAGAGCTCTAAACAAATACATAAAGAAGCAAAGTTTCAGGATGATCTCGTTTCTAGATATTGATCTCGTTTCTAGATATATTTCAGCCCATCAACTGCAGGGATTGTCTTCCATCAATAGATCTTAATAATCCATATTTTCATCTACCCATCCATCCTTTGCACCCAAAATATATTTTTCATGGTGTTTGTATATCATTATCAATACAAAGCACGACCATTTGCCCATACATTAGCTACTTGGGGATCTACAAAGTACCTAGTACAGTGATGGCTCATCTATGGCATCCAGGGGTGAGAGTCTTTGCATATCTGGATAACCGGCTGGTCAAAGCTTCTTCAAAGCAGCAAATATTGGAGTCAATCGATATCACATTTCAGCTGTTGAAGAAATAAGGCCAACGCCGGGTAGAAAGAAATCATGCTCACTCATTCACATCATACTCTGTTCCTAGGAGCAACAATTCACACAGTACAAAAAGGTACTCCAGCCTCCACTGCTGGAGTAGGGCCACTGCTTCAGACCCAGGTGGTTCCCAACCTGCAACGGCACTCAGCTACCATCTTGGGAGTTCGAGGCATGTGGGCTGCTGAATTCATATCTGTGCATAGATCGCCGCCTAGTGTTGGGTCCGGATGATTGCACATTGTTGTCCTGGAAGAGTCTTCGAAGTATCACGAGATAGGTGGCTCCTCCCCTGGACTACAGTGCGCATGGGCATCGCCTCCATCCCCAGATTGTTTTTTTCCGCCATTGGGTTCGGATGTGTTTTGGTTCCCGCTGTCGGAACCGATAGTAGTTTTACGTTTCTACTTGAGACCAAAAGGTCTTTAGGCTGGGCGTCGGTATTGTTTCGTTCGGGTTATCTTATTCTCAGCTCCGAACGCTCTCTGCCCCTCCGCGTGCTCTCGGCGCGGACGGGCCTACTCGACGCTCCAAGTTCCTGAACATGGAACGGACTCCATTCAAGAGGTGCCCGGTGTGCACCTCCAAGTATTCGCACCTCGACGTGCACCCTGTGTGCAACAAGTGTTTATCACCGGACCATGACGAGGCCAGGTGTATGGCCTGCTCAAAGTTCCGGTGCAAGAAGACCCTGAAGCATCGTCGGGCCGCTCGACTCCAGGCCCAGTTGTCGGCGCCCCCTGCGCCCCCGCCCCATTTGAAGACAACGAGAATGTCTTTCAGGTTTCGGACTCTAGCCCTGCGTCGGAGGGAGAGGACTACGACGCAGAAGATGAGGAGTTTGATGAAGCCGGCGACGAGGTAGGGGACGACGATGGGGCCATTGCCACCGTGGGGGATAGCTCGGAGGAAGAGCACCCCCAAACTGACTCAGGGGTCGATCCCCGACATACGGCCCAGGTCGAGGGATCGCCTTCGGGCCTTACCCAAGACCTTGCTAATAGTCCAACTGCCCCGCCTCTCGGCCCGGCCGCGGACATTTCTGAGGCGCCACTCCCGTTGCAGAAAACGAAAGTGAAGCCATCGGGATCAACACCATCGGTTTCGAAACCGAAAGTGAAAGCTCCACTGGTGGGGCAGAAGGCTCTAGAGGCGTCAACACCTAAAAAAGTCAAAATGGCCGACTTGAAAGGCCACGCCAAAATGGCCGACCCCAAGGCCTCGGGGTCGACGCCGAAGACAAAGGTGGCCGACGCGGCTGCGTCGGCGCCGAAGATGGTCGAGGTCGACGACCCAAAGAAGGCTCCAAAGAAGCGCCAAGGCGATTCCAAGGCTCCGGCTGTGCCGGCTCCGACCGTCGGGGCCAAGGATGGCAAGGTGTCGACTCCGAAGACGCTGCCCCCGGCAGACTCGACTCCCGACACAGGAAAATCGCTCGAGACAGTCAAGCCCTCTCCAGCCTTAACGAAGAAGGTCGTTGAATCCCTCCAACGGATTCGAAACGCTGAGGTTCCTGAACCAGAGGGAGTGAAGCCGAAGCCCGCATCGAAGCCGGCAAAGGCGCAGACGCCTATTCGCTACACCCTGCCGCCAAAGTCAACGCCGAAGGCCTTCGCTCCGAAGCAGGGGGCGGACGTGCCCTCGAAGGAGACGTCGACGTCCAAGGCAGCGTTGGTGGTGTCGAAGCTTCGGCTCCAGCCACTCGCGGAGGAAGAGCGTTGAGAGGTCATCATCGACGCCAATACTGGGAAATTGTCCCTCCTCAAAAGGAAAATCACCACGGAGCCGGTGCTAGAACATTTTCGGATTCCTCTTAAGAACAAGAAGGACTCGACGGGCGCTTCGGCCCCTATGGAGCCTTCGTCTCCCAAACATGTGGAACGTTCTCCAACGCGTTCTAACGCGGGGGAAGGTGACGATGAAGAGGAGGTCGAGTACAACTATCCGGCGTACTCGGATCCGGAGGAGGAACATGAACCTTGGTCGGCCGGAGCCGACCCAGACGACCCGCAATCGGGTCAGGAACCGCAGCTCTTTGCGGCAAAGACCTCACCGACGGAGGACTCTGCAGCCTTCAACGCCTTGATTGAGAGGGCCGCAGCTAACCACGATGTCGAGCTCCACTCAGATCCTGTGGATGTGGACTTTTTGTTTGACACTTTCTCAGTGGCCGAGAAGTCGGTCAAGACATTGCCAATGCTCAAAGGAGTGCTAAAGCACGCGCCGGAGGTCTTCAAGGAGCCCACTCGGGCGCGTGTCATCAATCCTCGAATTGATAAAAAGTATAAGGCAGCGCCCTCGGATCCAACATATATCAAGGGACACCTGCCACTGGACTCTTTGGTTGTATCCAACGCTCGGAAGAGGGCGAATTCACAGACAACTGGTGACGCTCCTCCCCCAGACAAAGAGTCGAAAATATTCGAGGCCTCAGGGAAAAGGATTGCTGCGCAGGCAGCTAACATCTGGCGTATTTCTAACACGCAGGCCCTACTTGCACGCTACGATAGGGCTCACTATGACACCCTAGAGACACTGTTGCAGCACTTACCTGACCAGTACAAGGAGGCTGGGGAGATGTTAATTCAGGAGGGCAAGCTAATCACTAACGCTTCCATCAAATGTGCGCTAGATGTGGCTGACACTGCCTCCAGGGCAATCAACACTAGTGTGTTGCTGAGAAGACATGCATGGCTTCGAATATCAGGCTTTAAACCAGATATACAAACGACCATACTCAACCAAACAGTTAATCCTGACCACCTGTTTGGCCCCGAGGTGGATGCGACACTGGAAAAAATGAAAAAAGACACAGACACTGCTAAATCTATGGGGGCCCTCCAATCTCAGCAGTTTCGGGGTGGTTCCTTTCGCCGCTCCAATTCCAGAGGCACCTCCAGGGGTCAAGCATCGCAATCCACCCAGTATTATAAAGGCAATACCCAGACCTCATACACCAACAAGGTTAGAGGTGGCTACAGAGGCAACAATGTCAAGGGCAGGGGACGTGGAAACAATAGCTCCAGGTCCACCGCCGCCAACAAGCAGTGACGTCTTGTCACTGCCCCCCGACCACTCAACACCGGTCGGGGGGAGACTCCAGCAGTTCCTGCCCGCGTGGAAATCCATCACCACGGACAGGTGGGTGAGATCTCTTATCCAGTACGGTTACTGTCTGGAACTTACTTCCACTCCACCAAACATTCCTCCAAGAAGCCGTCCTATGTCCGGCGAGCACTTGCACTTGTTGCAGCAGGAGGTCACAGTCATGCTGCAAAAAGGGGCAATCGAGCTCGTTCCACTGCAAGAAAGGGGAACAGGGGTTTACTCCCTGTACTTTCTGATCCCCAAAAAGGACGGATCCCTCAGGCCCATCCTGGACCTCAGGCCCCTCAACTGGTATATTCTCTCGGAGCACTTCCATATGCTCACGTTACAGCAGGTTCTCCCTCTGCTTCAACAGGGGGACTTCCTGGCCGCACTGGACCTAAAGGATGCATACTTTCATATTCCCCTGCATCCTTCACACAGGAAGTATCTCAGATTCACAATCCTAGACCAGCACTACCAGTTCAGGGTTCTGCCGTTCGGGGTCACCACAGCACCAAGAGTCTTTACAAAGTGCCTGGCGACTGTGGCGGCGCATCTGCAACGCCAAAACGTCCACGTCTATCCTTATCTGGACGACTGGCTCATTCAGGCAAGGACAGAACAGCAGTGCGCAGACCACGTGTCCCGCACTATTCATCTCCTGCACGATCTGGGATTCTCGCTGAACTATCCAAAATCTCATCTCCAGCCCGCTCATGTACGGCAGTATCTGGGCGCGACAATAGACACGCTGGCAGCCACTGCGCAGCCAAATTCAGTGAGAATCGCCAGCATCCAGACTCTGATCCAACGATTCAGACCTCAGCACTCGCTTCCAGCGAAGGTGTTCATGCAGTTGATAGGCATGATGGCCTCCTGCATCTCCATCGTCCCGCACGCGAGACTACATATGCGTCCGCTTCAGGAGTGCTTGGCACGTCAGTGGACTCAGGCTCATGGGCAACTGACAGACCTAGTGTTGGTGAGCGGTCGGGCGTACAACTCTCTGCATTGGTGGAATCCACAAAACCTTTGCAAGGGCCGACCGTTCCAGGAGCCTGTGCCACAGATTATCCTGACGACGGACGCTTCTCTCCAGGGATGGGGAGCGCATGTACTCCATTACACGGTGCAGGGACTATGGACACTACAGCAGAGGAAGATGCACATCAACGTTCTGGAACTGATGGCAATCTTCATGGCTTTAAAGGCATTCAAAGTACATCTGTCCAACAAGGTTGTGTTGATCCGGATGGACAACATGACGGCCATGTACTACATCCAGAAGCAGGGAGGCACACACTCTCCGCAGCTGTCTCATCTGGCTCAGAGCATGTGGAAGTGGGCCATTCAGAGGAACATCTTCCTCATGGCGGAGCATCTCCCGGGCAAAGACAACCAGATGGCGGACCTGCTCAGCAGGCACAGCCACCAAATGCACGAGTGGGAGATACACCCATCAGTACTCCAACCGTACTTCCAAAGGTGGGGTCATCCAGAGATAGACCTGTTCGCCACAAAGGAGAACGCAAAATGCCAAAGCTTCGCCGCCAGGTTCCCACACCCGCAATCACAGGGCAATGCGATGTGGATGAACTGGTCAGGCAGATTTGCGTACGCCTTTCCCCCAGCACCTCTGATACCGCTGGTGGCACGCAAACTCAGGCAGCACTCGATGACTCTCATCCTGGTTGCTCCAACGTGGGCTCGCCAACCATGTACACCACGTTTCTGGAACTCTCCGTGGTACCGCATCAAAGGCTTCATCTCACCCCCAGCCTTCTGACGCAGAGCCATGGCGACATTCCGCACCCAGATCCGCAACAGCTCAACCTGGCGATCTGGCTCCTGAGATCCTAGAGTTTGGCTACCTCAATCTTCCCCCCGATTGAATGGACATCATTCGGGAGGCAAGGAAGCCCACTACTCGAGCTTGTTACGCAGCCAAGTGGAAGCGTTTTGTCATGTACTGTGTAAACCACAATATTGACCCACTGGACGCTTCCATTCAGAACATTATTTGCTACCTGTTCCACCTGTACCAATGCAATTTGGCGTACTCTTCCATCCGCATTCATTTGTCTGCGATGGCAGCATACCTTCAGAATAGGCAACACCTATCCCTTTTTAAGGTCCCTGCTATCAAGGCTTTTCTGGAAGGACTCAAAAGGGTCATTCCACCGCGGACACCACCAGCTCCAGAATGGAACCTCAATGTGGTTCTTACAAGGCTGATGGGTCCTCCCTTTGAGCCACTGCACTCTTGTGAGCTTCAGTTTCTGACTTGGAAGGTTGCTTTCTTAGTAGCAATTACATCGCTACGGAGGGTTAGCGAGTTGCAGGCGCTCACCATCCAGGAACCTTTCTTCCAAGTACACGCTAACAGGGTGGTGCTCCGCACTAACCCTAAATTCTTACCCAAGGTTGTATCTCAATTCCACATGAACCAAACAATTGAGTTGCCAGTGTTTTTTCAAAACCCAGAGTCACTGGCGGAGCGGATGCTCCACACCCTTGATGTTAAAAGAGCCTTGATGTACTACGTCGACAGGACTAAAGATTTTCGTAAGACCAAGCAACTCTTTGTTGCTTTTGCCTCACACCACAAGGGAAATGCTATCTCCAAAGCTGGGATCGCTAGGTGGATAGTGAAATGCATTCAGATCTGTTACGCTAAAGCTAAACGCACTCTCACAATTCCACCAAGAGCCCACTCCACCAGAAAGATGGGGGCCTCTATGGCTTTCCTAGGTAACATTCCCTTAGAAGATATTTGTAGAGCAGCTACATGGTCTACCACACATACTTTCACTAAGCATTACTGTGTAGATGTGCACTCTAAACAGCAGGCAGCTGTTGGCCAGGCTGTTCTCAAAACGCTTTTTCAAACGGCTGCAGCTGGCACGGGCGGCCGCCGCTAATGGAGGGACTGCTATGTATTCTATGCACAGATATGAATTCAGCAGCCCACATGCCTCGAACTGCAAATGCTACTTACCAGTATGCATCTGTTCTTGGCATGTAGGGCTGCTGACATTCATATCGCCCGCCCTCCTCCCCGGCGCCTGCAGCAGCTGCAGTATTTTCTTTACACATATTTTCATACTCTTAGCATAGGGCATCACTCACATATGTCACTCCATCTCTGCCAATGGCTAAAAACAATCTGGGGATGGAGGCGATGCCCATGCGCACTGTAGTCCAGGGGAGGAGCCACCTATCTCGTGATACTTCGAAGACTCTTCCAGGACAACAATGTGCAATCATCCGGACCCAACACTAGGCGGCGATCTATGCACAGATATGAATGTCAGCAGCCCTACATGCCAAGAACAGATGCATACTGGTAAGTAGCATTTGCATTAGGCTTCATGGTGATGTGAGGGTCTGCGCCCGGAGGGACCTTGGTCTTCCAAGGTCCCAGACCTACAGCCTGGTACAGTAGGCTTTGGGCGGGACCACACTGTAGTGTTGGGGCACGTAGAGGTAGCAGGCATGTCTGATCTTGACGGATGGCCGAAGAGGTCCTGGAGCACTTTCAAAGTGCATCCGTCATCTTGTTCATTCAGACCACACCCCGTGCTTTGCTAATCTTTATTTCAGCTAGTATATTTGTGAAAGATCCAGTGGTGGACTAGAAAAAGATAACCTGCATCTACAGAGCTCCAAAATTGGTATCTTTCATAGATTAATGTTCGCCCGCCCTTCTCCCAGCTATGAAAATACATCAGTTTGTGCCTCCGACGATGACGATTGAAGCTCTGAGCCCTTTCACCAGATGGGCCAGAGCTTGGGTCATACAATGAGATGGATAGGTTACAAGTTGTTTATGGCTGTTTTCAATTTTATTTGCTTTATTAGAACACTGCTACGTTAACATTGACTACCAAGGGTTACTGGCCTGATGAGAAGAATAGATCAAGCTTAAACAGTGGTTACAGGTATCTGAATTTTTTCTAAATCCATTTATGTACTTATTTTAAAGAAACAAACTACTACATCCCTATTTTTTTGTAAGAGGGAAAATGAAAGTTAATAGCGACATAGCATAGAGAAGCCTTTAGCTAATGGAAGGAGACAAAACTGTACTGTCCTTTTAAGACTGCAGGCAACCCCAGGTATAACTCATGGCATTTGGATTCCTGCTGTTCTTTCTGAAAGCCAAGCGAGGATCACATAACACTGGGCTGTGTCTATCTTTGACAAAAAGAATTGAGTTCAAGGCTTTACGGCTTATGGAAGACTTTTACTTCAGTTTCTGAGGCTTTTAAGCCTTTTCCTGAGTTTTTTCTCTATGAAGATGACTTCATTTTTAGTAAAATGCCAACAGTATGGGAGATAGTAATCAAATTAATATCTGTCCAGTCTCTGCATCCTATGGTACCTTTATCTGTATCCCCCATTACATCTGCAAGATGAAGAAATTTGAATTCTGAGTCAAAATGTTCAGTAGGATATTGAGACATATGGAAGGTGTAAAACTTATATGCAAAGAGCGTTTTAGTCCTCCTTCAGGCTCTACTGTTGGGGCTCCACTACAAGACATTCAGCTTATGGGAGCTCTTAATTGACTCTGATCTCCCTGCATATAAAATGGCGCCCGCCTAGTGGTAACCTGACATTCCACATCATTTGTGACTGTACACTCAGCATCCACGCACTTCTGACCCGATAGTGCACCTCCCAATCGCATGGATGGTTCGCTCTGGACTACAGATACCACAGACAGAGGCATGGATTGCGAAGCTGCACGGTACCCCCCTATTGCCGAGATGACCTAACACTTAATCTTGACACTGGACTTAATGACTATGTGACCCCATCTGAGCTATGGGCCCATTTACTCTTACTTCCTGGGCCCCCACAAGGTATTTCTCTACCACTGCTAATCTGCCAGAACTGTACTGCTTCTTAGCCCCCTGTTACTACCGTCCCTCCCCCACATTCCCCCTATTCCTCTATGGGGGACTTGTTTCTTCTGTGTTTGACTATGCAACTGTAGCGATTGTAACCTTGTTTTTCCCTGACCGCCGAGACCTGAGCAACATGGCTGATGCCCGGTGGAGCTGCTGACAGCCATAGAGGAGATCCATCCTGGCTCACCACCTCGGCTGTCACCTACCCAGCTGGACATTGGGCACTGTTCTCCCCGTCTCGTCGATGCAGCCTTAACAAATGTATTCTAGTTTTCCCTGACCACTGAGACCTGAGCTACATGACCGATGCCCGTTGGAGCTGCTAGACAGCTATAGACGAGATCTGCCCTGGCTCACCACCTCAGCCGTCACCTACCCAGCCGATCATTGGGCACTGTTCTCCCCGTCTCCCCGCCCTGTCTCCTTCCTCCCCCTCCCTTCGAAGAATTACTGTAACATTGTTTTTTTGCCTATGTTTTACTATGCTCTGGTAACGGATGTAATTTGTAACTTGTAATGCTACGATTCCTCATGTAAAGCTCTCTGATACCTTCGGGTCTAGCTAGCGCTGTATAAAACTCTTCAAATAAAGCAAATAAATAAATAAAGCGCTTGTTATTTGTTTATTTCTTTGGAGTTGCCAGCAATAAAACAAGAGGTATTTTTCCTGGTCACAATAGACAATCGCATTCCCCGCTGAGAAAATCGACTTGCAGAATATTGATGTCATGCTTGCCATAATTATTAACATCATATAATTTGATGGTTAGCTTCAGGATGATGAAGAGTTTGACGTCAAAGAGACAAACATTACCTACAGGGTCAATGTTGAGACACTTGATGTCAAGCAGATCAAGGATGTATGACGGTACGACCCGTACCGTCACAACGCGTGCTTTTACAACGCGTCTTTAACAACGCAAGTCGTTACAACGACTTGCGTTGGGGGGCGCTGATAGTGAATAGTATAATTTACTATTCTAACACCAGTCCCTGTGGATACTAGGGAAGGTGTTGGAATAGTAAATATACTATTCTTTATCCTCTAGCGCCCTCCAGCGCAAGTCGTGGTTACGACTTGCGTTGTAACGGACGCGTTGTAAAAGTACTGCGGAGTAAAATCTGCGTCGTAAAGGATGTTACCCGCAGATCAACATCAACAAGGTCAACATGAACACAGTGTTCCTCAGAGCCAGGATCAATAACTTTGAGGCAGTCCCTGTTGAGAAGTTGAACAAGGTCCAGATCACAGTCAAGTCAGATATTGGAGTCCTGCTTCTGAGGTATTTCTTGCCTATTCCTAAAAAATACCCTGTTTTGGTTGCTCCTGAGAAGATAGTAGCCACTAGAAATCCTGGCCAACAAACAAACTTCTCCTGCTCTTACCACAAGTAAGCACATATGTGTACCTTCAAGGTGCAGACCTTTGAGAAAAAGGGTGAATGTTGGAATTTTTTTTAGGATGAACCAATTGCTCCACTTGATAGATTACCAACTCCGAGGGCTAGTTTTGTTCTTGGAGTACTAAGATTTGTGGTGCCAACAAATCCTAAAATACCTCCTGAATTTGAACCTGATGTGAAACCTGGTGCAGCCCATCAAACGCAACCGCAGCCATTATTGTAACCATATGTACCTTGAGATCCATTTGTTCTGGGCATGTCTTATCATTCACTTCCACTCAGCCAAAGATTTTGCTCTTAATTAACTATTTTTTCCAAGAGGAATTGTGGGTCTTTGGTTCAGAGTCCTCTACATATATTCTCTATATCAGTAGTTCTTAACTTTTCCTACTTCTGTGGATACCCACTTAATCATTACTGGAAGCTGGCGACCACGGCCTAAGCATTTTTTAAACAATAAGTGAAAAAAACAGAAACAATCACTCATCAAACAAATACACAAGTAATAAAATAGCATTTATTTTTTATCTTTTTACAAAAAAATTATTAATATCTTTAAATAACACAACATTCAATACAGTTGTATTTTCACTTTAGCTCTGTACAGTTCAATGCAGCAATATCAATACACAGCATATACTTAATAATACGATTGAGGCAGTCAAAATATCAAGGTACAAACAAATAATTAGCGATACAGTCAAGATCGACTATTCCTGTAATGAGTCTGGGCAGTATGTACACCCTCACCCCCATGTTTGCCTGTGTGAGGACCCCTGTATTATCTCCGTATCGCATCAGGATATTCTTGAGTTGCAGGGATTCTGCACAAACACAGAACTATGTGCAGGATTATGGGACCTTGGTGTATAAGGACTGAGTCTTCCTACCACCTTAGTGCCCACGAGCCCAGGACCGACTAGCTATACTGTCTCACTTGCTAACCTACTCACTCACAGAGAAGCAAATTATTAGACACCCCAGAACACAACACTCTCAAATCTCTCAGGAATCGCTGTAACAAGACACACCCTTTCGCTCGCCCTCTTGTACTTGTCCACAATAAGATCTGACAGAGTCACAAAACAATTTTAAATATTTATTTTAATTAACATGCCCAACATGCAGTATACAAAGCACAACAAGCAGAAAAATGCATAGTACAAATACAGCCAGCATAGTAGCTAGTCCATAAATCATGAAGGGAGATGTCATCATAAATAAGGACAATGGAGCCTAACCTCCCTCCTCTTGCTAAGAAGCAATATTATTATATATTAGAAGATCTCTGGGCTTTGTCAGCAGATCACATCATAGGTGCTGTCTGGCTCTTCTCCCTGTAAAGGTTACTCTCCAACTGTCTCACAAAGGGGCATTGTTGTTCGCCCTTGCACATAATGTTCAGTCAAACATACAGAGTGTGAACACAGCGATGAGTTCTCATGTGAAAGCAGTCATAGAAATATTGCAAAATAAAGACGTGTAGGAACGTGTGCAACAGCTGCATGCAAGCTGCAGTGTGCTCATGCTAAGTTAGTGAAAAACGACAATGTTCCCATGTGCCACGTGACACTTGAGTAATTGTATTTTCACCTTCCGGTTCCCCTGTCTCTTTCCCCACTAAGAACTGTTGATACAACCCCCAATAACCTTTATTAAGATTCTGTGGCAGAAGTAACTTGTTGTATTTGTCAGATTGTGTGTTACAATAAAGCATATGTAAATCCACTCATCTATTGTCTGTACTGGGCCTTTGACCCATCTCATAGCCAATCTGCGTTTAGCTAGTAATAAACCCATCACAAATAATTTCCTTATACTTTTTATCAATCCCTACGTCATGTCCCATCAAGGCAAGCAGCACATCAGGTTCAATGGTGAGCCCTGTAATCTCTCCTAATGCGTGAAAGATCTTCCTCCAGAACTCAAAAATCTTTAGGCAGTACCAGGCTTCATGTAAGAAACCAGCCTCTTGTGCTGTACAAAGATAGACTCTGCAGAATCACGTAGTCCATACCGACATAGCTTTTCAGGTGTGCAATACACTCTGTTGATATATTTAAAATGAATTAGTCAGTGCCTGCCATTCAGAGATCGGTGTTTTGTCACTTCACAGCAATGTTTTTTGTTGTTCTTCTTTTTAAACATATTTTATTGGGGCTTAGATAGAGCATGTAATATCAATCACATTTCCATTGTAATTTCAGCAGTACACTTACATCATATTCATTTAGCCATTACTTGAATCAAATCAACTGTTATATTTTCCATGTATTCCTAGCAATAAAGCGCTTCCCCTTACCTAAACTTCACATCAATGTTGGCAGAAATATTGAGCACTGAGTGTGGTGGCCGTATCCTTGTGTTGTACGTGTGTGTTTTACCTTTGTTTTAACCGCACTTTGCACTTTGACTTTTTAAAACCAAATACCTGCTGGAACCAAGTCTCCACGCGGCACGCCTCCTGCTCCGACCCCGTTCCACCGCAGCTGAGGGCTGTTTGAGTGGAGGGCGGACCGGGGAGAGAGCGAGAAACGCCCCTCCTTACGGTGCCTCTTACATAAGGTCCATAGCCTCGTGCAGCGCTGCAGAAATATTGAGCGCTGAGTGTGGTGGCCGTATCCTTGTGTTGTACGTGTGTGTGTTAACTTTGTTTTAACCGCTCTTTGCACTTTGACTTTTTAAAACAAATACCTGCTGGAACCAAGTCTCTTCACCGCACGCCTCCTGCTACGACCCCGTTCCACCGCATCTGAGGACTGTTTGAGTGGAGCGCGGACTGGAAAGAGAGCGAGACACGCCCCTCCTGACGCTGCCTCTTACATAAGGTCCATAGCCTCGCGCCGCGCTGCAGAAATATTGAGCGCTGAGTGTTTTGGCCGTATCCTTGTGTTGTACGTATGTGTGTTACCTTTGTTTTAACCACACTTTACACTTTGACTTTTTAAAACCAAATACCTGCTGGAACCAAGTCTCCACACCGCTAGTCTCCCGCTCCGACCCCGTTCCACCGCAGCTGAGGGCTGTTTGAGTGGAGGGCGGACCGGGGCGAGAGCGAGACACGCCCCTCTTGACGCTGCCTCTTACCCAGTGGTAGCTTTAAAGATATTTTGCAAGTACAGAGTTGGATATCATCATTTTCTTTTTGTTTGTAACACATTTGTTTTGGTTTTTGGAGAAACTGCTTCTCTGTCCTGCTCCAGCAACTCAAGGTTCAATAAGGTCCATAGCCACGCGCCGCGCTGCAGAAATATTGAACCTTGAGTTTTTGGAGCAGGACAGAGAAGTAGTTTCTCCAAAAACCAAAACAAATGTGTTACAAACAAAAAGAAAATGATGATATCCAACTCTGTACTTGCAAAATATCTTTAAAGCTACCACTGGGGAAAGAGGTACAGGGCTCACATAAGGGCAGGCTGCGATGGGTCAGAAACTACCTGTGTGTGAAGGTTCAGAGACAGCTGAGGTCTGCAGCTGTATCGTGTCAGGAGTCCTTGCTTTTTACTGTAGCTCACAGGTCCTGGCATACTGTACTGTTGGCAAGTTACACTAACCACATTGAAACCATCATGCAGTCGAGATACAAAAATGACTTCAAGAGTTTAGGAGCTCATCACCATATCTGCTGCACTGAGAACTAATCAGAATGAGATGGTAGCTTATTGTGGTAAGTTTTCAGTGACATTAACAGTTATGAAGAGGAGCCCTTGCATGAACAGGAGAATATTCCAAGCTTCTACTGAGTGCAGAAGTGGCTACAATGCAGCTAAACAGACCTCCTCTTGTAATTGCAGCTCAGGATGCATAGGTTTGTTAGCCTTTAGTAGCAGGAATGAATCTTGTCTTAGAGGTTCAGACTGGAAAAACAGAGCTCACAAAATGTACTCAGCAGACTCACTGTACGATACTAACAAGGAAATCTTTTTAATTGACTTATTAAAGTACTGCTTATACATAAACTTAATAAGAGCTAACTTTTGATGGCAGGTTTGAGAAACTGGACAGTGAAGCTAAGGCAAGTCTGGAGATGTTTGAGGACATCAGCAACAAATTGATTATTGCTAGGAACAAGGAGATCCCTCAGGATATTTGGGAAGTACTGAACGAACAACAACAACAGTGTGCCCAACTCATTGAGGAGAAGAACAACCTCATCAGTGAACTGCAGCAGGTAAGATGAGGAGGCGTTTTAGGTAAAGTATGGTCGATGCTGGTGGGCAAAGACCGAATAGATCCGGTTCGAACTGCAAATGAGAGCCTTTTTAACAGCATTTCGATAAAACGTTACCTGCTGCCAATTCACTCCAATAGAATATCATCATCCTAGTAGGTAGTAGCTGTTTCTTATCCAATAAGAAAAGGTAATCTGTTGGGATATAATAACAGCTGGGGGTTGTCTTAAGGTGGACCAAGGACAGATTGTCTGAAGGTGGGCAGAGGGATGTTGAGATCGAAAATGACCAGATAAGGGCACCTGAAGGCTGGCTAAGCCTTATGGTCTCTGAAGGCATGTTGAGGGTTTCTGTTGGATGAACTACATGCTACCAACACATTGACAGATGATTTTAATATTGACTGGGGTTACCAAAAAAGCAATAATTTTAAATTTCCTTCAGGTTCACGATCTGCACCAGTACTCCTTAGGGTCAACACACCTGAAAGGGTGCACACTTGATCTCACAATTGTCAACCCAGATCTCATTAAATGCTAATGTCAAAACATGTTCATCAACTGCAGGGAAGTCACTGCTTCAATTGTTTATTTACTTGCCCCTTGGTAATTAAAGAACTTTGTGGGATATTCTCAAGAACAAGCGATAATCATTGCCAAAATAGGTTAACACAATGTTTCATATCGCGGGAAAATAACTCAGTGTTAACCTCCTATTCACAACACGGCGGTAACATGCAATAGTCTCCTGATAACGCGTCAAATGTCCGCGATAAATTCACTGGGATGGCGATAAAAATCTAAACCCGAACGTGAAAAAGGTTGCGATGGGCCCAACTGCGATAAAAAAAATTGCATTGACCTGCGCCAGGCCTGCAATTCACACACGTCCGTCAGAAAAAATTACTGTAAAAGTAGAAGAAAAAAAACCACAAACAAAACCAAAACAACTGAGAAGCACAATGGAGGCAGCCGGAGCAAGTACAGAGGACAACCAGAATCCCACAAGCCCCACGGTAGTACCAGTCTGGGACCTAGGGGTCAGGGAAGGGCAATGATAAGTATAAGAGGAAGACGAAATTCAGTCCGTAGGAAAACAAGATCCTGATAACGGAGGTGGTAGAACCCCATCAACTACTGTTAATCACCTCCACTATGTTATTGGCAACAAAAAACCTAATATGGCAGTCCATCGTAGACAAGGTGAATGCAGTCGGAGTGCTGAGGAGGACAATGGAAGAGGTCAAGAGGCGCTGGAATGATGTGGTGCGCAAAAACAAGCAGAAACTCGGCAACAACCAGAAGGCAGCCATGCAGACTGGAGGTGGGAGTCCAGCACCACAGACCACTATGTGTATATATTTTAAAGTAAAAGAGACATTACATCTTTGACAGCATACAGCTAAAGTTGTCTCTCAGCAAGACCTAAAAATAAAAGGCGTGTTTAACAGGGTAAGTTCAAAAGGTTCATGTCATCCCATGCAGCGACTAGCAGCACATATTTTTAATTACTAAAGCACAGTTTCCTACTCTACCACAAGATGTTGATTTCTCACACAGGACGAGAGTGTTTGGACCATCACTTAGACGTTTACTGAAGGCAAGCTATATTTCCTTGCCCTATCATTTCCTGGTCCTTACCTGGAAGTATAACACAACTCAGCAACGGTCGTGTGTGAATTTAAAGCCTCATTTATCTAAAGCATCACCAAACCTTCTATTGGTACTTCTAAAAAAAAAAAAAATATGTTGGTGAAGATGTAACTTGTGTTATGTGTGGAACTGAATTACTATTAATATAGTGTAGTCCAGGTGTAATCCATAGTTTTGTTAGTGTGAGAATCCTGTTTTGTTTGTCACTCATTTGCTGTAATTGTTATAAGCTCAGAGAAACCTATTTGGCAGGGTGAACAGCTGTAAAGCAGCCATATAACTAAAAATGTTGAACTTTTGAAGGAGCTGAAAGTGAAAGATGAACATTATGTAAAGGATCTGAAGAAGCATGCAGAAGACATTGATCTGCTAATTGAGAGGATGGAGGAACAGATCAGAAGCCTGACAAAGACCTACATTGAAGAATTCCTGCAGATTGAGGTAGACTAGAGTTTAGAAATGAACTGTTTTGGATAGTGGTATGATAACGCCCCAACCGTTCTGTCTCCTTTTTATTAGCATATGCAGCCTCTCATTTCTTCCTTTGTTGTCTTGCCACATATAGCTGAAACACTCATTGTTCCATCACCTCATTTGACCCTACCTTTTCCCCTCCTTGCTTCCACTTAGGGACCACCATAGATAACAGCAACTCTCCTACTCCAGGTGGGACTTAGTCCCTATCTTGCATCCACCAAACTAGTTTGCACGTTCACCACTCCTCTAGAGCAGCTAGCTCAGACTTGCTAAGGTACATGAGTCACACCATCACCCCGGTTATTCCCTTGATCTCCAATCCCATTACAGCAAATATTGTGTGCACCTAGGATTCTTCCTATATCCAAATCGGTGACACCCCTGAAATGTGGACGCCCGAACTGGGCTAACTGACTGCTAAGAACCAGTATTGCCTCTTAGAGATGGGCTGCACTTCTCACCATCTAACTTAGTTCTAAATCCGACCTTGCTTCCGCAGGTTCTTCCGGACCAATATCCTTCTAACCCTTCATCTCCAAACTCACCCCTCCTAGCCCAGGGCCCCAAGTCCCTGAAACCCACCCCTCCTCGCTTCTGTAGGCTCTTCCTGGCCAGTTTCTCTCTATCCCTTCATCCCCTAGTTAATCCCGTTGCCCGCCCCCTGCCCCAGGTCTCAGAAACCCACCCCCACACCTCATTGGAAGCCAGACTGGACGAGATCACACTTTTCCTCCAGCAACTCAAGGCGGATGTTCAAAGCATGGCTTTACATCACCTCCGAGTATTCATTAATCAAAGGTTAAGATGGTCCTCAAAGACGAACTACCATAACCACGCACTTCCCTCTAACACCAGCACTAGGCTTTCAGCATGCCCACCATCAAATAGGACCTCACCAAACATGGCTTCTTCACTCCAAAGATGTATAACCGCACTCCACCCTAATGACACCTCTCGGCCCTCTAGATTAAAAGATCCAATGTCTGACAAGGATATTCATTCCCTCCTACTCTCAAACGCACTCCGCTAACACAGCTAACATGTACCAAATAGAGTTAATCCATACGGACCCTTTCAGAGAACCTAGGGTAAACCCCAGAGAACAACCTTACTAGAGTCACCACCACACTTTCTACAACAGTGGACACCAATCCAAAACTTAAATGCATGCTTCTCAATTGCAGATCAGCAGTAAGACATGCTGCAGACGTTGCTGGCCTCATCCTTGCACATGGTCCTGACCTCGTAGTGCTAACTTAAACCTGCACCTATCCTTGACATACTAGTGCCTCCTAAATATGACATCAATAGGTTAAATAGATCTAGTGGACAAGGTGGAGGCATCGCCTGTATACATCGTAACAGTCTATTAGTCAAACAATCGCAATCTGCTGTCTTGTGGCCATGCAAATATCTATACATAGAGGTTGCTTGTAACAAAAGGCATTTATGCAAATTCCACATGCTCTACTACCCTCCACGACATAACCTTCCCTTCATACAACAAATAATGTAAATCCTCTCATCTAACACAGAACTTCAAGACACTCCGATCTTCCCGGGAGATTTCAACCTCCACTGGAATGACATGAACGACGCAGCAGTCAATAGCCTGAAATCCTTCTTGGTAGATCTTAACCTAATCCAAATTTGCGACAGCCCTACGTACATCAGAGGAGCTACCTTAGATCTAGTTATCGGTAAGGTCAACTCCATTCATCTTGAATCTATCCTCCCGTGTAACTGGACAGACCAATATTGCCATCACCTTCCTCGTCTCAGATTCTGTGAGAGTTATTAAGTCCAACCTAAGAAACCTAGACACTGGAAAAGAAGCCTGTGCAACATCAACTTGGGTAATCTGACTGCCCTTATTGATAACATCCTGCCCCTTCCGGTGGACATGTCAGATGTCCATGACCTTACAGACCACTATAACTGCTCCATGACAAGTGTTCTAGACTCGATGGCACCTCTACAGCTAAAAAGATTGTTCTCCAAACTCTCCTACCTTAGCACAATGGTAGTCTAAATACAGAAAGCCGAAATCTGAGGCTATCGGGAAAGATTGTGGAGATCCTCTCCCTCCCTCAAACATCTCAACCATCTGAGACCATTCAGAAATATCTGCAAAAAATGCATCAGATGCTCTAAAGCTAGCCATTTCAGCAACCAACTACAGCAACCAAAAAACAACCAAATAAATTGCTTGAGCCCTTCAAGCTTCAAGTAAACAGTCAACCTAACCTTTCCTCAGCAAGTCCTGGTCAGCAGCCTAACTGCGAAGAATTTGCTGACTTCTTCTTTGAAAAGACAACTAAGAACAAATCTGAACCTTGGAGCACCTATCGATCACACCTTCTAACCCCTTCCTTCCTCCTTGGTCTGATGTGACCTTGCCCATTCGAGTTTTCCTCCCCAAAAACAATGCTCCCTGGAGCATATTCAAAACTTTGGATGAAAGCACTATACACAAAACTCTTGTTACTCTGAAACCATCTAACAATTTTAACAACCCCTTGCCATCGAACTTCTTCTCTGTGATCAGAGCTTCCATACTCCAATTCTAGACTAAGATAGTCAATGCAGCACTACTGCAAGGTGCTATTCCAGATTGCCTAAAGTCTAGGCAGGTCCCCCTATTCTAAAAAAAAACATCCGCAAATCACTCTGACCTACACAATTTCTGCCCAATTTCCAACATTCCCACACTGGCAAAGCTCCTTGAGAAATGTGTTCACGTCCAGCTTTGTAACCACATTGATCAATTTCGACTATTAGACCAATTCTAATCCGGTTTCCGTCAGGGTCATAGCATGGAACCCACTCTCACTCACCTTGTAGATGATCGCTAAGAATACTTGATCAGAATGAATCCTGCCTTTTGATCCTCCTCAACCTATTGTCAGCTTTTGATACTGTTAAGCACAAGAACATATTCAACCTATTGGAACACAGGATGGGTCTTTTTGGCCTGTACTAAACTGGTTCTCCTCTTCTCTCCACAATAAAACCCAAAGATTCAAGGTGAACCAGTCTTTGTCTGATCCCTCACTAGTCACTTTGGGGGTACAACAGGGTTCCGCACTTTCACCTGCTCTCTTCTGAAATTATCCAGCATTCACTTTCACACGTATGCTATTGACAACCAACTGTACTTGAAGGTCTCCTCCCCTGAAGACATCAGGTCCCTAAACTCAGTTTTACAGAAAACACAAAGTTGGCTGACACTTAACCACCTTAAATTAAACGCTCTTAAAACAGAATTCCTCTTAACTGCCCTATCCAAGCAGTCACCAGTCATGGAAGAATGGATGAATCAACTAACTGCTCTTAAGTGCACGCTACACATCATTGATTCCACAAACTCATTGGGAATAATGCTAGATTAGAGTCTGAACATGCAGAAGCACATTAGTGCACTCATCAAAGGAGCGAACTTCCAACTCAGATCTTAAGGAAAATAATACCTTTCCTCCCCTCTAATGACTTAAAGGTTGCAGTGCAAGCCGTAGTGATCTTTAAGCTGGATTATGGAAACACAACCCTCTACAGCCTTCCTAGATTGAAGACTACTCTACTTAGGGCCGTTCTCAATTCTGCTGCAAGGCTCATAACAGGTTCTAAATGAAATAATCATGCCACGCCTGAGCTGATATCCAGAAATTGGCTCCCATATGAAGCAAGGATACAACTCAAAATTGCATGCATGAATGAATTAATGTAGAGTGCGACTTAGCCCAGGGCATCAAGGCGCTACGGAAGGAGATCAGGGTAGAAGATATACAGGGATTTGAGGGCTTAGATGTTAGGACAAGTGAAGAGCCTGGTCTTCAAGGCTTTGCGAAGTAGGGATTGAGTTTGCAGAGTGGCAATTGGGGAGGGAAGTGAGTTCCATAAATTGGCCCCTTATCAGCGAGAAGGCCCTGCCCCCTCACCTAGCTTCCCTGACCCTGGGAACAGTTACCAGGTTCTTGCTTGCAGATCACAAGACCTTGCCAGGAAGGTATCTTTGAAAAATGTTGTTAATGCCTTCTGACCCCCTATTGTGGACAGCCTTGTGAACCAGGCTTAGGGCCTTGAACACAATTCTACTCCCCAATGGGAGCCAGTGCCAGCTTCTGGTGGTAGCTGTGACTGAATGGAATTTGGGGAGACCAATCACCAGCCTGCACCAATTGGAGTCGGTGTAAAAACCCCTTGTTTATCCCTAAATAAAGGGCATTGCAGTAGTCTAATCTAGACACCACAAGGGCCACCACTGCCTGTTTCCGTGATGAAAGGGAGAGAAAACGGAAGATCTTACTGAGAGTCCGTATCATCCCAAAACACGTAGAGAAAGTTCTATTTATTTGTGAGCCCAGGGAAAGAGCGGAGTCCACAATGATGCATAGATTCTTAGCACTGAGACAGGGGCAAGGACAGGACCCAAGAGATTCAGGCCACCAGGCCTCCGACCAGATATCCAACTTGTCTCCAAAGATAAGGACCTCCGTTTTGTCACCATTGAGTCTTAAGAAGTTCTTGACCATCCATGAGGCCACCGCCCGCATGCAGTTTTTAAAATTTACTGCAGAAGCTGAGACACTATCAGTTACGAAAATCATGATCTGTGTGTCATCAGCGTAGGATAGCACTTCTCGCCCAAAGGACCTTACCACGCTGGCGAGCGGGGCTACGTAGATATTAAAAAGGGTGTGTAAGAACTGGGACCGCCAGTTCACCGGGGGGTAGCTTGGCTCGAGCAGGTAGGCAACCAGAGGCTTACATGTAAAGTAGCTACATAACACACTCATCCACTGAGACAAGAAGTGTGCGCAATAATGGAGACCACACCAGTACTTGTGATTGAAAATCAAAAAAAATCAAAGCCTTTTATATAGATTTCAGATCAAGGCAATCAATGCATTAATATACTTCAAAGTACTTCATTAAAGCATTTCATTAGGCCTTTCGATCAGGTGAGCAAAACATCAAATAACGCAGCCTGTCGCACTATACTCTTCGGCAGGCTAAGGGGGTACTTTCATAAACCATGGGCTAACATTTCAAGAAGCAGTTATGAACATTTCCTCTTGTAAATATCCACAGTTCGATACCAGTAACCATGTCATCGACATATCAATGGGGTAAATCCATCAGTATCTTATCACAACCCCATCAAGATTCATAGAAGCCCGCCCCTGCAAGAAATTCAGTACAGGGAAATTTTATACCACTCCATCAGCAGGCTTGAAAACAGGTAATCAGGCATGAACCGTTAATGCAGCATAAGATTGCTCTCAGGCATGCACAGTCAGTTGGCCCGAGGAGTTAATCCAACCCAAGCGGGTTACCGGGCATAAACAGTTAATTCCTTTTAAGCCTGTTCCCCCAGGCATGCACAATCATTCAGCCCAAGTACGATGCTTAATCCAGGTCACACGGTCTCTCGGGGCTCAATGGGGCCAACGGGGCCCAGCGTCAATTTCCCCGGGGAGGGGCGAACTCGGGGCCTTTCCCGGCCTTCCGCCCTCCTCCCCGGGGGTTACCTGGTGTTTTTGGCCCTCCGGGGCCCTTGCGTGGACTCAAGGAAGGCGGTCGGGGCTTCCGCCGGACTGGGAGCCTCACGTGGCCCGGCGCGGTGCAGGGGCTGATACGGAGCACCGGCGCCGGGGCGAGGCTGTAGAAGCTGGGGGCAGATCGGAGGGGGCTCTTCTGCTCCCGGTCTCCCCCTCCGCGATGAGTCACAGCTTTCCCCGGGCACCGGGCCTGGTCAGAAGGGCTCGGCGGGGGCAGCCAATGACTGCGCGGCTCTGGCAGGGGCGTGGCCGTTGACGCGGCCGCGCTCCCCGTCACGTGAGGAGGGACAGCTCGCCCTCAGGCCTACTGCGGCCTGGTTCACTCGATGCGGCGGCCCTCTCCTAGCATACGGGGGCCGCCGAGGGGGGCATCAATGCCGGCGTGGGTAACAGCGCGAAGGCAGGCAGCCACGCTGACAGGCCGGAAGCGCCTCGGGGGTGATGTAAGAGCGGCGCCGAAGCCGCAATTGCAAAGAGGTCTCCTCAGGCTCCTCAGGGGGGCAAGGTACAGCGATTGACGCCGAGGCAGGTGAGAGCTTGAAGGGGCGATACAGCACTCTTCTAAGGGGCCTAGCGCCGGGGGAATTTCACAGCGCTACAGGGCAGAGTCAGTCAGCGCTCACCTGGGGCAATCCATGGCTTGGGAGGCGCTTCACAGCGCAAGTTGCAGGCAGGGCAAGGAAGGCATTTTCAGTGGATTCTGACAGGACAGGCAGTCTCTGACACAGCGCTGGGCAGTGGAACAGGGTACAGCGCTTTTCAAGTTATTCAGCAAATTATGCCGGCAGGATGGAAAGCAGAGTAAGTCAGTCAGGGGGAGACAGGCAGGGCAAGATGGGCCCAAATGGAGACAGGGAGTGCGCAGGGCAGCACAGTCCAGTACCTGGTCGATCCCCCAGCAGTCTCTGGTCAAAGGCAAGTAGTCTTCTTTGGCGCTTGGATGGTTCTGCACCCTTAGGTGTTGGTTTCTTGAAGATGGGGGTGGGGTCTGAGTTGGAGGCTGGATGAGTTTCCTCAGGTCACTGCTGATGGACCCTGGAGTTCCCTACCGCTGGGCCATATCAGGGGGCTTGTCTAGGATACCTCACTCAACTTAAGAGGCAGCACCTAAATCCTGTCACTCCCAGTAGCATAGGTTCCTGACTAGGCCCTCCCGCCTAAATCTCCTGCGTGGGTTCCCCAGACCAGTGATGCCCCAACTGACTAGAAAAAGTTCCCTCCCTTACTTATATATGCCCATGTCAGGTGACCACTCTCTAAGGCGGCAAAAATAGGCTCCGCCTTTCTTCTGGAAGGTTCCAGGAGCTTCCTCACTCTACCTATGGACAGGGGATGGCAGGCTGGTATTGCAACAATGCATGGGGTCCCAGCCAGCTCCTGGCAACTAGGGTGCTACACTAAAAGACCACGCTGCAGTAGCAGGGGCCAGTGGCAGCCATGTTTGGTGTAGAGAGCACTTGCACCCTAACATGGATTAGCCATGAAAAGGTGCCCGAAGACCTAAGGGCCAACAAAAAGAAGGTGGGAAAAATGAGGCAAGGGCGAAAAAAGTAGGGAAAGACCACCCTAGGGCTGACAGGTCTAACAGGGTGGGACTCAATGAGGATCCCTGGGGGACTCCACAAAACAGTTGTTTAGGGGCAGAAAGAAACTGCCCCATCTTAACTTTTTGTGACTGGTTCAGAAGGAACGATGAAAGCAGGTTAAGTGCAGAGTCCTCTATCCCTATTTCCCGGAGCCTACCAACCAGTCTATGAGGAGAAATCGTATTGAAGGCTGCCGTGAGAACCAGGAGTTACAGAAAGGTAGTATGACCAGCATCAACCTGTTGTCGAATGTTGTTAAAGACAACGGCTAAGGCAATCTCGGTACTGTGTTCACTCCTGAACCCATGCTGCGAGCAATCGAGCACTTGGTATTCCTCCAAGTAAGAACTGAGATGGTGGTTAAGATGTTTTTCAAGAATGTTAGCTGGAACAGGTAACAGGGAAATAGGTTGATAGTTTTTTAATTCTGTCGGGTCCAGAGAGGCCTTCTGTAAGAGAGGTTTTACCACTGCCATTTTCCATACGGTGGGAAATTGGCCAGAGGAGATGACGGTATTAAGGATGGCGGTCAGAGGTGGTACAATGGCCTCCCTTCCTAACTTCAGGAGCTTGAGAGGACAGGGTTCAAGGGGGAGCCAGATCTAATCCCACCTAACAACAAGTCAGTGTCCTCTTGGAGAATAGGAGGGGAGGAGCGCAGAAGGCAATCCTTCAACGGTACAACCAGAGAATCCAAAGTAGGATCAGAATTAGCTCCCACAGAGTTTAAATCCTCCAAAGAGGAGTAGATGTCCTTAATTTTGGCATAGAAAAAAACAGCCATTTTATCACAAAGGTCCTGAGAGACCTCGGTGTTGACATTGGTCGTGGGGGCTAAAAGGGAATTAATTCAAATGAAGAGTTCCCTAGGGGATCTAATGGATTCTGTCATCATAGAATAATAGGAGACCTTTTCTTCATTAATAGCTTGCTTGTATTCCCTTAACCTAAGTTTATTCAGATCCCATTCAACTATGGTGGGGTCCCTGCGCCACTTTCTTTCCTGATGACGGCAGACCTGTCTGAGCTTTCTCAATCTCTCAGAGAACCATGGGGCTGAGGGGCGCTTTCTTGCCACATAGTGTTTCTTGAGGGGAGCAAGAGAATCCAGGGCTGCTGTCAGCCAGTTGGAAAATTCTTCATACACAGCATTGACATCAGTGTGAGGGCAGCAAAAATTACTAAGAGTATTGAAGAGATCCTCCTTACTATTTCGACTGAGGTTTCTCTACAATTTCACCCTGTTCTTAAGATTAGGGTCATTGTTAGAAACTAACATTTCCAGGACAAAAGGGATGGGAAAATGGTTGTCAGACTAGGAGAGTGAAATAGGATCCATGACCTCTATCCTAGGATCATTTGAAAAAATCCTATCCAGAATATGTCCTGCCGTATGCGTGGGGCTCTTGGATGTATGACGTTACAACGCATACATTTACAACGACCTACCATTACAACGGAACTTTTACAACGCAAAAACTTTTACAACGCATGTATTTACAACGCATTTTTTTACAACGCAGGTACCTTTACAACGCATACCATTACAACGTAAGTATTGGTAAGTATATATTAATTTTATAATCGTAAAATAATTGAAAAATATATAATTTAATTTCATTTAATTTCATTTAATTTCATTTAATTAATTTAATTTAAATTTAATTTTAATTTATTTTTACCCTGTACCCCTGTACCCCAAAAACCCAAAACTGACCCTGAACCCCAAAAATACCCCTTTACCCAAAAACTAAAAACTGACCCTGAACCCCAAAAATACCCCTTTACCCAAAAACTAAAAACTGACCCTGAACCCTAAAAATACCCCTTTACCCAAAAACTAAAAACTGACCCTGAACCCTAAAAATACCCCTTTACCCAAAAACTAAAAACTGACCCTGAACCCCAAAAATACCCCTTTACCCAAAAACTAAAAACTGACCCTGAACCCCAAAAATACCCCTTTACCCAAAAACTAAAAACTGACCCTGAACCCCAAAAATACCCCTTTACCCAAAAACTAAAAACTGACCCTAAACCCCAAAAATACCCCTTTACCCAAAAACTAAAAACTGACCCTGAACCCTAAAAATACCCCTTTACCCAAAAACGAAAAACTGACCCTGAACCCCAAAAATACCCCTTTACCCAAAAACTAAAAACTGACCCTGAACCCCAAAAATACCCCTTTACCCAAAAACTAAAAACTGACCCTGAACCCTAAAAATACCCCTTTACCCAAAAACTAAAAACTGACCCTGAACCCCAAAAATACCCCTTTAACCAAAAACTAAAAACTGACCCTGAACCCTAAAAATACCCCTTTACCCAAAAACTATAAACTGACCCTGAACCCCAAAAATACCTCTTTACCCAAAAACTAAAAACTGACCCTGAACCCTAAAAATACCCCTTTACCCAAAAACTATAAACTGACCCTGAACCCCAAAAATACCTCTTTACCCAAAAACTAAAAACTGACCCTGAACCCCAAAAATACCCCTTTACCCAAAATCTAAAAACTGACCCTGAACCCCAAAAATACCCCTTTACCCAAAAACTAAAAACGGACCCTGAACCCCAAAAATACCCCTTTACCCAAAAACTAAAAACTGACCCTGAACCCTAAAAATACCCCTTTACCCAAAAACTAAAAACTGACCCTGAACCCTAAAAATACCCCTTTACCCAAAAACTAAAAACTGACCCTGAACCCTAAAAATACCCCTTTACCCCAAACATATAACATTTAAAATATAATTATATACTTACCAATACTTACATTGTAATGGTATGCGTTGTAAAGGTACCTGCGTTGTAAAAAAATGCGTTGTAAATACATGCGTTGTAAAAGTTTTTGCGTTGTAAAAGTTCCGTTGTAATGGTAGGTCGTTGTAAAAGTTGCGTTGTAAAGGTTGTACACCGGGGCTCTTACCTAGCTGAGGGAAACCACAGGATTCCATAACTTCCAGGAAGGCCTGCGTTTCAGGGCAGAGGATTTCCTCCAAGTGGAAATTGAAGTCACCCAGAAACGTAACCTTGGAGCTAGCTAGATCGGGCTCTATTCGGCTACTGAAGCTCTGGGGGACATGAGCTCTTCGTCCAGGAGGCCGTTAGGTAACCACTCCAATGAAGCCTTCAGTGGGTAGCACCTTCAAAGAGAAATAAAGGGTCTGATAGGGATCTGAGTGAGAAGTGACGGCCTCTGTAAAACAGGAATAGGTGTCTTTATACATTACTCCTAATCCCGCACCCAACTTCCCTTCCCTATCGAGTCTCGCAAAAAGATAACCACAAGTAGTGGCTTCCACTAAGTCAGGACCTGGCCCACAAAGCCATTCATTTCAACACCCCAATATACCTGGAGCTCTCTGGTGGCTCTAGATCCTCTAGAAGTGCCAGCACATTACAGCTCAAACCACAGAAATTCTATAAAAAGAAAACTTACAATCGACCCTTCTTGGGTATCGTCCAGAGAATATGGAACTCCCTGCCCCCTGAAGTCAGATTGCACCCCTCTATTGCCTTTTCCACAAAAAAAGTTAAAGCGATATTGATGAAGAAACTTCTTCCTTAGAGCCCTATCTTCCAAGGCCCTCGAGGACACACTAGTTTTCTACAAGACTATCAAGATTATATGTTCATCTGTTAGTTTTCTGTTACTTCCTCTTTTACCTTTCGCAATTGCTATATAGTAAAGTGTTCTGATACCCCTGTACTCATGTTTGCAATATAGACTGAATCCCTCTATTGCCTTTTTCAAAAAGGAAGTTAAAGCGATATTGATAAAGAAACTTTGTTCCTTAGAACCCTAGCTTCCAAGGCCCTCGAGGACATGCTAGTTTCAATGAGACTGTGATCATTGTATGTTCTGCTGGTTTTTTGTTACTTCCTCTTATACCTCGTGTGATTGCTAAATCGTAAAGTGCTCTGGTACCCCATGGGGTCATGTTGTGCTATATAAAACCATATGAATAAAAATAGGTAAAAACAGGGAAGGGTGGGGTACAATGAAGATATAACCACTTTTACCCAGTTTAACTCCTTATAGTAAGTCAGTCTAACCTAACTGTGGGAACGAGGCTACAAGCTGATGTAAAGGCTTTACTATAATGTAAAACTAATCCCATTCCTTAGCAATGTAACAATGTCTTATTGGTTTGTAGATGCAGCCAGTTTCCCCAAAGTGACAGTACATCCTACTCCTTCTCCCTGTCCTCCAATTCTGTACTGCACTTCCTCTCCTGCCTTTATGCAAACTCCCTACTGGCCCACTGTCATCTCTCCACACTATGCCAAAGGTCCACCACCCAAACTCACATGGGATTATTGAAAAACTTTGAGCAACTGTGTGGCACAGTACTGATCCGATACTGCTTCTGCCGCTCTCCATTTCCATTCACTACCCTAGAGCGCACAGTAGAGAAGGCGGTAAAATGGAGCATTACCAGTGATGGAGCTGTGAGGAGCTCTTACCCAATGCTGCTTCCCCACTACTTGTTCAAGCTGTGAGGATCTGGGATGAAATTGAAGGTGAGGTCATATTGGGGGCAATGGTGGACTACGCCATGATCTTACTCCTTGGAGCTGCTGGACAAATGAGGCAAATCCTGCCGGAAAAGACTCTCTTTTGTGATCAAGGTGACAGTGGCCATCTTGTCATCCAGCAGTGCATCAAAGAGAAGAAACTAGTGTGGGTGCTGCCTGCATTCACCAGCAACTTCCTAGTATTCAGTGAGGGTAGACCCAAGAAGGTGCTGCATAAGCCTATTACAACAGAGGCAACCTGACACATTCATGTGGTGAGAGGGGGGACAGACTACACAGAGAATGCCTGTCAGTCTGAGATATACCTGTTTTGACACCCATGTGACAGATTAACCACACCATGTCAGAGAAGGGGCTCTTGGGTATCTCACTATGGTATGTGAGGTGGGTGACTAAGAGGTCCTTTTTTCAGAATCAGACATTTGAGGAACATGTCTGCTGACTGGTACAGCTACCTTTTCATGGGGCAATGTAGGAAATCTGCTTTTTCTGTGTGGTCACCCCATATTTCTTTCTTTTGTTGGACTCAATATTTTGCTGTCTTTAGTGCTCTGTGCCCTTTACCCCTGCCAACCAGTAGTAAAGTGCCTGTGCCCCCCCACCATTAACTTGGTTGAATTGGCATGTTCCTAATTGGTATCTTTAATTTACATATAAGACATTAGTATCAGGCATATCAATGTAGCCTGACTGCAGTAGTAAAAAAAACTGCAAGTTGACCTTCCAAAATAAACTCTTTTGACAGTTCAAAACCTTCCTTTTGAATATTAATAACTCACCCTTATGTAGGCATTGTCTTTGACAAGGCAGAGTGCATGTTATATAAAAGTTGGATATGTATACATTTTATTTTAACATATCCATACAGTGACTAGAACTCAAACACAATTTGTCACTGTGGCTAGCATCACTGTACTTTATAGAAATCCAGAGTAAAAAATCTTAATACTATATCTTGGTAATGTGACTAGCTAGAAAAAATAACTAAACAAAGTAATGTTAAAAGTAATTAAAACCTGATTAAATGGTGACGTCAGATTCTTAGTAAATATTTTATAAGTCACTTTTAGAAAGTTATGTTTACCGTGCCTGAAGTTTTTGGAGGGTAAAGTTGCATTTGCTGTCCTACTTCTCCCAGCTAGTTATTAGCATTTGAATCAGTGTGAATAGAGTGTGAAGTTCTTTCCAGCAGCAAACAATAGGCTGACCAGAATGGGCAGAAATAACTGCAGAATATGCAGGTGTGTCGGGCTGAGAGCATCCTTTTTGACATTACAGTGTCAAATCCTGTTTGAATGTCAAATCCTGCTTGACAGATCTGCTAGGGTTTTACAAATAACACAGTCTGCACATGACAGGAAGGAAAACAGAATACCAAAACAATTCTTGTGTGTGCTCTGTCTGGTTGCTGGGAAACCCTGCTTTGTTCTACCAGATGTCTGTCTCTGGCTTTATTTGGGGTAGAGTGGCTGCCCCAAACTAAAAGCTAGTTTTTAGATGTAGGTAGGCACTAGAATTTGTGTAGCAAAGTAGGATCTGCTTACATGGTTACCCCCACTTTTTGCTGGTGTCAGTATGTTTTTAAGACCAGTCCGACTCGTATCCTGCTAGTCAGGACCCCTGTCACTGTGCTTCCTCCCTACATTTGTCATGGTAAGTACTTCTGTAGCTCCACAATTGCTTACTGGTATACACCTATAAGTCCCTATTTTATGGTACCAAGGTATCCGGGCGTAGGTACACCAGGGGCTCCTATGGGCTGCAGCATGTATTGTACCACTCATGAGAGACCACTCAAACTGTGACTACAGGCCTGCCATTGCAGCCAGTGTAAGCTGGTTCTAGCACCACTTGCGACAGATATAGGCCAGATATGCTCAGGGCCACTCTTTCCCCCCCTGTATCTGACCCAGCCAGCGCTGATAATCAGTTCAACTCCTGGCTCACTACATCACTAGACAAATTTCTACCTAAAACTTCCACCCTCAGGCGAATTAAAAGAGTGAACCCTGCCCCTTGGTACACTCCTGAGCTTAACATCCTTCGGAAGGAGTGCAAAAGAACAGAGCGCTCTTGGAGGAAGGATAAATCGATAGTCAAGAAATATGCCTTCCAGGCCTCCTTAAAAAACTACAAATCCGCTCTTCGCAACACCAAAAGTATATTCTTTCAGGAAAGGATAGAAAGCTCTTCCTGCTCCAGCAAGGAAACTTTCATCATTCTAAAAGAATTACTTAAAGTCCCAGACCCTGCACCAAATAATCTGCCAGACCCCAAAGCAGCCGAAGAGAAATGCCTTAAATTGGCCAAATTCTTTGAGGAGAAGATTTAGAAAATCCTTGCTTCTCTTCCACCTATCGACTTTAGCGAGGAAGACGGTTTGAACTCAAACCCTACCACTCCCTGTTTAATCTCTCTTGGACCAGTCACTGTTGAAGAGGTATCAACCATGCTAGATACTATCAAAAGCGGATCCCCCAGGGACCCAGTCCCCCTACGCATTCTTAAGAAGGTGGCCCCCACCATCGTTCCTCTACTTACTCATCTCATCAACACCTCACTGCTCCAAGGAGTAGTTCCCCCCAGCTGGAAGGCGGCGGTCGTTAAGGCGCTACTCAAAAAACCTTCGCTGGACCCCACGGACTTGGCCAACTACAGGCCAATTTCTCTCCTTCCCGGAACCAGTAAAATTGCCGAAAAACTAGTGAATAAAAAACTTTCACACTATCTGGAAACCAACAATCTGCTCAGATGCTCGCAAACTGGATTCCGCCCAGGGCAGGGCACTGACATCGCCCTACTCGCAGCAGTGGAGGAGGCCAGAGCCCTCTTGGACGCAGGAGGATCAGTGGCAGTGATCCTCCTGGACCTCAGTGCGGCCTTCGACACTGTCAACCATCGGGTCTTAATCCAGCGACTCAAGAACATCGGTGTTGAGGGCATTGCCCTGACCTGGTTCAAATCCTTCCTTGACCACCGCTCCTTTCAGGTCTGGGAGAATGACACCCGCTCTCCCGAAACCCCCCTCCATTGTGGTGTGCCCCAGGGCTCATCTTTAAGCCTGACATTATTCAATGTCTACATGTCCCCACTGGAGGAGGTTGTCAACCCGTTCGGAGTGAAAATCATCAGCTACGCTGATGACACTCAATTAGTGGTGTCTCTATCCCACCCTAACCAAAAACCCTCGGACCTCTATAATTGTCTTGCAGAAATTCAAGGATGGATGAACAGCTCGGCATTGAAGCTTAACGGTTCAAAGACGGATATTCTCCTCCTTGGCCAGAAAGGGCTCTCTCTCTCGCAGAACCTCTGGCCAACCTTCTTGGGTGAACCTCCGGCCCCCAAGTCCGAGATCAAGAGCCTAGGAATTTGGCTTTAAAAAGACCTTTCTTTCAAGACGCAAGCCAAAAAAATCGCCAGAACTTGCTTCGGGCTCCTCAAATCCATCAGGAAGATTCTGCCACTACTCCCTCCTGTCTCCCAGAAACTGCTAATCCAAGGCCTTATCATGTCAAGGCTGGATTACAGTAACACCATCTATCTGAGTGCTCCCGAGGCAACCCTCAATAAACTGCAAAGGATCCAGAACGCTGCGGCCCGGATTCTCACCAATACCCCGGCGAGATCTTCGGCCAAACCAGCCATGAAATACTTACATTGGCTCCCAGTGAGAGAACGAGTGAAGTTTAAAGCTCTCTGTCTATCACACAAACTTCTACAGGACAAAGGCCCCCCGTCCTAAAAAAATTCATAAGGCCTTATAAAGCCTCAAGATCCCTCCGATCCGACCATGAATACCTCATCACTATTCCTAGAGTGAAGAAAGTGCGCACGGGTGGATGGCGTTTCTCTGTCAACACAGCCCGCCTTTGGAATTCCCTTCCCCGTGATCTCAGGACGGAACCAGACTATCTCCGATTCAAGAAGCGGCTGAAAACTCACCTGTTCCCCTGAGCCTCTTTTTTCCCCTTCCTTCTTCCTTTTCACTTCCCCAGTTACCCTCTAGCTTGTTAGGAGTTTAGCGCTGGGATACTTACGGGTGACTACGCGCTCTACAAAACCCAATAATAATAATAATAAATAATAATAATATAGGTTTCCTTATATCTGAGGTCACTACACTTAAAACCTATAAGTCACCCCTTAGGCAGGCCTTTCAATCCTTGCGACAGGGTGCTGGGTTATAAGTGTGAAGGTGCCTCTGCATGAGCAGGACACCCCTACAAACCCTGTAGTCGATTCTCCAGGCTTTATAAGTGTGGTCAGCCATTTTGATAAATATAGTGTCCAACCATCATTATGAAATGGCTAACTATATAGTGGCTCTGCTGAACCTCGGCATGTTTGGTATCAAACATGTTGGAACCATACCCCAACTCCGTTATTGTAGTTAGAGGTATGATTCCATGCACTGGGGGCTCCTGGTAACAGCCTATCAGGATCTGCTAGCAAGCTAGTGCTGCTGCCGATCAGACACAATTCTTCCCTCCTGCTGCAGAGCTGAGCTTGAGCAGGGATAGGTAGAACAATAGGTTTCCTGTCACAGGGAGGTGTGACTACCTCCCAGACAGGACATGGTGTATTGGGCTGGGGTGGGGGCGCTTGCCAGCACCACCAGAATGCTCTGATGGGCACATTTGGTGCCCCCTTACTTACCTCAGTTTGAGCCAGTTCATTGAGCCCTTGGCTCTCTCTCTGGCGTGAAACTGTAAAAAGGAAATGGGAGTATCCTTCCCTATGTCCAGTTCCACCGCTGGGAGGGACCCCTGAGTCGCCCTAACCCCTTTCTTAGGGTATAAAAGTGCTCACCTGTGAGTGGGTCCTCAGATTCGTCGTGGGAAAGTACTCAAGCCTGAAACCACATCACTCTTTGACCGTTTGGACACTGGGACGTCGCTGGACTTCGCCTGGAACTGAGACTGCATCAAGGAAGACTCCCGTTGCTCACCGGTCTTGCTGTTCTGCAAGACTCCTTCATTGTCTGTGTCTGTGCTTCTTTGAGGATCTTCAACAGACCTGTGGGCATCAAGGACACCCAAAATAATCTCCCTTGGAGTGAAGGAGTCACTCCCCTGCATCTGAAGGCACCACAACGAAGCTAACCGGTCTGCTGCTCCTGACGTCCCACAGACTTCGAAAGGCTCAGCAACGCAAGTGGTGGTTCTGCATCTCCCTCAAGGCCTGACCTGTCCTCTCTGCAATTTTGAGGCAAGTATCCCTCCTCAGAACTGCTGGGAAAGAACCCCTGTGCACCGCAGCGACTTGCCATTGCCAAGGCGTGTGGCTCTACACTCCAGAGATCTTCAGACCACAAGGATCTCCAGCCCCCAGGCATCTTTTCCTGCCAAGATCTTTGTCCTCACCACATCCTCTGCACCGTGGGCCTTCATCTTTGGTGAGCTGCTCAAGGTCCTCTTACGACTCCTGTGCCTTTGGCCTGTAGGTCCTCTCGTAGGTCTTCTATTACTTCAGTTGTCTCCCCTGCTTGCTCGGGCCCTGCTCTGACGCTCCTGACTTGGTGAGTCTCTTGGACCTTGCTGGTCCCAACGTTGCTCCTTCTTCATTTACCACGTCTGTTGCTGTTGCCAAGGTTTGGTACTCCCACTGGACAATGACCCTCCTGTTCCTCGACTTCTGGCATGAGACGGCTCATGCACAGCTCCTGGTCCTCACAGCTGCAGCGATAAGGTCACCTTCACCAGCAGCATCTTTTTTTAAGCCCTCCATTGTGGTCTATGGCCGTTTTGCGACATCATTTCGCACCTGTGCACCTGGCTTCCCTGGTGCTGGTATGGGGTATCCACGGGTGGGGTGACTCTTCAACCTTCTGTCTTCCACAGGGTTTCTTCAGAATTCACTGGGAAGGGTCCTTCTTCTTTAAAATTATAACCACAACTTACCCATTTACTTGAATTGACCCCTCTGTTGTGTTCCCACTCTGCACACGGCCTCCATGGGGTTCCTGGTTGCTTACCTTGGGAGGTTCCTTGGGTCCCCAACACTTCTACGTCTTCTCGGTATAGTCTTGACTTGGGTCGTGGGTCGTGGTTCACATCCCACTATTTTAGCATATGGTTTGGTTCCTCCTGGTGACCACTGTGTATATCGTGCACCTGTTTTCTTTGCAAAGGATTGTGTGCATTGTGCATATCTCTGGGTAGGAGATATCTGTATGTGCAAGTGTGTGTCTTATAATAAATACATATTTCTATAAATACACTGTGTGGTTGTTTTTCACTTAATAAATACCTATAAGATTATGTTCTAGTAAAACAAGCTGCTTTACACTCCTTCTGGACTAAGCCTGAAGGCTGATCTCCACAGCTGTAGTTAATCAAAAAGAGACTAGCTTAAGCATATTGAGTTTAACAAAAAGTTTTGGGGACTCGGGTATGTTTTGTCATGGGAAGAGTGTTGTGAAGGTGATGTTAAAACGGCTGGCCAGTGGTCCCAGTACCCGAAGGTGAATTAGACTTTAATACCTGGGCCACCGTCAGCGGTTAAAAATAAGGCTGTTGGATGTTAGAGGCGGGTTACGACCTCCCACATCCACACGCTAGTTTAAGCAGTATTATGCTCCAAGGTTTGTGAAGAGGCAGGGGATTGACCAGCTTTTCTGGGTAGTGCCTGCTCTGGACCTGTAGTGCCTCCTTCGCATACCGGTGTGCCTCTTCACAAACCTTGGAGCATAATACTGCATAATACTGCTTAAACTAGCGTGTTTTGAGAAGGGAATCCCCCTCACACATAGATAAACACTTTAGGGCGTGTAAACACATAGTCTGAATTACACACCCACTAGTTTAATCACATACACTTAGTTTTATATAGTCCTGAAGAAAGCCAGCATATCCATAAGGCACTGGCTGAAACATGTTGACTACCCATGGATGTGGGAGGTCGTAACCCGCCTCTAACATCCAACAGCCTTATTTTTAACCGCTGACGGTGGCCCAGGTATTAAAGTCTAATTCACCTTCGGGTACTGGGACCAGCCGTTTTAACATCACCTTCACAACACTCTTCACCGCACACTCAGCGACATACCTGCTCCGCTGTAACCAGGCGTCGAAGCACACCCGGGACACGCTAGGTGTCACTGGGTGGGCCCGATGATGAAGCATGCCACCAACTAGGTTGGTGGGTGAGCGCTTCATGAGCACACCAACCAGGTGCTCCTATCCCATGACAAAACATACCCGAGTCCCCAAAACTTTTTGTTAAACTCAATATGCTTAAGCTAGTCTCTTTTTGATTAACTACATATAAACCCCGGGGATAAGGACTAGCTTTCTGGTCCTCTCTCTCCCTCTTGATACGCAGTGATCTCCACAGCTACCACATAGAGAGCTTTCCAAGGTTGTATAAGACAACTAAAATCACCATAAGGGTTGTCTGGATCAGTGAAGGGTGTCTACTGACATAAGTGTGCACTAGATACTAAGTCAGCCTCCTATATTTGCTTTCAGGACACTCAGATAGTATCTCTGGTCACCAGCACTCCTGCTTGATGTCGAGGCAATCTACATCGAGGCATACAACATAGAGGTAGTTGATGTTGAGGTAGTTTACTTCAATGATATCAGGAGTTTCACCATTAACATCTGGTGGCTCTTTCTCTGTGAGATCATCTTTTATATCAAGGGCCAACAGTGCTGCAATGGGTGCTTCAGGTCATCATACTGCGCCGAAAGGCCAGATGCCAACATCCAGTGAAAAGGTCATAACCTGGAAGCTTACTGTTGGTGTTCTATCTGCTTTAGAGTCATTACCATCTATGGAAGAGCTACTGCCAATGGCATAGGAAGAGGGTGAATCACATTTGCACTGAGATCAAAAGGATCTTAGTGAACAGAATATTTAACAAAAGATATTAGCTACGACTATGTCTCATAGATGTATATTGACTCAGTAGTAGATTTGTAGCCGTACATGATTTGATTAATATATTCTTTGCTGTTTTTTGATAAAATTGATTGAATCAAATATAAAAAATATTCTGTTCACTTTTGTGACGTTTTGAAATATTAAGTCACAGTAAATGATTCTTCAAGGAACATCTGTATCTTGTTATTGATTATACCCAGTTCCTTGGGGACTAGTGGGTTGCTTTATTTATGTTCTAGACTTTCTACACCATCAGCATTGACTCCTGTGGATCCTAATCTTCCTATGCAACCTCCACCTGCTCCACAAAAGCATAAAGCTGAAAAGCAAAGATGTTAACCAATCTAGAGATCATAATATTGTCAAAAGAAATAATTAAAGATCACCATTCTAGATTTTCCAGGGAGAGAAGTGCTGACAGATGAGGGAGATCAAGATCACACCTTCTGCAGAGAAGGGGGATGTCCTCATCAGAATCAGACATGAGTAGGCTGTAAGTAGATTCTCTACACTCTCCACCTCATACACTTTCCCAGTGGATGACATGGTTGCTTTTCACAATGTTATATACAGCTCCAAAAATGATCATAGAGGCATCTGGTTCAGGTTATGAGGCTTCCATTATTTTTTTACATTTTGCTCCTTGTACCACAAATGAGTAACTAGGTAGCTTTCGATCTCCTCCAGGGGATTCTCATCAATAATCATAAGCACAAAAGAATATTCCCGCCCAAGCGCGGAGACCCGGAAAATATATAAAAATCACATATATATATTACAAATATTATTTTTCTTCAACAATCAATGCTGCCTCTCAGAATAAACACACACCAGGCTAAGCAATGCTCTGAGACCTTGTCTTTGCAACATACACAAACAAACCAGGAGGTCCAAGAGACACTTGAACTACCTTTAATGAATAGCAGAAAAATCAGGCACTGTTAGCCCATAGGCTGCATTGGAAAATTAACAGCATAGAAAATGAAAGCAAATGTAAAACATCAAATACTGGCACTGTGCCTTTAAGGAAGCCATGACCCCCAGCTCCCCATCACGCCTCAGGGCAATGAGAAATCACTGGTTGCCATACATTTTTCTAAGTTCAAAAACAATGTTAGCCAACTAAGGGTTGTAATCTTAGAAACCGTGCCAATCGAAGAAGGAAGAGACAACAAAAAATGGCTCCTACAACAAGTATCCTTCTGGATGAATAAATTGGATTCATGCAATCCTAAAGGTCTAAATAAACAGTTGGATTTAGGTTGTTATTTGTAAAGCGTTATTTGGTTTTTGCTTTTTCTATTTAACCCATCCGTTGGCTCATCTGAACTTAAAAAAGAAAATTGCCATATGCACTGCATGCCCACTGTGCGCTTCAAATTCTGGTATAGCAGTTTATTCTCTTGTTTCATTTTTATCTTTGCGAACTTGTTAAGTGGGTTTTCTTTTGCTATGTTTCCTTTTATGCGTCCATAAATCAGTGGCATCTTGAACTAGATGACTTAGCTACTTTTTGATTTCACATTTTAACTCATCATTTAGTGCACTTACCTTATTTTTGATTCAAGATGGTGGGATCTTTAATGCAACTAGTGTTTCAGTTCATACACCACGTCCTTCTTCCTTTTCTGTTTCATCTTCTTTCTATTCCTACACCCATTTGAATGGGTATTTCACTCGAGCTACAGTGAACAGTATGTTCTCACTTCAACTGTGCACGTTATTTTCTTCTTCACGAATCACTGTTCCAAAGCGTTGCGTCCATCTTTTTATCCACACTGACCTTCGAACGGCTATTTCCACTTGTATGCAATGGCGCAAATAAAGCTAACCGAGTTTGTTTCTGGATTTACTGTGCTATTTCCTTCTGATAGATACCTCTACCAGTGGATTCCTCACCTTGTGAATATCCCCCTTGCATCAGCAACATTCGGAAATTCTTTTTGTAGCTTCGTGCCGACGTGGACTTGGACGTCGTAGAGACACGGCGTCGCTCTCGACTCCGCTGACGTCACCGACGCCTACAATAGGCCCACGCCGGCGTGATGACATCAGTTCCCTTTTTTCCGCTTGGTCGACGCTAGCGGTTTCGGGATACTCAGTAGCTTTTGGTAACTCTGTTACTATTTTTCTGTGTTTTCTTGTTCTCTTGCCTCTTTGTCTCCCTAAAATGTCGACAAAGAAGCCTGGTTTTAAGCCCTGCAGGTATGCGGGAAGATGATGTCCATTACGGATCCGCACCAAGACTGTATCTGGTGTTTACGCTCCGACCACGATGTGGATCGATGTTCATCGTGCCGAAAAATAAACCCAAAGGCCCTGCAAGAGAGGGAAACCAAACTTCTTTTAGCGAAGCTGAAAGCCGACAAAGGTAGGAAGACTTCAAGATCCCGCTCGAGGAGGACGAAGTCGAGGTCGAGGTCGAAGTCAAGATCAAGATCTCGAAAGGCATCGGCTTTGAAGTCCTCGTCGGAACATGCTTCGAGGTCGCATAAGAAGCACAAGAGAAGGAGGCATGAGTCTCGACGTCAGTCAGGTGAGAATTCGGGCTCGAAGTCGAGGTCACCCAAAAAGGTTCAATCGAAGGTGATCCCGCTGCAAGAGACTCCGGATCGGGAAGGTGAGGCCTCGGCTTCGGAGTCACAAGTCATTCTCCGGCTCCAGCTTCTAATCCAACTCCGACGCCGTCCCGGCTCAAGAGGAGGAGGAGGAAGTCCCTGTGGAGGAAGAAGTATCGGTGCCTGTAGAAGAGCCGGATTCAAATCTACCTCGAGATCGGCCTGAGGGTGTTCATCCAACTTTTCCTGCACCAGGCCAAGACCCATCAGCGTTCCTGAGCGCTATATATGGCGTATTCTCGAGGGAATAGTACCCCTCTGGTGCACCTTCGGGTCCCATGGGTCCACTGGCATTTAATGTGGGTGTTCCACACTCTTATGCCCCGGCACCATTCATGCCGTTTATGCCAGCCCCACGCCGCCGTGGCCGAGGTCGACGCCGGCACGGCCGAAGTCGTCGACTCCGATACTGGCGTCGCACGCTCCAAGCAGACCTTTGGAGCATGCATCTGGGCCATCGGATTCGGTACCGACGTCGGCTCCGGCTCCGTCGGAGTCGATGGTGGATCCGGCTGCGAGGCGTGTAAAGGAGAGGTCCAGGAGGGAAGCACAACGCCTCTTGGAGGAACGAAGGTACATTGAGTCTCATCCAGACTTGGAGGAAGGTGAGCTGGATGAGGATTGCTTCGAAGAGCTGGCTGATGCTAGCGGCCTAGATTTTTCCCCAGAGTGGGAATTACCATCAGGTCCGGATGCGCCTTCTAAGGATGTCCAGCCATATCATGTGGTAATGAGTAAGGCAGCAGGACTTTTAGATTTGACATTACCAACTGTTGAATTTAAGTCAAATCTGCTTACGGAAGTACTCCATTCACCAAGCACAGCAGTGGAGCCGTTACTCCCATTTAATGAGGCTTTAACTGAACCCATTATGGAGGTGTGGAAAAAGCCGCTTTCTGCACCTGCTGTTTCAAAAAGTGTGGCGAGGAGATATAGGGTGGCACCGGAAGACCCTGCCTTTTTAACATCTCACCCTTCCCCTGAAAGCCTGGTAATTCAGGCTGCGTGCTCTAAGAAGTCAGTTGGTGCTTTCCCCCAGGTGCCTGGTGACAAGGATGCCAAGAAGCAAGATCAAGTGGCCAAGAAGACTTTCTCCTCCGCAAGTATGGCGTTAAAGTCAACAAATGCCACTTCATGGGGAGGTATGTGCACGCACTTATGGACTCAATGCGCACGCTGATTCCTAAGTTTCCGGATGACAGCAGGGGTGACTTTGAGGAGGTGTTGTCTGATACTCAAGCAGCAGCACGTCAAGTTATCCAAAGCAGTCTAGATACTGCTGATTCTGTGGCACGGATCATGGGCACTGCGGTAGCCACAAGAAGATCAGCTTGGCTAAAATCCTCGGATTTTTCAGCAGACGTGCAAGTAGCACTGTTGGATCTGCCAGTTGATGGGGTTGGACTCTTTGGCAAGAAGGCAGATACAGCCTTAGAGAGATTTAAAGACAGCAGAGCAACTGCTAAATCTCTTGGTCGTCAAGTAATAGGAAGTTCAGAGGATTTGGACGCTCTTCATTTCGGACCTATAGACAAGGTCAGCAGCATCAACAACAGCAGCAGCAGCAAAATACCTTGTATAGGTCATACAGAGGAAAGCAAAGGGCTCGTCCTCGAGGACGTCAAGCCTCTTCCTCCTCCCTCTCCTCCAACCCCCCAGCCACAGAGAAGCAGCCCTAGATCCGCCATTCAGGATCATGTGGGTCCAGTGGGGGGTCGGCTAAACCTACTTTCTACGGGATTGGGAATCGGTTACATCAGATCTTTGGGTTCTCAATCTCGTAGAAAATGGGTATGCCCTTCCCTTTCGGGAATTCCCTCCCAATTACCCTCCTTGCCAAGGTTATTGCACAGAGGAACAACTGTTACTTCTACAGGAAGAAGTACAGACTCTGTTAAGAAAGGGTGCAATAGAGGTGGTCCCAGAGCAGGAAAGGGGTCAGGGATACTACTCCTGGTATTTCCTGATCCCCAAGAAGTATGGCAGACTTCGTCCAATCTTGGATCTCAGGATCTTGAAAATCTATCTGAAACAGGAGAAATTCAAGATGCTCACCCTTGCACAGGTTCTTCAAGCGCTGCTGGAAGAAGACTGGATGGTGTCGCTCGACTTGCAGGATGCGTATTTTCACATAGCAATCCTGAAGTCGCACAGGAAGTATCTCCGTTTTACGGTGGGGTCACAACAATACCAGTTTGCGGTCCTTCCTTTTGGGATTACTACTGCACCTCGAGTCTTCACTAAGGTGATGGCGGTGGTGGCAGCACATCTCAGAAGGTCAGGGATCCCAGTATTCCCTTATTTGGACGACTGGCTGATCAAAGCAGAGTCGTCAGAGAAAGTGCTCCAACATCTGCAAGAGACAGCCCAGTTGTACAGGTTGGGTTTTTCAATAAATGTACCCAAGTCTCACCTGGTGCCCTCCCAGCGCAACCTGTTCATAGGTGCGGTATTGGACACAACTGTGTGTCGTGCATTCCCTCCTCCTCAAAGGATTCGCGACATACAGGAAATGATTCCTTTATTTTACAGTGGAGCGGTTGTTCCAGTCCTGAAGGTCCTTCGCCTGCTCGGTCTGATGGCTTCATGCATTCTGTTGGTCAACCATGCACGCTGGCACATGAGGGCGCTCCAGTGGTGTCTCCACAGGCAGTGGTATCAACACAACGGGGATCTCAGGGAGTCAGTGAAGATCTCCAGAGAAGCTGCAGCGGATGTGTCTTGGTGGGGCGTGGAAGGCAACCTGTCTCAAGGGAAGCCTTTTCATCTGCCTCGGTGGCCACAGTTATAACGGATGCATCCCCTCTAGGGTGGGGTGCTCATCTAGGGGATCTGGAGGTCAAGGGTCTTTGGTCTCCAGAGGAAAGGTTGCTTCATATCAACCTTCTAGAATTGCGGGCGATACGTTTGGCACTCAAGGCCTTCCTTCCTTCCTTCCCTTCGCGGCACTCGTTTCAAGACCTGACGGACAACACGGCCGCGATGTGGTACATCAACAAACAGGGAGGAGTGGGGTCGCAGTGTCTCAGCAGGGAGGCTCTGCGTCTCTGGTCCTGGGTTCAGGACCATCAGATTTGTCTGATGGCAAATCATCTGGCCGGGGTTCTGAGCGTTCGTGCAGACAATCTCAGTCGGCAGTTCTCGGCCGACCACGAGTGGGGGCTCCATCCAGAGGTAGTTTGCGACATCTTTCAGATGTGGGGAACGCCTTGGGTGGACCTGTTTGCCACTCACGAGAATGCTCACTGCCCGTCATTCTGCAGTCTCCAGTATCCGATGCAAGGAGCCTTGGGGGACGCGTTTCAGTTGAGTAGGGGAAGTCAACTCCTTTACGCGTTTCCTCCCATACCCTTGATTCCTCGGGTTCTGAGGAAAATTCGCCAAGACCGGGCCCAAGTTATATTGGTCGCCCCGGATTGGCCGAGAAGGGTGTGGTATACATCTTCTCTACATCTCCTCTCACCCGTCGCTCCGTCTCCCTCTCAGGGCAGACCTCCTCTCTCAGATGGAGGGGCAGGTTCGACACCCCCACCTCCAGACATTACACCTTCATGCCTGGAGATTGAACGGGGCAACCTGAATTCCTTTTCTCTCCCGCCTGATGTGGTGGATGTCATCTTATCAGCCAGGCGTGACTCCACTAAGTCCATATATTCTTACAGATGGTCAAGATTTGTCACATGGTGTGGAGAGAAAACAATTGATCCTTTGAGAGCCATTTATCTGATGTTCTCCAGTTTGCTCTCTCTCTGGCGCGGCAAGGGCTTGCTGTTGCCACAGTTAAGGGCTATCTTTCAGCGCTGTCGGCATTTCTCTGTTTGCCAGACCAGCCATCTCTTTTTAATTCTCCTATAGTGCTGAGGTTTTTGAAGGGCCTCACAAATAAGTTCCCTCCTATTCCTTTTATTGTGCCTCAGTGGGACTTAAATCTTGTCTTGACCTTTTTGATGGTTGCTCCCTTTGAGCCCCTTCACAAATGTCCTATGAGGCTCTTGACTCTAAAGACAGTCTTCCTCATTGCAATAACCTCAGCAAGGAGAGTAAGTGAGCTTCAAGCTCTTAGTTCCAAGCCACCATTCTTGACCATTCATGCTGATCGAATGGTTCTTAGGACCAGGGCTGCTTTTCTCCCTAAGATGGTGACTCCTTTCCACCTTGGTCAATCCATTACCCTTCCTACCTTTTATCCTCCCCCTCACCCTTCCAAGGAGGAGGAGAGACTGCATTGTCTGGACCCTAAGAGGGCTGTAAGCTTCTACATGGACAGAACGAAAGACTGTTGTATGGATGACCAGCTCTTCATTGGTTTTGCTGGTTGTAAAAAAGGAAGAGCGGTCCATAAAAGAACATTATCAAGATGGATTGTCCACTGCATTAAGATCTGCTACTCTTTGGCCGGTAAGGAACCACCAGAGGGTATACGGGCTCATTCTACAAGGGCTAAGTCATCGACCTCAGCATTGGCTAGAGGTGTGCCTCTAGAGGATATTTGCAGAGCCGCGACTTGGACCTCCCTCTACACTTTCGCGAAGCATTACTGCTTAGATACCGAAGTGAGGAGGGAGGGTCACTTTGCGCGCTCTGTTCACCAGGACTTCCTGGTTTAGAGGAGTGGACACCCTCCTCCGGGAGTGGGGACTGCTGTGGGACTCTATTCACAAGGTGAGGAATCCACTGGCAGATATATCTATCAGCAGAACAAGTTACTTACCTTCAGTAACGCTTTTTCTGGTAGATACAGTATCTGCCTGTGGATTCCTCACTGACCCGCCCGCCTCCCCGTTGTCCACTCTTCTATACCAGAATTTACTGTAATGTTTTTACTTAATGGTCAAGAAAATGTGTTATTTCAAATGTTTTCTGCATTTGCTTCACACTGTGTGTGTTACCTTGACTATTGTGTACTGTGTATACTGTGTATATATCTACTGTCATTGGTCCGTCCATGTGCCTCGAAGGCACGGAAAAAAGGGCGGAACTGATGTCATCACGCCGGCGTGGGCCTATTGTAGGCATCGGTGACGTCAGCGGAGTCACGAGCGATACCATGTCTCTATGATGTCCAAATCCAAGTCGGCGCGAAGCTACAAAAATAATTTCCAAATGTTGCTGACGCAAGGGGGATATTCACAAGGTGAGGAATCCACAGGCAGATACTGTATCTACCAGAAAAAGTGTTACCGAAGGTAAGTAACTTGTTCATCTATTTCTAGTTTACTCACGATATCTCTTACTTGGGGGTTTGTGTTCTTCACTAAGAGTTGCCTTTGATTCAAATCCACCAAGCACTTTTTCTTGCGTTCAAACATGTAGATTTTTCTTTCAGTCACTTTAACATATAGAGGATCTTTCCTTCCAGTTCTTTGGACATCACGGTTTCACTTGTGGTTTTTAAGGGTTTCCACTATACTTGTAATAGCTATGTAAACTGCGTTTCTTGGATCATTGATCATCGGTATTCTGGTTACATTTTAGGATACCCTCCCCTGATGAAGGGCTTGTCCCAAACTGCATTGGGATCTATTTAACGGGATCTGTTCAACAAAATGAATATTTAATTTACCCTTTCATTTGTGATTATGTAACACAATGAATGTGATTTATGAATAACGGATCTATCGAATCAATACATTTTCATTTGAAAATGATGATGATGATATGACGGAATATTAATTATTGGATGGAATTTATCCAGGAGTGCTAAGTCGGGAGGTTGGTCTTGTTCGAGACAACGCAACCCGTATACTTTGAATTTCACGCCCCTGATTGGAGGGCGGTACCCACCCGCACCCTACACCAGCTGTATTTGAATACAACAGGAGCACAATACGGTTACCACAGAGTGCCACAATTCAATTATTTGACTTTATATATATCATCCCTTGGAATTTAAACATCTTTTGTCACAGTTAATGGGTTCTCCATTTGAATCAGTCGACAGGGGCAGGCTAAGGATTTTTCTTCTTAAACAATGGTACTGCTTGCTCTTTCGTCCTCCAGGCAAGTGAGGGAGATTTAGGCTTTCACCACAAAACAAATGTTCTTTGTTTTGTCAACGACAGGGTTGTGCTTACCAAACTCACTCACTGTCTTTGAGTGTAAACTGGGTACAAATTATTCATCCACTAATTTGTAAGCCACATGCAATCTCTAATTTGTGGGTGAGAAAAGGGCACCCAATTTAATGGGCCCATCATGACCATGTCCTGCTTATAATGTTATAGGAACTCCCTGCTTGACAAGAGCGAGAGTGATTCATGCATGTGAATCAATGAAAAATACCAACAATAAAGGAAATTGGAATTAAACTTTTAATCCCTCCCTCTGACATGGCGTTACTCAATCTTGCAAATTATTAGGGAACAATTGTATATCACGTGCATCCTTTCAGCCATTGCAATTTCTCTTTTAAGTTATCTGCATGAATACCCTATTCAGACCCACATGTAGAAAGGTGAGCAAAGTCTTGGATTCTAATAATTCAAATATTAATTATAATTTATTTTTACAATTTTTCTTCATGACATATTTTGGTGTCTCAGTGTGCTGTAATTATCAGCCATTATTTTTACAAATTTTAATGGTAGTCAAAATTTTTCCACAAGAATATGTTTGAGTTTTGTGATTTCTCTGAACATTTTTGGCCTCAGTTAAAGTGAGTGAACATATTTCTTTACCTTTCTAGCTCTCTAGTGATTGGCATAGTGGGAAAATCCTATAGAGGCACAAAGGCCAGCTTGGAACCTGATTTGGCTGCACAAATGGTATAGACCAAGAAATGAATACATAAGCAATGTAATATGACCACTGATGAGGGTATGGGACACCTCAACTCGTGATTTACTGCTTACATTCTTCCCACAACCAGCGGTTCACACCAGCCCTGGAAGCAGTGACTTGGGAGGCATGGGGGCTGCTTGGTGTTGTCAGACATGTCCCCAGCAGAAGAGATGAAGAGTTGATTGACAGCTGTAAGAAGGCAACTTTGACATCCGTGAAGGGGACAGGTGGAGTTACCTGCAACTCAGACAATGGGCTATGGCTCAGGACAATAGGTTATCAGTAACTAGACCTCACTTGTTATTTTAGGAACTGTTCATGACCTCTGAATCTTCTAATGGCCTCATCTCTATCATATGTAGACTCTACTAAAACAGTTCCCTTGGTATGGGAAGTGGTAATTCTCAATTAAGTAGTTGAGTGGCTTTCAGGATTATTAACTGAGAAGTTTGACAGCAGCCTTATGAAGAGCTTGCCAAAGTCCTTGCAGTTTTTCTAGCACAGGGAAACACTGCATAAAGCTTGATGTCCAATTGCTATATGACCCCAAGGACTTTGAAGGCCATGTAACTGAACATAAGCGGTGAATGCTGGAGGGTATGTGATCAGGAAGGGGGTGAATTATATATAAGGTGGTATTGCCCAATACTGAAACATTTTGGAAGAAAGTTCTGGCTCAAACCCAGAAGATTCTGGACTATACTGCACCTCATGACCCAGAGAACCAAGACTAGAGGGGATAGCGAAGCATGGCAGGCTGCTGCCTTCTTACGTGATGTTAACAGGTAAACTAGAAATGACTGTTCGAAGTGCACAGGACCCTCCCTCGATTGGGATTTGGGCACATAGAATTCAGGGTATTCTAGCAATGGAACTGCTGTTGCCTTCTTAGATTCACATGAAGAGTTCAGACCTGAGGGTGGGCCCTCTGGTCTTCTACTGCCATGGACCCTTAAGACTTGCCTAAATGGGGATAGAGGCAGAAGAAGCCCCTCCTGGGGGAAAAAATAAAATGAGGGTGCTTTATTTTGGTGGTTCCATGGCTTTTCTGCTATGAGTTGGAGTGGACACAGAGGATCAGGTGTATAAAACCATTAGCATATGTACTGGATCTTTAACCTTTAAATTTTGATGCGCCTGGGCTCATTCTTGTCTTTTGTTTATTATCTTGAGAAAAATAAATTAAAAGTTGAAAACACTTGACTAACACCTAGGATATTTATTTTTTTTTAAATAGAAATCATTTGAATTGGAGCGACGAGAATTACTGGCTGCAAACAGAAATAAATGGGAAAAGGGAATGCAGGCCCGCAGGGATCAAGAGGTATTGTAAATGCATTGACCAGCATTCTCTTGGTGTCAAGCAGTTTCTGTTTCCATTTTGCTAATGAATAGAATTACTTTGACATATTTTATGTAATATTTGCTGCCTTAGTTTTGGAGTTTCAGTGTGCTGTCAGATAGCCATTACCCAACTCAAAGATCACTTCATCAGCCTCTGAAGGACGAAAGAGTGAGCCAGCTCCCTTGAACTAAAATATGTGACATGCAGGATATACACAGATCTCAGCAGCAAGTACTTAACTCTGCTTTTTTGTCGCCCTTCATGCAAACCATTCTAGAACCCATCCACACCACCGGGTTCTGGAATGCCCAACCTACAAGAGCACGCACCGGACATACCGGACTCGACAGTTATCCTATCAGCTACGGAGATACATATCAATAAAATACGATGTTACCAAGGACCTGTAAAGTGCAGAAAAATCCATTCTTCCTCCCTTTGTAACCTTGAAAAGGAACTCTTCTCCCAGTTCGAATAGTCTTATATCTTGTACAGAGTGGCAACTAGTGGGGGTTCAGATCATATAGCAGCACTCCTCAAGTTTCTCTCTAGCATTCAGTTTTAGTTATTAAAGGAGAAGATTGAGATAGATGACTGCACACTTTCTAAATCAAACTGTCTGAAACTGAGGGCCCGATTTGTTAAGGCTTTACAGTGTCATAAATGATGGCACAACCCCACATAAAGGGTTGAATTGGGAAGAGTACCCTTCCAGTAAAAGGTTACTCTTCCAGTACAAAACCTATTCTACCCATCACGCACACACCCTAGTAGTAGATCTGGCGCTGTCCTGCTCGCTCCCATTCATGCAATGCAGTGCCATAACTTTGGTTGCAAATAGTACAGTTGTCCATGAATATACATAAACTCCTTAAAGTCTACCTCCCTATAATACAAGCTGCATTTAAGACCTGCAACTGTTAATAGCTCTCTCCTATAAAAAGTCCAATCAGGCTGAATCCGTAGGCTTTCTTTTTATTTCCACATTCTACACTACGGTTGTGGACAGCATCTCTCATGTTAACGATGGGGGAGCGTATGTCTGCAAGTATTACTAGATTGCTTTGTGACAAGGGGCTCTTCAGCGTTGAAACTTTCATAGATTAATGTGCTTCAAAATTCCCTCAGGCAGGATAACCCCAGTATACAATTGGTTTTCAAGAAGCACTTTAACGTCCATGTCTATTCAAGGTATTTATATCGTTCAAACTGTTATCCCTGGAGGCACCCTGGTGCAAGGATCCAAAAAGACAGAGGAGAAGCATAGGGGAAGAATAAAGCATTGAAAAGCCAGGTTTTGAGGAGGGTTTATACACAGATGTACGGGGTGTTTCAAAGTTTGAAGGACAGGGCATTTCACATTTTACTGGCTAAGAAACAGAAGTAATGAACACCCAGGTGACCTTAATAGATGGGTGGGGTGAAGAGAAAGCACATAGAAGCTGGGTGGGGCATTGATCTAGAATTTGGATTAAACATAGTGGATGTGCATGTGAATTGCGTTGTGAACTAAGCAGAAGGACTTGATGATGAGCCTCTTTGTAAATAGGAACCAATGAAGATTTTTGAGTTTATCAGAGACAGAAGCATTGATAGGCAGCTTCAATAGCAGCTTGGCTGCAGAATTCTGCACCAATTGGAATCAGTGGGCCAAATAGTCTGGGATCCCAAGTAGGAAGAGTCACAGTCCACCCTAGGGGTAACGAGGGCATGCACAACACGGTTCTTAGCATTTTCTGGAAGGACAGGTAGAAATGTTCTCAACATCCTGGGAAGAGCAAAGTAGGTAGCCTCCACTTACTATATTTGTTTAACAAACAGGAGATGGTACTCAAATATGTAGCTAAGATGTTTGGCAGAACAAGTAAGAGTAGTAGTTGGGCCAAGTTCCTTCGCTCTCCAACAGGAAGACCAATCTCTCAACTTTTGCCTAAGAAAATAATCTTGGTTTTGCCTGTTTGATCTTGAGGCAGTTGGAGGACATCTAAAGTTGTTTTAATTGAAAGAAGGATGTAGCTGTAACAGGAGGGATTGTGGCAACAAAGAAGTTGATTACAATGTCCTCTATGTATGACATCACTTCCATATGGAACGACCGAATGATGGAGATCAGATGTCTGATATAAACATTAAAAAAAGTGGAACTTAATGAAGAGCATTGAGCTACCCTAAAGGTAACTACCAGAGGGTCAGAATGGAAGAAGGGATAAAGTTTGGGTTCTTCAAGACAAAAAGTAACCTAGCCACTTCAGGGACTCTTGCCGATACTCATGCCCAAAAGGCGGAGATAAAATAGAATAAGTTCTCAAATATTGATATCTTTCATAGATTCACATGTTTGTATCTTCCCCGTCGTCATGGTGGGAGTCTCACGGTAAATGAAATAGATAGCAGTAAAAAGAAAAAACTGCCTCGATACCATAGATAAGCATAGACTTTGGTAGCTCAATGCCATCATTATGTGGTCCAAATGCCAGCCTATGAGATGCCAGTCCTGAGATCACACTCCCCAGCAGAGCCATCATACCTCCGATTTACAACTGCAGTCATTTGAGAAGGAGTCTTCCTGAGCATTGCTCAGTTTGTTTACTTGATTGAACTTTTGACCTGTATTCACAGCTTTTCCTCTGGAACTGAGGTATTGTTTCTTCTTCAAGTTAACTTCAAAATGGCTGAAAGCTCTAAAAAGAGGCTGTTCAGACTATGTAGATCCTGTGGGAAGGCCAGATTGTTTTTTGAGGACCCCCACAAGGATTGAGAGGCACGGCTATTATTGTGGCTTCAGACGAAAAAAAAACACTTCAGATTCAGACTCTGAGGCCGTTTCTAAGGCTCACACCTCTTCAAAATGTAAAGTGGGAGATTCTGAGGCAAAAACTGATTAAAAAAAGCAGAAGATCGGTAAATCTAAAGAAAAAGAGTCTTCTTCATCTGCACTGCCTAATACTCCTGTTAAAAAGTCCTTAGAGACGAGGGCTCTGTCGTCGGATCAGTCGATGAAGAAAAGAGTTTCAACAACAATTCCGTCGATGAAGGCGTAGACGACGTTGACGACAACTGTTACGATGACAACTGTTACAATGACGACATCATCGACGGCTATAATGCAGACGACACCGTCGACGGTTGTCTCAACGGGTATGGAGACGGCACCGTTGTCGACCACTTTTCCAACACCATTGTCGGTCTCGTCAACGATTGCCCCGTCAACAACAACTTTTAAGTCTCCAATGAGCAGATCACGGACAACGATTTCTATTAGAAGATTACCACCGTCAACAGGCTCATCGACAGATAGAACAGGCAATGGTGAATTTACTTCTTAGACAAATATTTCTCCGCTGCCTCCTTCAAACCTTCTTGAGATGCAGGAATCTGAGGAGGAATATGGTGTCTCTTACAGCCCTTCTCAGTTGAAAATCAAAAGCCAGGACACTGATGAGGAAGAATACCAAGAAGTGTAGGAGGATTTCTCTTTTAAAGATTGCCCCCTGACTGGCTCAAAACGTTATGAGTCTTTTCAAGACTCCTATGACTACGAGGAAGAGGAGGATAACGCACCTGGTGTCAGAGAGGAGGCTATGTCCATGCCTCTATCTCTGGTATTGGATCTCAGGAGCATGATTAACGACTACTATCGTCATGTCCCTGACGCTAATACCTCTTCAAAGGAAGTTACAAGTAAACAACAACCTGTGGTGCAGGCTCCAGTTAAACAGCTTACGTCGCCGGCGCAAAAGGTGATCACGCCAAAAGTCATTACCATCAAAGATGACTTAGTTGACAGCGAGGTTGAAGACCAACCTGAGGAAGGAGAACTGAGACAGGATGATCCTGTGGGTGATGAATGGGACCAGTACATTATTCCTTCATCTCCATCGCCATCACCCTCCCCGATGACATCGCCACCGGAGGACATCTTGGGATTCCATGAACTCATGGAAAAGGCTTCTAAGAGATTTGAACTTCCTCTACCAGTTAAGGAAACTGAATGTTTCATATATGATTTCAAAGAGTCGTCTAGGAAATCTAAAAGTACAATCCTCGTGGTAAAACATATATGGGATGAGAGATTAAAAATTATGAAGCATCCTGCTTCTGTCGCAGCCTCGGTTACCAGAATAGAGAAGAAATAGCGGGCTCCAGAATCACCAGCATGTCTTATTGGACATCCCCGTCCAGAGTCTGTGGCGATGCAGCCTGCACAACGACGTTCGAAGAATCCATCGTCTACGTGTTCAGCTCCTCCTGACAAGGAAGGAAGATACAGCCAAACGTTTTGCACTTATCGCAGCAACCTCATTCAGGCCGGAAGTGCAGACTAAAATAGTGGACATGCTCTTCGACTGAGAAAATCTATTTGGAAGTCATGTGGCTGATGCTATGCAAGGTATTAAGAGGGATACAGATACTGCGAGGGCATTGGGTTCACTGCAGCAAGGCAGATTGTATTCCTTTCGTGGCAGAGGATCAAGAGGACATCTTCAGCAAAGATTGTCCTACCAATCCAATATCTGGTATTGGCTTCTGGTGCACAATATCTCTCTTCAAGTTCAACATGTTCCAGGAATACACAATTTAAGGGAAGATTCACTAAGCAGATGAGCAAGTGTGTGTCACAATTGGGAACTGAATCAGGATCAGCTCATTCAAATTTTTCACTTATGGGGCACTCCAGTTCTGGATCTGTTTGCCAATTGCAACAACAAAAATTGCAAACAGTTTGCAAATAGATTTCCTCAGCCAGGGTCTTGGGGTAATGCTCTTCAGCTTCGTTGGACGGGGATTATCGCATATGCATTTCGCCCATTCCTGCTGATTCCGAAGGTGCACAGGAAAAAGAGATTGGAACCATGTCATTTAATTCTAATAGCCCCGGCATTTCCGAGACAATTCTTTTTTTCGAAGCTTTTCCACTTATCAGTAGCTCCCAGAGTACAGTTTTTTTGAATCCTCTAATCCAGGATTTGATCTCCAGGAACAGGGGATAAGTTCTTCATCCCTATTTGGCCTCGCTGAACTGGTCGGCATGAAACCTCATGAGCAGGAATTTCAGTCCTTAAAGATTGATGATGAATGCCGGGATATCCTCTCCCATTCTCATGCAATTTCCACAAATAAAACCTATGTGGTGAAATGGAATAGGTTTTGCCAATGGTGCTTGACACAGTCTCTTCACCCCTTACACTCTTCTCCGGAGCAGGTTCTCCCTTATCTATTGCATCTGGCCAAGGCAGGTCTTTCTCATGCATCAGTCAAAGTACATCTGGCTGCCATTTCAAGGTATCGCAGGAAGCCAGGTCATCCATCTCTTTGTTCGCAGAGAATGATAAAAGAGTTTTTAAAAGGAGTTTTCCCTGCAATTAGACATCCAACAGTACCATGGCAGTTGTAAACAGTCTTGGCACAGCTCATAAAACCACCATTCAAACCAATTCGCAAAGCTGACCTGCAGTTTGTGTCTTGGAAAGTAGCTCTACTCCTGGCTCTGAAGTCAGCTAGAAGAGTCAGTGAGATTCAGGCCTTTTCCATTACAGATCCTTTCCTTCACCCTAAATTTATTCCAAAAGTCCTTTCGGATTTTCACCTCAACAAACCTATTGTTCTTCCCACATATTTTAATGACCCACCGTCTGCAGCAGAAAAATCTTTTGCACACACTGGATGTCAAGAGGTGTTTAAAATTTTATATTGATAAGACAAAGTCCTTTCGAAAGACAAGTCAGTTGTTAATAGCGTTTGGTGGTCCCAGAAAAGGTTTGGCTTTGTTACGAACTAGCATATCCAGGTGGATAACCTCAGTCATTACTTTGTGTCACAAGAAAGCCAGAAATCCTTTACGCTCGAAGGTGCGAGCTCACTGAACCCGAAAAATGTAGACTTCGACTGCATTGTTTGCCGGAGTATCACTTCCGGATATTTGCAGAGCGGCAACATGGAAGAATACCCACACGTTTACCAAGCACTACTGTCTGGACACAGTTTGGAAAGCAGAGTCAGCAGTGGGACAAGCAGTGCTGCATCATCGGTTTCATTAAGGTATTTACCTAACAATGTTTTGTCCAAAGAAAATGTCTCTTTTTTCATGTGAATATCTTTTCCTAAAAATGTTGTTTTGAATATTTTTGATACTATGTGCCATTGAATTTTATGTAGTATTTGACGTTATGATACAGGTTGAAACACAAATCCTGTTCTATCTTCTAGAGGATATTGGTTAGCCTTACAAATAGGAAGCAGAGCCTGAGTAAGAGATGAGTGCTCTCCTGGAAACGATTCCTTGTAAGTTGACTGCTTTCTAATCTGATAGAAGCATGTGAATCTATGAAAGATTCAATACTAGAGAAAAAACAAGTTACTTACCTGTACACTATGGTTCTCCAGTATTGGCATCTTTCATAGATTCACATGCGACCTGCCCGCCTCCCCGTTTCTCAGGCGGACCACTTTATCTCACTTCCTTGGCTCATTCGTGGGGCTGGAAATCTGAGGTGTGATGGCTCTGCTGGGGAGTGTGATCTCAGGGCTGGTATCTCATTGGCTGGCATTTGGACCACATAATGATGGTATTGGGCTACCAAAGTCCGTGCTTATCTATTATATCTAGGCAGTTTTTTCTTTTTACTTCTATGTATTTCATTTACTGTGAGATTCCCACCATGAAGACGGGGAAGATACAAACATGTGAATCTATGAAAGATATCAATACTGGAGTACCATAGTGTACAGGTAAGTAACTTGTTTCATACCATAACAAATGCAGCAGAAAGTTTCAGAACCACTAGTACTGCGGATTGCCCCCTATCCAGATGCATATTGATGTTGTTAGTCAGTGCTATTGTTCAGCCCTGAATGCGTTTTCGTGTCATGAATGTATATAAGAATAAAATAACTAAAGTCAGGCTGACACTAAGTACATTTAAAATGGAATCTCGTTTAGAAATCTATATCACCAGTTGGTCTCAAATCTTTCATCATTGTCTTGTACGCCCTCAAGCATCTAATAGCACACAAATTTGGGTTGTCTGGGAAGGCTTGGTACTGGACCAACCTGACATTACATTTGCTGTTCATAAACACTATGGAAGTGACTACATCTGGGGCAAAACATCCCAGGTGACACATCTACTGCTCTCACATTTGAGACTCTCCTACGGTAAATAAGAATTCATAAAAGCATAGCTAATTTACCCGATGCCTGTTTCCTGGACAAAATGATTCAGAAAAGGGGGTGGTGATGAACAGAGTGTCTGAATTAAGCACACCACTCTTACCTAGTCCAAAGATCAGGGCTTGATCCATCACCGTTTTTTAGCTCACTGCACCATCCCAGCTCAGAACCTGGCTACATGCAAATTAGTCTGTTCCTGTCCCAGTGCATGATGGGAACAGGGCAAACCAAACTACCAAGCCAATTCTTATACTGGGAAGGAAACGAGCTTCCGGGGACCGGTTTCTGGCATTTCAGCCGTCGTCGGCCCGGCTTGCTTGAATCCTGATGGTGCAATGAGCAAGGGACTCACATCTGAGTATACCCTTCCACGCTTATGGTGGACAAAATGATTCAGAAAAGGGGGTGGTGATGAACAGAGTGTCTGAATTAAGCACACCACTCTTACCCAGTCCAAAGATCAGGGCTTGATCCATCACCGTTTTTTAGCTCACTGCACCATCCCAGCTCAGAACCTGGCTACATGCAAATTAGTCTGTTCTTGTCCCAGTGCATGATGGGAACAGGGCAAACCAAACTACCAAGCCAATTCTTATACTGGGAAGGAAACAAGCTTCCGGGGACCGGTTTCTGGCATTTCGGCCGTCGTCGGCCCGGCTTGCTTGAATCCTGATGGTGCAATGAGCAAGGGACTCACATCTGAGTATACCCTTCCACGCTTATGGTGGACAAAATGATTCAGAAAAGGGGGTGGTGATGAACCTTTTCTGAATCGTTTTTGGCCACTATAGGTGTGGCAGGGTATACTCAGACATGAGTCCCATTCTCACTGCACCATCAGGATTCAAGCAAGCCGGGCCGAAGAAGGCTGAAATGCCAGAAACCGGTCCCCGGTAACTTGTCTCCTTTCTGGTGAAGAATTGGCTTGGTAGTTTAGTCTGCCCTGTTCCCATGATGCACTGGGCCAGGGACAGACTGATTTGCATATAGCCAGGTTCTGAGCTGGGATGGTGCAGTGAGATAAATAACTGTGATGGATCAAGCCCTGATCTTTGGACTGGGTAAGAGTGGTCTGCTTAATTCAGACACTCTGTTCATCATCACCACCCCCTTTTCTGAATCGTTTCCTGGACAAAAGCAGCTTATCTGGCCAAGAGTTCAAAAACAGTATAACTGAATTCACATCCCATAACTGTGAATACTTTGGTTCCGAAGGGACCGATAGTCTCAGTCATCTGAGTAGCCTACAGACCATGGGATGTTCGCCCAATGGGAACCTCTTATTTGGGACATAGGCTGCTGAAATTGCAGACCTGCAAGTATTAATGGTACAGTAGGCTAGACCTTTATCTATCAGTTCTGATAGAAAATTCAGAACATGTGCAACATCGACCACCAGGAGATCGAGATTCTGTCCCAGACACCAATGGGACCCTATTCCCCAAGCCGTGCCATATTTCTAGGCTGTGGATTTTAAACAAGTTTTCTTGCTGTAGCTCTCTGAAGCTGTAGCAAACTACCTGGAATTTCTCTGCATCTCCTATAATCACCCATGCCACCAACTGGTGAGAGTTCCCATGAACAGACTTCAAGATGTCTTATCTCTGAGGAAGTAGGATTTGAAAATCCAAAGAATGTTCCAGAAGAATTGAAAACCAGGGCTTGTGTACTCCAAACTGGTGTCACCACGATCAGAGTCACTTTTGTCCCCTTACTTGCGCCATCAGCCTTATGATCATGAAGAAAGGAGGAAGCTCATTTCCTCAGCATTGGCCCAGTGCTGCAGGTATTTATCTGTCCGCACTACACTGCTTAATATGTAAAGTGCCAGGCCCCTTGTCAGGAGGCCACTGCAGTTTTCAACACATATTGCCACTGTACCTACACAACCTCAAACCACAACACTGCTGCAAGTGTGACAATTTATACTGTTCGAGGACGCCAAAGTTTTAAGAATGGCTTGGGTGGCAAGAATTATTTGTTTTTAATGTTTGAATTAACAAACAACTGTTTTTCTGCTCATCTTTAAATTACACAATTAGCGCCACCATGTGGCAGCTGATATAATTGCACGTTCGGGCAATTAAGTGCCGGTGCTGAGCACCGGAAACCTCCGGCTCAAATTAAGCACTGCCGCTCTGCCAGATGATCCGACCTCAAACTGGAGATTCTCAGATGTTGATAGTCGAGGCTTAATGCAAATAGGTCTCTCTGACATGGCTCCTATTTCTGCATTATTCTTGGAACACTTCTGGATCGAGTTTCCATGCACTGACATCTTTCAAGTGTCTAGAATTCCAGTCCGCTACAGTATTACGCCTTCAGGGTATATATTCTGCTGTGGCTGACTTCCTCTTGTTTAGGCAGAAGTGCCAGAAATCCTTGCCTAATTCCTCAAGGGCACTCAAACCTTGAGCCGAATTATGTATCAGACCCCTGACACATTTTCCATTTTGAGAAGTATGGAGCATAAGACCTTGTCCCTAGCAGACATTTAATTGTGAATGAGCTGGCAAGAAGTTCCAACAAATCGATGTGTTGACTTTTCTCTTGATCTGAACATAAGCCACCCGTGGTTATTGTCCTGTAATTAGCACCTACCATCCTGAGCCGCTTGCACACTATTATCACCAAGTCTGGTGCTGACCCAATTATGGCCCTATTGTTCTAGGGCTTCATATGGTTGAGCCAACTTTTCAGTCCATTCTGTCCTCCATCAAGAGCTATACCGCCACTGCGTAAGTAAGTCCTTTCCTGAGATGATCGACCACCATCTTCTATGGTGCTTGACTGTGATGGGGTCCTGAGAATATCGACTGAATCAATGACTCTAGAAGCCCGCTATTCTGGCTAGACTTCACAAAGAATCTACTCTTCTAGTAAGGTCTCCCTCAGTTCCTTCCAAATGAGTGTCATCTCTTTCTACGGAAGTTTCAAGTTCTGTTGCATAGAGTCTATGACTAATGCTCCAAACACCTAGAATTGCATCCTGACTTTTGCATGTTGAATATAAAACCTAAATCCTTGCACAATGATTTTTGTCATAGAGAGATCTTTGCTCTTTAGAATGTCTTCCTAGTACACTATTTTGTCTGACCCCCTTGGACTGTAGAAGTTCCATGACTAGCCGCAGTAGCTTGGTAAAACACCATGAAGTGGAGGAAAGTCCAAATGGCCATGCTGAGAAGTCATACACTTGCTGTAAAAGAGTACCACAACCTGCTTAACCGCCAGTGGATATGGCAGTGGTTCAACAATAAAAGCAGACCCCACCGTCCTTTTTGTCTTTATTTTGACAAGAATATATTGCTGAGAAAACGCCTGGGATGTAAGACAGTTAATATTAGAATTTTCTTGTCCAGTAAAGCTTGAACCGCTAGGTTTTTGTTGGAAAGTCGTCCTCTGAAAAGTAAATTGGATTGGGTTTGCTTCCTTGGTTTGGGGCTCCTGTATAATTCCATGTGAAAACCAGCCACTGTCTGTCAAACTCAAGCATTCCCATTTACCGCCCTCCATTTTGATAGAAACTTCCTCAAGCTTCTGCCCTCTTTTGATTGGGAAGAATCCTTCTGGGGCGTTGGCTGCTCCTTTGGATCCTCTGGTCCCACGTCTTCAGTCAGCACCTAAAGTGGGCGAGAATCCCCGAACTTCGGAATTTAAAGGGTTTGGAAAATAAGATGGGGCTGGGGTGTTGGAGCACCCTCATCCTCTACCAGGCTCTCTGAAAACCTCCTGTCTCAACACCCTTCACATGGACTGTTTAGCTTTATTGAGAAAGGTAGTAACAAACTTGCACAATTCTTTGGTAAAAGGGTACCCAAACATACCCCCATCCTCCACGGCCACCTTTCGGTGGTAGCCAACTCCCTCAAATTCAGGTCCATTTTAATTAAAAGAGAGCTATGTCTCCCTGTAGCTAGGGCACAGTTTGCATCTCAAGGAAACATATAACATGCTGCGGCCAACACAATAAAACATCTGTGGATATTAGGTTGCAAGCATCCTTGCCTTTTCCGTCATATTAGGGATCTTTGTCAGTCGCTTCATGAGGTTTAGGAGCTTATCTTGGCAATCTCTCTCGGAGTGATCAATACCTTCTTAGAGCCTTTTATGAATTTTGTTACAAAGATGGTTATCTTTCAGTTAGTCTACAGGATTAGCTCCTTCCCTTTTAGAGAGGTCCTTGGGCATTCTGCTTTGCAACGGCCCCTGACCGCCTTATTTCGTGTTTCCTAATCTTGCCACCTACATAATTATCCACTTTCGCTGCCGGTAGCCATTCTGCAGATCTTGGTTGATAAATATTCTCTGGATCTCACATATTCTGTATATACCAATTTGGGATTACCAAAACTGCAAACCAGGAAACATGCGAAAAGCACACAGTACTCCATAGATAAAATTAGGATGAGGTGCTGTGACCTCAGGTCGTGCACAAAGATGAAGGTTGCAACGCACCTGAATGAGTCCTGGGCAACTTAAAGTGGGCCTCACACTGTCCCCCCACCCACTACACTGGAGTCGATAGCGGAGACTACCGTGGAGCCAGAAGCATATGTGGGATTTGCAAGGGGATCAGCACCTGTAACATCTCAAAGTAAGTGTAAAACGTTTTGTATTTTAACATCTGTTACTCTAAACTGTCATCTACATGCATTAATCAAGTCACATAATACTTACTGCCTAATTAGGAGTTTGTGCAGGCACCGCCGTACCAGTGGTCCAACTGCCCTATTACGAGTTTGGCGGTTGGACCGCCAAAGGACCACTGCAACCGCCAGAGATCCGTGATCCCTCGGTGGTGTTGCAGTGGTGTGAGGCTGCAATATGCTAGCGGTTCTGTAGTGGTACTGCCAAGCATATTATGAGTTTCCTCACTGCGACCCTTTTCATGGCGGTGAGACCTCTGGGCCTGGAAGTGCATGGTGTGCCCCCCTATCTGTTTGCACCTCTTGTTCCTGCACTGCATTGACTTCACAGTCCATGACATACAGGAATGCACTTGGCGGTCCTACAGCATTGCTTTTCTAAGGCTCACATATGCCACACGCCAAGGCACTGCCTGCCAAACCACGAATAAACTCGTAATGTGGTAGGCAGCATGTAGAGAAGTTTGGTGGTCTTCAGGCAGGGCTCTGGCATGGCGGCCTGCTTAAAGACTGCCAAACTCGTAATCGGGCCCAGAGGTTTTAGTAAGGAGTCCTAAAAATACCATTGTAGTGCATTATGGGACATGCAGTCAAAGATTCACTAACTGTAGTAGGAATTCATTAAACAAATGATAGCAAAATATAAGAAGTGCTTTCCTTTCATAGTAAAATAATTGTAAGGCCATTTTTAAACAGATCAACCTGAGGAAGACACTGATGGCACAAATGTGGAGGTCCAGGATGACTCACACGTGGTAGAAGATCCCATCGAAATAGTCAGTCAACCACACCTCATGGCCACTGTAGCAATGCTTCATACTCCCCACAGGCACCATCATGGATGAGCCTCATAGTCCAACCCTGCAGCCAGCTATGAGGCCGCAATGACATCGTGCTCCAGTGTGTGCTTGCACATGACACCGTGAGGCGTCAAATGGCAACCAAGCATCGTTCTCGAAGACACAGCAGAAAATACTCAGTTGTTTGTGGCACTGAGGGTTCCATCATGCAAATTCAGTGTCTGTAACACAAGCATCGGAAAATAGTGAACTTTAAACTACAGAACATGCAGCAGTGCATTTCATTTGGCTTCAGTAATACTGCAATTCAATTGGCAGAAAACCAAGCACAGCTGGACACTAAAATGGACAGCTTCACCAATGCTCTTGAAGAATGATGCCCAACAAATAGAAGAGGATGATGCCAATCAAAGGCATAGTGAGAGAAGCACTGCAGCAAGAATGGTTGGTTTAACCCATTCATTTGGGAGATTGGTACTTGCCACTTCAGCCTTATCCAGGTGGACATAAACTCTCTAGGTGTAAATGGGCACTTTAGCAGGGACGTCGCAAGGGGCTTAGGGCAAAATACCTCTGCATTGAGGCACTACAGACTGCCCAAATAGCTAGTGGCGGTAGCTGCTGAACCTCAAGATGACAGTGAGGAAATCTCCAGCGTCAGCAGCATCTCTGCCAAAGATGCATGCTCACTGAGATGGAGCGGCAAGCATACTTCTGCTGCTCAACACGTGGGCATAACTCATGCGGGACGCGGCCACAAGAAGCAATGAAGGGCACAGTATGGGATGTACGAACAGTGCTGTGTGTTTGGTGATGGAACCGACAGTGGCCGTGAACATTAAGTAACATTTGCATGTGACAGTTAAAAATTGGTTTAAACATTTTAAGAAAGCCTGACAATAAAGGTTACTGTACTTTGAAGCACCGAGCAAGTGTTTTATATTTTATTTTACTTGTTCTTTACCATAAAAAGCAATAGTTAGCAGTGTGGTCCCTTCCCTGTCTCCCCTCCACTGCTCTCCTCTCCTCTATAGGCTGCTGAACAGGTGGCTCAGGATCTTCATTGTCCGAATCTGAGTTGGACACTGAGCTGGAGACCTCTCCTGGTCACAATATTGTGTAGGATGTCAGGTTTCCACTATCTTGCATACAGTTTCTGGAGCATATTGTAAGACGCCACCATGTTTATGTTGTTACCAGACACAGGTTTCCAGCAGCCCTAATGTCTTCTCAGTCACAGCCCTGGTGCAGCGATGTGCTGTGTCACCTTTCAATGGGTTGTGAGGGGATAGCTATGGTGTCAGAATCTAGGGGCGTCGGGTATAAGCACTATCACCTGGACCAAACAAATAACTGTGAACTTGCTTTCATTTGTCATTTGATTTGCACAAACGTGTCATTATATTTGAGATCCTTACCTAATGAATAGCCATCATCAGACTCCCCTCTTTCCACTGTAAGAACTCATGGTTGCCTCCTGGGTATTGTGACACAATATCAGTTATTACATTTTTATGTCACACACCACTGGAGGGAATCTGTGTTTTTCCTGTTTCTAAACAAATATTCAGGATGCAATGGAAGAAAAGTAGAAACATCGGTTCAATCTATGCACCCTATAATATGGGAACTTGAGCAATCCAGCAAAATATGAATTTTGTACTCTGAACTTCCTGTGCATTTCAGGGTTGATAAAGAGAAGCATTGATCCAGAAACCTCTGGAAAAAAGAGCGACAACGCACTTTGAGGTACCCCACCAGCAACTGCAATCACACCCCAGCAACTACCAGAGGCCAAAAGGTCTAAAGAGCACAACATCTGAACGTGGAGAGCATTGCTGCGCAGAGTACTGCTTTCTAGGTGTGGCTTTAAAGGTGCCATAATCTCCAATATTACAGCACTACTAAGCCTGTTTTTGTCAAAAAATCTCTTCCTCAGTTTTTTGGAAAATGGTCAGTATGACTCAGAAAATCCTCCCCTGTCTCCTCTTACTCCTCTGCTCAACAGCCCTCCTCAGACTCGCATACAAAGCAGCCATTGTGGAAACCTTGGTACATTCTGAACCATATTTTAAAGTTTGCACACAGCTACCGACTGAATTGGATTGGTGGTAAACTCCATGTGCAAACGGGCCTTTTTGCAACTAGTCATACCGTTTGCAAGTCACAATTATAGATTCTGTAATTGCAATATGCAAACTTGGAGCCATTAGCGACCAATTGGCGAAATGCACCTGCTTTGTAATTTCAGGGTATGGGGTAGGACTCTATATACCATAGACAATTCAGAGATTATTTCATAGATTTGTATAGAGCCTAACCCTCCCATCTACTCGGCATAATTTAAGGCAGCTGTGAGAGACACCTACCAAATTTCCTTTTCTGCGAAAAGGTCTCCATTTCCATTTGGGCCTTAAGGAATCTACCCAGCCTATAGATATGCATTCCACTCGTCATTTTGTGAGCCTTGGTAAAAAAAATAATAATGTCTTTGTGCATTATAGATAGTTATAAACGTATTATTGATGGTCAGAAATGTCAGAATTATTCTCTGGTCCTTTCGGGGGCCCTGGAACACTCCTTCAACTTTTAGTGCCTGATTTAGAGTATGGGGACAGTATACTCCATTGCAACACCTACTAAATACCTTACGACTGGATCGGTTCTATTAATATTTAAAATTGACGTTGTCAAGCACTATACTGCATGCCATTTTTCTTTTGGATGCAAAAAGAACAGTTGATGGACAGAATGCGGAACAATGTCATACATTCACCACAGTACGGAGATCTGGGCCTAAATCCATCGTTGTTTTGTTCAGATCTCTTGACTGGGGGAGAATGTTTTGATTTGTTCGGCATTCCGTCCTTCAATTGTGTGTCTTTTGCTTTCTCGCCCTAAGTGCGACGGGTATGCCCAGAAGTGGATGAAACCCTGAAACCGATCCTAGGATGCATGTTTCCGGTCCAGGGAGGACTCGGCTTGGCAGTTCGGGCTGTACTGGTCCTGTGAGGCACAGGGTCAAGACTGATTTGCATATGGCCAGGTCTAAACTGGGGTGGCATGGTGAGCAAAAGCATGATGGATTTAACCCAGATCTCTTGATTGGGGGAGAATGTTTTGATTTGTTCTGCATTTCGTCCATCAATTGTGTGTCTTTTGCTTTCTCGCCCTAAGTGCGCCGGGTATGCCCAGAAGTGGGTCCCGTGCTCACTGTGCCACTGGATTCAAGCTATGTATAAAAAAAGGAAGTGCTTTGAATAATAGCTAGGGAAAAAGGCGATATGTAAGGCACAACAACAAAGTAAAAGTACAAGTTTGATTTATTCAAAAGATTACAGTATCTTAATTTTAAAAACACAATCAGTACATTATTTCTATAAAAATACACAAAAAATGTATAAAAGAATGTTACTGACACAATTATGCAAAAACACATATAAAATACATAGGTGGCAAACAATAAAAAATCATCGACGCGCGTTTCGGCGTTAGCACAACGCCTTCATCAGGAGCCACATTCAATCTGTAAGACATGTATAAAAAGCGGTTAGAAACATATTGAGGTAATAGATACCTCATAACAAACAATGTATCATTAAAAACATATCGCTGTGCTTACATAACATGTGAATCCCTATACGATGCAGCTACCAATTGTAGCTACAACTGATACAGACTAATTTTCGTATATTTGAGCAGTAATTATATCCATTGCTGGAGAGAGGGCTGCTTTACGGGATAAATGACAGCAGAAAGTATGTCATTTATGGAGCAGTAGTGGAAATTTTCTTTGGGATCTTCTAATTTTCTTGAGCTCAAAAATGGCCCAGAGTTAACGGGGGTGTTCCAATCTTTTCCCTCCCAACAAACTTGGTATCGATCTCATTTCTTTAGTCTTACCTATAGAACACAAGATAGGTGTTCTCTATTAGTGCTGGACAGAGTCTGACAGCTGTTCTTCTTGGCGGAACTCTATCTCGCCTGGCTAGAAATCTTGGTCTGCAAAAAGATGTGTTAATTAAACACAAAAAAACCCTCTATTCTGAGTTCAGTTATAAAGGTAAATTCTTTAGAAAGGAAGAAGCCACTGTTTTGCGTGAGTGGATACTAATATTTTTTATATCTAATTATTGTCCGATTTTGTGGTTTCCTAATTATTTCACACAGATTGGTTTTAAACGCATCTTTCCTATTTGCAGAATTTTTATTCCCCTATAGAGATGTATGAAAAAGAAAAAGTGTCTGCCCATATATCACAGTGTTCTAGAGAATGTCAACTGAAAGGGGGTCAGCTAAATCCTCACATATGCAGGGAATAGGTTATTGCTTATACATCTGCTAGAAAACAGCATGGTTCTTATTTCTGTTATTTGGAAGTTCTTATTGTCTTAGATCAAAAACGGGCATGGAATATTAAATAAGGGCATGGAATATTGTGTGTACATCAGGCAAGCAGACAAGAAATTTCTAAAACTGTGGGAAACAGGTTGTCTCTAAACTGACCTGCAAGAAGCAATTTAATAAGCACAGGATCCATGTATCTGATAGCAATAGACAGGCTTACCGTTTCTGTTAAAATGTGAATTTATATTATCGATGTCCAAGCAATCACCACCCTTGATTCCTTAATACTCCAGGTGTGGTAATCGGTATCGGTAAGCAAGCTACAAAGCTACATTGAATCCATTTACCGCTCATGACACGCTTGATAGTAATATGATGCACCCTTTATCCTTAGCACGTTTAAACCACACCTGGAGTATTAAGGAATCAAGGGTGGTGATTGCTTGGACATCGATAATATAAATTCACATTTTAACAGAAACGGTAAGCCTGTCTATTGCTATCAGATACATGGATCCTGTGCTTATTAAATTGCTTCTTGCAGGTCAGTTTAGAGACAACCTGTTTCCCACAGTTTTAGAAATTTCTTGTCTGCTTGCCTGATGTACACACAATATTCCATGCCCTTATTTAATATTCCATGCCCGTTTTTGATCTAAGACAATAAGAACTTCCAAATAACAGAAATAAGAACCATGCTGTTTTCTAGCAGATGTATAAGCAATAACCTATTCCCTGCATATGTGAGGATTTAGCTGACCCCCTTTCAGTTGACATTCTCTAGAACACTGTGATATATGGGCAGACACTTTTTCTTTTTCATACATCTCTATAGGGGAATAAAAATTCTGCAAATAGGAAAGATGCGTTTAAAACCAATCTGTGTGAAATAATTAGGAAACCACAAAATCGGACAATAATTAGATATAAAAAATATTAGTATCCACTCACGCAAAACAGTGGCTTCTTCCTTTCTAAAGAATTTACCTTTATAACTGAACTCAGAATAGAGGGTTTTTTTGTGTTTAATTAACACATCTTTTTGCAGACCAAGATTTCTAGCCAGGCGAGATAGAGTTCCGCCAAGAAGAACAGCTGTCAGACTCTGTCCAGCACTAATAGAGAACACCTATCTTGTGTTCTATAGGTAAGACTAAAGAAATGAGATCGATACCAAGTTTGTTGGGAGGGAAAAGATTGGAACACCCCCGTTAACTCTGGGCCATTTTTGAGCTCAAGAAAATTAGAAGATCCCAAAGAAAATTTCCACTACTGCTCCATAAATGACATACTTTCTGCTGTCATTTATCCCGTAAAGCAGCCCTCTCTCCAGCAATGGATATAATTACTGCTCAAATATACGAAAATTAGTCTGTATCAGTTGTAGCTACAATTGGTAGCTGCATCGTATAGGGATTCACATGTTATGTAAGCACAGCGATATGTTTTTAATGATACATTGTTTGTTATGAGGTATCTATTACCTCAATATGTTTCTAACCGCTTTTTATACATGTCTTACAGATTGAATGTGGCTCCTGATGAAGGCGTTGTGCTAACGCCGAAACGCGCGTCGATGATTTTTTATTGTTTGCCACCTATGTATTTTATATGTGTTTTTGCATAATTGTGTCAGTAACATTCTTTTATACATTTTTTGTGTATTTTTATAGAAATAATGTACTGATTGTGTTTTTAAAATTAAGATACTGTAATCTTTTGAATAAATCAAACTTGTACTTTTACTTTGTTGTTGTGCCTTACATATCGCCTTTTTCCCTAGCTATTATTCAAAGCACTTCCTTTTTTTATACATTGTTTGTTTCCCTGCATTACACATTTCGTATTTGAACAGGGGGTCCTTGTTGTTCACATTGACTGGATTCAAGCTATCCTGGCTGAAGAGGGGTGAAACCCCGAAACCAGTCCTAGGATGCTTATTTCCGTTCCAGGGAGGACCCGGCTTGGCAGTCTGGGCTGGACTGTTCCCATAAGGCACAGAGTCAAGACTAATTTGAATATGGCCAGATCTATATACTGGGGTGGCATGGTGAGCAAAAGAATGATGGATTTAACTAAGATCTCTTGACTGGGGGAGAATGTTTTGATTTGTTCTGCATTCCGTCCATCAATTGTATGTCTTTTGCTTTCTCGCCCTAAGTGCGCCGGGTATGCCCAGACGTGGGTCCCAGGCTCACTGTGCCACTGGATTCAAGCTACCCTGGCTGAAGAGGGGTGAAACGCTGTACTGTATTCGCCATTTTACACGTGCTAAATTACATGTTGACCTCGTTTCCATGAGATGCACTGATCTTCCATTTTGTTGCATCGCACTTCCATTTTGTGCTGCTTTGCCCTGTGGTTACACTTCAGCAGTAACATAAACATGTTTTTTCATGTGAACCAGTACAAGCTGGTGCGAGACATATCTTGTGAGGTTGTTTTGTACCTTGCGTTTGTTTTTGTGCATTCTATGCTCATCTCCAGGACAGAGGGAGGATGCGCTGTGCAAGGCTCTCCAAGGCCGGAGATAGGGAAAGGAATGTCTTTTGCCTTGGCGCACCCAAACAGAATCTGGCCAGGTCTGTATGGGTGGATCTGACGCAGAGATGTGCCAGCACCTATGATGGATAAATGGGCGAGAACGCCTACTAGAGGCTTCTCGAATGTGTTGATTTAACTATAAAAAGCGGTGTCTGTGATGTGGAGCTCAGGAACTCAGTCTTGGAGTGGACGCACTCGCAGGACGACTTTGGTGCCCGGAGAGATTACTTCCTGGGGCCCAGTCTCTAGAGGGTTCCCGACTTGGTGTTTTCGGAGCTTGGCCACGGATGTTGAAGACTCCGGAGCAGACACATCTGGTAAGGTGCTTTTTACATTAACTGTTTATATATCTATATTCACGGTTTCATATTTGTATGTATGTATTTGGTGTATTCATTATTCATTGTTTTCACTCAATGCCTAAGAATTTACTAGCTTCAGTGACTTATTGCCCTTGTCTAAGATATTAATAAAGCTAATTTTACCTCCAGAGGAGTGTTGGAGTTTCTGTGTAAGTAAGTGGTGTGCGTAAGTCCAGATTACCCAAGTGGGCAAGGCAATACATTTTGGTGTAGTTGGCGGCAGGATTCGAAAGTTCCGCGGGGAGGAACATGTTTAAAAAGACGAAAGGTGGTTTTGGTTCTTTGGCACCGAGTGAAATCCCTTTAGCCCCTATGCAAATTCTCGGATAGGAGGTGACGCCGTAGTCCGCGCTGGCTCGTGAGTACTCTAAAAGCTGATTAAGTGAGAGCTGGTTTGACTGTTTGGGAGAAGCAACACCAGAAAATGGTTTAAATTGTTTACGGAAGGTTCCTGTGGAGAATGGTAAAGAATTATGTACAGTGGGCCGCAGAGGTTGGGCTCAGTTGCATGCCTACTGTCAAGTTTTTGACAAATGTGTATCTCTGCAGCAGGAACAGTTGAGCTTAGAAAATCAACTTATTGAAGCTAAGAATATTTCTACGATGCTTTCCTGTCAGAATAAGCTATTACAAGACAAATTAGAAACTTATCAAACTATAGCAGAACGAGCTGCAGTCCATGTTGCCGAATACAGATACAGGAAAAGGAGGGGGCGAGTGAGTAAGAGGAAAGTCCATTTACTACTATCTGGGAATCATCAGAGTTCTCCTCAGAAGGAGAGCAGCCCTTGCAGAGAGGAAGACAGGAGGAGGAGGGAAAAATTAGTAAGAGAGTGTAAGCGCAGCCCATTCTGAGACGGAAACTTCAAATCCCTCCTAAGAACGCGGATGGAGTTATGTTAAATAGTCTGGAGGATTTCACTCAGCAGGAAATCATTGATATTTTACAGAGTTTTAGACAGAAACCTGGCGAGGCACTATTAACTTGGATGGTGCTCCTCTATGATCACAGCGCTTCTGGGATCATGGTACACGATGGGGATGCTGCCAAATGTTGTACTCTCAGTACTGATCCCACTTTGCAGGGACAATTCCGGACTTTCCACGGTGATGACCAAACTACCCTGTTGCAGGTAGCCACGCAGGGGTGTGGTCACAGGTACCCCACAGATTCAGACTGGCTTGGGAATGAAAAAACATGGTTTACCCTAAGAGATGCCTCGCAGAGAATTAAGTAGGAGGGGATGAAGCTGGCTATTCTTATAAGTGATGTGCATAGTTTGATGGGTCAGATAATGACTGTGTCGATGCGGAACAAAATCATTTGTTTGGCTCCCCCTGGATACTAAGTGGTGATAATAAACCTGTTAATTAATCAAACTGGTAATACCATAGGAGAAATAGTCGAGGCGGTCCGTGAGCTGGGAGAGCTTGGGGAATGGGCACTCCCAGCTCTTCGCGCTCAGAGTCCCGCACTGATAACAACTGAGTGACCCGACGCGATATGTGTTTGGCCCTGTTAAAGGATGGGGTGTCAAGGAGTGATATTGATGGTATTGAGACCAAAAGCATGTGGGAAATGTATTGTAAGAGAGGACTGGCTAGGAAGGAGGGGAGGGGAGTAGGCATGTGAATAGAAAAGATAACAAGAAAGTAAGTCGCAGGGAAGCGGAGCCTGAGGAGAAGCACGAAAAAGCAGGTCAGGAGAGAGAAAGAGAGAGAACCTCCTGTGAGAGTGACAAATGAGAAAGGTTATGACCAAGATTGCACAGATTCAGATGGGGACCGGGAAGAGGAGGAGTTGTTCCCTGAGAGTTATCCGACATTGTATTCAGATCTGCGCCGGGACCTGCGCTGGGCAGATGCAGAGCTGCGCAGGCGAAAATTAGATTAGGAAATGGGCCAAACTCCGGTGCAGGGTTGGGCTCGTAGAGATAATAGACCGCATGTGAGGGTTGAGATCTATTGGAAAAATAGAAATGTTCAGAAGGTGCCGGCTTTGGTAGACACCGGAGCCGAGGCCACGTTGATACATGGCAATCCACGAAAATTTAAAGGACAGTATTTTACTATCACAGGTTTGGGTGGACAGGAAACACCAGCAGTGCAAACGGTAATTCAGATGAAAATAGGCAGATTCCCAAGAGAACATAGACTGTTTTGATTGTGCCTATTCCCGAGTAAATCATTGGCATTGACGTTCTGAAAGGTATGACCCTAAATTTAGATGATGGATGCTATCAGTTTGGATTAAAACAGTACTTCTCAGTGGCTGCTGTGAGGGTGGGGCGCTTAAAAATTCCCCCAGTGAAGGTGCCCCAAGCAACAAAAGTAGTTCACATGACGCAGTACAGGATTCTGGGGGGACATGATGAGATTACCGCAACCATACAGGACTTGGTGGAGGCAGGGGTGGTGAGACCAGTTACCACGGCGTGGAATAACCCTGTGTGGCCCGTGCGCAAACCCGATGGGAGCTGGCGTATGACTGTGGATTACCGCAAGCTGAATAAGCATACGCCCCCGTTGACAGCCGCGGTCCCCAACACCATCACTTTGATTGCGAAAATTCAGAAACACAATGGGACATGGTATGCGGCACTTGAAATTGCGAATACTTTTTTCACAATTCCATTTACCCCCGAGTCCCAGGACCAATTTTCCTTCTCATTGGGTGGTAGGCAGTTCACGTTCACATCTTTACCTCAGGGGTATTTACATAGTACCACGATCTGTCACCGGCTGGTGGCAGAGCATTTGGACGAGGTGTCAGTTATTCCTGGAGTACAACTTTGCCATTACATTGATGATGTGTTGATTCAAGGAGACACCCACGAACAGGTGCAGGCTCAACTAGACAGAATTGTAGAGCACTTGCAAAGCAAAGAGTGGGTGATTAACCCGAGAAGGTGCAGGGACTCTCCCAGAGTGTGAAGTTTTTAGGTATTCAGTGGCATCAGGGGCATAGAGGGGTGCTGCCACAAGTGAGGCAGAAGATTAAAGAGTTTGCAGTGGCATGAAACAGGAAGGAGGCGCAGGGTTTCATTGGATTGTTTAGTTTTTGGAGACAGCATATCCCCCATTTGAGTCAGATTGTGGCCCCTCTGTACAAGGTTACGCGGAAGAAGCATGAGTTTGAGTGGGGGGAGGCCCAGCAACAGGCGTTTGAGTCCGCGAAGGAGGCTATACAGCGTGCCTTGGATTTATTGCCCGTACGAGAGGAAAGCATTGATTTAAATGTAACAGTCCATCCAGGATCAGTATGCGACCTGGAGCCTGTGACAAAAGCAGGGGAGACAGAAGGTGCCCCAGGGTTTGGACAAATAAATTACCTGATGCTGGATAGCGGTACACTCCTTTCGAGAAGCAGTTGTTGGCATGTTATTGGGCTCCGTGGATACCAAGCAGTTGACCCTGGGGCACAATGTGTTTTTGAGACCTGAGATACCTATCATGCAATGGGTGATAAGCTCACCCAAGACACACAGGATTGGGCATGCACAGGAGGCTGGTGTCAGAAAGTGGAAGTGGTACATACAAGACAGAGCACAAGTTGGTCCTAAAGGTACAGCGGTGCTGCATGAGCAAGTGGTGCAGACTCCCATAGCAGATGCAGAAATGTTGCACAATGTACCCAAAGTACGAGAGTCCCCGGTGAAATGGGGTGGGCCTTTTTCAGAGTTGTCCGCGGAGGACAAAAAGCATGTGTGGTTTACCGATGGCTCAGCCAGATATGTGGGGACCAAGAGACATTGGAAGGCGGTGTGATACAATCCTGTGACCAAAAAGTTGTTGTCGACTACCGGGGAGGGAAGAAGTAGTCAGTTTGCAGAGTTGTACGCAGTTTGCCAGGTGTTAAAGCAAGAGCTCCCTGGTACATGTCACATTTATACTTATTCATGGTCTACGGTCAATGGGTTAGCCACTTGGCTTCCCACATGGCATGCTCACAATTGGATGATTCACAACAGGGAGGTTTGGGGAAAGGAGTTGTGGCAGGAGATTTGGGAATTGTTGTCCCAGAGGTACAGTCACAGTTTATCATGTCTACGCTCATTGCCCGACAGACTCACTAGAGCGTTGGTGCAATTCTTTTGCCGACCAAGAAGCGAAGATTCATGAAGCTGAGGTGGCAACGCAGGATTCTGACTTAGTGGGCATGGCTAAATGGGCGCATCAGAAAAGCGGACATTTGGGCGAGCGAGCCACTAGCGGGTGGGCTGAAAGTAGAGGGATGTATATTCCCCTAGATTTGATTAAAATTGTGATCATTCACTCTCCCATTTGTCAGCATACTCAGCACACACCAGTTCCACAGGTAGTGAGAGGCCAGCTAGGCAGAGGGAAGTTGCCAGGGCAAATATGGAAAATTGATTTGATCGGGCCGATGCCAATGATTCGAGGATGTCAGTATGCATGTACAGTGGTGGATATCTATTCTGGCTATCTGATCGCCTTTCCATGCAAGAGAGCAACCCAGTCTAACACTCTGAAAACTTCGAATTTCTTGATTTTTGTATTACGGAATTCCTTTGCAGGTCCAAAGTGACAATGGGTCACACTTTAAAGGAAAGATGGTGCAAGATGTTTGTGTGCAGCATAACATTGAGTGGATCTATCACATACCCTGTTACCCACAGGCAGCGGGTTTGATTGAGTGAATGAATGGATTGTTGAAAGAGCAGTTGAAAAAGTTGTCTCATGGGTCATTGAAGGGGTGGAGGGATCACTTGCCTGATCCATTGCAAATTTTGAACAACCGACCCATTGCCAATGCCGAGACTCCTTTGATGCGCATGTTGACTCCAGCTTTACAGATTAGGCCCCATGTGGCCAGCTTTAGCTCCATATCGTGCCACACCAGAGGCTGCCGGTCTTGATTTACATGCCTTGAAACTCTATGTATTTCAACCACGAGACATTACCTTGATTGAGACAGGAATTGAAGTTCAATTTTCCCCAAAGCATTTCGGATTGATCGCTCTTCGATCTGGGCTTGCCCTTAAAGGCATCCAGGTTTGGGGAGGGGTGGCCGATGCTGATTACCAGGGGGAGTTCAAAGTTATTCTATTGAACAGTAGAGACAATGATCTGATTGTGCAACCTGGTGACGAGTTGCCCAGATGGTCATCATGCCGGTTTATGGAGGAAATGTCATAAAGGGGGTGGCCCAAGCCCTTCTAACTGTGCGAAGAAAGGGCGGGATCAGATCTACTCACAAGATCCCAGGGGCGAAATTGTGGGTGGAGTCCCCAAATAAACCTCCTGAACCTGCAGAATTGATTGCTAGAGGAAAGGATAATGTCCTAGTCATCATGAGACCCAGACAGGAAAATTGGGAAAATGTGCCTGCTGAAAAATGTTATTTACGAGAGTGATTATACCAGTTTGTTTTCTGTTTCTAGATCACAGTATGGCTTGCCGCTGCGACGCTTGCGCTGTGTGGTCGGTGTTTGGGCGTGTCAGGAGGGGTCCGGGAAGGCCCGGGGATGCCGAAGGGGATCAGCCGCCCGAGTTGGATGACAGCATTGTTGCAGCAACCGGATAACATCTGGACCTACTTGGCCGGGAATGTGCTGAACACTTCCCACTTCTGTGTGAGAAATCTTCAGAGTACAGCTGATATGATATCCACTTGTCATGTTGCCGTACCTAGCCTGCACATGTGCTTCTGCGCATCTTCAACCAAACTAACTTTGATGGGGTAGTGGAGGAAATTGATGTTCAAACACATCTAAGTCTTTAAGAGTACTTTTCGTTTTTGCCCGGAGGTTAAAGATAGCCTCTGGAGGAACATGACGAGTATTGTCACCTACAACATCTCTACTGGAGACGTTTCTTATCAACTAACTTGTGACCCTGCCAAAATTGGCAAGTATGGCCAATTGAAACTAGAGAAAAGCAAACAATTTACCACTGATTAACAAACATTATGTCAGTCACAACATGATAGTTTTTGCAGTAATGTTACCAATTATATGGTCTGTAATCACACAGTATTAACCGCTAGCCATGTTAACCATGTGAAATTACCTAAGGGATGGCTGTTCTCGTGTGGCAATATTTCATACACTTACATACCAGCTAATATACCTGGAGGACCTTGTGCCTTATCACGATTGAGTCTTATGCTTTTTCCCATGCATTCTGTCACACATACTCGCTCTTCTAGAGCCGCTGTTCAATTACCTGAGGATTGTGAATATTGACTTACTTTCTAGAACAAAGTATACTAGTTTGGCTATTTCCATTGTAGGAGTGTCAGGAGACTGTCCGTTTATAATGCAAGAACTATTGCTAAGCTTGCCTGTTTAATTGTGAAGAATCTCAATCTGCCGCTTTAGCTGAATTATTATTAGATGTTCAAGGAACAAGAAAAGCTGTTTTGCAGAATAGGGCAGCTGTGGACTATTTGTTGTTAAAACACAACCACGGTTGCGAAGATTTTGTTGGGCTCTGTTGTTTCAATTTATCTGATCATTCTACTTCTATCCATGCACATATTAATGACTTAAAAGATTTAGTGAAAGTGGTTACCCAAGACGTTGATCAAGGATGGTGGGATTGGTTGTTTGGGTGGCTACCTAATTTTGGACAGCTTTGTTATATCTTGGGTGTTATTGTAGTGATTATTTGCGTTTTTATCTCATTATGTTGTTGTATTCAATAGAGTCCTAATCTTCTCTCCCTTCTTCGTCCCAGATCCATGGTTTTTAGGCCAATGGGGTATGATTGGTGAATCGAAGGTCAAGGGGTGGAATGTACTGCACTCGCCATTTTACACGTGCTAAATTACATGTTGACCTTGATTCCTTGAGATGCACTGATCTTCCATTTTGTTGCATTGCACTTCCATTTTGTGCTGCTTTGCCCTGTGGTTACACTTCAGCAGTAACATAAACATGTTTTTTCATGTGAACCAGTACAAGCTGGTGTGAGACATATCTTGTTAGGTTGTTTTGTACCTTGCGTTTGTTTTTATTGCATTTCATGCTTATCTCCAGGACAGAGGGAGGATGCGCTGTGCAAGGCTCTCCAAGGCCGGAGATAAGGAAAGGAATGTCTTTTGCCTCTGTGCACCCAAGCAAAATATGGCCAGGTCTGTTTGGATGGATCTGACGCAGAGATGCAGCCAGCACCTATGATGGATAGATGGGCGAGAACGCCTACTAGAGGCTTCTCGAACGTATTGATTTAACTATAAAAAGCTGTGTCTGTGGTGTGGAGCTCAGGAACTCAGTTTTGGAGTGGTCGCACTCGCGGGACAACTTTGGTGCCCAGAGAGATTACTTCCTGTGCCCCAGTCTCTACAGGGTTGTCGACTTGGTGTTTTCTGTGCTTTGTACATCAACTGTTTATATATCAATATTCACGGCTTCATATTTGTATGTATTATAGTGTGGTGTATTCATTATTCATTGTTTTTACTTGATGCCTAAGAATTTACTAGCTTCAGTGATTTATTGCCCTTGTCTACGAAATTAATAAAGCTCATTTTACCTCCAGAGGAGCGTTGGAGTTTCTGTGTAAGTAAGTGGTGTGCGTAAGTCCAGATTACGCAAGTGGGCAAGGCAATACAAACCCCGAAACTGGTCCTAGGATACTTGTTTCTGGTCCAGGGAGGACCCGGCTTGGCACTTCGGGCTGGACTGTTCCCATGAGGCACAGGGTCAAGACTGATTTGCATATGGCCAGGTCTAAACTAGGGTGACATGGTGAGCAAAATAATGATGGATTTAACCCAGATCTCTTGACTGAGGGAGAATGTTTTGATTTGCTCTGCATTCCGTCCGTCAATTGTGTCTCATTTGCTTTCTAACCCTAAGTACGCTGGGTATGCCCAGATGTGGGTCCCGGGCTCACTGTGCCACTAGATTCAAGCTATCCTGGCTGAAGAGGGGTCAAACCCTGAAACCGGTCCAAGGATGCTTGTTTCCGGTCCAGGGAGGACTCGGCTTGGCAGTTTGTGCTGGACTGTTCCCATGAGGCACAGGCTCAAGACTGATTTGTATATGGCCAGGTCTAAACTGGGGTGGCATGGTGAGCAAAAGAATGATGGTTTAACTCGGATCTCTTGACTGGGGGAGATTGTTTTGATTTGGTCTGCATTCCGCACATCAATTGTGTGTCTTTTATTTTTCTTTTGGATAACACAGACGTGCTTTTATGATTTAAAGGCTAGAAGGGCAGTGAATGTGTAGATTTTGGTTAGTTGTGGACTACTTTCAAATACTGCAAGACCTTCAGCCACCTTATAGTAAAGTCTAACTTTACTACTACTAAATTGAGAAAAATCCTAATTTTAAGACTTTCGGTATTCACAGAAGGCATTTAGCAGTCCTAAAGTTAGTAGTCCTAACTTTACTACTACTAAATTGAGAAAAATCATAATTTTAGGACTTCCGGTATTCACAGAAGGCATTTAGGAGTCCTAAAGTTAGGAGTCCTAACTTTACTACTACTAAATTGAGAAAAATCGTAATTTTAGGACTTTTGGTATTCACAGAAGGCATTTTGGCATCCTAAAGTTAGTAGTCCTAACTTTACTACTACTAAATTGAGAAAAATCCTAATTTTAGGACTTTCGGTATTCACAGAAGGCATTTAGGAGTCCTAAAGTTAGGAGTCCTAACTTCTGTGAATACCGAAATGAATAAGTTTATTCTATGAATACCAAAAGTAGTAAGTTAATTCTGTGAATACCAAAAGTAGTAAGTGCAATCTGTGAATACCAAAACAGTAGTAAGTTTAGGATTGAGTCTTAAGTTCATTCTGTGAAATGGGCCCTATACCTCTATCTTTCTTCTGTGCACTCACCGTGTTGAGCACACATCACAGAATACCATACCCCATACAGAACACAACAGAATAGATCACTGAGTTTTATCCAGACACTACTGAGCAAAACGTGACCTGACCCCAGTCTTTCTGATATTTCGACAGTAGATACTATTCTAGTAGGATGGATAACCTCGGTCTTAGCTTTGACGACGACACCATAGCAGAAATCTTGAGGGCACCGTCACTATTGACGGCAGAGGGTAACATGGCTTCGGGTAGCAAAACAGAGGACTCAAAAGCTCACACAGCTCTCAGAAAGCAACAAATCAAGACAGCCCATCATGGGTCTATAATGGCAGAGTATCTTCGAGCTAATAAAGCCCCCAATGGCCTACTTGTCACCCTTACCCTTAGGATTTTCCTGGGAATGGTCTAAGATTGCATGGAAATGCATGCGCAATTGGCTTTATCTTATCATCAACATGGCCAAACGCCTCTCAGACGCCCTACTCATTCAAATCACACTAGCAGAGAATGTACTTAAAGCAGGCATTACGATCACGCCCTTCAAGTCTCGCCTAGCAGTAACTAGTGAGGAAAGGAATTAGCATAAGGAGTACCTCACGAAGCAGAAGATAACTTAACTGCAGAAGGAAGTCAAACGCTTCGACAGGGAAAAGATGTACCCTTACACCAAGGAAGACTACCAATTTCAGACAAATGACACTATATCTGACAAGAACACGACCAACCTCTCAAGAAGATCTGGGCTGGTGAGCAGTGACTCAAGCTATGAAGGCAGGAACTATTCTATAAGACCAAGGAGCAACCAGAGCAACCAGCCCCCCCTTTCTTATATAACTTTCCTACATATCCGCACCAAACAAATATGTTTCCTGGGCACTAGATGGGACCAACACCAATGTGGAACATACCTGCTGGCCATCCACAACAAGTCCAAATGTACCAACAATTTCCGAACCCCCCTTTTTTCAACAGAGGGAGGGGCAGAGGAAGAGGAAGAAGAAGAGGTGCGAACAAGAACGTGCACTGGCAGGAGCCAGAAGCTCAGATGACACTGAGGAGCAAGACAACAGGTCAAAAACACTTGTAGTGAACCTATCCTCACATCCACTTGATGAAATGGAAACTACCTCAGAATTGTCCCTACCCCACAAGAAGATACTTGATGCATCCATCAGGAACTACACCAATTTTTCGGGAAAATCAGATTACAGGCTTATTTTCAGGATAAATCCTACACCCCGGCAGAAGGCACAGGATTACGGAAGAAGTCACGGTTAATACCTCCTACAGCAATGACTCCACACAGGATTCTCACCTTTGAAAAGACAATCCTTAAAGAGTTCTCCACATTGAACGGGAACCGACCATTTAACAACATGTCCAAACAGGAGAGGAACCTACTCAAAGGGATTAGAGATGATGCAACTATTGTGGTAAAACCAGCCGACAAAGGCGGTGCCATTGTCATCCAGGACGTTACCACCTACAATGACGAATGCCGATGACAACTAGCGAACACACAATACTAAACCCTATTGAGAATGACCCCACTGAGCGCATAACCTTCAAAATCAGGAGAATGGTATCTGAGGCTGAGACAGAGGGATGGATCATCACACAAGAGGCAAATTCCTGAATAATGACCAACCCCGAATCCCATATTTCTACACCCTCCCTAAAATTCATAAAGGCGTCAACCCCCCACCAGGCTGGCCGATTGTCTCAGGTATTGAGTCACTCTTGAACCCCTTAGCAAATTTTGCGACTTCTTTCTGAGTCCAATCATGATGAAGACCCCCACATACCTCAGAGTACAACTGATGTTCTGAATTTGATACAGTCCCTTTCCAACACCTGACAAGATCGACCTCCTGGTGGCGTTGGACGTCAAAGCGTTGTACACCAACATCCCCCAGGATGCCACCCTCGAAGTCCTGGAGGCCATCCTTCACCAGGAAGACCCATTGCCATTTTAGACCCCAACCACCTTCATTGTCGAATGTGCATCCATAGCCCTAAAAGAGAATTTTTTGCTTTCCAAAACCAACTCTACCACCAGGTACAAGGCACCAGCATGGGAAGCCCCTTCACTCCAAGTCTAGCCTGTATCTACATGGCCGCATTTGAGAGCAAATACACTGCACACACGTACAACCCATATCGCAATAACATACTGCTGTGGCGTCGTTACATTGATGACATCTTGGTGTTTTGGAGTGGTGACACAGAAACGTGCATCTTTCTGTGATTGGGTTAACACCGTGGACTCATTTCTGAAATTCACCAACACGATGTCAGAAAGTTCAATACCCTTTCTTGATCTGTCGATCTCGATCCTAGGCGGTGACCTATTTACCACCTATTACAGGAAACCTACAGACAGAAACAGCCTTCTACTCTATGATAGCCACCACCAAAATCTCTTAGGGCTAACCTCCCAGTTGGCCAGTTCCTCCACTTATACCAGAACTGTAATACCATTACTGAATACGAAAGGCACGCCACCACCCTGAGATCCAGCTTAGTGGACCGCCACTACCCACACAAGGTGATACACCAGGCCTACAAGAGAGCAAAAAATAATCATAGGGACAGCCTGTTGGAGAGTAGGGAGAGAGCACCCGCTGACACCCTCACTTGTGTCACAACATTTATCCCCTCCCCCAATAGTATACAGAAGGTCATTAGGAAACATTGGGCTATACTTAACCCAGGTAACTTTACTCCCGGACCTACCCCTCTATTTGCATTCAAACGAATTCAAAACATAACGGACTTACTGGTGCATACCCGCCCATGTATTTAACAAACAAAACAACCCATTCTAAGGGCCTTACCTCCAGATTAGGGTCACTTCCCCTGTGGATCCTGCTCTGTGTGTCATCTTACTACAGCAACAATAAACATTGACCTAGTATTGTAAAAGGCATTGGCAACAGAAACACTAACTGCAAATCAAAAAACGGTGTCTATCTGATCGCATGCCCTTGTAACCTCCACTACGTGGGTATGACCACAAGACCTGTTAAGTATGATCCGCTGCAGAAAAGCAAATACCAGATTGTTAACACATTTCCTCGAGGCACACCATACAATGGACAATCTACGGTGGACAATCCTAATCGGCCCACAAGAACCCTCTTTACTCAAGTACAACGTTGGGTGTTCCGTTTATGGTCCAACACAAAGGGACTTACTGATGATATTCCCTGGGCAGAATTCATTAACTAATCTACTGTTTTATACAGTCCGCAACTTAGTTATGCTATCCTCCAGGAAACGCTGCATTCTTGGCAGTGACGTAATCCTAAAACCACATGGCATAACCAACTACCTGCGGTTTCTCTGTCCACCATTTCCTACTCTAGGCTTAAGAGGAATTTCCTGACACACCTTTTTAACTACTTGCCTCACACCACAGAGCCGGGTCACACCTACGTAGGACCCATGGTTACGCTCTGATTTAGAACGTCCTTTCCACTTTCCACCACCCAAAGGAGTATGACAATAGGGCGTCGTCAGTCCTAGCACTAGGTAGCTACCTTGATTTGCTTTTACTTAGGAAACAAGTCCTCTAGCCCTTGTGACCCTACTATGTTATGCCTCTGTCTCGCCACTTCTAAACGAGACCTCAGAATATAGCTCATGATACTAGACATACACAATCCTTTTTTCTGACTCAACGCATGCAATTTCTCGTGCGAAAACCTAAAATATATTATTTTGCACCCTATACAGACAGTTCTTCCCCTCCTGCCCTACTTCCAACATGGCGCCTGAAAAGTACACTCGCACTAGACACACAACGTTCCATCCCCCCATGTCAATCCGTCATGAGGAGCCAACACGGGGCGGGCCCCCGTCTACCGTCTTTTACTGGTGAGTGAGCAGCGGAAGGCAGGTATCTGGTCTGTCACATGCAGAGGTCATTGTTAGTATTTTCAGCCTGCTATCGACACCATGTGAGTTTGTACTCCTTTCTTTGGAACATAAGGAGCAATCATTTCATTCCGAATATGTCAACTCTAGGTAAACCTCTTGAGCCGCGTCTCACACCGATGAGGCTTTCCTGAACTAGTTTTGGGGTAGGAAATATATATTTGTGTGTTGTGTGTCTGTTTTGTCTGTGTCACCGGCTCACTACCTTGAAGTCATGATTGCGCTCAGACGAGCAGTCTTTTAACTTTACAACCAGATCACGGCTAGTTCGCCATGTTCCATACCGTGTCTGTTTGGGTGTGTCTGTTTCCCTCACTGCCATTACTTTCCGTCGACGCACAGATGAGCAGTATGTTTTTCACCTTTAAACCGGTTATCGGCGTGTGTGCCATGTATGTTCAGGCATGCTTTCCTCTACGATAACGCCCAGCACACGTACAGTGGAGCATTTGTTTTTTCACCTGTAAATCAAATCCGGGACGGATGCCATGTATGTGCATGTTTGTCTGATCTTCGCATTGCAAGCGTGCAGAGCTATCATTACAGTACACATTCTGCTTTTCTCCTTTCCTCAGGTTGGATACTGATATTAAGGTGGTCGATCTCATTCGGGTGCAGAGCTGCCCAGACCACACACCTGAATATAGGTATAATTACAGGGTGTATTGAGTGTCGCCGTCTTGAACCCCTGTACCACACCTCCTTCATTTAATATTTGCACAGTCCTAGAGAAACGCCATTGGATCCATTAGGAGTGAGGTGTGAAACATGTTGACCTGATATAATAACCACTTTTTATTATCATCACTTGCACTGAGAAACGCTGAAGGAAAATACTCCCAACTCTGAAAACCAGGTCTAGAGAATTCCTCTTGGCTCCATTTTTTAACCGTATCGCCCAGACCCCTGAATAAAACTTTTTTAGGGTACCAGTACAATATTTTTACTCACCTACACTACTCCCCACACACCCACACTAACCACTGCGGCGTTCCTCTAAAAAGATCTTTGATAAAGAGCCCTCTCTTGGGCCTGTGGGGGACAGCAGCGCCACCTCCATGAGGAGCAACACCGAATGATGACACTCTTATGGGTGTGTGAGGGCACTTCTCTAACAAGGAAGAATTCCCCCCGCTTTTCCTCTTATATCCAAACAGTAACCTTTAAAGGAGATAGGCTTTCTTTAACCTGCACTTAAAGCGTCCAAATAGGCAAGCTACATTTCTTATAACAGTTACCCTCCAGTGATTGACACATTGACCTTGGGAGCACGGGACCTCTCCCTATTAGTTCCTAGTCCCCCCTTCTCGTGTGTTTTTGACTAGCAAATCATAGACATATTCGTTTGAGTCTAATCAGTTTAACTGAAGCTAACATACCCTTCAACATTAATTGCATTAAAGTGCTTGGTGCACGGCTTCCCTTGCTAGTTTTGACGGTGCACCATGGAGTCATGGCGCACAGATTGGGAACCACTGGTATAGTCTGTTGTTGAACACACACTCTGTAAGTGAGAATACCATCTAAAAAAACAATGTTGTTGTATGTTGTGCTGTATTATGTTTAATCTATTCGGTTTCTAAACCCTGAGCCATACGTACTAACTACGCGCTTCTGTTTTTTTTTTAAAATAAAATCTAAATTTTTACTTTATTTCTAACTGTACATTAAAGATGTATCCATCTTAAAAGAAATACCACTGAATAAGTATATATTCAGATGGTTACATCAGCCAGTGGATTCCTCACCTTGTGAATATCCCTCTGCGTCAGCAACGTTTGGAAAATTATTTTACAGCACGCTGGCGTGGACGACGTCACAGGAGCAAGGCATCGCGCACGACTCCGACTGACATCACTTTCTCTTTATTAGGCCTACGTCGGCGTGATGACATCAGATCCCTTTTTTCCGCGTCGTCGACGCTAACGGTTTTGGGAAGCTTCTGTTGCGATTCGTGGTAACTTTGTTACTGTTGGATTTCTTCTGTATCTTTTTTGGTGTTGCTGTCTTTTCGAAAGATGTCTTCGAAGAAGGTAGGTATTAAGCCCTGTGATGCATGCGGGAAGATGATGTCCATCACGGATCCGCATAGTTACTGCATCTGGTGTCTGAGTTCGGATCACGACGTCCAGAGTTGTCGATCCTGTTTAAAGATTAACCCATCAGGCTCTTCGAGAACGTGAGGCCAAACTGCTTGTTGCCAAATTGAAAGTTAAGGAGGCCAGGAAGAGTTTGAGGTCGAAGTCCACGTGCTCGAAGTCAAGATCAAAATCGAGGTCGAGGTCTCGTTCGAGGTCGGCTTCGAAGTCTACGTCGGGGCATGTTTCCAGGTCTACGAAGAAGAAACATAAGAAGAGGAGACATAGTTCAAGGCATCATTCATGGAAGGATTCAGACTCAAAAGCTAAGTAATCTGAAAGAAGGCATCGAAGGGGCATGGTAACTCCCTCACCGGGTCAGGATCCTCAAGGTGAGGTCTTGCCTTGTGAAACTCCTGGACATTCACCGGCTTCGGAGTTGAATCCGTCTCCAGTTCCATCGCAATCTCCGGAGTGTGAGGAGGAAGAGGTTCTTGATCCTCAGGGCTCGACGACTCCGGTTGGCCAACCCGAGGACAAAGAGGAACAAGAGGTGTCGACTCCGGTGCTCCCTCCTCAGGAGCAGCCGGTGGGTTCGTATCCTCCCTTTCCAGGTCCTGGACAGGACCCCTCGCATTTTTTAAGCGCCATGTATGGTAATTATGCGAGAGCTATGTACCCCTCTGGAGCACCGGCTGGTCCCATTGGCTTATAATTTGGGTGTACCTCAAGCCTATGCTCCGGCGCTTTTCCTTCCTTTTATGCCGACGCCGACTCCTCCTTGGCATATCTCGGCGCCGCCGAAGTCATCGACGCCGTATGCGGCTTCACCGATGTCGAATAGATCTCGAGATCTTCCTCGAAGCTCGACGCCGGCCCCGGTTCCACGTTCGACGCCGGCTCCGGAGCCTTCGGAATCGATACCGGATCTGACAGTCGATTCGAAAGGAGAGGTCAAGGCGTGAAGCCCAACGCCTTTTGAAGGAGCAGAGTTATAGGGAAGCTGAATAGTAGGAAGGTGAACTTCTTGATCCTGAGGATTATTTTGGTGACTTGAGAGAGGCAAGTGGGTTAGAGTTGTCCCCTGAGTGGGATTTAAACTCAGTGTCTGGTGCTCCTTCTAAGGATGGGACGCCTTATCACGTTGTGATTAAGAAGGCAGCAGACTTGTTGAATTTGGCTTTGCCTACAGCTGAATATAAGTCAAATATACTGACTGAAGTTCTTCATTCACCTACATCAGTGGTTGAACCCATTCTTCCCTTTACTGACGCCCTAACGGATTCAATACTGGAAGTATGGAGTAGGACTCTAACGGCTCCTGCAGTGTCTAAGGCCGTGGCTAGGCATTACAGAGTGGCTCCTGGTGACCCTGACTTTTTGTCCTCTCATCCCTCACCGGAGAGTTTGTTGGTGCAAGCTGCCTGCTCTAAGAGATCTGTAGGTGCTTCTTCTCAGGTACCTGGAGACAAGGAATCAAAGAAGTTGGACCAGACTGCAAAAAAAGTATTTTCATCTGGCAGTAAGGCCTTAAAATCAACAAATGCCACTTGTTTGCTAGGACGGTGTATCCATGCTTTGATGGATTCAGTGTAGCAGTTGTCACCTAAGCTTCCTGAAAAGGACAGAAAAAATTTCAACGAGCTGATTTCTGACACGCAAGCTGCTGCTCGGAAGGTCTTTCAAAGTGGTATGGACACGGCAGACTCGGTAGCAAGAGTAATGGGCTCTTCGATTGCCACTAGATGAGCGGCTTGGCTAAGGACCTCGGAGTTCTCGGCTGATGTTCAGGCCGCATTAATGGATTTGCCCTTTGATGGCTCAGGCCTTTTTGGAAAAAGGGTTGATGCTGCTTTAGAACGGTTTAAGGCAGGGCAACAGCAAAATCTTTGGGTCTGCAATCCAGAGGCTCTGTGACCAAAAGATATAGGGGATTTGGAAGATCTGTTTTTCGGCCCTATAGTCAGACACAGCAGCAGCAGCAGCAGCAAAATCCTTTGTATAGGTCCTACAGAGGAAGACAAAGAGCTCGGCCACGTGGCGACAGGCCTCCTCCTCTTCCTCTTCTGCTAACAGCAGCAAAGCAGCCCTCGATCTGCCATTCCAGATCATGCGGGTCCAGTAGGGGGTCAGCTTACTTTTTTTCTACGGGATTGGGAATCGGTTATATCAGATTTTTGGGTTCTCAATCTCGTGGAGAATGGGTATGCTCTTCCCTTTCGGGAATTTCCCCCGAATTACCCTCCTTGCCAAGGTTTTTGCTCGGAAGACCACCTATTGCTTCTGCAGGAGGAAGTCCTGGCACTGGTGAGAAAAGGTGCGATAGAGGTGGTTCCAGAGCAGGAAAGGGGTCAGGGATGTTACTCCCGGTATTTCCTGATCCCCAAGAAGGATGGCAGACTTCGTCCAATCCTGGATCTCAGGATCTTGAACCTTTACCTGAAGCAGGAGAAGTTCAAGATGCTCACCCTTGCGCAGGTTCTTCAAGCGCTGCAGGAAGAAGACCGGATGGTGTCGATCGACTTGCAGGATGCATATTTTCACATCCTAATCCTGAAGTCGCACAGGTAGTATCTCTGTTTCTGATATATACATCTGCCGTGTGGATTCCTCACCTTGTGAATATCCCCCTTGCGTCAGAAACATTCGGAAATTCTTTTCGTAGCCTCGCGCCGACGTGGATAGGACGTCACAGAGACATGGCTCCTCTCGCGACTCCGCTGACGTCACCAACACCTATAATAGGCCCACGCTGGCGTGATGACATCAGTTCCCTTTTTTCCGCTTCGTCGACGCTAACGGTTATCGGGAATCTCTGTAGCCAACTGGTACTTTGTTGCCATTTTGTTGCAAATTTCTGCTTCTTTGTATCCTGACTCTTCGACGATGTCGTCCAAGAAGACTGGCTTCAAGCCCTGCAGGGAGTGCGGTAAAATGATGTTGATTACCGACCCGCATGAAGACTGCATCTGGTGTTTGAGTTCCGACCATGATGTGGAAGATTGTTCTTCATGTCGGAAGATGAACCCGAAGGCCCTGAGGGAAAGAGAGGCCAAACTCCTGGTTGCGAAGATGAAGGCTGGGAAGGAAAAATCGTCGAGGTCTCGTTCTCAAAGGGCGAGGTCGAAGTCGAGGTTGAGGTCTGGTTCTCGAGAGAGGTCGGCATCGGATCATGTCATGCAGGATGCATATTTTCACATCCTAATCCTGAAGTCGCTCAGGTAGTATCTCTGTTTTACAGTGGGATCGCAGCATTACCAGTTTGTGGTCCTTCCGTTTGGTCTTACTACTGCACCTCGAGTCTTCACCTAGGTGATGGCTGTGGTGGCAGCACATCTCAGAAGATAAGGTATTCCAGTATTCCCTTATCTGGAAGATTGGCTGATCAAGGCGGAATCTCCAGAGAAAGTGATCCATCATCTGCAAGACACAACTCAGTTGTTGTACAGGTTGGGTTTTTCGATAAATGTACCCAAATCTCACCTTTTGCCCTCCCAGCGCAACCTGTTCATTGGTGCAGTGCTGGATACAACTGTATGTCGGGCATTCCCTCCTCCTCAACGGATTTGCGACATACAGGAAATGATTCCTTTATTTCACAATGGAGCGGTCGTTCCAGTCTTGAAGGTCCTTCGTCTGCTCGGTCTGATGGCTTCCTGCATTCTGCTGGTCAACCATGCACGCTGGCATATGAGGGCACTCCAGTGGTGCCTCCGAAGGGAATGGTATCAACACAACGGAGATCTCAGGGAGTCGATCAGGATCTCCAGAGAAACTGCAGCGGATCTGTCTTCGTGGAGCGTGGAGGGCAATCTGTCTCAAGGAAAGCCCTTCCATCTACCTCCATCGGTGGCCACGGTGATAACGGATGCATCCACTCTAGGGTGGGGTGCTCATCTGGGGGATACGGAGATCAAGGGTCTTTGGTCTCCAGAGGAAAGGTTGCTTCACATCAACCTTGTTGTGGGTGATACGTCTAGCGCTCAAGGCCTTCCTCCCTTCCCTTCGCGGTCTGTCGGTTCAGGTCCTGACGGACAACACCACCGCGATGTGGTATGTCAACAAGCAGGGAGGAGTAGGGTCGCAGTGTCTCTGCAGAGAGGCTCTGCGTCTCTGGTCCTGGGTTCAGGATCATCAGATTTTTCTGATGGCAAATCATCTTGCCGGAGTTCTAAACGTGCGTGCAGACAGTCTCAGTCGGCAGTTCTCAGCCGACCACGAGTGGAGGCTTCATCCAGAGGTAGTTTGTCACGTCTTTCGGACGTGGGGAACTCCTTGGGTGGACCTGTTCGCCGCTCACGAGAATGCTCACTGCCTGCCATTCTGCAGTCTCCAGTTTTCAATGCAGGGAGCCTAGGGGGACGCGTTTCAGTTGAGTTGGGATTCACAACTCCTTAACGCGTTTCCTCCCATACCCTTGATTCCTCAAGTTCTGAGGAAGATTCGCCAAGACCGGGCCCAAGTCATTTTAATTGCCCCAGATTGGCCAAGAAGGGTGTGGTACTCAGATCGTCTCCACCTCTCCTCATGCCCGCCGCTCCGTCTCCCTCTCACGGCAGATCTCTCTCAGGTGGAGGGGCAGGTTCTACAACCCCATCTCCAGACCTTACACCTTCATGCCTGGAGATTGAACGGGGCAACCTGAATTCCTTTTCTCTCCCACATGATGTGGTGGATGTCATTTTTTTGGCCAATCATGACTCCACGAAGTCAGTCTCTTCATACAGATGGTCTAAATTTGTGTCTTGGTGTGGTGAGAAGTCCATTGACCCTTTGAGGGCTTGTTTAATTGACATACTTCAATTTGCTCTTTTCCTGGCTCGGCAAGGGTTTGCTGTGGCTACAGTTAAGGGTTATCTTTCGGCTTTGTCGGCTTTTCTCTGCCTGCCGGATCAGCCGTCTTTGTTTAAATCTCCTGTGGTTCTAAGGTTTTTAAAGGGCCTTACAAATAAATGTCCTCCTCCTCCCTTTATTGTGCCTCAATGGGACTTGAATCTTGTGCTTACATTTCTGATGGGTTCTCCTTTCGAACCTTTGCACAAGTGTCCCATGAGACTTTTATCTTTTAAGGCGGTCTTCCTGGTTGCAATTACCTCGGCAAGGAGGGTAAGTGAGCTTCAAGCTCTTAGTTCAAAGCCCCCATTCTCGACCATTCATGCTGAACGAATGGTTCTTAGGACCAGGGCTGCTTTTCTGCCTAAGGTGGTAACTCCTTTCCATCTAGGACAGTCCATTACCCTCCCTACCTGCAAAAAAAGGTTAAAAAAAAAGGCGTGCAAAAAACCTTAAGGATCATCTAATACACAGCCATTTCCAGAGAAAACGACAGGATGACTGGCTGAAAACCAAAGGATTCATGAAATGTCATGGCTGCAAAATGTGCCAGATAGCCAAACAAACAAAGGAAATCACGCTGGCTAACAAAAAGAAATGGCAAATCAGACAATGTATAACGTGTAAAACACCATTTACTGTATATGTAGTAGAATGCCCGTGCCCCATGCAATACGTGGGAAGTACAACTGTGGAATTAAAAAAACGTATTTTACAGCATATGAGGGCCACAATTCATAAGGACCGCTCTAATGCCATAGCCAAACATATGGAACTATCACACCAGGGTGATTGGCAAAAACTGAGATTTTATGGCATTCAGACAATAACCAAAGGTGAGCGGGGAGGTGATCGAGCGAAAAAATGGAGACAAGCTGAATCTAGATTTATTATTAACCTGAGGACTCTGCACCCGAATGGGTTGAACCAATCGGAGGAATTATATGTGCACCTGTGATAAGACATTTGAATCAGAACTTTATGCACAATGAACAGTGAAAATTATCAGTAGTAAAGCCTATTGGAAGGCATAACAAAGACTGTGATATAAGCCTATTGGAAGGCGCATGAATCAATGCAGCTAACATTTGAACCTTATTTTAAATTGTTGATTGGGTTGCACTAACATTAATAATTTTTTGTTAAACTTTCGGTAAAACTACAAGGACCAGAATCCTTGGCATGTCATGTGACAGGAAATACTTTGGGTTTTGAAAAAAATGTGTTTAAATGTTTGTGGGTGGGGCAAACCCGGTGATCGTGAACAAGGTGGAGTGACACCGAAACGCGTAGATCTTTGCGCCTGTTGCCCTTTGAAAAGAAAGAAATAAAAAGGATTGCTGTTTAAATCCAAGTTGGCTGTGCGACCCGTTGTTTTCCCTGACGGGAAAAAGTTGTGTTGAGATATATATATATATATATGTATATATATATATATATATATATATATATATATGTATATATATGTATACTACTATAATAAAGGAAGAACTTTCAGCCTTTGAGGCGGGTAAACTCGGGAACCACAGCGCCAATCCACACACCTGATACTCCGTTGGAATCGTCAGGGTGTGTAGATGGTTATAGGCTATATAAATTTAAAAATAAAACGTTATTTAAATAATTTACAGTAAAAAAAACAGTAGTCCCTCCGAAGTAGCGCCGGGCGCGACGTGCGTGCTCACGTCAGGAGCGCGGGGAGGAGCGGCGTCCAGGAGCGCGACGAGGAGCGGCGGACATGGCATGGGGGAGGAGCGGTGACGTGAGGAGCAGCGGACAGGCCAGCAGCGGTGCGAGCAGCGGACAGACTGGAGGAGCGGCGGCTGAGGTAAGGGAGCGGCGGACATGGCGCGGGGGAGGAGCGGTGACGTGAGGAGCAGCGGACAGGCTAACGGCGGTGCGAGCAGCGGACAGACTGGAGGAGCGCGGCTGAGGTAAGGGGACCCATGTCGGGGCAGGCGGGGGTCGGGGCAGGCGGGGGTCGGGGCAGGCAGGCGACGGGCCGGGCAGGGGCCCAGGTTGCTGGACAATTTCGGGGCAGGCTGGGGTCGGGGAAGCCTGTTGTTCCCGGACAAGGTCGGAACAGGCTGCTAGTATATATATATATATATATATATATATATATATTACCTACTGGCGGTCGCCAGTAGGTATATATATAGTTAGGATTTTTTCTCTATGGGACTTTTGAAAATTCTATGTCTAATAACTTTGGCGTTTGTGGACGGAATCGGCTGAAATTTTCAGGAAAATGGCACATTTTGTTTCTGAGCAGCCCCTGAAAATTTGGGGGGGTTTCGTCAAGGGGGGCCGTGAAAAAAGGGGGGGTCCCAAAACGCGTTTTTCCCATTCATTTTTCCATAGGGCGTTTGGCCTCACTTTTAGCTCGAACGGCTGAATGGATTTGTACGAAACTTGGCAAAATTGTTGGGACTGTTAGCCCGATGTGCCTTTGCTGGGTCTCAATATATGTGCTCCAGTGGACTATGAGAAATTAACGTTTTAAAAAACAGATATATCTGTGACAGCGTCCCGGGTAGCGATCCGGTTCGCGTACTTTTCGCGTTACGGAACTTTGCGAAGCGAAGCTGATTGGCTCTCCGGTGTCTGTCAACATTCTAAATAGTCCGGAACGGCCGCCATCTTGTCTCTCGGTAGGATCGAGAGACAAGAGGAGTAGAAAAACGAAGGGGGAATTTAATGAAAGGGGGCAAGGTAGACCCCTCTTGACCCCCTAGGAATGATGTTGGAGTTATTGAAGGGTCCCGTGGGGCAAATAAAAAAAAATTGATTTTTCGCGGTAGAAGCGCTTCCCGGTTCGCGAACCGGTAGCAAAACGGGAATTCGCCATTTTGTGTTTAGTTTTAATTAAATTACAAGATGGAGGAAAAACAATGTGAGAAATGGGTATAAGGGGGTACGGGAGACGTATCCTGACCCCCTATGTTTTATGAGGGTGGCTGAGGATGCTTATATATGTTGATACATGTATTCCAGCGGCTGCGCGTGAGCGGATTTTTATTTTTTTGCTGCGTGACGTCTGTTAACGTTCGATTCGAAGGAAATTAGGAAGTGTTGACCGCCATTTTGTCACTGCGAGTAAATATATTGTTAAAAATAATTGTTATAAATTAATCCGTATTGATAAACATTGTCTGCGCCATCTTGCCTTTTTTCCAATGCCACACTTTTGTCGTGCACGGCAGCCATTTTAGATGCCTTGACCAGACCCACTCTCTGCACGCCGCCGATCCTCAGCATGGCTCCCCACCCTCGCAAGCATCTCCCCCACGCACTGGTCACCCCCGCTTTCTCTCTCATGCATGGGCCATAAACCTCCCCCCATCTGCGCTGCTCTTCCCTGAGAATCACACCCTGTGCCCGCCCGACACCTCCCTTTCACCCTATTCACTACTGTACCCTCTGACACTCCTCTTCCTCTGTGTCTGATTGTCCAGGCCGGTCCCAGGCTATCACTTAGCCCTGCGGATGTAGTTTATGGCTCCAACTGTAAAGAATCACCCCTCTTCAAAGGAGTTACAGTAGATCAAGGCCCCCACCCCATGAGATCCGTCACACCACACGCGTTCATACTATCTGATAACGATCCTGTATTGTGATTGGGGAGGGGATTCTCACTGTGAGGGTGTGTGGGACCGAGCCTGAAGCGGAAGATTCCAGGGATGCCTTTTTGTACATCAAAGTTTTCACAATTATGTGTCACATTAAAAATATATAGCACTCCAACAAAGTAGTAGGATTATAACACTTTAATAACTTATAAATATATACATCGCTAAAAAAAAACATTTTAAACAAAGCAACATTGGGCTGCTGTGAGGTGGCGTCAGTAGCGGTCCTTTGTGCGAATAGGCCGAAGGCAGCACAACGCGCTGAGATCCGGACGGCACCCAGGTGATGTCCAGTAAGTTGCCGCACTGGTCTTGGCATCCTACAATGCTGCGCCGAAAAACGGCGTGGGGCACCCCGGGGGGGGGGGGCGGCGGTGCAATCGGGCCTCCACAGGGGCGCCGCCCCTTTAAGCTTTTAGTCGCCATTCAGCTGTTTACCGCCCGCTTTTGCTGCACTGTGCCGCATCCGCCATTCAGCTGTTTACCGCCCGCTCTTTCGGCTACAGCGTCTCGCCTACCATTCGGTTGAGTTGCGCCCGCTCTTGCGGCTACAGCGTCTCGCCCACCATCCAGTTGAATTCCACCCACTCTTGCGGTGCAGCGATAGGCCGCTGCCACAGGACTCTTAAAATGGCGTCCGGCTCTTCGGATTTGGGCCTGGTCCACTAAAATGGCCCTTGGACACATTTGAACTCGGACATTTGCCTGCTAGGGCTTGGGCCCCATTCTCGAAAGCGTCCCCTCAGCCTTGAAGATTCTACAAAAGTAATCGGGCCCCCGACTCCCGCAGGCTTCCGGTGGGGAGCGGCTGCCATGATTGCTTGCGGAATGGCCACGACGGAGCTACGAGATGGTGGTGCTCTCATGCTGACGCCAGCTTCAGTCTGAAACATCCAGAAACACTGTAGACTATCAATTCGATGACTTCCGGTGGAGCCCCAACGTGACCCGGTAGGGAAGAACTTGCCCTCTCCTCTTTTGACTGATGGTTCTTGTTGCCTGTCCCCTCTGTTGTCTTCTAACGGAACCTTTTTGGATTGGCAAGTGAGAAAAAAAAGGCGGGGCTTTCATCGTTTGGGAAAAAAAAATGTTTCAATCCAATGAAAAGTGTTATTTTTAGGTCATATAATCAAGCATTTCATCATTAGGAAACCAAAAGTAAAATGAACCAATGAAAAGTTTTATAAACAAGTCACATGACCTGTTATGCGGCTTTGGGCCATAAAAAGCCTACAAAATCCGTTGGCCTGTGAGGCGGCGTCAGTAGCGGACCGATGTGCGAATAGGCCGAAGGCAGCACAACGCGCCGAGATCCGGATGGCACCGAGGTGGTGTCCAGCAAGTTGCCGCACTGGTGTGGCCATCCTACAATGCTGCGCCCAAAGACGGCGTGGGGTGCCGGGGGGGGGAGGCGGCGTGAACTGGCCTCTCCCGCCTCCCCAGGTGGAGGCACCTTATCTGCAGTGCGGCGCCCCTTACCGTTTCACTCGCCGTCCAGCAGAGTTGCGCCCGCACTTGCTGCTACAGTAGGCCGAAGGCAGCACAACGCGCCGAGATCCGGATGGCACCGAGGTGGTGTCCAGCAAGTTTCACTGGTGTGGCCATCCTACAATGCTGCGCCGAAAGACGGCGTGGGGTGCCCGGGGGGGGGGGGGAAGGCGGCGCAAACGGGCCTCTCCCGCTTCCCCAGGTGGAGGCACCTCATCTGCAGGCCCGCTCTTGCGGCACAGTGCCTCACCCGCCATCCAGCTGAGTTGCGTTCGCTCTTGCGGTACAGCGACTTGCCCGCCATCCAGCTGAGTTTCGCCCACTCTAGCGGTACAGTGACTCACCCACCATCCAGCTGAATTGCGGCCACTCTTGAGGTACAGCGTCTTGCCCGCCATCCAGCTGAGTTTCGCCCGCTCTTGCGGTACAGTGACTCACCCGCCATCCAGCTGAATTGCGGCCACTCTTGCGGTGCAGCGATAGCCGGCTGCAACAGGACTCTCAAAATGGTGGCCAGCTCTTTGGATTTGGGCCTGGTCCACTAAAATGGCCCTGGGACACCTTGGAACTCGGACGCTTGCCTGCTAGGGCATGGGCCCCATTCACGAAAGCGTCCCCTCTTTTGACTGATTGTTCTTGTTGCCTATCTCTTCTGTTGTCATTTAACGGAACCTTTTTGGACTGCCGAAAGGGGTTCTGGTCCGACCGCTGGTTGGTGGAGACATTTTGACTATATCCTGGACCTGCCCGGCCTCGCCCAAAATGGCGCCGGTATAAATGGGACTCGTAACTCCTTGTTGTGTACTGGTTGTCCAACCTTGATATCACGAGATACGTATGCAGTTTTGAAGCACATGGCGGGCGGGGACGAGTACTGATTGAACATTTGGACATCCCTATTGATATTAAGTTCTGATGTATTATTGATTACTGTACTATTGAAAGTTCGAATTAACGTCACCCATGGTACTTGCCCGCAAATGTATATCTAGATAATTTTATTGTAACTGGCTGTGTCGTACTTTAATTATAAAATGTACGTCCACCGATTTCGCAACTGTTAGACACCTTAGTTCTTGCAACCTAATGGGTCGCCCGTTACGTTCTTCTACAGTGTAAATGTCCCCTCATCATATACGATTCCAGTTTGCTCCGTGGCCGGCCCACGTGGTTATAGGCCCGTATTTGTATACTGACATTTTCACAATAAAGGTTTTTAAAACAAAACATGGTAGTAGTACCTAGATTGGTAAGGTTTTGAATAATAGCCACTGTTTTCGAATCAGTAAAAGGCAAGTGAAATAAAGCAGCCCGATTACATGACGGTTAAAAGGTATAATACGCAGGAACGCAGTAAGGATAAATGGTCAAGGGCTGTTGTGTTTTCCACTCCTGCAACATAAAGTGATCGATAAGAATCCGATATTCATGCCTATCAGCGACTAAGACAGCAGGCAGAGCCTCTTTTGTTCAACGGCTCCCTCATGGGACGAAGAAACGCCCTTTTTCTCAAAATAGGAATATTTTACTTGCAGGACAGTTGTAAATTTCCCGGGAAAATACATTAGCCTGGAACATTGTTAGTGATAAACTGTGAATGCATCTGGGTCCTTTACTTTACAAGTCAGAGTGAGAAAAAAAAAAGGTGGGGCTTTCATCATTTGGGGAAAAAAAATGTTCGAAAGCAAAGTGTTATTTTTAGGTCATATGACCAAGCCTTTCATCATTAGAATAACAAAAGTAAAATGAACCAATGAAAAGTTTTATTAACAAGTCACATGACCTGTTATGCTTACGTTACGCGCTGCGCGCCGCGCTCTGGATCGTTTCCGGGAAGCTGCGCCTCGCGCACCGGAGCACTTCCGGGTGCGCTAACGCGGCGCATCATATGACGCATTACGCGACAACGCAGGTCCAGAATATAGTCAAAATGTCTCCACCAACCAGCTGTCGGAATACAACCCCTTTCAGCAGTCCAAAAAGTTCTGTTAAATGACAAGAGAAGGGACAGGCAACAAGAACCATCAGTCAAAGAGGGGAGGGCAAGTTCTTCTCTACCGGGTCATGTTGGGCTCCACCGGAACTGATCGAATTGGTAGTCTACAGTGTTTCTGGATGTTTCAGACTGAAGCTGGCGTCAGCATGAGAGCACCACCATCTCGTGGCTACGTCGTGGCCATTCCGCGAGCAATCATGGCAGTCGCTCCCCACCGGAAATGTACGGGAGTCAGGGGTCCCGGTGACTGTTGTAGAATCTTCAAGGCTGAGGGGACTCTTTTGGGAATGGCATTGGGAGTGACATTGATCCACATTCAGTCCATCACTTGTTGTTTTTGCAATTGCCGCCCTAAGTGCGCTGGGGATGCCCAGACATGGGTCCCAGGCACTCCACACCACTTGGAGTCAAGCTAGCCGGGCTGATGAGAGGTGTTACCTCGAAACCGGTCCGGTCCTCGGATGCTTGATTCCGTTCTGGGAAGGACATGGCTTTTGTAGTTCGGACTGGACTGTTCCCATGGGGCAACAGGGTCAGAGCAGATTTGCATATTGCCATTGTCTAACCCAGGGTGGTGTGGAGTGCAAAAAAACGATGGATTTGGGCCCAGATCTTTTGACTGGGGGAGTGTGTGACATTGATCCGCATTCAGTCCATCACTTGTTGTTTTTGCAATTGCCGCCCTAAGTGCGCTGGGGATGCCCAGACGTGGGTCCCAGGCACTCCACACCACTTGGAGTCAAGCTAGCCAGGCTGTTGAGAGGTGTTACCTCGAAACCGGTCCGGTCCTCGGATGCTTGATTCCGTTCTGGGAAGGACATGGCTTTTGTAGTTCGGACTGGACTGTTCCCATGGGGCAACAGGGTCAGAGCTGATTTGCATATTGCCATTGTCTAACCCAGGGTGGTGTGGAGTGCAAAAAAACGATGGATTTGGGCCCAGATCTTTTGACTGGGGGAGTGTGTGACATTGATCCACATTCAGTCCATCACTTGTTGTTTTTGCAATTGCCGCCCTCAGTGCGCTGGGGATGCCCAGACGTGGGTCCCAGGCACTCCACACCACTTGGAGTCAAGCTAGCCAGGCTGATAAGAGGTGTTACCTCGAAACCGGTCCGGTCCTCGGATGCTTGATTCCGTTCTGGGAAGGACATGGCTTTTGTAGTTCGGACTGGACTGTTCCCATGGGGCAACAGGGTCAGAGCTGATTTGCATATTGCCATTGTCTAACCCAGGGTGGTGTGGAGTGCAAAAAAACGATGGATTTGGGCCCAGATCTTTTGACTGGGGGCGTGTGTGACATTGATCCACATTCAGTCCATCACTTGTTGTTTTTGCAATTGCCGCCCTAAGTGCGCTGGGGATGCCCAGACGTGGGTCCCAGGCACTCCACACCACTGGGAGTCAAGCTAGCCGGGCTGATGAGAGGTGTTACCTCGAAACCGGTCCGGTCCTCGGATGCTTGATTCCGTTCTGGGAAGGACATGGCTTTTGTAGTTCGGACTGGACTGTTCTCATGGGGCAACAGGGTCAGAGCTGATTTGCATATTGCCATTGTCTAACCCAGGGTGGTGTGGAGTGCAAAGAAACGATGGATTTGGGCCCAGATCTTTTGACTGGGGGAGTGTGTGACATTGATCCACATTCAGTCCATCACTTGTTGTTTTTGTCTTCTGGGAATGGGGCCCATGCCCTAGCAGTCAAGCGTCAGAGTTGCACGGTTGCCCAGAGCCATCTTTGCAGGCCAGGCCCAAGTCTGTGGAGCCGACCGCCATTTCGTGAGCTCCGTAGCAACCGCCTGTCACTGTACCGCAAGATTGGGTGCAATTCCGTTGGATGGCGGGTGAGACGTTGTAATAGCAATAGCAAGAGCAGGCGCAATTCAGCTGGCCGAGCGAGGCACCGTGTCGCAAGAGCGGGCGCAAGTCAGCTGGTCAAGTGAAGCGCTGGGGTGTAGCTGAGAAACTTCCACCTGGGGAGGTGGGGGAGGCTCGTTTGCGCCGCCTCTCCCTTCTACTGCACCCCACGCCGTCTCCTGGCGCAGGTATATGTGATGGTCGGACCAGGGCACCGCAGGACGTGTCTTCAGGTCAAACGGATTGTGGGACAAGGTGTGGAGCAGGCGCAATTATCTCGGGGGCCTCCGTCAAGTGGTTCAGGGAGGCACCGCATCACATTGTTTTCCAATGCAGTCAGGTCCACAAACAGCCCCCATTTACTTTGAGAATAGTGAAGCTGCAGCAGGTGCAAATAAGCTTCAGACAGTGTTACAAGCGCTGCTCGGAACCCTTAACTATGGCACCCAACATCCAGGACTTATGTCATTTGTGCAAGGCAGTGACATCGAAGCATCTCAGGGGCCAAGCAACATACCATATCCAGAGTCCATCCCACAACCTCTGCCTTCCTTCTTACCTAGTTATTGTTCTTTCACTCCCACTCCAGGCTTTTAGTCTGTGGATGGAAAACCATGAACCTACACTCACCTATGAAAATCTTACTATTGATGGTTTATTTTGAGCCCAAAATACAAAGGCTTGTTTGGATCGATGTTGCAGCAGGCTGCCATGTAAATAGTTATTTAATAAAACGTTTTACCCTGTTACTTTGCTGGTGTGTTATATATAATTATAATATTTGCATAGTGTTTGTCGTTATTTTGGGTGGGGTGGGCGGCGGAGCCGAGCTGTCTTGCAGCCATCATGGTGTCGAGCTCAGTTCCTCTCACTAGTTTCGTATTTGTCATGAGGGGATGTTCATAATGTTTCTATTTTAGCGAGGTCAAAAAGAGATCCCATTAGTGGCCTACTGATTTTTCTTGATTCCTTTTGTTTTTTTAACGATTTTTCACTATCTGCAAAGACTAAACAGAGTATTGCGACTCTGTACTTGTTTGTAAATAGAGAATGAACCAAAGAGAACCAATTCCAAAACAATAAATGCTAGGATAACAATCAATCAAATGGAGAGGGAAGCAGGCACGACGGATTGCAACGGGGGCAAAGGCCTGTGTTACCTACCCTTCACTATCTGCAAAGAGAGAATACTCCTAAAAGAAAAGAGGAGGGGGGGGGGCAGCGTTCAAAGCACATCAGCGTGCATAAATACGAAAATGTTTTTACCTACCATGTACTTGACATTTTACAGCTTTTGATATTTGCTATTAAAAAAACCATTGAAATTCACTGAAAAAACCATAGGTTATAGACCATATATAGTTAGGAATTAGCATTTACAAAACCTTGAAAATTCACTGAAAAAACCATAGGTTATAGACCATATATAGTTAGGGATTAGCATTTACAAAACCTTAATTTACTCGCACTAAACCATTGAAATTCGCATATATAGTTAGTTGCACTAACTATATATCGCGCACCCGCAATCCACTGCTGATGATGTCACATATTACATCATTCATGACATGGTCAGTGACATCACTGATGACATCTCAAATGACATCACTGATGACATCACTGATGACAACACCCAGTGACTGTATGTTTCTGTAAAGTTAAAATATGTCTTACATATTGAAGAATGAGTGGATGTATAAGTGTCTGGATGAAGGATTTAGTAGGTGCATGACTGACTGTATGAGTGAGTGATTTAATGTGTCTCACTGAGTGCATGGGTTAGTGACTAAACTGTCTTAATTTGTGCATCATTATGTCTGTTGTTCTGTAAACTGCTGTATGTGTTGATCAGTAGCTATATGAGTAACTATATGGGTTATTAATTGGTTGCCCAAGTATTTGTATGGGAGACTGAGTGTGTGTGTGGGTGGCTGGAAGGTGTGTGACTCTGTGCATAGATGTGTGAGTAGTTGATTCACTATATGTATGGGTTCAAAAGTGCATGTGGAAACAGCAGTATGGGCGGTTGACTGTCTGCATGAGTGTATTGGTGAGTGAATGGATTTCTCAGTGCTACATGTCAAAGTAAGTACATATGTAAAACACAGTACATGTGAGAGTTGACATATATAAATAACTGTGCATAAGAGCCAGTGAATGTGTGAGTGGCTGTATGGATCATTGTGAACATGTATCAGGGATTGTATAAGAGAGTAAATATGTGTTAGTATATGTTTGAATAAGTAAGGTGTGTATAACTGTATAGTTGAGAAAATGGAGGTGTGATTGATTTTTGCATGACTGACTAGGTGTGTGCTGTATGTGTTGATCAGTAGCTATATGAGTAACTATATGGGTTATTGATTGGTTGCCCAAGTATTTGTATGGGAGACTGAGTGTGTGTGTGGGTGGCTGGAAGGTGTGTGACTCTGTGCATAGATGTGTGAGTAGTTGATTCACTATATGTATGGGTTCAAAAGTGCATGTGGAAACAGCAGTATGGGCTGTTGACTGTCTGCATGAGTGTATTGGTGAGTGAATGGATTTCTCAGTGCTACATGTCAAAGTAAGTACATATGTAAAACACAGTACATGTGAGAGTTGACATATATAAATAACTGTGCATAAGAGCCAGTGAATGTGTGAGTGGCTGTATGGATCATTGTGAACATGTATCAGGGATTGTATAAGAGAGTAAATATGTGTTAGTATATGTTTGAATAAGTAAGGTGTGTATAACTGTATAGTTGAGAAAATGGAGGTGTGATTGATTTTTGCATGACTGACTAGGTGTGTGAGTAACTCCATGGATAAGTGACAGTCTGTGAGTGTCTGTTTACACTGATTGTATCTAAGGTTATATTAGAGTCTGAAGATGTTCATTGTATTATCACATAAATGATATCATCAGTGATGTGATCAGTAATGTCATTTGAGATGTCATTAGTGATGTCATCAGTGATGTCATTTGAGATGTCATCAGTGATGTCATCAGTGATGTCACTGACCATGTCATGAATGATGTAATATGTGACATCATCAGCAGTGGATTGCGGGTGCGCGATATATAGTTAGTGCAACTAACTATATATGCGAATTTCAATGGTTTTGTGCGAGTAAATTAAGGTTTTGTAAATGCTAATCCCTAACTATATATGGTCTATAACCTATGGTTTTTTCAGTGAATATATATATATATATATATATATATATATATATATATATATATATATATATATATATATATATATATTTGTTTTTATATACTGTGTTCTCATGCTTTAATTTCACACTGTGTGTTATCTTGAATATTTTGTGCTATGTACATTGTGTATGTATATATCTACTGTCATTGGTCCGTCCGGGTGCCTCGAAGGCACGGAAAAAAGTGAGGAATTGTTGTCATCACGCCGACGTAGGCCTAATAAGGAGTCAGTGACATCAGTCGGAGTCGCGGGTGATGCTGTGCTCCTATGACGTCGTCCACCCCGGCGTGCTGCAAAATAATTTTCTGAACGTTGCTGACACAGGGGTGAGGAATCCACAGGCAGATACTGTATCCACCAGAAAAAGCGTTACCGAAGGTAAGTAACTTGTTCTTTACCTTTACTAGTGTGCTGTCTAATGCATTATATTCTATCTGAATACAACTTTTTTCCTGTCGACTACAATACAATCTGTCACATGTTGTACATTTATAAACATTGCTGTAAGTCTTTTGCTTGCCTGTTTTCCCAGCTCGAGTATCTGTTGACCCGCATGAGGAAAGTGGAGGAGTATGAACAGCAGATGAGGGAACTGCTAGAGCAGGATGCTGAAGAGTACAGCATCATCAAGATTAAACTGGAGACTGATGTGCAGGTCTGTTACAAGCTTGATTTCAGGGTTGTTATTTGGCTGTAGATTACTTCTCAAGTTTACGGGTTGTTGAATATCTTTGCTTTAGGGTGACATTATGTTAACCCTGGGGGAGTCTTTTTGAATGAACTGCTTTAGGTTGAATTCAGTGCTTATTACATTTGATGCTATATAGGAACAGAAACCTCGTACTAACATTGCACACTAACCAATGGTTTTTGATAACAGATACTTGAGCAACAACTGCAGCAAATGAAAGCAACCTACCAACTCAACGAGGAGAAGCTGGAGTACAATTTCCAGGTGCTCAAGAAACGAGATGATGAAAATATAGTCACCAAATCTCTGCAAAAGAGGAAGATTACTAGGTAATAATACTACCTTCCCCTGTCTTCTCTTGAATGAAGATACAGTGCTCTTCATTTGTATGAGCATCAACTGTGGGAAATACTCACCCTGTCTTCGAGACTCCCACCCATGCCTCAGAGGGCCAGTTTTAAATGCACTTGCAAAGTCTCTACTTGAATATCCCTGGACATGGGCACTCTTGAGCCGACCATCTGTTTGATATTTCCTTTTAGTTTAGTTGTTACATAGCAGTCTTCTTCATTCTCAGGAACTCAACTTTACTTGGAGTTTCTAGGATTTTTAAATGTCAAAGTAGAAACTCTAAAGCTGTCCATTCACCATCATTGGATACTTCTTCTTATTCGCTGATATCATGTTATTAATCTTCAGCACTTTAATAAAATAGCAGTGTTATAATAATTACATTCAGTACAGCAGCTGTTATCCCCATTTGTGGGTCTTTAGTTTTTTAAGTCAATGAGATGTCTAGACCTTAAGCCAAGTTGCAGTGCCCATCTTAAGGTTCTTATTGTATATCATGTGATAGGGCGTCCTTGAGCACAACTGAAATCTTAAATAGCTTATAGATTATTCACAAAATAAAAATAGAATCACTGATATGGCAATTGTATGAATCTATTGACTGCCTTCTCAACACATTCCACAGGACTGCTGCTTCAGCCAACCCGTTAATACCAAGACTCTGAAAACAGGCTCAGCATATTTATCTTCTGTCATCGTGCCTACGATCACGGAGCTGATAAACATCTCGCTCTCTCAAGGCTCGGTCCCCCCCAGCTGGAAGAGTGCAGTAGTCAAGGCACTCCTAAAAAAACCTTCTCTGGACCCTGCCGACATGGCGAACTACCGGCCAATCTCACTCCTCCCTTGCATCAGCAAAATGGCCGAGAAACTGGTCAATGGGCAACTGTCACAGTTTCTAGAATCAAATAACCTCCTGCTGCAGTCCCAAACCGGGTTCCGCCCGGGCCATGGCACAGATACCGCCCTTCTTGCCGTCATCGAGGAGGCAAGGTGCATTCTGGATTCAGGAGGGTCAGTGGCAGTGATCCTCCTGGATCTCAGCGCAGCCTTTGACACAGTTAACCATCGTGTCCTTCTCCATAGGCTGGCCGCGGCAGGGCTCGCAGGTTCGGCGCTCACATGGATAGAATCCTTCCTTTCAGGGCGCTCGTTCCAGGTATGGGATGGCAACTCCCACTCTGCCTCCCTCCCCCTCACGAGCGGTGTCCCCCAGGGGTCATCACTAAGCCCCACTTTATTTAATGCATACATGGCCCCTCTCGAAGATGTAGTCGCCCCCTTCGGGATCAAGATAGTGAGCTACGCGGACGACACGCAACTGGTCGTCTCACTCTCACATCTGGACAACCACCCTGACAATCTGCTGAACTGCCTTAAGGAAATTCACAACTGGATGTGCGAGTCATTGCTCAAACTAAACGGGTCAAAGACAGAAGTTATGCTTTTGGGCAAGCAATGGACCACCATCCCCCCATCGGTCTGGCCAGACGTGTTCGGGGAAATTCCCACCCCGAAACAAGAAATTAAGACCCTAGGAGTCTGGCTAGAACCCGAGCTGTCGCTGAAAACTCAAGCAGCCAAAACAGCAGGCACCTGCTTTGGTCTCATGCGCTCCATCCGCAGGATCCTCCCACTACTTCCGCCCCTATCTAGGAAACTCCTGGTCCAAGGTCTGATCCTTGCGCGGCTGGACTACAGCAACATGGTATATCTGGGAGCTCCTGAAGCCACCATGGCTAAACTCCAGCGTACGCAGAACGCAGCCGCCCGGCTCCTTATGAACCTCCCTTCCATAGTATCAGCCAAACCAGCGATCAAGGCCCTCCACTGGCTTCCAATACGTCAAAGGGTCGAATTCAAGGCCCTATGCACTGCACACAAACTGCTCAACGGTCTTGGCCCTGCTATTCTGAGAGACCTGGTCACTCCATACAAGGCCCCCAGGTCCCTTCGCTCGGATAACGAGCGTCTGGCCAACGTCCCCAGATACAGGAAGGCACGCACCGGCGGCTGACGCTTTTCTGTTAAAGCATCCTCTGGATGGAACTCACTTCCCCGCCCCCTGCGGCTGGAACCCAGTCATCTCACTTTCAGGAAAAAACTGAAAACTCTGCTGTTCCCAAAATAAAGTTCCCTTTTCCCTCTGGTCTACACAAATGTTACAGCGCGGGGATGCCTCCGGGTCACCAGGCGCTCTACAAATCGCTAAATAAATAAATAAAGAAGCTTCTCCCTCCTCTGGGAAAACATTTATATCCCTGCCTATCTGGGTAGAGAAAGAGCTACTAACAATCTTCTCATTCTTCTAAGAGTAGTAGAAAAATGGCTGATCTGGGTAAAGGAATACAAAAGTGAAAGTTGATGCCACCTGCATTGATGAAGATATTGTAAATATTCACATCTCAACTCTCTTATGGACTCTTCCTGAGCTTAAACGTTAAAAATCCTCTATGATCTTCTTGATAAAATCTTTTAAGAACTCATTGCTGCAACACCCATTTACTATCATTTCATCAACAAAAAGCCCTTCTTCTTTCACAAGGCTGGTGTCTTTAATTATCTCTGCATCATCGAACACTAAACTGTCTAACAACATCCTCATCCAGGAACTTGATGATGACTAGACCTTACTACAGCACATCTTTTGAAACATACCTTCAGCAGTCAATTAATTCCTTATCGGTGATGGAAGTGACAACAAATATTACAGTTTCAGTAGCTTGCAGCCTTTTTGCTGTTGATGATCTTCCTGATATAAATTAGAAGATGAAGAACATGTTTAGGAAGAAAACAGTGAAGAAGCCTATAATGAGTGGGTATGTGAAAATTTGATGCAATTGAGAGAATCAAAAGGACAAAGTGTCAGGCCTTTTTATCCGTTCATGGTACAGTGAGTGGGTACTGGATGTTCATAAGTAAGTAAGTGATTTTTTTCCAGCATCGAATCTTGCATAGATTCACATGCTTGAATATTCTCAGTAGTCAGACTAGACACCTTTGATACTTTAGCCAAACTTTGGCCACTGAGGTGGACTGACAGAGGCCCCCTCTCCTCCCTTGAGGCTCTAACTGCTATATTTGTGTGAAGAACCCTCTAGAGCCCAGCTCTAATACAATGTTTTCTCTTCAAAACTACTATTTAGACTAAGGCATAGTGCAATTTAGCATCATTATCTTGTTTGACATACCCTACAGCAAGCTCTTTTTATGAAATGTGCTGAATGATGCGATAGGCACATCTACATGAAAGACAAGCAATCTATCTTTATAACATTGCTACATCAGGACCACAATCGAAAGAAATGCAATATTTTTGTCACATTTCCATAAAGGACACTGAGAGATTGTGGCAGAAGGCTGGCCTTACCTTGATAAGGGAAGACATAGAGCACCGGTGGAAAATTTGGATTTGAAACCAATAGCAACACCAGAAGGTCTCAGATCTCAACCAAATAGTGATTACTTACTCCTAGTCACCTGATCAATCAAGTGTGAGAAAGTGCCCTCTTTCTTGCATGGTGTGCCCCCACTTTTCCCTGAATTGCTGATGTGCTTTGACTGAGTGTGCCCTGGGCTCCGTCCAATCAGGTACCCAGGGCCTGTGTTTCTTTCCTAAAACTGCATTGAAGCCTAAACCCAATTGGCATCTCTGGCCACAGGTAAGCCCCAGGTAAATGGTACCACAGGTACCCAGGTCCCTGTAACCAGAGAAGGCACCTAAAGGCTGCAGCACTTATTGTGCCACCCTTAGAGGCCCTTTACCCTGACACACACACACTGCCTTTGCAGGCAGCGTGTCTTTGTGCAGAACAAAGTGAAGAGTCGACATGGCACCCATCCCTGTGTGCCGTGCCCACAAACCACTGCCCTGGCATCCATCAGTCACCCCTCTAGCTGGGTGTCCTATGCCAGTGGTGAGCATACAGGTGCATGAGCCCTGTACCCCTACAGTACCCAGGTCCATTCATGAGCACTGTAAGTGCAGTGCTTTCATTTAAGAGTATATGGTGCTGGGAGATTGTCATCACAAACTCCACAGCACCATAATGGCTGCACTGAAGACTAAGAAGTTTGGTATCAAACTTCCAGCACATTAAACCCACACTGATGCCAGTGAGGGATTCAATGTAAAATGCATGACAGAGGGCATCTTAGAGATGCCACCTGAAACTCGACCAACAAAGAAAAGTGACAGAAGAACTAATTCAAAGACTCCAGTCAAAAAACAAAAAAGATAATTTTGTGAGATCTGTTGACGATTAAAGTAGTAGGCTACTCATCTTCAAGCTGGGGGGGGTCCCTCCTAGGGAGTCCTTAACCGATCCCAGGGGGAGGGGGCACCAGGCTCGGGTCAAAAGAAACATCATGCTGATAGCAGTGCTTTGTTTTAAGCTGAAAACAAATGATCAACAGCCAGCAACTCTGTAATGGGCCATTTTTAAAAAGTTTCACATAACTCTAATGTTTAAATAAGTCTAGACATACTTAAACATTGCAAATTGAATATAATAATTCTGAAAAATTATGAGGGGGGCCCCAATGATTTTTTTATACTTAAAAAGTTTGAGGACCACTGATCAAAAGTGTCATTGGCAGACCAGGTATTGAAAAGGAAGTTAACCTGAGAGACAGCAGAAATTGGTAGGACAGAAGGACTATGGATAAAACGGCATAGAAGAAGGAACAATAATCGTTGGAGCAGAAACCCTCTTCGCTGATGGAAGATATTTTCAAGAAGAAATTATCAAAGAAGCCTCACCAACTTCATTGATGAGGGAAGAACAGCCGAAACTACTAATGACAGATCAAAAGACCTTAATTTTTTCCAGACTAGCATCCACCATCGTGGGCGGATGCCTTATAGTCGACTGTGGTAAAGAATATTTTTTAAACTCTAAACACATCGCCAACTCCGACTGAATTACCCATTAAAACCTTGGTAATCTGACCAATGAATGTTCCCCGGCAACCTCTAAAATGACTGTTGCAGTAACCAGCGGTAAATAGAGGTGAAGATGAAGGCCACGACAAGGAAAACAACAAAGAACAAGTGAGAGCATTTCTATTCTCAGGAGATGAATATGAATAAGATCAATAGGCTACTAACCCAGGCTAGTTTCATAATGACGTTTTGCTTCAGCATGAAGCACCACCTGTTTACAGAATTAATTATGTGTGTTATTCAAGATTTCCAGCTACTGTTAGTTAGTTATGTATCATGAAGGCAAACGCCGCCTCCACCATTTACTTTAATTGTGCAAATGCCAGGGGATTTACTAACATCATTCCAGCAAGTGATTTCAACTTTATTGGCTCATCACCCACTGCAAATTCCAACCAGCGACCATTACGTCTAAAGATGCTGTGAACATTCTTTCACCAGTTTCAACCACACCTGCTACTTCGGAAGCACCTAAGCATTTACAAACCATACCGCTATCAAGACAACCACAGCAACATTCTTTTACGGACGAGAAAGATGATGATGATGGTTATAGTTCTACCATATGTGCCAGTTACATTGATGAGAACGATGATGATGATGGAGACCTGCATGGCAGAAATAATAAAGACGGTCATGCCTCCCAAATGCTGCACATGGGTAAGTTATTGGATTGGGGTTCCTTTGTGGTAGCAGAAGATCCAAGTCCAGAGCCTACACCAGAGGATTGCCTGACTGATGATATAGGCCGATATCATACCTTAGTAAAGCAAGCTTAAAACAAATTCAACATACAGCTCTGAGGAAACCATGCTTTCTTTTTTACTTTAAAGAAAATCTAGGAAGATGCTATAAGCAATCCATGTTTTGGATCATATGTGGAGGAGGGTCTTCCACAAATGAGGAACAGTAGTAAGCATTTTATAGCTAAGGAGGAACTATAAAGTGCTGCAATCATCGCCAGCATGATTGCTAAATCAGACGAAGAGGGATTCAGTGACTTCTACTGTGGTGCAAGACACCAAGGAGATCCTTATGTACCCTGCATTGCACCACCTGATGAAGATGGAAGAAATACGCGATACAATGGGTAAAAGAGTCAATGTCCTTGCAGGTTCTAGTATAAAAGATGTGAATGCCTCTGCCATAGTTGTATGGCATGACCGACATCTATGAAACGACATCCACATTCTTACAAAAACATCTAGCTGAAGACAAGGTCAAAGTGTTGTAGTAAACCTCTGCAAGGCCTACTTAGTGCAAGGGGTTCGCCCTTCTCTACACAGAGTCCTCAGTCCATAGGAAGAAGTTGGCAATGAAACTGGAAAATACAAAAGCAAAGTTTATTAAACCTTTAAAGGTGGTACTACAGTCCACACACCACCCTTCAGTATTGTATAGAGTAGCACACCGAACTAAGCACATGGCCCCTTTTATACACAATGAGGGGACTCAAAAGAAGGCGGTACAGAACACAAGTGCAGTTTCATGACCATACAAGGACATATTGGAAGGCACAATCGATAAGTGGGCGGAGTTAACAGTCTTCGGAAAACTAGTAAACAAATTCCTATCTGGAACTAATTAGTAACAGCCGTAGACCCTACTGAGCATGTCTGGACACGCTGGGAGCGGGGCATGCTAAATATAGCCTGTTGCCGGGCAGACTTTAGGTGCAGTTAACAAGGAGGTAGAACAAAGCACATGATGAGCACATGGCGATGTATGGCATACAAAATGGAGTCGGTACATTTGCTACGATAATGGTCAAATACAGCTAATGCTTAACCCAATCACGGTTGATTTACAACAGACGACCCTTTCAGCGTTAGCTGAAGACATTCGACTTCCTAGGATAAGCTAGATACTCATCCCTTATATCAATGACCATCATGTCAGCTATCTCTTTATTCAAGTTATTCTGCATTTTGACTTCTGCAACATTTCTTTGGTCGGTATGCGAGCAGTAATACACATAGAACATATCATCGGACTACACTGGATACACATACAACAAGTGAAGATTATTGCAATTATTACACATAGAGCAGTCAGTACTTTCCAGCCCCAGGCAGAAATTAGAGTCCAAAGCCACCCTGTATAAGTCCATGTCCCATTTTCTGTATGGAGGTCTGCAGCGATTTTATGAAGTTTATTAATCACTTTATACACTATTGGTGTGTGATCTGGAATAAACAGGCAACAACTACTACCTATAACACGACATGCACCACCTCTATCTGCTAGCATGACGTCCAGAACCATTCGGTTCTGTAAAGCCACAATTCTAGCAATTTGCAATTCTTCAGTGAGGTTTCCTAGAGCTGCAGCTGTTTGATCTGTACCAGCTTCTACAACTCTAGTTAATCGTCGCACTTTTCTGCTATTTAATGCAGCACCCACAAAAAAGAACAATCCTAAATTAAAATCTATATATTGTTGTAGACTAGTGGCAGTTTGGTCTACATTATCAGTATTCAAGGTTCTCTTATATCGATTTACAGTAATATTGTTGAACAATTTAAGATTGCGATGATACAATGGAGGTGCCAGAAACACAGGGGGCAACAAAAATGATACATAGTAAATTCCTGTTTAACCAGCTGGCAATCGATAACATCCACGATTCCCACACACAAAATAGGTGTTATGCGAAGCCAAAAAGGTACTATTATTTAACCCATCTATATTCAAAACAGTAATACAGTCGCTGATCCCAACAGGGATTTGTCCAATGCTCTGTACACATAGTTCTGCTTGTGTTTGAGTAACAGAAATAACAAAATGTTCAGCATTAATAGAATCTCTTGTGTTGGTGAAGATATATGGCGTTGAAATATTGTCCGGTCGATATTCCTCCCACTCCCATTTAGTTCCATTTGCTTGGGGATACCCATCTTTGTCTTGATGGCACTCTTTATTCAACCGGAAAAGCAGTCTGTCCACTGTAGGCTTCCTAGTCGCAAAAAGCAAAGTATACCAGGCTCGACGGGAGCCATTATGCAAAAAAGGGAGAGGTATGAACGGTGTACCTCCTTTCTTTTGATGTGCAGGCAACATCCCACAAATCCAACAGTTTGTGGCATTCGTAGCAATGCGGGTATGATGTAACATCTGAATAAAAGTGTTATTGAGGTAAGATTGTCGATGCTTTAATTCTTGATATGGGAGCGTAAAGAAATAATGCTCCTCTGGTATCGGTGTAGTAACAACAAACAGCTCACGAGCAGGAGTTGTCTCCTCAACAGACCATGTTATTGTTGCTGCAATTACCAGGACAACAACAAACCCTACAGGGCAAAAATTCTTCTTCTTTTCCATTTTAGTTAAAGCACAAAACAATTCTTCCTGAAACTAAAGTTGTTGTCAGTGCTCTTACCCCTGGTCAGCCGTTGATTTCTTCACCACAGGCCAAGACGGGTGTCACTACTCTAATGCAGGGCTGATTTCCCCCCCCCCTTGCCACATCGGCTCTCCGTTTCACTGACCCAGGAAATGCTCAGATAACTTTCACAAGCGCTGCAGATTTTTCTCTTGGTCTCAAATTATATCTTGTTGATCCAGGGACTGTCTGGTCTGGGAAGAACTCCTCAGATCCATCAGGTGTCACAGCACGCTCTTTCTCAGCAGTCAGAACCTCTCGATGGTAGGTCAACACAGCAGGCTCCACCAAGGTAGGAAATACTCGCCGGCAATGGGTGCTGTGCATCCAATTTTTCTGATTCATGATTCGAACTGCTGTCCTCGTGGCAAGTAGCACTTGCTCTGGCCCACGCCACCTTGGCTCCAAACTGCTCGATCTCTCAAAGGACTTCAGGAGAACGAAATCACCAGGTCAGAGATTGTGACCTTCACCTGTGGATCTATCAGGCAGTGCTTCTCGAACCTGTTGATGAATAGAAACCAAGTTATCAGTTAACTGTGCCAAATAGTCATTCATTAGGACACAAGGTACATCATACACAAAACTTGGTTTAGGAATTCCCCAGATATTCATGGGCCTACCAAACAGGATCTGATAAGGTGTGAGACCTGTTTGAGAATGAGGCACTGATCTAATAGACAACAATGCCAGTGGCAACGCATCTAGCCAAGTCAGAGAAATAGAAGCCTGTATCTTGGCTAGTTTCAGCTTCAGAGTAGCATTGTATCTTTCCACCAATCCTGCTGATTGTGGTGGAACACTGCATGAAACTTTTGTTTGATCCCTAATCCTTTCAGGACATACTTGATAACGTTATCACTCCACAAAAATCTACAAACACCATAGCGAGAGAAGAATTCCTTCAAAAGCACCTTTGCCGTAGTAATTGCAGTGTTGTCCTTTGTGGGGTACGCCTCAATCCATTTACTGAAGGCACATACCACCACCAGGACATACTTCAGATTATTACAGCGTTCAAGCTGAATATAATCCATCTGCAAAACTTCAAATGGTGCAGTCGGTGGAGCAAATCCTCCTACTGGAGTTCGTGTCCCTTTTCCAGGATTAAATTGTAGGCAGATCATACAAGATTGTACTACTCTCTTAGCTGTGCTAGCAATTTCTGGATGCTCCCAAACTTGTGTAAACAATTTCACTATTGCTGAAGCTCCAACATGTGCTAGCCCATGTGCCATCTGAACCATAGGTTGTACAAAAGCTATAGGCAACTTCCATCTATCCATCTGTTTGTTTTGCCAACATCCTTCATCATCCAACTCTCCATCCTTGGACCATTGCTCCCGTTCTTTGTCAGAAGCGGTCCTCCATCGTGCCACCGCTCAGTTGTGACTTCACTACATACATGGGAGTAGTGTCAGGTTGCATTGCAGTCTCACGTGCCACTCGATCTACAAAAGCATTTCCTTGTCCCACCTTAAAAGTCACTTTCTTGCGAGCACTACATTTCACTATAGCTATCTTCTTTGGATATGTTAATGCAGTCAGAAGACTATGCACTAGTTCTCCGTGCATTATCTGCATCCCGTGTGATGTCAGAAAGCCTCTTTCCTTCCAGAGTAGGCCGAAATCATGCGCCACTCCAAAAGCATAGCGGCTAGCTGTATAAATGTTCACACACCATCCTGTAATAAGCTCACACGCTCGTGTCAAAGCTATTAGTTACGCTGCTTGAGCTGACTTCTGTGGTATGCGAGCTGTCTCTACTATCGTGTGAAGCGTAGTAATTGCATATGCGGCTGAAGTTGTACCATCCAGTAACTTCAGACAAGACCCAACAACGCACAATTCTCCATCCACATCTGGAAGGGACATATCTTGCAAATCAATACGACCCTTTGTCTGTTCCTCAGTCAAGAAAATACAATCATGTTTTTCCTGCGCCTCAGGCTGAGTCGCCGGAAATGGCAACAACGTGGCAGGAGTGCCATCATCTCCCCACATTTCCTTGATTCTCAATACATTTCTGGACGACTTTGACGGGCACCCATCCTAAAATGTCTTATGAAGAAATAGCGAGCACCACAGCCAATCGGGCTGACACTTTTGGGTTTACCCCTGAAGAAACCAGCCGCATCTACTCTTTAATTCAGGAAGTTGATCCTTCTTCCACAAGTACCTTCTCTAATCCGCTAACATTTTCTCTTTATCTCACTTTTCCTTTCATCTCTTTTCCCTCTGGATTCCTTCACCGCTGTATTCTCTCTTACCTAAGGTACTGGTCCCCTGGACCATCACTTGCTCATTCTCATCATCATTTTGTTTATTTAACTTACTATTCGCCAGTTATCTGTTTTTCTGAGTATCAAGTGATTTCTAACCTTTTGTTTACCTCTCTGAACCTGTCCGGTTGATTTATTTCTCTACAACTTCTGCATTGTGATTACACTGTTTATTTTTATTTACTGTAATGCATACCATGTCAGTGTCTACTTTTTTGGTTTATTGAGTTATTTATTCTCTTGTTCCCATGTTCACAGTTATTTCCCTTTTTGTTAGTATGGTTTCGTAATCTGTTTTACTAGTATTTCTGACCATTCCAAGATGGCCGCCAATATCGCCACGTATTCATATCCTCACTTTTTCTGTTTAGTTCGGTCATAATTCACTAAAGTTCACATTATATACATTCTTTTATCACCGAGTCTTGGGAATTTAGTTTCACATACTTGTCATCACAATATCGGTTCGTTCACAAACTACCACGTTAGTCCGTTATCGATTTCTAGCAAGTTTATGTGATCTCACGTTTGCATTGTACACGAACCCACGGAAGAGATGAACCTCGCGTTCGCTCACATCTAACACACCCGGTAAGCAACCGAGCTTTATGATTATATTGGTTAAAACCTGCGTATTATGGTTGGGCTATATTAATTGCACACGTTTTTTGCCTTACTTTCGATGTTCGTTTCACTCACGGGTGACACACGGAGGACGTTATTGTTGTTTATTCAGTGCTAAGTTTAAGCACTTCTCACTTCACTGGACTTATTTATCCCGTTTTTCACATACAAACCTGGCAATTTCCATCTGAGTCTCTCATTGTTTCGTTTCTCACCGATTTTCACATCCATTTCCATTGAGCATGATTAACCCCCACTCACGGTTACCCAAGTTTTTTCACTTATCCGAGTTTTGCTTAACTTTGTTAGTGACATAAGCATATTGTGGAAGTCGGCTCTCCTTCCTGATACTGGTTTGTTTATTTTTAGATTATCATGCATCCCCTGACGAAGGGCTATGTCCCGAAATGCATAGGGATAATCTATGACTAATTGGATGTTGCTGTAACCCGAATTAAATGCATCGTTCAGCTACAAGGCCACTATGATGTAATATGTGGTTCATTAAATTAATTTATCCTCGAATGGATTACAAACGAAAACCTTCTAATTGTATTCTGTACCTTGACTACTAAAAGGAACGTATTTAACAGGAGTCCGTACTCCTACAGGTGTGCCATTGGAAGTAGTGCAAGTGTCCCTTGCACTCCCCCATCATTTTGTTCAAACTGCGAGTTCTTACAGGGTGGAAGGAACTCTTTCCTAGGCACCCTAAGCTATGACTAATATCTAATCATCATTCACCTTTTTGAACATTTCAACCAGGAGTGCCGTCATCTCCCCACATTTCCTGGGTTTAGTGTTGCACATCTCTTCAGTGTAATATGAGGAGCTAACAGCGTCAACTCATATCCTGTCAGACGAGCGCTAGTTAAATGCTGCGCTGCGTCTTTGTTTGATTCAAAAGGGCATCAACAGCATGGGGTACCAGCACCAACAGCTTATGTGATAAGACTATTCCTTCACTCTGGCGTATTGACACAGCTGTTGCTGCTACCGAGTGAAAACAACCAGGCAACGCTCGAGCAACAGGATCGAGTACTGCTGAAAAATATGCACAAGGGCGTTGCTTATCACCATGTGTCTGTACTAAAACTGACAATGCACATCCATCCCTCTCGTGTACGTACAATGTAAAGAGCTTCGTGTAATCTGGAGTACCTAACACTGGTGCTGAACAAAGGGCTTGTCGTAACTGTCGGAAAGCATTCCCACATTCATCTGTCCAAGGAAGGGGTATTGGAGTATCTTTTGTCAAACGCGCTAACAAGGGTTTAACAATGTATGAAAATCCCAATATCCTTTGCCTACAAAAAGAAGTAAGACCTAAAAATGCTCGAACCTCGTTCTGTGTGGAAGGTACTGGTGTGTCTAGAATTGCCTGACTGCGATCTGATATAAGTGCACGCCCCTCCTTAGGCAAAAGGTGACCTAAGTAGGTTACCTTTGGTCTACAATACTGCAATTTCTTTTTCGATACTTTGTGATGATGTGACGCAAGAAAAGAAAGCAAATACAGAGTACACTTCAAGTTCTCACATTGTTCAGTGGTATCGGCTGCCAACAAAATATCGTCAACATACTGTATGAGCCCCACACCCTCGGGTAGAACCAAAGAATCAAGTTGTCTTTTCAGTGCTTGGCTGTTAATACTAGGACTCTCAGTATAGCCTTGAGGAACTCTACAAAATCTAAACGATCGATTATTCAAAGTGAAACCGAACAGATATCGGCTATCAGGATGAATAGGGATGGAAAAGAAGGCGTTCTTCAAGTCTATAACAGAGAACGTAGTTGCAGTAGGTGGAACTAAAGTAAGAAGTGTCGTGATGTCAGAAACCACTGGATATTGTGGCACCACTATCTTATTCACTTCCCGTAGGTCAATTATAAAATGATAAATCCTAGTGTCAGTATCTTTCTTCAAAATTGGGAGGATCGGACTGTTACAAATGTTAAATGGAACTTCTTCAACTACCCCAACTTCAATAAGATCTTATACAATTTGTATGATTGCTTCCTCACCCTCCAGTGAAATTCGATATTGAGGCAAACGTGGCAACACAGCTCCCTCCTTTACACTAATATGCACCGGGGGAATAACCATCTGTCCACATCAGCATCTGAAGTAGCCCACAAAGTTTTAGGTAGGGAGGCTAATGCAGTATCCTCTTGAACAATGCAAACTCTGTCTGTTACTGGATAATTGTCATTCAAAATCACACGCACTCCTTCAGGGGAACATCTTATTGTGGCTCTGAAATACTTGAGCATATCAAGACCCACAATATTGTCTGGTGTATTTGGGGAAAGCAGAAACGGGCATGGAGCAGCAAACTTATCAACATGGAATGCAAGTGGTTGTGACAGTGGGCTAAGGGAAGGTGTTCCATCGAACCCTGTCAATGTAATCGTTAAGCCAGACAGGGGAGCCCTCTGAACCAATTGTTTAGACAAAGCTCTACGAGTAGCTCCTGTATCAACCAGAAACTGATCAGTAGAACCCAAAACATGTGCTGTAACATAAGGACCCCTCTGATCTACTGGAACTTCAACTGATTCCTTACCCCATCCTACGCAATCCTATGCATAAGCAGAATTATGCAAATCAGGCTGCACATTGGTTGCGCATATCAAAAGTGTTGAACCCATTTTGTACTCGCACATTAGAATGAAACCTAGCACGATCGTTCGTAGTGCCTCTGGGTCCTAAATTTCCTGCGCGATTTCTCTTCGATCCTCAGCCACGGACATAGCGCTGTGAGCGCAACAATGGACACTCATCTGCCCAATGGCCAAATTTCTTACAATACGCGTTTTTGATCAACAGCCAAATTGGAACGAGTGTAAGAGGGACTATAAAATCCTCGTCCGCCTCCATCGTTACCTCTAGGAGGTGGACCGTAAACCTGAGATAACATAACCTTTGTTTTGAATTCTTTAGACTTTTTATCCTCGCTACCCTTTGCTTCTAATTCCTGACGCTCGTAATATTGAGCCATCATCAGGACGGATGCCGGAGAAGAGGTAGTCCAAGAGCTTTCTCTAGCTGTCAAGCGGCTAGCCACTCCTGGTAATAGATTCGTAACTTCCTTATCTATAAACAAATGTCGGCCCGTATCGTCTGTTAGCGACTGGCCACTAAAATCATGAAAAGCTTCCTTGAAACGCGTAAAGAAATCTGAAACTGATTCATCTGTCTTTTGCTTACAAGATGCTAGAATAGTCCAATCAATCTTTTTAGGGGGAATAATCGTTTTTAACTTAGTTAATATTGCTCCGGGAAGATCCAAAATCAACTGACATGGCTTTTTTGCTGGTTCTCTATCCTCATGTACCCCCTCTATCTCCTTCCATAATGCCCCATACGCTGTGCGATCATCAACTTTGCGCACGGATCTCCACATATCAGGCGGCAATATTAGCCAGAAAAATAAATCAATATCAGCTAATGTCATTGTACAAGAATTTATGGCTCCCTCAACTTCCTCATAGAAAGCGGCTGCATTTTTACGCGGATCAGGCAATGCAGCTTTAAGTGCCATAACATCTGCCCTATTCCAGGGAGTATACACCCAATTATAAATAAAATAACCTTTAGCATCTACAGAAAATTTATTGTCACTTGTACCCGTTCCTTTAGGTGGAACATATAAAGGTGCGGCCTCTCGCATAGGCTTTGCATGTACTATCACGGTCTTATCTGTTTCAATAATAGATGATTGTTTCCCGTCGACCAATCCCGTACGTCCATCTGCTTTAGCTTTCCGTATTCTCCTCCCATAGACGAAGCGCCTCAGTTCGAAGTTTAAACAGCCACCTGATCATATCAGTCACCTGGGGAAGAGTAAAAAGACCTTTACGCAGTTGCTTACAATCGGTTGCCACATCATCAGGTTCGAGAACGTCAGAAACTTTTCGGAACATTTCAACAACTTCTTCTGCAAAATGCTCAGTAAAATATAATTGCTCTCTCTCTTGCCATCCCTTTAAAGTATCTAAGATACTAGAAACAGTAACAGTATCCTGAAGTGCCTTTCTAAGTTCGGCCGCACGATCGGTCGACATCATGGAGCGGGTGTCAGGTTTCATTTTATCTGCCCCAGAATCCTCATCTTCACCAGATGGAGCGGACGGAACGGCATACGGAGGCGGAGTACGATCTAACAATGAAAAATCATTGTGCGGTTTATTAAGGTCAGGATAAAGAGGTTGTCGAACAGCATATTGGCCAGATATCTGTAATCTGCGCTCCTTCTCCTGTCTCTCTTCCAATTCTTCCGCCTCCTTCTTTCTTAGTTCTTGCGCTTTTTCATACATATTCTTCCGTTGTTCTTTCTCAATCAGCGCTTGCTCACGTTTCTCACGCTCACGTACTTCTTTCACCCACATTCGAACACACTCAAACATGTCTTGTCTAGATTTTCGCTCGAACATACACTGTTCCACATACTCAATCTTTCGCATATCAAACGACCCATACTTTGGCCAACGCAACTCGGGATCCTTTCGCGTGTATTTCCTCCACAATGTGCTGTACATTACAGAAGAAAGACCGTATTTCAGGTACATATCTCTATGAGGCGTCCCCTCCGGGGGAGCCGGCTGCGATTCCTCAAGACTTAACCGGTTATTTCCACAAAAGCAAAACATCCTATGAAGTGCGCTAAGAGCAGGAATGCCAAAAATAGTGCAAAATATTCAGTAATATAATCAAAGTAGCACTTAAGGTATCTGTAATACGTTGTGCCGTTCAAATCAAAATCGCATTGTAGAGAAAAATCTCCTCATTACCTGCCTAAATGTGTTGCAACGCATATATTTCACTTACACATACACATCATTGACTAGTCATACCAAACCAAAATTGCCACAGCAAGCGTATCCTAAAACTGCCTTGCCAATCCCAGTCTTCCAAAACACACAGCAAGTACCGTGCAACGGTTCTTATCAATCACAGGGCGTCCAGATTCCAACTGCCAAGTTCTAAATTCGACCAAACGGCCACTGCACGGCAAGCCAACAGAAGAGATCTCAGTCGAGGGGCAGCACCACCTGGATGGTCAGATCAGAAAGAAAGGAAAAAACGCCTTGGATGCCAAGACTCGGGCCTCCTCTGGCATGCGATCGCGTCCGCAGCGAGATTCCAATCCTTCGTCACGACCACTCCTTCGGGCATCCGAGTCGCCGATGAGTCCCACGTGTCGGGCGCCAATTTGTTGTAGTAAACCTCAGCTAGGCCTACTTAGTGCAAGGGGTTCGCCCTTCTCTACACGGAGTCTTCAGACCATAGGAAGAAGTTGGCAATGAAACTGGAAAATACAAAGCAAAGTTTATTAAACCTTTAAAGGTGGTACTACAGTCCACACAACACCCTCCAGTATGGTATAGAGTAGCACACCGAACTAAAGCACATGGCCCCTTTTATACACAATGAGGGGGCTCAAAAGAAGGCGGTACAGAACACAAGAGCAGTTTCATGACCATACAAGGACATATTGGAAGGCACAAGCGATAAGTGGGCGGAGTTAACAGTCTTCGGAAACTAGTAAACACATTCCTATCTGGAACTAATTAGTAACAGCCGTAGACCCTACTGAGCATGTCTGGACATGCTGGAAGTGGGGGATGCTAAATATAGCCTGTTGCCGGGCAGACTTCAGGCGCAGTTAACAAGGAAGTAGAACAAAGCACATGATGAGCACATGGCGATGTATGGCATACAAAATGGAGTCGGTACATTTGCTACGATGATGGTCAAATACAGCATGTCTTCTGCTAATGCTTAACCCAATCGCCGTTGATTTATAACACAAGCATTGGCTATATCGATAGAAGGTGAGCTTGCATCTGCTTCATTAATTAACTCAACCAAGGACACATCCTTACCACCTTACTAGGCATCGAACAGATTGGAATTTCAGCTGCGATGCAGAGGTATGGATGGTTGAAAAGTACAACTTTTAAGCGGACAAGGAAGCTAAAATAATGAACTTGTCTTTTGATGTTAGCAGCATCTTTGGCAAACAGATATATATAACCCTCCAGGCTATAAAGACATAAACTGATACTGTACATTCATTATGATCCCTTCAGAAAAGACAAGACTTCTATAGTGCAGAAAAAAATCTCAATAAGTGAAATACTATCAACCAGGCATTAATTTTCGTGCCTATAAATCTTCATTACAAGGGTATCAACCCAGTCGCTGTTCATTTACAGCTGCCTAACACCTGGCAGGTGCATCCAGTTTTTTATCTCTCACAGTTGTAGCCCTTCATTCCTGATCCTTTTCCCATGCCCTACCTCTCTTACCCCCTATCCTCGAACAAGGGTGTACAGAATATGAGGTTTCTGATATTTGTGATTCTTATGTTTTTTCCAAAGGAAGCTCCAATTCTTGTTTCCTTGGAAATATATCCCATTAGTGAAAAGTCTTGATAAACAGCTTCCTTTGTGCATGTCCCACTGTTGTTTAGAATGTTTTTCCCTCCTCTGGCAAACCCAGAGCCTCAGGGAGGGGGTATACGGTTAGAATTCTCTGTGGGTAGGCATACCTCTATGGGACTCCTTACCTGGTTACCTAATCTGGGCATGCCGACACCGTGTTCAAGTAGCACTGGTGGTAAACACTGCTGGCTCGAGTATTTCTCTTGAAGTTGTGGGGGGTGCAAGGGTTGGTTCTGATGCCTTGGTGATATCTCTATATGAATGCCATTAAAGTTTGCCAAGAGAGTTGTGGCCCCATGGTGGGTTGGATATATTTTTCCCAGACCATCATGGCCTCCATTCTTTTTGGTGAATCTTTTCTGTCTGGCGCAAGATGGTGGGATCACTTTCGGAAGTCACAGTTATCCAGTATTGCGGCATCTTTCATAGATTCACATGCTAAGTATCATCCCCGCAGATGAGGTGGGAGTCTTGCGGTACAATAAAACATATACATTATAATCCTCATTAGCCCGATTAGGGTCCTCCTCATCCCAGACCTTAATCTGTGAGGCAATCCTGCCCCATTACAGTCAAATTAGCACGTTAGTGTTTCTTTAATTTTTATTATAAAAGCACCTCCATGTCTGTTATCAACAAGGCCAGACATTAACACAGCGGGAGGGAGTTAGGGAACAGGACTGGGATGAGGAGGACCCTAATGAGGGTAATGAAGTCTCTTCCAGGGGATTCTCATCAATAGTCATAAGCACTTGAATATTCCCGCCCATTCGCGAGGACCCCGGAAAATATATAAAAATGATATATGAAAAAAAATATATATATATACAGCTCTATATATCCACACCAACTCCGGCATACGAAATCTTCTCGCCAGAAATCGACACCGCAGTTCCAAGCTTTCAAGTAACTTTATTTAATTTGTTTCCGGGCTATGACGCGTTTCGACAGGATCCCTGTCTTGTTCACACCCTCTCTCTATATATATATATACATATAATTTTCTTTTTTTTAAATAATCAATGCAGCCTTTCAGACATAATAGGCTAAGCAATGCTGTGAGATCTTGTCTTTGCACATACACAAACAAATCAGAAAGACCAAAAGACACTTGAACTGCTTCTAATGAACAGCAGAAAGGTAGTCCGAGAAACAGAAAGGCAGGCCTTGTTAGCCCATAGGCTGCATTGTAACTTCCGTAGCATAGAAACTGTCCACACCCAGAACACAACACACTGCCGTGAGGAGTCATAGCGCACACGCTCTAGATCCAATTTGCAGACACTATCGTATCTTCACCCTGGGAAGACCCACCGCAGACGTAACAACTGGATCACCATTATCATGGTGCATTTTTCACAGAACAGTCCATTATTTTTCATTGGCCAGCTGGGTCGGAATTATCACCGGCGGAGTGATTACCAAGATCAATTTTTGCATCATACAGCCCTGAGGAAGTTGCAGAATTAATTTCCATATGCGACGAAACACGTGTTGGCTGGTTTCACTTTTGCTCTAATGAAAAATGGAATAAAGATAAAAGAAACTTTCTACCAAGGAGGACAATTGACCTTTGTTTAATAATTCACTCAAACTGTGTTGATACAATTTCACTGCACAAATATTCTTATGTGTGCGCAGGACTTTGTTGTATTTGTAACAGTGTAGGATTTTCCCACACAAAATCGAGAGCTTATAGGGCTTATCCCCTTACCTAGTTGCACCATACACTACAGAGCTTACTAATACTAACGTGTATAGAGCAGAGAGCCACACTTCCTGAGTTACTAAAAACTCTCCATCTAAATAAAACTCAGACATCTACGTCTGTTATTTTTGAGACTGCATCAGAGGTCCACATCGAGTCCTCTGCTGCAATTGGTTCCTGGTCTCTTACAACCAGTCATGGACATTTTCCTTACCCCAGCAATGACCAAAACGGCTCCAGCTAGGATCTTAAAGAAATAAAGACCAGCAGAGCAAGATCACCTGTTCCTCATGTCAGATTCTCCACCAGATTCAGTGATTATTGCGGCTGCAAAGAAGACTCATGCAGTGGCCTCTTCTTCGAAAGTCCCTCCGGATAAGGAGAGCAGAGCTCAAGATTCTTGGGAGAGGACAGCTTATGGCTCTGCAGCTGCATCTTTGAAAGTGTCTAGTGCAAAGCCACCAGTCCAATTCCTAAACCAGAATAGGGGAAAGAGGAACCAGAGCGTCGCAATTGGCACAGGAGGGGTCCCAATGAGACAATGGATGATCTACCAAGGGCTTGAGGTGCAGACGACTCCAAGGAACCACAGCCGTGGTGACAGCCATCAACCCCTGGACCCGCAAAAAAAACGGGGAACAAGGAGGAAGAGAGGCTAACAAATAAGGCAAAAACAGATACAATTACGGAGGAAACAGGAGCAAGGGGCACAGAATAATGGAATGGGGAACAAGGAGGACGATACGCTAACAAATAAGGCAATTTTCAGTACAAAACAAATAGGAAGCAAGACAATTACAGCAGGACAAATATAGCAAGACAGAACCTACTTACGGCCTACCACAGGCCACCAGTGATGAGGCGCAGGTGGCAGCCTGCGGGTGGAGGAGGTCCTTGAACTCTCCTCAGCAGCGGCAGCTGGGGCTGAGGGCAGGACACACAGGCGGTGCTGTGCATTGTGGGGAGCGACTTACCTAAGAAGGGTCAAGGGTCGCTCCATAAGACCCATTCAAAAGGAACTATTAATGCGCTTAGAGATAAAGGGGGTGGCAGGGAAAACCTAGTTAGATTTATGTGGAGCAACCCCCAATTAACAAAAAAGAAGTGACCCAGAACTGTTAAACAGGGGGCTGCAAATGGAGGAAATTGGGGGCTCTGGGAAACAAGGGATGGGGGAGTAACGCCATGGAATGAGATGGAAATAAGTTATTAATTTATCTCGAACCTGTTGAAAATCAGAGGAAAGGAAAGAAAGTCAGAAAGTTGGCCCTTGAATGGGGCCCTGTTATTCTTTTCCTTTTCAAAATGTTCAAGTTTAAAAGATATAGGAGCAAAAGACCTCAGACAAATAGGGTTCGCAAGCAACAATAAAGGCAATGAGGTACCTAAGTTACTGCTACACTCAGGTCTGGTTAAGCCTGCCCTTGAAAAGGTTGAAACCAAGGTGACAACGGCAGGGATTAGATTTGCGGCTGATACTAAAATACCTCCTGTTGGCAATTCGAACAAACCATTTTTGAAATATATGAGGTAACACAGCTATGTTTTCATACTTCATTCATACAGACTGTGAATATTCCCCTGATGAAGGGCCCATAGTGCCTGATATGCTTTGTGATTTACCAATTGGTACCATAAGTTTCAAGTCAACCCATGGTACATTGCCTTGGATATGGAATAAAGAAAGCAGCTCATGTATCTACAAGTGGAAAATGGAAAAGAATTTATGCAGAATAAAATAAATTCTACAAGTCGCACTTATGGTTTAAAGTATTTTTGAATTAGGATTACCCCACCAGTTTGGAGCAGAAGCAGTGCACTGAGGGGGCATCTCCTCTGGGGGGACGCTTCATTACTCATAACAGGACGCGCGAGGACCAGAGAGCGATACCCGAAATGCACGCAAACCTAACAAGCAACTGAACTTCACCCTAATCCTTTGAATATCGGTGTGCATATACCACCATTGACTATTTATAATTGAGACCAGGCCAGATTAAGGGACAGAATTCTTTCACCACACTTTCCAAGGAATCTTAGCCACTTGGCAGTTCCGCCAATGTACAAATAGGGACCCTTCTTCCTAAGTCAGGGCATGTAGGCTACTCCTTTTGACAACCCCTGCTCAACCCTGTGGTAACGTAGCACGAACAGTTAGGCCTATCTCAGAGGCAGTGTGTGAAGCCTTTATGACCATGTACAACAAGACAGTAACAACACCACAATAGGACACAACTCAGGTAGGTATAGAAAAATAATTTCTTCATCTAACCGTTTAACTCAAAACTCTCAAAGCGTTTCAACAAGATACAATGCACCTAAACTAGTAGGGACTCAAAAAGGCAATGAAGTATTCACCAGAACGTGACAATGACTGAGTTCAGGGCCGGGGCCTACGCGATCCGTTGCGCACCAGATACCTGCCGTTGAAAGGGGACAAAGCACGCAGCTTCTCGAAGAAGCAGAGACGATGACAGGCGTACTCCCAGTGGGTCCCAGACTGGGCTGCAGAGGTCTGCAGCGTGCACCCACAATGATACGGGCTCTCGGGGCAGGCGGGCTCTCAGCGGCAGCAGCACGCGGCTGTGGCAGCCCGGGCTGGTGGTGGCAATGACTCTCGTCTTGCAGCTCCGTGGTGTGCTCACAGTGGCAGCAGCTCCCTCTTAGCTGCAGCGGCCCACGAGACGATAGCGGCAATCCTCGACAATAGTGAACAAGGTGCGGGCACTCAGCGGCAGCAGCTTTCTCTTAGCTGCGGCATCCCACAGGACAAATCCCTATGAGGCAAAGTTAGCAAAGCTACAGGCACTCAGTGGCAGCAGCTCTATCCTTAGCTGCGGCGGCCCACATTACGAATCATGATGATGCAAAGTTGGCAAAGGTGCGGGCACTCAGAGGCAGCAGCTCTCTCTTAGCTGCGGAGGCCCACAGGACGAATCATGATGATGCAAAGTTGGCAAAGGTGCGGGCACTCAGCGACAGCAGCTCTCTCTTAGCTGCGGTGGCCCAAAGGACGGAGGGGGATGCAAAGTTGGCACAGGTGCAGCAGCAGCTCTCTCTTAGCTGTGGTGGCCCGCAGGATGAAGGGTGATGCCAAGTTGGCCAAGGAGTGGGCACTCAGCGGCGGCAGCTCTCTCTTAGCTGCAGCGGGCCACACAGATTCAGCGAAAGTTTAGAAGGTTCAAATTCAGGCGGGCTCTCAGCGGTGGCAGCTCTCTCTTAGCTGCAGCGGCCCACACAGATTTAGCAAAAGTTTCAAAAGTTCAAATTCAGGTGGGCTCTCAGCAGCGGCAGCTCTCTCGTAGCTGCAGCGGCCCACACAGATTTAGCGAAAGTTACAAAGGTTCAATTTCAGGTGGGCTCTCAGAGGCGGCTGCTCTTTCTTAGCTGCAGCGGCCCGCACAGGTTCAGCGAAAGTTTTCAAAGGTACAGTCCGCAGTTCTCGAAGTAGACAGGCTGAGAGACTATGGAGAAAATCGTTTGATCCGGTATTGAAAGCAAGTTATCTTGCTGAGACGAAATTATACCACAGGGCGGTGTGTAGATCACGAGCAGCCTTCTATGCTCAAGAGTTTCAGAATAGTGGAAATCCCACGAAACTCATTTTTAAGGTATTAAAAGATCTGATGGCGAAGAGGACAACGACGGTGAAAATATGCTCAGATTCCCATTGTGAGGCTTTGGCCTCCTTCTTTCTCGAGAAAGTGCATGCTATCTACCGCACATTCTCGATGGGCTCCTTTCCTCCTGATCGGACCAGTTGTGTGTTAAGTGACAACGAGTGCCTCACTATCTTGCCCTCTCTATCCATGGAGGCTTTTGATTCGTTAAGCCTCAGAATTGATCTCCGGCAGATCCGTTGAAACCGGCCCAGCTTAAGAATATGGCGCTGCTATGCCGAACTCCGGTGCTCTCTTTGATCAATCTGTCACTTTCATCTGGGATTGTTCCCATTAGGTGGAAGCAGGCCGTAGTCACGCCTATTCTGAAGAAGGCCACCCTTGACCCCCTTAAACCCGAGAACTACCGCCCCATTTCCTTGCTTCCGTGGGCTACGAAAATCGCTGAGGCCCATGTGAACGGCATCCTTACAGACCATCTCACTAGGGCTAACATTCTTGACCCTACTCAGAATGGATTCCGTGCGGGCCATAGTACGGAGACGGCCCTACTTTCCATGGTCGAACATCTGCGGTCTGTGCTTTATGCGGGTCGGACGGCAGCACTACTGCTATTAGATCTTAGTGCCGCGATCGACACGGTCTCGCACGGGATCCTGCTCCAACGACTTGAGGAAGTGGGTGTTACGGGCTCCGCTTTATGCTGGTTTAGATCTTTCCTGATAGAAAGGTCTTTCCAGGTGGCGATTTCACCCGGTAAGTCTAAATCTTACCCGTTAACCCTGGGGGTCCCACAGGGTTCATCGCTGAGTCCCACCCTTTTCAATCTCTACGTGAGGCCGCTGGCTGCTGTCGTCAAGCAGTGGGGCTTGACGATGGTCTCCTATGCTGATGACACGCAGCTGGCGGTCACGCTGAGTGGGGACTCAGATTTGGAGGCTCCTAGGTTCTGTGACGGGCTACGGGCAGTGGCTAACTGGATGAATTCCAACTGTCTCCAGTTAAATACCAAGAAGACTGAGGTTATGGTGGTCGGTAAGCAGGAGGCATTGTGGGGTGACAATTGGTGGCCTTCTGAACTAGGTGTGACCCCTCTCCCAGCATCAGAGATAAAAAATCTAGGGGTATGGCTGGACCCGACCCTCGGTTTCATCGGTCATACCAAGAAGGTGGCAGCTTCTTGCGATGGCATCACTAGAGGGCTAAGACCTATTCTCAAATTCTTTGATGCATCAACCAGGCAACTGGTGGTTCAAGCATCAGTACTGTCCCGGCTGGATTATGCCAGTTCTCTGTTAGCAGGGATCAATCAGGCAGAACTCACCCGGCTGCAGCGAGTTCAAAATGCTGCAGCCAGAGTGGTGATTGGTCTGCCAACGAGGTGTTCGGTTTCTAAATCTCTGCACTCGCTCCATTGGCTCCCCATACCCCAAAGGATTAAATTCAAGGTTCTTTGCCTTGCGTTCAAAATTCTCAAAGGTATGTCTACCCAAATTATGGAGAATTTGCTAACACCGTATGTCCCCCCGCGCACCCTTAGATCTCTAGGTCAGAATCTGGTAGTGGTTCCTCGCTTCAGACTGGCCAGAGCGGGTGGTCGCTCTTTCCGGGTGCGAGCGGCTATGTGGTGGAATTCTCTTCCTCCACACATCCGGGCGATTGACGACCTTTTACAGTTTAGACGGGCTGTTAAGACTTTTTTATTTGTTTAGTTTTCTGATGTTCTTCTTGCCTCTACTGTGTCTTCTGGTGTTGTGTTGTGTTTACCTTGTCAAAGCGCCAGGACGCCCCTTCGCTGGGGCAGCTGTGCGCGGTACAAATATAAATAACATAACATAACATAACTAGAGGGCCCGGATTACTCGACGGAGGCCTCACCTGCAAGCAGAGTTCCTTGCACAGGAATTCCGATGCTGACGGGGTGAAGTCTAATGTCCCTGAGACTTCTGCAGGAGGCGCTCTCGATTCAGGCCATCAGGTAGTTTCTTCGGCAAGCTTGGTGAAAGTTTCAAAGTCCTTTCCTCTGTTCACTCGGACAGAGTTTTGTCTTGACATCCAGAAGGAGCTCACTTGGACAAAGTTCCAGCACAGCGTTTTATATCCAAAAAGTCTTTGTTCTCTAAAGCCACAAATCACTGACTCCAGTCAGAACCAGTTCGGTGGGGTCGGAGAGCACTTGGTTTACGAGGCGACATCCTACCCTTTCAGAATGAGGGGGTCTGCTGTTAGACACCCATTGGGAGGTGGAGCCATCATTCACCTTGCCAGGCACGGCCCCGCTTGGATCAAAGAGTCACCCCTCCCCATGCCCTGAATACCGATCTCTCTTATCAGCCAGGTCTGACCCAGCTGGCCCTGCTGCTCCAAAACCAGATGGCCAAAACACATACTCGCAAAGCCTACAGTAATGCTTAGGCAAGAAACTACTGCGTTTTCAGAAGAGGCATTTCCCAACATGGGATATATTAACGGTCCTTACTAAAAGATGTTTCTCAATGTCCTGAGCATAAACATATCAAACTTGAAGCTCCTATCAGGTTCCTGGGGTCGGATAGGATGATAACAGGTAATCCGCAACCAGCCCATTTTGCCCTATGAGAACGGATCGTTTCACAATTGCGACAGTGAAATGGAGAGTAACTCACTATTAGAACCTGCCAGACAGATTTAGGCATTATGGTTTCATACAGTCATCTTTATACAGGGAGCCTTTGCGCTGTGGCAAAGATTTGCAGTGGCATGGCGCCCAGAGCATCTAAATCCAGCCAACATAACAGAGAAGAAGAGAAAAGAGGAAGGGGGACCCACGCCAATGATGCCAGGTCTAACAGGACCATCATTAGACCAATTCATAAAAGGGGGGAGACAAGAGTTACCAAGAATATTAGGCTGATTAACCTGTTGGATGTGGGTGAAAACCTCTTTGCAAAAATAATCTTAGACATTCTCAAGGAATGGGTCGGATTAAACCATATTTTTCCGTTGGAACAAGAGGGCTTCAAGGAAGGCCACTCCACGGTAAATCACTGTTTCTGCTTATAGTCCCTGGCACGGAGGTCTGTAGAGCAAATGAGTCATTTATTCTGCTTCTTTGTAAACTTCTGGGCCGCCTTCGATCTGGTGGACCGGAATAGCTTATAGGAATCTCTGGTAAAGCAAGATATTCCTAAGGAGGGGGCATGGCTAGCCAGCCAAGATGGCTGGTGTGATCTAACGCAGCTCAATTAAAATGCCCTGTTAGCCTCCTGTAATCCTGTACTGACAGCAGCATCAATTGCCCTGGTTGACTGAACTTCAACCCTGAGGAGCACAGCTGCTGGATCTGCTCTTCGTTGCCCTGCTGTCCCTCCGGATACTAGGTTTAGGAGGCAGAAGCACTGAGGGGCCCGGCCTGCCCCATGGCTGCTCCGGCCTGTAATAGTGGATATGCAGGACTAGCTCACCCCTGCAATAAGAAGGCTGTCTGTTGCCGTGTTGAATCCGGAGCCCCTGGTGGGGTATCGCAAACCTAGCTGCGGCCCACGGCGAGAACTCCAACAGCCCATTAGCATGCAGCAAAGCCACACGCCGCCCCCTGGGTGGGGCGCAGGGAGTGCTGTTGACACAGCCCGCAGGCACATAGACGGAGAGTGGAAGAGTGGTGTCGGGAGGCTCTCTCCCCTCCTGGGATGCTCTGGACTGGAGTGACCCGGGGGCCAAATCGGGCCAAGGTTCTGGCGCACACGACAGACGGCTGGCGAGGTCCGTGCTGATCTGTGTCCCTGGACCTCCCCTTTCCCTCCGGCTGAGACCACATCAGACGTTGTGATGTGATGCTGAAGCCTGACCTCACCAGAAGTGTTGACCGGTAAGAGTGCGTGGGCACAAGAGTGGGGTCGGGCACAGGCCCCTGGCCCGCATACGAACACACTGCGGTGGTGGAGGTGGCTGCGAGGTGCAGTAGTGGTGAGGAGGCTGGGGCTGTAGTTGGCCAACATACAGGGGCAGATTGGCACTGCAGGCATTCGGGAATCGGCCGAAGGGCCGTTGTTTCAGTGCCCTCTGTGGGCCGTTTTTTTTCTCCCCTTTCCCAGTCCACAGAGAGTGCTCTCTGCTGTCTGCTCTCTGCCGACTGGGAAAGGGGAGAAAAAAAAAACGGCCCACAGAGGGAACGGAGACAGAGACAGAAATGAAAGCGCTTCACTGTGCGGCCATACAGCGATTATCAGCTGTGGCCTCTACTGCACCCCTTGCCCTGCGAAGCAATTACGCTGAGGCTGGGCTGGGGAGGGGTGATTGTTTATAAGAATCGGCCTCCCTGGGGGCCAGGTGTTGCTCAGGCCTTTTGAGCCATTTTCACCTTGGTCTCCCTGGGGCCCAGGCAGCTGGGGAAACAGTGTTAGTCTTAACACCTCGCCCACAGCCCCTCACATTCAGGGCACAGTGGGCGAGGAAGAATGGGTCTGGCTGTGGGGGCCAGGTGATGTTTTGAAAGCGCACAATCTTCACCCCCCCCATGGCTACTGTGGATGATCCAGCAGCTGTGTTTTGTGCTGATTAATTTAATAATTGCAGGGGCCTTACTGCTGTTCATGTGCTCCTGAGCTGAAGGTCTGAGAAGGGCTGAGTATGTTAGTAATAGCAGGGGCTTCGCTGCTTTTCAGGTGCTCCTGTGCTGGAGGGCTCGAATAATTTTGTGATGGAAAGGGCCTTGCTGGTTTTTCAGTTGCTCAGCATGTAGGCCATTGTCACCTTGGCCTCGTGTCCTGCGCAAGAACAGTATCCTCCCACTTTCATTCCTTGTCTGTGCATAGGCATAGGTGGCCTAACGCCAGAGTTGCAGAGATGGGGATTCAAGTTTGAGTCCAAGCGTCTGCTCAACAACCTGTGATTCTGGGCAGATCACTTCCTCGCCCAGGCCCTTAAATAAATAAAAAATCAGATCATGTGTACTGTAATTGGTACTCATGAATAGAACTCAAATAGCCTTTGTCTTGGGCTGAATGTACACTATATAAAACTGCCAAATGGTAAAACAACTATAAAAAATAACCATTTGTTCATGCTTTATGATTCTGCAAAGGGACCATGACAATTAAAGAGGACACTTTATTAAAACATGTCCATATCAGTGAAAGGGTGAATGGATGAATGAAAGGGTGAATGGATGGATGATGAGAGAGAATGGGTGGATGGATGAGTGAAATGTTGGATGGATTGATTAATTGATAAGTGAAAGAGTGAATGGATGAACAGATGTGTGAAAGGGTGGCCGTAAGGATGGATGATTTAGTGAAAGGGAGGGTGCATGGGCAAAAGATTGGATAGATGATTGAAGGAGTAAAAAGATGGATGAGAGAAAATATGGATGGATGATTGAAAGGATGGATGAGTGATAGGGTCAATGGATGGATGCATGGGTGGATGAGTAGATGGATAGTTGGGTGGATGGAAGGAAGGATGGATGGCTAAGTGAAAGGGTCGATGGGGAGAGAAAGGGAGGATGGATGACTGAAAAGGTGAATAGGTGGAAGGATGAGTGACTGGGTGGATGGATAAGAAAGTGAAAGGATGGCTGGATGGGTGAGAGGGAAAATGGCTCGATGGATGAGTGAAGGGATGGATTGGGTGAAAGGGTGGATGGAGAGAAAAAGTGAGGATGGATGTATGGATGACTGAAAGGGTGAATGTGTGGAAGGATGAGTGACTGGGTGGATGGATGAGTAAGTGAAAGGGTGGCTGGATGGGTGAAAGGGTAAATAGATGGATGAGTGAATGGATGGATGGGTGGAAGAGTGGATGAATGGGATGTATGAGTGAAATGATGGATGGAAGAATACATGATGGATAGGTTTGCAAATGGTTGAATATGTTTGGATCTGGATTAGCAGCATCTTATATTTGCCACTTTACATCTCACAATGATTATCCAAGCAGATCTTCCCGACCATTTCTCTCACCAAACATGCCTGCTCAGAACCATGAATTGTAAACAAATTATCAGACTGGACAACCCAGTGCTGTAACCATATATATAGATTATTATCATATGAAATATCACCAAAAGACCTGCACAGTTGATCAAAGCTGTGTGCATACTGAAAAACCTTGAAGTACACGATTGGTTCAACCTGATATACACCTATTTTGACTAGTGCTTAATTGGTTGTCTATTTACTTACTTACATAATAATGCGCAACCTCCTCTGATGGGTCTGTAAAACTTACCTTTTGTCCAGAAGTTTTGTTCTGAATTTTGACCCTTTGTCCTGAATATTTACACTCCCCATCCTGAATTTGCACCCATGCCAGTTGGTCACCCTAGTCCTGACCCTCCCATACAGAACTACAGAGTGTTCACCCTGCCTTTTCTATTTGGTTACTCTTCTAATCAGATGCACCACACTGCCAAGCTCTAACTCAAGAAGGGCCATCTAATCCCCTTGGCATCCCACTCTCCACAGGGCTGACCAAAGTAGGTTGAGTAAAGCAGTACTCAAAGCAACATCTAGTGTGCCTCAATCGTTGTCCCACCGAATACAGAAAATACTGCACTAGACTCAGTAAAGTAGGTCTTCCTCAAAGGTTTACTTGACTTGCCACATCCAGCACCCAGAAATGCAATGTGTTGCTAGCCGATCCCTTCCTCTGAAGCAAGAAGGAACAGGTAGGAACCATTTTGTTTACCATTTCTTTGCACAATTTACTGATTCATTTGTGTGCCAGTTAACAATGTAACTTTATTTTAAAGGCCTCATCTAAAATGCGCACAAGGGGCATATTTCTCTATATGCCAAAAATATTAATTAGAAAGTTTTGGTTAGTTTTTGTTTGTAGTGTGTAAGTCAGACTGCACTCTATTTTAGGTTCTAGGCCAGAATGTGGCCACATGTTGTGGTGACGGTCTAGCGTTCCGCATACCGGAAACAGAAGGGCGGGACAGGAAGCGGAAGGCGGCCATTTTGGGTTGTTGGCGCCGACCGTGTAGGGGAGTAGAAGTGGTTCCCGGCACTCCGATAATAAAAGAAATTTACACATTACTAGGCTTCCGTGTGGTGAATTGGGGACTTCCACAATGGCGACGAGGTTTGGGATGTGAACTGCGCCCCCACCCACCGGCGAAATAAAATAATAAATTGAACGGAGCCTACGAATAAATCGGAGCGTGGCAGTGGACATGAGGCAGTCCCTACCTAAGGCGAAAGAAGACGCAGATGCGCAACCACTACCAGGGAGCCCACCAGTCAAGCGCATACCTGATCAAGCAGGCCCCAGAGGCGGCAACAAGATGGCTACCCAGTCCACCTCCCTCACTCAAATGGTACCATTTCTTTCGAAAAGTGGGGAGCCAGAAATGCAGTGGGAAGACTGGAAACAGTATTTCCTCAACTACTTGGAAGCCTTAGAGGAAGAGGGTGAAGTGCCATTCTCGAGCCTGAGGAGAAAGAAGATATTACTGCACAATTTGGGTCCAGAGGGGAATAGAGTGTACAATACAATAGTCAAGGGCACGAGAGACGCAGCAGACACGGATGTGTTCAGTCACGCCATTGCTGACCTCGACGCACACTACAGGCCGGTGGTATGCGTAGCGATCGATAGACACAACTTCTTCCAGAGGAAGCAGAAGAGTGGAGAGTCGGTGGACGAATACGTGGTGGCACTACAGAAGCTAGCTTTGACGTGTAAGTTTGGCACGCTACATGATGACTTAATAAGAGACCAGATCATTATGCACACGTCCAGCACTCATATCCAGGAGAAACTGTGGGTCAATGGAGATGCACCCCTAAAAGAAGTCTGGGCCTTAGTGAAGAAGGCGGATATGTCGAAGCGAAGTGGGCAAGCTGCCAGAAAGGAGGCAGGAGGAACACAAACCGTCTGCAAAATCATGACGCCGGTAAAAAGCGAAATAGCGAAGCCGAGAGACCAACAAAGGAGCCAAGACATAAAACGGCCCTCCCACACCAGCCACACAGACCAGAGGACAGGTAGAGGCGGACGCCCGAGCTGTTACAGGTGTGGAAGCATGTCGCACTTAGGCAACGACAAGGCTTGCCCGGCATTCAGGGCAAAGTGCTCATTCTGCAGCGTGTTCGGGCACTATGAAAAAGTGTGCCGCCGAAAACCCAAGGGAGCCATGGTCAGATACGTGAACGAAGAACAAGGAGAAGAAGCGGGGAGCCACGAAGAAGAAGAGGACTTAGAGGAGATCCTCTACATCGATGTACAAGTATTGGAGATGGAAGGCTCAGAGACAGACAAACCCAAGCTGAACATGCACATAGGAGGTGTGCCCATGGAGATGATCGCAGACAGTGGTGCGCCCATTACCATAATTCAGAGAAAGGTATGGGAAGAGAAGTTTGGGTCACAAAGAGAAGACGAATTGCGTCCGATGGACTTGAGACCGGTAACGTACACAGGGCAAAGGATTCCAATGTTAGGGTACTGCCCCTTACTGTTTGAATTCAGAGGTCGCCAAGCAAATTGCAAATTGTACATTGCCGAAAAGGGGACATCAGTGCTCAGCTGGAAGGACCAAGGGGCGCTGGGATACTGTTGAACCCAGGTGGAGTAGAGAAAATCTTGCTCATGGACACAGAGGGAAAGGACAACGGTGAATCCTGGCACAAGGCATACCCCAAAGTGTTTAGTGGACAAATTGGAGCACTGACCAAGTACAAACACCTCATCAAACTGAAGGAGGGAGCGAAACCAGTCGTCCACAAAGTAAGGAATATCCTCTTCCGGTGTAGAGAAGCGGTGCAAGCAGAACTCGATAGACTGGAAGGAGAAGGAGTGATAAGGGCAATCGAGAGTGCGGAGTGGCTTTCGCCCTTGGTGGTAGCACAGAAGCCCAATGGGAGGGTGAGGCTGTGTGTCGATCTCAGAGAACTCAACAAAAACATCCTGGTCGACAAGTTTCCCCTACCCCGCATCAGTGAGATGCTGGCAAAAACAAAAGGCATACAGTGGTTCTCCACGATAGACTTGTCATCTGCCTACCACCAAATTAAGTTACAACCATCGTGCAGTCACCTCACGTCGTTCATCACACCCTTTGGCTGTTACGAGTTCGTAAGGATGCCGTTTGGCCTGACCTCAGCGGCCGCGGTATTCCAGAAGCTTATGCACAGGCTCTTCCGGTGATGGGAGTCCAGTTCTTCCAGGACGACATTTTGGTCATGGGAGAGACTAAACAAGAGCACAATGAAAAGCTGCACACTGTACTACGAACATTGCAGGAAAATGGATTGACAGCAGAGTGGTCAAAATGCAGATTTGGGGTGCAGTCCGTCACGTATCTTGGACATGAAGTGAGTGGAAAAGGCATAGGTGCCAAAAAGAATCAACATGCAAGCCATCTTAGATGCGCCCACCCCAAGTAAGAAGGAAGACGTCAGATCATTCCTGGGAATGGCTGAATTTTACAGCAAATGTATTCACCACTTTGCCACGAAGACACATTACATGAGCCAACTTTTGAAGGAAAAGAATGGCTTTCAGTGGAACCAGGAAGAACAAGAGGAGTTCGACACTTTGAAACGAGAGATGAGCGAGGCCATACCTCTGAAGGGGTTTGACCCGGACGCGGAGTCCATTCTGATGACTGATGCGAGTGACCGTGGTCTGGGAGCAGTGTTAATGCAGCGGTCGGAGAAGGGGGAGATGTCGACGGTTAGCTTTGCTTCAAGGTCCTTAGCGCCCAACGAAGAAAAGTTTAGCGTCATAGAAAAAGAGATGCTAGCTGTAGTATGGGCCATGGAGAGGTTCAGGCAGTATCTATGGGGCGCAAAATTCTTGGTGAAGACCGACCACAAACCCCTCGTCAAGGTGTTGACATCCAGTGGGCATGCGCATGCCACCCCAAGGATTGCCAAAATGACACTGCGCCTACTGGACTTCCTGTATGAGGTCGAACACATACCAGGACCGCAGAACAAAGTAGCCAATTTTTTGAGTCGAGCAGCAGCCATGGAGGAAGCAGACAATCAAGAGCGCCCAAGGTGGGAAGGATATGTGGTAGCCACCATTCAGGACATGGAAAGTGTGATCAGCGCACAAGAATGGGAAGAAGCCTACAAAGCAGATGAAGACATGGAAGCAATTAAGGGATATGTGGTCCACAGGTGGCCAGAAAAAAGACACCTCAAGGATGCACTAAGACGGTACTGGAAGGTGAGAGATGAACTGTCACTAGCAGAGAATCCCATATTCCTCCTGAGAGGTGACAAAGTGGTTCCACCGCAAGGCATAATCGAACACTTGATGGTACTACTACACGAAGGGCACCAGGGAATCACTAAAACCAAGGCTCTGGCCAGGCAAACATACTGGTGGCCGGCCATTGATGCCCAACTAGAACGACATGTGAGATCATGTGAGTCATGTGCCAAGGCGGACAAATCCCAGAGCATGTTGCGACCACCTTTAGGAAAATTCCCAGTACCCGAGGGACCATGGGAAATGGTGTCTATTGACATAATGGGACCCATCCTCAACAAGGAAGGAGTACAAAAGTATGCCCTCGTCCTCATTGGCAAGTATTCCAAATGGAAGTAAGAGAGAATGTTGATACTGAAGCAGTGGTGAACTTCTTGCGCACCATATTCGTCAGGGAAGGAATTCCTAAAATCATCACTTGCGACAATGGACCGCAGTTCATTTCAGCGAAATGGGAGGCGTTTACATCCAGGAATGGCATAGAGGTCAAACACACCCCCATTTACCACCCGTCGGGAAACGGACAAGTTGAACGCTTCAACCGGGTGATAATGGGCACCATTCAAGCGGCCATCAATGATGGACTGGACTGGGAGAGAGAGTTACTGAAGATGACATGGGCCTACCGAATCACCCCGGGCAGCACAGGGTACAGTCCCTTCAAGGTACTGAGGGGAAGAGATGCCTTCACAAAGGACAACATGGCATGGAGGAAAATGGTGGTGCAAAGTAAATGGTCACCGGCGGTGGTCAGGAAGAACCTGGAGAAAGCACAGGAGGTGTACACCGAACACTTTAATAAAAGACACAGTGTACAAGGAGTGGAGATGGAGAAGGGCGACTGGGTATGGGTGAAGTTAGCTATCCTAAAAAGGAAAGGGGAGAGCAAGTTCTCACCACCTCTACGAGTAATAGAACCCTAGGCCCAGTCGGCCCTACTCAGTGATGGAAAGGTGGGGTCGCAGGACAGAATGGCGAAATGCAGCAAGATCCTGAAGTGGGGAGAAGAGATGGAGGAAAGTACAGAGTATGTGGAAGATGGAGAAGAAGGAAGTAGCGGAACGTACCGGGAGAAAGTAGAAGAAGGGACGCAGCAAGTGGGAGAGAGGAATGGAGAAGGAAATGAAGGAGACAGAGTGGAAGAAAGAGTGAGAGGCTGGAGCAAGGAAGGATCGGACAAAGACATGGTGGGAAATGACAAAGAAAGCGCAAGAGAGAGGAGTGACAGAAAGGAACAGAGCGGCGAAGGAGGAGATGGAGTAACAAAGACGAGAGTGGGTAGAATAGTAAAGGTTCCGGTGAGGTTCAAGGACTTTGATATGAACTGCAAGTAAGGACTAGAATTTATGTTTCTGTCATTGCATAAAGGGGGGAGATATGTGGTGACGGTCTAGCGTTCCGCATACCGGAAACGGAAGGGCGGGACAGGAAGCGGAAGGCGGCCATTTTGGGTTGTTGGCACCGACTGTGTAGGGGAGTAGAAGTGGTTCTGGGCGCTCCGATAATACAATTAATTTACACATTACTAGGCTTCCGTGTGGTGAATTGGGGACTTCCACACATGTTTGTGTGTTGATTTCAGGACATGTCTAAGACTTTGTGTAATGTGCTTTCACAAAAGAGAGCTGTTTAGCCTCATTCTAAGCTAAGCCTTGTCCGAGGCCTAAGCAAAATTTGCAAAATTGGCACTTCTTTCTCTATGCAGAAGAATTCACTTTTCTAGCATGTTCAGGTTAGAATTCCTTTTTGCAGATTTTCTATCATTTTCATGGTTAATTGAGTAATCCTCAGTCTCCTCATGGCCCAGACTTGAAGGCAGCAACAGATATGAATAAAACTGTGTTTTTTCTATATAGACATCACCTGCTGGCTGTGAAATAAATGTATGACTAGATTGCACAGATACATTTTTTCAGTATTCTTTACACCCCAGACTGCCTTTTCCTCATTTGTGAATTTTTACTTTTGTTATTACATGTTCTGTTCCCAGAGATTCCAGTCTTACCCTTTCTCCTTGACTTTGTACTAGATTTCTGATTTATGTGATGATTAGAGTCTAGGACATAGCTGGTTGGGAAAGAGTATCTTACGACATTGTGCAGGGCGTTAAGACTGCAAGTAAGTATTCAGTTATCAGAACTGCAGTGCTCCTAATCTTTACCAATTTTACTTGCTCTGTAAGCTTTAAAAGGCTTAATTTACTAAATATTTCTGTACGAATTAAACCTCAAAGAGTAACCAAATAGTGTTTCATGAAAGGGCACGCCCCTTAAAGGCGGGCCGCGCCCCTTAACTGTAGGCCACGCCCCTTAAATGTATGCCACACCCCTTGAACGCGGGGCGGGCCACTTTTTTCGTCAGTGCCCGGGCCAAATTGTGATCCCAATCCGACCCTGCCAACAGATATGCTTTTGTTTGCTTCTGTGATATATGGATATATTTCACACACTCACAGCCTTTCGTATTATAAATATCACCTTGTTACACAATTGCATAGACCTAGTAAAAATCCATTCTCTGAACCACGTGGTAAATGTATGCATATTTTTATTTTATCTGCCCTTCCTTTTACTTTTTTATCCATTCATTTTACGGGCATTTCCCCTCCATTCAGCCCTTTTTCCAAATATTTTTCATATGATATGCTTTCCTGAGGACATTGAATTGTTCGTGCCTCATCCTTTCCTTTACTCATGTCTGCTCGTCTATTCCAACTATGACCAGCAGAGCGCGCTCTGTGAGCATAAAACAAGACCAATTCCCTCCAATCGGTCTTGTCATTTCAAAGGCGAGACAGACAGGTGCAGTTCTCTCCACGAGGCGAGCTTGATTAATTACTGCAGCTGACCATCGCAGTCCCTTTTCATTCCATTATCCTCTCCAAACCAGGTAAGAGCACGTTCGCACCCAAATCTGGTTTATAGTTTGGAAATTGGGTGAATGTTTATTTACGCGTTTCACTGGTTCTTTTTAGGAAACAAAAGACAGAGTGTCGTCATTTCCTTCGAGGCCAGTTTAGAGTTCAGCCAATTACCACAGATAAGAGTCCTTTTTTAATTGACTCATATAGATGTTGACCACCTGTGCCACACACGTATTTACTGGCTATGCTTTTCGCCCTTCTAGTAATTATTATGGCTTTCAACCTTAAGCCTTCCTGACTGTCAGTACCCTCCCCACTATAGGGTAATTTTTTATTTATTTATTTATTTATGCATTTTTATATAGCGCGGACTTTACCCGAAGGCGTCAGAGCGCTTCACATTAGGAACAGAAATGAAACATAATGAGAAACATTACAAAAGAGCAGATTACAAAAGCATACGTTACTTACATAAGGTAATAGTGACAATTGTGAGCAAACAAAATAAATGAGGTAGTAAAAATTGTGAGCCACCAAAATTACATGAGGTAGTAAAGGTAAAAGTGACAATTGTGAGCAAACAAAATACTTGAGGTAGTAGTAAAAATTGTGAGCAACCAAAAATACATGAGGTAGTAAAGGTAATAGTGATAATTGTGAGCAAACAAAATACTTGAGGTAGTAAAAATTGTGAGCAACCAAAAATACATGAGGTAGTCAAAAGTGCACAAGAGGAAAGTGACAAGTGTGTAGTTATAAGAGAAAACAGAGTATAATTTGAGGTATAATACTGCAATAAATGCTAGGCACACGAACAAGCGTTACGTAGGCAAGGTGGCACTTGTGCAAGTATTCAAAGGTAAAAACATGTGAGAGGTAGCAGCCGTGTGTTACAAGGGCAAAGTGGTGTGTGCATGTTACAAAAGGGCACCGAACACAAGAACATGGAGAATACTGCGAAAAGGCAGACACTCCAACCACAGGACAAACACTGGGAAGACACTTCCATGGTCATGGAAAGTAGAAAATATCAGTAGTGGGAAGTCTTCCTCCAAATAGCAAGAGGACGTGAATTACTTTTGGAGGTGTCTCTGGAGGAGGAGAGCTTTGAGGTCCCTTTTGAAGGCCTGGGAGGAGGCGGTGGTCCGGAGCTGAGGCGGAAACGAGTTCCAGATTCTCACTGCATTGCCTGAAAAGGATTGGGCCATTGTTCTTTCCTTCTTGAAAGTGGGAGGTTCAAGCAATAGATTCTCCGCATTGCGTGAAGGTCTAGAGCCTCCAGGGAGTTTCAGTTTATTCGCCAGGTAGCGGGGAGAGGAGGAGTGCAAGGCTTTGTGGGTGATACAAGCGGTCTTGTAGATAGCTCTAGCCTCGAAGGGAAGCCAGCGGAGGGTGGATAACATCGGTGTGATGTGATCGCTTCTTTTGGCCCCATAAATGAAACGAGCTGCTGAATGGAAGACAGACTTAAGTGGGGACAGGTGAGATTTGGGGAGGCCAGTAAGAAGAGAATTGCAGTAGTCTAGTCTGGAGAGGACCAGCGATTGCACCAGGGTTATAAGGTCCTGCTCCGGGAAGAAGCGACGTATTCCCCAAAGAAGGCGCAGTTGGTAGCGAGCAGATTTTGCAATAGAATTGATGTGGGGAGTTAGATTGAGATTTTTGTCTAGAATGGCACCAAGGGATTTTGCGCTGTCGACAATGATGGGTTTATTGTTGAGTAGATTCATCTGATCCATCCATGATTGAACCGGGGGAGGAGAGAGTGAGGAGGAGAAGAGGAGGAATTCAGTTTTGGAGGGATTCAGAATCAGTTGATGAGATGACATCCAATTTTGAATGGAGTCGAGAGTGGAGCTTAGGATGGAGAGGTCATGAGTGGAGGCAACCTTGAGGTAGAGTTGAGTGTCATCTGCATAGAGATGATGGTGAATCCCGGATTTGCTTAGGAGGTTTCCCAGTGGTTCTAAGTAGAGATTGAACAATGTGGGTGCAAGTATAGAGCCTTGGGGAACACCTTGACCCACCGCCACAGGAGAAGAAAGACTGTTCGCTATTTTGATCATTTGAGATCTGTCAGAGAGGAAGGATGCAAACCATTTAAGCACAGTGCCCTCCAAGCCCATTCTCTGTTGAAGAATATTGAGGAGGGTGTTGTGATTAACAGTGTCGAAGGCTGCGGAAAGGTCAAGGAGAATTAGCAGACAGGACCCCCCTGAGTCGAGTATCCTCAGCGCATCATCAACCACTTGCAGTAGGGCTGTTTCAGTGCTGCAGTTTTGGATGAAGCCGGACTGACAATTGTCAAGAAGATCATTGTCCTTGATATGACGAGAGAGTTGTTTGGCTACACATCTTTCCGTGATCTTCGCAAGAAAGGGAAGGTTGGTGATGGGGCGGAAGTTGTTGAGGTCATTCGCATCAGCAGTGGGCTTTTTCAGCAGAGGGGTGACCTGCCCAGTTTTGAAGGAGACAAAGGAGGAGGTAAGTTGAACTTATATTCACAGCTGGTGACTTCCAGAGTTAACCCTGTGTGCCCATATGTATTTAAAATATTCCTCATTTATCGCCCCCACAGTGCCTGGCTAGGCCCTATGTGAGTACTCTTTTGAAGCTTTTCTCTTATTTTTCACCACCAAACCATTACTGACACTATGGTTATAATTGTTTTAGGTGCCCCTTCATTGCTAGATCCTGATGAGACCCCACATTGTTAAGTGGGTCGAAACGTCGACTAAGTGAAGCAAACCATTGTCAGCCACAGTTACTGTATTAGTAGGCTGCAGGCACATATTATGTATTGATTTATTGGTCGCTCTTGTACATCTTTGATGAAACCTTGTTTTTATGTCACAAAAGTCACAACCTTGAAATATAGGTTTCACAATCACTTGGGACACCATGCACAGGATTTAAACTAATGTGATTACATTATATAAAACAATGTATTTTCATACAAAATTCGTGTTATATGCCTCTTCTTTTTCAGACATCTCTTTTCATTCGATTATTGTAAAAAATAATCTATATCTTCCCTGAAGGGGCAAAAGCAGCCAAAAGGTGTTCACAAGAAAAAGGGGAGCAACCCTGGCCTAAGGGGCCGGTCCCTGACTTACCTACAAACATATCTCTGGTGCCTACTGGGCTTTCTGCCCCCTTTTTGGGAGGGGGGCGTGGGGGCACTGACAATTCCCATTTTGGGCAGCCCCCACCCCTCTTTTAGGTAGAAAAAAATCCCTGGGCTTTTTGCCCCACCTGGAGGGCGAATTGGGTGCGGTAACACCCGTCTGCCCTTAGTGGTGCAGAAAGAGTGTCCCTTTTGTTTCGGGGATGGGGGCATTGGCATGCCCATTGTGGAAAGCACCCCATATATAACTATCATCCCTGGTGCCTGATGGGCATCCTGCCCCCCGGGGGTGGGGGGGTGGATTCAGATTGGGGGCTATTGCCCCATCTGCACCCGGGGGGGGGGGGGGGGCAGAAAGACTTTTGCAAGTTTGTTGGAGAAGTGGGGCATTATAGTGCTCATTTAGGGTAGCCCTCACAACCAGATATTAAAAAAATAATCCCTGGTGTCTTGTGGTCTTTCAGTCCCCCCAGGGGGGCAGAAAGACTGTCCCTTTCATTTTGAGGTTTGGGGTATTGGCATGCCCATTGTGGGCAGCACTCACCCCTCTTTTATAAAACAAAAAACTAATCATGCCTGGTGCCTAGTGGGCTTTCTGTCCCCCAAGGGGAGCAGAAAGACTGTTGCAAATTTTTGGGAGAGGTGAGGGCATATAATGCCCCCACCTGTCCCAAAAATGTGCCCATTTAGAGTAGCCCCCATCCTTAAGTATTCCAAAAGAAAATCCTCAGTGTTTTCTGGTCTTTCTGCCCCTCCTTGATGGACAGATCGGGGCAATAACACCCATATGCCCTACCAGAGGGGCAGAAAGATTCTCCCTTTCATTTTGGGGGTTGTCTATTGTGGGCAGCCCCTACCTTCTGTGGAATTCTAGTTTGTGAGCTAAACATTATCTGCGCCAGCTTGTCACCCACGTACAACGTGCACGATCGCCATTTTTAGGCATCATGGTCTCCCTGTCCACGATCGATCGCCAGCGCGCCCCTCTGACCCAGCAAGCATCCTCCGCGCACCCTGGCTCCCCCTCCCTCCCCTCATGAACATAACCCTTCTGCATGACCCTGTCCTTGGGAGTCACGCCAGCGCCTGACCAACACCTCGTCTCCTCCGATGAATGCCCCTCTGTTGATCAACCTTCCCTCCGCACTGGATTGTCCACGAGGCATGAATACCACTCCTTTGATAACCCCTCACCCCGTGTCCAGCTGTCCACACAGGTCCGAGGCCATCGCCTAAGCCGGGAGATATCATTTACTGCCCCTTATTGTATGAGGTCGCTCTCCTTCAAAGGACCCTCTATTGATCCAAGGCCTCCCCACCCCCTGTGATATGATCAGGCGCACACATCCTAAGACTCGGCAGAACACTCAACTGCGTGACGACCCCTCCCCTCTTATCAGCAGGTCAAGGGTCCCTATTGTGAACGCATGTGGGGTAGGATTGACACAAGGATTATAGGGATGTCTTTTCCTTTGCGTCATACTGTCCTGATTGTACTCTCAAGTGTTTTGTAAGATATAAAAGCCAGAGTCTCAGCTCACTTGGCAGAGCACCTCGAGATGATACCTTGTTGTCTGATCTGATGTGTTCTGCTCCGTCGGAATAAAACTTCTGTTTCCTGCCTTCTGGTCTCCGGCGCCTGCCTCATTGCTTGGTAAATTTGAATGGTACAAGGGCGGTTAGCGCCGGGCAAATCTTGAGAAAGGTCCTAGCCCTACCTTTTTCCACAATTGGCGTCCCAAAGCGTGGGGCCCATCAGCGACACGTGGATCCAGTGGGAGAGGTCCCGATGACAGAGTGAACGACTGCAACGATCGGGAAGAGCTCGTGTCCGATAGACCCTCGTCTGACAGCCGATCATCCGACCTTCACTAGTTCTGAACAGACCTCTCTCGAGTGATCTACGGTCCTGACTGGGAACCATCAGGAGTGCCACGAACATCACGAAGAAGAGAGGACGATCGGGCGCTGGATCCAGAGGACAGGAAACCGTCCATGCGGTCCGGGTAAGGTCGTGTAAACACGACAGATTGGAAAAAATATTGTTTTGTTTGGATAATACTAGTATTACGCTTTGTTGAAACCCTCTGGAGATTCACTGTCTGCAAACGGGGAAAAACAAACAGGCTCTCTCTTTGCAAGCAGTGAAGGATAGGTAACGCAGACTTTTGTCCCCCGTTGTAATCCGTCGTGCCTATCTTCCTCCCCCACTGTTTCCCGAACTGTCGTTCGTGGATTATTGTCTGGAGATTCTTTGTCTGCAAACAGGGAAGAACAAGGTCTCTCTTTGCAGGTAGAGAAAGAGTGGGTAACGATAACTTTTCGTGCCCACTTATTCTCCCCACTGGATTGTTTGATTGACCGATTATTCGGTATTGGTTCTTTTGAGGTATTCACGGCCTCCAAACAACGTAGAATAGAAATATTCTGTCTAGTCTTTGTCCGCCGTGATAAGATAGGTAGTGCAGACTTTTGTCCCCGTTGTAATCCGTCATGCCTGTCTTCTCCCCACTGGTTGGTAGCCTGTTTAGCCCGGACCGCTTATTAGAGATGAACCATCCAGCTCCACTGGAGGGCACCCCTAATAAGGACATGTTTACTAAGTATGGACTAGTCGCTATAGCTTACACTAAACTATGGCATAAATATACGAAAAAGAACCCTGAAAGTCAGTGGCCACTGATAGGTTCCTTTGACGAAAATAAAATAAAAACATTAGAAATAGCGCTCCAGAAAGAATAAGACCACGCCCACTATGCTCGACAGTATCGGCATGTGGCGCAAAGAAACGGAACAACGAAAGAAAAGAGAAGAAGCAAAAATAGGGAAAGAATTACGAAAGGCAGCCCACCTAGCCGCGAAGCAACTAGAAGAAGAAATAAAAGAAAGAAAAGATACTATGCAAAACCAAGAATCAGGGTCGACAGGCCAATGTCCTGTTAGGACCCCCTCTGCGCTCTACCCTGAATTGCCCTCCAAACAACGGGCGAACGATGAGTTACTACTAGGTCCCCCAATCATCTACATGCCCCCTCCATATGCCCCCTGCCGACAAAGCTTTCACGCTCCGAGTGTGAGCGAAAGCGATCTCAGTGCTAGTGCACCAGCCCTCACGGCCTTTGCACCAGCCACATTACCAACCTCATCAGACGACCCCGAGTCTAGCAAACAATCATCAGCCAGACTAAATAGGTTGAGCAAAGATGAGCGGGATGGGATCGACAAAATAGCAAAGACATTAGTAGAACGAAGGGAGAGCGAAGACTATACAATGAGCGTATATAATTCACATGCCGACAGCCACAGACGGCATTTCATCTTGCGATTCAGCTACTGCACCCTGAACGCGTATGAAGATAGGTATCAGAGTAAGGGTCCCGCTAAACTGACAACACTGTATAGGAAAATTGATGTTGGAGATGGGACTGAACGTGAGGCGACGGAGCTCTTCATGCAGATGCTTGAGGTCTTCCGCCACCTCACGGAACAGAAACCAGAAGCCAAGGCTACAGTCCCTGAAACGACCTCGGTAGAGGTAGCCAATACTATGATGCCTATCAGAGAAGCAGCCCCTTACTGGATCCCGCCACGGGGCCAGGGAACGAGCGATGATATTAATAATGAAAATGCAAAGGGAAGGGTTGTGTACAATTGGGTTTACCAACCATGGGACCGACAAGATATCCTAACCTTTAAGCAAACCCTGCCCGACTTAAGAAAGAACCCGACAGCATTTTATACCGAATTAGGCACAGCCTTGGGTTCGACGATAATGACTTTAGCAGACATTGACTTGTTCTTCGGGTTATGCCTGCCAGCTGACGTGTGGAAGCAAATCCGGAAGGCTGACCACACGGATCTGTTTGGGCATACCTGGGACCAACTCGGTAAATTAGATAGACAACGAGAACCTGGAAGGAAACCAGTGAAAGACATACTAGAACTCCCAGACAAAATAGTTCTAAAATTAAAGACACTGATCCCAGAAAGAAAGGTAGACTGGTCAATAGTCACGGCCTGTCGACAGAAACCGCAGGAAGATGTGTCAGAATACTTCTCCCGATTCGAGACAGTCTTCTCCCACTACAGTGGCCAAGACATGACCACCGCAACCGGACAGCACCTGTTTGTACAAAATTACGTAAAGGGTCTAACGCAAGAGGTCTCCCAAAAGCTGCAGACGAGTGAGAGTAGTTGGGGGGCCTCCAAACCTGCAGCTATCCTTCAGATGGCTCAGTATTACGAGCACCAAAAGAATGAGAATGATAGGGCGTCCGAGAAAAAGAAGAAAGATTTAAAGGAAAGGGTAATGATAGCCCAGATACAAGGTATAACGATAGGACGGGAACATCAAAGGGGGAACTACCAATCAACCACCCCCAGAGATCTACCTCCTAAAGACCACACTCTCACACCCCACCCTGGACGTAGAGACATTAGCAATGACCAATGCGCCTTCTGCAAAGGGTTCGGCCATTGGAAATTCCAGTGTCCGGTTATGCTAGAGATGAATAGAAATAGGGACTCCAGGGATGTGGCAGGTGGTCCGAAAAATAGAGGACGAGGGCACACCAACGACACCAACAATGACAGATCAGGGAGACTGAACACATTTGACCGTCCTCGACAGAACCAATATCAGCTGTCCGAAGGTGAAAGTGCCCCCGACTTTGCATAGGACTGCCAGGGGCAAGGGAGGGATCCAGTCGAGCTCTGTGTTGACCAGCAAGGTCCTTATGTCACCGCTAAGGTCCTGGGTACAGAGTCTCCATTCTTGGTAGACACTGGGGCGACACGTAGTGTGTTATCAAAACGACTGATTCCAAGGGCACCCTTGTCTGGCTCACACATAACGTCGATAGGTTTCGATGGAACGCCCTCCACTAACCCCCTGTCCGTACCTATTTCCTTTGATCTAGAAAACAACACCACTGACGCAACATTCCTGCTTTCCTCCAACTCCCCTGACGCCATTATGGGCATTGACTTACTGAAACATTTTCGAGCTACCATTAGGTGTTCCCCAGATGGAATACGAGTCATCCTATACGACAACCCAGACATGCCCAGATCCCGTCCCCCACGACACATGTGCCCCATAACTGACGCTGACATGTCCTTGCTTGACACCCTGCCCCCGTACCTGTGGGCCAAAAACAACTCTGATGTGGGGCGAATGATGATTGATCCTATCCACATAACTGTACGACAGGACGCTATGCTCCCGAAGCTCCCGCAATATCGGATATCCCCAGAGGGTGAGAAGGCACTGGTAGCGATCATTCAGTCTCTGGTAGATGCAGGAGTGGTTGAAGAGGTGGTTAGCAACGTCTGCAACAGCCCAATCCTACCTATTGTTAAGAAGCAAGGTGAAGGAGATGAGAAAGCGTACCGCTTCATCATCGACTTACGAGAGATTAACAAAGTGGTTGTACCCCAATATCCCGTAGTCTCTGATATCACCACCATTTTGACCCTCATCCCGTCCACCGCCACCACCTTCACTGTTATCGACCTTAAGAACGCGTTTTTCTCTATCCCCATCCATCCAGACAGCCGTTATCTCTTCGGCTTCACTTTAAAATCCCGCTCGTACCGATTTTGTAGAGCTCCCCAGGGGTACACTGAAAGTCCCAGCATTTACAGCCAGGCCCTCAAAAGACAGCTGGATGCCTTCCAGCTACCAGAGGGAGTGGTGTTGATCCAATATGTCGATGATATCCTTTTGGCGGCCGACACCACCCCGCTTGCAACGACAGCCACCGTCCAACTCCTACACTTTCTTGCAGAAAATGGCCATAAAGTCTCCAAAAAGAAGTTACAGTTCTGCCAGCCACAAGTAACTTACCTAGGCCACCTTCTGTCCAAAGAAGGGAGGAAACTTACCCCTGACCGAATCCAAACCATCCTAGACACCCCCATCCCAAAAACACAAAAACAGGTCCGCTCTTTGGTCGGCCTAACCTCTTTTTGCAGACAGTGGTTGCCTAATTACAGCCTCATTGTGAAACCATTACTTGCCCTGCTGACCAAAGATGTCCCCTCCCCGCTTCCTTGGACCACTGAGTGTCAAGCCTCCTTTAAGGAATTACGGGATGCACTCTGCTCAGCACCCGTCCTCGGAACGCCGGATTACTCCAAACCCTTCTCCCTCTTCACCCACGAAAGGGAGGGATGCGCATTGTCTGTCCTGACTCAATCGATTGGCCCTAAGCAGCGCCCTTGTGCCTACTTCTCCGCCACTCTTGATCCTGTAGCCAGAGCTTTACCTGCCTGCCTTCGAGCAGTAGCTGCCGCTGCTGTCTCCATCCGTCAGAGCGAGGGAATCGTACTTTCCAACTCCCTCACTGTATTAGTGCCCCATGCAGTTGACACCCTTTTGAACCAGACAAAGACCCAACACCTGACTAGCGCACGACTGACAGGGTACGAGTTGACTCTGCTTGCACCCCACATCACACTAAAGAGATGCACGACTTTGAACCCTGCCACATTGTTACCTCTGCCTGAAAACGACCCCGACGTTCCTCCCATACACGACTGTGTGACCCTCACAGACGAACAGACTAGGAGTAGGGTTGACCTCCGAGACACTGCTTTTCCTGACCCCGATGGAGAGCTATGGGTAGACGGCTCATGCATCAAACTCCCAGATGGTACCACTTCAGCTGCCTATGCAGTAACGACAGCCCGAACAGTAATTGAGACAGCCTGCATCACACAACGATCTGCCCAGGCAGCAGAGCTGATAGCCCTCACCCGAGCATGCATCATAGCCGCAGGGACCACCACGAACGTATATACGGACAGCCAGTATGCCTTCGGAGTGGTCCACCATTTTGGGCTCCTGTGGAGGGAGAGGGGATTCCTGACGTCCCACGGCACCCCAATCCTCCACGGAGATTTAGTCTCCGCTCTGATTGAGGCAGTTCTCCTCCCCAAACGATTAGCGGTGATCAAATGTCAGGCACACAAAAGGGTGACAGACTTAGTTGGACAAGGGAATGCATTAGCCGACATCACTGCACGAACCACAGCTGAGAATAGGACGGTGACACGCATATATGTGACCAGGTCACAAGCAGAAAAATGGAGTGACACAAGGGAAATGATCAGAGACATACAGTCGGCCAGCACCCCTCACGAACTGACTAAGTGGGCAAGGGTGGGTTTGAAGGACGAAGAGGGTTGCTGGCGAACGAAGGATGCAAACAAGTGGTTGCTGCCCGACTCATATCTGATCCCCATACTAACAATGGCACATTCCCCCGCACACATAGGATCTGCACCCATGATCGAACTCATTTCCAAAGTCTGTCACAATGACAAAATCCCCGACTCAGCCAGACGCCTAGTTCAGCAGTGCCTTATCTGTCTGCAACACAACCCCTGGAAAGAACTGTAGTACCCCGGGGAGGGTTTGGGACCCCCAATCACCCCTTTGAGGTCCTTCAGATGGACTACATCCAACTAGAGAGATGCCAAAACCTGAAGTATGTACTAGTCATCGTATGTGCCTTCAGCAAATGGGTGGAGGCCTATCCAACCCGTGACAACACTGCCATGACTACTGCCAAAGTACTACTGAAGGAATTCTTCCCTCGCTATGGCCTTTGTCGAATTTTATGGAGCGACAATGGCCCCCACTTCATAGCTGAGGTTATCCAACTAATCCTAAAGGGGTTTGGGGTGAAGCAACGGTTTCATGCGGTCTTCCACCCCCAATCCGCCGGTCTAGTGGAACGCCATAATGCCACACTGAAGCTGAAACTGGCAAAAATAGTGGCCACCACTGGACTTAACTGGCCGGATGCCCTCCCACTGGCTTTGTTATCGATGCGCTCCACCCCCACCAAGCACCATTTGACCCCCTACGAGGTCGTGTTTGGGCGACCGATGAATCTCTGGACTGCTCCCAAACCGACCTCCATTCATGACGTCCCAGACGTCCTGCTATCTGATTATTTGTGCAAGTTAACCAAAACGTTGTCTGTCATTCATCAACAGGTGCAGCAAGCCATCCCCGATGCTTCCAGGGGCCCCGGCCATGACATCCAACCGGGAGATTTCGTGCTGATACGAAACTTCCAGCGAAGCAAGAGTCTGGAACCTCGGTGGACGGGCCCCTGGCAAGTGCTGATCACCACCCGAACGGCGCTCCGAGTGGAGGGGAAGAAGCACTGGCTGCACGCGCATCATTGCCGGAAGGTCTCTGCAAACCTAACCACGACAGAAAACGTCAGCGCCCAAGAAGAGCTCCTGAGCAAAGACCGACCGATATTGGACTGTTATCCCGATACTGAGGCACTCGAACTTGCAAAATTCTCTGATCCCACTGTGCCATCCAGAGAAGGGTATTTCCTGCGTCGAAAGGAGGGAGTTTCGGCTAAGTAGGCCACGGACTAAGTTAAAATCTCAGAACGGTAACCTAAACACAATCAAGGGTTACCGGGAGAGAAGCTAAACGAAGTCTGTGGTTCTGCCCGCTACCGAGCCCCTTGAAGGTGATGGAAGCGCCAGATGAGAAGATGATGGAAGCGCCAGATAAGAAGATGATGGAAGCAACAGGAAATACCCAGTATAGAAATCCAAAGACTGACAACTTGCACAAATCAAAGACAATCGCACTCTTCATTGTCTTCCTCTTCTGCCTCCTCCTCATGACCTCCTTCTGGATTCTGGAAGAAAGCACACCGGCTCATGAGGCATTGCTACCTACTGCACCACCGACACCCCTGAAAGAGCATCATCTAATCTCTCTGTCGCCTCAGCTCCGAGAAAGGCGCAGGGAATTTTGGAACAATTCCTTCGTGCAACTGTTGCACCAACACAACCTTGCTGCAAATGCTACGAACTGCTGGATCTGCGGGTTGCTCCCACATGCTACAGGACACTCCATCCCCTTCATCCCTTCTCCTTTCTCAGTTCACGGCTCCTGCCTCGCCTGGCTGATCCTCATGCAAGAGAGCCACAAGGACAACGCCACCTCCAGCCGGACAGTGTCGCACTTCTACTCTGGGTTCTGGCTGAACAAAACCGAAAAGACCTCTGTTGCACTGTGTCCAGCGCTTACGGGCGCCACCTTCCTTAAAGACATTCCTGCCAAAGAACGAGTCGAAGTACAGGTGCTCCACAATCCAGCCAGGACCACCTTCTCTCATCTGCAAAAACAAACTACCGCTACTCTGACTGTGGCCCTGTCTGTTATCAATGTCACAGGTCTTGTGTGTCTCGAAGGCCATGGAACGCAGCTGGTGGGTCACAGTGCCTGCCGAATCACCAGAACATTGGACTCAGTTGACCCCCCTTCCTTTGTTGCTTCTCCGAATATGTACTTTGTGTGTGGCACCAAAGCTTACACCTGGCTCCCGAGAGGTTGGAAGGGCGCATGTTACATTGCCTTCGTTCTTCCACCCACATATGTAGCCCCTGCCAACCATCACCGGCAGAGGCGTGCAGATGACATTGGACAAACCGACTCCACCGGAGCACAGTTCCTAGATGCAGCAAAGGGACTTGTTCCTCTGTGGGGCCCAATGGCAAACAGCCGCGCTATCCGACACCTGACCCAGGCAGTAGAAACAACGATCAACATCACGGCTGGCATCCTCGCCAACAACACTGCGGAGCTTCAGGCGGTCCGCCTTGTGACCCTTCAAAATCGCCTTGTCCTGGATGTGGTCCTAGCCGACCGAGGAGGAGCATGCCGCATCATCGGATCTAGCTGCTGCACCTACGTGCCAGACAACTCGCCTTCAGTCTACAAAGCCATTGAACACCTCCACAGACTCTCCTCGGAGGTTCACCAGGAGCAGGAAGGATGGTCGCTTGGGAGCTGGTTTTGGGACACTTTGAGGAACTGGGGTTGGAGGTTGTTTTCCTTCGTGCTGATACCTGTTGTGATCTTATGTGGGTGTTGCTTAGGTATCCAATGTCTACCATCTTTGTGCGGCCTTGTTTCCAACTGTATGTGCCCAAAGACTTTGGACTTCCGAAATGAGCACATGAGTCCCCTCTATGAAGTAGAAATACGTGGCCTTATGGGGATAAATCCAAACTGACAAGTTGGCGAGATATGTTAAAAGGGAGGACTGTGGAATTCTAGTTTGTGAGCTAAACATTATCTGCGCCAGCTTGTCACCCACGTACAACGTGCACGATCGCCATTTTTAGGCATCATGGTCTCCCTGTCCACGATCGATCGCCAGCGCGCCCCTCTGACCCAGCAAGCATCCTCCGCGCACCCTGGCTCCCCCTCCCTCCCCTCATGAACATAACCCTTCTGCATGACCCTGTCCTTGGGAGTCACGCCAGCGCCTGACCAACACCTCCTCTCCTCCGATGAATGCCCCTCTGTTGATCAACCTTCCCTCCGCACTGGATTGTCCACGAGGCATGAATACCACTCCTTTGATAACCCCTCACCCCGTGTCCAGCTGTCCACACAGGTCCGAGGCCATCGCCTAAGCCGGGAGATATCATTTACTGCCCCTTATTGTATGAGGTCGCTCTCCTTCAAAGGACCCTCTATTGATCCAAGGCCTCCCCACCCCCTGTGATATGATCAGGCGCACACATCCTAAGACTCGGCAGAACACTCAACTGCGTGACGACCCCTCCCCTCCTATCAGCAGGTCAAGGGTCCCTATTGTGAACGCATGTGGGGTAGGATTGACACAAGGATTATAGGGATGTCTTTTCCTTTGCGTCATACTGTCCTGATTGTACTCTCAAGTGTTTTGTAAGATATAAAAGCCAGAGTCTCAGCTCACTTGGCAGAGCACCTCGAGATGATACCTTGTTGTCTGATCTGATGTGTTCTGCTCCGTCGGAATAAAACTTCTGTTTCCTGCCTTCTGGTCTCCGGCGCCTGCCTCATTGCTTGGTAAATTTGAATGGTACAAGGGCGGTTAGCGCCGGGCAAATCTTGAGAAAGGTCCTAGCCCTACCTTTTTCCACACCTCTTTTATTTAAAAAAACTATCATCCCTGGTGCCTAGTGGGTTTTCTGCTGTAAATTTTTGGGAGGGGTGGGGCCATTATAGTGCCCCTGAAGCATCAAAACAAAAATAATCCCTGGTGCCTAGTGGGCTTTCTGCCCCCTCTCCGGGGGGTAGATTGGGGACAATAACCCCCATCTGCCTACCCGGGTGGCAGAAAGACTGTCCCTTTTCAGCCCCACCCCTCTTTTATAAAAAAAACCCCAACCCATCCCTAATGCCTAGTGGGCTTTCTGCACCCCGGGGGTGGGGGGGGGGGGGGAGGGCAGGTCTGGGACTATTGCCCCCATCTGCTCCCTGGGGGGGCTGTCAGAATGACTGTTGCAAATCTTTGGGAGGCCTGGTGGCATTATAGTGCCCATTTAGGGCAGACCCCATTCCTAAGCATTAAAGAAACAGGAATCCCTGTTGTCTAGTGTGCTTTCAGCCCCCCGGGCACATATTGGGGGCTACTGCCCCCATCTGCTGACCGGGGGGGGGGGGGCAAAAAGACTGACTATGCGCAAATTATCATGTGGAAGTGAAAGGTGTAGCCCTAGGGGCTGCTCTCCCCTCCCTGGTGTCTAGTGGGTGGCTCCCTGCTTGGGGGTTGCCCTTCTGCGGTGCTCCCAAGCAGGGATCCACTAGGGAGGGGTACCATCGAAAAGCAGAGGATCTCCCCTTTCCAATGATACCTCTCCCCATGTGATTCGGTGCTCAGAGGGCTGAGATAGACCCACGAGCAGCAAAGCACTGAAACTGAAACGAGCCGATCGGCTCATTTCAGTTTCAATTTCAATGTAATGGCGTTAGCTCACTACACGTGCAGTCGTCATTACATTGAAAAAAAATGCCACGGGAAATTGAGGAAGCTCTTCCCCACCTCCTGTGGCAAATAAAAAAAAAAGGAAATCCCTCTGCTGTTTTCTGAAGAGGGATTATGCCATGGTGTGCTGAGGACGTAACCGTTACGTCCATGGCACAGAACCTATTAAGGTTGAGTGTGGGTATCAACCCATGCTATAGCAGTGATAAGATAAAAATGGAAATGATAGATGCAGCGGGCAAATGTACATGTGGCTTGGGTGGTAAATGTGTCAATTTGTGCATGCTTATAGAATGTCAAAAAATCTTGCCCCTCTGTAAGACCATTTTAGGGCCTCTCTTCTTACGGCACTAGTAGTCGTATACAAGCTGTGGCGCTCTTAACGGACATGCACTATTTGGCTGTGGCTTGTGCCGTTGGAGATTTATAATCACCACAAAAAACATTTTGCTGGATTTGGACATGGGTTGCCATTTTTAAAGTGTTTTTGAACAATTTTATGGTGATGCCAGTGTTGGCTCCAGAACCCTATGAAATGATCATATCCTGTTTATAATTTAGGAGAACAAGTTTTTATGAATCTCATGATTGGTTTTTATTGTATTTCTCTGAATGTATTTATTCTCTGATGATTACGTCTGCGTGTTTTAGGATTGGCTGTTGGGGTTCCTTTGAAGGAGGGCTTCATATTTAGGAATCATTGTTTCACCATTTTAGAGAAGGACATGGGCTTTCTGCTAGCGAAGTGGTGTATTTCATTGGTGAATTAATGATCAAAATCTTCTTCTGTTTCACCGGGTGAAGGGTTTCCTTTTCTTTTCTCCAGGATGCAGGATGTCCTCAGCAAAGTACGAGGAAGACTGGATAGACAGACAAAGAAATTTAATGAGGAGAATCGCATCTTGGCTCAAGACTATGCACGGATCATTGAACAACACAAGCAACTTCAGAAGAAAATTAAGTATGCTTTGTAACTTTGTTTTTACAAAGGAAAAAATGTCTACAGACTCCTCATTAATGCCAGTTCTTTTCCAGGGCCTCCAAGAGTTCTTTAATATGTCATAAACATTGGATTTTCTGTACTATCTCTCCCTTGTTATATAACTAGTAGTGCTCTATCCCACAAGATCTGCACCACATCTTCGGAACCTTGGTGACATGTCCTCCCTTTCCACCTTGCCCCTCCAATGTAATCTCTGCCATTGTCATATCAAGAGAGTGTGCCTCTTTAGTGTGGTTGTTGCTCGAATATGAATTTACCTTGAAAAATTAAGAGCAAGAGGTGTTTGGAAAAACAGGAACACTTGGTTTCATTAAACACTTTGGTCGGAAGCACAGTTCCAGAAGCAGGGCTGAGGACTGTCTCAAAGCACAATCAATTTGAACGCATTTTTATACACTTTTCTGGGTATTATGTAGTGCTTCAGATTACCCTTTTTTATTAAGACAATGCAGGTCTTTGACGCTGTAAATTAAGCCCTTGATAACAAATGCAGGTGAGCCTCAACATTGCTTGGACACAATGGAATCCAGTGGGTAACGTGTCCAGATGTCTGGCATGAGGGGGGCTTGATCACTTTGTGTACTGTATCTGCTGTGTCCTGATTGGCTGTATGTTCCTAACTTGATGTGGCATCTGAAGTTATGGGGTTATGGGAATGCGAGCAACCCTCCTTCCATGTACGCTTTATTGGGTCAATCTCCCTGGACCATTGTGGTGTTGCTGCACTTATCTGTGGGATTGACATCAGTTTCCTGTTTGCGTGTTTGTCTGCCGGCTATGTACCACCCCACCTGTGACCTCTCAATCAGTAACACCAGGGCTACGTATCAGAGCCTGCCTGACCACATATTTTGAGTTGGGGTTGAAGAAGAGTTCACATCTGCAAATTTGCTAATAGTGATGCAAATTCGTTTGTGTATGTGAGTGCATATTGTCATCAATGTTATCAATATTAACATTCCCCTCTAGAGTTGAATTTTCTGCTACATTATCTGATAGAGAAATCTAGCCGCAGATTCTCCCCAGGCGTTAGACTGGATTTAGACCTTTTTCAGCAGTACCCCTGCGCTCCGGGAGACGGCACTGTACAACTCCGTGATGAGGTTGACTCTGGTTGTATTACTCAAGGTAAGCACAGGCACCCAACTTGGCTGGGTGGAGACTCCATCTCCCATGGCTCCTTCCACTTGCTGGTTGAGGAGGCTGTACAACGATCCGTCCTGTGACTCACTGTCTTTCCGGAAGCTGGGGCATCGATGGTCCAGATGGTCCAGAGAAGGGGGTACTGTAACTCTCTGCATCTCATCTTTGAGACCAAGGAGGTGAGTGCAGCTATGCCTGTGGGTTTGGCCTTGACAGCAGTTGAGCCTACGGAGTCGCTTGGTCAGCGCTAGACGGTGTCAGCAGGCTTCGCTTCAACGCCAGTGCGCAACCCTTCAGTATCTCCACCTTCTGCGTCTGTTCTTGATCAGCCAACTCTGGTAGCGATGTCGGCGGCACCGATCGTGGCGGTTCCACATCCTCCTATCAACGTTGAGGCATCGTCTTCACAGGTTCGCCTTCTAGGCGTCGGACGCCGGATGTGGATTTGATGGAGTCATCTACGGTGAATATTGTCTTCCTCATTGTCTCTCGTGGTGACATGGAGGAATTGGAGCTTGTACTGCCAATGTCTGAGGTCATTCCACCTCTTTTGGAAGAGAGTTGGTTGTCTGCTCTTGGGTAGGCTAGTGCACTGGAGTAGTCTCCGACTTCTTTCCCCTCCTAACCTTGCTACCGAGGCAAGTTCCTCCTTTGCAGATATTCAAAGGAGGGCTGCTGTGGTTTTGGAGCTGTCTCTCCATATTTATCAGGGTAAGACAGGGGAGGGAGCCTCTTTTCACATATAGTTGAATTTCAGACAGACCAGGAGACTTCCAGCCAAGATTGCGACCTTACCAAGGGGACCCGTCCAGAACATTACACAAAAGAGCAGGACAACCAAAATGAGTAGACACTTCCTTGATAATAATCACACCACCAATGACTTACGGTGGACAGTGATAGAACAAATTAATGGGGACAACAACATCACAAACCTACTGTTTGAGAAAGAACAGCGGTGGGTCTACCGCTTGGGGACACACCATTCTGGATTGAATGACGATATTCCATGGAATACGGTGCTTAAATAGTTTATGCCCTAAACCAGCTTCAATATCTGAAACTATATAACTCACTACCCACAGAGAATTTACCACCTCATTCCCTGTTTCTAGTGGTACACCACAACTTCTATGCCTAGCATTATGCTAATTCTGAAACTGCTGGGTACGTAAAATCCTTTTTCAGCACGCAGTACTGGTGACTGACCGGCTGTGCTTCTGCTTGATCTCACACTCTGTGATCATTTAAGCACAGTATGTCCAGACCCTAATAGCACACCCTTTCATGTCTTTTTCGCGCCTCGAAGCGCTTCCTTACCTAAGAATGCAACTATCATAACACCACGTTGCGTTCCCACACAGCCCCATTGTGCCTCATGTGCCCCGAATCTTGGCATCACTAAAATGTGAAGTAATTAGATTTGAGATCTTGACTTTTTAACACATTCTTTGTAAATTGAACATCGCACCAACGGGGCTCTGTGTGTCTCATTATGGTTCCCGAGTTTTGAACTATTGTCTTCAATCTCCGCTCTAGTTGCGGAGAAATGTCCTGTGTGACCTACGACGTCATCTCATGCAACTAGCGCCAGCGATTGGCCCAGCCACAACTCCAGCTTTCGCGATTGGCTCAGTCCCTCTAACCACGCCCACCAACATGCGTGGCCACTCCTAAACCCGGAAACAGACCGCTTCGCGCGGCTTGGCATTTAACCTCTCTCCTCAGCCCCGTAGTCCATCGTCGGGGTCCAGTACGAGGGAGTCACAGGTTCCGAGAGGGTGCCCAGGGCGTGAGTGTACAGACGATCTTAACTGAACTATTGAGATAAGTAACCACTAGACGAATGCCTGATATCAATATTCTCTCCTGCATTTAGGGTGTGCCAATTACGCCTCCACCCCCCTCCCGTGACCCATGGTGCAGATCGCATTTTTCCTACAAGTGAGACAATTTTAATCACACCGTATTTCGCGGCGGGGTCACAGACCTTTGGTCCATTGATCCCAACCCAGGAGCACACGTCTCTCTGTTTTTAACCCACTAGCTACTTGGCTTACTCTAGCTCACACGTAGCTCACCACACCCCTTAGCATTAACGGTATTGTCCTTCGGGTACAGAGGCTGGCGTTAACGATACTGTTTAGACCCCATCCACTGTCCTGCAACACATTTGGAGTACCACAGATGTACCTTATGTGAACATAGACTGGCAACTGAATGTTTGTTCTTTCTTCTATGTATGTCTGTGTCTTTTTCCTTCCACAGGTGCAGTAACCAGAATTTCGTAAGCCTCCTAAACCAGGAGTTACGGGGATTGAGCTTTTGCTCTTCCCTTTATGCACCTTTCACCTTTTAACTTTTTTTCACTTTCACGCCCCTAGGTCAGGGTGAGCCTTAGGGTGCTCATACTGCCAGGGTTTAGCACATTTCATAGTCCTGATAAATGCCTGGTAAACTCACACCGTTTTCAGGCAGAAACATGTTGACTGACGTTTTCACTGATTGGAATTAACCAAACAGTTAATTTTGGATAAATTCCCAACACATAAAACTTTTTTATCTGTGTCCTAGTGATCTATAAATAAAACTTTTTTTGATACACTAACAGACACTTTTAACAGTATTATATTTCACTGCACGCCTTTACACAAAAACCCGCTCCGCAGTAGTTCTGGCGTCGCAGCACACTAAAGAGGCACTTGGCCTCTTTAGTGGGGCCCGATGATGAAGCATGTCACCGACCAGGTCGGTGAGTGAGGGCTTTCTTAAACTGACCTAAGTCGGGCCAGTTTTTCATCATTTTTTCATTCTTGCTCCAGATTGTGGTTAGTAGTATACCACGGACCTCTCTTTCCATGATTGAAGACTACCATGCAGAGGCGGATAGTGAAGACAAGCACATGGGCAAGTATGCTACAGCTAGATTCTTTGGGGAGGCCAACAGACCAGGTTCGGTGCTGGCAGCCCTGGCTCACCGCAGGCAGGAGTCTGGGAGCCTGGCTGAACTGGTTGACGAGGAGGGCTCTATTCCGACGGAGCAGGCGGATACTAACAGACAGTTTCGTAGATATTATCAAGAGCTATACAGCTCCAAAATCACCCCTAGCGATGATGATATATTGCAGTATCTTGAGTATATTGAGCTCCCTTGGCTGCAAAACTGGCATAGTGAATTCTTGCTGCGCCCTATTGAAGTTGCGGAGATGCGGCTGGCCTTAAATTCTATGCGGGAGGGAAGTGCTCCCGGGCAGGATGGCCTAACAGTTTCTTTCAACAAAGGTTTTAGCGACCTTCTGATTCCATATCTGACTACCCTATTTCACGAGATGGAAGTGCCTGGGGTAATGCCCCATTCCATGCGTGAGGCTGCGATCATAACATTGCTGAAACCTGATAAGGACCCTCATAAATGTTCCTCTTATCGCCCACTCTCCTTACTTAATGTGGACACAAAAATATTTGCTAAAATACTGGCTAATCGTCTGTCTCCGTTGCTGCCCCAACTGAGCAGGCTGGATTTATTCCAAGCCGAACTCTATTGTACACTCTTCGGACAGTGTTTGGCGCCCTTCGGCACGTCCGGCATGAGGTTAAGGCGGCGGCAGTCTTTTTAGACGCAGAAAAGTCCTTCAATTCAATTGAATGGTTGTTTATGCTTGCAGTACTGTGCGGTTTGGGAGATGGCGAGGTCTTCTTACAATTGATTTTGGTGCTTTATAATTCACCCATGGCTCGGGTGCACACTGGAGACACGGATTCCACCCCAATTCAGATCTCACGGGGCACTTGCCCACTATTATATGCAGTGGCTGCAGAGGGCGCTGAGGGAATATCACGGTCACAGGGGACTTCTCTTCCCCAAATACAATTTAATTGTCTCAGCCTATGCTCATGACATGTTCTTGTATATCCGTGACCCAGAAGTCCATCTTGCCCCTGTGATTGGTGAAGTGTTGCTCTTTGCTGGTCTTTCCGGACTAAAGATTAACTGGAACAAGCCAATAATATTTCGGTTAACTCCAGCCCCGGTACCGACTCCTATTGACTTCCCACTCCAATGGACGTCCGACCCGGTTCGTTACCTTGGTATTCAAGTTCATTCCGATGCAGACCAAGTGATTAAGGCGAACTACGGCAGGTCTATTGACAAGCTGGGCGATGACATAAACAGATGGATACGGCTCCCGCTTTCGCTTGTTGGGAGGGTTTCTTTAATGAAAATGGTGGTATTCCCTCGCTTTCTCTTTCTCTTTGTCAATATACCCATAGTAGTGCCCCAGCAAATGTTAAGAGAGCTGCGAACTCCGATGAACAAATTGGCATGGGCGGGCAAGACTCTGCGGGTTGCCTTGGACACTGTTATGTTGCCATATACTGTGGGAGGCCTGGGCACACCAGATTGGGAGCTTTATTACAGGATAGCGCAGGCCTTGCACGCCCGTAGCTGGGTTCACGGCCCACAAGACTTACCTCACCTCCAGATTGAAAAAGTAGCTGTTGCCACAGTTCTTGACTAAAGCGCGATTAAGAAGATGTAGGGTTCTAGACTCTGTAAACTCCACAGTCCTTGCTTGGCAAGTGCTCCTTTAGATGTATGCTGGCGCTCAATTATATTCGCCCCGTCTGCGAATGGAGTGGTGTCAGTGGTTCGCTCTTAGCTCTGAGCGAGGGACTCTTCGCTTGTTAAACAGTTTACACATAAACGAGATGGGTGATCTATTTAAAAACGGCTGGGTGGGAAATGGGAGGAGGTGACCGCTGGAATAGCAGAGCCCTCTGTGCTAATACAATTACATTTCTTTAGGCATCGCCAAGCTATGCACACTATACTGGGAGATGAGCTCTCAGAGCCACTGGAGGTCCCTCCCCTCTCCATACTATTGTGCTCACGATTGCCTGTTAAGCTAGTTTCACCTCTTTGTGCCTCGGCAATACTTACTAAGACAACTCCTTTCACAAAGGCACGTCTGGCTTGGTAGGCGGACATTGGGTTTCCACTCACGGATGATATCTGGTATAGGTCAGCCCATTTTAAGTTCTTATACAGGGGTTCATTATACTCCACAGCGCCTACAAAGGTATGTATGCGTGACAATGATAGCTGTGAAAGGTGTGACATACCAGGCGCCGTTTTTTTTCCACATAGCTTGGCAGTGCCCCCAAGTGGAGGATTTCTGGACAAATATTTTTAAGGTATTAAATGATATTGTGGGTCCCTCTCTTACTCCGGACCCCCTATTGGCGCTGTTAGGTTATACGAAGCCCCTCCGGAAGAATGTTTGCAAGCTGGTTGCTATAGGTCTTCTCCTAGCAAAGCGTAGACTCGCAATGAGATGGATTCGGGGTCCTATACCTACTATTGCAGAGTGGGAAAAATATATGGTATATTGTAATAACCAGTCGGATGTTTATAACAAATTACTTCCACCTTGCAGCCGTCCGAAAGGTTTCTGGGTTCTATTTACACAATACAAATTGGCACGACAATATACCAATGTGGAATAGGGCTGTTTATGCTGCTACTGTTGAGAACTGAGAATACCTCCTTAGAACACTGTAGATAAGCTGATATGGTCTCTTGGTGTTAAGGATTTGCCTTTCTTTGTATTTCTCTGCAATTGCCGGTAAGATGTAGAGTCGCTGCATATTGGGTAAATTTTATGTATTTCTTTTTATGCCACTGTACCCTTATGTGCTTTTTCCCAATGAGGATTCTGATATATGTGATCTGTTTTTTCTTTTATGCTGCTATGATTGTTTTTATTTAAAAAATCAATGAACACATTTTTGTTTTACTTTGACTGCGCCCCCGGTCGGCATCAACCCCATCCTAATCCCTGATTTGGCCACGAAGCCGGACCGGCATCTATCAATGTTGATCAATTCCCCTGTGTTCATCCCCGGTGTTGATTTTGTACCGGGAAATGGTGAAGAGGACTGGGGGGCTCCTTGACCCTTTAACTGACCAGCTGGAAGACCCCATGGACTGACAGATGGACCAGGGTGAGGCCAGTGAGTTGAACACTTCCCCTGACACTGGATTGCTTTCTCCTCCTACCGTGGGTACAGAGGAGAGGGCATAATATGCAACGGTGGTGAGAAGGTCGGCCGAGGTCCATGACATCGATCTCCCTTCGGTGGAAGTCAGGACTAACATCCTGACAGAGGTTCTTCAGCCTGCAGCTTCCACCTCCAAACCTCTTTTGCATTTCAATTGAAGCCCTCATGGATATCCTTCTAGGCACATGCTCCAGGCCCAGCCTGCCCCCATCACCCCACTCCAGGTGACCCAGCATTCCTTACCCAACATAACATCCTTCCCCTGAGAGCTTGGTTGTCCAAGCCTCATCTTCCAAAGGCACATTCCCTTCTGCTCCACCTGCTAGGGAATCCAAAAAGATGGACCATCTTGAGAAGAGGATGTTTTCTTCCTCCAGCTTGGCATTGCTGTCAGCGAATACCACTTGCCGCTTGAACTGATACTGTCATACCATCTGGAATACGATTGCGCAGGTGCTGCCTCAGTGTTTGGAGGAGGCCAGGACCATTCTTTACTAGGCAGGTGCGGATGAGAGAGATGCAGCAAAATTCAGCATTCGTTGTGGACTGGACACCACCAACTCACTGGGCAGAACGTTATGACGCTATGCCTGGTTGAGGACTTCTGGCTTTTCATGGGATGTCCACTCTACTCTGACGGCACTCCTCTTTTTGGCAAGAAGGCAGATTTGTCGCTTGAGCGCTTCAAGGAACCTCCGGCTATGGCCAGATCCTAAGGCTGCACTGCTCCAACCTCAGTCCCCCTCAGTCTGCCTTTCACCTAGCCACGTCCTGTCCAGCTTAGCCACTGATTCATGCAAGCTGTCCAGCCTCTGCATGGCCACAGACCTGGGGCCCAGCGTCCTTGTGGGTCAGGGAGAAAGTGGTTGGGCCAGTCTACCCTTTCCCCTTTTGCCACTGCCTCCAAACCTTCGTAGTACGATGTTTCAGGCCCATCATCGGCCAGTGGGAGGCAGTATTCGCCATCACCTCCCCTGCTGGCAGTCCATCATGTCAGACATGATGATACAACTTATAAGATCTTTCGGTATTCAAGTCATCAACTATGCCGATGATACCCAATTGATTTTTTCTTTTGAGGGTTCAGAGGCAGTGTCGAGGGACACCTTCCATCGGTGTATGTCGGCCACAGCAGAGTGGTTGCAAGCCAATTCACTCCAATTCAATGGCGCAAAGACGGAGATATTGCACTGCTCTTCTGACCGACTCCCTCGCCCATTGCCGGAAGACTTCTGGCCTAGCTCCATTCCAGGCTCGGTGGAGGCAGCAGACTCGGCCCGCAATCTCGGAGTCATGTTCGAGTCGAACCTGCAATTGGACGTCTCGGTGAACAGGACTGTTGGGACATGTATGGGCCTGCTCCGTGCTCTACGGAAGATACTGCCACTTCTCCCGCGGGAAGCCAGAGTAGAAGTAGTGCGTAGTACCATCCTCAGTAGGTTAGACTACTGCAACGCACTACTTCTAGGAGCCCCAAAGGTTTTGATCCATAAATTACAAAGGGTTCAAAACATGGCGGCTAAACTAGCCCTATCCCTGCCTCGCTCGGCTTCTTCTGCCGGAGCCCTGGCAATCTTACATTGGTTACCGGTCCAGCAGAGGATCTCCTATAAGGCTTTGTGCCTGGTTTTTGGAGCACTGCATGGTCAAGGACCAATACCATTGCAAAATCTCTTTTCGTGGTATCAGGCTGCCAGACCTCTGAGATCCGCCTCAGCGTTCTTAGTGAAAATCCCAAGAATAAACAGAGTGAGAATGGGCGGCCGCGACTTCAGTTTTACGGCCGCCACAATGTGGAACACTCTACCTCTAACACTGAGGAGCTGTCAAAATTTGATTCTATTTAAAAAGGACCTTAAAACCTTTCTCTTCCCTAGAGCAGAATAAATGGTAGAACAGATGGTGGAACTGATCTCAGCGCCAGGATACCCGCTGGGTGACAGCTGCGCTTAATAAGCATTGTTAGACGGACCGGGAGGGTCGGCCGAGGATAAGGGGAGAGGTCTCCGGGGAGAGCCACCTCCAGCGATCTTACAGACAAGTAACTTCCCCCCCACAGACGTACGCCACACAAGGTTAAGGTTCAACGATACTTTATAGGCAATTCTTCAAGTACGGTAAAATGATACAAGGAGGTCTGGACTCAGGGGTCCCCTCGATTCTGGTCTCTGGGTTGGGAAAAGGGTAGCGGGACAGTCTTGTTACCAATGGATGAAATAGCTCTCAATCCTCGAGCTCGGCGTTCTAGATGGTCGGGCCGCGGTGGAGCCAGCAGGTCCCGAGGTGGATGAAGAAAGCGACGGTCCGCGGCGGAGCCAGCAGGTCCCGATGAAGATGGTAGTTACAAACGGTCCGCGGCCACGCCAGCAGGTCCCGACGACGATGAAGGTTACGAAGGTTGCGGCAGCGCCAGCAGGCAGGACGATAGTTCGCAAGGCAGGGCTACGGCAGCGCCAGTAGTCCGTCAAGGATGAGTTCTTCTCTGCGTCTCTCGACTCCAGGATACAACTGCCTTCCTGCTCTGGAGCTGCCCCAGTTATAGGGCTGATGCCCTTTGATGTCCGGACCCTCGCACTTGGAGGTCGGGAGGTCCGGGATGAGGGAGTTCAGACACCCAGCAGGGGGGTGGAGCCAGCGCCCGGGGAGGCTGGGGGCGAGCGCTACCTGGCGGGGAAGAGCCATCGACACCTCTTTCTCCCATTGACCTGCCAAGTAGTCCGCTCACCTCCTGGGTGGATGGTGGTGCCGGGATGTCGGAGGCCTGGCCAGGCCCAGGGTTAGGGTCGATCGGAGGCCACGCGGCCTCGTGGTGTAGTGTCCAAGATGGCGCCCAGGTTGGGCATGCGGGCCAGTAGTGGATCAGGTCCACGGGGTCGATATGTTCAGAGGCAGGGGTCCCGGAGGGGACGGCAAACGTGAAGTGGTGGTGTGTGACACTTGAGGGACCGGGCTCGGGCCTGGTCGGGCAGAGGGGGAGCGGGCCCTTTATGTGGCCTGTCCAACATGCGTCCCCCCCAGCTGAAGGCGGGGAGAGTCACCCATCCTCTTGGGGACTCTCCTCGTCGAGGCGGAAAAAGCGGGACAGGCCATCCGCGTTGGCGTGATCTGGCCCAGGCCGATGTTCTACAGTGAAGTCCATCCCTTGTAGGGAGATGGACCAACGTAGTAGTTTTGGGTTCTCCCCCCGCATCTGCATCAGCCACTGCAGGGGTCGATGATCGGTCTGTACCCGGAAGTGTGTGCCGAAGAGATAGGGCCGGAGCTTTTTGAGGGCCCATACCACGGCGAAGGCCTCCCTCTCGATGGTGCTCCAGCGTTGTTCTCGAGGTAGGAGTCGCCTGCTGATGAAGGCCACTGGCTGATCAAGGCCTTCGGGGTTCAATTGAGACAGGACCGCCCCAATGCCGTGGTCGGAGGCATCCGTCTGGACGACGAATTCCCGCCTGGAGCACAGGGGCGGAGCACATGGCGGCCTTCAGTTGTTCGAAGGCTGTTTGACAATCTGGGGTCCAGTTGACCTTCTTTGGTTGATTTTTGGACGTGAGTTCTGTGAGGGGCCCCACTATGGTTCCATAGTCCTTCACGAACCGTCGGTAATAGCCCGTGAGCCCCAGAAAGGCGCGCACCTCGGTCTGGGTGATGGGGGGCTGCCAGGACTGGATGGCGGCGATCTTGAGCTGCAGAGGGGCCACCAGGCCGCTTCCCACCTGGTGTCCGAGGTAGGTTACGGACCCCTGCCCAATCTGGCATTTGCTGGCCTTGACCGTGAGGCCAGCTCGCTGAAGGGCCTGTAGCACCGCTCGGAGGTGGTGGAGGTGGTCGGACCAGTGGTGGCTGTATACAGCGATGTCGTCTAGGTAGGCGGCGCTGAATCCTTCGAGCCCGGTCAAGACCTGATTAACGAGTCGCTGAAACGTTGCTGGGGCATTCTTCATGCCGAAGGGCATGACCTTGAAATGATAATGGCCGTCAGGAGTGGAAAATGCAGATCGTTCTTGGGCCCGGGGTGTGAGGCCGATCTGCCAGTAGCCCGCCGTCAGGTCGAAAATGCTGAGGTAGCGGGCAGCTCCCATGCGGTCGATTAGTTCGTCTGCTCGGGGGATGGGGTGTGCGTCTGTTCTGGTGACCGCATTCAAGCCCCGGTAGTCGACGCAGAACCGGAGTTCCGGTGTGGTGCCGGGGGCGGCCGCTTTGGGGACCAGTACTACTGGGCTGGCCCAGGGGCTGTCTGAGGGCTCAATGACCCCGAGCGTGAGCATCTTGGTTACTTCTTCCTGGATGCAGGCCCGCACCCGATCTGGTACGCGGTAGGCCCGGTGGCGGATAGGGGGGCTGTCCCCCGTGTCCACGTCGTGCACACACCAGGAGGTGACACCTGGGGTGAGGGAAAACAGGCTGGCGAACTGCAACAGAAGGTCTCGACATTCTTGGCGTTGTCCCAGGGTGAGGGCCTCCGAGATTCGGACCCCGTCCACGGAGCCGTCTTTCTCCCGAGTCCGTAGGAGGTCAGGGAGGGGTTCGGAGTCTTCTTCGGTTCCACTGTCTGTGGCCATCAGGAGGCTGAGTTCTGAACGCACGAAATGGGGTTTCAGCCTGTTAGCGTGGAGGACCCGGAGGGGGTTCCGTGAAGATTCCATGTCGATGAGATAGGTGACAGGGCCCTTGCGCTCGACTACTTTGAAGGGCCCCGTCCACTTGTCTTGCAGGGCGCAGGGTTCGGTGGGGGACATCACCCATACTTGTTGGCCGGGTTCGAATTCGATGGAGGAGGCATTTTGGTCATACCACTTTTTCATGTCCTCTTGACTGGCCTCCAAGTTTGCTTTTGCCAGTTCTCTGAACCGTCGGGTCTGGTTGCGGAGGGTTAGGAGGTATTTGAAGACATCTGGAGGGTTTTTTAGAGGGGGCATTTCCCAGCCTTCCTTGACTAGACTGAGCGGCCCCCGTACTGGGTGTCCATACAATAGTTCAAACGGGCTGAAGCCGAGGGACTTCTGGGGGACCTCTCGATATGCGAAGAGGAGGCACGGCAGCAGCACATCCCACTGGCGACGGAGGGGCTCTTCCAACCCCCCAATCATCCCTTTGAGCGTGCGGTTGAACCGCTCAACGAGTCCGTTCCCTTGAGGGTGATAGGGGGTCGTGAATCGGTAGGTGACCCCACACTGTTGCCAGAGGGACTTCATATACTTGGAAATAAAGTTCGTGCCTCTGTCGCTGACGACTTCTCGGGGGAAGCCCACACGGGAGAAGATCCCCATCAGGGCCCGGCCGACTACCGGGGCTGTCACAGTTCGCAGGGGAACAGCCTCGGGGTAGCGGGTAGCGTGGTCCACCAGTACCAGGATGAACCGATGTCCTTGTGCTGTACGGGGGTCCAGGGGCCCCACAATGTCTATCCCGACCCTCTCGAACGGGGTGGTGACCACTGGAAATGGTTGCAGGGGGGCTTTTAGTTTGCGGCCGCTCTTTCCACTGGCTTGGCACGTGGGGCAAGATCGGCAATGCTGGAGTACATCATTCCTCATTTTAGGCCAGAAGAAGTGGGTCACTAGGCGGCTGTAAGTTTTATCCTGACCCAGGTGTCCAGCCAGGGGGACATCGTGGGCCAGGTTCAGCAAGAAGTCTCTAAAACGGAGGGGCACCACTAGCACTCGACTGGCCCCCAACTCCGCGATTTTTTGTTCACTGTATAGCAGATCATTGTCCCAATAGATCCAATGTGTTCCGGAGGTATCCCCCGCACTCTGGGCGAGGGCTTGTTGGCGGAGTCCCTCGAGGGAGGGACAGGTCTTCTGCTCTTGGCGAAACTGCTCCTGTGTGGGCCCCCCCTCTTGATGCCACTGGTCGAGGCCAGCGAGGTCCGGAGGTTGAGCTGGTTCTGGGGGGACGGCACGGTCGGTGTCTTCGACTGGAGCGACCGGGGGAGGAGGCGCCGGCCATTCGGGTTCCTCCGGTCGGGGATTGGCACGGGCGGCCATGGACCGGGTGGTGACGCACGCCCAGTCCGGGATGCCTAACATCCCTAGGTGTTCTCTTCGTTCTACGGCTGCCCACGGAGAGCTTTCAAGGTCATTTCCCAGGAGGCAGTCTACGGGGGCATCATCTCGGACCGTCACCTTCAGCATGCCGGAGACCCCTCCCCATTCGAAAGGGACGCAGGCCATCCGGCACAGACTCTCCGAGTTATCGGCTGAACGGACAGGGCAGAGAATGTTGGGTAGGAACTGTTCGGGGGTCACCAGGTGACAGCGGACGGCTGTTACACTGGCCCCGGTGTCACCGAGGGCTTCGGCCTGGCGTCCATTGATGCTCACCCATTGGCTGTACTTCCGGGTGTTAGCGGGTAGGGGGACCCGCGGGACCATGTCTTTCCCCCCTAAGCATGCTAGAGCCATGGCGGCTGGCTCCCATTCTTGATGCTCTTGCTCATATTCTTCCTGCTCTTCGGAGATCTGTTCTTCCCCCAGGGCAGCAGCAGCCACCTGGCGGGGTCTTGGGCTCTGGTACTGTGGGCAATTTGGGTCGTTTGCATAGTGGCCGACTCGTTGGCATCGGTGACACGTGACATTGGCTCTGTATCCCGGTCGTGCCGGGGTGCTGCTCCGGTTGGCCGGGGGGGTGGTGCTGGTAGCGGGGGCGGCCGGAGCGTTGTCTCTTCCTCGTCCTTGGCCCCCCCCCTCCTCCTCGGGGACGGTGCTGACCGTGGTTGTTCCGGTTCTGTTCATAGGATCCATTTCGGCCCACTCTAGTGATTTCCCACCGGTCAGCCTCGGCGGCGAGCTGCCGTGGATCAGTCAATTTGCTGTCGAGGAGGTGCTGCCGGAGCGCAATGAAGCAATTGTTTGATAGATGCTCCCACACCATGAGATTGAAGAGTTGTTCGTAAGTTGTGACATTGCTTCCTTTGATCCAGCCTTCGAAGGCTCGGCTAAAATAGTTCACGTAATCCACCCAAGTTGTACCCGGGATGCGGGTGCAGTCTCGGAACCTCTGACGGTACATCTCGGGTGTGAGCCCATAGCGGGTGAGGAGGGCAGCTTTCATGTGGTCATAGGAGGTCATCAGATGGTCCGGGAGCTGTAGCAGGGCATCGCGGCCCTCATTGAGGAATCTCCCCCATAGACCGGCTCCCCAGTCGCTTCGATCGATTCGGTGAGCGGTCATAGCGATTTCGTAGGCCTTGAACCATTGCTGGATGTCGTCCTCTCGGAAGTACTCTCGTACGACATCCTTGGGGATGTGTACCTTCTTATCGGTTGCCCCTGGGGTGCGGGGTTGCTCGGGCACCCCTAATTCTTTGTTCTGTTTGCGTAAGTCTATCTCAGCTAATTTGCACTCGTGTTCATATGCCAGTCTTTTTTCCTCAAGCTCCCTTTGTCTCTGTTTTTCCTCTCTTTCTTCTCGGAGACGCATATGTTCTAAGCTCAGTTTTTGTTCGGCCAACTTAAGTTCACCATCCATTTTGAGCCGGGCCATTTCTAGTTCATGTAGTCGTGTTCTTTCTCGTTCCTGGATCTCGTTTTGCGAGAGACCCGTTCTTCGCTCCTCGGGGGTCGTGGTGTCTTTTTCTACTGCTGCGGTATTTTGGTCCGGGGGTCTGACGGCCCCGGTTTCTGCCCAGGACTCCAGGGCATGCTTGAAATCATCTTTGGTACTTAAACCGGTGGTAGCGATACCTAGTTCAATGCAGAATTGTTTTAATTCACGATGGCTGTATTCTTCCAATTTCTCCATCTGAAATTTCTCGGTGGGTCCGCTTTCTTTGGTTGTCATCGAGATTTCGTCGTGGGGTGAGCTACTCTCTGTACGATTATGCGGTGATTCGGATCGCGCCGCTGGCCACCAATGTTAGACGGACCGGGAGGGTCGGCCGCGGATAAGGGGAGAGGTCTCCGGGGAGAGCCACCTCCAGCGATCGTACAGACAAGTAACTTCCCCCCCACAGACGTACGCCACACAAGGTTAAGGTTCAACGATACTTTATAGGCAATTCTTCAAGTACGGTAAAATGATACAAGGAGGTCTGGACTCAGGGGTCCCCTCGATTCTGGTCTCTGGGTTGGGAAAAGGGTAGCGGGACAGTCTTGTTACCAATGGATGAAATAGCTCTCAATCCTCGAGCTCGGCGTTCTAGATGGTCGGGCCGCGGCGGAGCCAGCAGGTCCCGAGGTGGATGAAGAAAGCGACGGTCCGCGGCGGAGCCAGCAGGTCCCGATGAAAATGGTAGTTACAAACGGTCCGCGGCCACGCCAGCAGGTCCCGACGACGATGAAGGTTACGAAGGTTGCGGCAGCGCCAGCAGGCAGGACGATAGTTCGCAAGGCAGGGCTACGGCAGCGCCAGTAGTCCGTCAAGGATGAGTTCTTCTCTGCGTCTCTCGACTCCAGGATACAACTGCCTTCCTGCTCTGGAGCTGCCCCAGTTATAGGGCTGATGCCCTTTGATGTCCGGACCCTCGCACATGGAGGTCGGGAGGTCCGGGATGAGGGAGTTCAGACACCGAGCAGGGGGGTGGAGCCAGCGCCCGGGGAGGCTGGGGGCGAGCGCTACCTGGCGGGGGAGAGCCATCGACACCTCTTTCTCCCATTGACCTGCCAAGTAGTCCGCTCACCTCCTGGGTGGATGGTGGTGCCGGGATGTCGGAGGCCTGGCCAGGCCCAGGGTTAGGGTCGATCGGAGGCCACGCGGCCTCGTGGTGTAGTGTCCAAGATGGCGCCCAGGTTGGGCATGCGGGCCAGTAGTGGATCAGGTCCACGGGGTCGATATGTTCAGAGGCAGGGGTCCCGGAGGGGACGGCAAACGTGAAGTGGTGGTGTGTGACACTTGAGGGACCGGGCTCGGGCCTGGTCGGGCAGAGGGGGAGCGGGCCCTTTATGTGGCCTGTCCAACAAGCATTAAAATACATACATACATACAAATACATACATTTGGCTTCTGCAGATAATCCAATGGGGCTACTCCCTCCCCTTAAAGACAACACCTCCCTCCATGCCACCCTCCTACAAACGTATGTACAAGGATCATTTGGGGCTTCTCCCGGTGAACGTTACAGCTCACTTGGCCATACAGTGGGTCCCTGTGCCAGAAGTAGGACGTGGTTGTTATTCCAGCTACTTTCTGGTGCCCAAAAAGAACAAAGGGCTTGCTTCCTATCCTAGACTCCGGACCCTCAACTTTTTCCTTCGGAAGGAGAAGTTCAAAATGCTCCATTTGGCCAAGGTCTTTTACACCCTAGACACTGGAGATTGGATGGTAGCTTTGGACTTGCAGGACTCTTATTTCCATATCCCGGTCCTGCCTGCCCATAGACATTACTTGTGGTTCACGGTGGGCCACGAGCCACGAGCACTTCCAGTTCACTGTGCTCCCCGTTGGCCTGACCAGTGCCTCGGGTGTTACAAAAGTGATGGCGATGGTCGCAGCTCATCTGAGCAGATCAGGGGTACCAGGTACGATGTTGAAGGTGGGCTCACCCCAGGATGTCGTCTCTGGCCTCCAGACTATGGCAGACCTCCTGCACTCACTGAGGTTCACTATCAACATGCTGAAGTCCCACCTAACGCGCACTCAAACGCTCTTTTTTATCGATGCGATTCTGGACACAGTCCAGTTTCAGGCCTTCTCTCCCAAGCAGCGAGTCCAGGATATTTGGACTATGATACTTATGTTTCATTGACAGCTAAGTCCGGAGCGACTGGTACTCTACCCGTTCGATCTTTCAGGACTTCTTTGTGTGATCTTGGTTCGCAGAACCTCCTCCGGGGTTGGTATTGCTGGGGTATCTGTTCTAAAGGTAAGGAATCTACAACTAGAAGTCTCTCAGATGAGTAAGTTACTTTCCTTCGGTAACAATGTATCTGGTAGATACATATTCTAGTTGTAGATTCCTTACCACCCGATCTATCCTCCCCGCTCTGCAAAGTGATTTCTAGGGATAAGGGCTCACTAAATAGCCCTAGTTTTGATGCACCAGTGGTCAGTGTTTTTCATGGCTTTGCGCTTCTGGCGTGGAAAGTTGTGTTAAGAACTGACATCAGTGCACCCGGGTGGCAGCTATGTAGGTCCTGCGACATCATTTCCTGCATGCATGACGCCGATGACGGACATGGAGCTGATCGACACCATCACCGCAGGGTGACTTCTAATGAAAATCTCGGGATCCAGACTTAGGCCTGGTGTAAATTCTAAAGATAAGGAATCTACAACTCAATTATGTCTCTACAAGATACATCATTACCGAAGGTAAGTAACTTATTCTTCTAGTCCCTTTTAGTGGATTTAGACTGGGCAGCCCTTATCCGAAGGTACAGGAGCATTTTCCTACCTCAGGATGACATAAAGCCCCTAAGGCCCGACTCTATTCTGGTCATGCCCTCCAGTCCATCTCAGTCTACACTCCTTCTAGATTCTGTCATGAACAATAAAACCATGATTGTTTTCCACTCTTGTCATTTATTGAACTGAGAAGGAGACAGATTGTGTCAAGACTTTCCAGTGATTAACCATATATAACACCTGATGAGTCATGTAGTCTGGAAGTGTTCCCTTATTAATATGTCAAGGCCTTCAAGAAACATCCCTAGATAAAGCCATCAAAGAGGTTTACTTCATACTGGCATCTCCTCATTGTTTGCTGATTTTCTTGAAGATATGTCTAGGACCCCTTCTCTAGTGCCTATAATCTATTCACCACACTCCTAAAACTATGTTAGAGGTTTTCATCCCTGATAAAGTTTAGTATTTAGGGACCAGTACTTGACCCCTTAGGGAGAGAGGTCCTTTATCCCAGATTTTCCTGCAAGCATCCAAAGACGATCTTGGTATTGGCTGGCATTTAGAGCAGCTTATGTATCCTACCAGAAGCTGATAAGAGTTGAGTACCAAAAGAGTGCGGCCCCGCAGAACTTGTTTGGCTTTAGCAGGGAACACTTCTTCTGTGGCTCTTCTGATAAAGGCAGCTCGAGCAATCAACAAGGTAGGCAGTGTGCCACTTCTCCCCAAGAAACTCTAGTATGCAAGGTTGCTCTAATAGATGCTCTACTAGGCATCTATTAGAGGTAGAAGTAGGTTTTGGGTATTATTCTTTTAGATTACATTTTAACCATGTTAGAAATATTCATTTTATTCTTGTTTACCAAAATCCTTCTTGCTGTTTTTATTATATCCAGAGTGATTATTTTAGATGTACTGAGATACAGGTTCACCCTGTTGTAATAAATACTTTTACTTAAAAGTGTCTGTTCTTCTCAGTAGTGTGTGTGGAGCTGTTAAGAATGAAATAGGTTTACTGTTACCACAATGCCCCTGAAACCCTTTCAGAGATTGTTACTAACCGAAAAGCAATGATGTCTCTTCAACAATGTATTGAGTGGAGTTTTGCAGGACTATGATAACCTGTCGTTCACATTCAGCACCGGTTCATTAAACTAAGTTCACCTAGGTCACTTGTGGATGGGATAACAAAACGTGTATAGTTATGCCAGAGTTGTAGCTTATGCAACAAAGAGATTATATACTTTCAGTTGTATTGCCAATAGAGCCAAAGTGGGAGCAACATCCGGATGAAGCAATTTGAATGTTATCCAGTTCAAGGATGAACACTAAATACCAGAATGGCTGATTGTAGGAGGATGGCTTAGTATGTGGTGCTCACTTATGTAAGTGTAGCACCTTGCACTAATCCAGACAACCCTTATGATGATTTTTATGGTCTTAGACAACCTTAGACAGCTCTTTAAGTGATAGATGTGGAGAGCAGTCTTCAGACTTAGTCCAGAAGAAGTGTAAAGCAGCTTGTTTTACCAGATCTTAATCTTATTGGTATAGGTTAAGTGAAAAAGAACCACTCGGTATATTTATAAAAATAGGTATTTATTATAAGACACACACTAACATATAATAATATCTCCAACTCGGAGATATAACACAATGCACACAATACTTTGCAATAAAAACAGGTAAGTAGCATGAAAACAAAGTGTTTGCCAAGGGGAGACCAAACCAAATACTAAAATAGAGGGTTATGAATCACGACTCGAATCAAGACTGTACTCAGAGGATGTAGAAATTCTGCGGACCCAAGGAACCACCCGAGGTAAGTACCCAGGAACCCACGAGGCCATGTGTAGAGTGGGAACATGGCTGCATGCTCAATTCAAGTCAATGGGTAAGTCATGGTTGCAATTTTAAAGAAGGACCCTTCCCAGTGGACCCTGACGAAACCCAGTGGAAGACAGAAGGTTGGAGAGCCACCCCACCTGTGGATACCCTAGGAAATAAGATACCTACCGGGTGCATAGGTGTGAAGTAGTGTCAGAAACCGCCGTCAAACTCAATGGAAGACTTCAGGAAGATGCAGCTGTTTAAGAAGGTGAAAGTGTCCGGTGGGATCCAAAGGTGGAAGCAAGTTGAGAAGTACCTGCACGCAGAGGGGCAGAGTCTATGCCACTCAGTATAGACCAGGAGGCACAGAAACAGGCGATGCTGTGGAAGACCAGGAGCTGTTCACAGCTGTCCCACGCCTGATGATGAGAGTTGAAGGGTCGGTTTTGTCGGGAGCTCCAACGAGCCTTGGCAACCACAAACAACTTGGCAAGCAAAAAATGTGCAGACTTAGGACCTGCAAGGTCCAAGGTACTCACCATAAGCAGGGGAGTCAGAGTAGGCCCGAGCAATCAGGAGAGCCCACTGGAGTCAAAGAAGACCCTCGAGAGGGCTCACAGGCCGGATAAATAGGAGTCGCAAGATGACCTCAAGCAGCTCACCAATGTTGCAGGCCCTCTGTGCAAGAAATGTGGTGAGGATGGAGATCTTGGTAGGTTGAGATACTTGAGGTTGGAGCTTCTTGGAGCCTGTAGATCTCAGGCGAAGAGAGTCAAAAAGCCTTGGAAATGGCAAGTCAACGCAGTGCACAGGAGTTTGATTCCTGCGGTTCTGACCAGGGTTACTGGCCTCCAACTCAGTGAGAAGACAGTGCAGGCTTAGAGGGAGTTGTAGAACCACACCTGTGTTGCTGAGCTTTTCGGAGTCCGTGGAGTCCAGGAACAGTAGACCGTTCGGCTTGGTTGAGGTGTCTGCAGATGCAGGGAAGTGACTCCTTCACGTCAAGGGAGATTCCTTCAGGTGTCTTGGATGTCCGCAGGCCTTGGAAGGATCTTGTATGGAGCACAGACACGGATGTAGCAGCAGATGAGCAAGGCGACAAGACCAGGAGCAGCAGGAGTCTTTCCAGTTGCAGTCTTAGTGCCAAGAGTAGAGTCCAGCGAAGCCCAGAGTGCCCAGATGGTCGAAGATGAAGTGGTGTCTTGCTCTGAACCTTGTCCCACGATGAATCTGGGGACCCACCCACAGGTAGGCCTTAAGTACACTAAGGAAAGGGTTGGGACGATTGAGGGGTCCTTCCCAAAGGAGGGGGCGGACAGTGACAAGTTTTGCGCCAGAGCAGGAGCCAATGGCTTCCTGAACTGGTTTGAATTGTAGTATGCAAGGAGGGCACCAAATGTGCCCCTCAAGCTGTCTCAGTGACGCTGGCAAGTGCCCCCACACTGCCCTAATGCACTAAACCCTGTCTGGGAGGTGGTCTCACCTCCCTGTGACAGGAAATCTATTGTTCTGCCTTCCCCTTCTCGAGTTTAGCTCAGCAGCAGGAGGGCAGAAATGTGTCTTTGATCGGCAGCAGCCCTAGCTTGCTGTCTGGTTCTGGAAGACCGGTACTGAGAGCACTGAGGGCCCCCGGAGGAGCTTTACTGTGCATGAAATTATACCTCTAACACCGTTTTATACCTCACACACCATTTACGGGGTGGGGTTATGATTCCAACATGTTTGATACCAAATATGACAGGGGTCGTTACAGCAAGTTTAGAGATGGTCATCGCATAATGACTCATCATCACTCTATATGTCGTAATGGCTGATGCGCTTACAACCCAGGAGAATGGACTCCGAAGGTGTAGGGGTGCCCTGCTCATGCAGGGGCATCCTCAGACTTAGAACCGAGCACCCTGCCTTCAGGACTGAAAGTCTGCCTTAGGGGTGACTTAAAGGTTTTAAGTGCAGTGACCTCAGACATAAGGAACCTTATATCTGTTGTAGGAGGTGCTAACACCAGCTTACACAGGCTGCAATGGAAGGGCCTGTAGTCACAGTTTGAGTAGTCTCTCATGAATGGCAAAATACATGCTTCAGCCCATAGGGGATCCCTGGTGTACCTATGCCCTGGGTACCTGTGTACCATATACTAGGAACTCATATGAGTACACATGTAGCCAATCTGGGGGTATACCTAAGTACTTATCACAGCCAATTTAGGGGAGAAAGCAAAGAGACTGGGGTCCTGGTTAGAAGGATCCCAGTCAGACTAGTCACAAACAGTGTAGCACCAGGCAAAAAGAGGGGGGAACCATAAAAGCAGATCCTACTTTCCTACACTGATCATCAACTGAAAAAACAATACAGTTTCCTTGAGAAAACTGGCATTTCCTTGGTGTTGGGTAGAGTGGTTTTCATATAAAGGCAAGGCATTCATTTATGTTTTATAGCATTTAGATTTTTAGATACTTTTAAATAATTTGCCTTTGTGATTTGACGTAAACTGGAAGCTTGTAAGGTCTTAATTTAGAAGTACGTAATATGAAGTTATAGATTTAGCATTAGAAATTTGCGTGGCTGCAATAACATTGTATTTATTATAGGATTAACTAAGGTTTTCATTGTAGGATTAAATCTTTTTATTGACAAAAGATAAAGCTGATCATTTACACAGTCGCCTACAACCCCAACCCGGCCAGCTGCTGCCTTTCAATGCCTGATAACAGACAGTACATGAAGCGTAAGAGAGGTGGTCTCAGATTAAAAGGGGAGTACACAGCATGTCACCTACTACCCAGGATGGGATGGCTGTGTGTTGGTGGCAAACTTGACAGTCGCTAAATACATTATAGATACAAGGAATGTCCCTTTGGGTACGTCTACTATTGTGCCACTGGCTTGCTGTGTGCTTCGTAGGCTAATCATCTGCTTAGGAGAACAAAAAGAATTTATATGGAATAACATGCAATATTAAACCTAAAGCACTGCCCATCCCACCCCCCACACTTTCTCCTTTCAACCACGCCCGTCCAAGTGGGCATTTGCTAGGAAGACCATCATATTTCAGGGGGACTGTGCCGAGATGCCGTGACTTCACTCTGCTCGGTGGTACTAATTTAAGAATACGCAAATATGCTGGGCATGCCAATTCCCTAAATTCTTTGGACAGGATAGTTATGAGTGGGGACTATATTTTTGCATACATTGTGGGGTCAGCATTAGCAGACATCGACAGTCATTCCATGCTTAATAATGTCCAAAGTTGGTGGAGCCATTGCCTGTGGTCAGGGAGTTTATTCGAGCCCCAGTTTGCCAGGAGTATCCTGTGTGCGGCATTAAGGGCCATCGCCATCTGTTGCCCCCTGATGGACCGGAGCGGATAGATGAGAGCGTTGGTAAGCCCCAAGAGTGTGTAAATGGGAAATCGTGGAATCTCAGTCTTGAAGGCGCAGTCTGTCATTTATAACTGACTCCCAAAATCTTGTAAGCTTGGGGCAGTTCCACAAGAGTGTTACCGCTGCCTTTCCAGCACTGACCATCACAAAGTGCATTCCATTTTTGCATGTGTGTCGGGTCATAGTACAAGTAGGAGCTGATTTTATAAGCCGTTTCGGTGTGACCCATGTTGAATGCTGTGTGGTGGGTCCCATAGAATATGTCCTCCCCATTCTTTGTCAGAAAGGCTGTTCCCGAGTTCTGCCTCCCAACGCCGTTGACCAGGCATCTTTTGTGTGTGAGGTGTTTTCATAAGAGAGTGGTAAATTATAGAGATGAGTTTGCGTTGTCGTCTGATGTAAGGAACAGCAATTTTTAAAAGGGGGTCATGGGTCTACTTGCTTTGGGGTGTGCATTGGGGCCCAGGATCTAGTGGGTAAGTTGATGTGAGTGAACCTATCTTGCTCCGACAACGAGTATTGTGGTTTAAGTTCGCCAAAAGAGATGAGACCGGTATGATCGAAGAGACAACCCACTCTTTTGCACCCACCTGCCAGCCATCTGTTAGCCATGTTCTGAGCTACCCCCGGGAGTGGGGGGAGGACTCTGGGTTGGCGAACAGTGGAGTCATCGGAGAAGGGAACAACGAGAAGCTGGCAGAGCACCCTACCTTGTCCCAAACTTTTAATATAGGGCTTGTAACTGGAGACGAGTAGAGACCCCAGGATCTATGGGCTCGGGGAGGCCAGGCCTCCCTCCATATTTGTGAGCCTGCCACTGTTTGGCCCATGAAGACCCAGTGTTTTTCCATCATAGGAAGGTTCCACTCAATCACCTATCTCAGTTGGGCAGCCTGGTAGTACCGCAGGTCATTAGGCACAGCTAATTCACAGTTGCTTCTGCAGTCTGGGTTTCGTCCCACCCCCAAATGAAGCAATCTATGTCCTGTTGAAGCCGCCATAGTTCTGCGGAAGGGGGAAAGCGAGGAAGCGCCCGAAAAATAAAGAGGGCCCGGGGTAGCATGGCATCTTTACTGCGACTATCCTTCTGAGCCAAGATAAAGGAAGGTGCCGCCACCGGTCTAAATCCTTACCGATTATGGCCCCAAGTTTAGTATAGTTCGTCCGTGCAATTTTGGAGAGGCTCATGTCCAAATCAATGCCCAGGTGGAGTGCGGCCTCCACCCCTTGAAACTCATACCATGTGCGGAGAGTGTGTTCTGTGCCCGGCTGGATGGTGAGGTTCAATATTTGCGATTTGAACAGATTCATCGTAAAGCCTGAAACAGCCCCAAATGCTTCCAGCTCGGAGATGATAGCTGCTAAAGAGGAGAGGGGCTGGGTTACAGATAAAAAAATATTGTCAGTGTAGAGGCTGATCAGATGCTGTTCTGCTCCAAACTTAATGCCCACGGCATAAGGGTTATCCCGCAGCCTCTGGGTGAAGGGTTCCATGTATAGGGCGGAGAAGAGTGGGGAAAGTGGGCAACCCTACCTAGTGCCGCATGCCACTCAGAACCCATTAGACCACTCCCCATTCGCCCAGACTGTTGCACTGGGCGCGCTGTTTATGCTGCATATCCAGTTCAAAAACCGCTCGCCGAACCCGAAGGGCTTAAGAGTTGCAAACAGATGGAGCCAATGCACTCTATCAAAGGCTTTCTCCACATCTATTGCTAGTAAGAGTGCTTCCCCCGGGGAGCGCTGGACTTTATCAATGAGGTGACACACAAGCTTAGTATTGTCCCCACATTGAAGTGAAGGGATAAACCCTGCCTGGTTTGGATCCACCAAGCCCGTCATCAGGGGGTTGAGGCGATGCGCAAAGATGCCAGCAAACAGTTTTGCATCAACATCAAGCAGGGATATCGGGCGATAGGAGTTGCATTGCTCAGGGTCTTTCCCAGGTTTCAGATCACAGAGATAGTAGCTTGCAGCATGGATTCAGTCAGTGACCCGGACACAGCAAAGGAGTTAAAAAGGCGGTTCAGCAGTGGAGCTAGTTCAGAGCAAAATGTTTTAGAAAAAACAGCGCTAAATCTTTCCGGGCCTGGCGATTTCTTGGGCTTCAGCCTTGAGATTGCGGCAATCACCTCTTCAATCCTAATAGGTTGGTCAAGTGTGTACAACTCCTGAAGTGGCAGTGAGGTGATTGCAGCGCATTGGAGGTAGTGTAGTGGGTCAGAGGCTGCTGTGTGGTCTCCCATATATAGATCAGCGTAGAATGCCCAGAACTCTCCCGCTATATATCTGGGGCGTCATGTGTCGCCAGGCCCGACTGTGTATGAATAGCTTTGGCTGCGTTAGCGTGTCATATGCTACGTAAACAGTGGGCCAACATACCACCCCCTCTATTGGTACCTACTTGAAATTTGTGTTTGAGGTGGACCATCGCGTATTTGGCCCTGTCAAGATCGAGGCGCTTGAGCTGAAGTCATGCCTGTTCCAGTTTGTGCTAGATTCGGAGGGCACCTGTACGTTTGTGGATGGATTCAAGTTCTAACACCACTTTCCCCAGCTCCTCTCTCTTATACCTTCTAAGTTTGTTGTTGTGTGCTGATTTCGCAATAAGGCCCCCTCTGACTACTAATTTGAGTGCTTCCCAGACTGAGGAATGGGGGACACCCGCCAGTGTTGTTGACCTCTAAGTAATCAGAAATCACCTGTTTGACTAAGGACACTATATCAGGGAAGCGCAGGTGCCAGGAGGACGCTGGGAGGGATGTGTGGAGACAATAAGGATGACTGTGATAGCAGCGTGGTCGGAGAGGGAGTGGGGTTCAATGGAGGAGTCTGTGACAAGCTCCCTTGCTGCAGGGGAGGCCAAGAAGTGATCTAAGCATGCTTACGTTTTGTGGGCTGCGGAATAGAATGTATATTCAGATTCCGCTGGATGTTGAAGGCACCTTACAACGCATAGTCCACAGTGAACCAGCTAGGTCAAACACTCCGGGGGGAAAGACCCTGTCTGTCCTATCCTTTGTACTGGGCGGTCCATTCCTCTGTCCATGACCACGTTAAAGTCACCTCCTATGGAAAGAACTTGGTCTGGGGACTGGAGCAAACCCGCTAGCGTCTCAGTAATATAGTTCTCTTGGTGCTCGTTGGGGGCATAAAGCGAGGCTATTGTGAAGTGCAGCGTACCCAGTTGCACCCGTATGGCAAATAAGCAACCCTTAATCTCGAAACAGGTACCTATGCGACTAGAAAAAAAGGCTCACCACCCCCTCCCCTTTCCTTTCCCGGATGACCAAAACTGACGTGGGAACCTAGAATGCATTCTATGGGTGTCCTGAGCCAACAAGTGCGTTTCCTGAAGCAAACAGATGTCCCCCTGCAAGTGTTCCAGGAGAGAAAGTATTGCCGATCTTTTAATGGGGTTATTAAAGCCTTTTACATGTATACTATGTAGGTTGACCTCCATAGTGCAGGTGGTAAAGAGTACTAGGCTTGTGTGGATAAGTGGGCCAGAGAACTAACTACACTGCATCTTCGATACAGCCCTTCACTGGACGGACCACAGCTGTGTTCACTTCAGCTACAAAACCACCCTGTCCCACAACCTATTCCTCGGAGAAACTGGAACAAAATCACTTCCGACCAACTCCTCACATCACTCAACCGAAACCCTCCCACCCTTTCATTGGACCCAAACCAAGCGGCCACCACTCTCAAGCAATGGATCACCCACAGCGCTGACGAATTAGCACCCTTGAAAAAGCACCAGATCAATTCAGCCAGCAAAAAGGCTCCCTGGTTCAATGATGACCTTAAAAAATCCAAGAAGCTTTGCAGCACTCTGGAGAAGATATGGAGAAAAAACCCAACCTCAGACAACATGACCTCCCTCAAGTCAGCCATCCGCAAACACCACCAACTGATTCGATCCGCTAAGAAATCAGCATTCAAGGACCGTCTCGACAACAACACTCATAACAGCAAGGAACTCTTGAACATCGTCAAAGAATTCACCAACCCCACCGCAGCATCTAACGACATCACTCCCTCCCAAGACCTCTGCGACGCGTTATCCTCCTTCTTCTACAACAAAATTGCCGACATCCACAACAGCTTCGAGAATTCTCCCAGCGATCAACCCTCCCCACCTCCCTCAGATACTACTCCCCCAACTAATAACCTCAGCGCCTGGAACCCAATTACCACTGAAGACACCATTCGCCTCATGAACTCAATCCACTCTGGCTCGCCCACTGACCCCTGCCCCCACCACATCTTCAACAAAGCTGACTCCATCATCGCATCCCATCTCCGTGATGTCATCAACTGCTCGTTCAACTCTGCCACCTTTCCAGAAAGCTGGAAACACGCCGAACTTAGCGCCCTTCTGAAGAAACCCACAGCAGACCCCTCTGAACTTAAAAACTACCGACCCATATCCCTCCTCCCATTCCCGGCCAAAGTCATCGAGAAAGCCGTCAACAGCCAGCTCGCCGCCTTCCTTGAATCCAACAACTCCCTTGATCCATCTCAATCTGGATTTCGAGCCAAACACAGCACCGAAACCGCCCTCATTGCAGCGACCGACGACATCCGAAAACTCCCGGACAACGGAGAAACAGTGGCCCTTATCCTACTCGACCTATCCGCCGCTTTTGACACAGTCTGCCATAGCACCCTTATACATCGCCTCAGCAACATCGGCATACAAGGAAAAGCCTTGGACTGGATCACCTATTTCCTCGCTGGGAGAACTCAAAGAGTCCGACTTCCCCCATTCTACTCAGAGGCCACCGAAGTCATCTGCGGCGTACCTCAAGGATCCTCACTCAGTCCCACCCTCTTCAACGTCTACATGAGTCCTCTCGCCTCCATCGCGCGTCAACACAACCTCAACATCATCTCTTATGCCGACGACACCCAGTTAATCCTCTCCCTCACCAAAGACCCCAACACTGTCAAAACCAATCTTCACGAAGGCATGAAAGAAGTAGCCGAATGGATGAAACACAGCCGCCTAAAACTCAACTCAGACAAAACAGTACTCATCCTAGGATCTTCCCCCTCAGCTTGGGACGACTCCTGGTGGCCTTCCGCGCTGGGCGCAGCACCCACACCCACTGACCATGCACGTAACCTTGGCTTCATCCTAGACTGCTCCCTCTCGATGTCCAGACAAGTCAACGCCGTCTCGTCCTCCTGCTTCAACATTCTTCGCATTATCAAAAAGATCTTCCGCTGGATCCCCCTCGAGACAAGAAAGACTGTCACCCACGCACTGGTCACGAGTCGACTGGATTATGGCAACACACTTTACGCCGGAACCACAGCAAAATTACAGAAAAAACTCCAGCGCATCCAAAACGCGTCAGCGAGACTCATATTAGACATCCCACGCCAAGATCACATCACCGAACATCTAAAAGACCTCCACTGGCTCCCCGTTAACAAAAGAATTACTTTCCGCCTTCTCACCCACGTACACAAAGACCTCTACAATCTAGGACCCGAATGCCTCAACACTCGACTGTCCTTCTACAAACCCACCCGCCAACTGAGATCGTCCAATCATGCCCTCGCCGCAGTCCCGCGCATCCGGAAATCCACCATGGGTGGCAGATCCTTCTCCTTCCTGGCTGCCAAGACCTGGAACTCACTCCCCACCCACCTCCGCCTTACCCAGAACCACTTCTCTTTCAGAAAAGAACTTAAAACATGGCTGTTCAACAAATAATTAACCCCTTCCCCCAGCGCCTTGAGACCCTCTGGGTGAGTAGTGCGCTCTACAAATGCATGAACTTGAACTTGAACTTGAACTTCGAGTTCAGGAGAGGGGGGGTACAACCTCCACAGGACAATCACACATCAGTTATCCCATACATAGTCAGATGGAAGGAGAGCCCCAGAACATAACCCAACCCCTCAACAGAAACGAAAAAATTAGAACAAACCAATAATCCATAAACTCTATTGTGACTTGGAAGTCTAAGTCTGAGGGGGAGGCCACAGCAAAGCAAGCCAGATCTGTTCGAATTAAGTCCGCCCCTCCACCCCCACCTGTAGATCAACCACCCTTCTGGGATTGAGCGATACCTCAAGAGCAGGAATACACATCTTGTTTCTCTCCACCTGTGAGGGAACGTAGCTCCTCCGATCTCTCTCTTGCCATTGCAGCTGTGTCTGGCCATTAGGGTGTGGATCTCAAGCCTCATCTAGGACCAGGGCCCCGGGTTCTCTCTGCTGAGGAGGGGCGCAAGGAGGACAGGTCTGGTGGTGTGATCTTAAGGAGCTTACAAGCCTCAATCAAGGAGCATAGCTGGTGGGTCTTACTGTTCATTTGGAAGATAAAGCGGAATGGATGGCCCCATGAGTAGGAAATGCCCCAAAAGCGAAGGTGGCCCGTGACCGGGTGGAATTCTTTTCATTCCTGGAGCTTGGATGCCACCAGATCTTGAAATAATTGATGGGAGTGGCCGTGGAATTGTAGCAGCTGGTCCGAGTGGGCTGCATGAGGATCGCCTCCTTCTCCGTGAAGTTGTGGACGCAGACCAAGATAACTGCTGGCGGACGTGGCAACGCCATAGAATGGCCGACTCTGGGTCACCTGTCTAGCTTGATTCTGTTGGGTATAATGCCACCCATGATGCCACCAAACAGCTCCTGCACATATCCTTCCGGATCAGTTCTCTCATCACCCGTGGGGGCTCCCCTAATGCAGATATTAATTCTCTGCGACCTGTTTTCTAAGCCTTCGGTGTTGGCCTACAGGTCCAGCTGTGGATCCTGGAGGCAAATTATTTCTTGTTGAAGGGAGTCGATTTCCGCGTCTCTAGTTAGGGAGCCTACTTCCAGATCTACCACTCTCCCACACTTCGTTGATATCTTGGCGAGCCTCCCTGAGCTCCAGAGTGAGATCTTTTGTAACTGTTTGAAGGTCCACTCGAAGTGCGAGCAAACAGTGCTTCTGAGAACTCGCGGGTCACTGAACCGTCCACACCCTCATCTCCGCACGTCTGCTTAGAATCTTCCATTTGCACTTCCCCTTGCTGGGCATCCGTTGGCCCCTTAATCAACATGTCCTTAACAGACCTGTCCTTCTTACTTTTGGTGGCAGCCATGGTCCTGCCCCAAGGGGGATGCAACCACAACCAAACCACAAGGGGCCCCAGAGGCTCGGAGCGTTGAGGCTGTCCGATCGCTCAACTGCAGCTGTCTGCCGTTAATGGGGGGGTCCTCGTAGAGACCTGATGGCCCCGGTCTCCAAGGTTCGTGAAGAGAACCCCTGCCGTAGGTCTGCCCCAGTCCTGCTGATGTCGAGCTGATAGGCCCAGGAAGAGTAGGTCCACGCCCTAACAGGGCCTCGTATAGCGTCCTCGGGCGAGGATGTGCCCTCTTTGTGCGTCTCAGCGGGGGGATGTCAGGTAAGAAGGACCCAGAGGCAGAGGGATCCGATGGTCGTTTGGAGGGGCCTGGGGTATTGCACATTCAGCTTGCACACACAAAGAGAGAGTCAGGCTCCAGTACGGCACCAGAGTGCAGGGCCATCGATGTGGAAGCCCCCTGGGCCGGGGGGAACAGCCCACCTACACATCACTTGAACGCTCCCTCTGGAACACCGGCCACAGCCGGGAAGCAGTTTTCTGACCGTATCAATCGGGGAACAACCTCTGGAGTGACTCAGTTCAAGGAGGCCCCGACCGGAGATCTCCTAGTAGGCTGCGGCTCCCGCTCAATCTGGATCTCAACGTTCTGGGGATAATGGAAGCCGTCTGGTTCTCCAGCCTGCACCGCTCTCCCTCCAGTGCTGTGTGGCCCCCCCTGAGTGTGAGTTAAGCCAGGGGCGAAGCTATTTAGAGTGCGCAACAGGCACGTCCGCTCACTCCGCCATCTTGGACATGCGCCTCAGGTTTTCATTTTAGAAAACATTTGTACATTGATATTTTCAGTAGTACGAATTTGAGAATGATGCATCCCATTTCAGTATGTCAGTGGCAAGCAGCCATGAATTTGCTTAGTGACATTACTGTTATGCAAAACTAGGACTGTGGAGACAGTTGAGGAAAATCTGGATGCCGGCTGACATATTGCTGCTTGAACCAAGAATTGACACTGTCAGTGTTGATAACTGGGCTATAATCAGGCTTACCTAATTGAAGGTGAATATAGAAAAATTCATAAAGAATGTTTATAAAATTCCTATGACGCAAAGGAATGTGAAAAAAAGAGCAATGAATCACTAAATAACATTTACTTTCCGCAAATAAGCTACTTATCTCATCTTACTATGTGAAAAAAAAAGATGCCATCAAAAGACTAAAAAGTTAAGGGGTTTGCAGAAGTAGTTTACAAAACTTTCAGCAAAAACATAAGCCCAATACTTTGTACAGTCTATAACCGTGATACATCAAGGAACGTATTCCATGAAGACATGAATAACCCTTGCCTCACAGTAACCCAAAAAGAGAAATAAAGAACCTCTGTATTTTGTGACTCTCTTCTGAATGTGGACCTTGAAATTCAGGCTACATGCTGGGCTAATACATTGGAGTTGATTTTCAAGTGCATGGTTGGTGTAGACCAGGTGGGATTTGTTAGAGGCATATACAGACATGAAATGTTGTCCAATATAGTTAGATCAAAAGAGAGACAGAAATTGAGAGAGACAAAGAAGAGGAGGGGAGACTATGCTGATTACGAATGACAGAAAAAAGGCTTGTTGTAGTGCTTCAGACAGTGAGAACTGGACACACGTGATACACAATTGTCCCTTTATATAGAGGATCTGTGGGTGCAGTTGCTGTAAATGGTACATGTTCTGAATCCGTTGATATATGAAAATGGTCCCTGTTATTATTTAACATGCTATTTGAACCATTGGTTGTGCAATTATTGGAGAGGAGAACTAAAGCGAAATGGCTTTGGAGGTATGCATTTGAAAAACATATTATTTGTTGATGACATTATTATATATAAATTCAGAGTAATCTACCACAGCTTTTCTAGAGGTGATCTCACAATTTGGTCTCATTTCAGGTTATATGGTAAATTGGGACAAGATGCGGGGGTGGCAGTGATTAGGAATAAGGAAACTAACAGATAGATTAAATGTTCTTTGAGACCGGCAGAAAAGGCTGCAACTTATTTAGAAAGTGCTAAATGCTCAAGGCTAGACAGGATGACGGAGGAGAAATTAGACCCACTTACAGTCGACAAATGGAAACTTTGTGATCAAACCTACAGCGATTTAGATCATACTTCTTTGTAATGTCAAATGCGTTTTGAATAATATATGGATTTACTGCCTTATTTACTACTTTTTGAGTTCATAAGGCAGAGCTGATAGAGGGTGAAGACTTGTCACCAAACACTGCCAGAAAAGGTGGATTTGGTGTGCCCAATGCACAAACCTGCCATGAATATTTGGTTCTAGGCTAGTGTTGGAAACCAGGTAGAGGTTCATAAATGGATCATAACTGAAAGATTCATATCATAAAATACACCACCATTACATTTTCCCCTAAGTAAATTTACCAGATAATTTCGAACAAGACAGATTTTCTCCAATGTAAAATGTGAGTTTTGGTGGGTTATTAGAAAGAGAAATAAGAACATTGGTATAGTCAAAAAAAGAAAATTTAAAGGGGCAGGGGCATGATGCCTTGCTTCCTTCATGTATCATGATTTAGTTCATACGTCAACAGACGTATATTTAAAAGGAATGTATAGATCCAGTGAAATGGGAATGCACATTTCAGACAAGAAGTTGAAGAAAACATTGCTTTTGATTTTTAAAGTTTATCTCGAGGAAAGTCCTGGAAATTGTGCTAGTCAGAGCAGTGGAAATTTCACTCATGCACATATTAAAATACACAAAGCTGTTTCATTAGACACACTTGCTTCTGATTGGAAGAATCAGTATGTATTGCCTTTCCAAGAATAAGCAGGCACCTGGCAACATGTTAGTTATTTGGTATGGTTTTCCCACTTCATATTAGTTACCCATTTTCAATAATAATAATAATAATAATAAAACCACTTATAAAGCGCATGGTTACATTAAACAGTGTGTCCCCGCGCTAATAGATGCTACTGCTCCCCAAAAGGCTAAGGTCCGGGGCTCGCCTGGATCCCAGGCTACACAGAAACTATTATTTACGTGGGAAAAGATGAGTTTTCAATTTTAGTCTGAATCTTTTTTCGGAGGGCTCCATGCCTAAATCAAGAGAAAGCTTGTTCCAGTGTTTACTGGCTAGAAACCTAAAGGAACCACCTCCCATCCTGGTCTTGAGAACGCGAGGAAGTTGAAACAACATCGCTCCGGCAGATCTTAGGTTTCGGGTGGGACGATGGATAGTGAAAAGGTTTCGCAAATAAACTGGTCCTTTTCCCTGGGCAATGCGATGGGCAGAACAGAGAGCCTTAAACTTAATTCCCTCCTCAATAGGGAGCCAATGAAGTTCAAATAATGCCGTTTTACCTGATGCTCTGCGTGGAAGGTTGAGCACCAGTCACGCAGCAGCATTTTGGACGCACTGCAGTTGGTGGATACCTTTTTTGCTTAGGCCTAGGAGAAGAGCATTGCCATAGTCCAAATGTGGCGTGACTAGGGCATGAATAAGTGTTTTCCTGGCACTAATGGGGAGTAGGTTGAGAACTTTTCGGAGTGTTTTAAGTATTCCAAAGCATTTTCCCTTGATTTTACTAATCTAATGCTTAAAGGAAAGCTCCGCGTCCACCATGATTCCTAGATTACTGACAGACTCCACCGGACGGGGAATTGCCCCTAATTCTGTTGGCTACCAGGCCTGCGACCAGGCAGAGGGGGATTTACCAACCACTAGTAGTTCTGTTTTGTCGCCGTTAAGGCGCAGTCAGTTGTTGTTCATCCACCCTGCCACAGAAAGCATGCAGTTGGAAAAGTTAGAGGCATCCTCTGCCTGATTGTGAGTGAGTCTAATTATTAGTTGGGTATCATCAGCGTATGTGACGATATTCACACCAAAAGCTTCCACAATATGAGCTAAGGGCTCCTTATATAGATTGAACAACGTGGGGCTCAAACTGGAGCCCTGAGGAACCCCATGTCTGAGCTTTCGAAGGGAGGATTTATGAGGGGGACAGTGCACCTGAAAGCTCCTGTTTTCTAAAAAGGATTTTATCCATTCTAGTGCGGATCCCTCAACTCCCATGTCTGAGAGGCGAGACAGCAGCGTTGAGTTCAGCACGGTGTCAAAAGCTGCACTTAGATCTAATAAAACCAACTCTGCCGCCTGCCCCTCATCTGCTAGTTGATTCAGACATTCTGTGGAGAAGAGAACCGCCAACTCTGTTGAGTGGTCCGCTCTAAACCCTGACTGTGTTGAATGGAGAAGGAAGTTCTCCTCAACAAATTTCATAAGTTGTATATTTACTACCTTCTCTACCACTTTCCACAAAAAGGGAGAAGGGAGATAGGGCGGAGATTTTGTAGCTGGGAGATATGCATGGTAGCTTTTTTCTTCAGGGGAATTACTTGTGCCGTTTTCCAAGCATCTGGCACATAGCACTCCTGAAAAGATAAGGTGATCAGGTGTTGAATCTGATCAATCATACATTCCAAAACTCCCTTACAGCGATTGGGAGAGATTACATTATAGGGAGAGCCGGACTGGATGCCGTTTATGATGGTGAGCAGATCCTGCCTCTCAGGGACTTTGAAACAGGTCAGATGGCGTTTGGTAGCAGGGTCATTTCTCACCATCGGATGTTTAGTCGACATGTTATCAACAAAAGTGGCATGTATTACATCTACTTTCTTTACAAAAAAGTCTGTGATATCATCACATAGCTCATTGGAGTAGGTGTCTTGGGCCTCCAGTCTGATAGGAACAGTGAGTTCTTTATAAATGGAGAATAGTTCTTTAGTCGTTTTTTTTTGCAAATTCAATGCGTTCCTTAAAATGAGCGCCTTTGGCTGCTCTTATGAGTTTGTGATATATTTTTAATTCTTTTTTATAATTCAGCTTGCCTTCCGGATTATAATTTTTCCTCCAGCCACGTTCTAAATTTTTACATTTGGCTTTAGCTACTTTAAGTTCTTTGGAAAACCAGGGAGCAGTTTTGATTTTTCTGGCAGGTGGCTTGAATGTCCATGGTGCTACTGTGTCTAGAGCCCTAGACATCCATGTTTCATAGTCAGCCCATGCCTTCAGCAGAGTGTCACCAGGCGGAGGAGGTTCTTTTAGTAGGGCGGATTTAAAATCATCCTGCGTGAACTTCCTCCAATCTCTGCGTTTTTGAGGCTAGGGCTTGGTCATTCTGCCTTTCTGTTGGGCAACTACTACCTCAATAGGGATGATGAAATGATCTGACCATGTTATTTGAATCGGTGTGGTGATACCCTCCCAGTTAGCAAAAACGGGGTCTAGGAGATGTCCTAGTTGATGCGACGGAGAGGTAGATTGAAGTTTAAGCGTCAGGGATTTGAGTGCATCTACTACTACCTGTGCCTCCTTACAGTTAGGATCCTCAAAATGGAGGTTGAGATCTCCCAGAATAAGACATTTCTTATACCGCAGTACAGGCTGAGTTATCAGCTCTGCAAGTTGATTACTGAACTGAGAAGACTTGCCTGGAGGCCGGTACAAGAGGAGTCCATTGATAATAATTTTTGGATTAGCTTTGATAGTGAAAAAAACACCTTCACAATTGGGTAGTGTGGCCTTCTCTAAGCTGCATTGTAGGTTGCTTTTATAGATCATTGCCAATCCCCCCCCCCTTCTGCTTTTTTCTGTCAATTCTGAGCAGGCAGTAGTCTACAGGAACAGCTTCCAAAGTTTCGGGTGTTAAGGCATCATCAAACCATGTCTCTGTTAAAAAGAGCACATCGAGATCCCTATCTAATACCAGGTCATGTATCTCCAGTTTGTGCTTTTTCATAGATCTACAATTTAATAATAATTGAATAGTCTGTGAGTCGGTTTTTTAGTATTCAGAAATTTGGCGCTCAACTTGTCACGGTAAAGTATTAGTTGTCCTGATATCGTTGTAGGTGCTTCTTGGCCAGAGGAAAACCTTAACCTCTGTAATGAAAGAGGGGCTGAGACCTCCCTTTCGTTCTGTTTGGGTAAGGGGTCCAGAGCACACTATATGTATCTATAGAATGATTTCTTGTTAGAGTAATGTTAGTTGGGATAGATCAAACCAAGCGTAAGTTTTCAAAAGTTTTATTCACCCGCAGTGTTCACCACTTGGGAATCACTGCACATATCACTCAAGCCGACACGTGTTTCGTCACAGCATGTGGCTGTGACTCTTCAGGGCTAGAAGAAAATAATAAAATCAATGCGATGTCACAATACTACGGAATCGCGTGTAAAAGTAGGACACCCGAGGCGTGGAAACCAACACAGAAGGGATGGGAAAAGGAAAACTTTTGGTGACTTCTTGTAATTTGTCTTAATTTACTTTTCAAACAAAATATTCTCCTGTTGTGAGAGATAGAATAATGTGTCGTGACATACGGCGCAATAAGGGTTACAATAGGCTCATACCTCGAAAGTCGTTATTCAGATCTACAGGTGCGAATGTGCGGTGAGATAAATAGTACTGTTTAAGTTCCTTAATCAAGTTCGTTATTTAAAACATAATGAAAAACATATATATTATCCTCGAGTGTAGTTAGTTCAAATAATGACCACTATGGCATTATCACTTCAAAACATGGCGGTGCAGCAATATTTGAAAGAATCGTAGTGACAAATCCCTAGTCATTAGATTGATATCATGCTGAATAAAAGTTTTCTTGGGAACAAAGGGCTTTGTATCATTGGCTAGTTGCTACGCGATAAACAAATATTACAGATTCATCACTAATCATAAGTTGTTTATACATTTTTAGAATCTTATTTTCTCAGGAAAACTTTTAGTAAGTTCTAGGCTATTTTACCCATTAGTAAATAACAATCATCTTCTTACAATGTCATCTTGGCTGTGGTGAATAAAACTTTTGAAAACTTACGCTTGGTTTGATCTATCCCAACTAACATTACTCTAACAAGAAATCATTCTATAGATACATATAGTGTGCTCTGGACCTCTTACCCAATTTAATAATAATAGTTTCATATTAATCAGCGTCAACTCGTCGTTACTCCATCCACGGGTGGTAAAACGGCAGGTATCGCAGTGAGGTGAGGGTGAGTCTACTGACAGGGTGTGGTGGCAACTATCTGCAGCCTTGGGGCGGAGGGCAAGTAGATCCTTAGTGGTGTAGCTGATAGATCTGCTTTCATTACTGGCAGTGGAGATAGAAGGGGCAGGGGTCCTGGCCCCGTTCCTCTGCCGGCCGCGGACGGGCGCAGACGGGCTTGCCTTTGGCGCGCCTTCCGCGCGCCACCGGCGCGCCCGTTGCGCGGACAGGATGGCCTACTATTTTTATACATGTTTGTAGGAGGAGGGAGGGAGGGAGGAACAACTAGACTGCCAGCCTTACCCTGAGCAAGATGGCGGCAAGGTGGATCGAGTAAGTTACTTGCCAGCGCTTAGTAACAGCAGCGCTGTGGCAGGGCAGGTCAGTGAGCAGCCTTGGAGCGACGCAAGTCTCGCGCCGAGGTGGGGAATGATAATTAGAAATTGCAGGCTAAAATATTTACAATTTTTAAAAGCGTTATTTTTAATTCAATAACGAGCGATCAATGAGCTTTTAAGTAAATCACAGAAAAGAGCAGAGAACCCCCGGCTTCCGCCTCAGGGGAGAAGTATGCAATACAACCTCCACAACTTTTTGTTTCCTTCTCTTTCAGTCCATAATGGTAAGGGTTCACTTTGGTTCTCTGCACCGTAGATTGATCTATATCTCATGGTTCCCTGTTGCCTCCCTGAAGCCTCAGCTTGTCATTTGCTGGTTGTTTGGCATCCTTAGCTTCCTGTCTGGTATCTCCACCTGACAGGAACACATTACCGCACCATTCACCATTATAATAGGTAACGCGTTTTCTGTCTGTCTCATGGTAGGACTGTATTCATTGCTGTGGCCTTTTAATAACCACAATTCCTTGAAATTCCTGGTATTCCCTATTATAAGTCCTCTGAGGTCTCAACTAAGTGAAACAAATGAACCCAGAGGGTGAATCCAATGCTGAATTTCTCTTTACCCTTTTCCCTGCTTTTTACACAGTTCATCAGATGTGCATATCATTTCCACGTTACATCCAGTAAGGATTGAGAGACAGCAGGGTTGTTGGAAAGATCTGAACATGTGGAACCTAGTAGAAGTATAAGAATGGAGTAGGTTATTACAATTATACCATGTGGTCCCGTTATAGAACATTGGAATAGAGTAGTTAAAGTATTTGAATTCAGATTTTTTTTAAAATTTTCATTGATATAGTGTCTACCTGAAACTTCTAAAATAATTATCTATACAAACGGATATAATGACAGCTAAAAAGTAGTTTTTTGGGAAACAAAATCGGATAAGTTACAAAAACCGAGTGGGCTAGGACACTGCGCTTTTCAAAATTAGTAAATTGGAAAATAGGTAATGTCATGACGAGAAATAGACTAAATTAATTTAGAGGGATATTGCATATGTCCCTGGATCTCTACATTATACCAACAATTACAATCCCCGAATTTGACTTTAGTTTAAGTTTTAGCCACATCTATTTTGATATCTTATTACACTTTCAAGATTATGTTTTATTATATTTATATTGTTTTTACAAAATACCAGTTATTATTGCTTGTTTTAAAAGGTCTGAATTATTATTGTATTGTAGATGCATTTAAGATGTATTTCATTGGAATTTTAAAGGTTTAGCCTCTCTTATAAAGTGTCAAAGGGTTTTGTTCCATATTTCCAACTTAAAGGGTGAATTGTTTTGCTGCAGGAAATATATATTTCAGACAATGACGTGTCTAAACTTAAAAGTCAATGGGTTGGTCATGTTTTTGCTTCTACGAGCTTAGGAAAATGCAATAGGGTAGCTATTTTATGTCATAAAAGTCTCATTATACAAACCCTTGCCCAAGATGTTGATTGTGAAGACAGATGGGTTTCAGTTTCCTTACGCATTGGTAAAATTCATTTGACTATTGTTAATCTTTATGCACCTACTACCTCGGATAGTTCCTATTGGCCGGAAGTATTGTCTAAGTCGATGACTTATACTGATGATTATTTGATTGTTGGTGGTGATTTTAACATGGCTGTTGACCCTATTATAGACAGACCCTCCAAAACTAGATTTATACCTTCACAAATACATTCCCAGGTTAAATCAACATTATCCCAATGCTCTCTTGTGGCTGCATGGAGACTGTGCACTCCAACACTACAAGAGTACACTTTCTCCCCTGTCCATTTCTCCCAATCTCTGATAGATTATATGTTTATTTCTAATGCTCTTGCTCAACATGTTATCAATTCTGATATAGGAACCATATTGATTTCTGATCATGCACCAGTCACCAGTTACCTTGGATTTCGAATTCCTTCCACATAGCGCCATAAAGCTGACATGCCTTTCCTCACGCGCAGAGGGCGCTCTGCCGGCGCGCCAAAGGCAAGCCCGTCTGCGCCCGTCCATGGCCTACTGGGGCAAGGGGCAAGTATGCCCATTTCATTTCTCATACGGACACCGAACTGACACATCTCCATGATAAATGGCCTCTTAGCTCCGACACCCAAGCTCATCTGCATTCGTTAGGGGTCTTTAACCCAAGGACTGCTTTCCCTGAACTCCTAGTCCTATCCTCCGCAAATAACCCCTTTCTCAACCCCGCCGATCCACCATGGCCCATACCCCCCCGTCCCTGGACAAAACTAACAGCAACCTGGTAATCAGCTACTTAAACACCCACTCACTGGTAAAACACCAACTAGAAATTTTCCAGCTACTTGACTCAGATAAACCTGACATACTTCTGGTAACGGAAACCTGGCTTACTACGGAGTCAGTACCGGATATTCTCGCGGCAGTGCCCTCAGGCTACTACATCCTCCAAGCCAACAGGCCCTCGGGGAAGCCGGGAGGTGGGGTTGCTGCTATAATCCATCATTCACTCAGGCTCACAGCCTTAAACATCACTGGCATATCCTAAGTTGACATCCTCATTTTAAAATTCGAATCTTCCAAGTCCCCTTTTATCTGCGCCTTTGTCTACCGCCCCCCTAATTACATGCCCTGCTTTCCCCTACTGTTTGGCGAAATTCTGTCCCAATTAGTCATCAACTACGCCAAAATCCTGATTGTTGTTGACTTTAAGTATTGGCCCACAGATGCTAAAGAGAGCACCAGCTCCTCAGATTTCACAGACCTCCTCTCCAGCATGAATTGCACTCAGCATATATAGTCCGCTAAACACATCAAGGGACATGTCCTCTATCAAGTGTGGACCTCCAACCTGGAAATTACCTAACCACTAATCTCTCCGTGCCCTTGGTCAGACCACCATATCATTACATTCCCACTGGTCTGCGCCCCCCACATAAAACAGGCCCCCACAGGGAATCACTTGGCAAGAAACTAGAGTCGGCCCAAACTCCATGAGTTCTGCACCTTACTTAACGCCTCGTCTCCTACCGAACAGGACTCCTTAGATAATCAGGCTACCAGCATTAAACTTTGGCTTGAATCAGCCAGCAACATCGTTGCCTCTTTCAGGAGGACCAAACTTAAGCACCCCCATGGCGCCCAGCGCTGGTTCTCGGACGAACTAAAAAATAAGAAACTGACACTCAGGTAGGCGGAGCGTAGCTGGAGACGAGACTACGCCCCAGGAAAAAAAGATTTGTATATCACTTTGTTAGGAGACTATACAAAATCAATTCTCCAGGCCAAAACTACATATTTCTCCGTGAAAATCGCAAATTCTGCTACTAAGACCAAAGATATATTCTCTATAGTTGAGGAGCTGTCACACCCGGACAGAGTAACAGTTAAGCCCATCCCCTCTCAAACACTCTGTGATTCCCTTAACCTATACTTCACAGAGACGATTGCCACAATTAAGAGCAGCACCCCTTCCCCCACATCCTCTACTACCTCTGTTACCACTTTTAAGAATCCCCAGGTGGTGGACCAAATACCCCCAATTACTAAGGATGAGTTTATCGCTCTATTAATAAAGGTGGGACCAGGCTCCCCCATAGACTGCTGCCCATCCCACATCTTACAAGAAGTCTTTGCCACCTGCCCTAACCCCCCACTAGCACTCCTTAACAACTCTCTCAGATTAGGCTCTGTCCCTGACTCCTTTAAGATAGCTAAAGTCATCCCCATCCTGAAAAAATCCAATGCTGACCCTTCTCTGATGAGTAATTTTCGCCCCATTTCACTGCTCCCCTACCTCAGCAAGCTGCTTGAAGCCCATTTCACCAATTTCCTCAGCTATTTCATTGAACATTCACAGTTCCTTGACTCCCAACAAGCAGGATTTAGGCCAGCACATTCTACCGAGTTGGTCATTCTCGCAGTCACGGATGAATTGAGGAGGGGGGCAGACCGTAACATCAGTCAGGCCCTGGTACTCCTGGATTTGTCGTCCGCCTATGACACGGTCGACCATAACATCTTGATCGGCCGTGTCAGCGACGCTGGCATTCAGGGGTCGGCTCTAAGGTGGATTTCCTCCTTTCTCATTAATCGACACCAGGCCGTCTATCTTTCCAACTTCTCTGTTGAGAAAGTTATGCTGACCTGTGGTGTCCCCCAGGGATCCTCCCTCTCTCCCCTTCTTTTTAACCTGTACCTGACTCCCCTAAATCTGGTCCTTGCGGGAAAGTAAGGTCGCTTCCTTTAATTATGCAGATGACATCCAGCTGGTGTTTGACATTGACTCCTCCGACTACTCAGTCAACAACTTCCAGTCCACCATGTGCCTCATTAGCGATTGGATGGTGGCCAATCAATTCAAACTCAACCCAACAAGACTGAGCTGATCCTGACTGGAGGCCCCTCTAACCCATGGAACTCTAACTTCTGGCCCCCACTCCTAGGCACTCCTCCCTGTCCTGCAGAATCCGCTAAAAGCCTAGGGGTTATAATACGCAAAGACCTATCCATGAAGCCTCAGATTAGAGCAGTTGTGTCATCTTGCTTCCTCCACCTTAGTAGAATTCGAAAGATCTCTAGATTCATAACCAAAGAGGTCCTAACCCTCGCTCTTCTGGCCCTGGTCATCTCCCGCATTGACTATGCCAACTCACTCTACGTTGGCATTCCTGCCTACCAGCTCCACCGTCTGTAACTGGTAAAAAACCAGGCCGCAAGGCTCATCTTTCACCAACCGAGACTACCACCATGTTCGTCCCCTGTTGAAGAGCCTTCACTGGCTCCTGGTGGCCAAACGCTGCGAAATCAAACTAGGCTGCATCACGTTCAAAGCATTGGCCGGTCTTGGCCCAGCTTCAAACGTAAGAAACACAGTGGTCTTAGATTCTCTTTCCTTGCCCCCCACTTCTGGAACTCACTCCCCCTGGAATATATGTTAACTACATCTTACACCCACTTCAGATCCCTTCTGAAAACCCTGTTGTTTTGTCAGACTTATGAGTAACGCAATGCCCCCCTTTCACTCATCTGCTGCCCCCGGTTCACAGCGCCATGAAACCGCCTGGTGAAAGTGCGCTCTATAAATAATTTTAACATAACATAACATACCATAGTTTGGGAACTAGACGGTGGAGATTTAATAATTCTCTTCTGTTAGATCTGCAGTTTACACTCACTTTTGAACAATTTACTAACACATTTTTATTAAAGAAAATGAATCTCCTGAACTGTGTCCTCAGATTATTTGAGATGCTTTCAAAGCCGCTTTTAGAGATTTTATGATCAATTTTGTTTCCCAGAAGTGGAAATCAGCTTCCAATAAATTAAAAGTACTTAACTTGCATAACAAACATCTAGAACATTCTTTTTATAATTCTCATTCTAAGCACATTTTAAATGATATTGTGACTGCTAAATTTGAATTTAATACACTTTCTACAGAAAATGCTAACTCTTATCTACTCAAATCCAGTGCAAAATATTATGGGGGTCAGAATAAAGTGGGGAAACTTCTTGACAACTATCTTAAAATCAAAAAAGAACGTACTGAAATGAATTCTATTTTAACTTCCACTAATCGGAGTATACATAAAAATGAAGATAGACGTTTGGAATTTACAAAGTGTTATCAGGACCTGTTTAACCCAGAATCTCAATCTGTTCAGCAAGATCCTCTTCATTATTTATCATCCATTCCTTCGCCTTCACATCATGACATTGAACTTTTCTATATTGGAAGAAGATATTCAAATACAGGATACCTCTAATGGTATTGGTTACATTAAACGTGGCAAAGCTCCAGAATATTTCATATTTTTCTTCCCTTCTCTTGCCCAAATTACACCAACTTTTTCTTTGTTTTATATCATTTCAGGTATCGGGTGGTTCTTTTCAAGAGGCGATGATCTGTCTTCTTCCCAAGGGCAATAAGGACCATAGAATGTGTAAAAAATATTGCCCAACTTCTCTAATTGACTTAGACTATAAAATCTTAGCAAATTCTTTAGCTCTCCGTTTGGATAATTTATTACCGCAATTAATTGTTAGAGAACAATGTGGGTTTATTAAATGTAAGCATCTTTCAGATAATTTTCAATTATTTTTTAATGTTATTAGTAAAGTCAAATCTTACAATTTTTCTTCAGAAGCTGTTTCTTTGAATGCGGAAAAAGCATTTGACAGAGTCAGTTGGTCTTTTTTTTCTCTGTGCTTTCCTGGTTCGGTTTTGGTCCAAACTTTATTAACGATGTTTCTCTGTTATACTCTTCTCCCAAGTCCTCTATTTTAGTCAACTGCCTTAAGTCTCCATTGTTCCCTCTTTATAGAGGCATTCAACAAGGTTGTCCTCTCTCTCCTTTATTATTTATACATGGTTTGGAACCCTTTTTAGTTCGAGCCTAGCGTTGCAACGCATGCGCTGCTTGCTCTGCAAGGCATAGATGTGGCAGTGCCGTGGAAGCTCCACCCATATTTTTCATTGGCTGGTGTCATCGTCCATGATAAATGCTGGTTTCCGATTGATAATGAGGCTTCTTAGTCCCGCCTTGTTACTGCACTGTCTCCTTTTGTGACTGCCCATCAGGACTGGATCGTTTACTTGCGGCGTTACACTGTCTCCTTCATCAAGTCGGTAAGCACTTTTTTATTTTCATTCACTCAATGGTGACAGCTTGTTTTAAACTATGTCCGAGATAATGAGCAGCATTTTTAATTATTCTATTTACACACAAATACGTGTTTGTACGCATTGAAGGTTCTGAACCCAGCTGAAGTGAAGAATGTAAGACCGTCACGAGGAGTGAGTCGCTGGCTGTGGCTCCGTTCATGCGAGGAGACAGAATCCAGTCACTGTGAATGTTGGTGTAATAAATGCTGGCCGTAGACAAGGTTGAACATTTTATTTGAGTTCAGGGCAGCAGCACTGCATGCTTCAGTACATGTTTTTGAAGGAGAATATTGCCTCCAGCTGCACTTCATTCGGACTTGCATCAACAGAATAATCAATATTTATAGATCACATGGCATGACGTCCGAACAAGCGCAGAAGCATATATTTTTACTGCTGTGCATCACACCAGGAAGTCCAATGGGAAATGTGCATTCTTTTACAAGACAATTAAAAACACAAGAGATCATGTGCGCAGGGACGGAGCACCGGTAACCCCATATGTATTACTCCCGTACATACCGTAAGGCGACACTGTCATTGTTTTAATTTGTTATTTATTTAAAATATATCACAGTTCATTTACCCAGACACCAGCTCCACCCAAAAAGTCCTCATCATTGCAAGTGCATCCTAGGCAGTCATAAGCAAGGTTTATCAAGCATTGGTAATACCAATAGGTGTGGCATTAACGAAGAGAGGCATAACAATGTGAAGCCTTACAAGTGGATGTTAGCAGACTGCAGTTGTACCCCAACTATCCTGTAATTTGAAGGTTCGCAAAGAGAGGGGGTGGGATGGGGGAGAGCAGCGGACAAAAAATGGCAGTAACAATCTACTGGGAAGCTTCTGATGTCCAAGATGATGATGATAAAGAAAATGGCTCAAGGAAGAATGGTGAAACCAGGCTTGGAAGTATCAAAGAACTGAAGAGCCAGGGACAATTGAGGCAAAATATACTGAAGGAGCAAAGAACCCTCTGAATAAAGTAAGCCTTGTTGCATTAGTTTTGATTCCTTTATTCCCTGGAACAGGAGAAGAACATGATTTGACTCAAAAGGACTAATGGCTGCTATGTTGGATTGAGGATGTGTAAACATAGTGTAGGGCTGTGACAGTCATTTAAACAATCATTTACAATGCAATAAGTCTTGCATTTTAGACACTTAGACCTACTGGTATTGCAAATGACAATGCCTTTTATTATTGCAGGTTTTTTAAACACTGAAATAAAAGGCATTGGCAACAGATAAATGCTGTCTTTAATACACAAGTCCCATTTCATTTTATTAACTTTTCTCTAGGTAGTACTTCCGACCTTTGTTAATCTCAGTCCAAAGATTTTTATATAGTAGATTTATTTCTGGCTGTTGCTTTTCAACAAATTACAAAATCGTGAAAGGATACATCTCAAGTGTCTTTTCAAGCATGATGGTATGGAGTTTGTTATAACCAACGACTTGATAGAGCATACTTCTATCCAGTTGCACTTTCTATTAAAAGAGATCTCTTATGGCTACCCATAACTATTTTTTTTATAAATCTGCCCATGCATTACTAGTACACAATCCTCGAACTGAAGAAGTGCCTGAGCCTCCATGAATTGTTCTTTATTAATTTGTTTTATTTGTTTTATGCCCTTTAGATCTTTTAATAGAATGTTCTTATAGGGTTATATAATTAATACGCTTCTTCTTGATGGTGTTATGTATTTCACATCTGTGACTACATGCTCAATCAACATTTTGTTTCTTTTTGTATCATAATTGCATAATAATTTCAAATAAAAATTCTATTTTTCAAACCTAAAAAAAAGCTTTAGCCAGAGGGTTCCTCCAAGCACTGTTATGTTTTTGCAAATTTAGAAAAATATGGCAGGATGTTGAAAAACTCTACTCCCTTGGGCTAAGTGCAGGCTGAGCCAATTTACCAACTCAAGCCAGGGAATTTGGCTGACTGTAACCCCCACACCACCGAGACATTACTTATGGATTGGGTGATCTGGGCAATAATCAGTCATGTGAAACTACAGGATTATCTGTTGTATTAGTGACTTCTGAAACTTTTTGACCAAGGATATACAAACACAAGAAAACCACACTATGTATTTCAAATACTCTTTCAAGAGCAATGCCCTAATCTAGATCAGATTGTATAAATAGATGTATCTATAAAAGTAAACACAACAGTGGCAATGAAAGTGATCAATACACAAAATATTACAATGTAGTGCTAAACTAAGGTATCATTTTAGCAATTCATTGCATCCAATGATGATATCAGTCTTTGGTAACTTGCCCATCCCTTCCAGGCTCCTACCTAAACTCCTTTAGCACCAAAACTGAATTTGTTTTAGATGGTCTCTAGCTTATATACCACAGCTGAACAACAGAATTGTTGTGAGTTAGCTTCTGTACTTGGAGAAGGTTGCAGTCTGTCTCAGATAGGGCATTCCTGAAGTGATATGGACCTGGCTGTGAGGAGCCGGTGGTTTATGGTGGAGATTTTTGTAGCACTGCTCGGTGAAGCTTGCAGGAAGCCTAAAATACTTCTCTGCCTAATATATGTCCATGACAGGCACTTTCTCGATTATTTTCAAAAGAACAGACCTTGTGATGAATGGTGTAAAACGCAAAAAATGTACTTATTCTATTGCACATTCACTAATACTACACATTATAATTCACATTAATACATTTATATTAATAACTGATGGAGCATCAACCTGTAATAATGCAGACATTATGTCTTATACATATGTAATCAATACTAAATAAAGCACAAGTTTATAAATGAAAAATCTTCACTCAGATACATTATTATACAAATATATAAAATGCCATGGGAGGACTTATGCAGAAAACGCAAAGTTCACTTCAGCACCACATATTATTCAGCAAGAACATTGTTGAGTTGCATGGAAGGATTGCGACACCGGGTTGTGACCTTGAGGTATTCCTTGTTGTGATGTAGCAACGTCACCAGCTATACGATTAGAGGCATGTGATTTTGTATAGAAAATTAAATTCACTACAAACCTACATTCTTTTTCATATAAATGAGCACTTTAATCTTTTCATTAGATTCAATGGCTAATACTTTATTTGATGAATTTGTGACCGCTGAATGAACCATATTGATTGTACCTTTCTAGGCATTTTGGATCGGCAGAGCCATATAAATTTCGTGCTCTATGGCTCATGAATGAGGAGGAAATAAAAGGATTGGTGCGAAAAGCTCTGGAACTTGATCGAATTATTTATGAACAACAATTGGGCTTGCCTTGGGCACCCCCTGATCTCTGGTTTATGGACAATGTCGGTCCTCTTTCTCAGCTGCAGAAAAAGAAGAAATCCGCCAGTGAGCTTGCAGAGGAAGTAATCTTTGGAAGTGGTAAGGATGTGATGCTGCTAAGAGTTGTGTGTGTTTATTTCGAAAAACTACTTGAAGAAATTCGTCATATTGAATATTTCCCACATATTTTTCATCTAGAATCGCTCACAGCAGGCTGCCGAAACCATCCTACTGAATGCTTTTTTTTTTTAGTAAAATATGTTTTTCCTCATTTCCTTTTCTTTTTATTACTTTTCTCTGGCGATGACTCTTCCTCACCCTGTAAACCTTCCCTTCCTCCTTCTATTCCCTGTCCCTCTCTCCTCCTTCTTTACTTCACCCCTGACTCCCCGAGGGTGTTGTTTTCCTGCTGTCTTCCTTCCCCTCATTTTAAAGACTATTGCTACCCGGTTTATTTTTCTTCAGTTTTTTTTTTACAATTCCTATTTTTTTTAAAGTAATGTAAATGTAAAAAAAAATTTGATTCATAAACCCCCACCCTGGGTTTGCCTTTAATTGAACCTACAATATATAGGATACTATTGTGCACACAAGACCACGAATCGCGAAAAAATCCACACAACAACCTCTAAGGGGTCTCCCCCATGTGACAGGACACAATCCCTGTGGTTCCTGTGTTGTATGTAACCTGACTGAGCCCTCAAAAACTATTCAACTATAGCCCACTGGTATGGACACAAAGGGCTCAGACAAATTGCAATTCTAAAAACTGCATAAACATGATCACCCGTCCCTCTAGCAAGCGCTATATAGGAATGACCACCCGAACATTTAAAACAATGATCATGGAACATCTCAGTGGTGTACGCTACATAGGAATGACCACCCGAACATTTAAAACAAGGATCATGGAACATCTCAGTGGTATACGCTACATATGAATGACCACCCGAACATTTAAAACAATGATCATGGAACATCTCAGTGGTGTACGCTACATAGGAATGACCACCCGAACATTTAAAACAAGGATCATGGAACATCTCAGTGGTATACGCTACATATGAATGACCACCCGAACATTTAAAACAAGGATCATGGAACATCTCAGTGGTATACGCTACATATGAATGACCACCCGAACATTTAAAACAAGGATCATGGAACATCTCAGTGGTATACGCATCAAAAGAACCTCCACCAACATGAGAACACTCTACCTAGAGGTTCGCCATTACCCTGATGACCTACGTTAGGCAGTGTTGGAAGCACACTCTAATATAACCAAGGCCAACCAGTTCCGTAAAGAACATAGATGGATTTTCCTGTTGTCCACACTTGTGACCGGTGTCAACAATGATATATGATGGCTTGAGATACGTTCCTGAAATTCCACATGAAGGCCCTCCCCCCGTCCCTGTAGCTTTCTCCATCATTATATGGGGTAAAACCCCCTGCTGAGACCTCACACTAACACACCAACCCCTACCTCGCCCCTTTTTCAATACTTGATGAAATTATATTGACCTTGGCGGAGGAATGTCTCATGTGTACTAAAAGCCTTTACAACTCATATCTAGAGAAAATGGAACGAACGCATACCTACCACGATTTGAACCAAAACTGAGATATAGCCGGCTCCCCAATGAATAACGTTTTAACTAGGTCACCCCGAGTTTGGGGCATCTCACCCAAACACCTGATTCGATTCGCCATTTATCATTAGTTATACACTCTCACGAGCATTGATGCATTCTCCATCACCATAGTGGACTTGAGTCTGGATTTATAACATTAAACATTTAATTTTCTATTGGCAACTGTCATCAGTGAAAACTTTATCATAAAATACATTATTCATTCAAAAATGTATTCTTAATCAACCCCTTTATTCTTAATGAAGTCCATGATTCTCATTATTTGAATTTCCTGGTTAAAACCCCACCCGCTCTGTCCCAGCATGGCGCTGGAATACTGACTTGTTTTTTTGTTTGATCTGTTTATTAAAGTTTTATGTATAAAACAAGAACAGATACAATATTCCATCATAAACATTATCCAACAGCACCAGTAGATAGGTAGTCAAGAAATAACTTATAAATCAGCCGCTCAATGGCACGGTTATGTCAGTATCAGTAGGTGCAACAGGTAACAGGTGGCACACCCCAGCAATCACAGCAACTCCTCCCTCCATCAACAGCACTTTTTAATCTTATTGTGATACGATAAAGTTCAACTATATAATCACATTTCAACTACATATGTACGGCTCTTATGGCTTTACTCTGCCAAATCACATCAGTCTGTGTATATGATCAAACCAGCTTATGAAAAACACTGAACGTAAGAACACTGACGGGACAGGAGGAGAGGAAGGGAAACAGGAGCCAAATTAAGGTAGGCAGGAAGTCACAGATCCCAAGCAGTATTAGACAGAACCCTGTCAACTATCTTAGGGGTGCTCGCCCTGACTACAATGAGAATTGCTTTACAGTGTGGGGAATAACGGATGCTATCAGCAAATCATATCACAGCTCGGGTCAGAGTCTAGGATTGCTTGACACATTATTAGTCCAGAGTAGAAACATCCAAATGGTCATCCGGAGTAAACCGTCCCTGCAGCGTACAGCATTGCATTCCATGCCACTGCAATGGGGAATTTACGCAGTCCCAACTTATCCTCCCGTACCAAGGAAACCGCCTTTGCTTTCGCTCAATTCAGCATAGATAAAAACCAAGCCTTCATTGACGGGGGCTCCTCCGCCTTCCACCTGCATGTAATTAGGCGTTTGGCCACAGTGAAACCCAAATCCAGAAATCTAGTGGACGGTTTGTACTTTTTGTTTCATGGAAACACTCCAGTGATGCAAGCCTCCCAGGTATGTGGCACCTCCCTGTCTGTGCTAGTGGCCAGTTCCCCAAGTATCACCTCCCAGTATGTACGCATATCAGGGCAGGGCCAGCCCACAGCCCAGCACGCATCGTGCCTATGAAAATATCTATTGATTTTGTCTGGCGAGAGATAAGCCCTATGGACAATGTAAAACTGAGTTAATCTGAAACCAGCATTCCTGAGGACCTGTCTGGGACTCTCTAGTACCATTGACCATTCCTTCTCCGAATATGGCCTTCCCGATCTGCCTCCCATTTAACTCGCAACGGTGTTAAGTTTACTAGAGTGTGCTCCCTGATCGATTCCACAAACCCCTTCACCACGTAGCGGTCCGTGCCCATCACATGCACATATTGCAGGAGGAGATGTGTTGGAGGCTCCTGCGCAATGTCCCCCCACCAATGCCGCTTCGTAGCCACCCTAGAGGCATGATTCAGAAGTCAGATATTAGCCAGGGGAAACCCCGTCTTCAACTGTGATAGTGAGGTACAGCCGTAATGTGCCCTCTCCGTATAGATCTCGTTGTGTATTAATACCTACTTCCATCCATTCTGTAAGAGCCCCGCCCCCTGCTCATCGCTGTACTGTGGCGGTACAAAAGGGGGTGGTGAGGACGGAGCATCTGAACCAATCAAACACTCACACCCAGTCAACAGATCTAGGTTTAATCCATCACCGTTCTTTAGACCACTCTGTCACCCCAGTTCAGACATGCCCATATGCAAATCAGTCTGACCCTGTGCCTCATGGGAACAGTCCAGCCCGAACTGCCAAGCCATGCCTTCCCTGGACCGGAAACAAGCTTCCTAGGACCGGTTTCTGGCATTCCAGCGTCTTCAGCCAGGCTTTCTTGAATCCAGTGGCAAAGTGAGCAAGGGACTCACGTCTGAGCATACCCTGCCAACTTATGGCGAACAAAGCGGTACAAAAGGGGGTGGTGAGGGACGGAGCATCTGAACCAATCAAACACTCACACCCAGTCAACAGATCTGCGTTTAATCCATCACCGTTCTTTAGCCCACTCTGCCACCCCAGTTCAGACATGGCCATATGCAAATCAGTCTGACCCTGTGCCTCATGAGAACAGTCCAGACCGAACTGCCATCACCACCTCCTTTTGTTCCGCTTTGTTCGCCATAAGTTAGCAGGGTATGCTCAGACGTGAACCCCTTGCTCACTTTTCAACTTTGTAGGGCAATGGCTACTTGCGGTTTATTTTGGCGCTGATCTTTTTTAGTTGAGTCAATTGTAAGATTTTGTAAACAATCAAAATCACCCTCCCCCCCCCCATATTATTTGGCCTGGTATACCCTTATTTCAGTTGCAAAATCGGCAGTGGGTCGTCTATAACTGGTGCGTATATATTGTGGTGAGTATTATATTTACCTGATTTATTTTCCCATAGACAATTACCCATCTACCACTCAGATCTGAGTGTGACCCTTCAATTACAAACCTAACATGTTTTCCTATAAGGATACTCACACCCCTCTGTGCCATCCCTGATACTGAAGAAAAACTGTAGCCTACCCAATTCTTTAAAAATGTATTGGAGTCTGGGGCGTGGCTTGCGCGCCGCTGCAGCATGGCGTGTCGCGCTTGAGCTCCGAGGCGAGTGTGTCCCGTCGGATTATTTCCTCCGTTTCCTGACTGCCCCTTAGTGAAGAAACAGCATTCTTCTGCGGCGGAACATGCAGGGAGGTGTTTGAAGGCATTTTCGGCGAATTCTGCCAACAGCTGAATGTCTTCTCTGTCAGGCTCCTGTGACGCTCGATTCCCTCACGGGCGGCCGCTATTTCCCGCTTCTGACGGAGCTGGCATTTCTCTTCAGAAGTGACGCCTTGGATACAATATTGCCAGCTGTGGTGGCTGTCCAGGTCATTTTTTCTACGGTGCCTGAGGTTGGTAACATTTCTTTCTTTTTTCTACTATTTTTGCTGCTTGGCTGGATATTATGTTGCCCACGCTCTGATTTTCTCAGTGCAGTTGTCTATTGCTGGTGTTATTCTTTTTCTTACGATGTCTTTGCTGTGACCTCCTGCTATATATGAGGCTCTATCATTCAATTTGGTGCCTGCTCTGCATATAAGTCCGCTGCTATTATTTAATAGGCGCCCATTTCGCTCAGTGTGCTGTATTTCACTTTTTGGGTGCAGACTACGCAGTTTTTGCTCTCCTCTTTTCCTCAAGTGGCTGTGTATTTTTTCTTGAAGACTGTTCCTTCATGGCTGCAAATATGGGCCGTTCCTCGAATAACAAAGACTCAAAGGATGTTGGCACTTCGCTTAAGAGACTAAAGTCATTGTCACCTACGCCTGAGTCTGCTCAGTCAGACACTAACTCCACTCTGGACACAATATTAACGCGCCTTAATGAAGTACATGATATTGCACAGTCAACAAAAACTAATACAGATTTACTGCAAGTGGAGGTGTCTGCTATTAGAAATGACTACAAAGCCCTCTCTCTTCGTGTATCGGCCACAGAATCACGTATTAGTTGTGCAGAGGATGGTATGCAGAAACAATCCAGGTCCCTCAGCAATGTGGAGCGCTCAATGGCGGCATTGTGTAGAGATCTCACTGAGCAGGAGGACCGTAATCGTAGATCTAACCTACGCATTTTTGGTCTGCCGGAGGATGCAGAGAAATCATCTTCGTCCATGATTGAGTTCTTATATCATTGGATTCCTGACACCTTACAAATCTCATTCCAGAGAGAATTTGAGGTAGAAAGAGCACATCGTGTTCCAACGTTTCGTTCTAAATCGGCAACCCAGCCAAGAGCAATAATTTTTAAGCCACTGCGGCATCAACATACAGGACAGATTCTTTCTCATATGCGGAAGGCTAAACATGTCGTCTGGGAAGGACATCGAATCTCAATCTCTCAGGACTTTGCCAGAGATACGGTCATAAGAAGAAAGGGCTTCCTTAATCTTCGGAAACGTCTTTCTGAGATGAACATTCCTTTTTCGTTTTCTGATCCGTCGAAGTTCCGCATTACTTACAAAGGACGTTCCAGAATTTTCGATGAGCCGGCTGACTTAGCTACATTCCTGGACAACCAGTTGGAGATAGAGATGGAGATTGAAAGAGCGACATCGCAGGCTCCTGGTGCCTCGGGCACTTGAAATGTCTCTTTGTGTCTCCTTGATGGTGGTTTTCTGTATGCCTATGCTTTCTCATCTCTCTCCTGTTGATCCTATATTTCAGTATTAATCTCTAACTCCGTTACTGGAGTTTTTCCGTTCTCCTGATGCCCGCACTGTCTTCTGTTTGTATCCCTTTTCCTTGGATTTCTCCTTTTTAGATTTCTTATTTGTTTTCTCTTTCCACTATTGTTGCTATTTATTTTTCTATAGATTTCTCGGTCTTCCATTTCACTCCTCTCCTTAACATATCTCCTTTCTATACTCTCTTTTTCTTTCAGAGTCATGTTGTTTACTCTACTTATCTATTTCATTTTCTCCTCTTTGCACTCTTTCTAACCTATTTCTTTTGCTGTTTTTTTTTTAGTCAGTCATTTTTTTCAGTTTCATTATCTTGTCTTCAGCCCTAGTAGTCTATACTCCATGTCGATATTCATTTCAGGTCAGTTTTTTCCTTCCTTGATTCTCGTCTACTACTAATAGTTACCTTTCTTTTTCTGATATGTGTCATTTCTTTTCTTTCTTCTTCGTCTCTATTCTCCTATTTTCTTCCTTTCTTTTCTTATATGTTTATATGTTCCTGCATTTTCAATTTCAATTACATATTGTTAACTTTATGCAGTTAAGGATTGCTCATTAATTGAATATTTATTTTTAGGATGTACATAATTATTCTCATGTATTTATCTAGTTTTCATGCTTTACCACATAGTTAAGTTTCCTTATCAGATTGTCTGATATTAATATATAGTATAGGTATGACTCTTGATATTGGATTATTAACTTAGTGTGATTGTACAGATTTCCTGGTTACATTGTGCTTATTTCTAATATTAGGCTGATATTCGTTGCTAGTTTGTTTGTTCCCATTTCCTACTTTAATGCCATCAGCTGGATATATTCTTGGGGCTTTTGATATCATTTAATATTCCTCCTTGTACGGGTCCCTTGCTCGCCTTTCCACGTTCTCCCTAGTATGAATTTGGTCTTTTTTAGGCCTCCCCTACTGGTTCTTCTCTCTCTTCTCTCTTTTCTCTTTTCTTCTTTTCTATCTTTTTTTCTATTTCGGATTACCCACGTGGATACTCCCTTTCCGTTCCTTATGTTTACGGGTTGGTTCCTTGTCTCTGTGAGGTTGGTTGTTTCTCTGTCATCCATGGCGTCTTTTTTCTTTTTTTGTGTACTTCCATGTCAGGTTTGAATGTATTATCCCTTAATGTTAAGGGTTTAAATCATCCGGTGAAGAGGTCAAAAATCTTAGATTATTGTAAATCTCTTTCTTCAGACCTGGTCCTTTTTCAAGAGACCAAGGTCTCTACCAGAGAGGCGTTGTTTTTGAAGAAGGAATCGGTTTCGGATGTTTGCTGCTCTGATGCCTCTGGCAAACGAAATGGGGTCGTTACATCAATTTCGAAGAATTCAGGTTTATCTATAATTTCTTCTGATCATGATTCTGAGGGTCGTTGGTTGTTAACTAAAGTGTCGGATGGACATAATGATCTTTATGTGATGAATATCTATGCTCCTAACATTGACGATCCGACCTTTTGGAAATCGATTACCGAAAAATTAAATGATACCCCGCATTCTGGGAATCTTATTGTTGGCGGTGATTTTAATTTACCGATGGACCCTATTTTGGATAGGAATTCAGCTTTTCAGTTTCGTCCTCCAAAATCCCACAAACAAATGCTTAACATGTGTTCCTTCACTCAGCTTCAAGATATATGGCGTCTTCACAATCCCACTGGTAGTGACTTTTCTTTCTTTTCTTCACCTCATTCTTCCTTTTCTCGTATTGACTATCTCCTTGTTCATTCTTCTCTTGTTTCGGCCTCCTCTTCTCCGCTTATACATCCTATTTTGATTTCTGATCACGCTGCGGTTACTTTTACACTATCATCCTTTGCACTTAAATCACGTGCTCGTTCCTGGAGATTGAATACAGAAGTTTTGCATGATGCTACTCAGGTTACTGAATTCTCTAAGGCTATAGACACTTTTTTCCATGAGAATGAAGGTTCTGTCTCTTCCCCAATCGTCCTCTGGGATTCGTTTAAATGCACTTTCCGTGGTCAGGTTATTAAATGTATGTCCAAACGGAATTCTGATATTAAAAAAGAGCTTACAGATCTATCAACTGAAATTAAAACTCTGGAAGCCACTTTTAGGCAATCTAAGGATGCATCCTGTTTACAGTTAATAAAACAACTAAAATACAAATATAATACTATTGTTACTAAAAGAGCCCATATTGGAGTACAAGCGCAGAAATCCAAAAAATTACTGTTCAAAAATCGAGCTGGGAAGATTCTTGCAGCTACATTAAAATTTCAGGATTTCTCCTTTAAGTCCTCGCAAATTTCTTCTATTACTGACCACTCGGGATCTAAAAAATTCCAAACTGGGGAAATTCTTGAAGTTTTTCGTGATTTTTATAATAAATTATATACTCCTTCTAATCAATCCTCTTTTGACCAATGTCAGGATTTTTTAAAATCGGTTCCGGTTCAGTCGGTCTCTGAGGATGATCGTATTTTTTTTAAATAGGCCGATTTCCCCTGAGGAAATTGTTACCGCAATTAAAGCTACTCGATCTGGCAAGGCCCCAGGCCCTGATGGTTACCCTATTTTATTTTATAAAACTTTTCTCCCTGCGCTTGTTCCCAAATTGCAATCTGTCTTTGATTCTTTTGTTAAGGATGGGTCTGTTTCTGGTACTGCGGCTGAAGCTACTATAGTAGTGATCCCAAAAGAAGGGAAAGACCATTCGGATCCCAAAAACTTCCGTCCTATTTCTCTTCTCAACATGGAAGCTAAGATTTTTGCCAAAATCTTGGCCAAAAGATTGGAATCCTTTATCCCTCATCTTTTTCATCCCTCTCAAACCGGTTTTGTGAAAGGACGTCTTGCGCGAGACAATATACGCACTTTTTGTCATATTCTTGGTGCAGCTAAACGCTCTCAACTTCCTGCCGCGGCCTTGGCCCTTGACGCTGAAAAACCCTTCGACAAGGTCTCTTGGCCGTTTCTTCGTGCTGTTTTATGTGCACACAACCTTGGCGATTCCTTCATTAATATGGTAATGTCATTATATTCTCAACCTAGAGCTAACATTAGAGTTAATGGTGCTACGTCGTCATTTTTTAATCTTCGTCAGGGCACTAGACAAGGTTGTTCTTTATCTCCGCTTTTATTTTTATTATCTATTGATCCTCTTCTTAGACTAATTGAGTTACACCCAGACATTAAAGGTTTTTCTTTTGGGCCTCACTGTATTAAAACTGCTGCCTACGCAGACGATGTCCTTATTTTTTCAGACGATATCGCTTTGGCAATACCTGGTATTTCAAATACCATTTCCCTCTTCTCAACGGTTTCAGGGTATACTCTAAATAAAGATAAGACGGAAATGTTCCCTTTGAATGCCTACTGTTTCCCTTCTCATATGGGTTTTGCGGGCTTTAAATGGCAGTCTACACATCTGAAATACTTAGGTATTTATTTCTGTTCTACCCTTTATGCCACTACTGCCTATAACGAATCCCAGACTCTTCTTAAAGTGTGTCGTCTTTTGGATACATGGTCCCCGAAACATATTTCCTGGTGGGGTCGCCTCCAGACTCTTAAAATGATGATCACACCCATTATTAATTTCGTTTCATCCATGCTTCCGGTTAAGTTATCAGATTCCTTTTTTCATGAAATTGATGTTCTGACATCCAAATTTCTGTGGAATGACAAACGTGCTAGACTTGCATACAAATTCTTGCGACGACCTTGTGATATGGGAGGATGCCTTTTTCCTGATTGGGAAAAGTACCAAACTGCCTTTTTGGCCTCTCAAGGTGCTTTATGGTTCTCTCCTCCACCTCTTCATGTTCCTTCTTGGCTACTAATAGAACAGGACTTAGCATCTCCTTTGCCTACTGCCTCTTTTTGCACCGCATCTACTTTGCATATCCTGTTTTCTCGTTCTATAATTCTTGATACAATTGCTGCGGTCAGGAGAATAGATAAGAAGGTGGCAATCCCATTACATAAAACTAGGTGGTCGTCTATTTGGCGGAATTCTAAAATAAACTCAACATTACTCCCACCCTCATGTCCTATTGGGCGGCTAAAGGGATTTCTCTTGTTAAACATCTTTATAGTGCTTCTGATGAGCCAGTACCCCTTTCCACCTTGGCTCAAAAGCATTCTTTAACAAACCTTGATTTTTATACTTTTCTTAAAATTAAAGTGGCCCTTGCTAAGGTACGTCTTCATCCTACCTCTTCTACCATTTCTCTTTTTCATATTTGGACTAAATCTGGTCACGTAGCCTCCAAGATTTATAAGTTTTTATCATCTGCCTCACTACCCGCACATACGACTGCTCAACAAAAATGGTTACACCATTTTGATCAGGATGTTACGGATCATATTTCCTCAGATACTTGGCAATTGATTGGTAAACTCTCTCTTCGCAATAAAATCGCCCCATCTTTAATGCAGTCTAAATTTTTCTCTGTCAACCTCCTTCATTGGACGCCTGTTCGTCTACATTCGCTCAATCTTAAAGATGACAATTTATGTTGGAGTTGTGGATTGTTGGTGGGCGATTTTCAGCATATGTTTTTTGAATGTTCCCTGCTTCAGCCTTTTTGGAACCTCATCCATAAACATCTCTCTCTTATCTTTGGTATTGAGTTCCAACTCTCTTTTCCTTTAATTTTATTGGGTCCATTGGCAGCCCCTACTCCTCTCCCCTTAGATCCAATGGAATTACAGTTGATGGATCTCCTTCTGACTGTTGCGGTGAAAGTCATACTTATGGAGTGGAAATCCTTCTCTTCGGTTTCCTATCATACATGGTGGGCTTGGGTCTCCTTTTTGCGTAGCGCTCACACTTCGGTTGATCAAGCTCATCTCTCTCCATCTATCTCTAGTGGGGTTTGGAAAGTTTTGGATGATTATATGGATTTGTCGTCCAAAGGGTTGGTTGCTCAGTTTCCTTTTAATTTGTCTGTCTAATTGGTGTCTTATGTTTTTACGTGTTGAGTTAGTCCGGTGGGAATCCTTCTTCTTTTTTCTTCTTCTTCCTTCTCTTTCCTGTCCTCTATCCCTTTCCATCTTTTCTATCGCTCTCTCTTTCTTTCTTCTTTCTTTTAGTCTATTTCCTCCCCTGTCCCCGATTATAAATTTGACAGTGATACTTTTGTTTATTGCTTTGATGGTAGCCTTTACCTAATTAGTTCCTTTATTTATAACAGGCTATTTTTACTTTTGAATGCATTTACTTTGCTTACACCTCAATTTTTAGCCTCTGATTGTGTGTTTATCTTGACTCAATTGTGTCACTTTTACTATAATATGTACCTTTTATTCTTTGTCACTTCTTTATAAATAAAATACTTTGAAATAAAAAAAAAAATGTATTGGAGTCTGCTAAGACCCTGGGTGCGTTTCCTGTATAAAATGTATGTCTGGGCAAAGATTCTTCAGCCAGCATTCAATTGCATTTCTCTTGCGAACGTTAATCAACCCATTTGTGTTAAAAGACAGAAAAGTCAACTTATTCATCATTAATTTTCAAACGTTTTGTACACTGTCGATATTTCTAAAGAACAAACATTGGGTAAAAAAGGAAGAGAAATGTACAATGTGCAATCTGGCCTTGATACAGTAGGGTTAGCAATGTTATACTTAACTAATTCTAAAGTGCAAAGGTTCTATTAGGCATATCCTAACTAGGTGTGCAAAATACGTAAACATTAGGGTAGAACTCCAGCATCTTTCCAAAATATATCTTCGCTATGTGCAAAATACACAAACATTAGATCTAGAAAAAGAAACAGCAAAACGTGCAAAGTCAGCTTTAATGTGCAAATAGCGTAGATTTCAAACATCTTTCCAAAATATATCTTCAATATGTGCAAAATATGCAAATGTGCGAATATTGTAAATTTCAAGCATCTATCCAGAATATGTTGAGGATGCTGCCTTACATAGAGATTCTATAAATATTGTGCCATGTTATGAAGGTTAAGCATAGTGTGGCATAGAGTGATACTGCAATACCCATTTGTAGTTGGCTTTTGCGGGTACTATTGGCCATAACCTATTTAGATGTGCAAAATAGGCAAATATTAGGGTAGATCTCAAGCATCTTTCCAAAATCTATCTCCAATATGTGTAAAATACGCAAACATTAGGTCTACAAGGAGAAGTGGCAAAACGTGCAAAGTCAGCATTAATGTGCAAATTGCGTAATAGCGTAAAGTTGCAACACAGATCTGGATATCTTTGACTGCTGGCGTTCTCAAAACACATCTAAACGCGAATACTCTTGCCACTCTGCAAAATACAATTCAGCATCTAGGCTGGATTACTATCTAATCTCACATGGCCTCGAAATTGGCACCTACAAACATCTCCCAAATGCATTTTCAGATCACGCATTAATCAAAATGGAAATAAATATAGGGAATCTGGAAAAGGAGGGATCTAAAAGATGGTATTTTAATAAATTGAATCTTGCAGAACCACAATGGTGCACAGACATCGAGGAGGAGATACAGGCCTTTTTTTATTTGAATAGAGGCTCTGCCCCAATTAATGTAATATGGGATGCATTCAAGGCCACATTAGGAGGCATAATCACCTCCAAAGAAATACCGAAACAGAAGGCCAAAAGGGAGGAGAAAGTTGCTTTACAGACAAGTCTGTCACACGCAAACCGAGAGCACTACAGAATTAGGTCCCTAGCTGCTAGACAAAAGGTATTAGATGCAAAAAAAAATTGAGGGAATTCTATTATGAACTAGGCGATGCAGCTAGCAGTCTATACGCTCAGAAGCTCTATGAAGAGAGCGAATACACTAGGTTGGCAAGCAAAAGAAAACCAAGTTTGTTATAGAATTGACAGTTTATACAACACAGTTATCAAAACTCATGTGAAAACTACGGAGTCTATAGATGAGAAGTTCCTCAAACAGTATCAGACCACTGAACAGGGATCTATGATGTTACAACGCGTTATTTTACAACGCATACCGTAACATCGCAACTTTTACAACGCGGGTACCATTACAATGCATGCCATTACAACGCATGTCATTACATAGCAGATACTATTACAACGCATGCCATTACATCGTAAGTATAGGTAAGTATATCTTTTTTAAAAAAATGTAATTAAGTTAAATTAATTAATTTAAATTAATAAATATATTTAAAAAAAATGTAAAACAGTAATTAATTTAATTTAATTATTGAAATTTAATTAATAGTAAAATTGTAATTAATTTAATTTATTTAATGTAATTTAATTAATGTAATTTAATTAATTTATTAATAGAAAATAATATAATTTAATTTATTACATTAAATATAATTTTAAGAAAATAAAAATAATAATTAAAATAATTTAATTTAATATAATTAATGTAATTTAATTATTTTATAAATTGAAAATAATATAATTTAATTAATTTTATAATTGTAAATATTGTAATTAATTTAATTTAATTTAATTTAATTAATTTAATTAATTTAATTTATTTAAAGTCGTAATACCCCTGTACCCCAAAAACCAAACCAAGCCCTAAAACCTAAAAATACCCCTGTACCCCAAAAACCAATCCCAGCCCTAAAACCTAAAAATACCTCTGTACCCCAAAAACCAAACCAAGCCCTAAAACCTAAAAATACCCCTGTACCCCAAAAACCAAACCAAGCCCTAAAACCTAAAAATACCCGTGTACCCCAAAAACCAAACCAAGCCCTAAAACCTAAAAATACCCCTGTACCCCAAAAACCAAACCCAGCCCTAAAACCTAAAAATACCCCTGTACCCCAAAAACCAAACCAAGCCCTAAAACCTAAAAATACCCCTGTACCCCAAAAACCAAACCAAGCCCTAAAACCTAAAAATACCCCAGTACCCCAAAAACCAAACCAAGCCCTAAAACCTAAAAATACCCATGTACCCCAAAAACCAAACCCAGCCCTAAAACCTAAAAATACCCCTGTACCCCAAAAACCAAACCCAGCCCTAAAACCTAAATACCCCTGTACCCCAAAAACCAAACCTAGCCCTAAAACCTAAAAATACCCCTGTACCCCAAAAACCAAACCCAGCCCTAAAACCTAAAAATACCCCTGTACCCCAAAAACCAAACCCAGCCCTAAAACCTAAAAATACCCCTGTACCCCAAAAACCAAACCTAGTCCTAAAACCTAAAAATACCCCTGTACCCCAAAAACCAAACCCAGCCCTGAAACCTAAAAATACCCAAAAACCCAAAACATATACCTTAGTACCCCAAAACATATACTCCTATACTCTTACTTATTTTTTTCAATTACTTAAATTAATATATATAATTAATTTAATAAAAATACATAAATAAATATTTTAATTTATTTTTAATAATAATTAAATTAATAAAATAATGTAAAATAAAATAAAATAAAAAATATATACTTACCTACACTTACGATGTAATGGCATGCGTTGTAATAGTATTTGCTATGTAATGACATGCGTTGTAATGGCATGCATTGTAATGGTACCTGCGTTGTAAAAGTTGCGATGTAATGGTAGTGCGTTGTAAAAGTTGCGTTGTAACTGGTGTTTCCCACTGAACAAGCTACGAGCGAAACAATTTATGATTTTTTAGAAGAATTAGAAAATCCAAAATTAGGAAATGATTATAAAAAGATGCTAATCGAGGAGTTTACAAAAGAAGAGTTAGATGAGGTAATACGTTCTCTGCCTAGCGGTAAAGCTACCGGTGAGGACGGTATCCGAAGGGGGAATTTTTTAAAGTATTCTCTGGAACTTTGAGCACTGAGTTTCTGAAACTTGCTAATTATTTATTAGAAGGGGTGGCACCGCCAGAATCCTTTCGCACTGCAGTTGTAGTCAGTATTTTAAAGAAAGGAAAAGATAAAGAAAATGTGAAATCATATAGGCCAATAAGCCTGGAGAAGTGGAGAAGTGTGGCTCACTGGTTAGAGCAGGCAGACCCTGAAGCAGAGGTCAGACCCGGGACCAGGGTTCAATTCCTGACGCGGCAGGGTCTTGAACTCAAATGTCCATGGACTCGATAATTCTCGCTTTGGTGCCTGACCTAATCATGGGTTCACACTGTGCAACTCTGGGCATTAAGCTTGCTTAATCTCCACAACGGCCCCCGCGGCGGGATGCCTGGCTTTCACCTTGGGGATGCCCTGTAGGGGCTATCTCACAGGGAAAAGCCAGGACGGGTTCCCAAGGCAAGCGCGGAGATACCCCTTCGGGGGTCGGTTCTGGCGCTATATAAGAAATATAATAATAATAATAATAATATTAAATACAGACTACAACATTTTTACCAAGCTGCTTGCGAATCGATTGAATAACATGGTAGGATCACTTATTGAACCAGATCAGTGTGGTTTCATAGCAGGGAGACAGCTCCATACTAAAATACATTTTTTATTGGAAGCTTTGGATTTTTTTAACGTCAACAAGATGAAAGCACAGATTTGGTTTTTAGATGCCGAAAAGGCTTACGACCTTGTTTCATGGAGCTGCCTCTTTTCGATTTTGCATAGTTTTAATTTCCCGAATGAATTTATATTTCTACTGAAACAACTTCATAAGCACTCCAAGGCACAGATCGTAATTAATTCAGTAAATGTAGGGACATGTCACATAAATAGAGGCACTCGGCAAGGCTGCCCCCTCTCTCCAATTTTATTTGCCCTATTTATCGAACTGTTGGCTATTGCAATTAGGGGGAAGATGGCTCATACAGTACCAGTATCTGGAATATTGTTTTATTTTTAAATCCAAAGTTCACCAGCCAATTGGAAATTTTAAAAATATTCTTAAATTTCCAAAAATTAGGAGGTTATAAAATAAATAAGAATAAAACGGAAATTATTTTATGTAATTGCACTGTAGACACTTTATTAATGGAATTCAAGCAAACATACAATATCCTCCCTAGGAGGTATTTAGGAATTTACATAACAGAGTAATTGGAGGATCTCTACCTATTAAATTACATGCCATTACTAAAAAGGGTAGGCTTTCAATTAGCTCGATGTAATCAACTCCCACTATCAATAATGGGTCGCGCCGCCCTAATCCGAATGTCTATTCTACCACTTTTAAAACTTCCTTTTAAGTGCAGCCCCTTCTGCAATACAGGCTTCTTTTTTTAAGCAAATAGACGGTATGTCTTCTTCTTTCTTGTGGGAAAATAAGATACCGAGGTTGGCACTTAGCACTTTGAATTGTCCGATCATAGAGGGGGGATTGTCTCTCCCAAATATTAGAGACTACTACTACGCGACTTTTGCACATCACAGTTTTAGGTTTATTTTCTTAGATGACCATGAGGCAGATAACTTCTTTATAAAAAAGATTCTAATTGAACTTAATAATAATGACCCAGTAAGAGTGAACAAATACCCTAAGAAAGTACGTTATAAGACTATACAATGGCTATTCAAACAAAGAGCTCAGCTCCTGAAATATTTTGATATTTTAAGAATAAATAGTTCAACTAGATTAATGAATTTGTATACAGGAGAGATGGGGACTTTAGATAAAAACACACTGAGACTTTGGAAAGAAAATGGTTATGAGAAAATCCAGGATTTCATTGTGGGGAATAGTTGGAAAACCTGGGAAGAAATTGAAAGGGAGATCCAACATTCAAACACAATTTTAAAGTGGTCCTTTATTAGCCTTCACGTTTTATTGAGAGAAATAGATATGGGTAATTTATTTTATAAAACCTATATAAGTGAAGCACTAAATAGCCCCATACAGATCAAGATTAGTACTTGGATGAAAATAAATCTTTAACAAGGACAAATCAATCACTCTATATGGAAAGGTGAGAGACAGGTGGCGAAAAAGAGAAGATATCGAGATTAATAGATTCACCTGGGATAAAGTAAATAAATATAATAAATCTATATTCCGAGGTGCTAATTTTCAAACAGATGCAATTTTTCACTAAATGACTAATTTATAAAACACCTTCGTTTCTCCATATTATATATCCTCAAGTAGAGGATAAGTGCTTTCGCTTTGAGGAAAAGGGAAACTGGAAACATATCATATGGGAATGCTCCAAAATACAGAAATTTTGGAAGGATATTGGAAAATATCTTAGAAAAACAATAGATGCCCAAATCTCATTCAATGAATCTATTACCGTCTTTGGTTGCTCCTCTGACTCCCCTGCCTACGATGAATCTCTGTTCATAGCATCCCTTGTAGCAAGATCCCTTATCCTGCAACTCTGGAAAACAGATAATGTACCGACTTTTAATGCATGTAAATTTAAAATATCTAAGATATAGGGGAGGGAAAAAAATATGCACTGAGATCAGGAGCAGTCAAAAAATATGGACAATATTGGAGTGTGTTTGAAGGCTAGTTACTTTAGGATTATTCATTAATTATTTACTTTTTTAGGATTGGATCTGGGCTGCATTATGCTGGTTAAACTGCTCGGGGTCTTTTGTAAGGTTTAATTTAAATAATATTTGATTATTGCACATTGCACTTTAAAGAAATGTCTTCTCATATGATCAGAAGTTATATTTATATTACCGAGTATTTGTAATCTGCCACGTACGTATGTATTTTGCATATTTGGAATCTTATGTTAAATTGATATGTATTCTATATTTATATTTATGTCTATGAACTCTCAATATTAAAAAAAAAATCCCTATCATTGTGGTGAATGCGGATTCCTAAACATCTGAACACCACCAGTTGCCAGTGTACTACAGTCCTGTCCACTTCCCAGCTTGGAACCTCCGCAACAGGATGAAATGGGTATAAACAGGATTTATCATAGTTCACTCCTAGTCCTGACAGTGACGCAAAGGTTTTTAACTTATCAGGTATTACCCATGGGATCTCTAGTATATCTTAAACATACAGCACAATGTCATCCGCATAGAGCGAAATCGCATGTATGCCATCTCCAAGACGTATCCCCAGTCCAGTGCTGAATTTCGCAGTTACATTGCAAAGGGCTTGACTACTAGAGCAAAGATCAAGGGGGAAAGGGGATACCACTGGCGCGTTCCCCGTTCTATCAGTATAGGATCAGAAAAGAGAGTCCCCAACCTAACCCAGACCCCAGGAGCCCCGTATAGTAAATGGATAAAACTCAAAATGCATGGTCGAAATCCAAAGCGATTGAGCCCAGCAAAGATAAAGGACCACTCAACCATGCAAAAAAAAGCCTGTTCCAAGTCCAGCACAACACAACCGGCCATCGGCCAAACCTCCATAGAGCAACGCATAATTCGGAACAGCCGCCGTATCTTAAGTGATGTGTTCCGGGCCGGCACAAATCCATTTTGGTCTTGGTGAACCAGTTGCAGGATCGGCGGTGCCAACCAGCCGATAAAATGTTATAGTCCCCATTCAGAAGCACTATGGCCGGTATGCCCCAGTGGAAGTGGGGTCCAGACCCAGTTTGGGAAGCGTGATCAATGTAGCCTCCATCATTGAGGCTAGGAGGGCTGAAACCTCCAGCGCCTCTGTGTATACTTTAGGCAGGTGTGGGCTCAGAGATTCCGCGAACGGTACGTCTTATAAAATTCCTGAGGGAGACTGTCAGGGCCAGGAACCTTCCCAGAAGGTCGAGCCGTCCTCATACCTATGACCTCCTCCAATGTGATCGGGGCATCTATCTCCATCAGGTCTTCCGGCGACAGCACCGGAAAAGTGAGCCCATCTAAGAACTCCTGCATCGCCCGTTGACTAGACTTATAGAACCGCATAAAGTGTGCAGTCATCGCTTCATGGATTTTCAACTGCGTATACCTAAGTCTCCCATCCAAAGATCGGGAAGCTGTAATTGGCCCAACCGACTGCTCCTGCCTGATTAGCCAGGCGAGAAGAGGCCTGAGCGATCCGCCTTGGCATGCACCAACGTGGAGTGTGCTGCAAAATGCCGGAATACAGACCTGTTATTAGTCAACAAGCGGTCTAGCTTTGTGGCCAGCTGCTTTTCTTTACCGTCTCTGCCCAGCTGCATCCATACTTCAGCAGAAGCAGAGCCAGGGTAGGTCGCACATCGGACACAGAGACTTCTGTCCGTGAGTACATACTGTAAACTTTAGCCTCCTTCTCACCCTGAGTAGATTTTGCTTCTGACTCCGATTCCCTGGTTGTCGGCTTAACTATACACCTGTAAACATGTGTGACCTCTTTCTAGGTGATCCGATGCTTAGTGGCACGACTCCGCTACCGACTATAGAGTTGGAACACTCTCTGTAGGTGAAAAGGTAGCATGTTTGACAGCACCTACATATGATATGTCCCCACGCTGCGCATGTGTATTTGTTGTGACCCGTAGAACCTTTTACAATTTTTGAACTGTGTGGCTTTACTTCCAGGTGATTTGTGAGTATTGGCATGTGATCTAACTTTGGATCAACCCGTCGTTTGACGTGCCTATTTTATCATGTATACCTTCACAAGGTTTTATACTCCGCAAGTGGTTTAATATAAGCACTGCATGCTAATGTAGATACATTGATGAAAAGCTGCCGCTTGAAGTAATTCTTTGTTTTGTTTGTTTCCCTCTCTCTCCTCCAGGTCAGTTTATGCACTGATTGTCCTAAGGCATACTATTTACTAATTACATCTGGAGATAGGTCCGTTTTTAGAAAACATTTCTAATTTAGACCGGCCCGCCCTTGAGCAGTCGAGCCTGCACTTTTTTATGGTCCCGAAGAATTGCTGCAATCATTTTTGATAGCATAATGGCAAGAAACATGCTGACCAACACTTGATCTTAGAGCCAACATGGATCATTATTTCCATCTTTGGCCAACACTTGTTTTTTATTAGAACCGAGGGACTCACTCATTAAGTGAATCCTTTGGGTTCCCTCTACTTATGTTTAAGATTCACCACACACCAGTATACTGACTTACAGCACTCTTACATAGCAATCCGGCAAAGAGCTCCCCTTCTGGGCTTGCTGGTCATTGCAGCGCCGGCCCAACGAGGAGCTGCCTGGTGATGAAGCATGACACCCCTTGGGGTGTGGAGGGCTCTTGTTCCTGATGGATCAGATCCCTTGACCTGACACATCAGGCACATTCAGCCTCTGACCTCTTTCTCCTCTCCCTCTTCCTTATCCCAGGAACTGCCTACCTCTTCATCTACATATACCCCTGGGGCATATATGCTGGACCTTGATTTTGCCCTCTGTCCCTCCATTTATATATTGATTCATAAACTTCACCTGAGAGTCCAACCGTCGAAAGGTGGAATGTGACATTGGGCCCAACCCAGGCATAGCATAACTCTTCCCTGAAAGTCATTGTATTTTATTTTTGGAAAAGGGGTTTTGGCAGAGTGAGTATTCCCAGAATGGCGATTTTTCGGCCAGACTCCATTGTGGGTCTCAAGGTGCTGGGGGGGGAGGGGTTCGTTACTGCTCGAAGAGCCAGGTCTTGAGTTGCTTCCTGAAGGAGAGATGGTCCTGGGTGATCCGAAGGTGGATGGGGAGGGAGTTCCATGACTTGGCTGACAGGTAGGAGAAGGCTCTTCCCCCGGCGGTGGCTCTGCGGATGCGTGGAACTGCAAAGAGGGCGAGGCTGGTCGACCGTAGCTGGCTGGTGGGCTTGTAGAAGGTCAAGCGGTTGTTGAGGTACTTGGGGCCCAGGTCGTGGAGAGCCTTGTGGGTGAGGAGTCTGAACGTGATCCTCTTGCTGACGGGGAGCCAGTGCAGGTCTCTCAGGTGGCCGGAGGTGTGGCTGTGTCGGGGGATGTCCAGGACGAGGCGCGCGGAGGCGTTCTGGATGCGTTGGAGTCTTTTCTGAAGTTTGGCTGTGGTTCTGGCGTAGAGTGTGTTTCCGTAGTCCAATCGACTGGTGACGAGTGCCTGGGTGACCGTCTTCCTAGTTTCGGTGGGGATCCATCGGAAGATCTTTCGGAGCATGCGCAGGTTGTTGAAGCACGATGATGAGACGGCGTTGACTTGTCTGGTCATCGAGAGGTAGGAGTCCAGGATGAAGCCCAGGTTGCGTGCGTGGTCCGTTGGCTTGGGAGTGGTGCCCAGGGCAGGGGGCCACCAGGAGTCGTCCCAGGCGGAGGGCCATGATCCTAGGATGAGGACTTCCGTCTTATCTGAGTTCAGTTTCAGGCGGCTGTTCTTCATCCACTCGGCGACGTCTTTCATCCCTTCATGTAGGCTGGTTCTGGCGGTGGCTGGGTCATTGGTGAGAGAGAGGATCAGCTGGGTGTCGTCGGCGTAGGAGATGATGTTGAGGTTGTGTTGGCGTGCGATGGCTGCGAGGGGGATCATCTAGACGTTGAAGAGAGTGGGGCTGAGCGATGATCCCTGTGGTACGCCGCAGATGTCTTCGGTGGCCTCGGATCTGAACGAGGGGAGTCGGACTCTCTGGGTTCTTCAGGCGAAGAATAAGATGATCCACTCCAGAGCCTTCTCTCGGATTCCGATGCTGCTGAGGCGCTGCTCTAGGGTGCGGTGGCAGTCAGTGTCGAACGCTGCGGAGGGGTACAGGAGGATGAGGGCTGCTGTTTCCCCGTTGTCGAGGAGGGATCTGATGTCGTCAGTGGCTGCGCAGAGGGAGGTCTCGGTGCTGTGGTTGGCTCGGAAGCCGGATTGCTAGTGGTCGAGGGATCCGTTTGTCTCGAGGAAGGCGGCAAGCTGTCTGTTGACAGTCTTCTCGATGACTTTGGCAGGAAAAGGGAGGAGCGAGATGGGACCAAAGTTCTTGAGGTCGGTGGGGTCCGCTGTTGGTTTCATCAGGAGGGCGCTGAGCTCGGCGTGCTTCCAGCAGTCCGGGAAGGTGGCGGTGTTGAAGGAGGCATTGATGAAGTCCCGGAGTTGGGGTGCGATGATGGAGTCGGCCTGGTTGAAGACGTGGTGGGGCAGGGGTCGGTTGGGGATCCGGAGTGAATGGTGTTCATCGTGCGGGTGGTGTCTTCGGTGCTGACCGGGGTCCAGGCGCAGAGGGTGGTGGTGGGGGGCGTGGGTTTGACAGTTGGGTGCGTGGTTGTTGCGCCGAAGCTGTTGTGTATTTTGGCGATCTTGCGGTGGAAGAACGAGGCGAGTGAGTCGCAGAGGTCTTGCGAGGGAGTGATGTTGTTGTTTACGGCGCTGGGGTTGGAGAGCTCTTTGACGATGCTGAAGAGTTCCTTGCTGTTGTGGGCATTGTTGTCCAGTCGTTCTTTGAAGGCTGTCTTCTTGGTGGTGCGGATCAGTTGGTGGTGTGTGCGGGTGGCGTGCTTGAGGGCTGTCATGTTGTCTGTGGTCTGGGCTTTGCGCCAGGCTTTCTCGAGGATGCGGCAGTTCTTCTTGGAGTTCTTAAGTTCGTCGGTGAACCAGGAGGTTTTCTTGCTGCTGTGTGTGCTGGGAGGGATCTTCAGTGGTGCTATGTCATCTGCGCAGTTGGTGATCCACTGTGTGAGGTTGCTGGCTGCTTCGTTGGGGTCCGTTGTGCTGGCGGGAGGGTTCTGGCTGAGGGAGGTGGTGAGCTGGTCGGTGGTGATCTTGTTCCAGTTCCTGCCGGGAGCTTGTTGCGGGTGGTGGTGGGTCGTGAAGTGGACACAGCTGTGGTCCGTCCAGTGAAGTCCGGTGGAGTGGCTGAAGGAGATGTACTTGCTGGAGGAGAAGACTGGGTCCAGCGTGTGGCCGACGTAGTGGGTGGGGGTGTTCACCAGTTGCTTGAGACCGGGGTTGGCGAAGTTGTCCAACAGGGTGGTGGTGTTGCTGTCCTTGTTGTTCTCCAGGTGGAAGTTGAGGTCCCCTAGGAGGATGTGGTCAGCGGAGGGAAGGGTGTGCGGGCTGATGAAGTCTGCGATGTCTTCGCTGAATTGTGTGCGTGTTCCTGGGGTTCTGTAGATGAGGGTGCCTCTGAGTGTGGTCTTGGGGTCGGTGTGTATCTGGAAGTGGAGGTGTTCTGCGGCGTTGAAGGTGTCGTCGGATCTGGTCGTGATGCGGATGGTGTCCTTGTGTATGATGGCGATGCCTCCTCCAGTCTGGTTTACGCGGTCCCTCCGGGTGATCTTGTATCCGTTCGGGATGGCGATGGCGATGTCGGGCGCTGGGCGATGTCGGGCGCTGGGCGCCCAGGTTTCCGTGAGGAAGGCGACGTCTGGTGATGTTGTGTCGAGCAGGTTCCAGAGTTCAACGGTGTGTCTGTGGACGGAGCGGGTGTTGAGTAGGATGCACTTGATGTGGTTGCTGCTGGTGCTTGGCTTGGTGAGTGCGGTGCAGTTCAGGTTGCAGGTGTATTTGCAGGCTTGGCAGGTGAAGATTCCGTGGGTGCGCCTCGGGGTGGCTTGGTAGCAGGCGGAGGGTCTGCCGGCATTGAGTGCGTTGAGGGTGGCGTCGTCGTATATCCGTTGTGTGGCCTGGTGTCGGCGGGGGCCAGGGGTCCTTGCGCTGGGCTCGGTCCAGGCGCGGCCCGGCGCAGACGGGCTTGCCTTTGGCGCGCCTTCGGAGCACAATCGGCGCGCCCGCTGCACGTGAACACTGCTCGGACGTGCAGACTCTGCCATAAATGGAGAGAGGAGGGAGGTAGGAGCAGCTGGGTGGCGGGAGCGGGGTGGCGAATAGGAGGGGAGAGGATACAGAGGAGAAAAGGGGGAGCAGCGGCAGGGAGCGGGGAGATAACAGCGGGAAAACAGGAGGCAGAACAAGCGCAAAAATTATAAAGTACAGGGGCGAGAAAAATAAGGCACAGAGCAGAATACAACACAAAGTAGGCACCGGCTGCAGAACAAGTGTGAAAATTAGAAGTCCACAGGGGCGAACAAAAAATAATGCACAGAGCGGAATGCAACGCGAATTAGGCACAGAGCAGAATGTAGTAATAAACAACCAAGAGGCACCTCAGCCCAGGGGCAGCGGCGACCAGGCGGTAAGAGCAGGGGGGACCGGCGCACTCAGGAGGAGTCACGCGACGGGAGGAGCGACCGGCTCTGACGAGGTCAGGTCAGCTACCACCAAGGCCGTGTTCAGAAACAGCTTTTCGGCCCTGCTACCATCCAATCCATCAGTGATGCCAAAAAGAACCCGCGTAGGAGTCAGAGGAACCACCCAGCAGCCCAAGACCTCTGTCAATTCTCCTATTAAGGACTCCCAGTACCTCTGTATCGCCGGGCAGAGCCACACCATGTGGTAAAAGTCTGCGCGGGGGTGGGAGCAGTGGGGGCAAAGGACATCCAATCGGAGTACCGCACTCTGAAGGCCCCTTTTCCCAAGTCACCTGTCATAATCTGACTGTATTCCGGCAAGGAAGTACCGTCCGAGATGTATGAGCGGAGGGCCTGACGCAGCTGCGGATAGCAGAAAAATTGGGAGGAGTCGAGAGAGTGCCTGGCCTGCAGGTCTTGAGAGGAGCGCAAATGGGTAACACTCCAGACATTCCCCAACAGGGATATTCCAATGAGGTCATACTGCTGGAACCCTGCCAAGGAAGCCACCTCTTAGAGCCCGGTGGCGCACCACAGGGGGTTATACTGAGTCAGCCTGCCCAACCAGCGGGTGTGGCACAAGGAGGCCCGCCACGCCAGGAATACTCCACGGGTAACCACGGGGAGAGTCAGAGGGACAGCCCCGCCATATAGCATCCCCTGGAGGGAGGCAAAGCCCAGGGTGTGCAATTTCAGGCGATACGCAGAGTCAGACTATCCGCTGTTAAACCAGTCATGCAGCGTGATGAGTCTGGTCGCTAAATAATACAAATAAAGGCTTGTCAGACCAAGACCACCGTCGAAAGGCGGAATGTGACATTGGGCCCTGGCCAGCCTGGGCCTCTTCCCCCACACCCACCCCCCTAAAAACTTTGTGAGCAGGCCGTCTATCTCCCGGAATCACGACCTAGAGAACAAGAGGTGCGTGTTTTGGAGCATGTAGAGAAAACAAGGTAAAATCATCACTTTGAAGAAGGCTATCCTTCCCAAAGGGTTTAGGGGAAAAGCACGCCATCTCGAGAGATCCGCACGGACCCGTTTGACCAGCGGGGTGACGTTTAGCGACCATGCAAGTTCAGGGAGAAGGGACATCCAGATGCCTAAGTACTTGAAGGACTGCCGTTGAAGGGGAATCGTCGACTGCCAGTCAAAGCACTCCCGCGACACGTGCAGGGGGACCAGAACGGACTTAGCCGGGTTGAGCCGAAAGCCAGAGGTACATTCAAAAAGGCCAAGCGCTCAGAGGCATCGGGGTCCCGACTGGGCTGGGTCTGCCAAAAACAGCAGGACATCATCCGCATAGAGTGCGATTTTGTCTTCTGCAGAGCCGGGCCACCACCAGCCCGTGAGGGAGTGGTGCTGCGAATAAGGCAGGCAAGGGGTTCCATAGCCAGGGTGAAGAGGAGCGGCGAAGGGTATCGGGGAGAGTGGGCATCCCTGCCGCGTACCACGGCAAATGGGGAAAGGGTGGGATAGAGCGCCGTTAACTAAGACCTGCACCCGGAGCCGATGGTACAGCGTCCTCGCCAGTTTGCGGAAGGAAGCACCAAAGCCCATCTGCTCCAAGACAGCCTCCAAGTAGCCCCAGTCGACCGAATCAAACGCCTTCTCGAAGTCTACAAGCAGGAGAGACAAGTATGGTGACAGCAAGTGCCGGTTTGCAAGAGTAATATAACGGCGTCTGAGGTAGTGTCTAGTGCCTTGGAGAAGCCACATTGGTCCGGATGAACAAGGGTGGCTAGATCTTAAGTTCGGTATTGATGAGCGAGATGGGACGATAGTCCGAACAGCAGCTCGAGGGAGGTTGAGACTTTGGGATCACTACAAGGTAGCCAGGTCCGTCTCAGGGTGAAATGCTGTTCACAACTTTTAAACCTGCTCACTGTCAAGATAAGATCACTTCTCGTGAAGAAGGCAGACAGCTTCTAACAGTATGTTGGAATGCTTGCTTTTCATTACTAAGTTGTGTAAAGCAGATGCTTTAGCCTTAGAACGTTTGTGGCATTTCCTATTCATGCCTCAGTACCTTTCTTTGCTCTTTGTAGGCATTATCGGAATGATTGCTTCCACATATTCTATTTGGTGAATATGAACAAATTATAAATGTTGTAATAAACATTTATAGTATTATACAAGAGCTACGCTATATTTTAGTACTAAACAGGCAGCTACAAGTGCAGTTACCTTGCAGACAACAGGGACATGATCTGAATGGTGCAGCAGGTGTAGTAGCATCGGGCCCAAAAATTGACAGAATTCCTCTAATCACATAATATTGCTATATTTGACTACTAAACAGGCAGTCACTATTGCAGTTACCTTGCAGTTAAAAGGGACTTGATTAGAATGGTGCAGCAGGTGCAGTGGTCCGGGGCCAAAATCTCCAGGGATCCCACTAAAACCAGATTATTGCTAAAATTTGAAACTAAGCAGGTAGTCACAAGTGCATTTATCTTGCAGACAACAGGGTCATCATTTTAAGGGTGCAGCAGGTGCAGTGACACCAGGACCACAAGCTCTAGGCACCACACTAAACGCAGAATATTGCTACATTTTAATACTAAAAAGGCAATCACATGTGCAGTTATATAGCAGGTACTAGGGCCATGATTTCAGTAGTGCTGCAGGTGCACTTGCACCGGCGCCAAAAGTTGTCAGAACTCCTCTAAACAACAAATGTTGCTTTATTTAACTCCTAAATAAGCAGTCATTAGTGCAGTTACCTAGCAGACACTAGGGTTATGATTTCAATGGTGCAGCAGGTGCAGTGAGGCCCCAAAGCTCTAGAACCCCCTCCAACCACCAAATATTGCAGTATTTTACTGCTAAACCGGCAGTCACAAGTCCAATTACCTTACAAGTCATAGGGTCATGATGTGAATGGTGCAGCAGGTGCAGTGGCACCAGAGCCAAAAGTGTCAGAACTCCTTCAAACACATAATATTGCTATTACAACAATTAGTTCAATTTTCTAATCTCTTTCAATTTTTTTACATTTTGCTGATACTTACCTACACCATACCACTAGTAACAGCACAATATATTGCCTTTTTGTACATAAACAAGTCATAACATTTTAACAGTCTCTCTGTAACTTACATTATACAGCTACACAGCAAGCTACAACATACAACAAAAAACAGCTTATTATTAATCACATAGGCAAAACCTGATGCATTTACCAGTGCTTGTTTCTCTATTCCAGCTCTGAAGCTCCATTTTCTGACATGGTGCACTGCCTGACTCTAGTACGGCATGTCAGATATGTACTGTATTTGCATGAGACCAGGCTGTAACATGTGACACCTGCAATAATGCTAGTGAGCCCTCTTCTGCTTGCAAGGTGTTATTACTACTTTTACAAGCAAGCAAATGATCAGTGAGATCATTTGTTTTCATGTAAAATCTGTAAGATCCTGAACAGTTGGGGCAGAACTAGGCAGTGGGTCACTGCCCTGGCGCCCCCTAGCGACATCCACTAATGAGAGTGGTACAGGCAGCTTTATCATGGAATAGTTGGTAAGGGAATTTCGGAGTGAGAGACATATTGGGAAGGAGGGGAGAGGTAGAGTGGGCGCTTGTAAAGCATTGTGATGATAGGTCTTAACAATTTGAGAGCTGAGAGGAGAGGGCAGGAGAGTTGAAGCAGAGGACACAACCTTATCCAGTTTACATCCATCCTTTCAATGAAAGCAGAGAACCCCTGTTGAGGGGAAAAAATTGGTGACATGTGGGACTTGAAGTTTTTTGTTAAGATGTATCCAGTTGTAGCAAATGAATGCATTCAAGAATTATATAACAGCCTTAGGGGTCAATTACAGACTGAAAGTAGAAAATGATTTCTGATTTTTGGGTGTAATGTAAGAGGAGGCACGGTCACCAGCTTAGCCAAATTGTTAGAATACAGGCAAAACCGTGTTTTATTGTAAATACTTAGGGCCAGATGTAGGTCGCCAATTACCGGTCGGCCGTTACCGTCAGGTAATTGGTTTTTGACATGTAGGGGCCATTATTTTACAGAATCTGTAAATTTACTGATTCAGTAAATTTACCGATTCTGTAAAATACCGAATCGGTAATTTTACCGATTTGGTAAAACCCAGATGTAGGTAGCACTGTTGACAGTGCTACAGGCCTTCAGAATTCGGTATTTTACCACCCAATCCAATTGGGTGGTAAAATACCGAATTCAGATATACATGCACATCTGGGCATGTATGTGTGCCACATGGCACACAAGCTTGTACTTGGGGTGCTAGAGGGTGTCAAAGTGACAGCCCCTGCACCCTTGCAGGATTTGGTATTTACCGACTCGGTAAATACCGAATCGGTATTTCCCATTGATTCCTATGGGCTTCAAGGTCCATAGGAATCAATGGGTAATACCGATTCGGTATTTCCCGAATCGGTAAATACCGAATCATACAGATTCGGTAATTCTCAAATTAGAATTACCTACATATGACCCCTTCCGATTTACCGACTCTTAAATACCAAATCGGTATGATTTGGTATTTAAGAGTCGGTAAATCGGAATTATTTACATCTGGCCCATAGTCACTAAAATATTACTCTTTTTAGGTCGAAGTATACCAGACTGCCCAGCTCTCACATTTTCTAAAGACATCTTGGGGACATTCGGAAAGGATCCCTCTGAATGGATTCATTCATTGCTTACCATTGACTTTGTGGTTTGTAATTCATATTTGCTTGCTTTCTGTTTGCTGGATTTTCTTGTTTTATTTGTCCCTTGTGGGGAGCATTGCATATTTACTGTATCCTTCAGAGTGCTCCCTTTCTGTGAACAGGCTTTTAAATCTTGTTCTTATCTTGTCACTTTTCCTGTGCATTCAAATACAGGGGTCAAATGTCAGGCAGTGTCTTCCAAGGTGGCTTGGTGTTTACTTTTCTTTTTCTGACTTCAAAGTGAGAGGATTTATGTTACAATCTTGCTCTGAAAGAAAAGTTTTTTTCTAGCACACAACAAAGTATAAATGCCTATAAATTACATTTGCAGATATTTCAGAATATATCAGTATTAGGAAAGCACAAATAAAGCACTTTTTGGTAATTCTGAAGTGTGGGGGAAGCAAATATTTTAATATGATCAAACACTAGCTGATGACATTTTCACACATTATCATTTGCACACGGTATACGTTTATCAGTAAAACTGTATGTCTGTGCAAATGTAATGTCCATTTCAATTGAAAATGTGTTCTCTCTAATGGCAGTTCTCTACCACACCATGCATACCCCACACTATTCCACTTCACTCTACGCCACTCCACTCTGCTTCACTGCACTCTACTCTGCACAACTCCACTCTATGCCACTTGACTCTACGCTACTTCATTCTGTGCCTCTGTACTTTACTATGTACCACTCTTGTTTATGTCAATGCACTCTACGCCACTCTGCACCACTATGCTCTTCGCCACTTCACTCTACACCACTCCAATCTAGGCCATTCCACTCTACTCTGCACTACTCCACTGTTCGCCACATTACTCTATTTTGCACCACTCTACTCTATGTAACTCCATGTACTATTTTTTGCAACACTGCACTCTACACCACTGCACTCTATGCCAATATTATTTATTATTTATTTATTTATTGAGCTTGTAGAGCGCGACAGCTACCCAGAAGGGTTTCCCGGCGCTAACGGAAACAGGAGCCATATGACACAGCAGACCGAGAGTTACTGATTAAATAGCCAGGTTTTGATGGCTTTACGGAAACGACCGTAACAGTTTTCAGAATGGATATCATAAGGAAGGGTGTTCCAGAGTCTGGGACCTAAGAAGGAAAAGGACCTGCCGCCCATTCTTGACAATCTGTATTTAGGCACGCAAAAGAGGACTTGAGAGGATGAGCGAAGTGTGCGTGCGGGGGAATACATTTTTACAAGAGTTTGCAGATATCTGGGAGCCTTCCATGGTTTAAATTTTGTGCATGTAGCTCAGGGCTTTGAATTTCACTTGGCTCTCTACTCTGAGCCAATGAAGGTCACTGAGGCGCTGAGATGTGTTTGTCTTTCTTGCAGCCGCAGAGTAAACATGCTGCTGCATTTGGGACTAGTTGGAGGCGCCTAGTAACTGCCTTGTTAGCCCCCAGGTAGAGTATGTTCCCGTAATCCAACCGGGAGGTCACTAGGGCATTGACTACGGACCTCTGGGTGTTCTCGGGCAGCATCCAGAGGATCTTCCTCATCCAGCGCAGAATAGTGAAACAGATGGCCACCACTTTATTCACCTGGGCTTGCATTGTCAGCCCATTCACTCGCAGGAGTCATTTCAAAGGTCAGTTGCCATGATGCTGAGACACGGCCCCCTCCTGCCACTCACGTTCTTCTCAGAAGATGCAAGGGCATCCCCATGCCTCTCGATCTAGCTCCCGAAGGTGGTTGACCTAGGAGCTCATCCCACAACTTGTCCCAGTACTGCCCAAGTTTCCAAGCCCATCTGTGACATCAGTGCAGACTGAATAGCTCTGCGAGGCCATGCTTCAGATCCTTTACCGACTCTCTTTGATGCACTTATGGACACCAAGAAGCTGCGAGGCTCTCCATCAGGGTACCACTGCGTTCAGTGCCCATTGGACCCTCTGAATACACCACACGCCTCCAGATCCTTGACGCCGATACTGACTCTATCGATGCTGGATAATCAGATGTCTATTGTGCTCTTTGACTTTGAGTCAGCGTCACTATAACTTAGACCAAGGCTGTGCTCACGTTCTGTCAAAGTGCCATCTAGCCCGTTTAACTTACCACCTCCACAAGGAAGAACACATAGGTTGCATTCCTTATTTGGTACAGATTTGGACAACGATTATGATGTGCATCTTGGGATAGGGCAACCATACCATGAAGAAAATTGATAGGCTGATCTTCAAGAAGACAGGGGCCTTATCACTTCCCCAGAGTCAGAATTCCTCTCAAACCCAGTCCCTGCCACTGAGAAGAGTGCTTCTTATACAGTGGTCATGAGCAGGGCAGCTGAAGTCCTTTAACCTCCAGCTCCTCACTTTAGCGGTCAAAACCAATGTCTTTACATAGGTGCTCCAGCCAGGGCAAACATCTACAGAGTCTCTCCTCCCATTCAAGTAGGCGCTAGGTTTATTAGGGGGCTATGTCAAACATTGCTCTGGACCCCCCAGTCAATCGCCAAATTGCGAGATGCCACCACCCTGCCCGGGTGGCACATCATTTTTGTCTTGGCACACCACCCTGGAAAACAGGGTGGTGCAGTTTTCTACCAGTCAGAAAAACTTAAATACCTTTCTGACTACTTTCCCTGAGGGACAAAAGAAGTGGAGACCTCTAGGAAGAGGGTATTTTTTACACCAGCTTGGCCCTCATGTCTGTGAATACCAGTTGCCTGCTTGGCTGCTGTTCCCACACTGTTTGGGATTTGGTAGTTCAAACCCCCTCAGGTGTCCCAGAAGATCTCAGACCTGTTGTAGCCCAAGCTATTCAGGATGGTTGTGATGCTGTCAAGTTTACAATTCGTTGTGACTTGGATACCACTGATTCCATTGACCGAGCCATTGGCACCAGCATCGCCATTCGCTGCCACGCCTGGCTGCAGTCGACAGGTTTTGGTTGCATTGTCCAACTGCCCCTCGTGAACATCCCCTTTGACTTGACCTGCCTGTTTGGGATCAAAGCAGCTTCCGCTCTGGAGCAGTTCAAAGAGAGCAGGGCCTAAGCATACTTTCTGGGCTTATCTGCCCCGCCTTTCCAGCTGCATCAACCCTACCATTTCATTCACACGTTCAGTAAAAGTACCCTCAATGACAGCCAATTCAGCCTCAGCAAGGTTCCCAGTAGTTTCTCAGTCAATGCCTCCTCTCTGACCTTACTCGTGGTCAAGGTCAGCGAGCTAATCCGTATTCAAAACTGGTATTCTCTCTAGAAGGTAACCAGGCAGTTTTGCTGGATAAGTTCCCGGAGTGCATGCAAAATACCACAAAATGGCTCAGAAGGAACTCCCTACAATTCAATGGAGATAAAACGGATATAGTATACTGTTCCACAACTAAAATTGCTCGACCCTTCCCATCCAGATTCAGACTCACCCCTACGCATAAGCCACTGACTCCAGCAAGAACAGTGAGTAATTGGGGGTTTTTGCTGGATGACAACCTTCAGCTGGAGTCACAAGTTAATAAAACAGTTGGTATCTGTTTCTCCCTGATAAGAGCACTACGACTGATCCTCCTGTTGCTGCCTGTCACTACCAGATCACAAGTAGTGAGAAGCATAATATTGAGCAGGCTGGACTATTGTAACTCACTGTATTTGGGAGCGCCCAACTCTGTGTTACTGAAGTTGCAAAGGATTCTGTCTATAGCAGCCAAATTGGCTTTAAATAGACAGTGCAGATCCTCAGCTATTCAAGCTTTGAAGGACCTTCACTGGCTACCAATCGGTCAGAGAATACAATTGAAATCTCTCTTTATTGTGTTCAGAGCAGTACATGGATTGGGTCCGACATCCTTGCAGGAAAAATGTACTTGGTATACCCCCAGGAGAAACCTCCGCTCATCAAGCGCACATCTGGTAACCACTATGATATTCAAGAAGACTAGGACTGGTGGCAGAGCATTTGGTGTAGCAGCCTCATGACTCTGGAATGATCTCCCCTTAAATATCAGACAAATCGAAACTCTGTCCCTACACAAGAAGAGTCTAAAGACATAGCTCTTCCAGAGGGAAGAGTATTACGAGGCACTCAATACTTGCAGGCAGGTTATTTATATTCACATTGACAACAGTCTCAGCGCCAGGATACCCGTGGGGTAACAGTCTGCGCTATATAAGTTCAAGTTACATTACATTACATTACGATCAGTCCACTGCCACCCCACCCCCATAGTCTGACTTTCAAACCCTTTTAATATGGTCTTAGTAGAGCACAACCACTCGGTTGAAGGCAGGATCAATTAATTCTTGCCAGGTTGGCAGACGACAGGTGAGTCCTGCAGATAGTTCATAAGGGGTTCACCATGCCCTACATTGCTTCTTTGCAGCACCTTCTATTGTCCCCAAAATGGCTGACAGATGACCATCTGTCTGTTTAGTGGCAGGAAGTGCAAGCCCTTTGTGGCCAAAGGGGCTATCTAGAGGGTTCCAGTGCCAGGAATAGGTTGTTGTTCTTATTCCCTCTACTGTCTGGTTCCAAGAAGGACAGAGACCTATGTCCTATTTTAGACCTGAACCCTCTCAATGCCTTCCTCTGGAAGGAAAATTTTCGGATGCTCATACTGGCTAAGGTCTTGTCTGCCATCTACTCAGGAGACTGGATGGTGGCATTAGACCTGCAAGTTCATCCTCGTTAACTACGGTTTGTAGTGGGACACAAGCACTTCAGTTTGCTATGCTCCCCTTTGGTCTCACTAGTGCACCTCAGGTGTTTCACGAAAGGGATGGTGGTTGTCGCAGCACACCTTTGGAGGCTGGGGTTCCCAATCTTCCCCTACCTCGACGACTTGCTGTTGAAGGAGAGCTCATCCCAGACAGTCATCAACCACCTCCGTAATATGGCGACCTTCCTGTCATCTTTGGGATTCACTATCAATGTGCCAAAGCCACACCTGACACCTTCTCAGATGCTCCCCTTCATCGGAACCATTTTGGATATGGGTCTGTTTTGTGCATTTACCATGAAAAAATAGTACAGGACATTCAGTCTATGATCCTGATCTTTCAGCCTCTGTCCTGGATATCAGTGAGGTTGACTCAGAGGGTGCTAGGACTCATGGACACCTGCATCCTGCTGGTCAAGCATGTGAGGTGGCATATGTAGGCTCCGCAATGGGGTCTGCAGTCTCAGTGGGCCCAACATCAATGGGAACTCTCCAACCACATCCAGATTTTGGCGGAGATTGCAAAAGATCTGTATTGGTGGTTATTCAACCGCAATTGGGTCAGCAGCAAACCCCTCTTCCTACTCCAACCAGAGCTAACAGTGGTGACTGGTGTGTCACTTCTCCGTTAGGGTGGTCACTTGGGAGAGGGAAAGGTCAGAGGTCTCTGGTCGCTGGTGGAGGATCAGCCTCAAATCAACCGCCTGAGGCTCTGGGCCATTCACTTTGAGTTGAAAGCATTCTTTCCGTCCATCAAGGGGTGACTAGTTGTAATGGCTGGATTTTCTGATTAGATGGGATCAGCCCCTAGGGGCCCCTCCAACCCAGCCAGAACGTAATCACATCCCTCCTCAGGACCATCTATCCAGGCACCTGGGTACCTACCTAAGGATGGGGAACTCGCAATATACAAGCTCATATTATTAAAAACACCACTAAATCTATAGGGATACTAAGAATACTCACTGATTACTAAGGATATCCATACCCTACACCACACTCATACATCAGTTAGTCTCGCGGCCACTCAGACCCAGACTGATCTACCTCAGGGCAGACATGACACACAATCCGGTGCGTCTACACATGGGCCTGCAGAACCCAATGCTCTCCTTTCCAAACGATCCACAATCCGGTAGATCTACACGCCAGTATCCTCCCTGACGCTCTCACTTATGCAAGCCACAATCCTGTGGGTATCCACGCTGGTAATCCTCCCCAGCGTTCTCACTAACGCCGCATATCAACGACGACCACATTCCTATGAACACCTTCAGTTATATGTTGGGGAAGTCTCTCTCTCCCTATTCACTAAGGGCTTGCTACTACAATATTAAGAGTTAGCCAATTAATATAATGTACCTCGTATTCTTGGCATCATAGGTCCACTCGCTCCCTATTTATGTGATCACCACTTACCTGATTGGGTTACTCATCCATTCATATAAGCCCTAACCACCTAGGAGATACATTTACCTGGATTGAACAAGAATACAAAGCGCATGGCAGTTCACTAATAAACTGGGGGTTTCTTTAATCACAACAATATAGATACATACACAGATCTGTATTATAATTAACACATATAACTGACAAAGACTATAGATAGAACACACCGCTGAAAGAGAAAAGATTAGCAATACAAAAGCCTAGGGAATAAAGATAAGATTAAGATGTAAGTGTGATTAGTTCAGACTACCTCACCTATTAGAAGGAAGATTTCTCTCTGCCTCTGGTGGGATTAGGGCTCTCTCTGTCTCTCCCCCCTTCACCACATCATCACGCCTCTGGTTCAATTGCTCCAGCTGACAGCCTTCTTTGATGCCCTCTGCACTCTATTCTCTCTCCTCATCTTCAGCAATTGTCTGCCTTCTTTCTCCTTTCCAGAACTGCACTCTATTCTGCAGCTCCAGCAGACATCCTGTCCTCTCTCTCCAAGCTGTTCTGAGCTCCAAGCTGTTCTGAGCTCCAGGCTGAACTGCACACACGCTGGAATGAACACAAAACTGAACTGAGCCCTCCTCCTCTCCTGTAGCTCGCTAATATGGATTCCTCTCCCCTCATGGAAATTTCCACCAGAGGGCTGCCTCCTACCGAATTCCTGTGCCAGCTCCCAGGCTTCCACGCAACCGCAGTGGCCAGCTGCTTGTTACGTCTGGGCCCAAGAGAAAAACACATTCTTCGGATAAGAAGCAGTCCTAACCGGTCCTCCTCTAGCTCACAAACAGCCTTACTGTAAACTTTACCTTTCCCCCTGAAGCCACTCAGCTCCATCAAGATGGAGCCCCTCTAGTTCTAGGCCTGTAGGCCTGAAAGGGATGAAATACCCCTTAGCTCTGTCAGAATACCTACTTAAACCATACCAATGTGTAATATAAAGTCAGGACCACAAGATCCACCCTCTACTATAAGCAAGTATGTCAAAGCCAATAGGCAATAGACAGATTAGAGTCAAGAATAAGGGATCTATCATAATATTAAGCAGCTATCCTCTTCTAGGTCTGGAAAAAGGGCTTAAAAGGGCCAACATAAGCTAGGAATACATATCCTAGATGTGAGCAAGATTAAAGTCTATACTACTGCTAAATAGAGCCAAAAACCATGTCAGCACACTAGTACAGGTGCTCATGGACAACACTACTGCCATGTTGCATTGAAATAAACAGGGTGGTTTAGGGTCTTGGGCCCTGTGCACAGAGAAACTACTTCTCTGGAAATGGCTGGCACATCAAGGGATTTTCCTGGTGGTGAACCACCTTGCAGGATCTTTGAATGCGAGGATGGAAGATCTCAGCTGTTGAAACCTAGCGAATCATAAGTGGCATTTACATCTAGAGATGGTGCATGTCTTTTCCTTGATTGGGGAGTAGCTTGGCTCAATCTATTTGGCGCTGCCAAGCACACACAATATCAGAAGTTCTACACGTTTGAGTTTCTAAGGTGTCTCTGACTAGGAGACACGTTCCACCTAGAGGGAAACAAGGGATTCCTGTATGCTTTCCTACCAATACCTCTTCTTCCCTGCGTTCTAAAGAAGGTCAGGACTGATCAGGCCCAAGTAATTCTAATGGCTCCAGATTGGACACAGAGAATATGGTGTCCAGAGAGCATGGGCTTGAGCATCTGTCCTCCGATCAGGCTGCCCCTAGGGAAGCACTTGCTGGGCAATAGGGCAGGGTTCTGCACTTGGGCCTTTGCCATCTCCACCTTCATGCATGGAGAATGAGCAGCAACAGCCGAACATCTTTGACCGTCTTATGAAGGTGGTTGATTTCATCTTGGCAGCCGACGTCTCTCAACAAAAACTGTATACTCCTTTTGTTGGGGCAAATTTGTTTTCTGATGGATACATCTGCCAGTGGACTCCTCACCTTGTGAATATTCCCTGCGTCAGCAACATTCGGAAATTCTTCCGTAGCTCTGCATGCCGATGTGGACGGCATCACAGAAGCACGGAATCACACGCGGCTCCGCTGACGTCACTGAATCCATAATAGGACCCCGTCGGCGTGATGACATCAGTTCCTTTTTTTCCGCGAAGTTGACGCTAACGGTTTATCTTGGGATCCTCAGTAGCTCTTTTGATTACTTTGTTACTGATACTTGTTTCATGTTAAATCTTGTTTCCTGTTGATATGTCATTGAGGAAATCTGGATTCAAACCCTGTGGGGCTTGTGGAAAGTTAATATCGATAACGTATTCGCATGAGGACTGCGTTTGTGGCCTGTCATCTGACCACGACATCCAAGGATGCTCCAGCTGTAATAAGATGAACCCAAAGGCGCTGCGAGAGAGAGAGGTGAAGCAGCTCATAGCGAAACTGAAAGAGAAGAGAGGTAGGAGACGTTCGAGGTCCTGCTCGAAGTCGAGATTGGCTTCGAGGTCGTCTTCGAGGCATGTTTCTCGATCTAAGAAGAAGCACAAGAAGAAGAAGCATGGGTCGCGGCGTCACTCTGGAAGAGAGTCGGATACGAAGTCGTACATTGACATTGACATCGGAAGGACTATGTCTCTCCTTTGCCTATTGCATTGAATCCGGAGTCGCAAGGTGAGCCTTCTCCTGTGGCTTCTCCGGAGCATTCCCCGGCTCCGGTTTCGAATCCTTCCCCTGCGCCGACGCACTCTCCATCTCGGGAGGAGGAGTTCTTCGACTCCGATGGATCCTCCCTTGGATCCAGTTGGCCCGACTCCGATTGCATCACACCAGGAGCAGTCGCTGGGGCCATACCCACCCTTTCCAGGCCCGGGTCAAGTCCCAACGCATTATTTAAATGCGATGTATGGGGTATTTTCAAGAGCCATGTACCCCTCTTGAGCACCATCCGGTCCCATGGGTCCAATGGCCTACAATCTGGGTGTCCTGCAGACTTATGCACAGGCACGTTTATACCTTTTCTGCCAGCGGCTCCGTCCTGGCATTTCTCGGCTACGAGGTCATCGACGCCGATACCATCTTCACCGGCTCTGATTCCAACTCGACCTCGTACGTTCCGGGATGTACCAATGGATCCGGGCACGACGCCGGCTCCATCGGAGTCGGTTGTGGCTCCATCAACGCCGATCCCGAGGATGAGGTCTAGGCGGGAGGCTCAAAGGCTACTGGAGGAGCAAAGGTATCGAGCAGAGGAGATGGAGGAGGGAGAACTGCAGGAGTCTGAGGACTTGTTTGAAGAGCTTAAAGAGGCAAGAGGCCTGGAGTTATTTCCGGAGTGGGAGCTTTCATTGACTCCTGATGTCCCATCAAAGGATGTTACGCCGTACCACACGGTCATTAAAAAGGCGGCTGAGCTCTTGGATTTGAATTTGCCTACTGCAGAGTTTAAGTCCAATATTTTAACGGAGGCGCTTCACTTTCCCTCTTCAGTTTTTGAGCCAATGCTGCCATTTAATGAAGCTATTACTGAGCCAGTAATGGAGGTGTAGCGTAAGCCCTTTTCATCTCCTGCGGTATCAAAGGCTGTAGCAAGAAGGTATAGGATTGCTCTTGGGGATCCGGACTTTTTGTCATCACATCCGTCTCCTGAGAATTTGGTAGTTCAGGCAGCCTGCTCCAAGAAGTCTTCCGGAGCCTTCCCTCAAGTACCAAGTGATAGGGAGTCAAAGAGATTGGACCAATTGGCAAAAAAGGTTTCTCATCGGCCAGCATGGCCTTAAAATCTACGAATACGACATGCCTTCTGGAGCATTATATTCACGCACTTATGGACTCCGCGAAGCAGTTGGTACCAAAGATGCCTGAAGAGGACAGGCAGAACTTCAGTGAGGTTCTAGCAGATACACAGGCTGCCAACTTTGTGGCAAGGGTCATGGGATTATTTGCCACCTCACACTACGCGCACGCCTCCACGCCGCAGGGATCCGAGACACGGCTCTGGAATGGACCACCTCCTTCCTCTCTGGCAGAACCCAGAGCGTCAGTCTCCCCCGTTCCGTTCCGAAGCCTCCAAGATCATCTGCGGCGTACCCCAAGGATCCTCCCTCAGCCCAACACTGTTCAACATTTACATGGCCCCGAGTGTACACGTCGCCCTACAGCACGACCTCAGCATAATATCCTACGCCGACGACACTCAACTGATTCTCTCCCTCACCAAGGACCCCAACACTGCCAAAGCCAACCTCCAGGAAGGAATGAAGCCCGTCGCTGACTGGATGAAGATCAGCCGTCTGAAGCTGAACTCGGACAAGATGGAGGTCCTCAACCTCGGCTCCAACCCGTCAGCCTGGGACGACTCCTGGTGGCCAACAGCACTGGGGGCAGCCCTGACCCCCACCGACCGCGCACGCAACCTGGGAATCATCCGTGACTCAACGCTCTCAATGACCAAGCAAGTCAATGCTGTCTCCTCCTCCTGCTTCAACACCCTCCGCATGCTCTGCAAGATCTACAGATGGATCGCGACAGATACAAGAAAGACAGTCACCCAGGCCCTCGTCAGCAGCAGACTCGACTATGGAAACGCCCTCTACGCGGGAGCCCCGACCAAGCTCATCAATAAACTAAAACGCATCCAAAACGCCTCGGCACAACTGATCCTCGATGTACCACGACACGGCCACATCAACCCCCACCCCACCTGAGAAACCTGCACTGGCTCCTCGTCAACAAGAGGATATCCTTCAAGCTCCTCATCCACGCACACAAGGCACTTCATAAGACCGGCCCAGTCTACCTCAACAGACAGCTCTCCTTCCACACCCCCAACCGCCAGCTACGCTCCGCCGACCTCTCACTCGCCACCGTCCCACGCATCCAAAGAACAACCACCGGTGGGAGATCCTTCTCCCACCTCGCCGCCAAGACATGGAACACCCTACCACTGAGCCTACGATAGACCCAAGATCTGCTGACCTTCAGGAGGACACTAAAGACCTGGCTGTTCAATCAGTAGCGGCTCCCCCCCCCCCCCCCCCCAGCGCCTTGAGACCCTCACGGGTATGTAGTGTGCTTAACAAATGACTGATTGATTGATCTGTTGCCACCAGGAGGGCTGCTTGGCTGAAGACTTCTGAGTTTTCTCCTGATGTGCAGGCAACTTTGATAGATCTCCCTTATGATGGTTCGGGTCTGTTTGGCAAGAAGGCAGATGCGGCCATGGAAGGGTTCAAGGACAGTAAGGCGATGGCTAGGTCTCTAGGTCTGCAAACAGAGGTTCTTCGAATAAGATATTCAGAGGATTCGGAAGGTCTTCCTTTCGCTCATACAAACAGCCAAAGCAGCAGCAGCAGAATTCCGTGTACAAATCCTACAGGAGCAGACACAGGGGCCGTGCTCAAGGTCGTCAAGCCTCCTCTTCCTCCTCCTCCTCCTTTTCCTCTTCCCACCCCCCCTCCTGCCACAGCAAAGCAGCCCTAGATCCACCATTCTGGATCATGTGGTCCTGTGGGGGGACGGCTTACTCATTTTCCACAAGATTGGGAATCGGTCACATCAGACCTTTGGGTTCTCAATCTTGTAGAGAATGGGTATGCTCTTCCCTTTTGGGAATTTCCCCCAAAGTACCCTCCTTGTCAAGGTTTTTGCATGGAGGACCACCTACTTCTTCTGCAGGAGAAAGTCCTGACGTTACTGAGAAAAGGTGCGATAGAGGTGGTTCCGGAGCAGGAAAGGGGTCAAGGATGCTACTCCCGGTATTTCTTGATACCCAATAAGGATGGCAGCCTTCGTCCAATCCTGGAACTCAGAATCTTGAACCTCTTTTTGAAGCAAGAGAAGTTCAAGATGCTCACCCTTGCGCAGGTTCTTCAAGCGCTGCAGCAAGAAGGCTGGATGGTGTCGATCGACTTGCAGGATGCGTATTTCGAACATTCCAATCCTGAAGTCGCCCAGGAAGTATCTCCGTTTTACGGTAGAATTGCAACATTACCAGTTTGCGGTTCTTCCGTTTGGTCTTACTACACCTCGAGTCTTCACCAAGGTGATGGCGGTGGTGGCAGCCCATCTCAGAAGGCCGGGGATACCAGTATTCCCTTATCTGGACGACTGGCTGATCAAAGCAGAGTCGCCGGAGAAGTTGCTCCATCATCTGCAAATTACAACTCAGTTGTTGTACCGGTTGGGATTCTCGATAAACGTGCCCAAATCTCACCTGGTGCCCTCTCAGCGCAACCTGTTTATAGGTGCAGTACTGGATACCACTGTGTGTCGGGCATTCCCTCCTCCACAAAGGATTCTCGACATACAGGAAATGATTCCTTTATTTTACAATGGAGCGGTCCTTCCATTCCTGAAGGTCCTTCGTCTGCTCGGTCTGATGTCTTCCTGTATTCTGTTGGTCAACCACGCACACTGGCACATGAGGGCACTCCAGTGGTTTCTCCGCAGGCAGTGGTATCAGCACAACGGAGATCACAGGGAGTCTGTGAGGATCTCCAGAGAAGCTGCGGCGGATATGTCTTGGTGGAGCGTGGAAGGCAATCTGTCTCAAGGAAAACCCTTCCATCTTCTTCCATTGGTGGCCACAGTGATAACGGATGCATCCACCCTAGGGTGGGGTGCTCATAAGGGGGATCTGGAGATCAAGGGTCTTTGGTCTCCAGAGGAAAGGTTGCTTCACATAAACCTTCTAGAGTTGCAGGCGATTCGTTTGGCGCTCAAGGCTTTCCTCCCTTCCCTTCGCGTCAGTTGGTGCAAGTCCTGACGGACAACACTACCGCGATGTGGTATGTCAACAAGCAGGGAGGAGTAGGGTCGCGATGTCTCTGCAGAGAGGCTCTGCCACTTTGGTCCTGGGTTCAGGTCATCATATTTGTCTGATAGCAAATCATCTGGCCGGAGTTGTGAACGTGCGTGCAAACAGTCTCAGTCGGCAGTTCTCAGCCAACCACGAGTGGAGACTTCATCCCGAGGTGGTTCGTCTCGTCTTTCGGACATGGGGAACTCCTCGGGTGAACCTGTTTGGCACTGACGAGAACACTCACTGCCCGCCATTCTGCATTCTCCAGTATCCAACGCAGGGAGCTTTGGGGGATGTGTTTCAGATGAGTTGGGACTCACAACTCCTTTACGCGTTTCCTCCCATACCCTTGATTCCTCGGGTTCTGAGGAAGATTCGCCAAGACCGGGCCCAAGTAATATTGATCGATCCGGATTGGCCAAGAAGGGTGTGGTATACAGATCTTCTCCACCTCTCCTCGAGCCCTCTGCTCCGTCTCCTGTTCAGGGCAGACCTCTCGCAGTCTCAGGGGCAGGTTCTACAACCCCACCTCCAGAGCTTACATCTTCATGCCTGGAGATTGAACGGGGCAACCTGAATTATTTTTCTCTCCCACCTGACATGGTGGATGTTAGTTTGTCAGCCAGGCGGCACTCCACCAAGTCTATCTATTCTTATAGGTGGTCCAAGTTTGTCTCATGGTGTGGAGAGAAGTCCATTGACCCCTTGAAGGCTCGCTTGTCCAATATTCTTCATTTTGCACTCTTTTTGGCTCAGCAAGGATTTGCTGTAGCGACAGTGAAAGGTTATCTTGCGGCCTTGTCAGCATTCCTTTGCCTGCCGGACCAGCCATCCTTATTCAAGTCACCTGTTGTTTTAAGGTTCTTAAAGGGTCTTCGAATAAATGTCCTCCCACTCCTTTTATTGTGCCTCAATGGGACTTGAATCTTGTCCTTACTTTCTTAATGGGTTCACCCTTCGAGCCCTTGCACAGGTGTCCCTTGAGGTTTTTATCTTTTTAAACGGTCTTTCTGATTGTGATTACCTCAGCAAGTAGGGTAAGTGAGCTTCAAGCTCTAAGTTCAAAACCCCTGTTCTTGACAATTCATGCTGAAAGAATGGTACTCAGGACCAGGACTGCTTTTCTGCCTAAGGTGGTAACTCCCTTCCATCTGGGGCAGTCCATTACCCTCCCTACCTTCTATCCTCTCCCTCACCCTTCCAAGGAGGAGGAGAGACTTCACCGTTCAGGACCCTAAGAGGGCGGAGAGCTTCTACCTTGACAGAACCAGGGAGTTCCAAATTGATGACCAACTCTTCGTGCGTTTCGTTGGCTGCAGGAAAGGCAGCGCGGTGCACAAGCGCACACTGTCTGGATGGATTGTCTTGTGTATCAAGATATGCTACTCTCTAGCCAGAAAGGAACCTCCGGAAGGTTTGAGAGCTCATTCTACTAGGGCAAAGTCATCTACATCTGCCTTGTCTAGGGGTGTTCCTGTGGAGGACATTTGCAGGGCGGCAACTTGGGCCTCCCTCCACACTTTAGCAAAGCATTATTGTTTATATGCAGAGGTGAGGTGGGACGGACACTTTGCTTGTTCCGTCCTTCGGGAATTCTTGGTATAGAAGGGTGGACACCCTCCTCCGGGAGTGGACTGCTGTGGGAATCTATTCACAAGGTTTAGGAATCCACTGGCAGATATATCCATTAGAAGAACAAGTTACTTACCTTCGGTAACGCTTTTTCTGGTGTATACAGTATCTGCCTGTGGATTCCTCACTGACCCACCCGCCTCCCCGTTGTCCACCCTTCTATACCTATAATAGTTGCCATTGCTTTTATGCATGTTGTTTTTAAGGAAATGTCTTGTTTCTTTTTGCTCTACTGCATTGTCTTCACACTGTGTGTTACCTTGATTATTTTGTACTGTCTACACTGTGTATATATACTGTTTCGGTCCGTCCGTGTGCCTCGAGGGCACGGAAAAAAGGGCGGAACTGATGTCATCATGCCGGCGGGGTCCTATTATCGATTCAGTGACGTCAGCGGAGCCGCGCGCGATTCCGTGCTTTTGTGACGTTGTTCACGTCGGCATGAGAAGCTACAAAAGAATTTCCGAATGTTGCTGACGCAGGGGATATTCACAAGGTGAGGAATCCACAGGCAGTAGTGAATGCCCTCCGAAGAAACACCGACAAAGGAATCCGTCAGACCTTGGTCCTCCTGGACCTCTCGGCTGCGTTTGACACGTCGTTCATACCATACTATTGTCAAACAGGCCGGCATACCCGACTCGGCTTATAGTTGGATCAGGTCCTTTCTCAGCAATCGCACTCAAGCGGTACGCCTAGCCCCTTTCATCGCTTCCAAACTTCCCACAACTTGTGGGGTCCCTCAGGGATCCTCACTGTCCCCCTTACTGTTCAATTTGTATTGGTTACCCTTGGTCCAGTCCCTGAAGGAATTTAAAGCCATCACTTTTAACTATACCGATGATCTCCAATTGATCTTCACAATAGACAACTCCCCTGAATCTATCAGAGAGTTCCAGGGTACAATGCTCCACATCCGTCAGTGGATGGACCTAAACCATCTGAAGCTGAACCCCGGCAAAACCGAGCTGGTCCTGAACGGAAATAGCCAAACTCTTTGGGGCCCACATTATTGGCCTACAGATCTCGGTCCTTCGCCCAACCCATCTCTCTCTGTAAAAAGCCTAGGGGTCATCATCAATAATGATCTATCCCTAAAAATCCAAGTAGGCACCGTTGTGTCCTCCGGTTTCTTCCAGCTCCGCAAGATCAGGAAGATCAGCCGCATGCTCACCCACTCGGCTCTGATTCAGGTGGTGATAGCCTTGGTACTATCGCACCTGGACTATGCCAACTCTATCTATCTAGGCCTCCCACTCTCCCTAAGCAAACGGCTTCAGCTGGTACAAAACCAGGCGGCCAGATTGATCTATCAGCAACCGCGTTGGCAATCGGCCAGACTCCTGCTAAAAAAAGTTCACTGGCTCCCAATCCCCCAACGCGTAGCTTTTAAGACGGCCTGCATTATCTTTAAGTCCCTCCAAGGCCGCAGCCCCCAATTCATTAAAAACCTCCCGCCTAGGTACATCCCCTCCCGCAACCTTCGTTCCGCCAACCTCCATCTCCTGGCCACCCCACCTTCAAGCTTCAACGCCAGGGCGGATGCAGGTTTGCGACTCTGGCCCCTAGATTATGGAATTCCCTTCCATTGGAAATCTGATCATGCAACAACCTCCTAAGCTCCACGAAATCATTCAAAACATGCCTATTCACACAGGCCCACGTGTAACCTCTATCTGGTCCCGGCACACACTAGAGTCAGCGCCATGAAACCTCCCAGTGAACGTGCGCTCTACAAGCAATTATTAATATAACATAACAGATACTTGTTAGTTTGGTGTAGCATACCACAGATTCACCCCGTTGTTTGCTTTGTCTCTCTACAGGTAAGGCTTTGCCTTGGGCACACTTGAAGGGTACCTTTCAGCTCTTTCTGACTTTTTACAGCTGATGGACCAGCCCTCATTGTTCAAATCACAAGTTGCATATATTTCTTTGAAAGTTATGCAACACTTGTTTCCTCCATCGCTTTTTCTTGCCACAGTTGGACCTTGACTTGGTTTTCATATATTTGATGTGAAATCCCTTTGTGCAGCTTCACAGCTGTCTTTGTGGCGTCTCACCCTCAAGACAGTATTCCTTGCTGCCATCACCTTGGCAAAATTAGTGAGTGATCTCCGGACAAACTGATTCTGCAGATATAAGCATCCTTCTTGCCATTAGTTGTGATGCTGTTTAATGTCGGTCAAACCATCACCCTGCTGGGATTCTGTGCTCTGTCTCACCCTTCTAATGAGGAAGAGAGACTACATCACTTGGACCTCAAAAGAGCACTGAGCGTTTATATTGACTGAACCAAAGAACTGTGTGTGGATGATCAGCTGTTTGTGAGGTTTATTGGAGCGAAAAAAGGCAAGGCAATGCAGAAACTGACCAACCAGCTCTGGCTGGATCATGCTCTGCATCAAGATTTGGTACGCATTGGCCAAAAAAAAGCCTCCGAGAGGGCTGCAAGCTCATTTCACCAAGGCTGCTACCACTGCATTGGCACATGGAGCACCCGTCCTGCACATCTGCCAGGCAGCTATGTGGGTGTCACTCTATATGTTCACAAAGCACTACTGCCTGGATAGCCAGATTCACTGAGAGAGGCATTTTGCTCCCTCGGTCCTACAGGACTTTTTGGTTTGAGCCAATTCACAGAACCACCTCCGAATATGTTCTGCCCTGGTTTTTATTTATGAGATGAGGGTTCTGCAGTTAGAAGTCTTTATCAGAAGAACAAGTTACTTACCTTCAGTAATGCTCTTTCTGGTAGACTCTATCTAACCGAAGATTCCTCACCAACCTTCCCTTTCTACCTGTTCTGTGAGAGAGACTTCAAATCCATTAATAAGGTCCCAAGACTAGGAACCTGCACACTGATCACAACCAATTTGCTACTGCGGCTATGTGTCTGGGGAAGCAGACAGCCTCATAAGCATCTGAGGGCAGCATGCAGGAGTGGCACCTTTATTGGCTCTGCATGTCATTTAGGGAGCGGAATGATGTCAGTGCGGAGCCCCGCAGTGCCACCTACCAGCACGTAGAGATACTGCTGAAAAGGTTTCCTATCCAGTATGATGCCTGGGGAGCATTCAAAAGGTCAGAAGTCTGCAGTAAGATAGAGTCTCTACCAGAAAGAGCATTCCCAAAGGTCTGTAACTTGTGCATTGCACTTTCGCCCTGTGTCTGAAACTGGTCCCTAATGAAATTAGCCAGGACTTTTCTGTCCCTACTCCTAGGAACCCTCTGTCCCTACATAATCTCTTTTCAGATGCATGGACATGGTGCTTAGTTCTATTCTCATCTCTGTGTTTTCCACTGTATATGTGCCTAAAAACTGGACTTCTAGTACTACTAGTGTAAATTGGAAATGGCCAAGGACACATCTGTAGCCAAGGCTCCTAAACGCTCGGTGCCCCTCCGCTTGTCACCAATTCTCAGAACCCTGTTTTGTAGGCCACAGGGCAAGCAGGAGCTACTGGGCCCATCCTTGGGGGGGGAGGCTTTTTATTCCTGATGTCCTAAGGCTCGACCTACTATGGATCCTGATCAACTGGGCCAACTATGCCTTCAGCACTTGACTCTAAGTGATAGCACAGGTCAAGCAGTCCATGGCTTCTCTGAGTTAGGGAGACACAGGCTCACAACTCAAAATACATTCAGCAGAAACAATAAATGATTCTCCAGTCAAAAACTTGTTTTTATAAAAAAAAAGGAATATGCATAAACACAGAGTAAAATACGACATTCAGAAAAAATACACACAGTCCCCTAAGGCCAGGGCTCATGTGTTTTATAAACAGATCACTGATTATCACTCTTCTTTCACTCGTGGTAGTGGTTATATCCCCATGAGTTCGCCGAATCATAGAAGTGCCACTCTGACTTTTTATTAAAGTCAAAAGTGTTCCTGTGCCGAAGCCTTATATGGCAGGCAAATTTCCACCTAGGCCATCTGGCCATAAATCAGTCACAGCAGCAGGATCTGAACAACCAGAGTCTGTGACGGTGCCCCCTTTGCGGGTACTGAAGCTGCAGCGGCTGTCTCTGGTATGTTCCATACATGCAGTCTGGGAGGGGTAGCTGTCTGGAGGTCCTCAAGTTCCTCACACACAGTACTGCAGAGGCAGCGGGCAGCAGGGTGAAGTCTTCTTTGTTCCTCCAATGCTGGTAAGTTTCTTGGGATTCTCTCTCCTGGCTTGGATCCATTCAGTTCAGCATAGAAGCCTCCTCCTTACGATAACTGTCTCGACCAGTCCTCCACTCCTCCAGCTGCCACAGTCTCCAAACAGCTTTAATGAGCCCTCCACCCTGCACAGTTATCCCAATAATGTCAGAATCCAGCACCTACTGCCCCGATGGAGCAACATACCATCCGACAAGTGGGTGCTCCAAATTGTGCAGAAGGATTATGCTCTTCCATTTATGTCAGCATTGGACTTGCAGGATGCATACTTCCACATCCCAGTCCTGTAGGCTTGCAGGCATTACCTGTGGTATTTCCAGTTAGCTGTGCTACCCTTTGGCCTTACCAGTTCCCCTCTGTTGTTCACAAAAGCGATGGTCGTGGTTGCAGCACATCTTCAGAGGTCGGGGTTCCAGGCTTTCCCTACCTCGATGATTGGCTGCTGAAGGCAGACTCACCCCAGGCATCCACCTCCAGACTATTGCATTTCCATTCAGTTGGGTTCTCTATCAACATGCTGACGTCACACCTGGCTCCTTCTCAGATGCTGCCTTTCATTTGAGCCATACTGGATACAGTACAGTTCTGTGTCTACCTTTCAAAGCGGAGAGTCCGGGACATTCGAGCTATAATCCTGATGTTTCAATCTCAGTTCTAGATTCCGGTGGGACTGGCTCTGAGGCTGGTAGGTCTGATGGTCTTCTGCATCCTACTGGTGGAGCATGTTTAATGGCATATGCAGGCTCTGCAGTGGGACCTGAAATTCTAGTGGGCATAGCATCATGGGAATCTTTCCGACCTGGGCAGATTTCGAAAGAGACTATGAAACATGTGCAGTGGTGGCTAAGGGACCAATTGGGTCACTGGCAAACCTCTCTCCATTCTCCACACAGATTTGACAGTGTGACAGATGCATCACTTCTTGGTTGGGGTGGTGTAATGGGGAGCGACGGAAAGCTGGGGATCCTTCACCATACTCTGAGTGGTGGGTCGATGATCGTGCCTCCCCTCCTTCCCTCCAGAAGGATTGGTCTTCCTGCCCGCTACTTGCCGACACAGAGGATAAGGAAGAGTGTGCCTTTAACTGGGCGTTCAAGGAGGACAAGGCCTTGCCCACGTTTGACGTCAGAGGGTCGGGATTGGAGAAAATGCCGGAAGCCGGATACACAGTGTGTGTCGACACCCCAGAGGAAGAGGAAGGCGAGAGGAGAGAAGAAGACGAGCGAGCGAGCGGAGGAGGGAGCAAGAGTCGAGGTCGGGAAGAGCGGAGAGAGCCCAGATACGAGAGAGGAACGGGAGAAGAACAGCCAGGAGGCCAACGACTCTGCGGAGCGCCGTGCCACACTCCCGAGGGAGGAGTGTGGCTAAAACAGGTACGGCAGCATCTGTCAGGCTGGGTCGGGAGAAAGAGAGATGTTCCCCCGTTGTAAATAGTTGTATAGACCTTCCCTGTTTTCCCGTATCCTTCATACACCCCTCCCTTCCTTGCACCTTTTTCCCCACTCCAAACCCACTGCACCGTCATTTGTTTGTACATAGCACTTCAGCAGTGATCCCTACACCTCGGGCTCCCCCAGGGTAATTCATACTCAGATTGTAAGGCTGACTGTCTTCCCTCTGTTGGTTTTCTTTTGGCTCAACGACGCCGGACACCGGAGAGACCCCATCGAAGCCCAGAGGAAGGCAGACGAGTGGCATACCTAAAGATGTCCCAGACCAAAGCCGCAATCACGGACCCCGCAATATTTGCCCGAGAAAGACTGACTTCTCGCAGTAGAAAATCACTGCTAAAAGTACAACCTTTTCTCACCAGAAAAAGTTTTCGGTCTGTCTCTACGCCCACGCTACAGGTGGCCACTGGGAGAGGTGAAGCTCAGAGGACTCTGGTCTATGGCAGAAGCTTAGCACCTCTGGACTTGGCGGGAGCTCCATGACATCTTCCTCATCATCCAGCACCTGACAGAATCCCTGAACGACAGGGTGGACAAACTCAGCCATCAATGCCATGTGGATCACAAATGTCAATCACATCCGAAGGTGATGCAAGGTCTCTTCCAAGAGAGAACCTTGGCTGGATCTGTTCTCCACCACCAAGAATGAGCAATGTCATCACTTCTTAGTGCTGGAGTTTCCCAAATGTCTGTCTCTTAAAGAATCGTTCTGCCTCAAGTACAACTCTGGTCCCCTGTACTCCTTTCTGTCGATACCACTCCTGCCCTGAGTTCTCAAGAAGATCAGGACTAATAGAGCCCAAGGCATCCTAGTTGATCCGAATTGGCCACAGAGCTTATGGTATCACGAACTTCTGAGCATAAGAATCTGTTTCCTGGCCAGGCTGCCCCTTGGGTTGTATTTATTTTTTTCTAGCCATATGGCAGGGTCCTGCACACAAACATGCGCACTTAGCACCTTCCTGCCTGGTTGTTGAGCAGCGGCAGTTGAGGGTTTTCGACGTCCCTCCTGAGGTCTGTGATGTTATATTGGCAGCCAGGCATCTCGCCACAAAGATTATGTTCACATATCACTTGGATAAGAATGTAGCTTAATGTTCCTCATGCCATGTAGACCCCCTTTCTTTACACCTGTTGGAGCTACTGCTGTTTATTTGATCTTTGGCTTGATAAGGCTTTACCCTGGCAGTGTTACGGGTTACCTGTCTATTTCACCTTTCCTGCTGTTGCCCGATCATTCCTCCATGTTCAAGTCACCAGTTGTGACTCGTTTTTTGAAAGGTTTACAGGTTTACTGGATTTGTTTCCTGTTACCCCCTTCGTGATGCCACAATAGGATTTCAGTATAGTCATCATATACCTCATGTGTTCTCCCTTCGAGTCTCAACACCATTTCGTTCTGTGGTTCTTGACAATCAAGACGGTTTTCCTGGTGGATATAACATTGGCTAGTAGGGTCAGCGAAATTCAGGCTCTCTCATTTCACCTTCCGTACACCACCTTTTTCCCAGACAAACTTTTCTTTTGGATGCCTCCCTCTTTCCTTCTGAAGGAGGTCACGCCTTTTTGTTTTGGCCAGAACATCACGTTGCCTAACATTTTAGCTCCACCTCATCCTTCTAAAGACTAGGAAAAACTCTATTATCTGGACCCAGAGAGAACTCTCTCTTTCTACATTATTCACACCAAACACAATCGGGTGGATGATGAACTGTTCATTGGGTTTACTGGGGCATAGAAGCGCAAGGCTGTGCCGAAGAGGACCATCGCTCGATGGATTGTACTCTGCATTAAGATCTGCTATGCATTAGAGAAGAAGCAGCCTCCTCAGAGCTTGCAAGCCCCTTCCACCAAGGCCAAGGCTGCTACTACTTCTTTACTGTGCAGGGTACCTCTGCTAGGCATCTGCCAAACTGCCATGCAGGCATCACTCCACACATTCATTAAGGGCTACAGTGTGGACTGTCAGGTCAGTTGAGATTGTCATTTCACCCACTTGGTCCTCCACTACCTTTTGGTTTAAGCCAGTTTACAGAATCACCTTCAGGGAGATATTGTTTGCAGAGCTATTCTAAGGAGCGGAATCTGCAGTTAGAACAAGTTACTTACCTTTGGTAATGCTTTTTCTGGTAGAGACTCTATCTAACCACAGATTACTTATCAATCCTCCCATCCACCCTGTTTTGAAAACTGGGCTCTTCACCTAAAATATCCCATTAGATTCTGCACACTGGTCAAGCACTGTTTTTTTACGTGGCTCTGCAATTTTGGCACTTAACTAGACAAGTCGGATTGGTGCTCATGTTGGCACCTTGACATCAAATCCGACATGGAAGACGCTGACGTGGGGCAGACCGATGCCACCTACCAGCATGCAGAGGTACTGCTCAAGATGTTCTGGATCCAGTCAGACGGCTGGGGAATATTCTAAGGTGAGGAATCTGCGGTTAGAATCTCTACAGGAAAAAAGTCTTACTGAAGATAAGTAACTTAAGTAAGGTCTGTTTTTTATGATTTGCAGAGAACTGGCAGATTGAATGGACCTGCAAGTTGATTCTTTATTTCTATGTTTAGAACTATTATTACATATGAGGAGTATGTTTATCTTAACTAATATATCCAACATTTTTTGTAATTTCTTTAGAAGGAAGCGAGACTTGTGTTGAGGAAGACAGTGACCTAATAGAAAGCAGTCTTCTAATTGGTGGACATCAGTTTTCAGCAAAGACTGTAAAGCGGATCCTTGAAATAATAAGTGATGAATCGGTGAGTCACACCTTTGAAGAGAAAGGTCTACTAATAAACCATTTTGTGAAATTAAGGGAATATAATTGTTCTGCTGTGATGTGAAAAGAAGACTTTCTGTTATGCAAGCAAAGAGTTCAGGAGCTGATAAAACATTAGTAAAAACAGGAGAACTACTTCTGTAAGCAAAGTTGTTAAACATACACACACATAGACGCACACACATAGTTTCAGAGGCAGCAGCACACCCATGCATGGCTAATAGAGGCAGACCATATTGTCATGGACCAGGCAATGACTGAGCAACTAAGCCTGGAATGGTAACGTGGTCTGCTTCCATATTGCTGTACACCTCTTTTTTTCCCCAATTTCATTTTTTATGTCCCTCTTTTAACAAATGTGAGTTTTTCCCAACAGTTTACCTTTGAAAACGAAAAGTTGGAGGTGATACCTGGGGCCCCTGTTTCACTGCTTACAGCAACTTTTTAGGTCTGACGTTAGCCAAGTCCTTTCGATTTTATAAAACTGTGTGTGTGTGTGTGTGTGTGTATGTATATATATATATATGAAACCAACGATCCTGTTCCGCCAATGAAAGACGGAATCACACCAGGTGCGGACCTCCAACCAGCCTCGTTATTGCAGCGAGTAAATCATCCAAAAGAAGATACAGATCCTTTAGGTAGCAGAATAAGTTCTTTATTTTAAAATAAAGAAAAAATGTCCATCCGACGAAGCTTTTCACTCCTCCTGGGAGCTTGATCACATATGTGTGTGTGTGTGTATATATATATATATATATATATATATATATATATATATATATATATATATATATATATATTCTACTGGCGGTCACCAGTAGATAGTTATAGTTAGGATCTACTTTCCATAGAAAAACTATTTTTTCTTTTCCCAATAACCTTGGCGCCGGATGACGAATCTTCGCGAAATTTTCAAAGCTCGTGGGATGCTCCGGTCAGCTCTTGTCTTGAACGTTTCGGAGTGATTCGCCAAGCAGGGGTCAAGAAAAAATGGGGGTCCCAGAACGTGTTTTCTCCATGTTATTTTCCATAGGAAACTTTAGACACGGCTAAAAGGTAGACCTTGTTGCAGCCAGAACTCTTTTTCTTAAATGGTGGAACATTCGTTTCTTGTTCTTGCAAAAAAACAAGAAAAAGGGGCAGGGTAGAAACACCCTGACCCCCTAGGCCTACTCAGGGTGTCCCACAAGTACCCCCAGGGCCCAAAAAGCATTTTTTTTTAAATCGGCCAAATTCGCGTGGGTGCGCGAATCCGGCTGACAAATTCCGCGCTTCGTTCTATTGAAGCCACCGGGTGGGCCAGGTCCTGGGGACAGTGAAAAAAATGTGTGTGGGGGCCCAATTCCCCCCCCCCACACTGCCCCGGGACCGCCTCCTCCCCGGGACAAGATTAATGAGTTGTTGGGGCATGCAGCCCTGGGGACCGCATCCCCCGGGGCTTCTTTTTTAATGTGGGGGGCCTCCAGGGCTTTTGTTAATTATTTTGTGGGGGCACACAGCCCCCCGCTGCCAGGGGGACCGCCACCCCCTGGGGCTTTTAAAAAAAAAAATACACCTGTGTGGGGGGGCGTGAGCCTCCCCGGGGCACTAATATTCAAATGCGGGGGTCCGTTATGGACCCCGAGCCCCGGGGAGCACCAACTCCCTGGGGGATGGGTTCCCCAGGGCCCAAGAAAAGTAAAAGAACGGGTGCCACTCAGCCCCCTTCTAAAAAAAAAAAAAAAGAACGCGATCGTGCCGGAGGCCCCGGCCCCGCCCCCTCCCTGCATCACTCTTGCATACACGCCCTTTATTAAGTTAACACGTCCAAAGGTTGTCAACAGGAGGTTTTACCATCTAGCTAATAGGCGGTCAATTTCTTTAGCGTCCCTTTGTAGATCGAGCTGCGTGATTTCATCTATTTCATCCACTATTGTGAGGTCCAGATATCTAAAGTTGGGACTCGCTTTCCCATCCCGGTCTGTAATATTCCACATAACCTCAGTTTTAGTAGTGTGTATTAAACCAGAGAGGGAACCAAATTCCGCTAACAAATATTTCACCCTCGGAATAGATATAAGAGGATTAGCTGTATAAATTAATAGATCGTCGGCACAAAGCGCTGCTTTACAGCTGTAGGGTGGAGAACTGAAGGGAACCACAGAGGCATCCAGTCTCAACTGTTGGGCAAGAGGTTCTATATGAATTTCGAAGTAGTAGAGAATAAAGAGGTCAGCCTGCCGTGTCCCTCTTAATATATTGAAACTAGGGATTAATGTGGCATTAAAAATAATCCTAGCCGAAGCCCATTGAAAATTAAAATTAGGGCCAAATCCCATTGCGCTCATGACCTCCCAAAGAAAGACCCAACACACTTGATCAAACGCCTTAGCAGCATCCAAAGCTACTATGGCCAGGGGAGCAGATCGTTCAATGGCTACATTTATTGTGCCAATTATTTGTTGGGTCCGCCTCAGAAGGGTCTTTGGAAGGTTTCAAATGAGGACAATTGGAGCCTCCTCCCAGGATTTAGGAACCTGTCCACTGTGTCTACAGATCAAAATAAACAGGTTTTCCAAGATTGGTATCAGCTCCTTTATTAAGAGATTATACACTTCATTAGGTAGGGCATCAGTACCTGCGGCTTTGCCGTTCCTACTTTTAGTAATACTTAAGTGATTCTACTCCTTGTTTATCGGATGGTCCAGTGTCTTGCCACTCGTCGCAATTAAACTAGGCAACTGAAACTTACTCAACCAGGCCTTGATATGCTCTATGTTGGGAGAGATTTCTTCCTTATATAAAGTAGCAAATAAAGACACTACTAGTAGCCTGCATATCCTCCAACTTATACGAAACATCCTCTCTATCATTCATAACCAATTGGTTTACCAAATTCCTAGATCTATCTGCCCGGCCCTTCCAAGCCAATAGTGCAGCAACCTTTTCCCCATATTCAAAGTTCTGCATAGATCTGGCATTCCACTGCGCTCTTAACTTTTGATCTATTTGAACCCTAGACTCTTGCCTTGCATCTTCAAGGAGTCTCTGAAACCTTGCCTGTACATCAGAATACCTTGAGCCAGCTCTGAGTGGGTTGCCCTCCAATGAACCCACTTTGTCTTCCAAAGTTTTAAGCTTAAACGTTCAGCCTTATTTTGGGTGTAGGACAAGCTTTGTAGCTGCCCTCTAATATATGCCTTAAACGCATCCCACATGACATCAAGGGAGGTAGTTCCAATAGTGTCCTTAAAGTAAGCCACACATGCCTGCTTTAATGCCTCCCTCATCTGAGAATCAGTAAGAATAGCTCTCTTTAGAGCCCATCTTGGTCTTGGGGGCCTACAGTACCCAACTAAGTAGAGACTAATTGCAGTGTGATCCGAGATGTGACCTGGGGGGATATTTATAGAAGTTATTGCTTCTATGATAGTCCTATCCGCAAACAGCTAGTCGAACCTTGGAAAGTGACTGTGCTTCTTACTATGGGAAGTGAAACCCTGGCTGGTTCCTATATTATACCTCCATACATCTAACAGGTACAACTCATGCAACATATTTTTTACCGTTTAAGGCACCCAAGGGGTGATATCATAGCAACCTGTATTAGGCCTATCCTGTACAGGATCCAATAGAACATTAAAATCTCCCCCACCTATAACAGGAGCTGTAACTTCCATTAGATTCCATTCAAAATTAGATATATGGGAGGGATCATCAACACAGGGCCCATAAAAGACAGCACAGACTGACTCTGCCCTTCCAAAGTCTAAAGTGGCTATCAACCACCTCCCAGATTTATCACGTTTAGAGGCTTTGATAACACAACCTACAATTTGTTTAATTAAAATGGCAAACCCCCTACAATGTGCAGCCTGTTCTGAGACTAGAAAGCACTCTATCCAAGGATAGTCTGAAAATGCAGCTTTTCCTTCTAAGGTGTCTGGGTCTCCTGAATCAGACATATATGCGCTCGACTCTCCTCTAGATATTTCATCACCAATCTCCACCTGCGCTTGCACCTGAGCCCATTAACGTTCCAAGAGAGAACTATTAGCTCATTAACCCCCCTCATCTAAGATATCCAGAGTTAGCACTGTCATGAACTGACGTTTGTGGTGCGGTTAGGAACATTCTAGTAAGATAGAAGGAATTATGCGGTTAGGAACATTCTAGTAAGATAGAGGGAATCCATGTTTTTATTTTTACCTACTGCTCCCCACCTCGTGCCCATCCACCCATCCTCCCTCCCATATACCCCTTGTGCCCTCCCCTGGGGAACCCACCCGACCAATATAGACATAAAGCGTAGCGGCCTTCATCATCAGTAAGAAATGAAACACAATATGTGGGTCCTACCCTGACTTCTTACACTTCGACTCCCTATTTTCCAGCTGCCTTCTTAATTTCCTCAGTCAACACATCTACGTCCTCAACTGAGCGATGGATATACATGTGATTATTCCACATTGTTCGAAGTAAGGCCAGGAATTTTAGCTGGGCTTTGGCGCCAAGTTTGTTCAATTCCTCCATTCTTTTCCCCATCTCCCACTACTTTAAAGTGGCGGCATGGAAAACACCCGATCTTTCTAAAAATAAATACGAGCCAACAGAGAAAGATACTTCTTTTAATGCTGAAGACAGAATAGCCTCCTTAATGGTGTACGTGAGGAAGTTGATTAAATTCTCCTTGGCTTCTGTCGGCCAGACTTCCTCCGATAGGGGTCCCGGTGTACCCGCTAGATTTCAAAGGAGAGGTCGATATCTGACCGATTCTTTAAAACTGTGTCTTCCAGCAGTGAAACCACAAAGGCCTTGATATCCGAGCCTTCCACTTTCTCAGGGATATTGATGAGCTGAAGGTTATTCCTACGTTCCTATTTTGGCTAGTTAACCGGCTCACCTTGCAGAAGTCGTGTCTATAGCCTGCTTAATTATAGGGATCTCCTGCTCCAAAGCATCAGTCCTCACAGATACTTTGTTGAGTTTCTGGGCTAAAACAGCACAGGAAGCCTGTATTGCGACCTAATTCTGATTGGAGATCGAAAACCTGCTCTTCATCTCTTCATAGAAGGCCAGATGGATGTCCACAAGTGATTCTGAGCCCACCTGAAGGGAATTACTGACAACTGGATTTGACTGTGAGGACTCCTCCTGTCCATCGTGGTTATCCTCCTCATGTACCTCGAGGGCCTGAAACCTATTTGAGTTGCTGCTTGTGGGCCCTTTCTGTTAACAACTGGTCTTACAGTCTGGCCCACCAGGGGGAAGAACTAGGGGGAATCGTTATATCAGACCCCTGAATTGGACCAACCATCGACTCCATTCTGGTAGTCTGAGCAGTTCTTTCTAGGGCAGCAGCCAGGGACGCAAGAACCTTATAAAAAGATTTCAAGGAGGGAGTAAACTTAGCTTTAGATTGAACAGCCTTCTTCTCTCTACCCCTGCTCCTGGGGCTCTTACCAGCCGCTATGGATGTTGATTTCTCTCACCTTCCCTCCTGGATCCTTCTGCTTCCTCAGATGGTCTGGTGATTTATTATGGCCTTTATTCATAATATTTATATCTATCACAGGTTGGATAGGGGACGAAGCTGCTAACCCTGAAAGAGGTGTAATGAGCCCCCCCACCAGTGCAGAGGTTATATCTACACACTTTCCCAGTAGGTAGAGATGGTCTGCTTTGCTTGTTCTTGCCCTTCTCTACAAGCTGGAAGGTGGACCCCCTCTTGCCTCTTTAGGTCCCTCTACAGTCCCACTCTTAGGGCCCCTATGGGGATGTAATGGAAAAATTGCCGTTATTTTAATAGGGTAGGGGTGGGTGGGCAAAGCCTAGCCCGAAGAGTTGCTGTAGGTCCACCCTTCCACTAATGGGAAGACCATACCACATTCCGCCTCAAAACTTGCCTTCCTCGCATTATGCTCAGTTGAAAGCAGCCTCCTGCAGTGAACTGGATTGCAGGAGGCATCCTGGCTAGTGCTGGTTCTTCCACCGCCGACCCAGATCACAAAAGTAGCCACACGGAGGTGGTGCAGCTCTCGATCCTCACCTTCCCAGCAGGGGACCTGCAGACAAGCTGGTAGGGAGCCGAAGAAACTGCCCAACTCCGGCACCATAGGGAAGCGCGCCAACTTCCTCACCCAGCCAAGATTTACAGTAAGCGGTAAGCAGAGGCAGAGTGGGGGCAAGGGAGAGGGAGAGAAAGGCCCTCTTAGCAAGTTACCAAAATGACAGAAGGCCAGCGGCCGCTTAGATGGCGGCCGCCAAGTTCTCGCAATAACTGCTAGATATTGATATATTTTCTGAAAATTATATTAAAAGCCTGTTCTCCCTCTGCAGTGTCAGAAGTAAGGCTTCTTACTGTGAGGGCTCTTACTGGTGATATGACTTCATGCCCTGTGCCAGTATTTTCCCAGCATAGTCTCCTTCATGAACTTGTTGGCCTTTCATATTTGAATTCCAGAAGATATAATTTGGGTTTATTCTTTGCAGCTTCCTATATTTGATAATTATGTCTGTTATTTTGCAGACTCAGTTTTAATTTGGATTGTAGAATAGGTTTTGAAAAGAAATAAGCTGAGGCTTATTGGTTTTGCTCCATTGTACCCAACAGACAATTGCTTCACCACTCTGGGTAGCATAGGATTACCAGATAAGAGAGCCTGGACCCAGATTCGCCTTAAAAATAGTTTTCTTTTATTTTTTATAATTGTGAAAAAAACTGGGTTGGCTGCTAAAGTTTAATCAAAACTCCATTTAGGAGATATTTTTACTACTGCAGAGAAAAGGAACCCTAAATATTAGGCTGTATGGTCAGAGGAACATTTACTGATACATTCTAAAGAGGTATTTTGTAAAGTGTTTGAAATTAAAAAATATCCCAAATGAGGGGATGATGAGAGGTGTAAGGAGATGTAAGTCGACATGACAGAATACAACCAAGTCATCAGATCCACCAAAAGGACCTTCATCTGGAACAAAATCCTCGCCAACTGCAGCAACTCAAAGGAACTATACTGCATCATCCAGCAATTCACCAAACCCCCAGCGAAGCCACGGACGTCACACCCTCCCAGGACCTCTGTAACAAGCTAGGCTCCTACTACCATCTGAAAATCAAGGCCCTCTACAACAACTTCAGCAAACAGACTTCAGAAACCACCACTTCCTCCAGCGAAGCCAGCCAACCCAGCATCACCGCCTGGACCCCAGCCTCCACTGAAGCTACCGCTTTGACCATGAAGAGCACTCATTTAGGAGCCACCAAGGACCCCTGCCAGCCTCAAATCTTCCACAGAGCCACCGCCGCCATAGCACCCGAGCTATGACGCACCATCAATACCACCTTCGAAACCGGCACAATTCCAGATGACTCGAAACGCAGAAGTCAAGCCTCTCTTCAAGAAACCCTCTGCAGACCCAACGGGCCTGAAAAACGACTGACCCATCTCTCTTCTCCCATTTGCGACCAAAGTCACAGAGAACATCGTCTAATCCCAGCTGACAAACTTCATCGAGGAAAACACCATCCTCGACTCCTCCCAATCCGGATTCCACAGCACCGAGACCGCCTTCTTGCCGCCACAGACGACATCTGCACGCTCCTCTCGCAAGGCCACACTGCGACCCTCAGCCTACGAGACCTCTCTCCAGCCTTCGATACCATCTCCCACCGCACTCTCGCAGCCAGACTCCACAACGCCAGCATACAGGGAACCGCCCTCAATGACTCTGCTCCTTCCTTGCTGGCAGAACTCAAAGGATCAGATTCCTGCACTTCCTCTCCGAACAACAGAGATCAGCTGCAGAGTACACCAAGAATCATCCCTCAGTCCTCTCAGGCTCTTCAACGTCTACATGGCCCCCCTCGCCACCATTCAGACAGCATGGACTCAGCATAGTATCCTATGCCGATGATACCCAGCTCATCACCTCCCTCACGAAGGTACCCGACACCACCAGACTCAGCTTCCAGGAAGGAATGAAAGTCATCGCATCCTGGAAGAGCAGCAGCTGTCTGAAGCTCAACTCAGACAAGACAGAAGTCCTCATCCTCAGACTCAACCCCTCAGCCTAGGCCAACACCTGGTGGCCAACCGCCCTCGGCAACGCCCTCACCCCAACTGACCACACCCGGAACCTCTGCTTCATACTTGACTCCTCCCTCTCCAAGACCCGCCAGATCAACGCCGTCGCCTCTTCCTGCTTCAACAACCTCCGAATCCTGCGCAAGACCTAGGCATCACACTTGACTCATCCATCTCCATGACCCACCAGATCAACGCTGTGACCTCTTCCTGCTACAACACCCTGCGCAAGACCTTCAAATGGAACCCCCCTGAATCAACAAAACCCTGCTATGCAAACTCCAGACCATCCAGAACACCATGGCCAGGCTCGTCCTCGGCATCCCACAACATGATCACATCACCCAACATCTGCGAGACCTCTACTGACTCCCCATCGAGAAAGAGTGACGTTCAAGCTTCACAACACCAGACCGAAATACTTCAACAAAATAGTCTCATTCCACGTACCAAGAAGAAACCTCCACTCCACTGACCTCGCCCTAGAAGAAACCCCCATATACCGTATTTTCAAATCACTTTAACCACTCTGTTGGCCAATAACACTAAATCGGTGTCTACAAGTCTTTTATAATAATAATAATAATAATTTGGTGTCGCCCCAACTAAAGTCCATCACAACATAGGAGCAGTGCTACAACACCCAGGTGGCTAGAGTTTGAGCGAGAAGAGAGACTGTCATCGATAACTGCTCACCAGATATACTAACTATCGAAGTGTAGGCTCCCTGCACCTTTCTAGTGCCTCATATCCAACTTCACATGAGACTTCTGCAACATGCAGGATGAACAGTGGTGCCTATATACAGACAGTAGGGAAGCCAAGCTCATTCATACCGCTCTAAGGGGCTGGAGATCCTTGACGTAGCATCCCACACCTGCGAGCCCAGTCTTGCAGGACCCAATGGGCAAGGTCAAACCTAATGTGAGGCTGGCTCTGAGGCTGCTAGTAATGATGGCTTCCTGCATCCTGTTGGTCAAGCACACTGGGTGGCATATAGGGGCTTTGCAGTGGCATCTGAAGTCCCGTTGGGCTTAGCATCGGGGGACCTCACCAATCACACCTAGATTTCAGAGGAGCATGCAGAAAACCTGCAGTGGTGGTTGCTGGACCGAATTTGATTAGCTGAAGACCTATCTTCCTGTTGCACCCAGAGCTACCAGTGGGGATGATTGATTGCTTCTGTGTTGGGGTGGTCACTTGGGAAGAGGTGGAGATCAGAGGTATCTGGTCTTTGGCAAAGTCCGAGCACCGCATCAACCTTCTGAAGCTGTAGGCCATGCACTTGGTGTTGAAGGCCGTCATAGCATCCATCATACAGAGGCTGGAGCAGGTGGTACCACCATGTGGCATTGCAACAAAAAGTGTGGGGTGGGGTCCTCGACCCTATGGTACGATGTACTACATCTCCAGAAGTGGCTGGAACACCAGTGGATATGCCTGGTGGTGTACTTGTGCACCACCTAGTGAGATCTCTAAACACCAGGGCAAATACACTAGGCCGCTGACGCCTAGCGGATTCGGAATAGCACATAAACCCACGGGTGGCTCAAGGTCTCTTCCACAAATGGGGAGAAGCTTGTCTTGATCTATTCACCACCAACAAGAACGTGCACTGTAAGGACTTTCGCGCATTGGAGTTTTCAAGGCACTTCTCCCTCAGAGAAGCATTCTGCCTAGAGTGGAACTCATGGCTCCTGTATGCCTTTTCTCCGCTGCCTCTCCTTCCCTGAGTTGTAAAAAAGACTAGGCACGACCAGGACAATGTCCTCCTAGTGGTGCCAGATTGGGCATGGACAGTATGGTATCTAGAACTCCTGGGCATCTGTACTTCGATCAGTTTATAGAGTGGATCTTCTGTTGCAGCAGCAGGGTCCTGCACCTTGGTCTGCACAATGTTCACCGCCAAGCTTATTGACTGTGCAATGACAGCAGCCTACTTTTGATCTTCCTCCTGAGGTTGTGATGTTGTCTTGGCAGCCAGATTGTCCCTCTGCAAAATCAGTGTACGCCTGCCATTGGATCAGGTTTGAGGTTTGGTGCAAAACTCACCAGACTGACCCACTCCAAGCCAGGTTATTCGAAGTATTGCTTTCTGTGTTGTCCTTAGCCCAGCAAGGGTTTGCTTTAGGTATAGTTGAAAGGCACCTTTTCCAGCCTTTTTTTGGTTCCTGGGTCAGCCTTCTCTTTTTGAATCACACGTTGTGTTGCTTTTTTTAAAGGGTTTGTAACGTTTGTTCCCACCCTCTCCCTTTATCATGCCTCAGTGGGACATTAACTTGGTACTCCCCTTCCTGATGTGTACACCTTTTGACCTGCTATGCCGCTGCTCACTACAGCCTCTCACCCTCAAGACAGTATTCCTCATCACTATAACATTGGTGTGGCAGGTCAATAAGCTGTAAGCCCTCTCTGTCAACCCACCATATACTAGTTTCTTCAGGCATGCTGGTCCTTTCTTCCAAACGTGGTGAATCCTTTTTACAGCATGCAAAACATCACTTTATCAATGTTCGTTGCTCCACCTCACCACTTTTAGGAGGAGGAGAGACTCCTATGTCTGGATCCTAAAAGAACTCCTATCTTTTACATTGATCCTGCCAGCGACTATTGTGTGTCTGATCATCTCTTTGTGGGATTTTCAGGAGCAAAGGAAGGGTAAGGCAGTGCAGAAGAGGACCATCGTCTGGATGGGGCCCTGTATCAAAATCTGCTATGCATTTGACAAGATGTAGCCCCTGGAACGTTTGCGGGTTCATTCCACCATAGCCAAGACTGGCACAGAGCAGTGCAATGCCATCTACCAATGCAGGGGCACTGCTTGAAAAGGATCCAGACTGACACCTAGGGAATATTCAAAAGAAGAGGAGTCTGCAGTTAGAGCATCTTCCAGAAGGAGCATTGCCAAAGGTAAGTAATTTGTTCTCTGCAGCTCCTGCCTTTCCACGAAGTGACTGTCATCTGTGAAACATCCAAGCATAGTCATGGGTCGTTCTAGCGATTATAGGTTTAGATTGTCGCCGTACATACAGTCAAGTCCTCATGATAGTTTTCAACAGAGGATCTGGTGACAGTTGTGGACATTGGTAGAGTGTGACTTTTGCAGAGGCCACTTACATTCTGTGAATTTAGAGAATTCATTCGAATTTATGGCATTAAGGAGAGTGGAGTCTCCTCTGGATCAGCGACTGCAAGTCGAATGGAAGTGTTAATGTTGGCAACGTAAAGTAGTGACTGTACATCCTCAGCTTGGGTTTGTATGCATCTGGCTGTATTCAAATGTTGTCAAGCTGCTGTGAGAGGTCCTAGTTTCTGATAGATACATCTGCCGTGTGGATTCCTCACCTTGTGAATATCCCCCTTGCGCCAGCAACATTCGGAAATTCTTTTTCGTAGCCTCGCGCCGACGTGGATAGGACGTCACAGAGACACGGCTCCGCTCGCGACTCCGCTGACGTCACCGACGCCCATAACAGGCCCACGCCGGCGTGATGACATCAGTTCCCTTTTTTCCGCGTCGTCGACGCTAACGGTTATCGGGAATCTCTGTAGCCTTTTGGTACTTTGTTGCCTGTTTGTTGGTTAATTCTGCTTCTCTGTATCCAGTTCTGCAAATCAACTGAGCTGCTTGATTGTAATAGAGCCAGCCCAAGAAGAGGGCATTGTTGTCTTCTACTGAGTCCCCCCTGTACCAGAGTAGATAAACATTTTCAGTGGGTTTGCAACAGTCTTCTGGGGAGAGAGCTCTCTTCGGAAGGATAGATTATGTGACTATGTGACTATGTTGCCAATATATATGTTCTACATTCATAAATGACCGGCAGGCTGGCAGTCTTTTAGAAAGCATTGGTAGGAACCCCGTCACCGGGGTTCCTGTCAGTACACATTGCTGTTTGGTGCCCGGCACCAAAATGTTTTATTTTTTTGATTTTGAAAAAGCAAACCCAATAATGGGATTTTCTTTTTCAAAATGAAAAATAATACTGCAATGCTCTCCGCGCCATGGGAGACAGTAATTTCAGACAGCCTTGTAGGTGATGCGGTTGGTCTTGAACGTAGTCAGTTCTTGAACACTGTGCCTCCATTTCAGGTTTGCAGCCAAACTCAAGAACCCACAGCAGGCCAACACACTTCACCTCTCAGAGCCTGTTGAAGCTTCTGGGACTGTTTCCTTATGTAGCAGAGGCATTAACCAGCAGTCCTTGTGGCAATGCACCTTTTGCAATAAATGTAGACTGATTTCTATAAGGTTAGTCCCCTTCTGCAATGGGGCTGAAGAGCTAAGAAATTATAACATTTGCACAGAACCCACAGCCATAGCAACTCAAGCTTTTTCATCGCGTTTTACTAATGCTACTCCTTACAGTTAAGCTCATCAAAGATTGTCTTTACATAGTTTGTGTGTGATTCACTTACTTCTGTTCTTTCCTTTCTAGGGCTTTCTAATCGAGAAGCGACTTCTGAAACTCCTGGCCTCATTAGAGAAAGATGACCGCTCCTTGATTAAGCTGGACGCAATCTTTAAGGTGAATTTAGAATAATGTCTCTTCCTTGTTTCTTTGATAGAGGTACTAGCAGATGAAATTCCAGTATATACTATGCATGAGTGAGAAACGTATTTTGAAATGTGATGCTAATGAACGCCATCTTCAATTAATAAAGTGCCAAGGTGAGCTTTTTAAAGGTGCAAATGTTCTGATATGTATTGAAAATAGCAGCTAGGTTTTATGTGACTTATAAACGTGTATTTCCTAGCTATGTAGTTCTTCCAGTCTCCTCTCCTGAAGAACATCAGCCTGCTCCCATTCCCATTTGTGTCCTGACTAAGGAGATGCACACATATTGGATAGCCACAGTTGATGCACTAAGCAGGTCACAAAATAAAGAGTCAAATAGGCTGTGCCGGTTAGAGCATGTTCCTTTAAACACTGCAGTGACAGATAGTATCTTACTACAAAGGGTTCAGACTCAGTCAAAACTCTTAACAATTTAGAAACAATAACTTATGCTGGCATTCCCCTCTTGACCCAACATACTTTTCTTCTGGCATATTAGAGTTTCCCATAGGAGAATTGTCTCATAAACATCCTCCCTCCCACTTACAATGAATCACCATATATGTCTGGCTCCTAAGGGTTTACTCAGTAAGAGCTAGACTGCTCCTATTCAAAGCTGGCCAGCATAACGGCAGCCAGCAGAGATGTTTATTATTAAGTACCAAACCAAACGTTTGCTTCTTTGCCATTGAGAGTCACATTAGTATGTCATTTCACAAACCTGCTCCGTTAATGATGATCTTCCTTCAACTTCCTCCACACCAGTTGTTTTGTGAAGTTCCACTCATGAGAGTTGCATCTTTTTGAAACTGGGCCAACACAGCAGTTGATGGGTATTTTGTCAAGCTCTGCCACTTTTTTCTACTCTTTTGAGTTGATTTGCATATTGCTTTCCTCCACTGAATGTTTGTTGGCTCATTGTTTTAGTAATTGAGGCTTACAAGCCATGCTTGGCAAGGAATATGAATAACATTACATTGGTGAAATTTGTAAATAAGCTATAATAATGTTAATATTGGATGTTCATCGCTGGTCAGGCAAATATAGAGCAGGGTGTAATTTACCGGCATTATTGTCCCAAAGCCAAGAGCGACAAACCAATTGGAATCCCTCTACAGCAAGCAAGAAAACACAGGAAGGAGTTGTGGTTACGCAGCAGAAGCTCTGCCTGAGCTGGAGCACATTTATACTTTAAGTTACATTTTATTTATATTATTACACGTGTATACTGTCAATACAAAAAAAGGAAACTCAATATAAAATATATATTGTTGCAATAAAAGAAACATATTTATCAATTAATCAATTCATACCTAGAGGGAGGTAAATTCGCATTATTGAAACATTAAACATGAAATAAAATAGAAAGGTAACTAAACTAGAGATACCTATAGAATATATATATGTATGACATAATACTAAAACATATCATTATACAAGTATTACAACAATGGTATATGAGACTAGCAATATATCAACATAATCCTCAATTGGTTTCTAAAACATTTGAAATGAAGATTCATTTTTAAGGGATGCAATAATAAACCTTTTGCCCCTAAACGTTATCTAAACCCCCATCTATGTACTGAAAGCCAAAGAATAACTTTCCAATTAGAAGTAATTAATTTAGTAGCTGAGGACATTATACAATCAATTTTTTGTGATGATGAACAATTGATTGGACTCATTAAAATAAAAGATTTACATATAATTAATTTGTATAGTAAAATAAGTCTTTGTACAACTATTCCAGATATCTGACAACAATTTTGAAATATGAAGACTGATAAATAAGACATGCTTTAACATGCATTCAGGTGATTTATAATGGCAACAACGCAACAAACCTGTCAAACAGGCTTTGATTAACTTGTGAGGTGTACATAAACAATTTTGTAATACATGCATATTGGTTTAATATAAAATGACAGTAAGGGAATCTGAGGTAGTGAACAACCATATCTTTTGCCAACCTTTTTCCGTAAATGAGAGATAGTTCATTATTCCAGAAATTTCTAACCATATATAAACTGGATCCACCCGGCTAATGTATGTTTACACATTTTAGAAATGGCATGCCCATTCTTATTGAAACTATTCAGCCATATTTCTGTATGTGATGGTTTGTCTACCAGTAAAATATTCGAAAAACTATTTAAGATTCAAATACTTCTATTACTTAATAATTTATATTTGCTATAATCTGAAGGTGGTAAATTAAACTTACTTTGCTACTCTGCGAATGATAAAAACATATCTCCTTGACAAACATCATGTAAGGAGATAATCCTTCCTTCAATTCATGAACACTAATGTGTAGTGTTTTTATTACATTTAATTAAAGGGTAATACCTCAAAGGAGTCTTGTTGGAGAGTTTGATATGCCAGAACCAACTTGCGTTCCGGAAGGCCATAAAGACCTGGCTTTTTCCGGCTTAAACCCCTCTGCTCTCTGGTTCGTGTCTTGGAGTCTGCGGGCTGCGCTGGGATGCCCCGTCGCTGAGGCAGCTATGCGCATTATAAATCCGACAAATAAATAAAATAAATAAATAGAAAAAAGAAGTCTGAATGTTCCAGTTTTAATAACGAAAATACATTTGAATTGGGGATAGACAACAGAGTGGATAAAGGAAAATGCTTGATTATAATTTGTTCAATTTTAGCCTATTTAGGTAAACTTGACACATTAGGCCTATGAAGCCATAATGCACCATGTTTAATAGAAAGGCTGTTTGGTATTTGAGAAAATTTGGTAAGCCTCTTCTGCTATTCAGTTTGCATGATCTCTGTTTATTGTATGTACTTTGAGGTTTTTTATTGTTCCAAATAAATTTCGAAATATTTCTATCTAAGGTCTTGATGAAAGTAACAGGAAACCGGAAGCATAGAAAGTATACATAATATTTGTGAGACAATTGCCATTCTAATGACTTCAATCTTACCCCTCCAGTTTAGATGAAGGGATGAACATCTATCAAGCTTCTCTTTGATTTTACTAATTATATGATCACAATTAAATTTTATGGTGCCTTTTGTTGAATTTGAAAAAATAATGAGATAGTTTATCTTATATTTTAAACACAACAAAATATTGGGTGGAGAAGTATGTCAGATGGACATCAAATATAGGGAAAAACTCAGTGTTATTAATGTTAAGAGTATGACCTAATAAAGCATCATAGCTATTTATGAGCTTAAATATAACTGGTTGGGGTATTCTGGATTACATACAAAGCATCATCAGCATCAGCTGAGGTTTGAAGAAGAACATCTAGCTAGTTAAAATAATAAATGAGATAACGGACATCCTTGTCTGGTGTCTTATAACATTGAAAAGATGATGAAAACAGCCATTCTCAAAGACCTTAACAGATGATTGAGCATATAAAACTACTACCAAATTGAAAAATTCTGAAAGCACAAAGAAAACAAAATTGGCAGTCAACTTTATCTAATGCTTTTTTCAAAATCTAATCATGAAAGCAAACCTATAGGATCCTGTATAGAAGAAATATTCTCTAATATACGACTGTTGAGTCTAGTATTAATAGCTGAGACTCTACCTTTCATAAAACTGATGTAGTCAGTATTAATGATACTATTAAGTACTTTAACAAGTTGTTCGCTAATATTTGCCATATATTTTGCAATCTTGATTTATTATTATGATTGATCAGTAATTTAATATTATAGTAAAATCTTTGTCTGCTTTCGGAAATACTATTCCTTAAATGATCCCGATATTTCACTTATTTCACTAAATTCTTGGAAAAGGTGAAGTACATGTGGTGTCAATTGAGCAGAAAAAGCTTAATAAAATTCTGCACATATTTCATGAGTTCCAGGTGATTCTCCATATTTATTAGATGTTCTTGACTTGACAGACTGAGAGAGTACATGTAATTTACAAATTTGTAGGAAAATACATATATTCTGTAGTATAAATTGGCCCAGGTTTTTGAAATTCTTCAATTATATGTGATATAAGCTAAGTTCCCCACACTAGCTCCCTGAGAAACCTGTGCCTGCTTGCCATCACTGCTATTGAGAGTCAAGTGTGTAAGGCGAGTTTAGAGAGCCATAGTAGTTCAAACCCTGGGGCAAACAACCTCAACCCCCATTTTTGAGGCCCAGTAGCTCCTGTTTGCTCTATGGCCCCTCAAATGGGATCTGTCCCTATGACTAATGTTCATACTGGACAAGGGTAATCTGGAATAAGTATCCGCACCCTTTTTGATGGTAGTCTTTGAGATGGAGGTATTGCCTTATACTAATTGGCATACGTTGTCTTCTACCTATTATCTTCTCAATAGGCATCAAGTAGGGGTGTCTCTTTGGCAACTGAGAGAACAATTTGTCAACCAATAGCAAGACTAAGAAGTTGAGTGTCAAGGTGTTATATATCTTGTTTTAGATAGAGATCTATGTCGTAAAGTTAAACATCTCAAAGCTATAGATCTCAACAGCAAATGTCAATGTTATTGAGCACCTCCATGGTACATGTCTCAATGTTGAAGCCGTCATGGAATATGATAGCCATCTTCTTGACATCAAGAATCTCTAATCTGAACCCTCTGATGTCAAGTATTTTGACATTCACCTTGAAGACAAGGATAGTGCTGGTTTGCTCATTTAAATATGCGAATACCATTTGTGATCGGACCTGTGATTCTTTTTCTTTAGTTTCATTCTATGAGGATGTCCAGAGAGGCCAACAAAAAAGCGGTACAAAAGGGGGTGGTACCTCCTTTTGTACCGCAGAGAGGCCAACAAAGCACTGAGGTGGAAGCGGAAAATCCTATAAACTATTTCATCTGCTGTGGGACCCCAATAGAAGACTCAGATAGTGGCCTGGAATGTTCTTTTCTTCATAGATTCACCACATGCTTGAATATATTCCCCGTCATCAGGCTGAAAACCCTCACTGACCAACGTTTTCCAGCATTGGATCTCTCATAGTCACATGCTTGCATCAATTGTCTTCAGGCTGGAAACACTTGATATTCAGATTTACCAAAGTAATGTGCATTCTCCAGTATTGAATCTTTCATAGATTCACATGCTTGTATCTTCCCCGTCGTCATGGTGGGAGTCTCATGGTAACAGAATGACCAAAGCAGTATCATAGAGAAAAACTGCATAGAAAATCCCATAGGGAATGACATAATTTGGTAACCAGACCTCCTTTTTGTTTGGTCCAAAATTCAGCCAATCAGCAGAAAGCCCTGACATTGCACTCCCCAGCAGAGCTCTCCTACCTTAGATTTCCAACCGCCTTCGTGTCAGAAGGAGTCTCCCTGAGCTCTGCTTAGTTTGTTCCTGAGTGAACTTTTGATCTTTTCAACTGTCAAATTTTCTTCTGGATTCATGGTACTGTGCTTCATCTAGTATCTTACTATGGCTGCAAGCTCTAAAAAGAGGCTTTACAGGCCCTGCAAATCCTGTGGAAAAGTGAGGCTTTTGTCTGAAGATCCACATAAGGACTGCCTATACTGCCTTCACCCCAAACATGTATTTAAGGACTGCAAAACTGCAGAACCTTTTCAGCTAAAACTTTGAGAGATAGAGAGGCACGTCTTCTGTTGTGGCTTCAGAAGAAGAAGGCCGCCTCAGATTCAGATTCAGAGGAGGAATCCACGAGCCAGTCTTCTAAAAAGAGGAAGTCTTCCACTTCAGAAGAATCTGTAGATCCTAAGAAACAGACAACTAAGGGAAAAGAGACCTCATCATCTTCTCTCCATCGGACTCCTCTGAAGAAATCCCCAGTTTCAAGGGGAGTGTCTTTTGCTCCGCCGATGAAGACTGTGGTGTCTCCAGTTATAGTTCCTGTGAAGACGTCGACGACAACATCGTCGACAACTACAATCTCGACGACTGCGGTGTCGACGGCAGTGATCAAGACTACACCGTCGACGACGACGACTCCGTCGATGGGACGAGTTACATCCCCGTCAACGATACAATCGACGACGACCTCGTCGACGACTACAACTTCGACGGCAGTTCCGTCGACGACCATTCGAATCTCGATGACAGGAGCTTCATCGACGGCGGCTCCGTCGACGACGGCTTTTAAGTCACCAAAGTCGAAGACTATGATCTCTATTAGATCTTTCCACTCATGGACGTGCTCGTCAACGGTAAAGAAATCCTCTGAATTTACGGCATGGACGAAAATTTCTCCGCTGCCTCCGTCAAATTTGCTAGAAATGCAGGAGTCAGAATATGAGGAGTCTTCAGGAGTGGCTTACAGTCCCTCTCAACTGAAGATTAAGAGCCAAGAGACTGATGAGGAAGAAGGCCAGGAGGTTCAAGAGGTCTATTCCTTTAAAGATTGTCCTCAAGCAAAATCAAAAAGATATGGGTCATTTGGCTAGGAGGAAGAGGAGGAACAACAAGCTGATGAGAGGGAAGAATCTATCTCAATGCCTATCTCATTGGTGATGGACTTACGTCACATGATCGACAAATACTACCGTTGTTTTCCTGAAGCTAATTCCCCTGCTGCAAGCGCTCCAGTCACACCTGCACAAGTGCCAGTAGCCCCGCCTACACCTACAGTGCATAAATTGCGATCTTTTCCAGTTGTCACAATACGAGATGACTTTACAAGGAGTGATGGAGAAGAGCAGCCAGAGGAAGGGGAACTTCTTCATGACACCCCAGTAGGTGTGAAATGGGATGAATATGTTCACTATCACCTTCTCCAGCAAACTCTCCTCCACAGGACATCAGAGGATTCCATGATATTATGGAGAAAGCAGCTAAAAGATTTGAACTCCAGATGCCAGAACAGGAAACAGAATGTTTCCTATATGATTTCAAAGAAGATTCAAGGAAGTCGGCTAGATCAATCCCAATCATCCAACATATCTGGGATGAAGGTCTGAAAACCTTGAAAACACCAGCATTGATGGCGGCTTCGGTTCCTAGGATTGACAGAAATACCGGGCGCCGGAATCTTCGCCTGCGTGTTTGATCGAACACTCACTCCCAGAGTGGGTGGTAATGCAGGCAGCACAGAGACACTCTAAAAATCCTGTCTCCACATCTGTAGCTCCCCCTGACAAGGAAGGAAGATGAATGGATCTAGCAGGGAAGCGGCTTGCAATAATGGCAGCATCTACCATCAAAGCGGCAAATGCTATGGCTCTCATCAGTCGTTATAACAGACAGATGTGGTCCGATTTAGCGCCACTGTTGGCTCACCTGCCAGAGGATAAAAAAGAGGAAGCAGCAGCTATTTTACATTATGGGGCTAAGGCGGGCTCTGAATCCATTGATATTGCTATGGACATCTCGTCAGTGGCGTTTCATCAAATGGCAGGAGCGGTGGCCCTCAGAAGGTAAGGTTGGCTGAAAGCTTCCTCTTTTAGGTCGGAAGTACAGGCAAAAATCATTGACATGCCTTTCGACTGGGAGAATCTCTTTGGTAAACGCATAGATGATGCTCTCCAAGGAATCAAGGCAGATACGGACACAGCGCAAGCGCTGGGGTCTCTTCAACAGGGCAGATTCCAGTCCTTTCGGAGGTGAGGAGCTAGAGGACAATTCGGACAAAGATCTTCTTCGTACCATTCCAACAGGTACCAGCCATACAGCCAGCAAAGTTACCGCCAATATCCCTCTAACCAGCAATATTGTTACTTAAATCCCTCTTTTCATCAGCAATCTAGAGGAAAGAATCCTGCTAGAGGAAAAGCACAGCAATCTAATAGACGGCAGTGAGTTTATCAAGACGCCCTCCACCTGGTCAGATCCAGACAACGACGATTATCTCTCTCTCTTCTCGAAACATTGACTGTCAATAACAACAGACAGATGGGTATTGGATATAATTAATCGAGGCCATACCCTGGAATTTGTACAGATACCCCCAAATCAACCTCCTGTCTTCAGACAGCAGCAACATCTTCCAGCTCTCAGAGCAGAAGTTCTATCTCTGATACAGAAGGGGGCTATAGAGGAAGTTCCTTGTCCTCAAAGAGGAAAAGGATTTTACTCACATTTCTTTCTGATAAAGAAAAAACTAACATCATAATGGAGACAAGTATTGGACCTGAGGGATCTGAACCAGTTCATCAAGAAAATTCCGTTCAGCATGCTCTCACTTCAGGAGATTCTCTTGCTTCTACGCAAAAAAGATTTCATGGCATCCCTAGATCTCTTGGATGCTTATTTTCATATCCCGATTCATGTAAAACACAGAAAGTATCTGTGTTTTGTAGTGGAGGGGCGCCACTACCAATTCAAGGTGTTGCCCTTTGGACTAAAATCGGCCCCTAAGGGTCTTTACAAAATGCATGGCACTAGCCACGGCTCACCTAAGATTACAAGGGCATCAAATCTTCCCATATCTGGACGATTGGCTTATAAAAGGACCATCTTACAGGAAAGTTGAGATCTCTCTAAAATGCTGCATGGATCTATTTCATCGCCTGGGCCTGCAAATCAATCTGGAAAAGTCGTCCATAGTACCTTCACAATCCCTTCAATTTCTAGGGGCCATGCTTTTTTTTTTTTTTAGTGTATCTTATATAGCGCACAGCTACCCCAACGGGGTGTCCCGGCGCTTCCATTGGGAACCCGTCCTGGCTTTTCCCTGTGAGATAACCCGTACTGGGCATCCCCAAGGTGAAAGCCAGGCATCCCGCCGCGGGGGGCCGTAGTGGAGATTAAGCAAGCTATTGCCCAGAGTTGCAGAGTGTGAACCCGTGATTCGAGCAGGCACCGAAGTGAGAATTATCGAGTCCATGGACACTTGGGCTCAGACCCTGCCGCGTCAGGAATTGAACCCTGGTCCCTGGTCTGACCTCAGCTTTCGGGTATGCCTCCTCTAACAATTGAGCCACACTTCTCCACACAAAAGATTCAAAAGCCTATCCATCAGAGGAGCGGATTCGGAAAATTCTAACTCTGGCTTCATCCCTGCAGTCAAAAAAGTACACTTCAGTGAGAATATACAAGTCCTTGTTGGGGATGATGTCTTCCTGTATCCCATTGGTACCAAATTGCCGTCTGCAGATGAGACCTTTACAGGAACTCCTCGACAAATAGTGGATACAGTCACAGGGGTCCTTCGAGGATCGGATCTCCATATCTCCTCAAAGCTCTGTCATGGTGGAAGACCAGAAAGCATCTAATACAAAGTCTGACATCCAAACCCCAACATCCCAGGTATGTAATGACGTCAGATGCCTCGCTGCAACGCTGCAAGGCTGGGCGGCACATCTACAGGACCTCGAGATTCAAGGTCACTGGTCAAAACAAGAGGCTCAGTTACACATCAACATGCTAGAACTGAAAGTGGTTTTCTTGGTTCTAAAAGCTTTTCTCCCAATGATACACAATTATACTGTAATGATAAGAACAGACAGTACAACAACAATGTTCTACCTCTTGAAACAAGGAGGTACAAGATCGAAGCTACTCTCGACACAAGCACATGAAATTTGAAGATGGCTCCTACTTCATAACATCTCCATTCAGGTCCAACATATTCAAGGGATACACAACACAAGGGCAGATGTTCTGAGCAGGTCAACCAGTGTGTCCCACGAGTGGGAACTAGACCAAATCCAACTGCTAAGAGTGTTACGGCGGTGGGGCACGCCAACGTTAGATTTGTTCGCAACCGAGAACAACTCAAAATGCAAACAGTTCGCAAGCAGATTCCCACAGGCGGGATAATGGGGGAATGCATTACACCTACAATGGACAGGAATGTTCGCTTATGCCTTTCCTCCATTTCCTCTGTTATCAAGGGTACTTCACAAAATGAGATCAGAGCCATGCCACTTGATAGCTTCAGCTTGGCCGAGGCAAGCATGGCTCTCTATATCTTTCAATAGCCCCCAGGATCCAGTTTCCGATAGCACAGGATCTGATTTCTATGAACAACTGACAAATTATCTACCCAAATTTGACATCGCTGAACTTATCAGCATGGAACCTCACGAACATGAATTCCAATCCCTAAACATCCCTCAAGAGGGCAGGGACATAGTGTCTCAACCTCGGGCAGTTTCAATAAACAAAACATATATGGCAAAATGGAAGAGATTTTGTCAGTGGTGTGCATCTCAGGCTTTGCATCCTTTCACAGCTTCTCCCGAACAAATTCTGCCATATCTTCTTCATTTGTCTAAAGCAGACCTTTCTTATGCCTCCTTAAAAGTACACTTGGCAGCAATTTCAAGATATAGAAGAGTTCCAAATCAACCTTCGCTCTGGTCAAGACGCCGCGGCATTCGAGCGCTTAATAAAAACTTCAGTCAGTCAGTCACAAAGGGTGGTCAAGGAATTCATCAAAGGACTTTTCAGAGTGTTCCCTCCGATTCAGCACCCTCTGATCCCTTGGCATCTTAATACAGTACTCAACTCATAAAGCTTCATTTGAACCGATACATAAAGATCTGCAATTCATATCGTGGAAGACAGCATTGCAGTTGGCTCTCACATCTGCTAGGAGAGTTAGCGTAATCCAAGCTTTCTCAATTGCAGAACCCTTTCTCCAGTTTTGGCAAGACAAAATGACACAGGGACAAACCCAAGATTCATTCCTAAGGTTCCTACAATATTTCATCTCAACGAACCGGTAGTGTTACCTACATTTTTTGGAAATCCTTCAACAGAAGCGGAGAGAGATTTACACTCTCTAGACATCAAAAGATGTTTAAAGTTCTACATCGACAGAATGAAATTGTTCAGAAAGACAAAACAGTTGTTCATAGCCTTTGGTGGGCCGAGAAAGGTCAGGCATTATCCAAATCAAGTATTTTAAGATGGATAACATCAGCTATTATCAAATGTCACGAAAAGGCCAGGAAACCCCTGCGCTCCAAGGTGCAAGCACATTCCACCAGTAAGATGGCGACCTCAACGGCCTTGTTTGTAGGAGTGTCACTGCCAGACATCTGCAGAGCAGCGACCTGGAAGAGCATTCACACTTTTACTAGACACTATTTTCTAGATACTGCGTGGAAGGAGGACACAGCAGTGGGACAAGCAGTTCTTCGGTGTCTATTTCAATAAGGTATTTTTCTGTTCAAGCTATATATACTTATTTGTCAAAGTATACATGTGTATATATAGATGAATATAAGGAAATATGAACAAATGTTTGAATTATGCACTTCGTAGTTTACAGAGAATATTTATTAATTCTGGATGGTGTCCAATAGATGAGACATCACAACATTTAGAAGCAGAGCCCAGAGTTCACGGGGTGGTAACTATACAAAATTTTGATTTCAAAATATCGACTTACATTAATATCGAAGTAAAAATATAAAATGGAAAAAATATCGAATGGACAGAATATAGTCAACAAAAATATCGAATTTAAGGTAAGTAATTTAATATCGATTTTCATAAATATAGAAAGTCAAAATATCGAAGTATATAGTATAGGTATTAAAATATATCGAATTTTTTATAATATCAAATTTTTTAAAGTGTTTTGTATGTTAGTATATGTGTTATAAGTGTATATTGTTTTTGTAATTTATTTTAAGTAATGAATTTTATGTAATTTAATTTTTTGCGTAATTTAATTCTGTAGTGGGTTGTGGATTTATAGGGGAATAGGGTGGGAAGTAATTTAATTGTAATTAAATACATATTTTTATTTATTTATTGGTATTTATTTTGAATGAATTGTTAATTATTTTTAGTTGGTAATTAATTAATTTTTAAATGCTAATTATTTTTAATAATTGATTCATTAATAATTATGTTAATTTTATTAATTTATTTTCCGTAGCGGGTTGTGTGTTTATAGGGGAATAGGGTGGGAAGTAATTTAATTGTAATTAATTAAACATTTTAATTTATGTATTGGTATTTATTTTGAATTAATTGTTAATTAATTTTTATTTGTTAATTAATTAACTGTTAATTGGTAATTCATTTTTATTAATAGGTAATCAATTTTAATATTTTATATTTATTTGTGTTTTTAATTCATTATTTATTATATTATATTAAATTGATAATTACTTTTAATATATTATTTATTGGTATTGATATTTAATTTTTAGTTTTTATTAATATATTAAATATTTACTTTCCCTACTATTAAGCTCATTAGAGTGGGAATAGTCATTTGTACCCCTAGGCGATCCAATGCTTTCCCTACTGTTGCACTCTCTGGAGTGGGAATAGTAATTTTTACCCCTACGCTATCCAATACTTTCCCTACTGTTGCACTCTCTGGAGTGGGAATAGTAATTTTTACCCTTTCGCTATCCAACGCTTTCCCTACTGTTGCACTCTCTGGAGTGGAAATAGCAATTTTTACCCCTATGCTATCCAACGCTTTCCCTACTGTTGCACTCTCTGGAGTGGGAATATTAATTTTTACCCCTACGATATCCTACGCTTTCCCTACTGTTGCACTCTCTGGAGTGGGATTAGTACTTTTTACCCCGACGCTATCCAACGCTTTCCCTACTGTTGCACTCACTGGAGTGGAAATAGTAATTTTTACCTCTACGCTATCCAACGCTTTCCCTACTGTTGTACTCACTGGAGTGGTAATAGTAAATTTTACCCTCCCGCTATCCTACGATAAAAATATTGTATATTTTTTATTAATACTATGTTAATATATATATTTATATATATATATATGTTTAAAAAAATGAAATTGTATGTTTTTTTATAACTTAAATTAATTATTTAATAATTTTAAGGTTAATTAAGTATTTTTAGGTATATTTTAGTTAATTAGTTTTAATATTTCATTAATTTTAAATTACTTTCAGGACATTTTAAAAAATTTGATATTTTGACTAACTATGGGCCAGATGTAGGTGGCCATTTACCGACCGGTAAATGGTCATTCCATATGTAGGTGGCCTATTTTCCCGATTCGGTAAATTTACCGAATCAGTAAATTTACCGAATCGGTATTTTTACCGATTCGGTAATTTTGAAATGTAGGTGGGACTCTTCTGAGTCCCACAGGCCTTACCGAATCGGTATTTTAACACCCAATCCAATTGGGTGGTAAAATACCAATTCCAGGTGTGCATGCACATGTGTGCATGCACACCTATGGCATGTGACAGACGGACATGCCCTTAGGGCATGTCTGTGTGCCACATGTCACACATGCCTTAAATCGGGGTGCTAGAGGGTGTCAAAGTGACACCCCCTGCATCCCTGCAAAATTCGGTATTTACCGAATCGGTAAATACCGATTCGGTAATGCCCATTGATTCCTATGGGCTTCAATGCCCATAGGAATCAATGGGCATTACCGAATCGGTATTTACCGATTCGGTAAATACCGATTCTTACAGAATCGGTAATTCAATTACCGATTCTTTCTACATCTCCCTCCTTCAATTTTACCGATTCATAAAAACCGAATCGGTAAAATTCGGTATTTATGAATTGGTAAAATTAACTTACCTACATCTGGCCCTATATCTTTTTTAAACAATATTTTTGATTCAATATTTTTGTACTTACCTGTTTATAGATAGGAATTCGATATTTTTGTATTCGATATTTTAACCTCAATATTTTTGTAGTTCTAAATGAGTGTAATCGATATTATGTCAGTGATCCTTCTGGGATTCTATCCTGGAAACGCTGTGAAATTTTTGTACTACTCTCTACTCTGATACAAGCATGTGAATCTATGAAAGGTTCAAGATTCACGAAGGCGCGGAACGCAGAATTTTGGGCAATTTCGCGTTCTCCGCGCAACGCGAAATTACCCAAATTCCGAGAGCGGGACGGAATTTACCGCCCAGGCCTAGTCTATTTGGTGGTTGCTCTCAGTAAGAGCCTTGTCTGCCTCCACCAAAGTCATGGCCCAAAGAAGTGTAACACATGTAGTGGATTTTAACCAAGAATCTGAAGGACAGAGAAAGAAGACTGACTTTGGGATTCTTGGGGTGAAGGCGAAAGCTTCTATCTCATGTAAGCAGGTGTTCCTCTGTAAAACTGCTATTGGACAAGGATTTGATCTCATCTGGAAGCACCAGCAAAAATCTAAAAGGTTAGTGCCATCTAGCCTTGAATTGCCTCTGAAAACAAAATCCACAGAAAAGACTTCCTAGCCTGTACCCATTGATGGCCATCCTGTTGTTGACAAGCTCATTGTCTATTACTAAGGATGAAAATATTGTCTATAAACTGAGGTACCCTTTGTGTCCATATTGACAATGACAGAACTGCTGGCAGGCTTATCATCGATGAAAAAGCTGCCGTCATTGAAAAAATCATCATCTACAGCATTTTAGGGCAAAGACTCACCAGTCAACAACCGCACTGCCACTGTGGAGCAATTAATCTGATATGTGTTCATGATGGCAGATTAACGGCCATCGCACCGTCTGCTCGTTGATGGCTTATTCAACTGCAGATGTATAGCAAACAGACATTTCTTTTACACCTTCTACAGGATTTATCTCAGTGTTGTCTTCTGCATTTTTTTATTTCAGAATTACCTTCAGTTATGCCACTTCATTTATTAGTGGTCTCTCCAGTACAACATTCTGCAAAATTACTGCAATACCTCACATCACGCCAGGAAAGGTAGGGTAAAGAAGAAGATCATGAGTTAGATGGAATTAAGTGTTTTATGAATGTCTGACCAAGGGCCAAGATGCAACTCAGCCTGTAACCTCCATATTCAGATACTAATGTTGAAGAGGAAAAGGAAAGATCAAAATCTCCAGAGCGCAAGCACATGCATCCTTTGCCTTCTGTTTAAGCCTATAGCTTAACAGACTGTACCAGCTAAAATCTCTAATCCTGTCAAGCAGGTGCCTACACAGATAAGCAACTTGTAAACATATTAGACGGTTGTAGTAATAGATGGTACACACAACGTCACATCTCAAATTACTGCTCAAGTCCCTAGGTAAACTGTTCTGGACCCAGAATCACAAATGTTATTTCCCAAAAATTGGAGAGGCATTCTATAGCATGCTGAGTTCCCTTCAAATATTGTAGAATAGATATGGCCATGGTCATACACACCTCCATTCATTCACAAAGTACTGAAGGAAGACAGCTTTTAGGCTAAGATTGTTCCTAAGGTGGTAGAACATGTCTCTGTTTCTTTGACTAATGCTATAAATTGATGCTTCGCTATTTGGTGTTTACCACATCGTCAACAAAGCAGCAATGAGATATTATTGATAGCTTAAGAGCACTACATTTAGGCCTGGGGTTCAGTCTACATTTATGGGCGTTCCCTTTGATTTGCACAATGTTTTCCGCAAACATGTGGATGAGGCCTAAAGTCAATTAAAGCCAATACTGACATTGCAAAGAACTATGAACTCAATGAAAAAACATCAGCCATACAAATATTACAGATGGCAGACAAAGTGGCCATTCCAACATATATCTAATTTTCATCAATTCAGGCAATGTAGTCAGTATTGCTCCCAATATTCTTATTCCAACCAACAAAAGCAACAGCAACATCAGTCTCACAAGCAGGGACAAAAGAGGCCAGGAAACCAAACATCTAAATTTAAAGACAGAGGAAGCTTGACTTTAACAGGCTCTGCTTCTATCACTTGTGTAGGAAAGTAGGATCTGCCTTTCATGGTCACTCTCACTTTTTGCTGGTGTCATTATGTTTTTCTGACTAGTCTGGCTGGGAGTTAATACCAACAAGAGAGAGAGGGCATGAGTTGACACTCCTGTACCCCAGGCAAATTCATGAATAACAACAAAGGAGTGACTAAGTGGAAATAAAAATAGTGCTTACAAAATTAAATTGTGAAGTCTGTTTACTCGCTCCGTACTTTAAATGTGGTCATTACTCCCACAAGCACATGTACAAAGTATTTTCTATCTATCTCCCTGTGAGTACCCAACAAGCTCCCCTTTTAGGAGGATACCTCCCGAGTGCAATGATCACCCCAGATTATCGTAAGGGAAGGGAAAAATCCTTTCTTTTTTGAAGGACCCACACTCACTACTAGTTGGTGACATGCTTCATTGTTGGGTCCCCGCTGGGGTGACCGAATGTCCCCCCAGCGTGCTACAACGCCTGGTTACAGCAGAGCAGGATGTGGTGAGTGTAACAGTGCCCAAATTAGAATGTGACTATAAATGAGTGTGCAAGTGTGTTAAAAAATGCAGAGGTTGTAGCCTTTACAAAAACCTTTAATAATGGCCAACCTGCATTGGATTAAAAGCAATGTGAATGGACTGCACAAGGTTCTGAGTTAAGGAACCGGAGTCCTGTTAGATATCAAAAAATGGTCAACATGTTTCTGCTGCTTTGGTTGCAATTTGCTCAGCATTCATCAGGACCTACCAAAAAGTCCTCCGGTGGTGCGCGCGCGCTAAGGCGTACCCTCCCGTGAGGCTCTATATGTAAAAAATATATCTTATGTGATAATTCACCGGACAGTCTCCGTAGTTATCCACTGCAATTTGCAGGAATAAACCAAAAACTTAGCAAGAGGCATAACCACGCCCCTTCGGTGAGGACGTGTATACAAAACAATATCCCAAAGGGTATGATTGAACAAATTAATAAATAATGACTGGTAAGGATATCTATACAGTATTATCCTAGAAAGATCAAGGAGTCAATTATTTCGTTCAAAATAGTGCTAGAAAGCATCATTTTATATTATAAAGAATCAAGGAAAAAAGGGGGGGAGGGTTTAGGGGAGGGGGGAAGGCACGTAAACACAATTGATTACAGCACTGTGTGAGCAATTAAACAAGTAACAGATAACAAGTATCAGCCCAAAGGGTTGTACAGGGTGCACAAGTGCAGTGAATTGTGACACTACGGCAGCGCAAGTGACAAAGAATACAGCGTGAGCGGCGCAAAGTGCAAGGTGCAAATATATACAGTGATAATACAATAGTTTCCAATTCAATTATAGTGTCCTAATTTAATGTTTCTAAGGAGAACCACTGTAAAGGGGCGCCTATAGTCTGGCTGTTTAGTCGACGACGTTTCGATCCATTTGAATGAGGATCATCTTCAGGACATGGTGGGCTGGGTACAGTGCTGTGTGAAAAGGAGACACTGTCCCCACTGTCCAGCCCCTCCTCTGGGAGGGATCCCTTATTCAAACCAACCCTTTCCTAAGGGTACTTAAGGGCTTACCTGTGGGTGGGTCCATATATTCATCGTGGGACAAGATTCACATCACACACCACTTCAACTTCGACCATCTGGACACTCTGGACTTCGCTAGACTTTACTTTGGTAACAGAGACTGCAACTGGGGATATTTCTGCTGCTCCTGGTATCGACATCCTGCTTGTCGTCTGCAATGTCTGTGCCCGTGCTCCATACAGGTTCTTCACCAGGCCTGTGGACATCCAAGACACCCTAAGGAATCTCCCTTGGAGGGAAGGAGTCACTCCCCTGCATCTTCAGGCACCGCAACGCAGCTGACAGGTCTGCTGATCCTGGGCTCCCACGGACTCTGAAAGGCTCAGCAACACAGGTCAGGCCAGAGTCCAGCCCGTCTGCGCCCGTCCGTGCTGAGGACGGGCTGGACGCTGGACTTTCGCCTACACGACCATTGGGAATTCTCTCGTATTCCTTGCTTGAGCTGTTAGCCTTAAAGCCCTCTTGCCTACAGTGTACCCATAGATTCTCTCCTGAAGGCATCTTGCATTCCTCCCGCTGCCACACTTGAAATTCTGTGATACTACCGCCCATACCTTCTAAAGTGGCTACCCGAGACCATTCTCATTCCTCTAGGAATACACTGATAAAAAAGGGCTTTTTAATCAATGCTAGGTCCCTTATTAAAAATAATATTGCATTCCATGATTTTGTGGTAGACAGGCAACCCGAATGGATGCTTGTCACAGAAACATGGGCTTCAGAGTCTTCTGGTCATGACCTATTGATGGCCATCCCAGCGGGATATAAATTACTGCAACAAGACCGACCTAAACGCAGAGGGGGTGGACTGGCTATTGTCTGCAAGGCCACCTTGCCCTGCACGATTAAATCCCTGTCTGTAGCCTCGGATTCTTTTGAGGCGCTGCATTTCTCCATCCTGTGTTCTCCCTCGGTCTCCTTTTCAGGAATCCTTATGTATAGACCCCCTGGCTCCAGAGCTACGTTCACTGAAGATCTTCTCAGAATCCTGGAACCCTACTTTGGCAATTCCCATCTGTCCATTCTGGGGGACTTTAACTTTCATTTGGATAACACAAGGGACCCGGACACCATCAGGTTAGTAGACACACTAGCAGCTTGTGAATGTATACAGCTGGTCAATAACCCTACTCATCTGGCGGGCCACATTCTAGACGGAGCCTTCACTAATGACGACAGACTGTCTGTTGACTCTCCGGTGCCTCTGGTCTGGTCGGATCATTCGGCGATTCCTCTCTGGATGGCCCTTCCTTTGGAAGTAACATCCGACTCATTCCCCACTACCAGAGGTCCAAAAAGGAGCTTTAAGAACATCACCAATGACACTCTTGAACCATACATAAAGAAGTTCACCTACTCTTCCCTGGGAGATGTGGAGGAAGCAGCGGTGTTGGCGGTTGATGAGTTGGCTCCCCCGTCCTTTAGATATTCGGCTCGCCGTAAGCCCACTGCTCCGTGGTATACGGATTCATTAAGACTTCTTCGACAAGGCTGTAGAAGACAAGAAAGAAAATGGAGGAAAGCGTGGGATCCTATTGAAAGGGAAGTACATAAGGGTCTGCTTGCCGACTATAAATCTAGTGTTATCAGGGAAAAGCAGCAGTACTTCTCGAATCTCACTACCTCCCTTACTTCCTCCAGGGAGCTTTTTAAGATTGTCGACTCCCTCTGCTCCCTACAGGTCCCTGATCCAGTTGTGGGCTCGCAGGAGCTCTGCAACAACATATCAGAGTTCTTCCACAAGAAAATTGAGGACATATATCTTGCGCTGGAAACTCAGAGAAAGTCCCTAGTCGACTCTTCACTCCAAACCTTGAACAAGTTAGAAGCCTGGACTAGAGACCATCCTGATAGTCTAACGGTCTTTCCGCTACTTACTCGAGAAGGACTTGAGCTTCTGCTCGATAGGATCAAATCCTCATCCCCTCTTGACCCTTGCCCTCTGAGGATTCTGAAGGAATGCAGAGCGATATTGCTCCCGCCGCTCCTGGAAGTTATGAATGGCGCTATAACCCAAGGAACTTTCCCCTTAATATGGAAGAGGGCGATAGTGAAGCCCCTACTCAAGAAGCCCACGCTGGACCCGGAACAGTTGAAAAATTTTAGACCTATTTCACTGTTACCCGCTCCTGCTAAGATTCTTGAGTCACACCTCAACGGCCATCTTACTGCCTTCCTGGACTCATCTGGGTATCTTGACAGCTCCCAGCATGGGTTCCGAAAGGCGCATAGTACTGAGCCAGCTCTGACTATGGTGGCAAATAACATCCGTAGGAAGGTGGACGCTGGCCAAACTACAGTGTTGGTGCTACTGGACCTCACAGCGGCGTTTGACACCCTGTCTCCCTCAACGCTTACATCTCGGTTGAGGGAGGCAGGTATCTCCGGCATGGCTCTGAACCTTCTGCACTCCTTTTTACAGCACAGGGAGCAAAGAGTCAAGCTTGGTGAATTCCTTTCCCCTGCTATGTCCTTGCAATGTGGGGTGCCACAAGGGTCGGCTCTCAGCCCGACCCTATTTAACATATATGTCGCCCCCCTTGCAAGGCTAGTAAAATCTCAGGGGATGGAATTGGTGTCATACGCCGATGACTCTCAAATTATGGTATCACTTGCCCACTCAGTTTCAACATCTGCCACCAACTTCAGGATCTGTATGCAGACAGTCTCTGACTGGATGCTTCAGAATTCCCTGAAGTTGAATGGCGACAAAACTGAGATCCTGGTCTTTGGCAAAGACCAGGATATCTGGTCGGATGAGTGGTGGCCGGCCTCACTGGGAACCTGTCCATCTCCCTCCCAGTCTGCAAGAAATCTTGGGGTAATCTTTGACACCTCCTTATCCATGACTCTGCAGGTCAACCGTACGGTGGCCACCTGCTGGGGGGTGTTAAAGATTCTCAGGAGGATCCTTCACTATCTCTCTCCCTCAGCACGTAAGCAGGTGGCAGTGGCATTGATAGGTTCAAGGTTGGACTACTGTAATGCGCTTTATGTAGACTCCAACAAGGGGCTCATTCAGCGATTACAGGTCGTTCAAAATGCGGCTTCTCGTTTTGTCTTAGCACTTCCCAACGCCTCATCTGCTACGCTGGGTAGAAAGAGCCTTCATTGGCTCCCTATTCATCTCAGGATCTCGTTTAAGATCCTATGTCTTGTCTATCGAGCTTTGGCAGAGGGTTTTTCTGATCCCCTTGGTGCCTTGCTGACCCGTTACCAGCCTTTTAGATCTTTGAGATCTTCAGAGATGAATTTGTTGGTTGTCCCACGTGCCAAAAGGGTACGCTGGGGAAACAGAGCTTTTTCTATTGCTGCCCCCAAACTATGGAACCTGTCAATCAATCAATCAAAGGCATTTATAGAGCGCACTACTTACCCGGAGGGTCTCAAGGCGCTTGGGGGGTGGGGGGGGGTGGTGCTGCTACTGCTCGAACAGCCAGGTCTTGAGCTTCTTCCTGAAGGAGAGGTGGTCTTCGGTCAAGCGCAGGTCGGACGGGAGGGAGTTCCAGGTCTTGGCGGCCAGGTAGGAGAAGGACCTTCCTCCTGTTGTCGTTCTTCGGATGCGGGGGACGGCGGCGAGGGCGTGACTGGCTGATCGTAGATGGCGTTTGGGAGCGTAGAAGTTGATGCGGTTGTTGAGGTAGCTCGGGCCTTGATCGTGTAGGGCTTTGTGTGCGTGGGTGAGGAGGCGGAAGGTGATTCTTTTGTTGACGGGGAGCCAATGCAAGTCTCTCAGATGTCCGGAGATGTGGCTGTGTCGAGGGATGTCGAGGATGAGTCTGGCTGAGGTGTTCTGGATCCGCTGGAGTCTCTTCTGGAGCTTGGCGGTGGTTCCGGCGTAGAGGGCGTTGCCGTAGTCCAGTCCGCTGGTGACGAGGGCCTGGGTGACCGTCTTCCTGGTCTCGGTGGGGATCCACCGAAAGATCTTCCGTAGCATGCGCAGGATGTTGAAGCATGACGAGGAGACGGCGTTGACTTGTCTGGTCATGGAGAGGGAGGAGTCCAGGATGAAGCCCGGGTTGCGTGCGTGGTCTGTCGGTTTGGGTGCGGTGCCCAGGGCGGGGGGCCTCCAGGAGTCGTCCCAGGCGGAGGGCGAGGCGCCCAGGATGAGGACTTCCGTCTTGTCTGAGTTCAGTTTCAGGCGGCTGGTCGTCATCCACTCGGCTACGTCTTTCATCCCGTCGTGAAGGTTGGCTCTGGCGGCGGCGGGGTCGTTGGTCAGGGAAAGGATCAGCTGGGTGTCGTCAGCGTAGGAGATGATGTTGAGGTTGTGTTGGCGTGCGATGGCCGCGAGGGGGCTCATGTAGACGTTGAAGAGGGTGGGGCTCAGCGAGGATCCTTGAGGGACGCCGCAGATGACTTCGGTGGCCTCTGACTTGTACGGTGGTAGACGGACTCTCTGTGTTCTTCCGTCGAGGAAGGAGATGATCCATTCCAGTGCCTTCTCCTGGATTCCGACGTTGCTGAGGCGCTGCACTAGGGTGCGGTGGCAGACAGTGTCGAATGCCGCGGAGAGGTCTAGAAGGATGAGGGCCGCTGTTTCTCCGTTGTCCATCAGGGCTCGGATGTCATCGGTGGCAGCGATGAGGTCGGTCTCAGTGCTGTGGTTGGCTCGGAAGCCAGACTGTGAAGGGTCAAGGCATCCATTCGTCTCAAGGAAGGCAGCCAGCTGTTTGTTAACGGTCTTCTCGATGACTTTGGCTGGAAACGGGAGGAGCGAGATGGGGCGGTAATTCTTGAGTTCGGTGGGGTCCGCTGTTGGTTTCTTTAGTAGGGCGCTGAGTTCGGCGTGCTTCCAGCTCTCCGGGAAGGTGGCGGTGTCGAAGGAGGTGTTTATTATGTCCCGCAGGTGGGGTGCGATGACAGCGTCGGCCTTGTTGAAGACGTGGTGAGGGCAGGGGTCGGTCGGAGATCCGGAGTGGATGGAGTTCATCATGCGGACGGTGTCTTCGGTGCTGATCGGAGTCCAGGCGCGGAAGGTGGTGGTGGGGGGCGGTGGTTTGGTCGTGGCGTGCGTCGGTTGAGGGCTGAAGCTGTTGTGTATGTCCGCGATCTTGTTGTGGAAGTAGGAGGCGAGGGAGTTGCAGAGGTCTTGCGATGGGGTGATGTCGTTGTTTTCGGCGTTGGGGTTGGAGAGCTCTTTCACGATGTTGAAGAGTTCCTTGCAGTTGTGTGCGTTGTTGTCCAGCCGGTCTTTGAATGCAGTTTTCTTGGTGGCGCGGATCAGTTGGTGGTGCTTCCGGGTGGCAAGCTTGAGGGTGGTCATGTTGTCCGGTGTTGGCTCCCTTCTCCAGGCTTTCTCGAGGGCTCAGCAGTTCTTCTTGGAGCTCTTGAGTTCGTCGGTGAACCATGGTGCCTTCTTGCTGCCGGGTCTGCTGGGCGGGGTCCTCAGTGGGGCGAGTTTGTCCGCGCAGTTGCTGATCCACTTCGTGAGGTTGTCGGCGGCCTGGCTGGGGTTCGCTGAGCTGGCGGGAGGGTGCTGGCTCAGGGAAGCGGCGAGCTGGTCGGCTGTGATCTTGTTCCAGCTTCTTTGAGCAACCTGTTGCTGGTGGTGGTGGATAGTCGTTCTTCTGAAGGTGAAGTGGACGCAGCTGTGGTCCGTCCAGTGTAATCCAGTGGCGTGGCTGAAGTCGATGTCTTTGCTGGATGAGAAGACGGCGTTGAGTGTGTGTCCGGCGAGGTAGGTGGGGGTGGACACCAGCTGCTTGAGTCCGAGGTTGGCGAGGTTGTCGAGCAGGGTGATGGTGTTGCGGTCGTTGTTGTTCTCCAGGTGGAAGTTGATATCCCCCAGGAGGATGTAGTCAGCGGAGGTGAGGGCATGCGAGCTGACGAAGTCGGCGATGTCCTCGCTGAATTGTGTGCGTGGTCCCGGGGGTCGGTAGATCAGGGTGCCTCTGAGGGTGGTCTTCGGGTCGGTGCGGATCTGGAAGTGTAGGTGTTCGGCGGTAGTCAGGGTGTCGTCGGTGTTGGTCGTGATGTTGATGGTGTCCCTGTGGATGATGGCGATGCCTCCTCCCATCTGGTTGGCGGTGCGGTCCCTCCGGGTGATCTTGTAGCCCTCTGGGATGGTGATGGCGATGTTGGGCGCTGAGTAGTCGTTCATCCAGGTTTCCGTGAGGAAGGCAACGTCAGGAGCTGTGGTGTCGAGGAGGTTCCAGAGCTCAATGGCGTGTCTGTGGACGGAGCGGGTGTTGAGCAGGATGCACTTGAGGTGGTTGCTGCTGGTGTTCGGCTTGGCGGGTGCTGGTGCGAGGCAGGTCCGGATGCCGGAGAACTGTTACCTCTTGAGATTAAGATGCAACCCTCTCTGTCTTCTTTTAAAAAAGCGCTCAAGACCTGGTGTTTTGTCAGGGCATATCCGTAATTAGGAATATTCTCTGATAGCTGGTATTATTTGGTTATGCGCCTTGACGCCCACCTGGGCTTAGTTGCGCGATAAAAATTGTTTTTCATTTTCATTTCATTTCATTTCATTTCAGGTTTTAGTTCTGCAACTCCGTCGAGGCCGGCACTGTCTTCTTACTGAGTTTGAAGCCAGGATCCCTCATTGGAACTGCTGGAAAGGAACCCCTGTGTTGACTTGCCATTGCCAAGGCTTGTTGACGCTCTCCTCCAGAGATGTTCTAGCTCCAACCTCAAGCAACCCCTACAGCCAAGATCTTCACCCTTAACACTTCATCTGCACCCTGGGCCTTCTTCATTGGTTAGCTGCTCGAGGTCCTCATGCGACTCCTGATCCTTTGGCCCGGGGGTCCTCTTAAGGGTCTTCTTGGGATTCAGTGGGCTTCCCTGCTTGCTCGGGCCTGCACTGATGTACCTGCTCATGGTGGGTCACTTGGACCTTGCTGGTTCCAACACTGCACCTTTTTCGTCGACTACATTGCTTACTGCTGCCAAGGCTTGTTGGTTCCCCTGCCGGACACTGACCCCCTGGCTCTTGAAAACCGACGTGGGACAGCTAGTGAAGGGCTTCTGGTCTTCCACAGAGTCACCTGGTCCGCACAGCTGCAACTACAAGGACACCGTCAACCTCGCCTGCATCTTCGACATTGGTGGCCATTCGTGTTCTGCGCCCCTTGGGCACTCTTGAGTGGTATACACTCTGTCCCTGGTGCTTGTTCTTCTCAACTTGACTCCACCTTTGTATTCCACCGGACTCCTTCGTCTTCTTCTCCAGCGGCTTCTTTCCTGAAGTCCCCCATTGTGGTAGATGGCGGTTTCCAACGTCACTTGACACCTATGCACCCGGCTTCCCTGGTGTAGGTATCCTGGTTCCTGGGGTATCCACAGGTGGGGTGACTCTTCAACCTTCCATCTTCCACGGGGTTTCTTCAGGGTCCACTGGGAAGGGTCCTTCTTTAAAATTGCAACTGCAACTTACCTATTGACTAACATTGAGCACTCAGTTGTCCCCCCACTCTGCAAACGACTTCCATAGGGTTCCCAGATACTCACCTAGAGTGGTTCCTTGGGTCCCAGGCTCTTCTACGTCTTCTGGGTCCAGTCTTGACTTGAGTCGTGGTTCGCATTCCACTATTTTAGTATCTGGTTTGGTCTCCCCCTGGAGACCACTGTGTATTTGTGCTATTTACAAGTTTTATTTTATTGTGTGTATTGTGTCTATATCTCCTTGTAGGAGACAATACAATGTGTTATTGAGTGCCTGTAATAGAATACATATTGTTATAACTACACTCTGTGATTCCTTTTTACTTAATCTATACCATAAGGTTAAGTATTGGTAAAACAAGCTTGCTTGAGACTCTTTCTGGACTAAGCCTGAAGGCTGCTCTCCACAGCTACCATTTAGAGAGCTTTATAAGGTTGTATTAGACTACTAAATTCACCATAAGAGTCGTCTGGATTAGTGCAGGGTTCTACACATAGAAAAGTGAGCTCCATATACTAAGCCAGCCTCTCACAAATTGACTCTGCCAAATCAGAGGCAGGATTTCTCACTTCAAGCAAAGCTGGCATAAGGTAATCATAGACAAATGGATACTGGAAATAGTCAAACAAGGGCAAATGCTAGAATTCATAGGCAAATCATTGTCACACATTTCAGGGAGGAAAAAATCAAAATATCTGAAAACACTGTATATTGACAAGCTCGTAAAACACAGCACTGTAGAGGAAGCTATCATGAAAGGGGTCCCAGGTTTTATACAAGATTTTTTTTCATACTGAAGACCTTTGGAAATGGTGTTTAGTGTTAGACTAGAGACATCTCAATAAATAGTTCACAAAATAGAGATTAAGAATGATCACACTTCAAGATATCCTTCCAGTCACCATGCAGGTGGATTTTCTGGGCTATATTAGACCATGAGGATGCATATTTCAATGTCCCAATTCATGTAAAGCATAGGAAGTGTCTTAGCTTTACGGCGGCGTATCAACATTATCAGTTAAAGGTACTTCTTTCAGTCTAAAATCCGCCCCTTGAGTTTTCACCAAGTTCATGTCTCCGCTGTCTATTTGTCTTAGAAAAAAGGTTAAGAGGTCTACCCATACCTGGATGATTTGCTAACCAGTGCACCAATGCAGAAAATGTTCTATTAACTCAAAGATATCAACCTTCATCCCAACACGAGACAACAAATTTCTCTGGACTTGGATATTGTCAACAAAATGGTTTGTTTGTCTGTAGACAGTAGAAACAAGGCAAGAAGCAACAGTTTGAACACAAAAAGCCTTATTCGGGACTGTGTACTTGTTAGACCTGACAGCCTTAGTGGGGTCTTCCCAAAGCTTTTTCCCTTCACTCATCTTATTTTTGCTTATCTCGTTACTTTGGCATTAGGACACTGTGTACTTTCCCACTGCAAACCAGTGCTAAAGTGATTGTACTCTCTCCTTTAAACATAGTGGAATTGGCTAGCACTCAATTTTCATATTTAATTTACTTGTAAATCCTTAGTAAAGTGGTACTATATGTACCCAGGACCTGTGAATTAAATGCTACTAGTGGGCCTTCAGCACTTATTATGCCATAAACCTTCTTAAAAGTTGGACATGTACTTATAAGTTTTACATGTCCTAGTAGTGAAAAACTCCTAAATCAGTTTATCTGATAAAGACTTCTAGCTGCATATTCTTTACCTTTGAATTTCCCAGGCATCAGGCTGAATCCGCAAACTTTTGCTGCGCGCCAGCGGGGTGGCTCCATTTGGCTCTGCATGTCATTGACATCGGCTATGACGTTGCGGTACCTATATAGGCGCCACCCAGGTGCGCGGATGTCAGTTCTTTTCTTTCAGCACCAGTGAAGCGCCAATCCGGGGAGAACTACCCCCATGTTTTTTCTCTACATTTTGTCCACTTCTGTATTTTCTTATCGTGTGCGAGGGATGTTTTCAAGGAAGACAAGGTTTAAGCTGTGCGGGGCCTGTCCCCGCACAGTTGGTCACTGATCCTCACCTTGTCTGCCTATGTTGTCTCGAGCGCAACCATGATCCGAAGTCATGCTCAGACTGTCGGGCCCTGGCTCCTAACACCTTGAGGGAGCGGGCTTTGAAGCTCTGTGCAGCCCTACAGCCGACAGCGCCAAGCGAGACTCCGCTGATGTCCCGGTCCCATTCCATGTGGGCCAATCTATCTTATTGCCCACCTTTTTGCTCCCCAGTATCCCTCTAAGGAAGAGGAGCGTCTCCACTGGCTGGACATCAAAAGAGTGTTGTAGTTCTACCTTGAACGCACAAAAGTGTTCCGGGTGGACGAATAACTCTTTGTGGCATACGTGGGAGCTAAAAAGGGAAGGGCAGTGCAGAAAAGAACCATCTCTCACTGGGTCGTTGTCTGCATTAAGATCTGCTATGCCCTGGCAAAGAAGCAGCCCCCTGAGGGGAAGGCTGCGACTACGGCCTTGGCTCTGGGTGTCCCATCCTAGACATCTGGGCATCCTTGTACATGCTTGCGAAACATTACTGTGTGAACAATCAAGTCCGTAAAGATGGCCATTTTGCCCGTTCAGTCCTGCAGCACTTCCTAGTTTGGTCCACAACCCACCGCCGGGGCGGTATTGCTTGGGTATCTAATTCAAGGGTAAGGAATCTGCAGCTAGAAGTCTATATCAGATGAACAAGTTACTAACCTCGGTAACGTAATATCTGGTAGAAACTCTATCTAGCTGCAGATTCCTTACAGGCCCACCCATGTCTCCCCGCTGTGCGGAATAATGTTGTACGGCTAGGGTTACTCCCCTTTTCAGGGCCCTAGTTTTGCACAAAACTATGTCAGTTACTTTGTGGCTCTGCGCTTCTGGCATGGAGAAAATGAAAAGTACTGACCTCCGTAGGTCTGGGTGGCACCTATATAGGTACTGCAACGTCATAACCGATGCTAACGACGCCAATGACATCATGCGGAGAAGAATTCAGCCACCAGTCAGCGCACCAAAGGGGTTTCGCTCAGCAAAAGTTTCTAGATCTAGCCTGATACCAGGGAAATTTAAAGGTAAGGAATCTGCAGGTAGATAGTCTCTAACAGATAATGCGTTACAGAAAGTAAGTAACTTCTGTAGTAGGGGATCTCTGTGTATAGTCATAATCTAGTGAATAGTCCCGCCCATGTGCGTGGACCCCGGCAATCAAAAATAATCTCTTAAGTTGTCAAAATAATGCAGGAACTGCAAAGACACTTAAGAGAGAATTAAAGACAAATAATGCAGCCTATATCCACAGGCTACACTGTCCAGTACTTCAACTAGAAATTCCACCAAAATTCACCACACACAGCCCAGCCTGCTAGTTTCTACCATAGAGAAACCTGCCTCCCCCAGTCAAAGACTCAGGAATGATAGAGAGGAAGGTAGGGACAGACAAGCCCCATAGGCTGCCATTATGTGGCTTAAACAGGATACTGTGCCTTTAAGAGAACCTTCCAGACTTCTCCCAGTATCCCAGAATGCATAGCAGGTCCAACTTACTTTCAGTTCTTTTTTCCGGCTCCTGCTTACAGGACCCTGGCATTGAGCTCTCCCTTTTTCAAGGGTTTATTGAATTCGTTTTTGCACTTTTTGACTTTTAAAGTGTTGCAGTTACTGCTTGGTGTTCTCTTCTCACTTTTGTGCTGTATTTTAGGCGTTTTGGGGCTCCGAAATGCCTGGCCTTTTTGTTAAGTGCCCAGCATGTGAGAGGAAGAAGGCCAAAAGCGACCCCCATGATGTCTGCATCGTGTGCCTTCCAGAAGATCATGGCCCTGAGGAGTGTGTTATCTGCCAGCAACTTTCTGCTAGGACCCTCAGGGACAGATTGAAGATCAGGCTGCCTGGCCTGGAGGATAGGCGCCAACGTGCTGCAGGTGGGTCTGGGCAGTCTGGGAAGGATCCCTCTGCCTCTGCTGAGGCCCCTGGGGGGCTCCCCGGGGGCAGGAAGTCCAGCCAACGATCCCATTCTCCGTCGACGTCGAGGGCTTCGACGGCGGCGTCGAGAGGGATGACGACGGCGTGCTCCCCGTCTCCCCGGGGCTCCGGGTCGAGACGGCGTGACGGCTCGACGGCGAAGGAGAAGCCAACGTCGAAACCGCCGTCGACGTCATCGTCATCGTCGACGTCGAGGTCTTCATACCGACGCCGAAGGCGCAGGGACGTGTTTCGGCGCTCGCCGTCGAAGCGGCACCGACGCTCGCCGTCGAGGCGACACCGTCGGTCGTCGTCGAGGCGACACCGCCGATCGACGTCGAGGGGCTCCTCGACGTCGGGGACAACAAGGCGACGTCGACGATCGACGCCGAGGGCGGACCGCCCGACGTCGAGAGGGCGGCGTGAGAGGTCGCGCAAGAGGAGATCGACGTCGAGGAGTTGACGATCGACGCCGAGGATGAGAGGGTCGACGTCGAGGGGACGACGTTCGACGCCGGAGTCCAGGAAGCGCCGTTCGACGCCGGAGAAGCGTCGTTCTGCGTCCAGCAGACAGCGGTCAGCGCCGAGGAGTAGATCTCCCTCTCCCAAACGGCGCAGAGGGGGCTCTAGCCCCAGGAGTCACGCCACTTCCGGTGGTCGCAAGAGGAAGAGGTCGCCTGCGGATGGGGATGGCTCTCCGCAACCGTCCCCTAAAGGGTCGCCGGGCTCGGTGTACTCGGAAGTGTACACTCCATCTCGACCCAGGACTCCTACTCCTCCACCCGTGCCGAAGGAGGACCCTCCGCCCATACCACCACTTCCTAGGGGGGATCCTGATCCACCTCCGGTCCCACCGCATGGGCCCGCCCCGCAGCCGGTGGTTCCTCCGCCGAGGTCCACTTCGCTGCCGTCGCTGCCTGTTCCTCCCAAGGGGACCCCGAAACCGAAGCCCCGGGAGTCTCCGAAGAGTCCCCGTGAGAAGCCACGGAAGACCCCTCCTCGCAAACCGAAGGAGCGCCCTAGAGCTGGCAGGTCTCGTTCTCGCTCTAGGCGCAGGTCTCCCACGAGGTCGAGACACCGCCATAGGAGGCGCGAATCTCGCTCTCGCACGAGATCATCTGGGACCAGGGACTATTCACCTACGCTGTCGGGGTCGCCGGACACCAGAGTGTCCCCGATAGATGACCTGGTTGCCTTTCAAGACGTCCTGTTGCGGGGCGCGGCGAAGCTAGGCATTACACTGACAGTGCCTACTCCGAAGACGTCCGTCATTTTCGAGACTCTGCATCAGAGGCACATGTCTCGTCCCCTCCTGCCCCTGGTGCCGGGCTTGGAAGAACCGGCTATGGCGCTGTTTCTCACCCCGGCTGTGACGAGAGCGGCCCCTTCCAGGCTACTGAAGAAATACCGGGCTCCCGACTCGGATCCGGCCTTCTTGAGAGCGGAGCCTCCGCCTGACTCCGTCATCGTCACGGCGGCCCGCAAGCAGCACGCCACCACTCCGACCTCCACGGTCCCCCCGGACAAGGAATCTAGGTGGATGGACTCGGCGGGGCGTAAGATCTGTGGGACTTCCGCGACATCCATGAAAGCGGCGAGTGCAACGGCTCTGTTGGGGCGTTACGACCGCGCCCTCTGGGACTCCCTCGAGCGCTTTGCGGAGCATTTGCCTCGGGAGCAGCGTGAAGACTTCATGGAGGTCCTGAGTGAGGGTATGCTGGTGGCCAACCAGATAATCAGTGCGGCTGCGGACTCCTCCCTGTTGGCTGCTCACGGGTTCTGCCACGGGATCAACCAACGGCGCCACGCATGGCTCCGGCTGACGTCCCTGAAACCGGACGCGCAGCAGAGGGTGGCCAATCTGCCGTTTTCCGGGGAAACCCTCTTCGGGAAACACGCAGATGATGAAATGGCCCGCATGAAGGCGGAGGCCGAAACGCTGACGGCTGTGGGCTTGGAAAAACCCAAGGAGACCAAGAAGCAGTACCGCCCTTTCCAACGGCGGTTCGGAGGTCAAGGCCGAGGACGGGGACAGGCTTCGGGACACTCACAACAGCAGCAGCAGCAGTTCCGTAAGCCGTTCCAGAAGCGGCAGAGGGGCAGAGGAGGCCAGCAGTCGGCTCCGGCGCCCAAGGGCCAGGCGGGGTCTAGGCCCTAGGAACTTACTTCCCCCGGATCCGTTACCCACTCCGGTAGGGGGAAGCATCCAACTTTTTCTGGCAGAGTGGAGAAAAATTACTCAGGACAAGTGGGTGCTGAATATTGTTTGCAATGGATACAGTCTTCGGTTCACCAGCCCCCCTCCAGCGATTCCCCCGGTCAGCTCGCAGTTCCAGCTGCGCGAGCTTCAGGCGGAAGCGGATATCCTGTTGAGGAAAAGGGCGATAGAAGGCGTACCTCTGTCTCAGAGAGGAAGAGGTCTGTACTCCCGGTTCTTTCTGGTTCGCAAGAAGGGCAAGAACGAGTTCAGGCCCATTCTGGATTTGCGACAGGCAAACAAGTGGATACGCAGAGAAAAGTTCCGCATGCTGTTGTTGCACCAGATCTACCCTCAGTTGCAAAAGGGAGACTGGCTTTGCGCTATAGACCTACAGGATGCTTACTTCCATGTGCCCATTGCACACAAACACAGGAAGTTCCTGCGGTTCCAAGTCGGCACCAATCACTATCAATACACAGTACTCCCATTCGGACTGAAGTCTGCGCCAAGGACATTCTCGAAATGCATGGCGGTGGTAGCGGCACACCTGAGGAAGAACAAGGTGTTCGTCTACCCGTACTTGGACGATTGGCTGATCAAGGCGTCCTCCTTCTCGGAAGCGCGAGCACACTTCCAGAAGACGTGCGTTCTCTTGAACAAGCTGGGGTTGCACGTCAACATGGCCAAGTCTGTCCCGACTCCGGTCCAATGCATACAGTACTTGGGAGCCTCCATCGATACGCTGTCAGCAAGCGTGTCTCCTTCGGAAGAGCGACGATTATCACTCCTTCGGAAGGCTCAGGCTCTTATGACGACTCCATCTACAACAGTGAGGACGGTGTCTTCTCTACTGGGATCGATGGCCTCTTGTATCTTCCTGACGCCACACGCACGGCTGCACATGAGACCGTTGCAGGAGTGCTTGGAGGACCAGTGGGATCAGAGGAAAGGATCTTGGGACGACAAGATTCGCCTGTCGCTGCATGCTCTTCAGTCCCTGAAGTGGTGGTGTTCGGCGGAGAACCTCCTCAGAGGGGTTCCCTTTCACAAGGACATTCCCACGCAGACTGTCGTGACGGATGCGTCTCTTCTGGGATGGGGAGCGCACTCCGGGACTCTGCAGATTCAAGGCACGTGGTCACCGATGGAGGCCACGTATCACATCAATTTCCTGGAACTCAGAGCTGTTCACCTGGCGCTGAAAGCCTTTCTTCCGTCCTTCCGGATGACGATAACGGCCACCCATTTACCAGGTGTGCAGAATGTTCAGGCAGACGCACTGAGCAGACTGCTCCAGGAAAACCACGAATGGGTCATAAACGACGAAGTGCTAGGAGAAGTCTTCGCAAGGTGGGGAACTCCAGACGTAGATTTGTTCGCCACCGCCGAAAACAGCAAGTGCAGAGACTTCGCCTCCAGGTACTTCCAGCAAGGGACGCTGGGGAATGCGTTATGGATCGACTGGACGAACAGCTTTCTGTACGCCTTTCCTCCCATTCCCCTGATTCCGGCGGTGCTCATCAAACTGGCCCGGTCCAGGGCCCGGATGATACTCATCGCCCCGGAGTGGCCCAGGCAGTGGTGGTTCACGGACCTTCTTCACCGGTCTCTCCTTCCTCACATTCGGTTGCCGTGCAGGCCGGACCTTCTCACGAAGTTCGGGGGACGGATGTTACACCCCAACCTCTCGTCTTTGAGTTTGGCGGCATGGCTCCTGAGATAGTGCAGTATGGCCATCTTAATCTGCCCGATGACTGCATGGACATTCTGAAGGAGTCCAAGAGACCTTCCACTAGGACTTCATATGCTTACAAGTGGAAGAGATTTTGTATCTGGTGCCAGTTAAGAACCATGATCCTACGACCTGTAAGGAAGATGTCATCCTTCCTTACCTTTTACATTTGGCGCAGTCTGGCCTTAATGTGCATTCCATTAAGGTTCACCTGGCTGCATTGACTGCCTACAGGAAATGCCCTTCACAGACTTCCTTTTTCCAGATTCCCGTGATCAAAGATTTTCTGGAAGGGTTGAAGAAAGTATTCCCTCCTGTCAGGCTTCCCTCGCCTTCATGGGAATTGAATGTGGTGCTGTCCAGATTGATGAAGGAACCTTTTGAACCTATTCATAAGGCTTCGTTGCAGCACCTGTCCTGGAAGGCGGCGTTCCTCGTGGCCATTACATCGGCCCGCAGGGTGAGTGAAATTCAGGCGTTGTGTTGTACTGAACCTTATACTGTATTTCATGCTGCTAAGGTTGTTATGCGTACTCACCCTAAATTTCTTCCCAAGGTTATTTCTGACTTTCATGTCAACCAGACTATAACTTTACCTACGTTCTTTCAGAACCCTTCATCCCCAGCGGAGAGGTCTCTCCATTCTCTGGATGTTAGGAGGGTGTTGAAATTTTATCTGGATAAAACCAAGGATATTCGTAGGTCTGACCAGTTGTTTATCAATTATGGATCGGTCAGGACAGGTCTTGCGACCTCTAAGCAGTCCATCTCTAGGTGGATTGTGTCCTGCATACAATTGTGTTATCAGAAGGCTAATAAGACCTTAGGAGGTAAGCCTAAGGCTCATTCCACCAGGGGCAAAGCTGCCACGACGGCTCTGCTCCGTAACGTGCCGATTGCTGAAATCTGCAAGGCAGCCACTTGGAAGTCGGTTCATACCTTTGCGAAGCATTACTGCCTGGACACTGACGCCAGGGCAGACGCTCAGGTTGGACAGGCTTCACTGCGGAATTTGTTCGCACAATAGTGGCATTATGTATTTACTCTCCACCGCCGCTTAGTTGTGGGGATGGGCTTGCCATTCTATTCACTAGATTATGACTATACACAGAGATCCCCTACTACAGAAGGAGTAGTTTCTGTCCTGTAACTCCAGTTCTGTAGTAGGGGTATCTCTGTTATAGTCATAAGCGCCCTCCCTCCTCCCCGGTGGAGAATTCTTCGTGTAAACAATGCTGCAGGTCTGGCGTTGTATACGCCTTCAAAAAGAACTGAAAGTAAGTTGGACCTGCTATGCATTCTGGGATACTGGGAGAAGTCTGGAAGGTTCTCTTAAAGGCACAGTATCCTGTTTAAGCCACATAATGGCAGCCTATGGGGCTTGTCTGTCCCTACCTTCCTCTCTATCATTCCTGAGTCTTTGACTGGGGGAGGCAGGTTTCTCTATGGTAGAAACTAGCAGGCTGGGCTGTGTGTGGTGAATTTTGGTGGAATTTCTAGTTGAAGTACTGGACAGTGTAGCCTGTGGATATAGGCTGCATTATTTGTCTTTAATTCTCTCTTAAGTGTCTTTGCAGTTCCTGCATTATTTTGACAACTTAAGAGATTATTTTTGATTGCCGGGGTCCACGCACATGGGCGGGACTATTCACTAGATTATGACTATAACAGAGATACCCCTACTACAGAACTGGAGTTACAGGACAGAAACTACTCCTTGTACTACTTTAAGGCCTACATTTCCCATAGGATAAAAGTGGGTACCTTATTACATTTAATAAGTGATGACGTTCAATTGGGAGCAGATACACAGATTGAGTTTGGTATCTAAATGATTGTAATTAAAAGCCCTCTTTAATAGTAAAGTCGAATTTTTAATTACAGTTCTGAAATTGCCACTTTTTGTAAGTTGTTTTTTTCTTGCCTCAACCATTTGGTGTCTTCTGCTTGTATCCTGGTTCACATAATAAGGTGTAGTTGGTCTTTGTGTATTGCTCCCAGACAGAGAGTCAAAGGGGAGCTAGGTGTTGGCAGAATGGTCCTCTCTGAGTTAACGAGGGGGAGGAGCTGTCACCTACCACACTTGCACACCACAGAGGCTCTCTCTGAGCACAGTCATAAAAGGGTTTAACACTAGTCTATTATGACCCCAAACAATCTGGGGCCAGGGCAGGGAGACAGAATATTCCAAGTATCTATGGGGGTGGACACCTAAAGACTCTTCCCCTACTTCAAGGTGGGCACTAAATTTTAATTTTGGACCTCCGATCACAACTCTTCAATATACATCAGTCGAAGACTCAAAAGAAGGACTGCTGTGCTGCTCTGCTACAAGAAATACTGCCACTCTGCTGCCTTGCTGTGCTTCCCTCCTGCCCTCCCGCCTAAGGGAAGGACTGGATTTGCATCTTGAATGCTGGGCCATCTGGGTGGCTCCAAGGGCTAGTTGCTTGGTCTCCTGCTCAAAGGCCTCAGAGACAGAACAGACTTCCTCCACCTTCTACCCAGCATGACGCATCATTGGCCAGAAACTCTGCATCTGTGCCGTTGTGCAATGCATCAGATCACCAAACTCTGCATTGGGATCCCTGATTAGTTTATTTCAGGCGAAGGACTTTGCATTGCTGCTCACCCTTCCAGGAACCTCCACCGTGAGGCGCATCCTAAACTCAGGCATCACAAGCTCCTCGTCAACAACATCATTGATGACGACCCAGGACTCTGCATAGCAAGCCCAGCAGCTTCTTTAGACCAGCCGGTGAACAACTCACCTCAATGCAGGACTTTGCATCGCAAGCCCCTCGTCGATGCAGGACATCGCATGGCAGCTTCGTAGCTCCTAGAAATCACCACTGTGCGGTGCATACTCGTTGCGGGACCCTGCAACCAGAATTTCAGGTGCTCTTTTTCAGCAGGCCTAACTTGGTCACTGTAGCTGGCAGGCGCTCCATCATGGACAGCATGAACTTGTTACTTTGTCTGGGTCTGGCGCAACCACATATCCACAGTGGGCGCTTTGTGCTTTTTGGAGCTAATTTCTCTTAAAGCTTTAAAACTGCATATATCGGGTTCTTACATTTTACTCTATTTTTCTAAATTGGCGTTGAATTGTTCTTGTGTTGTGTTTTCACTTTATTACTGTTTGAAGTGCTGCATAAATACTTTACAAATTGCCTTTAGGTTAAGTAGACTGCATTTGTGGCAAGCTACCAGAGGGTTAGGCACAGGTTATTTTGGGGTTTGCTTGTGGCTTTACCCTGACAAGGATTGTAGTTGCTGCATGAGTAGGTTTCTCCCCTCACCAGTAGCAAATTTCTTACTGTCCTCGTGCATCATTCGTGCCTCAATGCTACCCAAGAATGAGGAGCTGCTGATCTCGCAGTGGGAGCCACTAAGTAGAGACTGACAGTGAAGTTTCCATAGCCCAAGGAATGAGACACGACCTGCAGTGGTGGAGAGAAAGAAGCAGTATCTTCTTAGGGCAAAATCTGATCTCAAGCATGCCTCGGGTATACATAACAATGGATGCCTCCCTGTTACAATGAGGGTACAAAGAGGATGTCTAAAGGACCTTAATGTCAACAGTATCTGAAAGAAACAGTTAGGTTATAGATTCCTTATGTTAGAATTTCCCCCAGGCGTCAGACTGGATCCGGAAAGTTTTTCGTCAGCAGTACCCCAGCGCATTGAAAGGTGGCATCGGTCGGCACCCCATTCGTCGTTGGCGTCGTGGTCGCCAGTATGACTTTGCAGTACCCATATAGGCGCCGCCCTCGCGCACTTTTTGACTGACTTTTTCTCGACTTTTGTCGACACCGTTGTTGCTGAGTCTATCGACTCTGGGTGCACAAGGGATGCCTGCTTTTAAAGGCCTGCAGTTCCTGTAGCCGACTGATGTCGGACCGCATGTGCCTGTTCTGCCTGGAGCACGACCGCGATCCCAAGTCGTGCTCAGGCTAGGGGTGGGCGGTAAATTCCATTCCGCTTGCGGAATTTGCAAAATTTCGGCAATTCCGCGTTATGCGCAAAACGCGGAATTGCAAAAAATTCTACGATCCACTGCGGAACGGAATTTGTGGGATGGTGATGGTGTGAGACTGCCAGTATAGTAGAGGTATTGCCAGGACAAAACTGTGGCATCTTCTTGGATAAATGTAAATGCTGGGCAAGATTCATTCTGGCACAATGCTCCTGTCACAAAAATTAAACCTCAACAGGCAGCACTTACAGATAAAGCAGGTGCCCGAGTTAAAGCTCAAATTCGGTAACGCATTATTAATTAGCCCAAAAATATTGTGTGCTCGATCGAGGCTGGGCAGATGTGCTTTTTTCTCCATGTTTACCATCAAAAAGTAGCTGTGATGCTTGATGGAGGTCTTTGCCACCATGACTTTGTCAAGGGCAATCCCTGTATAGTTCCTGTGGCCAGGAGGTTTTCTCTCCTCATCTGCTGCTCTGAACCGGTCTTTGACCTTTTATAAACAAGAGGCATGTGAACTCGAAAAGATGCCCCGGCCCACACACACTAGCGGTATGCAACGTCTTGCCGCCCTTTACCCACTATGATGGACAGCTCACTCAAGGGAGTTTCATAGAGTGGAGTGGCTTACAGAGGAGTGATGCACAGTGTAGTGGCATACAGTTGAATAGCGTAGAATGGCATGGCATAGAGTGTAGTGGCGTACAGAAGAATAGCATAGAGTTGAGTGACGTAAAGTGGAGTGAGATACAGTGCAGTGGCGTACAGTGGAATAGCTTAGACTGGACTGATGTAGAGTGGAGTTGCATACAGTGTAGTGGTGTACAGTGTAGTGTTGTAGAGCGGAATACCGTAGAGTTTAGTGTTGTAGAGGGGAGGGGGTACAGTATTGTGGGGTAGAATGTAGTAGCATGTAGTGTAATAGCGTTCTGTGGAGTGGCTTAGAGTGGAGTGTTGTAGAGTGGAGTGGCATACAATTAAGTGCGTAGAGTGGAGTGGCTTACAGTGGAGTGACAAAGAGTGGAACAGCATAGAGTGAAGTAGCGTACAGTGGAGGTCTTCAGACTGGAATAAAGTTAACTGGTCCTGGCATACACTGTAGTGGCATAGAGTGGAGTGGCTAATAGTGGAATAGTATAATGTGGTGTAGAGTTGAGTGTAGTAAACTAGAATATCATAGAGTGTAGTGGGGTAGAGTGGATTGGCATAGAGTGTAGTGCCGTAGAATGGAGTGATGTACAATGTAATAGCGTACAGTGGATTGTAAAGCAGGGTTGTCGATAAGCTTAAAGTAGTATAGTGGAGTTGGGTACAGTGGAATAGTGGAGCTGTGTACAGTGGGTACAGTAGTATAGTGGAATTTGGCACAGTGGAATAGTGTACAGTGAATTGGCAAAAAGTGTAGTAGCATACACTGGAGTGACGTAGACTGGAGTTTTGTACAGGTAAGTAGCATACAATAAAATAGTGTACAGTGGACTGGTGTACAGTGCAGTGCCGTGAATTGTAGTGTGTTAGAGTGAGTGGCGTACAGTATAATAGCGTAGTGTAGAGTGGTGCACAGTGGAGTGGCATAAAGTGGACTGGCGTACCGAGGAATAGTGTACATTGTAGGTGTGTACACTGAAGTGGAGGTGTGTGCACTGAAGTGGCGTAGAGTGGAGTGGCATAGAATGGAATAGCTTAGAAAATAGTGTGGTAGAGTGGAGTTGTGCACAGTAGAAAAGCGTATAGTGGAATAGCATAGAGTGGAAGGACGTACAGTGTATTGGCATATACCTGAGTGTCATAAAATGAAGTGGCATAGAGTGAAGTGGGTAGAGTGCAGTGATGTACAGTGGATTAGCATAGAGTGTAGTGGCAGATAGTGGAAACAAACGTAGTGTGAAAGTGTTTTAACGGATGTAGATATAATGTGGCAGAAATTATTTTATAAAAAAGAATTATTTTGTGTTAATGGTAACTTTTGGCAGTATGTGTGCGTAGTGCAAGTATTGTTAAGTTATAATTTAGAAAATATGGTACATGCCCACAAAAAGACAGTGATTAGCTAATGGCTGTGTTTACCATATGTAAAAGGTGGCCATGTAATTTTCAATACATTTTGTCTGTGTTCTGCATTCTGCATTTTGTTGCGTTTTGGGTTAGAGTCCTACATCTAGGTAAGTAGTAGGTTTTATTGTTGTTCCCTACCTTTTACCACTTTATTAAAGTGTTAATAGGTCGAGAAAAGTATTTATAATTTTCTATATATTTTTACAGCAGTTTAGGGAGATCTGCACATTTAAAAAAAAGAAAAATAAGTGGCACTGTCATTTTTAGCTATTACTGGAACAAAGTTATTAATGGTGAAAAATCTGAGAGTTGTATCCCTGGTAACCCTAACTATAAGTACAGAGCAGCTATCACCACCGTGTAGAATGCATGGTAAACGCATGCATGGTAATGTAATTGTATGGTAAAAGCATTGCGTTGTAAAGGATTTTTGGTAAAGGCACTGTGTGGAAAAAACAGCATTGTAAAAGCGTTTCCCTCCCCTTACCCCCTTTCCAAGTCCTGACCATGCCAGGAAGGTGAGGTGAAATACTTGTTTAATCTACATCTCAGTATGACAGTAGGGGAGAGATCTGCAGAAGTTGTAAGGCCTCTTATTTTATACTATGGCATCAGCTCTCCTGTCCCACATCAGTATGTGTGTGTGTGTGTGTGTGTGTGTGTGTGTGGGGGGGGGGTGTGTATATATTTGTATATATATATATATATATATATATATATATATATATATATATATATATATATATATGAAGTAAAGCCACATGAACTTTAATCGGCACTTGAAAAAAATTTGCATCCATTTCACAGCTTGGTAGCAGAGAAACACACAACTGCAGTCTTCAGAGATTAATGTCAGCCTGACGCGTTTCAGAATTTCCTCAATCCTTTCATCAGAGGCAATGTTCAAAGGACGTTAGAAGACAGTTTTACACAGCGCACATTGATAGATATTTCAAACACCTGCCTCAGTGGGCGTGCCATTACGCAAGGCCTTCTAGTTATTGCAGTGCGCCACATCTTCCCCTCGTGGGGCTGCCTCCAATACCTTCAAATTCGAACTGAAATAAAGTTCCAAGTGGAAAGAAGTACCACACCAGATGCCGCCTGCCTTGCTTTGCAGCAGTGAAATTCATGCCTCAAACAGCACCATCCTGCATTGGTACTGCCCTCTTCATTTTGGACAATTAGAAGAGATACGGCAAGACCCACGGAGGTCGAACATATGGGGGACTTCAAGTACCAGCATGCTTTGCATGCGCACGCCCATTGGGGCGGGACTTGGGAGAGTTATCAGGTGCTCCCCAGCTAAGAACTGCCATTTCTCCTTTATAAGACGCCTGCGAACAAGAGCACAGGAGTGCTTGAAACGCGTTGGGCTGTTAGTATAGTTGGAAGGAAGACTGTAACTCTGTGGGCTGAAATCCACAATTAAAGGTGTTGTTACTCCCTGGCTAGTGGCGTCTTCATATGGGGCAACCTGGTGTGACGGATTTGGAAGCAGCTGGCTCGGCCGCGGAGACGCCCTGCTGCTAAGGCGGATCCAGCGTTTGAAGATTCAAGTGCGTCGGAACCAGGGACAGCCGTGTTGTTGGACATTTGCACAGTCAGCACAGTGGTTTTTCACCTCCTTCCTAACCCACTCGGGTTTTAATTTTGGACAATTAGAAGAGATACTGCAAGACCCATGGAGGTCGAGCATATGGGGGACTTCAAGTACCAGCATGCTTTGCATGCGCCCGCCCATTGGAGCGGGACGTGGGGAAGTTATCAGGTGCTCCCCAGCTAAGAACTGCCATTTCTCCTTTCCAAGGTGCCTGTGAAAAAGAGCACAGGAGTGATTGAAACGCGTTGGGCTGTTAGTATAGTTGGAAGGAAGACTGTAACTCTGTGTGCTGAAATCCACAATTACCCACACAGTGAAGCCACAGGAAAACACAAACGACTCCAGGGTCCGTGTTCAAAAATCGTTTATTGGCGACGTGTTTCGACCAGGCGGGCTTTTTCGTTAGCCAGCCACAAGAACACACAGTCACCATTTTAAAGTGCACTAAAGAAGTAGTGGAAAGTGATATAGGACCATCACCCAGTTCGAACTACAGTAGTTACAAAAACTACAATTGATATGGAAGACAGACTCAGTGGTGCAGAAGAAGTGTGCAGTTTAGTGCTAGAAATCAAAATGCAAAAATTGTTCTTCTATACATTGCATATTTACATTATACCCGTGATATCAGTTTAATTATGGCCAAGTGCACTAAAGAAGTAGTGGAAAGTGATATAGGACCATCACCCAGTTCGAACTACAGTAGTTACAAAAACTACAATTGATATGGAAGACAGACTCAGTGGTGCAGAAGAAGTGTGCAGTTTAGTGCTAGAAATCAAAATGCAAAAATTGTTCTTCTATACATTGCATATTTACATTATACCCGTGATATCAGTTTAATTATGGCCAAGTGGCCCATAACTCTAAGCACTGAGCAAATATTTACATTTGTGCACCACATTGAGTCTTAAATATAAAACAACATCAGGCATAGAGGCCAAGTGGCCATATCTTGTCTCTTGGCATTTACAACCTATTTACATAACTGACATCCGGTCAGTACATTCAATTTGGAGAAAGTTGGGGAAAGGAAAAAGAGATTAGGGTTAGACAACAGGAAGACTTTGCCGTACTGGCCCTGTGGCCAAGTTCGGAATTGTAACTCCAAAGCAACTATATAACTCTCCATGTGTATGACAGCAATTGCCAAGAGAATATCCAAATTTGTGAGTCCTATGGGAAAGGGCCAGGTTCTGGGTAGTGGGGGGATTACCCGGGTTAAAAAGCCGATCCGAAGGATGGGCAAAAATAGAAAAAAGGTGCTAAAATCGATCTTTTAGCCCTGTGAGTAGTGCATGAAGTGAACCCTATACTATCTGTGGAGAACGTAACAGGACCTACAACAGAGGTATACATCTGGGCGTGATTGTGCGGTTAAAAAAGTGGGATAGGGTAGTGTGCTAGGGAGGGAATGAGGGAAATTATAACCAAAGTGATAAGGTGAAGGTTTGTCCTGAAAGGAGAGTCAGCCCATGTGCCCGACCGGGCGGGTCTTGGCGAGGTCATCTAATCAAAGCTCTTATGTTAAGCTCCTAATCCCACACTGCGACAGAGAGGGCCCTCTCTGAAGGAAGGTGGGAGTCGGATTAGCGCGAACACCACAGCAGGGAAAAGGGGGGGGGAGAGGAAAGATGTGGATCAGGTGCAAAGGTTCAGGTGCGTACAGTCACGGCCTCACATAAGGTTCTTAGCCAATATGTACATGTAACTTCTCATCCTCATTAAGGCCAAAGGGGCTTCTTGAATCCAGACGAATGATGTACTGGTATTCCAGGACACGTAGTTGTTTTAGTCTGTTGCCCCCTCTTGGGTTCGCTGGAATTCTGTCAATGCCAAAGAAGGAAAATTGATTAACATCACTGTCATGAAAGCGTAACCAGTGGCGCGCAGTTGCATAGCTCATGTCAACATTCTTTATTGCCCTAATGTGCTCCAAAACATGTTTCTTTATTGGGAAGATGGTGCTCCCAATATAGAACTTCCCACACGGACAAACAATCACATATACACAATATTCAGTATTGCAATTCATAAATTTGCTAATCCCTTCGCTTTTACCAGTGGGAAGAGGATAGGACTTGACATTCTTGCTACTGGCACAGGCCTTGCATTTGCCACATTTATAGAATGTAAATGTAAATGTACAGGAATTTATATAGCGCAAATCACCAACCGGTCTCTAAGCGCTTGCTTAGGGAACCCGTCCTGGTATTCCCCTGTGAGATAACCCCGGCTGGGTATCCGCAAGGTGAAAGCCAGGCATCCCGCCGCGAGGGGCCGTTGTGGAGATTAAGCAAGCTATTGCCCAGAGTCGCAGAGTGTGAACCCGTGAATCAAGTAGGCACCGGGGAGAGATTTGTAGAGTCCATGGACATTTTAGGACTCAAGACCCCGCCGAGCCGGGAATTGAACCCTGGTCCAGGGCTGACCTCTGCTGCCAGGTCTGCCTCCTCTAACCAGTGAGCCACACTTCTAGAAGCCTTTCCGCTCTGTGAGCCAATTCTTCTTCTTCTTAGGTGTCTCAAAGTAGCTTCTCACTAGCATATCCTTCAAAGAGCGTGCCTTTCTGTATGTCAGCTGTGGTTGTCTGTTGACCATTTTACCAATGACCGGATCACTCTTTACAATATGCCAGTGTTTTCTCAGTATGTTACATACACTGCCAGCCTCTGTGCTGTATGTTTTTGTCATCCTGACATTGTTCGACCCTAGGTTCTCTTTAGTTCTATTTTTCTTTTGGGTCAAGAGGGTCTCCCTGTTCCTTGCTCCGGCTTTTTCTTTGGCCACCAGTAGTACCTGGTCCAAATATCCCCTGGCTTTGAATCTCTGTGTCATGTTGGTCTGCTCTTTCAGGAAAGCATTCTCTGAGCTGCAATTACGCTTAGCCCTTAGGAACTCTCCATATGGGATACTGTCCTTAAGGTTGTTGGGGTGGTGGCTTTTAGCATGCAGGATGCTATTGCCTGAGGTCGGTTTTCTGTATAGGCTGGTTTCGAAAGCTCCCTCCACAATTTTTACCTTAACATCCAGAAAGTCCATTTCTGTTTGGTCAACCTTGTTGGTGAATTTCAGATTAATCTTATTCCTATTTATACTAGCAAGGAATTTATTAAATTCAAGTTTGGGACCATCCCACATCAAGAAAATATCGTCGATGTACCTGGTGTAAAAGGCAATGTGACGTGTAAGATTGGTGTTGTCCTCAGACCAAAGAACCTGTTCTTCCTACCAACCCATCAGCATGCAGGCAAAGCTAGGAGCAAAGCAACTTCCCATCGCCGTTCCCACCTCTTGCTTAAACCACGTGTTGTCAAACATAAAGAAATTATTCGTTAAACAAAATTCCAACATTTCTAGCAACATCTCAGTTTGCTGAAGGAAGAAAACAGACCTATCCCTCAAGAAATGTCTACATGCTTTTAAGCCATCACTGTGTTCGATACACGTGTAGAGTGAAACCACATCTACTGTTACCAACCAGAAACTCTCCTCCCATCTGATCCCCTCTACTTTGGTGATAAAATCCGTACTGTCCCTGCAGTACGAGGGGAGGTTGAGGACATACGGGAAAAGGAAGGTATCAAGAAAGATAGAAGTGCTTTCAAGGAGACTGCCATTGGCAGATACAATGGGCCTACCAGGAGGATTTCTATCGTCCTTGTGGACCTTTGGAAGCATATAAAAGCAGGGAGAGACTGGCTGTTTCACATACAAGAATCTAAATTCTGACTCTGCTAGTAGGTTCTTTTCTCTCCAACCCTTGAGCTTCTCATGGTACATGGTAATGCTAGCTGTGTATTCCTCTCTATTCGATTTCCTGTAGTCGCCTGACAGTTCTAGCTATCTGCTAGCCTCTTGTTTGTACAATCTTACAACCCACAAGACAACATTACCCCCTTTGTCTGATGGCTTAATTATACAGCAGGGGTCAGCATTAAGTGTGCCGAGGGCATTTCGCTGTAGAGAGATTATGCGCATGTCTATTCTTACTGCTCTCCCATAAAGAGAGGAGATCTCTCGTGACCACATCATGAAATGTCTCTAGGTTATCATGCAGTGTGATTGGATTAAAGGTGGATTTGGGTCTATGGTTTGTTGTATTACGTCCTCCTAAACACAAGCCCATCCTGTCCAGTACTTCAGAGTCACTCAAACCACTCACATCTTCACCACACAATTCCAGTGCGCTTGCCAAACTCTCAACATCCTGTATCTGCAAGACATATGACACCTGTGTGCTCCCATCTGTATTATAGCTCCTTTGCTCTAAAGCACGTCTTTTCTTTAATGTAAACATTTTCATTAGCTTTAGTTTGCGGACAAAAAGAAATGCATCAATTCTAGTTTGGCTGTAGTCGAAATTGGCCATAGGGCAAAAACTCAGGCCCAACTCCAATACCAATCTTTCAGCCATAGTCAAGATGTGGGAGAAAGTGTTAATGAAAGTCAAATTGGACTCACCCATCATTGCTGCTTGGTCTGTCGTGTTTGTCTCCCATGCGACATTGTTGTTCCTTTTGTGCTTCTTTCCTCCACGCCTTGTGACCTTCCTCTTGTGTTTCCGCCTCTTCCTCTTCCGTATGTCCGCTCTGGTGGTCTTGCCCTGAGTGTCATTGCCGATTGTAAAAAATCATACTCCTCCAAAGGTTTGAAAGAAAGCAGACTCCTCCCGCTTGTGTCCAATACTTCATCCATGTCTGAATAGTTTTCTGATCCCGATTCAGATACCGTAACATTGCGCTGTTGTGCACCTGCTCCAAACTGCTTAAACTGTATTTTTTACCAAATCTTAAGATCCGCCCACTGGCATAATCCTGTTTGTCCCTCAAGAATTTGCTTTTCGTCTTTTGCTTGATTTCGTTTTCGTATTTGTCAAGTCTTTTCTCCATTTGTTCGATGGCTTTGGTTATCTCATCTTTTGCGTCATGCTTATCAAGCTCCTCCTTGAGTTTGCCGATGTCTAAAATTACTTGTTCTAGTTCCATAGCAGCATATTGTGATAATAAGCCAAGCATATTTTTGCACGTTCCTGCCATAAGCTCAGACCAGTCGACTATTAGCTTAGGATGAGGGTTCTGGTAGATCGGTGTAATTATAATACGTAGTCCTCTCGGCACCCTCCCGACTTCGATGTAATTTTCCAGGGATGTAACCTCCCACCTGTGGTTGATCTCTTTTTTCATCAGTTTATCGTATTGAAATAGCATTTGTTTCAAAGTTTTGTCCAACTGTGTGGTCGCCGTTTCGTTGGTGCTAGCAGTACTCGCTGTTGCATTGTCTGTTTCACAGAACAGAGACCTCTCCTCATCCGCCCTGCCAGCACGACGGCTATTGCTCGTGGTGTTCCCATTCACCGTGATATTCTTAGTGGTTGTTGTTGCAGACGCGGCACCCGCCGCCGTCTGCTTGCCTCTGGTCATTCTGCCAGATAGGTGTAGTAATCCCTCGATGGCACAAAGTTTAAATCACACACGGGAAGGTGAAACCATGCCGTGCTTTCCTTTAGATCGGTAGCGCTGTACATCTGCTCTCAATCATAGTCTTTAATTAGCCTCCCGGCGTTCACCCGCTGCACGAGTTTAAGAACGGCAAGCATAGGACGCGGTAGCGCGCAACTTCCGAAGCCCGTCTCCACAGTCCAGAAACTCACCAGTCTGTTCCCGGCAGCAAGTATATATATGAAATTCACAATCCCATCACTTCCCAGGCGGGCGAAATTAAATTAGCAGACCCAGCGGAATTGGCAGGTAGATCTTTATTGAAACTTTCCTCTGTTACGCGTTTCAAGCACCAAGTGCCCTTGCTCACACAGCGGAAAAACGTGTCAGCCATACTTTTTATATAATTGCATAGTGTTACACCCCCCTTGTGAGTCACATGTTTGTTCGTGTAGACATAGAAGAAACATTCTGCGTGGATTTCTCTTAGAACTTCAAATAAACACAGTTTGTATGTTTGGACATTTGAAAACACATAATATAGGAAAATGATAGCTACAAACACACTAAATATTCCAACCTCAATGCTTGAATAAAGTGACAAGTGCAATGCTTTGAATAAAATGTCCAATAAAATGTTATAAAATGTTGTATGGCAATTTCATTAAAAAAATATATCATTTTTTAAAATCCCTTAAAAACATTCGCCTTGCATGAAATCATCTCAGATTTAATATTCAAGTATAAAACTGCTATTGTGCAGATTTAGGTGCAAAGATATGCTTAGTGTGCAAATTTCTAACCATGTAAACTTTCAAATGAAGAGAATATTTTTACTGTATATTCAATTAGTCCTTTTAGACAATATTCTAACTGCCCCAATGCAAAACAGGCAGATTTCCCTTTTTCCTTGTTCCATTTATATAGTCCACCAGGAGTATCATTATCTTCATCTATGTGCAAATCATGCGATCTGGCCTAGAAAAAGTGCTTTAAGTGCTTATCAGTCCTCTAAACATATATAAGACTGTTAAAAACTATTAATATTATATATAATATTATATTAGAATAAAAAACCCTAAAAAACTTTATTCTAAAACCCACAGTGTGTAAAAGGATTTATAAAAATATTTACAAAAAGACAGTGAGTGCGCTAGCGAAGCTGCAGAATTGCTCTAGTTTCATATATGTGGGAGCTGTTCGTCTATTGCATCTAATATACTGCATGTTGAATGCCAGCACTATTTACAAAAAATCAATCTGCGCAGGAACCCCTTTGGAGAGAAGACACACACAAAATGGATCCAAAACTCCTTTAATTTCGACAGCTTGCCAGCAGGCTTCCAGCACCGGTGTTATTCAAAAGTAAGGTGCCAAACATGTTTCGAGAGACCTGGCTCTCTTCATCAGTGGCAAAGGATGGCCAGTCACTTGAGAGCGCCCCATAAGTAAGCAGTCCCCGCCCACCTGGGCGTGTAAGGTCACAGCGGCGTTATGGGATCTGTAGTCCTGAAAATATTCAGTGGAGCATTCTCACTTGAATCAAGGCAAGTAAAATCACAGTGGATGAGAAAACACACATGCGCTGGCAGTCGGCCCAGCTTCTCAGCTGTCGATGAAGTGTTACTGGGGCTACCCCTGCAGAGCCCCAGAACGTTTGTGTCCCTGTTGCCCTCGGTAGGTATCAACACTGGTTCTGCTACAGCAGCAGGCTTCTTCTCCACGACCGGTACGGCCATTTAAACATCAATCAATGCTCTGCAGGGCTTCGCAGGGGTAGCCCCAGTGACACTTCATCGACAGCTGAGAAGCTGGGCCGGCTGCCAGCGCATGTGTGTTTTCTCATCCACTGTGATTTTACTTGCCTTGATTCAAGTGAGAATGCTCCACTGAATAGTTTGAGGACTACAGATCCCATAACGCCTCTGTGGGGGCAGGGACTGCTTACTTATGGGGCGCTCTCAAGTGACTGGCCATCCTTTGCCACTGATGAAGAGAGCCAGGTCTCTCGAAACATGTTTGGCACCTTACTTTTGAATAACACCGGTGCTGGAAGCCTGCTGGCAAGCTGTCGAAATTAAAGGAGTTGTGGATCCATTTCGTCTGTGGCTTCTCTCCAAAGGGGCTCCTGCGCTGATTGATGGATATATATATATATATATAAATATATATATATATATGTACATCCACTTTCCTCCACGAAGAAAGAAAAGGCCAACTCAAGGGGAGACGTTTGGAGGCACCTTTAATCAGGAAACAGATGGCAAATTGAAGTCCAGGTACACCCGCTCTGGCGAATGCATTTCGGCGTGGTCTGCCTTCTTCAGCGCCGTGGGTGTTGCTTACAAAGTGCAGGTGAGTTGATTCAGGCTTTATATGTTCCGCCCCTTCCTGCTACTGTGGAGATTGCTCCACCCCCGTGGGTGAAATACCAAAAAAACGCCTTGACCTCCTTGTGGACACAAAATGTTCAGCGCCTACAGGTCCCAGCATGCTCCTTACTATGCTGGCAGGAAATGCGTTAGGTGGAGCAATCTATGTTGAGCCCCAATGTCCAGCCGTCCCAACTTCAGGTGCCCCCTCGAGTCCCCATCCGCAACCACCTCTTGCACTCAGGGAAATAAAGCGGGGGCAAGGCAAATCATACCTCAACCAGCGTGATGTCAGATGACACCTACACCGCTCCCAATCCGTCCGAGTTCTGGAGGTGAGCCTTGCTTGTTCCTGTACCCAGGAAAGGAAAGCACCGAAGTGGATCCAGTGAGAAGCAAAGCCGCTTGCGCTGCGGGAGCCTTTTAAACGCGTCACTGGGGGTCGCGTTACCAATGTACATCCACTTTCCTCCACGAAGAAAGAAAAGGCCAACTCAAGGGGAGACGTTTGGAGGCACCTTTAATCAGGAAACAGATGGCAAATTGAAGTCCAGGTACACCCGCTCTGGCGAATGCATTTCGGCGTGGTCTGCCTTCTTCAGCGCCGTGGGTGTTGCTTACAAAGTGCAGGTGAGTTGATTCAGGCTTTATATGTTCCGCCCCTTCCTGCTACTGTGGAGATTGCTCCACCCCCGTGGGTGAAATACCAAAAAAACGCCTTGACCTCCTTGTGGACACAAAATGTTCAGCGCCTACAGGTCCCAGCATGCTCCTTACTATGCTGGCAGGAAATGCGTTAGGTGGAGCAATCTATGTTGAGCCCCAATGTCCAGCCGTCCCAACTTCAGGTGCCCCCTCGAGTCCCCATCCGCAACCACCTCTTGCTTTCAGGGAAATAAAGCGGGGGCAAGGCAAATCATACCTCAACCAGCGTGATGTCAGATGACACCTACACCGCTCCCAATCCGTCCGAGTTCTGGAGGTGAGCCTTGCTTGTTCCTGTACCCAGGAAAGGAAAGCACCGAAGTGGATCCAGTGAGAAGCAAAGCCGCTTGCGCTGCGGTAGCCTTTTAAACGCGTCACTGGGGGTCGCGTTACCAATGTACATCCACTTTCCTCCACGAAGAAAGAAAAGGCCAACTCAAGGGGAGACGTTTGGAGGCACCTTTAATCAGGAAACAGATGGCAAATTGAAGTCCAGGTACACCCGCTCTGGCGAATGCATTTCGGCGTGGTCTGCCTTCTTCAGCGCCGTGGGTGTTGCTTACAAAGTGCAGGTGAGTTGATTCAGGCTTTATATGTTCCGCCCCTTCCTGCTACTGTGGAGATTGCTCCACCCCCGTGGGTGAAATACCAAAAAAACGCCTTGACCTCCTTGTGGACACAAAATGTTCAGCGCCTACAGGTCCCAGCATGCTCCTTACTATGCTGGCAGGAAATGCGTTAGGTGGAGCAATCTATGTTGAGCCCCAATGTCCAGCCGTCCCAACTTCAGGTGCCCCCTCGAGTCCCCATCCGCAACCACCTCTTGCACTCAGGGAAATAAAGCGGGGGCAAGGCAAATCATACCTCAACCAGCGTGATGTCAGATGACACCTACACCGCTCCCAATCCGTCCGAGTTCTGGAGGTGAGCCTTGCTTGTTCCTGTACCCAGGAAAGGAAAGCACCGAAGTGGATCCAGTGAGAAGCAAAGCCGCTTGCGCTGCGGGAGCCTTTTAAACGCGTCACTGGGGGTCGCGTTACCAATGTACATCCACTTTCCTCCACGAAGAAAGAAAAGGCCAACTCAAGGGGAGACGTTTGGAGGCACCTTTAATCAGGAAACAGATGGCAAATTGAAGTCCAGGTACACCCGCTCTGGCGAATGCATTTCGGCGTGGTCTGCCTTCTTCAGCGCCGTGGGTGTTGCTTACAAAGTGCAGGTGAGTTGATTCAGGCTTTATATGTTCCGCCCCTTCCTGCTACTGTGGAGATTGCTCCACCCCCGTGGGTGAAATACCAAAAAAACGCCTTGACCTCCTTGTGGACACAAAATGTTCAGCGCCTACAGGTCCCAGCATGCTCCTTACTATGCTGGCAGGAAATGCGTTAGGTGGAGCAATCTATGTTGAGCCCCAATGTCCAGCCGTCCCAACTTCAGGTGCCCCCTCGAGTCCCCATCCGCAACCACCTCTTGCACTCAGGGAAATAAAGCGGGGGCAAGGCAAATCATACCTCAACCAGCGTGATGTCAGATGACACCTACACCGCTCCCAATCCGTCCGAGTTCTGGAGGTGAGCCTTGCTTGTTCCTGTACCCAGGAAAGGAAAGCACCGAAGTGGATCCAGTGAGAAGCAAAGCCGCTTGCGCTGCGGGAGCCTTTTAAACGCGTCACTGGGGGTCGCGTTACCAATGTACATCCACTTTCCTCCACGAAGAAAGAAAAGGCCAACTCAAGGGGAGACGTTTGGAGGCACCTTTAATCAGGAAACAGATGGCAAATTGAAGTCCAGGTACACCCGCTCTGGCGAATGCATTTCGGCGTGGTCTGCCTTCTTCAGCGCCGTGGGTGTTGCTTACAAAGTGCAGGTGAGTTGATTCAGGCTTTATATGTTCCGCCCCTTCCTGCTACTGTGGAGATTGCTCCACCCCCGTGGGTGAAATACCAAAAAAACGCCTTGACCTCCTTGTGGACACAAAATGTTCAGCGCCTACAGGTCCCAGCATGCTCCTTACTATGCTGGCAGGAAATGCGTTAGGTGGAGCAATCTATGTTGAGCCCCAATGTCCAGCCGTCCCAACTTCAGGTGCCCCCTCGAGTCCCCATCCGCAACCACCTCTTGCACTCAGGGAAATAAAGCGGGGGCAAGGCAAATCATACCTCAACCAGCGTGATGTCAGATGACACCTACACCGCTCCCAATCCGTCCGAGTTCTGGAGGTGAGCCTTGCTTGTTCCTGTACCCAGGAAAGGAAAGCACCGAAGTGGATCCAGTGAGAAGCAAAGCCGCTTGCGCTGCGGGAGCCTTTTAAACGCGTCACTGGGGGTCGCGTTACCAATGTACATCCACTTTCCTCCACGAAGAAAGAAAAGGCCAACTCAAGGGGAGACGTTTGGAGGCACCTTTAATCAGGAAACAGATGGCAAATTGAAGTCCAGGTACACCCGCTCTGGCGAATGCATTTCGGCGTGGTCTGCCTTCTTCAGCGCCGTGGGTGTTGCTTACAAAGTGCAGGTGAGTTGATTCAGGCTTTATATGTTCCGCCCCTTCCTGCTACTGTGGAGATTGCTCCACCCCCGTGGGTGAAATACCAAAAAAACGCCTTGACCTCCTTGTGGACACAAAATGTTCAGCGCCTACAGGTCCCAGCATGCTCCTTACTATGCTGGCAGGAAATGCGTTAGGTGGAGCAATCTATGTTGAGCCCCAATGTCCAGCCGTCCCAACTTCAGGTGCCCCCTCGAGTCCCCATCCGCAACCACCTCTTGCACTCAGGGAAATAAAGCGGGGGCAAGGCAAATCATACCTCAACCAGCGTGATGTCAGATGACACCTACACCGCTCCCAATCCGTCCGAGTTCTGGAGGTGAGCCTTGCTTGTTCCTGTACCCAGGAAAGGAAAGCACCGAAGTGGATCCAGTGAGAAGCAAAGCCGCTTGCGCTGCGGGAGCCTTTTAAACGCGTCACTGGGGGTCGCGTTACCAATGTACATCCACTTTCCTCCACGAAGAAAGAAAAGGCCAACTCAAGGGGAGACGTTTGGAGGCACCTTTAATCAGGAAACAGATGGCAAATTGAAGTCCAGGTACACCCGCTCTGGCGAATGCATTTCGGCGTGGTCTGCCTTCTTCAGCGCCGTGGGTGTTGCTTACAAAGTGCAGGTGAGTTGATTCAGGCTTTATATGTTCCGCCCCTTCCTGCTACTGTGGAGATTGCTCCACCCCCGTGGGTGAAATACCAAAAAAACGCCTTGACCTCCTTGTGGACACAAAATGTTCAGCGCCTACAGGTCCCAGCATGCTCCTTACTATGCTGGCAGGAAATGCGTTAGGTGGAGCAATCTATGTTGAGCCCCAATGTCCAGCCGTCCCAACTTCAGGTGCCCCCTCGAGTCCCCATCCGCAACCACCTCTTGCACTCAGGGAAATAAAGCGGGGGCAAGGCAAATCATACCTCAACCAGCGTGATGTCAGATGACACCTACACCGCTCCCAATCCGTCCGAGTTCTGGAGGTGAGCCTTGCTTGTTCCTGTACCCAGGAAAGGAAAGCACCGAAGTGGATCCAGTGAGAAGCAAAGCCGCTTGCGCTGCGGGAGCCTTTTAAACGCGTCACTGGGGGTCGCGTTACCAATGTACATCCACTTTCCTCCACGAAGAATATATATATATATATCAGCACTCCGTCACTCCTCAGCATTCACGCTTGGACGGAAACGGACCACTTGAATTGTGCCAAAAGATAAGTTTTATTCGCCTGCTCAGTCCTGGCGCATTTCGGCTCGGGGTGAGTCCGTCATCTGAATTTGACTATGCTCAGGCCAGGTTTGATTTGTTTTTGTTTATTAGGAAATTCAAATTAAACAAAATTCATAAATTTAAAAAATCAATCTGCTGCCTCTGTAAGTATACCATCCTGTGATTTAGCAATAGGGAAAGCGGAGGGGCTTTTAGCCCTTAAGACACTACTCCGAGAGAGTGAGGCTTAGTCCCCAATATTGTTATGGAACAGCTTATATCCAATCTGGGGATTGATACTGGGTCCGCTAGCATGAGTGGTTTTAAACCCAAGTCCTGCATTATTCTGAACACATCTCATGATAATATTTTTTTTTTATAAATGTTTTTATGAAACAGTTTCAATAAGCCATACAGAGGTATCAACAAAATTATATATTGTAAAGAGGCACAGGAGGAGAGTTTTCGCATCATTACAGAGTAGAAGAGGGGATTGTCACGGGGTTATGGAGTCATCTTATTCAGCACAACGGGGTGTCACACAAATCTCTCTGCGGTATGCGTTCCAGGGACTGCAAATGCGGGGCCATTTTTTGGGACATCCCCTGGCCGAATATACCGTTTTCTCTTTAAACATACACCAGTCGAGGTCTTTCTTCCATGCTTCAAGAGTGGGCGAATGGGCTGCTCCCCATAATTGTGCAATGTTTCTTTTGGCAATCATGAACCCTAGTGTGGCCCACTGAGTCTGGTGAATGTTCAGGTCTGTGGGTTCCCATATATTCAAGAGGCACCTACGTACCTCCGGGCGAAGATGGACCTGCAGCACTGTGTTTATGGTGTCATGGACCTTGCTCCAATCGGAGCTATTGCAGTCATACTCCCAAATGATATGTATGAATGTTCCCTTATGTCCGCACCGTCGCCTACATTCCTCATTATCGGATCTTCCCATAAGCACCAATCGGGGCCTCGTGATATATATACTATGGAGGATTTTAAGCTGCACCAACCTTAGGCGCGCTAGAATGGCTACCACTCTAGGGGATGACACTGCCTCCTGCCAGTCCTCGTCATTTATTTCCACCCCGTCTCACCTCCACTTCTCTCGCAATGATTGGAAGGGATCTGCCATGTTATTAATTAGTTTCTTGTAGATTAAGGAGATAGTTTTTTCTGGGAGATGACCATCTAAATTCTGTCCTCTAACGGTGATGCTCCAGGAAGTGAGGTCCCCCTGGGAAGATGAGACTGGAGCGAATGTGAAATTTGTGTATATCGGAAACATTCGGTGTTTGCCAGCTCGTACTCTGTCTGTAATGTGTAGAATGATTTGACCCCTCCCTCCCCCCAAATGACTTTAATATGGAAAATGCCAATAAGACCCACCTAGCAAACCCCTTTGATTTACATAAGTTGCCCAGCTTCTCAGAATCCCAAAGCGGGGTGGCCAGGGTCAATTTCTGCCCCCATCCGAGAGAATTGGTGGTGTCATGCCAAATGCTGACGGCGTGATTAGTGGGGCCTGTCAAGCTGTTTCTTTTAGGTTGTGAATATAGTGCCCTGTTAAAGGTACCTCCGGGAAGGAGCCATTTATCCATGGCGTAGCCAGGGTCATCAACACGGCCATATGTCCCAAGGTTGATTGCCGCTAAATGTGTAGCCCAGTAATATTTTTTAATATCTGGGAGGCTGATGCCCCCATCGTACCAATTCAGTGTCAGTTTATTGAGGGTAATGCAAGGTTTGCCATCCCGCAGCAAATTCCTCTGGAGACCTTCCACTTCTTTAAAATACTGAGCCGGTACAGGGTCTAGAGTATTCTGTAATAGGTAGAGGAACCTAGGCAGGGACATCATCTTAAATAAGGCAGCTCTGCCCAGGAGTGAGAGGGGGAGTGACTTTCAGAGAGCAATGTCCGGCTTCAGCCTGCGCAAGAGGGAAGAAGATTTTGGGCGTACCGGACAGCAGGGTCAAGGGAGATAAAAATTCCCAAGTATTTAAAGCCTGCAGTGTTAATTTGTATTGGGCAGTTCCTCAAGGGGATGGGTGGATTCCCTCGTAAGGAAAACAATAGGGACTTATTCCAGTTGACCTTAAAGCCGAAGAATCTGTGAAACACAGACAGGATAGCCAGTACTACTATGAGGGACTTCGTTGGGGAGGACAAATAGAGCAGAACATCATCTGCGTAAAGCGAGAAGTGATCCTCTAGGTCTGGGGGCCATTGTAGGCCTGGTATCAGAGGATCTTGTTGGATCCAGGCTGCCTATGGTTCCAGGGCCATGGCAAAGAGAAGCAGCGAAAGTGGGCAGCCCTGACGAGTGCCTCAGCCAAGTGGAAATGTCGCCGATAATTTATTGTTGACTACCACTTGGGCCAAGGGCTCCTGGTATAATAGTCGTATCCATTGCACATACTTCGGGCCAAACCCCATTTTGGCCAGTACAGCCCAGAGGTATGGCCATTCAATAGTGTCAAATGCCATGGTAGTGTCTAATGACACGATCACAGCCGGCTCTTGAATAGTATGTGCCCTATCCAACACCCCGTGGACTCTGCCCAGATTTAAAGCGGTGTTTCTGTGTGGCATGAAGCCAGATTGGTCTGGGTGAATTAAGTTATTGAGTCTTTTGATTAGGCGATTGGCTAGGAGTTTGGCCAAGATATTAGGCTCGGCGTTTAAAAGAGAAATTGGCCTGTAGGAGGCGCAGTCCGTGTTGGGCTTTCCCTCTCTGTGTTTGGCGACTATAGTAGCTACTCTCTGCTCTCTGGACAGTAAACCGATATCTCTTGATTCTTCAAACATGGTTTTAAAGTAAGGTGCAAGTTTATCAGGGCCTAATTTGTATAACTCAATGGGGAGACCATTGGGACCAAGGGCTTTCCCTGAATTTAAAGAACGGATTGCTTGAGCTATCTCTCCTGTTGATAAATCACTATCCATGAAATCACGGTCCACTGGGGAGAGATGAGGGAGGCGAATATTATGTAGCAGCTCTCGAGAGTCATCTTCAGTATAGGTTGTGACTGACTTGTAGACGGTTTGGAAGTGGCTGGCGAATCAATCAACTAGATCCTGTGGTTCTGTGAGAATAACATCCCCGTCAACCCTGAGTTCTGGGACCAGTCTGCTTGCCCACTCCCTCCTGTCTAGCCATGCTATGAGTTTCCCTGCTTTATCTCCCAGGTCATATGTCTTGGCCCTGTCCGTGACTAGCGCTTTGCAGTCATGTTGTTTCAGACTCAGTAAGTGGAGCTTTTCCGGCGTCACTCCGGATTCTAGGTCTCTTTCCCGCCTATAAATTTCAGACTTAGTGTCAAGGATCTCTTTTTGTGTATCTTTCTTCCGTTCTAAAATTAATGATAGAGCCTGATCCCGAATTACTGCCTTGAACGCTTCCCATAAGGACTGGGAGGAGGACATGGACCCCACATTTTCGGAAAAGTAATTGTCAGTGGCTTTGCTAAGGATTCGGCAGGTTGTCGGATCACGCAGGTACCAGGGGTTGTTTGGCGCTATTTTTCCCACTATGGTCTGATTCAGGACTATGTGGACCCATACTGGCGAGTGGTCGGATATACCCCTAGCTAGGTGCTTGATCTCGTGTATTTAGGCGGCGTGTGCCGCAGGTACCAAGCAATAGTCCAGGCGGGAGAGGCTATGGTGCGCCCGAAGTGAACGGTGTATTGTATTTGATCTGGGTGGTATGTTCTCCACCCATCTACCAGTCCCATGGTTTTGAGCAAATCAGGCAGCTAGCCAGAAGATATTCCCATGTCTCTAGAAGGATAACGGTCTAGGGTGCCTGAAACCACTGCGTTAAAATTGCCCCGAAGACTAAGAGGACATCTTGAATAGAGAGCAAGACTGAGCCCAGGTCCGCAAAGGTGGTACCCTGCAGGCCTGGAGGGACGTATATGGACATGAATGTAACGGGCCTGACCTCCCACTCCTCACTAATTGTAAAACTAAGAATGTAGCTTACGCCATAATTTGTCCCTGTAAGAAAATATATATAGAGAAAACAAACCAACAGGCTAACGTCAGAATCACACAACACAGATCAAGAATAAAAAAGAAAGTGGCCACTGCTTTAATGGTCGAGCATTTCATTAAAAAAATCCAGTAGTGAGAATGATGCAGCCCTGTGGCCGTTTTAAGTTGGGAGATTAAGTCCCCCTGAATCCTGAAGTGTTGGCATTCATCATGTGCCTCGGTAACTGAGGCACTAGAAAACAGGGAAACAAAGGAGTAAAACAAGCAATGGGGCAGGGTAGAAACACCCTGACCCCCTAGGCCTGCTCAGGGGGTCCCACAAGGACCCCCAAGGCCAAAAATAGCATAAGAAAATAAATGTAAAAAATCGTCAAAATCCTTGGAGGATCTGCGGATCCTGCAGCAAAAATAAAAATACGAAGCACTGGCTCCCGCTCTTCATTATTAATTAGCCCCCGGGTGGGCCAAGTCCCGGGGGCAGTGAAAAATTAAAATTGTGGGGGCCCTATCAGGCCCCCGCAGCCCTGGGGACCGCCATCCCCCGGGGCATTTAATAACTATTTGCGGGGGCTCACGCCCCCCCGCAGCCCCGAGGTCCGCCCCCCCCCCCCCCCCGGGCTTGGCTTATTTATAATCTGTGGGGGGGCTTTGGAGGCCCCCCAAGCCCCGGGGACCGCCACCCATGGGGCTTTTATTAGTTATTTAGCGGGGCACACGGCCCCCGCTGCCGCAGGTTCTGCCACAACTGGGGCTTTAAAAAAATAAAAATAAAATGTGTGGGCGGGTGCTCGAATCCCAACATCACCAGCTGCCTGTTTGTGTAATTGGTAGGAATGACAATTGAGCCTTTAAAGAGGAGAGATTTTCCCATAGTAAAGCGGTCTACGGTTTAGTTTAATATTTGCAAACATTAGAACATGTCTGAATGTGGAACCCATCATGATTTATGACTTGTATGTATGTATGTATGATATCCTAGGGAAAGAACTTCTTCCACTCCAAGTTTGTTAATGTATTTTGTTTGAGTTTTGTAACTATTACTTCATATTAGATTTTTTCCAATTTAACATATATTTGTGTGTGTGGGAGGGGGTAGTTCTGAGAGTTGGAGCCCACAAGGGTAGGGTCTGTGCTCACAGAGAGTGTTTGTTTATGCATTTTGTTGGATGTTTTAAACATAGATTTTTCCTAAGGTATGAACATCTGCCCACTGCAGTTTTAATTGTGTTTTCGTTTGTGGTCGGTGATATTAGAGACTAATAATGTTTGAAAACTGTTGTATTGGTATTAAAATGTAGATAATCCCCTTTTGATCATTTGGCACCAAATCTGGTTGCATTTTGAAAGCCTGTCACTCCAGTTTGGTTTATATTTCTTGGTGGTGGTGGTTGTGGGATAATGTTATTAAAGGTTCAAAAAAGGGATTCCCCCTAGAATGGTGACTCAACCTTCACCATGGAGGTGCAATTTGCAAGAATGGGTATGTGTGTTGCTGTGTGTTCTACCAATATGATACTGGCTTAAGGGTAATCAATCACTACATGGTTGTAATACAAACTCATTGTGAGGATCATAGTTACGTTTGAAAGCTTAAAGTGCTGATAAAATACGAAGGAAGATGGTTAATTAGCTACATCATGTATGAAGGATACTTTTTGTGCCAAATGGGCCTAAATCCTACTAAATAATCATTTGATTTCAATTGTGTGATTTATAGTAAGAGGTATTGGAAGTGAAAGATATACAAAGCAAAAACATAAAATGTGTTTTATCAAGAAAGGTATCAAATGCAAGTGTTTATTTGCATGTTAGGCCCATGTTTACAGAAGTAGTTCATTGCTTGACTATATATACTCTAAGATTGTGTAAACTTTTTACTTCCTCCAGGCCATGGGCATCGAAAATGAAGATGAGGTTTACAAGCTTGTGGACTTTTTCCTCAAGTACCGAGCTGAACATTTACCATCAGACCTGGTAAGATGAGCAAGGTCTTCAAGGAGAGATTTGTGCTATGTATCTAACTGTAAGCTTAAATTACATTTTAGAGACAAGAGCACATACAGAATAATTATGGTTTACATACATATTTACTTTAGCAGTGCTCTTGAAAGTTGGTAGTGTAGTGTACATTTAATATCAACTTAGGGCTTTAGTGCACCATAAAGAATGCCTTGTTGAATGTATGTGAGACCACACAATCTGCATAACATTGTATAAAACACGGTAGCGTAGGAAAGTATTTATAACCGTTTATCATGATAAGGGCAACCTGGTGCAATGGTGGAAAGACCCACTTCTACATATGTCTTGTGCTATTTACACCTGATTGCTTTCTGGTATGAACCCATGGAGATTAGCATGTTTATCTTTTTTAGAGAGAAATGTAATGTGGTGATTAGGTTGATGGCATTTAAATCTGGAGATCTGGAATCTAACCTCTGATCCAACAGTTAACATTGCTTAGTTGAATATTTTGAGGGAATTAATTAATGTATCTGTAGCCCAACTGGACCCTCATACTATACTTTATGCATAAAACTTGAATTTTGAAATACTCCACAATAAAATACTGCTGTTGCTGTAAGTTATTTTGGTCTTTGAGGTTAGATCCGAGCTGTATCAAAAAACATAAAATTAAAAAAATATGATAAATTGAAAAAGCTCCCATAAAAAAGAAATATGATTCCCAGGAAGCCACATACATCAACTTCAATGATAAACATGTAATTTCTATGTTGAATAGTCTGCATTTCTTTGACTTTAATTACTGTGGGTTTCTATAGGGTGAAGAAGAAGTAAAGAAACTTTTACAAGAAACAAGTGAAAGCCAATCTAGAAAATTGGGAAAATCAATCTCTGACGAGCTCATCCACCCAAGTGATGAGCTGCGAAAATCAACCTCTGGCGAGCTTATCCACCCAAAAGATGTGCCTCAAAAATCAATCTCTGATGAGCCTCTCCACCCAAATGATGTGCTGCAGAAATCAATCTCTGACGAGCTCATCCACCCAAGTGATGAGCTGCGAAAATCAATCTCTGGTGAGCTCATTCACCCAAAAGATGTGCCTCAAAAATCAATCTCTGATGAACCTCTCCACCCAAATGATGTGCTGCAGAAATCAATCTCTGACGAGCTCAATCACCCAAGTGATGAGCTGCAAAAATCAATCTCTGGCGAGCTCATCCCCCCAAAAGATGTGCCTCAAAAATCAATCTCTGATGAGCCTCTCCACCCAAGTGATGAGCTGCGAAAATCAATCTCTGGTGAGCTCATTCACCCAAAAGATGTGCCTCAAAAATCAATCTCTGATGAGCCTCTCCACCCAAATGATGTGCTGCAGAAATCAATCTCTGACGAGCTCATCCACCCAAGTGATGAGCTGCAAAAATCAATCTCTGGCGAGCTCATCCCCCCAAAAGATGTGCCTCAAAAATCAATCTCTGACGAGCTAATCCACCCAAATGATGTGCTGCGTGCCCTTCGGGAATTTGTCAAGGACTACAGGACACAAAGGTTAGAACGATAGTTTGAGGGAATATGACATGAATGCCTAGTTATGGGCTTTGTTGAATTTGCTGTTAATTTTAATAATAATATGCAAAAAAGTGCAAAACTGGTACTGCAAACATCAGTACTACAGGACTGAATTCATTATACTTTTGGGAAAGAGCAAAATAAATGTTGTTTAGTAAGGTGTCCTCTTTCATTTGCAAACATCATGAATAGGTATTATAAGTAATCGCAATGACATGTTATTTATTTCAATAAAAATATGAGTGTGGGTTGGAAAAAGAATGACACCTGTACATAACCTCATTCGCAAATGAAAGTTATTCAGCAAAAAGGAACACATGGGACCATAATACAGAAAGTGTCCTGGGAGTGCAACTTTCATGTGCGCCCGCTTAGTGCACCTCCAGAGCACTTTGGGCCCGATTCACGAAAGTAATCTGAGACAAAATCATAACTTTACTTTAGCATTCCTAACTTTACTAGTCCTAAACTGAGACAAAAGCCTAACTTTACGACTTTCGGTATTCACAAAGGGCATTTAGGAGTAGTAAATCCTAACTTTACTACTTCTAAATGCCCTTTGTGAATAACGAAAGTCGTAAAGTTAGGATTTTGTCTCAGATTACTTTTGTGAATTGGGCCCTTTGTTATTACAGAAGGGGCCACAGACACTTGTACGGCCACTTCGGTAATACTGATAGCACTAGTGTTCATGTAGCACAAATGCTATCTCAAGAGAGTGTTCCCTCATTTGCGTGTGGACGTGACCCCATGAAAATGAGGGAATCTCTTTACCTCTCCGCTCGTGCCGAATTATGGATGCAGGCACAAAGAGGCTGTCAGGAGGCGCACCGAAAGTGTGCCACAAAAAAGTGGCTCACTGTGAGTCCTGTGATGGCAGACCTCTTTAGGGGAGCAGAAGCCACTATGGACCCCCTCCAGACATCTCCTTGCAGGTGGGTGTAGTCGTGCACGGCCCCCGCCTGCAAAGGGATCTCTAATCCCTCTTTAAAGTGCAGGCGGTGTGCTGCCTCCACTGTGAAGCATGCAGCTGCTTTGAAGCAGGGTCTCCGAATTTAACTTTAATACACTGCTCCCGGGGCAGCACGAGTTGACGTTTGTCCTAAGGGCAGCACATTCACTGTAATAGGGTGCACCTATTTGAAGTGCACCGTGGCAAAAACAGGAAACGTGCAACCTATGTGTAATTGGGCCCCAGAGTGCTATTTTAAACATATCTGCGATCTCTACCATCACCAAATTTATGACCAGCCATTCCAAAACTAATTCTGCCAATACGACCACTAGAATCAATATCACCCACCACACAACTAATACCACCATCACCAATGCTCCTCACAGCAGTACAAGTGCAACACCACTACTAGTGTTACCACAGCTACCAATACCAACAATACTACCCCTACCACCAGACCCACCACCAATAGCATCGCCATTACCAATAACACCGCAAATGCCACCACCTCCGATTCCACCACCACCAATGATACGCCCGCTAATACACCACCACCAATATGCCCACCAGTACCACTACCAATATCATTATGGAGATTACCAATACCACCACTGATAGCAACAATATCATCATCACTAATACCCATTGCCACTGACAACACCATACTTAACAACACCACTACTACTACCACAATACCATTATTATAACCACTCCCGCAACACCACCAATAACACTACTATTTTCCAGCATTGGATCTTGGCACAATGATGTTAAATAGCAGTCTTTCTATTGCATCAACTGCATAGACTACATATAGTCTATACACCTCATTATGTTACACGGACATTGTCCAATGTGGTGGTGTGCTAGAGATCCTTTTTAATCTCCGTAGGCTCAGAGTGTCAAATTTTCTAATTCACATCTGTGTGAGGGAAACCTCTGGAGATGCACTTCAATATTTCAGTTTTAATTACTTTTTACTTGCTTGACTTCAGACATTGTGCATTCTAGCATTACTATCTATATTTTGTGACAGAAAAATAAGAAGATATGATGGCTGAGAAGAAGAAGCAGTCTCTGTTGAAAAAGTGTGTAGCTTGTGGCAGAAGACAAAAGTATGTGAAGGAAAGGCAGCTATTCTTCAGCCTGACCATCCCCCAACAAATTGTATTTTTGTTGCACTTTTCCAAAGCAGACCTTGAAGCTTCACGATGACACCTGGCGCTATCTCTGCAGAGTGAGGACTTCTGCACCTTCAAGCCCAGTGACATCCAGGAATAAGGAAACTGGAGTTAGGATTTTCAAACCTTATCAAGAGGACCACACAACATCAAAAGAGAGACTTACTCACCTGATCAGCCTTTTACTTCCAGTAGACTAGTCATTGAACCACATCAGCAGACAGTCTGATGATGAAGATTGTAATGGCTGCTCTCCCAAAGATGAAATCATCGGTTACCACCCAAATGGGTGCCTCGATGACCAAGAAATTGTCTTCTCAGTTGTGCAACCAACCTTATCTAATTTAACAACTTGCCCTTTACTGGTGGTGTTGCCAATACAATCTATGGCTATATCATCAGTGGCTGTGTCTCTTCAGCCTCCTTAGTCATCTATTACAAGAGATAGTGATCAGCGATGATGGGAAAAGTCAAGATAAACTGATACAAACAGATAAAGAACAGGTGTAAGCCTTTTTGACACTTAAAGAAGTAGATGAAAATGATCAGCATCACACCAGTCTTGGACAGCTGCACCTTGCATTTTTACATCAATTAAGGCATGAAGATGAGTTCATTCCTAGCTCAGCCTGGCAGTTATCGTGATTTCCTCTTCAGTTCTCGCTTGCCAACTGAAATGTTTAACCAAATTTTAGCCTCTCTTCCCCATCTTTTCAACATGCATCAAAATCAGAGTTTTAGTGGAGTCTTTGCCAAGTTTTAAAGCAAGAGATACTTCTTACCTTCTTCTTCAAATGGAGTTGTCATCGTCCATGTTGGTGTTAAATCAAAGTCAAAAGTAGCTGGCTCAGACACTGAGTGGTAAAATGGACAAAATTGAGAAATACACCGATCAATATTCAGCTCAGCTCGAGGAGGTGAAAATGCAGATCTCTGCCCAGAAGGGCACTCAAGGTGAGCTAGAATCAGCTACGGTCTCCCAACTAAAAGAGATCAAGTCAATTATGCTACAGTTGGAAGATCAGGAAAATCATCTAAGAAGATTAAACTTGCGGTTTGTAGGTATCTCTGAGAGAATGAAATCAATGTCCTCACCAGTTGAGGACATAGAAAGTTTGATAAAAACTTATGTCCTTCTGGAGTTCAAGGATGATTTGCCAATTTTGTGAGTGCATTGTTTTCCCTTTACAGAGTATGCTAATTCTGCACGACCTTGCACAATGTTAGTACATTTTGGGGACTTCAGAATTCAAGAGAAGTTTCTTTCACCGTCAAACAGATAGCGGAGCTTTAAATCTCTAGAGTGCTTCAGCTTCCAGTTCTTCCCCGATATGCGTTCGAGACTTCAAAGCGATGGAAGGAACTGATAGCACTGATTCCTATGATTAAGGGGGAGGGGGCACAGGCTATAATATTGCAGCCAGCAAAATTGTAGATGTTGTTGAACGGAATGCTCAAGATCTTTCAAGAGGTTGAGATGTCAAGAGGATATTTGCATGAACCGAGAAAGAAATGGCCCAAAAAAATCACAAATATATATATATATATATATATGAGGTCTTCAGTATAATACGATGGAAGGGGCTTGCTTGCATTTTTTTCTCTTTTTCCTTCTTCTCTGCTATGTTGCTGATTCAAGTTCATTGCAGGGTTCATTAGTGGCACAGTCGGGCTAGGGGCACTAGGGCCACTGAGTGTAGTCATCACACTTGACGATGAAGGGTGGGCTGGATGTCCATGCGGAAAGTGAAGAAGGTGAATGGGTGTATAAAGGAGGGACAGAAGTCAGGTTCTTTGTGGCAGGGGCATTGCAGAAAGGTGTAAGAGAGGTGTGGAAGTGTGTGTGAAGGAAAGAGAGGTTCCAGCCTCAAAGCAAGGCTGTCGTCGCCGGCAAAAGTAAAAGTTTTCAGGATCTAAAATATTTGGAAGTGACCTCCATGAATAGAGAGTGGGTAGTAGGAGAAATTAGAATAATGGATACAAGAGACAAGCAGGGTCAGGGCTGTATGGCAGAGGGATTTAAATAGAAGAACTATATGGATAAGAACAACCTTAGCATAATGTCAATCAATGTTAATAGGCTCAATAATATGAAAAAGTGTAGGGCCATTTTAAATGGCTTGGAAAGGCAGAAGCCAACTTTTCTGTTTCCACAGGACACCCACATGACCAACGAAAGAGAGAGGCAAACTACTTGGGGGTGTTGTCAACTTTTGCAGCAATCTGCCGCCTCAGCAACACATAGGGGAGCAGCTGTCTGAGCTAGTAAGTGGTTTAGAGGGGAAATTCTCAAATCTTTAATTGGAATTGTTTAAAAAGAATTTGACTTATTATTGCTTCTCAAATCAATATCTCCAAACCCTGTCTCCTAAACATGTGGGAAGCCACTGATCTTACTCAGGCAGAACAGACTTGGGCTTCCACTCGGTGGTCCATCGTGAAACAAAATATCGCACAGAAATGAGGGGTGGAGACGGCCCCATGCCTGAGGGACTGGGCGATCGACATGGACAGGGCAATGATTGCCGAGAAAGACGTCTTCAAGCACAGAGGTTGCCCCAAAAAATGGGACCATATCTGGGGGAGGTGGAACAAGTATAGAGGTGATTTTTTTTTCCTCAGTCGCCTCCAACCCCAGACAACTAGAAGGTTAGGGAAGTCGCCACTGTTACTCATTTTTGAGACGTAGGCCCTCGAGGTGTCACCCGCCTACCAGTAGCAAACAAACCCCATTCAGGTTGCTGACCTCTCGTTATCAAGGAGAGGGTAGTCTCCCTCTCTGCTGATTACTCACAACCAATGACTGTTGCTTAAGGCCCACCCGAAGCCGAAAGTTGGAACCAGAGGGCGGGGCCCCGCACAGTCTGAGAGCTTCCCATGAGGCTTAATCATAGGATCAAGGAGTATTTATCTAAACTCAATAACCGGGAGACCAATTTATGACACAATCCCATATGGCTTTCTGTCTACTACTTTTCAGTCTGTCCAAATCAGTCCTAGAGGTTTTATACAAGGAGGACAACCAGTATGAGTATGTGGGGGTGTGACCTCAACCCATCTCTTACATATTTCTCGTCTTGCCAAGAAGATAGAATAAAACAGGAAGCTCCTGCTCAGGCCTATAATTTCACTTGATATACCAAAAATAATAAGACCAAGAGAAACGTGTACTGGGAGCCCCAAGATATCTGTTAAGGTGTTCTCTGTATGTAAACACAAAAAGCTGCTTGGAGATATCCCAATACCTAGGGGGCTAGGGAGTACGTCCTCCCTGAGTAGTATATATCACATAAAAGAGCTCCCAACACTGTGGTTGAGCCCACCCTGACTTATAGGGGTCAGGGTGACCCGATGATGAAGCATGACACCACTAGCGTGTGTGAGGGTAATTTAAACAAAAATAGTTTTTCCCCCACATTCATGGTTTGGTTAGGTACAACCTTTCACTTTTCGTTTGGTCCCCAGCTCCGGACACAGTCCGTTTATTAGCACCACTGACCACTGTATGGTCAATTTGAGTATTCTTTTATGATATATGTTCCCAACTCTCTCCCAGAAATCTTGGATGTCTGGACAGTTCCAAAACATGTGTATATCAGAGGGGTTCAACATACCGCAATTTTTGCAACTGACAGGGGAACCTTAGCAATTTTAGAGAGTCTAGCTGGGGATAAATAAGCCCTGTGTGTACTGAAATAGTGGTTTCTCCTGAACCAGGCTGGCTTTACGACTGTAAATAAGATATTAAAAGAAGTTTGCCACAGATCTACCCAATCTATGTCTGGTATTGATGCTCCCCACAATTCTTCGGCTAGTCTAAAATCCCCATCTATGGCCTCTTCGATGGACCAATAAAAGAAAGATACTTCCCTCTTTCCTGACGGCCTCTGTACCAGTTGCTCTTCCAACACATTCCCTATGCCTATAGGTTTTTTAAGACTCTGGGACCAGCTATTTAATTGTATATATTTAAATCTCGACATGCCCTCCTCCAATTTGTCATTTAATAATGCCCAAGGTAAAAGTGAGCCTTCCACAGCCAAGTCTCTCCACACCAAAAAAACTGCTGTTTTAAGAGGGGCTGCCAATTTATCCTTCAAACTGTCTGAGGCCCCCGGGGAATCCTACAGTGACTTGAAAAATAGCCCAAGCCTGTGCATTGTTTAATTTTGGCCCGTGTATGGGCCACACTCAATAAAAAAAAAATTCTGGTCTCCGTATTTAAAAAGAAAACTCTCCTTTGATACACCCACTTGATCTAACACAGTCAAAAACATTACCCCCCTCTACGATTAACCTCAATCAATCAATCAATCACAGCATTTATAAAGTGCGCTACATACCCGTGAGGGTCTCAAGGCGCCGGGGGGGCGGGGGGTGCGCTGTTTGAAGAGCTAGGTCTTGAGACGTCTCCTGAAGGTTAGAAGGTCTTCGGTCTTGCAGGTGGAAGGGGAGTGTGTTTCATGTCTTGGCGGCGAGGTGGGAGAATGATCTGCCGCCGGCTGTCACTCTTCGGATGCGGGGGACGGTGGCAAGGGCGAGGTCTGTGGAGCGGAGCTGGCGTTTGGGGACGTAGAGGTGAGATGGCAGTTGAGGTATGCTGGTCCTGTGGATGAGGAGTTTGAAAGTTATCCTCCTGTTGATGGGGAGCCAGTGCAGGTCTCTCAGGTGGGGTGTGATATGGCTGCAGCGGGGGATGTCGAGGATCAGGCATACCGAGGCTTTCTGGATGCGTTGGAGCCGTTTCAGGCGTCTGGCCGGGGCTCCAGCGAAGAGGGTGTTTCCGTAGTCCAGTCTACTTCTGACGAGGGCCTGGGTGACCATCCTTCTCTTTTCAGTGGGGATCCACTTGAAGATCCTGCGAAGCAAGCGGAGGGTGTTGAAGCAGGAGGAGGAGACGGCGTTGACCTGCTTCGTCATGGAGAGCGTGGAGTCGAGGATGACCCCTAGGTTGCGAGCGTGGTCGGTGTGTGTAGGGGGTGCTCCAACTGCAGTGGGCCACCAGGAGTCATCCAAGGCCGAGGGGGTGGATCCGAGGATGAGGACCTCCGTCTTGTCCGAGTTCAGCTTCAGTCGGCTGTTTCTCATCCAGTCGGCGACGGGCTTCATTCCTACGTGGAGGTTGGTTTGGGCAGTGAGGGGGTCTTTGGTGAGGGAGAGGATCAGCTGGGTGTCGTCGGCGTAGGAAATGATGTTGAGATCATGTTGTCGTGCGACGTGGGTGAGCGGTGCCATGTAGACGTTGAATAACGTTGGGCTGAGGGATGAGCCTTGGGGTATGCCGCAGATGATCTCGGGGGCTTCCTAGCAGAAGGGGGGGAGGCGGACGCTTTGTGTTCTGCTGGAGAGGAAGGAGGTGGTCCAGTCCAGGGCCTTCTCTTGGATTCCAGCGTCACAGAGTCGTGTTCGTAGTGTGCGGTGGCAGACCGTATCGAAGGCGGCTGACAGGTCCAGGAGGATGAGGGCCACGGTTTCTTCGTTGTCAAGCAGGGTCCTGATGTCATCAGTTGCAGCGATGAGGGCAGTTTCGGTGCTGTGGTTGCTGCGAAACCCGGACTGGGATGGGTCCATGATGCTGTTCTCCTTGAGGAAGCTGGCTAGTTGTTTGTTGACGGCTTTTTTGATGACCTTCTCCGGGAACGGGAGCAAGGAGATGGGTCAGAAGTTCTTGAGGTCCTTGGGGTCTGCCTTGGGTTTCTTGAGTAAGGCGTTATCTCTGCGTGCTTCCAGCACTCCGGGAAGGTTGCTGTCTTGAAGGAGATCTTCATGGTTTTCCGGAGATGGAGTGCGATCGTGCTGCTGGCTTTGTTGAAGATGTGGTGTGGGCAGGGGTCTTCCGGGGATCTGGAGTGGATGGTGTTCATTATCTTGGTGGTGTCGTCGTCGTTGATGTTGTTCCAGGCGAGCAGGCGGTTGGTGGTCGTGGGAGCGGGGTCTCGGCGGTTGCCAGGGTGGTGGCTGTGTCGAAGCTGTCATGAATGTCTGCGATCTTGCGATGGAAGAAGTTGGCCAGCGAGTCCCACAGGTCTTGTGATGGAGGGATGTGTTGGAGCTGGGGATTGAGAGTTCCTTTAGGATTTTGAATAGCTCTTTGCTGTTCTGTGCGTTCTTGTCTAGGCGGTCTTTGAAGTAGGTCTTTTTTGCGGATCTGATGTGGTGGTGGTGTCTGCGGGTGGAATTCTTGTGGGCTGGGATTTCAACAACATTCTTGCATGTGTCAGCTGGAAAGCGCAGGCGTAGTACTGTAAATCTGGTAATGTGAGGTCCCCTTTTTCCCTCCTACACCATAGCTTTTTCAAGGATATTCTTGCGGATTTATAGGCCCACACAAATGAATTAATGGACTGCTGGAGTTTGTCAATTGCCTGTTTCTCAAAATATAAAGGGAAGGTGTTGAAAAGAAAAAAGTAACTTTTGATTAAATTGATTCAACCCAAAATAGTCAAAGGAAGATGGGCCCAGGACTTCAAGAGTTTCTGACACTCTCTCGAAACATTCAAGAGGTTATCTCCACGATCTTATTTTTATTCTGGACTATCTTCACACCCAGATATCTCATCTCGCTCTTAGTAGGATGTCGACACCACACACATTCCATGACATAATCTCTGCTTTTCCTGCATTGACTTCGTATCCCGCGACTAGACCAAAATCCTGTGCTAAGCGAATGACGTTGGGAAAAGACACCTCCATATCTGATGAAAGAATAAGTACGTCATCAGCCTACAGGGCTACCTTCCACTCCTCTGCTCCACATTTAAATGATGTAATACCCATCTCCTATCTGAGACATAGAGCAAAAGGCTCTATGTACATATCAAATAGGGGAGGGGAGAGGGTGCAACCCTGTCTGTTTCCTCTTTTAATCTCGAAGGGTTTGGTCAAATTTCCATTGACCAGAATTCTCGCCAAAGGGTCAATATATATAAGATTAATAACTCGACTGAATTTTCGCCCAAAATTAAACTTATCCAGTACAGCGGCTAGGTAGTTCCAGTTGACCCTATCAAAAGACTTGGTGGGTCCAGTGTCATTGCCGCTAGAGGAAGTGAAAAGGTGGAAGCAAAATCAATGGCACCTATGAAATCATGGGTGAGATCGAAAAGATTCCTACCTCTCAAAAAACCCTTTTGATCTGCATGCAACAAACCACCCGCCACTGCATCCAACCTATCGGCCAAAATTCTAGTAAAAACCTTATAGTCGGTATTTAAAAGTGAAATAAGTATACAGGTGACTTGTGTGTATCCCCTACCATTGAAGCGACGCCTCATCTTGTAGGTCTCTGGCTTTGAGGACACACTCCCGCCCTGATGGGAATGATACGCTTGCCCTATTGTACGTAGCCGAGGTGGGAGGACTCTTACTGAGTACAACATTATGTCCGAATGCAGTGTGCTGCTAAGTTGTTAAGCTCCTCCCATTTTTTATGGGAAGTGGGGTGGTGGACTATGCATATGACGCACTTGATGAGCTGTATTTGTTGTGTTTTTATGATGGTCTAATATATTGTTTTTCCAATGCACTGTTCCCTGTCTTTTTCTTTCAAAATAAAAATTGATTAAAAAAATATACATATCTCCTGGTGGATCTTTTTAATTCTAGTGTCAAAATTCTTATAAAACTACAGTCTGTTTTTATAACTTGGTATCATATTTTTTGAGTGTTGTGCTGATTTCTTTTTCAATTTGCTTTGGTACTGTTTAAATGCTTTTCGCGTGTTCCTCTGTGTAAGCCTTGCTGCTCAGTGCCACAGCTACACAGGTTTGAGTTGAGGGCTTTACAGATGAAACCTACTGGCCCTAATAGGGTTAGAAAGTGTATTACTAGGTGAGGCTGCACAACCACACTATATAATACACACAGGAACTTACTGAAATTAAAAGAAATGTAGCCTTCCAACTCCAGCAATGGAGAAATCATACTTCCGTTATGAATTTAAATACAGTCCTTGGAAAATGATATGTTCTATATGGATAAAACTATTATCGGATGAAAGACTCCCACAGATAAAAAAAATCATAGTTCTACTGTAAATATGTTTTAATTATGATAATATAGGTGTAAACAACCCCCCTATGCACACACCCAGGGCTGGCACCCTCAGTAACGATACCAAGCAATTAAAAGAGGATACAATTAATAACACCCCCCCGCCCCACTCCGCAGGTGGCACACCTCCGCCCTGTATATATCTCATTATGAGTTCTAAAATCTTGCTTGCATCCCCTACTCTATCTCCTTTGCTAGTACTTGGTCCCGCCTGCTCTCCATCACCTCTGTATCATCTACCAGCTGGGTTATCATGTCTGCCCAGTTTCTAAGGTCATCCTCAGCATTTTCATCAGTATGTAGCTGTTTGAGGCATAGTTATTGCTCTAGAGCCCATTCCAGCATGTCTCTAAACCATTTGTCAGCAGCGGGCCCATTTTTTAAAACCCAATGTATCGCTATATGACATTTTGCAAATTGGAGACTAATCTATACTTGATATTTCCCTGTTTGGGGTTGGGGATTTGGGGTGGGGTATCATACCCAGCAGGCAGTGGCAGCCCGACAGCTGGATGCGCACCCCTCTCATGTTTACCAATCTCCCTGTCACCTTCTTCCAGTAGCCTGTTAATGCTCTGCATGCCTATGTCATGTGTAAAAATGTGGCACTGCGTTCCTGACATTTTGGACATGTCCACGGCCTAGTGTAGTATATTTTGTGCAACCTCTCAGTCATCAGATAGGTCTGGTGATGATAATTTAATTGGGTAAGCTGAAATCTGGTTTTACTGGCCACCTCCTGAACTTGGGCTCACATCTGTGTCTATTCAGCATTTGTGAGGGTGTCCTGCAGATTGCTATCCTAGGTTCATCTTGCTTTGAGTATTATGGCGGGCAATCTGGCTTCAGTGCCTTACAAATGTAGGACATCAGTCTTCGTCCTTGTCCTCCCTCCAATAACACTTTCAGTGTTTTTAATGTTTGTGGTGTGTGGCCCGCACAGTTTTCCGCAGCCATTGTGCTGATCTAGCATATTGTAAGAACTGCCCTGCAGTCTCTCCAAAGTTCTCTCTAGCTTTCTCAAATATTGAAAATCTCTCTGCAGGATAGATGTGCCCTATCAGGAGGCAACCTCCCTCCCTCCTTCTTCCAGATACAGTTAATTTTGAATTAAAGAGCTCATCTTACGGTCCATAGGATACAGCTTTCAAGTTGCTGTTGGTGATATTAGAGTTCAATTATTAACTGCAGAGTTTTTATCTCTATACTCATCAGGAAATGATGTGAACACACAAGTTGATCAATAGAATCAAACAAAAGTGGACACAAAATTTGAGTAACAGAAATCTAAAATAGATGGGCCTACTGCTTCATGTATCACATGTGACATTACCATTGTGACCATATTTTTCCAGACTTCATTATTAGCAGCATACCTGCTATCTTAGCCACCCAGGGGAGGAGAGATATTGGTCGAAACTTTTCCAGTTTTGCCGGGTCAAGCAATGGTTTTTTAAGAATAGGAGATACCCACGCCTGTTTCCACAGCACCGGAACCACCGCTGTGGAAAAGGAGCAGTTAACTGTCTGGCACAGCAGGGCCAAGAAAAGAGAGAATGAATTCCTAAACTGGACAGGATTTAAAGGATCGGCCGGAGAGCCAGATTTAACTTTTCTACTCAGCTGGGTGAACTCTTCCTGCGAAATACTAGGGATAGCTGTCAGAGAGTGCGGTGACGGGGATCTGCAAGCAGCTATAGGAGGAGAAGAAGGCCCTTGTGGGAAGGACCAACAGATGGTACGAACTTTCTCAACAAAGAAAGTGGCCAGATCCTCACACTGCTGCTCAGATGAAATAGCAGATACCGAAATTTTTCGAACCCTAAGGTCTTTAAGGATCTTGAAAATGCATTTGTCCGGGTTATTTCGTTGGCATAGTAGGCCGCTCGAACAGTACAAATAGTTCTGTGATAATGTTTAATCACGGCCAAATAACATGTTTTTTTCCTTGGGTCGTAGTCCTTTCTCCACTTGCGCTCTAATTTCTTACTGGCCTTCTGTAGAGTGGTCAGCGAGTCATTATACCTGGGGCTGGCATCAGAAGTACAGCCTTTAGACCATTTAGCTGGAATAAGAGAATCCAGCCCTTGGATGATCCAGTTGCAAAATGATCTATAGCCCGTGTCTACATCGTTAAAAGGTCCCTGGGGGTTTGGGGCGAGGAGCGCATGAAAGTCCTCCAACCTCAGTTTACGCCAAGGGCATCTGAAAACAGACAGTTGAGTGGCCTTATTAAGGGGCTCAGTGGCAGAGAAGGACATTACTATCAACGAATGGTCGGTCCACCCATTAGGTTTAGGAGTCTCCACCGTTGGAGAAAGAATGTTACAGAAGATAGGGTCTAAATAAGTGGGTGGGGCCAGGGACCAATTGGTTTAGTAGGCACGCGGCCAGGTCTGCAAGCAGGCTGCAGATTTAAGTGTCTTGCACCAAGTCGAAGTCAAATTAAAATCGCCCAAAATGCTCAAATTAGCTGTACCCATAGCGAGCGTGCAAATAGCCTCCAGTAGGGCAGCTTTAAATTTCGTGGCGGACCCTGGCTGGCGATAAACTAACAGTCCTGATAAGGTTAGATGGGTACTAATGGTAATACTGGAACGTGCACATGCACAGCCCTCAATTACTTCTTTATTAAAAAGACACGAGTAACAAGATTTAAAAATCACCGAAATGCCACCCCCCGGACTCTCTATTAACCATACAAATGGTATACCCAGAAGGCAGTGCTAAATTCGGTTCAGCCAACATATCGTCGTTAAGCCAGGTCCCAGTCAGAAAAAATACATCCGGAGATTTCTCTGTGACCAAGTCATAAATTTCTAGATAGTGCTTAGCCAAAGACCTAACCTTTGAATGGAGGATGTTCAGCCGCAGCCAGGGCTGAGAGGTGGGAGGAGGTGAGAGAGGCGGTAGCGTAGGGAAGCCATATCTACAGCACAGACAACCAAAAGGCTCCTCCAGAGGAATTATTGGAGGTGCACTACATACCTTAGTCGCGGAATTGACTGCCAATAATTCTTCCCTGGAATTGGTGCTCAATCCTAAGGAGCCCCGACCAGCATTCCTGGTGAAAGGCGACGTACAGGTGCGGAGGAGTGCAGACGGGCTTGCCTTTGGCGCGCTGCCGGTGCGCCTGCTGCGCGCGTCCGCTGCACGCTCGACTGCACATCAGGTTTTATGGGGGTTAGGCCGCTAGAACGCTAACCTCCAACCGGAAGTGGACAATGTCGCGGTGGACCGGGGACAATAGGCAGTACAAGCTAGGTATATAGCAATGTGCAGGATAAGTTTAAAAAGCATTTGCAATGCAATAGGTCTTGCATATGTGAGAGTTTAGCTGTTGGCACTGTAAATGACAATGCCTTTTATTGATATGTTTTGCTAATTAACACATAAATAATGCAATACCAATAGCTCAAACTCTTGTAAATGCGAGACATATTCAAAGAAGCGGCTGCCATTGTCCCGGGATGCTCTGAAAGTGAAAGTGTGCATGGCGCTAAATGTTTCAGGAAAGCATGTCATGCCTGCAGTAGAAGAAACTCAAAGAAACTAGTGCTTACAGACTAAAAAAGAGATACCGTGTAACAACCTAAGTAAAAGGGCCAGTCCTCATGGGAGGTTACAAATGTAGACAAGGCAGTCTAAAGAGGGACTAAGAAGCCTATTAACGAATCAGAAGCTAGCATTTACAAAGGACAATGGGGCATATTAGCAAGAACATCGTTAATATTATCGTCATTTTAGCGGCAGGAAATAATGGGCTTGCTAATATGCGTTATAAAATTCCAATAGAAGCCCAGGTTAGATGTCCTGCATTTTCCTGGGTTTCTCATATGAAAAATGGGCCATCCGAACCTCTTATTTAAAACACGTACAAGCGCTGGGTTCAACGACAGCAGTTTATTTTCAAATCCCAATGCATGTCAGGCCTCTTGGGCCCTTCGTCAGGGGCAACTGAAAATAATGAATAACACATACATTAAATACTGTTCACTTATTTCGTATTCGACATTTCAAAAAAGCAATTTTACTCTAAATATGACTCGTCAATTGCCCATAATTAATACCAGCGGCGTTGTATATAATATTCCTCTACACCTCGAAATTCCTCTGGCAGCGCTTAATTCCTTCAGTTTTAATATACCACAACTTCACTCGAGCTGCGCCTGAAACTCTTCAGTTTCCTACGCACCCACTCTACCTCCCTTCATCTGTTCGTGCCCAGTTATCTCATTGTTTACATTCCCAATAACACCTCTTTCATGTTCTCAGACTGCCCTTCAAAATTCCAACCTCAGCCTATCAACTCGACCCGATTTTACCGCACGTACCTGCTGTCTTACACCATCTTTATCTCTCCTGCATAACGGCCATCACTTCTTCCATTACACTACCCAGATTTAAACCCTTGAGGTGACCACCCACTTTTACCCGCGTGATGCCGCCTACATTATTCTCCCGCGCTTGCCCCTCATTATTCCTCTTTTCCAGTGGAACGGGATGACAATTACACTCACATTACCAGGTGCGCAATTTGCACCTGATTTTTGCAGCTGGATTATTATTTGGCTTCAAGAATAGAACATCAAAGGCAAAGTCAGTTCTAGCCACTTGTCTTATGTCAACAAAAACGATTAAAAGGACGAAATAGGGTAGAGTTAACTTCAAGTATCTGAAGGAAAGGTGATGTCGGCAGCTGCTAACATGGGCGTCTATGGAAGCACATACATATCTTTGATGAAGTTGATAAAACACAGAAGCGAACAAGTCTCCAGATGGGCTTTTTCAGCTGACCATAGACACCCATGGCTGGTCCACTTGGGCTTGGACAAGGGTGGATTTAAGCATCAGCTAAACCAGGCTAGAAAAGTTTCCAGAGCTCTTGTGAAGCTTGGTCTAGTTCAGTGGTGGGTCTCTCCAAAGTGAAATCTGATCAATGTTTCATGAAGTGCTTCTAACAGAGCTTTGGGTTTAAACAAAATCTGCAAGCAGGACATCACGGAGATGGTCCCTCCTTCACAGACCTTTGGTCTTACTATATCTTATGAAAGTAATGTTTTTTTTATTTGATGGAAGATTTCTCCATCGCAGCTAGATTGATTGATCATATGAATATCTTTCAATTTGGTACCTACTCCACTGGAATGCCAGCAACATATTAGTAGAACAAAACCACTAGCCAAACACTTGGCTCCCAATGCAATCGGTGTGGAGAGAGACAAAGGATACAAAAAAAAAAATACGTTTTGGTGCTTGGAATTCCTCTGCTAGGCATTTTTCTAGACCAATTCCACTGGTTGCTTCTTTTTTTCATGGGGTACTTCCAGTTAACGTGATCCACTTCCAGTACACAAGGAAAAAGCTTCTGCAACAGTATTCACACGCTACATTTCCCTCCTCATGGCCTGGAGCATATAACGTTATAACGTGACTAAAATGCCTGGCTTGTTTGTACGCGCCTTTGGTGCTCAATGTAACTTTATTGGCAATTGTAATATCCTGACACCAATATACACTATAAACTGGCTACAACGTGACTGTATTCTTGACTTAAAGGGAGGGGGCCCCAAGCCATCATGAACAGGAACATAAAGACGGTGAGTTATGAAGCCTCAGTAATAGCAGCTCCCACAAACTAGTTTTTGGGTGCACAACTTCTTAGGCAGGCCCCAGTGCACTGCCTCAGCAGCAGGGAGTTCCTACCCATAACCGCGTCTTCTCAGGTGTAGCGTGAGCTTCACGGAAGACTGTTGAACCCAGCTCCCTCCTCCTGAATTTACGTTAGCTCAGATCTCCACTTCTCCGGGGTTATCCAACATTTGTCCAAGAGGCCTTCGGAATACCCTCATGGGTTGTATTTATATTTGCCAACCCAGCAAAGATAATTTAAATACTAGGTTCTTCTGAAAATCTGCCATGGACTTAGCCCTTCTAGACACAGTGTCTGACGTCATCCTCCTGCAACCCCAGAGAAGACGTGTGACGGTTATCAGAGTTACAGCCCTGTGGTTCATTAGAGCCTCTCGCTAAACAAGATGACTTGACCTTCAGCGCATCTTGGCAAAAAGTTAAGAGGACCTTTAAGTGTTGTTGACATTAGATATTTAGTGTCATTTGTGCTTTTCTTATTTGCTGTATGGGCTTAATTTACTTTTTAAAAGCACACATTTCTCTATTTCGACTCTAGGGTGTAGTCCCTTCAAAGGTGCATTGCTTCTGTGCACCTCTACTCATTTTTGGTGCCTGCTCCTGCGTTTCCTTTTCACTCTGGACTCTGTGGAGAGTCGAGTGGAAACGTGTATGCAGTTTTCTCTACCCCAACAGTGTCTGCTTCAAGGTTGCCACTGTCACTCTGTGCCTCTAGTTCTTTTTTTTATTTGACAACGTAATGCATCCTGGGAGTTATAATAAGCTTGGATTGCTCCCAGGCAAAACAACTGGTCAAACGCACCTTGGGCCTCGTGGCAGGTAGTGACCAGGGGCACTTTGTATTACACAAGGGGCTGTTGAATGGCCGCAGACACTCATGCGGTCTTCTATGAAACAAGGATCTCACCAGTGGAAGTTGTATGTCCAATTGATCAAAAAGGAGGTATTCCCTACTTTACAGCGGCAAGCACAGCGTCAGGAGGCTCAATGTCCGTGCACCACATATGTCATGGCAGGAAGCCAGTGGGACCTGAGGACCTCATTTCCTAGGAGAGCACAGAAGTCCCATGGACCCTGCAGATGAGTGCAGTCACACGCTGCATCAGCTTGGGGTGGAGTCCACGTCTCTACCCAAAGTCTTGCTTCCTTTCTTCTGAACAGAATGACAAGACAAGTGAATAAAAAAACACCAGCTGATCTTTCAATTCTGCCTCGTTAGTGCAGGTGCAAAAAAGCACCCACGCTCGAGAGACTGCATTGTATGTAATACGGAGCGCTATCCCTTCATGCGCCAGGCACAAAAGACAGCAAAATACAGGTCCAGGTAATGAAGAACGACAAAAGAAAAGCCCAGGACTGGGAAAAATAGTGTCCAGCGACAAGGCAACCCATGTCTTTTAATCCCCTGGGACATTACGGTTCGCAGATTACAATAGGGTGAAATACAAACAGCCTTAAAAGTATATTAAGATCACTATTCTTGAGAAAGCACTGGGATAAAAATTGGGACTAAAGTAGCCCACTAGGTGTAATCATCTACCCAAAAACAAAAAACGGTTAGCTTTGGAAGGAGAATGGGACGCTAGAAGGTTTATGACAGACAGACAGACAATTTGCCTATTTGTGTAAACCCTGGAAGCACATCTTGGAGACACAAAGTGGAGTGCGAGGGGAAGAGGCAGGACCACAAAGACGCATATCAATGCTGGACACATTAATCACCTCCGTACTGAGGGCAAGAATTTCTCAGCCCCAGGAAAATAGGAAGAGGGTAGACGCAGGGACTAGTGATAGGTTCTGTACACAAGGAGGAAACACAGAAGTGTGAAGAGCAAATCTGCAGCTGTTGTAGAAAGTGCAAATATTTAAAAAAAATGGAGATTAGGGAAATAGGAGGGAAGAGCAAAAGAAGCAAAAGAGAAGACCGACATGAAAAGAGGAAGCTGACCACCTCCTCCTCCCCTCGAATTTCCCCTCCTACAACCATACACTGCTCCCCTTCATTCATCTCCAGCAGCCCCTTCTAATTCGCATTCACAGCTCACTCATACTCTCACACCTGCACTGGAGCCACCATATGAGGATTCACCAGTGGCCTTCTCCACTGGCTCTGGTGCCAATGGCAACCATCAAGAGGGGACACCATCTGGGAAATCTGGGCCCAAGCACTGCTGCAACAGGAAATCAAGACAGCCGGGGCTTGGGTCCCTTACTACGTTCAGAGAAGAATCACTAATAGGCCTCAACATACCCAAATCGTGGGGTAATAATAATAATAATAACTGAATTTGTAAAGCGCCTGGTTACACCAACTGGTGTGTCCCCGCGCTGTAGAAATCAGTGTAATGCCCGAGCCCTTCACCTGCTATTGGTTTCATCTTCCTCCCAGTCCTAACTGGCCTTGCCTACTCTTTGGGAAAGAAATGCGTTTTCAGGCCTTTGCGGAATGCTGCCTCTGCCGTCTCCAGCCGAAGATTCAACGGCAGTCTGTTCCATTGTTGGGCTGCTAGTTCGCGGAAGGAGTGTCCTCCCATTCTCACTCTTTTGAAATTAGGAACTTGGACCTGTCCTGTCCCGCTGGACCTAAGCTGTCGGGCTGGGTGATACGGGGATATCAGTTTGTGGAGATACGAGGGCCCTCTCCTTGTAGAATTCAGTGTCCGATACACAGGGCTTTGAACATTACCCTTTCCTTGATTGGAAGCCAGTGCAGTGTTCTCAGTGCTTTCTTCGAGGGGCTCACTTGGGCAGCGGCAGGCCCAGACGTGCAGCTGCATTCTGTATGCGTTGTAGCCTTTGAGTTCACTTGGCGCTGGCTCTCAAGTAGAAGACGTTCCCATAATCCAGCCTTGATGTAATCAAGGCCTGGACCATGGTTTTCTTAGCTGAGAGTGGCAGTAGGTCCAGTGTTTTTCTAGGAACCCTCATTATTCCAAAGCAGGTGCCTGCCACCCGTTTGGTATGGTGTTCCAATGAGAGTTTGGTGTTGAGCCATACCCCCAAATTCTTCATCTGTTGGCTTGGAGTGGGAAGAGGACCTAGCACTGATGGCCACCATGCTGAGGTCCAGACCGATGGAGCCTTCCCCACAATCAGTACCTCGGCCTTGTTACCATTTAATTTGAGGCAGTTGTTTGCCATCCAAGCTGCCAGTTCGTTCAAGCAGGAGTTGGTGATGGCCTGTCCCTCTGGCTGTGTTAAAGTCACTACCAGTTGCGTGTCGTCTGCATAGGACACAACTTCTACCCCAAACTTGTCCGTGATTCCTGCTACCGGTGCGACATACAGGTTGAAGAGGGTGGAGCTGAGACTGGACCCCTGAGGCACTCCCTGATTCAGGCAGATGTCTTTGGATCGAAATGGCCCCTTTGCCACTTTGAAGCAGCGGTCCCTCAGGAAGGACTCCAGCCATTTCCATGCTTTGACCCCCACTCCTCCCCTTCTCAGGCCCTGTAGTAGCGTATGGTGGGCTACAGTGTCGAATGCGGCACTGAGATCCAACAGGATCAGTTCCGCTGTTTGTCCTTCATCCGCGTATTTCCTCAGTAGATAACAGTAGCGCTGATTTGGTCGAGTGGAAAGCGCGAAAGCCCGATTGGGAGGGGTGGAGCAGTTTGTTAGCTTCAATGTGGGCAGTCAGCTGGTTGTTGACGGCCTTCTCCGCACTTTTGGCAAAGTATGACAGGAGGGAGATGGGGCGCAGATTCTCTAATTGCTCCATGCTTATATTGGGCTTTTTTTTTTTTAGGGGAAGCACTACCGCCTCTTTCCAGGTTTCAGCACCTTCCCTGAATTGAAGGAATATGTCCTATATAGGGCTCTAACGTCTTCATGCTCTCCCTCAGTACTTTCGGTGGCGCTGGGTCTTTGGGGAGCCAGATTTGATTTTCCCCTCTATTGCGCATAGGACCTCCCTAGAGGGGACAGTGAACTTCATGAGGCCTTCCGTATTTTTAACCTCAGTGGGTCTCTCCTCTCCCCCGCTGCCTTCTCTGGCTGCGTTCAGAAATGAGGAGTATAACCTCTCCACCTTGTGCGCGAAGACCTCTGCCACCCGGTTGCAGGATTCCTCCGACCCTATCATGGGGGCATCAGTACTAGCGAGATCGGAGATTTCCTTGTATACATCAAACAGCTCCTTCGTTGAGTTGTCTGCGCCCTCTATCCTGCTGCTATAGTGGGCCCTCCAAGTTTTCCTGATTAAGGTGTGGTATTCCTCAAGACTACCTTTATACTTGTTCCTATCGTTCATAGAAAAATCTCTACTCCACTGTCTTTCTAGGCGTTTGCATGCTGCTTTTTTTCCCCGCAGTTCTTCATTGAACCATGGGGCAGATTTGCATTGCCTTCTAGGTGCAGTGTTCGACCAGGGGGCATTTATGTCCAAAGCCTCCATAATGCATTGGTCCAGATCCTCAATCAATCAATCAATCAATCATCGCATTTATATAGCGCACTACTTACCCAGAGGGTCTCAAGGCGCTGGGGGGGGGGAATCTGCCATAACCATGGGCGAATTTTGCGGATCTCGCGTTCGCGAATTTTGCGGATTTGCGAACTCGCAATCCGCAAAATCCGCGAATTCCAGCGAATTTGCGGATTTTTTTTTTTTGTGTGTTCGCAATTGTTTCTGCCAGTTCGCGAGGATTTGGTACTAGTTCGCAATTGCGAACTTACTTGTCGGCTCGCAACGGTCGCGACTATGTTGTTTCTACGTCTGGTTCATCATCACAGCCTCCCAGCACCCTCTGTTTTACCACTGGCACCCTCTCTTTGACCCATGCCACCCTCTGTTACATCAATGCCACCCTCTGGTTCATCATCACTGTAGAAGATGGGGGGGAAAAGCAAGCCTACCTGCCCTGCTTGAACTGACATGAATTAATTTGGGGTTAGTTTATTAACAACACCTGCCCTGCCCCAACTGACAATAATGAATTAGGGGCTAATTAATGTGTCACTGAAAGAATTTCAAGTTCCAGCCTGGCACCTGCTTGTCTGCTCCTTTAGCCGTAAATCAGGACCTTTGTGGCATACAGTTAAGGTCAGAGCAGGGTCACACAATAGTTGCAAGCAGGCAACCGAATTCTGGAGGGCCCCCTCAGGAAGCACTACAAAGAATCGTTACAAATCATGAGGTTGACCTTTTGCACCTGCTCATTGCTTTTGCTTTTGCTGAAATCGTTTTTCGGTTTTTTTCGCGCTATTCGCGGGGCGCGGCGTCGTGCGAAACCGACCGCGGAAGCCGCCAATTCGTGCGAATGAGCATTTTATTTTTTTGCGGCTTGTTGTTTCGCAAGTTTTTTTGCAGTATTCGCGAGCCGCTTGCAGCGCAACACGCAAATTTACCCCAAGGTCGAGTACGGGCGCGGCCATTTTGTTTGCGTGACGTATTTCCGTTTCCGCCCGCTATGTATAATCTCGCGCAGTAAGCGCATTGCGAGTAGAGGTTCGCACGAGATCGCGCAGGAAATCTAGAGGTTCGCACGAGATCGCAAGGAAAATCTCGCGCGAACTTACTTTCGCGCTCGTGAACGGGCGCCGGCCATCTTGTTTTTCATTCATTTCCTGTGTCTGGGCATGGTGTTTTTCCCCCCCATCTTCTACATGGTGTTTAATCCTCTTGGTATCTTTGCCATCCTTTGCTTGTTTTCAGTTTTTTTTTTACGATTTTGCTTCTTATCTATCCCTCTCTTTTCCTAGCTGTATATTTTTGTCTTTTCTGCTATTTTTCTTTACTTTTAAACTACTTTTTTAAACTCTTTTCTTTTCTTCTTCCCTATCCTATTCTTTCTTAATTTTCTACTTCTTCCTACCTTACCTGCCCAGACCATGGTCAAGCCAGGCGCCGTGAAGCTGCCCAGGCACTTGAGGGCCGCAGCGGCGGCGGGGAGTAGTGCTGGACCCAGTGCCAGGACAGCATGCGGGAGATTGAGGGGGGAGCAGGTGACGCGACGGGAGATATTCAGCCCGGAGGAAGTGGGCGCGCTGGTCTACATCGTCCAGCGCCGCCTGCCCAGGACCATCGCGGGAGGCGGCAGGATCGCGGCCGGCGGCTACAACATGCGGGAGCGCTGGAAGCGGTGGGAGAAGGTGTGCTGGGCCATATCCCACCTCTACGGGGTCCAGCTCACCTACAGCCAGGTCACCCATCGCTGGACGGACCTCCTGGACCGCGAGCGCGACCTGCTGGACCAGCTCGGCTTGGAGATCCCCGGGCTTGGTGAGTAGTAGTAGCCATTTAATCACTCACTACTATGATGTTTTCTCCTGCTCTGTGTTGTTGTATTGCAAATATTTGTTTTTTACATGGAGCAAGCCAATAATGCCGCTGATGACGATTACATTGTAGTTAAATTATATTTCAAAATCTTCTGTGCATTTCAGGTGCACTGCTCTCCTTCTCAGTGTCGTTGCTACTATGCTTATTTGTTTTCTATTTCGTGGTCTCATTGGCCTGAGTAACTATTATGTATGAGTGTACTTTACAGAACTGCGTAATGCTAGACACTAGGGGGCAGATTACATTTACAAGCCCCTTGCGCCACGTTTACGTTGCCTTGCGTGACGCAACAGCGGCGTAAACGTGCCGCATCCCTGCGAGTCATTTACAGCATGACGCATCTAGGGAGATGCGTCACGTTATAAAGCCATGGGCCTGCACCACAATGGGTGCGTTCCTAGTACGCAGGGTGGGCGGTCCAGCGGCTGTGCGCCTCGCAAAATTGCCTGCGTGAAATCTACAAGATTTAACGCAGGCACTTCTGCGACGCTGCTACGTCAATTCAATTCCTTATGTCTGCTCGAAGCAGGCGAAAGGACTGACACAGCATGTTAAGTATTGGGTGGCCCTGAGCATTACTGGAGTTGCATTGCGTTGGAGACGTGACTCCAGCGATGCGCCGCTCTTACGTGATGAGATGCGTCACGCAAGTACCTACCCTTGCGCCAGGGCGCGCCGCATTGTAAATGAGGCACATCTGCCGTGTCGCAAGGGTAGTTTTGCGTGACGCATTTGATCTGGCGCATCTCTGGAGATGCGCCAGAACGCGTAAGTAAGTATGCCCCTAAGGGGCAGAATTGCAATTACCGTCGCATCCCTGCAAAGTAGCAGGGATGCGCCATTAATTGTGCGGCCCGCTACCACCACCAAACATGGTGCGCCGTATTTGCAATGCGGCGCACCATGGGCCCAAAACGTCACCGAAGCTTTACTGCTGGAGTTGCGTCGCAACGATGGCGCAGCTCCATCAATGCTCTGGGGTACCCTATCTCCCCAATGCTGGGTCAAGCCGTACGTCTGCTTCAAGCAGGTGCAGGGTTTGTGTGACGCATCATTGTCCTAAAGGTGACTGATTGAAATTTTGTAGATTTCCCTCAGCCACTATGGATTGATAGTTTGACTATTTAAATGACTGGTAATGTAGCAGGCAACTGTTAGTGTTGTCACTGATCTGACTGAAATCACAATGGAGTTTGTCTGTCACTTTGCGTCTTGCCTGCGGACTGCTGCCTGCCAGTCCTAGGTGAACGTTTCAGTACTTTGTTTAGTGAGTTACGTGACTTTCGAAGTCACAGGTCCGCAAATAAATGAAAACTAACCATAATCAATATAATTTCGCGGAAATATTTTGTTATTGTTCTTTTGAAATGTTTGATTTGGTTGACATTGACAAGCAACAATCATCCATGTTTTCTGTTCTTTCTTTCATGTTGTACGTCAGCTCCCCCCAGGGGCGAGAGGAGGACACAGGAGCAGCAGGCGGCGGATGCTGTTCAACAGGGCCAGGATCGGGCAGGCGAGGGCTCCTCTGCTGGCCCCAGTAAGTTTTCATTTTAGACTAGTACCTATTTTTCCTAGCGTTCCTCATTTGACTTTTTTCAAAATTGTCTTTGCTCTTCTTGTAGACTGTATCTAAATTCTTATCCTGCCTCTACTATGACTCCCTGTGGTATTACTAGATTATTCTTATTAGTCTGTCTGTGTAGCTAACTAAGATTGCACGGTTGGCGAAACTCCCATGATTCTAGTCAGCAATAGCTCTATCAACTTAGTGCAGTCCTCTGGGATTGTCCATAATGTCTTTTGAAGTGTTCTATCTGGACTCATGCTTGCAAAAATTGCAAAACCTTTCGCTCAGTCACTCTAGTCTGGACCAAAAAACACAGATTGTATTTAAGTTTAAAAGCTTTATTAAAAGTAAACACATTTATTAAAATGAAGTCATAATAAAACTAAACGTTTAACTGATAATGGAAAAGTGGTTAGTGCTGACGATTAATTGAAGACATTTCTTGTGGTCGAGCCGAGCTCTCACCTGGTTTCAACTTGATCTTGTTGTTAGAAGTCCATCTTCTGTCTGTGTGGAGAAAAATGGTGCGTGTTAAAAAAACAGCCTTCATCAGTTGTGCCAAAAAGTGCAGCAAGACAACCTTCCCTGGAAAAAGGGACATTTTTTTTAACTTTAACGTAGACAGTCACAAATTACATTGTTTTCACATGTCTTCATTCCTAGACCAAAGACTAGTGAGTGCTTTATTCTAACATTCTTAAATGTACTTTGTAGGTGGAACATCTGGTGGCGGGGCCAGTGTGGAGGTGGTGGTGCTCGACACGGAGGCGGAGGGCGATTCTTCAGGGGAGGAGGCGGCGGCTGTGAGAGTTGAGACGGTGGTGGTGGCGGCCAGAGGTAAGCTCTTATATATTCCTTACTTATTGAGATTGAAGACTAGCTGGGAAGGCAAGAATATGAGATGCATGGCTGGGTGAATGATGAAGCAATGATGGGTGGAAGGACAACAGCCTGGGTGGGTGACACAGAAACTGTATGTGTCCATATACCTGGATCATGCTACTATCTGACTCTTAGATAGCATATGTGTATCTAGAGCAGGGGTACTCATAGTACGGCCCGCGGGCCGGTGGTGGCCCGGCAAGCCTTCCTTGGCGGTGCGCAGACCTTGCAGACAATCACTGCTCCCCCGGCCCCCACAGAGCAGAGGCTTTTTTGTATTTCACCTGTTAGCGCCCCTGCATCTCCACTCTGACAATCACTGCTCCCCCGGCCCCCACAGAGCAGAGTGGAGATGCAAGGCCACAAAGAGGTGAAATAGAACAAAGCCTCTGCTCTGTGGGGCCGGGCAAGCAGTGATTGTCAGGGTGGAGAAGCAGGGGCGCTACAACAAACAAAGCCTCAATAATATGTTAATGGTCTTTTAAAGACCTGTTAAGTACTTTGGTGTTGTTGTCTGTGTGTGCGCGTTGAGGAAGCGGTCTCAACCCGGGCTGAAGGCTGACACAGATAGACACACACACAGTGAGATGACAGAGGGGGAGGGAGAGGGAGGGCAGGAGGGAGAGAGAGATGGAGGGAGGGCAGGAGGGAGAGCAGGAGGGAGAGAGATGTATGTAAATGCTGGGTCTGGTGGCTCAGTGGATGAGGGCATCTGCTGCAGGGACCTGTGTGCAACCTCATGGTCACAAGTTATCGTTTTGCTTTAGCCCCGCCCCCTCTGACTCCGCCCCCACCAGTGCGGCCCTCGGCCCCAAACTACACTGTAAATGTAGCCCCTGAGAGAAAGTTTGTGAGTACCCATGATCTAGAGAGAGTAGACGGTCAGTGGATGAACTAAGTGTAACTTTGAAGAGCATGTAACACTGCACCTGCACGTCCGTTCCAGTGTAGGAAAGGCAAGGAAAAGAACTTTTAATTTTGTCCAAATACTACCATAATTAGTAGCAGTAGTTTGTATTGCAAGCACTGCATAGATCCGGTTATTACGGTGGCCACTCCCTACCTCTCTTAATAAGTTTAGTAGTACTCAGTCATTCATGTGTGGATGTATCACTGGTCACTCAATAAAAAGCAAAGCACCTAAAGTCATCCCATATATAAGCAAAAACATCCCATGTGAAGTGATAGATAATCAGATTATTTATCTTCTTCAATTTTCCATTTCTAGTACTCATTTCCACTGTAGGGTGAAAGTTAAATTAATTAAGCAGTAGCCCTTGAGTTGTAACAGAGTATTCTCAGTGCCACCCGTAATAGAAAAGTAAGAGCTTCACCACCTGCATGTACTGGACGGGTACAGTAACGCAACGCAAGTCTAGGTCACTCCTCATGGCGTGCGTCTCTTTTTCTCGGGTGCAAGTTTACTGCGCTGGCATTATGCCGGCTTGCAGAAAATAACGTACCAATTTTCCAAAACAAGAGATAAGAAGAAGAATAAGACTGGTGTACTTTCATAGTCGACTCTAATGGAAGTCCACAGTGCTCGTAGAATTTGTTCCTTAAACTCCCACTAATGTTAGAGCAAGGATGAAGAAGTGTGAGGTTAGATAGATACTGGCCTCAATAGTTATGTAATGCGCTTGCAAGTTGCTAGTTGTACTGCAACACAAATTTCTGCTGAATGATTGAGTTAATCTTAAAGAGCATTGGTTACAGACTATGTCTTTCTTTCTTCATATAGATGCTCCTTCCAAACGAACAAGGAGGAAGGAGCTGGCTAGAGCGGCCCGGCAACGGAGGATCGAGGCCACTGTTGCGGAATATCGGCGGCTGGTGGCCCTGGAGGACGAGGAAAGTGTGCAGTCGACAACAACAACAACGTCGTCTGCATCGGCCTCCGTGGCCCCACGGGCTGCCACCCAGCACAGTGGTCCACCCAGACTGAGCCGGGCTGCCAAAGGCAAACGCCACCACCGAGCAGCAAGGCCAACAGCTGCCTCTCACAGGCATTGCACCTGCAAGGCAGTGAAGGCACGCCTGCGCCGCACTACCCTGATGGTGTCCCGCCTTCAGCAGGAGCTCGCCTTGCTCCGCGAGGAGCATGATGCCCAGGCCCAAAAAGTTAACAGCATCCACCCATAGTGTCCCTTGCCCCTTTTTTAGAGACTTTTGGGGGGTGGGAATTGGGAGCTGGGTTTTTGGGGACTTTTGAAGGACAATCGTTGGGGTTAGGGAGGGTCTTGCGGGAGATTATTTTGTTAGGGATATAAATATACTTTTTCAAACTTTATCTGAGCATACCTGTTTTTTACTGCTTGCCTGGTGGGTGGGGGTTTAACGTTGACTGTTTTCCTGAAAGTTTAGTTCCATTTTCTTCCTTTAAGTGTAAATGCCCAAATGTTTTCAACACTAAGTGCCTCTCACAGACTAAGTGAAGTGAATCCAAGAGTCCTAGGACTTTAGTAGTACTACCTTCAGTCTCTCGTCTCTCGTACTAATACTCCATTATACACCCAAACCACCAAACGCTTATCTTACCTGTAATTTGTGTTTGAAAGTAGGGCTAGACCCAGGGCTGGCTCCACGGGAAACACCGAATAAGGTTGGCAATCTTGGTCGGATAAAATTTCCTCATAGCGGTGGTACTAGTGGTGTGACACAGTGGCAGTTGCATGCCTATGAAAAAAAAGAAAATGAAATCTGGTTTGTCCTCCTGAGCAATTCAACGGTACAACTGAGAATATAGCAGGTGACAGAAGTACAGTAGAACAGTGCCACATTGTAGCCTAACAAATGGTAAAGTATAACTACTAATTCGGTTGAAGTTCTTTCACATTAGCAATGGTTCTTTGTCAAGCAGAGTAAGAATATATCCTCGGATTTCTTCACCAGCCTGTTGCTATCACCTTATCCTCCCCAGCAAGTGTGTGGATTTATTGCTGTAATAATAATTTAGTCACACATCAATCAAAACCACACAGCCCGGGGGAAGAGGGTTAGGGTTTGAAAAATGGATGGGTACGGGGGTTTTTGGGAAAGGTTTTGGGAGACAAGAAAAAATAGCACAGCATAGATAAACAATTGTGAACATAAACAAATCTTTGGGTACAAACCTATCCATCAATCTTTGAAAGTGCATGCACTACTGCATGCATGTCAGTGAAAAGTAAGTAGTACATTCGACAACTGTGGAAAGAAAGAATGCGACAGTACAGGGCCTGTGTGGATTTATTGATAACGATATTCAACATAAGGTCTCTGTAGCCAGATACCCGAGAGCCTTGCTGGTCACTATAAATCCATTCACAACAACACTCAATGGGGTTGGTCTGGAAGGTGTCAGGTTTACTCCCCGTGATCCAGTCGATGCAAATATGGTTCCACCTCCAAATGTCACCAACACCCAGAAGTGTAAACACAGGGTGTTCGAGCCATTAGGCGGGGGAGAAAAATAACAAACTAAAATAAAAAATGTGGGATGGGTAAAGGTAGGGTCAGCAGGGAAAGGATACCTGTAACAGAAGACAAGACAGGCATCAGTGAAGTGCTGTCCTAACATACAAGGCTACTCTCATATAGTCTCACTAAATAACCAAGGAAGTAGACAAGTACCTGAGCACCAAGAAAACATGACCTTGGATAGGAAATACTATAGCCCTTCTGCCACAATCTGTGAGGAAGGCCTAAGAAACACATAAACATATAGTTAACGAACACACTCCTGTCGCACCAAACACACTCGCGTTATACTAAGACATCAAACCCACTACTCACAACATACCACAAACATGGTAGAGGACTCAATGTACAAAGGGGGTTCCAAATAGTCAAAGCAAAGATGTATGGTCCAACAAAAAGGAAGAGGGAAACGGTAGTGTGTAGGAAGCAAGAACTACAACACTGCGCTCTCTAAGTAATGACCCAGTAGAGAATCTTTGGTGAAGGTCAAACAGAAAAACGTAGTTGCGACCACCACTGAATTCTGCCAACAACACACCCCACGGTGCACTACACAAAGAGAACTGGGGTAGCCTGTAGTTACCTCACTACATGCCCAGTTATGGAGGTCCTTTGAAATACACAGTTATACAACGGAGACGCGTAGTTGTCCTTACTACCGCGCTCCGTTTTAATAGTACAAAAACGATCCCCGATGTGAACGGTAACACGTGGTATAGACAGCCACTGTGCTCCGCCACACACAATTCAACCAAACAGGAATTCAGCAAAGGTAGAATTCTGTTAGAAAACAGTCACAGAACCTCCCTTAACAATCCGTTCAGGCAGTAATCAGCTGACCGCACGGGCGGCCGAAGAGTTTAGAGCGGCTTTACCTGAAGACGCGTGAAGTCCGTCTACCGCCAAGGACAGAACACGGAAGCGCTCCCCACTGAGCCTCAGGGGGGGGAAGGTGATAGTCCACAGGAGACACGATAGAAAAGCATGCAGAGCGTCCGCTCTCATGCCGGTGCAGAACAGAAACCAGAATAACGCGCAACAGGAAGCGCGTCTGTTCCCCAGATAAACTTCCTGCAAGTCTCCCGCCTACTCATGGGAAATGTAGTTTCATAGTACGGTAGGCGCTTAGGGGCTGCGTAACCTGACAGAAGGTATAGTAGATAGAAAAGGAGAAATTGCTTTTTTTCTAGGTGTCCCCTCACTCACCAGGGTTGCCCCTTGGTGACATGCTTCATCATTGGGGCCATCCCAGTCCTCTACGGCCTGGGGCGTGCTGCGACTTGCGAACTACGTAGGAGCACTTACAAATGACTATGTGTGGTGCAGATGTGATAGTGGAGTGGACTAAGTGATGTGTTAAGGGATCAATTTAGAAGCCGAGAGAGAGCCAAGAAATGCAGTCACAGTCAGAGAAAAAGGCAAGGGATACTGTATCTATGTGGTTGTAGTGGTCCTGTTGGAAGTGGTAAGTAAGTTGCCTGCAGAAAAAAAATCCTCCTATTAGCGGCACTCCTCCATTGCAGCCGACGCTTCGTCCATCGATGTTGGTCACCAGAAGACACCCTGTAAAAAAAAGCACAGCATAGACAAACAATTGAACATAAACAATTCTTTGGGTACAAACCTATCCATCAATCTTTGAAAGTGCATGCACTACTGCATGCATGTCAGTGAAAAGTAAGTAGTACATTCGACAACTGTGGAAGAAAGAATGCAACAGTAAAGGGCCTATGTGTATATTATTGATAACGATATTCAACATAAGGTCTCTGTAGCCAGATACCGAGAGCCTTGCTGGTCACTATAAATCCATTCACAACAACACTCAGTGGGGTTGGTCTGGAAGGTATAGTAGATAGAAAAGGAGAAATTGCTTTTTTTCTAGGTGTCCCCTCACTCACCAGGGTTGCCCCTTGGTGACATGCTTCATCATTGGGGCCATCCCAGTCCTCTACGGCCTGGGGCGTGCTGCGACTTGCGAATTACGTAGGAGCACTTACAAATGACTATGTGTGGTGCAGATGTGATAGTGGAGTGGACTAAGTGATGTGTTAAGGGATCAATTTAGAAGCCGAGAGAGAGCCAAGAAATGCAGTCACAGTCAGAGAAAAAGGCAAGGGATACTGTATCTATGTGGTTGTAGTGGTCCTGTTGGAAGTGGTAAGTAAGTTGCCTGCAGAAAAAAAATCCTCCTATTAGCGGCACTCCTCCATTGCAGCCGACGCTTCGTCCATCGATGTTGGTCACCAGAAGACACCCTGTCCACTGCCTGCCTGATGCTGAATTGTGGCTCGCTACTGTGAAGCCTGACTCCATCCTTTTTTCCCCATTGCAGAGACTGAAACCCGGCCTGTAATTATTCAACGAAAAACAGGAAGTGATATAATATTACAACACCACTGATAAATAAATATAAGGTATGTAGGCTGTGGAGTGCAAAAAGTCACAATTTGATTTTCCTAGTAGACAGTACAATATTTTTGAAAGTGCGTACTCTGAGTCACCTTTTGAAGGATAAATAAGTATGGGCAAATTAATGTAGCGGATCTTGCCCCTCAAGCTAGGTGTACTGTAAACTGTGTTTTAGAACAAAATTAGATCTTCCTAGCAGTGCTCCCACCCAGACCCTTACTAAAGCCAGTCGCAAAAATGTAGAAGACCCCCAATCAAATCTCAAAAAACGAGGCCTAGCAGAAAACTGGTGACAAAACTTACTTTGAAAGTAAAAGTAGGCCGAAGTACCCCCTTCCTAATTACCCATTACCCACCGTGGATTGCATTCAAACTACTTGCAAGCAACCAAGCAAAAGTAGCCATAGCCAGCATCGCTCCAAGACTCGAAATCCCCCCCACTCAAACACATGCAATAGAAATACTGATAACCCTAACGAACCCTAAGTTAAGAATAGTGGCAAAGGCTTTCTTTAACTATGCCAAATCCCCCCTTTCCCACCATGGATTTTCTTCAAATGACTTGCAACCAAAATTACACATTCTCACGAGTGCTCTAAGACCCCAGAACTCAGTTGGAAAAATCTAGAACACCCCGAAACACATGCAATCCTGCTGCTAGGGCTAACCCTAACGAACCCTAAGTTACAAAAAGTGCCAAAACTAAAGGCTTTTCCGCGCGGATTTTGTCCCAACCACTTCTACCCGGTATTAGACCTTCCCAGGAATGCCCCAAGACCCGGCAAACCACCCGCCAAGAAGCATAACACCCCCAAACAGGCCAAAAGCAAAATCTCATACTTGCAATATTTCTGGGCCTTCGGTCCAAACGCGCTGCGTAGCTAGGCCATAAGTCGGGGTTGGCACGACGGATTTCCTGAAAAGCAAATGCAATCAAGATTAGAGTGTCCCAGCAATGCTCCCAGACCACAAAACTCACCCACAAACAGACGGAACCCCCCTAAGAGCACCTCAAAGGCAAGCAAGTCATCAAAAACACAAAAAAAATTCCGCCTGGGATTTGGTCCAAAACACTTTTATCCGGTATTAGAGCTTCCCAGCAATGGCCCCAGAGCCGTCAACCCAGGAGAAAATGAGTAGAAGACCCCCAAACAGCCAAAGAGCAAAAGTACAAAAATGGGGACTTAGTCAATTTTTCACAAATTTCCCAAATCACTCCGCGCGCGCTCTGCAGCTAGGCCCTAAGTCCCCTCTGCCACCATGGATTTGCTTCAAACCTCTTGCAAAGTAAAGTATATATAGCCAGCAGTGCTCCCAGACCACGAAACTCACCCACAAACACCAGGAAGCCCCCCAAACAGGCCCCCGAAAACGCTACATAGAGCAAAATGTCAGAAATAGCCCAAAACAAAATCGGCCTGGATTTTGTCCCAACCACTTCTACCCGGTATTAGACCTTCCCAGGAATGCCCCAAGACCCGGCAACCCACCCGCTAAGAAGCATAACACCCCCAAACAGGCCAAAAGCAAAATCTCATACTTGCAATATTTCTGGGCCTTCGGTCCAAACGCGCTGCGTAGCTAGGCCATAAGTCGGGGTTGGCACGACGGATTTCCTGAAAAGCAAATGCAATCAAGATTAGAGTGTCCCAGCAATGCTCCCAGACCACGAAACTCACCCACAAACAGACGGAACCCCCCCTAAGAGCACCTCAAAGGCAAGCAAGTCATCAAAAACACAAAAAAATTTCCGCCTCGGATTTGGTCCAAACGACTTTTAGTGCTTCCCAGCAATGGCCCCAGACCCGTCAACTCACCTGCAAAGAGGTAGAACAACACCCCCACAAGTGCTGAGTCTTTCTACATTGGGCGTAAACCAGCCCTCTGCTTTGATGGAAATAGGAGTCTGGAGGAGGAGGATAGAGGAGCATGTTCTTCTGAACTTGTGAACCTGAGGAATGCAGACTGCGGCACCTTCAAATAAATTAGCAAACAAGTGAAGACAGTTCTGCTGATGGGCTTGTTTTTGTGATTATCTGATTAAAGTTTGAATTATATTAACTGTGCACAACAAAGAAAGACAGACACAAAGGAATAAAAGTGAATAAGGATGAAAAAGAAAGTTATTGATTCGTTGTCTCATTTTCAGGGCTCGGTATCACGGTCCAGGAATAAGAATAAGGCTTCGTCATCATACTCTGCGAATTCAGGCAGGGTGAGCTCAGTGTCACCTGACAGAGTAGAAATTCCCTCATCTATGTTGCTGCCCACCTCCTCTTCATCCGGCACGCTCTCTCGTACTCTGAAATCTGGTGGTATGAGGTGCTGATTCATCTTGATCATTGTTAACCTCTCCACATTTTTGGGCGAGAGGCGGCTCCGTTTGGCAGTTACAATCCCACCAGCCGCACTGAAAACCCGTTCAGAAGACACGCTTGCGAGTGGGCAAGACAAGTAGTTTAAAGCCAGGTTGGTGAGCTGTGGCCACAATTCTTTTTTCCCATGCCAATACGCCAATGGGTCAGAATTAACATAGACCTCTGTTGAGTCATTCAGATAGTCCTTCACCATCGACTCAAGGTCCTCATCCAAGGTTCCTCCACTTTGCTTAGCTCTTGCTGTGCCTCTGACCTTTTGAGAACCAAACCCACGCAGAGCTAGCCAATCCTCTTCAGCCTCCAATGTTTCTGTTGTCTTTCGTGCAGATGATCCGGTTGCCGGTGTCTTTAACGGCTGAGAGGTCACTTGTGCCACAGCCACAGGTGCAGAAGTGGATTGTTTTGACTGGGGATGGCCTGCTGATGTACTGCCATTTCCTTCAATTTCCAGCCGTTCTGTTTCAAACTATTTGGATGATAAGGCTAGACAACGTTTGTACTTTGGAACATGTTCATCATCAAAAGGAAAGAATGCTTGGCCTGCCAGCGCCTTTTTGTAGCGTGGATCCAGAATAGTAGCACAAATGTAATGCTGTTCTGAGTGGATCTTTTTAAGACGTTCATCACCTTGTAGGAGCTCTAATAATTGCTCAGCCAGAAGCAAAGAGTCTTGGTTTTTATCTTTTCCAAACACAGAACACACCTCCTTCAGTTGGTCCTCCAGCATGTACAACAATGGGATAGCTTTTCCCAAATTAGAGTCCTCCTTGCTGACTGCACGCGTGAAGAACTCAAAAGGACGAAGCATGCGTGTCAGGCTTTCAACTATGTTCCATTGCGGCCCACCCATCCTCAGCTCCTCTGCACCCTCTTTAAGGAAATATTGATCGAGTTCCGTATACTGCTCATACAGACGCTCAAGCATGTAGAAGGTTGAGTTCCAACGTGTTACCACCTCCTGGATGAGTGCTTTCACTGGCATTTGATGTTGATATAGCAGGCTCCTCAGCTGCTTCCGGGCCTTAAAAGAATGGCTGAAATGCTTGCACATTTTTCGGCAGGTGTCCAATACACTGTACGCTGCACTGCCTTTATTACCCAAGAATTTTTGGACAACCAGGTTTATACAGTGCGCCAAACACGGCACTCTGAAATAGTAACCGTCCCTCATGGCCTTACCTATATTGGCGCCATTGTCCGTGGAAACATAACCAACCTTGCGTTTTAGTGGGGACAGCCAGTTAAGGACCTTTGTGTTAAGGACATCCAAAATGTTTTCTGCTGTGTGACGTTTCTCCAAACCAAACATGGCTAGTGTTGCATGTTTCCGAGCACCTTTAAAAACAATGTTCGTGTCAACACCTGCGTTTAGCTTTGCTTTAGCCCCTGAAAAAGAGACCCAGTGTGCAGTGATGCACATGTAATCAGCGCCTGCGCCACTGGTCCACATGTCTGTTGTCAGATGTATAGTGTGAACAGCACTCTTCTGCAAAGCTGCCCCAATCACCTTCAGAACATCTTCATGTAGTGCTGGAACCGCAACTCGGGCAAAATAGAACCGGCTAGGAACCTTCCATTTAGGGCAGAGCGCTGTCACTAATTCTAGAAAACCAACCCCTTCTACAAAAGAAAAAGGGAGAAGGTCCAGAGCTAGCATTTTAGCCAGCTTAGTGTTATACAGACGGGTCATTGGGTGGTTGCGTTCATATTGCGCTACTGTAAACAACATCTTTTTAATGTTGCCCTGGACCAAGGATTTACGGGATGATGATGATCTCTTCGACCCAGTTACGCTCGCTGATGAACTTTTCCGCATTGATGTCTCACTCTCTCCCACACTCTTAGTGTGGCTCCCATGGGGTGTGCTGCTGACATGGGAACTGGGTGTAAGTGAAGTGTTTGAATCGTCTTCTACCTCCTCGTCATCAGCAGATGAAAAATCAACGTTTTCATTACGTGCAATTCCGGCTTTCTTGACCGCCTCTAGGTGCGGAAACCATTGGACAGGGTGCGCTCTCTCAAGATGACTCTCTGGCCTCCGGTACCATAGTTAGAACCAAGCTTACCACGACTAAATCGAAGCTTACAAAGGCTACAAATGGCTACGTTTTCCTTTTTTGGGCAAACACTAAAGAAGTCCCAAACTGGAGACTTGAAATGTCTTCGGGGGCCGGAGGAGGCGGCGATACTGGTGGTGGTGGTCCTGCTGCTAATGCCAGATGAAGTGGAGGATGTGGATTGCCGAACTTCAGTACGTTTTGCACTTTCACCACCACGAATTGAGGTCGAGGACGAGGTGGGTACCTTCTTGCGAGGAAGAAATATGGAAGCGGTAGGTTTTGGTGTACTACTTAACTCCAAATCTAATGATTCCATTTCCATTGCCTCCTCGCCGACATCATCATCACGCTCAGCAGCTTCTCGGGATAGGGTCAAAATGTCTCTTTGCTGCATGCCCGGTGGGGCTGCAGTGACCTTTGTGATGACTGGCTCGTCGTCATCGTGAGAGGCTTCATCACCAGCAGTATCTGTCACTTCTTGTTGAGCCTCATCACACTCCATAGGTTTGAGTTTTTGGACGACCTTCCTTTTACGCTTAGGTACCGGTGTCAGATCATGGTGTGCCTCACTGTCAGACCGCAGTTGTGGTTCCCAAGACAGATCACTTGCATCAGAACGAGGTGGGCTTGAAGAAGATGTAGACACCCCCCTTGATCTTTTCCTTGCTAGGGATGTGGAAGACAATGAATGATCATCAGGAGGAGTGGCTTCCAATGATACCTCGGCTTCATTGTCGATTTCCTGATGTGCCCCTACTTCGGGAGGAACAACTATTGTGGGCACTTGTGAACCTCCATGCACCTTTGCTTGCGCATCTCCTTTTGCTGCCTCTCCTTCCACATGTACTTGGGCGTGTACTTGCACATGGTGTTGTTGTTGCGGCTGTGGTTGTTCAACACTTGTCAGATGAGTTACAACAACCTGTGTTGATTCAGGGACATTGCTGCTACTTTCTTGCGATGAGCCAACATCACTGGTCGATGGTGATTGGAGAAGTACACTGACTGCCTCTGAAGCACTCAAGGGCTTTGACTTAAGTTGGCGTGGTGGTGGAGGCACTGAACCCAATGGAGCAGGGGTGCTGCTCCCAGCTTGGTCCCCAGCAGATCCTGCTGCTGCCGGCGTACTTTTTTTTTTGCTCCCAAAAAACGTGGCGGGTGGCACACCAGCCTCCTTGGTAACTTGCTTCTTCTGCTCCTTACTAGCAACTTTCTTGCTAGAGGAGCTACGGAGAACTTTCTTTGGGGGCGGGGCCATCTTCTTCAGAGCAGGTCAGACAGCAGGCCGCAGTTGCACGAATTGTAGAGTTGTCTGAGGCCAGACGTGACGTCGCGTGACGTTATGCTGCACACACACACCGCTGCAGGACTTCTTCCTGGCACTGGTGGTTCTCTTGAGTCTTGTGCACCTAAAAAAAATGGAAGACAGAGGAACATCAGTTCAGTTATAGAGCACAAAAAAATCGAAAAACACTGCAAAATCAGCACAATCCCAATCCATCCATGCCCTCCATAATGTTTAAATTCAAGACAACCCACAGAAAGACTAGGCCCATGCAAGACTCACTACCCCTGGGCATAAATAAAGGTTGAAAAGTAGGCAAAATGGTTGGAGGCCTAACAACAAAGCCTGCATTCAAAATGGCCACTTGCCTCCTAGCACATGGCCAGGGCCTGCCTGTACCAGCACTCAAAATGGCCCCCACCCACATGGCCTGTCCCCATGAACACCCCCAAAAATCGAAAAACACTGCAAAATCAGCACAATCCCATTCCATCCATGCCCTCCATGATGTTTAAATTCAAGACACCCCACAGAAAGACTAGGCCCATGCACCACTCACTACCCCTGGTCAAGGCCCCAACAACAGGTCAAAAATCGAAAAACACAGAAAAATCAGCACAATCCCATTCAATCCATGCCCTCCATGATGTTTAAGTTCAAGACAGCCCACAGAAAGACTAGGCCCATGCTAGACTCAAATACCCCTGGTGAAAAGGCCACAAGTACAGGCCCAAAAAACGAAAATCACTGAAAAATCTGCACAATCCCATTCCATCCATGGCCTCCATGATGTTTAAATTCAAGACAACTCACAGAAAGACTAGGCCCATGCAAGACTCACTACCCCTGGGCATAAATAAAGGTTGAAAAGTAGGCAAAATGGTTGGAGGCCTAACAACAAAGCCTGCATTCAAAATGGCCACTTGCCTGCCAGTGCCAGCACATGGCCAGTGCCTGTAGCTGCACTCAAAATGGCCACCAGCCACATGGCATGTCCCTCCCCATGAACACCCCCAAAAATCGAAAAACACTGAAAAATCTGCACAATCCCATTCCATCCATGCCCTCCATGATGTTTAAATTCAAGACAACCCACAGAAAGACTAGGCCCATGCAAGACTCACTACCCCTGGGCATAAATAAAGGTTGAAAAGTAGGCAAAATGGTTGGATGCCTAACAACAAAGCCTGCATTCAAAATGGCCACTTGCCTCCTAGCACATGGCCAGGGCCTGCCTGTACCAGCACTCAAAATGGCCCCCACCCACATGGCCTGTCCCCATGAACACCCCCAAAAATCGAAAAACACTGCAAAATCAGCACAATCCCATTCCATCCATGCCCTCCATGATGTTTAAATTCAAGACACCCCACAGAAAGACTAGGCCCATTCACCACTCACTACCCCTGGTCAAGGCCCCAACAACAGGTCAAAAATCGAAAAACACAGAAAAATCAGCACAATCCCATTCCATCCATGCCCTCCATGATGTTTAAGTTCAAGACAGCCCACAGAAAGACTAGGCCCATGCTAGACTCAAATACCCCTGGTGAAAAGGCCACAAGTACAGGCCCAAAAAACGAAAATCACTGAAAAATCTGCACAATCCCATTCCATCCATGGCCTCCATGATGTTTAAATTCAAGACAACCCACAGAAAGACTAGGCCCATGCAAGACTCACTACCCCTGGGCATAAATAAAGGTTGAAAAGTAGGCAAAATGGTTGGAGGCCTAACAACAAAGCCTGCATTCAAAATGGCCACTTGCCTGCCAGCACATGGCCAGTGCCTGTAGCTGCACTCAAAATGGCCACCAGCCACATGGCATGTCCCTCCCCATGAACACCCCCAAAAATCGAAAAACACTGCAAAATCAGCACAATCCCATTCCATCCATGGCCTCCATGATGTTTAAATTCAAGACAACCCACAGAAAGACTAGGCCCATGCAAGACTCACTACCCCTGGCCATAAATAAAGGTTGAAAAGTAGGCAAAATGGTTGGAGGCCTAACAACAAAGCCTGCATTCAAAATGGCCACTTGCCTGCCAGCACATGGCCAGTGCCTGTAGCTGCACTCAAAATGGCCACCAGCCACATGGCATGTCCCTCCCCATGAACACCCCCAAAAATCGAAAAACACTGCAAAATCAGCACAATCCCATTCCATCCATGCCCTCCATGATGTTAAAGTTCAAGACAGCCCACAGAAAGACTAGGCCCATGCACCACTCACTACCCCTGGTCAAGGCCCCAACAACAGGTCAAAAATCGAAAAACACAGAAAAATCAGCACAATCCCATTCCATCCATGCCCTCCATGATGTTTAAATTCAAGACACCCCACAGAAAGACTAGGCCCATGCAACACTCACTACCCCTGGTGAAAAGGCCACAAGTACAGCCCAAAAAAACGAAAATCACTGAAAAATAAGCACAATCCCAAGCCATCCAGCCCCTCCATGATGTTTAAATTCAAGACACCCCACAGAAAGACTCAGTCCACCCACCACTGAGTACCCCTGGGCAAAAGGCCCCAAAACAGCCCAAAAATCGAAAATTCCACAATTTTAATTGCAGCAACTGTAATGCCCCAAACAAACTTACTTGTAAAATTTCTAATCCAACAGTGATCCAAAGAAAGTCAAAAAGGCCTCAAATCCAAATATCCAGCAGCATCCACAAAAAGTAATCCTTCCAGCTCCAGACCCAAATGAAAAGTGACCAGGAGATGGACAAAGCACTGGGAGGAGCCTGCTGAACAGGAACAGGAAGTTGAAGACTGTGGGGCACTTCCTTCCTCCCACCCCCCTGCCCCCCTCCCCAAAATGGACTCCTCGCTAAAAAAGTGCAGGCAAATGTCAAACTAAGGAGTTATTCAGATAAAAATCATCATTTCTAGAAGGTTTATGCTGCTTGCTGGTGGATTTCTTGTGCAGAATTGCAAATTTATATTTTCGCTCGCCGCATCTCAAATCTCGCAATTGCGAAGTACCGCGAGACGTGATCTCGCCGTACTCGCGTTGACAAACTATCGCTGGCAAGCCGCGATGACGTAATCGCGCTCGCCAATTCCCGCGGGATCACACAGCAAGATCCAAAATGGCGCAGCACTCGCAAACTATCGAAAAAAACAACTCGGCAAACGATGATAAACGCCGCGCGCCGCAAAAATTGTATCAGCAACGCCGCGCGCCGCCAAAAAAATCCGCTGCGTGCGAATTTGCGGATTTTGCGGGAAATTCGCAAATCTCGCGGATTGCGGATTTCCCGAAAATCCGCAAAATCCGCGAGTGTAACGGATTTTCCGCCCATGCTTAATCTGCCACTGCTCGAACAACCAGGTCTTGGGTTGCTTCCTGAAGGCGAGGTGGTCCTGGGTCAGGCGGAGGTGGGTGGGGATGGAGTTCCATGTCTTGGCGGCGAGGTAGGAGAAGGACCGTCCCCCTGTGGTGGCTCTACGGATGCGGGGGGTGTCGGCGAGGGCGAGGCTGGTCGATCGAAGCTGGCGTTTGGGAGCGTAGAAGTTGAGGCGGCTGTTGAGGTATCCTGGGCCTTGGCTGTGTAGGGCTTTGTGTGCGTGGGTGAGGAGACGGAAGGTGATTCTCTTGTTGACCGGGAGCCAGTGCAGATCTCTCAGGTGTCCGGAGATGTGGCTGCGACGGGGGATGTCCAGGATGAGTCGTGCTGAGGCGTTCTGGATCCGCTGGAGTCTCTTCTGGAGTTTGGCGGTGGTTCCGGCGTAGAGGGTGTTGCCGTAGTCCAGACGGCTGGTGACGAGGGCCTGGGTGACCGTCTTCCTGGTCTCGGTGGGGATCCACCGGAAGATCTTACGAAGCATGCGCAGGATGTTGAAGCACGACGAGGAGACGGCGTTGACTTGTCTGGTCATGGAGAGGGAGGAGTCCAGGATGAAGCCCAGGTTGCGTGCGTGGTCTGTTGGTTTGGGTGCGTTGCCTAGGGCGGGGGGCCACCAGGAGTCGTCCCAAGCGGCGGGTGAGGATCCCAGGATGAGGACTTCCGTCTTATCTGAGTTCAGTTTCAGGCGGCTGTTCTTCATCCATTCGGCTACCTCTTTCATCCCTTCGTGAAGGTTGGCTCTGGCGGGGTCGTTGGTAAGGGAGAGGATCAGCTGGGTGTCGTCGGCGTAGGAGATGATGTTGAAGTTGTGCTGGCGTGCGATGTCTGCGAGAGGGCTCATGTAGATGTTGAAGAGGTTTGGACTGAGCGAGGAGCCCTGAGGGACGCCGCAGATGACTTCGGTGGCTTCTGATCTGAACGGAGGGAGGCGGACTCTCTGTGTCCTACCGGCGAGGAAGGAGATGATCCACTCCAGTGCCTTCTCCTGGACTCCGACGTTGCTGAGGCGTTGTACTAGGGTACGATGGCAGACAGTGTCGAAGGCCGCGGAGAGGTCGAGGAGGATGAGGGCCGCTGTTTCTCCGTTGTCGAGCAGCGCTCGGATGTCATCGGTGACTGTGATCAGGGCGGTCTCGGTGCTGTGGTTGGCCCGGAAGCCAGACTGCGAGGGGTCGAGGGATCCGTTCGTCTCTAGGAAGGCGGCCAGCTGCTTGTTGACGGTCTTCTCGATGACTTTTGCAGGAAACGGGAGCAACGAGATGGGGCGGTAGTTTTTGAGGTCGGTGGGGTCAGCCGATGGCTTCTTGAGTAGAGCGCTGAGTTTGGCGTGCTTCCAGCTCTCCGGGAAGGTAGCAGTGTCGAAGGAGGTGTTGATGATGTCCCGCAGGTGGGGTGCGATGATAGCACGCTGACTCTATTTCTAGGCCCCCTGGGAGCCCGCCTTGTGTGAAAGTTTTGTTGAATACCTCTGTGAAGAAGTTGGTCCATTTCCTACACTTAGAGAGGAGGCTTGCTACAATGTGGGCTCAGGGAAGGAGATACTTAGGCTATACAGACCGTCCAGCTGCAATTACTGAGCCAACCCTTACCTCCTCTCCCTCAGTGAGCAGTAACAACTTCACCATTAATGCTGCTTCACCAGCATAGGTGCAGTCATCGCCTGCAAAGGAACACCTACCAGTACTGCTACCCGTATCATTCTCTGAACAGCCTCCTTCACATACAACGGAGCATGGGTCTGCACCCACGTGTGCCTGCACTGCACTGCACACATGCCTCGCCTCTTAACACCTGCACACAGTGACACACTGTTGGACATCCATACTTACAACCATGTCGGTCACTGCATCTGTAGAGACCCGAATTGTAAGACATGTACAATGAGAAAGTTAGAAACAGACAATGTGACAAACAGAAAACAGAGCTGAACAAAATAAACAATTTGGACAGTGAAAGAAGGAAAAAGGAACCCTCCAAACATGGGTGCATGGATACTCAGCTACAGCAACATAAAGAAGTAAAACGAGCGAAACATATAAATTGCTACAGTACACTTACATGCACCACAAATGGAGACTTCACAATATAGTTAACGAGAGATGCAAGGCAGATATGGGCTCCGGGGCATCTTCCCACTTCCGTAGTAGGTGCTGGAGATCTCCCCCAGAGACACAAAGCTGGACCTCCTGCGGGGCCGGATCACAGGTACCTTTTCTTCAGCCACCCCTCCTGGGACGCCCACCCGGAGCTGGCCAAAAAGGTCTGAGTTGAGGGCCAGGAGGGAGCCCACTAGCCCAGCCAGAAAGGCGCAGAGGGGATGGGCGGCAGGTGACTGGGAGCCCAGACCCGTGACAGAGCAACAGCTACACCGCGAGTCGCAACCGGAAGCCGAGGGACAGGGCAAGGAGGGCCACGCATCCCAGCGCTGCAAGCAACCGGCCCGGCTCTCCGGCAGCCCCGGGTAACAGCACGTCCCCCAGGGAGCCGTAAGCGGGAAGGGCAAGTAGTCCAAAATGGCCCGTGCCGCCTTGCCGCTCCCTGGACAGACAGCCGCTAAGGAAGAAGAAGACGCAGCCTGTGCTGAAGAGGGGGCTGGTCGCGTGCACCAACTTAGCAGGGCAGGTTGCAGCGGCGGCCACACCGGGCTCAGGCATACCAGGGCGGGCAGGCAGCAGCACCACGGACACTGCCCCGGCGCCCCTCCCACAGCCACAAGAGTGCCTAACTCCCCCCTGCTGACAACAGCCCCCTGCGGCACATTAAAACAAATGCGGCCGACCTGGGCTGCGATCTGAAATGACAAAGAGCGCGGTGTCCCTGAAGCGGGCACCGCGCTTGGAATGAAACTGATAAAAAACAAAGAGCGCGGTGTCCCTGAAACGGGCACCGCGCCCGGAATGAAACTGATAAAAAACAAAGAGCGCGGTGTCCCTGAAGCGGGCACCGCGCTCTGAATGAAACTGATAAAAAAGAGAAATAAGCAATTGCGAAAGCGATCGCTATTGAACAAAACACGCCTGCGAATGGTGCATGCGTGAGCGCCATAGAGACACACGTGACCACATGCCCTATTGGTGTCTATTACGCGCTTGGTGCGTGTAATAGACACCAATAGGCCATGGGCGGAGCTATACGCCCACCTTTGGCCAATTGCGTGGAGTCTTTAATAAAAAGACGCACGCAAAGGCCAATCGGTTAGCAGAAAAGTAAATGCACTCGCATGAGCATATGCAATTCCTAGGTCCGCTAACAAAACCCGTTTTTTCCCTTACTAAATGTCTCACGCTGCGCGAGTACTGCTGCGCAGTGCATCGCTACGCACGAGACCTAAAAAGGACTAAAATGCCGCTCTAAAGTCAGCAAAGCTCAAAAAACGGAGAGCTATGGCCAGGTCCTTGGGTCTCTCCATAGCCCCTCGTCCACCCCAGTCTGCTTCTTCCCTTCTCCGTGGCTATGATAGTGGCTACCACTGCTTACCTTCCCGCCCAGCCAGCAAGGCTACCAGGTTTCCAAGAATTTACAAGGCCATGGAAGCTTTTCCCACAGATTACCAGAGGTCAGACCAGTCCACCACCTCTTCGGCACTGCAGCCACATAACCCCTTTAGGTTGCCTTTATGCCAGGACAGGCAACCAGCGGAGGATTCGCCATCACCTGCTCCCCTGAGAGTCTATAACATCAGACATGTGGCTTTTACAAATTGTCCAGAGGGGGTACTCTATCCTCTTTCTGAAACCCCCTTCCCCAGATCCATGCCACCTATGTACAACTGGCTGACTGAGGACCATCTTTCCCTGCTCCAGCAGGAAGCGTTGGCTTTTTTGGCCAAGGGAGCCACGGAGAAGGTGCCAGCAACAGAAATAGGTTGGGTTCAATGACAGAATATCCACCTAAAAAATACAGATGTAAAAAATATTGAGGTAAAAATATAGAATGCAAAAATATCGACTCCCTAAAAAAATATCGATCTCAAAAATATCAGTTTTTATATAAATATATATGAAATAAAACAGTAAGTATTAAATATATTAAATAATAAAATTAATTTTTAAAAATAATTTGATTTAATATACATTTTACCAAATATAAAAAATAAACTTAATTTAAAAAAACATTAAACACTCATACATAATAATTAATATATATATTTACTTTAAAACAATTACTAAACTATTAATTTTAATTCATTTTATCATTTTAATATATATATATATTTATTTATTATTCACTGAAAAAAAACATAGGTTTTACAGACGTTATGGTTAGGAATTAGCATTTAAAATTCCTTAGAAATTCACCGAAAAAACATAGGTTTCAGGGACGTTATATTAGATGGACATTTCACTCATACAAAGCGATAGAAATTCCCCTATTATAGTTAGTTGAGCTAACTATAACTCTCGCCCCCGCAATGCACTGCTGATGATGTCACATATTACATAATTCATGACATGGTCAGTGACATCACTGATGACATCTCAAATTACATCACTGATGACATCATCCAGTGACTACGTGTTTCTATAAAATATAAATATGTTTTATATATATGTGCCAAGGTGTATTGAACAATGAACGTGTGTATAAGAGTTAGGATGCCTGATTAAGTAGGTGTGCGACTGACTGTATAAGTGAGTGGTTAATTATGTCTTCCTTAATACATGTATTAGCAACTGATACAAATATTCACACACTTTAGGTTCTCAGTTGGTGTGTAAGCAGTTGCATGATTTCGTTAGCAGCTAAAAGAGGATCTATATCAGCTATTGATTGCTTGTCTGAGTATCTCCATGGGTACCTGAGTGTGTCTATGGGTGGCTGAGGGGTATGACTCTGTGTATGGATATGTGAGTGGATAATTCACTGGGTATATGTGTTCAAGTCTGTATCTGTGAAGGGCTCTATGACTGGGTCAGTGTGTATATGAGTGTCTTGGTGAGTGAAGGGATGCCTCAGCGGTACATGTGTGAGTAACTGCATGTGTAAACGGCAGTATATATCAGGGTTGGACTATATAAATTAGTATATCTAAGACTGAGGTATTGTGAGAGTGCTTGTATGAATTAATAGGTGCTTGTATTAGCTGTTGTATTAGACTGTAAGTATGTGTTAGTATGTATTTAAATAAGTAAGGTAGTATGTGTATAACTGTACAGGTGAGTAAATGAAAGTGTGATTGATTATTTTCGTGACCGGCAAGGTGTGTGATTAACTCTAACAATGAGAGACGGTGTGTGAGTGTCTGTATAATTATGTGACTGGATATGATAATGATGTATTGATGACTGAATATAGTTATGAGTGACTGTATGGGTGAATGAGGGCATGTGTCTGTAGACCTACAAATTAGTGAGTGGATATGTACTAATTGGTATTTGTGTGCTAATGATTTTGAAAATTAAAGTATGTATTTTACAGTGGGTGTATCAAGTGTTATATTTGGGTCTGATAAGGTGCATCAGATTTTCACGTGGATGATGTGATTAGTGATGTCATCAGTGATGTAATTTGAGATGTCATCAGTGATGTCATCAGTGATGTCACTGACCATGTCATGAATGATGTAATATGTGACATCTTGAGCAGTGCATTGCGGGGGCGCGAGTTATAGTTAGCTCAACTAACTATAACAGGGGAATTTCTATCGTTTTGTATGAATGAAATGTCCAACTAACTATAACGTCCCTGAAACCTGTGATTTTTTTCAGTAAATTTTTAAGGTTTTTTAAATGCTAATTCCGAACTATAACGTGTATAAAACCTATTTTTTTTTCAGTGATTTTCAAAGGTTTTTTAAATGCTAATTTCTTATTATAATGTTCATTAAACATATCTTTTGTTTCTGTGTTTTTTAATTATCATCCCATTCTCAACCTGGTTAAAACTGCAAATTTCACCACTCTTCCATCAATACCTTCCACCAACAAAATCGCCACAAACCAGAGCCACAACTAACGCTAATGATTTACAAAGTAGGACTTCCCGTGCAAAAACCAACACAAAAAAAACACTTCCCCATATTTTCAACAATGCGCACAATCCTAAGTGTAACGCTGATGTGCTGCACAGACCTCACTATGCAAAGCACAAACCTCTCCATGTGGAGATATGCTATTGATACTTGTAGTGTAGTGCACAGTGGACGCAACCATGTTACCTCAGGTAGTGGAGAAGATCTCGGTCATGGATCTGTATTTTCCCCCCCTGGAAGCGGAGTGGGCTGGTCCAACATATAAATAAACAAGAGAGAGGAGGTAGAGTAACACAGTAGGATTCATACCCCACAGACTTACTTGAATAAACAAAAGGAATCCTACTGGGGGTGTTTTGGTAGTGTTCGCCACAGTGGTATGGAAGCACTTAGTGTTTTGTAAAATACCCCTCACACACCAAAAGGCCCCTTGGTGTCATGCTTCATCATAGGGGTCTTCGCACCCCTCTAACGGGATGCGTTGTGCTGCGACCTACGACTACGCGAGAGCACTTTAAGTATGACTATATGTGGTGCATGTGTTTAGGGATATTTTATGTGAGTGGTGGGATTTCGTGACAAAATTTAAAAATACCTGGCTCGTGGGTGTACTTGAAATTTTTTTTATTCATGACCCCGGGCTGGTATTATTAAAAGAAGTGAAGTGCGAGGTAAACCTGTCGTGATTATGGATAGTACCTCATGTGTGCGTCAACATGTTTTGGAGGCAGAGCTCCTCCTACTGCCTTTGATCTACACTGCGGACAGCAGGGTTCACAAATTGAATTCAGCCTTGATTTATTAATTGCAGAGCCAATTGTACTCTATGTCCTCGGATTTTGTCAAGAAGAAGTGACAAAAAGCATTCCTCGATGACTATGCTAACTACTGCCTTCGATCTATGCTGAGGACAGCAGGGGTCACAATTCATTTGCCGTGGCGATTGCAGATGACACAGTCCAGTTTGCAGCACATGTTGCTTCCAGTGCGGCCCGCCGGGACCTCGCCTCATCGCAGGATGCGCACACTCTGTGTACTTCAGGTGCTACTTACTCACTGCACCATAAATCATCGCCATGTGGCCTTATCAAGGAAAGACATTGGTCCCAGTGTGGCCGCCGGGACCACGTATCATCACAGGGTGCGCACACGCCGAGTACTCCAGGTGCCACTAACTGTGCAGCTCAACTCAACGCCACGTGGTTCTGCGCCCATCCTGACCGCTGCCTGCCTGTTCCAATTCAGCATTAGTAGCAACGCAAATTGTGTAGGAGACTATAAAGGGTTAAGAAGACCAAATACTCCCAATCTGTGTAGCTCAAGTCAGCGTCACCTGCCTGTGGGCCTTTGCTGACCGCTGCCTTCAGCCTACACTGTGGAAGATCGGTGACACGTGGTGCCAACTTAACCCTGTTCAACACAAGCCGATCCCACATGTGTAACTGGTTCCTGAGTCCTGAATAGCAGCGACACCAACTACGTGGCACCGACCACACCACCAGACTCCCTTCAATCATTGAAGGATATTTGCATATGGAAAGCCAGTGCCACTGAATCTGTACTACGCAGGCCGGTGGGGCCACCAACGTATGCACGTGGCAGTGGGCTCTTGCTCACCACTACCTCTGACCTACACTGTGGAAGACCATCGACACATGGAGTCACTAACCGTCTTCAACACAAGCCGATCCCACATGTGTAACTGTGTCCTGAGTACTAAATAGCAGGGACCCCAAATCCGTGAGTCAACTACAGCGCAAGACTCCCTTCGATCAGTGAGACATATTGCCATATGGAAGGCTGGCGACACGTGCTGCCACTAACTCTGTTCAACACAAGCCGATTCCACATGTGTAACTGTTTCTTGAGTCCTAAATGGCAGTGACCCCAACAACGTGGCAGCGACCACAGCACCAGACTCCCTACAGTCTTATTTGTTGTTCTTTTCTTTAAATAATTTTTTTATATGTAAATCTTTACATGACTAAGATTGTTCTTTGTCCAACCGCACAGGGATACTTCAGGGCCCAAGAAGGTTGTTGCGGGTATTTTGGTAATGTTGAAAGAAGGTACGTTACCTGCTAATGTGGGGAGAGGGAGCTTCAAATGGGGTATCCCTCACAGAAAGAACTCCGATATGTTTTCACAAATGCCTCTGCCAGATGCCAGCTGACGGACTGAATCACAAAATAGTTTTTCAATACTTATGTAGTGTGAGTTATGAACAGTTCGGACCCAGGCTCGCAGAGGGACAGCTGCGGCCCGTCCGCTCGACTCCCAGACACAGTACTATGAGCCGGCACACAATGTGATGTGGTTTCTGCCATTCAGGACTCAGCAATACATCTGAGATTGGCGGGGTTTAGACGGGCACATGCAGTCCGCCCACTAATGCACACTCCGATAGCACCAGATAATTATTTGCTAATCGATGAGTCGACGCGACAGTCTCTCTCTCCCTCTCACTCTCTTCATTCCTTTCCTTCTATCTCTCTCTCACTTCTCCCTTTCTTACTCCCTTTCTTTCATTCCCTCTCCTTTTTTCTCTGGCTTGTTTTTCCTTCTCTGTTTCTCTCTCAGTCCTTTGATATGCACATTACACAGTCCTTATTTTGTGCTTTCTTTTCCAAGTTTTGTCGTCGACATCCATGGTCCCCACAGGAATCTTTTACCTTGTTGTTTTCTATTATATTTGTTACATTTTATTTATTGTTTATTTTTTTTATATATATTAATAAAAAAATAAAATTTGAAAATAGTTTATATATGTTTATAAAAAAAAGAAAGTTTGACAAAAAAAAATTATAAACCTTTTCGGTTGTTTTCTTAGCTGCTGTGTGACTCTTTCTTGATCTTATTACTGTTATTTTCTGGTATCCACCATGGTGTTAAATTGTGTACCACTTATCGCTGGAATATTGTTGATCTCTGCAGCTTGCACCAACTTCTGAATCCTCTGTTAGATTTATCTCAACTTTAGTTGCATTAAAGTGCTAATAATGAAATGCAGAGTAGCCGTTCCCTTGCAAAAAGACACGAGGTGCACCTTTGCGATTTATTCTAAATACTAAAATCCTGTATTGAATTGCACTGAGGTAGTGCCTGCACTTACAGTGTACACACAGAATCAATGAAGAAATCTCATTGTATTTATATTGATTAGGAATAGTGCATCAGATGCTGGTTCTTGACGACATACACTGCCCAGTCCGATTATTGTTCTGCACACAAAGTAATGACATCACAACTTTCACAACTGCAATTTGAAATTCATTCCAGCGATAACCCACGTTACCACCTGGAATTTTACACCTGCTTTCTGCTGGTGTTCAGCAGGACGACTACCTGCAGCAAGAAAGTAAACACAGCGAAGAGACACACCAGAACACCCACAGGAGCCATAGAGTCAATGAGCACGATACAGGGATACCCATGAGGGCCACAAGAATCATTGCTACAACATCAGGACCATCAACGCCGCCCAAACCCGCATCTGAGCAAGTGTGTCAGTGTGGTCATTGAATTAGCATGCTAAGCAAATGCCCTGCAACATCACAGTGTGCTGTCTTCAGCAGACGTTACCATATCACCTCAGCGTTAGCAGTGACCCTGGACATGTAGCTACTCATGCATCCTCCTACAAGCATAACACACGTGTGCTGGTCCGGCCTACACAGGTCAGCGCAGGGGTGTGCCTATCCGGCTGGTAAAACGAGGTGTCTCGAACATGTCAGTGTGCAGGAAGTGCTGTAAGTATGTCTTTGTGCTCTGCTATTTCCTGCCACAAAGGCCGCAGCAGACGGTGTTGTAAAGTGGCATAGACCACCTTTAAACAGCAATCTCGTGGTGTAGTTAGAATGCCGCAGGACATGCCAGCATACGCATTACATTGCTGTGCTGTACTAGTGCACGGGTTACAACAGCACACAGTACAATAGTGTGGAGGCTCGTGGGAGGGAAGAGCAGCTGTTTGGCAACATAACACAAACTGAACCCGCCCTTGTGCCTCGTGCTGGGCTTCTCATCCATGATCACCACTGTCTCACACATCCCACCTCACCCACGACCGGCCTTTGTACACATCCTGTATGAATGCAGCATGGTTTTCACTTCTAAGCTCGTTCAGTGGTGTGATCTTGCCAGGTTGTGTGACTTATACTCCTTGTTGATGTGTTTCATTTTGGCCATTGTTTGTCTATACTTGTGCTGTACCTGATTGTATGTGTGCCATTGTGCCAATTTCCCCCCACTCCCTGGTTCTTCCTCTTCCTGGTGCTGTTTTTTCTATAATGTTGCTCTTCCACACATAAATACATGTAAAGAGCAAATTAGAATAGTTCCTTGATTCTTTTAGGTTTCAAAACTTCTCTCTATTACAGTCTTTCTAATTTGCCATATAAACAGTTGTTTAAATATTTAAGGACAGATAGAAGTCAAAAGTGCAACCTTTTCTATCGGCACACTTTCTAGAACATTCTACAACACGTGCAGGTTAAAAGTTCATCAATTTTTCTAAACCCAACTATATTTTCTGCAACATTTTCTCCAACATTTAACAACACGTTCAGGTTAAAAGTTCACGATTGTTTTAAGTTCGAACACTGCATTCCAAATGCAAGTAGCAGGTGTGATTGAGTTGAGCAAATTTTATCCTATAATATGTACTCAGCGTTCAAACTGCTTTTTCTTAACCAATCGCAAAGATGCTTTTCCACAAAACGAATGTGCTCCCTACTTTTACAAAACAATGCTTTTCATCTCCCAATCAGGTATCATTTTGTATGTGAAAAAAAAAACTAGTTCCCCATCTTTAAACATATCTCTTATTCTATGAAGGAACTGCATGAGCTACAGACATATTTTCATACCTTCCAGCCATACCTTCAAAATGCTAGTGTGGATCGTAGGACATAGCTATGTTTTCTGATGCAAGAGGTATGCAGAACAGAAACATATTGACTTAGACCTCGGTTTACAAAATGTGGGCATTAAATGGTTTGGACAGAGAAGATTGAAGTGGCACCAATTGTTGCCTTTGGTTAAAACCTGTTTGCATCTCCAACACCCTGACCACATGATTTTGCACTGTGGTGGAAACGTCCTAGGCACATTGACTGGGGTAGGTTTGGGAATGCTTATGAAGGACACCTTTGGACAATTGATGTTACTTTTGCCTCAAACTGTCTTTGTATTTTCCAATATATGCCAAAGACAGAAGTGGGAATGGCCCAAACAATTTTGTCCTCAGATTGAAAAATCTTGGAAGAAAGTCAACAAAGCTGTGTCTGCTTCATCTACAACAACAACATACGTTTTGATATGGCGGATATCTACAGTGATGGAGTACACTTCACAGATCAGGGAAACCGAGTTTTCCTGAATAACCTGAAGCTGTGCATCCACACTTAAATGTAGCTCCAACAGATTAACCCAAGGGCTCTTTTTAGAGCCACCCTATAACTTACAACTTAGGCCCGCTATTTTAGGGCCAGATAACGGCAACTCCCGGACCCTCGCCAAAATGTATTCTCCACACAAGTATGGCGCAGTGGCCAGACTATCTCACTTTGCAGCACAGAGCTCTTTGATCCTCAGCTCAACCTATCAAGGGAAAAATAAGTAAACTGTGGCTTCGGTCGTAGTGGGGGCACCACCTAGATAATGAAGAAGGAGCTGTGGGAGAAAGGGGCATGTAAACAGGAACCTTCCTAGTTCATGGCACCGCAGGAAGCTTAATGATCGAAGGAAGCAATTCAATCCGGGGCTCACTGGAAAGCTTTCACAATGCACTGTAAATGGGGAAAGTCGCTGTGAATCCTTACAAAGTAATGTGACGAACTGCGGGACCCACTAAGGGAAATACAATGTTTAACTTTCCCCGTATTTAGTAATGAAGCTGCCAAGCAACTTTAAATCCCAACAGACACTGAGACTGCTACAAAGCATATAAGGGATTGAACACACCTGGGGAAGCAACTCCACACTAGTCATCACGCCCAAAAGAAAAAGCAAACAGCTTTGAAACGCATCGGCGAAAGGCAGCAATTACAGAGGAATAGAGAACTTCAGAAGCATGAAATGAATGATTTTACCTGCTGTGGAGTGCGTCGCTGAAAGGCAGAGCATTTGGGAAAAATAATTAAACAACGGCTTCAGTTGTAGTGGGCGCAGCACCAAGATAAAGATGAAGGAACTGTGGGAGCTGTGGGAGAAAGGGCAGTGTGAACAGGAACCTTCCTAGTTCATGGCACAGCAGGAAGCTTAATGATCGAAGGAAAGGGAGCAATTCAATCCGGGGCTCACTGGAGAGCTTTCACAATGCACAGTGAATTGTGGAAAGTTGCTGTGAATCCATACAAAGTAATGTGCCAAACTGCGGGACCCACTAAGGGAAATAGCGATTTTAAGGTAAGAACTATTGTTTAAAAAAATATAGAAGTCATTTATATCGTTTGCAAAAGTATAATTGTTTAAAATATCGATTTTGTGCGTTATGTATTTTAGTATATATTAATATAAATGTATGGGATGTATTTTTTTGTATAAGAATTGTTTGTATTTTTTAATATATGTGTTAAATATTTAGCAGTTATCAAATTTATTTTTATTAAAGTTTGCATTTTTTAGTTCCGTAGCGGGTTGTGGGTTTATAGGGGAATAGGGCAGGAAGTTATTTATTTATAATAAATTCATGATTATTTGTATTTATTAATATTTATTTAATTGCGATTTTATAGTGTTAATTGTGGGAAGTAATTTATTATTTCTTAACTATTCATTGTTGTTAATGGATAATATTTAATTAATTGGGAATTTATTATGGTATTTGTGTAATTAATTTTAGGTGCAGGTTGTGAGCTTTATAGGGTAAATGGTGGGAAGTAATTTATGTTTAATTAATTAATAATTAGTTATTGATTAATATTAATTAATTAATTGAAAATTAAATATGGAAATTGTGTAATGAATTTTAGGTGTAGTTTTTACTTTTATAGGGGTAAAGTGTGGGGAGAAAATATATTTTACTTTATATATATATATATATATTTAGTTGTTAAATACTATTCGTTTTTTAATTGAAAATATGTTTTAATTGCATAATTATTTTTTTTACAGTTTCATTTTAGCTGTGGGTTGTGGGGATTATAGGAGTAAAGTGTGGGACGTTAATACATTTTGATGAGTTTTAATTTGTTTTTTTATTAATAATAATCCTTTAATTGGTAATTAATTATGTTAATTATGGAAGTATTCTTTTTATTTAGTTATTTTGTGTGGTTTTGTAGGGTAGGAAATGAAAAGGGTAGGAAATGTATTTAATAATTAATGTTTTTGTTTCTAAATATTTTCTAATTAAAACTATTTGTTTGAAAATTATTTTTTATTTATTTAATATAATATTTGAATTTATTGTCATGTGTATTTAACAATAACATGTTTTTTCATTGCCGAATTTATACATAAAGCCAGAAACTTCACCCTGAATGTCTGTTAGCATAGCTTTAAATAGGCTTCCTATCTCTTTGGCGTTCAGGTTGGTTAACAACATTTTAACATTCTCTAATAAGAGGGCCCAATCATAGTACTGGAAATCAAGCAGAGCCAAACCCCCTTTCACTCTATCTTTGTAGTTTTCTCCAAGCAATGCATATCCCCTTTGAGGCCCAAATGAAGCTGTTTCCCCTACCCTGCAATTTATCTAGCCACTTCTTCTTAAACATCAAGGGAGTAGCATTGAAGATGAATATAAATTTGGGTAGTATGCACATTTTAATCAGGTTGACTCTGCCAAGTATAGTAAGTGGTAGATGTTCCCAGCTCTTCATCAATCTACAGGACTCCTTCATAGTTTTAAGAAAATGTACTTACAAAAGTTCCCTAATGTCCTGTGTGGTTTTACAGCCCAGGTATCTCAATGTCTTTTTAATTAACCCATTATCCTTAGGTAAGTTCCAAACCATAACTTCAGTCATAGCGGTATTGATTGCATAACCTGCAGACCGCCCTACATCTGGCACCAATCTTTCCAATATTGATAGAGTGCCCTGCAGATCTGAGGTGTATACCATGATGTTATCTGCGTACATTGCCACCTTCTTTTGCCAACCCATGAAGCTAAAAGGGGGGTTAGCCCCCTCCTTCCTGATTTTACCTGCTAATCGTTCGATGTACAGATTGAACAGTAAGGGAGATAAGGGGCACCCCTGCCTTGTTCCCTTGTAAAGTAAAATTCCCAATTACCAGATCTCTAGTTTTAGGGTTTTGATAGACCAGTGTCCTAGAAATGTTCTCCACCAAATTAAACCATTCAATTGATTACATTTTTTCACAAATGCTCTCCCTGTGTCCCTACATCTACCCCTACCCCTTAACCCACTCTCACTCTAACCCGGGAGAACCCGCACTATCTTCCATGTGGCCTAAGGCCTTAAGAAGCCCACCCGTGCGCATACCCAAAATAGAAAGATAGAAATTAGTACAGCACAGAAACAATTCACCTATGCCTTACCTATACTTTACTCTCAATTAGCTCTAGTAAAGTTTATTATGAAATCGTCCACCTCCTTAAACTATTCGAAGTTGTGCATCCTATTATTATTCATGACCCTGAGCGTGGTTGGGGATTTCAAATGAACCGTGGCACCCAATTTTCCTAAGGGATCTATCCTCTTCCCCAATTCCCACTACTTATTAAGGGAGATACCAGTGACATCTGATCTTATCTTAAAGACTATCCCATATACACTCAGCATTTTCTGTTTCAACGCACTTAGAAGAATATGTTCCTTGATGGGTTAGGTGAGGAAGTTCACTAATATCTTTCTCAGTGTACTTCTATTAGGGACCTTTCTAGAAGTATCACGGAACACTCTTTGAATGTATATTAAGATAACCTGCACCGATTCTTCCATTTGGACCCCTGCCTTTATCATTCTCATAGCAAAAGCCTTCAAATCATCACCCTCAAGTACTTTGGGGACATTTAGGATCCTCAAATTATTCCTCCTTTGATTGTTTTCCAAAATCTCAAGTCTCCTCATTATTGGTCTCCTCTTCCGGAATTCACTAACCACTCCCAACAGGGTAACTGTCCTATATTCTAGATCATCCAGTGTCTTCCTCAAGTCCGAGCAAGCTCCTCAGATCTCCTTCTGGTTCAATTTCAAAGGTTAAAACCTACTCCTGATTTCAAATGATAGACAGCAGATCATTGCTTCAATGGACTGGTTCAGTTTGCGCTGATGCCTCTCCTTGTGTCATGAGGCTTAATCCCTTCCCCGACTCCTTAGGAGGTGACCCCCTCATTGCCACGGCGAAGGCCATATTAGAAGAGTTCTCACACAAGGGCTCAGAGTTCCCTGCCACGTCTGCCATATCTGAATTCATAACCGTATTACCGTCCTCCAAGTCCTCGAACTCAAGAACTTGAAACCTGTTGGGGCTAATTAAGCTTGAAAACTCTCCAGAAATCATATCATGTGCCAGGGAGAGCTGAGCTTGTGCATCCCAAGATCTCCTAGTGCCCTCCATTGTTCATTTAGAAGTAGGTCCGCAGCGAGGGACTGATCTGGAGCTTTTTTGCTGGTTCGCTAGACTGCCTCTCTCTCTTAGCGTTGGGGTTTTCACTGCGCCTGGACTTTTTTAAATGTACCCGAGGCTTTATAATACGTTAATGCTGTGCCTTGCCCCTCTGATTTCTCAACCAGTCATGAACTGCCTCGAGGTTGTGATGAACCGGAGGCTTGAGGGCTCCGTTTTCTTATGGATTTATCAGTGCTTCTCAAAGTTTATCTAGACCAGTTCCTATGCTCAGTCACTGAAGCCACTCCCTCTGCTCCTTCGCCCTCTTTCCAATTTCGAGGGGCCCCCTCTTTACTGTTGACTATTGCTGAGTTTTTGTCCCCTCATGCCCTTACACTAGTACATGCCTCATTTTCCTTTAAAGGATAGTAGGAGCTTCAGGGTCCTTTGTAGCAGTTTGCTCAGTGCCCCAGGATGTAAATGCCACAATATTTTCCTCTTCTTCCAGTCCGTGCTCATAACACCTAATGGAGCCGCTGCCTCCCTTTCCCCAGAAAGAGATCTTCACTTCCACCCTCCGCGGATCCCTAGTGCGGCCCTCAGCAGGCGCTCTGACCCACGCTTACTCCAGAGCAGTTGCAAGGTGTGTCACCAAGGCTGCGCTGCTGTGTTCTTTCTTCAGTGGGGGTGAGTACAGGGTGCGTGAGAAGCACCTTTCACTATATGCAACTGCAGTCTCCTGTGCCTTATTCCGCACAAACGCACAACTTGGGGCTGAGCGCACCCGTAGTTTGCTTCTAGCTAGCTGCCATGTTTTCCCCCAACCCTTCTTGCATGGAGATTAAGCGGCAGCAGTTGATAGCATTCGACCTACCTCCCAAAGTTAGCTATGTTATTTTGGTAGCCAAACGGCCCTCCACCAAGACCGTGTATGCCTGCCGCTGGAAGAAGTTTGTACAGAAAGGTCTATTGATTCTCTTTCTGCTTCTTTTTCTCAAGTTTTGCTCTTTATTTTACCCCTTGCTCAACAGGGCTCTGCACTGGGCATTCTCAAAGGGTACATTTTGGCCCTGTCTGCCTTCCTGAGGCTGCCAGACAAAACCTTTTTGTTTAAATCTCTGATTGTAAATACATTCCTCAAAGGCCTTGTGCATTTGTTCCCACCTTCCCCTTTCATTATGCCTCAGTGGAATCTTAATTTGGTGCTTACCTTCCTGATGTGTGCTCCATTCAAACCTCTGCACAACTGCCCCCTCCGGCAGCTTACCATCAAAACAGCGTTTTAATGGCAATCACGTCTGCCAGGAGGGTGAGCGAATTGCAGGCTTTGTCATTAAGACCTCCTTACCTGACAATATTTCCTGACATATTGGTGTTTCGCACTAGGGTCAATTTCCTCACGAAAGTAGTAACAAAATTCCAAGCGGCGCAATCTGTCACTTTTCCCACTTTTTGTGCTCCTCCACACCCTTCTAAAGAAAAGGAGTGACTCAACTATCTGGACATAAAAATAACATTGTCATTCTACCTTGAACACAATAAAGAGTTCCGGGTGGATGACACGAAGAAAGGTTGTGCGGTGCAGAAGAGGACTATCTTGCGATGGGTCGTCCTCTGCATTATCATTTGCTATGTTCTGGCAAAAAAGCAGCCTCCTGAAGGCATAAAGGCTCACTGCACCAGAACGAAGGCTGCTCTAAGGCTTCTACCACAGCATTGCAACATAGAGTTCCAGTCCTCGAGCACTACTGCCTCGAAAGTCAAATCCGCAGGGACAGACTTTTTGGCAGCTCTATCCTTGAGCTAAACTTGTCCACAGTCCCTCTTCTGGGGATGGTATTGCTTGGATATCTATTCAAAAGTAAGGAATTTGCGGCTGGATGTCTCTATCTGATGGAAAAGTTACTTACCCTTAGTAACGCTATATCTGTTAGAGACTTAATTAGCCGTAGATTGCTTACCGACCCACCCATACTCCCCACTCTACGGAGAGGTTTCTAGGGTCAGGGCTGATCTCTTTCTGGGTCCTAGTTGTTCAGGAGCACCCCAATGTAAGTGCACTTCATGGCTCTGCGCTTCTGGTATTGAAAGTCGTGAAAAGGTAACTGAAGTCAGGGCACCGAGGTGATGCCTTTGTAGGTGATTCAGATGTCACAATGGGCTCTGATGATGTCACGCGGAGCCGACCGATGCCACCTACCGGTTCGCAGGAATATTGCTTGAAGAAAATCTTCCAAATCCAGTCTGATGCCTGGGAAATTCAAAGGTAGAGAATCTGCGGCTAGATCATGTCTCTACCAAAAAAGGCATTACCGAAGGTAACTAACTTGTCGGCCAGGCCCAAACCTTACTTATTAAAACATATAAGTCCCCCCTAGGGTAGGCCCTGGACATCCCAGAGGGCAGAGTTCAATTATTTTAAAAGGTAGGGCAGGTACGTTTAAGTTTTGCATGCCCTGGTAGTAAAAAAACTCATGCATTCGTTTTTCACTATTGCAAGGCCTATATCATCCATTGGATAACATTGGGATTACCTTATTACATTTTATAACTGTAATTTCCTAGTTTGGTGTCTCTGAGATAATAATTTAAAATCCAAACTTAGGGTAAATTGGATTTTTGTTTGCAATTCTGAAAATGCAATTTTTAGAAAGTTGGCATTTTCTTACTTTAACTATTTGGTGCCTGCTACCTGTCTCTGATCACATGTCTGGGGTGAGTCTGGGGTGGGTGACAGCAGGCTTTGTGTATTCCCCCTAGACAGCACACACAATGGTAGCTACAGATGGGCCATCCTGGCAGGATGGGAGGTATGAGTTGGACCCAGCCTACCTGTACCTGAATATGCTGTGTTCAGTCCCCACACAAAGGGCTGCATATCCTCCTGTAGTGAGTCTGGAGTTAGGGCAGAACATCTGTGACTTCAAAGGCACCTCTTTAAAGTGTCTCTCACTTTAACGGCACCACTGGGAATAAGTACTGGACTTCAAGCACCACCATTTCATTACACTTCTGGAACTGTGGATACTGGGCTGCTGAAGGACTGCTGCAATGGAATAACAACTACCTTGCTGTGCTGACCTGCTCTTTGCCCAGGTGAGAAGGACTGGGCCTCCATCACTTGAACCCAGAGTGACTCCAAGGGCTCCTGATCTGAGGTTTTAGGGACATAATGAGATTCCAACATCCTTGCAACTGCACCCGGACTCTAACATCTGTGAGTCTACTTTGCCAAGTTGTGCCACCCCAGTCCTGGACCTTTAGAAGTGGGCCTAAGGTGTTTAGTAGCAGACCCCGGTGCATCTTCTCTGCTGAGCAGTACATCCTAGATCTGAACAGACGCATCTCCTGAGCTGCGCATCCTCAAACATAACTGAAGCATCACCGCTGCTGAATGGTGGAGTGGTGTGGCTCACTGGTTAGAGGTGGCAGACCCGGAAGCAGAGGACGGCCCGGGACCGTGGTTCAATCCCCGATGCGGCAGGGTTGTGAACCAGGGTCAGCGGACTCGATAATTCTCGCCTCGTTGCCTACTCTAACCAGGGATCACACTCGGCAACTCTGGGCATTAGCTTGCCTCATCTCCACAACGGCCCCCCACAAACGCCGGGGATGCCTGGTTTCACCTTGGAGATACCCAGGAGGGAACATCTCACAGGGAAAGCCAGGATGGGTTCCCCAGCGGTCTATAGCGCCAGGACGCCTCCGGGTAGCAGTGCGCTTTACAAGACACACACATTTACATTTACATTTACATTGGCCGGGAACAGAAGGTCCACATAAACCTCACATCTTTTGAACCAATGCATCGTCGAAGGCGAGGCACATCTCCGACACAGTCCTCACATCCCTCGTCGATTAAAAGCTTGACCTTGCAGTTCTTCGGAATAGACTAATCTCATCAGCAGCACACTGCATCATTTACCCTGGACTTCACATCGCTTGCCCTATCAATGAGATTCTCGACAACGGCCCACAGAACCTCGTACTGCAGCCTCAGCGCATCTTAAAACTGCTGCATCACTTCAACTGCACAACGCTTCTTGCCTTGGATCCACGCAATGCTCCACAAATAGGATTTAATGTACTTTGTTCAACTGGCTTAACCTGGTCCTTGGTCCTTGTAGCCGACCTGCGCTCCATTACGGTCGACCACCTATCCCTTGTTGGCGCTTTTTGTCGCTATTTAAACCTAAACATTTTTAATTCTATATTTCTGGTTTCCCTGATTGGATTTTTGTCAATTTTGATCTGGTTTTATATATTAAAATATACTCTATTTTTCTAAACCTGATGTGGGATCTTTTTTGTGCAGTGTTTTTACTGTTTTAAGTGTTGCACAAACACTTACACATTGCCTTCAAGTTAAGACTGCTCTGTGCGAAGCTACCAGAATGTGAGCACAGGTTAATTTGGGGTTTGCTTGTGTCTTACCCTGACTAGTATTGTGGTTGTTGCTTGACCTGGGCTCACACCCTAGTTGACCAACAGTCCAATTTCTCAAAAGGCAGAAGAATCCATCAGAAGAAATAGCAATTTAACTTCGATTATGATCTTTCTGGTGGATACTCTACTTGTAGATTCCTTACTAACACCGTCCACCTTCCATTTCTGAAAACTGGCTTCCTACTAGAATCTTTATAATAAGGTTCCAAAATTAGATTTTGCACTGCTGATGAGATGTCGATGCCACCCAGTTTGCTTTGAAGGCATAGAAAAGACTGATGTGAAACTGACATTAGGGCTCCAGTGAGGGCACTTTATGGCCTTGCAACGTCACTGTGGCATTGTTTCTGGCCCTGATATGGAGCCAACACCGCTACCGGTGTGAAGACATATCTAAAATTGTACAGATCCAGTCAGAGGCCTGGGATATTCAAAAGGTGAGGAATCTGCAGGTACATAGGGGCCTCATTTATGACTTTTTGCCTTAGGGAAGCGCAGCAGGCCTTCCTGCTGCACTTCCCTACGGCAAAAGAAAAGGGCAGAAATGCGCCGTATCTATAAGATACGGCGCATTCCTGTCCTTTTCCCCTGCGCCGGCACACAATGGGCTGCCTGCGCCAGCGCAGGCACCCTTGCACAATGGTGCAAGGGTGCCTGCGTTGCGGGGAAGATTATTTTTGTACAGGAAGGGAAACCTTTCTGTACAAAAATAATCACAAGAGGCTTTTCCTCTTTCTATGTGTGCTGTAGAATGCAGCACACATAGAAAAAGGAAATACGAGGAGAAATAAAGACATTTCTCCCTGTTGCGCCTCCCTTACGCCTCCCCTGGGGAGGCGTAAGCTTTTGGCACTGCTTCAGAGTTACGATTTCTCGTAAATCTGAGGCAGTGTCAAAAGGCCATGGATGTTGCTGGGAACGCCCCCAGCAACACCCATTGCACGCCCCTTTAACGCAGAACACTGCGTTAAAGGGAATGATATTTATCAGGCAGCAGTACGCCACAAAATCTGGCGTACTGCTGCCTGATAAATACCACGCTGGCTTCTGCGCCACGGAACTTCATGAAAAGTGAAGTTCCTATGGTGCAAGGGGCCTCATAAATGAGGCCCATAGAGTATCCACTGGAAGATTATTGTCGAAGGTAAGTAACTTTTTCATTTGTCCTTCCCCCCTCTCTCTCTTTCTCTCTACCTCTTTCCTCACCTGCACATTTTCAGTACCTTTGTATTACTCTTCCCCTTCCTGCCTCCTCTCACAGCTGCCCGGTGTGGTTGCCACTGGCTTTACCAGTGTTTATAAAATTGGTGCGGAATATTATTTTGTTCACTACCAAAATGACCGTCATTTTGCATCTAGACTCATTGTGACAGTCATCTTGGAACACAAGAGTAATTTTGTATACGTATTGTTATACCATTCCAAGATTGCCAGCACGCCCGGTCTACACATATATGTAACTTGTTCAGCAAGGTTTGCAGATGTCCTCTTACGAAGAGTCACTCTGCACGTATCTGCATGTTCTTATATTTTGTCGGACATACCACCATCATACAGCATGACAATAGTACTGCATCCACTACATCGACCTAACCACGGTCTAGAGTCCTACATCTATCCCGTTTACCTGGGCCTCGTGCAGCTCCTGTGGTGGATCAGGCTGACCTTTCCAGCAGGCACAGTACAACTCCTCAAGCTGGCAGGTATGCTCTCCTGCTCTGTACAGGTCACCTTTCCAGACCTGGGCCCAGTCTGCAGGGAAATTGTTCATTATGCAGACATTCTTGAGCCTGGGTACTGCAACCGGTGCTTGTCCTGAGATATAATGAAAGCTTGCTTCTGACAAACACCTCTTTAGGTAGTATAGGACTGTGCCCAAAGGGGTCAGGTAAACACGGAAAGCATGTTACCGTTAACTCTGCTGTTGATTGCCGTCCAGTGCAGCTCAACCAGTGCATGTGCAATATGCTTGACTTTCATTTTATAAATAGCTCTGGCTGTGCAATTCGTCCTGCACATTAGGCAGGCAGGAAGCCCAGTGGAGACTACATTTGTGTTGTCTAATCTGGATATCATCACGCCCTTCAACAGGCAGCATGATCTGGTGATTAGCGTTTTCAGTGAGCTGGTAATGGTGGAAGTGCATTTTAGCCACATGTGCTCCCCTTTTGTGTTTTCTGGATTAGTGCAGACGTCTGTTGTAGGTGGAGGTCAGGGTCTTCATCCAAGAGTTAGGATCTACCAAGGTAGGAGGTAAGTTCTTTTATTTATTTATTTCAAGTTAGATCTATAGGTTACAGCCACAGCCTGAAAGGCTCCACTCTCCCCCCAGCCTGGGAGCTCAACCTCCAGGCTTCCCCCAGCACACAGACTCCAGCATTCCATGAATCTTTACATTCTGGAAGCTTCCACAATAAGCATTGTACAGGGTGCCCTCTCCGCCCATGCATACGCAGACATATCACATCATTACACCATCCCCACGCCTAACACACAGGACAGACCATGTCACTACAAAGTCCTGCATTTTATGTCTTAAAAGTACCTTTATGGCACCATATTTGCACAGTAGCATGCTGTTAGTAGTAATGCTTTTTTGTTGTTGAGTTGAAGCATAACGTGTTCAGTTTACAAGTCAAGTCAAGTCAAGTCAAGTCAAGTCATAAGATTTGTATAGCGCACTACATACCCAGAGGGTTTCAAGGCGCTTAGGGAGGGGAGGAGGATCATTTGTCAAATATCCACGTTTTAAGCTGCTTTCTAAACGCTAGGTGATTCTGGGTGAGGCGAAGGTAAGCGGGGAGTGAGTTCCATGTTTTGGCAGCCAGGTATGAAAAGGATCTGCCTCCCATGGTGGTTTTGTTGATGCGAGGTACAGTGGCGAGGGCTTGGCTGGACGAGCGAAGTTGGCGGGAGGGGGTGTAGAAGGACAGTCGGGAGTTGAGGCTATCTGGTCCGATGTCGTAGAGTGATTTGTGTGCGTGGGTGAGCAGTCGGAAAGTGATCCTTTTGTTGACGGGTAGCCAATGGAGGTCTTTAAGGTGACCAGAGATGTGTTCGTTGCGTGGGATGTCTAATATGAGCCTGGCTGAGGCGTTTTGGATTCGTTGGAGTTTCTTCTGGAGTTTAGCGGTGGTACCTGCGTAGAGGGTGTTTCCGTAGTCCAGTCGGCTCGTGACTAGAGCGTGGGTGACTGTTTTCCTTGTTTCGGAGGGGATCCAGCGAAATGTTTTTCTGAGCATGCGAAGAATGTTAAAGCAGGAAGAGGATACGGCGTTGACTTGTCTGTTCATTGAGAGTGAAGAATCCAGGATGACGCCAAGGTTCCGTGCGTGGTCTGTCGGGATGGGTGCTTTTCCGAGGGCTTCCGGCCACCAGGAGTCGTCCCATGCAGAGGGGGATGTACCTAAGATGAGGACTTCTGTTTTGTCTGAGTTCAGTTTCAGACGGCTTTGTTTCATCCATTCGGCGACTTCTTTCATTCCTTCGTGTAAGTTAGTTTTGGCGGTGCTGGGGTCCTTGGTGAGAGAAAGGATCAGTTGAGTGTCATCCGCGTAAGAGATGATGTTGAGGTTGTGTTGGCGGGCGATGGCCGCGAGGGGGCTCATGTATACGTTGAAGAGGGTGGGACTGAGTGAGGATCCTTGAGGTACACCGCAGATGACTTCAGTGGCTTCTGACTTGAATGGTGGGAGGCGGACTCTCTGGGTTCTTCCGGTGAGGAACGAGGTGATCCATTCCAGTGCTTTTCCTTGGATTCCGATGTTTCTGAGGCGTTGTAAAAGGGTGCTGTGGCAGACTGTGTCGAAGGCTGCAGAGAGGTCGAGGAGGATGAGGGCGACTGTGTCTCCATTGTCCAGTAGATTTCGAATGTCGTCTGTTGCTGCGATGAAGGCGGTCTCAGTGCTGTGTTTGGCTCGGAAGCCAGATTGTGAGGGGTCGAGTGATTTGTTGGCTTCGAGGAAGGCTGCGAGCTGGTTGTTGACGGCTTTCTCGATGACTTTGGCCGGGAATGGAAGAAGCGAGATGGGGCGGTAGTTTTTGAGTTCGGTGGGGTCTGCTGTTGGTTTTTTCAGAAGGGCGGTGAGTTCAGCGTGTTTCCAGTCTTCTGGGAAGGTAGCGGAGTTGAAGGAGCAGTTGATGACATCTCGGAGGTGCGGAGCTATAACGGAGTCTGCTTTGTTGAAGATGTGGTGAGGGCATGGGTCTGTGGGGGATCCAGAGTGGATGGAATTCATCAGGCGGATGGTGTCCTCAGTGGAGATTGGGTTCCAGGCGTTGAGGGTGTTTACGGGGGGAAGATGGTCAGCAGATGGTAGGGTGGGTTGGCTTCCGGATTGGTTGTCGAAGCTGTTGTGGATGTCAGCAATCTTGTTGTGGAAAAAAGAGGCTAGGGAGTCGCAGAGGGTTTGAGAGGGGGTGATGTCGTTGGAGTTGGCCGAGAGTTTACAAGATCTAATGTTTCCCAATTTCCCTTCCAGTGTAAGTGGTTCCCAGTTGAAGCTGCCAGAGGTGGAGGGGCGGGATTGCAGCCGCGAGGCCAGATTCTGGGAAGCAATGGCCAACGTTATTCCGGAGTCAAGGCTGAAGGAATGGGATGCCCTGGAAGCAGCAATGTTCAAATACCAGTAAGTCCTCCTGTGGCAGTAGACTTCAGTCACCCTCATTTAATATTCAGCTAATACTTTAGGAACCACCTAATATGAAATTGCAAACAAAACATAGGAACTAACACGTGGACTCACTTTTAAGGGGTAAGACTGCACGCGGACCCCATTTTGTGAGATAACATGCCATTTTCTTTTCCCTTTTACATCCTGCTCAGAGCATGATCCGGCAAAGTGAATAGAAATGAAATGCCAGCATTTGTAAAGCGCACAGCTACCTCCAAACAGGTGGGCCGACTCCTGGGGAGGATTCAGCGAGCTATGCCCAGAGTCCCAAGGTGCTGGGCTAACCTGCCGATGGAGCCGGGGATCGAACCATGACTCGGGATAGTCTTGAGGCAACGACGGACAGAGCGGGGCCTCAAAAATCCTGAGCACGGTCCAGGTGAGGTGAGGTCCAGTCCCCGGTCAAGCTGGATGCCATCTGCAGTCCTTGATGCGGAGGATTAGTGCATAACAGGTTGTATTCACTCCAACTTTTCTTGTCCTATTTCACTTTTGATTAGTTGTAGAGATTTTGGGGATTATCTTCTCTGTTATTCGCACCAGATTTCCTCTGGAGAGGATTTACATTTCTTTATGCAGTAGCAATTATTTAGAGCAGAGGCCCTGAAGAAAGCCTAAGGATTATTTGCACGACTGGGTGAAACATGTTGGCCCTTTTTTGGCAGTCATTTGTTTAAACTGCCCTTTGCATTGTTCTGTTTTTAATTAGGGGATGCGTCTTCTCTTTGAAAAAATGTTTTCAATTTACGGCCACATCACCCTATATTAATTCACCACATTTTTGTGTTTTGCACGGCACTTCATTTGTCTTGAGATTAACCATTCAGTTGCTCTTTGGTTTTTTTGAAGTGACTGTTGGTGTGATCCAGCCCACTTCCGTAGGATTAGTAATATGTCTCTATGATCAAGAGACACACCACTTTCTCAGTTGGACGACCAAATGATAAGACTGATCACGTCGATAAGTTGATGGCAATCCAGACACATGGGCTTGGATCTTACCACTTATCACTTTAGCGTTTCTTCTTTAATGTGAGTTCTCTATCTTGGGCTTCTTTGTAACTTGGGTACTAACTTACCTCTGTGAAGTCCGCCCTAGTATTGGCCTGTAGACCCCCGGTTCATTCTGTTGTTCATTGGTCCGCCAGCAGTCAAGAGGATCCTTTGGGCCTTTTGGGGCCGAACGGACTGAATGGGGCCCCGACCTGGGAGCTGCGGTGGTGCCTGGAGTGGGCGATGTCCACCACCAGAGGACGTAGAGACAAAACAGTGAAGGACCTATTTGCCAAGGTCCAAGCCTTTCTAGAGTCGCTGTTCACGTCCTTACGGGAGGATATTCGCACTTTGAAGAAGGAGTTCGCAGGAGAAATCAGGGAGGTCCGCTGGGATGTAGATGGGATTGGTGAGCGGGTGGCCGAACTTGAGCGCAAGAGCGACGGAAAGGACACGGAAATAGCGGTTTTGCAACAAGAACTCATTTGGAAACACGATCTACAGTTGAATCTTCAGACTCACCTCGAGAAGCTGGAGAACTGCTCCCGACGGCACAATGTTAGGGTACGGATCGTGCAGCTGACAGATGAGACGAAGGACCTGTTTCGCTTCATAGAGAGCTCTTCAATCACATTTTGGGACAGCCACTGGAGTCGGAGCTTCGCATCGACAGAGCACATAGGGTGGGTCCGCTGCGGGCCCTCCCGGCGCAGCCGCCAGACATCCTAGTCTGCGTACAAGACTTTCGCACTAAAGAAGAGATCCTCCAGAAAGCCAGACAGATGCATCCATTGTCCTTCCAGGGCCAGTCTCCAGTCCTCTTCCAGGACTTGTCGGCTCTCACGCTGCAAAAACGCAGAACTTTCAAACCGGTCATGACCCACCTACAACAGCGTGGCATTTCTTATAGCTGGGACCATCCATTTCATTTGGTGTTTAAACTGGACAATAATCTCTACCAACTGTGATCAGTGTCGGAGGCCTGTCGTCTGCTGGGTATTGATCCACCTGCTGAGGAGGGGGAGGGGACGAAACCATCGGCTGCTGAGCACGCTTCTAGGCCCCAGTGGCGACATCAGGGCAGACGGCGACGAGTGAGGAAACCCCTGGCGGCTGTGATTGTGGAGGGTCAGCAAGCCGCAGTGGAGGCGGTCGCGTCGGACAGGAATCCCTCCCCATCCGGCTGATTTCTATGTTTTTCCAGGGCCGACTGTTTACTTCAACAACAACACCCCCGAAGAGGAGCAAGGGTCAAAGGGAAATGTTTAGAGACCTAGCCAGATTCAATCCCCAAATCCAAACTTATTCAACACATAGAAAAAACTGGTGGTCTAATAGAAGATAAAAACTACAGAGGCTGAAAGGAAGAGAGTCAAATCTGATAACTCGTCACACCAAAAGACCATGATCGCTACTATAGTTGACATATGCGTAACTCTGTGACAGAAGAAAAACCTGAGGAGGGGAGAAAGAAATAAGGATTTCCATCAACTGCCCATCGTGGCCAGTGTCATCATTTGGAATTCCCAAAGTGCCCCTGTCACCTCAGTTCTTCTGGCAACAAGCCAAACACTGGTGGACTGGGCGTAAGGAGGAACCAGTAAGAAAAACAATTGACCAAATCAATCGATTGATGCAGTGCAGAGATAAAAAATAAGTGAAAGTGAGAATAAAAAAGTCTCAGCAGCAAACCAGAAAGCTTTATTAGTGATTGCTGATGAGCTTATTAAAAACAGTGTCTCGGCAATATACAAATCTGCTGGGTGTAGTGGTCTACTAGTTTCAGCTGTATTGGTCTCAAGACCCGGCTTTCTTCAGGACCTTTAGGTAGAAGCTACTGCATTTAGTGCAATTTGACTAACAAGAGACAAAAGTGCATAAAAAGAAAAACATAAAGTTGTCACAATTCGACTAGTTGTGAACTTGTACAATACCTCCACACAGGTCAGATGGTTATTCAAACCTATCCTGTGTGAGGTATCAGGTCTCACCTCACCTGGCTCAGACTCAGGTTTAGGGAGGCACTGCCCTCTCCGTCGGTACCTCAAGCAAATCTGCTGAGGCTGTTTACTTGCCATGTTTCCTAGGTCGTTGGTGAGGGGGTACGTTGGGAGTTAGATGGATTACCCCTACTCATTACTCTTCCGATCATCTTGGGATGATGGACATTGTGACTGTGCTTGTTTTGTCTCTTTTTGAAGTTTTCTTTGGGGTGGGGTAATTGGGGGGAGGGATTTGTTGTTCCGAGTCCACCGGGCGTCCGTGGTCGCGACAGGCGCCTCTAGCGTAAGTCATCTATGGAAGCGAGATATTCATGGCCCGAGCCATCCCCCTGCGGGCGGGTCCCTTTCGCATGTTCTGCTCCTAATCGAATGAATGCCAGCTACAGAGCTTAAAATCCTTACACTAAATGTGAGGGGGTTAAACGTTCCAGTAAAGCGCAAGGCAGTCCTCTCCCTCCTAGAGCATTCCCAGGCAGAGATCTGCCTCCTACAGGAGACACACCTGTTGCAGAGAGATTGCCATCGCCTCCGGTCCCGGAAATTCCTATTACAGTTCTTCTCTTCCAATGCTACAAAGACTGCGGGGGTTGCGATTTTGGTGGCCCAGAGCTTCAAGGGTAGGGTGCTGCACAAAGGGGCGGAGATTAAGGGACGGTTGCTGACATATAGGTTTTCTTTGGGTGCCTCCACATTCACTATTGGGTCCATTTATGCCTCAAAGGAAAGGTTTTCTCATTTAGCCATCACCGAAGCTTCCAATACTGCTGACCGTCATGTCCTGCTGGGGGGGGGGGAGGCTCTCAACCTAGTTTTTGATAACACCTTAGACAGGTCATGTCAACACACCTCCCAATCAGGTACTGTCACCGCTGAAGGGCTGTCTTGTCTGGGTGAGTTGGGCTTAATGGATTTGTGGCGCTGCTTTCACCCCCGAATCCGGGAATACTCCTACTACTCCAATGCACACAAAACATATGCCCGCTTAGATTATTTATTAGCTTCAGCTTCCATACAGGCGCTTGCGACCGCTGTAGAAATTTGGACCGCCTCGGTATCGGATCACGCACCGGTGACAGTTGTCCTCTCTCTTCCCCCTACCACGTGCACGTTGAAACTTCCTCCGGGAAACACTGCTACATCTCAAAGAGGTGGTTGCGCGGATACAATGAGTTATTGCTGACTACCTCGTACATAATTGTAATGCGGACATCACACTGGCGAGACAGTGGGCGGCATTGAAAGCTGTAGTCAGAGGCGAGTTGATAGCGATCTCAGTGGCAGATAATGTTGAGCGTGCGCGTAAGCAGGAGGATCTCACTCAGCAGACTCAGGAGTTGGAGCAAATGCTTCAAAGGATGTGGCCCCACGAGTTTGGAGGCAGCTGAAGGCAGTGCGGCAACAGCTGGCTGATATAGACCAGTATCGGGCGGAATTTGCTGCGCTGAGACTGAAACATGCATACTACATGGGTGGAGATCGGTGCGGGCGTCTCCTTGCTCATAAGCTACGTGAAGCTAGGCAATGCCAGAATTTGCAGGAGATTCTCCGACAGGACGGTAGGCATGTCACGGATGACGCTGATATTGCCTGTACTTTTAGCAAATTTTATGCCGATCTCTATGCCGGGAACCCTCCAGGGGCCCCCGCCGGAGAGGCCTTTCTAGATTCTGTCTCACTTCCCTTTCTCACGAAGGATCAGACAGATCACCTGGACCATGATATTCAGCCAGAGGAGGTCATTGCAGTCATCTCCCGCTTGCAGTTGGTGAAGACGACGGGCCGGACGGCTTCCCAGTGAGTTCTGTGCACAGGTGGCCCCCCTTCTTACAAGTCTTTTTAATTCCTTTTCAGAACCTGGGATGATCTCAGGGGACCTCCTAGAGGCTACTATTGCGGTCATTCCTAAGCCAGGGAAGGATCGTTCGCAATGTGGGGCGTACCGTCCGATTTCTCTTCTCAATGTTGATCTTAAAATATATACGGGAATTCTAGCTGCCTGTCTTGCACCTCATATGGGCGACCTAATCGACCCGGATCAGGCGGGCTTTATCCCAGAGCGCCAAACCTCGGACAATACCAAGAGGGCCTTGCATCTGGTGGAGAAAGCTATGCGTACACAGGGGAAATTCATGATGCTGGCCATTGACGCCGAGAAGGCGTTTGATCGGGTTCACTGGCCCTACTTAGAAAGAGTTCTGGAAAAGGCAGAGTTGGGGGAAAAGTTTCATACTTATGTTTTGAACTGCTACAAATTCCCAACTGCGACGGCCCGAGTTAACGGCTGTACTTACCCCCGGTTCGTTATTGAACGAGGTACGAGGCAGGGGTGTCCACTGTCGCCCTTGCTTTTCGCCCTCTACATGGAGCCGTTAGTGCAGAGGCTGAGGCTTAACCAGAGGGTACAGGGGATGAGTTCGGTGGCTACATTGACACCATTAGTCTTTATGCAGACAATGTCCTGCTTACGTTGTCACACCCGAGAGAGTAGTTGCCTGCATGCCTCGAGGACCTGGACTCTTTTGCCCAGGTATCCAACTTCAAGGTCAATATGAGTAAGTCACTAGCACTTGACCTGTCTTTGGAGAAATCTACTAGAGTGTTCCTGCAGGGCTCGTTTCCCTTCCAATGGGCTACGGATGCGATTCCCTATCTGGGGATCCAGTTGGCCCCCTCGCTCCCGGCTAGGGTTAGCATTAATTGTCTTACTGCGACAGAAAATTAGTCAAGAGTTGGGAAGGTGGAAGCACTATCCTTTGTCCTAGTTGGGTAAAGTGGTGGCAGTCAAAATGACAATTTTGCCCCAGATCCTGTATCTGTTTCGCACTATTCCGATGCGCCCACCTGTGGGCTGGATCCAACAGATGCAGTCTGAGCTGGCTCAGTTTATTTGGAACGGTAGGAAGCTGCGCCTAAAACTTCGTTTGGCTACACTTTCCCCTGAGTGCGGGGGACTTGGCTTCCCGGATCTTTTGCTCTACTTTAAGGCGGCACAGCTACACCTTCTTGTGGAATGGAGTAGATGGGAGTCTGTTAAGCACTTGCTCCTCCAGGATTAAGCAGTAGCTGGTCGCCCACTACTGGAAATCCCTTTCCTTCGTAAGCAACACAGACCTCCAAATTTGTATGCCTCGCATATCACCAGGGTCCCCATGGAGGTTTGGGGCAACACAAACGTCAAACATGAGCTTACCACCTTACCCCTTTAATGGATAATCCTGACTTCGCCCCAGGCTTGGATTCGGTGTCCGACACGAGATGGAGGACGGTCGGGTGCAGGTACCTTTTCCATTTATACGCTGCTGAAGGTGTCATGTCTTCTCCCCTTTTCCATTAAGAGTATGGGTTGCCAGAGTCGGAGAGGCTTCGCTATCTGCAGGCGCGACATTGGGCGCTTCGCGAGCATGTACATCCTACAGCTGACAGGCGACTACTACAGTACGAACACTGGTTAATCACGCGCAAATCCAACAAAAAACTCATCTCAGATTTGTATAAGATGTTGCAAACTAAATATACTCATACCTACAGCTCGGGGAAGTGGCGCTGGGAGAGGGAACTGGGGAGGACACTTAATCATAAAGAATGGTAGGGCATTTTTTATAGAGCCAGGCACTCTGCATACCATATGGGACTTACAGATACACTCACCAAGGTTGCTACATATTGATACTCTAATGAGCGGCTGCATGAGATGGATCACTTTAGAGAGGCGACATGCTTGCGGGGCTGTGGTCGAGTAGGCACTCTGGTACACTTGCTTTGGGACTGTGTTCATATTCAGGAATATTGGAAGCATGTTTTGGACGAGGTGGACACACACTTTGATACGGAGATCCTGCGGTTTCCTTCGTACGTATTGTTGGGGCTGCCGAACCCAGTAACATATCCACTGCGCTCCCGCAGGGGTCGCCTGATTGCTATTGCGTTAGGTTCTGCCATGAAGGATATCATTACCCACTGGCGCACTACACACATCCCTGCATTCCAAGGCTGGCTCCATCGCTTGTGGTTTGTGTTGGCCATGGTGAAGCTCTCGTTGACACTGGCTGGGGAGGGGGCTTAATATGCAGAGCTGTGGCAACCCTTTCTGTCCGTGTTGGCCTCGAAGTTTTATTTACGCTTATTACGCCTCTCTGATGTCGAGCGCCCAGCGACAGGCTAGTGGAGGTGCACTTTTGGACGAGTTGATATGTGAATTTGGAACATGGGGGGAGGGCGGGGAGGGGTGGGCTAGGGTGGGATGTGGGGGGCCTTGTTTGACAGTTTTCTTTCTTTTATCAATGTTGATCATTGGCACATGCCAAGCACCCTTCTACGAACCTTGTCCCGCAGCCTGGAATGGTCCTGCCCGTTTCTTTTGAGCTTTGGATTCTGCTATGCAATGGGTGAAGGGGGCGATATTGACAAATGCTTTTTGTGTATGTGCCTTGATCTTTCAATACAAATATTTAATACTAAACTTCCCTTTGTCCAGTGAGTGACTTTTTAATAAGTCCTCATACCATTCAGTCTGGGCCAGCCTGAGGAATGGGACACTTTTATTTTTCTGGTCAGTAAGAGAGGGGATGACCTGTATTATTGCATTACTTGAGTGGACAGAAACAGGTGCAACTGGTGCCTTGGTACAAGAACTAAAAATCAGCAAGTCTTCTTGGGGCTGTTGAAACATCCTTAATATATATATTTATTCAGAGCAGCACTGGCTTATAGACCTAGGATACATTCCTCAATTACTTTTAGATGCACAGTAATTGGGTCCTAAAAGTGCTGAACCGACTCTCCAAATTACGTAATGTAGTAGAGATCAGTAGACATGTGCTAGGACCTAAGACTCTTCTCCCTAACACCCCCTGTCCACCCTGGATTTGATGTTTACAGCATCCATTAAAATTGGTTCAGATTGTATACTGTTTTCCCCATCCCTCTGGGAGGGGCGTATGAAAAGTGCAGAATCTTCTTAGGTGTGGCGATAGCCAAGACCTTTTGATTTTACTAAAATTACACACATAATATACCTAACTTATGGCGGCTTTCAGCTATCCCTCTTCATCCATTGGTCTTTTACTTTGTCATTCACATTTTTGTTCCGCCCATCACACCATACAGCATGGGGCAATGGTAGTGCCCACTTCAGCCATTAGCCTTCATTGGCTTAGGGTGGAGAATCACACTAAATTTAAAGCCCTAAGCTATATGCATAGGATTAAATCAGGTGCAGCGCCACAGTATCTCAGTGCTTTGGTACACCCTTACCTTCCCACGCGCCTTCTTCGATCCTCTTCTCAGGCTAAGTTTCAAGTCCCCCGCATCAAACAAGTTTGTATGGGTGGTCAGTCCTTTGCTTGCTTAGCTCCTTCACTGTGAAATTCTCTCCCCTTACAACTCCGGCATGAAACTATTTACTACAAATTCTGCAGATATCTTAAAACATGGTTATTTAACCAATAGTGCAGCTCTGTCTTCTTGCGTGTGTCCGATGGCGCCGGGAAACCTCAGCATTTGCAAAGGTCAGCACTGAAGCAGCATCTTTTGTGTCATTCTGTGCCTAGAAACACCATGGCTATACAGCATCTCTGGGGTTGGGGGCAGTGCTTCACTTTGGTAGTAGGAACCAGCTTTCTCGACAGGTTGTTGCCATGCTTGCTGTTCATGAATGCAACCGCTCTTTCAGTGGTCCGCAAGATCTCTCCTCTGTGAGCATTCCCTGCACTCCTTCTCTCAGACACTGTGGGCCAGATGTAGGTCGCCAATTACCGGTCAGTAACGGCCGATTTCAGCCGTTACCGACCGGTAATTGGTTTTTGAGATGTAGGGGGGCCCGATTTTTACCAAATCTGTAAATTTACCGATTCGGTAAATTTACAGATTCAGTAAAATACCGACTCTGTATATTTACCAAATCGGTAATTCCAGATGTAGGTGGAACTTAAAATAGTGCTACAGGCCCTTAAGAATTTGTTATTTACCATGAGATGCTATCTCATGGTAAATAACGAATTCCTGTGTACATGCACATCTGTGCATGTACACCTGTGCCATGTGTCACATTGCACACAAGCCAGAATCAGGGGTGCAACAGGGTGTCACTTTGACACCCTGTCCCCCTTGTAAATTCGGTAATTTTACCAAATCGGTATTTACCGATTCGGTAATTGACATTGATTCCTATTGTCCTGAAGGCCCATAGGAATCAATGGCAATTACCGAATCGGTAAATACAGATTCGGTAATTACCGAATCTTACCGATTCGGTAATTGATTCAGTAAATATACCTACATCCCGATTGCCAGTTCTTAAATACCGAATCGGTATGATTCGGTATTTAAGAATCGGTAATCGGGGATTACCTACATCTGGCCCTGTCTGATATGTGCAAATAATATTTATTTTTTATTTCAATAAAATAGGTCTCATGGGAGGCCATCTCTTGTTAATAAGTGTTTGAAATTGGGTTTCTGGTTGACAGAGGTATGCACCCTGTCCATGCGGGAACCACGATTCTAGTAAGTCAGATACACACCATAAATTAACCTGTGCTCACCCTCTGGTAGCTTGGCACAGAGAAGACAGGCTTAACTTAGGCAATAGGTAAATTATTTGTGCAACACTTCGAACAGTAACAAGGTGAAAACACCACAAATAGACTCCACTCATGTTTATAAAAGTAGGTAACGATCTTATAAATAAAACAAGACCAAAACTGCAAAAAAATCTAATATGTAGAAGTCAAGATATGAATTTGTAAAAATGAAATGTAAAAAATAACATTTAGAAGCAATACGTGCCTATGGGTATTATCTGATCGAGCTAGAATGGGGTAAAGTGAAGAGTCCTAGCCGATGGCAATGGAGCATGGACCGAATGCAGGAGCCACACAAGTCCCGCTGAACAAAGTACCCTGATCCTGGTCGCAACAGCGAGGTGCGTGTGCTTTCGAGCACTGTGTCTGTGTTTATCCAGTAGTCCAGGTGGTGCATCAACTTTCTTCACATGTTGGTGGTGATGCACCGGTTTCATAGACGATGCACCAGGTTTCTCCACGCAGGCGAGGAGATGCTTTGATCCTCCCACACTACAGCTGCAGTGATGAGTAGTTTCAATGCGCCGGTTCTTTAAGGCCATGCACTGATTCAGAGTGTGATGTGCTGATTCTGCTTCCACAACAGTCACGATGCGTTGGTCAGTTTGACTAGAGCAAGCACCTGTCCACTTCCAATGGACCAGGCATAGGAGCAGGTAAAAAATTATTGTATGTGTAGTATTTTTACTACCAGGACATGCAAAACTTGAAAGCACATGTCCAACCTTTTACTCACACAGCACCATGCCCTATGGGCCACCTTAGAGGTGACATATAAAATGTGAGTTTAAGGCTTTGCAAAGGGTTTTAAATGCCAAGTCAACATGGCAGTTAAATTGAACACACAAGCTCTGCAGTAGCAGGCCTGAGACATGTTTAAAGGGCCACAGGTGTGGGTGGCAAAATCAGTGATGCAGGCCCACTAGTATCATTTAATGTACAGGCCCTAGGCACCTGTGGTGCACTTTACTATGGACTTATAAGCAAATTAAATATGCCATTTGGGTATATGATAATCAAACCATGTTTTAGAGAGTGAGTACAAACATTTTAGCACTGGCTTGCAGTGGTAAAGGGCACAAAGTATAAATACCAACAATAACAAGTTCAGCAAAATATTGAGGGAAAGGCAAAATATTTTGGGTTATCCTTAAGAAAGGTTCATTTCCAACAATAAGTAAGCATGCAAACCTTCTTGATTTTATCTTTGTTATGGTCGTGTTACATAAGACACGACGATGCATAAGTTGCTTCCAAAATGTCAATTTTCCGAGGTAGTGTTCGCTGGTAACAAGTTGCCTTTCTTGCCTGATCCATATTCCTTCTTTTATGTCTGACTCAGTCCTATATACTTTGTGTAGATTCATTAGTGCACGTTAAAAGAAAAACAGGTTAAATTACTGTGATACTGCCACCGCAATCTTGTAGTAAAGTTGTCCAAGATTTTCCTTAAGACCAGGAAACGCCAAAAATGGTTAAAGGGATTTTATTTTGGATTTCTAACAATTCAGTATATAAGCAAACCAAAAACATAACTTCAAGAGATACAGAAGTAGAGCAGATAAGCTGAAATATTTCAGCACATTGAGCAGTAATAAAAAGAGATACAGAATAGTGGCAGCAACAACAAAAAAGATACAAAATAAAGCAAAAGGTGTTCCACAAATAAACTTTCCTTCTCTCTTCTAAACATAAATCAGTTACAGGAAGATCTACCCAGGGTCTCTATTTAGGGAGCAGGAAGGAATGATTTAGACGTCTGTATAAGTCTTGGGAAAGAAAATAAGTGTTTAGCCTAAAGCTTTACACTTGCTTAAATATACGTAAGCAGCGGTCTATCCCTCTCAAAGTCCAAAGGCAATATACCTTTCTAACTGTGAGACCATCAGTTAAAATAATAGGAGATTCAGAAATATCCATATCTCCTTTCATCCCACCAGGAACCAACCAAATCATTACTCAAGAGATCATCAGGGCGACAGAGACAGATTCCCAGGGTGGCAGAGACAGATCCCCAGGGTGGCAGAGACAGATCCCCAGGGCAGCAGAGACAGATCCCCAGGGCAGCGGAGACAGATCCCCAGGGCAGCAGAGACAGATCTCCAGGGCGACAGAGACAGATCACCAGGGCAGCAGAGACAGATTCCCAGGGTGGCAGAGACAGATTCCCAGGGTGGCAGAGCCAGATCCCCAGGGCAGCAGAGCCAGATCCCCTGGGCAGCAGAGACAGATCCCCAGGGCAGCAGAGACAGATCCCCAGGGCAGCAGAGACAGATCCTCAGTTCACCAGAGACAGACCCCCCAGACAGCAGAGACAGATCCCCATAGCAGCGGAGACAGATTCCCAGGGCAGCAGAACCAGATCCCCAGGGCAGCAGAGACAGATCTCCAGGGCAACAGAGACAGATCACCAGGGCAGCAGAGACAGATCCCCAGGGTGGCAGAGACAGATCCCCAGGGCAGCAGAGACAGATCCCCAGGGCAGCGGAGACAGATCCCCAGGGCAGCAGAGACAGATCCCCAGGGCAGCAGAGACAGATCTCCAGGGCGACAGAGACAGATCACCAGGGCAGCAGAGACAGATCACCAGGGCAGCAGAGACAGATCTCCAGGGCGACAGAGACAGATCACCAGGGCAGCAGAGACAGATCACCAGGGCAGCAGAGACAGATCTCCAGGGCGACAGAGACAGATCACCAGGGCAGCAGAGACAGATCACCAGGGCAGCAGAGACAGATCTCCAGGGCGACAGAGACAGATCACCAGGGCAGCAGAGACAGATCCTCAGTTCACCAGAGACAGACCCCCCAGACAGCAGAGACAGATCCCCATAGCAGCGGAGACAGATTCCCAGGGCAGCAGAACCAGATCCTGAGGGCAGCAGAGACAGATCTCCAGGGCGACAGAGACAGATCACCAGGGCAGCAGAGACAGATTCCCAGGGTGGCAGAGACAGATCCCCAGGGCAGCAGAGACAGATCCCCAGGGCAGCGGAGACAGATCACCAGGGCAGCAGAGACAGATCTCCAGGGCGACAGAGACAGATCCCCAGGGCAGCAGAGACAGATCCTCAGTTCACCAGAGACAGACCCCCCAGACAGCAGAGACAGATCCCCATAGCAACGGAGACAGATTCCCAGGGCAGCAGAACCAGATCCTGAGGGCAGCAGAGACAGATCTCCAGGACGACAGAGACAGATCACCAGGGCAGCAGAGACAGATTCCCAGGGTGGCAGAGACAGATCCCCAGGGTGGCAGAGACAGATCCCCAGGGCAGCAGAGACAGATCCCCAGGGCAGCGGAGACAGATCCCCAGGGCAGCAGAGACAGATCTCCAGGGCGACAGAGACAGATCACCAGGGCAGCAGAGACAGATCCCCAGGGTGGCAGAGACAGATCCCCAGGGTGGCAGAGACAGATCCCCAGGGCAGCAGAGACAGATCCCCAGGGCAATAGAGACAGATCCACAGGGCAGCAGAGCCAGATCCGCAGGGCGACAGAGACAGATCTGCAGGACAGCAGAGATAGACCCCCAGACAGCAGAGACAGATCCCCAGGGCGACAGAGACAGATCCCCAGGGCAGCGGAGACAGATCCCCAGGGCGACAGAGACAGATCCCCAGGGCAGCGGAGCCAGATCCCCAGGGCAGCAGAGCACTTTACAATGTACTTTGGGTCATACGTATTAAGTAACAGGTCACTAATAGCGGGTCTGAATTGCGCACCAACTTTTCTGCGACCTGCTTGTAATTTTGTCATGCATCTTTTGTGCTAAATTCCCATCCACACTGAGTTACAGGTCTACTTGAGAACACATGCGATTGGCTACGAACAAACAACAGCATTCCACTATACGTGAGTTGAGGATCCCAACCAGGAAACACTTATCAGGAAGAATAGGCAGTGGCCCCCGATTAATTGACACCTACTCTTGAGGCCACCTGAAAGAATTCCCAAAGGGGAAGCTATCCAGTTGGACAGCTTTCACTTTGTAAATGAGACACCATCTCTTTTGATGTTTTGGCAACTTTTCAATAGCTGGCTATTGAAAACTGTTTTTAAAAAAGTTAGTACATTTAATTGTGAATCAAAAATTGAAGGGGAGATCCCTTTCACAGCTCGCTTCCTATTTGCAATTCAGAATGAGTTACAAAACCTCTTCTGCGATTTGGAGACGCTTTTCTGAATCGCAAAAGGAGTTTTTAATACGTACTGAAAACAATTTTGTATAACAAACCTGGCGGCCTATTTACAAGGCAATAACAGCGGCGAGGCTCCGGCAAATTTTGTAGCACAACGCTCCTCCATTTCCAAAACGCAGGGATGTGCCGTATTTACAACAATATGGTGCATCCCTGTGTTTTCCCCAGTGCTGTAGCTGAAAATAGCTGCCTATCTGCAATGCAGACACCCATGCGACAATGTACAAGGGTGCCTGGGTTGCAAGGAATGAACGTTTATGGGCAGGAAGGTGTCCCTTCCTGCACATAAACAATCCAGAATGCTGATTTGTTACTTTTGTGTTTGCTGCAGAATGCCGCACATGTAGAAGCAACAATTCACCATTATGTAATGATTGTTTGTGAGCAGGAAGGGAAAACTTCCCGCACACAAACAATCATTAACAGCATTTTGCTTTTTCTATGTCTGTTGTAGAATGCAGCACACCTACAAAAAGCAAAAACAAGGAGAAATTAAAGTATATCTCCTTGTTGTGCCATTCTAATGCCTGCTATTGCATGGAGTTAGTTTTTGGTGCTGCCTCAGACTTACACCTCCTTGTAAATCTGGGGCAGCGTCAAAATGTAATGAGGGTTACGGTGGTGAGGTTCCGTGACAATTGTAAGCGGTGTTTTTTGACTCGCACGAATGTGGTCGAGTCTGGTATCAATGAACCGCAAATGACGAGTTTAGTAAGTGTGCGCAGTTTCGCTGTGCTAACTTAAACCGTTCGTTTGTTATGTGGGTTTTTCATCTGTACCCACGGGTTCCATCTTAGATACGGCATCCATTTTGTCTCTTGCCCTCAAGTAGCCAGCGAACGGACGCTGTCCGCTTCGCGACCCTGGGACTCCCAAGATATTTGCGGAAGACACATGTTCTTTGTAAGTGTCTTTATGACGAGGGGGATGCTACTGTAAGGCAGGTGGCGCCGCTCGAGGCTCATCTTGCCTCACAGGCTTATTGTCTCAGCCGTGCATCTCATTAGGCACGTCCCTTTGATGCCTGTATCTCGTGCTTTCCGATACCTCCCCTTTTACACCCTTTCCGATCTCCCCACTGTCTCCGTCTTCCTTTGCACCTGTCTTCATTCCTATTTCCGATCTACTTTACTGCTGATTGGAATTTGCTAATGGTGGGAAGATGGGTTTTTACAGTTGGGAACCGCCAAATGTTTCCGCACTTATGATCCGGACCTTATGTGTTTGAAAGCGACCAAAGCGACCCCTCTGGGGGATGATGGTGGGAACCGGGTTGTAAACTTTTGTGTACCATGTTGTCTTATGGGTAAAAACTGTATAAAAGGAGCGATCCACAGAACCAATTTGAAGCAGTCTCCCCGAACTACACTCGATGTACTTCCTGTGACTTCTGTGTTCCCTGCAGAAAATAAACCTTGAATCTTTGACGTCAGAGGAAGTGTCCCGTGTCTCTGTGACTTGTACGCCGGAGCAGGTTACCCACGAAGGTTTCAGGTGTTGTGCCCTGGCACCGCTGGGTCCAAAAGAACCCAGTCCTTCAGTTGGCGCCCAACGTGGGGCTGCATCAGTGGTACCGGTCCAAGCCCGACGATCGTGAGGAACTTCGTGTGAAATCTCCGAGGGAAGGTGCACTCCGCTTCATCGATCCTGTTGTCGAAATAAGTGGCCCGAAGACTTTTCCCGCGAAGATTCCTGCCTCCTGACGGCTGCGACGGACTGCTGCCCTGACTGTAGACCTGTTTTGGCGCCTGGCGTAGACCTTGGTATAGCGAGACGATAGACGGGCCTTCCTGGTGACGCCATCGATCTTTGAGTTAAGTATTTGTGGGTCGCTCCCAGAGTTCTTGGTTGTTGACACTTTAGCGAGTGTCTTTGTTGTGCACGCTGTGTGAGTGTTTTTGTCGGTGACACTTTGCTAGCGTACTTTGTTGTTGTATTATTTGACGACTGCAGCCGCCAAAAACCGAGGGTTTTGTTCTTTGCTGGGACTTGGTAAATCCCGTAACCCTTGAAGTTTGTGAAACTCGGCTAGTGTGCAAGATGCCTGGTCGCAGTACTTTGTTTAGTTGTTTCAGACCTTGTGGTGCGGATTCCCTGCTGGAGGACTCGTGTCCGATACCTCCAGTTGGAACTCCTACTTATGACTTATATAGCAAACATGGGCTAGGCCCGATTGCTTTTAACGATTATTGGATTAAATATACAAAGAAAGACGGCGACCTTCGTTGGCCACCTCACGGTAGCTTCGAGGCGTCGATCTTAGATAATTTAGAAATGAAGTTGTTCGAACGTAAATCAAGGCCGGCCATGTTTGATGCCTTTCGGTTGTGGCGTAAAGAAGCCCGACAGAAAGAAATCAGACAAAATAAACGTAGTCAGCGAGATAATGTTGCTACCATTGTAAAGAAAGCTGAGCAGTTTCAGCGTGATAAGGAGGATAAGGATAAGGAAGTGTTTGAGAGACTACAGCGTATGACCATAGATAAATGTTATCCTGCTTTACCTACGGAGTCGGATAAGAGGGAAGAGGCAGTTGAGGATCCTTTAATGTCCTATCTTATGAAGTCGCCACCTCCGTACGTACAGGGTACCGCAGCTCCTGTGGTCCCTGCCGTACCTGTTCTTCCACCTATTGTTCCTCCACCAGTTCCTCAACCTGCACCCGTTCCTCCGACTGTTCCTGCTCCTCCGTCTGTTTCTATTCCTACTGCTCCTCCGCTTCCACATACTCCTGCTCCCGCTACTGCTCCTGTGTTGTTGACCCCCGTTGTTGCTACTGTTTCCACTCCTTCTCTTGTTAGTCCTGTGTCTTATCTCTCTCCCTCTACTCGTAGTCGTAATTCTCCTATTGCACCGAGTTTTTTCCAGTCGCTTGGACCTGTTTTTGGGTCTGCTGGTTCTGATGGTCCTCAGAGACGTAGCCAGCTTCCTGGTAACAGGGAACGCGCTGCGTTATATAATATGGCGATGGGTTGGATGGACAATCCGCAGAGAAATCCACCCCGAGTTGTTCTTGAAACGTTTAGTCAATTTAACATACCAACTCAGAGATATGTGTTTGACGAAATGTGTAAGTTACTACATGATCAGATAGCGGCCAATGCGCCTGACGAGGTGCTGACCGCCCTGTCTAACCTCCGGCTTCAGTTCGCAACCGGACTAATAGTAGATACTAATGTCCGACGTGCTATTGAGCAGTTGTTATCCCTTCGTCCCGCTCCCATTCCTTATGCACTGTTTGTTGAGGATATTGAAAAACAAGATGAGTCTGGCCAATATCCCATGCGCGAAGTTCCACCGGTTTGGGTACCAGCTGATAATACTAATGCTGGCCATCCAATACCAGCACATTTTGAGAGAGTATGGATACACCTTCCATGGAAACGTTCGGAAGTGCTTCAGGTGAAACAATCTTTGCCCGATCCTCGTAAAAATCCTACTGGGTATTATAAGGAATTATCGCAGCTCGTAGATGCTACAGTAATGAATCTTGCCGATATCGATATGTTGTTTGGCAACGTCGTACCGCAGCCGGTATGGGCTAAGATTCGTCACCAAGATCACACAAATGAATTAGGTGGTGATTGGGCTGCCATTACAGCAGCAGATGCTGGACATGTGGCTGCTACTAAGCCCGATCAATTGATTACTGCTCTCCCTCAAAGAATTATTACGTTAATGAAAACGCTTATGCCAGCTACGAGGGTAAATTGGGACAAGTTGTCAGCTTGTAAACAAAAGAAGGATGAGAGTGTTTCTGACTTCTTCACGAGGTTCGAGGAAGCATTCATTGATCATAGTGGGCAGGATGTGGGTACTGAGGGTGGACAGAGGTTGTTCGTGGATAAATTTGTGTCGAACTTGTTGCCCGATTTGAGCTATAAATTAAAGAATTCGGAAAGTGCATGGGCCGTTTCTACTTCAGCTCAGATATTGGCTACGGCACAATATTACGAAAATAGGGAGAAAGAAGAGAATGACCGTGCTGACAAAAAGACGAAAGAGTTAAAAACTAAAGTGTTGTTGCAACAAGCGTATCCGCCGCGTTCTAATCAGAATGCGTCTCAGCAGAATCGATCGCAGTCGCAATCGAATCGATCGCAGTCGCGTAACGATTCCTCCTTCCAAAGATCATCGTTAGGGTATAATCAATGTGCTTATTGTAGACAGGAAGGACACATTAAATTCAATTGTCCTGCTTTACATGAACGCAATAGTGGTAATTCGTCTAAAGGAGGCCGTGGTGGTTCGCAGCAGGCATCACGTGGTAGAGGTCGTGGTGCTCAAAACGATCGCTCAGACAATTCATCAAATTCTAATAATTGTTTCGATCAACGCGGATCATCGCATGGACGATCTGCACAGTACAATGTAGACGATTATTACGTCGATCAGGGAATTGACGACAGTAATTACTAGGACAGCCGAAGACAAGGAGAGGGAGTGGTATCAGTTCCGGTTGATCAGAGAGGGCCTTACGTCGCAGTTGCTACATCGGGCGTCGTTGAGCCTTTTCTGTTGGACACTGGTGCAGCGAAAAGTTCTATCATGCATTCGAAACTCCCTGGCGCACCTTTGTCTGGCTTAACAAATGTATCCGTTGGATTCTCTGGCGCCCCCGTTAGCAATCCAGTTTCTCGCCCTTTGCCCCTTCAAATTGGGCCACGTGAGCTCGAAGCTCCGCTGATTTTGACCACTGGTTGTGGCGAAAATCTTTTGGGTCTGGATTTGCTTAAACGTTTGTATGCAACTTTGTACTGTTCTCCTGCGGGTGTAAAGCTTACGTTGGGAGAGAGGGTTGTCTCTCCTATGTATTTGTCTCTCGATAGGCTTCCACCGGAATTGAGTTCTCTTCCTGCATCTTTGTGGGCGACGGGTCCAAATGATGTGGGCCTACTTGATATCTCCCCGTATGTTGTTCAGTTGAAAGCTAATGTGCGACTGCCACGTATTCCCCAATATCGTATCTCCCTTGATGGTGAACGAGCACTGTTAGCGATCATTTATGATTTGATCGAGAAAGATGTTATTGAGGAGACTCGGGGAAACGTGTGCAACAGCCCTGTACTACCCATTCTTAAACGTACTGATCCTACAAAACCGCCTGTTTATCGTTTTGTTATCGATTTACGGGAGGTAAATAAAATTGTGGTTCCTCAATTTCCTGTTGTACCTGACATCACGGCGCTACTGACTCTGATTCCAGCTACTGCATCATGGTTTTCGGTGATTGATTTGAAAAATGCGTTTTTCAGCATCCCGATTGCCGAAGAGAGTAGGGACCTTTTCGGTTTCTCTCTCGGTGGACGTAGCTTCCGGTTCAAACGCGCTCCTCAGGGCTACTGTGAAAGTCCGTCTATCTACAGTCAAGCCTTGAAGGGACAACTGGATGCGTTTAGGTTGCCGGTTGGTGCGGCCTTAATCCAATACGTCGATGACTTATTGGTGGCTGCTGATACTCAGGACATTTGCAAACTTGCTACAGTGTCGTTGCTGCAACATCTCTGTGAGTTAAATCACTAGGTGTCACCTTCTAAACTCCAATATTGTTGTCAAGAAGTAACCTATCTAGGTCACTTATTGTCAAAGGAGGGAAGGAGATTGACCCCAGAGAGAATTGCAGCGATTGCGCGAATGGCTGTGCCACAAACCCAAAGAGATGTGCGTGCCTTTCTAGGTATCACATCGTACTGCAGACAATGGATTCCTAATTTTTCATTGCTAGCGAAACCATTGGTGGCTCTTACGTGCAAGGATGTTTCAACTCCTTTACCATGGACGGAAGAATGTCAGAAAAGTTTTTCTGAATTACGTGATTCATTGTGTTCGGCCCCTGTGTTAGGTACCCCTGATTACAGTAAACCGTTCACGTTATATGTTCACGAGAGGGAAGGTTGTGCTTTGAGTGTCTTAACGCAACCTTTTGGTGGTAAGCAACGTCCATGTGCATATTTTTCCTCGACCTTAGACCCAGTAGCTAGAGCATTGCCGAGTTGTTTGAGAGCAACTGCGGCAGCTGCGGTCTCCATCCGACAATCAGCAGGATTGGTCATGGATAATATGCTTACGGTGATGGTTCCGCATGCAGTCGATACTCTGTTGAATCGTACGAAAACTCAGCACTTGACGAGTGCGAGGTTGTCTGGGTACGAGTTGACGCTCTTGGCAAGCCATATTCAGATAAAGCGTTGTAATGTCCTAAATCCGGCAACTTTGTTACCGATTAGCTCAGAGTCAGATGAAGTAGCAGAACATGACTGTTACTTGCGGACAGAAGAGGAAACAAAAGGTCGAGTGGACCTTAAAAACACCCCATTGGAAGACCCGGATGGCACTCTGTATGTGGATGGGTCATGTTTTAAGTTGTCGAATGGCGATGTGACTACTGCTTATGCTGTGGTAACATTGAATACTGTTGTTGAGACTGCGAGATTGAATCAGAATTCTGCCCAGGCTGCAGAATTGATTGCTCTCACTAGAGCATGTGTGTTATCAAAAGGGAAACGTGTGAATGTGTACACCGATAGCCAGTACGCTTTCGGTGTAGCGCATAGTTTTGGACGATTGTGGCGAGAGCGTGGTTTCTTGACGTCGCATGGCACGAAAATCCAGCATGGCCAGCTTGTGAACGATCTTTTGGATGCATTGACTTTGCCTGCACAAGTCGCGATTGTTAAATGTAGCGCGCATCGTAAAGTGACGGATGATGTTGGTCGTGGTAATGCGTTTGCAGATGAGATTGCTAAGGAGACTGCCCGGAACCTTAGTACTCGAATGTATGTGACGAGTTCGGTTAGGTGGCCTACAGAATCAAGTATGTGTGTAGATACTTTTGAGAGTGTGAAGGCAATTCAGAATGAGGCCACTGAGACTGAAAAGATGAAGTGGAAAGAAAGTACGGGAAAGTTGGATGCGAATGGTTGTTGGATTGATTTGTCGGATCAGAAAAGATGGATGTTGCCTGATGCGTATGTGCTGGCCGTTGTGACAATGGCACATGGGTTGGCACATATTAGCGCGAAAGGTATTTGTAAGTTGTTGTCGCCTGTGTGGAAGAATGATGGAATTACAAAATGTGCTGAACGTCTGGTGAAGAATTGTATGGTGTGTTTAATGTACAATCCTGGCAAAGGAACCCCAACTCCCCCTGGCAGTTTTGCTCCTCCTTCGTATCCCTTTGAGGTGATCCAATTGGACTTCATCCATATGGAGCGATGCAATAACCTGAAATACGTTTTGGTTGTGGTTTGCGCATTCTCCCGATGGATTGAGGCCTATCCCCTCAAAGATAATACTGCTTTGTCTACTGCGAAAATCCTACTGAAGGAATACTTTCCTCGGTATGGAATGCCTAGAGTCGTGTGGTCAGATAACGGAAGTGAGTTTGTCGGAAGTGTGATGAAGAGCGTGTGTAAGGGCCTTGGAATTAATCAGAAATTCCATAGCGCCAATCATCCCCAGTCAGCTGGATTGGTTGAGGGTTACAATGGTACCCTTAAACTAAAGCTAGCGAAGGTTCAGGCTACGACTGGACTTTCGTGGCCTGATGCTTTGCCTATAGCATTACTGTCAACTAGGGCGACTGTACACTCCCGAATAGGGCTCAGTCCCTATGAGATAGTGTTCGGCCGTCCTGCGAATGTGTGGGGGGTTCCTAGGCCAGGAATATTCTCTGATCTTGAGTACCCGATGTTGATTGATTATTTGCATGACTTGACTGCTAAACTGAGGTTAATTCACCAACAGGTTTACGACGCCTTGCCAACGCAGACGGAGGGTCCAGGCCACCAGCTCCAGCCCGGGGATTGGGTGGTTACCCGTAACTTCTCACGCAAGAATAATCTGGACCCCCGATTCACCGGACCGTACCAGGTACTCCTGGCCACGAGGACTGCCGTTCGTCTCGAGGGGCGGAAAAATTGGGTACATGCTACCCATTGTAAGCGAGTCCCTATTCCTCTGCCGGCAGACCCGTGGGTAAGGAAAGGCATTGCGTCAACAGAAACAGAAACATTGCCGGCGTTTGTCCCGTTTAGCGACGCACAGCCTGTTGGAGAACCCTCAGCGCAGCAGAAAGCCACTGTTGAACATTTGTCAGCAAAAGACTCAAGACCAGATCAACGAGCTGATCAGCAGGACGCTGTCTCTTCAACAGATCCTTTGTTCGACGAGCAGACACGTCCCGGGAAACATCGATATTCTTTGCGATCTCACACTAAGGACAAATAAAATTTTCTTGCTTTGCTGAAATTGAAAACTGCATTATCCCCGTTTCCCGTGATCAGTTTGACTATTCGTATCATTGAAATTTTGTGCATATATCAAGCTTTTTCCTTGTATCTTTTTCCTTCCACAGCTGAGAAATATTGTGCTAATATATATACATATTGTGTATCAAAGGCCGTAGGGCCGCGCGCGTACTTCCTTCTGGACAGTAGGTCTTGACGCTAGGTTAAAGGCCGTCGGTTCCTAGGAACTCCTGGGGATTGACTATTGCTGCACAGAACGAAGTGCGTCAAGAAACGTTGCGGACGGTCGTAGGGAATGGCATTTTCGAAGCTAAATGATTTGGAAGGAGCTCAGGCATACAGATTCAAGCTGCAGCAACTCAGTCGTACCAAATGTTTTATATTCCAACTGTTTGTATTGTTTTTGACTGCTTCTGCATTTTTGACGGGTGGGGTGTATTACACTATGTCCTACTTCTTATCTGCTACCCCTACTCCTACTTCTCACCCTAATCTTACCACTACTGCTTCTCCTCATTCCTTTCACATGTTACCGGAACACGAGCAGGCTAGACGTGTAGAATTCCGCAACAATTCCTTTATTCAGCTCCTCCATCAGCATCAGTTAGTGGTTAATACTACTAATTGTTGGGTGTGTGGGTTGATGCCACATACTACGGGTAAGGGAATTCCGTATCTGGTGTTACCGTATAGTTCCCAAGGGTCAGCTCGAGCATTCCAAACAATGTTTCGAAGCGCACTGGGTTTCCACCCCAATCGAGAACCACGTTCCCCCAACTCTGGTCCTACCTCGTATCAGAAGTTGCTATCAATGGCAATAGAGGATATGGAAGATGAGATCCATGATCCTTTTCTTATCCCTGAAGAAGAGGTACGAGCTTATAGGGTCCTAGGTAGAGGGGAATACAGTATGTCCACTAGTGAAAAGCAGCTTAAAAGCTCGCCTCCAATATGGGTCGTACCCCACACTGGTAATTTGTGTCTCATGGGTCGTGGCCAAAGTCCGCAAGCCCGATTTGGAGACAGTGCTTGCACTGAAACCTACGTTGTGCCGATGACCCCGTCCCCTGTGTTTCTGGCTGCCAAGGGTACTTACTTTATCTGTAATGATCGTGCATACACATGGTTGCCCGCAGACTTTATGGGCACATGTTTCATTGCAAATCTGTTGCCTCCGACGTTCACTGTAGATGCCGATTATCATAAGACTAGAGTTGTACGAGGCATAATTAGCGAAGAAGATACTGCCGGTCAAGAGGCAGGAGACTTTTTCAAGGGTTTCCTCCCGTTTTGGGGACCTATGGTTAATAGTAGGAACCTGAGACAGTTGACTCGAGTGGTGGAATCGACAGCTAATGTTACTGCCAGTGCCCTTGGTAATATCACCACAGAACTTCAGGCGGAGAGACTTATGACGTTACAAAACCGTATGGTTTTAGATGTAGTCTTAGCGGATCGCGGTGGGGTATGTAAAGTGATCCATTCGAGCTGCTGCATTTTCATCCCAGATAATGCTCCCACTGTCTATCAAGCCATCTCGAAGTTGCATAAGATCTCTGAATCCATACACGTGGATGTAGGGGATTGGACGCTACTTGGATGGTTTTGGGGCCTGATGTCGACTTGGGGTTGGAAGATTCTGATGATCATCGGAGTTGTGGTAGTGTTCCTGTTCACGTGTTGCCTTTGTGTGCAGTGTGGTCCTGCCTTATGTGGCCTCTGTGCTACAACGTGTATGAGACAACCATCTGTTACCAAGGGGACTCGGTTGGACAGAGCTATGCTTCAACAACACCTCGATGGTCTGATGAATATCGAATATGATTCCGACTAGTGCTTGCCTACATGAGGGCAAAAGGAGCGTCTGAGGTTCCGTGACAATTGTAAGCGGTGTTTTTTGACTCGCACGAATGTGGTCGAGTCTGGTATCTATGAACCGCAAATGACGAGTTTAGTAAGTGTGCGCAGTTTCGCTGTGCTAACTTAAACCGTTCGTTTGTTATGTGGGTTTTTCATCTGTACCCACGGGTTCCATCTTAGATACGGCATCCATTTTGTCTCTTGCCCTCAAGTAGCCAGCGAACGGACGCTGTCCGCTTCGCGACCCTGGGACTCCCAAGATATTTGCGGAAGACACATGTTCTTTGTAAGTGTCTTTATGACGAGGGGGATGCTACTGTAAGGCAGGTGGCGCCGCTCGAGGCTCATCTTGCCTCACAGGCTTATTGTCTCAGCCGTGCATCTCATTAGGCACGTCCCTTTGATGCCTGTATCTCGTGCTTTCCGATACCTCCCCTTTTACACCCTTTCCGATCTCCCCACTGTCTCCGTCTTCCTTTGCACCTGTCTTCATTCCTATTTCCGATCTACTTTACTGCTGATTGGAATTTGCTAATGGTGGGAAGATGGGTTTTTACAGTTGGGAACCGCCAAATGTTTCCGCACTTATGATCCGGACCTTATGTGTTTGAAAGCGACCAAAGCGACCCCTCTGGGGGATGATGGTGGGAACCGGGTTGTAAACTTTTGTGTACCATGTTGTCTTATGGGTAAAAACTGTATAAAAGGAGCGATCCACAGAACCAATTTGAAGCAGTCTCCCCGAACTACACTCGATGTACTTCCTGTGACTTCTGTGTTCCCTGCAGAAAATAAACCTTGAATCTTTGACGTCAGAGGAAGTGTCCCGTGTCTCTGTGACTTGTACGCCGGAGCAGGTTACCCACGAAGGTTTCAGGTGTTGTGCCCTGGCACCGCTGGGTCCAAAAGAACCCAGTCCTTCAGTGGAGGGCCCACAGCAACACCCATTGCACACCCTTTTCATGCAGATACCTGCGTGAAAGGGTAGCATATTTACAAAGAGATGTTAAGCCACAAAAAGACGCCTAGCCCTATTTTGTAATAGGGAACCGGGCATTGCGCCCCGGGAACGTTAAAAAAGTGATGTTCCAGTGGTGTAGCCCCCTGTAAATATGTCCCCTTGTTTTTTGTGAATTGCGGGAGAGACAGCCGCAAAATCATTAGCAGGTCTGGCCTTGTGTCGGAAAAGGCTGCTGGGGGCTCTTAAAGGTACTCTTTGATGGCGGCGCTTGGCAGGAGCCTGTGAAAGTGTGGCATAAAAATGATTTTTGCCCTCACTAAACTCTAAAGCTAACCATGACCTCCCAGATATCCGCAAATATAACTGGGCTGCACACCTCTCTGCGATCAACCAGGGAGCATACAGTGACGGGAACCATCCAGGGTATGGGATGGACAGATGGCTCCTCCCCGGAGGAAACTATGAAGCTGCACTCTACTCTCGACCCAGCAAATACCCACTCACAGGACCAACGAAACACTCGGTGCAAATATGGCACATAGCACAACGTAAACTTGGCTGGTCCAATGTCCTTACCATGGCCACTCCACTTTGGTCATCTGAAAAATTAGGCACCCTGGGGAAAACCAAGGGTTTCCATGAGTGGGATCTTATAGGTATCTCCCACATTAAAGACCTATGGGGGCCCCAAGGAATCAGACCCTTCACCTACCTGCAGGAAACCTATGAACTAGCTCAAACCGAATACTTTAGATACATGCAGGTCAGACATTCTCTCCAGACTACCATACCCCCTGGGACCACACCCCCACAAGCCTCCCCACTCGAGGATAGACTGCTAGATGGGCATCTGCCAGAACACGCCATCTCCCTCACATATAAAAAACGTATAAACAATTCCCCTGATACACTCCTCTCCCTTAAAGGAAGGTGGGAGGCGGATGGGCTGGAGATCGACGACGATGAATGGATGAGTGCTTTGGCCTCCCCTAAGGAGGTCGCAATTTCGTCTAGGTTAAGGCTCATTCAACTTGAAATATTACACAGAGTTTATATCTCCTGTACCAGGCTGCAGTTGATGGACAGAGGAGGGGAGGGGCTCTGCAGGAGGGGCTGTGGTGACACGGGCTCTTTCTTTCATATACTATGGGAATGTTCGCTGGTGCAAAGATACTGGAGACGTGTGGTATGCTGCATGCAAGAGGTATGGGATGTAACATTGCGACCAGAGGCCAAGAGATGCCTCCTGGACATCTGGGAGCCTACAGATTTGCCTGCGAAAGGGAAGCTCTGGGTCACGTTGGGACAAATGGTGGCAAAAAGAAACATTGCTCGATTATGGGGCGCATCTACCACGCCGACACTGACTGAATGGAAAAGAGACATGGACTGGTGCATGCTGCAGGAAAAAACTGTCTACATGGCACGGGGATGCCCACGCAAATGGGTAGAGGTATGGTCGCGTTGGAACGACTTCAAAGGTAACTTGTGTGAGCCTCCCCAGGCCCGACCATAGACTAAACTCACCATGCCTTAACATTGTTGTCATCTATGCTGTATCATTCACTATTCATGTAATTCTGATTCTGTACCCGACTTACTCATGCAATTGTTCTGACTGCTCTGTACTTAACCATTTTTTTGCAAATAAAAAGTAAAAAAAAAAAAAAAAAGCTAACCATGACCTGACCACATTTTTTGTACTTTCTTCTTTAAATTACATAGTGATAATTGTATCATATGCTCTTGTGGAAATATTTTTTCCCTTTTTTTGTATTACAATGTAATGTAATGAAACCTTTTTCTCATTTAAACCTTGAAGTAACGTCTTGTTGGCGAGGTCGCGATTGCTGGATGAGACGGCAAGCTTGGGACAGCAGAACAATGAGCTTCAACTACTACTTCAACAGTATCTCAACTCCAAGGTGAGAGCAGAAAGATGTCTGTCCATGAGGAAGCACTCCCATGCAATCCCGGACGTGATTCCATGGAACTTTGAGCCTACTCTAAAAAGTTACATCTTATGTTCCTAAAGACCTGTAAAAGTAAATACAACACATCGTGGAACTAATGTCCCTATACAAGCCTATATATTTCTGATTTAGAAATATATTAGTGCCTTTCGTAACTGTACAAATTTGCTAAAGCTGGGACCGTCATTCAGAACTAGGTAATAACTGGTCAAAGTGGAAAGATGTCCCGTAATTGGGTTAAAAAATGTATTCCACTTTGAATTTTTGCCGATTCTCCTAGTCAGTTGTGAAAGATAGTCCTGATTTTCAGCGGTGGCTCCTCCCCATTGGCGAAGGAGTGTTGCCCCAATACCTGGCTCAGAGCCAGCCAAAGAAAAATAAACAATGTTTTATTTTTAATTTGCCGGCTCTGAGACAGTTTTTACAGTGAGGGGCGGGGCATGGGAGGAGGAGTGCTATGTGCACTCCCTAAGTGCGCATATGTATTTGGCTGGGCGTCTCAGGCCGGGCAAACGCGCATGCGCAGTTAGGTTTCTGCAGCCCAGCTATATTGAACAGCTGGGCTGGAGAAACCCCACAGACTCCCTGTCCTGAGTGGAGCATCTTTTCAGCCACTCTAGCCAATCCCTGTGCTACTTCCATAGCATGAGAGCAGCATGGGGATTGGATGGGTGTCTGTCACAGGGGCTGCTAGGACCAGAAAGAGGACGGTAGGTGCAACGCGGCAGGCGGCTTCAGGTAAGTTATTTTATGATATGTCATTACTATAACACACCCTACGCTACCCCTCCTGCGTCACCTCCACCCGGCCCACCACCCTTTGTTTATAGTGACTACCATTATTGATTTTATTAGGGTCATGAGGCAAACATTATTCTCTCATCTAACTGCTTTATTTACAGCAGTTTAACAAATAAACTACTTTTACACATCCCCCATAGTAGTATATCTAGGTTGTGGTGGATTCATAAAACTAATGTCTTTCCTGAGTTTACAGAGCAGAGGGTGCATTCTGGGTTTCCCATTTACCTTGTCATGCTCCGCAGAAATAATGGACCTGTAAACTTTCTCTGTTCTATAAGATTTAGGAATAGCTGCCAACGAGGCCAAAAATTTGAGAACTACATGCCCTGAAATGGGATTGTGATTCCTTTCCAACTGCCAGATAATACTTTTTAAATAACAAAGGCAATACTGTGAGGGTACTGGGGGGCAGACAGCACTTACCTGGAGGCCTGAGCTTGGCGTTCCTTCCTCCCCGCCCTGGTCCGACGCGGTAGCTAGTACCGTTGCGCTGAGGGCGGGCAGGTAGAGCCAGGCACTTCCGATTGTAGAGGTTAGCGCTCTAGTTGTTGGGAGCGCTCTAGGTTAAAGGAGGCAGAACTCGGCGGCCACGGGGTGGCGAAGGTGTGCAGTGGCAGTATCCCCCTGAGCTGTTGGTGGCAAGCCTGGCCAATTGCGGAAGCACCTCTACCAGGTTCTCTCGCTAATTTTAAAAACTGCAATTTGTTTTAATATCACGGGAATACTTTTTAAACAACAAAGGCAATACTGTGAGGGTACTGGGGGCAGACAGCACTTACCTGGAGGCCTGAGCTCGACGTTCCTTCCTCCCCTCCCTGGTCCGACGCGGTAGCTAGTACCGTTGCGCGGAGGGCGGGCAGGTAGAGCCAGGGACTTCCGGTTGTAGAGGTTAGCGCTCTAGTTGTTGGGAGTGCTCTAGGTTAAAGGAGCTATGCCCCAGCAAACGCTCAGCGGACGCGCGCAGCGGGCGCGACGTCTTCGCGACGAAGACGCGCCAAAGACAAGCCCGTCTGCGCTCGTCCGCGGGCGACCGGGGCTAGGGGCCAGACCCCTTGCCGACACTCCTACCACACTGACATACAGTGTCAAACAACTCCTGGCCCTAAGGCAGGGAGTTGGAGAGGAATGCTGTCATAGCATTACAATGGTCTCTAAACAAGACCGATGTAACCATTGTTCTTTCACTCTGGCCCAGCAGCGCAATGTGGCGAATGCTGGGGAGAGAATGAAATTGTCCCTCATTAACTGTCGTTCCCTAGGGAAACACAAAATGGAGGTCTATGACCTTCTAATAGATAGACAGCTAGATGCCTTGTTTCTTACAGAAAATTGGCTTAACAAAGACTCTGCAACCGACATAATAGATGCACTACCACCGGGGTATGAGATCAAGAGGATTGATAGACCCGTGGGGAGTGGAGGCGGAATAGCTATAATCGCCAAACTAGAAATATGCTGCACGCTGAAACCAGTGGATATTAAAGAAAGCGAATCCGGCTTTTTTTCCATCTCAGGTCAAGATAGTCAAATCCTGAAAGGGTTTCTGATCTATAGGCCCCCAGGTCCAGGGACCAGATTTACGGAAAGCCTGATAGAACATTTGATACAACCTGCCTTAAAGTATGAGAGGCTGCTGCTTTTCGGGGATCTAAATTTTCATTTTAATGATCCCACTAACACAGAAGCCCGGGAGATTCGCAATGAGCTGGCAGCTTTGCAAATGACACTTAAATCTGAACTCCCCACCCATGATCATGGGCATTTATTGGATCCTATTTTTTCCAATTGGGAATTGTTGAATATAGATACTCCGGTGCCTGTGGTATGGTCGGACCACTACCAGATCCCCTTTCAGACTGTGGTAAGAAGGGGGAAAGCACATTAGGCCGACTAGACAACTAGACGCAGAAAATGGGTAGGCTTTTCCAGAGCTAAATTTAATGACCTTATGGAACAGGGTGGACCCCCAGTAGATCAAGAGATAGAGGCAGCCTGCGAAATATTGGATAATCGCATTTTGCAAGCCCTTGATCATACAGCCCCTTGGACCAATAACAGACCATGGAGGCAATCTAAATCTGCGCCTTGGTTTGGGGCCGAGCTTGTCAAGGAAAAGGCCGCCTGGAAACAACTCGAGAGACGCTGGAGGAAAGGTTATTTGGTGGCATATAGGATGGCCTATAAAGCTAAGCTAAAGGGCTATCATGCCTCGAATTAGGAAACATGGGACGGCACACTATAAAGACAGGATAGAGAGTGCGGAAACCTCAATGAAAGAACTGTTTGCTGTGTTTAAGGAAGTGGGCTCCCTTTCCAGCAGCGCCGGCCCATTGGAAGGCTCGGTGGAATCTTGCGACCGCTGATAAAGTGGGGGAAATGTATTCCTCATTCCCAGTGGAAGCTAGAACAGAGCCCATGACAGAAGATGCCACCGTTAATTCTGAAGGATCTGAGTTACTAGTATCCTTCAGCACTCCCCAAGAGGACATCGTAATTGACAAAGCCTCCAAAATTAAATCAGGCTCCCCTAAAGATCCAGCACCCGCTAAAATACTTAGTGAAAGTATAAACATTCTGGAACCTCAAATACGCTATCTGCTGGATCTTTCTTTTGGTTCAGGCAGTGTTCCATCAGTATGGAAAGAGGCAGTGGTACTTCCGCAAAAAAAAAAAAAAAAACTAATATCAGTGCGGAACAATTAGACAATCTACGACCAATTTCCCTCCTTCCCTATTTCTCTAAAATAGCAGAGAAAGTTGTCAATAAGCTATTGACAGAGCACATCGAAACCTGTAAACTTCTACACCCTACCCAATCAGGTTTTCGGGCGTCCTACTCGACCGAATCAGCCCTACTCCTGTCCACTGAAACCATACGTAAGTTGGTGGATGAAGGCCATACCACAGCGCTGATCCTTTTAGACCTGAGCGCGGCTTTCGACACTGTAGCACATCACATCTTGCTGCAGTGTCTGAAAAAAGGAGGTGTGAGGGGAAGAGCTTTAGAGTGGCTAGAATCGTTTCTGCGGGATCAAAGCTTCCGAGTCGCCCAAGGCCCTCATCTGTCTAAGAGTATTATGCTAAATCAAGGAGTGCCCCAACGGTCTAGCTTGAGCCCCACCCTCTTCAATCTCTATGTAACACCTATAGCAGAGATTACGGAGAGGTTTGGGGTTCAAGTAGTGACCTACGCAGATGACACCCAACTTGTGGTGTCTCTTGCACAGTTAGACGGGGCAGCAGCGAACAACTTCTCAGGGTGCCTCCAAGCCTTAGCAGTCTGGATGGCTAATAACTGCTTGAAATTAAACGGCAGTAAGACAGAGGTGCTGGTGGTGGGACATGCACCATCGGTGTGGACATCGGCATGGTGGCCGCAAGTGTTGGGGCCTCAACCCTCACCTAGTAAACAAGTGAAGAACCTGGGTATCTGGATAGACAACAAGATCTCCTTTGAGCAACACACCACTCGGGTGGCCGGACAATGTTTCGGCATTTTGAGAAATATGCAGAAAACATTGGACTTACTCCCCACAACAGCCAGAAAGACCATAGTCCATGCTCTTGTTACTTCGAGATTGGACTATGGGAACGTTCTGTATTTAGGAGCCAATAACAGATGTATCACTCGGCTTCAGCGGATACAGAATATGGCGGCCCGCATGATCTTGAAACTACCCAGAAGAGCATCATCTAAGAAAGCCCTGGAATCCCTCCACTTGCTTCCGATCAAAGAACGGGTGCTCTATAAGACCTTACTGCTCAGCCATCGTATCATGCAGGGAAAGGGGCCATCCTATCTGTTGGATCTATTGAACCCTTACATCCCGGGCCGTGACTTGAGATCGTCCGGGAAAGGGCTGGTGAAGGTTCCTAGGTTCAGAAGAGCTCGGATGGGCGGACGCTCCTTCCGAGTACAAGCTGCCCAACACTGGCATAAACTCCCACATGAAATGAGATTAGAGACTTTGGAACGCATCTTCCGGAAACAACTTAAAACCTACCTCTTTCCTCTGGCTAGAGAATGAGGAGGTTAGTAGGAGAGATCTGGGTGGGGATGATTCGTCTGTTGGTTAGGGCCAGCCACACTTAGCGCGGGGACACACTGCTCCCAGTGTAACCATGTGCTCTATAATAATAATAATAATTATTATTATTATTATATTACAGCAATGCCAAGCTGAGCCATATGTTCCAATAATTCCCCTGGCCCATGATGCTTCAATATACAGTGAAGCAACTTCTGAAATTCCTGAATTCCAAGTGCCCTGAGAGGTTCCAGGCTACTAACCTTAGTTTGCCCCTTTCCATCACATTGTGCACTTGACCCTGCAGATTTCTCAAGATCTAACTGTAACAATGGAAGACCCATTGATAATTCTAACGTGAGAGGATACCGAGTCTGTGACCTCCATAAAATAAAAACCATCACAACCTTTGCCTGTTGCCTGCGTAGCTGCATCAGACTTCTGGTATCAGAATGATGGGGGAAAAGGCTTAAGGAATTTCCCCTTGTGAAGAAGCAGGTACTCAAGCGTAGCGTGAAACAGAAGATTTATTGAAGTATATCTGTATATAAGAAAGTCCCATCCACAACAGCTGCCTGAATGTAACTGACCAGCACCATTCTAACTTCACAATCTAAGTTCTACAGTTCTAAATTCCGTTTCTACCTTACAATGGCAGGATACCACATCCCTGACCAGTCCTGCAGGAAAGCATCCAACACTAGAGCTTCTGGGTTTGGTCTCCGGCTGAAAACATTGGGTAATTGCTTTTAAACCTCGATGCGAACAGGTCTATAGCGAAGGGACCGCAGAGGAGTTGTAATGATCTAAAAATGTTAATGTCCAATTACCATTAACTGTTCTCCGAATGATTGTGCGAGTGGAAATCCGTTATAGAATTGCTCTGTCCCGGAAGGTATTCCTCTGAAATTTGATTTTTGAGAACAGAAGGCCCATATTGTCTTGGCTACTTCTGTTAATGATCTTGACCATGCTCCCACTGATTTGTTCACATAACTGACCGCTGGTAGATTGTACATATGTAGGTGGATTGAGCATCTTGCCTTTCCTTTCGGAATAAGCCGCCTCCCCAGCTTAGGTTGAATCCTCAGAATAAGAGTCTTAAGTTTCTTGACAGGAATGGATGTATCAGTATTATCTAGGAAGCAAATAACTCGCTGAGCATAGTTTGACACAAGCCCAGGGTCCAATTCCTCCCCAGAAGACTTTGCTTCCTTTGCCGTGCATAAGATTTTAGTGACCGGACCAATAAACATACAGAACTTTGTCTTGCCATGAGGACCATGCTCTAATTATCTCTTTCTCTGAGTCTCACCTTCTTTACTAGGAATGTGTCAATCTTGGAATCTAACACAGGTATTACTGCCACCTTGTTATAAATGGACGGTCATGGGCAATCTGATAAAGATTTCAAGCCACAGATTACTTACCTTAGAATATTCCCTAGGCATCAAACTGGTTTTGAGCAGTCCCCTTGCGAACTGTAGGTGGTGGCATTCAGCTTGCATGGAGTCTCCAGTGTCGTGTATGCAGGAAATTGCGTGTGCGGTGCCCATATAGCCATCACCCCAGCTTGCTGACCTCAACTCCTTCTTTCTTCCGCAATCAGTGTGGATCTGGATTGAGCTCCGCTCTATTGCATTTTGACTGCTTGATTGTTTTGGCACAAAAAGCGCAAGCAGGCCAACACTATAACTCCTAACTAAAATCTATTCTTGCTCTCCTCACACCCTCACCTGTCCCACCAGCTTTTGTGGCTGCTCCTGAGGGTTGTTTCCACTTGTTTGGTTAAGGCCTCGCATTGCACTGCAAAAGCCGACACCGCTGTTGCTGGTCCAGTCACCCACCACTGCACTTGGCTCGCTCATGGATGCGGGTGGGTGCAAGTATCATTACCATTAATGAATGATCTATAGAGTGGATGGTTTTCTTCCCTTACATAGGGGTTATTCACAAGGGTGCAGGATTTTATGTAGCCGTGTTTTGTTGGGGGTTTCTTTTGAAATCCATGTCTGGTATTAACATACCATTTGATGTTTCTTCTTTATTAATGTTTCAAAGATTTTTGTACTTTTTTGGCACACTGTTTCCACAATCAGTTTCTATGGTGGCTCCGCATTCTGGTGCAGAAGGTTTCACAGAAGAAACTGACGTCCGTGCGCCGGAGGGGGCATGTATGTTTCCACTGATGTCATGACCGGAGTCAACATCGTCAAGGAGCCATACAATGCGGTCGCCCGGCACGCAGAGGTACTGTTGAAAAGTTTCCACATCCAGAGTGGTGCCTGGGGAGAATTCATAAGTTAATGAATCTGCAGTTAGACTGTGTCGCTCCAGATATTACGTTACCTAAGGTAAGTATCTTTTACTATTATGCATGTTTCGAACTGTGCTTGTTAGAAGAATTGAAATCACACTTCACATATAGTTTTTCTTTCACTTTGCCTTCCTATGAAGTTACACACTGGAGCAATATTTCAAGTTACTACACAAAGTCTAAGGCAAACGGTGATGAGTAGCCTACTAGCAAACTTGCTCGAAAAGGTTACTTCTCTTGTAGTAGATTTCCATGTATAGTCATAAGCACTTGAATAATGCCGCCCACCTGCTGGGACCTCGGAGCACTTCTTTAGATTCTTAAGTGGGTGTTTTTCGCCTTTCTTCAGGAAGGCCTGCAAAGACACTTAAGAGATAGAGAGACAATAATACCACTTAAATACCTAGGCATAGGCCGAATCTTCATCTTGAAGTGAAAAAAGATATACTATATTTTGTGCAATTTTTGTGGTGATGGAGATGAAAGGAGAGGACAGAATAGCCCCATAGGCTGCCATCATATGTCTTAAAATTAGAAGCTGTCCCTTTAAGAATCCAGAGACCACCAGTATTTCGTCATGCACAGCCAGTGTCAGTTACTTCCGTACTTTTTTCCACCTCCTGCTATCAGGACACTGGAGCATTTAGCTCTACCAAATTTAGTTTTTTTCTTCAAAAAACTCTTCAGAATTTGTCTACTAATTACTTAACTCGACGTTTTTGGTCTTTCCCTCCTTTTCTCTGTCTTTTTCTGACAGGAATTGTTACAGTTTTAAAATGCCATGTGTTTTTGATAAGTGTCCAGACAGTTGGTAAGAAGAAGGCCAACACTGATCCTCACAGAGTGTGCATTCTTTGCCTGCCTGCTGGTCATGTTCCTGAATCCTGTTTCATCTGTATAAAACTTCTCAAGGCGCACCCTGAGTGACAGGGAGAAGCTTTGGCTTCAAGGAGCAGAAGACCGACGGAAACAGCAGGCCCATTTTTCAGGTGGGACTTCAGTGTAAGGAGAGGGTCAGTCCTCTACCAGGGCTCTGTCTTCAGCCTGTGGTGGCCCAGCAGAAGAAGAGCTGAATTTTTTTTTACTGGTCCAGGTAGTGATATCGAGAGGAGGTTCAGCGCGACCTCTATGCCGTCGACCCAGTGCTCTAGGTCAAAACGACGATGATATTTCACGTAAAGAAGAAGATCGTCGACAACGGTTACGATACCGATGGCGAGAATACCTCGTTCAGAGCCGAGAAGCCCACCGCAGATGATTGCAAAAGTACGACAGAGGGACCCTGTAAACCTAAGTAAACATAGGCAAGGGGAGCAACCCACCAGGGAGGATAAGTACTAGAAAAACATGAAAGGGAGCTTCCCTAAAGGATAGAGGACCATACAATTGAAATAAACCAAGAACACCCAAAGAACAGCTGAGATATTATAGAAAAATGTATTTTTAGTTGATCATTTTTGATAAGATTATTTAAACCATGATTAATGTAGGTCAGCCTCTTGCACACAAAAATTCATTAAATTATATAGTCATAAATGAACATCAGCCCAATTACTAATAAGACAATAAAAACATGACACACCGTTCATTCATTCTGTCAATCATCCACAAGCTCTCTATCACACAAACCGTGTATTCACACTCAATCAAAGCATCAAAACGTCATACAGTAAGGGAAAAGCGCTGACGCGCGTTTCGGAGAAAGAAACTTATTTAAGAAAGTCCTTCATCAGGGCGCATATATTCAATCCATGGATCTGTGCGGTCTTGTGAGATCCAGATTCATAGAACAAAGTCAGAATAAAAGTTGGTTCACAATCTCAATTATGGGCTGGCAGAGCATATCTCTAGGTATGCTGTTGCTGACCAATATTTAGAATTTATGGGTAGGACATATTTCCGGAGAACGTTCCTACTTAAATATGGCTCCCTTGAGCCTTTGAGCTGACGAGCTCAGGTTACGCACCCACGCGCCCTGAGAGGTACCGAACCTGAGGACACTTTGGCAGCCTGCACAGCAAACCCCTGAAAATCTACCTACACTCTGCTGATGAAGGACAATAATCCTGAAACATCGGTGTCCAGATTTGGCCTGCAAATTTGCATTTATACTTCGGAACTTTTGAAAAGCGCACTCGCTTAAAGAAACTGCATTTACCGTGATGCTCCTGGGGTTAACCGCTGGTTGGTGGAGTGGTGTGCGACCTATTGAACCCTACTTAAATATGGCTCCCTCGAGCCTTTGAGCTGACGAGCTCAGGTTACGCACCCACGCGCCCTGAGAGGTACCGAACCTGATGACACTTTGGCAGCCTGCACAGCAAACCCCTGAAAATCTACCTACACTCTGCTGATGAAGGACAATAATCCTGAAACACCGGTGTCCAGAGTTGGCCTGCAACTTTGCATTTATACTTCGAAACTTTTGAAAAGCGCACTCGCTTAAAGAAACTGCATTTACCGTGATGCTCCTGGGGTTAACCGCTGGTTGGTGGAGTGGTGTGCGACCTATTGAACCCTAACGTTCCAAATGTATTGGGTATTCTGAGGATGATGACAAGCAGACAACAGTGTTCCAAATATCCGTTGTGAATGTGGTTACAGATTCGAAGAATTCAGATAGAATTTCGGTTCGATCTCGGTATGCTTCTAATCAGTAAAGTTGATTTGACAGACTAAAGGAGTTCAGATGGTCTCCTCCTGTTGTTAATGTGGCTACAGATTTGAAGAAATCGGGTTGAATTTCGGTTCGGTCCCGGTATTTTCCTAAAGAGTAGAGTCGAATTGACAAACTGAAGGAGTTCAGATGGTCTCCTCCTGGTAACATGAAGAGATATACGTGACGCCCACCGCAGATGATAACACCTCGCAGGTCGCCGTCGAGAACCTTATTGCACCACTCGATGTCGACCCATCACCGCCGATCGATGTCAACACATCACTGTTGATCGACTTCGAGACACGACTGTTGATCGATGTCGAGACAACACAATCAAACACTGACGTGGTCGAAGGTCACAGTCGACGAGTAGATCGACGTCGAGGGGGAGAGATGGATCTTCTTCAGAAACTCTGTCAGCTTCTTCAAGCCTTCAGAAGGTGCAAAAAAAGATGATTCAGAGTACTCCCGAACCTACTCCCCATCTAAGAACATTCCTTCACCAACTCAGTCTCTGCCTCATCTGCCAGATGAGCAACCAAGACTTCCAATACTGCCTCCTCCTACTCCACCTCCTCCTCCTCCGCCGCCTACACCTCAACCACCACCACAAAGGCCACGATCTAGGTCTCACACGAGGGATCGTTCTCACAGCCGTAGACGCTCCTCTACTCGTTCCCATCATCGACATCCCGGTAGAAGGTCTCATTCCAGACATATCAGGGAAACTGCCTCTTCGAGTACTGGAAGATATTCTCCTACGTTATTGGACTCTTCTTCTCCCGAGGATTTCACCAATTGATTATATTTCTACCTTTCAAGAAGTTCTGGTGCGAGGGGCTTCTAAATTGAACATTGCAATGCCCAGTCCGACACTATCAACTTCGGGAATTTTAGACTCTTCAGCAGAGACAAGCTTGTCTTCCCTGGCTTCCGCCAGTTCTGGACCTCTTAGAACCAGCTATGGAGCTATTTCTAACACCCTCATCAATTAAGAGAGCTCCACCCAGGCTGCAAAAGAAATATCAGCCACCAGAGCAGAACCCCACATTCCTACGGACGGACCCAGCTTTTGGTGATGGCAACGAAAAAGCAGCATACTACAGCTCCAACATCTACAGTTCCACAGGACAAAGAGAGCCGGAAGATAGACTCAGCGAGAAGGAAGGTGTGCAATACAGCTGCAACTTCCATGAAAGCTGCTAGTGCCACAGCAGATATGACCGGGCACGGTAGGAATCACTCCAACAGTTTGCAGAGCACCTCCCTAGACTTTAACGAGATTCTAACAATAGACCTTATGGTCTCAAATCAAGTAATAAGAGCATCAGCTGACACATTCCTTCTTTCTGCACAAGGATATTGCCAGAGCGTGGCACTTGGGCGGCATTCATGGCTACGTCTGACATCACTTAAGCCTAAAGCACAGCAGCACATCCTAAATATCCCGTTTGCAGGTACAACCCTTTTTGGCTCACATGCAGAAGAGGAGATGGCCAGAATGAAGGCGGAGATGGAAACGTTAAAACCTGTTGGCCTCAAAAGACCCAAAGAACAATGCAAGTCTCTCCGACCTTTCTCACGCCACTATTTTACGCAGAGGGTTCAGAACTCAGTCAGGTACACAACAACCGTACAAACACTTCTGCCAGCCTTATCAAAAGCGACAACCAAGAGGAAGGTCAGGACAGCAACCTACTCAAGGAGGCAATATATCAACATGGTCAAAACCCTGAATCCTGTCTTCCCACTCTTCTGTTACCCGCTCCGGTAGGGGGAAGCATCCAATATTACTTGGCAGAGAGACAAAAAAATCACGCAAAACAATTGGGTGCTGAATATTGTTTGCAATGGATACTCTCTCAGATTCATTAGCCCTCCACCGACAATACCTCCGTAACAATCAAGATATCCACTGCACCAATTACAATCGGAAGTGAACATTCTCTTACAAAAACAGGCGGTGGAACCTTTTCCCTCTTTACAATGAGGCAAAATTATACTCAAGGTTCTTTCTTGTCAAAAAGAAAGACAAGAACGAGTTCAGACCCATTCTCAACCTAAGGAAGGCCAACAAGTGGATTCAAAAAGAGAGATTCCGGATGTTGGCATTGCACCAAATCTAACCTTAGCTACAGCGAGGGAATTGGTTATGCGCAATCGACCTTCAAGACGCATACTTTCACGTTTCCATCATAAGGAAACCTTGCAAGTTCTTGAGGTTTGCAGTGGGGAACAACCACTACCAATAATGTATACTTCCATTCGGCCTGAAGTCAGCATCGAGGTCCTTCTCCAAGTGCATGGCGGTTGTAGCTGCCCATTTGAGTAAACAAAAGGTATTCGTCTACCCCTATCTAGACGATTGGCTAATCAAGGCATTCACGTATCAGGAGGCTCAGCTACACTTCAGTTGGACCTCCGATCTTTTCCAGCGGTTGGGTCTTCATGTGAACCAAGCAAGGTTAACGTCAACACTGGTGAAGTTCCTGCAATATCTGGGAGCATCCATCGATACTTTCACGGCAAACGTGTGACCTTCGGAGGAGAGACGCCTATCGGTCCTTCTGAAGGTTCACGCTCTCATGATAATTTCTCACCCAACTGTGAGGAAGGTCTCCTTGCGTTTGGGCTCGATGGCATCCTGTATATTCCTCAAACCGAAAGAACGTCTCCACATTAGACCCCTGCAAGAATGCCTGGAAGACCAATGGGACCAGTGAACAGGAGATTGGGAAGACTGAATTCAATTGTCTCAGCATGCTCTCCGGTTCATCGAATGTTGGTATTATCCAACTAATCTCCTACGAAGGATACCATTCCACAAGAAGATACCTGTACAAACCATAGTCACGGATGCCTTTCTCCTGGGATGGGGAGCTCATACAGATCACCTTCGAATTCAGTGCAAATGGTCGCACAGAGACTCCACTTACCACATCCATCTGCTGGAGCTACGAACAGTTCATATGGTGCTGAAAGCCTTTCAGCCATCATTCCACTCCAGCTTCCTGCTTGTCCAGACGGACACTACAACAACAATGTACTAACTAACTCAACAAGCAGGGAGGCTCGAGGTCCAGATATTTACCTCGTGAAGCCTAGACAATCTGGAAGTAGCTTCTAGCTAGAAACCTGACCGTGAGTAATCAAAACGAAAATCCCTCTGCCAAAATCTGATACGTAAAAAGCTAAACAGTCATTGATAGATAGAAGACAGCCCGAATGTCCTGACCTTCCAAATTATGATATAAACAACATAACGAGCTAACAAGTCACATTTATTTGTTTGGTTTTATCAAAATGATAAACATAGTAAATATAAAAGTTCCAGACGCATCCAACGTCACACACACACACACTCTCAGTCAACATAACTCAAACTCATACCCAAACAAAAACAACCTCTTGCATACTGTCAATCAAACAATCACTATACATCAAGACAACACAATTTAAATATATGTACACAAATAATTACAAAATCTTCCCATCAAATAATGGGGTACAGGGATTTAAACGTATAATTGAATAGAGTCCATAATAGCATCTAGAGGTCCCATGATACGTTGGTCATACTGTTCATCATCCAAATGCTTTCTCAAGAGGGTAGATGAAAACAGAAAAGCTAGGATCACCTCCAGCGCCGACACGTGTTTCGGTGTCTAACCCAGCTGTGGGTCACACTATCTTCAGGGCACAGGGGTCATGTGGGAGACACACGGAGTGATGCGCCTAAAGGGAAACAATGATAATAAGCAAATACACATATTCAGAATTAAATATTCAGATAGATCAGGGTTTGAGGAAATACACAATCCTTATATCAGGAAAGGCTGAAGGCAGGGAAGGTACGGTTGTGGGGCTGCAGGATGAGCAAATGATAACTACATAAAGGTGCGTGCACACTTGAAAAGCACAAAAATAGTGTCAGACACCAGTGAATTCTCTAGTTAAAAACATGCAGATCACCCAAGAAACATCTATGGTGCACACGTGCCCAAAGGGAGAAAAATGTGTCCAAAGCGAAAAGTCAGACCCAGATTGGTCTGAGCGATAGTAATCAAGAAGCCCAGCCGATAGTACAGTAAACGTAAAGCTGAAGTTTAAACAAAGATACATGGAACAACAGAATAGGAAACACGTCGCCACGGGAGCATATAAGACGTGGACACCGCGGTGAAATGAGTTCCACACTTGGATCTAGAAAAAAATGAAATAAAAAATGCTAGAACTGAAAGGGCCAAGAGGGAGGGTAGCGGGATCTCCCAGCGTTAAGGTCAAGCCTTGATAATATGATCCTGGTATTCCACAGCTTACCCGATGAGCTAGATACTCAGGTCAGTTCAAAGCATCTCAGTGGAGAGGGTCAAGACTATATGAGCAAAGAATCAGGAGGTACTTGTACGGTCCAAGGGAACCCAAACAGTGAGGTTCTTGCCGATAGCAGGCCACAGGTCGAGCAGTGTTCAATAATCATGATTTATAAAATTGATACGATATACCTAATAAAACCAGAAGCAATGCAACTATGAACGATTAGGCAGAATGAGCACATAAGGATCATTGCAAGAATGATTAAAAGGTACAAGGTACGATCTAATGTATGGTGTCCAAGGGCGGCACTAACTCAAAGTACCCAATAGTGCTGGCTTCTGTGGCCGGAATCACAGAGGGCCTCATTTATGAGGCCTTGCGTCAGTTTTGCGCTGCTGATGCGTCACTTTTTGTGACGCATCGGCGGCGTAAAACATGCGCCGTGTTGCGCCATATTTAAAAAGTGACGCATCTAGGTAGATGCGTCACTTTTTAAACCCCTGCGCCACATTATACCTGCGTCAGGTATAATGTATGCAGAGGGGGCGTTCCCCCGCAAAAAGCCTCGTAATAGTGACGCAGTGAAATCTATGAGATTTCACTGCGTCACTTTTAGGATGCTGTTGCGTCAACATCTTGCGCCTGCCTCACAGCAGGCGTAAGACTGACGCAGGCCCTTTCACATGGGGCTCTCCCCATGTGAAAGGACGTATTGCTGGAGTTGCGTCACTTTTGTGACACACTCCAGCAATGCGTCACTTTTGCGCTTACAGATGCGTCAGAAATACTGACGTATCTGTAAGTCCTTGCGACATGATGCGTCATACATTATATATGACGCATCATTGGTGTCGCAAGGAGTGCGCAGTGAAAAGTGACGCATCGCTGTTTTCACGCAGCGATGCGTCACTTTTCATAAATGAGGCCCAGAGTTTCTAAGCGGGGGGCTGCCCGATATAGGGCCCAGAAATTGTGCAGATTAAAGACAAGGCAAAAGTAAATTACACGAATCGGAAAGGGTGGAAAACAAGACTGCCAAACAAGCAGGGGGGATAAGCTACAAAAACATAGGCATGTCGGCAAGGGTCGTCTGTGTGCTGCTCAAGTTGCGGAACAGCTGTGCAGGTCATATAAGTACAAGCATCTTACGGAAAAAATGCATACACAATGGTGGGAGCTCACTGCAACAAAGGGAATGGGGCCAGAGATCCTGACAAGGCAGAAGGGCTTACCTGGTTGAAATGATGCAAGAGCGGCGTAGCTCGTATGCTTCAGGTCGGCTCTACCGGTCGGCAGATAAGCTGGGCTCCGTCGTTCTCAGGGGTCCATAACTCAGCCCGCCAGTTTAAATGGGTGAAAGCGCGTACGCGGGCATACACATAGGAGGTACGTGCCGAAGCTCCTCCCTCCCCGGATACTCGATGTGATAAGCGTCGGTAAGAAAGACCAAACGGTGGGAAGAATGAGGCGCCATGATGGTATGACTGCCTCAGAAAATAAACATAAAAATAAGCAATAATCCTAATACTGCTAAACAAACGAAGGCGATAGCTAATGACAGGGGGACTATAAATAAGTATAGGAAAAATTATTTAATAAAAGAATAATGTCCAGAACAGTGTTCGGGAGAGAAGGATCTATTCCAAAAGGCATAGGGATATAGACATACAGCCTGATTCATCAAGTGAATTGCGCTCGCAAAGGGCCAGATTCTGGGAATCTGGCCCTTTGCAAGTGCGATTTTTGCATTTGGGATTCATCATCCCAAATGCAAAAATCGGTAATAGCGATTTCGCTATTTTGCGAGGAATTACATTTAAGGAATCTCTATTTGAGATTCCTTAAATGCAATTCTTCATCCATTTTAAAATTGCGAATTCGCAATTTCGGCCCGCTATTTACCACGAGGTCAAACCTCATGGTAAATAGCGAAAACTTAGAAAAATGCTTTTAAAAGCATTTTTCTAAGTTGCATGTTGCACACACACATGTCCTTTGGACATGTGTGTGCGCAACACCTGTTTAAATTTACATTTAAGGGGTGCTACAGGGTGTCCTTTGAACACCCCTGGCACCCTTTAAATCGCTATCTTATTTGCGATTAGCTAATTGCTAATCGCAAATAAGGAATACTCCCCATTCATTCCTATGAGCCTTTTGGCCATAGGAATGAATGGGGAGTTATTCCTTATTTGGAATACTCCCCATTCATTCCTATGAGCCTTTTGGCCCATAGGAATGAATGGGGAGTTATTCCTTATTTGCGATTAGCAATTTGCTAATCGCAAATAAGGAATATGTAGGAATCGCATTTTATTTTGCGATTCCTACATAAATCCCGTCTGTAATAGCGATTCCTTATGAATCGCTATTAAAGACTCGCAAAACGGGTCTTTGATGAATCAGGCTGATAGTGTCTAACTGGAAACAGCGAATAAGTGTCAAGGTCAAAATTACCTAATGAAGAAAAGAGATGCAACAAGGCATCACTGTGATCAGGGAGCTGAACAAAAAAAGTACAAAAAAATATATACCAGAAAGGGCACAACTGGTATGGGGACATAACAGGGGTCCGGGCGAATGATAGGGACCAATACATGAAAGAAGAAAAAAGGTAACTCTAAAACTGAAAAGCTAAATTACAGAATTGCATTCTCCCACGGTATAACTTCGTTCAGTCCTCTTTCTCTGATGTTAAAAGTGAATATCCAGAAAACGTATCTCTTCCTGCGGGTGGCTGTCATATCTCTCCCTGCCTGGGGTCGGATTTTCTCCAGCACGGACCATCTGAGATCATTCTCCACATGTTTGGCCTCCAACCAGTGATCAACCAGGGGTGCAGTATGTTTAGACAGTCTTATATTGGACTTATGATGTATATCACAGTAGAGGATCTGCAGGTCATCATTTCTTTGAGGAAGACCATCCTCTCATTGATTCGATTGTTCTCACTAATGATGGCATTGGGGCATGCTTGGCAAGACCCACATCTGTGGTTGCTCTTAATGGGTTCACCCCCTGTAATAGATTTCTGGCAAAAGGTGTTACATTCAGGAATTTTCCCTCTCACCAGAAAGTCTCTGAGGTTTTTGGTCCTCTTAAACGCAAAAAAAGGGCTCTGTAGTTTTTGTTCCTGGCCACCAATATTTAGACGGTGCCATTGTGAGTTTTCGATTTGGCGGAGAAACCTGGCCATAACAGCAACTCACCCCCCAGGTGTTCAAAAGGCTCAGGCTGACTCTCTTAGCAGGCTCCTTCTGGAAAACCACGAGTGAGTCTTAAATGACAATGTGGTCCACAATATCTTTGGAAAAATGGCGTACTCCGGAGGTCGAGTTGTTTGCAACCGCAGAAAACAGCAAATGCCAAAGCTTCGCGTCGAGGTTCTGCCAACCGGAACCCTGGGGAATGCCCTATGGATCAACTGGTCAGATTTCTCTACGCCTTTCCTCCAGTTCCCTTAATCCGGGCAGTCCTCATCAAGCTCTCACAGGCACTGGCTAAGATGATACTCATAGCCCCGGAGTGGCCACGTCAGTGGTGGTTCAGAGACCTCCTTCACCGGTCTATCCATCCACATCTCAGGCTTCCATGCAGAGGACAAAGGATATAGCATGTTACATCGCATGCTATTATGGCGCATACTTTTACAATGCGGTCGTTACAACAACTGCGTTGTTAGTAGGCAATACCCTTACATCGTAAGTCATTACAACGACTTGCTGAAGGGGGCGTGCTGGACTTATAGTTTAGTATAGTATTATTTATTGCGCAACAGCAGGGAAGGTGTTGGAATTCATATCCAATACCTTAAAACCCTCAATAGCAAGTCATTCTAATGCCTTAAAGTGTAAAGATATTGCATACTAACCAAGCGTTGTAATGTTACTTCGTTGTAAAAACAGCGTTGTAAGCGCTGTTTCCCAGGACGAAGGGTGCATCCCAACCTCTCTCTTATTTGAATTTGTCAGCATGGCTCCTGAGCTAGTACAGTATGGCACTTGAACTTACCTCAGAACTGCATGGACATCCTTAAGGAAGCTAAGCAGCCATCTACACGTTCCGCTTATGCTCATAAATGGAAGAGATTTTGTATTTGGTGCTCATTGAAGAATAAGGAACCTACCAGGAAGATGTCATCCTTCCATATTTGCTTCATCTAGCACAATCTGGCCTTCAATTTTCTTCCATTAATGTTCACTTGAAAGCCCTAACTGCCTACAGGAAGTACCCTTCACAAACTTCCTTTTGCAGAATCCCTGTCATTTTTCTTGGAGGGTTTGAAGAAGATATTCCTCCCATTAAAAGTCCTTCTTCTCCTTGGTAGGTTAATGTGGTCCTCTCTCGGCTTATGCAAGAGCCTTTTGAACCCATACATAAGGTGACTCTTCAGCATCTGTCTTGGAAGACAGCTTTTCTTGTGGCTATCACTTCCACCCGCAGGGTTAGCAAAATCAAGGCACTTGGCTGTCAAGAGCCATACACAGTTTTTCACGCATCTAAAGTGGTTATGAGGACTCATCCAAAATTCGTCCCTAAGGTGGTTTTGGATTTTCATGTGAACTAGCCCATGCCTTACCTTCCTTTTTCCATATCCTACTACTCCAGCGGAGAAATCACTTGATTCACTGGATGTTAGAATGGTTTTAAAATTCTATCTGAATAAAACTAAGGATCTACGGAGATCGGACCAGTTATTTGTAAACTATGGCTCTCTCCATACAGGTCTAGCGATTTCCAATCAGTCCATCTTCAGATGGATTGTTTCCTGCATGTCACTTTGTTACAAAAAAGCTAACAAATCCCTGTCCAGTAAGCCTAAAGCTCACTCTACCAGAGCGAAGGCAGCTACTGCACTCTTGTTTCTTAAATACCCATTACTGAGATTTACAAGGCTGATACCTGGAAGTCAGTTCATACATTCACTAAGAACTACTGCCTCGACTCTGATGCTGAGGCAGATGCACAAGTAGGGCAGGCGTTCCTTAAGGAACCTATTTGCTTAAATCTGCATATTAATTTCTCTGTCTCTTCCACAGTGTTTTATAGGAATAGGCTTGCTAGTCTATTCAAGTGCTTATGACTATACATGGAAATCCCCTACGAGAGAAGGAACAGTTTCTTACCTGTAACTCCAGTTCTCTCCTAGGGGTATTTCCATGATAAGTCATAAGGAACTCGCCCTCCTCCCCGGTTGAATACATAGAGGGATCCATAACATAGAACATGCATTCGCTTCTCATCGCACTCAAAAAGATTTGAAGTAACTGCCACTGGCTGTTCATGATGGGATACTGGTGATCTCTGTATTCTTAAAGGAACAGCTTCTAATTTTAAGACATATGGTGGCTGCCTAAGCATCTATTCTGTCCTCTCCTTTCACACCTATTATGAAAAAAGGAGTTTTGTGAAGTGTATTCTTCTGAGTGTTGCACACCACAAAAATTGCACAAAATATAGGGGCATAGTTCTCAAGAACGTGTGATAAACATCGCAAAAGTAACAACGCAGCTTCCAACATTGCAGTCTATCGTGGGTAAATTACGCCATGTTAACCAAGCATTCTCAACATGGCAGTACTGTGCGATAGTTTCCAGATAACAAGTCAAATGTCTGCGTTAAAATCAACGCCACACCGCAAAAATATTGCGATGAGGCCAATTTCGGTACAAAAAGCACCGAAAACCAGTGACCGGCCTACAAATCCCATGTATCTGGCGAGAAAATGTACCATAAAAGCAGAATAAATAAACAGTGATATGACAACGTGCTAGTACAACCCACAGATATGATGCAGAGCAAATGACCTTGTCCAAATCAGATAGGCAATTCCCCACAAACAGCCACAATGTACATCGACATGCATTCAGTATTTAACCTGCGCCAATGCGGAAACAAACATGGTCCACACTGTGAAACCGCATCTCCCCCTCACATTGCAGAGGGACAAACAACACCCCCTGCACACCGGCGCGCCATGTCCATGATCAAACAAGAATGAAAGCACGGACTAATGTAGGGGCAGTGACTCCCCCTTACGTACATGTTGCCCATGTCGTGGGACTTGAGACACAGGGTGTATACCTGCATCATGGCGGCACATATCAGAGCCCAAAAGAGTCCCTGTTTTCACTTGTAGGCCACAAAAGACAGCCAACATGAAATGATTTGGGACACATGTGAAATGCTGAAGAGTGGGATACCTTAACACCTGGCAGTTCGAATACTGACACCAGAAATAGCCTCACTGCACAGAGGTGACACACCCACCATCCATTAACAAGTCCCTCAATTGTGACCTTGGTATTCCTGAATGACATGCACTGCGTGTTGCACATGAGCTGCATCACTGTGTACTACGTAGCGTCACTGCTGCACCACCCCCCCCGAGCACATTCACTAGCGTGCCCAGCGTGATTACATCACATGCACCCCTACAGCACACCATTGACATGCCTGTCTGCACACGTCTACAAAACTGAGTACGACACGACAGTGATGATGCTGCGCAGAATGTGGCCGGCCATGTGTGTGTAGGCCCATTGCAAGGACAGGTCTGACACAGATGTAGAGCACCTGCCTGGCTGCACTCAACATGCATTTGAGGGTACATCTTTGGCTCATGCTGCGCTAATAGTGACACACACAACAGTTGGCATGTGTGACCCCTTACCCTGAGCGGGCATGCCCACCCCATGTACCCCTTCGGCCGACCACGCACACCGGGTGCATGCCACATAGCAACATTGTCCATTGCGGGACGGGTGGCGCAGACACTACAACAGAGACACACGAATCAGCCACATCCTTGACAAGGCCCACGCTGAACCACACCCATCTCCACATGTGGAGGAGCCACACCCCTATGCAGTACTGTTGTATGCCTGTCACCCCTCTTACGCACACATGAAGATACGACACGGTTACATGTCCCAGGTCTACACCACTGCCTGCGGTGACATGATTGCGCACACTGTACACAGCACAATGTAATGTGGAATTGCCCCGGTCCCACATGTATACATAATGACCACACAGACACACTAAGTGACTTTGTGGGACTGGCTCGCATCTCCAGTGACGCCTGTGCTGGATGGGTGTTGGGTAGTGTAAGCCACCACTCAGGGGTTGGGTGGTACTGGCAAAATCCACAACAGTGAGCAGACAATCAGCAGTATAAGGTATGGACATCATGTGTCCCTGGCTTGAGCAGCAGAGTTTGGGGCCCCAGATGCACATCGGCCGGCACAGGCACACCGCAACGGGGCAGTGACTTGCGGTGTACTGAGGTAGGGCCACACGAGCTGAGCGTGTACTCGTCAATGTCCAAGGGAAATGTCGCAGAGGGTTGCGAAAGACAGTGGAAGGTGTCCCTCCAGGGCATGATGCAGAGGGCAGAAGCGAGCAGGAATAGGCAAATGGCGGAGTTGAATGCTACAGACTCCACTTTTCCACCTTGGCTGTATCCGCTACATGTAGAGGAAGACAACCTCCAGCCCATGGGCCCAGACGCCACGTACAAACAGAGATCGATCATGAATTTCAGGGCACACAATCGTGCACCAGAGCTGGAAGGGGATGCAGTCTGCGATGAGGCCTGTACAATGACATTGACTCTGCCATGCAATGGGCAAGACTCAGTTCCAAAGGTGTGTCCTACGTGTCCACTATGTATGCCGGTGGAGTACGTCAATTAGAATGGAGTTCTGCTGGCCTGTGTCGCGGAGGCCGTGATGGTCTGAGGAGGCTGCCAAGGTCCTCGGGCCTGGAGCTTGCCCGGGCATGTGGTGGGCCCTCTTCAACACATGCCGGTGTCGGCAGTTGGGCATTGAGGCCTGAGTGCGCAAGGGCGGGCAAGACGGGTTCGGGGACCAGTGGCCAGGGTGCAGCAGGCGCACTGGAAAGCAGGCAACACCGCTCAAGTTGACGGCATCGGCCTTGTTGTGGGGTGAGAGGCACCGCCCTGGCAGAGACATTGGGCATTCCATAAGTGAACCTCACCCAGAGTTACGTGCCTTTTATGCACACCCCTACGCTGGCCTGGCATACGCCGGGCCAGCCCACTCTGCTCACGCTTACGGGGGGATGTTACAAGCTACATTTCCTTGATCTCTCCCACTGGCTAGGGTGACATGGTTGCGCCCACTGTCCACTACACTCCAAACACCAGCGGTGTGTGTCGACATGGATATGTGTGTGGTCTGCATACTGTTGTCTGGCCAGCACATCCACACCACACTTGGCATTGTGTACATGCTTATTATGGGTCACTTGCCTCCTTCACACATGCCTGGTTCTCCCCTCTCCCCAAAATCTGCTATTGTGTGGCTGAGGTGCCATGCCGTTGATGGCTTGTGTACATGGCTAGCCCAGGTTCCCACAGTAAGTTGTGCTTTGTATCTGGTGTCTGGCCATGTTGTTTGGCTTGTTGTATGGCTTGTTGCATGTGAGTTTGTAACGTGTGCATTCCCAGAGTTGTGAGTTGCATGATTCTGAAGATGAGGTGTGTTGTGTGTTCATTTGGTACTTACCAACGAGCAGTGCTGTTCCATAGGTGCCATCCTGGAAGCGCCAGTTGATGATGGACTGTCGGAAGATGAAGGAACCATGCACACTGCCTGGGTAGTTGGCGATGACATTGGTGAAGAGCCCCCGGTGGTCCACTATTGCCTGCACATTGATGGAATGCGTGTGCTTTCGGTTGCGGTAATTGTGTGCAGTGTCGGCAGGGGGCACAAGTAGGACATGTGTGCAGTCTATTGCCCCCAAAACATGCAGGAATCCAACTATGGCGGAGAAGCCTTCCTTGGTCTTCAGCTGTTCTTGCACAGTGTGGGGGAAGTATAGGCATCACCAAATGCGATGCAGTGCGCGCAACGAAATTTGTTTTATTTGTTTATATGTTTACTTACCTATAAAACTCCGTTATCCATACATTACTACCCCCACCCTGCCCCTCCCCCTCCCCACGTCACTGCCCTGCAGAAACTCCTACTACTGACTGCGGCTGCTTCCAGGCCCTCTGTACAACTTGTACTGTATAATAGGGACTTACAGTGAACTTAATAATACTTATTAGGAATATGTAAATATGGCCATATTTTAAGGCGGAGCACATACCCTTCACTACTGGTTATCATGGTTAAAGTACACAAAGTTCTAAAGCAAGCAAAAATATAGGATCCTGAAAAGGGTGAAAAATACAGGGTGACCACACAGAAAAGTGGATTTTCTAGACATATATGCTGAATGAAAGGTGTGAATAAAATAGTTATGCTATGAAGACTCTTGCGTAAAAATATTTTCAGTTGAATACTAGTCCGAAATCCTGAGGTCAAGATATAGGAATAAATAGAGATGTGATCAAGATTAAAATACCAACAGATTTTATGATAAAAGTACTGAATAAATGAACAGCCTGTCAGCAGACCTAATTGATACTATAATCATAGAGTGTTTCTAAAAAGGGTATCAGAATAACATTAGCATAATTTGCACAATTGGTTAAAGCTGTAGTGTCTCAGCAAAAAGTAGATATTGGCAGACTGTTTGGGCCTTCTGCTGGCAAAATTGTTTTATTTTGTAATATTTCGAAAAAAAATAACATTCATTTTTTGACTTTTTCTAGATCAATTCAGAATTGGAAGTTCCTCCCAGCCAGGTGCTTCAGATAGATTATTGCCCCATCTAAGGCTTTCCTGACAATGGATCGATTCAGCACCTGATCAATATCTGGCTTCAAGCCATAGAAGTGGTCATTGACTCAAAATGTTTTTCATATGAATAAAATGTATTTTTAAATTAGATCAGTTTCTAGCTTATCATTTTATGAACCTAAAGATAAATCGTGCCTTAACTTAATCTTTAGGCAAACTTTCACTGCTGTACCTCTTGCTCCAATTTGCCATTTGTTGGCTAAAACCAAATTTTCCTCTACTCTCACATGGCATTAACATTTAGCTGGAACCAGGCCTTACAGGCTACTGGATCATGATAAAAGTTTACAAAATGATGGAGCAGAATTAGCTTAATTGCGTATCAAAAATTGTAATAAATGGAAATGTATTAAATTACATTAAAATTAGTTTTCTTAAGTTCAAGTGACAAAGAAACTCCCACTTAAAGAAAAAAATGAAAATGCATTATTATCAATTATTAAAGTGATGTATAGAATTAATTACAATGACTATAATTACTAAATATGTTTTATTTTTTGCTTTTTAAAAATGAAATAATATTTATTTATATTTTTAACTATTTTAAATCATTTAGTTTAACGTTATTTCCAATGTGGTTTAAATTTAATTTCCTACCTCCATTGTTTTCCATCATCCATCTGCACAGGAAATTATGTCACTGAATTTTCAATCATCCATCTGTACACAAAGTAACATCATTGGATTTACCCTGATCCATCTGCAAATTAAGTCACATTACTGGTTTCCCACCATAACTGTCTTTAAAACAAGAAGCCAAGCAAGAAGAGTAACTTCCATCATCCATCTGCACAGGAAGTGACATCACACCACTCCTCTCCCAAGATCTACTTTATAGCTGCCACAGCATGGATGCACAGTGGATGCACGCAGTGTGCAAGCCAAATATGTGTCAAAAGGAAAGTGTATCTGCATCCGCCCATGTCTGCACCACACCCATCGCTTGGAACGCCGGTCCTCCATCCTTCCACAGCTACCATGCTGCGACCCTCCACACCCTCAACCCTGGCCTCTGCTCCACATGCTGCTGTCTCACTGCACCAAACAACACAGAGGGACCATTCTCCTGTGCTCCCTGTAAGTTTTAATGCTCTTACCCACACCCGACACTCACCGCACTAACAGCATCCAACACCCCACTCTCTCACACTAAGAGTCCTGCAACCACTAACAGAACACTCCACACTTGCAAGCATGCTCCTCAACACCGCTCACTCAGCAAACAAGCCACAGAGATCTGTGACCTGCTGCACAATAATGGCCCTGACCTGGAAAGATCATGCCCATGTCAAATTCAGCATCCCCCTCCCAATCCAACTCACACGCTTCACCGCACGACCAGCCCACCGAAAATGGAACAGCATAATTTAAAAAGGACTGGAGCACTGTTCAAACATCCACGGATCCAAACACAGCAACAGACTACCCAAAGCCATCAAGAATTTCAACAATTGGATCACCTCCTGTGTCGACTGCCTGGCCCCCTAAAACACAGCAATACAACAAGATCCAGACACCAGGCCCGCTGGTACACAGCAGAACTCAGACTGATGAAACGCCACTGCAAACCACTGGAGCATGAAGTCAGGAGCACATTCAAATCTGCCCTACGATCCTACCACCAAATGATCCACACAACCAAAAGCGTCGTTCTGGCAGACCGCACTGATGCTAGCACCAACAGAAGCAAAGAAATCTTTGCCATTGTGAAAAATGTCACCTCACCATCAGCTGTCTCCAACTCAAATACACCCTCGCAGGACCTCTGCAACAATCTCTCTCAATTCTTCAACAACAAAATCACAGCCATTTACAGCAAATTCAGCCCACAACGGAACGTGACAGACCTTGTCAAACGCATCCTTATCTTTTCCAAAGATTTAATGCTACTCACATGGCCCATCATCACCCCAGAAGAAACCACCACTACCCAGAAGCCCATCCACTTATGGGCTCCATTGGACCCCTGCAGTCACAAAGTCTACTCCAAAGGACTGCCACCCTTCAGCGCCATACTCACACAAATTGTGAATGCCTTCACTTCTTCTGTGAACTTCCCAGATGCTTTGAAACATGCAACTGTGCTCCCATTGCTGAAGCAGCCCTCTGCAGAGCCCATCTGATAGACACTTCTCTCTGCAGATCCCTTACCTTTGAAATTCCCAGGCATCAGACTGGATCCGCAAACATTTGCTGAGCAATACCCCTTGCGCACTCCGTTGAGTGGCTCCCTTCGGCTCAGCGTGACATTGTCAGCGTCGTTAACATCGGTTATGATGTTGCAGTACCTATATAGGCGCCACCCAGGCACACAGACGTCAGTTCTTTTCTTTCCGTGCCAGTGAAGCACCGATTCGGAAAAAAGCGAACTCTCTGTCGCTTTTTGACAGGTTTTTGCTCTACTTTTTGTGGACTTCCATATTTATTACATCGTGTGTGAAGACGTTTTTGAGGAAGACAGGGCTATGCGGGGCCTGTCCCCACAAAATGTCAGTCACCGATCCCCACCTTGTCTGCCTCTGGTTTCTCGAGGGCGACCATGATCCGAAGTCTCACTCAGACTGTCTGGCCATGATGCCTAAGACATTACAGGTACGGGCTTTAAGCTTCTTGCGGTCGACACCCGACTATGTGGAGGTCCCAGTCCCAATCGAGGAATAGGAGGTTTTGGGACCGCTTTCAGAGCCCAAAGTCCACTTCCTCCCACTCAAGGTCGTCGGGATACTCAGGAAAAAGGCACAAGAAGAAGAATAAGATCAAGCGGACTTCATATTCACCTCAACTGTTGTCAGAAAGAGGTAAGGCGCACCAATGCTCTAGGCGTACTTCTACAGAGCCACAGTCGACTTCGCGCCTCCCTTCTTTTCGAGGAGCCGTAGCGACACATGGTCAGATCAAAGAGAGACATGTGCCACGTACTTGAACGGGCCGACCCCTCTGGTGAGCTTTCGGGCTCTGTGGGGTCGGAAGAGGCCCGTTGGATTCAACGCCATCGGCTCCGGCCACCGTGCCAATGGGGCCTCAAGATCTGATCTCAGATCTGGGTCGATGCCGGTCGTGCCACCGCGACCTCCCCCGACGTCGGACACAAAGTCAGTGCCTTTGGCGCTGCTGATGCCCATCGGCAGTGCCTGCCCCATCCTTATCCCCGATGACACGGAGTCAGAACGACATCGCCCGATGCCGATTCTGATGTCGATTGAACCCAAGGGTTCTATGTTGTCGCCAGAACACTTGGTGGACATATTAGGCTCAGGAGAGGCATGGGAGGGGTCTGTGGATCCTCTGGAACACTATGGTGACTCTGCAGAGCAGTTGGACTGGTATGGGGAACTAAGGGAGGGCAGTGGACTGGATAGGATACTTCTCTAGATACATCATGCTCTCTAGGCCAACTTTGGCTCTGGAGGAGTGGGCATCTTATGCCATGGTGAGCAAGAGGGCAGCCGAGGTCTTTGGACTGGAGCTGCCCTCAGTGGAGATCAGGACTAAGCTCCTGACTGAAGTGCTTCAGCCTGGGGCTTCCACCTCAGAACTGCTTTTGCCCTTTAATGAAGTATTTACTGATGTCCTTCTAGGCACGTGTTCCAAGCCTAGCACAGGGGCTCCTATAAACAGGATCATTTCATGCCGCCATCGCCCAGCTCTGGGCGACCCAAAGTTCCTTAGCCAACATCCCAACCCAGAAAGTTTAGTGGAGCAGGCCTCTACGTCACAGGGTGTGTTTCCTTTCGCTCCTCCGGATGGGTAATCCAAGAGCCTGTATTCATTTGGGAAGAAAATGTTTTATTCCTCCAGCCTGGTATTGCGATCAGTGAATACCACGTGCTTATTAGGCTGTTTCTCTCACTCCCTTTGAGAGACAGTTGAGCCACAATTCCTGGAGGAGGCCTGGCTGTGTTCTCTCATGTGGTTAATGACAGGAGTGATGCAGCAAAATTCACCATAAGGTGTGGCTTTGATTCAACAGATTTGCTGGGCAGATTGATTTACACGACAGTGGCCTTGAGGCACCATGCCTGGTTTAAGATGATTGGAAAATCTGATGGACATGACCTTTGATGGAATCCGCCTTTTTGGGGAAAAGGCAGATTTGGCCCTAGTGAGGTTTAAGGACTCTCGAGCTATGGCCAGATCCTTGGGCCTTTCTTCTACTCCTTTTGGCCAGTGTACCTTTCGCCCCTTTTGTGGCATTAAAAGGGTTTCCAGCCGTGCCAGCCCTATTGCAGCCACCGTCCTGCGCAGTCATCCGGACCTAGGAATGGAAGCCAGAAATCATCAGCCAGCCTGCCCTCAGCAGCCGCATCTTCCAAGCACTCCTAGTCTGACTCTGCAAGACCACACCACTCCAGCTGGTGGAAGAATTCATTATCATCTCCCGCAATGGAGGTAAATAACATCAGATAAGTGGGTCTGGCAGATCATTCAGGAGGGCTATTCTCTTCCTTTCCTTTATTTTCCTCCCCCCATTCTGCCAAATCGGGAACGGTTGACGGAGGATCATTTAAAATTGCTCCAGGAGGAAGTTTACAGTTCTCTTGGCCAAAGGAGCTATTAATAAGAGTCCCAGCTTCAGAAGTAGGCAGTGGCTGTTATTCCCACTACTTTCTGGTTTCGAAGAAGAACAAAGGGTTGTGGCCCATTTCAGGTCTTCAGACCATAAATATCTTCCTCAATAAGGAGAATTACAAGATGCTCACGGTGAAAGGCTGGCTTAGTATATGGTGCCCACTTATGCATGTGAGCACCCTGAACTAATCCAGACACTCTTATGGTGATTTTAGTGGTATTTGACAACCTTAGAAAGCTCTCTAAGTGGTAGCTGTGAAGAGCAGAATTCAGGCTTAGTCCAGAAGGAGTGTAAAGCAGCTTGTTTTACTTAATCTTATGGTATAGGTTAAGTGAAAAAGAATCACACCGTGTAGTTATAAAAATATGTATTTTATTACAAACACTAACACATTTGTACTATCTCCTTCCCAGAGATAGACACACAATACACACAATACTTAGGCAATAGAGCACAAAAGTAGCAAGAATACACAGAGGTCTCCAGGTGGAGGCCAAACCATATACTAAAATAGTGGAATGCGAACTACGAATCAAGTCAAGAATGGACCCAGAAGAGGTATAAGTGTTGAGGACCCAAGCAACCACCCAAGGTAAGTACCTAGGAACCCCACAAAGGCCTTGTGCAGAGCGTGAACATGACTGCGTATTCAACACAAGTCAATCGGTAAGTCACAATTGCAGTTTTAAAGAAAAAGGACCTTTCCCATAGACCATGAACAAACCCTGTGGAAGATGGAAGGGTGAAGAGTCACCCAACCCGTGGATACTCCAGGGTTGGGTGAATCTCTTCACCAGGGAAGTTGGGTGCCTAGGTTCAAGTGACGTTGGAAAGCACCGTAGATGACAATGGAGGACTTCGGAAAAGATGCAGCTGGAGAAGAAAATGAGTCCAGTGGAACCCAAAGGTAGATTCAAGATGAGAGGTACCTGCAAGCAGAGGGAACAGAGTCTATGCCACTCAGGAGTAACAAGGAGGCATAAAAGACGAATGCCCACCAATGTTGGAAATGCAGGTGAGGTTGACGGAGCCCTTGAAGTTGCAGCAATGCGGACCAGGCAACACTGTAGAAGACCAGGAGCCGTTCACAAGCTGACCCATATTGGATGTCAAGGGGTCAGTGTCTGACAGAGGCACCAACATACCCTGGCAGCAGCAACCAATGTGGTCACCAAAAAGGTGCAGTGTTGGGACCAGCAAGGTCCAAGGGACTCATCACAGTCAGGTAAGTCAGAGCAGGCCCAGAGCAAGCAGGGGATCCCTCTGAAGCCAAAGAAGACCCTCAGAAGACCACTGAGGCCAAAGGCACAGGAGTCGCAAGAGGACCTTAAGCAGCTCACCAATGAAGAAGGCCCACGGTGCAGAGAAAGGGGTGAGGGCAAATATCTTGGTTGCAGGAGTTTCTTGAAATTGGAGCTTCTTGGAGCCCGAAGATCTCTGGAGGAGAGAGACAACAAGCCTTGGCAACGGCAAGTTGATGCAGTGCACAGGGGTTCTGTTCCAGCGGATACGGCCCTCAAACTCAGTATGAAGACATGCAGGCCTTGAGGGAGTTACAACACCATTACCAGTGTTGCTGAGCCTTTCAGAGTCAGTGGAAGCCCAGAATTTGCAGACCTGTCAGCTGCATTGCAGTGCCTGCTGATGCAGCGGAATGACTCCTTCACTCCAAGGGAGATTCCTTCAGGTGTCTTGGATTTCCACAGGCCTGGTGAAGAAACTGTATAGAGTACGGACCCAAACTTTGCAGAATGTCATGTAGTGCCTATGAATCTAAATAGGATCTGCACGAATACACAACATATACTAAGGGATTGGTGTCCAGACTGATTCCAGACACCCCCATTGGATATGTTAGTCTGTAGACCAGCTAGCTCACAGTGCCACTATAAACCCCACAACCTTACCAAGGAGCGAATAGTTTCTGCCAACTATTGTACATGACAACCCTTACCCCACATGGATTGTGGAAACAGTGCAGTACTTTTTGCTCAGTCCCTCCTGCTCACTTGTTCTCGGAGAGATAAACAGAATAAACAATGGGGACATTTTCAATAAGCATTTATTGAACCAGCGTCTTTCTAGTATTAAATATGTGTGCTGCAACAACCATTAGACAGAAACAGATATGGACAATTACCAGCATCAATACTCACAAACACATTCAGATATCTCCCACCTGGAGATATACACAATACACGCAATACTTTGTAATAGAAACAGGTAAGTTACAAAAATACACAGTGGTCGCCAGGGGCAGACCAATCCATATACTAAAATAGTGGTATGCGAACCATGACCCAAGTCAAGACAATACCCAGAAGACATAGATGTGCAGGGGACCCAAGGAACCACCCAAGGTAAGTAACCAGGAACCCCACGGAGGCCGTGTGCACTGTGAGAACACAACCGCGGGCTCAATAAAAGTCAATGGATAAGTTACGGTTGCAATTTTAAAGAAGGACCCTTCCCAGTGGACTCTGAAGAAACCCCATGGAGGTCAGAAGGTAGGAAAGCCACCCCACCCGTGGAACCAGGATACCTATATCATGGAAGCCGGCGCCGTCGAAGTCATGGAGGCCTTCAGGAAGATGCAGCTGCTGGGGAAGGTGAAAGTGTCCGGTGCAACCCAAAAGTGGATTCAAGTTTAGAAATAACTGCAAGCAGAGGGGATAGAGTCTATGCCACTCAGTAGTGACCAAGAGGCACGGCAGACGAATGTCCACAAATGTCGAGTTTTGCAGGAGAGCTGACGGTGACATGAAACTGCAGCTGTGTGGACCAGGCAAAACAGTGGTCCAGGAGCCGTGCACGAGCTGTCCCACATTGGATGTCGAAAGTTGAGGGGTCGGGAGCACCAACAAGCCTTTGCAACTGCAACCATCGTGGAAAGTATAGAAGGTACAGTGTGGGGACCAGCAAGGCCCAGGTGACTCACCACAAGCAGGGGGGTCAGGGCAGGCCCCGCGCAATCATGGAAGCCCACTGAATATAAAGATGGCCCTCAAGAGGACCCACAGGTCAGAGGAACTGGAGTCTTGAGAAGACCTCGAGCAGCTCACCAAAGATGCAAGCCCACCTTACAAGAGTTGTGGTGAGGATGAAGATCTTGGTCACTGAAGGTGCTTGAGGTTAGGGCTACTTGGAGCCCAAGATCTTGGAGGAAGGAAGCCAAGAAGCCTTTGCAACTGCAAGTCAACGCGATGCACAGCCTTATTTAGGAGGATGCTGGGGCGGACGCGCAGCGGTCGCGTGCAGCGGGTGCGCTGATGGCACGCCCGTCTGACTTGTCCGTGCCTAGACTGTGCCTTGCGCCAGAACCCATGGTCTTTTTTCAAGGGACACTATTAATTTTTCAGCCTATTCCAAAAATCAGCTCCTTGACTTGCAGTGGCATTGAAAGTCTGAATGTCATACTGCAAAACGGAGAGCTAGCTTATTTGACCAGGCCTTTTTTTGCCAGGCCTGTAATTTTCAGATAATTTCCGACAAAGTTTGTCAAACATCTGCTCATGACCCCCTGCCCCCTAATAACTCTTGTGAGAACTCCTTCTCTGGCTATTTAATCAACTCCAGATACTTGATTTGAAAAAAAAGTTGAATTCTGTGATTTCATGACTTCCAAAAGTCCAGCCTGGGTTTTTACTACAGAGATCTGGGCCAAGGATTGTTCCGTCCCTGACCTGGTCGATGCAACCCCATATGGATACTCCCTATCATGATTTCATAGAATAGGCAAAGTTGAGGGTGGGTTAGGCATTCTGTACAAGAACTTTTACATCTGTTTTATTGAGCCACTAACCAATCCCACTGACCCCTATCAAGCAATATTCTTTTCACTAAAAATACTTTCGACAGAAAGCTGTGCCGGAATACTTACATATCACCCTCCTGGGCTTAGATCCTTCTTTACCCGGGACTTTACGAATCGCATAGGACCTTTTATGGGAAAATAAAATTTGACTCTTGGGAGATTTTAATTTCCATTTAGAAAATATTTTTTGTAAAGCATCACAGACTTTTATAGAAACTCTGGCTTGCTGTGGTCTATCACAACCAGTAAAATCTACTACCCATGAGGCGGGTCACACGCTGGACGGCATCTTCACCAGTGACCCTCATCTCACAGTTATGGAGCCTCTTCAACTCTCTTGGTAAAATCATTTTGCCATCCCTTTTAGCTTTGTGCTTCCTTGACTACACAACACTCTGAATATGGGGAATAAATACTTAAAAGACATTACATTCATATAAATAAGGAATCTCTAGGCAGGGCCCTTAGTATTCATCATTGGAACACTCATAATGACGCCAGTTTGGCATCTACAGAGTATTCTACTGGCTGATGACAGCTATCGACTCCCTTGCCCCCCCCCCCCAAAAAAAACATTATGTAGGCAGAAAAAAAAACCTGGTTTCCAGAGAAGTTGAGGAATCTTAGACAAACCTGTCGCACCAAGAGAGGATCTGGCAGCAACATCTTGACCCGATCAAAAAAGATAATCACAAAAAGAAGCTAGCGGAATACAAAATAGCCATCAAAGAAGAAAAATCATTATTCTGTTCTTGAAAGACAGCATCGCTTAAATCCCCTAGTGAACTATTTAATGTGAGTATCTCTCTTCTTCTCCTGTTCCACAATACAATGACAGCTCACAGGATTTCTGTAACAAGATGGTCAAATATTTTCACTCAAACATTTTAGGAATATATTCTTCCCTGGACAATCTCAACTGAGAGCTCTTGAACACAGCTCATATTTCTATCTCTGAATTGTATAACCCTCCCAAACTAGACAAGAGGAAAGACACATTATCTTCCTTTCCTCTCCTGACTTATGAGCAAACAGATCATCTTTTAGGGGGCATTACATCCGGGTCCCCTTTGGAACCTAAAGAAAACCAACCTGGACCCTTTGGAACCTAAATATTATCGTCCCATTTTGCTACTACCAGTCCCGGCTAAAATTCGGGAGAAGCACCTCAATACCCAACTAAGCACCTACCTGGAACAACATCACCTGCTTGATGGCTGCCAATATGATTTCAGTAGTAGCCACAGCTCTGAGATGGCCCTAGCATATGCATTAAACAACATACGTACCCCAGTAGATGCTAGGCATACTCCTCTGTTAATACTTTTGGACCTATATGCCCCTCTTGATGCCATCTTGCCAATAAGACTTATTAACTGTATTCAAGAAATCGGGATATCAGGCTCAGCTTTTATCCTCATTTCTTTCAGATAGGTCACAAAAAGTGACAATGGACCAATTTTATTATGACTTCAGTTCCACCTTCTGTTGAGTTCCACAAGGTTCCTCATTGAGTCGCACTATATTTAACATTTATGTCTCTCCATTGACCAAGGTAATCATATCTTTCGGGATCGAGGCTCTATCTTATGCTGATAACACACAAATAATGCTGTCTATCACAAACAGCATTAAAGCATCCGCAGCAAATGTTTAAAGTTGCATGCGGGTCGTTTGGATGATAAACAACTACTTACGACTCAATGGTGATAAAACCGAGGTCCGGGTATTTGGCAGCCAACAATCTATATGGTCACACTCCTGGTGGCCTGAAAAACTTCGACCATGCCCCTGTCCTACTGTATCAGCATAGAATCTGGCTGTCATAGTAGACAGTTCACTTTCTTTCGACCCCCAGGTCAATAGAACTGTTTCGGGATCATCAGAATCTTGAGGAAGATTTTTCCATATATTTCTCTCTCTTCTCGAAAGCAGGTAGCAGTTGTCCTGATCTTGTCCAGGCTGGATTATTGTAATGCCCTCTATCTGGATATTAACAAGGGATCCATTCATAAACTTCAACTTGTCCAGAATGCAGCAGCAAGACTCATGATGAATCTTCCTAAACTCCACTCGGTCTCCACAGCAATTCAGAAATTACATTGGCTTCCTCTAGGAAAGAGAATTTTGTTTAAGGCCCTATGGATTGTTCATAGGGCTCTTCATGGTTTCGGTCCTCAAGGGATCTAAAGACTTTTCCAAGGGTACGTTCCCACCAAACAGCTGTGGTTTGCCAATAAAAAGTGGTTGGTGTCCCCAGGTTCAGGAGAGCTAGGTGGAGGGAAGAGCCTTTGCTGTCACCGCCTCTAAGCTCTGGAACACTGTTCCTCTAATGATCTCTTGTCAAGAGTCGCATCTACCCTTTCGTAAATCTTTAAAAACATGGCTCTTTGCACTTTAACATCTTAAGCTCCATCTCTAGTATTCTTGACCACTTGTTCTATCCCCAGCACCTTGACACCTTTGGGCAAAGTTTGCGCTCTATAAAACTATAATTCATTCATTCATGCACAGGGGTTCGGTTACTGTGGCTCTCACAAAGGATACTGGCCTCAAATTTGGTGAGAGGACAGGGCAGGCCTGTGGGATGTGAAGAACCACCATCTGTGTTGCTGAGCCTTTCGGAGTACATGGGAGCTCGGGATCAGCAGACTGGTCAGCTGTGTTGCAGTGCCTGCAGATGCAGGGAAGTGACTTCTTCACTTCAAGGGAGATTCCTTCAGATGTCTTGGATGTCCACAGGCCTTGGAAGGTTCCTCTATAGAGCATAGGCACAGACGTTGCAGCAGACTTACAGGACGACGAGACCAAGAGCAGCAGGAGTCTTACCAGTTGCACTCTCGGTTCCCAACGCGAAGAACAGCCAGGTCCAGGGTGCCCAGACGGTTGAAGTTGAAGTGGTATGTGTTCCGAATATTGTCCCTCGAAGAATCTAGGAACCCACCCACAGGTAAGCCCTTAAGTACCCTAAGCAAATGGTTGGAACGATTCAGTGGTCCCTTCCAGAGGAGAGTCTGTACAGTGGGGAGGATACTCCCAGGTCCTTTGTGCAGTTCCGCACCAGAGTGGGAGCAAATGACTCCCTGAACTGATTTGGACTGGAGTATGCAAGGAGGGCACCAAATGTGCCCTTCAAACAGTCTGAGTGGAGCTGCGAAGCGCCCCCACCCTGTCCCAATACACTAAGTCCAGTCTGGGAGGTGGTCACACTCCTTTGCTCGAGCTTGGCCCAGCAGCAGGAGGGCAGAATTGTGTCTCTGGTCGGCAGCAGCCATAGTTAGCTGTCTGGGTCTAGAAGACTGGTACTGGTAGCACTGAGGGCCTCTCAAAGGAGCTTTACAGTGCATGGAATCAAACCCCGACACCACACCATTTACGGTTTGGGGGTATATTACAACAGGTTTGATATCAAACATGACAGGGTTCGTTACAGACAGTTTAGAGATAGTCATCTCGTAATGATGCACTGCCACTCTATGTATTGTCATGGCTGATGCACTTACAACCCGGGAGAATGTACTCCGAAGGTTGTCCTGCTCATGCAGGGGACCCTCACATTTAGAACCGAGCACCTTGCCTTCAGGGTTGAAAGGCCGGCTTTAGGGATGACTTATTGGTTTTAAGGGCAGTGACCTTAGACATAAGGAAACCTATATCTTTCGTAAGTAGTGCTAGCATCAGTTTACACATTCTGAAATGGCAGGCCAGTAGTTACATTTTGCGTGGTCTCCCATGGGTGGCATAATACATGCTTCAGCCCAGAGGGAAATCTGGGAGGTACCTAAGTACTTACCATAACCAATTTAGGGGAGAAAGCACAGAGACTGATTTGCAGGATCCCGAATGGACTAGTCAGAAACAGCATAGCAATAGGCAAAAAGTGGGGGTAACAATGCAGAATGATCCTACACTTCCTAAAAGTAGACAATATATTTTTTTCTTTGTAGGAAACAGAAGCTGGTGGTGACTCAGGTTCACTCGGATCCAGTGAGAAGGTATCAAAATCAATGAAGTAGCCAGATGCTTGTGGTAAATTTAAATTACCTATACTTAATTTATGCGGTAAAGTTCAATAAGAATAACTCAGAAAAAATAAGAGGCAGAGTCCGTGGCATCTGAGGTTTAAAAGGGGTTTTATTCCTTATAAAGGAATTGGTTCGAACCAAGGCAATCGAATTCCATCACCACGAAGGTTCAGGAAGGGATAGAGCATACTTTATTGACAGCATATCATATATATAGTCAATGCATTACAGTGGTGATGGATGCAGAAGGCGTAACAGCTGAGAGAAGAGATAAGAACACATGTACGTAACAGAAGGCGTGCACAAGGGCGTACACGGAGGTGTGTGCTAGAAACGTCACATAGAGGTGTCACAAGTGGGTGGATCCATAAGAGAATCCTGCAGTGTCAGCAGAAACATGTGGCATAGATGCGCGCGCAGCAGCATGACGTGTGATTGACGTGTGATTGACGTGGAACTGGAGGGTGAAGGGGACTTGACATTTAGCCTCACATGAGGAGACAGAAGTCTGGGGTGTCAGAACAACCTAATCCCAAATCATATCTAATATCTTGTGTTTGAGGAACTGTATTATCTGGAAGGAAAGGTCTCTCGGGCAGAGGCTATTCTATACTGACTGCTAGTGCGTGTATGAGCGTCTACGTGTCTACATGAGATGCGAGGGGGCATGGGCCTACCATGGTAACGGGAGCAATGAATTACTTGCATGGAGACAGTGAGGCCGGGCCCTTTGCTCTGCAGCTGGGAAGGATGTTTACCTAAACTACTAGACAGGAATGTATTTTCGAGGAGCGGAGCAGATAACTTGAAGGCTGAATACAGTCTTGGCAGGCAAGCAGGCCGAGCCAGGCACCGCTAGCCGCGCAGGGAGTAAGACAAAGGTCAGGGATACGGATGCAGGTCCAGGCTGTAGCATCCAGAGGCAGAAGGCAGAAAAAGCTCGATGGCAGACATCAGGGCCTAACTCGCCAGAGCCGAAAAACGTGAAAGGTGCACCACATAAAGACGGTGGCACGGCACACTTAGGAACTGAATATTCGACCCATTCATGGTGGATCTGAAAGAGGACATGTTAACGTTGGACGCAAATGTATTTGCGTCTTCATAGCTGGTCTAGGAGGGAACATACATGTACTTGAAGCACATACATGGAGACGGTGGGGTTCACGTTAGGGGACACAATTGACCATAAAAATTCATATTACCTCATTCCCTCCTTGTCCCCTACGGACCCTTCATGATATTTCAATCTGCATTAATCTATTTATTTGTTCACGCAACACCAGTTGCTCTTCCTTTTTCTGTCTGGATATAGAATGTGAACTGGAATGAGGAATACATGATGTGGCGCACAAGCCGCAAATCGCTGGCCCACATTGTAAACATAGGCAACAACTGAACACTATGAGAAGGGCTATTCCGAGGAAGGATAGGACTTTCCAACCCCAGGCTGACAACACGCCCCAGAACCAACCAGACCATGTCCATGTGCCGGGTTCCTGATGTAACTGACTTGCAATCTTATGGAGACGTGTTATAGCCCTATATACTGATGGTGCCTTTTCTGGAATGAAAACACAGCAACTCGATCCGATGACTCTACAGGCCCGCCCCTATCGGCCAGGATGACGTCAAGGACAAGACGATTTTGAAGAACAACAATCCGCATAGCAGACTGCTCCTCTGTTAAGTTACCTAGGGCGGAGGTAGTCTCATTCACTACTGCTTCGAGAGTTCTGGTCAAGTGACGTATTGATTTGCTATTAAAGACAGCACCTAAGTAGGGAAAGAAACCTTTATTGAAGTCTGTGTATTGCTCCCATGCCGTTTCAGTGTAGTCGACAATCGGGAGATCTCTCTGGGGTCTATTGTGTACTAGATGGGAGTTCCGATGATAATCAGGAGGGGCTAGAAAAACAGGTGGCAGAAGGAATGCAATGTAACAGGTACCATCCCAATCTAGAGGTAAGCGTATATATGCTGTATGTCCACAAATAAAATAGGAATGACGTGAAGCTTTAAATGTAGACTTGCCTTTATCACTGAATTCGATCACAGTAGTACATTTACTATGACCTAGATATACTGAACCATTCTTTCTGACACATAAATCACCTTTGACTGGTAATACGGACATAGCGGGCAAGACTGGTTCGGTTTCGGATTCAACATTCAAAATCATGAGGTTAAGTGTAAAGTTACCTAATCCATATACTTCGTTTTCTAGATCAGTCCCTTTCCTTTTTGGAAGACCCTCCTTGTCAGGAAAACATACTTTATGCAGAACTGTGTTCAGGTTTCCCCATACCCAGTTACCCTGGTAAACTGCTGAATTGGAATCTAGAGAATTTATCAACCTAAACCATGCACCACAGGTACCATTGTGTGTGAACGGGTACGGGAAGAGGGGCAGAACTCCCTTGTATTTCTGATAAGGAGGGAGTCGGCCACATATCCAACAATTTGTAGCGTTGCTGGTTTGAAGAGAATGATGTAACATACTGATGAATGTATTGTTGCGCAGCGCAAGTCGGTATGACAACTCATGCGGAGGTAATTCACTGAAAGTGTGCTCGATAGTATCATTAGCAGAAGAATGTGCACGTTTGAAAATAGGATGATATATATGTAACAGTATACTTGCAGCAATGATCAAAAGACTCAGAAAAAACATAATCAATAATGTCACAATACAGTGACTACGAAGTGATTTACAATATTCACGTTTCTTGAGCTGTTTCTGTCTATCTCTCTCTCTATTGGGGTCTAGGGGGTACATGTCAGAGACTAATTTAACCGATTCACCTAGGGGAGGACTTAAACAATTAAACTGTCTGACTTGCTAGACCTCAGCTTTAGTTTATATTCTTGCGAAGGAGTTTTCTCTGCCAGGGGAAGTTTAGAGTCACTAGAATCTGGGCAGTCCTTAGAGAGGGAGGGAGAGTCAGTCTCTGGCAATGATCCGTAAACCTTTTTCACGTGACTCATGTGGACCCATCCCTTGCGGCCCTCCAGCTTCACGGCCGTCCTTGTGGTCAATAAGACGAGCTTCGGCGCCTGCCAACGGGGCTCCAGCGGACTCCTCCTGTCGAAGTTTCTAACGAATACTAGATCCCCTGGAACAACATCATGTGGCTTCACCTCTGTGTTGTCGGGGAAGGCTGCAGCGACCTGTGAACGACAAGATTGTAGTGCAGACATCAAGGAGGCAAGATAATCTGTCAGCATAGTACAGTCAACATTGGTAATTTTACGAGGCAGAGGCGTCCCCCACATATTCGGTGGCCTACCAAAGACCACCTCGTACGGGGATAGCCCTGTTCTAGAGTGTGCAACCATTCTCATAAAAAAGAGGGCAACTGGTAAAGCTACTATCCAGTCGACGCCTTTCTCTCTACAGATCTTGGCAAGACGTATTTTCAGGGTCTGATTATGGCGCTCCACGAGACCTGCTGCCTCGGGATGTCGGACACAGTGGAATTTCCATTGATAGCCTAGCAGGAGTGATACCTGCTTCATAAGCTCGGACGAGAATGGCTGACCGTTATCTGAGTATACGATACGGGGCAAACCATACCGTGGGAAGAATTCACGAACCAGCTGCTTGGCAGTGGTCGGAGCAGTGTAATCTGGGACTGGATATGCTTCTGTCCAACGGGAAAGTGCACATACAACTACGAGGACATATTTGAATCCTCGACAACGTTCCATCTGGATATAATCCATCTGGAGGACTTCAAAAGGGTGATCGGGAGGATGAAATCCACCTTGCTCTACAGGAATGCTTTTACCTGGGTTGAACTGACAACAAATCATGCAAGTACGCACTTTCTGTTTGGCTGCTACTCGTAAATGTTTATTGAACCAAAGGTTTTGAATACTGTCTAACATGGCTTTTTCACCTAAATGTGCTGGACTATGTACGGTATTAATGATAACTTGAACCATAGAATCGGGGAGAAACCATGTAGATTTTCCCTTCGTCATCCATCCCTGATCTGTCTGGATCCCTCCTAGTTCAGTCCATTTCTTTATTTCATCTGGTATAGCATGTGTCTGTATGTCAATTACATCTAGGGCGGGATCCTTAACTGTCATGCAATGTGTCGGTGTCGAGACTATTGTCTTTGTCATATCAGTTGCGTGAGTACGAGTCTGAGCTGTATTCTTGGTTGTGCGATCTGCCAGGTCGTTACCCTGTGAAATGGTATCTTTGACTTTCGTATGTGCCTTGCACTTCATGATGGATATGGCTGTAGGCAGATGTATGGCGTCTAATAGAGCTTGTATGAGGGGACCGTGTTGAATGTTGGCCCCGTGAGAGGTCAAGAAACCTCTCTCTCGCCAGAGTACACCGAAATCGTGTACAACTCCGAATGCATAACGTGAATCTGTGTATATGTTAACTCTCTTATTCTTGGCTTGAATACAAGCTTGTGTCAGAGCGATGAACTCTGCTGCTTGAGCCGACAGGGTGTCAATACAATTCGTTTCTATAACTTCAGTTTCTGTCGTGACTGCGTAGGTGGCCACTAACTCTCCTGTACTTGTTCTCATGCATGAACCATCCACATAAAGTGTCAGGTCTGGGTCTGGTAATGGAGTGTCTGTCAAGTCTTGTCTGGGTTTCGTCGTAATAGTAATGATTTCAATACAATCATGTGCCAATGGGTCTGTTTCACTTAATGGCAAAAGTGTAGCAGGATTCAGTGTATTACAGCGTCTGATTTCTATGTGTGGCTGAAACAGTGTCAATTCATAACCTGTCAGTCGTGCTATAGTCAAGTGTTGGGTCTGTGTTCGGTTTAAAAGAACTTCTACGGAATGTGGAACTTGCACTGTCAATTGATGTCCTAACACTATGGAATCGCTTTGTCTGATTGCTAGAGCTGTCGCTGCTACTGATTTCAAGCACGCAGGCAGAGCCTGGGCTACTGGATCCAGTGTACTAGAAAAGTAAGCACACGGTTTGTGTGAACCTGCTTGTTCCTGAGTGAGTACTGACAAGGCAGTACCTTCGCGTTCTGTAACAAAAAGTGTAAAAGGCTTACTGTAACATGGTGTCGCTAAAACAGGTGCTTGGCATAAGGCTTTCTTTAAGTCTTCAAAAGCTTGTGTATGTTCTTGAGTCCAGGGGAGGACAGTCGATGTCGCTGCCTCCTGGGTTGTCAACTGTATGAGTGGCTTTGCTAGAAATGCATACTGGGGAATCCATTGTCTGCAGTACGAAGTGAGGCCTATGAAGGCCCGCACCTCCTTTTGTGTCTTGGGTGGTAACATGTTTACAATTAACTGGATGCGATCAGGTGTGAGCTGTCTCCCCCCTTTGGACAGCAAGTGCCCAAGGTACACAACTTGCTGAACACAGAATTGCAGCTTCGAAGGGGACACCTTGTGCCCCTTGTCGGCCAGAAAATGCAAAACCGTCAGTGATGCTCGTTCACATTCAGGTTCGCTCCGGGCGGTGATCAGTAGATCATCGACATACTGAAGCAGGGCAGTGTTGACAGGCATGTGAATACTGTCAAGTTGTCTTTTCAGTGCTTGGCTATAGATGCTGGGGCTTTCTGTGAATCCTTGAGGTGCGCGTGCAAATTTGAAGCTTCGTCCATTTAAACAGAATCCGAACAGATATTGGCTTTCCGGATCGATTGGGACACTAAAGAAGGCGTTCTTGAGGTCAATTACAGTAAAGAACGTTGCTTCTGAATCAATAGCTGTCAATAATGAAGAGATATCTGGGACCACGGGGTATTGTGGTACAATGCATTTATTCAGTTCTCGTAAATCGATAACTAATCGATAAACTGGGGGTGCATTTGGATCGGTGCGTTTAAGAATCGGAATGATAGGTGAATTACAAAGATTGGAGTCGATTTCCACAACCACTCCTTGTGCAATAAGCTCGTCAATGATTTTCAGTAAAGCCACTACAGCATCTGGGGGTATTTTGTATTGTCGAATGCGTGGCAATACTACTCCTGGCTTCAGTGTGACTCGATATGGTGTAATGTGCATACAACCTACATCAGTGGGGCCTAGTGCCCATAAATGTGCAGGTATATTCTGTAATCTGGGATCAACATCTCTCAACACATAGTGACCCTTAAAGTCACGCAAAAATAATCTTACTCCTTCCGGAGAACAGCAAATAACAGCTCCTAGAGCTTTCAGTGTCTTTATACCTAACAAGTTTTCTGGACATGATTTCGTAAGTAACAAATCTGTAGTACGTGTCAATGGACCAACTGCAAGAGGAAGTGGTTGCGATACTTCATTAACAATAGGCTTTCCTGAAAATCCAAGGGAAACATTCTGTGAGCCTGAGAGGGGTGCCCCTGGAACCTCGTCGTGACTTATAGTTGTCCTGCTTGCCCCTGTATCAATTAAAAACTTTCTGTCTTTCCCTAATACTTGACTATGTACATAAGGACCCTCTTGATCTACAGGAACCTCAATAAGAGGCAAGCCAACCTCCCTCTCTAGGCTGTTTCATGTGTATCGTTGATAATCGGGATAATCATTTTGTGCATACTGGTACATCTGTTGTGTCGTGTTTTGTGTTGCGGCAATGGGCTGTGGCTGTGGTACTGCTACGGTCTGTACTGTCTGTTGTGAAGTATGCATAGGCTGTACATTCTGTGGTACTAGTTGTTGGGTCTGATCTTGTCTAGGTGGACGCGGTCTCTCTTTAGTTTTACCTGTAGCGATATTGTGTTTTAAAACTGTACACTCATTTATATAGTGACCTGGCTGTTTACAGTAGTTACATGTCCCTTTAACAGGAGCTGCCGAATTACTGGACTGGGTCATACCCTTTTTCTGACCGTCAGCTGGAACTGACTGGGCAACTAGTATTTTCATTTTCGTGTCTTTCATACGTCTTTGTTCGTGCTCATGTTCTTCTCTAATTCTATTCTGGTGATACTGTAGCATTTGTAATATTTGTGACGGGGTATTTGCTTGCCATGTGCTCTCGACTTTCAGTACTCTGTTCTTAACCTGGGGCAAGGAATTCTCGACTAACTTAGTAACAAAAAGGTGTGGATATGACTCACTGCTTGCTTTCAGGCCACTATTAATACCGAAACATTTCTCAAATCGGGAATAAAAATCACTAGTGTCTTCATCAGGTTTCTGTTTACAGGCTGAGATTGCCCCCCAGTCCTCCTTTTTCGTTGCTAATAAACGTGGCAACACTTGTACTAACAATCCTGGTAACGCTTTAGTTTCGTCCCCAAGCCCTAGGCCTGGGGTTCGAGTATTTTCTTCATTTTCTAATGCAGCCCAATCAATCTTTTGCTCTCCCACCTCCCATTCTTTTTCTTTGAGTTTCTCGTAAATACCGGCAGGCACCAATACTTTTAATATTTTCATAATGTCAGGATATGTATAATCACCCATGAGTAACATGTCTTTTATTTCACGGTGAAAACCTGCTGGATCTTTGTCATGGCTAGGCACTAACTTCTTCATTTCCAATAGTTCTATCTTAGTTATGGGCGTGTATACAAACACGCGTCTAAAAGTATTATCTTCATTCCTGACTGGGTGTACTTCTCGTAAGGGATTCTGTCTGTCTATGTAATACATTTTTCTTTCCACGGGTGGAGCTGGAATAGACTGCGGACACAGGAAAGCACTATATCTGTGCCGATGTTCTAGAATTACTTTAATCAAATCGGTACCTAGGCCTCTCCATTTATTCATGAGTAGTTCTATTAATATATCAGGTAGGGGACCAGGATCAGAGTGTTGGCTTTTATACAATGTGAGGAGGTGCTGTATCATGTACATACCAGCTAGTCGTTGTTCGTCTGGGGAAAGGCTCAAAAACGTTTGCGCTAACGCATCATCACTATATTTATCGGAATTGTCAGCCCATTGTACTGCTGACCTGGCTAATTCTTGTTCATCCATGGAATCGAGTACATGGTACCCCATTCGTTCTTGGAGTATTCTATCGGTAGCCTGAAACAGGTGTTCAGGGGTCTTCGGATTTGACATAGCTGCTTGGAAAAGTCTCTTACTTTCTGGACGTACCGGACGTACTGAATTATTAAAGGGTCTTCCCTTACCTACGTATGCTATCATTTCTCTAGCTGGTAATTGCAATGCTCCTGTTGTCGTTTCTGGTAGTTCCTCCTCCTCCGAGGATTCATTCTTGTCTGAATCTATTTCTCTTTCAGGCTGTCTTCTTTCGTGTATTTTTATTACTGCTTTTCGGATCCTTCGGTACATGTTTTCTATACAACTCTGTTTATCATGTTTTCCGTCTGCTATATTCTGACCCCATTTGTTAAGTGCTTTCATCTCTTCCATGTCTACACCGGGCCTATCTTGATCTCTTATCAAACAGTTTATGAAGAAACGTAATATCATTCTTTGAGTGTCAACTTTCTGGTGTGCCATGGCGTTGCCAATACTTTCAGGACCTTCCCCTGTTTGGATAAAGTGGTATATTCTGTCTAGATGATCAATCATCTCTGGTAGTATCATTAAATAGTTTGCGACTCGTCGTAGACGTACTGATGCGAGCATCATTCTGTCGTCTTAACCGGGTACTGGATCATATCTACAGTCTGTAAGAGGCTCATTGAGTATATCGTAATTCGCTGATTGGGGTGTACGTTGTTGCGCTAAATCCCTATAGGTCAATCGATGTGTTTGTGGCGGTGTTTGAAAACCTCCTGTCGCACCTCCTGAGGTGCCAGGTAAAAAAGGGTTTAGTGGGTTATAGCCAGGAAGAATAGGTGCCGGAAGAGGTGGAGGAACAGGTGGAAGATGTGGAGCGGGAGGAGGAGTTTGATGTTGCAAAAGTGGTTGTTGATTATCATGGGGTGGAGTGCCGTCAACGGGTGGTGTGTGGGCACGTGGATTTGTATATGCGGGAGCTACATCGTCTAAATAGGAAGAAAGGAAAATGTCTTCTGTGGTTTTGTGACGTACTTTAGTCGGAACTAATGGAGGTGGCAGATCTTTCGGTATTTCCGGGGTCGCCTTCGGCAGGCCCTCGGCCAGGACCGGATACAGTCCTGTCATAATGGCATTACTCTTTCTCTCGTGTTGTTCTATTCTAACTCGTTCTCCTTCTTCTAGTAATTCTTTTTCCCTGGCTTTTTCGGAATCTTCTTTGCTTTTCTCTGTTTTTCTGAGTGCTTTCTCTGTGCGTCTATGCGATTCTTTACGCCATAATTCAATGGCATCTTTCTGTGACTGTCTGGCTTTCTTCTTCCATAATGCTTCTTCTACTCTCATGATGCACTCGGCATCCCATGTCCCCGTAACGGGCCATCTCTGATTCTCTGCTAAATCTTTGGTGTAATCCACCCACAAGTCAAGGAATAATACGGCATCCAGGCCGTGCTTATGGTACATAAAATATCCGGGAGTGTCCCTGGGGGGGATGGGAACAGCTTCCTCAAGTATCCCTTTTCTAGTTCTTATCTGTCTTAATTTAGAGAATAAAGGCATCTTAAACCTTGCTACTTGATACTTACTCGAACTTGAACACAGTCAATACAATGAACACAGTAATGAAGATCGAACATTCACTCATACCACGACATTTAAAAACACATTAAAACATTTTAAAACGAACAACAACAATTAGAATAAAACTGGCTACTTGTATACTGGATATACTGCTAAACAGTACAGATACACCGCTAAGACAGTGCAGACCGGATATACTGCTAAACAGTACAGATATACCGCTAAGACAGTGCAGACCGGGTCTGTGTACCCAAACCCGTCTTGACCGGCACAAATTAATGCGCTCGTCTAGATGCGTCCCCAGCAACGGTACTCACCGGGAAGCACGGAACGGAAGGCCTCGGAAACTCGACACTGGACTGGACCGGACTGGACTCGACTCGACTCGTGACGTAGATACTTCGGAACTTCGGAAACTGGTGGGCCTCTGAATACCTCGGACCTTGCTCTCTCAGCTGGGCTCCGGTCAGGATCCTCCGCACTCCTCACCGCCTCGTCTGGGTGTCGATCGCAGCCTCAGTCACCTCCGTTGGCCTGAGGGAGGTACAGGAAATCCTGCGGGTACGCGTTGTTGTCCGTCACGGCTGTGGCAGGGGACCGGGCCTGCAACGCACCGCCGGCGCGTAAGGTGGGGGAGGGGTCCCTATTCGAGCACCAATTATGTGGTAAATTTAAATTACCTATACTTAATTTATGCGGTAAAGTTCAATAAGAATAACTCAGAAAAAATAAGAGGCAGAGTCCGTGGCATCTGAGGTTTAAAAGGGGTTTTATTCCTTATAAAGGAATTGGTTCGAACCAAGGCAATCGAATTCCATCACCACGAAGGTTCAGGAAGGGATAGAGCATACTTTATTGACAGCATATCATATATATAGTCAATGCATTACAGTGGTGATGGATGCAGAAGGCGTAACAGCTGAGAGAAGAGATAAGAACACATGTACGTAACAGAAGGCGTGCACAAGGGCGTACACGGAGGTGTGTGCTAGAAACGTCACATAGAGGTGTCACAAGTGGGTGGATCCATAAGAGAATCCTGCAGTGTCAGCAGAAACATGTGGCATAGATGCGCGCGCAGCAGCATGACGTGTGATTGACGTGTGATTGACGTGGAACTGGAGGGTGAAGGGGACTTGACATTTAGCCTCACATGAGGAGACAGAAGTCTGGGGTGTCAGAACAACCTAATCCCAAATCATATCTAATATCTTGTGTTTGAGGAACTGTATTATCTGGAAGGAAAGGTCTCTCGGGCAGAGGCTATTCTATACTGACTGCTAGTGCGTGTATGAGCGTCTACGTGTCTACATGAGATGCGAGGGGGCATGGGCCTACCATGGTAACGGGAGCAATGAATTACTTGCATGGAGACAGTGAGGCCGGGCCCTTTGCTCTGCAGCTGGGAAGGATGTTTACCTAAACTACTAGACAGGAATGTATTTTCGAGGAGCGGAGCAGATAACTTGAAGGCTGAATACAGTCTTGGCAGGCAAGCAGGCCGAGCCAGGCACCGCTAGCCGCGCAGGGAGTAAGACAAAGGTCAGGGATACGGATGCAGGTCCAGGCTGTAGCATCCAGAGGCAGAAGGCAGAAAAAGCTCAATGGCAGACATCAGGGCCTAACTCGCCAGAGCCGAAAAACGTGAAAGGTGCACCACATAAAGACGGTGGCACGGCACACTTAGGAACAGAATATTCGACCCATTCATGGTGGATCTGAAAGAGGACATGTTAACGTTGGACGCAAATGTATTTGCGTCTTCATAGCTGGTCTAGGAGGGAACATACATGTACTTGAAGCACATACATGGAGACGGTGGGGTTCACGTTAGGGGACACAATTGACCATAAAAATTCATATTACCTCATGCTGATCCATCTATCTTTGATCGGCTGCTATAATCCTCCTTGACCTTAGTGCCGCCTTCGACACTGTAAACCACAACATCTTACTTCAGCGGCTCTCGCGCATAGGGATCTCAGGAAAAGCCATCTCCTGGCTTGAATCTTTCCTCTCTGATCGCTCTTTTCAAGTGTTCGAGGGCAATTCTACCTCTCCGAGCAACCCTCTTGATTGTGGTGTGCTGCAGGGCTCTTCCCTGAGCCCTCTGTTATTTAATGTTTACATGAACCTACTAGCTGATATAGTCCGTCCATATGGAATAAAAATCATTACCTACACTGACGACACTCAGCTAGTGGTGGCCCTCAATCAATCGTACACTGCGTCTACCGACCTCAGGGTCTGCATGGAGGAGGTCTACAAATGGATGACCTGGTCAGGCCTCAAACTCAATGGCGAAAAAACTGAGCTTATGCTCCTAGGTAATCCACCTTCGCCCTCGATCAAGTCACTGTTGCCCACCTGTCTTGGCCCTCCCCCCACACCAAAGGACAGAATAAAGAGCCTAGGCATTTGGCTGGATAAATCCCTTAATTTTAATATCCAAGCAGCTACACTGTCAGCCATCTGCTTTAGTCTACTCAGGCTCCTGCGGAGGATTCTTCCCCTACTGCCTCTCCAAGCCATACAGGTCATGATCCAGGGGCTTGTTCTTTCCAAGCTGGATTTTGGGAACGCCTTGTATTTGGGGGCTCCCCATTCCACTCTGAACAAACTCCAGATCATACAAAATTGCGCGGCACAAACACTACTTCAAATCCCCTGCCGACTCTCCGTGAAATCTGGCTTAAAGAGCCTTCACTGGCTCCCGATCAGAGAAAGAATTGAATTTAAGACCCTATGCATAACTCTTATAGCATACTGGAAAACTGGTGCTGCCACCAACCACTCATTAATTACTTCATATAACCCTGTTAGACAGCTCAGATCATCATCCTCTCTCCTGGTGACTGTACCCAGGATTAAGAGAGCCAGATGTGGAGGTCGGTCATTCTCCTATAACGCGTCAACACTCTGGAACTCCCTTCCTTACCACTTACGTTCAGAGCCCAATAGGCTATCTTTCAGCAAGCAACTAAAAACCCTGCTTTTTTAAAAAAAACTGATTAAATCTCCACTACTGCCCCTCCCTGCACAGTCTGCAGCGCTAGGACGCCTCAGGGTAGCTACCGTGCTTTATAAATGGTCTTTTCATTTCATTTAATTCATTTCATTTGGTAGCTCAGCAAGTTTTGTTGAACTGGCAGATGACTCATTGCGAGACATATTCACATAGATGTGGGTATGTGGTTGGGATTATGCATTTTTCAGGTGCCATAATAGACGTGTGATTGAGACATTGCTATTTTGCACAGTTGACTGAATTGCCTGTATTTTATTGAACCAATGACTTTAGCCGAATTATTTTTAAAATAAGCATTTTATTGAAAAACGCACTTACTGCCTTCCCAGATCCTTCAGTCACCCGCAGTCCTGTCCGCCCGCTCCCTGGTCCACCACGGGTTTTCCCGCTTGATGTGGAGGGAGTGAAGGCGGGACAGTGACATTCTTCCGGGGTAGAGGTCGGGGGCGGGAGCGCTGCCTGATCTACAGATAAGTAGGCAATGTGTACAACGCGCAGCGGGCGCGCCAAAGGCGCGCCAAAGGGAAGCCCGTCTGCGCCCGTCCGCGACCGCCCGGGACCAGGGGCCACCCCCCTTGCCCAAAACCCAAAAGCAGTCATATATTCACGGAGAGAGCTGCTCTCTCACATTGCAATCTCCTGAACCCGGAGTACCTCACGCCCCATTGTAACAACTGTAAATTTTCCTTCTCCCACTCAGCGTTAGGAATAACCGGCGAGAACGCCGGGTTTGAAAAGGGTACGATTAAGTCAAATGGCGATGGCGATGATATTAGACACTTCACATTCATTATTATAAACTGCAGATCTCTTCCAAAACACAAGGAGGATATTTTTTATTTAATAATGGATCTCAAACCGGACGCTCTGTTTTTAACTGAAACTTGGCTTAATTCCAGTTCGGGTCCTGATATCGCTATAGCCCTACCATTAAACTATACAATAGTAAGAAGAGATAGGGTGAACCAAATTGGAGGAGGCATAGGAATCATTTTTTAAAGAGAATACTCCTGTAAATGGGAAGATCTAACGTTAGCCAATTGTGAAGCAGGTCTTTTTAAACTTGCTCTGTCCCCACAAACCACTCTCACTGGGATTTTGATTTATCGCCCTCCTGGAGCTGCCGGAGAATGGGTGGCAGCCTTCCCTGAATACATCACCCCTTTGCTATTGGAAGCATCCATCTTCACGATTTTAGGAGATCTTAATTTGCACTTCGAGGACCGTACATGCCCCATGGTGCAGAACTTCATAGCCGACCTAGAAGCCCTTAACGTACATCTATGTAATACAGGCCCCACTCATACAGCAGGCCATCAATTAGATTCAACTTTGATGGTCTTACTTGTGAGCCTGCACTACCTTTAAACATGGTCTGACCATCATTTGATCAGATTTAGGATCAAGCTACCAGATAATAAAGCTGTGAATTGGCCCGAGACCTCTCATTTCAGAAACTGGAAAAAACTGAATATAGAGGACTTGAATTCCCAGCTAAAGAATTCCAGGCCTAATCTAAATATAGATGACCTTAAAGTAAGAGATCAGGATAAAATTACACACTGGTTAGCCAAAGCTGTAGAGACAGTTATTCCACTAACAAGGAATAAATGGAAATCCTGTAGACCACCAGTCCCGTGGTTCTCCGAAAAGCTAAAAACTGAAAAAAGCAAATGTAAAAAGCTTGAGAGACAATGGATAAAAAATGATGACGTTGACAGCAAAGAAACTTACAAACAAGCCTTGAAGGCCTACCATCGGTTATGTAAAATAACTAAAGGAGATTTTACCAAAAGTACCATCTTGGAGGCACAAAACAACTCCGGTACCTTGTTCAAAGTTCTAAAGGATTTAGCGGGCACTACATATATACCAGAACCCCAAACGCTGTCCACATCACAATGTAATGGTCTGGCGAAATATTTTAATGATAAAATAGCCAACATTTACTCAACCCTCAGTGGAGACGAGGTTCCTAACCCCTCCACTACTGGAATCTCGAGTTCGAGGGAGCTGGTAGACACTTTTGGGAATCGACTGACAGTCTGGCAACCCTTAGACCAGCACACATTTGTAGAAACCCTCAACAGCATTACGTCAGGCTCCCCTAACGATCCCATACCAACAGGCATCCTTAAACAACTAGAGCCCGACATATTAAATGTCATTAGATTACTACTAAATGCTTTATTAAAGGAAGCGGTAATGCCAGTCGAATGGAAACACGCAATGGTAGTACCGCTACTGAAAAAAGCAAACTGCGACCCAGAGATCTTCTCTAATTTCAGACCGGTATCACTTCTCCCCCTATTCTCGAAAATTTTAGAAAAACATGTAAATAAGCAGTTGACAGAATACATCACCACCAACAAGCTACTTCATCCCTCTCAGTCGGGCTTTAGAGCCGGGCACTCGACTGAATCCACCCTACTAGGAGTTACGGAAGCCATCCGTCAAAAGTTGGATAATGGGGGCACGGTGGCACTCATTCTTTTAGACTTGAGTGTGGCCTTTGACACCATATCCCATGAAACGCTACTTGAAACCTTAGAGGGAATAGGGGTAAGGGGTGCAGCACTGAAGTGGCTAGAAATTTTTTTGGCAGACAGGTCATATCAGGTATTCTCCAAAAACAACACCTCCAATATCGTAACTTCCCCGTATGGAGTCCCACAGGGGTCAATCTTGAGCCCGCTATTATTTAATATTTATATCACCCCTCTAGCGAGCATAGCGGAAAGATTTGGTCTCACAATCTTCTCATACGCAGACGATACACATTGGTGTTCTCCTTATCATCAACTGATAAAAAAGTCCCTCCTCTCTCCGCTTAGGATTACAGAATATGGCTCAATGGATGCACTCCAAGAAATTAAAATTAAATGGTGATAAAACCGAACTGCTAATTTTCGGTGAACAAAAAGATGTGTGGGGACCAATTCATTGGCCTACTGAATTGGGTCCTCCCCAGACGGCAGTTCCGTCAGCCCGTAATTTACGAGTAATAATTGATGACAAACTAACAATGCGCGCTCAGGCCGCTAAAACAGCGTCAGTCTGCTTCGCCATACTCAAATGGTTGAGGAATATTTTATGGCAACTCCCAGAAGGGGCGCAAAGAACGGTAGTTCAGGCCTTGATTGGTTCAAGACTGGACTATGGTAGTATTCTGTTTCTAGGTGCCAACAAAGAAATGATACGCCGATTACAGGTCGTCCAAAACGCGGCAGCCAGGATACTGCTCCATCTACCTGGGCAGGCGCATGTATCGGAACATTTATGCAAACTAAATTGGCTCAAGATGGGCAACAGAGCTAAATTTAAAGCTTTATGTTTTATGTTCAAAATAAACATAGGGGAAGCACCAGCCTACCTCTGCAATCTGGTCCGTAAATACATCCCGACTCGTAATCTTCGATCAATCTATCAGGAGAAGTTTGTTGTCCCAAGATTCAAAAGAGCACGACTAGGAAGTCGCGCCTTTGGATATTTGGCGCCAGTGCTGTGGAACTCTATCCCGCTCACACTGCGCCTAGAGGCCAACTACATAAAATTTAGGAAAGGTATCAAGGCATGGCTTTTCAACCAAGAATAAACACTATAAATTTATGACCCCCTGGTAATGTACAAATCCAAGGCGCCGGGAAACCCTCAGGGTAGCTGTTGTGCCATACAAATGGAATAAATAAATAAATAAATAAATTGAGATCTGCGTTTCATTTGTATTTTGCTGTTGTTCAATTTCGACTATTACGAGTTCCATTCCATTGTTGCCACAATAGCAACTTGGTTACTTCATAGAGTAGAATCTTCAAACGTTATTAGCCTTTCTGGCCGAACTTCCTGTATGGTAGCGAGTAGAGATCGACGGCTACCCAGGAACCCACACGGCCTGCTATTCAGTATCTGCCACATAGTTTGTTAAGATCAATAGAGACAAATCTCTTTTCTTTTTTTCCGGCAAGAGGCGTAAGAAGTTCTGTTTTTGTTCCTTCAACAGCCAGAACAGGTAAAGGTGGCCCAAATTATTTTTTGTCCACACTCTTTTCCCTGACCAGGTCCCCTATCTTCAGGACCCAGACAGGTCATGCCTTAACAGCTCTCACTTCCCCAGTGGTGGTGTGTTTCACTTGTACGTTGCTTTGTAGTTCCCGGAATTCATGTAAAACAGCCTAACGATCATTGATGTCAAATGCTTTGTTATCTGCCACTGTCCTGCCACAATCGAGGTTGGGTACCTACATTCTGATGGATACATCTGCCTGTGTATTCCTCAACTTTTGAATTACCCCTTGCGCAGCATTTCACTGAAACTTTGTCCATAGCTCTTCTACGTCGACGAGGATGTCACAATAGCACAGCTCCACTCGTGACTCCGTTTGACGTCATCAGAGCCATGAGAAGACCTCGTCGGTGGGCTGACGTCAGTTCCTTTATTACCATGTCGTCGACATGTAACAGTTTTTCTAGGTCTCTCCATTTCTTTGTGGTCTAGTTTTTTGCAGTTGTCCTTAAACTGTTTCTTCACTATGGCTACTCAGAAGAAGCCTGGTTTTAAACCCTGTAGGGAATGTAGGGGCAATATGTCGGTTACAGACCCCCACGAAGACTGCTTTTGGTGTTTGTTGTCCTGACCACAATGTCGGAGAATGTTCTTCGTGCTATCGGATGAGTCCAAAGGCACTTAAGGAACATCAAGCAAAGTAGTTCATGGCCCGAGCGAAGAAGGAGAAGAGAGGTCGGAAAAGAACCAAGGCAAGTTCAATGTCGCCGACTCTGCACACCTTGAGGCCATCCACAAAGCACAAGAAAAAGAGGCAACGTGGGTCAAAGCATCATTCTTCGAAGGAGAAGTCATTGAAGTCGTTGTCCTCTGTCTGACGTTGCCATAGGAAGTATGACATCTCACCTTCTCCTTCACCGCTGGTGTCTCCTGTTGGAAGTCGCCTGCACCTCCGGATGCTCCTATCCCGGATCCGGCATCTTCAGTCCCACATACAGAGCCCGCTCTTCGACCTCGATCTATCCCAGATCAGGCGGATCCAGATCCATACCCACCTTTCCCGGCTCCAGGTGCAGATCCATTGCTTTTTCTTTATGCAATGTATGGCATGCTTACCAGGGCAGTTAACCCATCTGGCACGCCTGCTGGCCCTGTGGGACCTTTCTTACAATTTGGACGTTACCCAGCATGATGCCCAGGCACCATTCATGCCGTTCATGCCAATGACTCTGTCTTGGCCTCACCCAATGCCGAGGTTCTCGACGCCGATTCCATCTCAGAAGGGAAGGAGGATGGACTACTCTCCAGCACTGTTGGGCTCCGTTCTAGCGCTGCCTCGACTTTGATCGGCACCGCTGCCCACTTCTGAAGGTTCTCTGTCGACCCGGGCTATGAGGTCTCTAACGCAGCATCTGGCGCTGCCGGCTCCAAAGATTCGATCGAGGATGGAGGCTCAGCGACTTCTGGAAAAGGAGGAATTTCAGGAGCAACAAGAGCAAGCTGAGGAGATATTAGACTGTATGGATGATTTTGCCGGTCTGCAAGAAGCCAGTGAGATTGACATCACCGGAGTGGGAGCTCTCCAAAGGCTCTTCCCTCTCAGGCTATGGCGTCATACCATTCAGTCATTAGAAAGGCTGCTGACCTTTTGAACTTATAGTTGCCAACAGCAGAGGTCTAATCTCAGTCAATCAATCAATCAATCAATCAGGGATTTATAAAGCGCACAACTCACCCGTTAGTGTCTCAAGGCGCCGGGGGGGAGGTGCATCTCTGGATCAGTCGAAAAGCCAGGTCTTGAGGTCCTTCCTGAAGGTATGCAGGGTTGTAGAGCATCTGATGTTGGCCTGTATGTAGAAGACGGCTCTCCTGCCTGCTCTGTTTCTGCAGATGCAGGGATCTCTGCCAGGGCGAGGTCGGTGGAGCGGAGGTGCCTCCTGGGTATGTGGAAGGAGACTCTCTCGTTGAGGTATTCGGGTCCAATGTTGTTGAGGGATTTGTAGGCATGGGTGAGGAGTTTGAAAGTAACCCTCTTTTTGATGGGGAGCCAGTGGAGATCACGTAGGTGTTGGGTCATGTGTTTGTGACGCGGAGTCCTGAGGACGAGTCTGGCTGCGGAGTTCTGGATGGTTTGGAGTTTGTGTAGGAGAGTTCTGTTGATTTCGGCATAGAGGGTGTTGTTGTAGTCCTGTCTGCTTGTTATGAGTGTGTAGGTGATGTTTTTTCTGCATTCGGGCGAGATCCATTTGAAGGTCTTGTGGAAGATGCGCAGGCAGTTGAAACTAGTGGAGGCGACGGCGTATATCTGGCGGGTCATGGAAAGGGAGGAGTCAAGGATGATGCTGAGGTTTTGTGCGTGGTCTGTGGGGGTGGGTGGGCTTCCAAGGGCAGGGGGGCCGCCAGGTGTTGTCCCAGGCAGAGGTGGAGGGTCCGAGGATGAAGACCTCGGTTTTCTTGGAGTTGAGCTTAAGGCATCTGTCCTTCATCCAGGCTGCGATGTCTTTCCTTCCTTCCTGGAAACAGAGCCTGGTGTTCTCAGGATTCTTTGTGAGCGAGAGGATGTTGGGTGTTGTTGGTGTAGGATACTATGCTAAGCCCATTCTGTCTGACGACGGTGGCAAGGGGGGGCATGTAGATGTTGAAGAGCGTGGGACTGAGCGATGATTTTTGGGGTACTCTGCAGTTGATCTCTGTGGGATGGGGGAGGAAGGGGGGAGTCTGACCCTCTGGGTTCTGCCGGAGAAGAAGGCCCGGATCCAGTTGAGAGCAGCTCCTTGCATTCCTGCGTCATGAAGTCTGGCTGCGAGCATGCGGTGTGAGATGGTGTTGAAGGCTGCGGAGAGGTCTAGAAGGATGAGGGCTGCGGTGTGTCCCTGGTCAGGTAGCATGCGGATGTCATCAGTGGCGGCAAACAGGGCGGTCTCAGTGCTGTGGTTGCTGCGGAATCCAGACTGGGAGGAGTCAAGGATGGAGTTCTCTTCGATGAAGGCGGTCAGCTGGGAGTTTACGAGTCTCTCTGTGACTCTGGCTGTGAAGGGGAGGAGAGAAATGGGCCGTTAGTTTTCTAGGTCCATTGGGTCAGCCCAGGGTTTCTTGAGGAGGGGTTTAACCTCCGCCTGCTTCCAGTCGCCTGGGAAGGTGCTGGATCTGAAGGAGGCGTTGATGGTCCGTCCTAGTTTGGGTGCGATGGCGGTGACAGGCCTGTGGAAGATGTGTGGTGGGCATTGGTCTGTCGGGGATCCTGAGTGGGTTTTCTGCATGGTCTTGGAGATGTGATCGATGGTGGCGGGGTTCCAGGTCATGATGGTTGGCTTGTCGGCAGAGGTGGAGAGGGGGTGGTGTCCGGGGTCTATTTGCTGAAATTGTCGTAGAGTGTCTTGATCTTCAGGTGGAAGGAGCAAAGCTTGTTGCAGAGTTACTGGGAAGGTGTGATGTCCGTGGCTTTGCTGGGGGGTTTGGTGAGATGCTATATGGCGTTGAACAGTTCTTTGGCGCTAGTTGCGTTTGTGAGGAGTCTGTTCCTGATGAAAGTCCGTTTGGTGTCTCTTATGCGATGGTGGTACTCCTTCAGGGCACTCCTGTGTTTGTTCAGTGCTTCCGGGGTTTTCTGGTTTCGCCAGATTTTCTTTAAGCGACTGCAGGAGCGTCTGGCTTCTAGTAATTCTGTGGTGAGCAAGGCGTCCTTCAGGGGGCATTGTTTGGCGGGGTGGCGGAGGGGTGCGTATCTTTCAGCGCAGCAGGCGATCCAGCGGTGAAATTCTTTGGCTGCGGAGTTGGTGTCGGTTATGGTGCTGGGGGGGGTCTTGGAGGATGGTGGTGATGAGGTGCTCCTCTGAGACCTTGCTCCAGTTCCTTCGTGGTGGGAGCAGGGCAGGCTTGGGTGTGGTGGTGGTGTTGAAGGTGAAATGTACGCAGTGGTAGTCCGTCCAGAGGGACTGGGTGGTGTGGCTGAAGCGGATGTTGGCACTTTCTGCGAAGATGGGGTTGAGGGTGTGTCCAGCTCTGTGGGTGGGCATGTCGACAAGCTGCTTCAGACACAGGTTGGTGAGTTTGTCAAGGAGTGTGATGGAGTCGGGGTCACTGAGGTTGTCCAAATGGAAGTTCAGGTCCCCGAGTAGGTTGTAGTCCGTGGAGGTGATGGCGTGGGGTGCAACGAGCTCGGGGATGGTATTGGCGAACAGGGTGTGGGGTCCCAGGGGTCTGTAGGCGAAGGTGCAGCGTAGCGTGGTCCTGGGGTTGGTCTGGATCTGGAAGTGTGTGTGTTCTGTTTTGGAGTGGGGGTCACTCGCGCTGGAGGTGGAGAGGCGGAGGGGGGTCTTGTGTGCAATGGTGAGTCCTCCTCATGGGTGGTGGGGGTAGTCCTTTCTCTGGATCTGGTAGCCATCGGGGATGGCAGTGGCGATGTCGGTGCTGGAAGTGGCATTGGTCCAAGTTTCTTTGACGAATACGACGTCGAGCGATAGGGTGTTGATTAGTTCCCAGATCTCTAGGGCATGTCGTGAGGAGGATGCATGCCAGGACTTCGACAGTGGTTGCGTCCGGTGGGCTTTTGGTGGTGGGGGGGCGTTGTCCATGGTGAAGGAGCTCCGACAGAGTCTGTAGGAGAACTGTCCATGGGTGGTGTTCGGTGAGGATCTCCTGCAGTCGATGTGTCTTCCGGGATCAAGTGCGTGGAGGGTGGCGGAGTCATTTCGGTGGGATCCAGGGTTCCTCGCGCTGGCCTCGGTCGGGACGCATTAATATTTTAACAGAGGTACAGACCTCTCCTTCTTCTGCGTTGGAGCCTTTGCTTCCTTTCGAAGAGGCTCTGAAGGATCTGATTTTGGATATATGGCAGAAGCCAATGTCTGCTCCTGCTGTGTCAAGAAGGGTGGCAATTGCAAACAAAACAGGTGATGGACCGAATGTGGATCAATGTCACACATTCAACCCAGTCAAAAGATCTGGGCCCAAATCCATCGTTTTTTTGCACTCCACACCACCCTGGGTTAGACAATGGCGATATGCAAATCAGCTCTGACCCTGTGCCCCATGGGAACAGTCCAGTCCGAACTACAAAAGCCATGTCCTTCCCAGAACGGAATCAAGCTTCCGAGGACCGGACCGGTTTCGAGGTAACACCTCTCATCAGCCCGGCTAGCTTGACTCCAGTGGTGTGGAGTGCCTGGGACCCACGTCTGAGCATCCCCAGCACACCTATGGTGGCAATTGCAAACAAAACAGGTGATGGACCGAATGTGGATCAATGTCACACATTCAACCCAGTCAAAAGATCTGGGCCCAAATCCATTGTTTTTTTGCACTCCACACCACCCTGGGTTAGACAATGGCGATATGCAAATCAGCTCTGACCCTGTGCCCCATGGGAACAGTCCAGTCCGAACTACAAAAGCCATGTCCTTCCCAGAACGGAATCAAGCATCCGAGGACCGGACCGGTTTCGAGGTAACACCTCTCATCAGCCCGGCTAGCTTGACTCCAGTGGTGTGGAGTGCCTGGGACCCACGTCTGAGCATCCCCAGCACACCTATGGTGGCAATTGCAAACAAAACAGGTGATGGACCGAATGTGGATCAATGTCACACATTCAACCCAGTCAAAAGATCTGGGCCCAAATCCATCGTTTTTTTGCACTCCACACCACCCTGGGTTAGACAATGGCGATATGCAAATCAGCTCTGACCCTGTGCCCCATGGGAACAGTCCAGTCCGAACTACAAAAGCCATGTCCTTCCCAGAACGGAATCAAGCATCCGAGGACCGGACCGGTTTCGAGGTAACACCTCTCATCAGCCCGGCTAGCTTGACTCCAGTGGTGTGGAGTACCTGGGACCCACGTCGAGCATCCCCAGCACACCTATGGTGGCAATTGCAAACAAAACAGGTGATGGACCGAATGTGGATCAATGTCACACATTCAACCCAGTCAAAAGATCTGGGCCCAAATCCATCGTTTTTTTGCACTCCACACCACCCTGGGTTAGACAATGGCGATATGCAAATCAGCTCTGACCCTGTGCCCCATGGGAACAGTCCAGTCCGAACTACAAAAGCCATGTCCTTCCCAGAACGGAATCAAGCATCCGAGGACCGGACCGGTTTCGAGGTAACACCTCTCATCAGCCCGGCTAGCTTGACTCCAGTGGTGTGGAGTGCCTGGGACCCACGTCTGAGCATCCCCAGCACACCTATGGTGGCAATTGCAAACAAAACAGGTGATGGACCGAATGCGGATCAATGTCACACATTCAACCCAGTCAAAAGATCTGGGCCCAAATCCATTGTTTTTTTGCACTCCACACCACCCTGGGTTAGACAATGGCGATATGCAAATCAGCTCTGACCCTGTGCCCCATGGGAACAGTCCAGTCCGAACTACAAAAGCCATGTCCTTCCCAGAACGGAATCAAGCATCCGAGGACCGGACCGGTTTCGAGGTAACACCTCTCATCAGCCCGGCTAGCTTGACTCCAGTGGTGTGGAGTGCCTGGGACCCACGTCTGAGCATCCCCAGCACACCTATGGTGGCAATTGCAAACAAAACAGGTGATGGACCGAATGTGGATCAATGTCACACATTCAACCCAGTCAAAAGATCTGGGCCCAAATCCATCGTTTTTTTGCACTCCACACCACCCTGGGTTAGACAATGGCGATATGCAAATCAGCTCTGACCCTGTGCCCCATGGGAACAGTCCAGTCCGAACTACAAAAGCCATGTCCTTCCCAGAACGGAATCAAGCATCCGAGGACCGGACCGGTTTCGAGGTAACACCTCTCATCAGCCCGGCTAGCTTGACTCCAGTGGTGTGGAGTACCTGGGACCCACGTCTAAGCATCCCCAGCACACCTATGGTGGCAATTGCAAACAAAACAGGTGATGGACCGAATGTGGATCAATGTCACACATTCAACCCAGTCAAAAGATCTGGGCCCAAATCCATCGTTTTTTTGCACTCCACACCACCCTGGGTTAGACAATGGCGATATGCAAATCAGCTCTGACCCTGTGCCCCATGGGAACAGTCCAGTCCGAACTACAAAAGCCATGTCCTTCCCAGAACGGAATCAAGCATCCGAGGACCGGACCGGTTTCGAGGTAACACCTCTCATCAGCCCGGCTAGCTTGATTCCAGTGGTGTGGAGTGCCTGGGACCCACGTCTGAGCATCCCCAGCACACCTATGGTGGCAATTGCAAACAAAACAGGTGATGGACCGAATGTGGATCAATGTCACACATTCAACCCAGTCCAAAGATCTGGGCCCAAATCCATCGTTTTTTTGCACTCCACACCACCCTGGGTTAGACAATGGCGATATGCAAATCAGCTCTGACCCTGTGCCCCATGGGAACAGTCCAGTCCGAACTACAAAAGCCATGTCCTTCCCAAAACGGAATCAAGCATCCGAGGACCGGACCGGTTTCGAGGTAACACCTCTCATCAGCCCGGCTAGCTTGACTCCAGTGGTGTGGAGTGCCTGGGACCCACGTCTGAGCATCCCCAGCACACCTATGGTGGCAATTGCAAACAAAACAGGTGATGGACCGAATGTGGATCAATGTCACACATTCAACCCAGTCAAAAGATCTGGGCCCAAATCCATCGTTCTTTTGCACTCCACACCACCCTGGGTTAGACAATGGCGATATGCAAATCAGCTCTGACCCTGTGCCCCATGGGAACAGTCCAGTCCGAACTACAAAAGCCATGTCCTTCCCAGAACTGGGTGGTGTGGAGTGGTGTGGTGTGGAGTGCAAAAAAACGATGGATTTGGGCCCAGATTTTTGGACTGGGATGAATGTGTGACATTGATCCACATTCGGTCCATCACCTGTTTTGTTTGCAATTGCCGCCCTAAGTGCGCTGGGGATGCCCAGACGTGGGTCCCAGGCACTCCACACCACTGGAGTCAAGCTAGCCGGGCTGATGAGAGGTGTTCCCTCGAAACCGGTCCGGTCCTCGGATGCTTGATTCAGTTCTGGGAAGGACATGGCTTTTGTAGTTCGGACTGGACTGTTCCCATGGGGCACAGGGTCAGAGCTGATTTGCATATCGCCATTGTCTAACCCAGGGTGGTGTGGAGTGCAAAAAAACGATGGATTTGGGCCCAGATCTTTGGACTGGGATGAATGTGTGACATTGATCCACATTCGGTCCATCACCTGTTTTGTTTGCAATTGCCGCCCTAAGTGCGCTGGGGATGCCCAGACGTGGGTCCCAGGCACTCCACACCACTGGAGTCAAGCTAGCAGGGCTGATGAGAGGTGTTACCTCGAAACCGGTCCGGTCCTCGGATGCTTGATTCCGTTCTGGGAAGGACATGGCTTTTGTAGTTCGGACTGGACTGTTCCCATGGGGCACAGGGTCAGAGCTGATTTGCATATCGCCATTGTCTAACCCAGGGTGGTGTGGAGTGCAAAAAAACGATGGATTTGGGCCCAGATCTTTGGACTGGGATGAATGTTTGACATTGATCCACATTCGGTCCATCACCTGTTTTGTTTGCAATTGCCGCCCTAAGTACGCTGGGGATGCCCAGACGTGGGTCCCAGGCACTCCACACCACTGGAGTCAAGCTAGCCGGGCTGATGAGAGGTGTTACCTCAAAACCGGTCCGGTCCTCGGATGCTTGATTCCGTTCTGGGAAGGACATGGCTTTTGTAGTTCGAACTGGACTGTTCCCATGGGGCACAGGGTCAGAGCTGATTTGCATATCGCCATTGTCTAACCCAGGGTGGTGTGGAGTGCAAAAAACAATGGATTTGGGCCCAGATCTTTGGACTGGGATGAATGTGTGACATTGATCCACATTCGGTCCATCACCTGTTTTGTTTGCAATTGCCGCCCTAAGTGCGCTGGGGATGCCCAAACGTGGGTCCCAGGCACTCCACCCCACTGGAGTCAAGCTAGCCGGGCTGATGAGAGGTGTTACCTCGAACCCGGTCCGGTCCTCGGATGCTTGATTCCGTTCTGGGAAGGACATGGCTTTTGTAGTTCGGACTGGACTGTTCCCATGGGGCACCGGGTCAGAGCTGATTTGCATATCGCCATTGTCTAACCCAGGGTGGTGTGGAGTGCAAAAAAACGATGGATTAGGGCCCAGATCTTTTGACTGGGTTGAATGTGTGACATTGATCCACATTCGGTCCATCACCTGTTTTGTTTGCAATTGCCACCATAGGTGTGCTGGGGATGCTCAGACGTGGGTCCCAGGCACTCCACACCACTGGAGTCAAGCTAGCCGGGCTGATGAGAGGTGTTACCTCGAAACCGGTCCGGTCCTCGGATGCTTGATTCCGTTCTGGGAAGGACATGGCTTTTGTAGTTCGGACTGGACTGTTCCCATGGGGCACAGGGTCAGAGCTGATTTGCATATCGCCATTGTCTAACCCAGGGTGGTGTGGAGTGCAAAAAAACAATGGATTTGGGCCCAGATCTTTTGACTGGGTTGAATGTGTGACATTGATCCACATTCGGTCCATCACCTGTTTTGTTTGCAATTGCCACCATAGGTGTGCTGGGGATGCTCAGACGTGGGTCCCAGGCACTCCACACCACTGGAGTCAAGCTAGCCGGGCTGATGAGAGGTGTTACCTCAAAACCGGTCCGGTCCTCGGATGCTTGATTCCGTTCTGGGAAGGACATGGCTTTTGTAGTTCGAACTGGACTGTTCCCATGGGGCACAGGGTCAGAGCTGATTTGCATATCGCCATTGTCTAACCCAGGGTGGTGTGGAGTGCAAAAAAACGATGGATTTGGGCCCAGATCTTTGGACTGGGATGAATGTGTGACATTGATCCACATTCGGTCCATCACCTGTTTTGTTTGCAATTGCCGCCCTAAGTGCGCTGGGGATGCCCAAACGTGGGTCCCAGGCACTCCACCCCACTGGAGTCAAGCTAGCCGGGCTGATGAGAGGTGTTACCTCGAAACCGGTCCGGTCCTCGGATGCTTGATTCCGTTCTGGGAAGGACATGGCTTTTGTAGTTCGGACTGGACTGTTCCCATGGGGCACCGGGTCAGAGCTGATTTGCATATCGCCATTGTCTAACCCAGGGTGGTGTGGAGTGCAAAAAAACGATGGATTTGGGCCCAGATCTTTGGACTGGGATGAATGTGTGACATTGATACACATTCGGTCCATCACCTGTTTTGTTTGCAATTGCCGCCCTAAGTGCGCTGGGGATGCCCAGACGTGGGTCCCAGGCACTGCACACCACTGGAGTCAAGCTAGCCGGGCTGATGAGAGGTGTTACCTCGAAACCGGTCCGGTCCTCGGATGCTTGATTCCGTTCTGGGAAGGACATGGCTTTTGTAGTTCGGACTGGACTGTTCCCATGGGGCACAGGGTCAGAGCTGATTTGCATATCGCCATTGTCTAACCCAGGGTGGTGTGGAGTGCAAAAAAACGATGGATTTGGGCCCAGATCTTTGGACTGGGATGAATGTGTGACATTGATCCACATTCGGTCCATCATCTGTTTTGTTTGCAATTGCCACCCTAAGTGCGCTGGGGATGCCCAGATGTGGGTCCCAGGCACTCTACACCACTGGAGTCAAGCTAGCCGGGCTGATGAGAGGTGTTACCTCGAAACCGGTCCGGTCCTCGGATGCTTGATTCCGTTCTGGGAAGGACATGGCTTTTGTAGTTCGGACTGGACTGTTCCCATGGGGCACAGGGCCATAGCTGATTTGCATATCGCCATTGTCTAACCCAGGGTGGTGTGGAGTGCAAAAAAACGATGGATTTGTGCCACGATCTTTGGACTGGGATGAATGTGTGACATTGATCGACATTCGGTCCATCACCTGTTTTGTTTGCAATTGCCGCCCCAAGTGCGCTGGGGATGCCCAGACGTGGGTCCCAGGCACTCCACACCACTGGAGTCAAGCTAGCCGGGCTGATGAGAGGTGTTACCTCGAAACCGGTCCGGTCCTCGGATGCTTGATTCCGTTCTGGGAAGGACATGGCTTTTGTAGTTCGGACTGGACTGTTCCCATGGGGCACAGGGTCAGAGCTGATTTGCATATCGCCATTGTCTAACCCAGGGTGGTGTGGAGGGCAAAAAAACGATGGATTTGGGCCCAGATCTTTGGACTGGGATGAATGTGTGACATTGATCCACATTCGGTCCATCACCTGTTTTGTGTCAAGAAGGGTGGCAGGGCGCTATAAGGTGACACCTGGGGATCCAGCATTTTTACCATTGCTCCCTTTTCCTTAGAGCTTTGTGGTTCGAGCGTCTTGTTTGTCAAGACAATCTCCTGGTTCCTTTCCTTTTACTCCGGGTGATAGGGACTCCAAGAAGTTGGAATATTCAGCAAAAAAGGGGTTTTTGTCAGCCAGCATGGCTTTTAAATCAACTAATGCCACGTGTTTGATGGGGTGTTATATCCATGCATTGATGGATTCAGCTAAGGAGGTAATACCTAAGTTGTCAGAGGATGCCCAGGGTCACTTCGCTGAGGTGCTGTCGGACACGCAGGCTGCAGTCAGTCAGGTGAGCCATTCCGGCATTGAAACGGCTGACTGAAGGGGTCAGGATTCTCTCCGGACGTCCAGGCCACACTGTTGGACCTTCCCTTTGACGGATCAAGACTCTTTAGAACCAAGGCTGATTCAGTTTTCCAGTGATTTGCAGGATAGGAGGGCTACTGCTAGATCTTTAGGCTTGCAATCACAGCCTTTGGGTTTTGGTTTCCAGAGATTTTGGGGCTTTGGCTTTCAAGGCTGACAGCAGCAGCAGCAACAGCAACAACAGAACCCTCTGTATAAGTCTTACAGAGTGTAGAAAAGTAGAATCTGCTTTTATGGTTACCCCTACTTTTTGCTTAATGTAACACTGTTTTTGACTAGTCTGACTGGAATCCTGCTAATCAGGACCTCAGTCTCTGTGCTTTCTCCCCTAAAATGGTTTGGTAAGTACTTCGGTACATCCCAAATTGGACAAAGGTGTTACCTTGTCAGTCGCTAGTATATGGCACTCAGATACCCAGGGCATAGGTAAACCAGGGGTCTCCCAAGGGCTGAAGCATGTATTTTGCCACCCATGAGGGACCGCTCAAACTGTAACTACAGGCCTGCCTTTGCAGCCTGTGTAAGCTGGTGCTAGCACCACTTAGGAAAGATATAGGTTTCCCTAGATCTAAGGTCACTGCACTTAAAACCCATAAGGCGCCCCTAAGGCAGGCCTTTCAATCCTGAAAGCAGGGTGCTTGGCTCTAAGTGTGAGGGTGATCCTGCATGAGCGGGACACCCATACAGCCTACGCAGTCCATTCTCCCAGGTTGAAAGTGAGACAGACAAATAACATATAGAGGAGCACCACGACATGGTATCAAACATGTTGGAATCATACCCCCACACCGTAAATGGTGTGAGGGTATGATCCATGCATCGCAAAGGTCCTCTGGGAGGCCGTTGCTGCTCCTGGCACCGTTTTTCCAGACCGGGACAGCAAGCTAGGGCTGCTGCCAGCCAGAGACACGTTTCTGCCCTCCTGCTGCTGAGCCAAGCTTGTGCAGGGGAAGGCAGAATAATGATGTGTTTCGTGTTTTGGGGTAGATTGGGGGCAATTGCCAGCGCCACATAGTCTGCGTGCCAGGCACACTTGGTGCCCAAAAATGCATAGTCCAATTCAAACCAGTTCAGGGAGCTGTTGGCTCCCACTCTGGTGTGAAACTGGACGAAGGACACCGGAGCAGTGGCGGCTGGTAGTAACAGGCGTAGGGGGCGTTGCTCTCTTAGCTTCGGAGCGGAGAAAAGGGAGAAAATGAACACCACCATGGAGCACTGGAGCAGCTTTAAATGGCATGCTCAGTGATAACTGCTTGGTGCCCGTGCTCCACTTGACCAACATTTTAATATGTTGTAAAATCGTTGTTTTTCCATCTGACGAGAGTCCCCTCCTACGCATGTTCTGAACTGGGTGAGGATAATTCCTCGCCCTCGATGCACATGATGGGAGTGGCTGCACAGTGCAGCACTGAACAAGCTTCAAATGAGGCGCTTCTAACGTGGCCCAGGGCATAGCCAGCAGAGCCTCATTCACATTAGGGGAAGGGGTGGGGCTGGTCGACAGCAACACAGTGCAGTGGGTGGCAACAATTGAAGCATTCCCGCCTTCACACTGTTAAACAACTTTTTCATTGGATATTGTTAGCTGCTGGGGGCGTGGGTTATGATTGAGTTCATTCAGTTCTTCTGCCGAATTCCGGAATTTATCAGCACGTGTACATGGTGTTGACTTTGCTGACTCTACCAGTCCTGACTCCCGACCTAAAGTGACCTACAGCAGGCCAGGCACCAGTTGGAAGAACGGCGTGCCTGCACAGCCACGGTAAGCGAGTGCACAGCACGAATCACGGCTCAGGCAGTGCTTTAAATGGGCCGGTACTCACCGATACTGAGTACCAGCACTTCTAAATTTTCGGCGCTTGAGTACTGTAACTTCTCTTTGTCCAAAGAGAGTACCCGTACTCATGAAAATGTATGCCAAGCTCAGTGAAATTGGCATTTACAAGAAGAAGCGCAACGCAGCTGACAATGAGTGGGTCTGTTTTTATGAAGCAATCTGATCGAGTGCTAATCTACCCCCCACAATGTGCTAATTAAGAGGCTGCCAGTAGGCATTCATTCAGAGCCAGGGAGCTGGCAGGAAGTTTGGGAGGGGCCGATACACACTGTGATTTTCCAGTATTGAATCTTTCATAGATTCACATGCTTGTATCTTCCCCGTCGTCATGTGGGAATCTCACAGTAACAGAATGACCACAGCAGTACCATAGAGAAAAGTGCATAGAAAATCCCATAGGGAATCACATAATTTGGTAACCAGACCTCATCATTATTTGGTCTAAAACTCAGCCAATCAGCTGCCAGCCCTGACATCACACTCCCCATCCCCAGAAGAGCTATCCTACCTCAGATTTCCAACCGCCTTCGTGTGAGAAGAAGTCTCCCTAAGCCTTACTCAGTTCTGTTGCTGAGTGAACTTTAAACCTTTCCAACTGCAAGTTTTCTTCTGGATTTAAGGTACTTTGTTACATCTAGTGTCTTAAAATGGCTGAAAGCTCTAAAAAGAGGCTTTTTAGGCCCTACAGATCTTGTGGGAAAGCTAGACTCTATTCTGAGGATCCCCACAAAGACTGCTTATATTGTCTTCATCCCAAACATATGGTTAAGGACTGCAAATACTGCAGGACCTTTTCAGCATATACAGCGTTGACAAACGTTCTCCTCTTCCTCCATCAAATCTGCTGGATCTCAGGAATCAGAGGATGCAGAATCAACAGGTGTAGCTTGCAGTCCCTGTCAGCTACGGATTAAGAGTCAGGAAACTGATGAAGAGGAGTGCCAGGAGGTTCAAGAGGTCTACTCTTTCTAAGTTCATCCAGTAGCCGAATCTAAGAGAGATGAATCTTTCTAGGAATCTTATGACTATGAGGAATAAGAAGAACCGCATCCTGAGGAGAGGGAAGAGTCCATCTCAATGCCTGTTTCTCTGTTGACTGATTTACGTCACATGATCAACGACTATTATCGTCGTTTTCCTGAAGCTAATGCTCCTGCTTCAAATACTTCAGGTGCTTCTACCCAAGTTCCGGTAGTCCAACCTTCGCCTACAAAGCAAAAGTTGAGAACTCCCCCAATTATCACTATAAGGGATGGTTACGCAGAGAGTGATGGAGAAGTCCAGCCAGAAGAAGGAGAACTTCTGCAAGATACTCCTGTGGGTGTTGAAAAGGATCAGTACATATTGCATATGACTCCATCTCCATCACCGACACCAGCAAACTCTACCACAGGACATTGGAGGATTCCATGACATTATGGAAAAAGCTTCAAAGAGATTTGAGCTTCCGCTGCCGGTACAGGAAATGGAATGTTTCCTATACGACTTTAAGGAGGAGTCAAAGGGGAGGAGGGAAGATGGAGAGATTATAGTTGGAGTAGGGAATAGTGGTTGAGGGGGGGTCTTCCGGGGGATTTCAGTTGGACCTGTTGCATTTGGTTACACTGCCACTTTCATGGCTAAGAGCACAGGAGTAATGTGTATACAAACTTCGACGAAGCATATGTAGGTAACTTCGTACTAGTCTGGGGGTAGGATGATGTTTACGATTATTAAATGATCCGAATGCATTGTTTTGATGTGCTATCTTTCAATAAAAAAAGTGTTAAAAAAAATAAAATTCAAGGAGGAGTCAAGGAAGTCTATAAGATCAATTCCAATCATTGAGACGAAGGATTGAAGATCATGAAAAAACGCCAGCCTCGGTGGCGGCTTTGGTACCCAGGATAGAGAAAAAATATTCTGCATCAGAGTCTTCTCCTGCGTGTTTGATTGGACATCCGCTTCCAGAATCAGTAGTGATGCAGGCGGCGCAGAGACAATCAAAATATTTCCACATCTGTAGCCCCTCCCGACAAAGAAGGAAGGCGAATGGAGGACGCAGGGAAGCGTTTTGCAGTGATGGCAGCATCTTCCATTAAAGCGGCAAATGCTCTACCTCTGATCAGTCGATATACCAGACAAATGTGGTCTGATATAGCGCCATTGTTAGCTCACCTCCCTGATGACAAAAAAGAAGAATTAGCCGCTATCTTACAGGATGGGGTTAGGCCAGCCACCGAATCCATTGATATCGCTATGGACATTTCTTCAATAGCGTTTTGACAAATGGTGGGAGCGGTAGCTCTCAGGAGGCAAGGATGGCTTAAAGCCACTTCATTTAGACAGGAGGTGCAAGCAAAAATTGTGGACATGCCTTTCGACTGAGAGAATCTCTTCGGTAAGCATGTAGATGGTTCTCTCCAGGGAATGAAGGCTGACACAGACACAGCGCGGGCACTGGGATCTCTTCAACAGGGCAGATTCCAGTCCTTTAAGAAGAGAGATTCTAGAGGACAATTCAACCAAAGGTCTTTGTAGCAGTCCACTGGGTACCAGCCTTATGGTCAGCAAGGATATCGACAATATTTTAGCAACCAGCAGTATCGTTCCTTAAACTCCTCCTATCACCAACAATACAGGGGAAAGAATACTGCGAGAGGGAAAGCGCAGTAATCTAATAGAAGACAATGACTTCCTCAAGGCGCCCGCCACCTGGTCAGGCATCGGCAATGACCATTATCTCTCTCTCTTTTCTCAACAATGGCTGTCGATAACAACAGACAGATGAGTACTGGAGGTAATTCATCAATGCCATACCCTAGAATTTGTGCGCAGAGGCCCCCGAATCAACCACCTGTTCACAGGCAGCAACAACATCTGTCAGCTCTCAAAGCAGAAGTATTATCTCTTATAATAAGAGGGGCAATAGAGGAAGTTCTGTTTCCTCAGCGGGGGGAAAGGATTTTACTCACATTTCTTTCTGATAAAGAAAAAACAGATATCAAAATGGAGGCAGGTAATGGACCTGAGAGGTCTGAACTAATTTATCAAGAAAATTACCTTTTGTATGCTATCCCTTCAAAACATACTCTTGCTCTTACGCAAAGTAGATTTTATGGCATCCCTGGACCTCTTAGATGTCATGAATCAACAGTCGCGACCCATTCTGTAGGCATAATCCTGAATTAAACTCCTCACAAGGAATAATCCAAGACCTTCACCTTTCTTAAAACCCACCCCTGTCCCGTGCATCCAGCACTCCAGTTATGTTCGTGTACATTGTTTGTGTAGTAATGTATGCTTTGTGCCTGTGCTTGACCGTAATTGTTGAGGGAATGCAGGTTTTGCACTGAAATGTCCCTGTCGATGTTTGATGTTTTGAGGAATTGACTTGGAACTCAGATCTGGGCATTGCGAGCAGATTACAGGCAATATCGGCAAATCGGAAAGAAAGAGACGCGTTTTAAAAGTTACACGCGTTCGTTTGGAAAGTTCTCACGCTGTGTGTTGTTTAACACAGCGTGAGAGCAACGTTAGCACGTTCAGCTTCTAGGACGTCCCGGGGTGTGGCAGGACTATAAAAACAACACCCGGGATTCTAGAAGATGCTTAGTCTTCTTGTGCCTTCGGGGGAACATCACGTCTGAAGAATCTTTATCGGAGGACTTCAAAATCGGAATCCAGGCCCGAGTCTCCGGTTTCAGGAAATCGCCATACTTCAATTTCTGCACTAAAGAGAAAGAGCTAAGTAACATTAAGTAAGAAAAGGCGCCCAACGCTAGTCAAAGAATAATTTTTGGACATTCTTCGTAAAAGAGGGAACTTGGACACAGATCCATTCAGAGACTTATTTTTGGGTTTGAAACTTCAGCGCTATTTAGGAAAAAAGATGTTCTAGAAAAATTTAGCAATGTTATATAGAAAACATGATGTTTTAGAATGTGAACTTAATTCTTTAATCCCAAGTGAGAAGTCGTTTGGACAACAAGTGAATAATGTAAAGTGAGTAGATTTTAAAATAGATTTGATTAGCAGGTATAAACAAATGTAAAGGAAAGTGCAAAAGATTTTATTGTTGTTTTATACAGAATAATTGTTCATTCAACATAAAAAGTCGGGGGCGGACAGTTCAACCACCTTCGGACGCTAGAGAACAGCATCTCTTCAAAAGACTCCACCAGACGACGACTTCCAGGACGCGAAGCCAAGTCTAGTAGATCGCAGGTAGGAGTTTAACGACTTGACATAAGAACAAGTAGAAGGAGTTTTAAGAGCTAAAGAAAAAGTTAAAAGGATAAAGTCTAAAGAGTTTCTTGTTGCTTCGCAGGTCGACTACAAGAACATAATAGCGTCAGATCCGGCCTCTCTCCCTGACTGCTACCCATCACCCTAGTGTTAAAAAAAAAAAGATCACAGGTTGTAAGGTAGGGTTCTGGGAGTTTGGCCGATAGCGTCTCTGCAAAACCGATCAAAGCACCTTACAGGTAAGAGATTGCGAGAACGCAGGTAAGAGTGCTTGATCTATCTGACATTAGATGCCTATTTCCACATTCCGATTCACATAAATCACAGGAAATATCTGTGTTTCGTAGTGGAAGGGCACTATTACCAATTCAAAGTGTTGCATTTTGGGTAAAAATTGGCTCCAAGTGTCTTTACAAAGTGCATTGCACCAGTAGCAGCTCACCTGAGACTACAAGGGCACCAGATTTTCCCATATCTGGACGGTTGGCTCATAAAAGAATTTCTCAAAGGACTTTTTAGAGTGTTTCCCCCGATTCAACACCCTCTGGTTCCTTGGCACCTTAATACGGTTCTAACCCAGCTCATGAAACCACCGTTTGAACCAGTACACAAAGCAGATTTACAGTTCCTTTCTCGGAAAACGGTTTGCTGTTGGCCCTCACATCAGCTAGGAGGGTCAGCGAGATTCAGGCTTTCTCAATTGCAGAGCCATTTCTTCAGTTTCGGCAAGATAAAGTTATACTAAGAATGAACTCAAAATTCATCCCTAAGGTTCCTACCATCTTTCATCTCAATGAACCGGTAGTATTGCCTACATTTTTGGGAAATCCTTCTACTGAAGCAGAAAGAGCTCTTCACTCTCTAGACATTAAACGATGTTTGAAGTTCTACATTGACAGAACAAAGTCGTTTAGGAAAACAAAGCAGCTATTTATAGCTTTTCTGGGTCAAGGAAAGGCCTAGCTTAGCCAGATCAAGTATCTCAAGATGGATAACGTCGGCCATTACCAGATGTCACGAGAAAGCTGGAAAACCTCTATGTTCCAGAGTGCATGCTCATTCCACTAGAAAGATGGCAACTTCAATGGCTCTGTTCGCCGGCTGGATGTTAAGTAACTTCCTGCCATGATGCAATGCAGTCTCAACAAGATAGATGGTAAGATAGATGCACTATCATTCTGACAAGACAGTATGTCAGAAAGATTAGACAAACAAGCGGGCAGGCTTGACAGCGTGGAACAGTGTGTATCGGAAGTGGAAGACACCCTTAACACCACTTCCAGCAATCAAGCTCCAGGTAGTGCAGGGCAGAGGACTTAGTGGCTCGCTCCCGGCGAAACAAGCTGTGCATTGTTGGGATTGCAAAGTCTACAAATACTTCCACCATGGAGCTATTTGTGAAGCGTTTCCTCACTACCCTGCTAGGGGCGGATTGTTTCTCTGCGATGTTCGTGGTGGAGATGGCGCACAGATCCCTATTGCCAAGGCCAACCCCAGTGGTGTTTCCTGCAAAGGTAAGGGTCATGGCTGATGGCAAAACACATATCTTCATCGACCCCTCCCAAGTGCTTCAATTCCTCAAGCGAAGAAACACGGCTGGGCCCAGAAATGTCACTGGGCCAGGCAGTGTAGATAAGACTCTTTAGCTGGCTGAACTCCTAGTGGTGGTTCTGAGATGAAGTGAAGGGGGTCTGATCAGGTGTAGGGCAGACCTGGAGAACAGGGGAGTCCATAGATGGCAGAGCCATGATATCAAAGCACGAACTGTAAGTTACATACTAACAGCACAGATAATGATACTAGTCTGGTGCAGGATTCATGTAGTGGGATGGCGGATCCAGGGATAACTGATCACCAGTGAGTCAAACTGCTTGCATTTGGCTTCTGATTGGGGCAGGGGTGGTCCTGCATACTCCTTTAGCCCTAAGAACTCTGTGCCACGTGGGGTGGGCGAGTGGGGACTGCTGGACTTCCATGATGAGGAGACACAATAAATATTGCATGTTACAGTCTAATAATATCGCCGGTTGGCACACTGTATAGTCTGGGGCCGTGTGACATCTGCCCCCCAGTTTGATTCACAGTGGGGAGTGTTTATTTAGGCCACTAAGGTTTAACTGGTATAGGGCTTATTGTGATCCAGAGGTTGGGCTAGGATGGGTCAAGGAGCGGGTTTCGTTTATGCAAGGTTGAGGTTTGTATAGCTTGGGTGGGTGACAGAGGGAGGGTGGCGAGACACATATCAGAATACTAGAAGACTGCGGGGTTCATGTGTGGCTGTTGTGGGTAACAATGTGGAATATATTGCAGAAAGGGCTATGATATGCAATTTTGTTTTCACCTCCATCGATCATGGGTAGCACAATACATCTCCTAACATGGAATATCAGGGGTTTAATGACAAGTGGGGACAAGTGGGACTCCTGCAGCAGTGCAACATCTATTTGATGCTGTTTCATGTAAGCTGCGACCTTCCTGATCTTCCTATGGTCATTAAACCCCTGATATTCCATGTTAGGAGATGTATCGTGCTCGCCCTCCCTCTATCAATCTATCACCCTATATCTATCTATCTATCTATCTATCTATCTATCTATCTATCTATCTATCTATCTATCTATCTATCTATCGCCCTCACTCTATCTATCTATCACCCTCTATCTATCTATCGCCCTCACTCTATCTATCTATCTATCTATCTATCTATCTATCTATCTATCTATCTATCTATCTATCTATCTATCTATCACCCTCACTCTATCTATCTATCACCCTCCCTCTATCTATCTATCGCCCTTCATCTATCTATCACCCTCACTCTATCTATCGATCTATCACATCACCACCGCATCATTCAGTACCACCACAGCATCACTCAGGGGCACCACAACATCACTATGCGCTACCACAGCATCACTCGTCGCCACCACAACATCATTTAGCGCCACCACAGCATAAATCTGTGCAACCATTCAACAACAACTGGTTCAAATATATTCTCTCAATGTTTCAAGCTTTATTACAAATGTCACACAAAATGTTAATATTTCAATTCTGTTGTTGGATTTTCGTCACAATAAAATACACTGAACATAATCTTTTCAAAATGTATTTACAAAAGTTTAAGCTATTGCCATTATAAATTACAATAACTTTTATTTAAGTATTAATTATTTAAAAAAAATAAAAGCCATTGTTATTTGTAATATCAATACATCTAAGTCACATAAATACAACACATGTTGCATTACAAATGCTATAGGTGTCACATTTGCGAAAGTTAACACTATTGGCATTGTAAATGAGAAAGCTATTAATTTCGCTATTTTCAAAACCAACACATAAATAAGAAAATTGTCATTTACAATACCAATAGCTCAAACTTTCCTAATGCGAGGCCTATTGCATTGCAAATGCTTGTTTCAGATTAGTGTCTGGACCCAAACGAAATAATCCCTTGAGATTCGATCTGGAGAAAGGTAAGTATTCAACCTTCAGTCATCATTTTTCATGCGCGCAAAATAAAATGTTAAGATCTTACTTGAAATATCTTTGCATTTGTTCTGTAGATAAAGATAAAGTAGAATTCCTTCCACTGAAGTACTTGAACTTGACCTTGAAGAGGACCGGAGACAGGTGAGGAGGAAACTGCTGATTAACGCAAAAAGCGCGTATGAACCGGCGCGTTTGTGTTTTATAGACTAACAGTGGGGAGGGGTTTTCAGTTTACACGTGGGTTGTGCTTCTGACTCAGCGTTTCTGCCAGCATCAATCCACGTGTAAAGAGCCACGCGTCTTTTAGCAAGTATGACTCGTTGGATTCAGCACGTTATTATGTGTAAAGGAAGCTTGTGCATTACCACGAAGCAACTGGCACATCCACAACACTCCTAGCATCTAGTTAAAATGAACACCAAACATGAGTCTGTGCTAGTGTTTCCCTTAACCTCAGTAACAACCTCAACTACATTAGATTTCCCCATGCGGTGGACTGCAGACCCAATCCGATACCGGGGGTTCGAATTCGTACTTATCCAGCGATTGTCATAACAGATTTACGGGAATGCTATATCAAAATTGGTGGACGATATAAACAGGTACATTAAGTTACCTTTATCACTAATAGGCCGTATTTCCTTAATGAAGATGGTTATTTTGCCCAGATTCCTCTTTCTATTTCTGAATATAGTCCGATCTCGCTCCCATGCTCTCTCTTTGGGGTTCTTCACAAATCATTGACTAGGCTGGCCTGGGCTGGAAAACAGCCAGGAGTCAAATGGGAGAATCTGACACTTCCCTACACAGTGGGCGAGCTGGGGGCGCCAGACCTAGAATTTTATTATAGAGTGGCCCAGGGCCGGACTGGGAACCACAACCTGCCCCGGCAAAGTGCTCGGTCGGCTCCCCTCCCCGCTCTCTGGGGGGTTGGAGGTGCCGCCGAGCGCTTTGCCAGGGCCGGTTTTCGGCCGATTTGGTACATAGCTGCAAAATCGACCCTGTAACAAAAACGGCCCCCAGGGGCCCAAAACCGTCCCCCACCCTTGCGGCGCACCAAGGGATTGCCCGGTGCCCGCTTTGGCCAGTCCGGACATGAGAGTGGCACAGGCCTTGCATGTGTATAACTGGCTACACGGACATCACAATTTGCCACATTTGTTTTTGGAACAGAATGCAGCGGGCCCTTTGACTCTTCCACAGATCCTCTTTACTGCTCCAGTCCGCAGGCATGTGGATGTGGACTCTCTAAATTCCACAGCACATGCATGGGACAGATTGCTAGACTCACAGTCGGGAGAGCTTATGTGCTCCCCGCTTATGCAACTAGACTGGTGCAGCTGGCTCCCGACATGCAGGAGCAATAGAACATATAGGCATCAGTACGCTGGATGACTTCTTCCGGGATGGGGTCCTGCACGGATGGGAGGACTGCACAGAGGGCTTGCGAGGACACTCGCCTCTGGATAAAGTCCAATATATTAGAGTTCATCATGCATGGCGACAGCAGCTGGGGGAAGACATGCAGGAGCCGATGGAGTTCTCAGATCTATATTCATAGGCCCAGGAGCCTCGGAACCTACTCCCTCACAGAGCCAGATCAGAGTGGCAGGGCGATCTTGATACAGTTATAGACGACAAGTGCTGGGCATATTGTTGCGAGGCCATGATGCAAGTGTCTCTAAATGGTAGGCACTGACTGATTAATTTCACATTCCTTAATAGAGTTTACAATGGCCTTGTGCAATATGGTTTGAGAGTGCCAGGTGCGACAGATGTGTTGAGCTGGACGCTGGATAACTACACGTGGTTTGGGCCTGCCCTAAGAACTTCGACTTCTGGGCGAAAGTATATGCAGCACTGAGTGAGATCGTGGGTCAATGCCTAACACCCAGCCTTTGTTTTGTATTTTTTCAGCACATTACTATTCATCAATGTGGAACTGAGTGCATTCTGTACTGCAAATGTTTTCATGCAAGTGTTCAAATGCCGGTAGTCTAAAACTAGATGGTATGAATTGTCGGGTTTCCTTCTGGGAAACAAAGAATTATTCATTGAGGAGGTTCAATTCTCTAATACACCCTGGTATTCAAGTAGATCTAAGATCTCCCTGACTTGTTTTTTCACTTCATGTTTTATTGGGTTCTGCCTCTGTGGAGTTGGAGTGGGTTTTACTGGGATTACATGGTGAGGTGACTCAGCATCCCCCCCAACATAATTGCAATATAATGCAGAAGCTAGTACTACCGCTTACTCCTCCACGTATGAATGTTTTAATGATTCTGGAACGAGGTCGGAAAAGGCTGGTAAAAATACTGTTTCTTCTTTTGGGCAATCCATAACAAACTCAGGTGGCCAATCTTTTTCAGCCAAAAGGATGTTGTATACAAAAGACAGGTTCTCCTATAAGAGACCTTTCACTTTCCTGGGTATGTCCTCCTCCATATGGAGTGTTATTTTATATAACTGGTGTGGGACACTTAGCCTAGTACCAGGTGTCCCCACCATGATATGTTTATTCAACACAGCTGTCACCACAAATTCCATCAGGTTCTGGCGAGCTCTTGTTACTTCTGCTGAGCTGTCTAGCATCTTCAGAGCCATTTCCCGTTCAGAAGTTGAGTCCTCAGCAGCCTGAGCATTTCTTATTTTAAGGCCAGCTACTTTCTTCTTTTTAAAATGAGGTTTTGATTTTGGTTTATCTTCTTTTTTTATATTATGGTCTGAAGTGCAATGTGTATCTCTCGATTTTGCTCGTTCTTCTGATCTGTGTTCTGACCGTCCTTCCCTCTTGGAGGTTTTTGATGAACCCTGAAAGGAACGAGAGAAATGTGTAACAGTATCCTGATACCTGTCCGTTTTTAGGTCTCGCCTAGGCAGCGCCTACGCTGTATCGTTGAGACATGCAGTATATACCATAGCAGGGAAACTTCGTTTAAACTCCGCCCACTCTCCGCCCATCATTTGGGATGGCTTACATCTTACATGCTGCATTCTGATTATTTTTCAGCTCATTAGTCCCTCCTCCTGACGGCCATTTTGTCATTTGGATCCTTCCCCGGATATTGGCCCCTTTACTCAACACTACTTTCTGCCCTGTGTACCCCCCAGCCCCACCCGCAGTTCTGATTTTTCGCACCCCCTCACCCCCTACCACTCCTGTTCATGCCTTCTTAAAAGCGAGTTGTATTGCATTGCAAATGCTTGTTTTAAAGTAGTGTGCATTGTGCGCGAAGACCGGTAGTCGGGCGCCTCGCGCCTCAGTGTGGGCGGGACTCCCGTGCACCAAGGAGAGCCCCGCACATTGGCCCTGTTCTCCTGTCCCTATTACGCCTGTTTGCCCTCTGCTGCCCTAGAGCGTTAAATGTCACACACCCGTAGTGCACTAACACTATGAACTGAATGCTGCCATGCTTCCAAAGGTGAAGCTCATGCGCTTCACACTTACTTCCGGGTGGGACAGGTTCAAGGAAGGCGGGTTGGCTGCAGTGCGTGTGCGCATCGCTTTGACATCGGCTCAGAGAACAACAGAATGGCAGTGCTCATGCCATGCAGCCTGCCAATAGAGGTGCTGGGGAAGAACAGCGCATGGACGCTCCTGCAGACGCCCGTCACTAAGGTAAGCTTTCATTGCACACCAACTGCACCACACCGCTTTGACATTGGCCCAGAGAACAACACCCATGCCATGCAGCCTGCCAGAGGTGCTGGGGAGGAAGAGCGCATGGACTCTCCTGCGGACGCCCGTCACTAAGGTAAGCTTTCATTGCACATGAACTGCACCACCGAAGCAATGGCGAGAATGGAAGAAGCTAATTGTATATCTCTTTCACATTTCTTCAGAGCCTTTTCCTTTCGGTTCAAAGCAAAACAGATTGATTACCAAGCCATGCGATGAATCAAAAGAAAGTCAGTACTTGTTTCCAAATTAGAAGTTCCTGCGCTCCTACTGTGCAGTCATTTCTCTGCCGTTTGATCTCTGAGACACTGGCAATGTCTCCGAACTCAACACTTATCAAGACAGCTGATCCTCATTTCCCCAGCACACATTTTAGCAGCTAGAAACAAATAAGACATACCCATATGCGAGAATGCTTTATCTTGATTTGACCATTTTATACTTGTGTTTTTTTTGTCAAAAGTATTTTTATTGATCAATGAGAAAAAAGGGAAGGGGGATCATGGGAAGAACATGCGACAATCCCGCCACTCAACCCACGCAGGGGTATGCAGTTCATGAGTCTAGGAGCGACCCAGCTGAGTCAGGTCTGACTGTCTCATAGAAGCAGTGTCATCAACTGCACGCCCAGGGTAGTGCTACGCTGCCAGCATATGAGATACTAGTCATCAATCCCTTAAGCGATACACTGAGAGTCAAAATTGCACCAGAAGCTGTCAAGAGGGCGCCGCAATCAGCCCTCCATCAAGGTGGGACCCTCGGCATGTGCGAATTCAAGGCATCTTGCTGCGGATATAGGGCTCTATAGTGTAGTGCAACAGTGCACTTAGTGGGATGAAACAGTCAACAAAGACCACACAAAGAACCACCCCCCATTCCCTCCCTCACCCTCCCCCCTTTAGTGGTGGTAGCAACTAACGTAGGCAAAGAGGTAGTTAAGCAGTGACCGGGGTTTTAGACCTGGAACAAGTGGAGCTTACGGACGCTGGGTGGGCAGACTGCAGATGGCAGGCCCTTGGAGAGGAACCTCACCAGCGGCCCCCAGTGAAATTCAACATTTTTTAAGTCATCTAGGAAAATATTGGCCATTTTTTCCAAACTGAGTAACTTCCACAACCTCGAATGCCAGAACGAGGTGGCCGGGGCCTCTTTCTTTTTCCTGGCTGCCGCTAGAGTGATTTTAGCTGCCCTAATACAGAGCCACAGAATTCTCTTATCTGCCCTAGTCTGGTGTTCGAGCTCGGGGACCCGAAGGCCCAGTAGGGTGGCAGCCATTGTGGTAGAGATGGGGTACTCCAGAACATCTTTAATTTGTGCCAGGATCTCCTCCCAGAACGGGCGTATAATGGGGCAGTCCCACCAAATATGCTGGAAGTCCCCCAGCAACCCACAGCCCCTCCAACACCTATCGGAAGTACCCAGGAAGATCAGTTTCAATTTCGCTGGGTATAAGTACCAGTCCATTACTGTTTTCATATGTGCCTCCCTAAGCTCCACCGAGTGGTTGAATTTAGCAACGTCGGACCATAGGTGAGACCATTCATTGTCAGCGATGTCGCGTTGGAGGCTCCCCTCCCACGTGTGCATGTACATGGGCCTAGGGGAAGTGGTCGTAGTTAGGAGGTGTCGATAGATGAAAGTGATCGCCCCTTTCATAGACGCTGTCTTGGTCAGAAAGTTCTCGAATGGAGTGAGGGGTCGGGTAGCCGCCTCCCGTACTTGTGGCGAAAGAGCCCAATAGAGTAGTTGGGCATGGTGGCATCGTTCAGTCTCTAATATCCCATAGTCCCTCTTGCAGTTTTCAAAAGTAAGCGGGTCATAAGTGTGGAACAGGTGGGTTAAAGCTCGACAACCTCTGTCCCTCCAAGCCGTAAAAGGCCCCTCGCGGGATGCCGGCGGAAAGGCAGGGTTAAAGTGAATGGGTGTGAAGGGGGAGGGAAAGGTGGTCCATCGATCTTCAGCGGAGACAGAGTCCCAGACCTTCAATACTGTGCTGGTAGGGGTGCTGAGGTAGACATTCTTTGGACGGTCACACTTGGGCCTCCACACCAAATACCAGATTGACCTCCCTGCCACGCTCCTATCCATATGTAACCAGTGTTTTTCTGACTCCTGTTGTGACCATTCGACTATAATGCGGAGTTGTGCGGCTTTGTAGTACAGATGCATATCTGGCAGACTCACCCCTCCCTCCCCCCTTGGTCTACGTAGGGTGGCGAAAGATAGCCGTGCACGTCCTCCCTGCCAAATAAAGCGCAGCAGCATCAACCGTATGCCCCGAAAGAATTCTGCATCTAGGTTTATAGGAACGGCTTGAAAGAGGTACAGGAGTTTGGGGAGGAGGGTCATTTTGATTGCGTGTATTCTCCCTAGCCAGGAGATGAACATGGGTTTCCATCTGGCCAATTCTGACTGGATCCTAGTAAGTAGCGGGGGAGGGGGGAAGTTGGCAACGTATAGTTTCTCCGGTGTGGGGGGTCAGGTTGTCGCCTAGGTATTGAATGGAGGAGTTCGTCCATGGCAAGGGGGTGAGCGACTGGAGGTTGGGAATTTCTGCTTGCGGAATCGTGATGTTGAGGATGTAGGACTTATCATAGTTGACCTTGAAGCCTGCTACTGCTTCAAAGCGCTGTAGGACTGTCTGCACCTGTGGTAGAGAATGGGCAGGATCCGTAAGGGACAGCAGGGCATCATCCGCAAAGAGTGTGATTTTGTGGTATTCCCCATGAAGGGTATCCCGCGGATGTGAGGGTTGGCTCGTATCGCAACAGCCAGGGGTTCAATGCTAAGGGCGAAGAGCAACGGCGAAAGCGGGCAACCCTGTCTAGTACCCCTAGAGTGATCAAAGAATTGTGAGAATCGACCATTCACCGCTACACAGGATCGGGGGGAGAGATAGTTCGCTCAAATCATTGTTATGAATTTAGAGGAGAAGCCGAATGCAGTCAGAGTCTTAAAGAGGAACCCCCAGTCCACCCTGTCGAACGCTTTTTCGGCGTCCAGTCCCACTAGGACCGCGGGGATATGGAACTTGGTAGCTTTTTCGATAAGATGGATCCCCCTCCGGGTATTATCATGAGCCTGGCGCCCCTTGATAAATCCCGATTTATCTGGGTCAATAAGCGCCGGCATGAGGTCGTTAAGTCGGTGTGTGAGGATGGAAGAATAAAGCTTAGCGTCTAGGTTCAGGAGGGCAATCGGTCTGTAGGACGCGCATTGACTAGGATTCTTACCGAGTTTAGGGATGACGGAGATAAGGGCCTCCGCCATGGTTCGGGACGACCCTCCCTCCTCAGCCATTTGATTAAATAGTTGCACCAGATGCGGGCAAAGTTCAGACGCAAAGGTTTTATAGAAGATGGCTGTATATCCATCCGCACCCGGCGCCTTGTGGGGCTCAGGGCCTTAATCGCCGTCAGCACGTCTTCTCTGGTGAAAGGGGCTGCTAACGCCTCATTCCATTCTGGCGATACTTGGAGTAGTGTTAGCCCCCGTAGATACTCATCCTGGGCAGTATCATCCAAGTCTCCCCCTGCATAAAGGGACTTGTAGAAGTCTCCGAAGAGCTCTGCCTTCGCCTCATACTGGTGTGTCACCTCACCTCGAGTGTCCTGAATGCCCCCAATATATTCACGTTCCCTCTTATATCTTAGTTGCCTGGCCAGGTGACGCCCAACCTTATAGCCCTGTGAGTAGTAGAGCAGCCGAAGTTTTAGTAGGGTATATTCAGCTCTATTGTCATAGTGGGCTTTGAGTTTACCCCTGATGGCCGTCAGTTGCCGGAGCCCGATCTTGGAGTGCCTTTCCTTATGAGCCTGTTCCAAGGTCGAGAGCTCCGCTTCCAGTTGCTCCCGTTCCCGACCCCTCTGCCAGTTAAGAGTGGCGTTTAACGCAATGCAGTGCCCACGAAGATACGCCTTGAAGGCATCCCAGGTGTTGTATATGGAGGTCTCCTCGGGGACATTAAGTGTAAAATATTCATTGATTAGTTCCCTTAAGGAGGTGCAGGAGGGTTTATCCCTAACCAGGGGGGCGGGGAAGTACCACTTAGAGCCGCCCACAGGTTGCGTACCCCACCGGAGTCCCATCGCAAGCAGGCTGTGATCTGAGACAGAGAGCGGGTATATCTTGGCTTCTCTCAAATCCCCCCTCAACGACTGACTCACGAAGAAGTGATCTATCCGAGAGTAGGTGTGATGGACGTGGGGGTAAAAAGTGAAATCTTTAGACTGAGGGTAGAGGGAGCGCCAGACATCAATAAGGCCCAGGTCAGAGATTTGCTGCTGCGTGTCGGGGGAGAACACCCCCGTCGTTGATCTGTGGGAGTGTGTGCAATCTATTTCTGGGAGCCAGACCATGTTGAAGTTTCCCATAGCGATCAAAGGCCCCTCTACGAAATCCCCCGCAGCTTTCAGTAATGTATGCAGAAAGGTATTTTGCGCTGTGTTAGGTGCATATAAAACAAAAAAAGTGCAGAGTCTACCCCTCAGAAGGCCTTTAACCATGATCCAACGACCCTCCTTGTCACCCTGCACCCCCATAGGCTGAAATTGCAGGGCCGAGCGGAACATAAGGGCCACCCCTCTGTGTTTCGTAAGTGCAGAGGATCTATAGATCAAAGGGAACATCTTGTGTCTGAGGCGAGATTCCTCTTTTTGGGCAGGTGAGTCTCCTGGAGTCCCACTATATCAAGGTGGTGATCTATGATATACTTCCAGACCTTCTGGCGCTTCTGCGGGGAGTTAAGCCCCTTCACATTCCAGGTTCCTAAAGTCAAGGGTGTCATGAGGAGGGTCTACCAATCAGTCTGCTAGAAGGCGGGAGTCCCCGGGTATCCTGTGGTGGAGTCGAAGGGGTAAACATCCCCCTCCCATCCCGGCCCCTTGGACCCAACTCGGTACACATTTCCCCGCCCATGTCCAAAGCAATCCAGTCTACATGCATCGACCAGGTCCAGCACTCCCCTCCTCCCTGCCCAGCCCGTGCTGCCATTAGAGCTCTTAGGACAAGCGCTATAGACCTACCCCTGCTACCACCACTATTCCATCCCTCCCCCCTCCCCAACAAACCCCCAAAAAGAGCAAAATACAAAAAACAGGATAGAAAGAGTCTGAGGACTAATGGATCATGGGGCCAGGCCCCGATCCTCCAGAACATGACGTTGGGTCCCCTCAGGGTCCTGGAGCGAAAGCTCAAAAGTTACCTTAGGGTGGAAGCCCCCCCGGCACCCGCCATCGGCCTCCTCGGACTCACGAAGCCTCTGTATCCTACTCTGCTCCTGCATCGGTGACCTGGGCCACCGAGGCAACCGCTGCCCCTCGTTCATGTAGTCTGGCGGAGAGGTCCGGACCCCCATTTTGCTGCTGCTTGTCCGCTCTTTGCCACTCCGTCGATCGTCGTCGCCGTCTACTGGACGAGCCATCGCCACCAGGCGCCGATTCGGCATGATCCAGGCCCAAAAGGGTCATCGCCGCTTCCAGAGAGCGCACTTGGATTAGCTTATTCTGCCAGCGGAAGATGAGGCGGAACGGGTGACCCCAGGAGTAGGACACTTTCTGTTCTTGGAGAAAGGTGGTCACAGGTCTGAAGGACCTGCCTTTCTGCAAGGTGGAAGCTGCCAGGTCCTGATAAAGTTGGGGGCGATGGTCTCGGAATTGGAGTGGAGCAATATCCCGTGCTTTGCGAAGGATTTGTTCCTTCAGTTGAAAGTCATGGACACATACCAGGATGTCAGGGGGTGGTGCCTGGGCTCCGCATGGCAGTCCCACCCTGTGCGCCCGGTCCATGCAAATGGTCTGGATGTCCTCCCCTGCCAGGATGTGTTTAAAGAGCATTTCGACGTATTCCCTCAAATCCGCCCCCTCACCTTTCCAGGGAACCGCGCGGATGCGGATATTATTGCGCCGGGACCTATTTTCTAGGTCTTCTGCGTGCACTTGCAGGTCCAAGTTTTGTTCTGTTAAGCGGAGCACGTCCTGCTGGAGTTGGTGGATGTCTTCAGCTGTGCTTACATCGTACTCTTCCAATGTCGCTACCCGCTCTCCCACCTCGTCCACGTCCCTCCGCACCTCTCGAAGGTCAGAAGCCAGTTGCGAGCGCAGCTCAGCTATGTCCTCTTTGATTGCTGCAAAGAGTTCTCTCATGAAGGCCTTGATGGCTGGTTCCTCGGTTTCAGATTTTTTTGGAGGGATTTTTTCCAGGGTGGGCGAGGGAGATGGCACCGCTCCCTTCGGGATCCCTTCTTTCCCAGGCTTTTCCTTTTTCGTTCTGGCAGACGCCATGATTGTCGGACCACGTCCCTAGGTTAACTCAGAGGCAAGCTCCCGGTCCAGGGGCAGGGGATAAATCCAGCCAACTCACCGTTGGTCAGTACGTGGCTCAGACTGTTTGTCCGTAGGATCTAGCGCTCCCACCGCCAGGCACCCACCTCCGAGCTTGTGGTGGGCCCCGACTAGCGTCTCACGCTCAGAGGGTCAGCTCTAGTCCACAGACGTCACTTCGCCACTGGTGGTTGGGGCAGCGCCACACCCCTCTTCGCGGGAGGATATGGCTGGATGGGCTACCTCTCGAGTGCCCAGTCACTCAACACCACTCAGGCGCACCCCACAACACTGGCCGGTCATTCAAGCAGGAAGAGGGGTTACGCAAAAGTGGCTCGCCTCGTAAGTTGCTGTCGCCCTTCTGTGTGTGCTGAAGCCTGTTTGATCGTATGGGGGGCCACGGATGAGCCCGGTCGCCTCACCCGTCAGGTTGACCACCAGGCAGGTTGACCACTAGGCCTCAGCTGTCCACTGGCTCCTTACTGCCGCTTATGGTCCAGGTGTTCTTTACAGCCGCGTTCCCAACTGCTATAGGCTCGCCCCGAGATGCCTGCCGCAAGACACAGGGTCACCCCGAAGGCCCCCAGGTGCTGTAGGCCCGCGATCCCCGGGCTCGATTTTCGCACCGGCGGGTCCTCAATGCAGGATTCCCACGAGGCCCAGAGGCGCCGTCGCCGCATCGCTGGGGGAGGCGCTTCCTCGATAGTCCCCGCAGACCGCCCCAATCCGAGTACAGGCAGGGAGCGGTGTTTCACTGCAGGAGGGCCGACTGGGCCACCACCGGTCGGCAGTCTAGGCCGGAGATCCCCGGGCTAGACTGCGGCAGTCTAGCCCGGGGATCACCGGGGCAGCCCCCTTGTGACCTGCAGCCCAATGCGCTCACCTCGATTCGCGGCTCCGCTGCTCCGTCTCCAAAAGGTGAGAAGGCGACAGCGTCAGGGGTCTGTTTCAGGCCGGCCCGGGGCAGAAAAGCAGGGCACAGGCTCCGTCAGGCTCCGCACAGGACGGCTCAGCTCCCAACACCAGACGAGGGCCGCGTCGGCTCCGGGCTCACTTCCCGCCCGTCTTACACTGCTGTCAGCACCCCGGGAGGTCCCATTTTTGGCACCGGGACTCGGGGGGAACAGGGAGACAGAGGGCCTGGGGTCCAAACAGTCCAAGAGAGTGCTATACAAAGCTTAGATGATTCGGCACCGGAGGGACTTAGAAACTCGTCCTACTCCGCCGCCATCTTGGCCACGCACTCCCTTGTGTTTTTTTTAGCGATTTCTGTTTCACATGGTCGTCTGATGGAACTTGTTTTGTTGTTCCTCCATGACTGCGTTTACTCGTTGCTGACGGTCTGTCACTGTCTCCCTTGTGTGGTCTTGGAACGTCGGTGGGATCTGGACAGGGCTCTTACAGAACCCACAGTATTGCAGACAACTTCCTCACAAACATGCATTGGGCAGGACAAATGTAGAGGGCTTAGCTATGTCTATTATATTTTTTTTTTAACTCTGGGAACACGGTGACACCGCCCACACATTACGCTTTTCAAAAATAAACAATAAATTATCTATGTTGTTAGAGAAACAGATTTGGCATTTCTTCGAGGGTGGTCTAGCGAGAATTTGAATCAACATGGTGTACACTGGATGGGTGCTCATGGTTGTAGGGTTCCTTCTTAGTCAGGTGAGCACCACGCGGTTTGGTGTTTGTGCGTGTGCTTCCTTTCTGCAACTTCTGACAGTGCATTCTAAAGTTACCTTCACAACCACTGGGCTTATAGGAACTATCCCGCAGATTCATCAAAGCCACATTCTGCGAATTCTAAATTGCGAGAATTACCGAATCGCAATTTAGAATTCGCAGAATGGCATTCATGTAGAAATGCGATTAAAAAAAGCGAATTGCAATCGTCCGCAATTGCCGTTTGCAATTTTGCTTAAATAGGTCAAAAATTCGCAGAATCAGCCTTCTTCCCTGTAGAAATTGCGATCTCGCAATTACCGAAATCGCAAATTGCGATTTCGCTAATTGCGATATCGCAAAAACGGGAAGTTGCATTTAGAGCACAGTGATGACATCACAATCAGGAAGCAGGCAGTTCCCTCCCTCATTCAGCACACTGAGCCTGAAAGTGGAAGTAGCACTGGCCAGAGCTCCACTACCGACAACCTTCAGCTGCAAATCAGGAGACAAACCAACCCAGAAAATGTCCCAGGAAGCAGTAGGGAGCAGTGCCTCAGGAAGGAAAAGAAAAATCAAATTTTCAGAGCAGGAATTGGAATATTTAATTGAGGGAGTCTCCAAAGATCATGACCGGCTTTTCGGGAAGGATTAACGGAGGGTGCCTGAGGCGGACAAAAGGCGCATTTGGCTGCGCATCCGCGCTAAAGTAAACGCAGTGGGAGTGACCCAGCGCTCCATAGACGACCTGAAAAAGAGGTGGTATGACCTCAGAGGGCGTGCTAAGGAAAAAATTGCAGAGAGGCTGGAGGAGCGACTCGCAACCGGAGGAGGAGAGCCCACTGTACCACCCAACACCCCACTGGTGGACCTTGTGGAGGACACCCTGAATCCCGAGGCATGTGTGGGGGTAACCCGGCTGGACTCCTCCCGGCCCACCCAAGAATCCCAAGGTAAGTGCCATGCGACTGCGACCCTGTCCCCTAACAATGGCCATGACCCCATAGCTACCCATTATAAACCCCAGTCATGCAGGCCATGCACACCAGAAAAGCCCAATTGCATTGTGGGACTTGTAGTGTGACCACAATTTCCAGATAGCCCCATACAGCCAGACCTGTCCAGTGAGAGTCATTCCTAAGGCCAGTCAGGGAATGCTAGCCTGCATGCATGTAGCAACCTCCCATTTGCAAGAAACATTTCATTAATCACCGTCCCATTTACATCACACGAGACGCAGAACAACCCAGCACCGATAGTGAGGCCCTTCACATTGACGACAATCCCGAGGACACCGAGGGAGAGGGCCATCCTAACCCTCAACCAGGACCATCACAGCTAGCACCAGCAGCAGTAGTACCACCACCTGACCCTGCAACAACAGGCGCGCCACAACCGCCCGAGATACACCCATGCCAGTGGCACTGGCAACTACAGCTGCAGCACGGAAGCAGACAAGGCGCACAGCCACTGTTCGATCACAGTCCAGCGGACTGGTGAGGGAGCCGCACAACACAACACCACGCGCTGGCAGGGGGGTGAATGTCCGGGTACCTGGCCTGTCTATTGAGCATCGGATGCTACGTGTACATCAAAAGCAGGCACGTCACTTGGCAGCCATCCACCTGCAGCTGCACAAGACTGCACGTAATGTGGGACAGCTCACTGACAGTATGGAAAGCATAACCGCTGCTGTCCGGGAAAACAGCCAGGTCCTGTTGTCCCAGCAGGATGTCAACCACCGTTGCCACCGCCAACTGCTGACCCGCCTGTCAGCGTACACACGCTCCAACCACATAATCGGGAATGCCACCTCCCAACTATCGCGTCGCTCACTAGCGATGCAAATACAAATGGTGCAATGCTGCCAGGATGTCGCTAGGGCACTGGAGCAAGTCACCACTGCAGTGCAGAGTCTGCAGGCAACTGGCCATGGCCAGGCAGGTGGGGGGGATGATGCCAGTTAGGGCAATTCCAGCCACAACAGCCTGTCGTTGCCGCTGGTGACGAAACCCCGCCACAGCACCAGTCCCACTGCAGCCACACGGGCAAATGCTGATGTGGAGGAGGTCAAAAGGCGACTGGGAGCGTCCGCACGGAGGCGCCACTGTCTATTTATTATTTTCCCTGCAGTGCCATGCTGATGTTACAAGCATGCCCTCCTCACAAACATGGGGCTGTATGAGTCAATACAGCTCACATGCAATTTATAGAAAAAATAATACATTATTGTGAAAAAAACAATAAGCTTTATTATGCACAAATTCATCTCACTCATGTCATTATTTCAATTGTCATGCATGAGTGAAGTGTTGGGTGAGGGGAGTGGGTGCACTAGAAACAGTTCATTGTGATTTGGTCGGGCGCCTGTGTCCTTCAGCAGGATTCTCCCCGCGTGCATGACGCACATGTGCAGGTGGGCGGTTGTCCCCTTCCGACTCACTGCCAGAGATCTCGACATGTATCCTCCGCTTGGTAGCAATGTTGTGGAGTATTGCACACACGGCCACGATGCGGCAGCAGACCTCAGGCTGGTATTTGAGGGCCCCACCAGTCTTGTGAAGTATGCGGAATCGGCTCTTCAAAAGCCCAAATGTCAGCTCAATACAATTTCTTGTGCAGATATTTGCAGCATTGTAACGCCGCTGCTGTGGTGTGGCAGGGTTGAGGCATGGGGTGAGGAGGTACTCACGGAGACCATAGGCACTGTCACCTTAATGAAAGGAGCAGAGGGTGAGTGCCTGTTATGCGCAACTACATAGTCGCAATGTACTGTTTGTTGGCATGTGTACTTACCTAGAAGGTGTCCTTCGCCAAAGTCTCCCCTGGCCAGTCGTGTGTGCATGCTGCTGTGCCGGAATATGAAGGAGTCATGTGTGCTCCCCGGGTATTGTGCCACTATGTCCGTCATGATTGTCTTTGCGTTGCACACCATCTGGATATTCAGGGAGTGGTAGGACTTGCAGTTCCGGTACATATATTCTGTTTGTGCAGGTGGGCAGATGTGGATGTGGGTACAGTCAATGCATCCAATTACATGGGGGAATTGCGCAATGTTGTAAAAAGCAAGCTTGGTTTGATTCAAGTCCTGTTGGGTGGTCGGGAATGTGATGTCATGGTGTAGCCGGGTCAGCATTGCCTCCAGGAAACTACTTAGGCAGCGGGACATGGTGCTCTGGGAGATCCCCCCTGCAATGGCAACTATCCCCTGGAAGCTTCCGGAGGCCAGGAGGTGCAGGCTGCACAAGACCTGGACATGGGTGGGCACGACATTGGTCCTCCTTGTTGGGTGCTGCATCAGGGGGTCTTGGTCCAGGATCAGCTTTGTAATCATTGCCCCATTCAGGCGGTACTTTGATAAGATTTGCTCCTCAGTTTGGCCTACAAGGGTGATCCGCTGGCGGAAGATTCGCTCCTGGATCCTGCGTCTGTTCTTGCTGCAGCCTGGAGCCTTCGCCGCCTGACCACCATGTAGAGTCCTGGCATTGTGAAAGTTCTCATGCTCCTACTGTGTCTCCTTAAGTGTGTTTGGCTAGTTTGTTTTTTTTGTTTTTTTTATTGACTTCATGGTTACCACCTGGTTTGGGTTCTCCTTAAATTGCGCCTCGCAAATAGCGATTATGAGATTTTTCGCTATTTGCGATTTTTCATGAATAGGGTTTGCGATTATTTAGCGAAATCGCAAATTGTTTCGCAGAATACTTGGAATCTTGCTAATTCCGATTCGCTAAGGGAGTTCCACCTAGATTCTGCGATTTGTTTTGCGATTTCGCATAATCGATTTTGCGAATTCCCTATTTGGTCATTTTTCCCTTCATGAATTGCATTTATTTTAATTGCGATCGCAATAGCTAATTCGCAGCTATTGCGATCGCAATTTTGGTTGATGAATCTGGCTGTATATGTACTAAGACTGTTAACGTAATACCGTTAAGAGGTACATGAATTTGCAGGAGAGAATATTTCCAGTTTGTTTTCCAGTCAGGTACCTTTTTCCAAGTAGGGACCTTGCATCTACTTAGGGTAAGGGGATACAAACTTTAGATAACCCCAGCTCACCCCTTGGTAGCTTGACACGAGCAAACAGGCTTATCCCCAAAGCACAAATAGACAATAAAATGTTTTTCAAATCTTGTGTTTTCAGTTATATGACCACCGAAGGCCGTGCATTTATATTAAAAACAGATCTTTGGACGATACCATTCCCAGCTGAAAGGCAATATTTCTCTACATGTTTTCCCATACATAGCGTGTCACACAGTTTGGTGCTAACTTTCCCTCCATATTAAACAATAGTAGATGTTTCAGCACCCAGGCTAATGTGCTGCATAGCTAAATACATATAAGGTTCCAAAGGCGAGACTGATGCATTGCCAATGCTTGTTTTTTAATGTTATCACGGTAACTAGGGTTATACCTACTGTCAGACGTCTCCTTTTGAGGAGACCTAGGCCGTGATTTGATGTTTTCTGCTTATTTCTTTGTTGTTTATTATCCCATTTTTCTTTAGAAGAATCCGGTGCAAGCTTGGTGTTATCCTTTTCAGGATTACGAGTTACTTGTGGTTTCATAGATCTAGCTCCCAAATTATCTCTACCTAATCCAGCGTATGTATCTTCAATAATTTTGGGTAATTCTCACTCCTGTTGTGCATGAGTACATTCCCTCAGGCATTGGCGTATAGCCCCTTCCGCTGCCACCCCTTTTATGTTCGCTAACATGATTGTAGATACCTGGGGGAAATTGCCTATTAATTTCATCCCTAAGTTCAGAGCAGGTTCTGCTCCATACTTATTCTGTATATGTCTTAATACTTCTGATATCACTGCTATTGAAGGGGTACCATGAGTCCTGGGATAGATGGTAGCGAAAACTGTACCCTAAGTGGTAGAATACTCTATCGGGGGAGCTATCCCCATTGGCAAGCAAAGTGTCAGAATTCTGTGTTTTTCTTGTGTGCCTGTGTGTGGAAACACTGCCTCTAACTATGCTATTTTCTGTGCTATCCAGAATCGCATTTGCTCATGTTTAGTGGGGCAGGGATTCAACTAAAACTTGCATGTATGACACACAAAGCACTGCACTTCAACACTCCTCTGTACCTTGCAAACAAGCTAGAATTCTCCTGTGGTGCCCGTTCCTCAAGGAGCTCCACTACCTTGCTGCTCAAATCTAAGAAATTTTAAAAATGAAAACGTACAATCGATCATTTTCAGGTATTGCCCTGAGAATCTGGAACTCCCTACCGCCGGAAACTAGACTGATTCCATCAACATTTTCCTTTAAAAAGGAAGTGAAAGCCTTACTTATGAGCACTTCATTGGGTAAGTAGCTTCTATCTCTCCGGACTGCTCTAGTGGTGCCTCCGAGCAGATCGTTGAAGTTAGAAGCCTCTGAAATTCCAGTCGGATCGGGAGGTTCCCCTGAGGCCAAGTCTTGCTCCTCCTCATGTAGACTCTTAATGACTCTGCTTGTTTTATGTTACTCGCATGTCTTATTTCTTCCTTTCACACACCTCTACTTACTTTTGCTTTTTCTGGACAACTTTTTTGGTCCTACTACCTGCCTCTATGATGGCACTATGCCTGTTGTTATTTGTACATAAGGCTGATTTTTCTCCCACAATTAATTCGATACCGCAACTTGTCTGTAAAGCACTCTGATACCCTCTCGGATCATATTCGCACTAGACAAAACGTTTAAAATAAATAAAATTAAATAAATAAATTCTTCCCAAAACTGCGTTTAGTGTTTGCGGGGTGATTTTAGTTGCGATCCCTTGTAGTTGACCTGCTGTAGTAACCCTTGTGGGTTGAAGTGTGAGTGTTCTTATAGGGAACTGTGTCAGATTTCTGTTAAGTTTTATTATTTCTTTATGGAGTGGACGTTAGTCTGCTATTGGCAATGTGTCAATTTGCAAAGTGTGTAAGCAGGCCGAACCGGCCAAGTCACTCGTCTCTGCTGAGCAGACCGAGTCTCACTTTTCCTGTGGTGTGTGGGAGGGCACCTTTAAACCTGTTTATATGTTCCTGGTATGTTAACTGAGCTTTTATTCTCTCGTATGGACTGTATTCTTCTGGTAGTTCATCCGCTGTACAAGAATTAAATGTATGTGTACATGCATCTGCAGGTGGGAATTTGACCCAAGAATAGAACACCTCTGTTCTGGATACCTAGTGGCATGGCCCACCACTACTAGGATGTAACTGTATCCAGATGAAGGGTTCATGGGACCAACAATGTCAATGGCTACCTTCTCAAAGGGAAGCTCAACTACTAGAAGTATAATTAAGGGGGCCTTTGTAGTGACACCTGACTTACCACTGGCTTGACAAGTGACAAAGGAGCACAACTCCTTGGTGTCTTCTGACATATGGGTCCAGTGAAAATGAGGAACAATCTTGTCCCAAGTCTTACTTTGCCCAAGGCTTCCTGCAAGGGGAATGTCATGTGCCAGGGAGAGGAAAACCCCCTAAACCTCTTGGGTATTACCATCCTCCTGTTGGCACCAGGCTTGGGGTCTCTACCTTCAGAATACAGAAGCCCATCTTCCCAATAGATCATATGGGACCCACGGACATTCCCTGCTTCCTCAGCAGCAGCTTACTGTATGGGGGTTTAAGAGACAGGGAGGATTGTTGCTACAAACTCAAGTCTGCCCTGGAAGGGCCCCCTCCCACCAAGATCTCTGCCTGGTCAGGCTCAAGTTCTTCTTGGGCAGTTCCATCACAGAGACTGATATCATCTGTCTCAGGAGGAGACCGATCCTCACTGGGAGTTTGGGAGGAGGATACTCCCTTACTCTTCCTGCTCCTTCTCTTAGGAGCAACCTGATCCATATTTCCAGGATCCAGTGCTCCTTCAGTGCTGAGCTGTTTAGCCTGAGCCCTGGTGACAGCCAAGACACTGGCAGAAATGCCCATCATTTCTGCATGAGTCCTGAAGTCTACTTCAGACCAGGCTGAAGTTTCTAAATCAATGCCCAACAGATAATCTCTAGGTAGGTCCGGAGAAACCACAACTCTCTTAGGTCCAATTACCCCTCCCCAGCTGAGATTCACAACAACTGCCAAGGAATGATCAGCCCTGACAGTGCTAGCATTGGTTTCTTGGTACATTTTTCCAAGTATGATTTGGTCAGGGACACACGTTTTTCTTTTACCATCGTGACACTGGTCCCTGTGTCCCTGAAAGCTATTGCTTCCTTTCCATTGATCAAAGGCTGTTGTCTGTATTTGCCCAAGTTAGTGGGACTTACCAGTAAGGTGGCAGGATCACTGCCACCATCACATACTAAAACAACTTTAGCTGGAGTTCTGACTAGGCCAGAGCCCACCTTAGAACCCAAGGTTAACCCAACTAATCCCTTGGTTGCTGTACTACCTCTTGTACTGGTGCTAGGGGGGCACAGTTGCCTTAGGGGCAGTGGTAGTAGGTTACGTGGACTTTGGACCATCAGTAGCCCTTCTCCAATGGGTCTTTACTTTACATAAATAACGCTAAGGTTTCTTTTTGCGTTTCTTGGAATTTTGGGACTCTGCCCCAGATGCAGGTTTTTGTGGACCTAGAGAAGACTCCTTTTCATCTTTATCCTTGTCCCCCATCTTGATCCTGGGATTTAGAAGAATATTACTTCTTTAGTCAACTACATTACCATGATGTTTCTGCTTCACCCTGGTGTGGACCTATTTGTCTGCCTTCTTTCCCAATTCTTAGAGAGGTCAGATCAGAGTCCACCCGGTACTGGTGCAAAAGTTGGTTCTGACAGTTATTAACGATGTGCTCCCTCATTTTCAAATTGTACAATCCTTCATAGTCTGTACCTTGCTTCATTGAAGCCAGCCTTGTAGAGCCTTAATAGCACTGTCAATGAATCAACCCAGTTCTGGGTGTGAGCCTTCTGGGTGTCTCTGAACATAATTCTGTATTGCTCAGGGTTAAGCCAAACCCATCAATGAGTGCCCTCTACAGAACTGAGTAATTGTCAGCATCCTCTTCTCTAACAGTGAGGAACTTATCTCTACCTTTGTTAGCAAAGGATAGCCACAGGATAGCTGCCCACTGACTTTGAGTGACCTTCTGAACTGTAAAGGCCCTCTCTAATGCAGTGACCCTGGTAAGGAGGGACTATCCTTCTCAGGTTCCTTGTATCAAAAAAGTTTTCCCTGACTCAAGAGACACAAGGGCTGCCACCGTGGGACTCTAAAGACAGTGGTCCTAGAACCCTATTCACAAAAGCAATTAGTCAAATGACATAGTTCAAATCAATTCCTATGTTTATAAAGGAGCCTAAAACGAAAGTTAGAGGCAACCTCCTACAACCGTAGTCAATTATTTAAACAAAAGAGATAAACAGACAACAAACCCAAATCATTTTTGTTTTCACCAAGTAATTTAATGTACTTAATTGGTGAAAGCTCAAGAAATGACAGTTTAGAAGATGGTTGCTCCAAAGGGGAACGTGCTAGTAGGAAGAGGAGTGCTCAGTGTTGGTCGGTGAAAAAGGAGGGAAGGATTCAGTGGCATAGAAGGACAATTGCGTATTTTAGAAAGCAATACAAACGGTTGTCATTCACCGTCATATGCAGCCAAGCTACACATCTGTTCATCAACAGTTTGAATCTCATGTACAAATACAGAAATAAATTCCAGTTCCGCACGATAAGGGACACAAAAAGGTAAGTATAGGCTTATCCAAGAGCGTCGACGTTTCGATCCGACTTAGGGCACAAGGGAGGTTCGCAGCCTCTGCCGTGCGGATCTTCTTCAGGACCGTGGGGGGTACGGGGCAACCGGGAAGGGACTAAATCGCCCTCTGTGTCAGGTGAAGAGCCACACTGATATTCATCAAGCCATGTTGTGGTCAAAGTTTACTTCTATCAAAAAACTGAGTAGTCTTGAGTGGTCCTCCCTAGGGTAATATCAACTCAATGAAGTGCTCAACCATCGCGTTGAAGTTAAGGATGCGCCGTCATGCTCCTTGTGTTAATCACGGTGTAGGAGATCGGCGATCTGGAAAGGCGGCAGTCCGTAACCGTTCAGTCTCCCTGTCAAAAGTTCTTTTGACAGGGAGACTGAACCATCTTCCCAACCATCTTCTAAACTGTCATTTCTCGAGTTTTTTTTTTACCAATTAAGTACATTAAATTACTTGGTGAATACAAAAATAATTTGGGTTTGTTGTCTGCTTATCTGTTTTGTTTAATTGATGTTTAAATAATTGACTTAGGTTGTAGGAGCTTACCTCTAACTTTCGTTTTAGGCTGCTTTATAAACATAGGAATTGATTTGAACTATGTCATTTGACTAATTGCTTTTGTGAATAGGGTTCTAAGACCACTGTCTTTTGTATCACATAATACCCAGGTCGAGGACCAATCTTGGGTTAACCCCATTTTTTAAAATGGCCACCGTGGGACTCTAGTCCCAGATATTTCCTAGATTTTTGGACCTCCAGGGCCTCCTAGTCAAGGGTCAACTGTTCTTGCCTGTTTGATCAGGTGGTATTCCCTCTCTAAGGAATCCTCTCTCTGACTAGAGATAGAGGTCCCTACGGACTGTCCTGAAGCATTGGACTCAGCAGAGGGAGACCTATACCTCATCTGTCAGGAGGAATAAAGGGGGACCTACTTCTATGGACACCCTATGTGCCATCTGCACTATTCCCTGGATCAGAGTTCACCAATGTGGAGTCCTCAGACTCCTCTTGGTCATGCTCCGAATTAGGGTCACTGGGGTTTACCCCTCCTGTCCCATCTTCTGGAGCATCCCTACCCACTTGGTCCTGATCCCCTGACCTGTCAGGGTTCTGGAGCTCATTTAGGATAAGCAGCTCTAAAAATGCTTATTGGTTGGATTGCTACCTGTCCTTAACTTTCTGGAAGTACACAGGATCCTTAGTTCCTGGAAGTTAAGACCACTGTATCTAGAAGACTGGGGTGCACTAGTATCCCAAACAAAAGACATGGTGACCAGATCTAGTCTGGTATTGCACCTATCTAACCTAGAGTAAACAAAACTTCCTAAGATTGGCGAAAGGGTTGTGTTAGACCCTTTTTTTTGTGAATCTATTTTATTGGCTTTTAAAGTTTAGTGCAGCGTTATGCAGACAATATCGATCACCATTGGGTAGTATAGCCAGCATATATGGTACCGTGCTTAAAAATAGTAAATTTACAGTTCATGTCCCGGGAAGTGTGCGAAGTTATCAAGGGCAAGGTTTACAGGTATTCTTGCGACATTACATTAACAACCAGGTGCATGAAGAAAAGATGGATAATGCAAGTAGGCAAGTACATACAGTGAACACATCTGCGGCCTGCACATTGAGAGTCCTTTGAAGCATGAGTATTGGCGAACGTCTATTGCTGCACGCATCTGCGTGTATTGTCCCATTGCTCTCACAGGAATGCTGGCATTCATTAGCAATTGGGTGCCAGTAATAGATTCGTAATTAGATAATATAAACTAAGAACTGGCATATAACGGGAGTGGAAAAGAAAGAAGAGGGATGCCCAACATATGTAACCAAACGTATAGCCCGTATCTCCCACTTTAATTTCTGTGTAAAAAATTACCCACAGCTCTTGGGACTAATAACGTCCAGCTGCCATTTCATGTTAGGGTTTTGTTAGACCCTTTACAACCAATCTACAAGTTCAGTGGAACTTATTTAGTCTATCTAAATATTATATGTGACTAATGCTAGTGATGATTTTTCAATTAATCCACAATTATATTAGCTGGTAAAATAATGCAGGCTTGAATCCCAACCGCTGCCCACCAATTTGAGAGGCTGGCTTAGTATACGGTGCCCACTTATGTAAGTGAAGCACCCTGGACTAATCCAGACAACCCTTATGGTGAGTTTAGTGGCCTTAGACATCCTTAGAAAGTTCTCTAGTGGTAGCTGTGGAGAGCAGCCTTCAGGCGAAGTCCTGAAGGCGTGTAAAGTAGCTTGTTTTACCAGTTCTTAATCTTATGGTATAAGTTAAGTGAATACAAATCACAGGAGTGTAGTTATAAAAATATGTATTTTATTACAAACACTAACACATTAGTACTACCTCCTACCCGGAGACAGAAACACAATACACACAATACTTAGGAAATAGAGCACATAAGTAGCACAAATACACAGTAGTCTCCAGCGGGAGGCCAAACCACATACTAAAATAGTAGAATGCGAACCACGACTCAATTTAAGACTGGACCCAGGAGAAGTAGAAGTGTTGGGGACCCAAGAAACCACCCAAGGTAAGTACCTAGGAACCCCACGGAGACCGTGTGCATTGGATCATGAAGAAACCCCATGGAAGATGGAAGGTTGGAGAGCCTCCCCGCCCGTGGATATCCCAGGAAGCAGGATACCTACATCAGGGAAGCAGGGTGTATAGGTGTCAAATGATGTCAGTAACCGCCGTAGACCACAATGGAGGACTTTATGAAAAACCCAGCTGGAGAAGAAGATGAAGGAGTCCGGTGGGACCCAAAGGTGAATTCTAGATGAGAGGTACCTGTAAACAGAAGGGAGTCTATGCCACTCAGGAGTGACCAGGAGCCACGGAAGCCGAATGCCCACAAATGTCGGAGAAGCAGGTGAGGTTGACTTGAAGTTGCAGCTGTGCGGACCAGGCAATGCTGCAGGAGACCAGGAGCTGTTCATGAGCTGTCCCATGTCAGATGTCGAGGACCAAGGGTTCAGTGTCTGGCAGGGGCTCCAACAAGCCTTGGCAGCAGCAGCCAACGTGGGAAACGAAAAAGGTGCAGTGTTGGGACCAGCAAGGTCCAGGTGACTCACCACAGGCAGGTAAATCAGAGCAGGCCCAAGTAAGCAGGGGAGCCCACTGAAGCCAAAGAAGACCCTCAAGAGGACCCACAGGCCAGAGGCACAAGAGTCGCAAGAGTTCTTTGAGCAGCTCACTAATGAAGAAGGCCCACTGTGCAGAGGAAGCAGTGAGGGTGAAGATCTTAGCTGGAGGAGTTGCTTGAGGTCAGAGCTTCTTGTAGTTTGAAGAGCTCGGGAGGAGAAAGCCAACACGCCTTGGCAATGGCAAGTCAACACAGTGCACAGGGGTTCTGTTCCAGCGGTTCCGACGAGGGATACTGGCCTCAAACTCAGTATGAAGACTTCAAGCCTCGAGGGAGTTACAGAACCACCACCTGTGTTGCTGAGCCTTTCAGAGTCCGTGGGAACCCAGGATCAGCAGACCGGTCAGCAGCATTGCGGTACCTGCAGATGCATGGGTGTGACACCACAAGGGAGATTCCTTCAGGTGTCTTGGATGTCCAGAGGCCTGGTAAAGAACCTGAATGGAGCACAAACCCAGACGTTGCAGAATACCAGCTGGATGACGAGACGAGGCGCAGCAGGAATCTTCCCAGGTGCAGTCTCGGTTCCCAAGTGAAGTCCAACGAAGCCCAGAGGGTCCAGATGGTCGAAGTTGAAGTGGTATGTGATCTGAATCTTGTACCACAACGAATCTAGGGACCCACCCACAAGTACGCCCTTAAGAACCCTTAGGAAAGGGTAGGGATGATTCAGAGGACGGGCTGGCCAGTGGAGAGGATACTCCCATGTCCTATGTCCAAATTCGTGCAAGAGCAGGAGCCAACAGCTCCCTCAACTGGTTTGAACTGGAGTATGCAAGGAGGGCACCAAATGTGCCTTTCAAGCTGCCTCAGTGGTTCTGGCAAGCGCTCCCACCCTGTCGCAGTACACTAAACCCTGTCTGGAAGGTGGTTACACCTCCATGTGACAGGATACCTATTGTTCTGCCTTCCCCTGCTCAAGCTCGGCTCAGCAGCAGGAGGGAAGAATTGTGTCTCTAGCTTGCTGTCCGGTTCTGGAAAACTTGTGCTGGGAGCACTTAGGGTCTCCCGGATGAGCTTTACAGTGCATGGAATCATAGCCCACACCACACCGTTTACGTTGTGGGGCATGATTTCAACATGTTTGATACCAAACATGACATTGTTCATTACAGCAAGTTTAGTGATGGTCATTGCGTAATGACGCATGGCCCGCTATATGTTATAATAGCTGATGCACTTACAAAGTGGAAGAATGGACTCTGAAAGTTATAGAGGTACCCTGCTCATGCAGGTGAACCCTCACACTTAGGACCCAGCACCCTGCCTCCAGGATTGAAAGGCCTGCCTTAGGGGTGACTTATAGGTTTTAAGTGTAGTGACCTCAGATATAGGGAACCCTATATCTGTCGTAAGTGGTGTTTGCACCAGCTTACACAGGCTGCAATGGCATGCTGTAGTCACAACTTGAGTTGTCTCTCTAAGGTGTGGCATAATACATGCTACAACCCCTGGTGTACCTATGTCCTGAGTACCTTAGTACCATGTACTAGGGACTTACAAGGGTACACCAGTAGCCAATCTGGAGGGTACCTAGGTACTCGCCATGTCCAATTCAGGGAAGAATCACAGAGACTGGGGTCCTGATTAGCAGGATTCCAGTCACACTAGTCAGGAAAATATAATGGCACCAGAAAAAGTTGTGGTGATCATGAAAGCAGAGACTACTTTCCTACACTCTCTCTACCCAAGACTGGATGATAGCGTTGGACCTGCAGGATGCATATTTTCACATTCCCATCCTGCCAGGCCACAGGCATTTCCTGCGGTTCAAGGTAGGCCGCGAGCACTTTCAGTGTACCATGCTCCCCTTCGGCCTTAACAGTGCCCCCCTCAGGTGTTCAAGGCGATGGCGGTGGTCGCTGCTCATCTGCGCTGTTTAGGAGTGTCAGTCTTTCCCTACCACGACAACTGGCTGTTGAAGGCTTCCTCGCCCCACCCTGGTGTTTCCCAATTTCAGACTACGGTGAACCTTCTGCATTTGCTGGGGTTCACTATAAACATGCTGAAGTAATGCAGTACTCTTTCTCAGGCACTTCCTTTCATCTAAGCTGTTCTGAAGCAGTGCAATTTCAGTTCTATCCTCCTGAGCAGTGAGACCAGGATATTCAGGTTATGATTCTGATGTTTCAGCCAGTGTCCAAGATTTTGGTGAGACTGACTCTGAGGCTGTTTGGCCTCATGGATTCCTGTATCCTGTTAGAAAGCATGGCAAGTGGCGTATATAGGCTCTGCAGTGAGACTTGGAGTTCCAGTGAGCACAGCATCAGGGAAATCTCCCAGATGTGGTTCAGATCTCAGAATGAACTGCAAAAGATCTGCAGTGGTGGTTGATGAACCGCAATTGGGTTAACGGCAGACCCCTCTCTTTTGCCCAACCTGATCTCACAGTTGTGACAGATGTGTCACTCCTGGGATGGGGCGGCCATCTAGGAGAGGTGTTGATCAGGGGACACTGGTCTCCGACGGAGTCAAAGCTCCACATGTATTTGTTGGAGCTCTGAGCGATTCGATTAGCATTGAAAGCATTTCTTCCCTCTGTCAAGGGGAAGCTAGTGAAGGTGTTCACACATGTGTTCAACAGCAGGCGGGTGGGGTTGTGGAACCTTTGTCAAGAAGCCCAGCATCTCTGGTCATGGCTGGAATAGCTGGGCTTGGCAAAGAACCGTACCCAAGAGGGATTAAGGGCCCATTACACCAGGAGAAAGGCTGCGCCTACAAACTTGACTGGGGGTGTCCCAGTCCTGGACATCTGCCAGGCAGCAATGTGGGCATCTTTGCACACGTTTGCTAAATACTACTGCCTGGACATTCAGGTCCGCTGGGATGGGCATTTTGCCCATTCGGTCCTGCAGGATTCCTAGTTTCTAGTATTGGTCCGCAACTCACCGCCGGGATGGTATGGCTCGGGTACCTTAATCAAAGGTAAGGAATGTGTAGGTAGAAGTCGCTATTGAATGAACAAGTTACTTACCTTCGGTAATGCATTATCTGGTAGAGACTCTATCTAGCTGCAGATTGCTTACAACACCAATCAGGCCTTCCTGCCATGTGGACTAATGTTGTAGGGGTAGGGTTACTCCCCCCTTTTCAGGACCCGAGTTTTAAACATGACTACGTCAGTTACTTAGTGGCTCTGCGCTTCCGGTGCAGAAAAAACTAAAAGCACTGACGTCTGCATGCACCTATATAGGTACAGTGTTATCATAATTGACGCTAACGATGCCAACAACATCACTCTGAGCCAAATGGAGCCACTGGCAGCTACCTACAAGCGGTATAACCAAGCAAAAGTTTCTAGATCCAGCCTGATGATGGGAAATTCAAAGGTAAGGAATCTGCAGCTAGATAGAGACTCTACCAAATAATGTGTTACCGAAGGTAAGTAACTTGTACTTCAGCACTCGCCAGCTACAGACCGATCTCCCTACTAACATTCCTGGCCAAGGGCTTAGAGAAAATCATTAACAAATACCTCACTGAATACACTAACGTCTGTTTTCAGTACCAACCACAGCAGGGAAACTGCCCTCGATGCTGCCACGCATGACATCCGCATGACTCTGGACAAAGGAGACACAGCAGCCCTCATACTCCTGGACCTCTCTGCAGCATTTGGTCCATTCTCATCCATCACCAACATGACTTTGACATCCATTTATATGTACTCTGATGGATCTGCTCCTTTCTGACTGAAAGGACCCAGTCAGTCAGCCTAGCACCATACACCTCAGACGCCTGCAACCTCCTCTGTGTAGTTCTGCAAGGATCCTCCTGGAGCCCGACCCACTTCAATTTATACACGATCCCTCTGCCAGCATCGTTCGCTCTCATGCTATCAATGTCCTCTCCCATGTCGATGACACGCATCTCATTCTGTCTCTCACAGGGAAAATGTACCAGTACCTGGATCAAGTTCAATGTCTGAAATTGCCTATTGGATGAAGACCAACTGTCTAAAACTGAACACCAACATGACCGGAATTGTGATCTGCAGGAAGATGATATCAATGTGGGACTTCACCTGGTGGCCGACATAGCTAGAACGAGCCCCACCACCCACACCTCGGGATCATCATTAACAGCAAACTTCAGAGGATCATCCAAGTCAATGCTGTCACCACCTCGTGCTTCTATAGCATCAAGATACTGAGGAAGATTTTCAAATCGTTCCCAATCAGCACCTAGGAAACTTTCACGCACACCCTGGTCACAAGCAAGCTATACTATTGGAACAACTTCTATGCTGGAATCAACAAAAAACTCAACAGAAAGCCGCAAACCAACCAGAACTCTGCTGCCAGACTCACTCTCAACCCCCCACATGGCACTCATATCACACCACACTAGAAGGAGTTCCACTGGCTCCTATTCACAAACTAGCACAATTCAAACGCCTCTCCCACACTATCAAGGCACTAGATAACACTGGCCCAGCATATCTAAACAGTCGCATCTGCTTTCACAAACCTTCCAGGCACTTCCATTTGTCTAGATTCTTACTTGCCCCCACGCTTACGGAAAAACAGATCTGGTCGTTGAGCCTTTTACCATTTTCATAAAACATGGAACGACCTGATGTTATATGTAAAAGCTGAAGACCAGACTATTAGAGTAGTACCACTAGGCCCTTGGCAGAGAATCACACATTCTCAGAGCAAGGATACCCTCCCGGGTGTTAGTGTGCTCTACAAATCTGCATACCATAATATTTTCTGTGGGTGGCGTTATAGTACCAGTGAATAACCATGTGTAGCCCTGGACTTTCTACTATTTCTTTTTTTAAGCAGTAACTTACACTCTGATTTTCTGAATAGCCAAAAGTAGATAGTTACTCAAAACTGTAAGTTACATTTGTGAATCAGACCCAGGGTGCGTACAGAGTATAGTGGTGTTTTTATCAGGGTGTCAAGTACCAATCATATTGGATTTTAAAGTACAGAAATGTAAGCTTTCTTTACATAATTTGTGGAGGTCTAGCAATAGTAACGTCAGCATATGGAGTTTAGTAGTACACTGTGTGCTGATTTTAAGTACACGTTTGTAATCAATCAATCAGGCATTTGTTTAGCACGACTACTCACCCGTAAGGGTCTCAAGGCACTGGGGGGGGGGAGGGGTTTAGCATGCTCCAGTCCATCAAGGGTGGGGAGGTCTGTCAAAGAGCCAGGTATTGAGGTTTCTTGCGAAGTTGGGGAGCAATGTTGTCTGTCTGAAGTGGAGTGGCTGGGCGTTCCAGGCTCGGGCCGCGAGGAAGGAGAAGGAGCGGCCTCCCGATCTGGTCTTTCTGGTGTGGGGCACCACAGCGTAGGAGAGCTGGGCTGATCGTAGGGTCCTCTGGGTTGCGTGGAATTTGAATTGTATGTTAAGGTATGCTGGTCTGGTGTCATGGAGGGTCTTGTAGGCGTGAGTGAGAATCTTGAAGGTGACTCTACCTTCGAGCCAGTGGAGCTTGCACAGGTGTTTGTTTGGAGATGTGCCAGTGTCTTGGCAGGTCGAGGACCAGTCTTGCGGCTGTATTCTGGTTGTTCTGTAGTTTGCGGGTGAGGGTTTTTTTATTCCGGCGTAAAGTGCGTTGTCGTAGTCGAGTATGCTGGTAACCAGGGCGTGAGTGATGGTCTTTCTGTGCTCGAGGGGAATCCATTTGAAGGTCTTACGTCGGAGGCAGAGGGTGTGGAAGCAGGAGGACGAGACGGAGTTGATCTGGCGGTCCATTTTGAGCTCAGAGTCCAGGATGATTCCCAGGTTGCATGCGTGGTCCGTGGGGGTTCCATGCGTCGGGGTTTGGGCCGATGATGAGTACTTCAGTTTTGTTGGCATTTAGTTGTAGGCAGCTGTTTTCATCCATTTGCCAACGGCTTCCATACCTTTTCCAAAATTGTGTCTGACGGTATTGGGTTCGTTGAATAGGGAGAGGATGAGTTGGGTGTCGTCTGCGTATGACACAATGTTGGGTCTGTAGGTTCTGACGATGGGGGCGAGCGGAGCCATGTAGACATTGAAGAGTGTAGGGCGGAGGGAGGACCCTTGGGGGTCTAATCAGGAGACCATATGTTTTTTCTTAAGTCACCTGACAGGTGAATGCTCGTTTCTTCACTGGCAGCTCTTGTGTTATTCTTGCATCACGGAATGTGACACAAGACAACACAAGCTTCAGTGAGATTTACTAAACCATGTAAAGCCATCTTGCGCGGCTCTGCGTGGCTTAGTAAATTCAGACTAATGCAAGGCAGCACAAATCGAATGCCTTGCATTACTCTGCGTTGGGAATATGTTCCATGGGTGGAGTGTTGGTGTCTACCGCATCCACCCGTGGATTTTGGCGCACTCCCAGATTTATGAAGGATAGTAAACCTTGGATTGCATCAGAATGCTACACCATCCCAATAGAGACATTACAACATCAAATATGTAGAAAGAGGAAAATGACTGAGGACTGTTTTTGAGCAGGAAGGTATCCCTTCCTGCACAAAAACATGGACGGCGATGATGGTTCCCATTCTGAAACCTAAGGGGAACCGGCGGACAGATGGGACTCATATAGACCCATCTCTCATTGGTGAATGTGGATGCTAAGAAATTGGCCAAAATCGATTCAGAAAAGGGGGTGGTGATGAACAGAGTGTCTGAATTGAGCAGACCACTTTTACCCAGTCCAAAGATCAGGGCTTGATCCATCACCGTTATTTATCTCACTGCCCCATCACAGCTCAGAACCTGGCTATATGCAAATCAGTCTGTCCCTGGCCCAGTGCATCATGGGAACAGGGCAGACTAAACTACCAAGCCAATTCTTCACCAGAAAGGAGACAAGCTACCGGGGACCGGTTTCTGGCATTTCAGCCGTCTTCGGCCCGGCTTGCTTGCATCCTGATGGAGCAGTGAGAAAGGGACTCATGTCTGAGTATACCCTGCCACACCTATAGTGGCCAAAATCGATTCAGAAAAGGGATGGTGCAGTGAGCTAAAAAACGGTGTTGGATCTAGCCCTGATCTCTTGACTGGGTGAGAGCTTTCTGCTTAATTCAGAGACTCTGTCCCTCACCACCCCTTGTTGTAAATATTTTTGTCCACCCTAAGCGTGGAAGGGTATTCTCAGATGTGAGACCCTTGCTCATTGCACCATCAGGATTCAAGCAAACCGGGCCGAAGACGGCTGTAATGCCAGAAACCGGTCCCCGGGAGCTTGTTTCCTTCCCAGTGTAAGAATTGGCTTTTGTAGTTTGGTTTGCCCTGTTCCCATCATGCACTGGGACAGTAACAGACTAATTTGCATACAGCCAGGTTCTGAAACTGGGATGGTGCAGTGAGCTAAAAAACGGTGTTGGATCTAGCCCTGATCTCTTGACTGGGTGAGAGCTTTCTGCTTCATTCAGAGACTCTGTCCCTCACCACCCCTTGTTGTAAATATTTTTGTCCACCCTAAGCGTGGAAGGGTATTCTCAGATGTGAGACCCTTGCTCATTGCACCATCAGGATTCAAGCAAACCGGGCCGAAGACGGCTGTAATGCCAGAAACCGGTCCCCGGGAGCTTGTTTCCTTCCCAGTGTAAGAATTGGCTTTTGTAGTTTGGTTTGCCCTGTTCCCATCATGCACTGGGACAGGAACAGACTAATTTGCATACAGCCAGGTTCTGAAACTGGGATGGTGCAGTGAGCTAAAAAACGGTGTTGGATCTAGCCGTGATCTCTTGACTGGGTGAGAGCTTTCTGCTTAATTCAGAGACTCTGTCCCTCACCACCCCTTGTTGTAAATATTTTTGTCCACCCTAAGCGTGGAAGGGTATTCTCAGATGTGAGACCCTTGCTCATTGCACCATCAGGATTCAAGCAAACCGGGCCGAAGTCGGCTGTAATGGCAGAAACCGGTCCCCGGGAGCTTGTTTCCTTCCCAGTGTAAGAATTGGCTTTTGTAGTTTGGTTTGCCCTGTTCCCATCATGCACTGGGACATGAACAGACTAATTTGCATACAGCCAGGTTCTGAAACTGGGATGGTGCAGTGAGCTAAAAAACGGTGTTGGATCTAGCCCTGACCTCTTGACTGGGTGAGAGCTTTCTGCTTAATTCAGAGACTCTGTCCCTCACCACCCCTTGTTGTAAATATTTTTGTCCACCCTAAGCGTGGAAGGGTATTCTCAGATGTGAGACCCTTGCTCATTGCACCATCAGGATTCAAGCAAACTGGGCCGAAGACGGCTGTAATGCCAGAAACCGGTCCCCGGGAGCTTGTTTCCTTCCCAGTGTAAGAATTGGCTTTTGTAGTTTGGTTTGCCCTGTTCCCATCATGCACTGGGACAGGAACAGACTAATTTGCATACAGCCAGGTTCTGAAACTGGGATGGTGCAGTGAGCTAAAAAACGGTGTTGGATCTAGCCCTGATCTCTTGACTGGGTGAGAGCTTTCTGCTTAATTCAGAGACTCTGTCCCTCACCACCCCTTGTTGTAAATATTTTTGTCCACCCTAAGCGTGGAAGGGTATTCTCAGATGTGAGACCCTTGCTCATTGCACCATCAGGATTCAAGCAAACCGGGCCGAAGACGGCTGTAATGGCAGAAACCGGTCCCCGGGAGCTTGTTTCCTTCCCAGTGTAAGAATTGGCTTTTGTAGTTTGGTTTGCCCTGTTCCCATCATGCACTGGGACATGAACAGACTAATTTGCATACAGCCAGGTTCTGAAACTGGGATGGTGCAGTGAGCTAAAAAACGGTGTTGGATCTAGCCCTGATCTCTTGACTGGGTGAGAGCTTTCTGCTTAATTCAGAGACTCTGTCCCTCACCACCCCTTGTTGTAAATATTTTTGTCCACCCTAAGCGTGGAAGGGTATTCTCAGATGTGAGACCCTTGCTCATTGCACCATCAGGATTCAAGCAAACCGGGCCGAAGACGGCTGTAATGCCAGAAACCGGTCCCCGGGAGCTTGTTTCCTTCCCAGTGTAAGAATTGGCTTTTGTAGTTTGGTTTGCCCTGTTCCCATCATGCACTGGGACATGAACAGACTAATTTGCATACAGCCAGGTTCTGAAACTGGGATGGTGCAGTGAACTAAAAATCGGTGTTGGATCTAGCCATGATCTCTTGACTGGGTGAGAGCTTTCTGCTTAATTCAGAGACTCTGTCCCTCACCACCCCTTGTTGTAAATATTTTTGTCCACCCTAAGCGTGGAAGGGTATTCTCAGATGTGAGACCCTTGCTCATTGCACCATCAGGATTCAAGCAAACCGGGCCGAAGACGGCTGTAATGCCAGAAACCGGTCCCCGGGAGCTTGAATCCTTCCCAGTGTAAGAATTGGCTTTTGTAGTTTGGTTTGCCCTGTTCCCATCATGCACTGGGACAGGAACAGACTAATTTGCATACAGCCAGGTTCTGAAACTGGGATGGTGCAGTGAGCTAAAAAACGGTGTTGGATCTAGCCCTGATCTCTTGACTGGGTGAGAGCTTTCTGCTTAATTCAGAGACTCTGTCCCTCACCACCCCTTGTTGTAAATATTTTTGTCCACCCTAAGCGTGGAAGGGTATTCTCAGATGTGAGACCCTTGCTCATTGCACCATCAGGATTCAAGCAAACCGGGCCGAAGACGGCTGTAATGCCAGAAACCGGTCCCCGGGAGCTTGTTTCCTTCCCAGTGTAAGAATTGGCTTTTGTAGTTTGGTTTGCCTTGTTCCCATCATGCACTGGGACAGGAACAGACTAATTTGCATACAGCCAGGTTCTGAAACTGGGATGGTGCAGTGAGCTAAAAAACGGTGTTGGATCTAGCCCTGATCTCTTGACTGGGTGAGAGCTTTCTGCTTAATTCAGAGACTCTGTCCCTCACCACCCCTTGTTGTAAATATTTTTGTCCACCCTAAGTGTGGAAGGGTATTCTCAGATGTGAGACCCTTGCTCATTGCACCATCAGGATTCAAGCAAACCGGGCCGAAGACGGCTGTAATGCCAGAAACCGGTCCCCGGGAGCTTGTTTCCTTCCCAGTGTAAGAATTGGCTTTTGTAGTTTGGTTTGCCTTGTTCCCATCATGCACTGGGACAGGAACAGACTAATTTGCATACAGCCAGGTTCTGAAACTGGGATGGTGCAGTGAGCTAAAAAACGGTGTTGGATCTAGCCCTGATCTCTTGACTGGGTGAGAGCTTTCTGCTTAATTCAGAGACTCTGTCCCTCACCACCCCTTGTTGTAAATATTTTTGTCCACCCTAAGCGTGGAAGGGTATTCTCAGATGTGAGACCCTTGCTCATTGCACCATCAGGATTCAAGCAAACCGGGCCGAAGGCGGCTGTAATGCCAGAAACCGGTCCCCGGGAGCTTGTTTCCTTCCCAGTGTAAGAATTGGCTTTTGTAGTTTGGTTTGCCCTGTTCCCATCATGCACTGGGACAGGAACAGACTAATTTGCATACAGCCAGGTTCTGAAACTGGGATGGTGCAGTGAGCTAAAAAACGGTGTTGGATCTAGCCCTGATCTCTTGACTGGGTGAGAGCTTTCTGCTTAATTCAGAGACTCTGTCCCTCACCACCCCTTGTTGTAAATATTTTTGTCCACCCTAAGCGTGGAAGGGTATTCTCAGATGTGAGACCCTTGCTCATTGCACCATCAGGATTCAAGCAAACCGGGCCGAAGACGGCTGTAATGCCAGAAACCGGTCCCCGGGAGCTTGTTTCCTTCCCAGTGTAAGAATTGGCTTTTGTAGTTTGGTTTGCCCTGTTCCCATCATGCACTGGGACAGGAACAGACTAATTTGCATACAGCCAGGTTCTGAAACTGGGATGGTGCAGTGAGCTAAAAAACGGTGTTGGATCTAGCCCTGATCTCTTGACTGGGTGAGAGCTTTCTGCTTAATTCAGAGACTCTGTCCCTCACCACCCCTTGTTGTAAATAAGAAATTGGCCAAGACACTTGCTAACAGACTAAGGGGAGTAATACTACACCTGAAACACCTGTCTCAAAACAGCTTTATGCCACATCGATCGACACGCTTTAACCTTAGAAGATTATATCATAACCTGGAAGCAGGGTTGCAGGTGCCATTAGCAGTGGCCTCCCTCAATGCTCATAAAGCATTTGATTCAGTGGAGTGGCCCTATATGTTTGCAGTACTCAGAAAAATGTACTTTAGCCCAAATGTGTCTAACTACTATACACCTCACCCCAAGAGTGAGTGAAGATAAATGTTCAAATATACTGCTGGCAGAGAGGGGTACACAACAGGGATGTCCCCTGTCACTGTTATTATTTGCATTGACAATAGAACCACTAATGGAATGTGTGAGACAAGATGCACAAATTGAGGGTTTGAGGTGGGATTCATTCTAGGAAGAGTGTCTATCACTGTCCACTGATGACGTGCTGCAGTATTTTGCATACATGTACAAAACCCTAGACAGAATTAGAGAAATATTTGAGCTCTTCGGAGAATACTCTGTACTACAAATTAATTGAGGTAAATCCCTAATTTTCCAAGTGGGTACATGGGCAGTAAGTGATGCCGTCTCGCTGTTGTGGTGGATTGAAAAGACACGCTGTACATACCTGGGGCTTTGGATATCCAGGTCTGCCACCATAAATTTATCAAGATAATCTTAAACCCTTGTTACGAAATATTGAAAGCGATGTCAAACACTGGGAGGTTTGCCCCTTTTCTTGATGGGAAAGGCTGCAGTATTTAAAAAGTGGCCTCCCCAGATTAACTTACATATTACAAAATATCCCCTATAGGATACCAAAACATTTTCCCCACCCAACGTTCTGAATGGATAGGAAAATGATGGGAGGGAAAGGATACCTACATGTTCTCTATGGAGGGTAATTGAGGAGGGATGATCGATCCCCCAGTGAGGCTGTCAGTGGAGTTATGGCAAGTGCTTCATGGCGTGATGGGTGGGAAAGGAAGACTTACTTCAGGAGCCCCATTATGGGTGGGCATGAGGTTGCAACACACCACAAAACTGAAAGGTTTAAGACAATGGGACCTCATAGGGAATACGTACTTTGGCGGATGTCTGGGACGCCAATGGAGTGGCACCATTTTCACATTTCCAAACAGAATATCAGATGGAACCCTCTCAAATATTCAGATATCTACAGCTGCGTCATGCCCGGATAGCAAAGATCACAGCTGGGGATGAAAATTTGGGGCCCTTCTGCTTGAATATTGGTTCCTGGATGGACCAGTAGAAAAGAAAATGATCTTGCTTACCTATCAGAGTCTTTTGAGAAATACTCGGAAAGACCAAGTAACGCTGAGAAATAAATGGCAGATTGATATTGGTGTGATGGGGATGAAGACTGGCTAGAGGTACTACAATTCCTCACAAATGTAGCGATTAAAGCCCGTTATGAGTTAATACAGCTTACATTTTAACTGTGTATACTAAACTACAACACACCTACATATCATGGGGAAAATACCTCAAAACTCTTGTTTGCGACAATGTGGACAACCATAGACTTTCCTCCATGTCCGGTACTGAAGGGGTTCTGGGAGAAGGTACACCGCAAGTTAGAGGCGGTCACTGGAGCTGGGATAGAGATGCATGCACCATTGAACTGACTGGGGGTCTGGAATGACTCAGATACCACTTTGCACCAAGTAATACTGATCAATCTGGGGTTCCTGCTGGCTAAAAGGGAAATAGCATGTAGATGGGGATCTACCGGGACCCCGGAGATAAAAGACTGGGAAAGGGAAATGGATGTGAGTTATATACAGGAAAAATAAAACATATAAAGGAAGAGGGTGCCCTAATAAATTTGAGAAAGTATGGAAAGGATGTACATGCGACGAATAAATCATTTGATTTGCGGCGACCTTGGAAAATGGGTTGGGAGGAAGGGGGACACAGGGTGGAAAAGGAAGGATGGTTTAACATAGTGTATTTTGTAAGATTTGCAAAATAGTGGTTTACAAAAAGAAATCTGGCACTAAGCATGGGCGGAAAATCCGTTTCGCTCGCGGATTTTGCGGATTTTCGGTAAATTCGCAATCCGCGAGATTCGCGAATCTCCCGCAAAATCCGCAAATCCGCGAGCAGCGGATTTTGCTCGCACTGTTCGCGTGAGTTCGCGGCTTCCCAGTACAACTTCGCGCCCCGCGAATAAGTGCAAAATTGCAGAAATACGATCTTAGCAAAACTGAAACTACTTACCAGGTTCAAAAGTTCAGGCTCATCATTAGTAGCCATTTCCTGTAGTGCTTCCTGAGGGGCCCCTCCAGAGTTCAGTTGCCAGTTGCAACTATTATGTGACCCTGCTCTGAACCTCAGAATAGTTACACATATGCCACAAAGGTCCTGAATTACAGCTAAGGGAGACAAGCAGGAGCCAGGCTGGAAGTTCAAATCCATTAATCAGCCCCTAATTCATTATTGTCAGTTGGGGCAGGGCAGGTGTTGTAACTAATTTTGCAACAATGAAAGCACTTAGCAAGTGCAAAAGATCACTAATCAGGAAGCACTAAGGAAGCAGGTGCCAGCTAAAAAAATATTCTGTGACACATTAATCAGCCCCAAATTAATTCAGGTCACTTGAGGCAGGGAAGGTGTGCTTGCGTTGCCACAATAATGTACACTGACTGGACAACCAGAGGGTGCTGTGATGAAACAGAGGGTGGCATGGGTGGGCCAGAGGGTGGCATGAGTAGTCAGAGAGTGGCAGTGGTGACAGAGAGTGGCAGTGATGAAGAAGAGTGTCCCAAACAGGCTGGACACGTAGAAACAACAAGTTCGCGAAACTTGCGACCCGACAGGTAAGTTCGCAATTTGCGAAATTGTACAAAACCCTCGCGAACTGGCAGAAACCCGCGCAAACACAAAAAAAATCCGCAAATTCGCGAGAATTCGCGGATTTTGCGGATTGCGAGTTCGCAAATCCGCAAAATTCACGAACGCGAGATTCGCAAAATTCGCCCATGCTTATATGGCACATTCCTGCTCTCTCCATTTAACACAGTGCTGCAAGGTGTCTTAGATGCATTGTGCCAAATGTTAGTAAATCTGAATCGCTATATGTAAACTATATATTCGAATGGTAACAAACTGACATTTGTACATGCAGAAAAATTACCTCTGCCTATCTAAAGTTACATTTTGCAGCTTTTGTGTGGTTTCTTTTAAAACATATTAAATGGAAAGTAGCCATGAAAGCAGGATACTACTGCCTCAAAGGCTAGCAGCTTCATTATTCCATTAGGGCTTCTACTGACAGCTGTTCTAGAGCCATGACTATTTCTACTGGTTCATGTAAGAAGAGTCCCAGAACACAACTAAGGTTTTTTTTACCCATTTCTGACACAACATAAATAGGCCCAGATTTACTAATTGTTAGACCTAGCATCTTTTGGCGTGTTTCTCCTGTCTTTTTGCTTTTTGACCTCCCAGTTTTGACTCAGTTTGTGCTGGTTTAGTGTCTTTTTTCACTGCTGTTCAATGTTAAAGTACAAGTGCTCCTATTGTATATTGTATTATGGATTGGTGTTTCCATGATTGGCATATTTAATTTACTAGTACGTCCCTAGTAAAGTGCACTGAGAGTTCTAGGGCTAGTAAATCAAATGCTGCTAGTGGGCATGCAGCACTGGTTGTGCTACCCACACAAGCAGCCCTGTAAAGGGTTCTTAGACCTGCCACTGCAGTGTCTGCGTGAAGTTGGTAACTGCCATGTCGACCTGGTAAGTGCACCCACTTGCCAGGCCCTAATCTTCCCTTTTCTTACATGTAAGTCACCCCTTAGGTGGGCCCAAGGTACCCCTGTGGGCAGGGTGCTGTGTTTATTAAAGGTCGGACATGTACTGGTGTGTGTGACATGTCCTGGTAGTGAATTACAGTTTATTTTGTTTTTCACTATGGAAAGGCTATCTGTCCCATTAGAAAGAATTGGACCTTACTTATAACATTTTATAAGCATATCTTCTTATTGGGACAAGATAGGCAAATTGGGTTTAGTATGCCTGAACTCAGAATATAAAAATGCATCATTTAGTAAAGATGATTGTTGCGTTCTGGGTTTGAAAATACCACTTTTAGAAAGTAGGCATGTTCTTGCTTAGCCATCCTGTGTGGCTCTGCAGGGTTTGTGGATTGACTGTCTGGCTACGAGTGACAGGGGCTAGGGATGTGCATTCTCTTCAGACAGCCACTGGAGGGGGCGGGTTGAGGTGTGTCCTGCCTTTCCTGGATGAGTCAGGTCTGGGATGAATAGAGATTTTGTTGCTCCTGAATGGGCCTGGTCTGCCTTGGGCAATGCTGTCTCCACCACTAGCCAGGAAGCCGGGCCAGAGAGGACAGAACTGGTTTGGGCTGGGCACAGACACTCTCTGTCCAAGAGAGCACAGAGAAACGCAGTATAAATATTGGGACCCAAACCCCAGAACTTTAGAACTCACTTGGATCAAGGAACTTGCCAAGAAGAAGAGCTGGAAGAACTGCCCGGAGGAGTACTGCCCCTTTGCTGTGTTGTTGAATTGTTGGATTAGCCTGCAGTTGCTGCTTCTGCCTTGGGCAGTGAAAGGACTGGGCTGAACTTTCTTTACTTGTGCTGAGTATCTCCAAGGGCTTGAAGTAGTAGAGCGCCCCTCCTGTTCTGAAGTCTGAGGGACCGTAAAGACTTCACCGACCTCTGGGTACGACCTCTGGGACTGTAGTTTCAGTTACCACAGAGGGGGGAAAGCAGCCAACTCCATCGCTGGCTCCATGTCCTGAAGGCACCGCAGTGGACGCCACTGCATCTCGCACCGCAACCTTGGTCTCATAGATGACGATGACCGCCGCCACCTCGCTGCTGCTTACACTGTGACCTGTGGGCCCCGCACACCGCACTCCGCACCACCTCGCTTGCCGCCCTGGTCTCACCGACGTAGTCGCTGTCCTCTGACTTTGACACCTGTAACCGCACTGTGGCTTGGGGTCACCGCTCTTAAGTCACACGATGCACCGCCTAGTCCCACACTACAGTCCTGACTGACTGACACCAGCTTCCCGCAACCAGCTCTGTCGCCTGCACTGTGATCTGTCAGCATCGCCTTCACTCCGCACCGCAGCCCTAGTCTCACAGACACCACTGGACGACCGTCAGCAAGCCGCTGCCTACACCGCAACTTGAGGGCACTGTACACTCCATGGCTACGCTTCACCTTGCAACCACGACAGTTGCCACTACTGGCCGGCACCAATGTGATCGGCCGCCAAGAAAAGGTACTGTTTACGAGTCTGATGACACCCCGACTGATGTGGTCAGATGGAACTGTTGAATTCTGTTGTTCCAGCACCGCAGTAGCACCGGACGGAGCAACCGACTTCAAGGAACTGCATTTTAAGTTTATCCCTGCAAAGTGTGTATTTTTAAGTAGTGTTTGTTGGATTTTTATCGTTTTGGCCTTGTTTTGAATATATAAAGTATTGGATATTTTTCTAAACTGGTGTGGTGTCCTTTTGTAGTGTTTTCACTGTGTTACTGTTGGTTATGTGCAAATACTCTGAGATAAGCTCGTGCCAAGCTACCAAGGGGGTGAGTAGGGGTTATTTCAGTAGTGTATTCCCCATATCCAGTTGCCAACTAGATACCCCCACTTCTAACACTAATGCTTTGTGCTAGTTTTGCAGCACAAAAGTGATGGGGTGGGATATACTATTTAACGCAAAACCAGATCTTACATTGAAGAGTTCCCCAAAAGTAAGGCAATGTAGCACTATTCACTACTATGCATCAAGGATGCATTCCATGGGTGGTACATGAGCATCCATGGGTTTTGCTGTAAATCCCCATCTGCTAACATTCGCAGACAGGGATCTGCACCATAACCTTTTGCCTCCTCAAGGTAGGAGTAATGAGGACAAATGTTTGAACTTCTCCTTATTGTATGAATTTGGCATGAGTGCTGCATTGTTGTGCACATATACAAAGTGGGAAAAGACTTAAAGGATAGTCTTTGTACTGGAAGTCTTGCCATTAAAAAGAACTATGCTTACAGAAGGTGCACACCCTTGCACCATGGCACAAGAGTGTGTGCATTGGTGCATTGGCAGCCAAAGTGGTTTAACTTGAAACTGTCAACATCAAAGTATTTTTTGCTGATATTTTTCCTATATCTTTACAGATTTTTTGTAGCATTTATTCGACAGAGATCTGCTGGCATATCTTGTCTCCAAATTGTCCTTTGTATGAAGAAAAGGCTGCTGAAGATACATGGAGTGAGTGTGATCTGCATTCTTTTTTTTTATAACACATTTTATTGAATTTCCATGGTACAGTCTGGGCCGTAGCCCTGCATATACATATCGTAGACAAAAATGACTTGGATGTACCAAATCATGTGTACATTTTTAACTGCAGAACTTGCATAGATAATAACAAAAACATGGCGCAGACAGTTCCAGGTCCCATATATCTTAGGAAGTCCAACTAAGTACATGTACAGACAATGATATAGTGTGGTGTACGTTGAATTGTGCTCAGGGGTGCGTGGAAAGAATCTCTTATCAGGGGGTCTGAGGTGATCTGAATTCATAATTTTTACCCAACCAAGGGGTGATCTTTTTCCAAACATCTTGGGAGGCAAAGGTATAGGACCTTGCAGATGACTGTGAAGGGCAGTTGTGGAAGGCATTCCTATCACTATGAGGCAGTTCTCTACCATGGATCGGAGAAGGCACGAGGAGCTTAGTTACTCCTGACATTTGTGCCACTCCAGTGCTGTATCATAAGCAGTCAATGTAACTACAAGTTCTGATAGACACTTCCAACTGCAGATTCCTCACCTTATACTATTTCCCAAGTGTCAGACAAGATTAGGAAAATCTTGAGCAGTTACTCTGTGCCCAGGTAGGTGGTGTCTGCTCCACGTCAGCATGGTTAGTGTCAGAAGGAGCACATATAAGTGAAGATCTAAGCAACAATCGCTGGCATTTTTTCCCCCAACTTTTGCTCCCAATGTGCTAGAGATATTTCCCCACTAAACCTTCAGAATTTAAGCTTTGCAGGGATTGTCACAGGCATATGTCTGTGTCCGATCCCCACTTGGTCTGTATTTTGTGCCTGAGGGCAGGACGCGACCCAGAGGCTTGCGCTCAGTGCAAGTCGCTGCACCCGAAGGGCGCATCACAAGAAGGCTCCACGCTGTTCCAGGTTCTATTCCTGGTCCCATGGAAGATCTCGGGCCACTCCCACAGATGATTGTCTTCCCACTCCAAGACCTCCTCATTAAAGTCGGGCAAGTGAAAGAGGCACAAGAAAAAGAAGTCAAAGCGTTCTTTGGATTCATCCTCTTCACCTTGTGCTTCTAGATCCTGCACCCACACTTCACCTGCAGAACTGGAGTCAGGAACCACTTCGTGCTACCCAGAATTCCCCTGTGCTGGAGCAAAGCCCACCCAACTTAAGGAATGCTGTGACGCCATGCATGCCATCTTCGGGCCGACTCCATCTGGATCGCCTTCGGGCCCCTTGGAGCCAAGAGGTGCCCCAGGTAGGTTAGTCATGGGTGCACCCTCGAGACCAGCTGAGCCCTCCGGATCGGCTCTAGGGTCCGGATTCATCTAGCACCACCCCCTGGACTGCTTGAAAATGAGCCAATTGTACTTCCCGGTGCCGCCCAGACCTTACCATTCCTTAGTTTTGCTGCCCATCCACAAGCCCTACCTCCCTGAAAAGGGAGACGAGGAGGACATATATCATCCCTTTGATGGGACTACTTAAGAGCAAAGCTGGTATGAGGAGCTTGTTGATGCCAGTGGTTTGGTTACCAGCGTAGAGTCTGAAATGCGTTCTCCTCTGGGCCAGGTTTTCGGAGAAAGATGCACCTTTTGCCACTGTGATGCACAGGGTTGCAGAGGTCCTTGTTATCCAGGTGCCTCCTGGTGAAGTCAAGTTCAATATCTTGCTAGAGGTGCTTCTACATGGGGTGGGCTCCCCTGCACCAATGTTCCCCTTAATGAAGCTCTCACATATATGCTCCTGTACGAAACCCTGCACAGTAGCTTCTGTACATTGAGTGATTGCTCATCAGATTTGTCCTGCCCCGAGAGACCAAGCATCCTCTCCCAGCACCGGTCCCCTGAGAGCCTAGCGAACCAGGCCTCTCAGGCGAAGATCATCTCAAGCAAGTTTCTTACCATTCCACCGGATAGCAAATCCAAGAGGCAGGACACCTTTTGAAAGCAAATATTCTCTTCCACTAGCCTTGCCTTTCGGTCAGTGAACACAGCCTGCCTTTTGGGCCGATATTCCGATGCATCATGGGTCTTGGTTGCGCAGCTGCTTCCTATGCTGCATGAGGAGGGTTGCGCTAACCTCTATCAAGCTTTGGTGGGCAGCAGGGATGTGGCGAAGTTTTCCAGGAAGTGTGGGATGGACACCAAAGACTCCCTGGGTAGAGCCATGGCTTCTACAGTGGTGCTGCGTCGCTATGACTGGTTACGGTCCACTGGGTTCCCAGAGAATGTCCAGTCATCACTAAACAACATGCTCTTTAATGGCTACTGCTTATTTGGTGAAAGGCCAATGCAGCGCTCAAGCACTTTCATGAGAGCACTGCCAGATTCCTTGGATTTCTTTAATCGACACACAGCAATCCTTTTGCTCCTACCACAGACATGGAAGGGGCAATTTTGGGCACCTGTAGTAGCATTCATACTATGTCCAGTCCTTTGTGGATGGGGTTCCGAAGTCTAAAGAGGTCATGGGAGCCAGTCCCAGTGTGCTGCCCAATCCCCCACTGCCCAGCAGTTGCAACCTCAAAGCCCCTTCAGCGTGCCCTCCATCTGCCTATATTAGATCTGTGTCCTCTCAATTTCTTTCTGAGGAAAGAGAAATTGAAGATGCTCACGTTAGCTCAGGTTATGTCTGACCTGGATCCCAGAGACTGGATTGTAGCACTGGATTGGCAGGATGTGTATTTCCACATCTCCTTCATGCTGGCCCAGAGGCACTACCTCCAGTTCATGGTGGGCCACAAGCATTTTCAGATCGCTCTGCTCTCTTTTGGCCTCACTAGTGCCCCTTAGGGGTTTACAAAACTGATGGCAGTGGCTGCAGCTCCTCTGCGGATGTCGGGGCAGGTTCCAGTCTTCCCCTAGCTCTATGACTAGATGTTGAAGGCGGTCTTGTCGCAGGCAGTCATTGCCCATCTCCAAACTAAGGTGACCCTTCTACACTCGGTGGAGATCATCAACAACATACAGAAGTCACACCTGTGTTCCTCTTAGAAGCTCCCTTTCAACTGATAAAGACATCAAACAGCTAATTCCTTACAGTGGAGAAGTGTGGCTCAATGGTTAGAGCGGCAGACCCTGATGCAGAGGTCTGGCCCGGGACCAGGGTTCAATTCCTGCCTCAGCTGGTCTTGGTGGATCTTGGGCTAATAATACCTAGGACCTGATTTCTCGCCTCGGTGCCTGTTCTAATCATGGGTCCCACGCTGCAACTCTGGGCAATAGCTTGCTTAGTCTCCACAACGGCCCCCAACAGCGCTGGGGATGCTTGGTTGCACCCTGGGGATGCCCAGGAGTGGACATTTCACGGGGAAAAACCAGGAAGGGTTCCCTAGTGGTATGAGTACAGCGCCAGGACACTCAGGAGTATCAGTGCGCTTTACAAGTACGGCTACATTTACATTTGAACTTCCAGGCGTCAGAATGCATGTGGAAGATTTTTCTTAGAAGTACCCCTGCATGCTGGAAGGTGGCATCAGTTGACTGTGCGTGACGTCCTCATGACATCCGTGTCTTCAATATAACCGTCACTCCAGTGCACTGACGTCAGTTCTTTTCTTTCCGCGCTAGCCAGCGCAGATCTGTCAAAGAAAACTACCCCTGTAATTTTTTGACAGACTTTTTTTGACTTTTTGCAACTCTGTTTGGTGTGTAGGATGATTAGTAAGAAGTCCTCAGTGTTCAAACTAAGGGCGCCTGTCACCACGCCATGTCGGTCACGGACCCCCACTTAGTGTGTCTCTGGTGTCGGGAATGTAACCACAATACGAATTCGTAATCTATTTGCTGGGCCATGACGCTGAAGGCTTTGAGGAAGCGGTCCCTAAAGCTGATTGCGGTCCGGTGTCCGGCACTAGGGAGGTTGCCTCTTCGATCTCGACCCTGGTCTAGGGCTTGTCACTAGGAATGTACTAGCACTGCTCCGGTGAATCGAAGTCTTCATCGTTGAAGTCATCAAAGCCAGGTTAGAGACTTCCCCCCCGCCCGTCTCCCGACAGAGCAGAGGACCTTCGAAGTTCAAGGCCCTGCTCCGCTAAGATGGGTCAGCTTCGTGTTTCCCTGCCTTTTAGGTTCCGAGAGCGACCTCCGTCCAGCTTAAGGAGTTTTATGATGCTATGTGCGCCATATTTGGGCGGCTGGACCCTGCCGGCACGCCTTCAGACCCTGCAGGCTCAGATGATGGAGGAGTACCTGTGGGTTCCACGCCTTTGGCTCAAGACCCGGCGCCACAGCCTCCAACTCCACAGTGACATTACCCGACGCCGCGTCCACCGCTGCGATCCTCGGTGGTGCCAGTGCCCACTGGTGGCGCCTCCCCAATCCTCCTTTCTGATGACACAGAGCAAGTCGGGCATCTTCCGACACAGAGACCGGCGCCTACAGAGATGTAAGGCTCCATGCTGTTCAACCTGCCCTATTTTGAAGGTTTAGGAATGGATTGTGAGTGGGAGAAGGATCCCTTAGAAATCCTACAACCACATGACATGGTATGAGGAACTGGATGATGCCAGTGGTCTTGACACCTTCCCAGATTCTGGCATGCTGTCCTCACCTAGCCTGGCTATGGAGAAGGGGGCATCATGTGCTATGGTGGTGCATAGGACTGCGGAGGTCTTGGGCCTCCAGCTTCCTGCTGTGGCAGTCAGGACTAACATCTTGACAGAAGTCCTGCAGCCTGGTTTCTCCAGCTCAGAACCATTGCTGCCTTTCAATGAAGCCTTAATGGATGTCCTACTGGACACTTGGTCCAAGCCCAGCACAGGGGCTGCTGTGAATAGCACGACTGACTGCCGTCATTGCCCTCCACCAGGCAACCCAGTTTTCCTCACCGCCCATCCCACCCCACAAAGTTTGGTGGTTCAAGCTTCCATTTCCCGTGGCGCATTCCCTGCCGCACGTCCGGACAGGGAATCCAAGAGACTGGTAAGCTATGCCAATTTGCAATTGCAGTCTGTGAACACCACATGCCTTTTGGGCCTTTATTGCCATTCGATATGGCACATGGTTTCGCAGGTGCTGCCCAGGTTCTCGGAGGAGGACCAGATCCTACTCTCCCAAGCTATTTCAGATGGGAAAGATGGAGCAAAGTTCGCCATCCTATGTGGCTTGGACCTGACAGACTCGCTTGACAGAGCGATTTCCAAGATGGTGGCTGTACGTCATCACGCCTGACTGAGGACTTCTGGTTCTTTGGGGCATGTCCAAGCTAACCTTATGGACATGCCTTTTGATGGCTCCCATCTCAATGGAGACAGAGCAGATGGCGCCCTTGAGTGTTTTCAGGGTCTGGCGTGCTATGGCCAAGTCCTTGGGCCCCGCCACAATGTACTGGCCTGCATTTGCCTTTTGCTCCTTTCGCAGCTACGGAAGGGGCTATTAACCGCACCAACCCAATTCCAGCCAGAGGGCCGGCAAGTTCAGCAGTCTCTGTGGGGCCACGAATGTGATTCACCCTGACCCCATGGGTCGGGGGGCCAAAAGTCGAGACAAGCCACAATCCCCTCCTTCACCACAAAACTATCCTCGTCCGATTCCCCAGGATTATTCACAGCCCAGTCGGTGGCCATCATCACCACCTCTGGCGAAACATCACCTCGGACAGGTGGGTGTTGCAAATAGTCTGAAGGGGTTACTCCCTCCCCTTCGAGACTACCCCTCCATCTAAGTCTCCAGTGTACGATTGGCTGATGGAGGATCACCTTCCTCCACGAGGAAGTAAAAACTCTTGTGGCCAAGGGAGATAAAGATAGGATTCCCAGGTTAGAAATAAGCTGTAGTTGTTATTGCCGCTATTTTCTGGTCCCACTGAAGGGCTGAGGCCTTCGTCCTATCCTCGACCTCAGAGCCCTCAGCTACTTTCTCAAAAAGGTGAAGTTCAAGATGCCGAAACAGGATGGTAGCGCTGGACTTGCAGGATGCCTATTTTCATATTGCCATCCTGCCTGTGGTTTATTGTGGGCCACGTGCACTTTCAATTTGCGGGGCTCCCCTTCGGCCTCACCAGTGCCCCTCATGTGTTCACAAAGGTGATGGCAGTGGTCGCAGCCCATCTGCAGAGATCAGGGGTTCCAGTCTTCCCCTATCTCGACGACTGATTATTGAAGGCTGGCTCGTCCCAAGCAGTTGTCTCCCTCTTCCAGACTACGGCGAACCTCTTGCATTCGATGGGGTTCACTATCAACATGCCAAAGTCACACCTGACTCCCTCTCAGATGCTCCCTTTTTGGGGGGCTTTTCTGGACACAGTGCAGTTTTGGGCTATCCTCCAGAAAGGCGAATACGGGATATTTGGACTATGATACTAATTTTTCAGCCTCTATCCTGGATTTCGGTGAGAATGACTCTGAGGCTGTTGGGCCTCATGGCCGCCTGCAACCAGCTGGTGGAACTTGCACAGTGGTGCATGCAGGCTCCGCAGTGTGACCTGATGTTCCAAGGGGCAAAGCATCATGGAAATCTCACTGATCTGGTTCAGATCTCGGAGGGCACTACAAAAGACCTGCAGTGGTGGCTAACAAACTGGGGTTTGGGTCAGAGGCAGACCCCTCTCTCTTCCCCATCCAGATCTGACAGTAGTGATGGATGCACCTCTTCTGGGATGGGGTGGCCAACTGGGGGAGGTGGAGATCAGAGGACTCTGGTCTCCGGTACAAGCCGGGCTCCATATCCACCTGTTGGAGCTTCGGGCGACCGAATTGGCACTAAAAGCCTTTTTACCATCCATCAAGGGTAGGCTAGTTCAGGTGTTCATGGGCAACACTACCACCATGTGGTACTGCAACAAACAAATTGGAGTGGGGTTGTGGACTCTTTGTCAAGAAGCCCTGTGCCTCTGGACTTGGTTGGAACAAAAGGCATGTCCCTGGTTGTTCAACATCTGGCTGGATCTCTGAACACCAGAGCAGACAAACTCAGCTGAAGGTGCCTTGCGGATCACAAGTGGTGTCTCTATCTGAAGGTGACACAAAGTTTTTTTTTATCGGTGGGGAAAGCCTTGGTCAGATCTGTTCACCTCCGTAGAGAATGAGCAAAGTCAGCAGTTTTGCACGTTGGAGTTTCCAAGGCGGCTCTCACGCTTCAACGCTTTTCGACGCGAGTGGAGTTAAGGCCTCCGGTACACCCTTCGCCTATACCACTCCTGCCCAGACTGCTCAGAAGATCAGAAGCGATTGGGCACTAGTCATTCATGTGGATCTGAATTTGGCATTGAGAGTTTGGTATCTCGAGCTTCTGGATATGACCGTCGATCCCCCGATCAGACTGCCCCTTCAGAAGGATCTTCTGTTGCAGCAGCAGGGAAGGGTCCTCCACCCAAACCTGTCCACTCCGCCACCTTTTGCAAGGAGATTGAGCGGGGACAGTTGACAGCTTTTGACCTTCCTCTGGAAGTCTGGGGGGTTATTCTGGCAGCCAGACGTCCCTCCACAAAAGCAGTATATGCCTGCCGATGGCATAAATTTATTAAATATTGTACAGAACGGTCTATTGACCCCCTTATCTGCCTAACTGGCAGATATCTTCCTGTTTATCCTTTCCTTGGCCAAGCAGGACTCTGTTTTGGGTACTTTGAAGTGCTACCTTTCGGCCCTCGCTGCTTTTCTTTGACTGCCAGATCAGCCTTCACTTTTTAAGTCCCCTCTGGAGCAGAGACGTTTGAAGGGGTTAACCCACTTGTTTCTCCCTTCTCCTTTTCTTATGCCACAATGGTACCTTAATTTGGTCCTTACTTTTTTAATGTGATTTGGTTTTTAAATGTGTACAGCACAGCAATTACCAAAAGGCGTCAAGGCGCTATAGATCGCCATCTGAACAGAACTAGCTCATAGTCCAGAAAGAAGATAACTACAAGGAGAATAACCATGTCTTAGGAGCCTTCCTGAAGGGCAGGAGATGAGGAATGGCCCTTATATATAACTAGCAGACCATCCCGACGCTGTCCGGGTATGAATTGCTGCCCGCCAGTAATATATTGTTTTGTAGGATTTCGTTTTGATAGCATTTCTTATCTGTGACAGGCCTGTGAAACGCTCCGATTCACAGTGCACTGCTGATGCACTTAAGAGTGCGCGTTCAGTAGTGTGTGAACTCGAGTTTTCCTACTTTATTTTTCCTTGCAATATTATACAGCGCGAACTCGACAACATGGCATGAGCACAATTTACAGTACAGAAGAACACATTCATTTGTGGTAGGCACGGGGAGACAAAGCAATTTGCCTGGAATCACATGATGTTGAGCTGATGCCGAGATTCGAACGTAGCTCCCCAGCTCTAAAGTTCGCAATTCTAGAACTTGTGGCGGGAGGTGTGTCGAAAAGTGTATGTCGGATCTGGCCATCAATGAGAGAGACCTGTGAATTTTTCAAATGGGTGGTGAAAAAATATGACTATGTTGCTGGAGATGTGTGCCGCCGTGCCACCAATGTACTTACCGGGGGAGGGTAAACACCCATTATTCCTCAACTTCTTTCCGCATACCATCACTCCGCATACTTTCATTACAAAAGTACCATGACTTCCGCAAGGCCATTATAACACATGGCATTACATTTTATATGCTTTTACCACGCATACATTTACAACGAAATTCGTTGTAAATGCATGAATGGTAAAAGCATGTTTTTTTTATGTTTGGATAAGGTAAGTATGGGTATAGGGGTATATGTTTTGGGGTACTGAGGTATATGTATTGGGGTGTTTGGGTATTTTAAGGGTTCAGATATAGTTTTGGGTTATGGGGTACAGGGGTAGTTTTAGGGTTATGGGATAGGTATGGGTTTTGGGGTACATGGGTATTTTTACGGTTCAGGGCTAGGTTTGGGTTTCGGGGTATAGGGGTATTTTTAGGTTTCAGGGGTAGGTTTGGGTTTTGGGGTACAGGGGTATTTTAAGGATTCAGGGCTAGGTTTGGGTTTTGGGGTACAGGGGTATTTTTAGGGTTCAGGGCTAGGTTTGGGTTTTGGGGTACAGGGGTATTTTAGGGTTCAGGGATAGGTTAGGGTTTTGAGGTACAGGGGTATTTTTAGGGTTCAGGGCTAGGTTTGGGTTTTGGGGTACAGGGGTATTTTTAGGGTTCAGGGGTAGGTTTGGGTTTTGGGGTACAGGGGTATTTTAAGGGTTCAGGGGTAGGTTTGGGTTTTGAGGTACAGGGGTATTTATAGGGTTCAGGCCTAGGTTTGGGTTTTGGGGTACAGGGGTATTTTTAGGGTTTAGGGGTAGGTTTGGGTTTTGGGGTACAGGGTATATTTATAGGGTTAAGATGAGTTAGTGTTTAAGGGTGTTGGGGTATTTTAAGGAGTAAGGGTGGGTTATGATTATGGGGTGCAGGGGTATTTAAAGGGAGCAGGGTGGGATTAGCACACGATATGAGACATGGCATGTAGGGCAGAACGTACCACACGCCCCCAGCGTTTGTCACGCCCCCAGGACACGAACACAGCACAACGCAGATACGTCCACAAGGGACTACTTCGCTAGCAAGGTTCTTTTACCTTTCAAATGTATATGGTGGGCGTCTGCATAGCCCATGTCCTTCTGCTGCAACTGCCTTTTCCAACGATGTATTGGGTGTTGTGATTGGTGCTGTGGATCCTGAGATTACCCGCCTCAAAGGTTTGGGCTCTCTCTTTATTATATTAGTATGGATGGAAGGGTGTGCCAGAGTTTACTAGCAGCTGTGGAAAATGCCCTGTCGCCCCATTTTCTTCTTTTGGTTCTTGGTACCGTGAGCTGTAGTTGAAGCGACGAACGAAGGGGTCTAGCTAGGAGATTCTGGCCAAAAATAGTTGTCAGTCTTGCGAGGTATAGAAGGTGAAGGGCATTGTGGTCCGTGCAGAGAGATTTAAATCTAATGCTTTTGTTAAGTGTGAGCCAGTGTAGGGACTCCAGTCCCTTTGCCGCAGACTGCCCCCTAGGTATGTCCAGAACTAGTCCTTCCAGTGCCTTCTACATAACCTAGAGTCTGTGCTGGATGTCCTTTTTTGAGTCCAGATACAGTGAGTTGCAGTAAACATGCCTGGACATTACCAACGTAAGAGCAACCCGCTTGCAAGCAGACTATTGGATGAATGGGAAGATTTTTTGGAGCATCCTTATAATCCAGGTGCAGATTGTTGTGGTACGATTTATTTGGGCATTAAAATTTAGTTCTGTGTCCATCAATATTCCAAGGTTCTTGGCCTTTTTCCTCGGTATAGGGAAGGTTCCCAAGGAGTGTGGCCAATGGTTGTTGTTCCAGCTTGATATCCCTGGGAGGAAGATCATTACTTCAGTCTTTTCCCCATTAAGTTTTAGAAAATGACATGACATCCATTCTGTCACTTTGGTCATGCATCTGGAAATGTTCTCTGCTATTGAGCATGACTTTTTGGCGATTGACACCATGATCTAAGTGCCATCTGCATATGACACTGCCTCAATTCCGAAAGAGTGGATTATTGCTGCTAAGGGTGCTACATAAAGATTAAAGAGTGTAGGGCTCAAGGCACAAGGCAAGGAGAAGGCATCTAAGTAGAAATGCTGTACCCAGCAGCAGAGAGGTTGAGATGGTATCAAATGCTGCAGGTAGGTCCAGGAGTATCAGCACTAGAAGAGGCATGCTGTCCAAAAGAGGACCATGTCAAGCTGGGTTAGCCTCTGCATCAAAATATGTTATGCCTTGGCAAAGAAGCAACCTCCCAAAGGCCTTGAGGTCCATTCCACCAGGGCGAAAGCAGATACCACAGCCCTCCAGCATGGTGTTCCTATTTCTGACATCTGCCAAGTGGCCACATGGGCATCTCTGCACACGTTTGTCAGAACTGTTGCAGGGAGGGCCTGACTTTTAGGATTTCCTGGTTTAAAGTTTTTCTGCAGCTCCTCCTTCAGGGAAGGTATTGTTTCAGTATCTGTTTAAAGGTAAGGAAACTGCGGCTAGAGGTCTTTATCAGATAGACAAGTTACTTACCTTCCATAACACCTTGTCTGGTAGAGACATGATCTAGTCGCAGATTCCTTACCAACCCACCTATCCTCCCTGCACTGCAGAATTGTCTTTAAATGTTAGGGCTGTTCCACTTCAGGACACTCATCTCTTTTTTTAACACACCATGGTCAGCCACTTTATGGCTCTGCGCTTCTGGCGAGGAAAGTTGTGAAAAGTACTGACGTCAGCATGCCGGAGTGGCAGTTTTATTTACAACGCGGACGTCACCAATATGACAAACACGACATCGATGACATCATGCAGAGTCGACAGACACCATCTACAGGTGCACAGAGGTACTGCTAAAAAATCTTCTGGTTCCAGCCTGACGCCTGGTAGTTCAAAGTTAAGGAATCTGCAGCTAGATCATGTCTCTCCCATGTAAGGCGTTACCAAAGGTAAGTAACTTGTCCATCAGAACCATCCTAGATACTGTGCATTTCAGTGCCTATCTTCTGGAGTGGTGAGTCTGGAATATTCAGGCTATGATTCTGATGGTTCGTCCTCCAGCCTAGGATTTCGGTGAGACTGATTTGGAGGCTGCTGGGTCTCATGGTCTCCTGCATCCTGCTGGTAAAGCATGCCTGATGGCTTATGTGGGCTCCACAGTGAGATCTGAAGACGCAGTGGATACGGTGCCAGGGGAATCTATTTGACTTGGTCCAAATACTGGTCGGAGTTGCGAATGATCAGCAGTGGTGGCTGGCGAACCAAAATTGGCTCAGCAGAAGACCCCTATTCCTTTCCCAACCCATAGTTCATAATAATGACAGATGTGTCTCTCCTGGGTTAGGGTGGCAACCTAGGAGAGGTGGAGATCAGAGGACTCTGGTATCTGGCAGAGTCTCAGCTGCACCTCAATTTGTTGGAGTTGAGGGCAATTCGCTTGGCACTGAAGTTGGCAGTTTTCCTTCCATCTATCAAAGGAAGGCTGATTCAGCGGTACATGGACAACAACATTGCCATGTGGTATTGCAACAAATAGGGCAAGTGGGGTTGTAGCTCCTGTGCCAGGAAGATCTGCGCCTCTGTATTTGACTGTAGCACAAGGGCATCTTCCAGGTCGTGCCACACATGGTGGGCTCCCTGAACGCCAGGGCAGATGAACTCAGCCGTTGATTACTTTAATGAATCACAAGTGGCATCTACATCCAGAAGTGGTGCATGGTCACTTCTGGGAGTGGGAAAAGCCTTAGTACTATCTGTTCGCCACCGCTGAGAATGCACAATGTCAGCACTTCTACCCTCTGGAGTTTCCAAAGTGGCTCTATCTCTCAGACACACATGTGAGCTTGAGTGGACCTCAGGACTCCTGTACACCTTTGCCGTACAATCTTAATTTGGTCCTCACTTATCTCATGTGTTCTCCCTTTTATCCCTGTATAGCTGCTCTTTGCCGCTGTTGACCTAAAAACACTTTTCTTGCTGGCTGTTACATTAGCCAGCAGAATCAGTGAGCTTCAGGGTCTGTTAGTTTAGCCTCCACACAAAAAATTTGTTCCAGACAGGTTGGTACTTTGGTGACTTTCCCCGTTCCTCCCGAAGGTGGTCACTCCCTTTCATATTGTACCAGCGTGCAACTATGCGTTATTTCTATATTCTATACCCTGCCTCATCCTTTCCAGGAGGAGAAGAAACTTCATTGGTTGGACCATAAGAGAGCTCTCTTCTTCTATATTGATTGCACCAAAGACTGGCGGGTGGATGACCAACTCTTCGTTGGGTTCACCAGAGGGGCAAGGCTATGCAGAAACCGACTATCTCCGGATGGATAGTACTCTGCATAAAGATCTGCTATATACTGGCAAACAAGCAACCCACTGAGGGCTTCAGGGCTCACTCCACCGGGACTAAGGACACCACTACTGCATTAGGTCACAAGGTACCTGTCTTGCACATCTGTCAAGCTGCCATGTGGATGTGCCTCCCCACAATCATGAAGTACTAATGCTTGGACAATCAGGTCAGTCGTGATGGGCATTTTGTCCTTTCAGTCCTCCAGGACTTTTTGGTATAAGCCAGTTCGCAGACCCACCTCAAGGGAGGTATTGCTTAGGTATCTATTCTAAGGTGCGAATCTGCTACCAGAAGTCTCTGTCAGAAGAACAAGTTACTTACCTTTGGTAATTCTTTTTCTGGTAGAGACTCCCGACCAGATTTCTCAAGGGCTTGCGTTGCCCTTGCGTCACACACGGTGATACAAGGGCAACGCGAGGTCTTAAGTGAGATTTACTATGCTCTGTGTGGCATAGTAAATCTAGTGTAACACAACGCAGCTTTACTTTGCCCTGGAAGGGCTTTCCATGGGTGGAGCATCAGAGTTCCCATGCATCCACCTATGGATTTGGCACAGTCCCAATTTACTACCACTTGTAGGCCGGGGAATGCATCAGACTTCTATGCCTTCCCGGGGGAGTCCTAACGAGGAGAAATAGGCTTCTTTCTCATTTTCCCTCTTTCTATGTCTGCTGCATTCTGTAGCACACACAGAAAGAGGAAAAAGTCTTGGAGAAGTGTTTTTGTGAAGGAAGGTGTACCTTGCTGCACATAAATAGTCTTCCCTACAATGCATGCACCCTTGAACCATAGTGCAAGGGTGTGTGCATTGGTGCTTGGCAGCCACTAGTGCTCCGGCACAGAAGGAGAGCAGGAATGTGCCATACATTGGTAGATGTGGCGCTTTCCAGTCCTCTCCATTTGGCGTAGAAGGTTGTTTTGCTATATCAGATGTTAGTACACCTGCCTTCAATCTACCACTGGTTCCTCAGTGGCCCTCCCATCATTCCCAATCTTGGCTTTCCTTTCAAAAGATCCTGTTAGACTCTGCACACTGGTCAAAACGCAAACATTGTTTGTTAAATACCTCTGCGATTTTGCCACAGAAATAGTCACAAAAGAAACTGATGTTAGTGCACCGGTGTGATGCTTATATGGGCACGGCAACGTCACTTCCGACACAAATGATGCCGATCAATGCCACCTACTGTCGTACAGAGGTACTGCTCAAGATTTTCTGGATCTAGTCTGATGCCTGGGGAATTCTCTAAGGTGAAGAATCTGCAGTTAGATAGCTCTACCAGAAAAAGCGTTACTAAAGGTAAGTAACATGTTATTCACCATCAGGAATGGATATGACGCCGATTTTCATATCGAAGAGAAACAGACATTCAACATTCAGAACACCTTTGACGCAAAGACAGGCATTGCTGAAAAGAACTGCTACGTCCACAGTAAAATATGTGCTGGAGACTTCTACCTGGAAGTTCCTAGCCCATGAATACCTGCAGGTGCCAAACTTGACTCTGAAACTTTGAAATAACTCATCTATCCTGCTTGGTGGTGACACAACTCCATCTCTGCTCCAGAAACGATGCTGTCAAGGAGATACATATATCCTAGCACACCGCCAGTTTCTTATGTCTGCACCCTGTCATGAGGATCCGGAGATGCTCTCGTTGGAAAGATTTGTTTTCAGCTTTACACGGGGGAATTCCCCCTATGTTTTCGGCTTCAAGAGATACCTCTCTTGTAGCAGGCAGATGCCACTCTTGGATGCACATGAGCTCTGCGTGTGCTTCCTGGACCCCAAGCATGGCTCCAAGGTATGCAAGAAGGGCGGCCGCATGATCATCGAGGTCATCAAGGAGCTAGAGGCATGGCATAGGCCCAGAACAGTGACAATAATGAGTGAGTTTACACCTTAGCCCAAGTAAGCTACAAATGGCCATCTGCAAATCCAACCTCTTGCAAATCCCCTCCTCTAGACAACCATCCCTCTGAAGGGCTCTGTATATTCCCTCGTATAGAGGACTTTTGCCCACTGAAGACTAATAAATGTGCTGGAAACCCTAGGCCCATCGGAGGTCTCTCGTTTACAAAGCAACTAGCCAGATGACCGCACTAACGATGGCCCAGGCGAAGCCCAACATGGATATCGGGCCGGTCAAAGCACAAACCAAACCTCCACCCCAGGATCGAGAGCAACTCTGCACCTCGAGCCAGAAGAACATGCCTGCCTCTTGAGTTTCCTCTGTTTATCAGCAGCATTTGATACAGTCAAGTACACCATACCCTCCTCGAAGCAAAAATAAATCCATCCAGAATGAGTATTGAAGGAGCGGGGCTAGAATCCTTTACAGCCCAGCTTTGACAAAACACAATTTAAAATAAGAAATCCCTTTTCTAGACCCGTCAAGGTGTCTTGTAGAGGACCCCAGGCCTCCAGCCTCGACCCCCCTCCTACCCCCCCCCCCCCGCGCCGCTCTTCAATTCACATGTAGAAACATTACATGGTGTGCTAGCAAGAACATGGTCTATACTATGCAGATCATGTTCAGCTGTGCTCTGCTTAAGCTAGATATTCCCAGTCTCGTAAGGCCTTCCACCCTTAACCTCTGAGGCTTTTACTGACCCAGTGCTGAGCCCCTTTTGAGGTCGGCTGGACAGGGCAATTGGACCCAGACCTTATGTGATCAACAAAGAAAGAGCTGAGAGAGGTAGCCAGGACTTTACTGGTCTGAGGTTTGTATGCTTCCACTGAAAAAGGATGCTTGTGTTGCACATTTTAGCTTGTGTTAAAGCTTGTGCTCAATACAGCACGACGTAGGCGATTATGGTGGCAAACAAATGATCAAAGCAACAGGCTTGATCCATTTGCTATGAAAGTGTACAATAAAGGCAGAAGGCCTGACATATTTATTGTGAAAGGCACATGTTAAAACTAATTGATTAAAGGGTAGATTGTTAATATTGTGCAGAGAAGGAACATTACAGGTTACTGTAATAGGCAAAGGTTTTGGTGTTGGCTGCCTTTTATGACAAAGCGTGGATGTAGACTTATGAGAATCCATGTTACGCCCTCTTAGGAGGTACAGTATTCATCTTACCCAACCGCAAGTTTGTACTCCTTTGAAGTGTTATGACTGTGTGTCGGATAGTTGACTTGTGGAAAAGCTTAGGCTCAAAACATTAGGCCCCACTTGGTTATGGTGACAAGCCAACAATAACTATAGACTCGATTGGTGCACTGGGAATAGTTATGGAAGATGCCATACGTCAGACTGTTTATTACGAACAATTGTGACAAAGGCGATAGGCTTGGATTCAGCCACGGTCCGTGCAGGTAACAGTGGTGGGGCCGGGTAAGGGGGGATTTCGAGGGACGATGCCAAAGGGAAATTAACTATTTATTAAATTTCCCTCGGCATCGCCCCTCGAAATCCCCCCTTACCGGGCCCCACCGCTGTTATCTGCAGAGACCGCGGCTGCTTGTTTTATTTATTGTGAAAAGCATATGGTAATGCTTTTAACAGTGGATTGTTATCAAACTGTTACAGGCTTAGACAGGTATTCTGTTAATGTCAACACAGACAAGCCCTGACAGTAGATTTTCACTGATATTATTCTTGTTAGACACCATTGTGAGAGTATATATTTTTGGCCACCTGTAATGGTGTACATAATATAGCCCACCCTAGTAGGCTATACCGGCAGGCCTTTAATGGAGCTCTCAACATTCCAATGTTCTAATTGTAATTCTATACCTGTATGCATGATGGTTGCCAGTTTTACAAACATAGACCTACTGAAGTGTGCATATAGTGTCAAGCCTATAGGCCTTTTTGGCTCACTTAGAAATGCTTAGGCGGGATCTGCTTGTAATGAAATGGTACAGCAAAGCAAGGAAGCCAGACTTATTGGAAAAGGCATGTGTTACGATGGCAACAGACTTTTAAGGGCCAATTGTCATTATACTGTGCTCAATCCTGTAAGCATGTATGTTGTTATTCAAAATCTCAGAGATTACACTAGTAAGCAACGATTTCGCAGTTGGTGATCCACCTGAACAAATCATGGGGATAGAACATTTCCACTACAATAATCCCTAGGAGGAATTTTATATTGTCTAGACAACTGTATTTTTGTGCATATTTACAATTTTATTGCAGTATACATGATGGTTGCCTTGTCAGAAAATGTATGCCCAACACACGGTAAGTAACTCAGAGGTGATTAAGTGACAAGACAATGAAAATTCTTAGAACTCATTATTTAGTATGAAGTTATGATAAAGGCAACAGGCGTGACAAATTTTAAAAATCATATGTTAAAGACAATAGGCATTTATGGGTGGATTGTATTTACTCTTAATTGAAGGGTACAGGTATGTATGGCTACACAGAATTACAGATTACCGAAGTAGGCTGGGGTTTTTGTGTTTGTTACCCAGACACACAGGGTGTTTAGAAGATTTGCACGATGAGAATCCTCCTTCGCATTTTGCTTTACCAACTTCAATTTTGTATACTTTTGTCATTTTATGGTTGTCTTGTGGGAAAGCTTACAGTCAGTACAGTAGGCCCAGTTGGTCGTGGTGTCAAGACCACAACAATGGATGTAGGCCTGATTGATTGAAAGTTATACCATGGGTCTAAACCAATGGTTCCCAAACGTTTTAGAACCGTGACCTACTTTTAAAAGTGACAAACTTTCGCAACCCACCTACCATTAATGGACTTGAGATGGGATACTTTTTAAATGCAATTAAACCATTGTGTGGTATCACATTGTCCTTTACAGACTGCACATTTTTAGGTCTCGCCTAGCGTTGCAGTGCAAAAGCACTGCCATCGCTTTGCGAGGCATGCAGTATACACTATAGTGTGGAAGCTCCACCCACTCTCCGGCCTACCTTCTTCATTGGCTTAGGTTCTAAATGCTGCCTTCCGATTGGTGTTAAGCTTGTTAGTCCTTCCCCATACCAGCCATGTTAATCATTTGTGTCCTTCCATGGTTACTGGCCCCTTCACAGCACAGACTACTTTCTTCCCGTGCCCCCCCTCCCACAGTCCGATGCCTTTTCGCTGCCGCCCCCTCATGCCTCGCCACCCGCACTCATTGATATTTGCAATGCAATAGGTCTTGCGTAAATGCGAGTCCTATTGCATTGCCAATGCTTGTTGGTATTACTCTCATCTGTTTCATGCAGTGCTTTAGAGTCACAACATTATCTAACCTACCCTGTAGAAGAGAAAGTGTCCGTGGTTCAGCAATTAGACGAAAGAAAATGTATGCTCTCCGGCTTTCCCTTATTCGCTGCACCAATGTCAGTGCCGACAGAACCTATAAGAGAGCAGCAGAGCTCCAAACAAAATGACTTCACAGCAATTAATTTTCAAGACAATCAAACTGTCCATCTCTCTGAAGAACCATCATTTCAATGTACACTGTAGAATATGAAAATTCTCTATTTCCAAACATGTGGGCTTCGTAAAATTCAGCAATCTAAGAACTGATTTCAGACATTTTCAATTGTGTGCCGTTGGGAGTATTGTCCTCTTGTTCCGATCACGATATTGCTTCAAGAGGAAAGGTTTATCCATTCGTTGAAAAGAGCGGCTTACGTGTTTTTTACACAGGAAAATAAACATCTGGGATTTAATAAAAAAAATCTGTGATTTAGGTGCTCGAACATTCCTTGCAGAGTACAAACGTGTTCCCTACCTCCCCTGGCCCGATCAGTGTCCTGTATGTGACAATCTCTTGGGGCTCCCAGACATTTCCCAACTCTCTGGTAATTTCCGCGTTTTCTGCCTCCTGCTTTAGCCGCTCAGTATTTCGCCCACCGGGACACCGGAGCAGTAAACCCCGAGCCCTGCAGCGCACAAGTAACTTCACTTCCATTACAGTCCATTAAAGGAGCAAGTTGGTCAGAGCATGAGCCCGAAGTACCTCCACGCGCGGGAGCCTGCGAGTGGAATAGGAAAGCACTGCGCCACAGTGGGATGAGTTTGCATCGTCAAAGGAAAAGTATTTTACACATGCGTCAGTGCTTAATTCGTAAAATAATGAGTACCGGTGCCCAAAGCTCTGCTCGGAAGCCCTATTAAATAAATTCGGCGGGCCAAATACCAGGGCTCTCTAGAATTGAAACCACCCCAGGCCTCTTTGATCCAGTACCTTACCCCTTGGCTCATTTATTCCTCATGTTGGTTTCTGCTGTCTCTCTTTGTGACGGTACTTACGTCTTTCTCATCCTCCTTCTTTCCCCTTTGTGTGTTTACATCGAGCATTCGACACCTCTTGTATATACATTAGTATATACTTATTATATACATATATGTGTATATACTATGTGGGCTCTTCAGATCAGCCCTAGGACTTGTCTGCTTCCGCTTAAGGACTTTTTTTTTCTGTTCAACTGCCTCTATTTGTCTTGATAGAAAACGACCACCAGAGGTCAGTAAAATACCAGAATCACTTTAGCATTCTCTATATTCCAGTCCATAGAAATCGTCTTCCACGAGCACCCATACACAAAAATATTTTTTTTAAATATTGTATTTTCAGTGATATGACTACTGAGGGCCCTGATTTTATATTAAAAAGAGAGCTTTGGACAAAACCATTTCTCGATGAAAGGCAATATTTCTCTCTATGTGTTTCCATACCTGGCGTGTCACGCAGTTTGGTGCTTACTCTCCCTCCATTTTAAAGAACAGTAGATGTTCAGCACCCAGGCTAATGTGCTACTTAGCTAAATACATATAGGGTCCTAAAGGCAAGACCGATTGCATTTCAAAAGCTTGTTTTGATTGAAATGGCTATTTGCACAGACTTACAGTTCTACTAATAAAACTGTACGCCACTCAAATTTTGTGTGGAAAACGGTTTTCTGTGAATATTTATTATGTCTGCATCACCAAGTAAAGTGTCTTGATTTGTTTTGATTCTATAAAACTTTGTTTGCACCACACTTCAGAATTACAAAGAAAATTGCTTGATTTTTGGCCTTCCTAACTGTTGAATGCACACAGTTCATTTACAAGTATTTACATTTTGTTGTGTGTTGTAAAATAAACAACAATCCACAGACTTTGCTTTCACACTTCCTGTACTCCAGCAAGATTGTCACATAATTCACTTTGAAAACTCCTCTCCCTTTGTAGTCAGTGAAAGAAAAGTAAACTCCAATGCCCTAGTAAAACAATAGCAACAAAAAGGTGAATGAAATGCTTGAACTAATCTCAGCTACTGGCAATTGCCTGTGCCACATTCCAGTCCATCGTTTTTCGATCATCATGTCTCCTCAGTCTAAACCCAGCCCTATCAGCGAAACCGCTCTTGGGTTACTTGTGTTCCAGTTCAGGGAGGACCTGGACTGGCAGTTTGGCCTTGACGGTTCCTATTGGAGCAGGGTCAAGAATGATGGGTTGGAAGGTTACCCCCAAGCGATTGCCAGTGATTAGACTTAATGCAAGCATCCCCCCCATCACTTTTTGTGTGTTTGATGTACCGACCTATGTTACCAAGGTATGCTCAGATGTGGGTCCCTTGCTCACTGTGCCACTGCAACCAAGCTGTACCCAACTAAATAGCCCTAATCAGGGTAAAACTGGTCTTGGGTTGTTTGTGTTACGGGTCAGAGGGGGCCTGGCGGTTAGGCCTGACTGTTCCTACTGGAGCAGGGTCAAGAGTGATTTTAGGGTTGTTAGAAATGGGATTTCTGGTTGGCTAGGGCTTGCACCTAAGCCAGGCAGAAACCACCACTCTAGTCAGGGTAAGGGAGTTACACGCTGAAGATAATCCTGTAGTGTAGTTCCTAGTTTCCCACTAGGCCCTGCGCATTGGAATAACATAAACAGTAGTATCGACGTAGAAGTGCGGATCTTCCAGGCCTCTACTGACTATGCTAAACTTAATTGGGTTTGTTACCAACTAGCTCAGAGATCACTGGAAACTTTCTTCTCTGCATAGGAAGTGATCAGCTTCCCTGGCACAGACAAGAAGGGATTCAGTTTTCAAACAACTGTGCAACATGACAACTTTGCTCCTCAGATCAAGAGTCAATCTCTAGGGTCGTGTGAAACAATAGACAGTTATTTTACTCAGTCAGGTTAGTGCAGATTACTTTCACAATATGTAGAGAATAGAGAGACGGGCGTTTGTCAATAAAAGGTTAACATTTATTGAACAGTCTTTCTTCTCGTACAAGAGAAATGAATTGCCACAATTGCAAGACTTGTTATTATAAAAAGTACGTACAGTAAGATAAGTATTGTGAAATAATACTGTAAAAGCATTGATATGGTTTCTTAGCCATACAATGGTTTAAAAGTAATAAAACATATATACAGTCATATATACGTTAGGCTAAAATACTCAACTGGTGCTTCTAACTACGCCTACCCCAGTGTACCTGACCTAAGCCTAATACTTGGGAGGGGAGTAAGTAAGTAGCTTCAGTTTAGTTGGTTTTGCCAAGGTTTGCTTCAAGAATTCTCACTAAGGGTTTAGTCAACACCATACCTCTGAATAGAATGATGGAGGTCTGGTATCTCCTTCAGGGGGAACTCGGTATCCCAGTCACCCGCAAGGGTAGACCAGAAACGCTGGAGCTGGATTTCTTTGCAGGAGAAAGACAGCGTCTCTCTTCAGCGCGTCGAGGAGGAGGAGGGGGGACAGCGTCCGTGGGCAGCTGGCATCTGCTGGGCTCTTCGCAGAGGGACGGCTGTTCAGCTCCTAAGTTCACCACACCATCGTTCGTTGGTAATATTTATACCTGACAGGTGCCTGGTTTGACGTAAGTTTGCTGGACATAAGACGTCAATAAAGATGTCACTTAGGAAGTGATCGCTATCAGTTGCTCATTAGAGTTCCATTACTAATCAAAACACAGCAAGCGGGGATGTCCAGGTTTGCTGAGTTTTTATCTTGTTGAAGAACTCGGAGTGTTAATCTAGGAATCTCAGATAGTGACTTCTGCTCTGTCATTGCACTAATTGGTTGCAAAGGAAGTGGCAGAGAAAACTATTCTGGAATGTGGCTCTGTTCGTGTGAGGCCAGAGATGACCTTCTGAATATTGTACTTGAACGGTTATGCCAATATAGGGAATAAATGGATTTATAGCCGAATAGGGGCATAAGGTCACAGTATCGATCAGGATCCTAGATAAGCACGCAACATCCACTCCACGGGTTCATGTCCATCAAATTACTAAAACTAGAGCAATAAGATGCATGTGTAACATTGCCCACCCCAAAATACATAAATGCATTTGAAATAGGCGTATAATGTAATACGTGAAATTTAGGTACTGTACGTTTTTGAAGCATAGAAATCATTCAAAAATTATTGCATATGAAATCAATGAACGATTATGCAAAAAGAATTACACATGAAATATCTCTGAAACAGAAGAAGGGCGAGATAAATCATCACATATAAATGCATTGCAATAAATGTGATAGAGGCTGGTGTAAGGTTGTTATGTCTCTAGATGTGTTTAGAAATAGAAGTTGAAGCTTCTGTTCTCTAAGAATAGTTTTTACTTTAAGCAAAGAATTGTTCGTGCCAAAAAAAGGGTCAATATTAAAAAGTGTTCAATTCAAAAGAATTAATGCTTGAACGGGGAAATAAAGTTCCAACGCTTTTAGCAGTTTTTGTTGATCAAAACTGAAGGCCGAATTCAGAGTTCATGGGAACGCTGAGTGTCGGAAAGCTTCTCCAAAGTTATTATTTCTGTTCGGGTGAGAACATCATATCAGACAGGCTCTCAAAGAATTGGTCTACAAAATCAGGTGACAGTTCAACCAAATTCGATAGTGCTGTAACTTGGCAGGTGTGAGAATGATTGCTGTCATCATAGTCGGGATCAGCAATGCTCACAGAAGGTCGTACCTGGGTGATGTTGCTTTTGTCACTCGCTCCACTGTTACCACCTAGTCGTAGTACAGGAGTCTCAACGAATTCCGTCATCAGGATTGGTAGCCGCTGGGGACAACACAATGCGTGAGCCGTTATCGGACTGAGCAAAGTATCGACGTCCATTGGTACTGCTGATGGAAGTGAAAGACAGATGTCCAACACGCACTCATCTCCACATAGCATACATCGAAGTACCGGTAAGATACAGTTCTGCCATATAGGTCTGAATGAAAGGAACCAGGTCATGTTTAGATCTCTCAGCCTGGCCAATCCAAGGACGTTAGTTATCCTGTCCCGGTAGCGCATTGCTAGGATTGTCTCTTCCATTCCCATGGGAGCTATGTCTGAGCTTTGGCTTGCCATAACGAAGCAGGACGGTCAAAAATAAAATCCCTGCTACAATTCCCAAAAATAAGGGTATGCCGCCAAAAACAGAGTGGACAAAATTTGGAACGATTCCCAAAATTGCTTGAAAAGGTGTTAGCAGTCCCGTAAAAATCGTCTTAAATATGCCTGGGATGCCTGTGGCACTAGACATGTTAAGGAGTTGGCTAAGCATTCTACGAAATGCACGGGGCAATTTGTTGATAAAAGTTCATGAACTTCAGTAGCTGTCCTTGCAACTAGAAGATCATACGTCTCTTTTGATGACGTTATGGGCACTGTTGTCTGCCTATACACAGACTTCATTTTGCTTAAAGTATCAATTCGTATAGAATAGAGATTCAGACGAGGCCAGATGGGAGTCACTGTGTCTGCAGGCCCACTCGGAAACAATACCTGCATACAGCATTTGACCATGTGGAGAAGTGTGGCTCAGTGGTTAGAGGCGGCAGACCAGAAGCTGAGATCGGCCGTGGACCAGGGTTCGATTCCCCGCCTTGGCGGGTCTCGGGCTCAAAAATTCCACGGAGTCGACAATTCTCGCTCTGGTGCCTACTTGACTCACGGGGTCACACTCTGCGACTCTGGGCAATAGCTTGCTTAATCTCCACTACGGCCCCTCGCGGCGGGATGCCTGGCTTTCACCTTGTGGATACCCGGCCGTGGTATCTCACAGGGGAATACCAGGACGGGTTCCCTAAGCAAGCGCCTTGAGGCCCCTGGGTTGAAGCGCGCTATATAAATCGAAGCACATTTACATTTACATGGATGTTACTCTTACTAGATAACTTTTGCCTGGCACAAGGCCACAACATCTGTGATCCGTTCTAAGAATGTAACTCCCGTTTGCAAGTTGCATAAAGAAGGGCTCTATCTGAGTTGCAGGTGTGACTAGCTGGTGGCATGAAAGGTTGTTAGAATTTCCATCACAAGCTCCATGTAAATTAATACCCTGGCACAAAAGTATACCGCTTAGTGAATGTTTACAATTTTCACCACTAAGAAATACATTTTTGTCGCTGTCACTATAGCAAGAATGTGTGTATGGTAATTTCCATTCTGATTTTACATATCCTTTACCCAATCGTTCATACTGGCCAGTAGGTATGTATTCAAGGCACTTTTTAAATCGGAAAGTTGTTATCGGAATAGTGATAATTCCGTGTATTATCCATTCAATGACAGGACTTTCTGACATTGTCAATGGTAATCTCTCAAGTTTTTCGATGCTCAGGATTGTATAGTCTGCTCCTTTCTGTGCCAAACTGATTTGTTTATCAGTAAGGTTAAAAATGGAAAATAATGACGTTGTGTTGATTAAACGCCAAGGCACATAGCCTGACCGAAGATTTTGCAGCGTCCAGCCTAATTGTATAATAGAACGTAATTGAGATTGGCCATGTTGTAACATTAGCAAGTCTCTGTCTATCACATCAAAGGCAGAGGATACAATATTGTCCAACGAATATATTCTGGAAGACAGAGTCATTAACCCATTGTCCACTACAGAAAGTGATTTTTCCAAATTAATACGATCAATTTCTCGTATTTTTTCAGCTGTTTCAATTTGTTTGACTTTCCAAGCCTCGTTGTACGCAGCATAGATACTGGTCGCTATGAAACGCTTTTGACGCTGTTTGCGTGGTCCAAGAATGAAATCGCGCAAATCAGCACCATCTTTTAGTAAAGACAAGTGTTGCTTAATTTCAGCCAGTGTGGATGATGTTAGCCATTCAAGGCAGAGTTTCCCTACACTGTATGTTGTTACTATCCCTGGATGTTGTCTCTGGGAGTATCTAGGATCTAGTCTGGTCATTTTTAACCCCTGTGTTTTGTTCAGGAATCTATCTTGACAGCTGTTTGTGTCAGTAGGCCAGATTAACCACTTTTTCCAATCAGGTTGTGTTCTGTTAAAATGTAAAATTTGTGACACGTCTAACTCAATATCTGTAGTTGTATTTTCAGGTATTGGCTTTGGAATAGACGGTGTTTTAAGGTCTTTGATCTTAGCTAGGCCAAGACAGGATGTTTGGTGTATGGTGTCATTTAAAAACATCATTTGTTCTGGTATCATGCAGGTTCTGAATAGTGCTTCAAGGCCTTGTACCTGCCAATCTTTTGTACCCCAAATTGTTTTCGTTTCAATGTTATTTTTCCAATAATCAAAACCAAATGTCATCATTTTTTCATAAAATGCTTCTGAATATATCAATTTAGAATTTGTCAGCATTGTTTTCATTCCTGTTTTATCTAACAGTTTGTAATAAAACGTTTCTGCATCACTGGTGTTAAACCCTGAGAAGTATTTGAATTTCTCAAAAAATGCTTTAGAACTGCTTTTAGGTGGTGTAGCACAATGTTCCCATTGATTATACTTAAAAACATTTCTAGGCTGTGCAGATTTATGCAAGTAATGATCGCCATAATGTGTGTAGCAGAATAATTGCTCATAACTAGACGAACCTTGTAAATAATCATGATCTGTGAATCTAGCTGACATTACTAAATCAGACATCATGTCATTAATACTGTTAAAGTCCCAATCATCAGAGAATGTACTAGGTTTTACAAAGTCACTTACAGAAACCTTCAGTTGATGAGGATACTTCAGGATTTCGACCGGACCATAGATCTCATAGTCAGTTTTCTCCCATACTACCCCACCAGGGATTGGAATTGCTGTGACATTTACTGTTGACAGTTCTCTTTTCTTCACGTGGGATGATCTGTGTGGCTTGAGGACTAGGTTGATGTTCTGACTTGCTGTGTCCATTCAATTGTAATAAACTTTCCTAAAATTAAAACTAAAATTAGGCATAGTAGGAGTATGAATACCCCTGAAATAATCCAATGCTCAATCAACGGTGAATCCAGATATAATTCTTTGATTTGTTGAAGGAGTCCTGTTGTATTTTCTTTAGAATACTTTTTTGTTTCTGGCATCACTTCGGGGTCGTTTTGATCTTCAGAGAAGTTGTCGAAGTTGATGAAATAACCAGAGGCAGTTCTGTCAATTGTTGGGATTGGTCTTTCAATCTGTCTCTCGGTAGCACTTTCTGATGCCACATTATTGTAGACTGGAGTTTCTTGACGAACTGTTTCAATCTGTGTCTCAAGAGGCACGAGCTCCATGGCATTATTGCATAGTCCTTCTCTGTGCACTGCAGGCTGATCGAATGTGATGAGTCTTTCAGTTTGAACCTCTTGGATTGTTGCAAGTTTGGGTATTCTGTTGTTTCTTGGGAGTCCACTGGGCCTACTGTTGATTATAGGCCACATGCTTGTTGTTTTTTCCAGGTCGATGGACACGACTCTGTTCTCCTTTTTACCAGCAAGGGGCGGTAGTAAAACTGATCTTGTTCTGGTGACTGCCAAGACAGGTACTGCTTTTCTGTAAGAAGGCCCAAATTCCTTCTTCACCGCGATCTTTTCTCTGACTAGATCCCCAATCTTTGGAATCCAGACAGGCCTTGCTGGGGCTGTTGCTTGTGGTGCCTCGTCAGTGGTAGATGGCTGTTGCTTTAACTTTATGTTGCTTAAGGATTTTCTTGTTTCATTCAGTTCCTGTAAAATAGCCAAACGATCTTTGATGTCAAAGTCTGTTGTTTTTTCTTGAACCACTGACATCTGACTATCGAGGTCCTGAATGTTCATTCTAATTCCGAACAATAGTTCGTATGGGCTGAAACCTTTTAGAGAATTTCTTGGCAAGTTATTAAGGCTGGTCTGGACACTTATTAGATGTTTGACCCACCCAGCGCCTGAACCGAATACCTTCGCTGTTATAGATCGCTTTATGTCCCGGTTTTTTCTTTCAACCACACTATTCCCTTCGGGGTGCGACGGACAAGAATACCGCAACCCAATTCCCATGCTGGCCATGGCCTCCCCATAAGCTTGAGAGCTAAAAGCAGGACACTGGTCAGAATGGAACGTGATAATTGCGTATGTGCCGATATGGACTCGCAGATCTCTCTTATAACAGTTCAAGCGTCAGCCGAGCGCTGGAGGCTACATTATTTAAGTGTGTTTAGCCTTAACTGTGTACAATGGGACGCGCTTCTCTTCTTTGATTGCGCAGATAGACCGCCTTATGCTGTCTATCAGGGTTCCTGAAACTACACTGGCCTATTCATTACTGCGATCTCTGTTGCAGTCTTCACAATTTTGAGCAAAACATTGAATATCTATGCTCATTCCAGGCCACCAGTACTCTGATTGTAATTCTTTCAGAGAATCCTTAATTGTTTGATGTCTCAGACCCAGCCCCATGTGTGCTTCCAGTAAGAGGAAGCCCCTCCTGCTCCTGTTTGGAATTACTCTGTCCCCCACTCCAGAGATTCGAGCAAAAAGAACGGAGTTTGCATCGATTATGTATGCATAATTGAGTGGATAGTTCACGGGCAGTGCTGCACAGTCGCCTTTTACGGTCGTTTTTACTGCCAGCATGGTTTCCCCGTCTATGTATTTTTCTGTACGCTTTTTTGTGGCTACGGAAGCCGGGTTAGTTGCTTCCGCTGTGGCTGTATTAGCCAATGAATTCCCTGCAACGTGAACGCCATCACGTTGAAGACTCTGTGCGTGTACCACGTGAGTCTTTTGTAGTTCTTTGTGTAAAAGAGCTACCTGTTTCCAGAGCAATTTTCTGCTTTATTGTGGCACCTGTGTCATCTTTGTAATCGTTTTCAATCCAACTCTGCAGTTTATTGTTATAAGAGTTGACGCAAAAATGAGAGGTTAAAGTCTGCAGTCAGGTATTTTGTTACGTTGATGTTCGATATACCCCCCAATCCCCCCCCTCCCCTTGACAAACCCTAAGAGCAGATTTGCATCAGGGATATCCGTTACACTCTGCATCCATCCATGACAAATGTACAGTCCTGTCTACTGGGCTCTTGCCCTGTGAATCACATTTTCCGATCACATGAGCACATCCACCTGAAAAGAGAGTGTGTGTCCGTATCAGGGCTGGATGGCCAGTCCTTAAAGTTTTCCATTTTTTTTCCTTGTAGCGTTCCCTTTTCATTTCTTGCCGAAACCCTATTTTAATTTTCTCTTAAGTCAATACTGCGCCTCCCCATGCGGTGCTGAAGGGCCACTTTCATGCCACTTATTTCATCTGCAATGAAACACATTCTGCAGAGCAACTTCCTCTAAATTAGAGGACCATTATGGAAAGCGAAGTTGGTTCTGAACTTGGCAGCCTTGCTTGAAATTAAAAAAGAAAACAGACTATCTACATGACCACTGCTAAGTTTTGTTATTGCAAGCATATGGCCTCCATGCTTTGTACGCATATTCGCACACCTTTTCTAGCTTCTAAAGCGCTGTGGTCTAGATGGATTGTTTACAATTCTATTTACCAACCAACAAGCACTTGCCAGGCAAAATGAAAGGACAAACAGCTACAGATGCAAGGATAGGAAATGTCCTCCTGGATAAAATGAGTGAAGTGGCTACACCAGTACCAGTCACTATTGCTTAGCATCAGATGTCCAACACCTTAGACATTGGTTACCAATTCACATCAGAATCCAGACCCTGAAGCACTCTTCCCCTGCAGAGCACCACACCTCAGATTTCTAACAGCACAACGTGTGTGAAGGAGACTTGCTGATCTTTGCTCAGTCTCAGTGTTTGTATCAACTTCTGACCTTTGCTTTCGCTCAGGAGTGATATTTTAATCTTCAGGCAACTCAAAGGTAACAACTTTTGGGTTCGGTTTCCTGGATAACACTATATCAGAGGGATCTAAGAATAGGCTTTTCAGGCCTTGCAAATCGTGTGGGAAACCAAGGTTATTCTCTGAGGATCCCCATAAGGATTGCCTTTATTGCTTACACCCCTCACCATAAATCTAAGGAGTGCAAGCATTGCAGACCTTTTTCTGCTAAGAGCTTAAAATATAATTTGACGTGCCTTTACCAGTGAAACACAATTAATGTGTTCTGTTCAACTTTAAAGATTCAGCACGAAACTCAACTCCATTTTGTGGATTACATTTGAGAGGAAGGATTGAAGCTCATGAAGACCCTAGTTTTGAATGGAGATAAAGTATAAGGCGTCAGAAAATTCACTTGCATGTTTTACAGGTCATCCATGTCCTGACTCTGTCATGCAGGCAACCCAAAGGCAGTCCAGAAACCCTTCAGTCCCATGATAAGATAAGGAGCGTTGTCAGATAATATTGACAGGCGCTTTTCAGCTATGGTGTCCACTTCTACCAGGGCATCCAATGCTCTGATCATCATAGGGTGACATGCCACATAATGTTATCTTACATATCAGCCCTTCTAGAATTTTTACTGGATGATGGAGGAAAGAAACTAAGGAAATTCTTCAGGAAGGTGAGAGAGCTTCTCCTGAAATTATAGACAGCGATGGATGACTTCAACAGCTTTCCGATAGATGGCTGGTGCGGCGGTCCAACACTGTCAAGGTAGGCAATAAGCCACAGCCTTTCAAACAGAAGTACAGGCAAAAGATATTAGATATACCCTTTGATGGGGATAAACATTTTGATGATGCCCTTCAATCTATCAAGACGGATATCTCACGTTCTCTGGGTTCGTTGCACCAACGCCCCTTTGAGTACTTTCGAGGTGGCAGTGGAAGAGGCCAATTTATGCAGAGATTATCTTCACAATATAGAAACCAGCCCTACTCTCAACAGGGGTTTAGTCCACAATATGAATCCAAACAGCAATACAGGGCCACTTCAGCATCCTAATTTTTATGGCAACCCACAAGTAGACGTCCTCTGGCAGGGGTGGAGGGGGGACTCAAGACACCTCCAGTGACAATTTGCAAGCACTATGTTGTAAAGAAGACTCTTGAAGCAGAAGAAGGTAAGACTGTCTTTATTCTGTCACCCACTCTCCAAACTCCTGAGAGATGCCAACATTCTAAGGCAAGCTCTGGTGGGACCTACCAACAGGGAAAGGGTAGAAAGGGGGGGGGGGAATGTACCACCTGAATATGTAAACAACGAGGAAGATTACAACACACTAGTCATGTCAGTCTCATCAAGGGCATTTAGGAAAACACCTTTCCAAATTGTACAATCAGTGGAAGTGCATGTCTTCAGAAAAATGGGTTTTAGACGTGATACAACATGCCACAGCCTGGAATTTGTTCAAAAGCCTCCTAATCATCTTTTTTACGAGAGGTCCAATCGTTACCTGTCTCTGCTGAAGCAGGAAATGATTTTGCTTATCCCCAAAAATGCAATAGAAATTTCATTGATACTTCGCAACAAGGACTTCTATTTCAACTTCTTCCTCATCTAAAAGAAGTCAAGAAAATGGAGACAGGGAATGGACCCGAGACTGTTGAATGTATACATAAACAACAACCTTTCAGAATGCTATCTTTACAGGCAATTTTACAACTATTAAACACAAGGAATATGACACATTTGGATCTCCTAGATGCGCACTTTCGTATTGCCATACATTTGAAACATCAGACGTTTCTGAGGTTCAAGGTGGCAGGGTGAGGTTTCCAATTGAAAGTGCTTCTCTTTGGACTGTGTTCGGTTCCCGGTCTTCACAAAATGCATGGCTTTTTTTGAGGCCTTCTTGAGACGAAACGATCATCAGGTGTTCCAATATCTGGATGACTGGCTTATGAAGGGCCCAACATTCCCATCAGCAAGAAGAGCTATTTAGGGCTGTCTTCGGCTAGTCCAAACTTTAGGTCTAAAGCTGAACAAGGAAAAGTCAACCCTAGCTCCATCCATATCATCGGGTTTCCTGGAGGCAATTCTGGATACGAATATCTGTAGAGCATACCCAACTACGGAAAGAATTCAATGCTTAACAGGAATACCAGATTCCCTATTGTTGCAAAGTCATCCTGTGCCCTGGGCACCCCCCAACTTTTTGCTGACTGGAACTGGTGGTAACTGACTCTGACTGACCCTGGGCTCTGTTTAACCAGGCCCAAGGCCAGTGCCAAGCCAAAAAGGAACACATTAGAACACAGTTAAGACATCCAACCTACACTAGGGTACACTTTAGTATGGTGGGGTACCCCTGTAGTTGACATGACCTACCACCTAAGCCCCTAGTATGTAATAGGGCAGGGGATTGAAACTACCTAGAAGTCTCCAGTATCCTGGGGCATGGCAGTTTGGAGGCCAGCAGATTCTCTGCACCAGCATGTGTGCAGTGCTGAAGCCTGAGGTCAGTTTAAAAGCTGCACTGGTGGCCAGGAGAGTTGTTTAAACCTTAAATTGTGCCCAAACTCGACTTTGAGGGTAGGGGCCCTTCAAAATTAAAAACCTACCATGTTCTTGCATATTAGGGCCCCCCAGGGTGATATCCCAGGGGTGGGGGGGTCAGTTATCTATAAGGAGCGCCCTTATAAAATGAGTTTTTAGAAGCCTGGGTAAAGTGAAATTTTACATTTCACTCCCCACCTTGTCTTAAAGAGGTGCTCAAATTCGACTTTGATGCTGGAAGAATTGGGTAAGGGTGATCTGCAATATTTCTGCAGCTTCAGAACCCCTGAAGTCTCCCCTAGTTGCACAGGGGGTGGGGGTCCGGTAGAAATTAGGGAAATACTTATAAAATATGGTTTTATAAGCCCTGGTGCTACAAAAGTGGTGCAAGTCATTTTCCCCATTGCAAACCACATGGCCCATAGGTTAACATGGTAGGAAGTGATTGATTAATAAATATTGATAGGAGAGGACTAGCCGGACCATTCAAAGACTTCCCAGAATGGTCGTAGTAAATCCAACAATATTATATTGTTGAATTTCTCCTAAAAGTGTACATACAATAAGTTATGAGACTTTCTTGTTTGTAAGTCCAAATTCAGCCTTTCAGTGGTCTGCCCTGATTGGTCAGAGTTAAGTGGATTAGCCAGGCTGCTGGGAGGGCAGTGATCGGTTCTATAAGAATGCCAGGCCAGGAGGTGGCGTCGTAAACTACGCTCTTCAAAGGCAAGAGGGGAGGCCTGGGTTTTAGTCCACTTTGACAGTAGTGACCCAGAGTCAGGACTAGGCTTAACCCCTTGTATGCTGATGACGAACCCCAGCCGTCATGCACTACGGTGCTCGTGTGCTGATGACGGCTGGGGTTCGTCATGGCCCTCCCCTGTTCGTTTGTTTACCGCACAGCGGCGGAAACGGGCCAGCAGCGAAGGGGTTAAGAAAGGAATTTGCAGATGTTACTGGGTTGGTCCATGGAAATGAGATATCCCAGGGGGTGTGTTTAGCCAGCTCTTACCTCCTTGCTGGAAAATCAGCCATTATGGATTTGGAAGGATGATGCACTTTGGGACAAACTAAATGCCACACTCCACCGGAAGTGGTCATAACTAGGAGGAGTTGCCCTGCTCTCATTGGTCAGCAGTGACCTGGTGCTTGACCCAGAGAATTTTGAATAAGTATCTGAGAGGGGCAGAGCCCTCCAGATCTGCTGCTTGAAACTGAATGAAGCAAGAAGTGCCCTGCTGCGAAGTTTGCTGTGCAAAGATTTCTAAGGCCTGACCTCTGAGGACTGCACCAAGTAAAACTGCAGCCCTGTGGATTACCTAGCTGCCAAAGGACTAAGAGTGGACTCCCTGCAAGCTACAGGTTAACAGAGCTCACCTGAACAGCCCCACAAAGAATTCAAAGCCTGGAGTACCAGTGGATTGTAAGGGTTTTGTTCAACTGGATTGCGGAATTGAAGTTTCACACTTTCAAGGACCCTCTTGGAGATTCCAGAACCATGGATTGTGTGTTGGATACTTTGGTACCTGCAAGCAGAACGCCAGGAAGGTGTTCTAACTGGACCCCGCTTGCTGAAGAAGGCGGCCCACTACAGGGGTGAGAATTCTTCAGAACAATTTATAAAGGTGTGTCTCTGACAGAGAAAAAGAAATGACTTAAAGGGGCACTGTTGGTTTCTAAGCATTAGAAAGTGACTAATCTTTAAAAATTCATATCTCTGGTTCCCCACAGTGGATTATTTTCGATTCGGTGTCATTTAAAAGATAAAAATATTACCTATTTTTATAAATTGGTGTTGGATTTTTATTTTGTGTGGTGTCTTATTTATTTACTGAAATGGTGTTTTTAAATGCTTTACATACCTGCCTTTGAAGTTAAGCCTGTCTGCTCGCAGCCACGTTACCATGGGTTGAGCAAAGGAATACTTTTCTAAGACCTATGCTGAGTCCTATCATGTGTTAGTGGCCTTATTGCCAGTGGCATACCTACATTTGCCCGTGACAATAACTCACTTTCCAACACCTATCAATAAAAAAAGTTCACTTCTGTTCAGATGTTCAAGTCAAGGTTGGGAATGATGTGGTCTTGATTTCTAATAATCCTAAATTGCCATCTGCACGAGATCCTTACCAGAGTAACTGGATGCTCAATGGGTTCAAGCCCTGTGAACTTTCAAAAGACGCAATCACAATTACCCCAGCTACGGAACTAGTGATGTGTTGGTGGGGAAAAATAGACAAAATCTCTCAGGGCCTATCAGTCATTACTGTGAAGCCCCATATTGTACCTGCAGGGCCCAGAAATTCTCAGGAAAATGGTCTTCACGAACGAAAGATGCACATCCATCTTCTGTAATGCAAGTGTGGATTCCGAGACCTCTTCAATCGTTTCTTCTCAAAATACGCTATTCCTGTGTCTTGGTGAGGATGGACAAAACAAGAACCATGTTCTATATCACCAAAAAGGAGAAACAAATTCCAAGGTCCTGTCTTCTCAAGCCTAGCAAAAATGGAAATAGTTTATTGCTCACAACATTTTGATACAAGTGGAACATGTTCCTTGGGCGGAGAACGAATGGGCAGATTCCCTGAGCAAGGCCACAAATGGGAGCTAAATCAGCAAGTTGATCCAAGTGTTCCATCAGTGGGGAACCCCAAATCAAGCTCTAACTATAGATCAAGTGATTCCCACTCAGCTTGACGGATGATAATGCAGTCTGCTTTAACCTTATAGTCCCCAATTAGGGCAATGACTATGCCAATACCCCCCAAATCATAATGAAGCCCCTTAGGCGAAATGTTGAAGGCACAGAACTGTTTAAGTTGCTAAACCAACAGAATCAAGATTTAAATGGAAATATTGATGTTGTTACTAGTAACTTTATTCATTGGTTGGAATCGACAGCTATTAAGCAAACTCCCTTAAAGACCTTCAAATGCGTCAGGAAATCTCCTAATGCTCCTGGTTACACTTGCAAAAGCTTAAGCAAAAATACAAGGCCTTTGAAAGTAGGTGAAAAATTGATTATAATGAAGAGTTTAGGACAGATTTGCCCAGATAAGATACCTGGCCCCATCTCCCCTTCCCAAGAACTTATGGTTGGTGCCAAACCAAGCCAGACTTTCTTGGACCATTTCCTGACTTTTTCAGAGAATAGGACATTGGGTCTCTTGGAAACCACTAAATCAGGATCCCCGCTGGACCCCTATTCACCAAGAGGCTTTCATTCTGTATCTAGAATGGTAGCTAAACATCTTACCATATTGCTCAATAGTTTTTGACATCAGGTCACTTTCCAATGGAATTGAAATGGGCATCAATTTGCCTGCTGTTAAAAAAGTCTACCTCGAATCCTGGTGACAATAAATTAGTTCCCCATCTCTAGGCCATCTTTACCAGCTGAACATTTGGAGCAAGCACTTAATGCTGACCTCACGGTCTTTGATACCCATAACATCTTGGACTCCTCGCAACGTGGGTTTAGGTTTTCCCATTGTACAGAGTCAGCACTGCTGGTTTGCGACCGAGATTCGCAAACAGGTGGACTCAGGTGGTAGGACTGTCCTGATTCTTCTCAACCGCTCTGCTGCATTTGATACAGGGATTCACTCACTGTTAATCAGCCAGCTAGAGGGGATCGGGGTTAGAGGTGCAGCCCTTGCCATTCTTAGTTCCTCTTTCAGGAAGGAAATATAGCGGGCCTTTGGTGATTTTACATCTGATTATTTAACTTTGCTGTGTGGGGTGTCTCAGAGCTCCGCACTATAGCCTATAGTCTTCAACATTTATGTCACTTTAATGACTAAACTTAAAATTAGATCTTAGGGCTTTGCCCTGGTGTCATATGGAGATGACACAAAGTGTCTATCTCCTCTGATGTTGATGGTGTAGCCTCCAGGTTTAAGGAATGCCTGTCCAACATTGTCACCTGGATGAAAGAAAATGGTCTTAAACTGAATTCTGAAAAAACACTAGTCAAACTTTTTGTTTCTAGCAACTCCTTTTGGGAAACGTCTGGGTGGCCTCTCTCTTTAGGCATCCCAGTCCAAAAAGTATAACACCTTAGTATGTGTTTTGAGGAATAGCTTTGTTTCTCAGACCAAATAAACTAGGTTACAACTTCCTGCTTCCACTTTATTAGGATATTGAGGAAGATTTTTAGGTCTCGCCTAGGCAGCGAGCATGCGTTGCTCTAGGAGAGGCCTTTAGCAATCGGTCATCACTTTTCAAGCACTCGCACCTGTGGCGGCATCCACCTTGCGTGAGCGAGCAGCAGTGCGCAAGATGCTCGCTCCCGAAAGGTGAATGCCACCACAAGCTCGAGTGCTTGAAAATGAAGACGTCTTGTTCGGAGTTCTCTCTGATTAGAACGACTGACCCCCAACACATCTCGCCCTTTCCCAGCTTCCCTAGATTGCTTCGGAAGCGCAGCAAACTCCAGATTACTTCTCAGCAGTGAGAAAATATGCTGAAATGTTTATTTTTAAAAACAAAAGATACACATTGCCTACGAATCAGGTGCAGGCAGTGTGTCCCAAGTGAGAAAACAGCACGTGTACCTCAACCTTTTGCTGTCACTTGCTGCACGAATGCAATTTCTTGTATGTGAGTTTTAGAGAACTTATGGTGTTTGCTGGTCTGTGAATGGTTTCCGGTGCCCTCAGCATCTACAGGCTTGTTCCTTTTATTCCTACAGCTATGCAGAAGTCGGTTATTGTTTTATTAGTTCTCTCGCAAATGGATGACTGCAATCCCTATATTTGAGCAAACAGAAAAGGTTGCAGCGGAAAAATCAGTTACTTCAAAGTACATCTGCTTCTGAAGATTCTCAAGGTAGATTCAATTTCTAAGGGCATTCATGACCTTGACTGGTTGCTGATCACCGAAAGGGTCAAATTTAAGGGCCTTTGTATGATCTGCAAACCTTTGTACAATGAAGGTCCAGCATTTTCTTCTGAAATCTTCCTCTTGACATTTGCCTAACTGCAATTTAAGATCTGCAAATCTCGAGAACAAAAACACAAGATGTATGGAAACAGGTTTCCTCAGAAAAAGTCTTGGGGGAGATGCATTTCTTCTAAAATGGACACGTTTGCTGACGATTTTCCTCCTTTCAACAGTTCCAAAAGATCTTTAACAAGTATTTACAATGCAACGGTCTCGCCCCTGCAAAAGTTAGAGCTATTGGCATTGTAAATGACACATTTATTATTTATGTGTTGGTTTTGAAAAAAGATAAATAAATGGTATTGTCATTTACAATGCCAATAGCTTAATCTCTCGCAAATGCGAGACCTATTTCATTCGCACACACACAGAGCCACACACATGGATGTGGTGGTGGTGGTGGTGGATGTGGTGGTGGTGCTGGATGTGGTGGTGCTGGATGTGGTGGTGCTGGATGTGGTGGTGCTGGATGTGGTGGTGCTGAATGTGGTGGTGGATTAGGTGGTTGAGGCGGTGGTGGATGTGGTGGTGGTGGATGTGGTGGTGGTGGATGATGATGTGGTGGTGAATGTTGATGTGGTGGTTGAGGTGGTGAATGAGGTGGTCATGGTGGTGGAGCTTTGGTAAGGGGTTGTGCTAACATTAAAAGTAAATTGCAGGTGCTGCGAATATAACAAAAGTAACGGCAACAACTGCGCAGTATAAATGAAGCGACCCCAGTCAAAAACTGGGGGTTTCGTATGTCCTGGCAGCTGGACACCGCACTTGCCACATATGTTCTCTCCCTAGCCCCCTCCGGCCACGGAAAGTGAGCCAGCATAAAGGAAACCGGAGCTCAGACAGAAACCCCTGACTCAAACACAAGACGTGCTGCGGTGTCACCGCCACACCCTACCTCAAAGCTTCTCAAAAGTCCCTGGCAGTGAAACAAAACCCCCAAGGTATTTCTGTCCCCTCCCCCAAATCCGCACCTACAGCTATTGAACAGTATCTGTATCCTGGAACAAAATAAAACCTGTTTTTATACTTCATCTTTGGCCAGCCTGTCAAACCCTGAACAAAAGAGCCCACACCGCTGCCATCACTGCATGCCAGCCCTGGGGGCGAGGGAGGCGGGAGGGGACAGGAGAAGCATACCCTGGGTGCAATGAAGGGAACGGGGAGGATCCGGGGGCAGCCTATTGCCAGGGCTCCCGCGTGAAATGGCTCCCGGGCAGGCGGGAGTGGGGGTGCAGGGGACCGAGCCAGCTCCGGTGAGGGGGGTGGCACATCACACCTGGGATCCCGAGATGAAGACTGCCCTGTACGCCCGCATCCTTCCAGGACCTCGTTAAACAGAAAGACCACAATCCAAAAAGGCAGCCATGCAATTGAGGCCCCAAGCCCCAGATATTACTATCAACGTAGGGGAAAACGAAAGGAGCGTGGAACATGTCGGGCAACTCTCTCACGAGTAAGACGCTCAAAAACTATTAAAGACAGAAATCCCCCGCCCGGCTCACCATTTCATGACTTTCTCGATGGCTGCCATAACCCGCTTGATGTCATCCTTCGCCCAGCTCCGGGTCTCAGCCCGCACAGACCGTCCGGACATGGTGCGCCCGTTCTGTGCCGCTGCTGCTAGGTGAGGGGGGTGCGGGCAGCCGCGGCTGGTGCCTCTCGCTCGATCTCTCTGGCACAAGCACCACACTCACACACAAAGCCTGGAAGAGCTGCTCCTCCCGATTTTGCGCCCCGGCTCTGCTGCTCACACTGCATGCAGGCCCTGGGCAGGAATCGCACGCACTGCACAAGGAAGGCAGAGCCAAGGTTGGGGAGGAAACGGCACACAGCAGGAGAGAGCAGGAACCACACACGGCAAGCAGGAGGCGAGGAAGGAGGCATGAGTCTTACATTGCAGGCCGTTGCAGAAATAACACTGCGTCCGACAAGCGCCAAATGGCGTAGGAGGGGCAGGAATGCAGTCGTATGTAGTGTGGCTGATCTGGTGGTTAGTGAGACGGGCGGCAGGAGTCTGTAAGCCCCTTCCTTTTCAGATTGGGGGGCGTGTTTTTTTGTTTGACTGAAGACGTCACAGAGAGAAAGAACATCAAAAAACACGCCCCTCAATCCGAAAAAGACGGGGATTAAATGGAAAGACGCCCCTTTCTCCAATTGCTGGCCGCCGTTTAGTAAGCCAGCCAATGGAGAAGAGGGGCCGGTTCAAGCCCCCTACTGGAAAACATAAAATCTCACCAGCGAGACTGCGAAAGCGCAGCCTACGCAGGCCGAGACCTAAAAAGGGGAGCATTATCTACTATGGTTCCACGTCATTGCCAAAATGAACCGATAATGTTGCTGCACCTTTCATTACCAAACAGCAGACTGCTATGACAACTTCCACAATGCAAGATACTTCGTAGAATTTACAAAAATCCCTTGGCAAATCAATGTATCATCTTTTGGTCTACCTCTGTTCTGCTCACAATCAATCTTTGATACACAACTTCATACTCAATCTTTAAATCTTAGCTTATTAATGTAAGATCTACTAGTAATTCTTAATGATAAAGCCTATACTACAGAGGTCTGCACCACAAATACACAAAGTGTTTTTTCAACAGCAAACTGGAAAGGACTTGTGCAAAGAAAGTAGATGCAGACAGTCTCTACTATCACTAAGTTACAACGGTACCCATCACTGTTACCAGATGGAACAAAATTGTCTCCACTGCATTCAAACACTCAAATTGGATCATCAAGCGTTTACAAATTTTTGTTTTAACCCCAATAAGGACAAAAAGTGTCAGGAATTGTTTATGCAGTCATTGGGACAATAATTTCAGGTACAAGAAGTTATTTTAGATGGGCGAAAACTGCATATATGTTGTTTCACTTATAAGAGAAAACAAGCAAAAAAATTATGACCCAGAACAGGTAGCTTGAGAAGTGATGATTTTAGTATTTTCAACTTAGTAATACCTTTCTCAGATCTGCGTAAGGAACCGTCGTTATACACAACGAGCAGCTACTCACCAGCCTGCTAAACTCAAATTCAATTCCAGCATTCCAAAAGCACTATAGTATCTTCCTACGTGCACCCGTGCCAAACTGATCAAGGTAGTTGCACCCACGTTAGGTGTGACCGCATGACAATGTATATCTTGCATTAAGACTTGTCATTTTTCTTTTTTTTAAATGATGCCTCAGGTCCTGCCACTCTCAGGCCACTCTCCAACCGTGTACGTTCTATTTTAAAATGTTGTATTGACATAACTGATGTTCAATTACATTCAGTGAAAAACATCAACAGAATCGTTTTTTCGTAATTTGCATGTAACTGACAGAACTATAAGTGTCCCACTTAAACACTGATTTGTAGCTAGCAAGGAGTGAAGACACTGGTACTTTAACCCACACTTCGATCAAACACAGTGTTTGTCTCAACACATCATTTAAACCCTGACTTTCCTTTTCTCTGCACAGTTGTTAGATAGTGTAGCACAGCTTTTACTAATATTGGGGAGGTTCTTATTCCAGAGAAACTGCTCAAAGTATGTGTATGCACAACCACTGACTTCATTGATGATGTAGACTCACTTATTTTCAAAGAATTGTTTTTTCTTTTTGGCTCTGATTTATTGGGGAACATTATCTCCCCCACTTCCGCCCATGCAATCTAGTTTTCTTTAACTAGGAAAGAGATAACAGATGTTGATTTGCAAATCTAAGGTATCTCTGAAGTATGTAAGGTAAACAGAGACCCTTCTACACTCCACTTGATATACCATACTGTATCCTTTCAACCTCCACAAATGTCTCCAATCCCCATACTCCTGCTACGCGCATATTAACCAACAACTTTCCATTGTTTCTGCTCCTCATATGAGCATTATACTACTACCTGGGGTCCTTAACTCTACCAGACGTCTACGCCCAGTCATGTATTAATATTTGGTCCCTTTCTGAATGTAGATTAGTTTCAAAATAGATAGGCATACATAAAGTGGGTAATTTGTTGATGTTTAACCCCACTGCTCCACATAAGCTGCAAAATGCTCAATCACTCTTCATTTGACAGCTTAGATGACGACACTGGGCTTAACGGGTATTGAAAAGTACCATGGCTGGGTCAGAATCAAAATATTGTGACTTGGAGTTTGGCAAGTGCCTGGATAACAAGTCTGTAGCTGGCAATGTTTTCGCAGCTACACAAATTGTCAATCACACACCTATTAATCGGGGAAACAGAGAAGACAGTCACAATATGTACTGACATTACTACTTTTAGATAGGCACTACTGTCAATAAAGCTTACATTTCAGAGTATCCTTTAAAAATAAACAGAACTATGTTTCTCCTCAAGTGTCATATGAAATGACAGCAGTAAAATAAAAAATTAGTTTAATAAAACATAGGGTATACCTTGACTCGAATGCTTAATCACTGCTCCGATTGAGCCAATATGAAGGAATTTATATATTTTTATACTACTGTACGAACCTCAAACTATTTGAATTGTGGTTTCCTTTAAGAGAACTAGCAGGCCACAATGTAGCTGAAGACGGCAAGTAAACAACACAATTATCTGATTATGCCTGGAGTAAAAGATATGGTGAAAAACGTAACCGCAAAAAAGATGTTCGATGCATACATTTAAAACAACTTCAGAAACACAATTTGTGCATCTCTGTTTAAACACTATGGAAGCTGTATAATTGCCAAGACCATTCTCCAACTCTATAAGAGGATGCTCGATCCCTAGTAATCAACATTTTGCAGGTACATGGTGGATCAACATGAAAATGTACATCTTGTAGACGGGGAAGGAAAGCTTATAAGAAACACAAGTGTAGACATAATACAGGAGGAAGGTACAAAGCTGCATCGCACAGAAATAACATTCACTGGCATGAGTATTACAATAAGCTGCGCCCTTGTCCCCGCTAGGTTGTGGGACAAAACAACAGGGTAGGAGTGCTCTGCACCCTACAGATCGTTCCTAACGACACCACCCTGCAATGTTATGCCAGAGTGGAGTGCCCGTCACTCCAGAACATACTGTGGGGTGCTCCCAGACATTGCAGCCACAGTAGGATTAGACCACCATAAACATATAAGATGTAACCATGGTGGGAACACCCTCTATATACAGGGTGGGGTTTTAAGCCAAACAGCGAGCACGGCCACCCACAAACACACAGACCTCACTGCGCCACATGATAGACTGCTGTGATTCAGAAAAGAGCCGGCATTGGTCCTTATTCGAGTGATAGGGCCAGTCTCAAGTGCACCCTGTCGGTGGCAGTGACACACTCGCCTCCCTGTGCGATATGGCCACTGGAAGCCATGACTCACGGGCCACCCAACCTATGCCGGTCTCTGATAAACCACCCACCGCCTCTCTACCACATCTACCACTGCAGGCAGCCAACGGCCAGTCCCTCCCACAAACAACCCACACACACATCGCGGGCGGCATGAGGCCGTCCTCGAGCCCAGTGTTCTAGGCTGCAGTCCGAGGGAGCGGTGCGAGCCTCCCACATGGGCGCGCGGACACAAGAGTAAAGCGAGGACTCACCCAGGCTGGCTTCAGAATACATGTCTGCTTAGCTGTGCGATAGGGGGCGTGCAGCCCTGGAGTAGGGAACAAGGTGGAGGTAAAAGTCTTCTGCTGTTCCCTCCCTGTACAAGGAGCACCCCCGGGGCTTCAGAGACAGGCCGCCAGGAGATTTAAAAAATATATATATAAAAAATAAAAACAGCGTCTGCGCGTCCATTATCAAGACAAACTGATAGCGGGAGCTCCTGGAGACCAAGGTACTCCGCGACAGAGGGGGTTGGGGGAAAGACCGGGAAGTGGCGTATGGGGAGATGCGACTGGAAGGGCCGTGCAGTGGGAGAACACAGAGCGGTTCATGGGTAATTAGGCACTAGACCGCGAATGGATAGCGCTGGAGCCATGATGGGTGTTGTGAATCCTCGCGAAGGAGTGCTTCCTCGCCTATCATGGCCGAACTTTCAAGCCAAGCCAATCCATTTTCAAGACAACTAATGAGACGCTGCGGTTGATCCGATAAGACTGAAAAAGAAGGTTAATTATTATTTTATTTTGTTAAAAGACTTAAAGAGTTAAAACAAAAGCTCGCAGTCCCGTCCCCGAGAAAACAAGCAGTGAAGAGGTCATTCCAACACCACCATCTTTTTCCAAGGTCATGCAGAAATGCCTTGGAGAAACACCCCGTCATTTTCGGATTCGGGGGCGTGTTCTTTCTCTCCTCTTCACATTGGCTGGAATGTAAAATTCCAGCCAATGGGAAGAGGAGAAAAAAACTAAAAAAAACACACCCCCGAATCCCAAAAAGACGGGGCTTAAATGGAGACGCCCCTCTCCTCCAATGGCTGGCCTCCGTTTAGTAAGCCAGCCAATGGAGAAGAGGGGCCGGTTTAAGCCCCACACTAGGAAACATAAGATTTCGCCAGCGAGACTGCACAAGCGCAGCCTACGCAGGCCGAGACCTAAAAAGTGAAGCAAGAGCTATTCCACCACCTTCGAAAAACTCCAGTGTGGCCAAAACAATACTGATTCACAAAGATTCCTCTATCAGAATGTGTGCATTCAGTTCAAACCTACGGAGAACCTCCTGCCTATGAAGAAAGGACACCCACAAATACAATTGCTCAGCTTGGCTCAAGAAAAAGAATTTGGTCACGAAATATACCAGAGGATTGTAAGACCATTCTTCAGCATTCTCTGGTGGCTGACACGAGTCAATGTTATAAGGCAAAATGGAAGAGTTTGTCTTTGTTATGTCAATAACAATCTGCATCCCCTGACAACCCTTCCAGAGCAGATACTACTTTACTTTCTGCACATGATGCAATCCAGTCCAGCGCATTCCTCAAAAATTCACCTGGCAGCTATTTCCAGATCTCTGAGTCAAAGCGGGGGAAGTATAATTTTTGGTCAAATGACTAATCAAGTTGATTTAAGGTCTTTAGTTTATCCTCCTTTTAAGAACCCTCTAGTGACATGGTAGCTAAATACAGTTCTGTCACAGCTCATGAGAAGCACGTTCGAACCTATCCAGAAGGCAGACATAAAATAGGTTTCATGGAAGGTGGTTTCTGTTGGCCCTAAACTCTGCTAAGAAGACAAGTGAGATTCAAGCCTTTATACTTATGAGCCTTAATTCAAGGATGGAGTCCTGCTAAGAACTAATGCCAACTTCATTCCGCAAGTGCAGACTCATTTCACCAAAAATCCTTCATCCGCAGCTAAAAGAGTCCTACGTTCTCTGGATGTCTAACGATGTTTAAAGTTTTACATCGCACACGAGCATTAAAAAAAAAAAATCAGACCAGCTTCTGATTTCTTTCGCTCCACCTAAAAACTGTCACTCTTCATCACGAAGCAGTATAGCTAGTTAGGTTTTTGCAGACATTTTTTGCTACAACAAAGCAAGAAAGCTATTGACTGCAAAAGGTATATCACACTCACGAAAAGTACCTTCAGCTACAGCCCTGTTTGCAAGAGTTTAATTAACAGACATTTACAGGGCAGCAACATGGACTAATGTCCTCACTTCACAAAACACTGTCTGGATTCTTCACAGAAAGCGGTTTCCTCCTTTGGGAAGGCATTGTACATCGCCTCTTTCAGCGAGGGACAGACATTTTACACTACATATTATGTTATGCAAGATCTTTAAAGTTCCATGTCTGAACGAATACATGGAGTTCTATTTTTAATTGTAGCCTTCGTATTATGGTTGCTTTCCCTATGGAGTACTTTGCCATACCCACCCCCTCTACCTTGGTACTGCTACTAGTTTGATTCATGCATGTGAATCAATCAAAGATTCAATACTGGAGAAAAAAACAAGTTACTTGCCTATACACAGTAGCTCTTTAGTATCGATAGCTTTCATACATTCACATGCCACCCTCACTCATCCCCCATTAAGGCTCATCACTCTGGATACCACTAAGAATGTTTCACTTTACAGTTGTGCTCGAAATCTGAGATGCCAGGGCTCTGCAAGGGAAAAGTGCTTCAGGGTCTGGGTGCTGACTGGTTGAGGTTTGGTTTTTCAGCACTCCAATGTCAAACTACTCAAATAAAAAGAATTTGGAAAGCTTTTCCATTACGTTTTGACAAAAAGGCAGAGCTCTGTGCTTCAGGATCCTAACTGCAGGAGCCAGAAAAAATTAACTGACCTGTCACCGGTGAGGCTTGATGGGATATATGGAGTACTGTCAGGTTCTTAAAGGCACACTGCCAGGTTTTCTTTGCTATTATTTGAATGGCAGCAGATTGGCTAAGGTCTCATATTCCCTTTAAAAAAAAAAGTTGTGAAAAATGTTCTATAGTAATTGTGAACAACATCTATATGCAATTGGATTCATTAATGACTTCTCTATGACAATTGGACTCATTGTCAGTGAAATTGCTCATCCACCATTAAGTGAGGCCTCCCCGAGGCCCTGCACTCTCGAGTGCTGGTATTCGAGGCCCTCCTCCACCTGCCACCCGCAGGTTTACCTGCGCCTCAGCCCTGGTGGTGCAGTGGGCCTCTGTCTCACTCCGCTTTTCACTCATTTTTACCCTCATTTTAACTTTTCTGCCTTATTTCTCTCATTCCTCCTACATACCTCCTTTTCCCGCCCATTTTCTCTGCCGCCCCCCCTCCCAGCACGACCATCCCAATCCGGCTCCCTCCCCGACCCCTACCTAATGGCAGCCACTGGCACCCCAAAGGCAAGCCCATCTGAACCCGTCCGCATCCAGACCGCAACCAGCGCCCGGAACCCGGGACCTCCGCGCCCGCCAACCCTACGACCCAGTGACACTCCACGCAACAACTGCAAGCTAGCATCACCAGCCGACACCCATGGACCCTTCAGCTGTCATGGCTGCCGGCACACCTACAGCACCGCCAGAAACACGGACCAAGGACAACCAGACCACAACAATTCTCCCAAGCCGAAGACCCTGCAATGCATCCTCCTCAACATCAGATCCCTCCATAAACACGCCACCGAAATTTGGGACCTCCTCAAAAGCATTGCCCTGGATGTAGTATTTCACACCGAAACCTGGAAAGACCCCCCAGGATATAGCGGCGTGGATTAGCAAATTTAGCGGCACAAAAAGGAAATTTAGCGGCACAAATATGGAAGTTTAGCAGCATTTTGGCAGCACTTTATTTTACTCATAATCATTCATTCTCGCGAAATCCTGGAGGATCTGACATTAACTTCAGCCCCTGGGAGGTATTTTAGCCCACAGCGACCTCACTGAGCTCAAGTTCGTCCCCCGGTTGTACTCAGTGTTGCTGCTCTCCCACCATTCTATATCCATGCCTTTCTTCATGGTGTTACCTATTCTACATTAACCCGATCTTAGGGGCACCATGATCTCACTCCTCTCTTAGAACATGTCTTACTGCAGATGTGGAAATTGGGGCTCATGGTTTTGTTTATAAAAAAAAAAAAAACTTAGCAGGAATTCTGAAACAGATGGAAATTAGAAAACAGATTTTGGCTCACGACCCTCGACATGGTTCACTTCTGTATGCTAAGTGTTGGACCTGCGATGGGCAAGCCCAGCACAAAGGGGGTAGCTTGGCTCAAGTGTCAAGGCAAGTGAAGGCTGTCGTGTTAAGCCGGCTTTGACCCAATAATATCTCCTTGTACAACCACCAAAAAGAAGGATACCACACCACTGTTGTAGAAAAATACGATTCCTTTATGTAAAAATTCTCTGTTGTGAATGGGGATCAATTAGGAAAGCACATTTACATTTCTCCTGGTCACAATTTGCTGGGATCCGACTTTGGAATAGATTCAATAAATAAGCTTAGGAGGACAGTTCATCAATAAATGGAATAAATATCAAGAATAAATATTGTCAATAAAATAGAATAAATGTTGAGAATAAATATCTTCAATAAATAGCATAAATATCACTTTCGGTATAGCAGAATAAATACTGGTTCAGTTACAAGAACATCTACAGGTTCATTCTGGTATCGCTGCCACCAATTAAATACTTTAGGAACACTACATTTGCAAATACATTTCAGGTTGGAAAGATTACTCTTACAGTTTATGACGTTTTCACCATTAGTGTACACAGGCTTCTCTGGGCACAACAGGGAGTGCTGGGACTCTTTAATAATCACACGGGGTTATGCGCGTATATCTAAAAGGCAAGGAAAGACAGTGAACACTTCATTTACACTCGGCTGCCACCGGGTTGAGATCTCTGTTTGCCGTGGGGGGTCTAAGCGCGCCTAGGGGTTTCTGTCACCGCTAGAACTCAGGTGGCACCAGTTCCAAGTCTTTAGACTGCCGAACGGGGCTGCCGAAGAGGTCACACAATCTTCGCGCTCAGTCAAATAAATGCCGGTTCACAGTTCCTTTATAACAGCGCTTCCCACCTGAGCAAACGGGCCCACCTCACATCGGCTGCAATCGAAAAGCGATTCAGTCGGGTTCAGCACTTCTCTCGCCAGCGACGGGTTCTCAGGGGCTCCACGGACCTCCCTCCGACTTCCTCAAACAGGGATGGTTCCCGCCCACAGCTACAGCCGCCGATCCACTGGGGAGGGGCAGAGACAGTAGTCCCGCCCAACGAAGGCCGGCCTTTCCCCGCCCCGGCGCACCACCTCACCTCAGTCTGCGCAGGAAGCACTCTACGTCGGTGGAGCTCGGAGACGTCCGAGCTCCTCGCTGGAGGCGCCTGTCACACAAGGGGCACAGAAGACGCTCGCGGTCACGGCGAACTTGCTCTCGCCTCGCGACCCGAGTCAGTCGTAATTCACCACTGGGGGGGCGGGGAGGCACACGAAAATCAGCCACAGTCTCTTGGGGGTGACGAGGCACTCGCTGGGCAGGCGCTGTAGGCGCGAGGTCACCGCATACACAGCTGACTGGAACGCCAGTCAGGATCCACGCCAGTGACACTTGCTTTCTCTACTGCCCGCACTACCAGCTGCCTCAGGGGTCAACAGGGCAGGTGTCAATCTGGTGTCAAGTCTGGAATCTCCTTCTTCACCTAGATCCGGAACATCATTATCCTATCTAGTCTTTTGGTCATTCAAAATGGCCACCAGGGACTGGACCTTATATAGTCAGTGCCCTGAGGTGCTGGCTCGTGCCAGTAGGTTCTAGAACCTTCTTTGGGTTAAGTCAATGACATGGCACTTCTGCGGTATTTGGGTCTCTAGCAGCCACCATACTTGGGTTCTAGAGCAGCCATTTTGTGTATCTGAGGGAAATAAGGTAATTCCTGTCAGGAATGTGCGCCAAATAAAAGGGCGCCAAAACCTTGAAAGATCAAGGTTCATGGAGGCTCCAAAGGGAGTCACTCACATGAGGGAAATGGATGGCCACCATTTTGAGGTCATTCATTCAGGTTGCCAATCCCAGCCTATAATGTCACAGGGTTCACTAGGTGTCTTGTAAATAGGTGCCAAAAACCTTGTGAACAACTGGGCGTCAAGGAACATCTAGCCCCATGAAACAGCACACAACAGGTCCTGGTAGACAAAGAAAAGCGACAAATTTTGGGAGGTACAGGGGAACAAAAGAAATCATAGTGGTGAGGGGACTCTCAGAAGCAGACGGGTCTAACACGCGTCCCCCCCAGCTGAAAGTGGGGAGAGCTACCCAACCCCTTGGGAGTTCTCAACACTAAGGCGGAAATACCTGGAGAGACCGTCTGCATTGGCGTGGTCAACTCCGGGCCGGTGTTCCACCCGAAAGTCCATTCCCTGTAGGGAGATAGACCACCTCAACAGTTTGGGGTTTTCCCCCTTCATCTGTATGAGCCAGCGAAGGGGTCGGTGGTCTGTCTGAACAAGGAAGTGTGAACCAAACAAGTATGGTCGCAGCTTCTTCAGTGCCCAGACCACCGCAAAGGCTTCCCGCTCAATGGTACTCCACCTCTGTTCCCGGGGAAGCAGTCTCCGTGACAGAAAGACCACGGGTTGGTCCAGACCCTCCTCATTGAGTTGCGATAACACCGCCCCAATGCCAATGTCGGATGCATCTGTCTGGACAATGAATTCCTTTGTGAAGTTTGGAGCCTTCAATATGGGAGCGTTACACAATGCTTGTTTCAGAGTATCGAAGGCTCGCTGACACTGTGGGACTACCAGGGCCCGTGACAGTCCGTGCACTGGCGCCCTGGGCTCACTGTAGAGGAGACCATCCTCCCAGTAAACACGATAGTTCCCAGACTCGTTACCTGCTGCCTGGGCTTCAGCCTGTGGCCTCAGACCCTCGAGGGTGGGACATTCCCTCTGTCCCTTGCTCAGTTCCTCCCTGGATGGTCCTCCCTCCACTCGCCACTCAGCGGGGATAGGCAGATCCTCCAACGGAACCATGTCCTCCTCCGCGGACTCCGGGTCCATCTCCTCCGATGGCCTATCCGTCTCACGAGGCACGGACATCGAGGCAGGCTCTTCCTGTCCTCGAGATGCTCCCTCATCGGCAGCTGGGTGGGCCATTGTTCCAGGCTCCAACCCATGCGACTTCTCCTCCCGAGCAGCCGCCGACCTGGTACTCACACAGGCCCAATCAGGTGTACCCGGCATCTCAGTATGAGTCCGGTATTCCACCTCCTTCCAAGCATTGTGCTCCATATCATTGCCCAGCAGACAATCGACTGGCACGGCGGGGCTTACGGCAACTCGAAGTGAACCTGCAACCCCTCCCCACTCAAAGGGAACCTCAGCCACGGGCTAGTGGCTCATTCTGCCGCCAGCCATCGCGGCTGGATGAAGTACGCCTGGAATCACCTGCTCCGAGGACACCAGATGACTCCTGACTATAGTCATACTGGCTCCTGTATCTCTCAGAGCTTCCCCTCTATGGCCATTGATGGTGACCCATTGCCCATACTTGGTAGTATTTGGGGGCACCTGGATCTTTGGAACCATCTCCCGATCACCCAGGGACACTAAGGTGACACCCGCCCACTCTCTCCCCTTAACTAAGGGCATCTCCTCCCCGAGCGCTACATCAGCAACTCCTGTGGCCTTTCCTCCAGTGGGAGGGGGTGGTCTCTTTGGGCATTTCGCGTCTCCCTTATAATGTCCAACACCACCGCACTCAAAGCAATGGACAACCCTTGGCTGCTGACTCTGGCCAGGATTAGGGTTCTTTTGCGGGCTAGCCTTAGAGTTGGAGAAGAAACTTTTCCCCTTAAAGTTATTTTGGGGGCCTTTGGAGAACTCCTGTTTCTTATTATCTCCCCCCTCTTTCTTCTGGGGAGCGCCCTGTCCGGACTTCTGAGAATCTCCTCCCGTCCCCTTCGTGGACACTCGGGTACTTACCCAAATGTCTGCCTCCTCAGCAAGCTTACGGGGGCAAGTAAGTTTGCTGTCTACTAGGTGCTGCCTCAGCTCAGGAAGACATTTCTCGAGTAGATGTTCCTTGAGTATGAGATTGTACAACCCTCGATAGTCTTCCACCTCACTACCTTGGACCCACCCATCCAGGGCTTTCTTGGCGTAATCCATGAAGTCAAACCAATCAGCTCAGTTTATGGCTGCCCCTAAACCTCTGCCGGTACTTCTCGGGGGTCAACCCATACTTTCTGATGAGCGCCACCTTCATGGCGGGGTAGTCTACCTGATCATCCCGGTCTAGGGCCAATAGGGCATCCCTACCTGTTGGAGGCATGTAGCGATACAATCCACCACCCCAATGCTTCTCGTGGATCCCATGGGCTCTTAAGGAGACCTCATAGGCTGCCAGCCACTTAGCTATGTCATCTCCAACAGTATAGCTAGCGACCACGTCCTTGGGTAAGTGAGGCCTGAGCTCCCTGGCAAATTCCTTAGACTAGACACCCTCCGGAGTGATATTATTGGCTCTGAGGTCGAGTTCTCGTAGCTTGAACTCGTGTTCCATCCTCTTCCCTTCCATCTCCACCTTAGCTAACTCCCACCTTAATTGTCTTTCCTCTCTTCTATCAGCTAACTCGGTCTCTGACAACCCTCCTGTTGATGCACAGCTGCCCTCCCGTGAGGTTACCTTGGGGCTGATTATCATCTCACCCACCCCCAGGGGACATTCCGCAGCTCTCTCAACGACAGTACCCCTGTCTGACTCCTCCTCCACCATACCCTCCGGATGCGCTTCCACCCAGGCTCGCAGACTAATGCGGAGCTCCTCTCTTTTGGCCCCTCGCCTAACGAACACTCCCCTTTCCTGACAGAACTCTTTGAGCTGCGCCACGGTATAGGTCTCCAGCTCTGACATATCGAATTCCATCTTGTCAGTGAAAAGTGTGGACAACCACCTCGAAGTAGGTCATAAGGATAGGAACTCTGAGGATCACCTCCACCAACCTCCAGAAGAGAATTTGGAAAAAGCAAAATATTGAATTGGAGGGCCGCTGGGAGAAAACTCCGGGTGTGTACCTGTGGCGCACACGGAATTAATATGGGGTCCAAAACAAGCACGGCTCGTGATCCCACCCGCTGAGCACCAATGTTATGTTGGACGTGAAATGGGCAAGCCCAGAACAAAGGGGGTAGCTTGGCTCAAGTGTCAAGGCAAGTGAAGGCTGTCGTGTTAAGCTGGCTTTGACCCAATACTATCTCCTTGTACAACCACCAAAAAGAAGGACACCACACCACTGTTGTAGAAAAATACGATTCCTTTATGTAAAAATTCTCTGTAGTGAATGGGGATCAATTAGGAAAGCACATTTACATTTCTCTTGGTCACAATTTGCTGGGTTTCGACTTTGGAATAGATTCAATAAATAAGCTTAGGAGGACAGTTCATCAATAAATGGAATAAATATCAAGAATAAATATTGTCAATAGAATAAATATCGAGAATAAATATCTTCAATAAATAGCATAAATATCACTTTCGGTATAGCAGAATAAATACTGGTTCAGTTACAAGAACATCTACAGGTTCATTCTGGTATCGCTGCCACCAATTAAATACTTTAGGAACACTACATTTGCAAATACATTTCAGGTTGGAAAGATTACTCTTACAGTTTATGACGTTTTCACCATTAGTGTACACAGGCTTCTCTGGGCACAACAGGGAGTGCTGGGACTCTTTAATAATCACACGGGGGTTATGCGCGTATATCTAAAAGGCAAGGAAAGACAGTGAATACTTCATTTACAATCGGCTGCCACCGGGTTGAGATCTCTGTTTGCCGTGGGGGGTCTAAGCGCGCCTAGGGGTTTCTGTCACCGCTAGCACTCAGGCGGCACCAGTTCCAAGTCTTTAGACTGCCGAACGGGGCTGCCGAAGAGGTCACACAATCTTCGCGCTCAGTCAAATAAATGCCGGTTCACAGTTCCTTTATAACAGCGCTTTCCACCTGAAGAAACGGGCCCACCTCACATCGGCTGCAATCGAAAAGCGATTCAGTCGGGTTCAGCACTTCTCTCGCCAGCGACGGGTTCTCAGGGGCTCCACGGACCTCCCTCCGACTTCCTCAAACAGGGATGGTTCCCGCCCACAGCTACAGCCGCCGATCCACTGGGGAGGGTCAGAGACAGTAGTCCCGCCCAACGAAGGCCGGCCTTTCCCCGCCCCGGCGCACCACCTCACCTCAGTCTGTGCAGGAAGTACTCTACGCCAATGGAGCTCGGAGACGTCCGAGCTCCTCGCTGGAGGCGCCTGCCACACAAGGGACACAGAAGACGCTCGGGGTCACGGCGAACTTGCTCTCGCCTCGCGACCCGAGTCTGTCGTAATTCACCACCGGGCGGGCGGGGAGGCACACGAAAATCAGCCCCAGTCTCTTGGGGGTGACGAGGCACTCGCTGGGCAGGCGCTGTAGGCGCGAGGTCACCACATACACAGCTGACTGGAACGCCAGTCAGGATCCACGCCAGTGACTCTTGCTTGCTCTACTGCCCGCACTACCAGCTGCCTCAGGGGTCAACAGGGCAGGTGTCAATCTGGTGTCAAGTCTGGAATCTCCATCTTCACCTAGATCCGGAACATCATTATCCTATCTAGTCTTTTGGTCATTCAAAATGGCCGCCAGGGACTGGGCCTTATATAGTCAGTGCCCTGAGGTGCTGGCTCGTGCCAGTAGGTTCTAGAACCTTCTCTGGGTTAAGCCAATGACATGGCACTTCTGGGGTATTTGGGTCTCTAACAGCCACCATACTGGGGTTCTAGAGCAGCCATTTTGTGTATCTGAGGGAAATAAGGTAATTCCTGTCAGGAATGTGCGCCAAATAAAAGGGCGCCAAAACCTTGAAAGGTCAATGTTCATGGAGGCTCCAAAGGGAGTCATTCACATGAGGGAAATGGATGGCCACCATTTTGAGGTCATTCATTCAGGTTGCCAATCCCAGCCTATAATGTCACAGGGTTCACTAGGTGTCTTGTAAATAGGTGCCAAAAACCTTGTGAACAACTGTGCGTCAAGGAACATCTAGCCCCATGAAACAGCACACAACAGGTCCTGGTAGACAAAGAAAAGCGACAAATTTTGGGAGGTACAGGGGAACAAAAGAAATCATAGTGGTGAGGGGACTCTCAGAAGCAGACGGGTCTAACACTAAGGTTCTAAAAATACACTCATTCGGAACGGTCACATAGGGTCAAGTCTGCAACATTAACTTACCACTTTTCGCATTGTGCAAGCACACATACTCTAAATATGTTCATTCACGCACAGTCTACATACATTGCCATCACATCCACCAACTACACCCTCCTAGTAGACCTCAACTTCCACCTCGACAACCAAATGGATCCCAATACCACATCCCTCCTGGACAACCTCCACAACAATGGACTCCTCCAGATCGTGACCGAACCCACACCCTCAGAAGGCACACCCTCGACTCCCTCTTCACAACAGGAAACTCCATCACTTTCAGCCGCACCACCTAACTCCTGTGGACAGACCACCGATGCGTCCATTTCACCTTCAGAACATCCACAGACACCAGCACTGCCTCCCACGAAGAAAATGGACCAAAATCACAGACGACCACCTCACCTGCTCACTCACCAACCATCACGGAAGACAACCCCAATACCGCAGCCCGAACTCTGCACAGATGGATGTCCCACAGCGCCAACACCATAGCCCCCTGTAGTATTCCATTCCATGCTTCATTCCCCATGTATCTCGGTCCTCCATTCCCTTGTTCTATTTAGAATTGTTTTGGTTCTTTCTGCCTGGGGATTCTTAGGGATCTTTGGGAGAGTAATGTTCTACTGAGTTCAGTTACATCTGTGTACCTGTTCGTGGTGGTTGTGTAAGCTGTCTCCTGAGAATAAACTGGATGCAAGTATCTTCATGCCTCTTCCTGATTACTACACCCCCCTCAAGAAACACTCACGCCAAGAAAGCCAAATGGTTTACCACAGAACTTCAAAAGTCCAGAAGCACATGCCCCGACCTCGAAAAGGCCTGGAGGAACTCCAAATCCACAGAGGCTCACAACGACTTGAGAGCCGCCACCAACAACTCAGACAACCATTGGCATAGCCAATAGGTCTCGTCTTTGGGACCTTATAAGTGTTTAACCATGCAACAGCTAATGTTGTTGCACCGAGAATATTGTGCTGCATAACTAAATACTTATAAGGTCCCAAAAGTGAGTGAGACCTATTGACTATGCCAATTGTGGGTATATAAAGATTAAATCACTTCTTTTAAAGACATTTTAGCTAACATCTCCTCCCCACTTTTAACCTCTGGTTTAGTGTCCCCATACAGCTTAGCACCAGTCGAAATCCTGTTTGGCAAATGATATCACTGCTGCAACCTATCCAGTGTTTATGGCTTTATAAATGTACCCACATCTTTGATGTATTGCGCTGCTCTTATAATGTATCAAAATCTTCGATCTCTGCCAGCACTCACCTTAGGACCGTTCACCTCTTGAGACTCCTGCCGTCCTCCCTGGGCCGATTCACGGGCCCAGCAGGAACACTCCCCTCCTCCCCAAGCGCAAACAGCGGCCGCCATCTTGGGTGAGGGCTAAGACAGCGCGCTAGTGCTTAGGCCGAATTGGGGCCAGAGCACTATAAATTAAGGGCGAAAAGCTGCTGGATAATTGATTGATAACACTCCTGAGGTGGAAGCCGGGAGATAGAGTCGCTAATTTGTATTTACTCTGCAATTTTTTTAAATCGCCGTATTTTAAATCCCCCCCACTTATCTCCCCCTGTGCACTTGAACAATCTCTGCCAGCACTCACCTTAGGACCGTTCCCCTCTTGGGACTCCTGCCGTCCTCCATGGGCCGATTCACGGGCCCAGCAGGATCACACTCCCATCCTCCCCAGGCGCAAACAGCGGCCGCCATCTTGGGTGAGGGCTAAGACAACGCGCTAGTGCTTAGGCCGAATTGGGGACAGAGCACTATAAAATGGTCCCCACTTCCCGTCCGCGCTGATGGCGCGCCAGAGGCAAGCGCGTCTGGGCCCGTCCGGGCACTGCCGGGCTCAGGGCAAGAACCTATGCCGGTTTTTACTGATAAACCCATTTCCTACTCCCGAACTGAGCTCCTCTCCCTGAGACCACGCAAGAATAGACACTGTCATGTGCTTAAACATGAGCACACGTACACGCACTGCGATCTCTGTAGCTCAGACTCTTTCGGATCACGACATCACTACCCAGCCATCACTGACCTACGTATGGCCTTACTGAACTGCATGTCCCTCCCGAAACATTCTCTTGAGCTCAACTTCCTGCTACAGGATCATAACTTGGACATCCTGTTTCTTACAGAAACGTGGCTATCCCCCAACTCTGAGGCCGACATTGTCCGTGCTCTTCCCCCAGGATACCTTATCCTCTCAAAGCCCAGACCCTCGGGTAAAGGAGGCGGACTGGCCATTCTGTACAAAAACCACTCAACTGGCAGGATGAAGGACGGCAGAATTTCGGATTCCGAAAACTGCCACTTCCACTTCCAGCTCTCCCCCACCACATCCTTCACAGGCCTCCTTGTATATCATCCCCCAGGGAACGCTGGTCTTTTTCCCAGCTCTCTCCTAGAGACGGTTACAGTCCTAGCCTCTTCCGCTCCCAATTTCACCATTTTAGGTGATTTGAGCTTCCATTTTGACGAACCCTCAGACAAAGTAGCCACTGACTTGCTCCTCGATCTCTCTTCCTACGAGATCCATCTCATGAACACAGGGGCCACACACTATAAAGGTCACCTCCTAGACCCGATACTCTCCAATATCAGGTCACTACAAACCAACCCTCCGTCTCCCCTCCCTTGGACAGACCATTTCCTCATGACCTTCACTTGGCAGGTCGATTGTAAAATGGTACAATTGCCCAGTACCTCTACTCATGATAGAATGTGGTCGAAACTCTCAGTGGAGAAGTGGATTGACACTCTAGTACGCTCCCCCCCCGCCCCCCGCCTCGGACCCCGTCGTAGCCAACACCAACTTCATAAATTGGCTTTCTAACTCATTGGACTTAGTCCTACCAAAAAAAACCCTATGGAAAAAGCAGATCAGAATGGGCTCTGCCCCCTGGTTCACTCCTGAGCTCAGAATCCTATGGCAAGGCTGTAAGAGGCTTGAGCGTATCTGGAGAAGAAACTGGGATACTGCTAACAAAGACACCTATCGAGACGCGATCAGAGCGTACAAAGTCGCCCTCAGAAATGCCAAAACAACTTTTTATGATACCAGAATCAAAAATGCCTCTAACTCTATGAGAGAAACCTACAAAATAGTGAAAGAACTTCTGAAGATCCCCGATCCCCCGTTACCCCAAGACCCCTCAGGGTCCAAGTGCAACAATCTAGCCACTTACTTCGACCAGAAAATAAAAAATATCAAACCCTAACCAGTATCAAAAGCGGCTCCCCCAGCGACCCAGTCCCGATGCAATTCTTGAAACAGATAGCTGCCTCCATTTCCACCCCGGCAACTGAGCTCATCAACCTTTCTCTTTCACAGGGCATTGTGCCTCCCAGTTGGAAAGGAGCTATTGTCAAGGCCCTTTTAAAAAACCCATCTCGACCCTCTAGAGCTTGCCAACTTCAGACCCATATTCCTTCTCCCCGGTCTTAGCAAGATCACAGAAAAAGTGGTGAACCACCAACTTTCCCACTTGCTCGAATCCAATGACCGGTTGCGTAAATCCCAAACCGGATTCCGGCCAGGCCAGGGCACTGACTCCGCCCTCCTCTCTGTCATCGAGGAGGCTAGGCGCATTCTGGACTCAGGAGGTTCAGTGGCAGTGATCCTCCTGGACCAGAGTGCAGCCTTCGATACGGTGAATCACCGTATCCTGATCCAGCGCCTGCCTGAAGCAGGAATACAAGGGTCTGCTCTGACCTGGTTAACATCCTACCTCTCCAACCGCACCTTCCAAGTCTGGGAAGGCAACTCACAATCTGCCTTAATACCCCTCCAGTGTGGGCAGCCACAGGGCTCATCCCTGAGCCCCACATTGTTTAATGTGTACATGGCCCCCCCTGGAGGATGTGGTCACGCCTTTTGGGATAAAAATAGTAAGCTATGCCGATGACACCCAACTGGTCGTCTCACTCTCGCAACTCAACCAATGCCCTGATAATTTCCATCAGTGCCTGACTAAGATCCATGCTTGGATGTGTGACTCCTCACTCAAGCTTAATGGATCTAAAACAGAAATCATGATGTTAGGGCACAAGTCGGCCTCTTTGCCCTCTTCCATCTGGCCGGCTTGTCTAGGGGACCCTCCCACCCCAAAAAAAGAAATCAAAAGTCTGGGGGTCTGGCTTGAGCAGGACCTTTCGCTTAAGACACAAGCGAAAAAGACAGCAGGTACCTGCTTCAGCCTACTCCGCTCCGCCCGTAAAGTCCTTCCACTCATCACTCCAGGAGGGTATTGATACAAGGTCTAGTTCTTTCAAGACTTGTGTTGTATTTGCCATTTTACACGTGCTAAATCATATGTTGACCTCGATTCCATGCAATGCTCTGATCTTCCATTTTGTTGCATCGCACTTCCATTTTGAGCTGCCTTGACCTAGAGGTACACTTCAGCAGTAACATAAACATGTTATTCACGTAAGCCAGTACAAGCAGGTGCGAGGCATCTCGTGAGGATGCCTCGTGAGGTTATGTTGTACCTTCAGAGTGTTTTCATGCATTCCATACTTATTGCTAGGACAGAGGGAGGATGGCTGTGCCAGTCTCCAAGGCCGGAGATTGAGAAAGGAATGTCTTTTGCCTCGACACCGCCTAAACAGAATCTGGCCAGGTCTGGGTGGGTGGGTCTGATGCAGAGATGGGGGCCAGCACTTGTGAATAAATGGGCGAGAGCGCCTGCTAGAGGCTTCTCGAACAGGTTGATTTAAGCTATAAAGAGCGGTGTCTGTGGGGTGGAGCTCAGGAACTCAGTCTTGGAGTGGACGCACTCGCGGGACAACTTTGGTGCCCGAAGAGATTACTCCTTGGGCCCCCACTCTGCAGGGTTCCCGACTTGGTGTTCAGTGCTTGGCCCAGGGATGTTGAAGTCTCCGGTGCTGCAAATGAATCTGGTGAGGTGCTTTGTACATTAACTGTTTATATACCTGTATGCACAGTTTCATATTTATGTATATAGTATGGTGTATTCATTGTTTATTGCCTTTGCCTAGTGCCTAAGACTATTAGTTTCAGTGACTTATTGCCTTTGCCTACAATATTAATAAAGCTCATTTTTACCTCCAGTGGAGTATTGGAGTTTCTCTGAGTAAGTGGTGTGCGTAAGTTCAGATTACGCAAGTGGGCAAAGCAATACAAAGACTAGACTTCAGTAACGCAATTTTCCTAGGAGCCCCTGAAGCTTCAATCAATAAGCTTGAACAAACCCAAAACACTGCTGCTAGGCTATTAATGGGCATCCCCCCCAGATCATCAGCCAAACCTGCTCTAAAAGCGCTTCACTGGCTCCCTGTGCGAGAGAGGATTATCTTCAAATCCCTTTGTATCACCCACAAAATCCTGCAAGGGAAAGGACCCCAGATCATGAGAAGGCTAGTCACCCCCTACAAACCCAATAGACCCTTGCACTCAGATAATGATTCGAGGCACCGTGGCCAGAAACCCAAGAAAGCCCGCTCCGGAGGCCGCCGCTTCTCGGTGAATGCGGCCTCACACTGGAACTCTCTCCCACTGCAATTACGCGCTGAATCCGGCCATCTTTGCTTCCGGAAAACACTGAAAATCTTCCTCTTTCCTAAATGATCCTCTGTCCAACCCCCCCCCCCCCTTCAGAGTATTACTCAATCTCAGCGCTGGGATGCCTCCTGGTAACCACGCGCTTTACAAAAACGCCATACAATACAATTCTGTACCTTGTGTGATCTATTTCTATGGTAAAGCCTTCGAACACCTTTGTGAAGTGTTCGCAGTATACAAAAATGTATAAATAAAATAAATTGTGCATTTGCATTAATATGGTCAAAAGGTTTTCTTTGGGGTGCTTTGTGATCCAGATGTTTCCTGCTTGTGCCAGTCCACACAATGTGGATCCCTTGGGGGACAGAAGTTGCCAAAGGTTATAAACAGAACCAATCAACAGTGTGCATCTGGGCCCGAGCAACCGAGATGTAGGCTATAGTGATCACCAGAGCACACCATGGTGGTCCGAGCCCCAAACGCCTACTCTGCAATAACACCTACACCCCTCCTCGGTGTGACCCACTATCTGTGGCCTCCAATGCTTGCCACGAGACTCCACGCCAAGCTGACGGAAAAAACTACGCAGCAGGCGCAAAAAAAACAATAAAAGAAAATGAATTGTGTGCCTGGCCCCGCTGGAGATTGCTTATTTGCTGCCATTATGGCTATTAATGGATGTGTACAGCGTCTTTTTAAGAGCATTTCCCCCGATTGATCGCCAGCTTGTAGGTCTCAGCGGATCGATACTCTGCTAAAAACATGCAGTTATTAAATTATAGCGATCCCCTTGACATCACTAAAATCTTGCTGTTTTTATGAACACGAGAAAGAATAACCTATAGCTATCACGGGGAAGCTTGAGTAGGCCTGAGGAGGGCGCCCGCCTATGGTGCACACGCAGCTATTCCCTTAGGGGCACGTGCCCTCACAAAGCTCTGTGGCATACTTGGCGGGGAGTGATTACTTTGCATTTAAATTGCAGATTGCGAATCAAAGGAGACAAAGATGCATGCGAAGAGGTATGCAAACGCACTCACAGCCACGCTCAGATAAAAACAAGCGCGAGCCATTGCGGGAAGGCAGCAGCTGTTTATTTTTGCATCTCGCCTGCACTTCAAGTGAAATGATGACACAAAAATAAACAAGAAGCCCTATCTCCTTTTGGGACGGCCCATCCGGACTGGATCTCACAGCTTGTCTATATAACACGCCTCCTTGAGATAAGAAATTGCTTCACAACAGCTGTGAAGCAGGTGATCCAGTCCCGATGAGCCGGACCAAAAGGCGAAAGGGAAGCAACGCAAACAGCTCATTTCCAATGGCAGCCGACCGTTTAGCATAAACGGTGACGCCAGCCAATGGAAATGAGGGGCAGGGCTTCAAGGCCCCTTCCGAAATCCCTCTCTCATATCTCTGGCGAGCGAGCAGCGCTGCAAAGCTAGGAGACCTAAAAAACTAGGAAAGGTCAATTGAAGACAATCTCCACACGTGCACAACAGCAAATAACTCTTCAGCATCAAGGAGTTTGCCCAACCTATGACCGAGTCTGACCCCTCCCTCACAAGACCTCTGCAACAAACTCAGCACCTTCTTACACCTCAAAATCAAGAAAATTTCAGGACAACTTCGACAAAGACAACCAACACACTGAACCCTCACCAGCCACCCCCTGACATCCTGAAGCAAACGATTGACAACTGGACAGCCCTCACCACTGAAGACGATGAAGTCCATCCACTCCGGGGCCCCCACGGCCCCTTGCCCCCACCACATCTTCAACAGAGCCACCAACACCATCGCACCCATTCTCTGCCACACCATCAACTGCTCCCTATCACCTCGTTCCGTCTGGAAACACGCAGAGATCAACCCCCTCCTGAAGAAGCCCTCGGTGGAGCCCACCGACCTCCAGAACTACAGACCCATCCCCATGCTCCCGTTCCCAGTGAAAGTCATTGAGAAAGCCATCAAAAGCCAACTCGCCACCTTCATCGAAGAGCACAACACCTTCAACTCCTCCCAATCCAGCTTCAGAAAAATCCACAGCACAGAAACCGCAATCTTTGCTGCATCAGACGTCATCCGCTCCCTACTGGAGCGAGATTTGCCCTCACACTCAGACCTCAGCAGCTCTCACCACACCCTAATACGCAGCCTCCCCGACCCATGGATCCAGGACAAGGCCCTCGACTGGATCCACTCTTTCCTCTCCAGAAGGATGCAACGGGTCAGACTGCCCTCCCCTTTCCACTCGGACCCTACTCCTACCACCTGGGGAGTCCCCTAGGGGTCCTCCCTCAGTCCCATGCTCTCCAACATTTACATTGCTCCGCTCACCCCCCATTGTCAGAACCTACGGACTTAACATTGTCATACGCAGACAACACTCAACTCATCCTCTCCTTATCCAACGAACCCATTACCCTCAGACAACATTCAAGATGGCATGGAAGCAGTCTCCAAATGGATGAAAAGCAGCTGCCTACAACCTGACAACACAGAAGTATTCATCTTGGGTCCGACACGACACCTGGTGGCCCCTCCCCCCCCCGCCCTCGGAAGAACACCCACTCCCCACAGACCACGCATGCAACCTTGGAATCATCCTGGACGCAGCGCTCAAAATGGACCACCAGATCAACTCTTGCATTCTCCCGCTTCCACCCCCTCCGCCTCCTAGGTAAGACCTTCAAATGGATCCCCTCAAGTACAGACAGTCACTCATGCCCTCGTCACAGCAGACAGCCTGGACCACCCCTCTGCTCCACCTCAGACAACATTGCTCTACATCTTCACGAGAAACCTCAAGACCTGGCTCTTTAACAGCCCCCTCCTGGATGGAGTGGAACCTGCAACCGCCTGCCACACAGCACCTTGAGACCCCCACGGGTGAGTAGTTACGCTTTAACTGATTTTTTTAAATGAAATATTAAATTTAAGCTGGCTATTTTTAACCTCTAGGCTGCAGATAAACATGGAGTGCTGCGTACAAAGTTGATTACATATACATATATAAAATTGAGTGCTCTGGGAGACCCATACATGAACGAGAATAATCAGGGTTTATGACTGATTAGGATTCCCCCGGACGAGAACTAGAATTATGGGTAAACAACCTTTTCTTTTAGTGTTCGGTTGCTATTCCAGTGGCAGAATACTTGTTACAACTATCTCAGTTCCTGAAGTAAGCACAGCTTAGACACTCTTGGCTGACCAAGAAAAGAGACAATTCCCCATTACAGGAATATGCACCATTAGAGGGCAGACTGCTCCAAGAATGTATCATGACTAAAGCTGTTTTGTTAACATATAAAACTCTGAAAACAACGCTCCAGGTAGACTGGGCAAGCTAAGGTCGACCTGGGTGGGTAAAATGGACGTGCTAGGAAATGTAGACTGGGAGCCAGCCTTATGTTCCCCAGGGAGGTGGCGATCAAATCACGACTTCGCCTCATATAATATAAAATACTATGACAGTTCAATTGCACAGGATAGGGTGAGCATAGAACTCTAGATGCCTGAGATGTAGGCACTGAGAGGGCGATTCTACCATACCATTTGGGAATGGGCCCAGATACAAACCTTTTGGGAAAAGAGAATGAGGGAATTAGGCAAAATACTAAACACCTCGATCCCCAACTTGTACTATTGGGTATTTCATATGAAGTTGACCTAGGCAGACCTCAATTAATTTTCCTTGTACCAACACTGGTAGTAGCTAAGAGACATGGCAAGGAAATTGGGAGCTGTAGATACACCACGGCAACAAGAATGGAGGGTGGGGATGGACATCTATATGGCAGCTGAAATGGTCACCTACAAGGCAAGGGGCAGCCCCTGAAACCTTTGGTTGGTATGGGGCAAATGGAGATGGTACTATAGTCTTGATGTAATAGGGGACGATGCCCAACTGGATCCTACTGGGTGGGCTTCCCCAGACACCTCAATAACCCAAGAACACCCGGGGACCTAGGAGGGGGAATGGTTCTAAGGAATTGTTTTCAATCAATTACTGCATGCTTGCGCTGCAGAAAGATATGCAAGACATACGAAGATCAATCGTTTTGTACAAATTAATAATTGCACTGAAGGCTGGATGAATAACAAATGTTGTTATTTATGTTAGGTTTGTTTTAGAAAATGACAATGAAAATATATATTGAATAGATGGGTACATGCAGTGGAAAAATATCAGAAATCCAATTTAAAAAAGCAAGTGAAGTCAAACAGAAAGGAATTTTCCATGCATTCACGTTATACTTGAACAAGGAATCTTAAGTAGGCAAAAGTTCCTGAATTTATAAATGAAGCATTAATTACATCTAGGAGAATTAATCTCATTGATACATAAAATATTGGATGATACTTTGAGTCACTTATTTCCAATGAGTTGCAATACAAAAGGTGAGTGCATAAGCAGGACAGTAAGGTACTTGGTGAAACACTTTGTGCTAAAGTGATTCCCGCTCGCAGCAGTGGAACTTTTGGTGGTTGGTGTGGAAGGGAATATTGTGACCTGTTTGCCACCGGAGGACCAGGATTCAGAGCGCTAACACCTGGTGCCTCTTCCCGCAGTCTGCCCGCAGCCTTAAAACTGCTCGCGGCCCCCACTCCACGGGAGCCGCTCGCAGCAGTGGAACTTTTGGCGGTTGGTGTGGAAGGGAATATTGTGACCTGTTTGCCACCGGAGGTGTGTTGCTGAACTCACGGGGCTTGGACCAGCACGACGACTGCAGGACTGCGAGGACCAGGATTCAGAGCGCTAACACACCTGGAGCCTCTTCCCGCAGTCTGCCATCCTACTTGCTCTATATAATTACGCCCCTTCCACGCAACGCGGGACGCGCACGGGCGAAGCCCGGGCAAAGGGCGGGCCGTCTAAGGTCGTTCAAGGCCAGGCTGGGGCCCCCCTTAAATCGTGGTTTGGTGCAGAGTTTATGATGCCACATCAGCCTTAAAGCCCTTTAATACTGTTGTGATTGCATTCCTGTGTTATAGCCTCTAGGTACCAGTTACTATGTCTCTACGGTCTGGGAAGGATAGAAATGTAACCCTTTCATCCACGGGCGGGGTGGTTACTGGTACTTTGGACCAATTTTTAAACGGGCAACAGTAATTTTAGAAAAAGAAATAGCCCTTACTGAGAAAAGCTTGTCCCTAGATCTTTTAACAGGGAAACGTTCGTCTCTAGGCCTAATTGGGTCAGTGGCATCCCCCGAACCACCAAGACCATTAGATCCCTCAGCTGCTCTGGGCTCCAGCTCTAGTCCTATGCTGGCAGCCTCTGATAATGTAGCGGGTTGCCCCATCTTAAACTCAACTACAACTAATATGGTCTCCAGTAGTTCTAATTGCAGTTTTAACTTCTCCCTCACCACATCGTTCCCCCCCAATTGTTCAGAACCAGGGCCCATCAGCTAATAGCAAACGTAGCAAAAGGAAAAGGGGGTGGTACTCTGAAGGGTGGTTTGGCCAAAATTCAAAAGAAAAATAGCAAAATTCTGGCTCCACTTGTTCCTGCCCAGCCCCCCAGCCCACCTTGGGCCCCAGCAGATTTTATACTACAATCCCCCAATTGTGATATGGATGACGCTGGGCTCCTGGGTAAAATGGAAATTCTAGTCAAATCCTTGATGTTACCCTTACTGGAGAGAACTAGGATGATCAATTCTAAACTAGGTCAGATAGAGAAGCTAGTTATAGCAAATTCCAGTACGCTGGATAATCTTATAAGAGGTGTGGCTAACACAAAGGACCAAGTCATTGCTCCCCAAGGCTTGGGGACTGGGAATGGTTCAAGGGTGGTTCAACAAGTTACTATCAACAAGCCTAACATCCAGTCTGGACGCCCATGTACGGAGAAGCGCCCTGAAGGTAAAAACCCCTTCGGTATTACCAGGGACAGGGGCTCGGTGGTAGGCGCGGTGCCTAGAACGAAGACTGCATCATGTGTACTAGACACAGGTAGTAAGTCTAATGGGTATTCGTCGCTAGAGAAGGTCATTAAACAGCGACTCCCCTGTGTAAATCTTCCCCCAGAGTCCGCACCTTACACGATTAAATTGGTGGGAGTACCAGCAATTGGGGAGGAGAAATCAGTATCGCATAGGTGGCTGAAAAATAAAGTCGTTTATTGGCTCAATAAGAGTAGAACTCTTCCTCCCACTTCCAACACCAAGATTTTGGGTGTTAGAAGTGTGAGCTGGGTGGGACATGGTTCAAAGGATTTAGAGGGAGATTGTGTTATCGTGAACTTTAAGTATCCCTGGGTGGTCGACTTCATTCGTAGGGAACCAAGGTTTGGGAGAGTGGGTGATGTTCAATCATTGGGTCTTGATTATTTTTATCCCCGTACAAACTGTGGTCCTTTCCGCCCCCAACCGAAGTCCCATTGCGGAAGAACCTATGGTGAAAACCCTTTTGATCGGGCAATATCCTTCCTTGTCAAATAGGTTTGAGCCTTTTACTGATTTAGAGGGGGTAGATTGACTCTTGAATTCACCTTGTGGTAATATTTTGCCCAAGCAATCAAAGGGGGGTTTCCCTTGGAGAATGGCTCACTGGTGGATGGAGTCGCCGTCGGTAGCAAAACTGCACTTTGTAGAAATATAGGGGAGGTGAGGTGGATCAGGAGGTCCGCATTGGCGTAGGAAGGTCTTCGCCGGCCTCCTTAGCCAGAGTCTCCAGTTAGAGAACCCCCGATAGAGGGTGGGTGGCCACTTGGGTCCAACCTGAGGGTGTCAGAACAAACACACAACCACACAGGATGCTCTTCTCAAAATAGTCTTGTGGAATATTGCAGGGCTGAAAAGCAAATTAGTTATAGGAGAGTGGGCCGATTGTGGATAACCATGGATAACCATGATATCTTAATATTTCAAGAAAGTTGGGCCCCCTGACCCTATCCACCGCCTAGGGTATCTCAATTTCTATAAAGCTGCAACGAGGGCCAGAATGGGTAGAGCGTCAGGTGGTTAAACTATTTGGGTAAGGCAGTCTCTTAGATACAGGCCTACAGAAGTGACAGTATATAACCCAGATATTCTTGGGATAAAGCATACCACTTTTATCGTTATGGCTATGCCCGTGGCCTTCCTGGAGGGCGGAGCCCAGTGATTATTAATGAGCTAGATCTTTCTCAACTCCCTGGGGCGGGACAAGTTTGTAGTTGCGGCTGGGGACCTCAACCGTACTTTTGAGCCCCTACTAGGGGAAGGAGAGGACTTCTATGCAGAAGAAGACATGTTATGGAATGTCCATCCCCTTGAATTAAAACCAATTAAAAAAGGGACCGAGGCAGCACTACATTGGCTGGGATTGTGCCTTGAGTGGGGGCTGAGAGCAGTCAATGGCCGATCACATTCTGACAAAATAGGTAGTGTTACATTCGACAATGTTATTAGAAAGAGCCGAATAAATTCTATTTTAATTAAAGCGGAGTATTGGTCGCTATTGGAGGATATGTTAGTTTCCGCCCGTCCAGAGTGATCATAATCCATTGGTGCTCAGTATAAAACTTGAAAGTAGCCCAGTGTGCATTAGAGCCACTGAGTGTCACGGCAGAGGCCATTCTAACAAATGACAGGCGTAGGGTTCGGTGGAGTAGGGTAGCGGAAGATCCCGTAGTTTTAGACAGGATCTCCCATGAAGTTTCATTTACACTGCATGCCATTGAGGCATTGGTTGATCCCCTGGACCATCTGGCGCATATAAGTGCACTCAATGAGCAGCTTTTCAGTACACTGAAAGCTCTTTTCTAAAAGAATTAAGCCTGGGAAAATTTCGGCTTTAAAATCAGGGAATATATGGTATAATAAATCGTGCAGACCGGCACATAGCTCCTAGGTTAAAGCCTTAAAATCCTGCGATATTACAGATTAGGATGGCAAGGTTAGAGTATAAAAAGACTCAAAGGGTGGCCAAGAGAGAATGGGATGACCAACACTGGCAGGACCTATATGAGGCAAGCAGTTCTAGAAATCTGACCAAGTTTTGGCAGATCGTTAAATGAGGAAATACCCTGGAATTGCAAGTCCCAGCGAATCATGCATCTGCGGATGACTGGGTTGATTTGAAGTCCCAGTTTAGGGTTCCCGAAATAGAAACTGTTTCCGCTGAGTGTGCCCCATTGACTTGGACGCCGTGCCCTCCCATAGTTAAAAAGAATAAAGATGCAGAGCTTGCACTGGGTTTGGTACAAGCTGGGAAGGCTCCGGGTATAGACTATTCATGCAGATTTATTAAAATATGACTCATCGAATTGGGTGCCGTACTTCACCCTACTAGGCCAATGCCATCGCAAATGGGGCTCAGATCCCGGACTCTTGGCGGGGGGCCGAAATATTACCTATATTTAAAAAGGGGGACCATTCGGCCCCGGGGAACTATCGCCCCATTAGCTTAATTGATGCAATTCAGAAAATCATAGCTAGGATGGTGTTGGCTAAAATCCAGGTTTGGATGGATCTCGATAATATTTTATCCCCCATGCAGGCTGGTTTTAGATACTGAGTCAGTACGATCGACCAGGTGTTTAGATTTATTCTCATCTATTGGAAAGTGGAGACCTTGGGTGGAGGAACTATTTATGCAGCGTTTGTAGACTTCAAGTCTGCTTTCAATCTTGTCCCAAGAGCTAAGTTATGGGATGCCTTAGGAATTATGGGTATGCCACACGATCTTTTGGACTTAGTAATAAAACTGCATGAGCAAACTTTGTGCAGGTTAGATTGGGCAAGCAGGGGCAGGTCACAGATTCCAGTTACTCGTGGTGTCCGCTAGGGGTGTGTACTTGCACCAACTATTTATTATTTATCAACAGGGTCGTGCAGTATTTTGCGGATACACCGACAGATGCCCCCGCCTCAGGTGGTACAAAGTTTCCACTCATCTTCGCAGATGACACCCTTATCCTATCTAAAACTCAAAAGGGGCTCCAAATTGCATAAAATAATTTTGAGGCATTTTGCAAGCACAACGACCTTCAGGTTAATGTCAGTAAAACCAGATTTATGGTGCTAACCAAAAACAGGCCGTTGGTGGGTCATGTTAGTATGAACGGCATTGGGCTAGAGCAGGTGCAAATGATGACCTACTTAGGGGTTGTTATAGAAAATAGGCTTAGATGGAAATCGCAGCTTGATGTACTTTCCTTGAAATTCGCCCAACCGACTGACTGGGTGTCTTATCAAGGAACAGAGAACTTCACTAACAAAAAGGATTGGTCCCGCACTTCAAATAAGCAATGCTAAAAAAAGTTCTGCAATTTTGTATGGTGCGGACCTTTGGGGCTATTCGGACCTATCCTCGCTGGTTAGAGTACAAAACAAATTCCTTCGTAACTTGGTTGGCCTCCCCCAATCTACCCCCATGAAGCCTCTTACTGGACCTGGGCTGTCATTCTATTGATGAAGCTGCCCAGTTCAGGACTGTTGCTTTGTGGAGGAGGATATGGTCAACTCCGGAACTTGCACCGTTTGCTAATGAAGTTTTAGAACTTAGATCCATAGTGGGATCAGGTAATCTTCCCTGGTTCAGAATTGTAAAATCTATATTGGATAACATGGGTCTTAGTCAGCTGTGGTTGGCCCCTGGAAATAATGCCTTTCCTTCCAAAAAGGAATTTAAGGCACTATTGGGTGGCCCAAAGAAACCAGCTTATCGTCCAGTCCGACTATACCTCTGACTGGCAGGTTTTTGGATCATGAGCTCGGCCCCTGGCTAGAGGATTAATGGAATGTTATTACCAAGAGTAGTGATAGGAAGCTATACCACCAGTTTAGGGTCGGTCGTTACCATTGAGATCTTTCACTAATAAATGGCGGGGTCAGTCCATAGAGTTTTGTCCCTGGTGTAGGGACCAGAAAGTCATTTGGCCATGTTTTCTGTCTGCTCTGCTTACCTAGCCCCCCGGAGAAAATGGTTAAAACCAATCTGAGAACACAGGTGGGTCAGGAGGCTCTATGGCTTCTGAGGACAAATGCATCTGATCCTGTGGCCATAGATGTAGCAAAATGTTTGGGTTGGACATGGATTATTAGAGCAAGGCACCAGCTTGACACTGTTGGTTGATCTATTGATTGTTTTAAATTGTAATATACTCCTGGTACGTCTTTAATTGTAAATTTAATCATGTGTTATGTATCTTATTTAATTAGACTGCATGATAGGTCTAATCCATCATTTGGTGAGAATTGTGTTCAGAAATCAACTTTTTAACCAAGTCTAAATGCTTTTTATTACGTAGGGCACATGCTGTAACTAGTTAGAGTAGAGTGTTTATGAATGTCTTTTATGATGGAAATTTTCGAAATAAATTTGTATGAACTGAACTGATTTCCATAACACTGGTAGGGTACTATGTGAACAGAAGTTAAATATAGGATATAAGAGTTGTACTGCGAATAAACTAACTTTCGACGCAGACAGAAATTGATCAAAAACAGGTTCCTACAGGTATAGTGAACGAGGATTGGACCCATAGGACCTGAGCCTCTTCAGAAATGGAGGCCCGAAATGTGAACCTATGGTAGGGCCAAATGAAATCCAGCCCATAAACAGATATTACGGGTGGGGGTCTTTCAATATCTGCTGTCAAAGACTGGCAAGAGCTACAGCAACCAAGGAAAACAGTATCCCAATTAGATGGTAGATAAGAATCGCCAACATGGGGAAGCCAGCAATATGTACACAGCGCAGCACGCAAGCAGAATAGGGTCGTGTCTCAAACCCAAGTGCAAGTTAGGAGATCAGGGTAGACTAAGAGCTAGTGCAAGCCACGCTTGTGGACTAGCAAGTCATGCATAAATAAAATTAAACTTCCATGTGTGGCGCAGACTGGCTCAGTAGTGTGGTGCTGGCAGGGGAACCAGGCTCGGTTTGAGCACACAGTACTTTGCAACGTGAAGTAGGTGAAAGGGGAGGATACACAGAAGTGGCACTGCTCATTCACGGTCACTCTTCATGCAACCACTTGTTGCGCACTCCATCCTAGCAGTTTTTGTACTGGGCTCAGCCCAGCTCCTGTGCTTACAGCGAGGCTGGTTTCTCAACCACCATGACTGTTATACCACACACTGTGCAGTGCCATGCTAGGTCTGTCACAGGCTCCTGTGCCTACGCAGGATTTGCGTTTCCCCTACCAAGTATTCATTTGGGTGCATCCACCCAGTTGATTGCCACTCGTTCTGGGCACCACCCTTTATACTCCCGTTTTGTCAGCTGGCTAGACTTAGCTGTGCTTTCTCTTGATCTAACTGGAATACTTGCTTTTTCCAAGATTGAACAACCTTCGAAGCACAGCTTCTGGTAGCTGCCTAAAGGCTGTGCCTCATTTTGGACTAGTGATACCTGGCTATATGTCTATTTTGGGTCTTTAGTTCTCAGCCCAGACTATTCAGTGGTGGAAACATCGATAATACCTACACCGACATTTTTATTTGATTCCTGGCTCCACTGAAGATATTCTATTCTTTGCAGTACATCCAAAGTTATTTTACTTCTTTAGTCACATTTTAAAGTCTTCTCACTAATTACATGTTCACCCATTTTCTGCATTTGCATTACAACTTCAAATATGCACAAGTCTCAAATCATCCACGTACTCAACATGCTGTATTGAATCATGAAGATAGATGCAACAGTTTACATTATGTATTTGTAAAGGATCTCCTGCTCTGCCACAATTGTCATGAAAGGCAAGTGCACGCTTCAGCTGCCAAACAGTGGTATTTAATGAAGAAAAACATCAGGACCAGATTCCTTTTGATAGTTTTTTTTTACTGAAAGTTCTCATATGAACAGTTTATTTCTTTTTCTCCACATCCTGATCTGCAGCTTCCTTGGCTCTCTTAGCTCGGATTCCAAAGAGACGGGCATTCGCCCGTGCCATACGCAGACTTGCAAAAGCTTTGAAGTTCTTCTCGTCTTCAGAGATCACCCGTGCCTTCTCTTTCTTGTATATCTGTGGAAAGGACAGCAGGCGAGGCTTAGTTAAGTCAGTTATTGTTCAGAAATACTTTAATATTCTATGTTTTACATAGAAAATTATATTAACTGGTTTACTGTCAGTTCTAGCATTTTCTAAAGCAAATTAGTACCCTGTAAAGCTGCTGCTTTTGTGCCTATGTGGTGCATAAAAAAAGAAAGCATCAGCAAATGCACACCATTTTGGCGTGGGTTGTGTTCTGAATGGACAAATGCAGCAATGAGCCAATTGATGGATAAATGGATGGTTTGATTCATGTGCCACTGAACCATGCATTTAATCAGCGAATCATACATTATAAGTGTTGGCATACCCTAGATTTTATAATTAACGTTGTCTAACTCGCATTTGAGTGGTCATGAAGAGGATGGCGATAGATCAATAGGCGTCAGGATTATCAATGGCTTGACCCTTTTTAGGGTATGTATATTATAGTATACCGGAGTCTGGTAATGTATTTTAGAAATAGTGCAGTTTGATGGAATCTAGCGAACGGTTCAAATAAAGGTTCCCCTCTTGACCAAATTCCCTGATCACGATTATAATTTTTACACGGTGGGAAAGGTTACACGCTACATAATAGTATTTTACCACTGACAAAAACGAACCTTCCCCATGCAGAACTACTTCAGATAAAGTGGGTGTGTCAAACTCTGCCCATAAATATCTTGGTTGGCTTTGCAGCCATCTGTGAGGAAAGTTGCAAGATCATTCCCACGCTTTCCTGTATTTAGTGATGTGTAACTTTAGTTTGTGAACTAGAACCATAATTCAAGGACTTAAACAAGAATGTAAAATTCAATCTGATTGCGAGGTTGGATTTTAAATTACTGTTTTTAAAATACCACTTTTATGAAATGAGAATCTCCAACTGCCACTGGACAGGCTGATGGGGAGTGAATTGCTCCCAGGAGAGGGGAATAAAAAAGGGCCTTGGCTTGGAGAAGGCGTTCACTCCTGACAGTCTAGCCTGAGGATGTAACCACCAATCACCTATGCCATGCCACCATCAAGACCTCCGTCAGATCCAGCTGGCAACCAACCCCTCCAATGCCAAAACTCCCCCCCCACAAAAGACTAAGTCAGATGACAGATTTATCTCTGGCGAACCGTCCATCACGGTAATACTTCCGTTTTAGACTTTTACCCTGTCTGGCGCAACCAGATACCCACTGTTGGTGCTGTGCTGGCGTTAGTAAACTCTTCCCATGCTCTGACTTTTGTAGATTTGGTGTTCATTTAAACTGGAGTTTTAATTTTATTTCACACTGTTTTGGTACAGATAAAGGCTCAAAACGTGTTCCTTTCAGATGAGTCCTATGTAGCTGTGGCACAGAACGGTTAGACTAAGCTATGTTTTAAATGCAGGTAATTTAGCTGGACTGCCTACAGAGTAGTGGCATAACTACTTGATGGGGTCGCAGAACCACCACAACTAATAATGCACTCAACACCTATACCCCCCTTGATATGCTATCTTGTATGAAATGCAACAAATGAACAGCAATTGAAGTTTGTTAGAGTGGCACATTCGTGGAACATCCATCAGCTACAACAAAAACACTTATTGAAGATTGCAGCTCTAATAGTACATGAAACACTAAAGACATGAGTTATTTGGAGTAATCAGGTAAGGAATGTTTGCATTTTAGTGGGCTCTTTCATCAGATAGTAGCTAGCCATCACTACATACTTGACAAGCATCACTCATGAGTTCAAGTTGTATACCATTTACTCTGCTAAAGGCCCATTTGTTGAGATTTTGTGCAGTTTCAAGTTTAGAGTATCTGAATCAAACAACCTATTATTGTGCTGTTAGCAGTCGAGACAAGTTGGGCAAACTACCTAAGACACCAGCAGTTTGCCTTTATGGCAGTTTAAGAATCGATCGGGGACAACCAAGCCAGTGAGGCCAGCCCCCCCCACAGGGATATTCTACATCAGAGGGTGCTTCTGTGAGCCGTTTAAACTGTATTTACTGGGGCCTGTGCACTTCTTTTTTTGGCCAGCAGGGGAAGTAAAGTTCTATTCAAACAGTATTGTTAGATTTTGAGTTAGTGAAGCCTTTACCTGCAGAAGTGCAAAGCGTGGATTGCGCCTGTCTGTCTCTTTAGTGAACAGGATAAGCAGCTGCCCAGCCAGCAGACCGTTGGCTACAGCTACCAGGCAAGTCTGAGCCCTCCTCACACCTGCCCAGGCCCCTGAAGGCCTTGCTGGGTGCACCCAAATCATTCTCCTCCATCTTGTGAATTGCATCCTACCTGTGCCCCAGATTGCAGTGAGCAGAGTACAGGAAGTGGTAAGGAGACAGACTAGTGCTGTCTCTTCCCAAAATAAGTGGTTTAAAAAACGATTTCCCTTTCTGTGATTACTGTCTTTGCATGTGGTTGTTTAAATTGCAGTTTTGCCCTGCCTGTTATTGCATAAGTTATTACCAGTTTAGTGTTTTAAACTTGTGGTTTTCCCTGCCCATGATTGCTTGCATTTAACGTGTTGCAATTGTGGGATTTGCAGTCCAACCTCTGTAGTTTGTCACTCATTCCTTGGTGACAAATTGTTTTCCCTCCAAATTTCTCCTTTGCTCTGTGCCAAGACCTGTGTGTTAAAACAGTGCACCCCCAGCCACCATTTTTGTGTTCACAAACCCTCTCATCCTGTGCCTCTATCAATATATTTAATCGAAATATACTTACTTCCTTTATGTATATACTTTCAATGTACTTATGGATCTATATTTAGCATTCCCAATGCACTACCCTATCCCTCATCCTATACATCAATATCCTCTACATCCACTTTCATCCCAAACCCCATACCACTACTATGATCGCCAAAATAACCCTTTCTAGACTCTCCTGCTCTACCACTCCTGCATCATCTGACACCCTTTTACTACACTGATCCCCTAAAACAAACCTTTCTAAACTCTCCCTTCTGACTCCTCCCCTCCAAAACTTTTTTACTCAACCAAAAGCCTCTTCCTACTGCTAAGACCTAAAAAAACTTCACTTTTATCCCTCCACTATCCTTTTCAATCATAATTAACAGACTAACATGTTCACTTCTCAAATTCCATATTAAACTATACTAATATACTGCCCAAATAATTGAACAACATATCTACTACTCAAATTACTTCATATTTATACTATACTAATTTTCAACACTAATCCTTGAGTGGCGTGCTACTCGCCAGAAAAGCACTTCAACACCCATCAGGGGTAACAAGTGCTATATGAATGCAAATCTTTCTTCCCCCTTTTATCCCTCCGCTATCCTCCTCACTCCAAGTAACAAGACTAATATCCACCACTGAAATTACCTCATTGCACCATATTAATTCACCACTAATCCTTTATAGGCTTCCTGAAGGAGTCAAAAAGTGATAAATAAACGAGCCTTTGCCCTCCTCTATCATTCCAAATCCAAATAACTGACTAACCTATCCACCACTTAAAAAGTACTTGCATGTTTCACTATACTAATTCAACACTAATCCTCTATTGGGCCCGGAGTAGCGCGCTACCCGCCGAAAAAACGCTTTGATGCCTCGCCAGGGGTAGTAAGCGCTATATAAATGCAATTACAATACAATAGTAGTTATGAATGTTTTTCTATAACTTCTGAAAAAAGTTAAGACACCCTATTTAACCGTATTACTAGTCATTGGCACTTGGAAGGTCCAAATAATCCCTGTATTAAACATCTTATGTTAGACTGTTCTTATTTAGGGTGCCATTCTTTTTCATTGTGAAAGCGATCTACAAGTTAACTGGGATCCAGAGACTCATTTTCACATCAGCTACCACACCAATAAAACGTAAACAGATGTTACTTACATTTCTAATGGGCATGACTGGTCCAGACAACTGGGTGGCCAATTTGAGTTCTTCAGCCTAAAAGAAATATTTCAGTTAGCATTGGTTAACAGCAATTAAGTGTGTAAATAGACATTCGATAATGAAGATTGCACAGGTCTACAGTCATCAGCTGGAAAAGGGTTCGATCAGTCATCAATGTAGTACAGAGATTCCGGAGAAATATCATCATTTGACTGCAGACCAGCAAGCATTTAAAGATGAAACATTTCTTTCAAGAGCACATCTTTGACTTACATCGGCCCTAGCTTCGTCTTTACAAAGTTACCTCTTCGCATGCCTGCCTGCCTAAGATTAGAGTGAACCGTATGTATACCTATTTTCTGCACTGTGGGAGGTAACGCTTAAATAACCGCTATAGGACAGAAATACCGCTGCAATGCAACATTTAAATATCAGCAAATTACATTTAGATTCACATTTTAGTAAGGATTTTCCAAAATGGCTGTGCACATCGCTTGTCAGATTCCAACTTCTGCGCTCAGGGTGGTCCACTAGATGGCAACTAGTGGAAGGTTAAACCAATCTAATTTCTCAAAATTCTTTGAAATACAAATACGGGTCCCTAATCAAAGCAGCTTCCAGGAGCAGACAAGACCTACTGCAGTGAAACGTTCAAAGGCAGGGGTAGCAACATCTTAAATGGGAATTTACAAACTCTCAAAATGGTTTGATGGTACTATAAAAGCTCCCATAGAATAGTATTGTATTGGATATGCAATGCAAATTAAAGAATCCAGTTACAACTTTGTTTTTATTGAGATCCAGAATAGTTCGATTTATTGATGCACTAAATTTCATAGATATTATACATGCACTAGTCCATAAATACAACATCCAGTCACGAAATCAAAATTACAGCCCAGATTATGAATAGGAACAGCTAACAAAAAAACAGCCCCAAGGCTAAACGTCAGAAATAAGTAGTATTTTTAGGTGCTGCCTAGGATGGGCAGAGTTAAGTAACTAAAGTACATGCAAAGCAAGATGTGCAAAATAGCAATATGGGCATCGAACAATCAGGTCTAACTTTAATTTTACTAAAAATACTGTTCCTATAGTTTTTCTAACTTCTTAATCCTTTTATCACGCATTGCATATAACATCGCTGTTTGACAACCTCAAACTGTCTTAATCGACATTTCTGAAGCAGAAGGATCTGGCCACAGCCATTGTAATATAAACTAATCTGGCGCACTTGATGATGATCATCATATCCCAATACTTTCCACCAAATGCTGAATACCAATCAAGTTTTTATTTATGTTTTGGAACTCTTAACAGAGGTCCACATAAAATCATCCAACATTAATATTTGAAACATTATCAACAATTTACAAAAACAAGTCTAGTATATATTCAAGAAACTTTAAAAAAAGGTAATTATAAAACAAAACCTCTCATTTGGCGGATTACAAATAGCATCGATAAAAGCAGAAGCGGAAAAGATATTTAGTCTTAGACAGATAGGTCTCAACCATTTGAGGCGATGTTTTAAGGCCGGACAAACGAATAACACGTGTTTAACATCTTGTTTGTATTTGTTACAAAGATTGCACATCACTGAAGAGCCATACCATTTTGATAAATTATTTAAAGGAAGTAGGTCTTGCCTCAGGAAAAACAAAAAAACTATGCACCCTATGGGGGAGATTCCAGGAAACAAGATTGGGAAATCCTAATTTGGTAGTGATTAATGGCTGATAACGGACGCCTTTTTGCAGTAAGGGCCTCTTTATCTAAATCAAAACTTAGGTTCCATGAGGGCAATTTTAGGGTCAGTTTTAACTGATAAGTAGATAAAGAAAAAAGTGTCAATTCATCTATTTCCAAAAGTTCAACTGCTAATCTAAAATTCTTTACAATAGTGGAATGTTTTTTTAGGGGTCCAAGAAGTTCTTTTTGGATCAGATATCTTAAGGTACCAGGTTCACCGTTCGCCAAGCTCAAGACCCACCGTACTACCCCAGCAAGACCCTGGGCCCAAGCACTTCGTATACCAAATAAAAAAAAAAGGCTGCTATATTACACGCAGTATTAACCATACATAATTTCCGTAGAATTTTTCCCTCTGTGGTGTTCAGGAATCCTCATCTCCCCACTTCGAGTAATTCTATGCCATATAGTAAGGTGGATGGGACTTTAGCTCTGAAAACCTCCAATAGGTAGGCAAAATGCCTCTGTCCAGTTGATCTATAGAGGGTATTTAGTCACCTCTCATGAGACATTGCCTTCCGAATATTGTTAGCTATATGGGCTTTATCACTTAGTGTGCTAGAAACTATTTTCCCCAGAAAAGTATAGGATTGGACAACTTCCAATCCGAGGCCCCCTATATTCCAGAAAAAGTTCCCATATTTTTGCTTTTTCCTTCCTACAATGCACATGACTTTACTCTTGGATACATTTATCCCTAAATGGTGTGATTCTGCAAATCCGTGGAGCGCATGCAACCGATTATTCAATCCAGTGGGGGTCAAATTCAAGATTAGTATATCATCTGCGTATAACAGACATACTAACGGTTTGCCCCCCAGAGTCGGGGCAATACCAGCACTTGACGATAGAATTTGCGGAAAGTCCGATAGGTATAACGAAAACAATAGTGGGGCCAAAAGGCAACCTTGTTTTAGCCCGTTGGCAGACTGGATAGCTTGAGAGAGACCTCTTTCCCCTCCCAAGAGCACTCTGTACCATGTATCTGAGTGACGCTCCCGGACCAAGTTTAAAAGCTCGGGGGCGTGCCTAGATCCGATAACTTTCTCCACAGCAAAGGGCGATCCACCTTATCAAAAGCTGTGGAGAATTCTATGAATGCTGCATATATTCTCCCTCCCCGGAGCTTGATGTATTTCTCCGATAAAACTTGTAAGGCGGTCAGGTTATCCATGGTGCTATGCTTTTTTCGAAACCCCGTCTGCTCAAGAGGCAATATAATATTCTCGGCTACCCAATCATTAATTGATTGCAAGAGGCATTTAGAAAAAACTTGTCCGACAGCATCGAGGAGGGCAATCTGTCGATAATTTTGGGGTACATTTCCGTCTCCCCCCCTTATACAGGACCAGTATGCTACCGTTCCAGGAGGTCGGGATTGTGGTATGCAGAAAACAAAATATAAACACCGGGAAGAGAATCTTACTCCAGATGTCGATATTTTGTTTTAACACAGAAATGGGGAGTTCGCCTGGACCCATTGCTCCAGACGAACGCATACCCTTGATGGCTAGTTCAATCATTTTTTCGGAGGATGGGACAAGGCTGGAATTGTTCTCTTTTTTCCTATTGGGAACAACTACCCTTCCATTGCCAGCATACAAGTTCAAGATGTATTCTACCCATTTTTGTTCTTCAATCGAGACAGGTAAGGATCTGGATCTAAGACCACAACCTTCCCCGATCAGGGACCAGAATAGCCTGGGATTGCCATTAAAGACAGCATCCCCCAGTTTGATCCATACTGAGTCCTCTTTCCTTTTTTTGTTTAATTTTTAACCTTGTCCTCCTTTTTAGTAGAGCCAGTCTGTGAAGTCTTAAAGGGCAATACCTCAAATATTGTTCTAAGTTTATTTATTTCTACGTTAAGCAACTTCTGCGAAATAGGAAGCTTTTTAACATGTCAAGTCAAGTCATAGAATTTATATAGCGCACTACATACCCAGAGGGTTTCAAGGCGCTTAGGAAGGAGAGGAGGATTACTTGTCAAATATCCACGTTTTAAGTTGTTTTCTGAATGCTGGGTGGTTCTGGGTAAGGCGAAGGTAAGCGGGGAGTGAGTTCCATGTTTTAGCCGCCAGGTATGAGAAGGATCTGCCTCCCATGGTGGTCTTGTTGATGCGAGGTACAGAGGCGAGGGCTTGGCTGGAAGAGCGTAGTTGGCGGGAGGGGGTGTAGAAGGACAGTCGTGAGTTGAGGCATTCTGGTCATGGACTTTCTTTGATGGTTTTTTGCGACCAATAACACCTTATTCAGGAAGTTAGCGAAGCAGATTAGTTCGGAACCCTTCCAATTAGTCACGTCATTTACTGCACTATCTAAAAGGCTCTTAATGCCCTTGATTGCTTTAAAATTCCAAAAGCATCTCCCACTATGAACTCCAAAATTAACCAAATTACCATCCAAGGACCAGTGATCCGTAAGAGGGGGATTTAAGTCTAAAGAGATGGTTATTATTTTATGGTCACTGAGAGGAGTATGTGGGGTTATGGCTAGCTGGCACTTGATCGACAGATCAACTCCACAGGAGGGACTATATTAGCAGATCCCCCAGGAGTCAGGCAAAAAAAGCCTGATATGGGCTGCATAGAAGTGGAGGGAAAGGGGATTCGGAGGGATTTATGAGGAGGAGGGGGGGGGGGGGGGGGGGGGGGAGCGGGGGAGCAACACCCGGTGTCTCATGCATAGATTTATCCACCCGAGTTCCCTCAGTAGAATTATTATCTGTAATATTGAGGTTGTTTTCAAATTTAATTTTCCTACGCCTTTTTCAAATCTACGCAGCAGTTTCCTCCTTTTTCCACCGTTCTTTTTTAAGTGCGTTATCTTTCCCTTATTAGATACCACTGAAGCCTCCTTTATATCAACTTTAGTTGGGGGGGGGCAAAAGATGGGAAATAACTCGAGATATTCCTTTTCCCGGAACACAGATTCAATTTCCAAAGCACCCACCACCACACAGTTATTCCTAAAGACATCCGCCTGATTTATTGGAGAAGTCCTCTGGACTGATAATACCTTTTCTATATCTGAAGGAGGATTCTCCATCAAATCGGTTTGGACTGGGACGATGGTTACAATTTCTTCCGATACAGGTTGAGCAATCACGGGGGAAGGGTTAGTATCCTTCCCCCCCCCCTTTCTCTCTAATGGAACCTTTAATGTTTGAGTCACAGATTCCAAAACACAATCTGAGCCGCCAACAAACTTTTCCAGCAGGGACAGAATGGAAGTAAACGTTCAATGCAACCCAATGTTTCTGAGACTGGATTATCCTGACTAACGGGCCCAGTTGGGACATTTGTTGTATTAAATTGAGGACTAATGGAAATATTTAACTGGGGCATAGAGGAGAGAATTATTGGAGGGAGTACTATTGTATAGATGAAGCCCAGATGGAACAGGTACCCCCGGGGTTTTCCTTGGATCTAATGACACTTCACTTACATCCTCTATATATCTTTTGCATAAGTCCATATCTATATCCAGACAAAGGGGATCGATATGTTGTACCACCCCAGAAGCATTCTCAATGGGAGTTAAGGATACACCGGAGTTAAACATTTTATTATGCAATATGACATCAGTAGTGCTTATACTAGGAGCGGATAGTCTAAGAGGGGGAGAGGCCAAATTTATTTAAAGGGTCGACAATTTGCTAAATATCAATCCAATTTGCCATTCTTTCTCCAAATATAGGAATAAATAATTCCAGAACCTCTAAATAAAAAGGCATGTGAACCCAATTGGCTGCCGGCATTCTAGATACCTATAACAATAACTCTGCAAGTTGAGATTAACTTGTGAAAGAAATTGTGGGGTTCTGTATAATAGCCATTTACTGATCACCCAACGCCAATTGGCTCCTCTTAATGCGCTAAAGCCAAGTTAGTAAACTTCATCCCACACCCTAGCTGTTACCACCGCCAAACTTCAGAAAAAACTCCAACGCATCCAGAACGCATCAGCCAGACTCATACTAGACATCCCGTGCAAAGACCACATTTCTGGCAACCTGAAAAACCTCCACTGGCTTCCCGTCAATAAGAGGATAACATTCCGCCTCCTAACCCACGCACACAAAGCACTTTACGAACTTGGACCCGAATGCCTCAACTCACGACTTTCCTTCTACACCCCCCCTCGCCAGCTACGCTCATCCAACCTAGCCCTTGCCGCTGTCCCTCGCATCAACAAAACCACCATGGGAGAAAGATCCTTCTCCTACCTGGCGGCTAAAACCTGGAACTCACTTCCCATTCACCTTCGCCACACTCAGAACCACCTAGCATTCAGAAAGCAACTTAAAACCTGGATATTCGACATGTAATTCCCCTCCCATCCTCAAGCGCCTTGAGACCCTCTGGGTATGTAGCGCGCTATATAAATTACTGACTTGACTCCAAGCCCTCGTTTTTTCAATTTATTTAACATGACTGGAGTAAATGTACTGCCATTACAGCTCAACATTTTGGTGAACACTGTGGGGGCTGTTGTCACCCTAAAGATTAGTACTTGGAATACATTTGTTGCAAAGTTCCATTTTTTGAAATACCAGTTAACAGATGCCCCAGTCTTAGGTAGTGGAACTGGTTAGTTTGCTCCTCGAGAGCAGTGATTGAACTTCGTTCATCAAGAACATAATGTTCCTTGATGCTTACTGGGTATTGCAGATTGCTGGGAGGGGTGGTGTGGAATTCTATGCAATCTCCAAGGTGACAGCTAAAAGCACTAATTGAACTGATGAGTTTTTTTATTGCCAATGGAACGAGACCTCAGTACCTCCCCTATACAAAGTTGTGGGACAGTTGTGTGAACAGTGAGATGGTCATTTGTGGTAGATGTGCCGCTCCCTTCTTCCCTAATCCATCTGAATCCAACTGTGGTGTATTGTCCCAGACCAGGCTGCTCTGACAGCCATGCAAGGGTTGTCTATACAGCAGCTTGTACTTGAGGATGCTATTTCAGTAGCAAAGTGTGCAAGTGGCCTACAAAATGTTCAGTTTTGTTGCAAAATGCACAAGGCAACATTAATGCCCAATTTTTTTTATCATTACCACATCTACTCTTATGTTTTATAGGTACCCTAATATAGGCCCAGGTATCATATCCCTTCACTTGATTGCAGAAGGATGGTTTCTCCTAAACAATAGAGTCATAACTCCATCATAGACTCACAGTATGAATGAAAATTCATAAGAGTTCCTAGAAACCAGGCTGGGGCTACACCGCACGGCAAACAATGGGACGGTTAGAGTGTCCCCACTAGTGTTTAAAATGGACCAGTGTTTTGTTATAATTTTCTGGACTTGGTTGGATTTCGTGTGGAAGGCACAGAATGCGCTCCTTAACTACGAGAGCTGTCACCATAGAGCCCTCAGGGACAATTTGCCTTTTGGGCAATTTCTCAGGCTCAAAAGGAATTGTTCCACCAAGGAGGCCTTTGAGAAACATTCTGAGAAAAGGTCAGAACTACGAGAGAAAAACTACCCCAATAAAATACGCCAATCAAAGAAAAGGGCGTCCAACAACAGGGATGCCCTTTTGGATATTGCTGTCCCTAAAGAGAAAACAGATAGGATGACATTCGTGAATACCTTCCACACGAAATCCAACCAAGTCCAGAAAATTATAACAAAACACTGGTCCATTTTAAACACTAGTGGGGACACTCTACCCATCCCATTGTTCGTTCTTTAAGAGAGGACAGAACATAAAAGATCAGCTGGTTCATACCAGACCTAGAAATAGAGTGGCTAGACAGGTTGGGACCCTATGGGATCTCCCACCTGTACAAGGACACCATCCTTGTGGAAATTGTTCTGTGTGTCCCCAAACAACCAAGTCCACTACGGTGGACATAGGAACAACGCGACCATGGCAACAGCGAAAATTCACCAATTGCAATAGTGAGAACACCATCTCATTACTTGTCCATGCCCAAAGAGATATGTGGGCATGACGACAAGGAAGATAAGAACTCTCATTTGTGAACACAAAAGCACAGTCCGCTGTCGCAAACAGGCGACACGCCTAACAGCCCACTTTTTGGAAGTTGGACATGGCCCAAATGATTTTACATGGACTGTATTGGAGCAGCCAACCATACCAGATCACTGCCCAGATGTAGGGAAATTTTTGTTCAAAATTGAACAAAAATGGGTCTACAAGCTCAACAGTGACAAAGATGGCCTCAACGAGCTGATCCCCTGGATGTCACTATGATACCACTGTGATGAAGCTGGGTGTTACTGTGATATAGTCGGATAAACTATAAAATCATGTAATAACCGTTATCAATCACATATCTGAACAATCCAGCACTGCATCTAAATATTGACATCATTGGAAGTCTATGCATTGTCACTTGGCCTTTGCCGATAATGCCTGCACCACTCATGCTTGTATAAACATATCATTCATGGTCTTCACTAGTACCCCTGATGTTATTAACACCTTACACATGTATATAGACATGTTTAAATAAACCTCTTACTAGTATTGTTACCTCTTTCCATCTACAGTATGAATGAGTAATGTGAGACAACGATGGGCCATTAAGTTTGGTCTCACTATAACGTTGTCCCGAATAAATGGCTGACTTGGACTGCAAACGGTTTTTCTGATATGATTTTTTTTATTCCAGTGCACAATATTATGGCCATTTTGTCCTTAGAGAATTGGATATTGACCACGACTATACACAGCTGACACCCTTTCGGACAAACATCTTGTGACCGATAGCAATAAACAGTTTGATTCAGAATATATCTGTATCTTCAGCGTCAACCCTTTGTATTACGAATATGGTAATACATTCAAAATACCCCTAACATCTTACACGCGTTGTTGTAATAAACAGTCTAAGACTACAATTCCCAGAATTCCATGTGCGATCACGAGGATACACTAGGATTGATATAATAGTTTTAAACTTCTAGTGTCAAATAATATTGTCTAATTTGACCTTAGAGAACCATGGATTCGATTGGTTATGAATACCACCATTCATAAAAACCCTTTTGCATTGAATAATAAATAGTTTGATTCGCAATATGTTTATGCTTGTAAGCGACCATCGCCCGCTTTTTGACTTTGGCAATATATTACAAACAGCCCTTATGTCACCAATATCTTGTATATGTATTGCATGCATATATACACGGTACATAAACAAACAATCTGAGACCACAAATCCCAGCATTCCATGTGCGTTTCCGCACACGGGAAGAAGCAACCAATATTGAACTAGACCGCGCCCCATCCGATCGGTGCCTCCCCAGTCTAGCACAGAGGAACGCCTGGAGACATCGACGGAGAGGTGAGTGGGGGTTAGCCGACCGTTGTGCAGCAATACCTCGGTGTGTGAGACATGTGAGTGATGTACGCACGGCGCTATTCATATCCTTTTTTCTTCGTGGTGTTTGGGGGATACCACTCGGGCTGACCGAGCCAAGCAGGGCATTTTTGCCTTCTTTTCAAACTGCGGCAACAGGCCATTTGCTCGATTATAAGACACAAGACCTGTATGCTCGATACCATTGCTGATACAGGTCGCAACAACGACTTTCAAGACGCTTGTGCCATTAGTATGCGTCTCTTGAGAGTTAGGAGACCTTGAACGTATAATTTAGACGCTCTTTTGGGCTCATATAGCATAATATGTTTACGAATATCAAAGCATAGACATATGGAGACCTCATAACGATATTGGGCATAAAATAATTAGACTACAAGTACATACATATTGGGGTCATAACAAATGAGGGTGGATAGATGTGTATTTTTACACTATATTTGTTATGTCAATGTGGGTTTAACCTCCTAATGGGACAGACAGTGTAATGTTTTTACAATTGTGTGTCTTCAAAACAGAGCGGTGCTCCTCATTTACCTGAGCTGCAGCCAGGTGAGGTGAGGCGCTATCCCCACAGAAATTGGGTGAGTGATATCATGCTAATTAAATAATAATGACGAACACAGGAATATCACTACTGCAGAGTGTATTTTTCACAAATATGTAGGGTTCTTCTCATTTTCTTTCCGTGTTTGCGTGACTATTTTTAGATTGTGGAGGAGAATCTGCACCTGACAAACAGGTGATATAATCTCTTTTTATTACTTTTTCACAATACTTTACATCAGTAGCAACATCTCGTCCTCATATGCAGAAACATGTCGACCACTCGCTGAGCAGATATGTTAAATCTGCTTCTTTCACTTCTCACTATTGCTCTTAAGTTTAGGGAGCTGAGAGAAAACATTAAAATCGATTCTTCTACTCAGTCTCACCTAATTTTATTCACTTCACTAATGTCACTTGCACTGCTTTTTCAGTTGTAACACTACATTGACACCACTTAGCAAAACAACAATTGTGGAGTCTTCTTACTCGCACAGTCCCTTCTCACAACTTGTGTGACTGTGTACACTAACTCCTGGGTAAGGAGAACCCAAGTGATGTAATAATGGTGGGTACAGATAGACAACTGATGGGAAAATTCTCACCTTGGGTATGTGTTGCCATTTAAACAGATGCACGTGCATTACGTGATTAATTCAACCACACTTGTTCCACAATCTTTCCTCCGGTCATGTAAACGGTTGTCTGAGTAGAATGTGTTTGACTCCAGGGTACTTCTTGTTGTAATGTTAGTTCAGATGAACCATTATATCAAATAGATCACCACAATTTTCATCTGCAAGGGGAATGAGCAGAGATGCACCATACTATATGCGCCAAGTGCCGAGGTTCATCACTTCCCTGCTTGAGAACTCGCACACAGGAGACACCAGGTGCCTCATCCTCCCTTCCAGTTTACATACTGACGAACTCGTGCATGCTGCTGCAGTAACCACATGTAAAGGTCAGATAGCCGGACCCAATTAGCAGGATAGAACTACTCACTGTGCGTTGCTTCAAATTCCAAGAACTGAAACCCACATGGGGAAGGTTAGACATCGTCATAGTATGAGAATAAATCAGTTAAACGCAAGAGCGAGGCGAAGTCTCAGCCGTTCTAAAAGGAGACTGACTTAAAGAGTTCGCTCTGCGGGTTATGCATTTGAGGGCGTTCCTATACCAAATTTGCCAATATCTCCTGGATTCCTGGGTAATGGCGCTACTTACCGAGCTGTCTCCCTTCTTCGGAACCGAAGCCTTCCTTGGGAAGATGATCAGTTTGGAGCGGTACTCCTTCAGTCTTTGCACGTTGCACTGGAGGGATTCGGCACTTCGGTTACGACGGCGGGGATCCACGGAGATGCCGATGGTGCGGGCCACCTTCTTGTTGATGCCAGCCAACTGAGGAGAGAAGAGAAGAAAAGGTTAGCGTGATCTCCTCCGCGCGGGCTCTAGACAGACGCTATCCTTACTGCCAGCCAGTCATCAGATAAAAGGGTTCAAGGTATCATCACTGACATACAGCGATTCCGGAGTTGATCATCACGTGACTGCCCGGCAGCTATTGCAAGGTGAGCATTATTTGACATCGCCAACATTTCAAACACCCTGAGCTACCATCATCATTAGTGGCAATAGTGACTAGGTCATACAAGAATACATTAGTGTTTTTGGCTGTCAAACTGCTACGTATTCAATGCCACTGGCACCAAGGTATTGTTATTAATGGTCTATAAAGATGTATAATCAGTCAAATATTAGATACAAGTATATTTGGGAAATGAGTTCTACACATTTTCGTCTTGAACACTACTATTGTGGGATACACATAATTCGGCCAAGCAAAAGTTTAGTAGGCTGGGCTGCATACAGGAGAGCTACTCTAAAGTAGCTGGAGGGCTACCAATAGCTCATGCGCTACTGGCTGGCGAAGCTTGAACTAAGAATGTATACTTTATCAGGAATGGTCTACAAAAGAGTCCTGAACAAGGCTGGCACCGAGCGAGTTCAGGGATGTACGAGAAGATCGTACAAAGTGTAAACTTGGTCGAACCAAGCACCCATTTGACAGGAATTGACGACCCATGTTAAGGTAAAGTTAGTCTGGACATGTAATCGTACACAGGTCAAAGCTGTAGTAAGGAGGAATAGGTGCTCGAACATGTGCATACCGGGTGTAAACCTAAAGCAAGTAAAAACAAGTCCAGCTCTTTTGGCGAAAACGATGAACAACTCAAAACAATTGAAGAACCATCGTAGTCACATGGTACTTTCATATGAAGCAGAACTGTATAGACATCCTTAATATGGCCACACAAACCGAAAGATTGCATCTTATATATTTCAAATTAAACTGCTGAACTTTGATCTGGGCCTCAGAACGAGTGTTACATTAATCCACAGATTAACTGCAAGATTGTATTTTAAAAGCAATCTACGTAAAAGCCACCGCCATCGGGTTCTTACCTTAAGCTCTTCCAAGCTGAACCCCCTGCCAGCGCGGACTTTGGTGTGATATCTGATGGTGGGACATCTCACGATAGGTCTAATGGGTCCAGAAATGGGACGGGGCGCTATCAGCCGAGCCTTTGCCTGACGGGCCTTCCGCCTGTTCAAAAGAATCGAATATCAATATCTCCTCTTATGCATGCTGGCTAGCCACAATAAAATACATTATCATGCAACTACCTTACTACAAAAATACAGTAAAAACAAAGGGCTGCCTTTGACTGCAAGCTATCGGATTTAAATAATAAATACATGACCACAAACGAGAATCAAAAGGGAAGACAGACGCCAATTGTTAACATTCAATACCTCCGTTGTTTCCTGGCAGGTTGGTTGAACCAGGTTGCGACTCGTCGCTGCCAGTCCTTGTGGAAATGAGGTTTCAATATCATTCCATTTCGACTGGGCGCCATGGCTGCTTATTTTCCTTAAGGCAAAAAAGGAATTTCAAACCAAGTTAAAACAGCTATTATAGTGAAATCCTCTCTTAACACCCTCCCACCCACAAGGTCTACAGTCATCAGCTGGAAAAGGGTTCAAAAAGGATCATCAATAAGGTACAGAGATTCCGGAATGTCATCATGTGACTGTAGACCATGTAAAGAGCTCAACATATGCACCAACAATCACTTTCAGCGAGAAGATGCTTCAACTACGTAGAACTTGTTTTTCGAAGGCACATTTGATTTACATCTCACTTGTTGAGGAGAGTTTACAAAATTAACCACTAAAAGATCAGGACAAAGCTGTACTCCACGGCACAGAAACAAGGCTTCATAAACCTGGAGGTGCACTGCAAAGAATGTCGATTTTAGCGCTGCGAATCAACATTTCCAATGGTACTCCGTGAATAATGTGCATAGGGAATCTAACTAGACCAATAAAAGTATGGTAATTGGGAGCGCACTTTTAACATACACTGCGTGTCTCTCTTGGATGGACAAACCACCGGGTCATTGGTATTCGCCCCGGGAGTTTGTCGATTCCAAACATTGAGGCATTCAACATGCAGGCATAATTTCACATACTACGTGCTATTCGGGGATAAATCAGCATGTGTAAATAGCAAGAGACGTACTCAGGACAGAGCTCCACCACCCCCAAATACAGTTGAGCTGTCAGCCGGCCTTAAATTAGGCTGAGACACTTTTGAAACGCGCTGCGTTAGGAGCATAAGAGCACCGATAACTTTAAATCAGGCTGCAAAAACGTGCGGTTATCAACGCAAGCCTGAAACTACCAGCCACGTGGAAAATTGAGGAGACAACATATTCCCCAGAACCAATTCCACCGACAGTACACCGTATAAAGTGTCAACAAAGCAGTCTCTGCCCCTCGTACTCACAACCAGCGTTGTGAATCCAAGCGGCTGCCCGTCAAGCAGCCGGTGCCTGCAGGAGTCGTGGCCGGGAGCGCCGCCTTTGCCTAGCGCTGGATTTACTGTTCTTCTGTCCCACCACCACTCCCGCAGGAACCCGGGGACCACAGGACAATTGGTGTCCGATGAGGTGGCGGAAACATGCCGAGTATCCCCCATGACACCTGCTCCTGGGTTTTTGTGTCCCTTCGGCTGACATGCGAAGAGGATGACGATGGATTGTACAGATCGAAACGCCGGACAAAATCAACCAACCTGGGTAAGGAAAATGGCAGAAAGGAAGAAGCAAAACACGGAATTGTGGGATATGAAACGATACGACCAATGGTAAGCAGCGATGCTGATAGCCAATCAAAGGACGTGAATAGTGACGTTACCATCCTGAGCAGCAGGAAAGAAACTTTACAAAGCGAAAAACTGTATTCGAAAAAAGTGTGCTCACAATTTACCCTGGTTGCGGACCAGCATATAGGTGAAGCGGTTTTGCGTCCCATTTAGCAATGCTTTACACGAATTATACAAAATATAGACTTCATTATTCATTCATCAAACTTGTTACTTCATGCGATTTGAGAGCATATTTGTTTTTTTTACAAAAATGTAGGTATATGTATGTTTACAAATTTTTATTTTGAATACAGAATTTTAATAAGTAGAAAATATACGAACACGGTGATTGTAATGTCTCAAAGACCTGCGTATTTGTCCCGTGAGAAGATGGCGACTGTCATTGGCGGCTTCTGTGCGCGCGCGCCCTACAGGCGGATGCAGTGTACTACGAAGTGCGATGGAATTGAGGCTGCTTCCGAGGTGGGCGTTATCACTTAACTTAACTTGATGTGAGACACGTTACTTAAGGTGTGACGATGAAGAGCGTCACTATTCTGCCTGTTTACCACTGAGCTATCTTTTCTGGACACTGTAATATTGTGTGTGTAAGTAAACTAGAACGTTTTAGGTAAATACGCATTTTAGATTCTATGTAGCATATATTAATATATATATTGAGTTTTATATAGCGCGAACTGCACCCGAACATATTAAGGCGCTTTACATGAGCATTAGTTGTGTTACCCGCATTTATTTTGTTAGCCTCGGGAGAGTAAGTGTTTTTCCCCAGAATCGTAGGATGTCGAGCGTCACTGCCAGACTCAAACCTGGTTCGGCAGTTATTTTTGATTGTGTGCAGATTTACACAGCGTGAACTCGACCCGAAGGTATTGGACCGCTTTACATGAGCACCGGTTACGTTACACAAGGATACATTCATATTTTGGTAGGCACTGGAAATTAAGTGATTTTCCCAGACTCACAGGATGTGGAGTCGACCCCGAGGCTCGAACCCTGGTTTCCCAGCACTTTGCACACATTGAGAACAACGATTTGCATTGCAATTGGTGTCGCATTTGCGAGATTTTGAGCTTTTGACATAGTAAATGACAAGGCCTTTAATTTATGTGTTAAGCCTGCAATAATTAACCCTTTTAGTGCTGCGAACGTACGGCGGACGTCGTGTGCACTACCTCGCTAGTGCTGCGCACGTCCGCTGAACGTTCCGATCCCGTTCGCGCAATGGAACGTCCGCACTGGGGCGGAATTTGCGGCGCTCTTAACGGGTTAAAGGCATTTTCATTTACAATACCTATACGTCAAAGTTTTGAAAATGTTAGACCTATTGCATTACAGAAAGCATGGTGTCCCTGAAGTGGGCGCTGCGCTAAGCATTTAAGTAAAAAAAAAAAAATAGATGTATGCCATACTTCAATGCAGTATGCGGCAGAGTAGCGCATACAATGCCTAGGCTCGACCTAAACAAATGATACCGAAATGAGAACCAACACCGTAAAAGTGTGCTCGAAATATGTAGAAAAACAGTAAAATGATTGCAAAATAATTTTAAGGTGTAATGGTTACTTTTGTGAAATAATTATGTAAATGCCTTTAACGACAAAATAATGACATTCTAAGGATGTGACTTAGGATTTCTGTTGCCTCATGTAGCTGGTATTTTCAGTAGTGATATTAGATAATATAAAGATTATTGAAATAAAACGATTTTAGTAACATTTATTCTAAGAATGATTCATATGTATATTCAGAGTGTTATTCTTAACCTGCACACGTTTTTCAGTCCGGGGAGTTCCCGCGGTTACAGTCGAGACTCAGGTGGGCCGGGCCGTGTACACTCCGTGCTTCGCTCCTCACAGGTTGTGCCCTCTGTGTCGGACTCACACAGGCTGGGCTCGGGAGGTGTACCCTCCGTGCCTCGCTCCTCACAGGTTGGGTCCTCTGTAGAGTCGCCGCTCTAGTTGTCTCAAGTCGCGTGACGACGTGACGTGAGGTGGCGGCCATTTTGTATAGCGCGCTTCGGAGCGCGATTCAGTCGGGTGCCGGAGCTGTGTGAAGCAACACGCTCGGCACTCTGTGTGTTAATAAATAATAAATACTTTCTGCAAATACCTACAAAGAGCCGCCGCCCCTTTATATAAACCACGTATTTACAATGGCGACGAGGAGTGCTTGAATCCACAAGGACCCACGAGGTGAAGCAGGCAGAAAAAGAGGTAGAGAAAAAAAAAAACGGACCTCCACTATCCCCCCTGGCACTATCATACAGCTCAGTGGCAGACTGGTGAGCACACCATCGGAGAGCAGGAGGAACGCAGGGGAGCACACAGAGCGCGGCAGAAGCAGTGGAATCCAGCGAACAGCCATCAGACCACGATCTGAGGTACAGAGGCCACTAACAACCTCTGCTAAGGGATAGAGGAGCGACAAGGCAGCGTAGGAGCCAAGTCTCACAGGAGCACCCAGCCGAACAGTAGCGCTGGCGAATCCAGGTACCTTTGAGAGTGGTGAAGTGGGAAACGATCGAACCCTGACACGTAAGGGTGAGGAGGACAGCGCACCAGGCAGCCCCAAGATCCAGAACGCTGAACCAAACAGGCGAGCAACCATGTGCGCCCAATCGTCCTCGGCGACGGCACCGGTCCCATTCCTACCAAAGCCAGGTGAGCCCCTGATGAAGTGGGAAGACTGGAAGGAATACATAACGAACTACATAGAAGTCCTGGAGGACGAGAATGAAGAGACTTTCACCAGCATCAGGAAAAGGAGAATTTTGCTACATAATTTGGGCCCAGAGGGTATCAGAGTATTCAAAAACCTGGTACCCATGGACAGACAAGCAGGGGATAACAATGTATACGCGCACGCCTTGGACGAACTTGGTGAACATTACCGACCGGCAGTGTGTGTGTCGATAGATCGTTATAATTTCCAACAGCGGAAGCAGGAGCAGGGTGAATCTATCGACGAGTATGTGGCGGCATTGAAAGAACTGGCGTCCACGTGCCAGTTTGGTGGGCTCCACAACGACTTTATCAGAGACCAAATAGTAATGCATACGACGATGTAGTCGGTCCAGGACAAGCTTTGGTCAGGTGGCGCCACTACGTTGAATGAAGCGATCGCAATGGTGAAAAAGGCCGAGTTGGCACGACGATGCGCAGATGCGGCGAAAAGAGAAATGGCGGTGAAACCCATGGTCAACAGAATAGAGGATGAAGAGCCTAAGGGCGGGAGCAGGAACACAGGCCCGATTTACAAGGGACCCAACAAGTGGCAAGGAAAACCAGGACCACCAGGGCGGCAGGTGAAAGGCAGTAAGACATTGTGCTACCGATGTGGCAGTTGGGCCCACGAGGCGAATGATAAAAGGTGTCCAGCATTCCGGGCAAAAAGCATGTTTTGCGGAGTGATGGGAAATTATGAAAAAGTGTGTCGAAGGAAGATGGCCCGCAACACAGTGAAATTTGTCGACATAGACCAGGAGGAAGGGGAAGGAAGATGCCACGTGGAAGAGGACGAAGTGTTGTGCATCGAGGAACAGGTACTGAGTGTAGGCCCCAGGAGATCGAATAAACCAGTGCAGGACATGGAGATAAGGGGTGTAACGACAAGCATCGTGGCGGACTCAGGCTCACCATACACATTGGTTCAGAGAACAGTATGGACAGAGAAGTTCATGCCCCAGCTAGGCCCACACCTGGAACCACCGGACATCAGACCGGTCATGTACCTGGGAGATCGCATCCCCATCGCAGGCTATCGATTACTAACATTTGAGTTCAGAGGGCGCAGTGCAGAGTGCAAACTATATGTGACGGAGAAAGGCTCATCGGTATTGGGTTGGATGGACCAAGGAGACTTGGGCATCAAGCTGGACCCTGGCGGAGCAGTGCAGGTGCTATTGACGGAACCAGAACCATGGCCAGACATGGCGAAATGGAGAAGAGACTTCCCCAAAGTATTCAGTGGAAGAGTCGGGAGACTAGAGAGGTTTGCGCATAAGATCATCCTCAAAGCGGAAGCCAATCCAGTGGCACATAAAGCAAGGAATGTACCGATAGCGTGAGGGAGGCGGTACAGAAGGAGCTGCGCGACTTGGAAGGAAACGGGATTATTGAACCAATCACATGCGCGGAGTGGCTGGCCCCCCCTGGTGGTGGTGATGAAACCGAACGGCAAGGTCCAGCTGTGTGTGGACCTGCGCGAACTTAACAAGAACATAGTGGTGGAAAAGTTCCTGCTGTCCCGAATAGAGGAAATGCTGGCAAAGACCAAAGAGAAGAAATGGTATTCCACCATAGACCTGACGTCGGCGTACCACCAGGTAGCGTTGCACCCGGAGAGCAGGAGGCTGACATCATTCATCACCCTCTTCGGATGCCACCAATTCTGTAGGATGCCCTTAAGTTTGGCATCGGCAGCGGCGGTTTTCCAAAAGCTGATGCACCGACTCTTTAAGGACATGGAAGGGGTCCAGTACTTCCAAGATGACATCTTGGTCATGGGGAGTGACCAACGGGACCATGACGCGAAGTTGGCCAAAGTACTGAGGGTGCTGGAGGACAAGGGGCTGACTGCTGAGTGGGAGAAATGCCACCTAGGCATGGCACCCGTCGCCTACCTGGGGCACGAAATCAGTGAACTAGGAATCACGCCCAAGAAGGTGAATGTAAGAGCGATATGCGATGCACCACCACCCGCTAGCAAGGAGGAAGTCAGGTCCTTCCTAGGAATGGCAGAGTACTATAGCAAATTTATACAGCACTTTGCTTCCAAAACCCACCACATGCGGTTGTTGACCAGAGAGAAGACGACGCTTGATTGGACTGAAGAAACGCAGAGGGAATTTGAATACGTCAAGAGAGAGGTAACACAAGCCATACCCCTCCAAGGATATGACCCACAAGGGAAAACAGTAGTGACAACTGATGCAAGTGACAAAGGACTCGGCGCAGTCCTCATGCAAGACAGGGCTGGAGGAACGATGGAGACCCTTAATTTTGCGTCCAGGACCCTGACAGACACTGAAAAAAGTTCAGTGTTCTCGAAAAGGAGATGCTGGCAGTGGTTTGGGCCATGGGGAGATTTCGCCAGTTCCTATGGGGTACAAGATTCCAACTAAGAACAGACCACAAGCCATTAGTACGGGTCCTTACATCCAGTGGGCATGCCAATGCCACCCCGAGGATAGCAAAAATGACTCTCAAGCTACTGGAGTATCGGTACGATGTAATGTACATCCCGGGTAGCAGAAACAAAGTTGCTGACTACCTCAGCAGGGCAGCAGCTATGGAGTCAGCAGGAGAAGAGAAGGAAGAAGAGGATGAAATGGTGGCACTGATGGAAGATCCGGAGAAGGTAATAAGTAACCCTAGAATGGAAGGACGCATACCAGACAGACAGGAACATCCAGGAGGTGAAGGGGTACATCACAGGAGGATGGCCGGAAAAGAAACACCTGAGTGGAGACATGAGAAAATATTTCGAGGTGAGAGAAGAGCTCTCACTCGTGGACAAGGGAGTCTTTATGTACCGGGGGGACAAAGTAGTACCACCAGAAGGACTCATCCCTAGACTACTAACTATATTACATGAAGGCCATTTAGGAATTGGGAAGACCAAATTAAGAGCCAAACAAGGTTATTGGTGTCCAGGCATGGATACGCAAACAGAGAGTCATGTAAGGGAGTGTAACCAATGTCAGCAGGCGGATAAGACCATGACACCATTGAGGCCGTCCATAGGAAAGTTTGACACACCGACCCATGGGAAGAACTTTCCATCGACATATTGGGTCCCATCTTGGACGAGCAAGGAACCCCTAAGTATCTATGCGCCCTGGTGGACAAATATTCCAAGTGGCCAGAAATACATATCAATGAAGAAATGGACACGTACACTATATTAAAATTTCTCACAGCCACCTTCCTCAGGGAAGGTATTCCCAAATCCATATTAAGTGACAATGGGCAACAATTTACTTCTGACAAATGGTTGAAATACACGGAGAGAAATGGAATCTGTTCCAAACACATTTCCATATACCATCCCGCAGGGAACGGACAAGTTGAGCGCTTCAATAGGGTTTTAATGGGCTCCATCCAAGCAGCCATCATGATGGGGAAGGACTGGGAGAAGGAACTGTTGCACATGATCTGGGCGTATCGCATCACCCCCACGGGGACGGGGTACAGCCCTTTCCATATTCTAAGAGGCAGAGACCCATTCACCAAGGACAATCTGGCATGAAAAGAGAAGACGGTGACCAGCAAGTGGTCCCCAGCGGTTGTACAAGCTAATCTGGAAAGGGCCCAGAGGATATATTCGGAACACTACAATAAGAGAAGGAATGGTAAAGACTCGCAGTTGGTAGAAGGAGAATGTGTAAGAGTCAAACTGGCCACACTTCAACGGAAAGGGGATAGTAAATACAGCAGACCTTTACAGGTCAAAGAGGTTCTTGGCCGAGCAGCCAGGCTGAGTGACGGCAACGTATGGTCCCAGGAGCGCATGGCTCGATGTAACAAAATTGTACAATGTGCTCCAGAGGCGTGGGAACCTGACGAGATGGACCAATGTACTTTGGGAACCGATACGGACACTCAAGAAGGAGAAATGGAAAACACGGAACCAGGAGTGGAGCAAGAAGACGGAGGCTCCCCAGGCGCCGGCAGGACGAGTCGAGAGGGAAGAGAACAGGTGGACAGAGAAAGATCATTGGTCCACAAAGGCAAGGAGGAAGAGTCACTGACCCAAGGGGGATCGGAAGAAACATCCACTCCGGTAAGGTGCACCAGGGGTGGGCGATTGATAGTGAAGCTCTCCAGGTTCCGGGACTATGACATGGGTGATGGACACTGAAGCTACCATAGACTAAGTTACTTGTGTCTGGAAAAAAGGGGAGATATGTAGAGTCGCCGCTCTAGTTGTCTCACGTCGCGTGACGACGTGACGTGAGGCGGCGGCCATTTTGTATAGCGCGCTTCGGAGCGCGATTCAGTCGGGTGCCGGAGCTGTGTGAATCAACACGCTCGGCGCTCTGTGTGTTAATAAATAATAAATACTTTCTGCAAATACCTACAAAGAGCCTCCGCCCCTTTATATCCCCTTAAGTGCTGCCTCGGTGCATTGGCCGACGGCAGCACTACCTCCCCAGTGCTGCGCACGACCATTGGACGTCCATTCAGCACTAGTTCCAATGGACAGCGCAGCACTGGGGAGGGATGTTTAATAGCATCTATGAGGATATAAACCACGTCTTTACATCCTCAATGCCGGGTTCACTCCAGCTGGGCCCGGGCGGTCTACACTCCAGCTGTGCCCTCTCTCTTCCAGGCCGTGCAGTGACCAGATGCACAGGGAAGGTAAGGTAAATAATGGCCTTGAGGGCAGGATGGGCTTTTTTGAGGGCAGAATGGGCACCTTAAGGGCAGAATGGGCTCCTTGAGGGCAGAATGGGCTGCTTGAGGGCAGGATGGGCTCTGTGCGTGCTGTATTTTACAGGACAGTTACACCAAGGGCCGGCTACTAGCATGGACGAGTTGATCCCAGGGCGCCAGTAGTCTGTGAGGTTATGCTGCCAGCAGCACCCCTGCAATCTCGCTCCAGCCTTGTCCGTGCCCTTTATTATCATTCGGCGGGAAATGTCTTTAACACCCCTTCAGCCCCCGCCTTGCCCTCCTTTCACCCTCTGTCCCATGCTGATACACATCCACAAAACTATCATCTGTGTGAGGCAGCCAAGCTATCAGTGATTTAGATGAGCTGGAGGAGGTCCAGGGAAGTTTGTGCACAAATCATTCCGATCTGCATGGGTTCCACCCGCGATGATCCTTCGTTTCTTCGACTACTCTCTGACCGACCTCGGTCATACCTTGGAACCGTCGACCTGAATTATCTTCTTCTTTCTCCTTTTCTTTCCCCCTGACGGAAGTCTATCTCCAATACCAGGTCTACCAATGCATATATTTCGGTGGGTCTATTTGGAATTCCAGCCAACGCATCTTTCAGTTAGTCTCTCAAGCCTCAATAGAACACTGCTGCTCGTTTGCTTTCTGGCCAATTAGTTTCCACTACAAGCTTGTTGAATTGCACTAAGTAAGATACCAGATCTCGATTTCCTTGCTTTAAGTCCAGCAATTCGTTGTCAACTACTTGGGATATTCTCCTCTTGTTGAATATTCGTAGAAACTCGTTCTTAAACTCCTCATAATTTCTCAAGATCGGGTCGTTTCTTGTTATGAGTGGTATAGACCAGGCAGCTGCGTCTCCACTTAAATAAGACAATGCGAAAGCGACCTTAGATTGCGCGTCAGGGAAAATTGAAGGGCGGCACATGTAGTGTAAGGAACATTGGGTTATGAATACTTGTGCCTTTTGTGGGTCTCTACCAAATCGCTCTGGAGTTGCTAAAGGAATCACTGGGGATAAGGAATGGATCACTTGGGTGGTCATTCTATTTGTACTCTCTAAAAGAGGATTCTGTGTGTCCTGTCCTGCACTAAAAGGTTGTCTAAGTCTCTGTGCAAACTCTGCTGTTTCTTTCCTAGAATTACAATTTCCAACTTAAGGTTTTGATTTTCCTCTCTAACAGCGCTTAACTCTTTCTGTATTGTGTCTAAGATTACTCCTAATCCTTGCAGGTCTATTTCTTCCGCCATCTCTTTTCAGGTGCAAGGAGCAACTTGGGCACTTCACTCTGTCAGAACAAAAAAGGATACTTTTGACATAACTGCACAGGAACAGAGATGCTGGCTCCCGATCCGCCCGAGGCAACAACCTAGAGCTTGGAAAACGAGACTCCAGCCAATAACTTCGAGGGGAAGGGGGAATAAGGATAAAATAATAAACAACAAGAAGAGAAACTCTTGGTTGGTTCCACTCGTCAGTCCGACCTGCAGACCTCTTTCTTTCTGGATTCTGAAGAAAAATAAATCTTGGTTAGCCTAAACCTTATATCTCTCTCTTTATCTCTCTGCTACCCACTATCTTTCTACCTACCCTTAGTTTCCCAGAGTCTTGCCTTCTCTTTTACTTCTTTTCTTGGCACGGAATATTGCTGTACTCTTCCTATGTCTTTCCTGTAATTCACAATGATTATACTTATTATATCTTCTATTACTCTACACTAGATCTTTTACTCTTAACTATTTATTCTCAACTCACTTTTGTCTTTTCTTTCTGCTCTGTTATCCTACGTGCCTCATTCTGCTCTTGGCTGCAATCTCCCTGCGAGGTAAGGACACATAAAGTTATAGGAATTAATTCCTCTGATTATTCGTTCTGCCTTTATCTATACTTTTAGTTTTTTAACTCTGACTTACTGATTGCTTTTAGTTTTTTCTCTCTTGCTTTAATCCTCTTTTTAAATGTCTTCTACCTTCTGATTCCTCTCAGAACATAACTTGTCTCTCGAATTCCATGACTAATTGTAATCGTAATTTTGCTCACAAAACACGGTAAGTATGCTTAATACCTTATGCTATTTCGTTCTATTCAGAATATGCAATTTTTAAACTCTCACCTTGAACTATTGGTTTTCTTTTGCAGATTCTCTACTTGCGGTTCTGTTGGTTGACTAGATTCTCGACTTGGTGCCAGGCTACCGCCGCTTCACAGATTGCCAGTTGCTGCTGTAGCCTTCTACCGTTAATCTTGACGGAGACTCAGCGATGATAACAGATACGAATTCTGAAATGCGACTATGTGGGCACAGTCGCTGTACTCCAGTACACTGGAAAGGGGTTTTGGGAACTTCTAACTACACTGTTTTCTTCGCTGGGTCAAACTATGATTCTCCTCACGACTCAAACTCTAACGCTTCCTCTCAGGGCAATGTCCTCAGTGAAGTACGCAGTTTTCTCTCATCACGCGCCTCACCTGTATCCGCTGACAGTTAGTTAAACACTAGACTGCTGACCGCGGTTCGAGCTGGCGGCCATCTTGAAGTTCCGTTTCCTAACGTTCTCGGTCCAAGAACCCACAGTTTGTTGGTTTTTAACACAGCGACCCGTTGAGTGCGTTACTGCCACTCTTTGTGCATCGAGGGACCTGACACTGGGTAGAAGTCTTGTTCTTTGTCTGGCCAGACTTCTGCCATACTGCTGTTGAAAGGCGCTGTCGGTTAAGGCAGTTGATTAAACCCTTCCAGGACAAGAACGCACAAGCCTTTCTGATCAATCCAGCTTGGTTAAAAGTGATCTGGGGGACAAACTTGTTTCTTTGTTTCTGAAGTTAAAGCTAAGGGATACTTAGATAGCCTTACAACCTAGAGATGGGTAAGCAGGTCAGACTGAATTTGAAGATGGCATTGAGGAAGGGAGCTGAGGATTATCACGCTGTGCAGAAACTAATAATTAAAGCAGTGATGTTAATGGTGATGGGAGCTAGTGAGTTTTCTTGGTAGCACAAGGGGGTGTAGGGTTCGAAAGGGAAAAAAAAACAAAGGAAGGGGATAGAAGAAAGACAAAAAAAGGGGAAAAAACCAAAACTATAGCAAATTTCAATCACCTTTTTTTTCAGGGAGGTATGCATAACGGTGAAATGTGCTCCCCTCACAGATGGAAGTACTGTGAAAAGGAAAGCAACATTAAAGCAATAACCAAACTGAAATAGTGTGAAAGAAAAAACATAAAAGCAATTAAAAGCTGCCGGTGGAGAAGCTGACCTTAGATAGCCGCCACTGGGATGGGAGCCAGGCAACTCCCTGCGCCTAGTGTGCTACAAGGAAAACAATTTGAGATGCAGGTGAGCGAGAACACGGCCAACCAAGAGCATTACCACTCTAGGCAGTCAGAATCCAGCACGTCTGGGCAGCTGGCATAGTTATATAGCTTGCCTGCAAAAGGGCGTGGTTATGTTCCGTCAAGACTCGGTGGGCAGCACAAAGCGGGAACTGAAGTCCCAGTGCTCCTCTTCAATCAGAGAGGTTACCCTCCCAGATTGAAGTTCTGGAAAAAGGAAAGCAAAATTAAAACCATAACCAAACTGAAATAGTGTGAACAAAAACATAAAAGCAATTAAAGCTGCTGGTGGAAAAGCCGACCTAAGATCGCCGCCACCGGGATGGAAGCCAGGCACCTTCCTGTGCCTAGTACGCTACAAGGAAATCAATTTGAGATGCAGGTGAGCAAGAACACGGCCACCTGAGAGCGTTGCCACTGTAGGTAGGGGAAATCCTTACAAACCCAGGAATCGATTCTCTAGGCTTTGTAAGTGCGGTCAGCCATTTTATACATATAGTGGACATCAAGTCAATTAAGAGATGTCTAACTATATACTAGTTGCACCGAAACCTGTCATTTTTGGTTTCAAACATGTCTGAATCCTACCTCAACGCCAATTCCAATGTTGGATGTAGGACCCCATGTACTGGGGGGCTCCCCTGATTCCCGATACCAGCTTTTCAGGGACTAATAGCTGTAGTGACCAATATTTTAGGTAGATAATCGGTCTGATTATGACCGTTGCCCACCACCATCTCAGCATATTTTAGCCTAATATAGTGATGAAGTAATATGGCCTGAAGTTACAAAGTAGGGTTTGATTATATCTCTTTCTGTTTCTGACTATATCTTGCTTAATGGCAGGGCTTGCCTATTGGCTTTGGCATGATCTTATGCCTTCTTGTATACTAATTGTGCTCTTTTGCAGGAATAGAGGCCTATGCTTGAGCAACTCCATATTCTAAGCTCTCGCCATCTTCTGAGCCTCTCTAAGGGAGAGGTTCTACTTGTTATTCGCTCTTCCTGAACCAGAGAGGACCGGTTCTTGTCAGAGGAATGTGCTCACTCTATGCCGGAGGCATACCAAAAAGACCTTGGTACGAAGTGGTACAGTCTCTGATGAGAACAGAAGGCAAGGCTTGCTAGAAGCTTCGACTAGCGTTTCCACTGGTTACTAAAGGAGGTGTCTAAGCTCTGAGAGAGAGTCAGTCTGGTGATACATCGCGTTGCAGATGTGCAGCTGTGATTGTGGAACAGAGAATCCTGATTGAACCAGAGAAATGGGCCCCCCTGAAAGCCAGATGTGTAGAAACATGGTGAGGTGTTCCACTAACTCTTATATTCTGTCTATGCCTAACTACCTTTTTATTTTCCGGTTATGAATACATGTATATGCCAGCCATTGCGTATGATTGTGATGCTTAGTTATTTCTTTCTTTTGTCATTCTATCATTGTGTAATAAAGAGACCCCCAAAGTGTATTATTATTTGTTTGTGTTCTTTGTGAGGGAAGGTCGGGCCCCTTTTTACCAAGTGCCTACAGAAGGATGGGTAAGTTCCCTTCTAATGGGTAGTTGTTGACACGGTAGGGAAATAGGCTCCCAGCAAGAAAGTATAAATTCTAATTGTTCTATCCAATACATTGCTAGGAGGAGCATGCGCTGCGTACCCTCTCGGATGGGGAGGTGTTGTAATTTGCTGTGTACCCTCTTGGATGGGGAGGTGTTGTGACTTGTTATTTGCGAGCTCCTCTGCAATGTTCTTATATCTTTAGTTTGTTGTTGTTAGTGTTTATTCCTTTCTTAGGTAAGTATTGTGAAATGTGTTTTTTTTCTGGATCCTGAGAAAGAATGTGGTAAGTAATGGCCTGGTGACTGACAGAAGTACCAAAATATATGGAAAAGCAGGTCATAACAATTTGGCGTAGTCGGTTGCAGGATATGAACGTTGATTTTAAAGGGGATTTTTTTTTTTTTTTAGAATTTGAAAGCAGACTCAGATATCATTTGATTTATTTGCATGGGGGTAGCCCATATGGTGTTCTGGCTCATGAGTGAGCTAATTGTGTTGGGTTGAATGAGATTTGCTGTGTGTTTAAATGTGTTTTGTATAAAGGGCTTGTAAATAGCTTGTTACGTTAGGCAGAAAGGGCTGGATCCCTTTAACCACTTCCGTGCTGATGACGGAACCGCTCCTTCATCAGCCGCGGTAGCGTTGTGCTGATGACGGGCCGGTTCCGTCATGGCCCGCCCGACGCATCTGCGCGGCGCGGATTCCGCCCCTGCGCTGGGCGTTCCATTGAGCGGGCGTGGCCATGATGGAACCGCTCCGTCATGAGCACAGCTCAACCGAGGCTGGTGACGGAGCGGTTCCGTCACCAGCATGGGTGCGCCGCGCGGCCCCCCCGTCCCTTAGCACTGCGGCGGAATAGCCGCCTCAGCGAAGGTGATAAAGTGTTCAGTAAAAGATGCATTTAAAATGTGCTCAGCTGCAACATGAATGTAACATCTCAGAATGTAACCCTGAAACATGGGATGACATTTCAGACAGAGATAGTGAGGTTATGGTAAATATGCTGTTTAACATGCATCCACAATTTTAGCATTTGCAAACAGGATTAAATGTGTATGATTCAGAGGTCAAAAATGTTACAGAAAATCCAGTCAGGTTGCAAGTTACACAGATGGTTTTAATTAAACCTTCCGAAGAGGGTTTTCAGTCGGAAAGGAATGTGCAGGGAAATAAATCAGACCTAGCAGTGCATGATAAACTTTGCTTTAAAAGACAAGTGCAACCATATGATTTTGAAAGTGTACAACAGGAGATTATGTATGACTGGTTAATTCAAAGGTTTAAAAATGTATTTTGTGATTTTACCCAAAAGCAAGTTGCCCCTTGTAGCTACAGTGAAGAGCAGGGAAAAAAGAAGTCACTTTTAGATTTAAATGCTGGACAAATGCCCATGACTCTGTAGTTTTGCACACTAAAAGATATTGGACAGAACAGCGTGGGAGAAAATGTGATCTGCTTATGGGAGATAGCCTTAGTTATAAAATAGCCCATATAGACAGGAAGGTAGTCTGCGCAAAACTAGAACGGAAGCAGATTTGGTAACATCAATCATAAGAATAAAATGTTTTCGCAAATGTGAGAATTCCTGGCCCATGACAATTGACTGTTGCAAAGTAATATATACCTTTTTTGACTGATGCTGCCCCAGATATTGTTATGGAAGTACCATGTGATTTTGTATGTGACTTTATTTTTGCCAATGTTTTGTCTTTTAGTTATAATTAGTTCTGTAGACAAATGATAGTTTAAAAGTTTGTTTGAATTAGTTAGACAGAAGTGTGGAGCATTCAGACATAGAACGCAGGGTTTTGCTGGAGATCAGGAGAGGTTAAAGCTGTTTTTCGTCTGAGACAAGAGAAGGGTTTTTAGACTGTGTGACATGTGCTTCCTTAAAAAAAAAAACGAAAAGAAGAGAAGATGGATTTGTAAAGTTGAAGGAAAAGTACTGCATGTAGACTAGCTTGTTCTGACCTTGGTGAGATAACATTTGCATTCCATAGCCTTTCTCTCTGACAGCTTTTGTAAAGGAGGAGCCATCCCAGTTCCTCGCCACAGCAGAATTAGACAGCTTCTTTTAGATGGATGTTTGGGAGGCTTGCAAATGAGCAGGCTTCCTCCCCCCCTCCCCATGAGGAAAGTCGCAGAGCAGATAGGAGTAGACGAAAGTTGGCAGGTGTGCATGGCACTTCGGCCTTGGAAGAGATAAGATGCGGGCCGGCAGCAGGGAGCAGAACTCTCTCTGCTTGTTATGATTGGCAATGGACCAGTTTTGGTCCGCAAAGCTTTTGTAAGGGTGAGGCTAGCTAGAGGAGCGAGTGAAGGGTGGAGCAAGCTGCCCAGCCCTTCTGACTGTGTAAGAAAAGGTTAGATTTTACCCAACTTTACTTAGAGGATATAGTGCAGGTAGTATTCTTAAACTATTCCCCAGATCTAGAGGAGAGCTTTGCAGACAGAAATGAAAATATTGGACTTTTAGAAATATAAAAAATAAATATGTGCTTTTGAATTGGAGTTTTTTTTGCAAGACAAGTGATACTTGTTTATCGATTCAGATTGCGGCGCCAGGGTGTGAGTGACGTTCTGCCCCCTCGTGTGCATGGGCCCCTCCCCTTACCCCTTCCCCTTCCCCAACACCCTCCCCCAACACCCTCCCCCCCAACACCCTCCCCCCCACCCCCCCAGCCTGGAGCCAGACCTCTGACCCTGTTTACTGGGCCGGTCGCTCCACGCACCACACGGCTCCCCGTGAGTGTGCCCAGGTTCTCTCCGCTACTGCCGCGAGTTCGCCTCTGACCCTATTGCTGAGTATTCTGTGATTTTTGTAATTTGTGCACTGTGACTGTAATTGTGCCTTTGGTATTGTAATTGTATTTTTGCTTCCTCGCCGCCCTTTTCCACGACCGTCTCTCCCGCTCTGTGCAACCCCCCCCCCCGCTGCTCCCCTGCTGCCCGCCCCTTTCTCTTCTGTACCCTCTCCCCCTTCCTATTCGCCGCCCCACTCCCGCCTCCCAGCTGCTCCTCTCTCCCACGTGGCCATTTATGGCGGAGACCGCGCAAACGCGCAGCGGTCACGCCCGTCCACGCCTGGACTGCGCCCAGCGCCAGAACCCCTGGACCTCCCCGGACCCAGACCAACCGACTGAGATACGACAACGCCACCCTCAATGCACTCAACACCGGGCGACCGCCCGCCTGCTATCAAGCCAATCCCAAGCGCATCCACGGACCCTTCACCTGTCAAGCTTGTAAATTCACCTGCCTCCAAACCCGCTCCACGTCCGCCAAGCCAAGCAGCAGCAACCACCTCAAGTGCATCCTCCTCAACAGTTGCTCCATACACAGCACGCCATCGACCTCTGGGACCTCCTCGACACAACAGCACCAGACGTCGCCTTCCCTTACGGAAACCTGGATGAACGCCTCCTCAGCCCCCAACATCGCCATAGCCATCCCGGACGGCTACAAAATCACCCGGAGGGACCGCACCACCAAACCAGGAGGAGGGATTGCCATCATATACAGGAACACCATCGCCGACATCATGAGCCCGCACGCCCTAGCCTCACCAGACTACATCCTCCTAGGAGACCTGAACTTTCACCTAGAAAACAACAACAACAGCGCCACAGCAACACTGCTGGACAAACTCGCCAGCCTCTGACTCAAGCAACTAGTGAACTCCCCCACTCACCTCGCCGGCCACACCCTCAACGCCATCTTCTCAGCCAGCAAACACATCGCCTTCAACCACGCCGCAGGACTGCATTGGACCGACCACAGCTGCATACACTTCACATTCAAGAGGACCGCATCTCACCACCACACGCTTCGGATCCCCCGCAGATGCTGGAGCAAAATCACCACAGACCACCTCACTGAGCCAGAACCCACCTGCCGACACCAACTTACCCAACGCCAACACCGCAGCGCTCAACCTCGCACACTGGATCACCAGCTGCGCGGCGTCCTCGCTCCCCTAAAGAACACCCACAACAAGGCCACCACCAGAAAACCCTCATGGTTCACAGACGCCCTCAAAGCCGCAAAGAATTCCTGCCGAACTCCCGAAAAGACCTGGCGCAAAGAACGGACAACGGAAAACATGACAGCCCTCAAAACCGCCACCCGCGAATACCATCAGCTGATCGGGCACACCAAGAGGACATCGCTCAAGGAACGACTAGACAACAACACCCACAACAGCAAGGAACTCTTCAGCATTGTCAAAGAGTTCTCAAACCCTGACGCCAGCAACAACTGCATCACCCCTACGCAAGACCTCTGCAGCTCCCTCGCCACGTTCTTCCACCGCAAGTTTGCAGACATACACAATAGCTTCGGACCCCAACCCCCACCTCCGGACGCCAGCCCAACAACCCCCTCCACCACCATCAACTCCTGGACCCCCATCAGCAGTGAAGACACCATCCACGTCATGAGCACCATTCACTCCGGCTCCCCCTCCGACCCATGCCCCCATCACATCTTCTACAAGGCCGACACCATCATCGCACCCCACCTCCGGAACATCATAAACAGCTCCTTCACGTCAGCTACCTTCCCGTAGAGCTGGAAGCACGCTGAGATCAACGCCCTCCTGAAAAAAAAACACTGCAGACCCCAGGGACCTCAAGAACTTCAGACCAATCTCACTTCTCCTCTTCCTGGCTAAAGTAATCTAGAAGACCGTCGACAAACAGCTGACCACCTTCCTCGAGGACAACAACTCGCTCGAACCTTCACAGTCCGGATTTCGAGCAAAACACAGCACCAAGACCGCCCTCATCGCAGCCACAGACAACATCAGAACCTCGATGTACAACGGAGAAACAGCCGCCCTCATCCTCCTGGATCTCTCAGCAGCCTTTGACACCGTATGCCACCGCACCCTAGTACACCGTCTCAACAACACTGGCATCCAGGGGAAGGCCCTGGAATGGATCACCTCGTTCCTCACCGTCAGAACCCAGAAAGTCCGCCTCCCCCCTTTCCGCTCCCCGGCAACCGAAATCATCTGCGGCGTACCCCAAGGATCCTCACTCAGCCCTACACTCTTCAATATCTACATGAGCCCCCTCGCCACCATCGCACGAAAACACAACATCAACATCATCTCCTACGCCGACGACACCCAGCTGATACTCTCCCTCACCAAGGACCCAGCCACCGCCAAATCAAACTTCCAGGAAGGAATGAAAGAAGTAGCAGACTGGATGAAGCACAGCCGGCTCAAACTCAACTCGGACAAGACGGAAGTCCTCATCCTCGGACAATCCCCCTCTGCATGGGACAACTCCTGGTGGCCCTCGGCGCTGGGCACCGCACAAAACACCCACGGACCACGCACGCAACCTGGGCTTCATCCTGGACTCTTCGCTCACGATGACCAAACAAGTCAACGCCGTCTCATCATCATGCTTCAACACCCTGCGCATGCTCCGGAAGATCTTCCGATGGATCCCCGCCGACACCAGAAGAACAGTCACCCAGGCCCTCGTCACCAGCCGACTGGCCTGCGGGAACGCCCTCTACGCTATAACAACCACCAAAGCCCAGAACCGTCTCCAGCGCATACAAAACGCCTCCGCACGACTCATCCTCAACATTCCCCGCTGCAGCCACATCTCAACCCACCTGAGAAACCTCCACTGGCTCCCGTCAGCAAAAGAATCACGTTCAGACTGCTCATCCATGCACACAAAGCACTCCACGACATGGGCCCGGAATGCCTCAACAGCCGACTCATGTTCTACACCCCCACCAGCCAGCTCCGCTCCACCAACCTCGCCCTCGCCATCATCCCACGAATCTGCAGAGCCACCACTGGAGGATGATCATTCTCCTACCTGGCAGCAAAGACCTGGAACTCCCTCCCCACACACCTACGACTGACCCAGGACCACCTCAGCTTCAGGTAGCACCTATTCCTAATGCTTAGTATGGACAAACCCGATGTTTTGCTCCTAACAGAGACCTGGCTCACGCCAGACTCCCATCCTAATATTTTGGCAGCCCTCCCCCCGGATTATTACATCCTTAACGTCAATCGCCCTCTGAGCCGCCCCGGAGGAGGAGTAGCGGCCATTATACGCAAAAACCTTAGATTTCTGACCTCCGCCTCGCTTACCCTACCTGGGGTAGATAATATAGTCATCAGCTTGGAAACCGCAGGTGGCGTCCTCGCCATCGTACTACTCTATCGCCCCCCCAGCCGATGCCATCGTTCCCCTTGTCTTTGAGTGAACAGGTAGCTGACCTGCTCACTCATCATTCCAGACTAGCCATATTTGGCGACTTCAATTACTGGTTTGATGACGATCGAGCTGGGCCCCACGCTACTGAACTTTTAAAAATCCTGACAAACCTCAATCTGACTCAAAACATCTCTTCCCCATCTCACATCAAGGGTCACATCCTGGACCATATCTGGACTCACAATCTAGTCCTGTCTCGTCCAATTATCTCCCCTTGCCTCTGGTCAGACCACCACTTGATCGAGGTCACCATCTCAATTAAAGGGAAACTTAAAGCCCCCACCCTTCCTGGTGGATTGTGTCGTAAATGGAATTCCTACGATTCCCAGGGGTTCCTTGACTTCCTGGCCAACACCCGCCCCAACCAGACTCAGGCATTGATTTGTTGCAGGACGAGATAACCACCTGGCTGCTATCTGCCAGCGATCGATTCGCCCCTCTCACTAAATTCGCTCATACCAGACATTGTAATTCCCATCGCTGGTTTTCTGAGGAACTCAAAGCACAAAAATCTAAACTACGTCACCCAGAACGCAAATGGAGACGGGGCTACTCCAAGGAGGACCGCGTTGAATTTGGGAGTTCCCGTAACGAATATAAAAATGCTATTACTAAAGCAAAGGCCTCACATATCACGGAAAGAATTGATAATGCCAGCAATAAATCCAAAGAAATCTTCAACATTCTAAACGACTTCTCTTCCGATCAGAGAGTACTCCCAACTCAGGCCCCCACTCAAGAAACCTGTAATGCGCTCAACTCCTACTTTATTCAAAAAATTGAAAATATTAAAAATGCTATCCCCCCTTCATCTCTGTTAGCCCCTCTGACTCCTCCCCGCTCAACCCTTGTTCTTTCACTCAGTTCCCTCCTATTACCATTAGCACTCTCTCCGAACTCATCACCCGTGTCAAATCCGGATCTCCTAGGGACTGCTGTCCCCCTCCAATTTTCAAGGCGATCTTCTCTGCTCTGCCTGACAGCATCCTCCCTCTCCTGAACACTTCCCTCCGTTCTGGCAAGGTCCCCAGCACATTTAAGGAAGCCATTCTGGTTCCTCTTCTGAAGAAAGCAGGAGCTGATCCCGCTAATCCTGCTAACTACAGGCCCATTTCTCTCTTACCCTATACATCTAAACTCCTGGAGGCCTACATGACCACCTGTCTGTCGGCATTTATCGAGAACTCTGGGTTCTTAGAACCAAACCAAGCTGTCTTCAGACCAGCGCATTCTACTGAAGCAGTCATCTTAAAAGTCCTCGATACCCTTCGGGAGAATGCCGACAGAGGGTTCCCACAGGCATTGGTCCTCTTGGACCTATCAGCCGCGTTCGACACGGTGGACCATGACATCCTTCTCCACCGTGTCGGACAGGCGGGTATCCAGGGACCGGCATGGGAATGGATTAAGTCCTTCCTCTCGGGCAGAGTACAAACAGTCCACCTTGGCCCCTTCTCTGGTACCCAGGCCCCCACTACCTGCGGAGTCCCTCAGGGATCCTCCCTCTCTCCCTTATTGTTTAACTTATATCTTCGCCCACTGATCCACTCTTTGCGCAACTGGAACTGTACTGTCCTTAACTATGCTGACGACATGCAGATAATTTTTCCTCTAGACACCCCTAACGCGGCATCCGACCTTCGGGCAGTGATGCTTCACATCCAACAATGGATGATCTCCAACCAGCTCAAATTAAATCCAGAGAAGACGGAACTCATCCTGCCCGGTACCAGCCCTTCATACTGGGGCCCCCATTTCTGGCCAAACGAGCTTGGCACTCCCCCCGCCCCCTCAAATTTGGTAAAAAGCCTGGGCGTCACCATCGACTCCGACCTCTCCCTCAAAACCCATGTCGGCACCATCATCTCGGCCAGCATGTACCATTCGCGAAAAATCTGAAAAATTTCCCACCTACTCTCCCACGAATCTCTGGTTCAAATCGCCATCTCTTTAGTCCTTTCCCGCCTGGACTTCTCAAATTCGCTCTATTGGGGACTATCCAAGTCCCTCCTTTACCGTCTCCAATTGGTGCAAAACCAGGCAGCTAGGCTCATCTGCAAAGCCTTCAAATGGCAATCTGCTAGACCCCTCTTGGCCAAGCTGCACTGGCTGCCCATTGAACAAAGAGCTGCTTTCAAAATAGGCTGCCTGGTATATAAGGCCCGGCAGACCAAGGGCCCGGCCTTTTTGAAATCCCTAATAATCTCCCACTGTCCGGCTCGCAACCTCCGCTCTGCCCACCTCCACCTCCTTACCACTCCAGTGGTTAAACTAAAAAAAATGGGCGGCTGCAGATTCAGCTACCTAGCACCTAAACTCTGGAACTCCCTCCCCCTTCTGATTAAAACTGCTGACACCCTGCTAAGCTTTCGAAAGAGCCTAAAAACCTGGCTCTTTTCAAACCTTATTTAAGCTATGGCTCCCATTATCAATCTTAACGACAGCGCCAGGAAACCTCCGGTGTCAGTGCGCTTTATAAATACAGCATAAGATATGCACCTCAAGACCTGGCTCTTCGAGCAGTAGCAGCACCCGCCCCCCAGTGGCTTGAGCGCGGGTGAGTAGCGCGCTCTATAAATATTCTGATTGATTGATTGATTGATTGACAGGACGGTGGAAGGTGATGTCCTGTGGCTGATGGCTGATGGGAGCTGATGATCTATGGCTGACCAGATTGGATGGGGTTCTTCCTTGTCGAGGGGATACAGATGAAGACGGATGTCGGGAAGCTGTGACCCCATACAGATGGACTGCTTCTTTCCAAACGAAGAAGGGATCAGCAGAGTGTGCTACGATTTGAACTGTCCCCTTCACGTGAGGCTGACTTTGAAAGCATGAGAGCTGTGTGTCTTTCGCACAGGAGAACTGCTTGTGTAAAAGGTGAAGATGAAGGGAATTGTGAACTGTTTTATTCACATGGAGTTAAACCTGACAGGAGACAGCTGTGTTTTTGTTTTCCTTTTTTCACAGAAAAGAACTTTTTTTTTTTTAACAGAGACACTTTGCTGCAATTAGAGTAGATATTTTCTGAGCTACAGTTGGCTGCCTTGGCAGTAGATTTTGCAGTTTAATCAGTAGAGGTTCAAATGACTCAAGCATCCCAATATTTCTGAATTATTTTTAGATATTTCACCAGAGTTATTGATTTAGGTAATGCAGTCTTTGCCTGCTTCATAGTGATCATCATATCTTTTGCTATGTTCTTCAGTTACGTGATGAAGTTAAAAAAAAATCAGTTAGTCATGATCTGCTTTGAATTCAATGCTTTAGAGTAGCTACTTCAGCACGAGAGTTGCTGATTCAAAATATGCTTTTTAGCAGTTGTGTTTTTGATTCTGAAATGTAGTTTTTCCCTTGTAGGTATGCTTTCAAATATGGCCTGCAGTCTTGTGTCTTTCACCCTAAAATAGTTTTAAATGGTTTTGCCTTTAAATGAGACATGCAGTGCTTCAATGACAGTCAGATTTTCAATCATGATATTCAGTTGCTAGTTACTTAGCATTAATACCAATTTTGCAGTTAAAAGATGCAGTGCTCTACTCTTAGCTGTGCCTTTAGTTCAGTGATTTTGTTTTTGATATTTGTGAATGGTGATGTTCACGGGTCATGGGGTGCAATGTAATGAATGAGCCACTTTAGTGGTCTGATGCCCTGTGATGACCCTCAATCACCACCATTGTGTACTGACTTTAGTGTGCTATGTTACCCTAGCCTTAATGTAGGATGGTCTTTCATTTGCCTATTTCTCTTCTGTTCTATAATCTTGCTGTCTTTTAGTAGAGTAGTCTTGCCAAGAATAGAAGATGTGGGATGTTGAGGTGCAGTGTTGTTAGTGATGGTGCACATATGTGCTCCATGTTTGATATTGAGGGATTAAGTGCATAGTGTTATTTGGGTTAGGTGAATTATTATTTTGGCCTATTGACTTTGTCGTGGTTTAATGTCATTCTATTTTCTAAGTCTGAATCTATTAGTTTAGCTGCTTCAGTTGTAGGGATTCCTGGACTGACAATGTATAATGTTGGAGCTATTAGTAGACTGGCTTGTCTTATGGTTAAATCTGTTCACCACACCTTGATAGCTTTATCTGATTTCCTGCTTGATATACATGGTGCACAACTAGCTATTTTGCAGCATGGGGTTGTTATTGATTACTTGCTGTTGGAACAGGACCATGGCTGTTCTGATCTTGATGGATAATGTTGCTTTAATCTTTCTGATCATTCTAAATCCATCTAGTCTCATACTACTGCTTTGCATAATTGTCATCCTAAATTCAATAGACCCTTGATAAAGGACTGTGGGATTAGCTCCTTGGGTGGTTACCTGATGCTTTGTTTTATCTTGGGTGGTGTATATTTTAGTCATCTGTTTTTAGTTACTTTATGTTGTTGCATTCAATGTGTGCCTAGTCTTTTGCCCTAGAACTGCTTTTGTTCATTCTGTCAGTTATGTTTCAGTAATCGTTTGCATATTGTTTGAAGCTTCAATGGTGTTGGACAATGGTCATGGGTGGAATGTAGTGACCGATATTTTTGGTAGATGATTGGTCCGATTATGACCGTTGCCCACCACCATCTCAGCATATTTTAGCCTAATATAGTGATGTGTAGGCCTGAAGTTACAAAGTAGGGTTTGATTATATCTCTTTCTGTTTCTGACTTTATCTTGCTTAATGGCAGGGCTTGCCTATTGGCTTTGGCATGATCTTATGCCTTCTTGCATACAAATTTTTCTGTTTCGCAGGAATAGAGGCCTATGCTTGAGCAACTTCATATTCAAAGCTGTCACCATCTTCTGATCCGCTCTAGGTGAGAGGTTCTACTTGTTATTTGCTCTTCCTGAACCAGAGAGGACCGGTTCTTGTCAGAGGAATGTGCTCACTCTATGCCGGAGTCACAACAAAGGCCTGATCAACTGGAGGTGTGACCTTGGTACGAAGTGGTACAGTCTCTGATGAGAAAAGAAGGCAAGGCTTGCTAGAAGCTTCGACAAGCATTTCCACTGGTTATTAAAGGAGGTGTCTGAGCTCTGACCGCTGAGAGAGAGTCAGTTTGGTGATACATCGCGTTGCAGATGTGCTGCTGTGATTGTGGAACAGAGAATACTGATTGAACCAGAGAAATGGGCTCCCTCTGAAAGCCAGATGTGTAGAAACATGGTGAGGTGTTCCACTAACTCTTATATTCTGTCTATGCCTAACTACCTTTTTATTTTCAGGTTATGTATACATGTATATGCCAGCCATTGCGTATGATTGTGATGCTTAGTTATTTCTTTCTTTTGTCATTCTATCATCCATATCCATACTAATATAATCAAGAGAGAGCCCAAACCTTTGAGGCGGGTAATCTCAGGATCCACAGCACCAATCACAACACCCAATACAGCGTTGGAAAGGGCAGTTGCAGCAGTAGGACATAGGCTATGCAGACGCCCACCATATACATTTAAAAGGTAAAAGAACTGTGCCAGCAAAGTAGTCCCTCATGGGTGTGTCTGCGTTGTGCTGTGGGCGTGTCCTGGGGGCGTGACAAACGCTGGGGGCGTGTGGTATGTTCCGCCCTACATGCCATGTCTGATATCGTGTGCTAATCCCACCCTGCTCCCTTTAAATACCCCTGCACCCCATAATCATAACCCACCCTGACTCCTTAAAATACCCCAACACCCTTAAACACTAACCCATCTTAACCCTATTAATATACCCAGTACCCCAAAACCCAAACCTATCCCTAAACCCTAAAAATACCCCTGTACCCCAAAACCCAAACCTAGGCCTGAACCCTATAAATACCCCTATAGCTCAAAACCCAAACCTACCCCATAACCCTAAAAATACCCCTGTACCCCAAAACCCAAACCTAGCCCTGAACCCTAAAAATACCACTGTACCCCAAAACCCAAACCTACCCCTAAACCCTAAAAATACCACTGTACCCCAAAACCCAAACCTACCCCTGAACCCTAAAAATACTACTGTACCCCAAAACCCAAACCTACCCCTGAACCCTAAAATACCCCTGTACCCCAAAACCCAAACCTAGCCCTGAACCCTTAAAATACCCCTGTACCCCAAAACCCAAACCTACCCCTGAACCCTAAAAATACCCCTGTACCCCAAAACCCAAACCTAGCCCTGAACCCTAAAAATACCCCTGTACCTCAAAACCCTAACCTACCCCTGAACCCTAAAATACACCTGTACCCCAAAATCCAAACCTAGCCCTAAACCCTAAAAATATCCCTGTACCCCAAAACCCAAACCTAGCCCTGAACCCTTAAAATACCCCTGTACCCCAAAACCCAAACCTACCCCATAACCCTAAAAATACCCCTATACCCCAAAACCCAAACCTAGCCCTGAACCGTAAAAAGACCCCTGTACCCCAAACCCATACCTATCCCATAACCCTAAAACTACCCCTGTACCCCATAACCCCAAACTATATCTGAACCCTTAAAATACCCAAACACCCCAATACATATACCTCAGTACCCCAAAACATATACCCATATACCCATACTTACCTTATCCAAACATAAAAAACCATGCTTTTACCATTCATGCATTTACAACGAATTTCGTTGTAAATGTATGCGTGGTAAAAGCATATAAAATGTAATGCCATGCGTTATAATGGCATTGCGGAGTCATGGTACTTTCGTAATGAAAGTATGCGGAGTGATAGTATGCGGCAAGAAAGTTGAGGAATAATGGGTGCTTACCCTCCCCCAGTAAGTACATTGGTGGCACGGCGGCCCACATCTCCAGCAACATAGTCATATTTTTTCACCACCCATTTGAAAAATGCACAGGTCTCTCTCATTGATGGCCAGCACCGACATACACTTTTAGACACACCTCCCGCCACAAGTTCTAGAATTGCGAACTTTAGAGCTGGGGAGCTGCGTTTGAATCTCGGCATCAGCTCAACATCCTGTGATTTCAGGCAAATCGCTTTGTCTCCCCGTGCATACCACAAATGAATGTGTTCTTCTGTACTGTAAATTGTGCTCATGCCATGTTGTCGAGTTCGCGCTGTATAATATTGCAAGGAAAAATAAAGTAGGAAAACTCGAGTTCACACACTACTGAACGCGCACTCTTAAGTGCATCAGCAGTGCACTGTGAATCGGAGCGTTTCACAGGCCTTTCACAGATAAGAAATGCTATCAAAACGAAATCCTACAAAACAATATACTACTGGCCGGTAGCAATTCATACCCAGACAGCGTCGGGACGGGCTGCTAGTTGTGTAATAAAGAGACCCCCAAAGTGTAATATTATTTGTTTGTGTTCTTTGTGAGGGAAGGTCGGGCCCCTTTTTACCAAGTGCCTACAGAAGGATGGGTAAGTTCCCTTCTAATGGGTAGTTGTTGATACGGGAGGGAAATAGGCTCCCAGCAAGGAAGTATAAATTCTAATTGTTCTATCCAATACATTTCTAGGAGGAGCATGCGCTGCGTACCCTCTCGGATGGGAAGGTGTTGTAATTTGCTGTGTACCCTCTCGGATGGGGAGGTGTTGTAATTTGCTGTGTACCCTCTCGGATGGGTAGGTGTTGTGATTTGCTGGGTACCCACTTGGATGGGGAGGTGTTGTGATTTGCTGCGTACCCTCTCAGATGGGGAGGTGTTGTGACTTGTTATTTGCGAGCTGTTCTTATATCTTTAGTTTGTTGTTGTTAGTGTTTATTCGTTTCTTAGGTAAGTATTGTGAAATGTGATGTCTTTCTGGATCCTGAGAAACGATGTGGTAAGTAATGGCCTGGTAACTGACAGAAGCACCAAAATATATGGAAAAGCAAGTCATTACAATTGCAAGCTAGTGCTTCTGCCGACCACAGACAAGATTCTGCCCTCCTGCTGCTGAGCCAGGCTCGAGCAGAGGAAGGTAGAACAATAAGTTTCCTGTCACAGGGATGTGTAACCACCTCCCAGACAGGACTTAGTGTATTGGGCTGTGCTGGGGGCACTTGTTGACTCCACCAGACTGCTTTGAAGGGCACAGTTGCTGCCCTTCTTGCATACTCCAGTTGAAACCAGTTCAGGGAGGCATTGTCTCGCGCTCTGGCGTGAAACTGGACAAAGCACATGGGAGTATCCTCCCATCTGTCCAGCCTTTCCTCTGGGAGGGACCCCTGAATTGTCCCTACCCTTTCCTTTGGTCTTACTTGTGGGTGGCTCTTCTGATTCATTGTGGAACAAGATTCAGATTTGAAACCACTTCTACAGCTTCCGTCTTGACACTTTGGACTTCGCTTTGGGAAACAAGACTGCATATGGGAAGACTCCTGCTGTTCCTGGTCTCGTCATCCTGCTAGTTTTCTGCGTCGTCTAAGACTGTGCTTCATCTAGGCCTGTGGGCATCAGAGACAATGAAAGAATCTCCCTTGGAGCGAAAGAGTCAGTCCCCTTTTTCTGCAGGCACCGCAACTAAGCTGACTGTTCTGCTGCTCCTCTGGACTTCGAAAGGCCCAACAACACAAGTGGTGGTTTTGCAACTCCCTCGAGGCCTACACTGTCTTCTCACCGAGTTTGATGCCAGTATCCCTCGTCGGAACCGCTGGAACAGCATCCCTGTGCACCGCGTCGACTTGCCATGCCCAAGGCTTGTTGACTTTTGTCTCCAAAGATCTTCAGGTTCAAAGAAGCTCCAGCATCTCGTCCTGCCAAGATCTTTGTCATCATTGCATCCTCTGCACTGTGGGCCTGCATCTTTGATGAGCTTCTCGAGTTCCTCTTGCTACTCCTGTGCCTTCGGCCTGTGGGTCCTCTTGAGGGACTTCTTTGGCTCCAGTGGGCCCCCCTGCTTGCTCGGGGCCTGCTCTGACTCTCCTGCACTTGGTGAGTCCCTTGGACCTTGCTGGTCTGGACACTCTACCTTTGTTTTCCACGTATGTTGCTGCTATCAAGGCTTGTTGGTGCTCAACGCTGGACACAGACTACCTGGTTCTCGACTTACTATGTGGGACAGCTCGGGAACGTCTCCTGGTCTTTCACAGCGTCGCCTGGTTCTCATTGCTACAGCGACAAGGTCATCATCAACTCTCCTGCATCTTTGATCCTCTGTGGTCATTGGTCTTTCGTGCCTCCTGGTCACTCCAGAGTGGCATACACTCTGTCCCCTCTACTTGCAGGTACTCCTTCTAGAATCCACCTTTGGATTTCACCGGACTATTTCACCTTCTCCTCCAGCGGCATCATTACTGAAGTCCTCCATTGTGGTCTACGGCGGTTTCCGACGTCACTTCACACCTTTGTACCCAGCTTCCCTGGTGTAGGTATCCTGGTTCCTGGGGTACCCAAAGGTAGGGTGACTCTCCAACCTTCCATTTTCCTCGGGGTTTCTTCATGGTCCTCTGGGAAGTATCCTTCTGCAAAGCTGCAACTGCGACTTCCCCATTGACTTGCATTGAATACGCAGCGGTGTTTCCACTCTGCACATAGCCTCTGTGGAGTTCCTGGTACTTACTTTTGGGTGGTTCCTTGGGTCCCCAGCTCTTCTAAGTCTTCTGGGTCAAGTCTCGACTTCGGCCGCAGTTCGCATTCCACTTTTTTAGTATCTGATTAAGTCCCCGCCTGAAGACCACTGTGAATTTATGCTTCTTACCTGTTCTCCTTTTGAAATATTGTGTGTGTTGTGTTTATATCTCCGGGTAGGAGATATACCAATGTGTTAGTGAGTGTGAATAATAAATATTACTATTTTTATAACTACACTGTGAAGTTCTTTTTCATTTATCCTACACTACATGATTAGTACTGGTAAAACAGGCTGCTTAACACTCCTCCTGGACTAAGCTTTAAGGCTGCTCTCCACAGCTACCACTTAGAGAGCTTCCTAAAGTTGTCTAAGACTACTAAAATCACCTTAAGGGTTGTCTGGATTAGTATAGGGTGCTTCACTTAAATAAGTGTGCACCTTATTCCGCTCCTCCTATCCCCTACTGAGAGGTGAAGGTACTGCCTGAATAAAAGCATAGGGCTTGTGCAAAAAAGTGTTTTTAGTTTTGCAATAAAATTATGGTATTCCCTGCTGGGAAGTGTTGATCTATTCAATCTTAAGTAGTGGTTGTGCCCTTGCCAACGCAGCTGACCCATTAGCTTGGGAAATAAAAAAAATGTTTGGTTGACTATTAACTCATATGTTTATAATCGATATAGAAATGTTTACGTTTTCCATTAACCTTTGATCAAAAGTGTACATTTGTAAGGGTCTTTTTTCTGTCTATTGCTGTTTTTTAGAATTCAGATCAAACTGTAAAGAAGCTGCTGGAAATTAAGGTGTTTGCCAATGTCTCTAGACTGTCTCTGCATCAGGTAATGTAAAAATGTTCTATTTTTTTTGTAGCAATTATTTTTATTGCCATACATTAAGTACTGAAAAATAACAGCAAATAAAGTGACAGCAATTCATATTCAAATGCAAATGTTGATTGTGAAACATGCACCAATAACAAACGATCATATTATATAAGAAACGGGTAAAAGAAAGAGAGGGGTAAGAACATAAGCTAGAGAAGGAGGAAAGTAAAGTTAGAAGGGAAGAATGGCAGAAAGAAAATTAGGGAGGAAAGACAAAATTACAAAGCATGGACGAGAAGGCCGGTCAGGCAAAGACAAAGTATAGTAATGCAGAGGAAAAAAGGGGGGATACGGGGTGCAATGATAGTGATAAGGAAGAATCAAGATTCAATGCAAATTTGTTGGGGCATCCTGCAGAAAGGGGGACAATGTGAGAAGAAAAATATCTGCTTTTTTCATTAAATTGAAATTTACCTTTTCATAGGACACAGTTTTCTACATTTCAGGGAGCCATTCCTCATGCGGTGGCAATTGAGGAGAACGCCAGTATCGCATAATGCAGATCTTGTCAGCTGTCAGGGCAGTGAAGGGCAAACAACGGGCATGGTGGATCATCTTGGAAAGATCCGATAAGTCATGAAGGAGAACTAGGGGTTCTGGAAGTGGCGAGGGCAAACCCATAGATTCCTGGATCGTGGACCCCCACTGCTGTCAAGAAGGGGCGAATGGCGCAACCATCCAGTAAGATATGAACAAGGGTGTGTGATCGCATTGCCAGCAGGCAGAGTGATACAGCAATCCTGCAACCTGAGGCCGTGCTGGAGTCCAGTGCCAGCCCTGAAGGATTTTAAAAAGACTGAGCTTCATCTGTGCCTCCTGGACTCCTCGTTCCAGGGCCTCCAACAGTTCTACCCAATTCTCTTCACCATATTCCACCTGCCAGGTTGTCCTGAGGCTAGCCAATTGTGGCTAGAAGTTGAGGTGGCGAATCAGGAGATTTTAGAATCCGGACATCACACCTTTAAACTAACCCCAAGTATTAAGGTAAGGGAGCACCTGAGAACAAGAGATGATCCAGGGTTGGGGACCCAGTTTGCGCAGCAAGCAATGCTATAGTTGTGTATAGAGCCACTGTTGAGTATGCAACAGGCCAAATTTGTCTCATTGCATCTCAAAGGATTTGAGTTTGCAGCCGGAGATCGGGTATTTAAGAGTTAGGATCCCAGCTCTGCATGAGGGGCCCCAATTAAGCATGCCCCCCCATACCAGTATTGTTCCAGAGGGGAGCTTTGCCATGGAGATGCACGTCCACCGAAAAGAGATTGTGAACCTGTATCCGGGTGGCATACATGTCTTTCAGAATTGGTGTGAGGACCCGGCGGGCCAGGAAGATAGAGGGCCTGCAGTCCAAATGAGGCCTCCTGGAGTCTGCGTTTGATCGTGATCTATAATGGGGCATCTTGGACCCGGGGATGCATGCCAATTGTGCCAAATGTAAGGCTAGGCTGAACGCCAGATGAAGGCATTTATGGTCTTATCTATCACATGGAGAATCGAGAAGGGTATTAATTGGGAAAGCATGCCAAACATGTTCATGAATCAGGGAAGAGTAATCATTTTCACTTCTGGAGTCTGTCCTCAGAGTGAGAGATTCAGCTGGGACCATTTTGTGAAATTCAATCGCATTCTTTCCATAAGTGGGTCCAAGTTATCCGCCAGCACGCGCTCCAGACGCCTGTTAACTAAAATGCCCAGATAGCTAAGGCAGGAATTATTCCACTGGAATGGGTAACAAGTGATGGCGGATCATGTGGTGATCCATGACAGCAGCGAGGCCTCACTTTCCCCAGCTCACATTGTAGCCGGAAAATCCTGCAAAAGCATCAGTGGTCTTTAGCACTGCGAGGATGGAGATTGCCTAGGAGCAAAGAGTCTCTGTCCCCCTCTGGCGAGGTATTCAGTGTTTCAAAGATGCTGTTTTAGTATGTATGAATACCGTTGATCTGTAAATTAATGGACCCCTCTTTACATTTATAGGCAAAGTACAGCTTTATTTGGTATGATGGTTTACTTAGTTCAGTTTTAACTCATTGAGTGGTCATTTCGTCCGTACATTAGAGACTGACAGTAGATTTCATTGATTTTATCTTATTTAGGGTTTTTTACTAATGTATTTCTTCCCCCGTTTGACTATTCCTATGTCGACTTCTTTGTTTTAAGTTTTTAGAAAGCTTTTTTGTAATTGTTTTGTAATGGTTTTACCTATTCACACAATACAGTTGCTTGATGCCTGCTAAGGCCTTCTCTATTTATGGTGAACTGGCATGTAGAGCAGATTGTCCCTCTTTGTCTTTTACTCAAACTCACCTCAACGTTGTTTCAGCCCTTAAAGCTCTCACCCCAATCTTTCATCTAACATCTAACTTTCTGCTGCTCTCATTAATATTCGTTCCCTGTCTAAACATAAATGGGAGATTGTCTCTCTTATCTTGGACAGTGCTTTTGATATGGTTTTTCTTACTGCGACCTGATTTCATGAGGCATCGGGACCCGACATTGCGATAGCCGTTCCAGATGGACCTCATTTGTTTGGTTCACTTAGTCGCCTTGAAAGGAAACAAGATCATTGTCCTAGGTAATTTTAACATCTGGCAGAGGATCCCCATAATGGCTTCACAAACCACCTTCTGGGGGCCATTTAGTTATATGGGCATTTATTTATTTATTTATTTTATAACACTTGTAAGGCGCACAGCTACCCACAAAGGGTTTCCCGGCGCCGGACCAGCAAAACACAAAACACAACTGGATAGAGAAACATTCAAAACACTTATTTCTCGAACAACCAGGTTTTTACACTTTTTCTGAAATTCATATAGCTTTCCTCCTTGCGTATATGAATGGGTAATGTGTTCCACAGAGTTGGGCCCAAATAGGAAAATGATCTCCCGCCTATTCTAGTCCGTTTGAACCTCGGTACCGCAAAGTTCGCAGCAGTGCATGAACGAAGACTGCGATTGGGGAGGTAGGGCTTAGCAAGGTCCTGTAGGTATTTGGGGGCAGTGCCAGCTTTGATTTTAAATAGGTAGGTCAGGGTTTTGAAACGAATCCGGTTTTCAACCCTGAGCCAATGTAGGTCCCTAAGATGTTTGGTGATCCTAGCGGATCTAGGGATTCTGCAAAGCAGTCTGGCAGCAGCGTTTTGCACCAGTTGCAGACGTCTTATTACTGCTTTGTTTGAGCCCAGGTACAAGATGTTACCGTAATCAAGCCGAGATGTCACTAAGGCATTGACTACGGTCTTCTGGGTAGTAGATGGTAACATTCAGACAATTTTGCGAAGCCATTTAAGAATGGTAAAACATATGCCTGCCACTTTGTTGGCTTGCTGAGTCATAGATAGACTGTCATCTATGATGCCCCCAAGGTTTCTAACCTGAGAGGCTGGAGGTGGAAGATTACCTAATGACGATGGCCAATGGGGATCACTCCAGAGATCTTTACTATTCCCTAAGAGGAGGACCTCTGTTTTCTCCCCATTTAATTTAAGTTGATTAGCTGACATCCAACTAAATATTTCCTGAAGGCCTATTTTTAATGCAGAGGGAGCAGACGAGTCAGATTTGGAAAGTGAAAACAGGATTTGAGAATAAGTATGGGCAGAAAATCCGTTACGCTCGCGGATTTTGCGTTTTTTGGGGAAATTCGCAATCCGCGAGATTTGCGAATTTCCCGCAAATTCGCACGCAGCGGATTTTTTTTGCGGCTCGCGTCGTTGGTGATTCAATTTTTGCGGCGCGCGGCGTTTATCATCGTTTGCCGAGTTGTTTTTCTCGATATTTTGCGAGTGCTGCGCCATTTTGGATCTTGCTGTGTGATCCCGCGGGAATTTGGCGAGCGCGATTACGTCATCGCGGCTTGCCAACTTGCACAGCGAGAGTTTGTCAACGCGAGTACGGCGAGATCACGTCTCGCGGTACTTCGCAATTGCGAGATTTGAGATGCGGCGAGCAGCAACAATCTCGCACAAGCGAAAATATTAAATTTGCAATTCTGCACAAGAAATCCACCAGCAAGCAGCATAAACCTTCTTGAAATGATGATTTTTATCTGAATAACTCCTTAGGTTGACATTTGCCTGCACTTTTTTAGCGAGGAGTCCATTTTGGGGAGGGGGGGAGGGGGGTGGGAGGAAGGAAGTGCCCCACAGTCTTCAACTTCCTGTTCCTGTCCAGCAGGCTCCTCCCAGTGCTTTGTCCATCTCCTGGTCACTTTTCATTTGGATCTGGAGCTGGAAGGATTACTTTTTGTGGATGCTGCTGGATATTTGGATTTGAGGCCTTTTCGACTTTCTTTGGATCAGTGTTGGATTAGAAATTTTACAAGTAAGTTTGTTTGGGGCATTACAGTTGCTGCAACTAAAATTTTGGAATTTTCGATTTTTGGGCTGTTTTGGGGCCTTTTGCCCAGGGGTACTCAGTGGTGGGTGGACTGAGTCTTTCTGTGGGTTGTCTTGAACTTAAACATCATGGAGGGCATGGATGGATTGGGATTGTGCTGATTTTTCAGTGATTTTCGTTTTTTGGGGCAGTACTTGTGGCCTTTTCACCAGGGGTATTTGAGTCTAGCATGGGCATAGTCTTTCTGTGGGCTGTCTTGAACTTAAACTTCATGGAGGGCATGGATGGAATGGGATTGTGCTGATTTTTCAGTGATTTGCGTTTTTTGGGGCTGTACTTGTGGCCTTTTCACCAGGGGTATTTGAGTCTAGCATGGGCCTAGTCTTTCTGTGGGCTGTCTTGAACTTAAACATCATGGAGGGCATGGATGGAATGGGATTGTGCTGATTTTGCAGTGTTTTTCGATTTTTGGGGGTGTTCATGGGGAGGGACAGGCCATGTGGCTGGTGGCCATTTTGAGTGCTGCTACAGGCACTGGCCATGTGCTGGGAGGCAAGTGGCCATTTTGAATGCAGGCTTTGTTGTTAGGCCTGCAACCATTTTGCCTACTTTTCAACCTTTATGCCCAGGGGTAGTGAGTCTTGCATGGGCCTAGTCTTTCTGTGGGTTGTCTTGAATTTAAACATCATGGAGGGCATGGATGGATTGGGATTGTGCTGATTTTTCAGTGATTTTCGTTTTTTGGGGCTGTACTTGTGGCCTTTTCACCAGGGGTATTTGAGTCTAGCATGGGCCTAGTCTTTCTGTGGGCTGTCTTGAACTTAAACATCATGGAGGGCATGGATAGATTGGGATTGTGCTGATTTTTCAGTGATTTTCGTTTTTTGGGGCTGTACTTGTGGCCTTTTCACCAGGGGTATTTGAGTCTAGCATGGGCCTAGTCTTTCTGTGGGCTGTCTTGAACTTAAACATCATGGAGGGCATGGATGGAATGGGATTGTGCTGATTTTGCAGTGTTTTTCGATTTTTGGGGGTGTTCATGGGGAGGGACAGGCCATGTGGCTGGTGGCCATTTTGAGTGCTGCTACAGGCACTGGCCATGTGCTGGGAGGCAAGTGGCCATTTTGAATGCAGGCTTTGTTTTTAGTCCTGCAACCATTTTGCCTACTTTTCAACCTTTATGCCCAGGGGTAGTGAGTCTTGCATGGGCCTAGTCTTTCTGTGGGTTGTCTTGAATTTAAACATCATAGAGGGCATGGATGGATTGGGATTGTGCTGATTTTTCAGTGATTTTCGTTTTTTGGGGCTGTACTTGTGGCCTTTTCACCAGGGGTATTTGAGTCTAGCATGGGCCTAGTCTTTCTGTGGGTTGTCTTGAATTTAAACATCATGGAGGGCATGGATGGATTGGGATTGTGCTGATTTTTCAGTGATTTTCGTTTTTTGGGGCTGTACTTGTGTTCTTTCACCAGGGGTATTTGAGTCTAGCATGGGCCTAGTCTTTCTGTGGGGTGTCTTGAACTTAAACATCATGGAGGGCATGGATGGATTGGGATTGTGCTGATTTTTCAGTGATTTTCGTTTTTTGGGGCTGTACTTGTGGCCTTTTCACCAGGGGTATTTGAGTCTAGCATGGGCCTAGTCTTTCTGTGGGCTGTCTTGAACTTAAACATCATGGAGGGCATGGATGGAATGGGATTGTACTGATTTTGCAGTGTTTTTCGATTTTTGGGGGTGTTCATGGGGAGGGACAGGCCATGTGGCTGGGGGCCATTTTGAGTGCTACTACAGGCACTGGCCATGTGCTGGGAGGCAAGTGGCCATTTTGAATGCAGGCATTGTTGTTAGGCCTGCAACCATTTTGCCTACTTTTCAACCTTTATGCCCAGGGGTAGTGAGTCTTGGATGGGCCTAGTCTTTCTGTGGGTTGTCTTGAATTTAAACATCATGGAGGGCATGGATGGATTGGGATTGTGCTGATTTTTCAGTGATTCTCGTTTTTTGGGGCTGTACTTGTGGCCTTTTCACCAGGGGTATTTGAGTCTAGCATGGGCCTAGTCTTTCTGTGTGGTGTCTTGAACTTAAACATCATGGAGGGCATGGATGGAATGGGATTGTGCTGATTTTTCTGTTTTTTTTTCCGATTTTTTTGTGGTGTATAACTGAACTGATGTTCCTCTGTCTTCCATTGTTTTTAGGTGCACAAGACTCAAGAGAACCACCAGTGCCAGGAAGAAGTCCTGCAGCGGTGTGTGTGTGCAGCATAACGTCACGCGACGTCACGTCTGGCCTCAGACAACTCTACAATTCGTGCAACTGCGGCCTGCTGTCTGACCTGCTCTGAAGAAGATGGCCACAAAAAAAAGTTCTCCGTAGCTCCTCTAGCAAGAAAGTTGCTAGTAAGGAGCAGAAGAAGCAAGTTACCAAGGAGGCTGGTGTGCCAACTGCCACGTTTTTTTGGGAGCAAAAAAAAAAGTACGCCTGCAGCAGCAGCAGGATCTGCTGGGGCCAAGCTGGGAGCAGCACCCCTGCTCCATTGGGTTCAGTGCCTCCACCACCACGCCAACTTAAGTCAAAGCCCTTGAGTGCTTCAGAGGCAGTCAGTGTACTTCTCCAATCACCATCGACCAGTGATGTTGGCTCATCGCAAGAAAGTAGCAGCAATGTCCCTGAATCAACACAGGTTGTTGTAACTCATCTGACAAGTGTTGAACAACCACAGCCGCAACAACAACACCATGTGCAAGTACACGCCCAAGTACATGTGGAAGGAGAGGCAGCAAAAGGAGATGCGCAAGCAGAGGTGCATGGAGGGTCACAAGTGCCCACAATAGTTGTTCCTCCCGAAGTAGGGGCACATCAGGAAATCGACAATGAAGCGGAGGTATCATTGGAAGCCACTCCTCCTGATGATCATTCATTGTCTTCCACATCCCTAGCAAGGAAAAGATCAAGGGGGGTGTCTACATCTTCTTCAAGCCCACCTCCTTCTGATGATACGGATCAAGCTTGGGAACCACCACTGCGGTCTGAGAGTGAGGCACACCATGATCTGACAAAGGTACCTAAGCGTAAAAGGAAGGTCGTCGAAAAACTCATAGCTATGGAGTGTGATGAGGCTCAACAAGAAGTGACAGATACTGCTGGTGATGAAGCCTCTCACGATGACGACGAGCCAGTCATCACAAAGGTCACTGCAGCCCCAGCGGGCATGCAGCAAAGAGACATTTTGACCCTATCCCGAGAAGCTGCTGAGCGTGATGATGATGTCGACGAGGAGGCAATGGAAATGGAAACACAACAATCATTAGATTTGGAGTTAACTAGTACACCAACACCTACCGCTTCCATATTTCTTCCTCGCAAGAAGGGACCTACATCCACCTCGACCTCAATTCGTGGTGGTGAAAGTGCAAAACGTACTGAAGTTCGGCAATCCACATCCTCCACTTCATCTGGCATTAGCAGCAGGACCACCACCACCAGTATCGCCGCCTCCTCCGGCTCCCAAAGACATTTCAAGTCTGCAGTTTGGGACTTCTTTAGTGTTTGCCCAAAAAATGAAACCGTAGCCATTTGTAGCATGTGTAAGGTTCGAGTTAGTCGTGGTAAGTTGGGTTCCAACTATGGTACCGGAGGCCAGAGAGGCCATCCTGAAAGAAAGCACGCTGTCAAATGGTTTGCGCACCTACAGGCGATCAAGGAAGCCCGAATTGCACGTAATGCTGTTTCATCTGATGATGACGAGGAGGAAGAAGACGTGTCAAACCCTTCACTTACACCCAGTACCCCTGTCAGCAGCACACCCCATGTGAGCCACACTAAGAGTGTGGGAGAGAGTGATACACCATTGCGAAAAAGTTCATCAGCGAGCGTAACTGGGTCGAAGATATCATCATCATCCCGTAAATCTTTGGTCCAGGGCAACATTAAAAAGATGTTGTTTACAGAAGCGCAATATGAACGCAACCACCCACTGACGCGTCTGTATAACACTAAGCTGGCTAAAATGCTAGCTCTGGACCTTCTCCCTTTTTCTTTTGTAGAAGGGATTGGTTTTCTAGAATTAGTGGCAGCGCTCTGCCCTAAATGGAAGGTTCCTAGCCGGTTCTATTTTGCCCTAGTTGCGGTTCCAGCACTACATGAAGATGTTCTGAAGGTGATTGGGGCAGCTTTGCAGAAGAGTGCTGTTCACACTATACATATGACAACAGACATGTGGACCAGTGGCGCAGGCGCTGATTACATGTGCATCACTGCACACTGGGTCTCTTTTTCAGGGGCTAAAGCAAAGCTAAACACAGGTGTTGACACGGACATTGTTTTTAAAGCTGCTCGGAAACATGCAACACTAGCCATGTTTGGTTTGGAGAAACGTCACACAGCAGAAAACATTTTGGATGTCTTTAACACAAAGGTCCTTAACTGGCTGTCCCCACTAAAACGCAAGGTTGGTTATGTTTCCACGGACAATGGCGCCAATATAGTTAAGGCCATGAAGCTGGGTCACTATTTCAGAGTGCCGTGTTTGGCGCACTGTATAAACCTGGTTGTCCAAAAATTCTTGGCTAATAAAGGCAGTGCAGCGTACAGAGTATTGGACACCTGCCGAAAAATGTGCAACCATTTCAGCCATTCTTTTAAGGCCCGGAAGCATCTGAGGAGTCTGCTATATCAACGTAAAATGCCAGTGAAAGCACTCATCCAGGAGGTGGTAACACGTTGGAACTCAACCTTCTACATGCTTGAGCGTCTGTATGAGCAGTATACGGTACTCGATCAATATTTCCTTACAGAGGGTACAGAGGACCTGAAGATGGGTGCGGCGCAATGGAACATAGTTCAAAGCCTGACACGCATGCTTCGTCCTTTTGAGTTCTTCACGCGTGCAGTCAGCAAGGAGGACTGTAATTTGGGAAAAGCTATCCCATTGTTGTACATGCTGGAGGACCAACTGAAGGAGGTGTGTTCTGTGTTTGAAAAAGATGTAAAAAACCAAGACTCTTTTCTTCTGGCTGAGAATTTATTAGAGCTCCTACAAGGTGATGAACGTCTTAAAAAGATCCACTCAGAAGAGCATTACATTTGTGCTACTATTCTGGATCCACGCTACAAAAAGGAGCTGGCAGGCCAAGCATTCTTTCCTTTTGATGATGAACATGTTCCAAAGTACAAACATTGGCTAGCCTTGTCAGCCAAGAGGTTTGAAAGAGAACGGCTGAAAATTGAAGGAAATGGCAGTACATCAGCAGGCCATCCCCAGTCAAAACAATCCACTTCTGCACCTGTGGCTGTGGCACAAGTGACCTCTCAGCCGTTAAAGACACCGGCAACCGGATCATCTGCACCAGACACAACAGAAACATTGGAGGCTGAAGAGGATTGGCTAGCTCTGCGTGGGTTTGGTTCTCAAAAGTTCAGAGGCACAGCAAGAGCTAAGCAAAGTGGAGGAACCTTGGATGAGGACCTTGAGTCGATGGTGAAGGACTATCTGAATGACTCAACAGAGGTCTATGTTAATTCTGACCCATTGGCGTATTGGCATGGGAAAAAAGAATTGTGGCCACAGCTCACCAACCTGGCTTTAAACTACTTGTCTTGCCCACTCGCAAGCGTGTCTTCTGAACGGGTTTTCAGTGCTGCTGGTGGCATTGTAACTCCCAAACGGAGCCACCTCTCGCCCAAAAATGTGGAGAGGTTAACAATGATCAAGATGAATCAGCACCTCATACCACCAGATTTCAGAGTACGAGAAAGCGCGCCGGATGAAGACGAGGTGGCCAGCAACATAGATGAGGGAATTTCTACTCTGTCAGGTGACACTGAGCTCACCCTGCCTGAATTCGCAGAGTATGATGACGAAGCCTTATTCTCATTCCTGGACCGTGATACCGAGCCCTGAAAATGAGACAACGAATCAATAACTTTCTTTTTCGTCCTTATTCACTTTTATTCCTGTGTGTCTGTCTTTCTTTGTTGTGCACAGCTCATATATTTCAAACTTTAATCAGATAATCACAAAAACAAGCCCATCAGCAGAACTGTCTTCACTGGTTTGCTAATTGATTTGAAGTTGCCGCAGTCTGCATTCCTCAGGTTCACAAGTTCAGAAGAACATGCTCCTCTATCCTCCTCCTTCAGACTCCTATTTCCATCAAACCAGAGGGCTGGTTTACGCCCAATGAAGAACGACTCAGCACTTGTGGGGGTGTTGTTCTACCTCTTTGCAGGTGAGTTGACGGCTCTGGGACCATTGTTGGGAAGCTCTAATACCAGATAAAAGTGGTTTGGACCAAATCCGAGGCGCACATTTTTTAGTGTTTTTGCTGACTTGCTTGCCTTTGAGGTGCTCTTAGGTGGGGCTCCGTCTCTTTGTGGGTGAGTTTCGTGGTCTGGGAGCACTGCTGGGACACTCTAATCTTGATTGCATTTGCTTTTCAGGAAATCCGTGGTGTCAACCCCGACTTATGGCCTAGCTACGCAGCGCGTTTGGACCGAAGGCCGAGAAATATTGCAAGTATGAGATTTTGCTTTTGGCCTGTTTGGGGGTGTTATGCTTCTTGGCGGGTGGGTTGGCGGGTCTTGGGGCATTCATGGGAAGGTCTAATACCGGGTAGAAGTGGTTGGGACAAAATCCAGGCCGATTTTTTTTGGGCTATTTCTGACATTTTGCTCAATGTAGCGTTTTCGGGGGCCTGTTTGGGGGGCTTCCTGGTGTTTGTGGGTGGATTTCGGGGTCTGGGCGCACTGCTGGCTATATATACTTTACTTTGCAAGAGGTTTGAAGCAAATCCATGGTGGCAGAGGGGAGTTAGGGCCTAGCTGCAGAGCGCGCGCGGAGTGATTTGGGAAATTTGGGAAAAACTGACAAAGTCCCCATTTTTGTACTTTTGCTCTTTGGCTGTTTGGGGGTCTTCTACTCGTTTTCTCCTGGGTTGACGGCTCTGGGGCCATTGCTGGGAAGCTCTAATACCGGATAAAAGTGGTTTGGACCAAATCCCAGGCGGAATTTTTTTTGTGTTTTTGATGACTTGCTTGCCTTTGAGGTGCTTTTAGGGGGGGTTCCGTCTGTTTGTGGGTGAGTTTCGTGGTCTGGGAGCACTGCTGGGACACTCTAATCTTGATTGCATTTGCTTTTCAGGAAATCCGTGGTGTCAACCCCGACTTATGGCCTAGCTACGCAGCGCGTTTGGACCGAAGGCCGAGAAATATTGCAAGTATGAGATTTAGCTTTTGGCCTGTTTGGGGGTGTTATGCTTCTTGGCGGGTGGGTTGGCGGGTCTTGGGGCATTCCTGGGAAGGTCTAATACCGGATAGAAGTGGTTGGGACAAAATCCTTGCGGAAAAGCCTTTTGGCACTTTTTGTAACTTAGGGTTCGTTAGGGTTAGCCCTAGCAGCAGGATTGCATGTGTTTCGGGGTGTTCTAGATTTTTGCAACTGAGTTCTGGGGTCTTAGAGCACTCGTGAGAATGTGTAATTTTGGTTGCAAGTCATTTGAAGAAAATCCATGGTGGGAAAGGGGGGATTTGGCATAGTTAAAGAAAGCCTTTGCCACTATTCTTAACTTAGGGTTCGTTAGGGTTAGCAGTATTTCTATTGCATGTGTTTGGGTGGGGGGGTTTTCGAGTCTTGGAGTGATGCTGGCTATGGATACGTTTGCTTGGTTGCTTGCAAGTGGTTTGAATGCAATCCACGGTGGGTAAGGGGTAATTAGTAAGGGGGTACTTCGGCCTACTTTTACTTTCAAAGTAAGTTTTGTCACCAGTTTTCTGCTAGGCCTCGTTTTTTGAGATTTGATTGGGGGTCTTCTACATTTTTGCGACTGGCTTTAGTAAGGGTCTGGGTGGGAGCACTGCTGGGAAGATCTAATTTTGTTCTAAAACACAGTTTACAGTACACCTAGCTTGAGGGGAAAGATCCGCTACATTAATTTGCCCCTACTTATTTATCCTTCAAAAGGTGACTCAGACAGAGTACGCACTTTCAAAAATATTGTACTGTCTACTAGGAAAATCAAAGTGTGACTTTTTGCACTCCACAGCCTACATACCGTATATTTATTTATCAGTGGTGTTGTAATATTATATCACTTCCTGTTTTTCGTTGAATAATTACAGGCCGGGTTTCAGTCTCTGCAATGGGGAAAAAAGGATGGAGTCAGGCTTCACATTAGCGAGCCACAATTCAGCATCAGGCAGGCAGTGGACAGGGTGTCTTCTGGTGACCAACATCGATGGACGAAGCGTCGGCTGCAATGGAGGAGTGCCGCTAATAAGAGGATTTTTTTTCTGCAGGCAACTTACTTACCACTTTCAACAGGACAACTACAACAACATAGATACAGTATCCCTTGCCTTTTTCTCTGACTGTGACTGCATTTCTTGGATCTCTCTCTGCTTCTAAATTGATCCCTTAACACATCACTTAGTCCACTCCACTATCACATCTGCACCACACATAGTCATTTGTAAGTGCTCCTACGTAATTCGCAAGTCGCAGCACGCCCCAGCCCGTAGAGGACTGGGATGGCCCCAATGATGAAGCATGTCACCAAGGGGCAACCCTGGTGAGTGAGGGGACACCTAGAAAAAAAGCAATTTCTCCTTTTCTATCTACTATACCTTCCAGACCAACCCCATTGAGTGTTGTGAATGGATTTATAGTGACCAGCAAGGCTCTCAGGTATCTGGCTACAGAGACCTTATGTTGAATATAGTTATCAATAATTCCACACACGCCCTGTACTGTTGCATTCTTTCTTCCACAGTTGTCGAAAGTACTACTTACTTTTCACTGACATGCATGCAGTAGTGCATGCACTTTCAAAGATTGATGGATAGGTTTGTACCCAAAGAATTGTTTATGTTCAATTGTTTGTCTATGCTGTGCTTTTTTTACAGGGTGTCTTCTGGTGACCAACATCGATGGACGAAGCGTCGGCTGCAATGGAGGAGTGCCGCTAATAAGAGGATTTTTTTTCTGCAGGCAACTTACTTACCACTTTCAACAGGACAACTACAACAACATAGATACAGTATCCCTTGCCTTTTTCTCTGACTGTGACTGCATTTCTTGGATCTCTCTCTGCTTCTAAATTGATCCCTTAACACATCACTTAGTCCACTCCACTATCACATCTGCACCACACATAGTCATTTGTAAGTGCTCCTACGTAATTCGCAAGTCGCAGCACGCCCCAGCCCGTAGAGGACTGGGATGGCCCCAATGATGAAGCATGTCACCAAGGGGCAACCCTGGTGAGTGAGGGGACACCTAGAAAAAAATCAATTTCTCCTTTTCTATCTACTATACCTTCCAGACCAACCCCATTGAGTGTTGTGAATGGATTTATAGTGACCAGCAAGGCTCTCAGGTATCTGGCTACAGAGACCTTATGTTGAATATAGTTATCAATATTTCCACACACGCCCTGTACTGTCGCATTCTTTCTTCCACAGTTGTCGAAAGTACTACTTACTTTTCACTGACATGCATGCAGTAGTGCATGCACTTTCAAAGATTGATGGATAGGTTTGTACCCAAAGATTTGTTTATGTTCACAATTGTTTGTCCATGCTGTGCTATTTTTTCTTGTCTCCCAAAACCTTTCCCAAAAACCCCTGTACCCATCCATTTTTCAAACCCTAACCCTCTTCCCCCGGGCTGTGTGGTTTTGATTGATGTGTGACTAAATTACAGCAATAAATCCACACACTTGCTGGGGAGGATAAGGTGATAGCAACAGGCTGGTGAAGAAATCCGAGGATATATTCTTACTCTGCTTGACAAAGACCCATGGCTAATGTCAAAGAACTTCAACCGAATTAGTACTTATACTTTACCATTTGTTAGGCTACAATGTGGCACTGTTCTAGTGTACTTCTGTCACCTGCTATATTCTCTATTGTACCGTTGAATTGCTCAGGAGGACAAACCAGATTTAATTTTCTTTTTTTTCATAGGCATGCAACTGCCACTGTGTCACACCACTAGTACCACCGCTATGAGGAAATTTTATCCGACCAAGATTGCCAACCTTATTCGCTGTTTCCCGTGTAGCCAGCCCTGGGTCTAGCCCTACTTTCAAACACAAATTACAGGTAAGATAAGCGTTTGGTGGTTTGGGGGTATAATGGAGTATTAGGAGGAGAGACGAGAGACTGACGGTAGTACTACTAAAGTCCTAGGACTCTTGAATTCACTTCACTTACTCGGTGAGAGGCACTTAGTGTTGAAAACATTTGGGCATTTACACTTAAAGGAAGAAAATGGAACTAAACTTTCAGGAAAACAAAGTCACTTTTAAACCCCCACCCACCAGGCAAGCAGTAAAAAACAGGTATGCTCAGATAAAGTTTGAAAAAGTATATTTATATCCCTAACAAAATAATCTCCCGCAAGACCCTCCCTAACCCCAACGATTGTCCTTCAAGAGTCCCCAAAAACCCAACTCCCAATTCCCACCCCCCAAAAGTCTCTAAAAAAGGGGCAAGGGACACTATGGGTGGATGCTGTCTACTTTGTGGGCCAGGGCATCATGCTCCTGGCGGAGCAAGGCGTGCTCTACGCGGAGCCCCTCCAACACGTTTGAAAAGTGGTGGAGCTCCTGCTGAAGGCGGGACACCATTAGGGTACTGCGGCGCAGGCGTGCCTTCACTGCCTTGCAGGTGCAACGGCTGTGAGAGGAAGCTGTTGTCCTTGCTGCTCGGCGGTGGCGTTTGGCTTTGGCAGCCCGGCTTAGTCTGGGTGGACCACTGTGCTGGGTGGCAGCCCGTGGGGGCACGGAGGCCGATACAGACGACGTTGTTGTGGTCGACTGCACACTTTCTTCGTCCTCCAGGGCCACCAGCCGCCGATATTCGGCCACAGTGGCATCGATCCTCTGTTGCCGGGCCGCTCTAGCCAGCTCCTTCCTCCTTGTTCGTTTGGAAGGAGCATCTATATGAAGAAAGAAAGACATAGTCTGTAACCAATGCTCTTTAAGATTAACTCAATCATTCAGCAGAAATTTGTGTTGCAGTACAACTAGCAACTTGCAAGCGCATTACATAACTATTGAGGCCAGTATCTATCTAACCTCACACTTCTTCATCCTTGCTCTAACATTAGTGGGAGTTTAAGGAACAAATTCTACGAGCACTATGGACTTCCATTGGAGTCGACTATGAAAGTACACCAGTCTTATTCTTCTTCTTGTCTCTTGTTTAGGAAAATTGGTACGTTATCTTCTGCAAGCCGGCATAATGCCAGCGCAGTAAACTTGCACCCGAGAAAAAGAGACGCACGCCATGATGAGTGACCTAGACTTGCGTTGCGTTACTGTACCCGTCCAGTACATACAGGTGGTGAAGCTCTTACTTTTCTATTACGGGTGGCACTGAGAATACTCTGTTACAAGGGCTACTGCTTAATTAATTTAACTTTCACCCTACAGTGCAAATGAGTACTAGAAATGGAAAATTGAAGAAGATAAATAATCTGATTATCTATCACTTCACATGGGATGTTTTTGCTTATATATGGGATGACTTTAGGTGCTTTGCTTTTTATTGAGTGACCAGTGATACATCCACACATGAATGACTGAGTACTACTAAACTTATTAAGAGAGGTAGGGAGTGGCCACCGTAATAACCGGATCTATGCTGTGCTTGCAATACAAACTACTGCTACTATTGATGGTAGTATTTGGACAAAATTAAAACTTCTTTTCCTTGCCTTTCCTACACTGGAACGGACGTGCGGGTGCAGTGTTACCTGCTCTTCAAAGTTACACTTAGTTCATCCACTGACCGTCTACTCTCTCTAGATCATGGGTACTCACAAACTTTCTCTCAGGGGCTAAATTTACAGTGTAGTTTGTGGCCGAGGGCCGCATTGGTGGGGGCGGAGCCAGAGGGGGCGGGGCTAAAGCAAAATGAAAACTTGTGACCATGAGGTTGCACACAGGTCCCTGCAGCAGATGCCTTCATCCACTGAGCCACCAGACCCAGCATTTACATACATCTCTCTCACTCATGCTCTCCCTCCTGCCCTCCCTCTCCATCTCTCTCGCCCTCCTGCCCTCCCTCTCCCTCCCCCTCTGTCATCTCACTGTGTGTGTGTCTGTCTGTGTCAGCCTTCAGCCCGGGCTGAGACAGCTTCCTCAACGCGCACACACAGACAGCCACACCAAAGTACTTAACAGGTCTTTAAAAGACCATTAACATATTATTGAGGCTTTGTTTGTTGTAGCGCCCCTGCATCTCCACCCTGACAATCACTGCTTGCCCGGCCCCACAGAGCAGAGGCTTTGTTCTATTTCACCTCTTTGTGGCCCTGCATCTCCACTCTGCTCTGTGGGGGCCGGGGGAGCAGTGATTGTCTGCAAGGTCTGCACACCGCCAAGGAAGGCTTGCCGGGCCGCCACCGGCCCGCGGGCCGTACTATGAGTACCCCTGCTCTAGATACACATATGCTATCTAAGAGTCAGATAGTAGCATGATCCAGGTATATGGACACATACAGTTTCTGTGTCACCCACCCAGGCTGTTGTCCTTCCACCAATCATTGCTTCATCATTCACCCAGCCATGCATCTCATATTCTTTCCTTCCCAGCCACGCTTTCAATCTCAATAAGTAAGGAATATATAAGAGCTTACCTCTGCCCGCCACCACCACCGTCTGAACTCTCACAGCCGGCACTGGAACCGCCGCATCCTCCCCTGAGGAATTGCCCTCCGCCTCCGTGTCGAGCACCACCACCTCCGCGTTGGCCCCGCCACCAGATGTTCCACCTACAAAGTACATTTAAGAATGTTAGAATAAACCACTCACTAGTATTTGGTCTAGGAATGAAGACATGTGAAAACTATGTAATGCAGCACTTTTTGGCACAACTGATGAAGGCTGGCTTTTTAACACGCACCATTTTTTTCCACACAGACAGAAGATGGACTTCTAACAACAAGATCAAGTTGAAACAAGGTGAGAGCTCGGCTCGACCACAAGAAATGTCTTCAATTAATCGTCAGCACTAACCACTTTTACATTCTCAGTTAAACGTTTCGTTTTTTTATTATGACTTAATTTTAATAAATGTGTTTACTTTTAATAAAGCTTTTAAACTTAGAGAGACTCTGTGTTTTTTGGTCCAGAGTGACTAGAGTGACTGAGCGAAAGGTTTTGCAATTTTTGCAAGCATGAGTCCGTGCCTCTGACACTTCTTGACTCTGACTCCGTACTCTTCAGCTACGTTGGATAATAATCATCATTGGGGATCAATGATCGATGAATTCGGGAGGTAAATGACTGTGCCACACTATGTAGTCAGTCAGTAACGACATTGGGGGTTCAAAGTCTGTTATCACAGAGGTATGTAGAAACTCTAACAGCGCCTATTATAATTGATAAGCAATGCACTATTTATTGTCCCTAGTTCTGTTTCTGCAGAAGAATTGTCCGCGCCACTGTAGTGGTATGGATTGTCCTCCTATCCAAACCAAAAGGTTGTATCTTATTCTTTCTTGGTGGTCATTAACATTTTATAGTTGGGAATTTTCAAAGCAGATAGAACACTTCAAAAGACATTATGGACAATCCCAGAGGACTGCACTAAGTTGATAGAGCTATTGCTGACTAGAATGGGAGTTTCGCCAACCGTGCAATCTTAGTTAGCTACACAGACAGACTAATAAGAATAATCTAGTAATACCACAGGGAGTCATAGTAGAGGCAGGATAAGAATTTAGATACAGTCTACAAGAAGATCAAAGACGATTTTGAAAAAATCAAATGAGGAACGCTAGGAAAAATAGGTACTAGTCTAAAATGAAAACTTACTGGGGCCAGCAAAGGAGCCCTCGCCTGCCCGATCCTGGCCCTGTTCAACAGCATCCGCCGCCTGCTGCTCCTGTGTCCTCCCCTCGCCCCTGGGGGGAGCTGACGTACAACATGAAAGAAAGAACAGAAAACATGGATGATTGTTGCTTGTCAATGTCAACCAAATCAAACATTTCAAAAGAACAATAACAAATTATTTCAGCGAAATTATATTGATTAGGGTTAGTTTTCATTTATTTGCGGACCTGTGACTTCGAAAGTCACGTAACTCACTAAACAAAGTACTGAAAGGTTCACCTAGGACTGGCAGGCAGCAGTCCGCAGGCAAGACGCAAAGTGACAGACAAACTCCATTGTGATTTCAGTCAGATCAGTGACAACACTAACAGTTGCCTGCTACATTACCAGTCATTTTAAATAGTCAAACTATCAATCCACCGCCACTATTTTTCTTATTGTCAGGGGTACAAAGGAAGGGGCAGATTTAAGCCCCTTGCGGCTCTTTTGCTCCGTTCTTGCGTGACTTTTGTGACGCAGCAGCTAAACAAAAAAGGGCGCCATGGTGCGGCGTATAATATTATAACAACGTGACGCATTTGGGAGATGCATCCCGTTATAAAGCCCTGCGCCATCAGGGGGCGTTCCGGCGCAAGGGAGGGCATTCCTGCGCTGGAACACATCCTAAAAGTGGCTGAGGGAAATCTACAAAATTTCAATCAGTCACCTTTAGGACAATGATGCGTCACACAAACCCTGCACCTGCTTGAAGCAGACGTACGGCTTGACCCAGCATTGGGGAGATAGGGTACCCCAGAGCATTGCTGGAGCTGCGCCATCGTTGCGACGCAACTCCAGCAGTAAAGCTTCGGTGACGTTTTGGGCCCATGGTGCGCCGCATTGCAAATACGGCGCACCATGTTTGGTGGTGGTAGCGGGACGCACAATTAATGGCGCATCCCTGCTACTTTGCAGGGATGCAACGGTAATTGCAATTCTGCCCCTTAGGGGCATACTTACTTACGCGTTCTGGCGCATCTCCAGAGATGCGCCAGATCAAATGCTTACAACAAGGGGTGGTGAGGGACAGAGTCTCTGAATTAAGCAGAAAGCTCTCACCCAGTCAAGAGATCAGGGCTAGATCCAACACCGTTTTTTAGCTCACTGCACCATCCCAGTTTCAGAACCTGGCTGTATGCAAATTAGTCTGTTCCTGTCCCAGTGCATGATGGGAACAGGGCAAACCAAACTACAAAAGCCAATTCTTACACTGGGAAGGAAACAAGCTCCCGGGGACCGGTTTCTGGCATTACAGCCGTCTTCGGCCCGGTTTGCTTGAATCCTGATGGTGCAATGAGCAAGGGTCTCACATCTGAGAATACCCTTCCACGCTTAGGGTGGACAAAAATATTTACAACAAGGGGTGGTGAGGGACAGAGTCTCTGAATTAAGCAGAAAGCTCTCACCCAGTCAAGAGATCAGGGCTAGATCCAACACCGTTTTTTAGCTCACTGCACCATCCCAGTTTCAGAACCTGGCTGTATGCAAATTAGTCTGTTCCTGTCCCAGTGCATGATGGGAACAGGGCAAACCAAACTACAAAAGCCAATTCTTACACTGGGAAGGAAACAAGCTCCCGGGGACCAGTTTCTGGCATTACAGCCGTCTTCGGCCCGGTTTGCTTGAATCCTGATGGTGCAATGAGCAAGGGTCTCACATCTGAGAATACCCTTCCACGCTTAGGGTGGACAAAAATATTTACAACAAGGGGTGGTGAGGGACAGAGTCTCTGAATTAAGCAGAAAGCTCTCACCCAGTCAAGAGATCAGGGCTAGATCCAACACCGTTTTTTAGCTCACTGCACCATCCCAGTTTCAGAACCTGGCTGTATGCAAATTAGTCTGTTCCTGTCCCAGTGCATGATGGGAACAGGGCAAACCAAACTACAAAAGCCAATTCTTACACTGGGAAGGAAACAAGCTCCCGGGGACCGGTTTCTGGCATTACAGCCGTCTTCGGCCCGGTTTGCTTGAATCCTGATGGTGCAATGAGCAAGGGTCTCACATCTGAGAATACCCTTCCACGCTTAGGGTGGACAAAAATATTTACAACAAGGGGTGGTGAGGGACAGAGTCTCTGAATTAAGCAGAAAGCTCTCACCCAGTCAAGAGATCAGGGCTAGATCCAACACCGTTTTTTAGCTCACTGCACCATCCCAGTTTCAGAACCTGGCTGTATGCAAATTAGTCTGTTCCTGTCCCAGTGCATGATGGGAACAGGGCAAACCAAACTACAAAAGCCAATTCTTACACTGGGAAGGAAACAAGCTCCCGGGGACCGGTTTCTGGCATTACAGCCGTCTTCGGCCCGGTTTGCTTGAATCCTGACGGTGCAATGAGCAAGGGTCTCACATCTGAGAATACCCTTCCGCGCTTAGGGTGGACAAAAATATTTACAACAAGGGGTGGTGAGGGACAGAGTCTCTGAATTAAGCAGAAAGCTCTCACCCAGTCAAGAGATCAGGGCTAGATCCAACACCGTTTTTTAGCTCACTGCACCATCCCAGTTTCAGAACCTGGCTGTATGCAAATTAGTCTGTTCCTGTCCCAGTGCATGATGGGACCAGGGCAAACCAAACTACAAAAGCCAATTCTTACACTGGGAAGGAAACAAGCTCCCGGGGACCGGATTCTGGCATTACAGCCGTCTTCGGCCCGGTTTGCTTGAATCCTGATGGTGCAATGAGCAAGGGTCTCACATCTGAGAATACCCTTCCACGCTTAGGGTGGACTGGGTAAGAGTGGTCTGTTTAACTCAGACACTCTGTTCATCACCACCCCTTTTCTAAATCGTTTTTAGCCACTATAGGTGTGGCAGGGTATACTCAGACATGAGTCCCTTTCTCACTGCTCCATCAGGATTCAAGCAAGCAGGGCCGAAGAAGGCTGAAATGCCAGAAACCGGTCCCCGGTAGCTTGTCTCCTTTCTGGTGAAGAATTGGCTTGGTAGTTTAGTCTGCCCTGTTCCCATGATGCACTGGGCCAGGGACAGACTGATTTGCATATAGCCAGGTTCTGAGCTGGGATGGGGCAGTGAGATAAATAACGGTGATGGATCAAGCCCTGATCTTTGGACTGGGTAAGAGTGGTCTGTTTAACTCAGACACTCTGTTCATCACCACCCCTTTTCCAGATCAAATGCGTCACGCAAAACTACCCTTGCGACACGGCAGATGCGCCTCATTTACAATGCGGCGCGCCCTGGCGCAAGGGTAGGCACTTGCGTGACGCATCTCGTCACGTAAGAGCGGCGCATCGCTGGAGTCACGTCGCCAACGCAATGCAACTCCAGTAATGCTCAGGGCCACCCAATACTTAACATGCTGTGTCAGTCCTTACGCCTGCTTCAAGCAGGCATAAGGAATTGAATTGACGTAGCAGCGTCGCAGAAGTGCCTGCGTTAAATCTTGTAGATTTCACGTAGGCAATTTTGCGAGGCGCATAGCCGCCGGACCGCCCACCCTGCGTACTAGGAACGCACCCATTGTGGTGCAGGCCCATGGCTTTATAACGTGACGCATCTCCCTAGATGCGTCATGCTGTAAATGACTCGCAGGGATGCACCACGTTTACGCCGCTGTTGCGTCACGCAAGGCAACGTAAACGTGGCGCAAGGGGCTTGTAAATGTAATCTGCCCCCTAGTGTCTAGCATTACGCAGTTCTGTAAAGTACACTCATACATAATAGTTACTCAGGCCAATGAGACCACAAAATAGAAAACAAATAAGCATAGTAGCAACGCCACTGAGAAGGAGAGCAGTGCACCTGAAATGCACAGAAGATTTTGAAATATAATTTAACTACAATGTAATCGTCATCAGCGGCATTATTGGCTTGCTCCACATAAAAAACAAATATTTGCAATACAACAACACAGAGCAGGAGAAAACATCATAGTAGTGAGTGATGAAATGGCTACTACTACTCACCAAGCCCGGGGATCTCCAAGCCGAGCTGGTCCAGCAGGTCGCGCTCCCGGTCCATGAGGTCCGTCCAGCGATGGGTGACCTGGCTGTAGGTGCGCTGGACCCCGTAGAGGTGGGATATGGCCCAGCACACCTTCTCCCACCGCTTCCGGCGCTCCCGGATGTTGTAGCCGCCGGCCGCGATCCTGCCGCCTCCCGCGATGGTCCTGGGCAGGCGGCGCTGGACGAAGTAGACCAGCGCGCCCACTTCCTCCGGGCTGAAGATCTCCCGTCGCATCACCTGCTCCCCCCTCAATCGACCGCATGGTGTCCTGGCACGGGGTCCAGGACTCCTCCTCCCCGCCGCCGCTGCCGCCCTCAAGTGCCTGGGCAGCTTCACGGCGCCTGGCTTCACCATGGTCTGGGCAGGTAAGGTAGGAAGTAGAAAATTAAGAAGGAATAGGATAGGGAAGAAGAAAAGAAAAGAGTTTAAAAAAGTAGTTTAAAAGTAAAGAAGAATAGCAGAAAAGACAAAAATATACAGCTAGGAAAAGAGAGGGATAGATAAGAAGCAAAATCGTTAAAAAAAAACTGAAAACAAGCAAAGGATGGCAAAGATAGCAAGAGGATTAAACACCATGCCCAGACACAGGAAATGAATGAAAAACAAGATGGCCGGCGCCCGTTCACGAGCGCGAAAGTAAGTTCGCGCTAGATTTTTCTCGCGATCTCGTGCGAACTTGTACTCGCAATGCGCTTACTGCGCGAGATTATACATAGCGGGCGGAAACGGAAATACGTCACGCAAACAAAATGGCCGCGCCCGTATTCGACCTTGTGGTAAATTCGCGTGTTGCGCTGCAAGCGGCTCGCGAATACTGCAAAAAAACTCGCGAAACAACAAGCCGCAAAAAATATAAAGCTCATTCGCACGAATTGGCGGCTTCCGCGGTCGGTTTCGCACGACGCCACGCCCCGCGAATAGCGCGAAAAACGATTTTTGCAAAAGCAAAAGCAATGAGCAGGTGCAAAAGGTCAACCTCATGATTTGTAACGATTCCCTGTAGTGCTTCCTGAGGGGGCCCTCCAGAATTCGGTTGCCTGCTTGCAACTATTGTGTGACCCTGCTCTGACCTTAACTGTATGCCACAAAGGTCCTGATTTACAGCTAAGGGAGCAGACAAGCAGGTGCCAGGCTGGAACTTCAAATTCAGTGCCACATTAATTAGCCCCTAATTCATTATTGTCAGTTGGGGCAGGGCAGGTGTTGTTAATAAACTAACCCCAAATTAATTCATGTCAGTTCAAGCAGGGCAGGTGGGCTTGCTTTTCCCCCCCATCTTCTACAGTGATGATGAACCAGAGGGTGGCATTGATGTAACAGAGGGTGGCATGGGTCAAAGAGAGGGTGGCAGTGGTGAAACAGATGGTGCTGGGAGGCTGTGATGATGAACCAGACGTAGAAACAACATAGTCGCGACCGTTGCGAGCCGACAAGTAAGTTCGCAATTGCGAACTAGTACCAAATCCTCGCGAACTGGCGGAAACACTTGCGAACACACAAAAAAAAAAAATCCGCAAATTCGCGAGAATTCGCGGATTTTGCGGATTGCGAGTTCGCAAATTCGCAAAATTCGCGAACGCCAGATTCGCAAAATTCGCCCATGCTTATTTGAGAATCATCTGCATAAGTCATTAAAATAAGACCAACATTTTCTGCAAGATTGGCCAATGGTCGTAGGTACAAATTAAAAAACAAAGGGCTCAGGATCGATCCTTGTGGCACACCATGAGGAGAGTGGAATACCTCAGAGCATGCCTCCGAAGAGGAGATCTGGAAAGTGCGGAGGGATAAGTATGATCTAATCCACTCCAGTGCTTTGCCTTCGACACCATTCTCCCCCAGCCTGCCAAGCAGTATGGAGTGAGAAATGGTGTCGAAGGCCGCACTTAGATCCAACAAGACCAATGCTACCGTTTGGCCGTCATCCATGAGCTCCCTGATTTTTTCTGTGACCCCGAGCAGGGCCGTCTCGGTGGAATGACCACTCCTAAACCCAGATTGGGACGAATGAAGAAGCTCGTTATTCTCCACATAAGTTGAAAGTCGGTTATGGATGTTCCTCTCTAAAATTTTTGAAAAGGCAGGCACTAATGAAATTGGACTATAATTGGCCAATATCATAGGGTCTGCGGCCGGCTTTTTAAGTAGAGGACTGACCATAGCATGTTTCCATAGAGCAGGAACTGTGGCCTGCTCAATGGAGGCGTTCAGTATCTCTGCTATGGAGATCATGGCAGAGTCCTCTAATTTACTTAAGATACTGATAGGAATAGGGTCATGTGGGGAACCCGATTTGATCGATTTTACTAATTCCTTCAGTGTATCCAGATTAATGGGAGGCCAGGCTTCAAGATGACAATTTCCTCTGGGGACTTGGGGGATGTTATCTTGCTTGTGTGTGATCGTGCTGTCCCTTTTGATATTAGAGACAATGTTCTCAATCTTTTCGGTGAAAAAAGAAGCCAAGTCCTGGCACTGCTGGGTATTGAGAGGGGTAGGTTCCGCTCTAGAATTCTCACCAGCCAACTCTTTTACAGTATTGAAGAGAGTCTGGGATTTATTTACGGCCATGTTAATGGTAGTGGTAACATAGCATGCTTTAGCTTTCATGCATGCTGAATGATAGCTATTTCTGGCCTTTCAGTAAACTTCTTTTTGATGGAGTTCATAGTTTTTACGCCACTGCCTCTCCAAGGTCTTACATGTGGATTTTTCTTTCTTATGAGCTTCTGTGTACCAGGGGGCGGGAGGGCGATGTGTTTTTCTTTTGCAACGGGATAGGGGCAGGCAGGTATCCGCTGCACCATTTAACCATATTTGTGTAGCCTCTGCTATGCTTTCCATATCTCCATCTAAACATGGGTGATCTTTCCTCAAAGCCTTGTTGAGATCCTCCAAGTTTAGAGATTTCCAATTTCTCCTAAAAGATTCTGAGGGAGTCGTAACAGGACATTTGGTAGGTTTAAGTGAGATAGCGAAACGTAATAGGAAATGATCTGACCAGGAAGTTACTGCCTTACTCATAAGGTGAACAAAAGAATCACCACTGGGTCTAGGCTCCCAACGGCACAGCTTGCTACAAGCTATAATGAACAAAAAAATGCATGTGCCGCTATTTGCTTAACCTAAACAATTTTTTCAAAACATATGAACTAAAACACCATGTTTTGTGTGTATTAACACTTCTTTTATTTGTTTTTTATTTTATTTTATTTATAAATTTCCTACTTTGGTATCTTAGTTTGCCAAATTCTCATTTTTAAGACCTTATTTACACAAAGAAAAACATTCATATTTACATAGACAAAAACAATTACAATAAACAATTCAAAAAAAGTGAACCATTCAAGCCTCCATTCATTCGTCAGACGTACTACCACAAACAACAAAAATAATGTGCTTTTTAAATGAGTACTGGAATAAAATTCTTCACAGTTAAGCCATCTCCAATTAATATTCTCAAAGGAGATTTGTTTTTACAATTCTTGGAACCCTTTTTGTATTTTTGGCTTATTGAAAGGTCTGCGCGTTTCAAACTCGTGAACAGGTGAAAAAAAGGTGGTCCTTCGAGCTGCTACTGAAGACAGCTATGTCATCCAGGTAAGTATAACTGAAGACTCTATACCAGCAAAATCCTGGTTCACCAGCCTTTGGAAGGTGGCAGGAGCATTCTTGAGTCCAAAGGGCATCACTCTAAACTGGCAGTGGCTCTCTAGATTGGAGTAGGCGGATCTATCCTTGGCTCCTCCATTTAGGGCAATCTGCCAGTGCCCTGAAGTAAGATCAATAGTACTCAGGAACTGGGCAGCCCCTAACTATCAATCTGCCCCGGGGATGGGATGAGCATCAGTCTTGGTGACTGAATTGAGTCCCCTGTAATCTACACAGAATCTTAGTTCTGGTGTGGTGCCTGGTGGGGCAGCTTTTGGTACCAGCACCACACGGCTGGTCCAAGGGCTACTGGAGGGTTCAATCACCCCCAACTCCAGCATCTTAGAAACCACATCTTTGATGCTGGCCCCCACCTTATCAGACAACCTGTAAGTTTTATTCTTGACAGGGAGGCTATCTTGTGTGTCCACATCATGGGTACATAGGTGTGTTGTCCCAGGGATGAGGGAAAACAAAGAGGAGTACTGTCCAACAACTGATGGCAGTTCCTGTGCTCAGAGGGAGTCAGCAGAGGGAAAATGTTCACACATTCAACTGACCCATCCTTTTCCTTAGAGGCCAGAAGTTCAGGAAGAGGTTCACTGTCCTCTTCCCATCCATCTGTCGACAACAGCATGGTGAGCTCAGACCCCTCAAAGTATGGTTTGAGACAGTTGATATGGAGCACCCTCTGATGGGTGCCTGGGGGTCTTGAGGTCCACCAGTTAGGTGACCTCCCCTTCCTCTCAACTATCTTGTATGGCTCAGTACAATGGTGTTGGAGTGCCCTGGGCTCCAAGGGGTTCCATCACCCATACTTCCTGCCCAGGTTATGATTCCACAGGTGTAGCAGTTTGGTCATACCACTGCTTCATTACTTCCTATCTGGACCATAAATGTGCTTCCACAACTTCGCCATGCGGCCTCTGAAGGCCAGCATGTAGCTAACTAGATTTTGGGGGCTTTTCCTGGGAGCTGGCTCCCACTCTTTCATCATCAACGTGAGAGGTCTCCTTACAGGATGTTCATACAGAACCTCAAATGAGCTAAATCCAACCCCCTTCAGTGGTACCTGTTCCTATGAGGCACAGGGTCAAGACTGATTTGCATATGGCCATGTCTGAACTGGGGTGGCTTGGTGAGCAAAATAACGATGGATTAAACCCAGATCTGTGACTGGGGGTGAATGTTTTGCCATTGTGCAACATTCCGTCCATCATCTTGTGTTTTGCTGTTCACCCTATGTGGGAAGGGTATGCCCAGACGTGGGTACCGTTCTCACCAAGCCACTGGAGTCAAGCTATCCTGGCTGAAGACGGCTGATAGCCAGAAACCGGTCCTAGGATGCTTGATTCTGGTCCAGGGAAGACATGGCTTGGCAGTTCGGGCTGAACTGTTCCCATGAGGCACAGGGTCAAGACTTGATTTGTATATGGCCATGTCTGTACTGGGGTGGCTTGATAAGCAAAATAACAATGGATTAAACCCAGATATGTGACTGGGGGTGAATGTTTTGCCATTGTGCAACAATCCGTCCATCATATTGTGTTTTGCTGCTCACCCTATGTGGGAAGGGTATGCCCAGACGTGGGTCCCTTGCTCACTAAGCCACTGGAGTCAAGCTATCCTGGCTGAAGACGGCTGATAGCCAGAAACTGGTCCTAGGATGCTTGATTCCTGTGCTGGGAAGACATGGCTTGGCAGTTCGGGCTGGACTGTTCCCATGAGGCACAGGGTCAAGACTGATTTGCATATGGCCATGTCTGGACTGGGGTGGCTTGGTGCGCAAAATAACGATGGATTAAACCCAGATCTGTGACTGGGGGTGAATGTTTTGCCATTGTGCAACATTCCGTCCATCATCTTGTGTTTTGCTGTTCACCCAATGTGGGAAGGGTATGCCCAGACGTGGGTCCTGTGCTCACTAAGGGCCTGATGTAGGTAAACTCCAATTTACCACTTCTTAAATACCGAATCATACCGATTCGGTATTTAAGAAGTGGTAAATTGGAGGGGGGGAGATGTGGGTATTTCAGAATCGGTAAATACCGAATCTGTAAGATTCGGTATTTACCGATTCTGTAAATACCGAATCGGTATCCCCCTTTGATTCCTATGGGCCTTGAAGCCCATAGGAATCAATGTGCATTACCGAATCGGTATTTACCGATTCGGTAATTACCGATTTCTGCAAGGGTGCAGGGGGTGTCACTTTGACACCCTCTAGCACCCCCAATACTGGCTTGTGTGCCATGTGGCACACAGACATGCCCTAAGGGCATGTCTGTCTGTCACATGGCATAGGTGTGCATGCACACATGTGCATGCACACCTGGATTCGGTATTTTAACACCCAATTGGATTGGGTGTTAAAATACCGAATCTGAAGGGCCGGTGGGACTGAAAGTAGTCCCACCTACATCCCGATTTTTTAAAATCGGTAAACTTACCGATTCGGTATTTTTCCGATTCGGTAATTTTACTGAATCAGTAAAATACCGAATCGGAGAAAAAAAGGTCCCCTACATCTCAAAAGGCCAAATACCGGTCGGAAACGGCCGAATTCGGCCGTTTCCGACCGGTATTGGCCACCTACATCGGGCCCTAAGCCACTAGAGTCAAGCTATCCTGGCTGAAGACGGCTGATAGCCAGAAACCAGTCCTAGGATGCTTGATTCCGGTCCAGGGAAGACATGGCTTGGCAGTTCGGGCTGGACTGTTCCCATGAGGCACAGGGTCAAGACTGATTTCAATATGGCTATGTCTGAACTGGGGTGGCTTGGTGAGCAAAATAACGATGTATTAAACCCAGATCTGTGACTGGGAGTTAATGTTTTGCCAGTAACCGGTCCCCGGTAGCTTGTCTCCTTTCTGGTGAAGAATTGGCTTGGTAGTTTAGTCTGCCCTGTTCCCATGATGCACTGGGCCAGGGACAGACTGATTTGCATAAAGCCAGGTTCTGAGCTGGGATGGTGCAGTGAGATAAATAATGGTGATGGATCAAGCCCTGATCCTTGGACTGGGTCAGAGTGGTCTGCTTAATTCAGACACTCTGTTCATCACCACCCCCTTTTCTGAATCGATTTTGGCCACTATAGGTGTGGCAGGGTATACTCAGACATGAGTCCCTTTCTCACTGCACCATCAGGATTCAAGCAAGCCGGGCCGAAGACGGCTAAAATGCCAGAAACCGGTCCCCGGTAGCTTGTCTCCTTTCTAGTGAAGAATTGGCTTGGTAGTTTAGTCTGCCCTGTTCCCATGATGCACTGGGCCAGGGACAGATTGATTTGCATAAAGGCAGGTTCTGAGCTGGGATGGTGCAGTGAGATAAATAACGGTGATGGATCAAGCCCTGATCTTTGGACTGGGTAAGAATGGTCTGCTTAATTCAGACACTCTGTTCATCAACACCCCCTTTTCGGAATCGATTTTGGCCACTTTAGGTGTGGCAGGGTATACTCAGACATGAATCCCTTTCTCACTGCACCATGAGGATTCAAGCAAGCCGGGCCGAAGACAGCTGAAATGCCAGAAACCGGTCCCCGGTAGCTTGTATCCTTTCTGGTGAAGAATTGGCTTGGTAGTTTAGTCTCCCCTGTTCCCATGATGCACTGGGCCAGGGACAGACTGATTTGCATAAAGCCAGGTTCTGAGCTGGGATGGTGCAGTGAGATAAATAACGGTGATGGATCAAGCCCTGATCTTTGGACTGGGTAAGAGTGGTCTGCTTAATTCAGACACTCTGTTCATCACCACCCCCTTTTCTGAATCGATTTTGGCCACTATAGGTGTGGCAGGGTATACTCAGACATGAGTCCCTTTCTCACTGCACCATCAGGATTCAAGCAAGCCGGGCCGAAGACGGCTGAAATGCCAGAAACCGGTCTCCGGTAGCTTGTCTCCTTTCTGGTGAAGAATTGGCTTGGTAGTTTAGTCTGCCCTGTTCCCATGATGCACTGGGCCAGGGACAGACTGATTTGCATAAAGCCAGGTTCTGAGCTGGGATGGTGCAGTGAGATAAATAACGGTGATGGATCAAGCCCTGATCTTTGGACTGGGTAAGAGTGGTCTGCTTAATTCAGACACTCTGTTCATCACCACCCCCTTTTCTGAATCGGACTGTTCCCATGAGGCACAGGGTCAAGACTGATTTGCATATGGCCATGTCTGAACTTGGGTGGCTTGGTGAGCAAAATAACGATGGATTAAACCCAGATCTGTGACTGGGGGTGAATGTTTTGCCATTGTGCAACATTACGTCCATCATCTTGTGTTTTGCTGTTCACCCTATGTGGGAAGGGTATGCCCAGACGTGGGTCCCGTGCTCCTGGCTGAAGACGGCTGATAGCCAGAAACCGGTCCTAGGATGCTTGATTCCGGTCCAGGGAAGACATGGCTTGGCAGTTCGGGCTGGACTGTTCCCATGAGGCAAAGGGTCAAGACTGATTTGCATATGGCCATATCTGAACTGGGGTTGCTTGGTGAGCAAAATAACAATGGATTAAACTGAGATCTGTGACTGGGGGTGAATGTTTTGCCATTGTGCAACATTCCGTCCATCCTCTTGTGTTTTGCTGTTCACCCTATGTGGGAAGGGTATGCCCAGACGTGGGTCCCGTGCTCACTAAGCCACTGGAGTCAAGCTATCCTGGCTGAAGACAGCTGATAGCCAGAAACCGGTCCTAGGATGCTTGATTCCGGTCCAGGGAAGACACGGCTTGGCAGTTCGGGCTGGACTGTTCCCATGAGGCACAGGGTCAAGACTGATTTCAATATGGCTATGTCTGAACTGGGGTGGCTTGGTGAGCAAAATAACGATGTATTAAACCCAGATCTGTGACTGGGAGTGAATGTTTTGCCATTGTGCAACATTCCGTCCATCATCTTGTGTTTTCCTTTCCTGGGTAGTCATGGACCTGGTGGAAGCACATATCTACTCAGGCAACCCTAAAATTTCCAGGTGTGTCTTAAGCTCCACTTCCTTCCAAGTAGTGTGCGCAAGATCTGAAAGAGACACGTTAGTGATAGATTCCTTACCTTAGAACAGGGGTCTTCAAACTGTGGGGCCCGACCCCCAGGGGGGTCCTGAAGTGATAGAAAGGGGGTCGCACATTCCTGGTCACACTTCTGCCAATTAATATTATTTCCATGAGTCTTGTGTGATTCCTTAAGCCAATCATAGCTTTTTAGTCAGTAACACTTTGCTTGTTGGGATGTTAAACTCTTGCTTACAGTGTCAATAAATGAAGAGTTCCAGAATGCAACATGCAGTTGCCTGAAGAGTCACCAGTTGATAATATGTCACATTTCTAACGGGTCACTTGGCAACTATGTAAAAAGTAAAATAAATAAAAGTTTCAGTTTGTGATTTTCTACATTTTTTTGTTGGCGACAGTGAAAGGTTATTCAGTGAAATAGAGAAAGGGGGGATTGCATTTCAAGCGCTTTTATTATTTGGCCCCTACCTATTGGAATCATTTACCCTTCTATATTCGCACCTGCAAAGACTACGCCATATTCACAAAATTACTAAAGACTTACTTATTCTAAATTTGCCCTATGGTCCTGCTGCTGGTGTTTACCCGCAGCACCGAGATACCCCATTGGGGTGATTCTGGCGTGATATTAAGTTAAAATAACATAACAGATTGGCACAGGCGGTGAGGATAGATGAGAGGGTAAGAGTAGATGGCATGAGAGAGGACAGCAAGGGAGCCAGAGAATTCGATTTAAGAGGTCAGGGATTAGGAGAAATGTGTAGTGCTGAAGGATGTGCGGAAACGGAGAAGTGAGTGTGAGCAAAGGTGAGGGAACAGAGGAGGGATACTATTAAACTGTGAGAGAAAATAGCTGAGAGATGATCTGTGATGTAAAAAGAGAATTTGATGCAACGTGGGTGAGGGACAGCAGCAAAGGGGGAAGAGAGGGAGTACTGAGGGGAGTGCTGAGGTAACAAGGGAGAGGGACATTGGTTCAAGAAGGTGTGGAAGAACAAAGGGGAGATGTGAAAGATGAATGGGGAACCGGAGAGGTGTAAAATACAAATAGACAGAAATTTGAAGGGAGAGACTTGAGGTGAATGAGAAGTGTTGAGGGGCGAGAGAGGGGACGGGTCTAGAGAGGCCATGAGATAAATGCAAGAGATATGGGCAGTGAAATGACAGAATGGCAAAAGGTGAAGTGAGAGGTTGAATGGGGAGAGTTCAGAAGTTGTAAAAAGGGGTGAAAGAAAAAGGCTTGCAAAGTGAGAGAGGGATCCGGGCTTGGAAGAGGAGAGAGGAATGGTGTAGGGAGGGGTTAGAGTAAAGTGGTGTGGGTAAACTGTTTAACTCTGCATAAGACAACCAGGGTTTTTGGGGGACCCCTGCTGCTCCCAGCCAGGGCCAGGTGAGCTTTTAATGTGGCTACGCGTATTCCTGCAGAGTGGAAGGCCCTTCAAAAAGGTTGACTAGACATCTTTTTGTTGTTTATTGCTGCATTTTCATTATAAACTGGTACTGATGAGGTGAAATATTTCCTCAGTGTTACTGTGTGTAAATAATTTCAAAAAAATAAAGGAATACTATCCCAAAATATGCAGCATCAGATAGCATTATTTATATTTTCTTACCATATAATTTAGTCGAGCCTGCCGCATAATTTGGTCCTCACCTGCCTCATAATTCCAGCACCTCTGTCTATAGGTTTAGATTTTTTTGTCAGGAGGGGGTCCTTACGCCTAAAAATTTTGACTGGGGGGTCTCGGCATCCAAAAGTTTGAAGACCTCTGCCTTAGAATATCCCCAGGCGTCAGACTGGATCCGGAAAGTTTTGCGTAGCAGTACCCTTGCGCGTCGGCAGGCGTCGTCTGCGGCTCCGCGTCCGTCGTCGCCGTCGTGGGCGCCGTGATGACGTCGTCGGAGTACTTAGACGCCGCCTCCGCGTGCTGACGTCAGTTCTTTTTTCCGCGCCAGCCAGCGCAGATCTGGAAAGAGCAGTTCCCTAGTCATTTTTTGACTAACTTTTTGGATCTTTTGATCTATTTCGAAGTCTTCCCGACTCCGACGGTGCCGTTAGGGATGCCCGGCTTCAAGCATTGCGACGAGTGCGACCGCCTCATGTCGGTTACGGATCCGCACCGCCTGTGCCTGACGTGTTTGGGCGTCGACCATGACGACGAGGCCTGCTCCGACTGTCGGGCCTTCTTGAGGAAAGCCAGGCGGGAGCGGTCCCGCAGGCGACTCGAGATCCGCCAGTCGGCCCCGCGCCGTGTGAGGTCCCGGTCCCGGTCCCGGTCCCACGGGAGGTCGAGGGACAGGTCGCGGGGACGGAGCCGTCACAGCTCCGGGAGTCGGCGCCACTCCTCTGGGTCCAAGTCGTCAGGTAAGAAGCATAAGAAGTCGAAGAGACATCATCGCTCTTCCGACTCCCCCCGACGCGGCCGGGGGTTCGGGTGACACCGCCCACGCGGCTCCTCGGGAGTCGCGTGGGCGCCGCGTTCGGCTCCATACCCCCCGGTCCCTGGGCTGAACGCGACGCCGGAGGAGATAGAGCGCTTCCTCATGGCCATGAGGTCCCTTTCCCCTCCGACGGGTTCCGCGGCGCCTTCGCGCCCAGCGAACCCGTCTGGGGGCCCTAGTGGGTCGGGTCGGGTGCTGCGACCCCGACGCCGTCGGGTGCTTCGGCCTCGACGCTGCCGGCGTCTTCAGCGCCGGCGGCGTAGGGATCGTGGAGCCCTGCGGCGCTCGGCGCCGCAGGGTACAGCGGTCCCGGCGTCATCGGTGCCTTCGAGCCCGACGCCGCAGGGCGCCGTTCGGCCCTCGTCGGGCGCTGGATCGTCCCCGGTGGACCTTACGACCCCCCCCGGGGTCGGACCGTGTGGTGTCCCCACCGGCGTCGGCCTCGGCCGACGCTGTCCCCGATGCCTCCTCTCTATCGGTTCCGGCGTTCGGGGATTTCCATCCCTATGAACCGTCCTCATTCACTTACGACCCTCTGTCTCAGGAGATGGGGGAAGAGGAGGATTGGGAGGGGTTTGAGGACCCTCTGACGAGGGAATGTCAGTCTACCATGGACTGGACAGGAGACCTTGGGGAGGCCAGTGGCCTGGACACCTCTCCAGACACTGGATTCGTCTCTCCTCCTACCGTGGCTTCGGAGGAGGGCGCGACATATGGTGTGGTGTTGATGAAGGCTGCTAAGGCATTGGGCCTTCAGCTCCCCGTCGCGGCAGTGAGGACTAACCTCCTCACTGAGGTCCTTAAGCCGCAGTCATGCTCCATGGAGCCTCTGCTGCTGTTTAATGAGGCCTTGACGGACGTTCTTTTGGGCACTTGGTCCAGGCCCGCTACAGGTTCGCCTGTAGATAGGAACGTGGCCAGACGCCACCGCCCGGCTCCAGGTGACCCATGTTTTCTGTTCACCCACCCCACCCCCGAGACTCTGGTTATCCAGGCCTCTAACTCCCAGACCGCCTTCCCGTCGGCTCCCCCTGATCGGGAATCCAAGAGGTACGAGGCCTTTGGCAAAAAGGTGTTCTCGTCCCTTAGCTTAGGACAGCGGTCTTCCAACACCGCATGCCTCTTGGGCCGTTACACCCATTCTATATGGGAAACGGTGGCGGAATTGCTGCCAGAGTGTCCGTTGGAGGTACGGGCCAAACTCGGCCAAGCCCTAGTGGAGGGCCGGGACGCAGCGAAGTATTCGATCAGGTGCTGACTGGATACAACTGACTCGCTGGGCAGAGCGATGGCTACGACGGTGGCGATTCGACGCCACGCCTGGCTGAGATCCGCCAACTTCTCGGCTGATGTCCAGAATACACTCATGGACATGCCGTTCGATGGCCGTCGCCTCTTTGGCGACAAGGCAGACCACGCGCTTGAGCGCTTTAAGGACTCCAGGGCTACGGCCAAGTCCTTGGGCCTGTCGGCCCCGCGCCAGCAAATGGGTGCCTTTCGCTCCTTTCGTGGCCAAGGAAGGGGCGTCCCCACACGTGCCGCCAGCCACTCGCCGCAAACTGTCGCCCAGCGCGGTGGCGGCCGTGGTAACCGCCGTGGAGGCGGTCGGGGAAATAAGCGGAGCCAGTTCACACCTGCCCCCGCAGCATCCGCCTCCAAACCCTCCTAGTCTGTGCTTTTCGGCCCATGTGACGCCAGTGGGAGGCAGGGTTCGCCATCACCACTCTCACTGGCGCACTGTCACTTCGGACAGGTGGGTGCTGCAGATCGTCCGTAGGGGCTACTCCCTCCCCTTCGAGGCGACCCCTCAAGCCATGCCACCGCAACACCACCGCGTATCGGGGATCACTTGCGGCTCCTGCAGGAGGAAGTTTCGGCTCTCTTGGCCAAGGGGGCCATCGAGCGCGTTCCTGGGCCAGAAGTAGGACATGGTTGCTACTCCCACTACTTCCTGGTACCCAAGAAGGGCAAAGGGGGCCTACACCCTATCTTGGATCTGAGGAACGTCAACGGCTTCCTCCGGAAGGAGAAGTTCAAAATGCTGACACTGGCTCAGGTCTTGGCTGCCCTAGACCCGGGAGACTGGATGGTAGCGTTGGACTTGCAGGACGCATATTTCCACATCCCCGTCCTGCCGGCTCACCGGTGTTACCTGCGGTTCACGGTAGGCCTCGAGCACTTTCAGTTTACCGTGCTCCCCTTTGGCCTTACCAGCGCCCCACGGGTGTTCACGAAAGTGATGGCGGTGGTCGCAGCTCATCTGCGTAGGTTAGGGGTCTCAGTCTTCCCCTACCTCGACGACTGGTTGTTGAAGGCGGGCTCGCCCCAGGCATTGTCAGCCACCTCCAGACTACGGCGGATCTCCTGCACCGGCTGGGGTTTTCCATCAATGTGCCGAAGTCACACCTGTGCCCCTCTCAGAAGCTCCTCTTCATCGGAGCGGTTCTCGACTCGGCGCAGTTTCGGGTTTGCCCGCCCGAGCAGCGGGTCCGGGATATACAGGCTCTGATTCCGGTCTTTCGGCCGTTATCCCGGGTTTCGGTCAGGTTGACGCTGCGGCTTCTGGGGCTGATGGCCTCCTGCATCCTTCTGGTGCATCACGCACGGTGGCGGATGCGGGCTCTGCAGTGGGACCTGAAGTTTCAGTGGACCCAGCACCGGGGCGACCTGTCCGGCCATGTCCTGATTTCGGAGGGCACTGCGAGACAGCTGCAGTGGTGGCTCATGGACCGCGATTGGGTCAACGGCAGATCCCTCTCCCTTCCCCAACCGGAGCACGTAGTTGTGACGGACGCGTCCCTCCAGGGCTGGGGAGGCCACTTGGGAGAGGCAGAGATCAGAGGACTCTGGTCTCCGGCAGAGTCCCGGCTCCATATCAACCTGTTGGAGCTGCGGGCGATTCGTCTGGCACTGAAGGCATTCCTCCCGTCTGTCCGAGGGAGCGCAGTGCAGGTGTTCACCGACAACACTACCGCCATGTGGTACTGCAACAAACAGGGCGGAGTGGGGTCGTGGACCCTTTGCCAGGAGGCTCTGGGTCTCTGGCAATGGCTGGAACATCAGGACGTGACTCTGGTGGTTCAACACCTGGCCGGTTCTCTGAACGCCAGGGCGGACGAACTCAGCCGTCGGTGCTCGATGGATCACGAATGGCGTCTGAACTCGGACGTGGCGCAAGGCCTCTTTCAGCAATGGGGAGAGCCTTGGTTAGATCTATTCGCCACCAAAGAGAACGCGCAATGTCATCAGTTCTGCGCGTTGGAATTTCCAAGGCGGCACTCGCTCGGAGACGCTTTTCGTCGCGTGTGGAGCTGCGGTCTGTTGTACGCCTTTCCGCCTATACCTCTTCTGCCCAGAGTGCTGAAGAAGATCAAGCGCGACCGGGCACAAGTCATCCTTGTGGCTCCGGACTGGGCTCGAAGGTACTGGTATCCCGAGCTACTCAGCATGTCAGTCGATCCCCCGATTCGTCTGCCTCTTCAGGAGGACCTTCTGTCGCAGCAGCAGGGGACGGTCCTCCACCCGAACCTGTCCAGTCTCCACCTCCATGCTTGGAGATTGAGCTGCGACAGTTGAGGCCATTTGACTTGCCTCCTGAAGTTTGCAACATCATTCTGGCAGCCAGGCGTCCCTCCACAAAGTTGGTATACGCCTGCAGGTGGAACAGATTTGTGGCATGGTGCACAGCAAAGGCTGTGGATCCCCTCAATGCCCCTCTCTCTGAGGTTCTTCTCTTCCTTCTTTCTCTTGCCCAGCAGGGCTCTGCTCTGGGCACTCTCAAGGGCTATCTTTCGGCTCTTTCGGCCTTTCTGAGGCTGCCTGACCAACCTTCTTTGTTCAAGTCCCCTATTGTTAACAGATTCCTGAAAGACATCACTCATACCTTTCCTCCTGTTCCTTTCGTGATGCCTCAGTGGGACTTGAACCTGGTTCTCACCTTTCTGATGTGCGCTCCCTTTGAGCCACTTCATAACTGTCCGCTTCGCCTTCTTTCTTTGAAGACTGCCTTCCTGGTAGCCATCACCTCTGCCAGGAGAGTGAGTGAGCTCCAGGCCCTCTCTTGTAAGCCTCCTTTCCTGTCAGTCCATCCGGACAAGGTTGTTTTAAGGACTAGGCCCTCTTTCTTGCCAAAGGTGGTCACGGCCTTCCACATTGGGCAGTCCATCACATTGCCCACCTTCTTTCCGCCTCCGCACCCCTCGAGAGAGGAGGAGAGGCTCCACCGTCTGGACCCAAAACGTGCGCTCTCGTTCTATCTGGATCGCACACGCCAGTTCCGGGTGGATGATCAACTCTTTGTTGGGTACGCGGGCGCTAAGAAAGCGAAAGCGGTGCACAAGAGGACCATCTCCCGATGGATTATCATGTGCATTCAGGCGTGTTACTCCCTGGCTAAGAAGGAACCACCTGTTGGGCTGCGGGCTCATTCCACTCGAGCCACCGCCACTACAACTGCCTTGGGCCGAGGTGTGTCCTTGCAGGGCATTTGCCAGGCAGCTACATGGGCCTCGTTGCACACGTTTGCTAGGCACTACTGCCTGGACAGTCAAGTCCGGAGGGACGGCTACTTTGGCCGCTCCGTTCTCCAGGACTTTCTGGTGTAAATATTGGTTCGCAGACCCACCACCACGGGGATGGTATTGCTGGGGTATCTATTCTAAGGTAAGGAATCTATCACTAACGTGTCTCTTTCGGATGCACAAGTTACTACTTGTGTAACGATATATCTGTAAGAGACATTAGTTAGTGATAGATTCCTTACCGACCCACCCATCCTCCCCGTTCTGCGAACCGATATCTAGGGTTAAGGTCTTCCCCTTTCAGGGCCCTAGTTTCTTGGCACCAGTGTCGGTTTTTGTCATGGCTCTGCGCTTCTGGCGCGGAAAAGCTGTGGCTAAGAACTGACGTCAGCCCGCGGAGGCGGCGTCTAAGTACTCCGACGACGTCATCACGGCGCCCACGACGCCGACGACGGACGCGGAGCCGCAGACGACGCCTGCCGACGCGCAAGGGTACTGCTACGCAAAACTTTCCGGATCCAGTCTGACGCCTGGGGATATTCGAAGGTAAGGAATCTATTACTAACTATTGTCTCTTACAGATATATCGTTACACAAGTAGTAACTTGTGCGTTATTCCCTAACAAACTGTCCACAGGCATGGCAGGTTTCACTGCACCTTTAAGACGACCTGAGAACTCCCCCGCCCCTCCACCCCACACTCAAATTGAACAAGGGCTTCTGGATAGTGACTATCCAGTTTGTCAGCCACCACAACCTGGTGGAATGTATTTGGTATAACCTGCTCTGGGGCCACCAGCTGACTCCTTACCATAGTCATGAAGGCTCCTGTGCCCCTCAGAGCCTCAACACCTTGCCAATCGATGGTAACCCATTGCCTGTACTTTGCAGTATTTGAAGGCACATGGGTTTTAGAAACCACCTCACTGTCACTGAGGGACACTAGGGTAACCTCACTGAATTCCCCCCACTTACTGGCGCAGACCTTTCCCCAAGCACTACGCTTACCACCCATGGTGTCCTACCTCTACCTCCAGTTGTAGGTTGTTCTCTTTTTGAGCACTTTGGATCCGCCTTATAGTGCCTATACTCAAAACACTCATAACATTTGGGATTCTTTGTCCGACTCCTTTTAGGGAAGCTCCTCTTGTGGTGGCCAGATTAGGGACAATTTCCCCTCTGAGTTTTTTTTGGGAGCCTTCAGAGAACTTTTACCTTTTGTCTCCCCCTGCTTGTTCTGGTGGGAACTCTGAGCACCCTTTTGGGAGTCCCTTCCAGATGCCTTCTTGGACACTGGTGCTGTCCCAAATGTTCGCCTCCCAGGAGGCTTTCTGGGATCAGTCGGCTTGCTATCCACTAGGTGTTGACGCAGCTCTGGGAAACAAGTATCTAGTGTGAGAAGTTAGCCTGGCATATGATGTCCACTAGTTCTAGTGGGCACCTTGCACCAGTCTAATCGACCCTTATTGATGGTGGTTGTAAAGTCAACCTTATAGAAAGCTATCCTAGTGGTAGCATGAACCAGCAATCTTCAGGCTAAGCCTTCAGTAGGCGAGTTGTTTTACCAATTATAATCCCTTGAGTACCAAATGAAAGGACACCACACAAGGTATATATCAAATATATATGTATTTAATCTAAACACAACCCCTCTGCACTCTTTATGAGGTCAGAGGTATAAATACAATACAAGTCACACAGTTAATATACGATAAGTTGCACAGTATACGTTATGCCCTAGGGGCCTCACAAACCATATACTAAGAAAGTGGTATAAGAACCACAAGAGAACTAGAAAGCAGGCCTAGGGCCTGTTCAATTTCTGGGGCTACACTCATCGACCAAAGGTTAGGAAGTAGGAGGCCCACGGGAGACGCGTGCAGTGTCTAAACACAGTCGCGGGTTACCATTGACCTTCTATGGATGTCGTAAAAGTTAACAATATACAATTTAAGGACACTTCCGGATGGACTTTGATGGAACCCGTTTAAACTAGGACACTTCGAGAGTCAAGACCAACGGGAGCACCGAAGTACTCGTGTTACCTCACCCAGGGAAGCCGGGTGCATAGTTGTCTTTTCATGTCTGGTTTCGTCGTCGTTTTCTATGGAGAGCTGCAAAGAAGTGCTGCAGGCGACCAGAGGAAAAGTGTCTGGGTGGATCGAAGATCTGAAGAACCTGAAAGCAGAAGGGACAGAGTCTGGGTCACTAGCCAGTGACCAGGAAGGAACCAGGCGATGTCAGGTGATTTCAGGTGAAGTAGTCGAACTTGTCTCTTCAGCCACGAGGTCCAAGAGGTATCGACGATAACCAGGCGCTGGATTCTAGCTGTCCCACGATGGATCTAGTCGACTGCGGTGTCGGTATTTGATTAGAGCCAACAAGACTTGGCAACCGCAACCCACGCAGGATGTCAAGATTGGCTCTGGTGCAGACCAGCAAGGTCTGTGGCGCTTCTCCTTTTCAGGGAAGCTGGAGCAAGCCTGGAGCAACCAGGAAAGCAAGTTAAGTTCAAAGAAAGGTCTTCAGGGGGCTCACTAGCCAACGGACTAGGAACCGGGAAGACGCGTCGAGCTCAAATGCAAAAGCAGGGCCCACTCGCGGTGTGTGGGGGCCTGGGCTTTAGTGCAAATGGTGCTCGGGCTGGGGCTTCAAACACCCCAAAGCACAACTTCGAGATACCTCGTTGAAGGAGTGCTTGCAAAATGCAGGATGTCCAGGAGTTCGGTCCCACGTCTCTCGTGTCTGCCACGGGTCTCAGCTTTGCTGTGGATGTGGGTTGTGGCAGAGAAGTCTGGAAGTCCAGTTCCTGTGTTGCAGATTCTTCGGGATCCGGCGGGAGCCTCGAAAATGCAGGCCGGCAAAGTTGCTGTTGGTGCCTGTTTGAACATGGTGGTCACTCCTTGACCACAAGGAAGATATCTTCCGTGTTCCAGTTAGAATGGAACGTCGAAGGTCCAGGATATGTCTTTCAAAGTTTCGTCCAGGTTAATCTAAAGTCCTAGGGACACAGCTCCTATACTTATACTAAGGATGGGGGCTGGACTACCTGGCTAGGTCCCTCCTATGAATGGACCTGAGAGGGGGGTGGGTACACCCCTTTCCCTTTGTCCAGTTTCGCACCAGAGCTGGGGCTATGTACCCCAGCAACCGGTTTGAACTGGGCTATGCATGGAGCACCTTGTGTGCCCCAGGCAGTGTCTAGAAGCTTTCACTGAATGCAGCCCTCCTTGCCCCAATACACAAAACCCCTGTCTGGGGAGATACCAGCACCTCCCTGGACAGGACACCTATTGTCCAGGCCTTCCCTGCCGGAGTTTCGTCCAGAAACAGGAGGTCAGATTCGTGTCTGTGACAGCAGCATCCATTTTGTGATGATGAGGCTCTGTTTAACTGTAACCGGGTAAAGCAGTAACTACATGTCTTCTCCCTCTAGAAGGGTGGAATGCTACCCCCGCCGCCAGGACTGGCAGGGGAGGGGGGTAGTATTCCAAAGTGTTTGACATCTTACACAACATGTTTTGATAAAGTGAAACCAAAGTTAGCATTAACCGCGAGGATTATAATGCACTTAAGAGTATATGGTATGGCTATATCATAGAACAGCTATAAGGAGATGGTTCCGAAAGCTGCAGAGGGGCTCAGCTCAGGCTAGGGCACCCTCTCACATAAAACCAAGCACTCTGCCTCCAGGATTGTCGAGGCCTACCATAGGAGTGGCTTATAGTTGTATATGTGTCTCTATATATAGGTAGATATAGGGATAATATGTCTAAGTAGGGGGTGATTACCCCACCTTACCCAGGCTGTGTGAACAGACCTGTGGTATCAGTTTGAAAGGCAAACCAGGGGTGGCACAATACATGCTGCAGCCCCTGGTAGGCCTAAGGTGCACCTATGCCCTGGGTACCTATGGTACACTATACAGGGCTCACAAGGGTGACCCAGTAACCAATCTGGTATGTACCTAAAGTACATGGAATCAATTTAGAGAGAGAACAGCTGGGCTGTGGGCCTGATTAGCAGGCCCACAGCCACGCTAAAGTCAAAAAACCAGAGAATCACAGCAAAAAGTGGGGGTGACCATAGGAAGCAGACCCTACTCTCCTACTTCTAGCATGTGCATGTGCTCCTTCAAAATTACGCTATACACCCCAGAATAATCATCAGCCTTTCTGCCTCTCACCCAGCCCTTCAATGCCTTGCTTGTTTAGTGGAGAAAGTCTACCCATGTTTGTGAGGTACGTTTGTGGCTGCCACATAACTTCTGCCTATACCATTCAGGGTCAGCCTAAACTTACTAAGCAAAATGGCCTTCATGGGGGTGTACTGGGTCTGATCCTCTACCTCCACTGTAAGGAATACGTCCCTCCCCACCGTGGGCATGTATCTCCAAAAACTACCCTCACTCTGCCTCCCCCTCCACTCTCCCGGGACTCCTCAGGAGCTTTGTGCACCCTTAGAGCCACTACATATGCTCATGTCATCCTCCACAACAAAATTGGACACCAAATCCATTGGGATATCAACTCTCCCTTCTGCAGCAGACACTTGCATGGCTCTGATGTCCATCTCTTTCAGTCTCAGCTCATGAACCATACATACTCCTCTCCTTCATTGCCAGCTTTTTCTCCTCTAGAGCTTGCTCCTTCTCCAACTTGGCAAGCTTTTGCACTCTCTCAATCTTGTCAAGCTCTAGTCTTAGTTTCCTCTCCTCGCTTCTGCCGTCCAGCTTCTCTGGGAACAGGTTTCTAGAAGACACACAGCTGCCTGCTCTTGGATTGACTTCCAGTCCTGTGAGGATATTACCCCCACCCCATAACAGGTCACAAAACCCTCATATAGGTCCTGCTCCAACTCCTCCTCAGACTCTGACCCTTCCTACTCATCTTCTAGATTAGTCTGGTGGGATTCTGCCCATGCTCCTAAGGCTGTTTGGAGCTCTGCCTTCCTGACACTCCCTTTAGTGAACAACCTTTTCTCCTGGCAGAATCTTTTGAGCTGGGCCACTGTGAGCACAAATTCCACCATTTCAGGTAAGGTCACAGACACAGCAGAAAAAATAGGAATTGGCAAAAAAGATTTTGGAAAAATCAGAAATCTCAATTTGGAAGAATTACTTTACATATGGAGAAGGCCAAACACAAAGAGATGATGGACGGAGCTTTGAAACTTTCTAGACACTCACCCCCAGTCACAGATCTGGGTTGAATCCATAATCGTGCTTTAGCTCACTTCCCCACCCCAGTTCAGACACAGCTACATGCAAATCAGTCTTGACCCTGTGGCTCATGGGAACAGTCCAACCCAAACTGCCAAGCTATGTCTTCCCTGGACCAGAAACAAGCATCCTGGGACTGTTTTTGGGCTAACAGCCCTCATCAACCAGGCTAGCTTGAATCCAATGGCAAAGTGAACAAGGGACCCACGTCTTGGCATACGCTGCCAACTTAAGGCGAACAAAGCAAACACAAGGAGATGATGGACGGAGCGTTGAAACTTTTCAGACACTCACCCCCAGTCACAGATTGGTGTTCGAGGCCCTCCTCCACCTGCAGGTTTCACCTGCGCCTCATCCCTGGTGGTCCAGTGGACCTCTGTCTCCTTTCTCTTGCTCCACTTTTTCTCTCCTTTTTCACTTGTTTTTTCCCTCGTTTCTGTCTCCCCCTTTCACTCTCCTTCTGTGTCTTTCCTCCTTTTTCACCCGTTTTTTCCCCTCATTTCAAGCTCCCCTTCACTCTCCGTCCATGTCTTTCCTCCGTTTTTCACTCATTTTTTACCCTCATCTCAATCTCCCCCTTTCACTCTCCTCTGTGTCTTTCCTCACCTCTGCTTGCACTTTTGCTGCCTTATTTGCACTCTTCCCTCTCTTTTTTACTTTTTCCTTTGCCTTTTTCTGCCCGTTTTTCACCGCTGCCCCTAACCCCGAGCACGACCAGCGCGACCGGCCAATTCCAGCCCCCCTCCCTGCTTCTGCCTCCCAGCTGTCCAGCGTTCCCGACCCCTACTAAATGGCGGCCGCTGCGCGGGCACGCCACTGGCACACCAAAGGCAAGCAAGTCTCCGCCCGTCTGCGACCCGTCTGCGAGCAGCGCCAGGAACCCTGGATCTCTGCACCGCCAATGCTACGACCCAATGGCACTCCACACACTCAACCCAGGCCGCAACAACAACAGCAGGCTCGCATCACCAGCCGACACCCACGGACCCTTCAGCTGTCACAGCTGCAGACCCAGCGCAACCCGTCCGCAAGAACACAACCGAACCGAAGACCCTGCAATGCATCCTCCTGAATGTCCGATCCCTCCACAAACACACCACCGAAATCTGGGACCTCCTCGACAGCACCACCCCGGATGTAGCATTCTTCACCGAAACCTGGACCAACACCACCTCGGGACCAGACATCGCCATTACCCAAGGATACAAGATCTCCAGGAAGGACCGCCCCACCCGCCCGGGAGGAGGAATCGCCATCGTCCACAATTCCACCCTCCGCCTGAGCACACTCCCAGATGAACCCACAGACCTGATGGAACACCTTCACTCCTACTGGCCAGCCCCACCTCCACCCTCCGAGGAACCCTCATCTACCGACCCCCTGGACCCTGAAGACTTTTCCCCAACTCCATCACGGACATCATCTCTCCGCATGCCATTGCGCCCACCAACTATACCCTATTGGGAGACCTCAACTTCCACTTTGACAACCAAATGGACCCCAGCACCACATACCTCCTGGACAACCTCCACAACTTTGGACTCCGCCAGATCGTGACCGGGCCCACGCACTCAGCTGGACACACCCTCGTCCCCCTCTTCACAACAGGAAACTCCATCACCTACAGCCACACCACCGAACTCCCATGGACTGACCATTGATAAGTCCACTTCACCTTCAGAACACCCACCATCCACAGACACCAGCACCTGCTCCCACGAAAAAACTGGACCAGAATCAACGACGACAAGCTAACTTCATCACTCAGCAACTCCACCCCAGCCATCGCACATAACAACGACCCCAATACCGCTGCCCGAACCCTGCACAAGACGCACCTGCCGCCGTCTCGAAAAGGCCTGGAGAAACACCAAATCAACAGAAGCCCACAGCAAATTCAGAGCCGCCACCAACATCACCAAAAAAGAGAAAAAAACCGATTGAAGACATAATCTCCACTCATACACACAACGGCAATGAACTCTTCAACATCATCAAAGAGTTCGGCCAATCCACCAGCGAGTCCACCGACATCCCTCCCTCACTAGACCTCTGCAACAAACTCAGCACCTTTTTCCAACACAAAATCAAGAGCATCTACGACAACTTCGACAAAGACACCCAACACACTGAACCCTCACCAACCACGACACCCTGTAGCCAGCGATCTACAAATGGGCAGCCCTCACCACCGAAGACACACTAAAGATGATAAAGTCAATCCACTCCAGGGCCCCCAAGGACCCCTGCCCCCACCACATTTTTAACAGAGCTGCTGACACCATCGCACCCATGCTCTTTCCACCATCAACCGCTCCCTGGCAACCGCCTCGTTCCCTGATGACTGGAAACACGCCGAGATCAACCCCCTCCTGAAGAAACCCTCGGCGGACCCCACCGACCTAAAAAACTACAGACCCATCTCCCTGCTCCGGTTCTCAGCGAAAGTCATAGAGAAAGCCATCACCAGCCAACTCGCCACTTTCATCGAAGAGCACAACATCCTCGACTCTAATCTGGCTTCAGAAAAAAACACAGTATGGAAACCGCCCTCCTCGCTGAAACAGACGACATCCACACCCTACTGAACAAAGGAGAAACAGCAGCCCTCATGTTCCTCGACCTCTCAGTGGCGTTCGATGCGGTCTCTCAACGCACCCTAATACGCAGACTCCACGACGCATGGATCCAAGACAAAGCCCTCGACTGGATCTGGTCCTCCAAGTCCAGCAGAACGCAGCGGGTCAGACTCCACCCTTTCCCCTCGGACACCACACTTACCACCTTCGGACTCCCTCAGGGGTCCTCCCTCAGCCCTACGCTCTTCAACGTCTACATGGCTCCGCTCGCCCCAAACGTCAGAACCTATGGACTCAACATTGTGTCACACGCAGACGACACCCAACTCATCTTCTCCCTATCCAACGAACCCAACTACGCCAAACACAACTTTCGAAAAGGCATGAAAGCTGTCAACAATGGATGAAAAACAGTTGCCTACAACTAAACACCAACAAAACGGAAGTACTCATCATGGGCCCAAACCCCAACGCTTGGAACGACACCTGGTGGTCCCCTGCCCTCGGAAGCCCGCCCACCCCCACGGACCACACACGCAACCTGGGAATCATCCTGGATTCAGAGCTCAAAATGGACCGCCAGATCAATTCCGTCTTGTCCTCATGCTTCCACACCCTCCGACTCCTACGTAGGACCTTCAATTGGATACCCCTCGAACACAGAAAGACCGTCACTCACGCCCTGGTCACCAGCAGACTCGACTACGGCAACACACTCTATGCCGGAATAAACAAAAACCTCACCTGCAAGCTACAGAACATCCAAAACGCGCCGCAAGACTGGTCCTGAACCTGCCAAGACACTTCCACCTCTCCCAGCACATGCGCACACTCCACTGGCTCCCCATCGAAGCTAGAGTCACCTTCAAGATGCTCACCCACGCTCACGAGGCCCTCCACGACAGCGACCAGCATACCTGAACAGCCAACTCAAATTCCACGCACCCCAAAGGACCCTACGCTCAGCCCAGCTCTCCTACGCCGCAGTCCCCCGTACCAGACAGACCAGATCGGGATGCCGCTCCTTCTCCTTCCTCGCGGCCAGAGCCTGGAACGACCTTCCGCTCCACCTCAGACAGACAACGTCGCTCCCCACCTTCGCATGAAACCTCAAAACCTGGCTCTTCGACAGACCCCCTCCTTGATGAACTGGAACCTGCAAACCCCTCCCCCCGGCCCCCTTCCAGCGCTTAGAGACCCTTATGGGATTTGTAGTCGCGCTTAACAAACACCTTGACTGATTGAGTAAATGTGAATGGTACATATTGGGAAAGATTCTTATGAAACCTACATTTTTCCTATCAGTGAAAGACTCGAACGTAGTCAAAAAATCAAATATGATGTAGATATTTCCTAAATCTCTACAGTTTATAAAAAAACTAAACAACACCTAAAACATGCTTCTAAACCCTGTATCTTTAGACCAAAGACTACAAAACTGAAACATCATGAAGAAACAATATTTTAGTGACATCCCTAAACAAAACTCAAGCAGAATAATATTACCTAAGTCTTTCTTACTGCTACCTTATATAACAAAGTTACATTGTATTGGCCCATTCAGGAAGAAATAAAAATGACTCTTACTCTCCTTTTCCTTTCTTTGAATGGCATTTAGTTTGTGGTTGTGCTGGTTTTTTTCAGTGTTTATTTGTTTACACTGGTGAGGGCTATTTCCCTTCCGGTGGGGTTTTATCAGTTATTATAGGTTTAAACCTAAAACCAGACAGCCTACTTATATGTAATAACAGAACAGATGAGTTTAAGGCTTGGGGGGGGGGGGTTAAATGCCAAATCGCTTGGCCGTGTAAACCGCACACACAGCCTCTTTAGTGGCAGGCCTGATACATGTTTAAAGAGCTACTTGTGAGGGTGGCACAGTCAGAGGCTTTATATTTGAGGGCACAGGTAGCACTCTAGTAGGGACATACAGCTAGATCATATATACCTATTGTGGATAAGTCAATGAAACTATGTTTAAGGAAGAAGCTAGTCCTAAGGCAAACAAATAGCATGCAGCCAAAAGTGGAGGTAAGCAGGCAACAATTTGTAGAAGACCACCCTAGTGCTGTCTGGTTTAACATATATCCAACCAAAGTTAGATGGCTAACCAAAATAGATGGCATCAAAATTATTATGAAAATTATTTTTAGTGCTCAACAACAGCTCTGTTTCTTTTCCTAGGAAAAAAATATCAAAGCTTAAACTACTAAATGTGATGCAACAATCAAAAACTACCACAACGGGATACCTAAGTTACAAAATTAATCATCTTTGAACATGTAGTGTGAAAAATTGGGTTTTGGTTCAGTTGGTGTAAACCCTGATCAAGCAATAGCCACAATACTTGTCAGAGTGAACCACAACAGTCACTAAATTAACCTGTGCTTTACCCTCTGGTAGCTTGGCACAAAGTAGTCAGACTTAACTTAAAAGCAACCTGTAAGTTATTTATGCAGCACATAATAATAAAGTGAAAACACAACACAAGAAAAAATCCACACCAATTTAGAAAAATAGATTACATTTTAATAAAACAGCACAAATCCAATTAGTAGACCCAGAGTTATAAATTTTCTAAGTTTAAGGTAAAACTAATGCCTTAATGCTCAAAGTTCCAACCATAGATAACTTGTCGGCCAAAGTCGAAATATATTGCTGACAATGACAGCGCGCAAGTCGGACAAATAGTGGATTGGGCTTGGTTGGAACTTACCTTTGGACATAGAAGGAATTTTAACTAAAACTTCTGAGAAAGTAGAAGCTCAGCATGGCGAAGCTGCAGGTGATGGCCGAGGAGGCGTTGTGAAGATTTCTACGTTCGGACTTAGTCTATTTTTTGGAAAATCGAAGATGTCCAGCGGGGGCACCACTTGGACAGTTGGGACTCACTGAGGCTGGCTCAAGGTGCGGTGTTCAAGACGGTTGGAGCTTTTTCTGTCCCTGAGGCTCTGTTTCGGTGGCCAGCCAACTAGCCCTTGGAGCCACCCTGGTAGTTCTTGGTTCAAGAGGTGAAACATGGTGCAAGCAACAGGACAGATATCTGAGGGTTCAAGGCAGCCGGGCAGCATACAGTCCTTCCAGCGGCAGTAAAGCAGTCTTCTGAAGTACACAGCAGGCCACAGAAGCAGGCAGCCCTCTGAGAGTCCTTCTGAAGGTCCAGAAAGTGTGTCGAAGAGTCCTATACCATGTGCCTTCTTTGGAGTAGAAGATGTTTCCAGAGAATTCCTTTTGAAGTGCTTAGAACTTCGTGGCTCCCCTGCCTGGGCTCTAGCCTGAATGCATTAACAATGAGGTTGTGTGAAGTCCTTTTGTGTGAAGGCAGGGCACAGCCTATTGACTTATATGTGGGCCTGTGCCCTGCTCTCCCCCCATGCTGCCAGTGATGGCCCATCCAGGCACACCTACTTCCTCTACTGTATGGTTGTTTGGGAGGAAAGCACAGTCCAGCTGCCAACTACACCCGGTCATGTGACCCAGTAACAGGCTGCAGGCACAAAATAACTGAGGCAGAAAATGCCTACTTTCTGGAGTGTAAGTGTAAGCAAAAGAACGTTACAAGTGCCTGAATGAGTGGTTTTACGGACAGAGAGGGGAACGAGAAGGAAAACTCTGTGCAAGAGGCTCAACATAATGAAACAAGAGCCAGCATGGCATCACCTGAACCTTCATGATTAGTTTCTGGTCAAGACGGACGCCTAAGTTCTTAACTACTGTCTTAGGATGGGGGCAGTGCCCATCTCAGAGGGCCACCATTTGGGAGACCAATGTAAAAGGGCTTCCCCAAAGAGCATGATCTCTGTTTTCCCAGCATTCAGCTGAAGAACATTTTCGTCATCCAAGAAGAGATTGCTCTCATACCCTCAGAGAAACGAGATAGGATGTTTGGCGTATTTCTGTCGAATGAAAGTAGGAGCTGAGTATCATCGGCATATGAGATCGGAATAACGCCGAATTCTCTTAAGTATTTTAGCAAGGGGGCCATATAAATATTAAATAGAGATGGGCTGAGACAGGATCCCCGAGGTACTCCCTTGTTAAGCTCCATTGTATGAGACCAAAGGGATCCAAGATTAATAGCCTAAGTACGGTGGGATAGAAAGTTAGAAAGCCAAGCTAAAGCTTGTCCTCAGATCCCAATCTCTCTTAGTCTCCATAGCAAGATGGGGTGGGATACTGTGTCAAAGGCTGCTGACAGATCAAGTAGCACTAGCAGAACCTTCTGACCATTATCAAGGAAGTGTATAAAACGGTCTGTAACAGCAATCAGTGCAGACTCTGTGGTGTACGTTAGTTTGAGACCCGATTGTAAGGGATCAAGGCACCCAGAGGTACTACCTTGTTAAGCTCCATTGTATGAGATCAAAAGGATCCAAGATTAATAGCCTGAGTACGGTGGGATAGAAAGTTAGAAAGCCAAGCTAAAGCTTGTCCGCAGATCCCAATCTCTCTTAGTCTCCAGAGCAAGATGGTGTGGGATACTGTGGCAAAGGCTGCTGGCAGATCAAGTAACACTGGCAGAACCATTATCAAGGAAGTGTCTGAAACTGTCTGTAACAGCAATCAGTGCAGACTCTGTGGTGTACGTTAGTTTGAAACCCGATTGTAAGGGATCAAGGACTCAATATTCTCCGAGAGTAAATTATTGATATGTTTTTACAGATATTTACTTAAAAGGGGCAGGAGGGAAATAGGATGGTAGATTGATAAATCCTCTACTGGGGCATTTGCCTTTTTCCACTCTGGTGGGAGTAGGCCTTCCCTCATGGAGAGATTGAGTATCGGGCAGATGGCGGGAGCTAGTTGTTTATGTAATAGGAAGGAGTTTATGGCTGGAATTAAATCCGTGGGTGACGCAGAGTCAGTTGCTTTCAGCATTGTCTCAACCAGTTCTACTGTAACTGGAGTAAAACTGTCCAATGAATGAATATTATCCGAGATAGGATGGGGTGGAATTTATTGTTTCATTCGATGCGTCTCTAGCTTCTGTGAATTTCTCATACATCAAATCGTCTTTTTTGTTCAAAATGGTTTGCAATCTCATCGCAAAGTTTTTGAGACTGGGGGATTTCACTGGAACAGGCACTCGGATTGGTGAAAGATTTGCGAATGCGGTATAATTCTTTAGAAGAATTTCCTGCTTTATTGAGCTGCAAGGCAATGAAAGCTGTTCTGGCCTTTTTAAAAAGTTTTATGATAACGAGCTAAGGAAGCCTTGTAGTTTTTCTTATCATTCTGGTGATGTGGGCAACGCCAGCGTTTCTCCAAGTTTTTTGCAGAGAGTTCTCCCCTTACATAATTCCTGAGGGTACCATGCTGCGTGTGGCAGACACGCATTATTAAGTTGCTGTTTCAGAGGGGCCAGCCTGTCTATAGCTGATATTACTGCTTTGCGTTAGGCAGGTAAGCTGCTGCTGATATTCCTCAACTCCCCAATCGAATCCGCCAAGAACTCATTCATAAAAAGTGGCATCTTCAAAATTGTAACTTAAAATCCGACGTTACCATTAACGAGGATCTTAAATTAGAATTTCTTAGTCCCCAAACATTAAATCACTACCTGTTCCCAATCAAACGTTAGCACTTATTAAATGTAAGAAGGCAACCCAATGAGTGAGGCAGGCCTTACAGTAGTGAAAAATGAATTTAGGAGTTTTTCACTATCAGGAGATGTAAAACTTATAAGTACATATCCAACGTTTCATTTACAATGCGCTCTACCCTTTCGGCTACCTAGGGTCTACCTTAGGGATAACATAGATGCAAAGGGAAAATTATGGACTACTTCAAAACCATATTGGCTGTCAGTGTAGATTGGAATACTCAGTCTGTTGGCCCTACAGCATGCTCTTGATTGCAAGTAATTATTCTGCTTGTGCTTAGGTTTCTGTAGAGGGCTGGCCTCACGTGTTCAGGTGACATAGTAGACGTAGCCGAGATGTAATTCATGTTGTTTATTAAGTTCTTAAGAAGTCTTTACAGCGAGCTCCACCAGGAGCAGCCTGCTACCTGCTCAGCCCATCTTCCAACTGACAACACTCACAGCAGACACCCAAGCATTCCACTCATGTCAATCACGCCAACATTTTACACGGAACACTCACACTGGCTGAGCAGCTAGGGACAAGATTAAAAGGAACATTACAGCATAACATGAGAATACTACATATCCTCTCCCTTTTATATTGAAAAATAAATAGAACCATATTAAAATGAAAACGATTATACACAGCACTGTACACATGAGCAAAAAAGTTCCAAAACCCTGGTGTGAATGGTAAAACCACATCCCAAGAGGAAAAACAGACAAAGGAGGAAAGGAGAATGAAAGGATAAAACACACTAACACCATCCTCTTTTAAAAGAGAACAAAAAGCGAAAAAGAAAGTAGTGTAAGAATCAATCAATCAATCAATCAATCAATCAAGGCATTTATAGAGCGCCCTACTCACCCGGAGGGTCTCAAGGCGCTTGGGGGGGGGAGGGGGTGCCGCTACTGCTCGAACAGCCAGGTCTTGAGCTTCTTCCTGAAGGAGAGGTGGTCTTGGGTCAGGCAAAGGTCGGTTGGGAGGGTGTTCCAGGTCTTGGCGGCCAGGTAGGAGAAGGACCTTCCTCCTGTTGTTGCTCTTCGGATGCGGGGGACGGCGGTGAGGGCGTGGTTGGTCGATCGGAGGTGGCGTTTGGGAGCGTAGAAGTTGAGGCGGTTGTTGAGGTAGCTCGGGCCTTGGCCGTGAAGGGCTTTGTGTGCGTGGGTGAGGAGACGGAAGGTGATTCTCTTGTTGACGGGGAGCCAGTGCAGGTCTCTCAGATGTCCGGAGATGTGGCTGCGTCGGGGGATGTCGAGGATGAGTCTGGCTGAGGCGTTCTGGATCCGCTGGAGTCTCTTCTGGAGCTTGGCGGTGGTTCCGGCGTAGAGGGCGTTGCCGTAGTCCAGTCGGCTGGTGACGAGGGCCTGGGTGACCGTCTTCCTGGTCTCGGTGGGGATCCACCGGAAGATCTTCCGTAGCATGCGCAGGATGTTGAAACAGGACGCGGAGACGGCTTTGACTTGTCTGGTCATGGAGAGGGAGGAGTCCAGGATGAAGCCCAGGTTGCGTGCGTGGTCTGTCGGTTTGGGTGCGGTGCCCAGGGCGGGGGGCCACCAGGAGTCGTCCCAGGCGGAGGGCGAGGAGCCCAGGATGAGGACTTCCGTCTTTTCTGAGTTCAGCTTCAGGCGGCTGGTCGTCCACTCGGCTACGTCTTTCATCCCTTCGTGGAGGTTGGTTCTAGCGGCGGCGGGGTCGTTGGTCAGGGAGAGGATCAGCTGGGTGTCGTCGGCGTAGGAGATGATGTTGAGGTTGTGTTGGCGTGCGATGGCCGCAAGGGGGCTCATGTAGACGTTGAAGAGGGTGGGGCTGAGTGAGGAGCCCTGAGGAACGCCGCAGATGACTTCCGTGGCTGCAGATCTGAACGGTGGGAGGCGTACTCTCTGTGTCCTTCCAGCGAGGAAGGAGATGATCCACTCCAGGGCCTTTTCCTGGATTCCGATGTTGCTGAGGCGCTGCACTAGGGTGCGGTGGCAAACAGTGTCGAACGCCGCGGAGAGGTCTAGGAGGATGAGGGCCGCTGTTTCACCGTTGTCCAGCAGGGCTCGGATGTCATCGGTGGCAGCAATGAGGGCGGTCTCGGTGCTGTGGTTGGCTCGGAAGCCAGACTGTGAGGGGTCGAGGGATCCATTCGTCTCGAGGAAGGCGGCCAGCTGCTTGTTGACGGTCTTCTCGATGACTTTGGCTGGAAACGGGAGGAGCGAGATGGGGCGGTAATTCTTGAGTTCGGTGGGGTCCGCTGTTGGTTTCTTTAGTAGAGTGCTGAGTTCGGCGTGCTTCCAGCTCTCAGGGAAGGTGGCGGTGTCGAAGGAGGTGTTGATGATGTCCCGCAGGTGGGGTGCGATGACAGCGTCGGCCTTGTTGAAGATGTGGTGAGGGCAGGGGTCGGTCGGAGTTCCGGAGTGGATAGAGTTCATCGTGCAGATGGTGTCTTCTGTGTTGATCTGGGTCAAGGCGCTGAGGGTGGTGGTAGGGGGCGTTGGTGCGGTCGTGGGGAGCGTTTTTTGTGGGCTGAAGCTGTTGTGTATGTCAGCGATCTTGTTGTGGAAGTAGTAGGCGAGGGAGTTGCAGAGGTCTTGTGACGGGGTGATGTCGTTGATTCCGGCGTTGGGGTTGGAGAGCTCTTTCACGATGTTGAAGAGTTCCTTGTAGTTGTGTGCGTTGTTGTCCAGCCGGTCCTTGAATGCTGTTTTCTTGGTGGCGCGGATCAGTTGATGGTGCTTTCGGGTGGCGAGCTTGAGGGTGGTCATGTTGTCCGGTGTTGGCTCCCTTCTCCAGGCTTTCTCAAGGGCTCTGCAGTTCTTCTTGGAGCTCTTGAGTTCGTCGGTGAACCATGGGGCCTTCTTGCTGCCGGGTCTGCTAGGCGGGGTCCTCAGTGGGGCGAGGTCGTCTGCGCAGTTGCTGATCCACTTCGTGAGGTTGTCGGCGGCCTGGCTGGGGTTCGCTGAGCTGGCGGGAGGGTGCTGGCTCAGGGAAGCGGCGAGCTGGTCTGCTGTGATCTTGTTCCAGTTTCTTCGAGCAACCTGTTGCTGGTGGTGGTGGATCGTTGATCTTCTGAAGGTGAAGTGGACGCAGCTGTGGTCCGTCCAGTGGAGTCCGGTGGCGTGGCTGAAGACGATGTCCTTGCTGGATGAGAAGACAGCGTCGAGTGTGTGTCCGGCGAGGTGGGTGGGGGTGGTCACCAGCTGCATGAGTCTGAGGATGGCGAGGTTGTCAAGCAGGGTGGTGGTGTTGCGGTCGTTGTTGTTCTCCAGGTGGAAGTTGATGTCCCCCAGGAGGATGAAGTCAGCGGAGGGGAGGGCGTGCGGGCTGATGAAGTCGGCGATGTCTTCGCTGAATTGTGTGCGTGGTCCCGGGGGTCGGTAGATGAGGGTGCCTCTGAGGGTGGTTTTGGGGTCCGTGTGGATCTGGAAGTGCAGGTGTTCGGCGGTTGTCAGGGTGTCGTCGGTGTTGGTCTTGATGCGGATGGTGTCCCTATAGATGATGGCGATGCCTCCTCCAGTCTGGTTGTCGCGGTCTCTTCGGGTGATCTTGTAGCCCTCTGGGATGGCGATGGCGATGTCGGGCGCTGAGGAGTCGTTCATCCAGGTTTCCGTGAGGAAGGCGACGTCAGGAGCTGTGGTGTCGAGGAGGTTCCAGAGTTCGATGGCGTGTCTGTGGATGGAGCGGGTGTTGAGTAGGATGCACATGAGGTGGTTGCTGCTGGTGTTCGGCTTGGCGGGTGCTGGTGCGGGGCAGGTCCGGATGCAGGTGAACTTGCAGGCGTGGCAGCTGAAGGGTCCGTGGGTTCGTCTCGGGGTGGCTCGGTAGCATCCCGGGATTCGGCCGGTGTTGAGTGCGTTGAGGGTGGCGGTGTCGTACGTCCGGCGGGTGGGCTGGGGTCTGCGGGGGCCAGGGGTCCTGGCACTGGGCGCGGTCCAGGCGCGGACGGGCGCAGACGGGCTTACCTTTGGCGCGCCTTCGGCGCTCAATCGGCGCTCCCGCTGCGCGCGTCCGCTGCGCGGTCGCTCTGGGGACAGCATAAAAAGGGAGCTGGTCGGGAGGGTCTGCGGGGGGGCGGGAGCGGGAGCCAATCGGCTGGCGGGGGGGCGGGGCTAGGGCGGTGGGAAAATCTGGCGCGGCCTCGGCGGCCCTCGGGTGGCTGTGGTAGCGGGAGGCTGGTGTGCTCGACGGTCCTCGGAGGCTGGGGCTGAGCAGGAAGGCACAGGAGCGTGGGGGTGACCAGGCCAGGAGGCGCAGTGGTCACAGATACCAAGTGAGCGGCAAACACATTGAAAGTAAAGGGGGGAACGTACCCCAAGACTAAAACACTGTTGGCGGACAGCACCCAAGAAAGTACTCCTCATGTAAGGAAACTGTGGGGAAGGGAACGTGACCGAACCACCACCCCTCATGTAAGGGACGCATGCTAAAATGGAAATGACCCATAACCTAAGTAGTGTAAATGAGTAAGCGACTCATTAAGTCATACCACTGGACGGGGTAGAACGACCTAAACAAAACTCCCTCGGGTAAGGGTAAAACACATTTTGAATTGTGAAAAACAACTAGTGCTGTATGGTACAAGCACTCATACGAATAAGTACAGTACGAGAAGACTACACAGACGAAGCACAAAGAGCCATTCGCACACAATGCGTCCACGTGAAGAAAAAGGTGACTTACACACGCAATAGGACAACGTGAGGCGCAGGGCGACTTACACTCGACATGACAACATGACGTGCGGGCTAATTAAACATAAGACAAAAGAACCTGATGTGCAAGGCGACTTACATATAATACATAGCAAGGTGATGCGCGGGGCGACTTACACACAAAACATAGCAAGGTGAGGCGCATGGCGATTTACACACAAGACATGTCAACGTGAGTCACGGGGTGACTTACATACAAGACATAAGAAGGTGGGGCTCGGGCGATTTACACACAAAACGACAACATGACAAAATGTGTTAGAGGGACTAACACCCAAAAACATACACCCAGAAGTAAGGATGTACTCAAAACATATAAATGGAGGCAACACCCCATAACCCTCATGGTGAAAGGGTAAACATCAAACATGCAATGTGTCTAATAACGTGGGAAATGGAACTAAAACCCATGCTAGCCTTAACTAAGGAACAACACCCTTAAGCCACCCCTCAAGTAAGGGTACATAGGCGTACAAATCTGTGACAAGAACATAAAGAGTGGACATGGGACTAAGACCCACTCCCATCCCTTAGAGAGGAATTCGATATCTGAAAAGAAAATGTGAAAACCACCAATGTAGTACAGTTGTAGGGGTGAGTACACCCAACAAAAGAAATCGGCTTTCCAATGAGCATATAACATGTCATTCAAGACACACAACTTGGTTTTCCTTTGCATGACTAAAACTAGTGAAAAAACAATAAAATATGCACTGTAAGCTTAGCATAACAAAAATGGCACCTGTATGCCTGTCACCGCAATGATGAGGGACAGGCGTTCATAGGAACCCAAGAGCACTTCGAAGGAAATAAGTGGCACACGTAGCTTGGGAAAGAATAGTACAATGCTGCAAAGAAGACGCCCACTGAAGACTGAAGGGCATTAGGTCTTATGAAATTCACTACACGATCTGCCAGCAAAGTTCAGTGTCTAGAGTCTGAATCAAAGAGAACTCGAACTCACCACCAAATGTAGAGACTGCCAACTGTTGCGCTTAATTTTAAAGCGTTGCAACAAAAGCCATGAGGAGAGAAAAGCGATCATGACGTTGCAACGTTCGCAGTCCACATGGAACTTGAATCAAATTTATTGACAACTGCAGAGCGTGGATGGCAACAAAACATCCCTGGACGATTTGAGGCTACATCAAATGGCTCCAGCCTCCAACCCAAAGATGGTAAGTGTAGAAAGGGGTCCCCACAAGGAGAAAGTGTCATGTGTAACACACACTAACATTGACTAGCACAACCATTAAACAGGAGATATAAATCAAGTTAATGACGAGTATTGTCCTTTATTTTACAATACCGAATTATAGTCAATATAAAAAAGTTCATGTCTCATTAAGAGCCCCAAAGGGGGGAGGAAAGGAAAGGGAAAGGAAGTGCTCAGGGCAGTGTCAGGTCAAAAAGAAATACACACAATCATAAACGTTCAAAAATTGTAACAGTTTGCAATTCATAATCAAAACAAATCTAATACAACAACCCAAATTTTGGGCATCCACTTGAAAGCTAATATAATGTGGACATTCAACGGACACATGCACAATTGCAATTGATCAGGGGCATGTGCCGGAGGTCTATGAAGAAAAAGGCAGTCGACGTTTCGACCCCTAGCCGTAGGCTATGTTAAATCCTTATACGGGGTCTTCATCAGGACGTGTGCAGGAGAAGGAAGGGGGGATGGCAGGGGCAATTCTTTCTCTAAATTAGTTAGAGAACTTCAGCGGTAAATATATCAAATCCTCGGGTCACGTGCTGGACCAGTAGTTAAAGAGGGGCGCCACAGTACCCGAATCACATTTAGGAGGTTCTTTACTGACAAAGATCTACACGTGAGATAGCCATTTCCATGTATAGCGGGTAGAGGTAATTAAATCAAGCACTCAATTCTGGAGTTTACTGAGTCGTCAGTGTAATAAAATCCAAAGAAGGGTTCAAGGCCACTTCTAGTTTATTCGTGGGTACGTCGGTATCATCAGAAAGGGCGTAAAATGGTCGTAGTTAAATACCGCGTTGGAGCTGTTGTTGACAAATGTGTCAATTTTACCGTATCATTTAGCTTTGCAGCTCGTCTGTTGTCCGCTCTGTGAACCAGCTATGCGAAGTTGCGCCCTAGCCCTAGACGCAGAAAAAGCATTTGATAGGGTGTCATGGCCATACCTAGACCAGTGCATGCAGAAATTCGGCCTAGGCCACAACTACAGGAGGATGGTGATGGCCCTATACAACGAACCAAAAGCCCGGGTGGTTGTAAATGGGTGTACGTCAGACCTGTTAGAACTAAACAGGGGAACGAGACAGGGCTGTCCGCTATCCCCGGCCCTCTTCCTACTGGCAATAGAACCCCTACTCAACATGATACGATCAAACCCCAACATCAGAGGAATACCGGTAGAGGGAGAGTCTTTTAAACTGGCAGCATACACGGACGATGTCCTAATTGTAACAGAAGATCCAGAAAGATCTATAAACGCTCTAATGGACACTATAGACCAGTATGCCCAGGTGTCGGGGTACAAACTTAATAGAGAGAAGTCAGAGTGTAAGCCACTGAACATCCATACCTACAAGACAGTTCTGGGATCCTCGGCTCTGACCTGGCAGAGGAAAGCCATTAAATACCTGGGCCTCCTTTTCGAAAGAGACCTGCGAACAACATTAGACCAGAACGAACTAGCAACTCTAGGCAAAATCAAGGAGAAACTAGAGGGGTAGTCGCCCAAATTCAGTACGTGGTGGGGTAGGATAGAGACCATTAAGATGATGATCACCCCCATGGTCAACTACATGCTTAACATGCTGCCTCTAACCAACACATCCGATTTCTATAAAAAGTTAGACAAACTACTAAACACCTTTCTATGGCGAGGGAAGAAACCCAGAATCAGCCTTCAGAAACTAAGACTCCCCAAGGAACTAGGAGGCCTTAACATAACAAATTTCAAGACCTTCCAAACAGCTTGTATGGCAAAACAGGGCTTGTACTGGCTATGCCCAAAAAGCGACTACACCCCGGCCTGGCTCTCCCTAGAGCGCAACCTGCTAGGAGGGATGGAACCAGTAGCACTACTCACGGCGTCAAAACACCCCGCAATCAAACAAAACGCAATACTAAGGAACACAAGAATGGCCCTACTTAAAGTAGATAAAATACTAGACACAAGCGTCAGACAAACTCACCTAGAGTCCCTATGGCACAACCCTAGGCTAAAATACAAGAACAACACACTGAACATGCACACATGGTACCGTCATGGCATAACAACGGTGAGCCAACTACAGAGCAAAGGGAATCAAATAGCCTTTGACACACACAAAGAACGATACAAGTTTGATAGCACAGAGCTCTATAACTTCCTCAAGATAAGGGTGGCAATCGCCAAAGCAGGTTTAAACAATCTCACCCCATCAATAATACAATATGCCACCGGCCTGAACATCATAGGACACCAAGTAGCGCACATATACAGAGCCCTGAGGCCCAAAGCGTCTAAACTAAATAATAAAGCTATAGCCGACTGGGAGGCAGTGGCAGGGAAAGTGCTCAGTGAGGAGGAAAGAGCGGACCTCTGGTCTTCATCATCAAGAAGAAAGGTGACAACGACTCTAGACCAGACAAAATTCTGGCTGTTACACAAAGCCTTCTGGACCCCGGCACGCCTGGCCGCCATGGGAATCAGAGAAAACGATTCCTGCTAGAACTGCAACATGCAGAAGGGGGACCTGGCACACCTACTCTTCCACTGCACTAAAACCGGGAAATTCTGGGACGCAATAAACACGTTCATTAACGACCTAACAGGCGCCACACTAACACTGGACTTTCACCATCTGGTACTGGGGTACACAGACCCATCAATAACATCTGGGAATGACAGGGACCTGATTGACCTCCTGCTCACAGCGGCGGTCAAGATGGTGCTGACCAATTGGAAAGACACAGCAAAGGCAACTTTCAAAGCCTGGTTTAACTGGGTCACGTTCCTACGGGCAGCCGACACCATAACAATGAACAGCCTACCGATTTCCGGGAAAAAAAGCGAGATGTGGATGTCGCTAGACAACTACCTGTCTTCCCATAAGCATCCCTGAACGCCCAGACTAGGCAATGCTCACAATCCACATGCATCACCTACTCAGCGACACAATTGCTCTCTACACTCTCCATATCTCTACACCTCTCTTTCTCCTTTCTCTTCGAGCCACAAGGGGGGTAGAAAGACAACCAGACAGCACACAAGGGATGCGGGGGAAGTCTAAAGGAAACGATAAGAGGATGAAGCCAGCGTGAGAACATGGACTATGAACTTACAAGCACAAGCCAACAGAGACAGTGTTCGCACGACCTCCCCCCCCCCAGGGCGTTTTCTTTTTCCTATCCTCATTTTTCCCATTCCCCATGTGTTTTACTCTGTACCTTGTATATATGTCTTTTTTCAATAAAAACTACTGAACTAAAAAGAAAGAAAACACCATGAAAGATTCCACAGCTGCTGCGCGCACAACCTTCGACAAAGTAATGTGCGCAAGCTGTAATTTAAATTCAAATCGCAGGGTAACCATTTTTTTTAACAGCTTTACTGTGGGGAACACAATGTACTCCTTATAACAAATAGAAAACTGAATATTCTCACCCTGATGGTCCTCCTCTTGCGGCAGGCAGGGGGACCAGTATATAAAAGTAGCGTTCAGCCATTTAACAATAGAAATGCCAGCAAGCAAATGTAAACTGGGAGAAGACGAGTTTCCACAAGTCCTGCGCTGACACAGAGTCTGGATGAGCAGGGAACATCTTTCAAAACCCAAGCAAAGTTTTTAGCGTGTTCAAAGTCATAGATGAAAAAAATGAACAGCCTTTCGTTATCAGAATAACTTCACTCCGCACTGAAGACACATACCTTCGTTGCCACTGATCACTTTACCTTCTGATGCAGAGTAGATGATTCATGTAATGTGATAACACCAGCAAGGTGTAGGCTGCCAAGACTACACATTACAGAAGACGAAAGTACATGCATCAGAACACATCACGCCTGGGCTGGTACTGTCCAATGTGATGGACTTTGGTGGGGCTGCGAGTCGTGCTTCTCCAGTTTCTTTTGTTACTTTCTTAAATTCCTTAGTTTCAACACATCCTCCTGGAAGTCTACTGTTGCTGACTGTGCCTCCTTTCTGACCACGTACTGCTGCAGAATTCTCGTCTGTTGTCTCCGCCTGTAATTGTACTAGGTCCTTTCCAACACGTAGTCCTGCCGTGATACTCATACTTAGTTGCCATAAAACCACCTGTAATGCTTGAGATGATCTCCATCCTCGTTGCCAAAATGTAGTGGGCTGGCCCCACGTGTTCAGGTGACATAGTAGACATAGCTGAGATGTAATTCATGTAGTTTATTAAGTCCTTAAGAAGTATTTACAGCGAGCCCCACCAGGAGCAGCCTGCTAGCTGCTCAGCCCATCTTCCAACTGACAACATTCACACCAGACACCCAAGTATTCCACTCATGTCAATCATGCCAACATTCTACACGGAACACACACTGGCTGAGCAGCTAGGGACAAGATGAAAGGGAACATTACAGCATAACATGCGTTACCTACAGTTTCATTACACAAGTATGATGCTTCAACAATGTATGTTATTGTGAAAACCACATATGCTGTTCTCAAAATTCATTGATGGCATCTCAGACAAGAACTAGTTACAAATAAAATTAAACCATCCAATTTTAGTTGTACATCAGGAAAATCATTGTGTAGGATGCGCTCATGTGAAAGCAGTGATTACACAGTTGCTACCTGTTGGCAGTGACCCTTCTATCTCTCGCAGTACTCTGTGCCAAAATTCAATGCAGGTTCAAGCTCAATGTGAACTTCCGAAAATCCCCAAAACATCTTGGGTATATATTTTTTTGAGGTCACCAACTTTGGTTCTCCCAAGGTCTGACTAGCCCATGTCTCTCAGGGCTAGTCTCAATAAATCAGGATTTATAACTCCCAGCTAATCAGCCAGTAAGGTATCCATGCTCTGGCAAGTCGCAGAGGCTTATTCAAGCACCAGGTCTTGAGAGCCATTCGGAATTTCATAAGTGAGGTGATGGTCTGTAGTTGCAGGGGGAGACTGTTCCAGGTCTTTGCTGCAATGTGGGAGAAGAAACGTCCGCCACCTCTGCTTCAGTAGATGCAGGGAGTATGGGCAAGTGAGACGGAGGCTGAGCGTAGTCTTCTCAATGATTGGTGGAAGAAGTTAAGGTGGTGGTTAATGTAGGTGGGTCCTTGGTAGTGTAGAGCCTTGTGTGCGTGTGTGTTCCACTTGGACATTAGCACACCAAACCTATATAGTTCCCTGCAAATGGACAAAAAATGGCTCAACTGAAGTCAACTGAACCGTATGGGGAAAAAGAGGCTGTCTCTTCCAGTGTCTACCACATTTTGGCAATATATATAGTTTCAGGTCAGATGAGTTAACTCTTCTCTCAAACCTGTCTTCTGTGTGAAGAACTCTGTATTCAAATTAGATTCCTGTTTGAGCCTCACATCTACAACAGTGCGGCAATCACTTTGTGCTCCCTCAGTCTTCGTGTGTTCAAAATGATATTCCATCTTTTTCCCTTCAACACAAGAAACCGATTGTTGGACGTGGCCCTTTTTGCATGGTCATCTCCAAACTTTTTGCCTTCCTCCTGTATTTTCTCTGACCTGTTTTTGTTGATTTTATGACTCTGGGCACTTTACCACTGCTGATCAGTGCATATGCTCTCCCTACTGTAAATTATTGTTAAGGATTAGTGACTCCATGATTGGCTTATTTGATTTACTTGTCAGACCCTAGTACAGTGCAACATCTGTGTCCAGGGTCAGTAAAACAAATGCTGCTGATGGGCTTGCAGCACTGATTGTGCCACCCACAGAAGCAGCTTGTAAAGTGTAACTCAGGCCTGCCATTGCAGAGCCTGTGTGCAGTCTGGAACTTGAAATGTGGGTGGGTCTGCACACCTTTGGTAAACTGGTTTTATCTAGTTGTGATGAGTATAATTAGTGAATGTCATCAAAGTGTGTGCGTGCGGAGCATTGGGAAGGGGTACCACATCCCCTATGTACAATGTGTGAAATGAGCCCTTGGAGACCAAGGATTATGCTACGCACAGCTTTCAGGCAAAAATGCCTTCAAATTTTAAACACATTTTATAAGCAAACATTTATTCATGTTCATCATATGTATTCTTTATACTTTCTTAGAGCATCATGGTTTCAAAACATAAATGTGAGAAAGTTCATCCTCATTAATACATGGAAGCAAATTCAATGCAATATGCCATTAGAAAACAATATTCAAGCTTGTTGCAAAAGCTTAAAACAACCCAATGCATTTCGGGTTCTCCATGAACCCTTCCTCAGGGGTTATGATAAATATTAATGTTGAAATCCTTCGGGATAGTTCAGTTCGCGTATCTACAACAAAATATACAGTATCCAATGTTAACGCTGTACAAGTTCTCACTTGGGTGTCTCATTTCACCTTATGGGTCCTGACTCTTTGGTTTACAGACGCACTGTTGGAGAGTTTTTGGTACTAATAGTCTAGTGACTATTCTTTATACTTTTTAATGCCGTTTCCATTTAGCATGTAAATCTCGTTCTCTTTCTTCTCCTTGTTTTCTATTTTTTCCTCACTCATTTTTGATATTGTGGAGAATGCAAACCCTGAGGTTACTGGTGAAGGTGATTATAATCAGAACTTGTACAGCATTAACATTGGATACTGTATATTTTGTTGTAGATACGCGAACTGAACTATCCTGAAGGATTTCAACTTTATTATTTATCATAACCCCTGAGGAAGGGTTCATGGAGAACCCGAAATGCATTGGGTTGTTTTGAATTTTTGCAACAGGTATTTGAATATTGTTTTCTAATGACATATTGCATTGAATTTGCTTCCATGTATTAATGAGGATGAACTTTCTCACATTTATGTTTTGAAACCATGATGCTCTAAGAAAGTATAAAGAATACATATGATGAACATGAATAAATGTTTGCTTATAAAATGTGTTTAAAATTTGTAGGCATTTTTGCCTGAAAGCTGTGCGTAGCATAGTTCTTGGTCTCCAAGGGCTCATTTCACACATGCAGTCTGGAACTGCCATGTCAACTTGGCTAGTACACACACTTACCATTCCCTAAACCTTCCCTTTTCTACATATCAGACACTCCTAAGGGAGGCCTAAGGGCAGGGCGCATTGTATGTAAGAGGTACAACATGCCCTGCCCTGATGTGTGTGGCATGTCCTGGTAGTGAATTACAGCCATTTTCGTTTTCCACTATTGCAAGGCTACCAGTCCCCGTAGGCCAGAATGGGCAGTTTGATTATAACATCTTATAATCCTAACTGACCCAGGGAATACGATGACATTCGAATTTAGTATGTCTGAACTCAGAATGATAAAATACATATTTTAGTGAAGTTAGTTTTAACATTCTGTGTTTGAAAATACCACTTTCAGAAAGTAGGTATTTTCTTGCCTAACCATCCAGTCTGCCTCTGCTAGGTTGTATATTATAAGTCTGGTTTTGTGAGTGACAGGGGCTACGGTGGCTACAGGATACAGGGTGATTCAGCGCAGGGCTGAATAGACCTATCTGCATGTAGAGTGGTGGGAGGAGTAGCACCTGGGTCTGAACAGGACTGTGCCTGCCTTTCACAATGCTGGCTCCACCTCCTGTGGTGTGTCTGATGACCCTGGCCCACCCTGCCTAAGGAAAGAAGGAATCATGTAGACAAAGTGCTCCAGGACTGCACAGAACTGGCTTGGACTAGGTACAGGACCCTCTGCCTTCAAAGGACAAAGGATTTGCTAGTATAAATATTGGGGACCAGACCCCAGAACTTTTGATCACTTCTGGGAACACAAGACAAACCTTTGCCAAGGAGAAGAAACAAGGAAGCTGAAGGAGTTTGGACTGCCCCTCTGCCAGTGCGCGGTTTGATGGGCTGGCCTGCAATGGTCTCTTCATTGCCAAGGAAAGGAGAAGAAACTTTTTAAGAACTTTCATAATCTTGCAGAATTTTACTCCAAACGCTTGATATGAGCTTGCCTCCTGACCAAAGTCTCAGGGATACCAGACCTCACCGCTCCTATGTGCCTGCATCTGGAACTTGCTGTTCTAGCTGCTACAGAAGAAATTCTGCAACACCGATGCCAGCGAGCGACGCCGTCATCTGCATTGAAGCCGTGAGCACTGCTCCGACTTGGGACGTAGGCCTCCTGCTGTGCCGCATCGACTCCGAAGCTGACATCATCGCGGAGCCGATCGTCGACGTGGGAGGTCAGGAATCCATCGACATCGTACGGAACCGTGGTTTCGGTGCCATCATGACGTCACCTTCTCTCCGGTCAGGAGCCGACGCCTCCCCTGCCTGCGCCAGATTCCGGGACACCAACGCATTATCTCCCCTGAAGCAAGGAACCGACGCCACAACGTGCCAACGACGACGCACCTCCACTACGTCGTGAGCTGTCTTTGTTTTCGCTTTTCAAAGGTGCTGTTCTCTGTGGGTCGGTTTTGACTCCGGGCCCGACGCCGCGCAACTCACGGTCAGCGCCGTGCTGTAGGATTTATTTGACCTCGATGTCCTGATAGCTCCCGTTGGGGCTATCTGCTGCTAAAGACTGCTTTTAAGTGAATAACCTATTTTTGAACTATTTCTACCATCTTGAAGAATGATTATTGATTACAGTATTGTGGATTTTTGTTGCTTATGATCTTGTGATAAGTCTATATAAAAAAATACTTATTTTGATAAAACCTGTGTGGTGTCCATCTGTAGTGTTTTCACTGTATTACTGTATGTGTTCACAAATGCTTAACACACTGCCTCTGAGATAAGCCTGTCTGCTCGTGCCAAGCTACCAAGGGGGTGAGCAGGGGTTATCCAGTAGCGTAATCCCCTTTCCCTTTCCCTGACTTAAAAGCAAGGGTCCCTATTTGGTCAAAGGTGTATACCATTTGGGCGCCAGGACGCTCCTTTGCTGGAGCATCTGTGCGCATAATAAATGACCATAACATAACATAACATTGCCAACTAGAGAGCCCCAGTTCTAACACCTATCTAACACCTACCTATGCCATTACTTCAACTCGTTTTGATTACTCATCAGCCAGTAAATTGTGTTTAAGTTCTTGTGCTTGTAAGACATTGCCTGTATAGTAATCGCCAAACACCCCTCTCAACCCGCTTTCAGTGGTATTGTCTTTTGCGACCCTTAAGCTCAACTGACAAAGGATTCGTACAAGTCCACAAAGTTAAAAGACTATGGATCGGAGGTAAGGCTTTCTCAGAGGCTGCTGCCATCCACTGGAACTAATGCTCTTTGGATATTAATCAAGAATGCAACTTATTGAAATTCGAGATGATCCTAAAACATTTGGAGAAAGTCTGCTTAATAAATCCAAGTAGAACATTTTGGAGTCTTGTTTTAACATGCTTAGATCTCACCTTCATGTTACCGTACCTGCGATCTGTAGGGCTGCGTGCTCCAACTCTCAGGGTCTTAGGGCCTCACATTTCAGCCACTTTTCTCTCAGTACAGGCAATTTTGTCCCTGTCTCAAGCTTCCTACTTATATTATGTTAAGCATTGTTTGTGTAGTGCAGCATTCACCTAGGAGCTTCTTGTGGAAAGATTAAGTTCTGTGATTTTGTGGGTTTTTCCGAAGAAAGTGGGGGTGATTTCCTAATTCAGTCATCCCTTTTCATGAATGCTGGTGCCATCCAACCAAATTGTAAATGGTGATGTCATGGTTTTGGTCTGCTGGGTACTTTTGTAGTGTGAAGTTAGGCCATCCACCTAACCGCAGCTACGAGACTACTGCTCTTCTACAGGGTGAGGATGTGTTTTAAGTGGTCTAAGAACAATATATTTCTGCTTGGTTTCATCCTGACCTAGAATCTGATCTAATAAGTCCACTCTGACCGAGTGCTGCAGCCACATTGAACTGATCTGTCTTCACTTCCTTATTTCTAATGAACTGTTGTATTTTGCCCCATTATACTTGTGCCTTGTGTTTCTGGCCAGGGATTGAGTCTGTATTTTTGCATCTAGTGGTGTGTTGTGGTATGGTAACATATGTTGCAGAATGGTGTACTGTGGTGTGTTTTTGGATCTATCGAAGTTGCAGTTTTGGTGTAGGCATCAGTGTGAGTTAGACGTAAACATGTGGAACACCTATATTTGCTAATGGGTTGCCAGAACTATGGTGAGGAATAGTAAATTGAAGACTGGTATGATCATGTGGGTCTGTGAGGATTAATATGCTGTGTATATAGTACAGTATGGAGAGAACTAATTAAATTCTATGACCAGGACACCTACCTTCTGACACCTGAGACAATCTTGTCTTGCTGCCCAAGAGTCTGCATCAGCTCTTCAAAGGCCTAGGGAAGAGGTGGAGGGGTTGCCGTGATCTATCGGGATCACTGGACTCTCACCTGCGAACATCTGGATGAAATGAAAGAGGCAGAACTTCTCCATTTTTGTTTGGAGCTTAGTCCGCATTTTACCTTAGGTGGCACGTTAGTGTACCGCCCCCCAGGCTATGTTGGAAACTTTATTGGATCCCTGGAGGAGGTTATCGTGCCACGAGCTTTACGGTTCTCCCGTTATCTACTGCTGGGCGATTTTAACATTCATGTGGATTCCGAGAATACCACTGAAGCTACTCGTCTCAGTGAGACTTTTAGCATGGCTCACCTCTCTCAATGGGTGGATGCCCCCACACATGCGGGAGGTCACGTTCTTGACTTGGTATGTACCAACTTTGACATCAGTCTGTCCCCCCCAATGCCTATGTTGTGGTCCGACCACTGCCTGATTAAGTTCGCTTGGCAGTTAGATGAGGATCTGAGGAAAACTCCTTCTCTGGTACATCGCCCACGGATTAATCTGGTGTCCCTATCTGAGTCCCTCTCCGACACCCGTCCGGTTCCAATGATGGAGTTGGAAGCGACGGTTGACGCATTCAATCTTTGGATAGCGAATGGTGCCGCTGCCTCCACTAATGTGGGGGGTGTCCGTCGGATGCGATCGAGACCCTCACAACCATGGTTCACGCATGCTCTGCGGGAACAGAAGTTGGTCTGTAAGAAATTAGAGCGAGTCTGGAGACAAGCTTACCTGCCAGCCGAAAAGAAGTCTTTACGTGCAGCTCAAAAGGACTATTACGCTGCGATTAAGACAGCTAAAAGCAGGTATTATTCGGACAGAATCGAGAAGGCGGATAACAACAGTAAAGAGATCTTCTCAATCGTCCAAAATTTTCTATCTCCATGTGCTGCCCAACCCCGGCTCCCCTCTTCCGCTCAATGGTGTGAAGAATTGTCTTGTTACTTTACGGACAAAATTGCAAAAATTCAACTGGACTTAGAAGTGGCTCAAAAGTCCTCTATGATTCCATCTGCCCTTTTATTATCGGATAGACGATGTTTAGAGGATCAGTTTGTTGCTTTCCTGCCGGCCTCGGAATCGGACATACGGCAAATCCTGGCAGCGTTAAAGTCCGGATCTCCTTCAGACCCCTGCCCAGCCAGGGTTTTGGGAGGGATAGCGGATACTATTAATCAAGAGGTGACTCAAATCATCAACCTCTCCCTTTCCACGGCCTTGATTCTGAGAAGTTGGAAGGAGGCAAAACTGCTCCCTCTGTTAAAAAAGGCTGGTCTAGACCCAGCAATGCCATCGAGCTATCGGCCCATCTCACTGTTGCCAGCTCTGGCGAAGGTGTGCGAGAAGGTGGCTTTCAAACAGCTGGATAGTTTCATTGAGTCCTCCCACGCCCTACACCCTGCCCAGTCAGGGTTCAGAGCGGCTTACAGTACCGAGACAGCACTAGTCGAGGTCTTGGAGGCAGTTCGAGAGTGCTTGGACGGGGGTGGCAGAGCGGTCCTGATTCTATTGGACCTCTCTGCCGCCTTCGATACGGTGCCCCATGCCTTGCTTATTGCAAGACTACGAGCCGTCGGCATTTCAGGGTTGGCCCTTGATTGGTTGTCATCGTTTTTGAGCGATAGAACTCAGCAGGTCTGGATGCCCCCCTACTCTTCGGCCCCGAAGAGACTGACAACTGGAGTTCCGCAGGGTTCTACTTTAAGCCCTTCATTGTTTAACGTCTATATGACCCCTCTACTTTATCTGGCGGAACAGCTGGGAGCCAAGATAATAGCCTACGCAGATGACACACAGCTGTTATTCACCTGGCCTAAGGGTGTGTCTGATCCATCAGCAGTCCAGCATTGTTTGTCGGAAGTATTTTGGTGGCTTGCACAAGTCCAACTTAAGTGCAACGAAGACAAGTCCGAGGTCCTGTTCTTTGGCTCTTTTCCTGACAACTTCAAGGACCAGATTTGGCCCCCGGACCTGCCCTGCCCTAGTGCGATGGGAGGCCCAGCTAAGAACTTGGGGGTCTGGTTCTGTCAGGATCTGAAGTTCTCGGATCATATTAAAAAATTGACCGGCATCTGCTTTGGTACCTTGCGAGCCTTGAGAAGATTTTTCCCTCTTCTTCCCAGGGCAGCCAAGGAGACTGTTCTTCGAGCCCTGATTTTATCTCGGCTCGATTACGCTAATGCCTTATTTAGTGGCCTACCTGCGTACATGGTTCATCGCCTTCAGATGATACAAAACGCTGCAGTACGTCTGCTTTTCTCTCTCCCCAGGAGGTCGAGCGTGCGGAGCCACTTACGAAGTCTGCATTGGCTCCCAGTGCCACACCGAATCTTGTTTAAAATTCTTGTGTTGGCATTAAGAGCAGCTCATGGCCAGGGACCGACGTATTTGCAGAAACGGTTTTTATTCTATACTCCCAACCGTGCCCTACGATTGGCCAATCAATGCCAATTGGCCATTCCCAAATACAAATACGCCCGATTGGGCGGCCAATCAATTTCAGTTAAGGCAGCTTCTGCTTGGAATGCCCTCCCCTTGTTCCTTAGAGCCTCTCCGACCATTACTGTTTTTAAGAAAGAACTTAAGACTTATCTGTTTAATGCTCCACTCTAACAGATCGATCTGGTTTTGATCCATCACTCCTGCTGTCAAATCACTCACCGCGCCAGGATACCCCGTGGTAATAGAGCGCGCTATAAAAGTTTTAATAAACATAATAAACATAAACATACATCCCTACCTCAGGCTGTAGCCTCAACCACTCCAACTCGCAGAGTATGTGAAACCCCTTGCAGTGGCAACACTCCTGGCTATCGAAAAGGCACTCTCCTAGTCCAGAGCGCCTTTTCAAACTCACATCAGCAACTTTAGAATTATTTCTCTACTCCTAGACTTTAAGACTAATCTCCAATTCGAGTTCTCACTGCAGAGCCATAAAGAAGACCCCTCTTTCTCAACAACTTACTGAGATCCAGGTCTTTCAACACAGGCACCAAAGCAAAATCAACTCCCTTTTTTCAAATACATGCCTTTGGCGGAACCCTGTGTCTTTACTGTTTGCAAGTGGTAGACCTACACCTGATCACACCCAAGTGCTTAGCACCAATGTAAGGAATCCCCCTGATTTTATTCAGATTTTTTAAGGAAAGTAGGGTGGAGAGGCCATAGTCTTGATGTACATTGTGGCTGAGTACCCACACAATCTGATGTGAGGGATGCAGTGGTCAAGTACTCTTTCCCCAATATAATAAAAAGTAGTACCGCAATAAAGAACTTGAAGATCCAAGCCATGATGTTATAAATGGAGTAAAACTTTAATAAGTACATTTCAAAAGATGTAAAAGAAAGTCACATGATCCTATCCTAGTGAATGTTAATGGAACAAGCTCACCAGGATCGCATTCAACAAGTGCACCCGTTTCACATACACAGGGGGCTCGAATGGGCAGATATGCTCCATTAATACTGGGCCACTCAATTTATTTTTATAAACGATTTGCTATTTGCGGACTGGAAAGACCCAGCCTTTCGACCTGAGTGAGACTTATACTGAATCGTCTATATGGATTGCCCATCCCAATGACCCTTCCGTAACTAACTGGACTGGCAGTAGATTCCTGCTGTAAGGCTTTTGGTGGATGTGGTGGGAGGGCAGGCTTACACAGGAGATACCATTATAACTTGTCTGCAGGCATGGTTCTCTTATGTGGTACAGGTTATCCTAGTCTGTTTTTACCTGTGGGATTCTTTTGTAGCCTGGTAGTCTTTAGTTCGTAGGTTATGGCAGTGTTTGGCCTCTTATATACTGTAAAACACTAAGGACTGTGAGGGAAACCTTAGGTTTGTTATCTAGAAATAATGTAGGTTAATGATTACATGGAATTACTCCTACTTAATCAAAGATATTACTCCTTTGCTATCTAAAGACTGCTTTGAATGATAGGATTTACTTAAATTAGTGAGGGAAGAGAGTCTGATGAGAAGTCCTAGTGATGCTATTCATGCCACCCTTTGAAGGCCCCTGTGTTGCACCAGAATCACATAGTAGGGACTCCATGCAATCAGTCACCATGACACAACCAGAGAATAGAAACCATCAATGTGAAAATAAGTACAATGAATCCTTGTTCATGACTCAGATTTAAGTGTTATGAATTTCCATACCTGGGGAGAATTAAAGCAACAGGAGCTAACACCTCCTGTATTTTGAAAAGCATAAACATTGCTGTTTGATTACCTGTAGCTGCACACATGGAGTGTTGTGAGGTTGCAGTTTTCCTATGTGGCTTTATTTTGTTGAGATCTGCGTCTGTGCTTAATGAAAGCAGCCAGATTCCTAGCCTGCCTTCAACTGTACCTCGGTTAGTTAAAAGTCTGATATTATCCATACATAATATACATGTAAGCCAGGGCTTGCCTTGTCAATGAGCCAGGAGTAGCAATAGACTTGAGCTATCATGCTTTGGACCTGAGAACAACAAGTAGTGGGCACATGGATCAATCAAAGGTATACTCATACTATGATGGTTTAGTTCAGGAGCGTCCCATTGGTTAATGAGAGACATTTTGTACCAGCGTTTCAGAAAAACCACTGACTAGGTATTTGATTCTCATTTAAATGAATTGCATACATATATATTTGTAGTAGATATCCTGAAAATCTGCCATAGCTCTGGCCACCTGGCAGCAATGTTCGACACCCTTGGTTTAAAATAGCGATAAAGCTTCTTCATTACTTTGATACAAAGTATTGGTGCATTTACCAAGCTCTTGAAACACAAATACACTTAATATTAATGGTTGTAATCTCTGTCTTTGCTAGTTTACTGCCATTATTGTGAATTTCCTAGCATTGTTTACTATTGCTAACAAATGAACACACTTATTTGGAAAGATTGATTTGTATATGCTTCTATATGCCCAACCTCCGGTATCCACATAGTGTCACTGAGGAATGCCCCCAAAGTGGTGCCTGTTATGCATGTGCAGATGTCTTTACGGCAATCTTTATACAGCAAGGAATGACTTACTCTGTGTGGTGAACTCTAGTACCCTAGCAGCGGAAACCTAACTGCAGTCTTGGTGCTTGATTTATTCCTAGACCGCTGGATCGCCCATTCACTGCCACAAGAGCAGAGGAAGGTCTGCCATGTCAAGGTCCTCGCCCCAGAGACACAGCTTTTTGCTGTAAGTAGGATCAAACCTGCCACCAGGGATAAAAACAGTGTGATGGCAATTCCATCATGCCAGTACTGGATTGTGGGATCATTGTCACTTAATATGGATACTGGGAATGAACCCTCTGTGGATGTACATTTAGAGTAGCCATATTAGAAATGACATGCTCGGATGTTTCTCTATGTTTATATGTCTGCCTTAAAGGTCAGTACTGAAAATCTTGGGGTGCAGTTTGGTGTAGTTTTTGGCATCATCAAAGTTGCTCTTAGTGTTCCCTAAAACAGAGTGGATGGCAGCTTCCATCAGGAAGGTCTGCTTTCCCTGCGTTTGTTTAGTGTAGAGGAAACAGGTGGACAGATGGAACGTCTGCTGCTAAATCGTAGTTATTCCAGAGTTTATTTGGAAGAATGTAAAATGTTGTTTCCTTCCACATCACCTTCGTTGAGCAATCATTATCATCGGAATATGTTGTATGCTTATGCTGCTGCTGATCTATCCATTGGAAGACATATGCATGCATACAAGAACCACACACTGCCAGTCCTTCCAGTGCCTCTGTCTAACGACCAGCATTTATCATCTTTTCATTGAGGACCCCTGGCAGAGTGTAGACAATCAAAGCTACAAAGACCACTACGATGCAGGAGAGCAGCAGCCAGAAGAAATGCCACCGGTAGTGTCTCCATATCAGAATGCCAATGATGCGCAGAGGGTTCAGCATCCACGCGAGACTGCTACTGGGACGACTTGGTGGGATCATTTTGGTTTATTGATACAGTCAAAGAAACCCAGGAGAATCATAAACAAACAAAGAAAAACACAAAAAGGAAAAAACTGTAAATTATTGCCCACATGATAAAACTTACAAATACAGGTTCTTTTACATAGTCTACAGTTCAAAATTAGTGCAAATGTGAGAATTCTATTTACTTGACAACGAAACCAGAGCAAGAAACTGAAATATATAAATTAACAAAACAAAAAATAAATAAACATTGTACATAAACAAATCAAACTTTTCTACGTGCTAGGGACGCTGCACTCCAAACGCAAACATTTTGTCATACCACATGGTATGCGTTTCCATAAAGCTTAGTGGGTGTTGGTTAAACAAAATCTGCCTCTACGTACCCATGGAAATGAAGTGCCATCAAATTGTTCGCAACTGTGTAGGTTCCTCCGGGAGATTCACACATTACAGTACATCTCAATGACCCACTTTGTACATCCATTAATATCAAACACTACCATGTGCATGCTCCAATAGTCTAGTGATGGGGAGATTCAATGACATGTTATTGCATGAAACACTCTAGTACCTGGATTGCTGGCAAGACATTACCATGGTTGATGAGCTCTCTCTAGACTTGGGTTATGTTGTTGGTGCCTGGTGAGTTATTTCTGATTGTGGAAATCCTTACAAAGAATTTCTATTTTATATATACACTCTTGGAGCAGGAGCACTGTTCGTCATTGTATGCCAGGCTTTTCCAGTGACTGGAATGTAAAAGAGGTTATCACTTTGTGATTAGCGCCCTTAACTGCGTGTGATGAGCCCAAGTCAGGTGCAAAGTACTCTGTGGTCCCAAAATAGTAATATTCTGCTTCCAAATCTCATTGCACATGTCACTCCCTATTTGATGCTTTTAAGAGTAATAGGGGTCTCCTTGCTAGCGACACCCTGGAGCTGTAGAACAGGAGCTGGCTCAGGTGCCATGGATGGTGACTTCAAAAAGATGACACTGGGTAAAGATTAATTTTGGAGTTTGGAGTAAAATCTCATTACTTGCTAAGTGTTCTCTAGGTGTTGTAAGAAGACAAAAGTCTGATCTCTAGATTTCAGTTGCTGGTTTGATATCTCAAGGGGATGGAAGCCTGACTAAGATCTTTGATAAGATTGTTGTAGGGGATGGAAGGAATTTACAGTTTATGATGAGTTTGACAGTGTGGGGTGATGCAGAGCCTGATGGTCTTGAATTAGATATTAAAGTGCAATAATTTCTCTCCAGCGTCACACACAAGTTATCAGAAGGGAACATGCCTCCTCTGGTGTGGACTACCGCAGCCTGTTGTGCAAGCTCTACAGTGGATGAAAAGTGACAGGGTTGTGAAATAAACTCTTGGAGTAAAAAGAGCACTGGAAGCTTATGTTTTTGTGCAGATGTTGCACAAATAAATGTGTCTGATAAAGCACAGAATTATGCTACCTAAAAGCTCCTAAACGCATGTTCTGCTACAATGTTTTTTTCAGCTGGGCATTTGTAACTAGTACTCCCGGTCTTATGGTATTTATTTTTTTGCCATTTCCGCCTGTATTTATCCATATTTATTTTTTGCTCATTTTATCTGAATGTATCCATATTTATTTTGGTGTTGTGGAAAAATTAAGCTGAAATTAGTATATTTCCTCATTTATAACCGATAAATAAGCGCTCATGCTTAAATGTCTGCCAGGTTTCAGTGCTGTGAACACCCGCAAAAGATAAATCAGTGCACTTATATGAAAATATGCAAATTTCAGTATCAACCGTATATCTACTGCTGTTAAAGCGACTTACCAAAAATTCCTGTCTTTTTTAACCCCCTTATCTATCAATTCACACATCTATTGGCCTGGCAAGCAAAATTTACAATTACTCAAAAAGTAACCCAATTTCCATTTTTATCCACATTTAAAATTAAATACAGACAAGAAAATTAATGTTTTTCTGTTTGTATTTATCTGTTAAATTCAGAAAAAACGGAAAACAGAGAGCCTTGTTTACAACTTATAATTGATTTGATAGTAAATCATATTTGTCACCCGTTTCATTACATTTTTCATTCGAATATCGACTATTATTGGGGATAATGTTAGTGGTATTTATGCTAGCTGGTGAGGCGAACAGGATACCATAGTGACGCTTATATTAACATACATTGAAGGCTTTTGCAATCATGTTGTTTGCTTTGCAATCTATGGTCTCTTAGTACAGCTACCACCTGATCTGTATTTGTAAAATATTTAAGTTGTCTAGTATGTTTAAACGTAAGGAAGGATTTATTTAAATATTTGCCTGATCTCACTTTATGAGCGTCAATGAATATATGGGCCAGATTCACAAAAATAAATGTACACTTTTTATGCAACGTTACTCTTTTTTAGGATTCAAAAAGTCTGATTTATTATTAACTTTACAGCGGAAGAGACTCCACCGTCAGGGCAGAGACCTCTGCACATAAAGAGATAGAACAGGCCTATTTCTTGATGCGCAGAGTTCTCTTCCCTGACTGCGGAGTCTCCACATTCGTTAAGTTACTATTAAATCGTAGTTTGCGAATACCAAAAAAGTGTAAACTTACACACAAGTGTGCGTTTATCTTTGTGAATCTGGCCATATGATGTGAATTCCTGTAATACCAGAATAAAGCCACAGAGTGAAGGATGCACCTTTTGATACACCTCTAAATTCTAGTGAAGCTTGTCGGCAGGTTCAGTCAGTAGTCTCTCGTATTATTTTGTGGCATGTTGGGTACTATTTGTAGTGTTTCTAGCATTGGAGGCATAGGAAGTTTAGTTAGAATGTTAAGGAAGACTGAGGCATGGCCTTTTCTGAACATATTTGGGTTCAGGAATTATCGTTTAATTTTGCCTAGAAGACCACTGGTAAATTGCCCAGATTCTGGAATGTAGAAGAAATATAAATAATACAGTACCTCTATTCAATCTCCTTAACCAGATATATGTACAGTGCTTTCCCTCGTTTTGGTGAAAGAATAAATCGCATTGTATGTGTGCCATGAGCTTCATCTTTTGCCCATTCGGCTAAAAGTGTGTGTTCTACAATTATCAAAATCTAGGGATTTACAGATGTAATAGGGTGCACGTTTGTGCTATTCTCTCTATACCTGGTTGAAAACAACAAATCGATCACAAATTGGTAATGGTGTGCCGTATTCTTGAATCTTAACTTGAATGCTTACTGCTTGTGCTATGAACATGCTCAGACAGCAACAAGGCTGGTCAGATGCATGATACAAATTGTATTGTATCAAACACGTTTTAATTGTATTCATAAATGTGCTTCTGTGAGCAAAAGCCTCAATTCTAAGGTTATTTATCTCAAGTCGGTCAATTCAAGGTTACCTTGGAAGACACAATGTTGCGTTAATACTACATACCAGGGGTGTCCAGTGTGCATCCTGGAGGGCTGGACCCTTGCCAGATTTTCAGAATATACAGGAAATATACATCTATTTCATAAATACAAGTGAAACATATTTACAGAATCGGTGATTATCCTGAAAATCTGAGGTGGCTCTCATGCATTCTGTGGAAACCCTGCTGTATATTGTTCATAGGACTCTGTGAATCGGCTCTGCTAATCCTCCGCCTGATGTCCGGCACATACATACATGTCTGCTGTATATATGTGTGTGTCTAGCTTTATTCTCATCTCAGTAATTTCACATAGGTCATATATTTAGAAAGTCCTAACAACCAATAAGAAGTAGATTAGCTGCTTGATCAACACTAATATTTGGAGGGCCTCCTGTACATTTGTAGGAAATGTACCCATTTAGGAAGTAGGGAGCAACATTTCTATAACAAAGGACTGGCAGAAGTAACGGGTCTTAGTGCACACCTCTCCTTCTCAAGACGATAAAAGGTGGCACTGCTTGCATTCTCTCATCTGACATTTCATGCTTAGTGATAGGGCCACTCCTACATCACCATTCGCTCCCATTATCAAAACTAAAACAAAGCACTATGCAATCATGCAACATAACAGAGCCTTCCTTCACCAGCTGACAAGGAAAGAGACCCTAACAAATGAGACCCTGCCCATCAAACTCCATGTCATTTTCATCAAACCCTGGCAGTAAATCTGTGCAGAACAATAGGCCTCTTCCCCTGCCAGTGCGTTTAACCTGCTTCTTTCCCCACTCCTTATAAGGCAATATCTGGTTTGTGTGTGTGCTCATTTTCTCTAAATTGTGTCCATGGGCTAAGTTTCCTTTGAGGCTTTGTACAATGCTGGCCCTCCGAGGCTCTTTATATACATTCTTCCAGCAGCACATGTCCCCTCCTTTTCTCGGCATCACCAGGTCCTCCTTCCTATTCTCTCTCTTGTCCACCTGTGCTTGTTTTACTTTGGCTGTGGGTACCACAAGGGTCATACCATCACTCATGCGTTCCATGCTCTATATTGAGTAGCTTTGCGTCTCCGTTCATCAGTACTGTGATGACACCCAGATGTCTTCAATTTTGGATGCCTTTCACCTGAGAGTAACTCATATCTAGTATCTAGTAGAAGGCTGTTTAGATGTGTATTTCTTAAAGTTAAATCTTCTGAAAACAGAATCTGTTTTTACTGTGGGTGTAGTTTACTATGGTTTTCTTGTATGATGGTTAAATATATATTACTCCTGTTGCTGTTCAATCAGCAAAGCGTTCTCTATTCACTAAGAAAACCCAGCGATGCATAACCAACTTCCTTTCTTTCATGCAAATAAAAAGCACATTCCTGTGACTATGTTTCAATCAAGAACATACCTTGATTTTATTGCATAAGAATGGAGCTCATCGCCCCTTATGCTCTTTCCCCCTTTGGAATCATGTCTTCATGTTGCCGCGGTCTAGGTTGCAGGAGTGAAAACATTTGACGGTATTTGGTTCAGCGCTCTCTGTACCATATCACATTAGAAGCTTGTATTCATTTTAAGGTGGTTATTGCCACTTTCACATCTCTATTCCTACACAAACCTGCATAAGAGACTAATGGTCTGCTTAGTGACTTATCAAACTTAAAAAGTCAAAAGCTCAGCAGCAATCCTTTCCCAGTTATGTTTCATATTTCTGAAATAGCTCTTCCATTCAAATTATTTGTTCTTTTTAAACATGGAATTTATAATTTATAAGTTGTTGCTTTTTATCTGTTGCACAGTGCATTGTTCCTCATGAGAGAGTGTTGTGCTTTATAAAATCACTAAATAAATACATTTTGAAAATAATTTGATTTCTCAAGTTCTGCTCATAGGTGCGTAAAATGTAAAAGATCAGAATTGCAATGAAGAATGAAGGACAGATTGCCACTTCAAATTCCAACCCTGTCAGAGACACGCTTTTGGAATGTTTGCTGATGTGACTATCTGTTTGAAGTTGATCTCTTCAGCTTTTCAGCAATTCACAATTGTAGGCACTTTAAAATCTGGTCTTTCTCTTGCTCAAGTGAAAGACAATGGACAGTCATGAAAATAGATATAAACTCTGTGACATTGAGACAGGAGACTCTCATCTTCATCTCTGTGGAAATATATATTTCTAAAAACAAGTACTCAACACTAGTATCTGGTGCTGCTGAGCCTGTATGATGTTAGAGAGTTCTGTATCTTGAGGAATCTATGGAGTACCCTAATGTACACACCCTGTTTCCTGTTGGCAGAGAATCATGGATTTCCACTTTAGTCCACGAGGACATATTTGTGTATCTGTGTTTTAGTTTGTTATCCACTGATCTATTTCTCCTTGCTGTTGTGAGTGCAGTTGTGTTTGGCCGAGTACCAGCACTCTCATTGTCCTTAGTACGCTCTCTGTGAGATTCACACCCATGCTCAGAATGCAATTATAATGGAACAGACGGACACAGATATTACAGCATAAGTATACAAATGGTTGACATATAGTTTGCCTGGTAACCTTTGCTGCAAGATCAATTTTTGAACCCATGAACGTTGTCCAATCTTCTTTTTAAAATGTGGCGTCCCTGCCCATTGCCCACCCTGTAACAACTCCCTCCAGGTCATGAAAAGAAATCCACAAGAAATTCAAGCAAACAGTAGCAAATGTTCATAACACCCGTAGGAGAGCTTCACAGGCTGGAATGGAAGGTTTAGTGGTGTGGGCCTAGGCCACAGATGAGTCTCTTGCGCTAGTGTCTTCCTCTTTCATGCACCCAGCAGCTTTTTGACCATGTAACCCGGCATACTGTAGAGGAAGAGGGCCACCATGGCCAAGAGGAGCAACGCCAGCACAATCTTAATGATGAGCCATCTGTAGCGGGTACAGATGAGGTACTTGATGGACTTAAGCGGGTTGAGGAACCAGATGAAGGAGGTATCCGGCCGACTGTCCGAGGCAGCATGAGGACAACAAAGCAGGAGGTAGAGAGGGTAGGGAGGAGAGGAGCAGGTGGAAAGGAACATGTTAGTTATTAGTATTGTTAATATCAGCAAGTGTGTTACAAAGATCAGATTAGGGATTGTTAGTTATTACATTTTAGTATATATTGCGAAAAAAGTCAATACAATTTGTTTAAGTCCAATCCAAAGTAAAGGACCAACCTTGAGCACCTGTGCTAAGTATACTCGTTTTCCTACTCTGTATCTATTTGACACACAGAGACGGTGCTGACATCAGTAAAATAGGCCACATTCCTAAGTTCTAAAATCACAGGATAAAAATAGTTCAACCTTCTGTAGGTATAAAGTTACACATTTACTGCCTAATAGGTGATGACCTGAAATGGCTGAAGAGGGCTGACCCAGATCCCTTCTCTGTGTATGCTTTGGCATACAGCAGAATTTGCTACTAAGAAGACTTAAAACAGTTCAGTACCGTTAAAGAATAAATATACCTGGTTCTTTTTGTGAATATCTCTTTTTAAAATACAATTTTGAGGGTGATGCCCACAATCTCACAGTGTCTCAAAGAATTAGAAAATGGATATGTCCTCAGTAAATTGGGAGAATGCTGCCAAGCCAATGTTCTTTCCAGAAATAAATGGTTGGCCCAAGCACCTTGTGAGTTAGTAGTTGCACAAAGACCAACATTTTACTGCAAGATCAGTAAATATTCAGAACATGCACATTAAACTGCCCTAAAACATAATAGGAGAAGCCTTTGCAATCTGTCCACCTGGGCCCATCGCCTATGTGAACCTCAGTTAGCCTACTTCATCTGGGAGCACAGCATCACATGCAGGAGGGTCCCACTGACCTGAGCCCCGCAGTCACGCTCATAGCAGCTGTGCAGTAAATAAAAGACTCATAAAAACAAGCAATGACAAAGCCAATAGAACAATATTTGTGTAGCTCATGCAAATAGACACACAACACCCATGCACAGATGGTCATTGATGTAAACTAAAAAGACAAAGGAGGTTCAGTTTATGACCTACTTCGTAAAACAATCAGGAACCAATCAGGTGTGAGTGGCGAGGTTAATGCATTCTATTAGGTTTTATTTATGATTTAGACCGGTTACGTAACGGAAAAAGACCAGGGTTGTTTGCATGAAACAAGTGGACCTTTTTTTTGGAACTATTCCTTTGTAACAATATATTTTTCATATGATAGGAGATAGTGAAAGGTTGTGACGATCACCATTCTGGTTAGCAATAGTGAAAAGTTGTTATTTACTCTGTGAAAAAAGCAAGGTTAGTAAAATGAAAGAATAACAATTCACAAACTGTAATCTGTGTATCTGAAGTTTTTGCCTTAAGTTAATTTTCATAAATATAGGAGGGGAAACAAGTTCCTTATTTTATTGTTGTTCTCTTTGCTTTCTGGAAACTTGGGGGGAGGGAGGGAAGGAGCAGGAGACCGGGTAGGGCTGACTTTCTTATTTGCCCTAGCCCTTGCCTTACTTGGATATGTCAAATGTTGATGTGTTTCAGCACAATACTATTGTGTAGGGAGGAGAGGAGCAGGTGGAAAGGAAAATGTCATTAGTGATGTAACGGACAACGTCATGAGTGTTGTGATATGTGAAGTCGAAAGCAGTGCATTGAGCGGTGCATCAGATATAGTTAACAGATGACAAAACAATAACAATAAAAACCGCCGACAAAGGCGGAAATATCGTCATTCTGGATACAAAGGATTATGTGGCAGAGGCACATCTACAACTGAATAATAAAAAATATTACAGAAAACTGCAAACTAATCCAACCAAAGTTTTCAAGGAGAAACTTGATCAAAAACTCCAAATTTGGAATAATCAAAATCTAATTGACCTGGACGAAATTAAATTCCTAAGCACCGAACATCCTAAAACAGCCACAATTTATTTTTTACCTAAGGTGCACAAGAACCCACTAAGGCCACCAGGGAGACCGATTGTGTCATCAAAAGGATCATTAATGGAACCGGTGGCTAACTATATAGACTTTTTTCTTATGCCGTTTGTAACCAACTTGAGCTCATATTTAAAAGACACAACAGACCTCCTTAAACATCTAGAGGATCTACCTTGGCAATCAAATTATCTATTGGTCTCAATGGATGTTGTATCTCTGTATACAAATATTGACAATGACATTGGTCTAAATGCGTGTGCATTTTTCTTGAAAGAACGTGACATCCAGTTCAATCGACACAACCAGATGTTAATAGACATGGTGGAGATGTGTCTAACACAAAATGTTTTCCTATTTGGAGATGAAATTTACCAGCAAATCCATGGCTGCGCTATGGGCTTTTCCTTCAGCCCAGCGTACGCATGCCTCACTATGGGATGGTGGGAACAACAAGTTGCATGGCACACAGATAATGACATCTTTGTAGAAAAAATTGCCAAATGGAAAAGATACATAGATGATCTTCTGATAATATGGGAAGGAAAAAGTCAAGAATTTGAAAATTACTTCCAAATCTTAAATTCCTCCACTTCCAACATAAGATTCAAGTATAAGATCAGCAAAGATAAAGCTATTTTCCTTGATACAGAGATTTACATTCGGGACAATAAAGTACAAACTACATTACATAGGAAAGAAACTGCTACTAACTCTATCTTACACTTTGACAGTTTTCACAAACCATCTGTAAAGGAAAATATACCATATGGGGAATTCCTCAGATTGAGGGGAATATGTTCAGAGGAGAAGGAATGGGAAAAAACAAGCAAAGCTATGGCCCAAAGATTCATGAACAGAGGATACAATAAAAAGATCATAATGAAGGGATGGCAAAGAGCTAACATGAAAAATCGAAAGGATGCCCTGAAAACCAAACAAGAAATAAGAAACACCACACGAGATCAGAAACCGGAGGAAAAAAAAGTGAGACTGGTTCTAGACTACACCAGGGAATCCAAACAAATCGTACATATTTTAAGAAAAAACTGGAAACTATTACAATTAGATCAAACAACTGGAAAAATAATGGGGAATCACCCTCTTGTCACGTTCCGCAGAGCTAGGAACTTAAGAGATAGACTAATACAGAGTCATCATCAAGACCACACAAAAAGAAAAAAGGAATCCAATGACTCAACACATTGGATTCATCAAATGTCAACATTGCAAGGTGTGCCAAATTGCAATTAATAAAAAGGAAGTAATGTTACCCAATAAAAAGATGTGGCAGATAAAACAACTGATTGATTGCATGAGTACACATGTAATATATGTAATTGAGTGCCCGTGCTCGTTAAAATATATTGGAAGCAAGAAAAATGAATTAAAAAAACGCATTCTAGAGCACATTAGAGCGACTACAGATAAAGATAGAAGTAATGCAGTCGCCAAACATATGGAGGTGGCGCACAATAGTGATTGGAAACTCTTAAAGACATATGCACTAGAATGTATCTTACCACATGAGAGGGGAGGAGATCAGGTAAGACAACTAAGATGTAGGGAATCAAGACAAATCCTGAACTTTCGAACAATGACCCCTTGGGGATTAAATCAGAGCGAAGAACTTTATGTACATTTATAAATAGACTTTGTTGGGAAATATATGTTGTGACTAGATCAATTTCCTTTGAACAAGAAAAGAGACAACAGTAGAGTTTTTAAAATAGAACATTTTTTCAAATGTAGAACATAATGAAAAATATGCTTTCATGATACAATGATGTACACAGTGAATCTGAGTGGCACAGATGGTCTTATTATGCAACAGACAGCAATAGACACAAGAAACAGTCGATATAGATGGAAATCCAATTCAGTGGTTAAAACATAATACTAGCCCCGGATTGGTTATATCATCTTCGATAAAATGACAGAGTTTATGTTACTGACTGGTGATCTCTCATAACATTGATTATGCCCACCGGAGGGCTCAAATATATGTTTTTTGGTACTTCCTGATGGTAGCCAATTCAAGAGATCAATGCGTGCATAAATGAATGTGCCCACTAGAGGGCTTTACTGTTTTGCTTTTCCAATGATTTGTTTTTTGCCCTTTAGTATAACGAGACTGACGATGATTATTTTGAAAAAGTTTATCAAACCGCTGTATTGACGATATATATGACGTAATATAATTGTCTATAGCCGCAAAAATTTGTTTGCACAAGTCTGTGTTCATCAAGCATTGTAAGATATGAAAAAATGATGAAAAACTACATTTCCCATCTAACCTCCTGTGAAAACACAGGAAGTGAGGTCAGCGAAAGGAAGTTTGTGGCGGGTCCTTTGAAAATATAGGAGGAGTTTGTAAACTTCTGTAATTGCCGTGAGCAAGCGACTGTGGGTTGCGAAACGCGTTGGTTTTGTAACTTAATGCTGGATTTTGACAAATAAACCTGAGGATTGGGAAAGAAACTCTTTTGTGAGTGCAGACTTTTTCTCTCATCATGAGAGATTCGTGTAATATGAAAAAGCGGGGCTCTGCTTAGTAGTCCTAGCACCGGTGGAGAGAGCGCCATTGGACCGCGAACGTTTGAGCCAAGGCTGTGGATATATAAATATATATATATATATATATATATATATATATGTGTTTGTGTGTGTGTGTAAAACACACACACTTACCTTAATAAAGCTTACCTTGCATTGGCATGCGTGGTAAAGGCAAATTTGTGGTAAAGGGTTGCGTTGTAAAGGCAATGAGTGTAAAGGTACTGCATGGTAATGGATGCGTGGCAATGGCATTGCGCGGTTCTGACTTCATAGTAAAGAATGTTTCCCATCAGTGCACACAGACCAACACACCTAAAGCCATGCACATACATAGACCAGCAAACAGGCACCCATTGACACATATTGAGAAGCATCTTTCATGTATATCACTTTTTACAGCCCTACGGTGAAATGGATGGCAACCATAAAACCCCACAAAACACATACAGGTTCAGACAGCACAGAAGCAGGCACATATAGAGGGAAAGTGTTGATAAACATGATAGGATGGAGAAAGAGCGAATAATGTATGGTTGCAATTTTCATGCAGCTTTTATGTTTACTTAGGTAGCCCCCTTGCTGATAAAATCAGATGAATGATAGACGACATAGTACAGTCAATGCCTAATCAATCCTTAAACTCTCTTTTGATAAATCACTTCTACTTGTGAAGGAAATACTTCATTCTGAATGCCCATTCAGTTTCTGCCTTCTTGGTATGATGGCCTGTTACTAACAATTCAATGCTCTCTGTAGGCCGTTTGAATTCTATGTCAGAACCGGAGGCTTCAGATTATGCTTTTCTCACTTCGCTGTTTATTTAACAAAAACCACATAGCAGCCAGAAAAGCACATAATTTGTAAAGAATATGTTATATACCTCCAACACTAGGATAAACATATCAAAAAACATCACAACACATGGATAATCTACAACTCCCATCAGTCCGTAAACATAGTCCTTCCACAGTGTCCATAGCGTTAAGGTAGGGCGTCCATCTTGTGATCCCTTCCTCTTTCTTCGCTGCTTCGCAGCCAGTTAAGTGCCTTTTTCCCTGTCTCCCCCTCGTTATTGTGTGGTGGGGACGTTTTGGGCCCTGCCCTGTGTGTGGTTTTTGTCGCTTGTGGGGCTATTGTATGCAGTTTTAACTTTGTGTTTATTCCCTTACAGAGCCCCGTATATTTTCCGTAATTGTCGCAGGGACGTTTCGCCCCTGACGCGACTGTCCCTGGGGTTGCTGCTGGTGTAAATTGCCGCTAGAGGGCGCCGTCACGTCTCGTTCTCCTCAGCGCGTCTTTCCCTCTGACGGGAGCCGCGCTGACGAGACCGACCGCGTCGGAGCCTTGTCAGCCGCCTCACCTTGACGCCCGGACAGGGTTGTACTGCCCCACTTTACTTTGACGCCCCGTGGGGGTCTGTATTTGCGGGTTACCGCTTCTGACGCCTGCCGGCGGTATTCTTCAGCACTTGCCGATTTCCTCGGCGTTTTCCAGCCTTTTCTTGTGTGAGCGCGCTAGGGAGGTGACATTGGCCCGGTCTTGTGATAAGAGGGTCAGCGCGCTGTAGGAGGGGTGCTGCCTCTTAGTTTCTGCTGTGCCAGATATTAAAAAACTTTGCTAGTCTTCGGTTAGCCTGTACCTTCTGGTGTCTGGTGCCAGTTTAACGACCCTCATCCTACCCTCAGGGACTTTAGTCATGGCAGAGGGGTTCTATGTGGAGGAGGAGGAAACCCACCAGTACTTGGGGGATGATGAATTCTATGAGGCTGTCGATCAGTCTATTTATAGATGTGTTCAAGAGATTGTGGGCCCTATGGAGGATAGACTCTCGGCCCGCATAGTGGAAGTGTGCAAAGTTGGCTCCTGTGCCACTAGGTTCCCATGGGGTTCGCCCTACTACTGCAGAGGGTAAACCACCCGCCCCAAGAAGGCGTGTAGGACGGCGGCTCGGGGAGTGCACAAGGTGTAGATTAGGACGCCTTCGAACGCCTTAGAGATGCGTTTGGCTAAGGCGACTGACCCTGAAGCCTCTGCATCGCTCCCGGCGCCGGGCCCTTCGGTGTCGACTGCGACAGCCCCATCCTCCCCGGGAGGGCTCTCCCCGGTGGACACGGATGATGATGACGATTCGGTGCGCTCGTGGTGCCCGTCCGGATCAGCGACTGAGTTGCCCCACGACGCTTCGGGGATGCTTGACCCGGACGATATCATCCATCCGAGGTCGGCAGCCTGGGCGCCGGGCGACAAGGTCGCGAAGTTCGTGGCGGGGCGTCTACGCAAGCCATTGGAAAAGGGGGCACGTAGTTGCCTGAGGGGAGAGTGTCCGCGGCCTACGCTGGAGGGAAAAGTGGCCATGACCCCTGAGTTAGACGGGAAAATGGCCACCTTTATGGCTAAGTTTGTCAAAGACCCCCGCAAAGGCATTGACTGCTCATGGCGGTCATGCCAAGACAAGTTATTGGACACCATAGGCCCACTAACTAAGATCCTCGATATGGCGGAGGAAGCAAGGTCTCAGGTTCCACCATTTCCCCAGAGGTTTTGTCCAACTGGGCGCAGAGAGCGGTGATATTTTTGGGCAACGCTAACTGTGCCCTTTCAACGGAGCGTAGGCGCTCGCTGCTAATCAAGTTAGATCCCAAATTGGGGGACTTGGCCTCCTCGGAGGCGGGAGCAGTGGCGCAGGGCGGCCTGTTCGGAGACCCTTTCATAAAAGAACTGGGGAAGTTTGTCTCCACTTTTTCATCCCTAGACAAAGCCCAGTCCACCATCAAGACTGTGTTTAGCCAGTGTTTTTCTAGGGGGGCCGGTCGTGGTAGGGGCCTCACGACCGGCCGTGGCGGTCAAAACCAACCTAATAAAGGGCAAGGCTCCGGCAGAGGCCAATACAATTCCTCTGCCAATTACAATAACTTCTACCCCTCCAAGGGTCAACGTTTCAGAGGAGGTCGCGGCGGCTACAGGAATGACGCAGGAAACAGCAATTCCCACGGTGAGTGTAATCCCGGCGGACCACGTTCGGATAGGGGGGAGGCTGGCCTGTTTTCCAGAGGCCTGGTCGGCACTCACGAAAGACGCGTGGGTTCTTCAGACTGTGCGCGGTTTCCGCATAGACTTTTACGATCGTCCTTATCAGTTAAGGGATCCACGTCCCATTCTTTTTTCGCAAGAGGATGCCTGGTTGATCGACGAGGAGGTCTCGGCGCTGTGCCAGAAAGGGCCATCTGTCGCTCGACACGGCATCCCTCAGGTTTCCTCAGCAATATTTTCCTAGTGGAAAAGACGGATGGGGGCAAGAGACCCGTGATAAACCTCCGGGAGTTCAATGGTTGGTTGGTCTACCACCACTTCAAGATGGAGGGTATCCATCTTTTGAGGGACGTCCTTCTGTCAAACGACTGGATGGTCCGTTTAGACCTCAAGGATGCTTACTTAGTGGTACCCATCCACCGCCTCACCGTCGGTTCCTACAGTTCCTCTGGCGGGAGCAGTTCTACGAGTTCACAGCCCTCCCTTTCGGGCTCTCCTTGCCTCCGTGGTGTTTCACCAAGCTGTTGCGTCCAGCGGTGGAGGTCCTTGGGAGTCAGGGCATTCGGATGATTGTCTATCCGGACGACATCCTCTTGATAGCGCAATGTCCAAAGAAGTTGGCCCTTCAGCTCAACCAGACGATAACCTTGTTGCAGGGTCTGGGCTTCGTTGTCAACCAGGACAAGTCTGTCTTGACGCCTTCCAAGAGGAAGGCGTCAAGACAGGGGGTGGATTCGGTGCAGGCCTCTCTGAGTCTCCCGTCGCGGAAGATTGCCAAAATAAAGCACGAGCTCCGGCAGACGATCGCCAAGTCACACACGTCCCTGCGTCAGATCGCCAGGGTAGTGGGTCTTCTCTCGTCCTCCATCCAACCGATCTTTCCGGGTCCGCTTCATTATCGGGCCCTTCAGCGCCTCAAGGCATATCATCTCCGAAGGGGCCTGTCCTACGACCAGTTGGTCCCGTTGTCCGAGGAGGTAAAGGAAGAGATGTCCTGGTGGCTCTCCCAAATGGAGGCCTGGAACGGCCGAGCTATTTTCGGGTCGTTGCCAGACTTAATAATAGAATCGGACGCCAGCAGATCGGGTTGGGGTGCCCATTGCGACGATTTCTCCACAGGCGGAGGCTGGTCATCAGAGGAGCAGCAACTGCATATCAATTGTCTGGAGCTCCTCGCAGGCTCTTTTGCGGTCCGTTGTTGGACCAAGGACTCAGCGACATCGTGCGTCCTCTTGAGAATGGACAACATCTCGGCGGTGCGCTATGTCAACCACCTGGGCGGCCCTCGGTCCAGGGCCCTGGCGGATTTGGCGAGAAATTTTTGGGATTACTGCCTCGCCCACCAGGTCTCAGTGACGGCAGAGTACCTGCCTGGTCGGGCCAATCAGGTGGCAGACTGGCACTCGAGGTACCTGCGGGACTCGAGTCTATGGAAACTGGACGCACGGGTGTTCCATTGGTTGGAGACCATATGGGGCCCGTTCTCAGTGGATCTATTTGCGTCTCGCCTCGACTTCCAGTTGCCGAGGTTCTTCAGTTGGAGACCAGATCCTCTAGCGGAGGTGACGGATACGTTTCTCCAAGACTGGAGTCGGGAACGGCCTTATGCCTTCCCTCCGTTTTCCATGGTGGTGAGATCGGCGGCCCTTCTTCGCCACCAGCAAGCGGAAGTGGTGATGGTGACGCCATGGTGGAGGTCGCAAGTTTGGTTTCCAGTTCTTCTGGATCTTTCTTGGGATTCTCCAATCCTACTCCCCCGGCTCCCTCATCTTCTTCTCAATCCGGACGGGGACCCGCATCACCTGATAATACAGGATTCTCTCCGCCTCATGGCGTGGAGGGTTTCCGGAGACGCTGGTCGCTCCCAGGCCTTTCGGGCTCTGCAGAGTCCTTTCTGTCAAAAGCATGGGCGAACAGTACCACGAAGAGGTACCGATCAGCATGGTCCAGGTGGGTTCGTTGGTGTCTTCGACGGGACCTGGATCCCCTGGTCGCAAGCTCGTTCACGTCCTGAATTTCCTGGCGGAACTGGCAGCAAGTGGTTTGGCATACCGGACCATTAATGCCATTCGCTCTGCGATTTCGGCTGCGCATGAACCGATAGACGGAGCTCCGGTGGGAGAACATCCCTTGGTTTGCAGACTCCTTCGGGGAGTACGTCTTTCTTTACCCCCGGAGCCGAGATATTCCGTCCTTTGGGATGTTAATGTGGTTCTGAATCTTTTCCTTTCTTGGCAAAAGAACAGATATCTTTCTCTGAAAGAACTATCGGCGAAATTGGCCATGCTCTTGTGCCTGGTGTCGAATCGTAGGGTATCTGATGTACGTGCTTTGGATATATCAGCGAGAGTGTTTTCCCCAATGGGGTTACCTTCACGGTGGGTCGTCGTACAAAGTCCGCTACAAGATCTATATCTTACCCGGCTTTTGTGGACGTTCCCAAGCTTTGCGTCGTTCAGTGCCTGAAAACATACGAAGATGTTACGTTGGAACTTCGCCCTCCGGGCGAACAGCAGCTCCTGATTGCGCTGCGAAAACCGCATAAAGCAGTGTCTTCTCCCACCATAGCCCGTTGGGTGCGGTGGGTGCTACAAGAGGCTGGCATTGATACCAAACAGTTTGGATCTCATTCGGCCAGAGGTGCCATGGCCTCGAAGGCTTTCTCCTTGGGAGCGCGTTTGGGAGACCTAATGCGTGCTGCGGATTGGTCCTCGGATTCCACGTTCAAACGGTTTTATTTTAAACCAGTAGTAGATATTGCAAGTCTGGTGGTCAGCCAGCTTTAAACAAACATAATCTGAAGCCTCCGGTCCTGACATAGAATCGAAATTTGCCTAGCATAGTAACGGTAAGTTTCAATTCTATTAAGGACACGGAGGCGAGGATTATCCCACCCACACTCCTGCGGAGATCCCTCCCCGTACTGGTGTAAGTAAACAGCTTACTTTGAATGCATTTGCTTCTAATGTCTCTGCCTATGTATTATACTTGAGTTGGTCTGACCGACCCGCTGGGATTTACAACGCTGACGCTGTTGTTGTTTTTTCCTACTAGGTAATGTGGCTAAGCAGGACCGTGGTTGATTTGGCGTGACTCGCGCGAAGAAAGAGGAAGGGATCACAAGATGGACGCCCTACCTTAACGCTATGGACACTGTGGAAGGACTATGTTTACGAACTGATGGGAGTTGTAGTTTATCCCATGTGTTGTGATGTTTTTTGATATGTTTATCCCAGTGTTGGGGGTATATAACATATTCTTTACAAATTATGTGCTTTTCTGGCTGCTATGTGGTTTTTGTTAAATAAACAGCGAAGAGAGAAAAGCATAATCCTCGCCTCCGTGTCCTTAATAGAATTGAAACTTACCATTACTATGCTAGGCAAATTTCGATTCTTTGCATCTGTATGATCATAAATATGATCATAAATATGTAGCATGGAAATTCACTACCTAAAAGTTATGTATCCTGTGTTGGACCTTTGCTTTACAAATCATTGTTAATACATGAGTTGGTTAATTTATCGATTGGACAAAATAAAGATGACAATTTCCAAAGTTTAATTTTTTTTCATTTTAAATGCATACCGTTTTTCTTTTAGGAAAATGATCTGCCTTTAAAAAAAGATTGCTTTATCTAAAATAACTCACAGACATGGTGGGCTGCTGACCCCAGCCGGCTACCACTACCTATTTGTAATACAAATATAGCAACACGTAAATCAATCTTCTTATTTTATTATTATATTATTGGCATCATTATGAAAATTAATACAATCCTTTGTGCAATTAAAAACATCATTACATACAATCAATAAAAACAGGCAAAGAAATTTGTCAAAATTATGTGATATTTTTTACATCGATTCTTTCAATAATTGTAAACATTTAGTCAAATGAATCTCATACAATTATCATCACATTACATTTTGTGTAGAGAAAACATTTTCATTAAAAACAGATTAACTGACATAAGGACACAGTTAATCTATTTTTAATAAAAATGTTTTCTCTATACAAAATGTAATGTGATGATAATTGTATGAGATTCATTTGACTAAATATCATATAATTTTGAAAAATGTATTTGCCTGTTTTTATTGATTGTATGTAATGATGTTTAATCATAAGTGTTTTCAATTGCATAAAGGATTGTATTAATGTTTATAATGATGCCAATAATATTATAATAAAATAAGAAGATTGATTTACGTGTTGCTATATTTGTATTATAATGAGACTTCCTTTGGTTCACTGTACTTTGAATACATTTGTTTTATTAGCATTGAAGAACACAGAAAGGTACACTTTTTATATTGTCTTGCTATTCCCAGTCCTTTCTGGTTAACCTGGGTAACTCTCTCTTTTTGGAGTAGGCCTATTTGTGACCCACTTTGAATCGCTAATAAAACTCAGGAGTTTCATACATTGGGAATATCGATTTCCTAATTGCGATTCGCAAAAACTCGCAATTAGGTAATCGTTATTCCTATTTTTGTACTTCTAGCCCTGAATTTTTATTAGCCATTAGGTACATAGTCTCAGTTTGGACATGGGTGTACTCGCATCAGATGCGTTCTCTGTGCATGCGCCACTGGTCAAGTTAGTGTATGCACAGTGGAGCGCGCACTTGACAGACATGGAGGAACTATTGAGTGTCTGTCTTCATGCACCAACTAGAATGGCCCTGAATTCCCCACAAAGATTGGTCTTGTCACTGCAGCCAGCTTGGAGCCAGGGCAGGGGAGTCAGGAAATTTCACGCACTTCAAAACGAAACAGTTCGAAATTTCTCCTACTTCAGAGAAGGCAGCAGGTATAAAAATTGGACCCTCGTACCCACTTCTCAGTTCACTTTCTGTACCTGCGGAATGACTCTCAAAGGACTGCCTGCTTGAGTGGCTCCACAAGACTGCTTTGCTGCCCCTGGAATGACTGCTTTGCTGCCTGGAGCATGCTTTGAACCGTTAGAGTTCTGCCCTGCTGTTGAGCCCTATTTCTCCACCTGAACACGGAGTTCCAGAGTAGCGCCAATGGCTAGTTTGCTGGCCTCCTGTTCAAAGCCACAGGGACATAACAGGCTCCCAACATCTTGAACCTGCACCTGGACCCAGTCAGAGGGAATCCAATATTCCCAAGTAGTGCCCCTCAAGCCCTCGACCCTTGGTGGTGGTGCTAAAGGTTTCCAGATAGCCAAAATTCTAAACTTGGAAAAATTATTGTTCAGAGGTGCAATGCCAAAGAGCTATCCGGCCTCCTCAAACTCTCATCAATCTACAGTTTCATACCTCATCCTGCTGTAGATTTTCGACTTCCGTAAAGGTGAGTACGACCGAATGTAGAAATTTTCACTGCAACATCGGCCATCAGCTCCCCGACAACAACGCTCCCTGCAGTGACACCCCCTGCATCCTTGCCCTACTAAACTTTACTTTCGCAGAACATTTTCTTCAAAATTTCCTATAAGTCCTAAGGGAAGTGTCGACCAGGCCCAAGTCGCTTCTTGTATCCTCCCCGCGTTCCATCGCGGACAGCCATAACTTTCCACTTTGAACTGGTCTAGCACGACTAGATGTGCTTTGATCTTTTAGGTGCTAATTTTTACTAAACATGTTTAAAAAATCATTACCCTGTCGCTGCTGATTGAATTTTGGTTGTTTAGGTGTCAAATAATTTATTACAATTTACTCTATCCCCATTGAAACCTGAACGCACGCGCTCCGTGGGAGCCATGCTGAATTCCTAGGAACTGTAATTCACAAAGTACGGCTGCTAAATTCACCCAGAAATCATTGCTGCTAAAAATCAGTTTTTCCTGCTGCCTCTAACTTACTGCTGCTAATAATCACTAATGAATTCAACTTTTAACTGCACTACCACTTTTTAACTGTTTACTACTATTAACCCCTTGCATGCTCATGACGAGCTCAGCTCGTCATGAGCTACAGTGCTCCGGTGCTCATGACGAGCTGAGCTCGCATGGCCATAGAACGCTCGCACCTTGGGATTATTCCCCTGCTGGGCTGAACGTTCTATTGAAACGGGTGTGGCCGTGACGAGCTCAGCTCGTCATGAGCACAGGAGCACTGTAGCTCTGGACGAGCTGAGCTCGTCATCAGCACCGGGGTGCTATGCGCGCCCTCTCTGCCCTTCAGCACAGCAGAAAAATTACCCCAGCAGCCAAGGGGTTAATGTGCGTTGACTTATTTGAGAAATTCTGCTTTAAACAATTGACTGCTCCCTTCCCCTGCTTGGAACCACAAGGTTGCCACACCAGTTGTGCGCTCAAAAGGTGCTTGGGGACACGCAGCAGATGTGTACAGCTGTCTAGCTGTTGGCGTACCATGGTCATGCCAAAGGCAAGCCCTTCTGCGCCAATTCGCGTTTGGTCTGCGGCCAGTTCCCAGCCACTGAGCCCGTCTCGGAGTAGGTAAACCTCTCCCTCCCAAATTTTTCAAATGCTTCATGAGTAAAGCATCTCAAAACTGTCATACTTGGGACCAAATAGCCTAATGGCTAAGTATCTTTCATTGGCTGCAGGGGCGAGTTTGGTCTTCCTTATGAGCCGGCTCTGTTGCACACACCCACATCTGCTCTTACATCCCTCTCTGGGGGCTCATAAATACAACCTCCTTGAGCAGACATGTGCAAGAAGTCAATGACCTAATTATAGATTACCAGTTCGATGTCCTATTTATCACCGAAACATAGCTCAAACCCTGATACATTCCTGATATAGCTGTTGCCCTTCCCCCTGGATATACATCCTAAGCGGGGACAGGGAGAAGGATGACGTGGTGGAGTAGCCATCATATTCCATGACAGCTTCCAGTGCAGCTCCCTTGACATAGATTCCCTTAAAAGAGCAGAAAGCTTAGGATTCTGCCTTAAGTTCAACCCTTCCCATTCCTCTGCTGGTTGCCTATTCTATCGCCCTCCTTGCCCAGAAGCATCCTCCCAAACCACATTCAGGGAGGCACTTGCCCCTTTCTTACTATGATACAACAATGTAACTGCCTTGTAAGATTTCAATTTTCATTTTGGCGATCCAAACACTGTCAATGAACTAGCACCCTCCAATAGACGCTAGCCAAAGCAATCCTCACCTTAGTTTTCCCCGGACTGAGTGGAACAAAAGCGTCACTGCAAACAGCTTGTACACAAATGGATACACAAGACTTATAGGCGCCCCCCTAACACTGAAATCAGATTAGAGCAGGGTATAAGGGTCTCGCTCTATCGGTATTAAGTGCAGGGGTTGTCTTGTCCTTACAGAGCGGGGTCTCACATTAACCTGAGCCAGGTCCAGGAAGATGTGAGGTCCTTTCCCCGGGCATACTGGGTGAGTACTTAAATAATTTTGAACACTTATAAACAAATGACCTTTGTTAACAGACCTTTTGTACCTAATAAGGGTCCACATTTGTTTTCTTTTGTTGTTTATACATTGCACCAGGTGTCAAGGAGGAATAGAAACAGATACAGGAGAAATATATCCTTTACTGTTATAGATTCGCTTGTGTGTTTTTTTATTATAATTTTTTCACACGTTTTTCACCAATTTGACAGTAGCATTCATTGAGAACAGAGACCCTGACGAAAGCCTTGGGCTCCTTCCCAATCAGGCTGAAACATGCTGGTCCTCTTGCAGCTATTTGTTCAAACTGCGTTAATGTTGTTGCACTGTTCTTGTTTTTAACCAGGAAGGGGCTCACGCCCAATAAAGTAATTTTGCTAAAGCTCCCTATCCTGTTTTAACCACTACACTCACTATTATTCATTTGCACTGCACTCCCCCATCAGATCATCACCATTTGGTCGAATCTAGTGACTGTATGTCATACTCCATGCCAACGATGTGGGTATACCGCATGTCTCAATGATCAAGAGACAGAATACCCAGGCAGGATTACCAAATGAAAACATTGATCCATTCAAGATATTGATGGGAATCCTGAATGAGTTTTGACCAAAAGTTACTGGTGGCCCTTTGCTGGCGATATGGTCTGTTGTCTACATTTGATGGTCATTTCGTATCTTGGTGTACTCTTTAGACATGAAGGTATTCTGCTAGCTATTCAGATTAGGTTTCTGATTTAGACCTCTAAGTTTTTTTGTTGTTCATGAACACAAATGGTGTCAGGCCTACAAATTGGATGATCTGTTCCAATTTACAGATACACAAAAATCCTACCACAAGCTGATCAAGGAAACCCAATTTTTTTTACTTTATTTCCCAAATTGAAGCGGCCTTTTACGACCCAAAAACCATCTTAAATATTTCCAAAGACTTCCTTCAACGTAAAGCCCTCTCAAGACAAATTCTTCCTTCTCAGTCACTCTGCAATCAGAATTCTGCTTCTTTTGAGGACAAGATTCAGCCCATACTACAGGGGTTCAGCTCAAACCCCACAATCCACTCTACAACCAAGTCCCACCAAAATAAATCTTACTACACTTCACATGTGGGACTGAGGTTTTTTCAGACAATCTCTCTTCCCCAGTGACGTCAAGCCATTCTTTCTTGTAAGTCTGATTCCCCCTGTGACCCATGCCCACCGGCCATACTGCATGCTGCCATAGACACTGTCAATCCACTTATGAACCAGATTCTTAACACATCCCTAGCTACAGCGGAAGACCCCCTAGCGTAGAAACTGGCACTTCTAAACCCCTTACAAAAAATGTGGCGTTGAGATTTTCTTACTCCTAATAGTTGACAGTAAAGACACTTGCATTGGGTGATGCATAAGACGCTCATCGAAGTGTTTTATTAGATATAGTTCAGCGACTGTGAAGAAAGATGGTTCATGGCACTCACATTACTTTGTGTCCTTATGGGGCGACACTATACTCAACTCTTTGTCAGTCTCAGAGTTTGACAAAGTAGCAGTTGTCGGCCACAGAAGGTGTAAGCATGTGCCCACGTGCTAGCATGCAGAGGTAGCAGAACCTCTGATGAGAAAGGTTCTATCCCTGAAGGACAGGAATGAAATGTGAGGAAAGAGAAGGACAGTACCATTAATGAAGCCGGATGTCTCAGGCACCCAGGATCTTCTTAACCAGGTAACCCGGCATGGAGTAAAGGAAGAGGCCGACCATGAGCAGGAGGAGGATGAGGATGAGGATTTTCAGGATCAGCCAGCGGTAAGTGTGCCAGATGAAGTAGCGGATGGACTTCAGTGGGTTGAGAAACCAAATGAAGCTGGTATCCGGCCGACTGGGGGTGGAGGTTTAGAGCGGGGGCAGGAGAGTCGGCAGGTGGAAACAGAGAAGACAGACAGTACAGAAAACAAAAAGGGAGAGAGGAAACACAAAGTGAATGGAAGTAAGTGATAGAAAACTTAATTCATAGAAATGCTGATGTTTTGTGCCCCCTCCCATTAAATTAAACTTCAAATTAAACCAATCAACAGAATCCCAAACCATATTGTCTGTCTATCTATCTATCTATCTGTCTATCTATCTATCTATCTATCTATCTATCTATCTATCTATCTATCTATCTATCTATCTATCTATCTATCTATCTATCTATCTATCTATCTATCTATCTATCTATCTATCTATCTATCTATCTATCTATCTATCTCAATTTCAAGGCTTTTACTTGTTCAACAGGTCTGTGACAAATATATGTTAATCTATAACTTATTGTGAGGTAATGTAAATGAGGCACAGTTAGCTTGTTTAGTGGGATGCTCTGGCACTATCAATTTTACTTTCCAACCTATTTTCAAGTGATTGAGGTGCATATGGAATTCAAGACTAATTTGCATTTGGTTGGCCTCTGCCTGCAGTGTCACAATATTACCAATGGTAACGAGTAATTCAGGCATTTCACATGTTTAGACAGGGAGATGGAGAAGCAGTTTTCTTTGCACTGTCTCTTGTGGGGAAGGGCAACAGCTAGTTTGCATCTGTTTGAGTCCTTTTCGAAGTGGCACAGTGGACAAACAAGCAATAGATCGAAAAGCAGTGAAAAGCAATGCAGAGTAGGTACCAGCCGCTGAATTTAATGCAAGTCTTTCATCCATTGCATTTTTCTCAATATTGTCCAAGATACCAATGTGCTCCAAACTTCCCCATGACTCCACTTTGACAGAAGTGACACACTGGTTTTAAATAGTGCTCAGTTGTGTAGCAGGTAAACGGTCCTGCTATCCGAGGACCTGGATGTGTACATACTATATTCTCTGGCCAGGCGTGGCCATAGGCTTTAAATAAAGGGGAGTAAACTGCTTGGGGTTCACTCTAAGACCCAGACATTGAGTGTGTGTGGCTTCATTAGGGATCTGGGAGCGGGCCTACACAATAGGAACTCCATCCTAATAAAACCCCCCCAACATCACACTGGCTAAGAGGGCGGGACGTAACCCCACACCCTCACCACTAAATACCGGAAGGATGTTGTTTGGCAAGAGCGCAGGCCCGAACCAGCAGCCTCCGACATCGCCACGTGTAGTGCACCAGCAACCCAGTGTGGGTGGCTGCTGTCAGGCAGCAGGAAGGACTAATAATACAGCTGGTGCTCTCTCTCTTCCAGGCTGACAGAGGACTGGCACCCAGTAGCTCAGGAGACACCGGCAAGCAGTGGCGAGTGAAGACAGCGGTACGTGGCAAACATGCTCCGCCCAGCTTGCCTAGGAGCATGTTATGTTTGTTATGTTACAGCTGCTTATATAGCGCAACAGCTGCCCCAGCGAAGGGGTGTCCCGGTGCTGGACCAGACAGGAGAGAGCGCAACATACCACAAGCTTTAGGGTCAGCTTAGCATGTGTATGTAGACTGTCCCCAGCACACGGAGGAGCCAGCACAATGCCTAGCACACTCCACCCACGGCCACTTCTGTCCCCATCCAGGCCCACTGAACAGAACAAATAAAAAAACAAGCAAAGAATATCAAGGAGTGGCTCCTGCAACAGAAAATAAGAGTAAAGAAAACATCAACAAAAAGAGAGAATCCAAGCAGTTCCATCTGCAATTCAAGCACTGAGGCGGGCAGTGATTTCTGCAATACAAGAACGGAGGGGGAAGACCAAACTAAACGAAACAGAAAGAGTCTTAGAGAGGCTGGGACCAATACCACCACCAGTGGCACCACAAGAGACCAGGTAGACCCCAAACCCAGCCAACATGGCAGACGAAGCACAGCCTCAACAACTGACCCCCACACAACACGCCCTCATAGGAGTGCTGCCACAGTTCTGTGAGCTAGCAGACACAGAAACTGTGTCTCCAAGATGGAAAATATGGATTGGGCGACCTGAAAATTACTTTGTCGCCCCAAGGGACACCGGGGGCGCTGTCAAGAAGTTACTACTTCTCCACCATGCACGAGAATAATTATGTAAACTGGACACTGGACTGGCCACAGACTATGATGCAGCAGTCAGGGCACTCAATGCCCACTTCGACCCCCAGCTAAATCCCGACTTCAAAAAGTTCAAACTTCGCCTAGCCAGCGAGAGGGGAAGTCCATTGATTCCTTTCTCGCGAGATTACGCATACTAGTGAGCAACTGCACGGAAGACAACCAACTCAAGGACATTCGGGCCCAGCTGATACAGGGATGCAGAAACAAAACCTTATGAAGCCGAATATTGCTCCAACCAAACATCAGCCTTGACGACATGCTAACCTGTCGCAGCCAGGGCCAACGAAATGGACCTTGCCATCACACAAACTCCGGAGAAGCCACAAAACATCAAAACCGAACAGGTTGAGGCCATTCGGAACAATGGCAGGGGAGACACGACCAATGGAAGAAGACTCCAGCAGACTAAGCAAAAGTGCGGATATTGTGGCTGCGAAGAACATCCGATCGGTGACTGCCCGACACAGGGTTGCACCTGTTCCAACTGCAGAATCCAAAACCACTCAGTCTGCACTGAGAAGCTCAGTAACAAAGGACCCAGAGAAACCAAAGACCATTGAAAATGGTACGCCAATTGTCTTACAAAGATGACACGCCCGCATGAAGCAAAACTCCTGACAAGACAGAACTACCACCCACAGGATTCATCCCCAGAAGAAGAGGAGGAAGAAGATGCATTTCAAATCTCTTTCATGAGGGAGCCAAAGTGCCGCCGGAGGCCTCAACCCACCTGCACCGTCCAAGTGGCAGGATCAGAAGTCCAAGCCATCATTGACACTGGAGCATCTGTCATTGTGATGGGAGTACAAAAATACAACTGTCTCTGGCCCAGACATCAACTGGTCATACACCAGGATTTTTGCATATGGAAGTCAGACACCTCTACCCCTTTGCAGAAGGATGTCAGTACCCGTACGATCAGAAGATCAGGAGCTAACAACAACATTTAACGCCATTGACCAGGAAGCCTACACACTGATCGGAAGCCACACAGCAGAGGACGTTGGCCTGATATCTTCCGCCAATAGAGTAAAATCACTCCAAGTGGATGGCTTGTTGAATCAATTTCCAGAGTTGGTTCGAGGGTTCGGCTGCCTCAGGCCCCCACCAGTGAAGCTACACATTGATTCTTCTGTCGCACCCGTGGCTCTCCAGCATCGCCGCGTCCTTACCATCTATGGCCGCTGGTGGAGAAGGAGCTCGAGAGACTCGAGGACCAGGATGTGATAGAAAAAGGGTTGGGTCCACCACGGGCATCCCAATGGTGATTGATGAGAAACCAAAGCAACAGGGGAAGATCCATCTGTGTATTGACATGCAAGTCCCCAACGCGCAAGTACAGAGGAGCGGCATATCACCCCCACCATGTATGAGCTAATAGCGGATCTCAATGGCTCCCACTGGTTCACAAATCTGGACCTTAATGCTGGGTACCACCAGCTGCTACTTGCAGAAGAAAGCTGGTACATCACCACATTCAGCAGTCACCTAGGACTACAGCGTTACAAGCCTCTAAACTTTGGTATCTCCTCAGCCACTGATGTTTTTCAGAATGCCATAAGGGAAACCTATTCTGGCCTGAATTGCTTCCTGAATGGCAATGGTGACATACTAATCCATTCGCCCATGGCTTCCGAATAACACAGAAAAACCAAAGGAAATGATGGACGGAGCGTTGACAATACAAGCACTCACCCCAAGTCAACTGATCTGGGTTTAATCCATCACCGTTCTTTAGCCCACTCTGCCACCCCAGTTCAAACATGGCTATATGCAAATCAGTCTGACCCTGTGCCTCTTGGGAACAGTCCAGCCCGAACTGCCAAGCCATGCCTTCCCTGGACCTGAAACAAGCTACTGAGGACCGGTTTCTGGCATTTCAGCCTCCTTCAGCCCGGCTTGCTTGAATCCAGTGGCAAAGTGAGCAAGGGACTCACGTCTGAGCATACCCTGCCAACTTATGGCGAACAAAGAAAAACCAAAGGAAATGATGGACGGAGCGTTGACAATACAAGCACTCACCCCAAGTCAACTGATCTGGGTTTAATCCATCACCGTTCTTTAGCCCACTCTGCCACCCCAGTTCAGACATGGCCATATGCAAATCAGTCTGACCCTGTGCCTCATGGGAACAGTCCAGCCCGAACTGCCAAGCCATGCCTTCCCTGGACCTGAAACAAGCTACCGAGGACCGGTTTCTGGCATTTCAGCCTTCTTCAGCCCAGCTTGCTTGAATCCAATGGCAAAGTGAGCAAGGGACTCACGTCTGAGCATACCCTGCCAACTTATAGCGAACAAAGAAAAACCAAAGGAAATGATGGACAGAGCGTTGACAATACAAGCACTCACTCCCAGTCAACTGATCTGGGTTTAATCCATCACCGTTCTTTAGCCCACTCTGTCACCCCAGTTCAGACATGGCCTTATGCAAATCAGTCTGACCCTGTGCCTCATGGGAACTGTCCAGCCCGAACTGCTTAGCCGAATAACACAGACACCTAAAAGCCACCCTCAAACGTCTCAAAGAACATGGAGTGACGAATCAAAAAGACAAGTGTTCTTTCTTCTAGCCCTCCAAATAATTATTTGTATATGTCTTCAACCAACAAGGGATACAAGTTGACCCTCGTAAGTCCCAAGTGATCAAGAAAGCGCAAGCACCGACTACCATCTCAGAAGTGAGGAGACCTGGCAACTCTCACTGAACCTTTGAGGTCTTTCTTGAAGGCAGACACAAAATGGGCTTGGAGCAATCAGGAAGAAAGTGCCTTCCAGAAAATCAAAGACACTCTTCTTGGCAACACCACACATGTCGACTTTGATCCTGACAAACACATCAAGCTGTTGGCCAACGCAAGTCTAGTGGGACTAGGACCGATACTAGCTCAAGAACAAGACCCAGGTTGGTGGGCTACATTAGCGTTCACCAGCAAGGCATTGACACCTACGGAGATGTGATCAGCTCAAGTCGAGCGGGAAGCCTTTGTGATCAAGAGAACTGGAGGACATTTCAATTCATACTTGAGCGACCAACCTTTTAAAGTAATCATGGACCACCAGCCCCTTGTAACCCTCTTCTGAGGGTCTGCTCCTGATCCACCCCGACGCATCAAGAGGTGGGCCATCCAATTGCAGCATATGAGATGGAAGTCGTGTACCGCCCAGGATCAATCCAACACCCAAGACAGCCCAGACAGGGTGGAGGACTATATCAGAATGGTCTCCAATGAGGTATGGCCCGAGCCCTGCCACTTGAAGACATCCAAGAGGCCACTGAGACAGACCCCATCCTCACCAGAGTACGCACAGCAGTGCAAAGGGGCTTTGGTGAAACTTTCTTCAACATGCCAACGACTTGGCCAGTAATGACAAAGAGAGCCTAAGAAAGATGTGGCAGTGCGGTACGAATTCAGCACTACCCCGAACTTCTCCTACATGGGTCTTGTATTGTAATTCCAGAAACACTGACACCAAGTCACACTAATTGCATATGGAGGACACCAAAGTGCCATGAAGATAAAGACAGAATTGCAGGAGAAGGTATGGTTTCCAGGGTTGAAAGTGATGGCCGAAAACCTTGTTCGCAAATGCTCTGTTTTTCAACTGGCAGGCGCACCAGAGAAGTTGGCACCGGTAATCACCAGAAACCCCTTTGTGATCCCTTGGGGCAAGCTAAGCATTGATTTTGGGCGCTTACCAGATGGACGGACCACCCTGGTCCTAATGGACACGTATTCGAAATAATAATAATAAAAAAAAATAATAATAACAAATCATTTGTAAAGCGCCTGGCTACACAGAACTGTGTGTCCCCGCGCTAACTGCTGATACAATACAGAGATCCAAAGGCAGCTGTAGAAAAGAAGCTCTGGAGAAGTTACATGTTGGGGAACAGAAAAGTTTTCAATTTTCCCCGAAATCTCAGTTCAGCTGGCTCCATCCGCAAGTGGAGCGGGAGCGCATTCCAGTGTTTGGAGGCTAAGTACCTAAAGGAGCTTCCTCCCATTTTGGCCCTGAAGATTCGAGGGAGTTTAAATAGCATCATACCAGATGATCTTAGGTTCCGGGTAGGGCGATGTATAGTGAGGAGATTTTTTAAGTATTCAGGACCTTTGTCGTGAGCGATGCGATGAGCATAGCAAAGGGTCTTAAATTTGATCCTCTCCCTAACCGGAAGCCAGTGAAGTTTGACCAAGGCAGTTTTTGCGGAAGTTCTACGTGAGAGTCCGAGCACAAGGCGTGCGGCAGCGTTCTGCACACATTGCAGTTGATGTAAACCCTTCTGACTGACCCCAATTTATTTATTTATTTATTTATTTATTGCTATTTGTAAAGCGCGGCAAATACCCGTAGGCGTCTTGGCGCTGGTTAGTTTGCAAAATTCAGAATGATGTTAGAGTTCTCTGTATTTACCATTATTTGTGAGGTTATTGAGTGAACAGCCACGTTTTGAGTCTCTTGCGAAATTGGAGCAGGGTTGGACAGGTTCTAATGTCCAACGGGAGAGTGTTCCACAGTTTTGGTGCAGCGACCGTAAATCGACGGTCGCCCCAAGAAACTGTTTTAACACGGGGGATCACTAGGTGGTTGCAGTTGGAGGACCGGAGTTGACGGGAAGGCTGATATGGTATCAGTTGCTCACTCAAAGAGTGTGGGCCTTGCCTGTTGAGCATTTTATAGACAATACATAATGACTTGAATTTGATCCGGTTCTGGATCGACAGCCAGTGAAGTCGTGAAATGACATCCGAAATGGCGGCATATTTAGGGATTCCGAAAACCAGGCGAGCCGCAGCATTTTGTATTGACTGTAATTTTCTCAAGACTCTGGTTTGTGTGTTTAGAAATAGGCCATTACAGTAATACAGTGACGATAGAACCAGGGAGCTAACTAGGGTTTTAATGGCCGCCACTGGAAGGTAGGGACTGATTTTTTTTATCATGCGAAGTTTATAGTGGGCTGTAGAGGCCACTTTATTTGCATGGTCCATAAAATTGAGGCCATCATCAAAGATGACTCCCAGATTTCTTTCTTTGGAGACTGGTTTAGGGATAGCTCCAAATGTGGCTGGCCACCATTGGGCTGACCAGTCCGGCAAAAGGGGGCCAAATATCACAACTTCAGTTTTTTCTGAATTAAGTTTCAGGCAATTGGTTGCCATCCATTCTCCTATCTCCATCATTCCCTTCTGAAAGCATTGGGCAACTTCTAATCCGTCTCCCCTGATGGCCAGAACCAATTGCATGTCGTCCGCATATGAGGTAAGGCCCATCCCATGTGCTTTGATGACCCTAGCAAGGTCCGACACATAGATGTTAAATAGTGTCGGACTCAGGGATGAGCCTTGAGGAACCCCACATGGCAGCGTCAGCTTAGCAGATTGGTAGGGTCCTAGGGTAACGGCCTGGGTTCTCTCAGAAAGGAACGATGCCAGAAGGTCCTTGGCTGTGTGGCAGATGCCCATCTTCTCGACACGATCGACCAAGATCTTGTGGTCGACCGTGTCGAAAGCTGCAGAGAGGTCCAGCAGTACCAGTACTGCCGTCCCCCCAAGGTCTCTTATTCGGCGCACATCATCGGCGGCTTTGATTAAAGCAGTTTCAGTGCCATGATGTTTCCGAAATCCAAACTAGGTATCGTCCAGTAGTCTGTGCGTCTCAATATACTCTGATAATTGAGTATTCATGGCCTTTTCCACCACTTTGGCCAGGAAAGGCAGGCTGGCAATTGGCCGATAGTTTTTTAACTCTTTCTTGTCTAGTCCGGGTTTCTTTAAGAGAGGTTTGAGCAGCGTGGTTTTTAAGGACTGGGGGTAATTTCCCGAAAACAAGATGGAGTTGCATACCTGTGTCAGGACCGGTGTGATTGAGTCCATCACTGGAGGGAGGACCGAAAATGGACAAGGATCTAGAATGGATCCCGATTTGATAGTGGAAACAATACTCAATATTTGGTCATCTGTTATTGGTTTAAAACTGGGGAAGATTGTAGCTGGAGGTATCTTCGAAGTGGAAGACACTGTTTCGATAGGTTGAGTACTTGTAGATTTGAGGGAAAAAGCCTGATAAATGTCATCTACTTTTGAAAAAAAGAAATTTGCCAGTGCATCACACAGGATTTGGGATGGTGGTGGTGTTAGGTCAAGGATATGGCCTGAGAGGGATTTGGTGATTTCATAGAGCTTTCGGCTGGAATTTTTTTCTTGCTCTATTTGGTCTGAGTAGAAGGATTTTTTTGCAGCTATGATCAAGGTTTTGTAAACAGCCAGTGCTTCTTTGTAACGTGTCCTACATGTCTGATCATAATTTTTCCTCCATTGCCTTTCATAATGTCTATTTTGCTGTTTTTGTTTTTTTTAATTCCTCTGTGTACCATGGTGCGGTAGGGGTAGACCTGTTCTTTGAGATTGTCTTAGTGGGAACAAGGGGGTTTATGGCCTGGCTCAGCCAGTCCTGGAACAACTGTGTTGCCATAGCCGAATCTGCCGGAATCCGCGGGTGAGTAGAGTCAAGCTGTTTTATTAGGTCTGGCTGTTTAATATTATGCCAGGCTTTAAAGGGGCCCTGGTGAGCCATGGTGGTTGCCTTGTTCGCGGGGTTATTTATTATCATGGTGCAGAATACCACGTAATGGCCTGTCCACGTCATCGGTAAGATGTCCGAGACCAATCAGGAGAGCATTCCCATAGTCCAAATGGGGAGTCACTAGCGCGTGGACATTGGTTTTTCTGGCTCCGGTAGGAAGGAGATCCAACACCTTTCGAAGAACCTTTAGTATACCAAAGCACCTTCCCGTTACCCTGCTGACATGGGTCTTGCCAGAGAGGTCTGAGTCCAGCATAACGCCTAGGTTTCTTACCGACTCCACGGGAATGGGCAGGTTACCCAATTCGATAGGCCACCATGATCGAGACCAAGCAGAAGTTGCTCTCCCGATCACCAGTAGTTCGGTCTTTTCGCCATTTAGACGAAGGCAGTTGTTATTCATCCAGACCGCTACTGCAGACATGCAATCCGAGAAATTGGTGGCATCTTCTCTTCGGTCAGGAGTTAGCTTAAACACCAGCTGGGTGTCGTCAGCGTAGCTGACAATGCCCACCCCGAAGCCCTCTACAATGTGAGCCAGGGGTTCCATATAGATGTTAAATAATGTAGGGCTCAAACTTGAGCCCTGTGGAACCCCATGGCTCACCTTCTGAGGGGATGATCTGAAGGGTGGGCAGTGTAGCTGGAAGCTTCTGTCGGCCAGAAAGGAACGCAGCCATGCAAGTGCTGGACCCGTTACCTCCATGTCCGAAAGACGAGACAGCAGCGTTGAGTGCAGCACGGTATCAAATGCTGCACTGAGGTCCAACAGGACCAACGCCGCCGTCTCGCCTTCGTCCCCTATCTGCCGAAGACGCTCAGTCAAGTATAGAACTGCCGACTCAGTAGAGTAGCCTGTTCTAAAGCCCGACTGAGAGGGGTGGAGGAGAGCTTCTGCTTCCAAGTACTCCATGAGCTGTCTGTTCGCGATTTTTTCTATTATTTTAGCGCAGAATGGGAGAAGGGAGATGGGGTGGAGATTTTGGAGCTGAGAAATGGGAATGTTGGGCTTTTTCTTTAATGGTATAACTTGAGCAGTTTTCCATACCTCCGGAACATAGCATTCCTGAAAAGATAGTGTAACCATGTGACTGATATAGTCAATTAATGTACTTTCCATAACTCCCTTGCGTCAGTGGGGGAGCCGGACTGTATACTATTGATAATACCTAAAAGTTCATGTTTGTCAGGGGTTTTAAAGCTAGTCAGAGGGGATTTGTGTGTTAGGATGGGTCTAGTATCCGCATTGATATTTAAGAGAATTTTATTGTCTACAAAGGTGGCATGGATTTTATCCACCTTATCTACAAAGAAGTCAGCTATCGGGTCACATGTCTCAGCTGAGTATGTGTCTCGAGTTTCAAGTCTCGATGGAATAGTGAGTTCTTTGTAGATACTAAATAATTCTTTCGTGGGATTGTCTGCTTGCTCAATTCTATTTTTAAAATGGAGACTTTTCTCCAATCTGACCAATTTCTGATACTTTTTTAGCTCAGTTTTGTAACATAATTTAAGTTCAGGAGCATAGCTCTTTCTCCATCTCCGTTCTATGGTTTTGCATTGAGATTTAGCCATTCTAAGTTTCTCCGAAAACCACGAAGCAGCTCTAGATTGTCTTACCGGTGGTTTGGATGTCCAGGGGGAAACCTTGTCTAGTGCTTTCGACATCCACAACTCATAGCTATCCCATACCTCCTGTAAGGTGTTACCTAATGTCGGGGGATGCTCTGCTAAAATACTAGTAAATAGTTCAGGAGTGAATTCTTTCCAAATGCGACGTTTCTGAGGAGGATGTTTTATGGGTATGGTTCCTGAGGGTTCCTTTTGTATCTCTAATTGAACAATGCTGTGATCTGACTAAATCAATGGGATCGGGGGTAGGGCCTTAATGCCTTCCCAATTCACAAATATAGGGTCCAAAAGATGGCCCAGCTGGTGTGTGGGGGCTGTAGAGAGAAGTCTAATACCCACAGAGTTTAGTGCGGCAGCTACCATTTGTGCCTCCCTGGAGTTTATGTCTTCAAAGTGAAGATTTAAATCGCCTAGAATGATAAGCTTTTTATATCTAACTGCTAACTTGGTAGCCGATTCAATGAGTTGGCTGCCAAACTGAGCAGCAGCTCCTGGAGGGCGATATATCAGTAATCCAGTAATCACATTTTTGGGGTTAATGTTTATGGTAAATACGCCACATTAACTATTGGGTAGGGTAGATTTAAGTAGAGTGCATTCTAGTTCTGATTTATAAATTAATGCTAGCCCTCCTCCTCATTGTTTTTGTCTATCAAGTCTCAATAGACTATAGCTGGGAGGAACTGCGTCAAGAATATCCGGAGAGGATGTATCTTCTAGCCATGTCTCGGTAAGAAACATGGCGTCCAGGTCTCTATTTGCCAATAAGTCGTATATCTCTGGTTTATGTTTAATCATGGACCTACAATTCAGCAACATCATCTTAAACTTAGCTTCTTCTCCTGGCATTTTGCTTACCGTAGGAAGCGCCTGATTACATATCTTACAGAGGTGAGGTAGATACTCAGGCCCTAAGGTATGTAAACAACTATGAGTCGGCATCTGACCAATCGATAATAGATCAGCTTTAGGATAATGTAGTCGGGGGCTAGTGCTGCTTGGGGCACCCGCTGAATTGGTGAGGCCAGGGGGTCCTGCCCCACGCCCCGGTCGATCGCGGACGGGCACAGACGGGCAGGACTCTGGCTTGATTCCGGCGCGCGACCGGCGCGCCCGCAATGCGCGTCCGCTGCACGGAGCCATAACCGTTTGTTTTTATACCGTCGTCCGTGCGACGGAAGAGGCGAGCCCTCACTAAGATGGCCATCACTATTTTCCCTGCCGGTCCCCGAAGATGACGGCCCTACAATCGGCCACTCACTAAGGGGGGTAGGAAAGTAGTCTGCCAATACAGTCAGGGAAAATGCAGGTATGATCTTAACACGCCTTGCCCAGCACCCTAAATCGGTGCGAGATCAGTTTCAGCCACGATGTTTGCAGCACTAAGTATAAAGCGCTAATGCCAGGGGGAGGGGGGAAGGACACACAGGGAAAATGTTCAGAAAATTAAAACAAAGGTTTTTAAAAATACCCCATCTTAGAAGTGATAGACTCACAAGCCTTCGTCCATGTCGTACCGGTCCTCGAAAAAGTGTTCGCCATCTTCGGGTTACCCTCCGAAATCAAGAGCGACAACGGACCGCCCTTCCATGTAGCGGAATCTGGAGAATTCTTTAATAGGCTTGGAATCCACCACCATACTATCCCCCCCAATTGCCACAAGCCAATGGGGAGGTCAAAAGATTTATGCGAACAATGAAGAAGTCACTTCTTATTACCCCCGCTGAACAAGCAGACACTGAACGCCATTTGCAACCATTCTTGAGTAAATATCGGAGCACCCCCCATTGCACGACCGAAAAGGCTCCTTGGACTGATGTTTAATGGATCTCGTTGAGATATGATTCCTACTTGCCCAGGATGGACTCCACCACTGCATGACGTCCAAGGGACCCAAACACGTCCTGAGCGAAGGAATGTACTTGCCAGTCAAACCCGGCGGGCCAAGATCCCGACACTCCTGCCCGGTGATCATGTCGTCACAAAAGATTGCAAGCTGGGGTGGAAGTTCAGACCACCATTTGGGCCAGCGGTCTGGACTGTCATCAAAAGTGACGGAACTATGGTGACGGCCAAAAAGGAACAAGAAGTAGTCTCGAGACACATATTATGGTTCAAACAAGTTTTGAACTCACCCCAACAAACCCCTCCTGGAGATAGCAAAGAGGATACTGAGTGGTCTGAGTAGTGAGAAGACAGACGCGGGGCGACGGACCCTGGCGTCGAAGTCAGGTGGAACCCAAAGATGACTGGCAGGACAACTTGCAAGCCAGCCTTCAACTCAGTGTTCAGCCGACTCATAGCCAGCCCGATCAGTATAATCTTAGACCCAACCCTCAGCACAGCCAACGGCTCAAAGACTTTGCATGTAAACTAAACAAACTCTGACTTTTGGGACCAAGTTGGGGAGGGATGCAGCTGGTCAGCGGTCCTGCGATCTGAGACCCGGATGTGCATGTACTACATCCTCTGGCCAGACGTGGCCAGAGGCTTTAAATAAAGGAGAGTGAACTGCTCGTCGTTCACTCTGAGACCCATACAGTGAATGTGTGTGTGGCGTCATTAGGGATCCGGTAGCGGGGCCTACACAATGGGGACTCCGGCCTACTACCCCCCGACACATCAACATCTCCAGCCGCCTTTATCAGTAAAGCTAACCAGCCTCCTGGACCCCACTGCTGCAAGTATCGGCCAGGGCGGGACTAGAAACCTAAAGCAGCCCTGGCAATTTTTTATGAGACGAGCCTGCAACACCAGGCGGTGTTGCAGGTGTAAAGCACTGATGCCTTTGTTAATGGGGGCCGATACTTCAGCCCTGCTGAAAAACCGACCGCCAGTAACAAACCCTGCCCTCACTGCTACAAAACAGCCCCGCACCCTTCCAATCTCCCGGGGAAATGCCCGATGCCCGTTATGGCAAGTCTAGCTTTGCTACTGGCTCTGCAGGACATGCGTCCAACTCCGATTGGTACCGTAATAGGTAGCTGCAGAAAACTTGCAGCACTCTGAAACTGGCACCCCTGCTCCTGGCAAGCGATCATAGCAGTCTGGTCTCCAGAGGCCTTCTCGCAGCATCATCACGCTGAGGTCCGATGTTAGGCAATCCGGCAGTCTCCGGCGGCCTACTTGTAGCCTTGACATGCTGCACACGACTCGATTGCACTGTTTATCATAGAGTCTCTTATGGCTTTTCCTAAACTCTGCATATCGTCCAACGGTGAGGACTCTGGGGGAGTTTATTCCTTTGGCAACTGCAACGTTAGTGCATGACTTACTTGCAAATATCTAAAGTATTCTGTGTTGGCCAGGTCATTCTATTTTTGCAGGGCGGTGAACAAGACCACCTCTCCCTTCTTCCATAGGTCGCCAATTCTTGTGATCCTAATCAAGTCCCACTTGTCAAAGCCCTTCGAGCTACCCAGGGTGGGAATGGCTGATTTGTGGTGTGCCACAAGTCTGTTAGTTCCCTCTTCTGGGATGTCCCTGTGTTTACGCCTGGGATTTCCTATCTCAATGTAGCTTCAGTGCCCATGCTTTCCTACCCCTAGGTCAATGAGTGTGCCCATCATACTTGTCCCTGCCAAAGATTCAAGTTATTGTACCGTCATTTCTAAAACTTCTGGATCTCTGTCTTAGTTTGTGTTAAGCACAAAGCCATGTGATCTTTTCTCATTGCCTATAGTTGAGAGAGTCCATGAAACAGGCCAGATGGTACAACATGGAACAAAGAACCAGCAAACACAACAGCAAGTAACTAGAAAGGAAATTGAACACCAGCAAGGATTTGGCAGACAGAGCCACCTTCAAGGGAACCCTTAACCATTACTGCCAGCTCCTGAAGGAGATAAAAAGAACACCCTGGTGGACCACAATCGAATCCAGCTAAAACCACCTTCAACATTGTCAGAACTTTGTGACACCCTGGCGGATGTCTTCCATGACAAGCTCTCCACCATCTACAAGAACTTTGAACCCCAGCCTGCCCCTTCCAACCTCTTCTGCCACATCGCAGCCACAGATGCAATCCCCGACCACCTACTTAACACCTGGGACCAGCTTACCACTCAGAATACCTCCGCTATCATGAACTTTGTCCACCCAGGAGCCCCCCTGTACCTTTGTCCGCACCACATTTTCAACCTCTGGAGTAAGAAGATCAGCAGCAAGCTTACTACCATTTTCAATGCATCTGTCGCCTTTGCCACTGTCCCCAAAGGATGAAAACATGAAGAAGTCAAACTTCTTCTCAAGAAACCGCTTGCTGACCCCAGAAAACTCAAACACTTTCATCCTATCTCTCTGCTCTCCTTACCCAATAAAATCCTTGAGGAAGCCATCAACCTCCAACTCACAGAACACCTGGACAACAACCATCTTCTGGACACCTCCCAATCTGGATTCTGCACCAACCACAGCACTGAAATAGCCCTGATCGCTGCCACCAGTGACATCAGAACCCTCCTCAACCAGAGAGAATCAGCAGCCCTGTTCATACTCGACCTCTCAGCAGATTTCAACACTGTATCCCACCACACCCTAATCAAAAGACTACATCACATCAGAATCCAAGGAGATGTCCATAAATAGATCACCTCCATTCTCACTGGAAGAACCCAGAGAGTCCGAATCCAAGAACACCATCTGCGACATTCCTCATGGCTCATCCTTCAACCCCACGCTGTTTAACACTTACATGACCCCCTTGGCCAACGTTGCCAAAGCCCATGGACTAAACATGATATCCTACTCAGACAACACTGAGCTCATCCTCTCGCTCTCAGAAGACCCCACCACCTCGAGAGCCAACTTCTGCAAGTGCATGACGAGTGTCGCCTAATAGATGAAAAACAACTGCCTTAAACTCAACAGAGACAAAACAGAAGTGCTGATCTTCGGTAACAATACCTCCCCGTGGAACGACTCCTGGTGGCCCTCTGAACTAGGACCCTCATCCACTCCAACAGAACATGCTCCTAACCTCAGCATTATCCTGAACAGCAAACTCAACATTATAATCCAGACCAACGCAGTCTCATCCACCTGCTTCCTCACTCTTCACATGCTCTGGAAAATCTTCAAATGGTTCTCCATCAACACCATATGAACCATCACTAAACCCCTAGTAACCAGCCGCTTGGACTACGGCAGCACCCGCTACGTAGGAATCAGCACTTACCTCCTGAAGAAACTGCTAACCATTCAGAACTCAGCAGCCAGACTCATCCTCGACCTTCCCAAATGGAACCACATCACCCTCCCCTCAAGAAATTTCCCTGGCTCCTAATTCAAAAGAGATGCCATTTCAAGATGCTGATTCACACCTACAAAGCCCTACACAATCAAGGATCAGCATACATCGACCAGTGCCTGAACTTCCACCAACCGTCCAGGCATCTGCGCTCTGTCTTCCTTTCCCTCGTGTCCACTCCCTGCATTGGACAAAGCAACAGTGGAGGACGCTTCTTCTCCTACCTCTCGGTTAAATCCTTGAATGACCTCCCCCTTCATTTCTGGACCTCCACCTCTCTCCTAGACTTTCGGAAGGCACTCAAGACCTGGCTGTTCAACTGAACCTACCCTTAGCAGCAAGTCCCTCATCACCTGGATACCCTTTATAAATCCTACTTGATCGATTGGTTGAGAATGGAACCTGCAGTGTTAAAATGGCCCACATCCCCATGCTTTCCTTGTACTCTACCAGGCCTTACCAATGTCACTCTCTAAAATCACTTGCAAGCATTAAAAGCAAAATTTCTGAATTTGAATGGGATAATAAGCAACCAAGGGTCTCCAGAAGAACATAGCTAGGCTCAACAGTGTTCTGGCAGATATAGAGAACCATTACATAGAAACATAATTAAAAGTGAACTGTTGATGAAATGGCAAAATACAGGACAGACAACGTATTGAGATTCGACAGGCTCAGTCACCCAAAACAATGCACAGACCCATAGGGTAATGCAGAAAGAATTGACATAGACAAGATTAAACACAATCCATGATGGAAGAAACACTTACGTATTGCCATTGGTGAGTCCAGAACTAAGTCATTTAATCCTGAACTAATTGCTTATTAATAATGAGACCTATTTCATACCAGCAATTAAGAGAATGTGTGATTTGAGGCTTGGTTGAAAGAGACCATAAACAAATTGGGCATGTATATGAAAATGGAAAAGTCAAAGATAGTGAGATGTGAAAGCTAAAGTATGTAGTAAGGAAAGCAAATAGGCTTCTAATAACATAAAGGCACCATTTAATGTCGCACCAAATGCTTGGAAATGTGGATATAAAGACTCAGCATAGTTTAGGACTTACCACATTCACCATTTAGAACCTCATTCCAAAATCATTATAATGTGTTGGGTCATATACTTAAGTCTGCATTTATTCAGATTTACTTTTTTTGGTAATTTGGAAAAGGGATGTTTGGGCATGATCAAAGTTACCTAGTAATTATTGATAGAAGTATTCCATTCCATTGTTTTTCAGTATGTTTGGTCCAAGAAATATAGGGATCAACCATAATAATTTGTTGACACGTACAATAATGAGCATTTTAGCCCAAACTGCCATGTTGCTTCTCCTCTAAATGGGAACATAAGCAGGCCCTACCAGGTTTCAGCCTTCTTGGGCCTCATCAATGAGGAGGAGCCTGAGGCTCCCCAACACAGTGAGTGTGTGATCTACGTCAGGGCAAACCTGTGTCATTTAGATTGACTGACATACATAGCACAAAAGTGATTGCTTGGATGCTTGAATCATTATTAACCATTGGCAGTTGTTCTGGGCAGCATTATGTTGTCTGTTTCAAATGTGTTCAGGACAGAGATTTCAAGAAATGCTTTGCAACCATTTGGGTAGGTGACTCTGTCCCTCCCACATCCCAGATTCCTAGGTAGTGTGTAGAAAAACACCTAATTTGTCCATAAAATGCCTTAAAGAATACTCCAAGCATTGGTTCTTAATTTCTTTTAAAGAGGGTGGGTCCTCGAAAGACATTTGAATAATACTTTTAATCGGAAAAACCCACCTCTGAAGTTTTACAAGCTGGACAAACATAGTAAGGACTAAAGAGGTTTCCGAGGTACCCATGCAAAAGCTCTTCAAGAGGTTGCTAGGTTAGTGCTGGACCTGCTTCACTAGAACCCATAGGGCCATATGCAGGCTTCCAGACCCTCCAAGGACCAGATTTTGCCTGGCTGAAGCAGACCCAATGTAGGAAGAAATGTGGGTTTCGTCCATGAATGTGGTGCTCCTGGTTTGTTATACCATATTAGAAAATTGGAATTTGGGAGCTCCATTGAAGACAATCAAGTCGCTCAGGACCAAGAATGGCTTGTATAAGCCTTCTGCTCCAATGTTCCAATATTTGTCTTTCTACCTTGTTAATTTAGAACATTTAACCCTCAGTGGGTGGAATGTTCTAATAGCATTATAGCTTTTCTGCCTCTGACTATAACAGTTTTTCAAGGCCTTCTTCCTTGTTATAGGTCCTTCCCTGTGGATGAGGTCTATAGCTGGGGGTTCATGGCCTTTGACAACCAGTATAACTATGGGCAGCGAGCTATAAGGCTATATTATAGGACCTTTGCCTTTAGAGACTTTGAGACAGACTCGTGACCAATTTTCGCAGTCCTTAATACTCCCAAGTTATTAAGGTCAAGTGCTCTTTGAGTCTGTCTTAGCCCATCTTCTCTTCAACCCCACTGCAGACAAAGTCCTCAGCGTATCTCACCTGCAAAGTGATGAATGAATGGGTTATTTATAAAGTGCACTACCACTCGTAAATGAGCATCCTGTTGCTGTACTAAGCAGCACTGTGAAACCTTGTCATAGGCCTGAATGGATCAATTTTAATGAGGGCATGACAGAGTACGTTGGGCCTTGGAAAAGCCTGGTCTTCAGGGTCTTTTTAAAAGCCTCTTCCGTGTCTATAAAACTGAGGTACGTTGGTAATTGGTTGCAAGCTTTTGTGCCTATCACCATAAAGGATTTTCCACCTCGAGTTTTTAATCTGAACCATAGGGGCTTCAGCAGATTTGCACACGAGGATCTCAATGATGACTGAATCAGGCTGAGAGGTATTTAGGGCCTATAGCCTTGAATGCTCTGAAGACTAGCAACAGGGTCTCGAACAAGATTCTTTTATGGATAGGTAGCCACTAGAGTATTTTTAATGTGGCCGAGGCAGAGCTCTGTTTAGGGAGCTATAGCACCATTCTAGTCACTGGGTGATGGACCATCTGAAGTTTGTAAATTAGCTGTTTTGAGCAGCCCGCATTAAGGCTGTTGCGGTAGTTGGGTTTTGACGTAATGAGGGCAAATGCTACGGTTTTCCTGGCAGTGAAGAGAAGGAAATGAAAAACATTTTGAGAGATTCAATCAGATTAAAACACATGCCTGCTACCGTTGCCGCTTGAGGTTGAAAAGATAGTTCGGTATTGAAATTGCCCCCCAAAATCTTTGATACTGTAACCTGTGTCTGGTGGATAGGGGACTGAGTTTGGCCACCAGCATGTTGGGAGAAAAAAGACTGGATTTTCTTAAAAGAAGAATTTCTGTTTTCTATTAAGCTCATGTTTTTGCTTCCATGAAAATTCAATAAAGAGACACTTTTGGAAATTCAATTCAGGAGCATTAGACCCCTTATCTAGAGAGAGCGGAGCAACTGGGTGTCATCCGTGTAAGAGGTGGTTGCGATTTCAAAGGAGTCAATCAGAGATATAAGAAGGGCACTGTAGATATTGAAACGAGCAGGGCTGAGGGATGATTCCTGTGGTACACCCCTAGTGATCAGTTTTTTTTTGGAAGAGAATTCTCCTAGGACAACAGTTTGTCTGCTGTTAGCTAGAAAGGATCTAATCCAGGATAGGGCTTTGTGGGAGACCCCTACATCTTGGATTTGTTGGAGGAGAATATTGTGTGAGATGGTATAGAATGCTGCAGAAAGGTCCAACACATTTAATACAGCATCATTCCCAGCGTCCAGGGTCAGTTTAATGGTCTCAGAGACCACAAGTAGGCTGATTCAGTGGAGTGTTTAGATCTGAAACCACACTGGAGTGCGTGAAAAGAGTTGGGGCTTGCAAGAAAGGAGATACGTTGCTGATTCACAATATTCTCCAGTATTTAGGCTAGTACTGGCAGCAGGGAGATAGGCCTGAGATTAGACAAAGAGGTGGGATCTGCTCGAGGCTTTTTTTTGCAAAGGCCTGACAACAGCCAGTTTCCAGGCTGAGAGAACGTCGGCTGTAGCTAATTAGGTATTAAGGATTTGGTTGATGAATGGATTTACTATGTCAATAGTCTCATGAAGGATGGCTGGTGGACAGGGTCCACATGGGTTGAGTCTGATTTACAAGAAAGTATAGTTTGCCGTGATAGTGATGGGGCTTGTGGAGAAGTGTGGCTCAGGGGTTAGAGGCGGCAGACCCGGAAGCTGAGATAGGCCCTGGACCAGGGTTCAATTCCCCGCCTCGACGGGGCTTGGGCTCAATAATTCCACGGACTCGATAATTCTCGCTCCGGTGCCTACTCAACTCACGGGTTCACACTCTGCGACTCTGGGCAATAGCTTGCTTAATCTCCACAACGGCCCCTCGCGGCGGGATGCTTGGCTTTCAAATTGTGGATACCCTGCTGGGGTTATCTCACAGGGGAATACCAGGACGGGTTCCCTAAGCAAGCGCTTAGATGCCTGCGATGTGGGTGGTTTGCGCTATATAAATACCTGTACATTTACATTTACATATATCTTCAAATGCGGTCAGACAGGCAATGGTCCCATTGTGGGGGGTACTTAAGACTGGGCCACTTAAGGGGTCAGCCATGGGGGTAGAAGTAAATCCCTGTTAGATGGCCTGGAACTTTTCTTTGTGGATGGTTGAGATCCAGTCACGTAGGGCCTGAGAGGTAGGGATCTCTCTTCAAATAGTACTAGGCTGCGGAAGCATTTTCGATATGTTGAAGATAGTTTTGGGGTCCTGGTTGGCCTCTTCGATTTTTGTGCTGAAGTAGGATTTAGTTTGTTGTTTTAATCAGTTTATGACATGATGATGCCATTGTAGTCTTTGTACCAAGGTGCTGTTAAAGTTTGATTGACACAAGGATTTCATCTCAGTCGGCATTTGATAGTGTACTTCGACACACAGACAATTTCTACTGGCCTTTCTGCCTGCATTCTGTTCAGCTTGTTCTAGCATGCTTGCTCCTTTTTCCTTTATAGGGACTGCCCTTTTTTATATGCATAAGTAGATTTTTTTAACGTTTTAATGCTTCAGATGTTGACATTTGTGCCATTGTTGAATGTATTTCTCTAGAGAGTGATTATTAGATTTCTTGTGTATAGTGACATAGTTTATTAACTGCTACACAAATGTGCCCAATGGATAACCTAGTGGATGGCAATTTATCGAAATGTGATTACTTTATGAAGCCACGGCTCTTTGTGCATCACTATTGACATCTTATTTGGACAGAAGTTATGGCTCATTGTGCAACCTTTCCTTTATGTTGCTGTCAGAGGAGAAAATACATGCTTCTATTGCATTTGTTTGGAGTACAACCATTTTTTTTATCTTTTCCATTTAATAAGTCTTATACTTCTTGCTCCCTTTCTTGCCTCATTCTTCATTCACTAGCAGATGAATTGGCTTGCCTGGAGGTTGAATAGCTCAGTTATCAGGAGGCAGGCCCTAAGTGGATAAATAAGCAGGCACTTGAAGTTACATGCTCCTCTAAACATGCTGTGCATGAAGATATTCGCTGCCAGGCAATATTTAACTAAATAATAGCATTTGGTTCATCCTCACGGGCCGGCATCGAGGTGAGTGTGACATCACGCCTATTCCAATCCTTGGATGTACAGTTCATTATTTCCTAGTATACTGAATGTTACCCTCAGGTCTACAAGAAAGCTTATAGTCTGTAAGATCACTACTTTCCAATGAAAATTAAGTAAGTGTCCCAACCCGCCTTCTCTTTTATAATGCTTCTCAAAGTCATGCATGATATTCAGTCAAAGAGTTTGCAGTGATAATAATCATTTGGGTTTCTTGACAGGTTCCTTAGGGTTGTGTTTGAGTGGTTAGATGTGTGTGTGTGTGTGTGGAGGGGTTGTGTGTGCATGCGTTTCCTTGTAGATTGTCATACCAGTCTCTAGCTTTCCATTTGACTGGTAAAGGGACAACATCCATGTTATCTTTTGGTTTATTTTAGGGACATAAGATGGAGAATGGACAGAAGACAGGTGAGTAATGCGAATGAATGTCACTGACTTCCTCCCTCCTCCTGGGGTTAGTGGCCTAGTATCCATGTTATCCATTTGTTGTGTTGTAAGCGTGTCACAACTGTCGTGAAATAAAGACCCCAAAGACATTCACTAGACCCTACCTGTCACTGCCAACCTGTGTAGCCTCCATGGTAGCAGGCCCCTCTGCCAGAGGCTGCTATGTTTTAAGTCCTCAGGGGACTGCTATACATAGTGTCTTGGATGGGCTGCTGCATCCTTCATCTGTACTTTTTCAGCATGGATAGGGCAGTGCTGGGTGAAACAGGAGAGATACTTACTTTGGCTTCTCCAATGGATCTGGTTCATTCCTCCCGAGCCCTGCAGGACATTTCTCTGCTTCCTCTGCACTGAGCAGGTGGAGTTCGGCCTCCACTTTACCCTGCAGGAGAGAAAACATTTTTTTTTTACACAGTTCCCTTGATATAAACAGTCAATTCATTCTACCTCGGAGAAATATAGTGTATGAGCAGCTCCAGTGACTATGATGAGCATTTATTGGCCTCGAACAGCTGCCTTGGCAGATTATAAGATTTTCATTCTTCCCTCCAGGTCCCGAATCTAATAATGTGATACGTTTTTCCATTATCATCTTACGGGACATTTCTTGCATTTTCTACACAGCTTGTCCTTATATTTATATAAAATGTTTAATTTCTTCTGCCCTAGCTTGGGGCTCTTCTGCCTTCCCTCTACATCTTTACTGGTTCTGTTGAGTGCACTACCGTACGCGTGCAGAAGCCCTCCTCCTACATGGTTATTTCCTTCTTAGAAGTAGGCATGCTGTGTCTAATCTGGTTTGCATAACTTGAAACCATTTTACTCAACATCCTTCATATCTCTTTCAGGTGAGTGTCTACAAACTTACTAACTCCTTTACCAGGTCCATGCCATACCCTCCCTTGAAACCACAACCATGCTGCAGCAGTTCCAGTTTTATTCAGCAGTTGCTGGTAATGGGAGGTAAAGCTGAAGACTTGTTGCCAGCCACTTCCTCTATCCAACACCCATTGTACATAGAGCTTCTGCAGTTGAAGGGAGTGGAGTTTTTCCTGCCATTAAGAGGCTGCCAGTGTTTGGCATGGATACCATACATTACAAGTCCCTGTCCAATTGTTAGAGCATGAAAGAGGTTCATTTCGCTAAGTTGGGTTCAACATTTTCCTCCATGTTGTTCAATTTCGTCTGTATTTATTTATTTAAGATTACTCTTTTAGAAATATCTGTTATCATACAATTTAGTGTTGCTGAAGTGAAAATCATAAAATGACAATAAATACAGGTAGGCCCTAAAATTCTAATCATATCCTTCGTAACTTCCTTAAGGGTGATGACAGCGGCCACCTCCAAGATCACGCGTTCTTACCGTAAGCTCAAGTTCATCATTCTCATTCCTGGCCACAAAAGGCCACCAGCCCTTCACCCTCTTCTGCTTGAAGATGGAGACCGTTGGCAGTTCCACTTCACTCGTTAGCATGTCGATGCTGCACTGTTTCGCTGTTTTTGCACCACGAGGGAACCGGTTCAAGTCCAGTTCAATCGCACCTGTTAAAACAGAAACAATGTACATTTTAGTAACTTCATGACCTGATCTAAATCAGATAGGAAGTGATATGTGCTGTCAGACTCCCAGAGCCAACTACTGAGTGCTATTGTGCTTTCTTGTCTAGATTATTGCTGATATGAGTACCTTTGACTGCTAAAAAACATAATAAACAAACTACAAATACTACATACTAAGACACATTCAGTCACAGTCTTGGCTCTTGGGACAACATAGAGTACCCTGTGCCTGTGGTGCATTTCCCTGCCTGTATAATTGCAAAGATTTGTAGCCAGGCAATGTAGCATTTTACTTGCTGAAGTTCTTCCCATAAATGGAAAATGGACATTTTAGGGTCTCTTATACTAAATTATTATTGTCACTGATGTAACTGTACAGCTGCCCCTTAACTATTATTGTGAAAGCGCCTAATGGATTCTTAATTCAAAGAAGTTGGATCCCGCCCGTGGTCTTATCTTGAAAACCACCTGTTGTAGCCCTGTGCAGTGTATCCCACCATTCAAAATAAAAAACACACAGACCAGTATAAAAAAACAGCAGTCGTATAGCTCATGTAACCCTTTCATCTCCACCAGACACATGAACCCGATCAGTGGTTTATCAAGCACTATCATAACCTGCACACCCATACTTGTCGTATACCCAGCTTTACCTGCTATACTACAACTAAAGTGTATACTAGTGATATTGTTCTTTTCATAGAAGAGTACTATTTGTTTCCTGGGATTGGATCTCAAGGACATCTATAGTTATTTCAGTGCCGAAGTTTATGTACACCACATTCAAACCAAGTATTCTGGAGCCCTGAAGAAGTCCCATCATAGGGGGACTGAAAAAGATGTTGACTTTTCGATGATGCATCATTGTGTGTCAAATCAGATAAAGACAAATGAAATGAAAATCATCCCACTACTATACTTTGATATGTTTGGTGTGTTCTTGCAATACCTTCATTTTGATTTACTTACTTTTTATATTTCTTGAAACATACTTCGCTGGAGCAGCCGTGCGCAATACAAATAGCACTAACATAACATAACTTCCTATGTCTGTGCACCTTACCTTCCATAAATAAAACCCAAAAAGCATTGCATAGATTTAAATCCCAAATGCCCCGATTGCCAGTACAAATAACAAAGAGTTGGTCTAATATGGAAAGCTCCTGGCACATCAATGGGATATTCACACTGCTCATTTTCTCCATCTGATAAATTTGTTACCACCAGCTCAGAGCATGCCTGGGGTAGTTTATGATTTGATGATACTTGAGAAAGCTATTATTGTTAGAAGTTATGCCTTGCTCACTACTTAAGGAACAAGTTACTTACCTTCGGTAACTATATCTCTGTAAGAAACATAGGTTAGTTATAGATTCCTTACCTTAGAATTACCATCATACGTCAGACTGGATCTGGAAAGTTTTTCGTCAGCAGTACCCCTGCACGTCGAAAGGTGGCGGCGGTTGACTCTGCGTTCGTCTTTCGGCGTCGTCGTCTCCTGGATGATGTTGCAGTAGCTACATAGATGCTGCCTTCGTGCGCTGATGTCAGTTCTGTACACGACCTTCCACGCCAGGAGCACAGAGCCATGCAAGACACTGACCACTGGTGCACAAAACTAGGGCCCTGAAAGGATGTCCTTAACCCAAGAAGTCAGTTCGCAGAACGGGGAGGATGGGTGGGGCAGTAAGGAATCTATAACTAACCTATGTTTCTTACAGATATATCGTTACCAAAGGTAAGTAACTTTTTCTTCTGGATGAAACAGTTAGTTATAGATTCCTTACCTTAGAATAGATAACCCAGCAATACCAACCCCGGAGGTGGGTCTGCGAACTAAGTTCACAACAGAAAGTCCAGGAGAACAGAACGGCCAAAGAAGCAGTCTAGACTTGGCTGTTCAGGCAGTAGTGTTTGTTAAATGTGTGCAGCACTGCCCATGTGGCTGCCTGACAGATGTCATTAAGGGGGACCCATCGTCCTAAAGCAGTGGTAGCTTCCGTTGCCCTGGCGGAATGGGCGGGCAGTCCCACTGGAGGCTCCTTCTTTGCCAAAGAATAGCAAGCTTTAATGCACAGAACGACCCACATGGAGATGGTCCGTTTGTGCACGGCCGACCTTTCTTAGCACCCACATAACCACAGCTGGTCGTCCACCCAGAATTGTTTTGTGCGATCCAATTAGAAGGACAGCACACGTTTTGGATCCAGACGGTGGAGTCTCTCTTCTTCTTTTAAAGGATGCCGAAAGAAGGAGGGCATAGTGATGGTTTGGCCAATGTGGAAAGAAGTAACCATCTTGGGAAGAAAGGAAGGTCTAGTTTTAAGTACAACCTTGTCTGGATGGACAGCCAGAAAGGGAGGCTTGGAAGAAAGAACTTGTAGCTCACTCACCCTGCGTGCAGAGGTGATGGCCACCAGAAAGGCAGTTCTCAAAGTGAGAAGTCTGGGAGGACAGTTATGTAGTGGCTCAAAGGGAGCGCACATGAGGTAGGTTAGAACCAAGTTGAAGTCGGTGGAGTCTCTCTTCTTCTTTTAAAGGATGCGGAAAGAAGGAGGGCATAGTGATGGTTTGGCCAATGTGGAAAGAAGTAACCATCTTGGGAAGAAAGGAAGGTCTAGTTTTAAGTACAACCATGTCTGGATGGACAGCCAGAAAGGGAGGCTTGGAAGAAAGAACTTGTTGCTCACTCACCCTGCGTGCAGAGGTGATGGCCAACTGAAAGGCAGTTTTCAAAGTGAGAAATCTGGTAGGACAGTTATGTAGCGGCTCAAAGGGAGCGCACATGAGGTAGGTTAGAACCAAGTTGAAGTCCCACTGAGGCATTACGAAGGGAACAGGAGGAAAAAGATGAGTAATGCCCTTAAGAAATCTATTTACAACAGTGGACTTGAAAAGAGAAGGCTGATCAGGAAGCCTAAGGAAGGCTGAAATGGCCGAGAGGTAGCCCTTTAGAGTGCCCAGAGCAGAGCACTGCTGGGCCAAAGAAAGGAGGAACAAGAGAACCTCAGAAAGAGGGGCGGAAAGGGGATCCACAGCCTTTGCTGTGCACAATGCCACAAAGGTGTTCCATCTGCAGGCGTATACTGTTTTAGTGGAGGGACGCCAGGCTGCCAAGATTACAACACAGACTTCGGGATGCAGGTTAAACAACGTCAACTGCCGCTGCTCAATATCCACGCAAGGAGGTGGAGGCTGGAAAGGTTTGGTTGGAGGACTGTCCCATGCTGCTGCGACAGAAGATCCTCTCAATGAGGCAGTCTGATCGGAGGATCGATGGCTATGTTGAGCAGCTTGGTATACCAGTCTCTTTGTGCCCAATCCGGAGCCACAAGAATGACTTGGGCCCAGTCGCACTTGATCTTCTTCAGCACTCTAGGCAGAAGTGGTATAGGTGAAAAGGCGTGTAGATGACCTCAACTCCACTCATGACGAAAAGCGTTGCCTAGCGAGTGCCGCATTGTAAATTCCAACATGCAGAACTGCTAACATTGCGCGTTCTATCCGGTGGTGAATAGATCTAAACAAGGCTCTCCCCACTGCTGAAAGAGACCTTGCACCACCTCCGAGTGAAGACGCTATGTGATCCATCATGCACCTGCGGCTGAGATCGTCCGCCCTGGCGAGCAGGGAACCTGCCAGGTGTTGAACCACCAGTGATATGCCCTGATGTTCTAACCATGTCCAGAGGCGGAGGGCCTCCTGGCATAGGGTCCACAACCCCACCCCGCCTTGTTTGTTGCAGTACCACATGGTGGTGGTGTTGTCCATGAACACCTGCACCACTCTTCCCTGGACAGAGGGAAGGAATGCTTTGAGTGCAAGATGAATTGCCCGAAGCTCAAGAAGGTTGATGTGGAGCCCGGACTCCGCCGGAGACCAGAGGTCTCTGATCTCTGCCTCCCCCATGTGGCCGCCCCATCCCAGAAGTGATGCATCGGTCACCATTGTGAAATCTGTTTGGGGAAGGGAGAGGGATCTGCCACCAACCCAATCCTGGTTCGTGTGCCATCACTGCAATTGGCGTGCAGTGCTCTCCGAGATCTGGACGCTATCAGACAGATTTCCCTTATGTGTCCCCACGGGAACTTCAGGTCCCATTGCAGAGCCCGCATATCCCATCTGGCAGGATCCACAAGCAGGATTGAGGAGGCCATCAGACCCAGCAGCCTGAGGGTCATCCTGAACGAAACCCAGAATAGAGGCTGAAAGATCGGAATCATAGCTCGAATATCCCTGACTCGCTGTTTGGGAGGATAAACCTGATACTGCGTCGTGTCCAGAACCGCTCCGATGAAGAGGAGCTTCTGAGAGGGGGTCAGGTAGGACTTCGGACTGTTGATGGAGAACCCCATCAAATGCAGGAGGTCGGCCCTAGTCTGGAGGTGGGAGACAACAGCCTGGGATGAGCCCGCCTTCAACAGCTAGTCGTCGAGATAGGGGAAGACTGGAACCCCTGATATGCGCAGATGAGCAACTACCACCTCCATCACTTTCGTAAACACCTGAGGGGCGTTGGTAAGGCTAAAGGGGAGGACGGTAAACTGAAAATACTCGTGGCCCACTGTGAACCATAGGTAACACCTGTGGGCCGGCAGAACGGGGATGTGGAAATAGGCATTCTGCAAGTCCATCGCTACCATCCAGTCTCCAGGATCGAGGGCAGACAAGACCTGAGCGAGCTTCAACATTATGAACTTATCCTTCCAGAGGAAGCGGTTGACGTTCCTGAGATACAAGATAGGACGCAGGCCTTTGTTCTTCTTGGGCACCAGAAAGTAGTGGGAATAGCAACCACAACCTACTTCTGGGGCAGAAACGTGCTTGATGGCTCCCTTGGCCAAGAGTGCCGAAACTTTCTGTTGGAGAAGGGCCAGAAAGTCCTCCGACATGCAATGGTACTGGTGTGGCATGGATGGAGAGGTAGTTTTGAAGGGGATGGAGTAGCACCTTCGGACTATTTGCAAAACCCACCTGTCCAACATGATGGTGCGCCAGTCGGGGAGGTGATGGCGGATACTGTCTCCCACTGACGTTTGGTGGCCCTGAAAGGTCGGACTAGGAGGGTTTGGAGGCTGCTGCAGCAAGGGCTGTGGTGGACTGACCCGCCCACTGGCCCCCAGAACCATGGCGCTGGTTCCCATGTCCCCGGCCACGCTGAGGCTGAACAGCTTGCGCAGGCCTGTGGCTCTGGGAGGGACTTGTCGGGGCACCATTCCGTAGCCACAAAAGAGGCGAATGGCAGACTGCGCAGGGCGGGTGATGGAGAGGCCAAAGGACCTGGCTGTGATTCTGCCTGAAGTCTGATTGGAACTGCTCATTGAGGTGGAATTGAGCTATTTAGTTGCATAGTGTATGACACATTTCTCAAGTAGTGAATATTGGACGGTTGTTATCTATGATTGTGTGGTCTGCTGTAGGTCTTTTTTAGAGTGAGGGTTACCTGTCCTGTTTTTAGGCAGTTTGGAAGGGTAACTTGCAGTAGTGATGCATTCACTATCTTTGTTCAGAGGGGTATAAGTTTTTATCTTGCTGAAGATGTTGGCTGGAAGAGGAACACAGAAGTGATTTGATGGTTTAAGTGTTGTTACTAACTTGTGTATGTCGTTTTAGTCTAAGCTTTTGAATGTGCTCCAAGACGCTTTGTTTTTGAGTGTTGCCAGCACTTAGACGCAGACTTACCAGACACAGAGGACCTTTTGCAGACTCTTTGCTCAACGAGTCCCCGGCCTCGCAGTTCTTTCTACCGGGGGACAGTCCAGACGCCACGCAGCTTTGCAGCCCTGTTGCCGTTCCCCCCCACCCCGCCGCAAGCGCCGCAGGTTATCAGGCGCAGCCGCAGAGCGGGGGGAGCGTAGCACCACAACAACCAGGAGCCCTCAGCTGGACACGCCCCCAAACGCGCCCGGAGGCGCTTGAAAAGGGCGTCGCTCCCGCAGGCGAGTGGGTTGCCAGCACTTAGACGCAGACTTACCGGACACAGAGGATCTTTTACAGACTCTTTGCTCAACGAGTCCCCGGCCTCGCAGTTCTTTCTACCGGGGCACAGTCCAGACGCCACGCAGCTTTGCAGCCCTGTTGCCGTTCCCCCCCGCCGCAAGCGCCACAGGTTATCAGGCGCAGCCGCAGAGCGGGGGGAGCGTAGCACCACAACAACCAGGAGCCCTCAGCTGAACACGCCCCCAAACGCGCCCGGAGGCGCTTGAAAAGGGCGTTGCTTCTACCGCCTCGCGGGACGCGCGCGGGCGGTCGCTGGTCTGAGCCCGGACGGAGGGCGGGCCGTCTGTGGCTGTCCGGGGCCGGCAGAGGCTGGAGTGGGCCACCCCCCTTTGATTTTCAAGTCTGTGGTTCGTAATAATATATAGCTATTCATTGTATTATCTTTATTCTGCTCATATTTCAGTGTAATATAAAATATTTTTATTTTTTAGTGTGTTAACATAGTGCACTTTGTGGTGTGCTATCTTTTTTAAACTCATTAGATCTAGGGCCATATGTATCATCAAACCAATTTGCATTTCCAAAATAGCGAATTTTAAGGAATCGCTATTTTGGAAATGCAAAATGGTATGTATGAACAAAATCGCTTTTATATAGCGATTCCTTACCATTCCTAATTTGCGATTAGCAAATTGCTAATCGCAAATTACCCATTCATTTCTATGGGCCAGGCTCCCGCAGGCGAGTGGGTTGCCAGCACTTAGATTAATGAATTATTACCTTCAACTGTAAGACTATCCGTGACTCCCTCCCTCCCTCCCTATCTCCCAGTAACCAGTTTGGTGATCTTACTTCCTTAAATGAGGTTGCCTCAGACAATGAGGGTCAAGATATTATAGGAAGTCCAATTCCTATTGTAAATATTAGCGATAGCCCCTGTATGAGAACTAGAGGGCAGAAGGCTAGATCTAAACAAAAACATATTGCCAGAGATAGGCAACCTAGCAAGTTAAATAAAAACAGTAAAAAAAATAGTAAAAAGTACACTAAACTTAAAGAAAATAAATCTATTGAAAATAAATCCATAGAAAATTTAAACGGGAGTACAGGGAGTGAGATGAACGACCACCCAGAGACCATCCCTCTCCAAACTAATTATAGAGACCTAAATGATGAATCTTTCTGGGAGAGAATGGAGACTCTATTAATGACTTACTTTGAGCCTATAACCTTAAAAGTCAAGAATATAGAATCAAGGCTAATTAACATCGAGGGTAAACTTGATAAACATGTGACCTCTAGTGAGGCTAAGTCTCTACCTCACACAAGTGCACCATGCTCTAAAACTGGCTCTTTAGCTTCTGTAAAAGTGACAGCTCCAGTTAAAACATCGGCTCCAACTAAAGCATTAGCAAAGTCCAATCATTTGAATCCAAAGCCTACTGATCGGCCTGGTCAAAATGGTAAAAGGGGAGATACTCTAATTCCGGATAAGGGGTCCGTAGATTCATTGACGGCAACTCCAAATGTGTCTTCGCCTGTACCTCCACTACAAAACAGAACAGCGGAGCCTCAATATGGGGGAGGAGAAACACCTAATTTCTTTAATCTAAATCTTCCTCCAGAAGCTACCCCTTACACTGTGGTTTTAACAAATGTACCTCCAATCTCTCCTAATACCACTGAAAATTGGTAAACTCTGAGAAATATATCTCTCTACTTTCTGTCATCTAGGGTAGGATTAAAAAAAACATCTTTCCTCAGAGTTCAAAATGGTCAGACGAGCTAGATGGGTGGGCACTTCAACTAAAACATTGAGGGGTGACTGTGTAGTTCTATCATTTCGGTCCCCACAATTGGTTCACACAATACTGGAAAGAGCTGCCATGGGGACTTATGATTCACATCTTGTTAACATCCTTCCCCTTGGTTATTTTTAGCCTCCTCCTCCACCTATTAGACACATACTCCCTGACCGTTATTCAAACATGAACTATGAACAATCATGGTCTAGAAGGTATGGAATCCCTACATTTAATTACTATGATACTCTCAGTGGGCTGGAAAACATCGACTGACTTTGGTCAACTACAACAACTCCCACAGTATCAGGTTTAAATGAAGTTATACCCCTTGATCCCTCTTAAGAAGGATACGCAGATACCTCCGGGGGTAAAAGTTTACCAGGAGGGCTAACCACGTGTGACGTTGTGGAGTTTGTGGGGGGTGCTCAGGCAGCAGAAGATGACTTGGTGCGGGGGGTCAACCAGCTTGCCCCTCCTTTATACGTCAACTCCACCTTGCTATCTCCTGCAGTTCAGCCTATCCCTCCAAAGACTCCAGCGGTGTTCAAAATTTCCTCATGGAATGTAGCCGGTATTAGATCTAAAGTAGAAAATTCTATTTTTACGGACTTTGTTCAATCTCAGGACTTGCTTTGCTTTCAAGAAACATGGAGTCCTGAACCAATGCACTTGATAGGTTACAGAACTTTCTGTACTCCAGCTGTAGCAATTCCTCATGGGAGGCCGAAAGGTGGTCTGAGTGTTTACCTATCAAATAGATTAGTGCTTGAGAAAATTATTGAACCTGTTAAAGATACTTATTTCCAAATGTTGATTCTCCATCAGACTTGTGACATCCCAATTGTTGTTGTTAACATATATAATAATATCCCTTGTGATGATGTCACAAATGTTTTAAAGAAATTGACTAAAGCGTTGGTTACCCAGGGAAAACTTTTTAAGCACAAATTGATGTTGATTATGCTGGGAGATTTTAATTGTAAGTTGTGTGAATTGACTAAGGATAATAGGTGCAGTGTAGCACGAGATGATGGTGAGGGAAGTTTCCATTTTAAACATAATTTCTTAGGGGAACAATTTAACAGCCTGCTAGCTAATTTCGATTTAGGATTGCAAACGAAATGTGTATCTCTGCCCCTATATTAGCCCCAACATTCAATGGTAGAGGTTGCTCCACAACTATAGACTATATCACAATCTCCAACAACTGTGGGAATAGAATACATTCTTTTAATGTTCATGATATAGTATTGAGGGACCATTTTCCGCTTCATGTGTCCATCTTGCTGCCTACTCCATCATTATTACCTAGTGATGGGGTTAGTAACAGCCTGACCGCTGACTTAGCAATTGGTAAGACTAATGGTTATACTCTCAAATGGGCTATGATAAATGAGGCAGAGATAATTAAAAGGGTGGTTGAAAAATGTTTCTTAGAAGTAGTTACATGTTTAGAGATATATTTACCACCTGAAACTTGTCTTGCATCCTTTTCTGTTATTTCGAACGAAATTAAAAACTCCCTTACTAGGCAGTCGAAGCATCAGAAGAAGGAGGGAGGCTGGTTTGATTCCAGATGCACTAGGGCTTATACAGCCCTAAAAAAGGCACTGCATAACAAACCTAAGTCTGCAGAGGACATACGCAGACTCAGGATTGACTATAAAATGGCAATCAGAGATAGGAAAAATACCCTGAGGTCGGAAGGCTGGGAGGCTCTTCATTTAGCCTCCAAAAGAAACGATAGTGCAGGCTTTTGGAAGACAGTGAGAACCCCCTTTCTTAGTGAGGAGGTGGGGCCAAAAATAGATATAGCAATACCTGAAACAGACTGGGTCAGTCACTTCTCGAAGGTGCATGAGGGAGGAGAACATGATGACGAAGAACTTACGGGGTCTCTGATCCCTCCTCTTGATTATCCCTTGAGTAATGATCTTTTCTTTACCCTTGAGGAGGTTGAAAAGGCCCTGAGTAGAAGTAAAGGCGCTAAGGCGCCTGGTCCAGACGGGGTTCCCATAGATTTATTTAAAAGTATTCCATCTTTGTGTGGCGCCCCTTCTGGTCCAGGTGCTTAACGCCAGTTGTGTTGTTGATTTCCTCCCCACCTGGGTGGAATCTATTATTGTCCCGATTTACAAAAAGGGAAATAGACAGGATCCTGCCTGCTATAGGCCCATTTCCTTACTGGACTCCTTTACTAAAATAGCGGGCAGTCTCATCCTGGACCGACTTCTGGATTGGGCGGAGGTAAACTCCGTTCTGTCTGATCTCCAGTACGGTTTCCGGTCTGGCCTGGGGACAGTAGAACAGGGCCTGAATCTGATGATGTTGGTCGGGAAATACACAAGGGCTAAACAAGGCAACTTGTTTTTGGCCTTCGTGGATCTCTCGGCCGCGTTTGATTGTGTGGTACATTCTAAACTCTGGCTGATATTAGAAAAACTTGGGGTTGATTCAAATATTATTTATTATCTTAAACGTTTTTATAGCAACGCGTCGGCCCTCGTCCGCTATGGCCTAAGGGGAGAGTGCACAGACCAAATACCAATCAGGAGTGGGGTCAGGCAGGGTTGTGTCCTGGCCCCCTTCCTTTTTTAATTTGTATATAAATGGATTGGAAGATGCCTTGTGCAAGGAAAGTTTGGATCCCCCATTTGTAGGTGGTCGCCCAATACCAGCACTTTTGTACGCCGACGACGCTGTACTCATGTCACGTACTCAAGTGGGCCTACAGCGAGTGGTTGATAGCTTTTCTCGCTTTATGAATGAGCTAGGCCTGAAAGTCAATACCTCAAAGACTTTTACTATGTATTGTGGTAGACAAATTAAATCTAAGAGGCCAATTTTTATAGCGGGACAGAAGCTCGATTTCGCTAAACAGTTTTCTTATCTGGGGATACTTTTTGCCCAAAACGAGACGTGGTCCCAAGCTGCCTCTGCGAAAAAACTTGAGCTTACTAGATCAACCGCTGCACTCAAAATCTTCTCAAGTAAACTAGGGACCAGACCCCCTGTAGAATTGATAAAAATATACAAAGCCAAATGTGTAGCAGGTGCCACCTATGGTAGTGGGGACTGGGGCTTCGCAAATTCTTCTCCTATTCAGGTCGCTGAAAACTCTTTTTTAAAATATATATTGGCACTCCCCAAAAGCTCCTCCAATTTTAACTGTCACTCTGAATTAGGCCTTTGTTATATCTCAGACCTGATTAAAATAGAGCCAGTGCTGTTATGGCACAGACTCTGGACTCAAGAGGCAACTCACTTAAACAGAGACGTTCTAACAGACATTTTGAAACTGAAGGGCGCTACTAAAATACCTTGGGTGAAGTATGTTTTTAACTTCCTGAAAGACATTGGGAGAGAGGAATATTTCTTGAATCCCACAGATATTTCAGAAATCTCACGAAAAGATTTGAAGAAGCAGTGTTTACCCCTCTTAGATTTCCACCGGGTTGCTTTGCTGCGGAGGTCCTAAAACCCTCTGTTCAGCAGCACCAATTGGTTTTAGCAACTTTGAAGATTCAGCCCTATCTAATTTATGTAACTAGTAACTATGAGCATTTTTTACTCTCACGCTTCAGATTTAATATCTTCTACAGATTGGTCAGTTTTCCTACGATTAATAACTGGACGCACGATCTACCTTGTTGTCCCTGTGATAATGTCTCCTCCCAGAGTACCATTCATGTATTCCTATTCTGTAAATTTTATCATGAAATGAGGAAAAATGTTCTATTGCCATTCTTAAGAGTACTAGGATTTCGTCATTGCCGTGCGGCGATGATTAGTATCCATTACAAAGGAGGGGGGTTGAACCCATGCAGTCACAGGGACCTGGGCGTCGTGTGGTAAATGTAAAGAGAGGGTCCCCGTAAGGAGAACGTGTTAACACACAGTAACACAATTAAACAAAGCAGATTCAAATAAAGGTCAAAATAATTCTTGTATGAATGTTGTCATTTATTTAACAACACTACGTTTGACTTAGTGAAGCATTTTACAATCACTTTAGAAAGATTGAGAATTTGAAAAAGCCCCAAGTTGGGAGAGGAAGGGGGAAGGAAGGAGTGGTGCTCAAAGGCTGTGAAAAAGTTAGGGAAAGTACACAGACTTAAATAGGAGGTAAGTATTTACAATCTTCAAATCAGGAATTGGAATTATTCCAAAAACCAACAGCCTATATAAATTATGGCAAATGTTGAAAAAACAATTCAACTAAGGGCATTCTACGGTCACGTATATAGTTAAGTGTAATACAAGGGATGTGCCGGACGTCCAAAATTAAGAGTCGTCGACGTTTCGACCCCTATATGTAGGCTAAATTAAGTCCTTTTCCGGGGTCTTCATCAGGACAATAACAGTGGGGGAAGGGACGAAATGGGGCCGTCCTGTCTGTAAAATTAAAAAGCCAGTATCAGAAGGTTTGAATTAGCTGGACATAACAGTCAGTGTCCTGTAAACCATAATGGTTGGTTAATCAAGGCAAAATACACCATGGAGTCCGGGTCACTGGGGCCTCAGGACAAAAGGAACTAGGAGCGGAGTACGCAATAAATCATACTCAGGCTCAATAGTATGGATCTTAATTGCAGAAGGAGACAGTAACCAACAGGAAGTTTAAAAGACATATACAGTAAAATACATACTCTGAGGTGGAAACTCACTTAGAGGTAGAGGAGAATCAGAACAATAAGCAATCCAATTGATATTCATTACTAAGGGTGTGTAGTGGTAAATTACCATTACACGGACTAGGATCTGAAAATTAAATTGACTACAGGGCCAAATTTTGATTAGCAAGTGCAAATATGGTCAACTAAAAAGAGGTAACATTATACCTTTAGTTTTGTAGACCTGACACCATAAACATATATCAGCGAAGTCAAGTGCTGCCACGACTTGCTGGGAGTGGAGACAGCTGCTGAACAGGTGGTGACACTCAGTAAAGAAATTGCAGACCTTAAAGCCGAAATCCTAGGGGACAGCACTTTGACCAAAAGCAAGGAAGCTCTTGAGAATCTGGAAGCATCGATCAAAGAATTTGACATAACTGCCCAAACTAAAAAATTTGAGAAATTGGTGAGAGACTTGAAAAATTTCGACAAAAAATCTGTTTACCCCTACCTGCAACCAGATTACTACAAGCAGGACACCCAAGGACGCTTTTCCAACCGCGGCCGCGGTGGATATAGAGGAAGACGGAATTTCTCAACTTTTTCGGATTCTTCCTATAGTTCAGGCAGCGATAGTGAGGGAGGCCCTAGCACTTCATATAATTACCCACCTGGAGACACTAACTACCAACAGTACCCCCCTCAATTTCAACCTCATTTTCTAGAACAGGTCCGGGGACAATGGCGGCCCCCAGGTGGACGTGGTACCAATTGGAACAGAGGACAGAGGAGAGGACAGCAGCAACAAAACTCCGGATGGGATGGCAACAGGGGCAAACAACAAAAACAAGTGACATTCCGCCCCGAACCACATGGCGAAATCTCGACTCGGAGAAATACTTACCGGTGGTGATGGAAATAGCCACCACTGAACCTGATGTATCATCCACCACTATTGCCACTGCCAACCCTGTGATCAATATCTCTACTTACAAACTACAGGGTGATGAAATTAAGGTTTTAAGTAAAGGCCTCTCCTATGTGCCCACTGCCGCTGCTAATAAATTTCAGCTGAAGACCGAACTATACAGATTTTTCAGAAAGATTCGACTGAGGTATTTCTTTCGGAATCAAACCACCAGGCAACAAGGATCCATCACGGGTTTGAGGGAACCATCTACCTTTTTTCCACCCACTTATGCTATGAGCCCAGGAATCCTGGCTTTTGAAGACATCGTTACAAAAGCAGTTGATCAAACTCTGAACAAAAGAAAGTTTGTTAGATTTAATCTCAGCAAGAAAGAAAAACAAGCACTGACGGATCTGTGCACCAATAAACGAGTTGTCATCAAGCCCGCCGATAAGGGCGGGGCAATCGTTGTCCAAGACCTGTCCAAGTATAAAGAGGAAATCAACAGACAACTGTCAGACGGTGTCAGTTACCAAGAACTATCCAGTGATCCATCCAGAGAGTTAGCTCTCACGATTCTATCTACCACACAGAAGGGTTTGGAAGCTGGCTTCCTAAGTGATCAAGAGTTCAAATTTTTAAACCAAAAATTCCCGAGGTTGGCAACTATTTATACCTTACCCAAGGTTCATAAAAATCTTGATACCCCCCCAGGACGTCCTATAGTGTCCGGATGCGGATCCATGTTAGAGCCGCTATGTAAATACATTGATTTCTTCCTGAAGCCCATTGCCCTCAACACAAGAGCCTATCTCCGCGACACCACTCAAGTGATCCAACTGATCGATGAAAGACCATTCGATCCGAAGACAACACTTCTGGTAACTTGTGATATCATATCACTCTATACTAGCATCCCACAACAGGATGCTCTGGATGTGATGGAAGCGGTATTGAACAAAAGACCGGCGCCTGTTCAAGTTCCAACTGACTTTATAATTGATCTACTGTGCATTGCAATGAAGAAAAATTTCTTCATCTTCCAAGAAAAATTCTATGTACAGACCAAGGGCGTGGCTATGGGCGCAACCTTCGCTCCCAATTTGGCCATCATCTATATGGACCATTTCGAACAGGAACATGTTTTTTCACCAAACAATCCTTTTTCATCAATGTTGACCCTTTGGGTCAGATACATCGATGATGTTCTATGCATTTGGCAAGGCAACAGCGACCAACTTAAGGAGTACCATGTTTGGCTGAACCAGCGGAACTCTAACATCCAATTCACCTTGGAATCAAGTAACAAATCCATACCCTTTCTGGATATCTCCATTTATGTGGAGAACGATCACCTGCTGACCACACTCTTCAGAAAGCCCACGGAGTGGAACTCTCTGTTACAGTATGGAAGCCACCATCCGAGAGGCCTCAGAGACAACCTACCTGTTGGCCAGTTTCTCAGAATTAGGAGAAACTGTTCTACACGCACCAACTATATCAAGGAGTCTGAGATCCTTAAAGAGCGCCTCGTATCACGTGGCTACCCTGCTCGTATGGTTAGACGTGCTAGAAAACGAGCCTGGTACAACCCGCGAGTGAACTTGCTGAACCCTGAATCCCGTGATGTCACTGAGTTGAATCGGATGATTTGTGTCACCACGTTCACCACAAGAAGCAACGAAGTGAAACAAATCATTAACAAGAATTGGCCTCTTGTAGCTGGTGAGATTGATCAACCACAGCTCCCCCTTCATTCCTTCAAAAGGTCAAAAAATATTCGAGACATGGTGGTACATTCATATTTGGAACCTGAAAACCCCCCACACTTACAAGCCTATGGAACTTACCACCAGTGATTGGTCACTTTAGATGTGGCACCTGTACAGCTTGTGAGGCCACCATCCAGACTAAAACCTTCACGCATGGCGACAAGGTCTTCACATTAAAACACCACACCAACTGCAACACAAGCAGTGTGATCTACATTATAACATGTCCGTGCAACCAAGTTTATGTTGGACAAACCCAGCTAAAAATTAAGTCTCGGATTTTTTCACACTGTAGCAGGCTACGATGCAAGGTCCTAGGTGCCCCTTTGGTGGATCATTGGCAGAGCACAGGACACATAGTGTCAGATTTAAAATGGTTGGTAATTGAGAAGGTATCCCTGGGTAGGAGAGGTGGGAATCTCGCATCTGTCCTGAATTTACGAGAATGCAAATGGATGTCCCTCCTGGACTCAGTTAAAAATGGGCTGAACGAGCAGGACAGCAGTCTTGCGCAATTGGCAGCATTGAGATGATGTAATTTTGTACCCAAGGTTCAAACGTCTACACCCTCATGCTTGAGAGGTGTATGAGTTATTCAATGCTCTTTCATCTAGCATGACCCCTTTTCAGTAAGGTGTTTGCTCGCCTACACTCCCATGTTTGGTAAGTGCGTGAGCGCTATGTACTATGACCTTTTGATCTGTTGCACCCATGGCTCACTCGTCTACACCATCATGTTTGAGAGGTGCACGAGTTTAACATCTTTTGCTTTGTCATATTAAACGCTTCCTTTCTATAATGTGCATGCTCGCCTACACTCCCATGTTTGGGAAGTGCGTGAGCATTATGTACTATGACTTTTGATTATGTAACCTAGTCATATATTCTAATATATGCATGAGATGCTTCAATTTAACATTATATTCACATGCCTTGTGCTTGTTTAGCCATACATTCTAATAGATGCATGAGATGCTTCAATTTAATATTTTACTTACACAGACTGTATTGTGCCCGCACACACACGTAATTTTGAAACATGCAAGTATCTTATGGCAATTCTTGACATTTATCCCTGGTCCAAATATCCAGTACTCATGGAGAAGTAATGCAAGTTTTAAACAATCATAGCTTGCACCATCTGACAATTAATTTGGATCCAAACAATCATTGCGACCAATTTTACTGAGTATTGTTTTATTCAGAAGACGATTTTACTGAATAATGTTTTATTCAATTTCTCCAGTGATACGTCGTAGTATTTTTTCTATATCCACTATCCCGGTCACTTAGAGGCCCCGCCCCAAACTCCGCGTAGCGTTTGACGGAGTTCTGTGGACACGAGTTGTACTGAAGGGATCGTGCCTCGGTTAACTTGCTGCAAGTAAGTGTCAGTCCATTGCGCCCCCACCTAAGTAGCTCCTGTAGAAACGGGAACACGTTTCCCTCATCACGATCCTTTTTCACCTTTGGGAATTGTTCGTGACAGCACCAAGTCGGCAACTTTAAACATGGCGTTTGCCGCCGGGACCTGCCGTTTTCTTTCCACCTAGGAGTTGCGTGGACCCACACAAGTCAGTAACCTCTTTTGACTTAAAGTTGTTTTTCCTTCTGGATCTGTCACCCACAATAATTGCCCTCATTGTGTTACAGCGCTCCAACGTGACCACACCTAAATTAACTGCAACCACCCTTGTGGATGTACCCATTGTGCATCAAGTCGCCAATTAAAGGTATGACTTTTGGGTTAAGCTGTATAAACAAGTTTGACCGCATGTGTCCCTTAACCTTAATAGTGTTCTCCATCTTGAACCATCACGATATTCAACTTTTTAGCACCAAGGGTGCCTTAATTTCTGATGTCTTTCAGTCTACCTAGAGAATTGTATACACTCTAATGTATTGGTTTCATCTAGATTTGGCGGTCGCCAGACAGATCGGAAGCAGACTAGCACGCCGCCCACAAGTCGTGGCAGCACTTGACTTCGCTGATATATGTTTATGGTGTCAGGTCTACAAAACTAAAGGTATAATGTTACCTCTTTTTAGTTGACCATATTTGCCCTTGGTAATCAAAATTTGGCCCTGTAGTCAATTTAATTTTCAGATCCTAGTCCGTGTAACGGTAATTTACCACTACACACCCTTAGTAATGAATATCAATTGGATTGCTTATTGTTCTGATTCTCCTCTACCTCTAAGTGAGTTTCCACCTCAGAGTATGTATTTTACTGTATATGTCTTTTAAACTTCCTGTTGGTTACTGTCTCCTTCTGCAATTAAGATCCATACTATTGAGCCTGAGTATGATTTATTGCGTACTCCGCTCCTAGTTCCTTTTGTCCTGAGGCCCCAGTGACCCGGACTCCATGGTGTATTTTGCCTTGATTAACCAACCATTATGGTTTACAGGACACTGACTGTTATGTCCAGCTAATTCAAACCTTCTGATACTGGCTTTTTAATTTTACAGACAGGACGGCCCCATTTCGTCCTTCCCCCACTGTTATTGTCCTGATGAAGACCCCGGAAAAGGACTTAATTTAGCCTACATATAGGGGTCGAAACGTCGACGACTCTTAATTTTGGACGTCTGGCACATCCCTTGGATTACACTTAACTATATACGTGACCGTAGAATGTCCTTAGTTGAATTGTTTTTTCAACATTTGCCATAATTTATATAGGCTGTTGGTTTTTGGAATAATTCCAATTCCTGATTTGAAGTTTGTAAATACTTACCTCCTGTTTAAGTCTGTGTACTTTCCCTAACTTTTTCACAGCCTTTGAGCACCACTCCTTCCTTCCCCTTCCTCTCCCAAATTGGGGCTTTTTCAAATTCTCAATCTTTCTAAAGTGATTGTAAAATGCTTCACTAAGTCAAACGTAGTGTTGTTAAATAAATGACAACATTCATACAAGAATTATTTTGACCTTTATTTGAATCTGCTTTGTTTAATTGTGTTACGATGATTAGTATCCAGGCATTAGACAATCATGTATCTGTAGCAACAATGACTTTGTTCCTAAGGAATGTGATGATTATCAGGAAACGTATGACTACATAACTGCACTTTAAAACTGAAATCGTATTTTTTAATTGTAAATGTCTTATTTATGAATCCAATGAATTAATGTATTTTATATTCTTCTTTTATATTGTAATTTGTAATTTTTTGCTTGTACTTTTATGATTGCACACAACAATCGAATAAAGATATTTTGAATTGAGTGTTAGACCTTGTTGGTTAGGGGTTTGTACAGCCGGCAGTGTGCGGGGGCTAGGTGGAGATAACAATGTGAGTTGTTCGTTTCTATCTTTTTAGATTTTTCCAGGAAGTGGAATGCAAATGTGTTGCAGTTAGGTTGCAAGTAGGGACCTGATGAGGAGTCGTTGGGATGATGAGAGGATTGATATTTGATAATTTCGAACGGTTTTCTTGGTCGATTTCTAGCATTGTTTCGTTGATCTTTGAAGAAATTTGCTTTTGAGATTCTAATGTGTATGTTGTAGTTGCTCCTCTTTGATCTTAGTTGCTTAAGGTGCTCTTGGGACGGTAAGGATATCCAAGCCTGTTCCATAGTCTTAGGTTGCGTCTTTAATTGTTTAGGCTTCCATTGTACCATGGTTTGGAGTCTTTAGAGGACAGTCTTTTCAACTGATAGGGCGCGACACTGTCAAGAATGCTAGTCATCAAGTTGTTATAGTGGGTTGTGAGGTGGTGGACATCTGTCCTGTCCTCAGGTGACGTCAGTAAACTGTTGCTGAAGGATGTCAACTTTTTGTGGTTAATGTCACGAGTGTTCCTTTCCCATTGATTGGGTTTCTTAAGTTGCAGTTTGTGTGTTTGTTGGTTTGGTGATGCAGTGGTGGTTTGTCCAGTCACATGGGACGATCAATTCAAGTATGATGGAGTTTGACCTGGCAATGACAAGATCCAGTGTTGCGCCAAGGATGTGCTTTGGGCTATCCCCAAATTGGACAAGTTTGAGGTCAGCTAGGAAGGTTTTTAGGCTATTAACTGTGGGGTTCCTATGGTCGTTCCAATGAAGGTTGAAGTCACCGTGGAAGATTTGGGGGCAGTGTTGCCCCATGTTGGAGGAAATGATTTCCATGATTTGTACGATGAGTGTGAGATTGTTGCCTGGAGGTTGGTAGATCAGGTGTAATTTACATAGGGGACTGTTGTTGCTTGCAATGCTTATGCCTAGGTATTCGCACGGGGTTGATGGATTGTGACTGATTCACTATAAGGTTTATGAAGTGTATGCAGGCTATGCCACCTCCAGATCTTTTTGGTCGGTCTGCTCTTATAATGTCAAAGCCTGGAGGGATTAAGACGTCAAGGACTGGTGCAGAGTCATTCTTTAGCCATGATTCAATTAGAAGGACTAGGTCAAGGTCATGGGTGAGGATAAGGTCTGCTGTGTCTGCTGCATGTTTCCAGGCCGATTTGCATTTTAGGAGTATGCATTTCAGGTGGGGTTTGGTTTTCCGTGAGGTTTTTCTCTGTGATGGGTACTGGTTTGAGGTTGGCCTTGTTTATCTCTCTGGAGTTTGGTCTCTGTTCTCTATGTGGGTTCGAGACAATTGTTGAGATGGGATTCGGGCTATGAGGCAGGTCATGGTGTGCATTTTTGTACGTGCGGAGAATGGCTTGGATGTCTTTGTCTGATAGAGAGATCTTGGTCCTGGCCGGTCTCAAGGAGGCGTTGTGGAACTGAGTGGATACCATCTTTTGTGCTGGGGTGTCTGGGAGTTGTAGGAGTTTAATGGCATGTCAGAATGGTGTAAGAAATTATCATTGCATATCGGCCTATTGCTCGCAGGTATCTTAGAGGGCCATCTTTTGTAGTCTAGCTCAGTAGTGAAGCTTGTTCGCTTCTGCAAGTCGGATTTGAGTTGTTGTAGTACCTGTGTAATTTCACCCAGTCTAGACTCAATCTCAGTATGGTAACAGGGGGACGGGGTTTGGGGCATGGTGTTCTGATGTGTTATTTTCCCTGATTCTCGTTGATGTGAGGAGTAGGAGCAGGAGAGGAATGTGCCGGGAGGGATTTGGGTTTAAGCTTGGGACCAGTATGTGGGGGAGGTTATGGATATACTATGTCATAGTGTCGTTCTAAGGCATTAGAGGTATTGGTGAGAGCGCATGTGCTGGGGTGGTTAGAAGGGGTTGTCCCAACATCTACTGGAGGAGTGGCTTAGCTGGAATAGTGTGGTCTGATGGGTGTGGTGGAGCGTGGCGGTCAAAGGGGCGGCCTGTCTATGGTGGTGGAGCTGTGGGCAGATAAAACATGGGGCTTGACGAGTGAAGATTTGGAGTGGTCTAGAGAGGTGGCTGCCTTATTGTTAGTTACCACCTGTTTGATGACAGGGAAGAATTCATTGAATAGGTCGAGGTAGTGGTCAGATGCCTGTAGAATTAATTTCAAGTCGGGCCTTCAAACATTGCTGGTAGTGATATGGTTCACTATATATTTTGATTGTTCCCATGCTAATGATTTGATTCTACAAACATATCACCAAGCATGTGGACTAATAGACAGCCAAGGAAAACAACCTATCCTTTGTTGAAGCATGGATGTCAAGAAGCTTCCCCAGTCCTATGACTCCAAAGCCAACCTGCTGTGTCTGAAATCAAAAAGGAAAATCTGCTCTTTATCCTCATACCATTCTATGAGAAGCATCCATTGCCATCACCAAAGAGAAGCAACTGGTGCTCATGGTCTTGTAACTCAAGATGGCTGGAAGCAAGATCCCTGGTATTTGCATCCCATCTCTTTCTTGACCTACTGATCATCAAATCCTTGCTTCTTTTTGCTCTCGCTGTTGAAATACTAAATTGCCAAGCAGTCAAGAGTGCTGCAAACAGACATTGATGAGAATAATTCGGCTGACCAGTCGAGACAGCAACCTTTCACAATTCCAATGTCAGTGACTCCCTTTGTTTTCTTGATTGGGCTTTTAAGACACCCCAGACCTTATTCCTACTCCCCACCAATCCCAATTTGGGCAAAAGTGACTTTTCATGCCCATATAGTAATAGTGCACCCCTGCGATGTTGTCCTATAGTAATGGTGTTTCCTAGCATCATTTAACCTTTGAGTTTTCCACAGCACTTTATAATTCTATTTTCATACATTTATCCTGGAGCTTCGCACCTCTTCCAGTCCCTATTGTGTAAGCCTTCTATGTCTCCGGAGCCCCTAAATGTGATTTTAGTATGTGGCACATACGTTTAGAGCCTACACATCATTTATTAATATGAATACCATATCAGTATTTTGATGGTCATATATTTAGTGTTCTCTCTCACACACACACACACACACACATGCCTACCAAGGAAGTCATCTGCAGAGAAGTGGTCAGCATCCCAGACTTGTAGGGTGAGGCGTGCAGGGATTTTGTATTCAGTCTCATCCCAGGAGAACATGGACTCCTTCTTTGAGATGACAATCTTCTCCTCGGCCATCAGGTAGTCAAACGGGAATAGGAACCTCCAATTGAAGTTTCCTTCACCGGTGAGTGAGTGGTAGTGGACGTCCGTGTCTTGCTTGTCTTCCTGCTGGCCCTTCAGCCACCTACAGTGTGAAAGCGGAGTCAGAAGGAAAGCAAAAAATTACTCTGGTGCAGGTTAGCTGTTTTTAAGAGAGATGCACTACTTCCCATGATGCCTGGAAGATGCACCTTGGTCACTGGTCTACAGAGGTTTTGTTTCACTCCAGGGAAGTTTTCTATCTGCCATGGACTTCTACCAATGTGTAAGTTATTAATTCTAGCAACCAGAAACATTTAAATAACTTGCTCATTGTTTTTTACCAACTTTAAAATGCTTTCAAAAACCCAGAGAGATTTTCAAAACAGTTATGGTGTTGCAGTTGTCTTGATTTAATGTAGGCTTAAACTGCACCACTTTCTATGAGATCTGTTAAAGAAACATCATTGTAGTCACTGATTGACTGTACGACTAAGTAAAACAGCAATCTCATCAATGTTGAACTCTTAGAGTTGAGAAGCTGGTTACCACCGCGTGCCTAATATCGGTGTAAACCTAATCCTTCATTGTCTTGCTAGTGATGTGCAATAGTCAATTGCACCCTATATATAGACATTCTGTTGCACACGTAAACTACCATCTATTATTGAAGTCACCCATACTTAAATATGTAAAAATATAATGGCACCTATTAACAATTAAAACAGGTCTAACGGTTTTACTACTCCTTGCCTTCTGTTTTGTTGGAGAACTGACTGTCATGTTGACAAGTCCGTTCTGGCAGAGTTTTGCATAGTTAAACAATGAAACTTATACCTTTTTTCCCTTTACCAGATACTATTTTAGGAATGTAGGTAGTGGGAAAATATATATCCTGTATGGCTTTCTTGTGAAACTGCTTGTATCTGAAGTAGCCCATGAGAGTGGCAGATGTCCCCTGTAAGATCCTGCAAGGTGCTGCAATGGGCCTCACTCCCTCAGACTCCCTAAGGCAAGCATGGGAATTCTCAGAGGCAAACTCTGGGTGTCTGATCATAACCTGAATTGATAGCTGAGAGAAATTTACAGGTCTCACAAGGCATCCTGACATGGACTACACATGGGGAACTTGGGACCGTGGAGTCTTATAACCTGCCCTGGTGCCTTCTCCTGTCAGAAATAAACTCTTGCTATCTAGTGTGACAGAGAGTTGGATATGCGTTTAACCACAGTTAATCACACCGTGATTCTCGGTCATAGAAAGCTGAGAGGCTTTTGAACAGTGACCCCCAGAAGACATCTGCCTCTGAAGGGCTCTCTTACTCCCACATTTGAATCTTTCATCATCTAAGTCAGACCTTTCTTCACATGGTATATTACTCTTCAGCTAAGTTTTAGAAATTAACCACAGTTAAGTCATCTACAATGATACTGTATTTAGCATCAGATGAGGTGGGATTCATTTAAATCACATAACTATCCAGTGCCACCCATACAATGTTTTGCATTTGATTGACAGAAGGCCAGCCACGTTACACGTATCAGGCAATCACAGGAGGTTGCTTCACAAAGAGCTGTTGCTAAATTCATCAGGAAGGAAAATTCACTTTCCTTACAGGAACCTGCCACATCACTGTGTTCTTATATAATATCAACACTCTTAGCTAGGAGTAGGCCAGTGTAGACGTGACCACACGAGGTCTGCAATTGTTAAAGCTAGTTAAATTCTAAGACACTACTCTAATCTTAGTCTACATGCAGGTTAAGAACATGCCCTCAACTAGAACAACGCTATTTCCCTTTAGTAAATGATCTATTTAAATAACTATTTACTATTGCAAGAGATTGTTATGTTATGTTATGTTATGTTATTTATTCTTTTGTATAGCGCAACAGTTACTCAAAAAGAGTGTCCCGGCGCTTTGGGTAAGGAGAACTGATTCACAATAACATAACACATTAAAAGAGCTCAGAACACACAGGAAAAGAGGGACTACTAGAGGGACTACTGCATGAACAACCAGTAGATTGATGCTACTAATGTATTAAGTAGCATAAGAAATAAGACATTTCTCAACATACTTTAATTAGAGTGTGGTTCTGGCTCTAGTAGGGCGGGTTGGTTGTGGAACTAACTTTCTGGGTCTTGTTCAAGAGTTTTAAGAATGTATTTTGAAACTAATGACTTGACATATTTGTTGGCAATAAAGATACCCTGGGAGGTCTGAAAGGTATACTGCAACTTAATAGCAATCTGGGGCTGGGGGCTAGCATCCTCCTACAGCTTGGATCCACCATGTTAAACCTGAAAAGTTAGAACATGGCTGATGGGTGGAGGAACTGGATTCACGTGATGATCGCAAGGCGAGTGCAGCAAGGACATGCTTGTTGGAGATGTTTTAGAATCCTTCAGAAAGACTGATTGTGGAGAAATAGCTACAGAGTCGTATAATATTTGACAATAAAAGACTGGCATTGATTAAAGGGACAAAATCCTAAAATGGATTATTGTCTATGAGTTATGAATACAGTTCTTTATCAGTCTGACATTAAAGTTAGGCTATCTAGATTTCCCATGATTATCACTGAGCTGTTTTGCTCATTTGCCTCTTTGGCTGGGTCTGTGGCGGTTTTGACTCCACCATGATGTTTGTCCTCTCCAGAGTGTCCACAGGCATAGTGGGATATACAGCATCTCAGCAAATCACAGTTACATCACATTAATGCACAAGATATACAGTTTGTTAGAATATGATACACCAAAAGAGTCATTTGCTCAGGTAATCTCGAAGGGTTGGGCCCATTACAACATATGCGCTTAGCTGCTGCTGCATATCTGAAAGAGGCCCTCTTAAAAGACCAACATATGACAATGATCACAAGTGTGCACTAGATGATCGGTTTTATAAGCCTAATATGTTAATAAACAGAAGACTTGTTCAGTGCAATACATAATTGTGCAGTGTTTTATATTTATTCTGACTCATGTTTGAGGATGCCTTTGTGGATATCTGAGCTACTGGGTGAACATGTGTTCACACCACCTCTGCATTTGTTCCAAAACTGGTTCAAGTAAAATAATCAGCATGTAAGATCTGCAGCTGCAAATTCATAGATGTCCCAGAACAGATCCACTAACCATAATTTGAGGTAATTCCAAAGACTCTATGTTTTGTCAAATTGACAATGTAAATCTGTATGCGTTTGTTGATGTAAATTCAGTCATAGGGTCCCACCTGTTTTGAGTATACCAAAGCAATGCACTCTTGGGAAAGGAAACAGTTAAGGAAAGACAATATCCCACTCCAGCCTGACTGCACAAGTGCCATCAAGTAGAAGACAGGGCATTTCTAATGATAGACAGAGGAAGAAAATAAGCACATATAACAGAGATGGTGCTCCTCAAAGCGACATGCAGAGTGCTCGGGTGATGCATTCATTTCCAGGTGCAGTGCAGTTACATGAACAACAAAGTCACACTTACCTGCCTGAGAGATGAGCAGAAGAAAAGTGAGTACCTCCATCCTGGCTCTCCCTGCCTCCCACCTCCCCACCAAAGGGCGTTCTCTTGCAGGGACGGCAATGGTGCAAACACATGAAGCACACTGTGTGCAATCAGATCCTCCTCCAAGGACATTTCTAGCTGACCGGGTTGTGCGGTGGTGCTGGGGCATGAAAGACCTCTTCAGTGCTGAGGGTTCCGGTGGGTCCTGCCAATTCATAGTATGTGTTCCAGTTCCCTTCTTGCTGTCTTTAAAGGCTCCCTGGACACGTTGGCATAATAAATTGAACAGCTCTACTTAAATGGGTGGGTGGTAAATACTAGAGATGCGTGGCACTCCAAGTAGTCTCAGGTGCCTTAGATCACAGCATTGAGGACAGATTTAGTGACACGTGAGCTTCACTTGCAGAAACCAATGAGTTTACAATTTAGTGTGCCCTGGAGTACTCTTAAAATTAGAAGAAATATGATTGGTCACAAAGTTTATTAATGTATCCTTCACAACCATCCCAAAAATAGAAGAACACACCGTACATGTAGTCAAGCCATTGTACGCATGTTTGCTACCCAAAACAAATGTGTTTGTGGACTAACAACATTTTTTTTCATTTCATGGAAGATGTGTTTGGTGTGTTCAGTTCCTCTCCCAAGGCACCTCTAAGTCTGCTGGTGGCACATGGAATGTTTGAATGCACAAGTCTGTGCTTTCCCAGGAGAATGACTGTACCCCCACCACAGATGTCAGTGTGATTCCAGGACTAACATTTTCTTAACATCTGATGCATCAGTAATGCTGTGGTATAGATGCTGGTTGGCACAACATCCTTTAATCTTAACTCCATCGCTGCTACAGGAATTTTCCTCCTGTGCTGTCCCTCATTGAAATGGGTGTGGTTGTGACGGAACCATTCCGTCATCAGCACAGCCCAACCGTGACTGATGACGGAATGGTTCCGTCACAAGCATCGAAGGGGTTAAGAAACCTGTGGTTTTACCTCTGGGATTTGAAGTGCCATTTTTCCAACCTGAGACCCAGAAACATATTGTACTAGGCGTTATCACATGCCATAATCTATCTCGTCTAAAACCGACCCTCCCATAACTCAAGGGGTATAATAATGTATGTACTGCACCAACAGAAATCAGCATTTGGTCCACTAGTGGTCTGGATGTATGGCATCATTCAAGAAAGTGGTTTCCCATGTCTCTTTCTAATACAAAACCATCAACAAGTATTATCCTAAGTTCTTAAATATGTTTGTAAAACGTTTTGATCAGAGTTTTTGTGGTGGTGGGGGAGGGAAGGGGGCAACAGGAGCGAAGAAGTTGTAAACCAACCCAATAGATGGTGGTATCTTTTGAATTCTTGAGCTAAAATTCATGTAACTAGCATATAATAAGATGCTACACTGAGTCTTTAGCCTACAATACTGCTGCATAGCTTATTTTGATGTAGGTTTCATGTGAACAAGAGTAATCTGAATTTAACCATGGTTATCTTGTCAACACTAAACAGGCAAGAGGAGGCATGGCCGACTTGTTGGGCAAAGCATTCTTTATCGGCTATGAATATCCCTGTAACTGATGGACAATTATACCAGTTCCATAATCATGCCACCCTAAAATGTTAGCTTTCCTTATGCTGAATCCCAGACCGTATATGCATCGTTGACACCTGGTTCAACCTTTTCTGGTCATATGTAGCATTCTGTGGTTATGGTGGCCCTACTAAATGTCTTGTAAACTCACTGATTTCTTCTCTTTTCCCTCAAAGACTGAAGAGCAATTTCATTTGGTAACTAGCCCAGCAGCACCACCACATGTCAACCCATCAGCCAGCTAGAAATGGGAGTGGGACAGTTTTGGGGTGCAGAGCAGTGCAGTTCAGTGACACAAGCAGTGACGAGGACAGCAGTTTTGGACATTTAAAATGATCCCGGACAGGAATGGGTGAAGGGAGGATAGGGAAAAGGACATAGATGGAGATGAAGGACTGAGGGAGAGGAAGGTGGTTAGGTGGTGGGGTGGAGGGAAACGGGGGAACAGGCCGTGCACGACAGTCATTGTTACCCCTTGACATAGATGTCAGACATCTTCTCGCCTGTCATGAAAGCATCATCTTCTAGAATCACTTCGTCAGTGTTCCAAATAATAATACGCAGCTCAAAACTAGACAGCAATAGCACGACAAGAAACACAAGGGGAGAAAGACAAAAAAGGAAACAAAAAGAGGCACAAAAAAGTAAAATTCTGTTATTCACACACAACACAGAAAACAACAACAACAGCTATGGAGGACTGGTGCCCGCGAGCTACACCGCTACAAAGAAGCACACCCGCAACACAAGTTTTCACACTTGTACGTACCCCCTGACAAAAATGTCACTAGACTTTTCTCCTGTGAAGTAATCATCGTCTTCAAGGATTACCTCATCTGTATTCCATATTATCACTCTAAGCTCGTATCTGGCAAGGAGGAAGCGAGACAAGGTGAGACGAGGCCTTGGAAGTCCAGAGAGGTTGGAAGGGTGGTCGAGATCATGGTGATGGGGAGTGTAGGTGATGGGATGTGAGGTAAGGATGAGTGGATAGGTGAAAAAGGAAGTGTGTGTAGTCTGTAAATCTAGAATAATAGTCTGAAAAATCAGTGCTGCCTTCCAGCCAATCAGGACCCGGTGTTGTGCAGTACTGCAATCTGGAATAGTGAAAGCACAGCCATTTTGTTAATAGCAAATATAATATTATTAGTAATAACTTGAATGTACTTTATCCAGGATAATATAGCCCTTTGGAATGCTATATATTTTTCTGTCCACAAGCGAACCTAGGTCAGCTATATGAGGTGAAGCTTGTTGATGACTAATTTAAAAGGAAATTGACACAAGTCTGTACATAAAGAAGGTGAAAACAATGTGTTATCTTTACTTTCTGTTTCTTTCCATATAGAGATACAAAGCCTGAGGTTCTTAATGACAGTGTGGAGGATAATTAAACATTCAAATTTGCAACCAGGAACATAATTGCGTCTGTAAAACATTAACTTTGGATAATTGAACAAAATGCCCATATTTGTCAAGACATTTTCAAAGTTATGACATTGAAGCTTATAGGAGGCAGGAATTACACATAATCACTCCATCTCTTTAAAAAAAGAAGAATCCTTTTACATGATAAACTTCATGGACCATATCTCCTGTATCAACACCACCGGCAGATGGCATCTGCCAGATCTACCCCCAAACGCATGCACCTCCAGGTCCATGATAGGTCTCCTAATATAATGTCCACCCTCTTGATCTTGCTACCAACGAACCTTCTGCTCCACTGCCAAACTGCATCTTTTCCCACCTGATTACATCTCTTGTGCTGTGACTCCCAGCACTTTTGTTGTTCCACTGCATTCCTTTTCGGATTAACCCCACTCCAATAATTACAATCCATGGGTTTTTGCCACAGCACAACTTGTATCTTCTGTTCTACAAGCCTAGTGTCCCATGGGCTGGCCACTCTATTTTTCATTGCCATTATAGCACAGGGAACACCATCAAGCACACGCTTTCACCCTCTTTTTTAAATTTTGTTTTTTAACATATTTACTTTAACGTGCAGCACAGGGGGCATCTCCTGTAACCCCCTCTCATGTAGATGTGTTTCCTTTCTAAATCCCACTCCCTGTTCTCACCTTATTTTTTGCTTCTGTACCCTATTTGCTCTCTGTTTGTAACAGTTGGTCCTGCCTTGTGCCCTCTTACTTTTGGTTGTTATGCCCTCCTTGTTATGCAGAGTTGGTAGGTGTTGTAAACATTTGTCAGCAGCACTGCCAACTCTTCATACCTTGTTTATATCCTCACAATACGCAGTCAGCTTTACACAGTGTCATAGTGCATGATCACACATGTCCTGGCAGCACAATGCTTCTTCGAAATTCTAAACATAGGCGGGCCAGTCAGCTATTGTGCTTTTTGATATTCAGTAGAGAACCATGGGCCAGATGTACCAATGCATTTTCTGGTCGCAAACCCTGCGATTCGGTAAATTGAGGGGTATGCAACAAGAACATTTGTTTTTCAAATGTACTAAACCTGTTGCCAAATTGCTAAATAGCTTTAGGAAACCGCCAGGAATCCCTATTTGGAAGGCGCTTATTTAGGGCGTTCCTTCCAAACAGCGATTCTTTATGGTAAGTATTTATATTCTGCGACCAAAATCTGACTGCAAAACATTCCTATTTTACAGCCTACTGAAAGGTTGTGGTAACCCATTAACAAAAGAGAATAGGTCTCAAAGAGACAGCTTGCCCACTGCGAATGATCCAATTTTTTTTTTTAAGTAAGCAGTGGTCCATAACACCAGGATTAGTGCTGGGACAGGGATAGTGCTGAAAGTTGCCGCTGGAACAGCCTTGAAAGGAGGAGAGAACGACCTGTTGTGAGAGCGGATGGCATCCTACAGACAGCCTGCCTAGAAGGAGTTAATCAGCACATCTGCTTGGAAGCTACTGTGAGGGGGTGCTGCTCACAGGGGGTGCTGCTGCAGGACATAAGGCCACCCAGCCATTGTGAAGTGGGAAAAGTCTACATCACGTGGTAGCCAAGGGAAGAGTGAATTACTACATGACGTTTGGTAAGCCTCCTTTTTCCCTGACCTGAATCTTGTTGGAACCCTTAGTTGCCTCTAAGGACTTTGGTTCCATCTTCTGCCTGAGAAAGTTAGAGAGGTTAATAGATAAGACTCCTTTGATTCAGGAACCAGAGACTGTGTAGAAATCCGGTCTCAAAGATATGAGCCCTTGATCTCCTGGTTTCTTGTCTCCACTTTTGTCTTGTCCATCAGAGGCAAAGCCTTGGATCTGTTCCAACACCTGGCACTGAGAAAATCTTACCATGACCCTATTTTGAAAGTTAAGGGTTTTAAGGACATTTTAAATACCGTCTGCATCTTACTGAGATTCTGTGAACCAGCACCAAAACTATCATTAGTTCCCCAGTTGGAGATCTGTGGCCAAGTGGGCTTCCATGACTCTTGGCCTCTTCACCAGGCATGGGATGCTGTCCTTGCAGTACCCCTTTGGGTGACAGCTTGATTGCCAGGCATTTGGATGGGCATTTCGTTGCATGTTTGGGAGATGGGTCAGAGGGTAGATAAGTGGGTAAGAGAGTTTTGATGTGCAGCATTTTGTGTAAAATGCTTACTTACTTTGTACCCTAGCAAAGACCTTAGTCAGTATTGACAGAAAGATGTCATATGCCTTTGAAATGTAGCAGAGCTGGTGGTTGTGAGAAGCAAGAGAAAGGCCAAGACTGTGTGTGCTTTTAACTGTAGAGAATGTGAAATCTGTCAGCCTCGTGCTTGGACCTTGTGAGTTAGATAACTTAACGTCTGCTGCCTCCAGTCTTACCTTCAATGCACCTCAGCCCAAATGCAGTTAAGGAATAAAAACTAGGTGTGAGCGTAATTTGCATAGTCGCGCTAAGCAAAGCTCCGCAAACCGGTAAAAATTCCCTAGGTGCTTGCAAAATCTCTGCCAACATGCGGAATTGCTTGTTCTGCCCTTTTGCAATGCTTTTTCCTGTTCGTGAATGCTGTTTGCGTGCTCGGGGGGGGGGGGAAATATCTTGCAAACGCGCATTTTGAAAACGCGAACAAGCAACAAATTCAGCGAAGCTGCGGATTATGGAATTATTAGCAATTCCGTGTTCTCCATGGAACGCGAAATTACCCAAATTCAGCGAGTGGAATGGAATTTACCGCCGAGGCCTAATAAAAACAAGCAGCTACTGCTCTCCTTGCTGCAGCAGGTCATGCCAGTCCGTGTTCGGTCATCACACGTACATGGTTACAGAGGAAGACTAGCAAGAAGAAGACATGCTTAGTGGTGCCTAGAAGTCTATTAGGCCAAATTAATCTGTCCGGCCACTATTTGGCCAGCAACACAGTCTGAGCCTCCCTTCCCCATCTTCAGTTTTCATGACAATTCATGCATGTGCACTGATGCTGGTAAATGGCCAATTTGATTATCTAACTCATGAGGACTGCAATTTTGTGTGACTGTTTTTCACCATTTCTAAGCTCCAAGAACCATACTGGAATCTAAGCAGGATTGATTTATATTTCCCAAACTGGTGGAGAACACTTAGATCAATTATTGCATTGTTTTTAAGTAATGTGATGGTATGTGAATGAATGGTAAATGCCATGGTGGAAGTGAAAAACAGATTATTAAAAAGTGTAGCAAATGGGAGCTCAAGTAACGTATATTACTACTTCACCATAGTCTCCCAAAAATGTAACATTATTCTAGAATTATAAAAACGTGCATAAATGTGTAATGCACTTGTAGTTCAAATATAACAGCTTTTCTGGAACATGGTCTGGAAACACAAGGCAGAGTCACTGTGAGCAAAAATCATTGACACCTCTATGTGGTTCAATATTGTTTCAGCTTTCCAATACTTCATCTACAGGAAGCTGACCTCGGTAAAGAATCAATCAATTCCAATATTTTTACTGACATTACCCAGTGCCCTCTCTCCCGGCCAGTCAAAGAGGACTTATCATACCAAGCATGACTAGCTACACTGGTTGCAAGGCTCAAGCTACTGACAGATTTCTGTCTGAAGGAAGAGATGGTCCAGGAATGCCATGATAGGAATTCATTCTACTTTTAGGTAGCATAGTGTAATGATCATGAGTAATGCAAAACCACCATTCTCCTCTTCAGCTTCCCAAAGAGCACTAACATTATCTGTATTTTCAATAATATTGTTAAGCTTACTTTGTGTGTGGGCGTGTCTTTGGCACCGATGGAGTGAGCTGCTGAGTCGGCGAGCTCCCAAGTCTTTGCCGCCATTCAGCCTCATCTTTCTGCCGCCGGCCCTTGTGACATGCAGAGTGCCCCTGTGCAAATCCCCATGATGATTCAGGCCCCATGTGATGGGTGCTTGAGGCCATTGGGAGTGTTGAATGCGGCCTGAATGTTGCAGCTGGAGTGCGGCTACAAGATGGCAGTGGAGGCAACGGTACAGTGAAAAGTTCACTGATCTACCAGAAGGAACGGAGCTTGCCCACACACGATGGAGACCTGAGGCGAAGGCCCCTCCAGTCCTGTTGTTGATTCCTGGTGCGCTGGGGGCAGGAGCCTTCTGCCACATCTGTGGCTGGTGCGGTGCGGCATGGGGAGACCAGCCACCGGATGCGGATCGAGGACGCCGGGGCCACGCTGTTCACCATAACTCAGTGACATCTAGCTGTTGGTGCGCATGCGGCCATTGGACTTGGCCCCTCCCCCCAGCCCGGAGGTTCAGAAGCAAGGGTGTGCAGTGCTTCTGGAGGAGCTCGGGTGATCAGTGGCTCCAGAGTACTCTTTGCCCTGCCTGAGCTGGCCATGTTGCCTTCCCCCCCACAAGCCCTGCGGTAGTCTGCTGTCTCCCTGTTTGTCATGTGTGGTCTGGTAGAGGGCATAGCCTAGCAGTGAGCCTTGATTTCATGGCTCCAGAAATGGTGGGAGCAGCAGAGCTTCAGATTTGGGCATTGACTGCAGATGGTGCTGGTAATATACCCCTCTGATCATGGGCTGCAGCACAAGATGGAAGGGGAAAGAGGGCAGTGCTCGGCCAACCTCTTCTTTGCACAGTGATAATGAGCGGGCCCCTCCAACATGGCGCGGGTGTCCTCTACCAAGCTGGATTGCATTCATGCGCCAATCTAGGACACCTGGGAGGCTTTTGAGCACAAGAGGGACACTATGGTGGCTGACCTGATTATTCTCTGAGATGACCAGCGAAAACTGGCAGATTGACTGACAATCACGGAGCTCAATGTCAGTAACATGCAGCCAACTGTAGTGTGACTCACGACTCAAATGGCGGAGGTGATGGACCAGCTGCAGGCTCTAGAATACAAGACAGAGGATGTGGAGGGCAGAGCATGCAGAAACAATATCCGCGTGCTTGGTCTCCCGAAGCGGATATAGGGTCAAGACATGATCCAGTTTCTGGAGAATTGGATTAAGACTGAGATAGCTCCAGAGGGTCTTTCCCACTTTTTCGCATTGGAAAGAGCTCGTCGGGTGCTGACCCTAGACACCCTCCCATCCCAGGTGCTCCACCGTGTCTGATGGGGACATGTTTGTTCCATTTTCAGTACAGAGACTTTATCCTTTATAGACCCTGGGTTAAGGGGGAGTTGCTTCTCGAGAATCATCAGGTGATGGGGTTTCCAGATTTTTCGCTGGCAGTACAGAGACTATGCTCCTCCTTCTTGGCTGCCAAGACATGGCTCAGATAACTGGGGATTCAATATGACATGATCTTTCTGGCTAGTCTCAGTGTTGCAACAGACAATGGCACAAGATTCTTCAGGAATCCACAGATGGTCTGGGATTGGAATGGGGAGCAGCCAGATTACAAGGTCATTCCACACACAGACTCCTAGCTGGCACGCCCGAGAAGCTGGTGTGGGCCTATCTCAAACAGCGACCCTTCGAAGGAGCAGGCTCGAAGGGATAACATGCAAGTGGTGGAGGCGGCAGCAAGCATTGGGGCGGATGACATAGATACTCAACCGGAGGAGGGGAGCTGGCCATCCAGTGCCTCCAATTCAGAGTTAGGGTCTGACTGCACCCTGCGCACAACTTCTGGAACCGAGCTCCCGCAGATCACACCACAGACTGCAGGTGATCGCAGAATGTGGCTCTTGGGTGATGTACTGTTGATAACTGCATGGGGCTGGTGGGGTGAACCGTTAGCTGATCCTACAGGCTTAATTGGCATGCTCTAGCCAGAGGGCCTCTTTATCTCTAAGTCAATCACCACCCTTCTTAGTTCACTGTGTGATTCACACACAGTTTTTTAGTTCTGTTTATCATTACATTTTTTGGATGGGGGGGCTGTTGCCTTACTGCCCTGGGGTGGGGGTTGGTGTTGTTTCTTGAATCCAGAGAGCTTCCTGCATGTACTGTGAGGTGGGCACTTTGGGCAGAGGGGATGGTGGTTATAGGGTGGGCCCTCTGCGGGGTGCATCGTATATGGTGGCTTTCATCTGATAGCAGGTACATCCTTTTGATACAACATACTATCTTGGAATGTTAGGAAGCTCAACAGCATGACAAAGCGCTCCAAGGTGCGGGCATACCTGAAGAGGCAGTCGATATGTCCCTTCTGCAGGAGACACATTTGACAGCATGGAAGGGGGTGGCTTTGCAGAACCGTTGGCACAGTCACTAAACTTACAACACTTGCTCATCCTTTGCTAGAGGGGATCCTTTTTGAGGTTAGAACTGGAACGCTCTTTCAGCTTTTGGAGGAGAGGGTAGATAAAGGAAGGTTGCTATGTTGTGCTTGGTGGCAGACTGGGGGGTAAACCTCTTACGTTAATCAATATTTATGCCCCCAACACAGACCAGCACAAATTCCTAGATACGGTCTCCTTGGCATGGGCTCTTTATATGATGACCTCTGTACTTATTGGTAGTGACTTCAACTGTGTAGCTGACCCTGCTTTCAACATGGCGGATCTGCCCTTACGGGATTCCCCAGTACTGCAAACAGTCATAAAGCTCTCCGACTGGCTCAGCCACTGGGATTGGTTGATACCTGGTGGCCGTCGCATCCCAGTACCCGTGAATACTTATTTCATTCACATCTTCATGATTTACAAGTACGCCTTGATGCGGTTCCTTGCATCCCAACAGTCCATGCACAGATAATAATCTGATCACATCCCACTTCTTATTTCTTTTGCTTGGGCATCTCTTCACCCATTTATCCCCAGTTGGAGGTTTAAATGTGAGAATCTGGAGGCCCAGGTGTTTCATGAGGCTGTTCAGGAGGGAATACATTGTTACTTCGCAGTGAACATGGGATCTACTGACTCTATTTTGGTGGAATAGGAGGCTTTTAAGACGGTGGTTAGTGAACACTGGCTCACTCACGCGGGCCTTACAAGGTGAAATACAGGCACAGGAGCTTGCACACTGATTCCTCCGTGCACAATGCTCTGCTCCTAGAGAAGGAAAAGTTGGCAGCCCCAGAGGAGCAGCTTCATTTCTTTGATTACAGAGCTTATATGGTTAGAGCGCATGAGGAGCGGAATAAGGCTGGGGCGTTATTGACATGGTTGGTGAACCCCACTAAATGGGGATCACAGATATTGTAGTTATTTGATAGAGTTGGTGCCCAATCTCTGATCCAGCCATTATTAACGTGCTGTTCCAGATATATTATGCTACTTTGTATGCCAGCCGGCTGCCTGAGGCCTATGCCCGTTCTTGGACACTCTGCTCTTGACGGCCCTTTCACTGGATGTAGCGGAGGTGTTTGAAGTAGGCATATCATTAGAGGAGGTTGTGGCTGTGATTAAAGCCATTGTCAGGAGAAGGTGGCGGGATTGGATGGGTTCCTGGTGGAGTTTTATGAGACCTTTGTTGCTCAGTTGGTGCCCTGGCTGGTAGAAGTTTACAGGAGGGCGAGGGTTGACCGGGTTTTGCTATCCACTATGAAGGAGGTGCTGATAGTCCCTCTCCTCAAAGCGGAGCGGCCGCCTAAGAAGCTGGCATCTTACAAAGCCCATGTCAATGTTAAACATTGACTATTAGGTCCAGAGAAGGGTACTGGCTACAAGGTTGCTGGCACATGTGCATTGCCTCATTCATGCCGGTCAACCTGGCTTTATTCTGGAGAAGAATACGGCAATGCACATTAGGCGGGTGACAGCACTGCTTGCCTGCCATCTCAGATATCCATGAGGAGGTAGCAGTGATGTACGTTGATACTGAAAAATCTTTTGATAGCTTGGTTTGGGAGTATTTGTACACGGTGATGCACAAGATGGGCCTTGGGGGAAGTTTTATTACCGGGACTAGGCTCCTGTATGCCAACCCTGCAGCCAGGGTTAAACTGGAGGTGTGATATCGGCGGCCTGTAGGTTATGTGGTGGGGTTGTCCCTTGTTCTCATTACGGTGGAGCCCCTTTCCTGCAGGGCCCAGGAAGGCACCTGTTACGGGGGTATTGCGCTCTGGGGGGTTGTTCATTACATTGCCCTTTATGATGATGGCATGCTCTTTTTCCTTCGGTACCACCAGGTCAATGTTCCCGAGGCTTTTCATCTCTTGGATGTCTTTGGAAAGATCACAGGCTTCTGTGTTATATGGCAAAAAAATAGTGTGTTCCTCTTGCGCCCAGGGCCTGAGGCACCCCTTGCCCATGTGGGGTTTCAGTGAAAGCCCACCACCTTTCAGGATTTGGGAGTGTAGCTCTACAGGACAGAAACTGCTCTGCTGAATGGCAGCCTGTGCTGGGCAATTGCGACACTCCGAGGAGGGATACATTTCTGTAAAACACTTTATATCTGTGGGAGGGCGAGTGGCAATTGCAAAACGATAGCGTTGCCCATTTTGTTGTACTGCTTTGCCGCCCTCCCCATTGATATTGTTATGGGAATTGCACTCGCTGCTCATAGATCTCATTTGAGGCTCTGGTATGCGCTCTGTGGCTGTTCCGAAACTACAATGCCCAGTTCTTGATGTGGGGACTGGCATCTCCCGACTTTGATGTCTATTACGTGCCAGCTCAATTGCAATGGGTCAATAGATGGATTGCTGATACCATGCGGGGGTGACACTGGAGAAGAGGGGGGCACTGGCACTCCAATGTCTGTCGCACTTTTAGCTTGAGCCTCCGACACTTGGGACGGAGTCTGGTAGCCTGTAGCAGTTGCTAAACATAGCTGGGTGTGCTACTTGTAGAGGGCCGTAGAGGGTACTCCCCTGGTATCCCCCTCCCCTGGTTGTCTCGATTCATCCGGGGGGGGAGGGATGCTCTTGTAGGTTGACGAGTGGGTGGCCCTCTGGCTAGAGACTGTTGAGAATGTTTATGACCCCAGACTCTTGTAGAACTTCAAGGATTTACAGGTATCTTCATGACGTGGCTGTGGGTAATTTCTTCTTTTTTGGGACGGTTACATCGCTTCTGCGGTGAAAATGGAGGTGTGGGCAGGCTGAGTCTACCACACACACTGATGCCATACCCTTTGCACCTCTCCCAGCAGGTATAAGGTGATACCTGCATACAGTGCGGGTATGTACACACCCCTCCACAATTCACGGGACATGTGGGCGGCTGATTCTGGCACCGCTATATTGGACGTTGACTGGGTGAAGATACTGGCTGGAGTCCCCAGGTGTCTCATAATGCCTGGTTCAGGCTGATCAATTTTTATTACCTACACTGAGCATATCTTACCCCCAGTTAGATAACCAAGTACTATCCGGGGTTGCCTCTGGGTGCCTCAGGTGTGGGTTGGTGGATCCAAATATGCTTAATACGGTGTGGAGCTGCCGCCACCTGGTCGACTTTTGGGTGGATGTTGTGGTGCTGATCAATGAGGTTACTGAACGAACATTACCCTCAATCCCCATGGCATGCCTGTTGGGGTTCTTCTCGCGACCTGCTAAGCACAAGGGTGCTATTAAATTTGCAGTTGTCTCCTTAATTGTGGCATAGCGGCAGGTCACGCTTAATTGGAAAAGCCCCAGGGACCCACTTTTTTCCAAGTGGAGAGCGGAGTTGATATGGTGGGAGGATTATAGAAGTGCAACACTCTTGCGGGAAGCCCAAAAAAGCTCAGTGCCCCTTGGAGGTGTCCTGGGCTTTAAATGTCCCATTGGAGTATTTAAACTCCAACGGTCCCAATTCGGGGGCCACTTCACTGCCCTTCGCCCATCGTGTCGAGATATGGTGATCCTGGCCTTTGCCCGGTCCCTCCATTTCTGTACCTACCAGCCTGGTGGTGTTCAAATGTCTGTTTTGCATGGGCCCTGCGGGAGGGCCTTTTCCTTCTGTTCCTTCCCTCACCGCACCCGGGAGAATAACGACCTGTGGTGTTTTCTTATGCTGTCTTTTGGATACTGGCGCTTTCTCTGGTTCAAGCGCTGAGGTGGGGGCGTAGGGGATGTTGAGGGGGTGTTCTTGTTAAGTTTCTGTCTGAGCACCTGGACAGGATGGGAGCGGCCTTCATAGTGTGTTGGTCCTCACAGGAGCTTAATCTCCCCTGCTCATGGTGTGGGAGGTCAGAGCATTATCCTAGTTTGGCTGCTATGCATTTTGCAAGGTTCGTTAAACAATGGAGGGATTTATTCAACCTGAAGAAGGACGCTTGTTATTTCACTCTTCATGGAAATGTCAATAAAGTGTATTTAAAAAAAAAACTTTCAATGTCCTTAGAATGCCAGTCAGAGTTAACACCAACTGTTTACTTGACCATTAGTACAGAGGAATCACACGAACCTCTTTAAACGCAAATTAGTTGTTGACAAGCTGAAAGCTTAACTAATAATGCTACGTATGGGATTTAACAATCAAATTTCATAGAGTTTTTTCCTAAAGGACCCTATGCAGTGAACACTTCCCATGACTTGAGCACTTCCTGTGAGGTCACCCTAATAAGTCGGCACTTCCTGAGAGGGAATCATTGGTGCAGTACAATCAAGTATGTCAGCCAACTCTGTGCTTGCTTTATGTAGCACCTGAGTGAGTGCTCTTGGAGGCTTATTGAATGGCAACTTTTTCTTGGTTCCCTGCTAATGTGTATGTAATTGGGAAGAATAGAAGAGAGGGTATAGCTGGAGGAGAAAGAGAAGGGAGAATGAAGGGAGGGACTGGTATGGCCCACAGTTTACTTACAGGTTATGGTGTGCCCATCAAAAATTGAGTTGGGATTTTGTTTCGATTTAATTTGCGTTATTTGTTAGCACACATTCCATCTGCCCCTATAAGAAGGTTTGTGAGTAGCAGGAAACACATTCTATATAATCTATGTCAGCACCTTGGTTCTTTCCTCCAGGCAATTTGTTCTACCACTGCTTTTGTTTTCATTGATAACCAGAGATACGTTTTATGGAAAATATACAAGTTGGATCATAATATTGACCTGTAGATGTCTCTACTAGTTATGGTTCTTATACAGAACCACGACCTAATCTGAAACAGTGAACCGAGTGTTTGTCAAACGATTGGTGTTGTCATATTTTGGACATTAATTTTCCATTCCCTAACCACCCCCACCTACTAATATTCCAATTATGATGTTGTATTCATAAATCTAGCATAATTGATGCATACATTCATGCTCTGTCCTTGACACCTTATTCTTAAATTCTACCCCCGGGAACTCACTTTTGTGCTAGATGCTTATGCCTCTATAGGAAGGTTGTTTAATAACATCTTCAAAATTAGGGGTATTTAATACTGGCCAATGAAAGGCAGGGCAATGCCAGATTTTCACAATAGTCACAAGTGAAATATATACATACAGTTAACTGAAATTTAGTCATTTACATATCCAATTCTGAAAAAAATCTTACACGGCTCTTGCCCTCAGAAAGCAACATTTTTCTCTCTGTTTCTAAATAACTGTTGTGAATAGAGGGTCGATTAACCACATATGTTGGACACTAATAAAATGAGGGGTGATCAATTCCTCCAGCCTACTGTTCAGTTTGTAGTTTAAATTGTTTAAGCATAAACAATTCACCAATCTGATAAAATACTAATATAAAGGGATTTGGGAAACATGCAAAAAGCAGAAAAACATCTCAGAATGGAATAAAGTAGGCCTGATTTTCCTTGACATAAAAAATGGCAGCCATCATTTTAGATGCATGAGAAATATACATTCAATTATCACTAGTTAGCAGATTGTGTACAGGATTTTTTGTTTCACGCATAGTTCTAACTAAATCTTTGCTTCTTTTTTGTCAGTGCACCATACATAAATATTTCCTATTTTTACAAATTTAGCGCATTACTTTTCAAATACATGTGAAGACTGGAAACAATTTTACAATGTAATTATTCAACATAGGTGGCACATAAAAATTAGACATAATTTTGTTTATATGGAAAAGAGGGGGTTTTAATGATAAGCTTAAATCTTCGTCAACAATATGAATTACACGAAAGTTTTTTGTTACAAAAGCCTCTATTTCTTCAGATGGTTTTGAAAAATAAATGCTATTCCAGCCTTAATATTTATGAAGGATTAGCTTAACTCAATATTTTCTTCTAGGTCAAAGAATAATGAAGAATGGAAGACAGTTTAGTTTTGGCATCCATCACTCAAATGAGGGACCCAATTCATGTAAACCATCTCTCTGATTCTCTCTCTTAATTAGAGGGAGCAGTCTTCAATTTGACTAAATGCCATTACTGTTTTATGAGCAGATTATGATGTGTGGACAGTCAACCAAGTGAACCAATCCATGCACCATCTAACAGGATTAAAGCAAAAGCTAAGGTATTTAAAAACTAATTTTTCATGGCATGTTTTATAATGTTGCCTAGAATGTCCATCTAAAAATGACAGACTGGTATTAAAAATAACAGGAGAACATTTTGGTTTAAACAAAGATTTCTATACCAAACATTCACACAATTACTGCATGCTTTCTGAATCAATTATTTCTATTTCATAATTGTAGCAAGCATAATTGTGAATAATTTTAATATTTAAGTACAAAATGGTATTAGGTTGCCTGAACTGATGGGCTAGTTAATTTTGTAAAATATTTGGCTCCTATTAGCCGCGTACATGTTCCAAATATTGCTCAGGATGTACAGAAAGGTATACTTGGAATGTAATTCGAGCAGGACACATGTACAAGCAAACCACTTCTAGGAACATCTTCTTGAAGAAACTGGTGTTGCAGAAGAGTAAGCTTTAAGGTGGAGTTCTGAAAGCCTGCAAGACCATGATGTGCGACTGAAGAAATATTCATATTGTGTGATTAGAGATACCTCCAGAAAAGATTCAGTTTTGGTAATACCGCATAAAAGAGTAGCATATAACCTGTAATGAGAACTACTGGTACATGTACTTTGTCGGATAACTTGGGCTGACTTAGCAATAGGCTTCAACAAAAGATAGTGATCTGATAAGGTGTCTGTTATGCGTGCTAATAGCAGAAGGCTGATCCCTAAGAATGAGCATGGAAGGGCTCCATTTGTATAAGTGATACATACAGTGAAAGTGTGCCCATCACAAGTCACCACATGGGATCCGAAAGAGATTCTACAACATTGCAAAGACAGCCATTTAGGGTAACCATTTGCCCCAACCAGGCCTCGATCTTTCTGGTAAAATCAGCATGCTCTGGAAGGATTTCTAAGAGATTATTTTGCATTATGTTCATTACTTTAAATGTAGTGTGGCAGAACATTTGTAAGTGCCTTCTTTTGTGACTTGGTGAAATATGTTAATATCTGATTGAGAGGCTACAGTCATGAGTTAGAATCTCTGTAAGGGTTGATCTACCCTATACCACACTACCACATTACCACACCCCCCTTAGGTGCTGAAAGTTTGTTGGGAGGGAATGTGTTCAAGAAGAATTCTTTGGATGCTAAGGAATGTGCTGTAGTTTTATTCATTATCCAAACTTAAACCTAGAATAAGTCCGTTCAGATTCAGTAGGCTTGCTACAATCTTGGATCTACATTTTCCACTTTTCTTCTTTGTCTTAAACAAAAACCTTAGCATGTCTCATGCCTAGCAGAGACTTCTGATGAAAAGATTGCACCAAACTTAGTGAAGTTTTTAGGTATGGTCAAATGATGGGTTTAGGGTTAGAATTAGTTAGTGGAAGGTTGACTAACTTCTACCCCCTATATTTTCCTTGAACACCCCCGACTACTAAGTACCTCTTTGGCTTCCTGGGTGCGATGTCGATGGCCGGTCCTGGAGCTGGCATATCCATTGGAAACATGTCCACCCACATTTCCAGACGGCCCTGTGTACAGACAAAAAAATTGAGACACAAGGCATACATCATTCATCAATGGTGCTTCTCTGCATCGGCATGTAGGAGAATCTTATATTGTCATCACCATATTACAAAAATTATAAAAACATGTTAAGATATCACGTCATGAAAGTTTGTTGTTTCACCAGAGACAAATTATTCAATTGTATTAAATGAGTGAGGATAAGATAGGAGGTATTCTTTGTCAGGATTTGTTGGGACTCAAGTGAAGTTCACAGTGAAGTATAGACAACAAAATGAGTAGATTTTCCAAAGAAATAAATACAATAATGAGCATAGTACTAAATTATATCCGAAATGTGCCTGAGATTCGTCATAAACAAGATAAATTATTAGCACATACAGAATCAGTTAGAAACTTTTGGAATTTTTTTCAGGTGATGCACACGAAGTGTTGGAAAATGCAGCTAAAGGATCCAATTCACACACAGATTCTGCTTCATGTAAGTGTGACTCATTCTTCTATAACACCTGGCTTTCTCCTAAATTTCAGTAGTAAGTCAATATCATGCCTCACTTTCTCCTGGAATTCAATAGTAAGTCAGGAGTACTCAAGAGTAAGTCACAGCAAATTATTTGTGAATCGGTCTCAGATTACCTTTACTTAGAAAGGGTTATCACAAGTTGCTGAAGAAAACTGAATCAATTTAGCTACACATCAGTTTTTACATATAGGAAATACTATAGTAGAATCTGCCACATGATAAGTCTTAACTAATAACTGGTGACACAATCAAATTTCTCTTATATCCAATCAAGATTCATATTGACAAGACAGATGATATGTTATGTTAAAGGATTTATACAGCGCATGGCTGTCCTGGTAAAAGGATGTCCTTGTGCTAAATGCTGGAGGAGAGGTCGCAAGGGGGAATGCTAAATCAACAGAAAAGCCAGGTCTTGAAGGCCCTTCTAAAAGACAAAAGATTGGTGATGTTTCAATAGGGAGTGGCAATGAGCGCCCCCTACTCTGGCCCTATGGAATTTTGACACACGAGTAAGATGTAGATCAACAGAGAGAAGGACGCGGGTTGGGGTGTAGGAATGACAAAGATTGTTCAGGATTGCCAGGCCTACGCCTTCAAGAATTTTGTGTGTGATGCAGAGCGTTTTGAAATGGATTCTTTGCTCCACGGGCAACCAATGAAGGCGACGCAACCGGCCTGAGACAGAACTATATCTAGGCAGAGCAAACAAAGTACGGCCTGCCGCATTCATGGTGCGCTGTAGCCTGTTGATAACAGACTAATTGGATCCCAGCAGGAGACTATTGCAGTAATCCAGCCTGGCCCCAACCATAGCTTGGACGACCAACTGACAGGTATGGGGGGGTCGAACAGACCCAGTATGGGTTTAAGACCACGCAGTAGGCCAAGCATGTCTCTGCCACAGATTTAGCGTGGTCCTCAAAGGAAAGGGCACTGTCAAACCGAACACCCAGGTTTTTTATGATGGTTTTAGGCACCGCGGGAGTACCCAGTGTCGACGGCCAGCACTTGCCTCTCCATAGCTGAGAGTCTCTGCCAAATAGGAGGATCTCTGTTTTAGATGAATTAAGCTGGAGACAATTCATTTCCATCCAGATGGCTATGGCAGATAGATCATCTCGAAATGTGGCTGCATCCTGGCTTGGATCCTTAGTAAACAATACGATCAGCTGTGTGTCATCCTCGTATGACACCAGAGGGATATTGCGGGGTTTCGCCAGCACAGCCTGTGGTCGATTAAAAAGTGTCTGACTTACTGCTGACCCCTGTGGAACACCGCAGCATAATGGGTGTCTCTGAGAGTGAAAGGGAGGGGCAATAACCTGAAAGGACCTGTCAGACAAAAAGAAAGTGAACCAGGTGAGGGCACTTCTAGTGATGCCGATCTCCTGCAACCAATGAAGCAGGATGTTATGCGAGACCATGTCAAAGGCTGCCTACGGTCCAACAGAATGAGTGCCGCTGTGCTGCCCTCATCCAAGGAAGCTCTGAGTTGCTCCGTAACTGTCAGTAAAGCTGACTCGGTGCTGTGTCTTGGCCTGCAACCATTTTGCAAGGAATCCATTATAAAATGGGATTCCAGATATTGCATTAGTATGGTATTCAGATGTGATTCCATTGTTTTAAATACTTGAAAGGTGGGATGAGTGCACAACCTTATTTCAACAGTCAGTGTTTCAATTTTGGGTGCTCCGTAGGTGGCGGCCAACGTCCCTGGGCGCCTAATTGACAGATTCTGTTGTGTGTTCCTAATGAGGCATTAAGGACATCCCTTTGGGCACACCTAGTTCTCCTCCCTTATAATAAGAGGATTCCACACATTTTTTTATTCCTTTGTTAACTTTGTTCTTTTATTTTTTGACGATTTATTTTCATTGAGCATACTTTGTAAATATTCAAAATAACTTTCTCATCATATCCACATCAGTGACACAATTCCATTTTACTCCAATGCATTTCGGGCGAGATCATGTCGCCCTTCATCAGGGAATCAATACTATAAAAATACAGAAATAAAAACGATTACATTCCAGAGTCTTAATGTGTCATGTTTGTGTATGCTTAACTTGAAATTTGATCTCCCAATGTGCATCTGGTATAACACACCCTATTAACCATTATCTGCCCGTGCTCCCTACCACAAACTCGGTTGCATATATAACCACTTACGTGTCACTGTTCTTCAATAAGCCGTGAAAGTCTGTAAAACATCAATGCCACAAAAAGTACTCATAAGTAACTCTCTCTGAAAGGTCCCGTAGCTACCAGCATTAATCTAGATCTAGTGAGAATATTGAGGTTTCCTATGTTGCAACTGACTTGCTACTAGCTTCCTCAGCGTTTTCTTCCGTACTTCACCGCGTTCTCTCAACCTCCATTACGGACGGTAGTCATGGTTACCAACTACATCCTCTCCTATATGCTACTGATCCGCTCACGTGACCATTCACGTGACCATAGAGCGGAACGAAATACTTCACTAAACTCTTCGCGTTGTTCCGGCCGCGCGTCTCTATTCTACTGTTCCTAGATCATCCATCTCTAGAGGAGTATTCTACCTTTCTTAAAAATGTCAATTAACTTGGCCTTGTATTGCCAATACAAACTCCAAAAAAAACTCCAAAAAAACTCCAAAAATTAAATTCAAACGAATAAAATAAATCGGAGTTGATCAATCACAAGCGACTCGAACCCCTGTTGGTCAATGTTTAAAACCCCCTCGTTCTACAGGGTGTGCTACATGATTACACATTACGTAGTACTCCATATTAGACTCTGGGTTAAACAAATGAGAATAATAACACAACTTATAATATAGTATATCATATCGCAGGTCTCCTTTCCAGAGTAAGAAAAACAACAGCATATGCTTTCAGTCTGTTTATAAATAGCATGACAGCTCACTCCGTTCATTGAGCCCATTCGGGCTTTGAGTACACAGTCTATGTATCCAATAGTTCTCTCGTTGCAACATGAATTTGGTATTGTCTCTTCCTTCTGTTCTTTCCACTACCTCCAAGATTATATATTTTAATTGGGAGATATTATGTTGTGCCTCCATAAAATGGGTAGCTACTGTAGATTTGGTGTTTTTCATCCGTATGTTCGATATGTGCTCTGTAAGTCGTGTTTTTATACTTCTTTCCGTCTTCCCAATGTATAATTTTCCGCATGGGCATTTTAATGCGTAAATTACATTCTTGGTATTACATGTCGCATTAACTCTAATTTTGATTTCGTTTCCTTTCATTGGGTGGTTTATTGTGTTACCTCTGATGATGCTGTTACAACTTCCACAACTTAGACATGGCTTTGTTCCTTTGAATTCTTTGACTTGAGGTTGACGGTGTTTTAGGATCTCTCCTAAGTTCTGAGCCCTAGTATGAGCAAATATGGGAACTTGGTCAAAAGATTGTTGAAAATCAGGTTCCAGCTTTAGCATTTTTCAGTGTTTTATGATTATTCTTTTGAAATTGTGACTTTGTGTTCAATATTTTGATACTGCTACTATGCGCGTTTCCTCATGTTTTCTGGACGGTTTCAAAAGATCCTTTCTGTCAATGGCATCCACTCTTTTTATGGCGTTATCTATAACCTCTTTAGGTTAACCTCTATTTATGAATCTTGTAGCCATTTCCTCCAATGTTATATTCACTTTTGTCCTGTCTGATGTGATTCTTTTGACTCTGGTCATTTGTGAATAGGGTAGGTGTTGTTTTAAGCTAGGTTGGTGAAAGCTGGCAAAATGTAACAAATTGTTTTTGTCTGTTTCTTTTCGATATATATTTGTTTCAAAGCCTTTATTTGTGATGGTAATCCTCATATCCAAAAAGGTCACCGTAGTTTCTGAAATGTCCCAAGTAAGTTGTATACGACTGTCCTCTTTATTAAATTCACACAGAGCTTTTTCCAACAGGATTTTTGAAGATTTCCAAATTATAAAAATGTCATCTATGTAACGTACCATGAATTTGAGATTTTCATTCCATATTGATTTTGAAAACATATTGGTTTCGTCATAGTTTTGCATGAAAATATTAGCGTACACCGGTGCCGCCGAATTTCCCATGGCTGTTCCTGTGAGTTATTGATACCACTGATCTCCATATCTGAAATAACTTTGATACAAAGTGAATGTCATTAGTTCCATGAGAAATACCTGTAAGTCATGATTCAAATCAGTGTTCAGTAGGGCTCTTTCAATTGCTTCCATTCCTAAATGATGTGGTATCGATATGTATAGAGACCGGACGTCTGCTGTACACATGATTATAGTTTCATTTGGGTCTATGTTGATTTTGTCTAGTTTCAATAAGAAATCCGTTGTGTCCTTAACATATGTTCTCATGTTTTTCACTGTGGGTTGAAGATGTTTATCAATGAGTTGACCGATGGGCTCATGCAGACTTCCTCGGGTTGAAACTATTGGCCGCAAAGGTGGATCCGTCAAGTTTTTGTGGATTTTCGGTATCATATAGAATACCGGACTTTTTGGATTCGGTTTCATTAGAAAGTTCTTTGTTTTAATGTTGATGGTTCCCATTTCATATGCTTTATTAATGATATTGCTTAGGATTTTCGAAAATTCCACTGTAGGATTTCCACTTAGTTGTAAATAGGTGTTTGTGTCTGAAATGTGTTCTAAGACCTTCTCTTCATACATAGAATTGTTCATAATTACTAGGGCGCCTCCCTTATCTGCTTTCGTGATCCTTAAGCTCGTATTAGTGGCCAATTATTTTAGAGTATCCAAATCCTTCTGTGTCATATTTCTTTTGGTACGTTTATCACATTTTAGTTGGGATAAATCCTGTTTAACCATTTTTTCAAACAGGTCCAGAGTTTTATGACTTACAGGTGCTTGGAAGGTGCTAGTAGTTCATAATCCACACAGTTGTTCATCCGGTTCTTTGTCTGACTGAGGAAGGATGTTATCAAAATAGTGGCGAAGCCTAAGTTTCCGCATGAGTTTAAGAGAGAATTACTTATGAGTATTTTTTGTGGCATTGATGTTTAACAGACTTTCACGGCTTATTGAAGAACAGTGACACGTAAGTGGTTATATGTGCAACCGAGTTTGTGGTAGGGAGCACGGGCAGATAATGGTTAATAGGGTGTGTTATACCAGATGCACATTGGGAGATCGAAATTCAAGTTAAGCATACACAAACATGACACATTAAGACTCTGGAATGTAATCGTTTTTATTTCTGTATTTTTTATAGTACTGATTCCCTGATGAAGGGCGACATGATCTCGCCCGAAATGCATTGGAGTAAAATGGAATTGTGTCACTGATGTGGATATGATGAGAAAGTTATTTTGAATATTTACAAAGTATGCTCAATGAAAATAAATCGTCAAAAAATAAAAGAACAAAGTTAACAAAGGAATAAAAAAAAAATGTGTGGAATCCTCTTATTATAAGGGAGGAGAACTAGGTGTGCCCAAAGGGATGTCCTTAATGCCTCATTAGGGACACCAACAGAATTCCATTGTTTTAGCCAAGAACAGCGCAGGGAGATCGGGCGATAGGTCTCCGGCCTAGAGGCATCTAATGATGGTTTCTTAAGTAGAGGGATAACCTTTGCATGCTGCCAGGCTTGCGGCAGCTGTGCTGTCCTTAGGCAAAGGTTAATGAATTCCAAGCATCTGGGAAGTAGACATTCCTGGAATTTGACTAAAAGTTCCGGTTTGGGGGAGTCATCAGGAGATCCTGACTTTATTTTGATGAACATAGCCTTAAGGCCGTCCATCAGGATAGGTGGGGAAGCAGAGAGAGAGTAGGTCTCATTGCCAGGCAGAGCTCCCTTCATTAAGCATGTAACCTCATGCTTTGATTGAAATCAGTCATAGATGCCCGCCACTTTGTTGATGAAGCTAGTGGCCAGAGTTTCACATTGGGCATTAGAGGCAATAGTGTTATCTGCTGTCTGAGGTGATTTCACCATATCCTTTAACAATGAAAAAATAGTTTTGGAGAGGTTATTACTAGTATTAATTTTGTTTGCAAGATGTATGGCACAGGCTTTCCACATCTGTTTGTGGTAGGCTTGCCTTGCCCTTGTATATTCAAGTTTGGCTGAGGGACTGTAGGCACGTCTCAAAGTATGCTCAAGTACGTTACAGTTTTTCCTAAAAGTGGTAAAAGTCTCATCAAACCATACATGCGATTGGGCTTTCTTCTGATGAGTCCATTCAGTGGGGATGCACTTATCCAAGGCCTGATTGATCCATGTTCCAAAGCAGTTGCTAGACCTCTCAATGTCTGCAAATAGCATAGGTTTAGAGGTGACAAGAGTGTCTTGAAAGGTGGAATGATCAAGTTTCTGCCAAGGGCATTTATACACCAGATTACGAGAAGCCGAGAGTTTAGGACCAGCTAGGTGCAATGAAAAGAGAATAAGGTTATGGTCGGACCAGGGCATCGGTAGAGATATCGGGGACTTAGACAGCAAAATGTTGGACAATGCATAGTCCAGAAGATATCCCACCTCATGAGTGGGGCCAGAAACCATTTGGAGGAGTTGGCAAGTCGCCATGTCGTTTAAGAAATGACAGCAGTCATCAGACTCCAGGTGCAGATTCAAGTCGCCAATAATGGTAAAATTGGCTGACTTGAGTGCTAAACTGCTCACCATGTTAGCTATCACTTCTCTAAAAAATTTGGATGGCCATCTTTCTAAATTACAGCAATTCCGCCACCTCTCCGCCGACCCTCTATCCACATTCTTCATAATAAAGCCTGGGGGCAGGGCCAGAGCGGAAATGGCAACTGAGTATTGGGAGAGCCAAGATTCAGTTAAGGATAGCGCATCTAATAGGTACTTGGACAATAGATCGTAGACTTCCTCATGATGTTTAACAAGCGAGCAGCAGTTATTGCTGCCGATGTTGAATTGGAGTTGCTGACTGCCTAGCGGAACACCCAGGCTGTATTGAGGCCTAAAATTACATAAACTGCAGTGGAAGGCACCTGAGATGGGGACCAGCTGTGAATCAATCCCACACAAGGGGCTGCTCCTTTGCAGTTTGATACCTTTGGTATTGCTTTATTCGAGTTAGCAGGGTATGCCCAGACGTGGGTCCCTTGCTCACTCTACCACTGGATTCAAGATAGCCTGGCTGATGAGGATTGTGAATCCGAAACCAGTCCCAGGTGCTTGTTTTCGGTCCAGGGAAGACATGGCTTGGCAGTTCGGGCTGGACTGTTCCCATGAGGCACAGGGTCAGACTGATTTGCATATAGCCATGTCTGAGCTGGGGTGGCAGAGTGAGCTAAAGAATGATGATGGATTAAACCCCGATCAGTTGATTGGGGGTGAGTGTTTGAGCTGCTCAAGCACTCGGTCATCATCCCCTTTGGTATTGCTCCTTTGCAGTTTGAGCAGGTCCTCACGAGAATAAAGTAGCCTGTGGGCAAGAGAAAGGACATAATGCCTAGTGCCTGGTGCCATCCAGGCGTGGACAGGCTTGCCTTTGGCGCGCCAGTGGCGCTGCTGCGCTGCGGCTTGCATAATGTACGTGGGGACACAACTGACTCCTTCCAGGCACGCCTCTGATTGGGGAAAAAGTAATCAGAGCCCTGCACTGCTGAAAAGAAAGCAGCCACACCCCCCAGAGAGAAGTATCAAAATTAATGTATTAGCGTTTTAAAAAGCATAAAGCAAGCACCATAAAAAGGAACCTGCCACAAAACCTTTTGGCAAGCAGTCCCTCACATAAAGAATACTCTCTCCCAGCAACAACGTGTCCACGCTGCGGTGTGCGAGATGTACCTGGGGGCACAACTGGCTCCTCCCAGGCACGCCTCTAATTGGGGAAAATTAACCAATCAGAGCACTGCACAGCCAAAAAGAAAGCAGCCACACCCCCCAGAGAGAAGTATCAAAATGAAGGTATTAGCGTTTTTTAAAGCATAAAGCGAGCACCATAAAAAGGAACCTGCCTCAAAACCTTTTGGCAAGCAGTCCCTCACATGATGAACACTCTTTCCCTCAGATGTACTACTTTTCTAAATATATGAACTTCCCTATTTTCTTTAACTTCTTCAATACCACTAACAGCCAGACAACCAGACACACAAATCAATATAGAGGGTCAATTCCTTTGTCTGTTGTCAAAAACCACTGTCTTTTCCATCTTCCATACTCTAGGTCAAACCATCCTATTGCCGAGCCACAATTGTATCTAAAAACTCACATGAGAAACCTAGCCTATGTTTTATGCCAAATAGAAAATGAATTTCACAATGTGCAAGTACATATATCAACAAGATCCATTAACAGAGATAGTTAATCCATCCAATGAATGATCAGCATACAAAAAAGTAATGACGTATTGTGAACAAAACATGATTCCATGTGTTTGCACTTAAACCAACTCCCAACTTTGAAAGATATGGTGGCAACCACCTTAGTGCCTCCCATGACATTCATTTTGATGGCCAAGGCCTACTTAGCCCTTGACCAAGGTCCACTTCACGCATTCATTCCAGAACACGTGCAGGCTATTTTTGTTTTACTTCTATGTATCTGTGTCTGACTCCCACACTGACAGGGTTGGCCCTCCAATCACAAACACTGGCCTCACATAACATGGCAGCTGGCAATCTGACTCAGCTGCATACACTCATACTCTATCTCCCACTCTAGATGTTGGCCTTCAAGATTCTAATCTGTACTGACTACTCCATCATCCATTTTTCAGGCTCTACAGAAACACGTCTGCTCTACTTCTTTAGAAAGATGAAACTCATCAAGAGATCGTTGTAGAATAACGCCTACATCTTCCAGTCGGAACCTATACATTTCCCCCCTTGTATCTGAGATTGTGTTCTATAAAAGTGGCAATTCAAAGTAACAAGTTATATCCCCCAAACTAAAAAGTAAAGTTGACCATACGCCATAAACTCAGAAATTAGTCAGCATGGTGTTCCCAAGACCTTTACAATCACGATGGACAAATGGAAAATAAATTGCCCCTGCTCTTCCCTAATAACCAAACAAGATGCCCTCTACTCTGCAATAACTAAAATACAACAAAGTTAGTAGCGCCCACATAATCTTTGTTCATATCAAATACACTTCTTGCCTTTCCTAACTTGACCTTAACCTACTTACCAAATTCAAGAACTTATTCCTCTCACCCTAGTAAAGACACTGCTCCTGCCTCTATTAATAAGCAAAATAACTCATTTTTTGCAAGCCTCATTCATCAACATTTAAAGAAAATAAAAGAAAAATCCAACAGGAAACCACTCTTCTGCAGTGGTTACCACCCTGACGATCCACACTACTTAAATATTTCCTCCCATAACCCATACAGAAGAAGTAGGTTCTCATTTTAGCAATTAACCAATATCCTGGGCTTCTGGGGAAATCACTGTATCTGTGTAGACCTCAAGCTGTAAATATTTCGAATTCAATGTCAATGTGTGTTATGTGCAAATGTGTATGATACGAAAAAAGAAATTATAAAGTGTGCTCTAATTAATGTATGTACTTTCTCCCCTCACATCCTGGTTCCTGTATTCTGGTTGAAATCACAACTCCCCCACAATTTTGTTTTCTATACAGCGACCCATGTGTCAGATGCTGCTGAAGCAGTAACATTTTTCTCCATTCAAGGATCTGCTATTGCTTTGAAGAAGGTTTGTACTATGATTTTGTTTTTAAATAAAATACTCATCACCAAAAATCCTTACCCCACTAACTAAATCTACACAACCAGTCCTAGACCAATAGATAAGTAAAAACAGCGGCCATGCCGGTGCTCAACCAGCCTTCCATGAACATATAGACTTTAAAAAGGTGTTGCACCAAAGTATCAAATATTTTATACAGCTCTCACATAAACGATAAAATATCTGCTGCCAACATTTTGTTGATGCTATTTTAGGAGTAAATTGTGTGCAGTCGATAGAAGTGCAAGTCGAGATTGTGAATGGTGATATTTGACCTACAGCTGCCATTGCAATGGCATTGAGGATAATTACCTTTCAACTGCTCAAACCCACATACTACTACTCATGCCCTTGGTGACTGGTAATCTGACTGCTGCCCATTCTTTAGCATAGAACTGGGCCCTTACATTGGCACGAAGGGACGCGATTGGTCTGTAAATTAGGCCTCTTGTCTTATGACCTCTCAGCTGTCTTCAGAGTCCTTGACCACACTGTTCTAATGCAAAACCCTGAAAGGACCAGGACAGCAGGTCCTGCTAGAATGCTCCGTGCAAGCTGAAACCCAAAGACCATGTTTGGTACTTATTGGTGCAATGTTACTCTCCAACATATGGGCTTCACGACGCCCTGACCACTCAACTTTGTCTTGCAGTGCCCCCATCAGTGCACAGTTAAGAGAAAGTTGCCTCTCAGTCAGCAATTGTTCACACTACACCCAAATAGTCCTCCTTGATGACAAGGAACAACAATGTCATGTCTATAACCTAGTAATATGTCACGACAAAAACCCAATCTGGATATTTTACCTAACAGATGTTTTACTAAAAATCATGGTTACTTAGAGCGGTCTTAATTCCATCAAGATAGCCCAGGACAACATATAATGCTCAACTGGACCCCATCAAGCCCCACTTTAAAGTGGTGTTATGATTTGAATAAATAATTAAATGTAACATGTTCTTGGGCTGGGGTGACTGCTATGCAAACCTGTTATGCTGCCGGAAGGGCTGAAACAACCTGTCAGTGATTTAGAATCAGTATCACTTATGCGGGATAATTAGGGCAACTCAAAGTGACATTACATGAATACATAAGCGCACAAACGAATTATTAAACCTTAAAAAAGCCTGTCTTGGAGCCAAACGTGTGTCAGCTTGTTGGGGACTAATAAAACATACTGATAAAATGAATAAAAAATATTTTTGGGGCATGGCCCCCAATTGTTTCTCAGCCATTTATATGCAAACACAACAAAGTGTGTCATGGGGTGGAAACTGAATTTAAACAAATAGCAAAGCACATTGAGGAACTTACTAAGTCAATGAAGCATGTCACTCTTTACACCGGTGTTTATCAGCCATATTCAATAGTCATGCATTTTGTTGCAGCTGTAAAACACTAGGGAGAGTGTGGCGTAGGAACATCCCCTTCCTCCTCTGCTCTCTGGGGACCTTACCTGTTCAATGCCTGGCTTGTCCGGATTCAGTAGGGGTCGTGTCTCCACGTGCTCAGGAATCAGCTTACAGCCCGCCCGGGGGATCTCCTCCCAGTGGTGAAGCACAGTCAGGGCCAAGTGTTCATCGGTCTGCTTTTTCTGACCTACCAACATAAGGAGGGGAAGGAAAAGAGCAACACACCAGCTTCAAATGAATCCTTTGCAATCAATATTCCTCATTCAGTTAGGAGCGTCACAGTGGTCCCCAGACTCAAGACCACGGTATTATTAAGGTGGATGAAATTATAATTGCACTAGCGAAGTGCACAACTTCTGCAGTTCTTGAGTTAGTAAAATGTGTGCCAGGGAAAACCTGGTCTTAACATGACGAAACAAGGAGACATGCGTTAGTTCTTCTTGTTTTTGCTGATTCTATGTGTGGCGCATTGTGCAGCACACATAGAAACAGCAAAACGTCATGAATTATTGTTTATGTGCAGGAACGTGTCAGTATTCTCCTATTGTATCACATCGGTTCATAGGGTCAGTTTTAGGATTTCAACCTCATGCAGTTTGAGTGCCATTTAGGCCAGGGTACACCCAGATGCTAGTGTGGTGTCTCCAACTTTTATCTTTTATTACATGAACAGCATTAAGTCATTAAAGTCTTTAAGACAATTGTGTCTTGTTTTCGCCTTTGTTACCTAGAAGGGCAACATACACTAATTGAGGCTTAACTGGTCACCTTCTGTAGACTAGGGGGCATATTTTTACATGCAAGTGGCAGAGCGCGTGTTAGCTCCAAATTTGCTAACGCCAAGCACCGCCATTTTAGAAACGCAGGATTGCACCATATTTACAATAATATGGCAATTCCCTGCATTTCTTCCTGTGCTGGCGCTAAAGTAAGATGCCTAATGCCAATGCAGGCACCCTTGCACCATTGTGCAAGGGGGTCTGTGTTGAGGGAATGATTGTTTATGTGTCTGCACATAAAGTTTACCTTACCTTTGGGAATCCGTCCAACAATGTATAAATCAGACTTTGTATCTGTGTATATAGCTATATCTTTATCAACACCAAGTAGTTACTTGACTCAGGTTTATTGATGAGCTATTTATAATCTGGCGTGGGACAGAACAGAGTGCTTTAGACTTTGTCTCAAGAATTCATGTAATTTATATTAACCTAATTTTCTCGATGTTGAAGTTGAAAATTGTTAAAAACAAAATAAAGACAACATTACATCGAAAGGAGACAGCAGGAAATTCAGTGTTACACGCCACCAGCTAGCACCCGAAACACCTAATGCAAAGTATCCCTGACGGGGAACTGTTAAGATTAAAGAGAATCTGTAGCAATGAGATAGACTTAGTGGAGGAACAAAATGAAAGCAGAGAGAGATTTCTAGCAAGAGGCTACCACGCAAAAACAATTGACACAACTATAGTTAAATCTAGATCTAGAACTAGGTCTGAATTATTAGAGGTACACACAAGTGATATTAAGACCAATCAGGAAACAGAACCCACCAGATGAATCTTAACTTACAAGAAAAACAGCTGAGGAGTATTGTAAAACGAAATTGGCCCATCATCTTAGATGACCCTATAATAGGCCACCTCCTACCACAAACACTATTAACCACATATAGAAAATCAGAATCTATGAGCAATGCTCTTTTGAAGAGCAGCTCAGAAGTCACTCCAGTGGGTTCATGGCTTACCGCAAGCAAGGGGATTTTTAGATGTGTGACCTGTAAAGCATGTAAATTTGGTATTAATCAAACCACTTATTTAACACCTTTTAGTGATAAAATGCAGTTAATCAACAAACATCTTACTAGTAAAACAGATTTCGTCATCTACACATTGGAGTGCACATGTGGACTCCGATATGTAAGAAGTACAAAATTACAGGCGCACAAAAGAATATTACAACAAACATACTAGGACCCTAACCAATCAAGATCCCAATTACCCTGTAGCCAGACACTTTAAGGGAACCACAACAGTGACCTCAAACATCTGAAGTATTATTTAATAGATGCCGTCCCAGCAAACAAAAGAGGTGGAAACAGGGAAGCAATACTTAGAAAGTTAGAAACTCACTATATTCTAAACCTACATACTAAAATTCCTGGGGGTTTGAATACTAGTGATGATCTGTACACGTGTTTGTGAGAATACATCATGACGTATTATTATCTTTTGGGTCATCAGAGGTAGTTGAAGACAACAATAGCCATACACTGGAGCCTTCGCAGTATTTGGGACAATTTCAGAGTTTAATTTGATTTTGGGTGAATCAGTTTTTATCCAAATGAATGCCACTCGTAGAAACATAACATTAGATTATATATTAATATCAAGATTTGCCCAAGGGTGCTTAGATCTTAAGTACTTTTATAAATACTATGTCAAAATATTGTTCTATTGAATGTTTTCTCCTTGACAATATTATTAATATTGTCCGCTCTTTATCTGCTGCGATACGTTATAATAAAGTAGTGTACTTTATAAATAAGTACAGTTTTGATTTCTCTGTATATGCTGCTATACTCTCGCATTAAGTACTGTTACTCATTCATGCCCTTTATGAAAAAAGTATAGTTTTTAAGTAAGTTTGCACATTAGCACTTTATTCACAAACTCAACCTTTTACATGAATTAATAGAATAATATGGTGTGAAAAGACAGTAAATGTATTTTACTTTAATTTTGACAAATTAAATGAATTATAATGAATGCTTTGATATTGAGGCATACATGCAAAATTCAAATGTCAGAAAGAGTGAGGTGTTACGTGCAAAGTAAGGTACACAGTTCATATACAAGCACGTTTACCCACAGCTCATGTAGCAAGTCTTTTCTTTATATTCATGGTTTGTATAGCACATGTCACTTTTAAAGGGTTGACTGCAAAGCACAGCGTTGTCATGTGTGCAAGGCTATTGTCGGCCAAAACACGTAATGGCTGACAATCCCCAATAAACCACTTTTTAGCACATCAATGGTGGTTTGTGGTAGTTTCTTTCACCTACGAGAAAAAGTAACAGAGTTGGAGATATATACATATATATATCATCGCTCCAACTTTCCCACGCTTGAACAGCACTCGAACACAGAAGGTAGGTGGCAAACCTTTATTTTCAGGGTACAGCTGGTCTGCTGTTGGCAGCTTCAATCAGATAGTCAGTTTTGTGGTGAGCCTGACACGTTTCAAAAGTTTCCTTTCGTCTTCAGAGGCACTTGCTTGGCTAATTGCGTGCACCTGGTCCTGTTTTCACAATGTTGACGCCACGCCCCTGAATGGGCCTGTCTAATTACAGTGGGGCATTGTGGGAACCGCAGTCCAGGTTGATTTCGTGTTATATGGTGGCACAAATGTCTGTCCCTCAATTAAGCCCTCAGATGGGCCACCGCCAGCAGTGACCAGTCTAGATCCCTCCTTTGTGCTCCGAATTGCAGCTCGATAAATATCAGCCATGCGGCCCCCGATTATGGGGTGGTGCAAGTTCGGCGGCTGGACCACTGCCCAAATATCATCGCTCAGCTTGCCCATGCTTGAACAGCACTCAAACACAGAAGGTAGGTGGCAAACCTTTATTTTCAGGGTACAACTGGTCTGTTGTTTGCAGCTTCAATCAGACATTCAGTTTCGCGGTGAGCCTGTCGGATTTCAAAAGTTTCCTTTCTTCTTCAGAGGCACTCGCTTGGCTGATTGAGTGCACCTGGTCCTTTTTTCACAATGTTGATGCCATGCCCCTGGATGGGCCTGTCTAATGACAATGGGGAATTGTGGGAACCGCAGTCCAGGTTGATTTCGTGTCATATGGTGGCACTAACGTCTGTCACTCTTTCAAGCCCTCAGATAGGCCACCGCCAGCAGCAACTAGTTTAGATCCCTCCTTTGTGCTCCGCATTGCAGCTCGATAAATCTCAGCCACGCGGCCCCCGAATGCATGGGTTAGTGACTAAACAGTGTGAATGTCTGTATCAGTTTGTCAGTTGGTGTGTAAGCAGTTGCATGGGTTGGTGATTAGCTACATGAGTGTCTATAAGGGTATTGTTTTGTTGTCTGAGTATCTTTATGGGTGCCTGAGTGTCTGTGTGGGTGGGTCAGGGGGTGTATGACTGTGCATAGATGTGTGAGTGGGTGATTTACTGGGTGTATGGGTTCAAGAGTGCCTCTGTGAAGGGCTGTATGGGTGGGTGAGTGTTTGTATGGGTGTGTTGGTGAGTGAATAGATGTCTCAGTGGTACATGTGTGAGTAACTACACATGTGAAAGGCAGTATATGTGAGTATTGGAGTATATGAATGACTATATGTGAGCGTGAGTGATTGTGAGAGTGGCTGTATAGATGGGTGTGTGCTTGTATCAGTGATTGTATAAGAAAGTAAGTATGTGTTAGCATCTGTATGAATAAGTAAGGTGGTGTGTGGATAACTGTATAGATGAGTAAATGGGATTGTGATTGATTCTTTGCATGACTGACTTGGTGTTTGAGTAACTCTGTAGATGAGTGGCAGTGTGTGAGTGTCTGTATAGGTGTATGAGTGCATATGATAGTACTGTATTGATGAGTGACTGTATGCATGAGTTACTATGGGTTAATGAGTGGATGTGTATGTAGACTCAGGAATCAGTGAGTGGGTACATAGTAACTGGTATTGGTGTGTCTATGGTTTCAATCAATCAATCAATCAAGGCATTTATAGAGCGCCCTACTCACCCGGAGGGTCTCAAGGCGCTTGGGGGGGGGGGGGGGCTGGGGGAGGGGGAGGGATGCCGCTACTGCTCGAACAGCCAGGTCTTGAGCTTCTTCCTGAAGGAGAGGTGGTCTTGGGTCAGGCGAAGGTCGGTCGGGAGGGTGTTCCAGGTCTTGGCGGCCAGGTAGGAGAAGGACCTTCCTCCTGTTGTCGCTCTTCGGATGCGGGGGATGGCGGCAAGGGCGTGGTTGGTCGATCGGAGGTGGCGTTTGGGAGCGTGGAAGTTGATGCGGTTGTTGAGGTAGCTCGGGCCGTGGCCGTGTAGGGCTTTGTGTGCGTGGGTGAGGAGACGGAAGGTGATTCTCTTGTTGACGGGGAGCCAGTGCAGGTCTCTCAGATGTCCGGAGATGTGGCTGCGTCGGGGGATGTCGAGGATGAGTCTGGCTGAGGCGTTCTGGATCCGCTGGAGTCTCTTCTGGAGCTTGGCGGTGGTTCCGGCGTAGAGGGCGTTGCCGTAGTCCAGTCGGCTGGAGACGAGGGCCTGGGTGACCGTCTTCCTGGTCTCGGTGGGGATCCACCGGAAGATCTTCCGTAGCATGCGCAGGATGTTGAAACAGGACGCGGAGACGGCGTTGACTTGTCTGGTCATGGAGAGGGAGGAGTCCAGGATGAAGCCCAGGTTGCGTGCGTGGTCTGTCGGTTTGGGTGCGGTGCCCAGGGCGGGGGGCCACCAGGAGTGGTCCGAGGCGGAGGGCGAGGAGCCCAGGATGAGGACTTCCGTCTTGTCTGAGTTCAGCTTCAGGCAGCTGGTCGTCATCCACTCGGCTACGTCTTTCATCCCTTCGTGGAGGTTGGTTCTGGCGGCGGCGGGGTCGTTGGTCAGGGAGAGGATCAGCTGGGTGTCGTCGGCGTAGGAGATGATGTTGAAGTTGTGTTGGCGAGCGATGGCCGCAAGGGGGCTCATGTAGACGTTGAAGAGGGTGGGGCTGAGTGAGGAGCCCTGAGGAACGCCGCAGATGACTTCCGTGGCTGCAGATCTGAACGGTGGTAGGCGTACTCTCTGTGTCCTTCCAGCGAGGAAGGACACAAATCAAAAATAGTAGTTTGTATTTTAGAGTGTGTGTATATCACAGGTTATATTAGGGTGTGCGGAGGTGCATCAGATTATCACGTGGATGATGTAATCAGTGATGTCACAAGTGATGTAATTTGAGATGTCATCAGTGATGTCACTGACCATGTAATGAATGATGTAATTAATATGTGACATCATCAGCAGTGCATTGCGGGGGCGCGAGTGATAGTTAGTTCAACTAACTATAACGACCAAATTTCTCTGGTTGTGTACGAGTGAAATGTCCAACTAAGTATAACGTCCCAGGAACCTGTGGTTTTTTCAGTGAATTTCTAAGGGCTTTTAAAGGCTAATTTCTAGCCATAACATCCCTGAACCTGGTGTTTTTTTCAGTGAATTTCTAAGGTTTTGTAAATGCTAATTCCTAACTATAACATCCCTGAAACCTATGTTTTTTTTAGTTTATTTCAAAGGTTTTTTAAATGCTAATTTCAAACTATTCTTACAGAGGTAGGGCATGTGCAGAAAGAAGCAAGAGAAATGCAGAAAGAGGCAACATAAATCCATAAAGACGAATAAAGGTGCAGAAAGAAGCAAGAGATATGCAGAAAGAACCATCAGAGGTGCAGAAAGAGGCCTTGTTGCAAAGTCATCCTGTACTCCCAACCTTTTGCTGACTGGTACTGATGGTAACTGACTCTGACTAACCAGGCCTGGAGCCAGTACTATGCTGAAAGAATCTTAGAATATACAGTGACAATATATACATACACTAGGGTACACTATGGGTGGGGGTACCCTTGTGATTGGCATGACCTCCCCTATAAGGCCTTAGTACATACTAGGGCAGGGGGATTAAAACTACCTCTGAGTCAGAGGTGCAGAAAGAGGCAAACGAAGTGCAGAAAGAAGCAACCAAGGTGCCAAAACAGATAAGAGAGGAGCACGTGAAGTGCAGAAAGAGGCAAGAGAGGTGCACGAAGAGGCAGGGGGTGCATAGAAGAAAGAAGTACAGAAAGAGGCAAGAGAAGTACAGAAAGAGGCAAGAAAGGTACAGAAGGAAGAGAGTGAGGTACAGAAAGAGACAAGAGAGGTTCAGAAAGAGGCAAGAGAGGTGTGCAAAATGAGGGAAGAAATCTGCAGAAAAAAGCAACAGCGGTGCCGAAAGAGGCAAGTGAGGTGCAGAAAGGGGCAAGAGAAGTGCAGAAAGAGGCAAGTGAAGTGCACAAAGAAGACAGTGAGGTGCAGAAAGAGGAAGAAAGGTGCAAGAAGAAGCAAGAGAAATGCAGAAAGAGGCAAGAAGATAGGTTTGTGCCCCATTAGTACCAGTTTAACTCTCACATTTTGCAATAAGTAACACATGACCATTCCAGCTTTGCAAAGGGCCTTCCACCATGCTATAACACATGACGCTGCATTTTTAGGAACATTTGAGACGTTTGAGCTAGAAATAAGGCTTTTTTGTTAAAATCTTCAGATTAGGCAGCAGATGATGGAATATTTGGCAAATGTGGAAAATGATTAATTATGTGAAAATTGGTGCAGTCAAACAGTCACATAATTGCAGCGACCCTGCTCAAACCTCTGACTAGGTCCAGAAGTGCTCCTCAGTGAGGGGGCAGAGCTTGCTCGGAAGCGCGATGGCCGCTTATACCCGGAGCTCCTTCAGGCCACCACAATATCCGAGGAAATATCCTGCAGCTGAGGCGGCTTTGTTGCCGCAATACAGCTCCTGAGGCGCCGGAGGGGACTCGGAGATGCCGAGTTGTGCCGGTCTGGGGATCGCGGTGCCCCGCAGGAGGCAGAAGGTATCGGGGAGCTTTATCGCAGCTGGGCCGCAAATCCCCGGCCCACAGCAGCTCGTGCGGCTGAGCTACGTCACCCGACGTGCGGCCAAGAAGGGGAGGCAGGAGCCGGCGACTCCGGAGCGGCGGAAAACTGGAATCGAAAAGTGCTGTACCCGCCCCGGTGGGGAGCAGGCCTCAGTGTGGCGGCTGCAAAATAGATTGGGCACAACAAAGAAACAACCAAGTGGCCTGTGCGACGGGGAGGTGCTCAGAGGCTGTGTCGAGCATTCCGGGAGTCTGCTGTGGGTGAGGGTGGCGATCGCTGCCCAGTGTTGACCTGAATCCAGTCTGCGGTGACGCCCTGGACTTGCAGTGGACGCAAATACGGAGAGCGACATCTGTGAGGTATTGGTGTCGGGCTGGTAGAGATTTGGCGCCCGCAGGCGCGAACGTTGAAGATTGTGGATGGGATACGTTGGGGGACCCCTGGGGCACATAAAAGTGCTGTGACCTTGGTCCAGACTATAGTACCCACGGCTACTCCAGAAGCCCAGAGCTGAGAGTGGGTTGGTCCTACACCTGGGGCACTTGTTATGTTATGTTAAAAAAATTTAATACCGCGCTCATACACCAAGCACTTTAAGCACATACTCCTTGCTTGGCATCATTGGACTCGGGGGCAGGCTGAGTGGAAGCGACGGTGGGCGGAGCTCTGCCTGGGGTTGTGACCCTCACCCCCAAAACGCGGGCAAGCCGGTCGGGCCTCATACTGAGTTGGACAACTGGGCTTGGAGGGGGACAGCTACGCAGAGCACAAGAGTAGAGACTGCGATGAAGTGCCTAGAGTGTAAGGGGGCCACGTTGACCAGTGGTGATTACATAACACAGGAGGTTGACATTGTGAGCAGTCCTGGCCCGGCCCAGGGATTCCTATCCTGCCTGTAGCCATCCTTAGTATTGCCCGTGTGAAGGTTTGAATTGCCTGGAGTGTGCGCACGCATCAAGAATGGGTAAGGGTGATAAGATCCAATCTAAATTGACCTTTGAACAACGACAGTCCAAGTCACAGGACCCTGGCCCTGGCAGAGGTGCGGAGGCGATGACGCCAGTACGGGAGGATACAGAGGAAGACATTTGCCATATTCTAAAATCGATGGAACAATCCTTACAGAGCAGCATCACTGTGTTGGGCGCTAAAATGGACACTATGTCGTATAGGATGGATAGAATGGTGGAGCGCCTGGACAAGCACGCCGAACACCTAGACATGTCCGAGAGGCGACTCACGGAAGTAGAGGAGGCCCACACCACGCTAGACGCGGATCACAAACAACTGGGGAAAGTAATACGTGTTCTGCAGGATAAGACAGAGGACATAGAAGCGCGTTCCTGGCGCTGTTATCTCCGTCTGGTAGGCCTTCCGGAAACAAGCGCTACTAGCAATATGGAACTATTCATGAAGAAATTACTTGTCTCTTTGGTGGGAGAGGGGGTCTTCTCGGCAATGTTTGTTGTGGAGAGGGTGCACAGGGCCCTGGGACCTCGTACTCCGCTGTGAGCTCCTCCACGTCCAATTATTGCGAAACTACTCAGCTATCGCGATAGAGACGCTGCCCTGCGTGTGGCTAGGGAAAAGAAGACCTTGAAGTACGAGGGTTCGGAACTCTCTTTATTTCCTGACTTTACGGCTTGGGTACAGAAGGCCAGTAGACATTTTGTGCCCCTCAAGAAGCAACTACGCGAACTGGGTGTGGATTACGCTATGCTGTACCCTGCAAAGCTTTGAGTAAACAGGCAGGGGAAGTCCCACATCTTCACAGACCCCATGGTATTGCAGCAGGCTATCAAAGCTTGGACCAAGGACTGGAGGACCAGCCTGACGCACTCGCAGCGCGACGGAATGGAGCCACGTTGGACGAACAAGACTGAACTGCAAGTTGGCGGATTTTACAATGTTAATATGTTCAAGTGGACACGATGTGAGATGCTCAGTGTATCTGGATAAGTGTTTACTTGTACTAATATAGGCACATTGAAAACAGGGGGGGGGTCCCACTGAAGGAGAAGTTGGCTAGAAGTGGTCATTAAGTCCCAGGTACTATGTGACAGGATAGCGGGTGGGCCTGCTGCATACTGATTGGCCACACGAGGCGACAGGTGATCGGACTACTCGAAGGAGATCCTAGAAGAGCGGATCAGGACTCGAAGACTGAGATAAGTTGGGAATGCCAGTTGACTTGTTCTTGGGGGCGGGAGGCATTGTAGCCTCAGCTGTAAAAAGTCATTGTGTGGCAGGGAGGAGCTGGGGATAATGTATGGTGATTGTTATTACCTATTTCAGTTGGAAGCGTGGAGCTACCTCCACCCACGCGTGCCTTCACTGTTGTTGTTTCTGTTTTTTCCGTAGGGTTCATGGGTAGTGTCAGGGAGGATCTGGGGGTGGGGGGATGGAGAACTATATTGCATGCAGCCATGCTGGGGGCGGTCTGCTGTGGGCGGGGGCATGGGGGGGGAGGTTGTGTCACTGGGGAGGGTATGGTGTGGAAGTTTGTTGTGGGGTAGTTCGTTATGGCTGTGCCCCATAGTCCAAGATTTGCTTTATACACACAAACCACTGCAAATGGCAGATACGCAATGTGACCCTCGGGGACCGGGCGGGGAAATAAGGTCCTTGTCCTGGAACGTTAGGGGACTCAATGACCACCGGAAACTTAGAAAAGTTTTGAGCTACCTTAATAGGCATGATGTAGACTTCGCCTTGCTGCAGGAGACTCATCTTCCTCAATCTAGTTCTATGTTAAAATATATGGGGCTGGCGGGTAATGTCAACTCGGCCGGTTTTACCACGCATGCCAAGGGCGTCCGGAACTGGGTTAAACCCAGATCTTTGCACACACTCACACAACTTAAAGGGGACCCGGAGGGTAGATATGTTGTCTCCAGGTGTGCGGGCAGGGAGTTGAACTTGCTCCTAGTTAATGTTTATGGCCCGAACTACGACTGCCCTGAATTCTTTAGGGATATAGCTGCAATTGTTGCCCAGTGGGGGGATGTTAAGATCTTTTGGGGTGGAGATTTTAATTTGGTCAGAGACCCAGACAGGGACAGATCGTCCGGACCCCTTAGGAGCCAGTCGGCTACCGCCAAGAAGCTTGATGAGGTATTGGTACGTTTGGATGTGTGTAACGTGTGGCGTGTAAGAAATACAGAGATGGGGGGCTACGCGCATTACTCGGCATACCATAACATACATACTCGAATAGACTATTGGATGGTTACCACAGCACTGCTACATAAAGTGCGGCACTACACTGCTTCATACGCTATCGGATCATTCCCCGTTATTGTTGACGTTAGAGATTCCGGGTAGGCGACTGCCGCCATTTACGTGGAGGTTTCCACCTTACTCCCTACTTGATCCGGTGTTCAGGGAAGAGATGGCTGATGCCATTGACACTTTCTTTGACACAAACTCTAGTTCTGTAGACGATTTCCAAACACTATGGGAGGCATTTAAAGTTTACATCAGGGGGGTAGCCATGGCCAAACATTCGGGGGTCCTTCGAGCATTACGCAAGATGCTGGCGGGTTTAGAGGCGCAACTAGCAGATCATGAGCGGCGACGACTGGTAGGGGACGGCGAGCTACTTGATGAAGAAATTAAAGTGGTGCTGACGGAATACCATGAGGCAGCGGATAGCGAGGTGAAACATCTAGGCACGTACGCTACTGCGCGTGTGTACGGAGAGGGGGAGCGTCCGGGAACTGTTTTGGCCCGATTGATGAAGGCAAGAAGAGGCATAACGCTAGTCACTGAGAATAAGTCGGATAGTGGGGTGCTGTTGACAGACGAAGAGGAGGTGCCTGAACGTTTCCGTCAATATTATTCGGAGTTATGTAGTTCACAATTGACGGACTCCGCTGAGCAAATTATGGAGTACCTGGAGCATATCCAGCTTTCTTTTCTTCCAAATGCACACAGGGAGCTGCTACTGCACCCAATAGAAAGGGACGAGATAATTGAAGCAGTGGGTAGTATGAAGGCTGGTAGTGCCACGGGGTCGGATGGTTTAATAGTTACCTTTTATAAGGCATTTCTGGAACAATTGCTCCCACATCTAGCATTCTTATTCGATGATATGTGCGAAAAGGGCACGCTGCTGCCGACTTTGAGGGAGGCCATGCTGGTGGCCATTCCAAAGCCGGGTAAACCATTGGACGAGTGCGGTTCGTTCCGTCCGCTGTCTCTACTTTACGTTGATGTTAAAATATTCGCTAAGGTCATGGCTACTAGGCTTGCCCTGATGGCGCATCTTTTGGTTGCTCCCGAACAGGCGGGATTTATTCCATCCAGGAATTTAACATATAATCTCCGTACAATATTCGGGGTAATGCAGCATGCCCGACAGGACACAAAGGCGGTAGCAGTTTTCCTGGAAATGGAGAAGGCGTTCGACTCTGTGGAATGGCCCTTTTTGATGCAAGTTTTGCAAAGAATGGGGCTGGAGGCGGTCTTTTTACAAATGCTGGGGACACTCTATCACAAGCCAACGGCTAGGGTGCGGATTGGGGATTTGGTCACGGCCCCTTTTAATATTAACAGAGGTACCAGACTGGGCTGTCCGCTGTCGCCGCGCCTGTATGCTAGTGGCGGAACCATTGGCCTGCGCGTTGAAGGAATATCATGGTAATGAAGGCATAGGATTCCCGACGTACAGAATAATAGTATCCACATACGCATATGATACGCTGTTGTAAGTCAGAGATCCGGAAAATAACTTAGCTCCTCATTAGGGAGGTAATCAGATTTGGTGCGCTGTCTGGACTCCGGGTGAACTGGGGTAAGTCTCCCATTTACACCTAACACTACAGAATTTGACATGGAATGCCCATTAAGTGGACTACGGACTCCGTGCGATATTTAGGCGTGAGACTGCACACGGATGCAGATATAGTATTTAGAGAAAATTATGGGACGGCTATTTCTCGGCTAGAAGACGAGGTTGATTTGTGGTGCCGTCTGCCTTTGTCTCTGATGGGGTGTATCTCCATTATGAAAATGGTGGTGCTGCCCCGCCTCTTGTTTTTCTTCATGAATATCCCGCTGGTATTGCTGCGCATATTCTTTCACAATCTAAGGCAATTGATGTTGAAGTTGGCGTGGGGAGGCAGGCAGGCTAGGGTGAAGTGGGAGGTGCTAGTGCTGTCATGTAACTTAGGGGGCCTGGGTGCGCCTGATTTTTAATTATATTACTTAGCTGCCCAGGGAGCGCAGCTGCACAGTTGGATTCACGGCTATGCGGATGTCCCGTATTTGAGACTAGAGAGGCTTTTTGCTGACCAAATCCCACTGCCGGCTACTATTATGGAGACTGTGGATCGAAGAACGGGCATTCTCGACTGATTGAATGCTACCCTGCACGCGTGGAATTGCCTTGTACAGAATCAGGCGGGGGCATTGCTATACTCACCGGTCATGCCTTTAGAGCGGATGAGATGGATAGGACCATGCACTGAGCGGGGGGTCGTGCAAGCACTACGTGACCTCCAAATTGGGGTGGCTGGTGATTTGTTCCGTGATGGTGTAGCCTGCACGTTGGAGCAGGTGAGGGGCGATATGGAAGAACTCTCCCTGTTGACCAGATTCCAATTTCATAGAGTCAGTGGGGCACTTGGAGCACAATTGGGTGACAGCATGAAAGAGCCAGCGGAGGTTCTCGAGCTGACGCATGTTATTAAAAACGTTTCATCCCGTAAGCTTATTACGTCTATCTATAAGATAGCGATTTCACATAGGTCACACAAATACACTGCGGCTAGACTTGCATGGCAACGTGACTTGGACGTACAATTGGAAGACAACAAGTGGTTTTATTGCTGCACTAACACCAGAAGAGTGTCTCTACATGGACGGCATAGGTTAGTGCATTTTAAGTTTTTGAACAGAATATACTATACACCTGAACGGTTGTGCAGATATGGCTTACGTGAAAATGCGAGGTGTGATGCACCAGTAGCATATTTTATGCACTTGGCATGGATGTGCCCAGGAGTGCATACTTACTGGGAAAGTGTGTTTGTGGAATTGAGTAGAGTGGTCGACCTGAGTCTCACACTGACTCCCTTGATGGCACTCTTGGGATACACTAAGGCGCTGCCCAAGGCGGTGCGTAGATTGGTTGATATGGGGCTACTGGTGGCCAAGCTGCGAGTGCTGTTGTGTTGGATGAGGGGGCCTTCCCCGACGCTGCAGCAATGGTCCTGTAATATGATTTACTGCTCCACACAGTCGGAGTTATATAGCGAGCTTTTACCCCCCCCAGAAGCAGACCCAAAAACTTTTGGGGTCTGTATGTTAATTACATGCAGTGAGAGGAACGGAATGCAGATGTCAAGATGGATGGCTTAAATGGTGAAAGGCCGGAGAATGTGCATGAGCCAGCGGGGATTGGCTGAGGCCTTGATAATTTTGTTGGGAGGGGGGGGTGATAGTGCAGAGCTGGGTGGGTGTTGGCAGTGTGTGAGACTCATGGGGGTGGGTGGTCCTGACTCTGGAGTGTGTGGGGAAGGTGATTGCTAGGGTCTGGGGCTGACGGGAAGTCCTACAAGCTATGCTTTAAAGGGTTCTACTCCTTGCGTGGTGCTGGGTACGGCTGACTGCCCGCTCATTTGTGTGGTTCCCTGGCCCTTATTCGCCTGATTAGCTGAAAATTGCCGCCTGCCCGAGTAGGGTTGTTGCCTAAAAGGCTGTGTAAACCTGATAATTGTGTGTATTGCAGCTAAACTGTTATACTGGACTACATTGGGGACGAAGTACTGTGTCATTGTTGGAGATTGAATTTGAAATAATAAAAACATTTAACAACAAAAAAAGTGCTCCTCAGTGATTCCTTCTTTTATTGTCTCTCATTGAGTTTATAGTTTAGCTTCTATGGAAACGAGGAAGACTAAACCTGAGGTTACCACTCCACAACACAGACTACAATACCACATAATTACTCTCCAAAACACATAATCCCACTCCACATAATTCCTATACACTAAATACCACATACTTTCTATTGACATAATTTTACTGCACAACATACCACATAATTCCACTACACACAATGTACATCCACTCTACACCAAAAAACATAAGTAAAAAACTTTTACATTTACAATGCCAATAGCTTTAACTCTTGCAAATACGAAATCAACTACATTGCACATGCTTCTTTAACTAGTAATCACGTTTGCAGAGTGGTGGAGAAAGGGTGCTGGGACTCCAACCAGCACTCTGGAATTCCGCTGTGTAGGACTTACAGGAGGTACCAGGAGGGCTTCTTAGCCCCCAAAGTCCCCCAGGAGTACAGTGAATTCATGTAATTTATATTAACCTAATTTTCTCGAAGTTGAAGTTGAAAATTGTTAAAAACAAAATAAAGACAACATTACATCGAAAGGAGACAGCAGGAAATTCAGTGTTACACGCCACCAGCTAGCACCCGAAACACCTAATACAAAGTATCCCTGACGGGGAACTGTTAAGATTAAAGAGAATCTGTAGCAATGAGATAGACTTAGTGGAGGAACAAAATGAAAGCAGAGAGAGATTTCTAGCAAGAGGCTACCACGCAAAAACAATTGACACAACTCTAGTTAAATCTAGATCTAGAACTAGGTCTGAATTATTAGAGGTACACACAAGTGATATTAAGACCAATCAGGAAACAGAACCCACCAGATGAATCTTAACTTACAAGAAAAACAGCTGAGGAGTATTGTAAAACGAAATTGGCCCATCATCTTAGATGACCCTATAATAGGCCACCTCCTACCACAAACACTATTAACTACATATAGAAAATCAGAATCTATGAGCAATGCTCTTTTGAAGAGCAGCTCAGAAGTCACTCAAGTGGGTTCATGGCTTACCGCAAGCAAGGGGATTTTTAGATGTGCGACCTGTAAAGCATGTAAATTTGGTATTAATCAAACCACTTATTTAACACCTTTTAGTGATAAAATGCAGTTAATCAACAAACATCTTACTAGTAAAACAGATTTCGTCATCTACACATTGGAGTGCACATGTGGACTCCGATATGTAAGAAGTACAAAATTACAGGCGCACAAAATAATATTACAACAAACATACTAGGACCCTAACCAATCAAGATCCCAATTACCCTGTAGCCAGACACTTTAAGGGAACCACAACAGTGACCTCAAACATCTGAAGTATTATTTAATAGATGCCGTCCCAGCAAACAAAAGAGGTGGAAACAGGGAAGCAATACTTAGGAAGTTAGAAACTCACTATATTCTAAACCTACATACTAAAATTCCTGGGGGTTTGAATACTAGTGATGATCTATACACGTGTTTGTGAGAATACATCATGACGTATTATTATCTTTTGGGTCATCAGAGGTAGTTGAAGACAACAATAGCCATACACTGGAGCCTTCGCAGTACTTGGGACAATTTCAGAGTTTAATTTGATTTTGGGTGAATCAGTTTTTATCCAAATGAATGCCACTCGTAGAAACATAACATTAGATTATATATTAATATCAAGATTTTCCCAAGGGTGCTTAGATCTTAAGTACTTTTATAAATACTATGTCAAAATATTGTTCTATTGAATGTTTTCTCCTTGACAATATTATTAATATTGTCCACTCTTTATCTGCTGCGATACGTTATAATAAAGTAGTGTACTTTATAAATAAGTACAGTTTTGATTTCTCTGTATATGCTGCTATACTCTCGCATTAAGTACTGTTACTCATTCATGCCCTTTATGAAAAAAGTATAGTTTTTAAGTAAGTTTGCACATTAGCACTTTATTCACAAACTCAACCTTTTACATGAATTAATAGAATAATATGGTGTGAAAAGACAGTAAACGTATTTTACTTTAATTTTGACAAATTAAATGAATTATAATGAATGCTTTGATATTGAGGCATACATGCAAAATTCAAATGTCAGAAAGAGTGAGGTGTTACGTGCAAAGTAAGGTACACAGTTCATATACAAGCACGTTTACCCACAGCTCATGTAGCAAGTCTTTTCTTTATATTCATGGTTTGTATAGCACATGTCACTTTTAAAGGGTTGACTGCAAAGCACAGCGTTGTCATGTGTGCAAGGCTATTGTCGGCCAAAACACGTAATGGCTGACAATCCCCAATAAACCACTTTTTAGCACATCAATGGTGGTTTGTGGTAGTTTCTTTCACCTACGAGAAAAAGTAACAGAGTTGGAGATATATACATATATATATCATCGCTCCAACTTTCCCACGCTTGAACAGCACTCGAACACAGAAGGTAGGTGGCAAACCTATATTTTCAGGGTACAGCTGGTCTGCTGTTGGCAGCTTCAATCAGACAGTCAGTTTTGTGGTGAGCCTGACACGTTTCAAAAGTTTCCTTTCGTCTTCAGAGGCACTTGCTTGGCTAATTGCGTGCACCTGGTCCTGTTTTCACAATGTTGACGCCACGCCCCTGAATGGGCCTGTCTAATTACAGTGGGGCATTGTGGGAACCGCAGTCCAGGTTGATTTCGTGTTATATGGTGGCACAAATGTCTGTCCCTCAATTAAGCCCTCAGATGGGCCACCGCCAGCAGTGACCAGTCTAGATCCCTCCTTTGTGCTCCGAATTGCAGCTCGATAAATATCAGCCATGCGGCCCCCGATTATGGGGTGGTGCAAGTTCGGCGGCTGGACCACTGCCCAAATATCATCGCTCAGCTTGCCCATGCTTGAACAGCACTCGAACACAGAAGGTAGGTGGCAAACCTTTATTTTCAGGGTACAACTGGTCTGTTGTTTGCAGCTTCAATCAGACATTCAGTTTCGCGGTGAGCCTGTCGGATTTCAAAAGTTTCCTTTCTTCTTCAGAGGCACTCGCTTGGCTGATTGAGTGCACCTGGTCCCTTTTTCACAATGTTGATGCCATGCCCCTGGATGGGCCTGTCTAATGACAATGGGGAATTGTGGGAACCGCAGTCCAGGTTGATTTCGTGTCATATGGTGGCACTAACGTCTGTCACTCTTTCAAGCCCTCAGATAGGCCACCGCCAGCAGCGACTAGTTTAGATCCCTCCTTTGTGCTCCGCATTGCAGCTCGATAAATCTCAGCCACGCGGCCCCCGAATGCATGGGTTAGTGACTAAACAGTGTGAATGTCTGTATCAGTTTGTCGGTTGGTGTGTAAGCAGTTGCATGGGTTGGTTATTAGCTACATGAGTGTCTATAAGGGTTATTGATTTGTTGTCTGAGTATCTTTATGGGTGCCTGAGTGTCTGTGTGGGTAGGTCAGGGGGTGTATGACTGTGCATAGATGTGTGAGTGGGTGATTTACTGGGTGTATGGGTTCAAGAGTGCCTCTGTGAAGGGCTGTATGGGTGGGTGAGTGTTTGTATGGGTGTATTGGTGAGTGAATAGATGTCTCAGTGGTACATGTGTGAGTAACTACACATGTGAAAGGCAGTATATGTGAGTTTGGAGTATATGAATGACTATATGTGAGCGTGAGTGATTGTGAGAGTGGCTGTATAGATGGGTGTGTGCTTGTATCAGTGATTGTATAAGAAAGTAAGTATGTGTTAGCATCTGTAGGAATAAGTAAGGTGGTGTGTGGATAACTGTATAGATGAGTAAATGGGATTGTGATTGATTCTTTGCATGACTGACTTGGTGTTTGAGTAACTCTGTAGATGAGTGGCAGTGTGTGAGTGTCTGTATAGGTGTATGAGTGCATATGATAGTACTGTATTGATGAGTGACTGTATGCATGAGTTACTATGGGTTAATGAGTGGATGTGTATGTAGACTTAGGAATCAGTGAGTGGGTACATAGTAACTGGTATTGGTGTGTCTATGGTTTCAAAAACAGTAGTTTGTATTTTAGAGTGTGTGTATATCACAGGTTATATTAGGGTGTGGAAAGGTGCATCAGATTATCACGTGGATGATGTCATCAGTGATGTCACAAGTGATGTAATTTGAGATGTCATCAGTGATGTCACTGACCATGTAATGAATGATGTAATTAATATGTGACATCATCAGCAGTGCATTGCGGGGGCGCGAGTGATAGTTAGCTCAACTAACTATAACGGCCAAATTTCTCTGGTTGTGTACGAGTGAAATGTCCAACTAACTATAACGTCCCAGGAACCTGTGGTTTTTTCAGTGAATTTCTAAGGGCTTTTAAAGGCTAATTTCTAGCCATAACATCCCTGAACCTGGTGGTTTTTTCAGTGAATTTCTAAGGTTTTGTAAATGCTAATTTCTAACTATAACATCCCTGAAACCTATGTTTTTTTTAGTTTATTTCAAAGGTTTTTTAAATGCTAATTTCTAACTATTCTTACAGAGGTAGGGCATGTGCAGAAAGAGGAAGACAAGCGCAGAAAGAAGCAAGAGAAATGCAGAAAGAGGCAACAGAAATCCAGAAAGACGAATAAAGGTGCAGAAAGAAGCAAGAGATATGCAGAAAGAACCATCAGAGGTGCAGAAAGAGGCCTTGTTGCAAAGTCATCCTGTACTCCCAACCTTTTGCTGACTGGTACTGATGGTAACTGACTCTGACTAACCAGGCCTGGAGCCAGTACTATGCTGAAAGAATCTTAGAATATACAGTGAGAATACATACATACACTAGGGTACACTATGGGTGGGGGTACCCTTGTGATTGGCATGACCTCCCCTATAAGGCCTTAGTACATAATAGGGCAGGGGGATTAAAACTACATCTGAGTCAGAGGTGCAGAAAGAGGCAAGAGAAGTGCAGAAAGAAGCAACCAAGGTGCCAAAACAGATAAGAGAGGAGCACGTGAAGTGCAGAAAGAGGCAAGAGAGGTGCACAAAGAGGCAGGGGGTGCATAGAAGAAAGAAGTACAGAAAGAGGCAAGAGAAGTACAGAAAGAGGCAAGAGAGGTACAGAAGGAAGAGTGTGAGGTACAGAAAGAGACAAGAGAGGTTCAGAAAGAGGCAAGAGAGGTGCAAAATGAGGGAAGAAATCTGCAGAAAAAAGCAACATCGGTGCCGAAAGAGGCAAGTGAGGTGCAGAAAGGGGCAAGAGAAGTGCAGAAAGAGGCAAGTGAAGTGCACAAAGAAGACAGTGAGGTGCAGAAAGAGGAAGAAAGGTGCAAGAAGAAGCAAGAGAAATGCAGAAAGAGGCAAGAAGATAGGTTTGTGCCCCATTAGTACCAGTTTAACTCTCACATTTTGCAATAAGTAACACATGACCATTCCAGCTTTGCAAAGGGCCTTCCACCATGCTATAACACATGACGCTGCATTTTTAGGAACATTTGAGACGTTTGAGCTAGAAATAAGGCTTTTTTGTTAAAATCTTCAGATTAGGTAGCAGATGATGGAATATTTGGCTAATGTGGAAAATGATTATGTGAAAATTGGTGCAGTCAAACAGTCACATAATTGCAGCGACCCTGCTCAAACCTCTGACTAGGTCCAGAAGTGCTCCTCAGTGAGGGGGCAGAGCTTGCTCGGAAGCGCGATGGCCGCTTATACCCGGAGCTCCTTCAGGCCACCACAATATCCGAGGAAATATCCTGCAGCTGAGGCGGCTTTGTTGACGCAATACAGCTCCTGAGGCGCCAGAGGGGACTCGGAGACGCCGAGTTGTGCTGGTCTGGGGATCGCAGTGCCCCCCAGGAGGCAGAAGGTATCGGGGAGCTTTATCGCGACTGGGCCGAAAATCCCCGGCCCACAGCAGCTCGTGCGGCTGAGCTACGTCACCCGACGTGCGGCCAAGAAGGGGAGGCAGGAGCCGGCGACTCCGGAGCGGCGGAAAACTGGAATTGAAAAGTGCTGTACCCGCCCCGGTGGGGAGCAGGCCTCAGTGTGGCGGCGGCAAAAGAGAGTGGGCACAACAAAGAAAGAACCAAGTGGCCTGTGCGACGGGGAGGTGCCCAGAGGCTGTGTCGAGCATTCCGGGAGTCTGCTGTGGGTGAGGGTGGCGATCGCTGCCCAGTGTTGACCTGGACCCAGTCTGCGGTGACGCCCTGGACTTGCAGTGGACTCGAATACGGAGAGCGACATCTGTGAGGTATTGGTGTCGGGCTGGTAGAGATTTGGCGCCCGCAGGCGCAAACGTTGAAGATTGTGGATGGGATACGGCGGGGGACCCCTGGGGCACATAAAAGTGCTGTGACCTTGGTCCAGACTATAGTACCCATGGCTACTCCAGAAGCCCAGAGCTGAGAGTGGGTTGGTCCTACACCTGGGGCACTTTAAGCACATACTCCTTGCTTGGCATCATTGGACTCGGGGGCAGGATGAGTGGAAGCGACGGTGGGCGGAGCTCTGCCTGGGGTTGTGACCCTCACCCCCAAAACGCGGGCAAGCAGGTCGGACCACATACTGAGTTGGACAACTGGGCTTGGAGGGGGTCAGCTACGCAGAGCACAAGAGTAGAGACTGCGATGAAGCGCCTAGAGTGTAAGGGGGCCACGTTGACCAGTGGTGATTACATAACACAGGAGGTTGACATTGTGAGCAGTCCTGGCCCGGCCCGGGGATTCCTATCCTGCCTGTAGCCATCCTTAGTATTGCCCGTGTGAAGGTTTGAATTGCCTGGAGTGTGCGCACGCATCAAGAATGGGTAAGGGTGATAAGACCCAATCTAAATTGACCTTTGAACAACGACGGTCCAAGTCACAGGACCCTGGCCCTGGCAGAGGTGCGGAGGCGATGACGCCAGTACGGGAGGATACAGAGGAAGACATTTGCCATATTCTAAAATCGATGGAACAATCCTTACAGAGCAGCATCACTGTGTTGGGCGCTAAAATGGACACTATGTCGTATAGGATGGATAGAATGGTGGAGCGCCTGGACAAGCACGCCGAACACCTAGACATGTCCGAGAGGCGACTCACGGAAGTAGAGGAGGCCCACACCATGCTAGACGCGGATCACAAACAACTGGGGAAAGTAATACGTGTTCTGCAGGATAAGACAGAGGACATAGAAGCGCGTTCCTGGCGCTGTTATCTCCGTCTGGTAGGCCTTCCGGAAACGAGCGCTACTAGCAATATGGAACTATTCATGGAGAAATTACTTGTCTCTTTCCTGGGAGAGGGGGTCTTCTCGGCAATGTTTGTTGTGGAGAGGGTGCACAGGGCCCTGGGACCTCGTACTCAGCTGTGAGCTCCTCCACGTCCAATTATTGCAAAACTACTCAACTATCGCGATAGAGACGCTGCCCTGCGGGTGGCTAGGGAAAAGAAGACCTTGAAGTACGAGGGTTCGGAACTCTCTTTATTTCCTGACTTTACGGCTTGGGTACAGAAGGCCAGTAGACATTTTGTGCCCCTCAAGAATCAACTACGCGAACTGGGTGTGGATTACGCTATGCTGTACCCTGCAAAGCTTTGAGTAAACAGGCAGGGGAAGTCCCACATCTTCACGGACCCCATGGTATTGCAGCAGGCTATCAAAGCTTGGACCAAGGACTGGAGGACCAGCCTGACGCACTTGCAGCGCGACGGAATGGAGCCACGTTGGACGAACAAGACTGAACTGCAAGTTGGCGGATTTTACAATGTTAATATGTTCAAGTGGACACGACGTGAGATGCTCAGTGTATCTGGATAAGTGTTTACTTGTACTAATATAGGCACATTGAAAACAGGGGGGGTCCCACTGAAGGAGAAGTTGGCTAGAAGTGGTCATTAAGTCCCAGGTACTATGTGGCAGGATAGCGGGTGGGCCTGCTGCATACTGATTGGCCACACGAGGCGACAGGTGATCGGACTACTGGGAGGAGATCCTAGAAGAGCGGATCAGGACTCGAAGACTGAGATAAGTTGGGAATGCCAGTTGACTTGTTCTTGGGGGCGGGAAGCATTGTAGCCTCAGCTGTAAAAAGTCATTGTGTGGCAGGGAGGAGATGGGGATAATGTATGGTGATTGTTATTACCTATTTCAGTTGGAAGCGTGGAGCTACCTCCACCCACGCGTGCCTTGCACTGTTGTTGTTTCTGTTTTTTCCGTAGGGTTCATGGGTAGTGTCAGGGAGGATCTGGGGGTGGGGGGATGGAGAACTATATTGCATGCGGCCATGCTGGGGGCGGTCTGCTGTGGGCGGAGGCCTGGGGGGGAGGTTGTGTCACTGGAGAGGGTATGGTGTGGAAGTTTGTTGTGGGGTAGTTCGTTATGGCTGTGCCCCATAGTCCAAGATTTGCTTTATACACACAAACCACTGCAAATGGCAGATACGCAATGTGACCTTCGGGGACGGGGCGGGGAAATAAGGTGCTTGTCCTGGAACGTTAGGGGACTCAATGACCACCCGAAACTTAGAAAAGTTTTGAGCTACCTTAATAGGCATGATGTAGACTTCGCCTTGCTGCAGGAGACTCATCTTCCTCAATCTAGTTCTATGTTAAAATATAGGGGGCTGGCGGATAATGTCAACTCGGCCGGTTTTACCACGCATGCCAAGGGCGTCCGGAACTGGGTTAAACCCAGATCTTCGCTCACACTCACACAACTTAAGAGGGACCCGGAGGGTAGATATGTTGTCTCCAGGTGTGCGGGCAGGGAGTTGAACTTGCTCCTAGTTAATGTTTATGGCCCGAACTACGACTGCCCTGAATTCTTTAGGGATATAGCTGCAATTGTTGCCCAGTGGGGGGATGTTAAGATCTTTTGGGGTGGAGATTTTAATTTGGTCAGAGACCCAGACAGGGACAGATCGTCCGGACCCCTTAGGAGCCAGTCAGCTACCACCAAGAAGCTTGATGAGGTATTGGTACGTTTGGATGTGTGTAACGTGTGGCGTGTAAGAAATACAGAGATGGGGGGCTACGCGCATTACTCAGCATACCATAACATACATACTCGAATAGACTATTGGATGGTTACCACAGCACTGCTACATAAAGTGCGGCACTACACTGCTTCATACGCTATCGGATCATTCCCCGTTATTGTTGACGTTAGAGATTCCGGGTAGGCGACTGCCGCCATTTACGTGGAGGTTTCCACCTTACTCCCTACTTGATCCGGTGTTCAGGGAAGAGATGGCTGATGCCATTGACACTTTCTTTGACACAAACTCTAGTTCTGTAGACGATTTCCAAACACTATGGGAGGCATTTAAAGTTTACATCAGGGGGGTTGCCACGGCCAAACATTCGGGGGTCCTTCGAGCATTACGCAAGATGCTGGCGGGTTTAGAGGCGAAACTAGCTGATCATGAGCGGCGACGACTGGTAGGGGACGGCGAGCTACTTGATGAAGAAATTAAAGTGGTGCTGACGGAATACCATGAGGCAGCGGATAGCGAGGTGAAACATCTAGGCACGTACGCTACTGCGCGTGTGTACGGAGAGGGGGAGCGGCCGGGAACTGTTTTGGCCCGATTGATGAAGGCAAGAAGAGGCATAACGCTAGTCACTGACAATAAGTCGGATAGTGGGGTGCTGTTGACAGACGAAGAGGAGGTGCCTGAACGTTTCCGTCAATATTATTCGGAGTTATGTAGTTTACAATTGACGGACTCCGCTGAGCAAATTATGGAGTACCTGGAGCATATCCAGCTTTCTTTTCTTCCAAATGCACACAGGGAGCTGCTACTGCACCCAATAGAAAGGGACGAGATAATTGAAGCAGTGGGTAGTATGAAGGCTGGTAGTGCCACGGGGACGGATGGTTTAATAGTTACCTTTTATAAGGCATTTCTGGAACAATTGCTCCCACATCTAGCATTCTTATTCGATGATATGTTCGAAAAGGGCACGCTGCTGCCGACTTTGAGGGAGGCCATGCTGGTGGCCATTCCAAAGCCGGGTATACCATTGGACGAGTGCGGTTCGTTCCGTCCGCTGTCTCTACTTAACGTTGATGTTAAAATATTCGCTAAGGTCATGGCTACTAGGCTTGCCCTGATGGCGCATCTTTTGGTTGCTCCAGAACAGGCGGGATTTATTCCATCCAGGAATTTAACATATAATCTCCGTACAATATTCGGGGTAATGCAGCATACCCGACAGGACACAAAGGCGGTAGCAGTTTTCCTGGATATGGAGAAGGCGTTCGACTCTGTGGAATGGCCCTTTTTGATGCAAGTTTTGCAAAGAATGGGGCTGGAGGCGGTCTTTTTACAAATGCTGGGGACACTCTATCACAAGCCAACGGCTAGGGTGCGAATTGGGGATTTGGTCACGGCCCCTTTTAATATTAACAGAGGTACCAGACAGGGCTGTCCGCTGTCGCCGCGCCTGTATGCTAGTGGCGGAACCATTGGCCTGCGCGTTGAAGGAATATCATGGTAATGAAGGCATAGGATTCCCGACGTACAGAATAATAGTATCCACATACGCATATGATACGCTGTTGTAAGTCAGAGATCCGGAAAATAACTTAGCTCCTCATTAGGGAGGTAATCAGATTTGGTGCGCTGTCTGGACTCCGGGTGAACTGGGGTAAGTCTCCCATTGACACCTAACACTACAGAATTTGATATGGAATGCCCATTAAGTGGACTACAGTCTCCGTGCGATATTTAGGCGTGAGACTGCACACGGATGCAGATATAGTATTTAGAGAAAATTATGGGACGGCCATTTCTCGGCTAGAAGACGAAGTTGATTTGTGGTGCCGCCTGCCTTTGTCTCTGATGGGGTGTATCTCCATTATGAAAATGGTGGTGCTGCCCCGCCTCTTGTTTTTCTTCATGAATATCCCGCTGGTATTGCCGCGCATATTCTTTCACAATCTAAGGCAATTGATGTTGAAGTTGGCGTGGGGAGGCAGGCAGGCTAGGGTGAAGTGGGAGGTGCTAGTGCTGTCATGTAACTTAGGCGGCCTGGGTGCGCCTGATTTTTAATTATATTACTTAGCTGCCCAGGGAGCGCAGCTGCACAGTTGGATTCACGGCGATGCGGATGTCCCGTATTTGAGACTAGAGAGGCTTTTTGCTGACCCAATCCCACTGCCGGCTACTATTATGGAGACTGTGGATCGACGAACGGGCATTCTCGACTGATTGAATGCTACCCGGCACGCGTGGAATTGCCTTGTACAGAATCAGGCGGGGGCATTGCTATACCCACCGGTCATGCCTTTAGAGTGGATGAGATGGATAGGACCATGCACTGAGCGGGGGGTCGTGGCTGGTGATTTGTTCCGTGATGGTGTAGCCTGCACGTTGGAGCAGGTGAGGGGCGATATGGAAGAACTCTCCCTGTTGACCAGATTCCAATTTCATAGAGTCAGTGGGGCACTTGGAGCACAATTGGGTGACAGCATGGAAGAGCCAGCGGAGGTTCTCGAGCTGACGCATGTTATTAAAAACGTTTCATCCCGTAAGCTTATTACGTCTATCTATAAGATAGCGATTTCACATAGGTCACACAAATACACTGCGGCTAGACTTGCATGGCAACGTGACTTGGACGTACAATTGGAAGACGACAAGTGGTTTTATTGCTGCACTAACACCAGAAGAGTGTCTCTACATGGACGGCATAGATTAGTGCATTTTAAGTTTTTGAACAAAATATACTATACACCTGAACGGTTGTGCAGATATGGCTTACGTGAAAATGCCAGGTGTGATGACCAGTAGCATATTTTATGCACTTGGCATGGATGTGCCCGGGAGTGCATACTTACTGGGAAAGTGTGTTTGTGGAATTGAGTAGAGTGGTCGACCTGAGTCGCACACTGACTCCCTTGATGGCACTCTTGGGATACACTAAGGCGCTGCCCAAGGCGGTGCGTAGATTGGTTGATATGGGGCTACTTGTGGCCAAGCTGCGAGTGCTGTTGTGTTGGATGAGGGGGCCTTCCCCGACGCTGCAGCAATGGTCCCGTGATATGATTTACTGCTCCACACAGTCGGAGTTATATAGCGAGCTTTTACCCCCCCCAGAAGAAGATCCAAAAACTTTTGGGGTCTGTATGTTAATTACATGCAGTGAGAGGAACGGAATGCAGATGTCAAGATGGATGGCTTAAATGGTGAAAGGCCGGAGAATGTGCATGAGCCAGCGGGGATTGGCTGAGGCCTTGATAATTTTGTTGGGAGGGGGGGTGATAGTGCAGAGCTGGGTGGGTGTTGGCAGTGTGTGAGACTCATTGGGGTGGGTGGTCCTGGCTCTGGAGTGTGTGGGGAAGGTGATTGCTAGGGTCTGGGGCTGACGGGAAGTCCTACAAGCTATGCTTTAAAGGGTTCTACTCCTTGCGTGGTGCTGGGTACGGCTGACTGCCTGCTCATTTGTGTGGTTCCCTGGCCCTTATTCGCCTGATTAGCTGAAAGTTGCCGCCTGCCCGAGTAGGGTTGTTGCCTAAAAGGCTGTGTAAACCTGATAATTGTGTGTATTGCATCTAAACTGTTATACTGGACTACATTGGGGACGAAGTACTGTGTCATTGTTGGAGATTGAATTTGAAATAATAAAAACATTTAACAACAAAAAAAGTGCTCCTCAGTGATTCCTTCTTTTATTGGCTCTCATTGAGTTTATAGTTTAGCTTCTATGGAAACGAGGAAGACTAAACCTGAGGTTACCACTCCACAACACAGACTACAATACCACATAATTACTCTCCAAAACACATAATCCCACTCCACATAATTCCTATACACTAAATACCACATACTTTCTATTGACATAATTTTACTGCACAACATACCACATAATTCCACTACACACAATGTACATCCACTCTACACCAAAAAACATAAGTAAAAAACTTTTACATTTACAATGCCAATAGCTTTAACTCTTGCAAATACGAAACCAACTACATTGCAAATGCTTCTTTAACTAGTAGTCACGTTTGCAGAGTGGTGGAGAAAGGGTGCTGGGACTCCAACCAGCACTCTGGAATTCCGCTGTGTAGGACTTACAGGAGGTACCAGGAGGGCTTCTTAGCCCCCAAAGTCCCCCAGGAGTACAGTGGACTTCATCCCCCATCCGGTAGTCTGACAGGAGGCGCATTTGAAGAGTGGTGGAGAAAAGGGCATGGCCTACGAAGATTTTTTAGCATTCCCACTGTGTGGGACTTGCTGGAGGTAACCACCCCTCCTATTACCTCCGGTAAGTCCCACACAGCAGGATTGCTAATTTCTCTTAGCAGGCCATTCCCCCTTTGCCCACCACTCTGCAAACGCGCTCCCTGTCGAGCTCCTTGATAGGGATTGAAGTCCCCTTTACTGCTGGGGGTCATTTGGGGCCAACTAGCCTACTTCCAGTAAGCCCCACACGTTGGAATTGCTGAGAGGTGGACACAGGCCACGGCCCCTTTCTCCAACACTCTGCAAACGCGCCTCCTGGCGCGCTCCTGGTTGGGGGATGAGGTCCCCTTTCCTCCTGAGGGTCCCTGGGGGCCAACTAGCCCTCCTGTTACCTCCAGTAAGCCCCATACAGCTGGTTTGCTGAAAGTGCTCAAAGGCCATACCTCTTTTTTACACCACTCTGCAAACGTGGCTCCTGGTGCACTGCTGCTCTGGCGATAAAGTACACTTGTGTCCTGAGGTTCTCAGGACACAAGAGGACCTCATCGCCTCACCAGCAGTGCGCCAAGAGGCACGTTTGCAGAGTGGTGTAAAAAGGTGCATGGCCTCGGACCACCTCTCAGCAATCCTACTACATAGGTCTTACTGGAGGTACCTGGTGGGCTATTTGGCCCCCAGGGACCCTCAGGAATGAAGGGGACTTAACCCCCCAACCCAAAATGCGCCTCCTACACAATGGTGCAGGGAGGGGGCGGGGTCTCCCGCAACACCGGATTTTCTTTTGATTTTGGAAGGGGGGGCTGTATGGCCCCCTTCCCTTCATTATTTTTGGTCCCTGGGAACCCCATCCCCAGAGCCTCAGCATTTTATCTGTTTATTTAAAAAATGGGAAAGGGGCCCCTTGGCCTTCCCTTCCCTGGGCCACTTCTGGCCACAGGGACCCCATCCCCCAGGGCCTGGCCAGCCTTGAGCTTTTTGGGGGGAGGAGGGCCACATGGCCAGCCTCTAGAGGCCATTTATGGCCCGGGGACCCCCTCCCCTGGGGCCCAGCCTTATTTTAAAAAAATAATAATAATTGAACGGGAAGGGGGCCCAGTGACCCCCCTTCCCTGGGCCACTATTGGCCCCGGGGACCCCATCCCCGGGGCATGGCCTCTTTTTTTATTGTTCAATTAGGGGAGGGGCTGTGTGGCCCCCTCCCCAGGGCCACTTCAGGCCCGGGGTCCCCATCCCCCGGGCCGGCCCTCGAGTTGGGGATAAGTTGGTGAGTTAAGCCCCAATGCCCCCACAGTCCCTGCCGGCTCCCCGTTTCCTGCGGAAGCCGGAATTGCTTTTGGGCAAGGGGAGCTGCTGAAATGCAGCTTCCCTTGCCCAAAACCAATACTGCTTTGCTTCTTGGAAGCGAGAGACGGTTTCCTGCTCTCGCTTCCAAGAAGCAAAGCAGCGTTTGCTATGGCAGGGTGGGAGCAGGGCTTCCGCCCTGCCATAACAAACAGCTATGTCCCGGGGGTGGGCACCCCAGGACATTGCAGGAGCCGGTCTTGGAGGGTGGCGGCCCCAGGGCCATCGAGGTTCTAGGAAGGGGGCCGCGTGGCCCCCCTCCTAACTGATTAAATCCCCGGCCAGGTGGTGGTCTCCGGGGCCGGCGGTCCGTATTAGACCCCCGCATTAGAATAAAGGGGATGTGGTGGTCCCCGGGGCAGTGTGGGGGGCCCCCACATGTTATAATTTTCATTTAAGCCCCAGGGAGCTGACGGCCCCCCGCCCTTAATGATGAATGCCCCGGGGAGGTGGCGGTCCCCAGGGCTGCGGGGGGCCCCCGCGGGACCCTGCTAATTTATTGCACATTGTCCCTGGGACCTGGCCCACTCGGGGGTTTATAGAAAAGGAAGCGCAGTAGTCTGCGCTTTTTTTTTTCCCTCAGCCGATTCGGGCACCCAACGCAAATTCGGACGATTTTCTTTTTTTTTTAATTGTTTTTTATGGCCCTGCGGGTCCTTGTGGGACCCCCGAGCAGGCCTAGGGGGTCACAGTGTTTCTACCTTGCCCCCTTTTCTTGTTTTTTTTATCATTATTTTAACTGTTTTCTTGTGACTCGGTTACCGAGTCACAAGATGGCTGCTAACACTTCCTGTTTTGGAGTGTTGGCAGCCAATCAAAATTAAGCTCGTGCTCGGGAGGGTTCGCAAATCCTCCTCGGTGCTCAGATATATAACTTTTTTTTTGGGGGGGGGGGGGTAATTTCTCAGGAACTACTGAACGGATTTACACCATTAATAAAAAGGGCGCTTTCTGAACCGAGAGCTACCTTTTTGCCAAATTTGATGTAATTCCGTTCAGCAGTTCGGGCTATATATAGCCTTTTCAAAAATTCCTATGTAAATGAACATTAGGAAAATGCTTTTTGGAACCCCCCTTTTTTCTCAGCCCCCGCTTGACGAATCACCCCCAAACTTTCAAGACAGGAGCCGTCATTAGTTTGGACAAGTTTGCGAAGATTTGTCAAACGGCGCCAAAGATATTGGCATAAGAAAAAAACGTTAAATATATATATAGATATACACACACACACACATACAAAGTCAAATTAAAAAATGTAAAGCAAACAACATGGCTTTGGCATGTGGTTGTGTCAAAGTGCATTGTCTGCTTGTTTCTCTTTGCCGCCCCCTGGCTCATTGAACAGCTCTGGTAGGGCACAGGTGTGAGGTGAGGCAAGATACCTGGCCCCCCTCTTGATACATCACTGTTAGCATCCTCTTAGATCAGGACTAAAGTTCTGTGATTAGTTGAAACCGGTGGACATTCTGAGAGGATTGTAAGATTATGCCATACGCACAAGATAAACTCACACACAGTCCTACACACTGCATTTACCTCATTATTCTATACATCTAGCATCCATCTGAAAGGTCTAAATAGGTATGAGAAAGTGCACATACTAATGTACAAATACGTAATGGACAACAGTTTGTTTAAAACAAGAACATTTTTATAAAAAGAAAAAGGGGAATGCAATATATTGCCCATGCCAGGTCTAGGTACTGTGGGCACAGGTTGGATTCGACAACATGTACATGTTGGCAAATGTATTAAATAGATTTAGCTGATGTGGGCAATGTAATGCTTAAACTAGCCAGGCATTTCTACATCGCAATAATAATAGGTTGTAATTTGTCTTTTCTGGGTGTGTTACAAATCATAGAAGGCTTGTTTTTACTGAAAATGGTCACAATTTGCCAGTGTGATCCTCCTCTCACCACTGTTGCACCTCACTTACCGTTTTCATCTTCCATTTCTGTTGGGCCGGTGAAAACTCTGTTCGTGACTTTGACTCTCCCTCCTGGTCCAAAGTGAGGTCCATCCAACTTTCCTTCTTTGCAGAGCTTGGAAAGAATCTGAGTGGGCTTTACGGGGTCCCTCCACATGTTGTAGCCGTGACTGAGAAGAGAAGATGCAAAGCATTACTAGAGAACCCCGGGATGTTGCAGCTGGACAACCCCCCTCTGATGTTTCAATGATGATCCAGGGTGCTTATTGGGGATACTTATATAGGTGATAAATTTGATTTTGGGGTTATAACCATACAAATCCTCAAACAGATAGGACCTCACTGCCTTCATGGATCTACTTAACGTAAGCCGGGGTTTTCACTTTTTCGCTCCCCACTGGTGATGTTACCCTGCTTAATTCCCCATGTTCATTTTAGTGGCATGGAAGGTCGCACATGTAACTTCCTTCCCTCGCAAGACAATTTTATCAATTCCTACATGCCCAGTGCACCTCTTTTTCCACAGTCCCTTCCTGATTTGTAGTGCAACTCTGGAAATGGCCTGTGTCAGCTTCGCTTATGTTTGCCCACAATACCTCATCCTACCTACTTTTGAGTCAGCTATGTTTGTTTGCCCACACTGCCTCCTCCTGCCTAATTTGAGCCAGCTGTGCTTGTTTCCTGCTCACAGTGTCCCTAGTGTTGCCAACTTGGAGTCAAAACTTTCAACTATCATTTTAGCAGTTTCTCCTGCTCTGACCATTTGGGTGGTAAATTTGAGGATATACAGCTTCCACTCAATAAACAGATCCAACGTTGGATGGTTCTGCTTGGCTAGAGCTTCCGCTTGCCCCTTTGAAGAGCTATGACCTCCAGAAAAGTAAGTAAGTCTGGAGGTCAAACTTTTTTCTAGCACAAACTACAAACGTTTACCCAACTGAGGTCACTCGTGAGTTGGTGGGACAGGGTGGTTAGATCCACAGTAACCATTGACTAAAATTTGAGTTTTGGGTTCTAACTTTATTCTTATTGAACAATTCTAGTTGTTGCTACTATTTTTGATTCCTGTCGCTGATTTACTTACTTATTATGACTATGTAAAATTATTTTCCTTTTAATCTAGATATTTTAAGATCTTGATTTCTTAACTGTATTGTTGTTTTGGTTCTATATTGCACCAGCCCCGTGTTTGTCTTGTGGTAGGGAGGGCTTGCTACCTGTGCCAAGCTACTACTTGAGTTAGGGACTTGTCAAACAATTCAGTTTACTTTTGGACGTCATATTGCTTGGGACTTGTGGCAGCTCAAAGCCATCAATGTTTGGCCTCACTTTCACACAGCTCGAACATCCCACTACCCACAAATATGCAGCTATTTCTTTTTTTTTAAATGCACAGAATAGTTAACCGAGTGTTCAAAAATTACACAGGAATGCACTGTACAAAGCCATTGTTTGCAGACTACATCAGGGGTGTTGGACAGGCCACGTGAAAGGCTTGCTCCCTCCCCGCACGACCAGGCCCGAGCCTGGCCCTTCAGGTGTTACACGCAACAACCCCCCGTTTCCCGTCTCATATGGGACCCCTACCCCTGGACATCTCCCCATCATGGGCCCGATTCCCTACCGGCCCTCTCGCCCGGCCTGGGCGCCATCTTGGACACAGCACCACGAGGCCGCATGGCCTCCGATCGACCCCAACCCTGGGCCTGGCCAGGCCCCGACATCCCGGCACCACCATCCACCCAGGAGGTGAGCGGACTACTTGGCAGGTCAATGGGAGAAAGAGGTGTCGATGGCTCTCCCCCGCCAGGTGCCGATCGCCCCAGCTCCCCCGGGCGCTGGCTCCACCCCCCTGCTGGGTGTCTGGACTCCCTCATCCTGGACCTCCCGACCTCCAAGTGCGGGGGTCCGGACATCAAAGGGCGCCAGACCTATAACTGGGGCAGCTCCAGAGCAGGAAGGCAGTTGTATCCTGGAGTCGAGAGACGCAGTGAAGAACTCATCCTTGACGGACTACTGGCGCTGCCGTAGCCCTGCCTTGCGAACTATCGACCTGCCTGCTGGCGCTGCCGCAACCTTCTGAAACCTTCCTCGTCGTTGGGACCTGCTGGCGTGGCCGCGGACCGTTTGTAACCACCTCCTTCATCGGGACCTGCTGGCTCCGCCGCGGACCGTCGCTACCTTCAACCATCCCGGGACCTGCTGGCTCCGCCGCGGCCCGACCATCTAGAATGCCGAGCTCGAGGATTGTGAGCTACTTCATCTACCAGATTGGTAACGAGACTGTCCCGCTACCCTTTCCCCAACCAAGAGACTAGAATAGAGGGGACCCCTGAGTCCAGACCTCCTCCAGACTAACTTTGTCAGACTATCGTCTGATCACAATCTCATGTCCTAAATATCATTTACAAAAATCTAGCCGTTTTAGAGCTAATAATAGACAATCTTCCCCTCAATAGCACAATACATGTGTACACAATGTTGCCAGCAGGTTTCCAGACTGGACTGAGGCTTCTTTCTTAACTTCAGTGCTGCCTGACACTAGCATGATGCCTTCCTGTAGCTATTGTGCCACATATATAGAGCAATAACGCATGATAAGCAGGTGCCTTGAAGGAAGTTTGCAAGGGAGAGAAAAACTTCAGGGGTGGAAAAAACCACTGGAGGATGGTGTAATAATACATTCAAAGAAGCACATCAGGGGTTGATGCAAAGATGACAATAAGAATGCAAATCTACCCAGGACTGTATATCCCTCCGGCTCGTATTCATAGGTGGGGCGGGATTTCGGGGGTACATTGCTCTCAGTGTGGGTTGCTGGCAGCAGAGAGCACCCTTTCCCAAGTCTTTCCCAACTGTTGACTAAAATTGAACAATACCTTGATTCTATATTGGGATACTCTGTTTCATTAACCTTCCGGGTAATATTATTAGGGATTAGTAATCAGGAAATGGAGGAATCCGATCGGAAATTAGTTTATATAGCAATGGCAGTATTTCGGCTTTGTCTCGCCAGTGTTTGGCTTGACCAGAACCCTCCTTCTATGCATGTCTGTTGTGGCCAATTACTGTCTACTTATAAATGGGAGATTTCGGTGTTTAGAAGAAGGGGAATCAGAGCTAGGTAAGGGGGAAAAGATCTGGGAACCTTTAACAAGATGGTTAAATCAGGATTAATTGTAAATTGTATGTAAATAACCCCTTTTTCTTCTTTTTCTTTTCTCTCATTGTATTATCTTGTGTTGCTGGGCTCCACCGGAGTGGGGGGAGGGGGGTGGAATAAATGCAGAAATTTGGACCTCAGTTATCTTTGGTATTGTATAAATTTGTGTAACATTTTATCTGTCCTGACGTCCTAATAAAAATTTAAAATAAATGCAAAACTACCCAGGACTGACTGATGAATAATTTGAAATTGTGAGGCTTGCAGAACATTCTTGAATCAAAAGAAAATTCAGCGGAAAAAACAATGGGAAATAAATCTAGGACGAGGGACGAAGAACAAAAGTAAAAATACTATTTTCAGCATTGTGGTGCATCTTCACCGGAGTTCAGCAGCCTTTCATATTATCGTAACAGAATGTGACATCACAGGAAGTATAGGAGCCATCTTGGATTGGGAAGCAGCCATAGAGATCCGCTGTGTCCACCAACTTGGATTGGGAATGATGATGTAACCTACCTATTTCTATTACTGTTTAACTATGGAGCAAAGAAGGCAACATGGGGGATTCTAAAATGTCAGTAACTGGCTTCCTGAAATAAATACGCCTTCCCAAGCTCCTTTCCCTCCTGAAATGTTTCTTGAAGAAAATTAGGCTTTCGGGGTAAAACGATGTGTGGATTCACAAACCTTGAGCGCCTTTCTTGGTGTCCTTGAGGCACAACAGATAGTTAGGAGATGAAATTTACGTCAGATAAAATTCTGTGAACAATATTCTGATTTACCACCATTGCAGTTAAATACAATGTGTTCCAAGGAGACAAAATCTATTCCATGAAGATAACCGAGCAACTATACAGTTATACTGCAAGAGTGGACACAGTCAAAGAAGCATACAATTAAGATCAGTGCACGCAGGAGTTGGATCTACGTACATAGAGTAGGTCTGTGAGATTCCACAGGTGGCCCTGTGTTTGCTGTAGTACCGATTTTCTAGGTCAATCTTTGTTTCCCCAATCAGGTCATCTGTACCCACCAAGTCCCAGTCATACACAGCAACAGTCAGCATGGACTCCATGGGGAATGTGGCTTCAATGTCAAAGGACCTGGAAGAAGAACATAGAAGAGCTTATCAAATGATCCAAAAGCTCATAGTGCACAGGCAGATACAAAGTACAGCCAACAAGGAGGACAACAGCATGAGGCTGGGAAGGCAAACAGCGCACAAACATTCATGACTTACTTTCCAAAGACGGGGTTCAGCTGTTTGGAGATGTAATTTTCCTTGTCTTTGATGTCAGTTTTCCCCAACCTGATGACGACATAGGGGTCGGCTTTGCCGTTGATATCAGCAGGGTGCAGGTCTGTGGCCTACAATTAAGATCATGTGAGACAAGGCTCCCTGAAGAGCAACACAGCAGGAGGAGGGATACAAGCATGCCATTCAGAAGTTTTACAAAGGATCATTGGACTTCACAATCACACAATAAATAAGCAAGTACATATGAATGTTAATGCAGATAGTTAATTTTGGTGACCTTGTGGTCCTCACACAGGACTATTTTTGAGCAGAGCGCCTACCATACGTCTTCAAATATTGTTGCATTTTAGGTACAGATTTTTACAGCGCAGCTGTCAAACAGACCTCTTGGTTATAATATAAATAGATTGGGCTATGGGACCACCCCTTGCAACCACACTCTCTTCGACCAACCCGTATTGGTCAGTGGCTTGAGAATTTTTCAGTCATGTCTTGGCTAAGCCCGGTGGAGTATTTATCTCTCCCTCAATGGTGTTGACTGTTTTGGTGTATCTTTCCACTGCTTGCAGTGACCTGCACGAGGACTACTTCTACATCTACTGCTCTCTCGCTCGCCACGCCTTTGGGTACCTTATCTGTGTCTAACACTAATGTGTTGACTTTGCAAGCTCAAGTACATTAAACCCAGGCTTGTTGGTTTTGCTAATGCTTGTTTTAAATAGATTATGATTATTAACTATTCTGTCAAATAATGGGAGCACTTCTAACATGCTGTTTACAGTAGCCATATCAGAGATCAGATAAACCAATATATTGGCAATTATTAGGGATAATGTGAGCCTTATCCTGAACTTTGTCTTAGTTATTGATTGCAGGGGGCATGCTTGTGTGTTTGAGATTTACGAACAGTATTACTAATGCTTTGTAACCACGTCTGGTTCTAATCAGCTTGGAGCATCTGCCTCCCAAAACTGGTCTCATATTCTCGAATCCAAGTCAATCTCAAATTCTGGAATCGATGTCAGCCACAAGGCAAAATAAAGCTGATTGACACCATTCGGCCCCTTGGGTGGCTTAACAATTGCTACTGGCCAATTCAGCTCTGTGCCATCTGCCACATCACTATGGTTTTACTATAAATTGTAATATGATGATTTCAATAAAATACTCTAAATTTTCATTTCTTGGAAATCTGTTTGCATAAAGTGGAGGCTCACATTTACTGTTCAATAGTATATTTAACACACGATAACGCCTGGGGATGCCCATGCTCCAGAACCATGAATTCCGACCCATCAGTGATTGCTGCATCGAGATGCCACCTAGGTTTTTGTGGTGTGTAAATGGCCTAGGCCCTAAATCCTACTTTGTAGCACAACATAAAAACGGTTTTGCCACATGTGCTGATGAATGTGGTCTCTTCATTTCTCGGTACGACCATAAGTATGTTGATAACATTCCAAGATACAGACCATAGGGAATATGGCAAGTGTGATTAACTGTTCGATGTAAAATATCATTGCAAATTTACACATCTACAAATTATTTTCAGGTTTTATGTGTTCTTGAAAGAGCAAGGCAAGTTTATGGTGCTACTGATACGGAAATCAATGAATGCCTACCTCTAGACTTGGGTATGGGTTTATAATATTGACTATAGAGCTATTACACCAATTTGATCGCTGTGCAGAAAGACTGCAAAGTCTATGCCACATCACTTACCCTTACAACGTACACCCTCACCAGTACGTTCATTGGGTCATTATTTGGAATTCCCTGAAACATCCCAAAGTTGGGGTCATATCCAGCTTCTTTGGTAACGTCATCGGGAAGAGGAACTTTGTACACACACATGGATCCCTGGATTGGAAATAGTATATGAAAGAGTGCCAAGAGTCACATCAAGCAGGCAACACCTGAAGGATACACCGTTATGAGTACAATTCCACAATTTGTTACTTCTAACTTGTACACAAAAACATATTGAGGATATATGCTATGCTGTTCTAAACATCACCAAAAGTACATTTTGTTGGCATAAAGTATATATCAGTAAATATTTGGGGTTGAAGGGGCAGCCAGGTTACCCTATAGTTTCTGTAGACAAACATGTCATCACTTTGTATACATTGATGCCCCTGGTTGAAACAATACAGAATTAACTTTGCGCAGATTCTCAGAGCCATTAAGATGGGCAGAGAAATCATATGTTGTTATATGATGTTGGTGATAGTAATAATATTAATTTGTCGAGCACTCTGACGCGGTAGTCAAATAACACAGCAGTTTGGAAGCAGAAGATACTCCAATTCTCTTTTTAACATTGAGCTATCCTGGATAGATCTATGATGCAGGGGTGGTGCCTTCCACACGCCCGAGGTCAATGCGGTGCACAATTTTTTTTTTTTAAAGATTTTGAACGCGCACAGCGACCCCAGGGGTTTCCCTGTGCAGAAGCAGTAAGGTGGAGAATTGAAGAAGTCGCAGATTAAAAAAGCCAGAACTTCAAACCCTTACAAAAAGCAAGCAGCCATGTACAAGTTCTCAAGTGTTCTGGAAGGGAGTTGCATCATTTCTGGCTTAAGTAAGAAAAAAGGAGTGCCCTTTCATATAGGACAGGTGGAATCTGGGCACAGTAAACAAAGCCTGATTCAGACATCTCAAAGCTCGAGTGTGCTGATAGGGCACCACCAGGACCTGGATATAACGAGGTCTCATGAGCTTCAAATGTAATGCGTTTATAGACTGTGAGCCCGTGAAGCTCAGGGAGAAGATGAGAGATCAATGCAAATTTTAGAAAATCTGTACCGAAGTCTTGAAGCTGTCTTCTGTTCTACCTTCAACCGACAAATTGTTGCCTTGTCAGAGCCCAGGTATAACACTTTGCCGTAGTCCAGTCTGGACATAATTAAGGCCTGGATAACAGTCCTTTGAGCTGGAATGGGGATCATCCAAATGACCTTTCTTAGCCACTTAAGCTCAGCTAAGCAAGTGGCAGTCACATTGGTCACCTGAGGTTTCATAGAGTGTCATCCAGCAGGAATCCCAGGTTTTTGACCTTTGAAGATGGAGTCGGCAGAGCCCCAAGAGAGCCCGGCAAATGATGTGGGCACCAGAGAGAGGAGCGCTTGTCCAGAATCATGACCTCCGTTTTATCCCCATTGAGCTTCAGCAATCTGTGATTATTTTCCTTACTTTTAGCACTTTTAAGAAAAGGGAGTGAAGACACACAGAGATGTTGAGGGATGTTTGGACTGACTGTCAGCCCAAGGAAGACTGTGCATGTTTTCAGTAGTTTTATCAATAAGTGGCATCATATATCCTCGTGCTCATGCCAAAACCTAGCCATAACAGTCCTCTGTAGCAAAGAGACGAATTTTTATAGACTTACATATAGTTGTTATACAACTTTGACTGATAATTAGCAACCTGATTCCCACTAATGACAGGATAATATGACAACCATTGAGAATAGGACTGTAAACGCCTTTTCAGTTATCAATATAATGAAAGCTCCTTGGGCATCATGTGACATCCTTTCATTAACAGTGTCCACCTTTAAAGTTCTACAGATATCCGTGGCTACAGCTCCATGGAGGTCACTCAGAGGGAGACTAGGTGACGCTCATAATTCTATCCCTTAATCAAACACTAGGCAGAATATGTTGAATGTATAAAAGTAAAAGATTATACAATTATACAAAGAGCCAGGAAGCGCGTCAAATAGGGACATACAATTAACTCTCCACTTTCTGGCGACTGACCATTACCCCATTCCCTCATCTGGCATCTCATTGTGCAACATTACCTCCTTAAATTAATGGAGTAACCTAATTAAATAATTACTGATCATTTATGTTAATTAAATGAATGTTACTGTTATAAAATATAATTAAAAGTAAGCTGACAAAATGAAAGTGAAAAAGTATAACAACATTGTTACCACTGGTTGGATTTGGTTTAGCTTTATGGTTAGGACAGGTTTACCATATTTCTGAATTTATTAAGGAGCACACACTTAATTATAATAAATGAAAGCTAAAAGGAAATATGTATCATTGATGGAGTTATACTTTGGCTAAAGGATAAAGATAAAGGCAAAGATAGTATTAGCTATAGTGTAAGGTTCCTTGTTTTTAAATATCAAGTTAAAGTAATTCAATATTATTTCAGTAACATAGTTAAATATGATACAAGGATTAATGTTGGGGATAGCATTTGAGTGAGGGCAAAGGTAGCAAATAGTATAAAATACCATTGAAGTTACATAATGCAATCTTATTTAAATAATTACAGATTAAATATTGGTTAGAGTTAGCATTTGGACAATAATCTCTTAATTCATCTAATTTAATGTCACTAAAATTAATGTAATTAATAAAACATAGGTACATATTTGTATTGATAGGAACTAGTGTTATCATTAGGGAAAATTATTTTTATTTATAATGTTTTATGTTCAATTAAAATAAATATATGAAATTAAATATATCCCATAGGTTAGGGTAAAACAATCGTTATTATAATAATACACTCTTTATTTATTTATTCCTGTTTAATTACATTTAAAAAACTGAAGGGCAATAAATTGGACAGGGCAATGAGATAATGGTAAAATAATATTAAATATATATGACAAGAAAACAAGGTGACCTTGTTGAGGTATTGGTAGTAGGAGTTATGGCAGTAGAGTTAATGATATCTATCTTTCAAATGAAATTAAATGCAGTGCATTATTAGTGGCACTTATGTTTCCTAACAGCAAACCAAGATGCCGACATTGTTGTACTTTTTTACCTAAATGGTGAAAACAATTGCTGAAAAAGTTCCTAATGAGTTTTGAGGAGTTTGAGTTAAGTATCCAACCAGGGTGCAGTAATATTTCCATTACTGTACAGCAACTTTTGATGATGGTTTACAAGATCTTCCCTTCCCACTCACAAAGATTCTGATGCTGCTATCTTAACTCTTTGCGGGAAAGGAAACAGCCTTTGAAGGAGAATTGTGGAGTGGACATTTCCATTTGAGTTCCCTCAAATCCTATATACAAATAGGAAATATTGTTTGCAAATGGCTAAGAGCTCCATCAGAGCCAGTGGTAATTGCCACTAAACCATTTCTGATTTGTTGCCACCCTCAGACTCACTTTAAATCTTCCTACTATCCGATCTTCCTCCGCCACATTTTCATCATCATCACCGATCTTCCCTCGGCAGAGGTTGAAGGTGTGCAGCCAGTCCTCGAAGTTGTCGAACTCTGATTCCAGCTCCTTGTTATATACCTGTGAGTAGGAAGAGCATGTTAAATTGGCACTTGTATTGGTGCTTCATTCACTCTGGCCCCAATACAAATGTACTGCTATTCTGGTAAGACACTAGACTACTCAACAACAACACATCACTGAGCTTGGACTGGCCGGTGGCTTCTGCCAGGGGTTGCTGCAAGTTTTAATTGCAAATGCTCTGGCCATGATGGTAAAAGAAAATCTAGAAAACAGTAGAACATGTATTTGAAACTGGAAATTATGTAACAAGGTAAAGGTACCAACAACTGTAATGTTGACCTCTATGTGTGTTCTCTTTTTGTAGATTTGACATGTTAAATATGATTGGAATTGTAGATGAACACTTAGATAAAAGCTCAGTTTGCACATGTTCACTGATCATTACCTCTTAACATGTATGTGATTCGAAAAGAAAGTGAAGCATCTATTGAAACATATTAGGTTTTTTTCTGAGGTTTGCATTCTATGCTGAGACTGGATACTTGTGTATTAACAACAACCAACTTTCTTAAATGCAAATAAAAACTGAAGTCCAGAATAATCGTGCTAACTATTGCCATGGCTAAAAACAGATAAATAATAGCTGGTCAGAAATCAACATTTGCTGAATAAGACTATTTCAAGTTGTGCAACTATGTTGTACTATAAAAAAAAGAGCGCCTCTCCTGTCCTGGGTTAGGGCTTCTATTGGCCACCAACATCCACCAATAGTGATCTGAGCAAACCAAATAATCTGTTTATGTGACACTAATGGTGAGTATGTTTTCTAAGGAAACTCGACGTTATGCATTATGTAATGGATCTAATATATACCTTAAGAAAGTCAGGATGATGAGCCTTTATTCCCTTTTTAGAATTATGGGCAGATAATAGAACATTTTCCATTTCCACTCCTCTACAATTGACACCAATTTGGAAAATTATAAATTTAAATGTGACTCATGCTGTATGAAATTTCTTCATTATGTAACATAAATTTACCTTCAACTCGTCAATTTTCTGTTTGTTCTTTTTCTCAGTCTGCTCTGCCTGCTGCTTCTTCTTCTTGTCCTCTTTGGGTGCCTTGACTTTCTCCTTGCCCTTCGTCTGCGCTTTCGAGCCTTTCATGGAAGAGTCATCAATTTTGATCTCTGATCGCAAGAAATAAGGTGCGGGTAGGGCAGGGGGTGCAAAGGAGTGGGAGGTGGGAGGAAGGGCAAACACAGAACACTCAACCATGGTTTGCATGAAAGTTGACATCCCGCTAGGTTATAGGACTGAAATCCCCAGCCCGATAACGAGCCTCCTAATAGATGTATTACTTATTTTCTGTTGGACCAATTGCTTAAACAGATATTGGTCTAATGAATTAATTCTCATTAAACGCCAACAGAAAAATACATTTATTATGGAAGTCCTACTTACCCCAGTGTTTCATTGAAATGTCCTTATAAGCTCACATTGCTAAATGTTGGCCTTTTGCTCTGACTTTTTGTGGTAAAGATTATGTCAGTAGCATAGCTGATCTTTTCTCTGAGACAGCTCTGCAGCGTTCGAATGTTTCTTGTGAGGCTATTCCGGTTGACCACCCCAATGTGCACTTCCTATTTTCTCGCCAAAGCTGAGCATTTTTTTATTTCTAAAAATCTATATATGTGATTTTAGGAAAATTGGTGTATTTGTCAATATCCAGGTAAATGTTTGCAGGTGTTATCCCAGATGGTGCCCATAGTCCTTCATGTTCATGGCTATATGGATATAAGACTGCAATGCAGGATTGGTTTCATACAAATCAATGGAGTTTACTGTCTGCCAAGCAAGTGTTGGCAGGACAGATCTTGTATACTTAGTCAAATTATTTTCTGGATTACATACATTTCTAGTAACTACATCAATACACTTTCTTTAAAAAGATGGAGCTGGAAAGTTAAAAAAATACAAGAACTATTGACTAGTTGAGGTCAAACTATGAGAACACATTGGGTAAGACGTTAGGATTTTTACTATGGTCTACTCTAAAAGAACTATCTACGAGAACAGCTAAGTAAGAAGGCAAGACTGTTGCACTTCTGGCCAAAGTACTTACCAGAAAGATTACAGTCTTCTGTATCTACAAGTTTATGGTCAATGTGTTCAAAAGGGTAACCTAAAAGATGAATAAAAATCAAGTTCAGAGTTGATAGTGGAAGAGGTGTGACTAAGCCAGCTGCCAGAAATGGCAATGTGTTTCAATGTTTTTCTTGTGGTAAGGTAATATAGCAGAACCATGTAATTTCATTGCTAGTATTCAATGCGTGGGCTTGGCCAGCCTTAATCAACAATCCAACACATGCTTGACGTGGCCATCGAAAGAATCAAAGGCTGGACCGGACACCACAAAAACATCTTCCATGTGGCAAACCTTTTAAGTGAAGGATTACAACCTTCATGATGATCCCTATTCCCTGAAGAAAGACTTAGCCTTGATGTTCCAGATTCTGAAGAGGCTACTTTACCCACATATGGACAGTGACTGTGATTAAAGAACCTGTCCCTATGGACAGAAGACTCATATTTGTAGGGGCCTTTACCCAATACATTGCAGCATTTAACGGAAGTCCGGGCACCTGACTAGCCCTTAAGAACAACGAGAAGAGCTGTTTTCCAAGCTTCTATCTCCACTGGCTCACAACTAGAATATTTTAGTTCTCACAGATTGAAAAATAAGTCCAGAATTTGAGATTTCTAATCCACAAAGTAGGTCTTGAGAAATCTCCACAGATCTTAAATGGTTTGAAATAGAAATACTTCATTTGCAATCTTCTGCTAGGCGTGCTACAAAAATGCTCTCCATAAATCGATTTTGTTCTTGACCACTATCAATTTGCAGACTTGAAGCACTTGACATGGCATTGTTTGTAGGATAATCTATGCCTGTGGGTTGTCCTGGAGCATTACTACTATCTGATTGTGACTCTTCTGTCTGAGAGCTGAGTAATTTATGATTTAAAGATTGGGAATTCTTGGTTACTCAGAGCGATTTCTCCAGTGGGAAGATTTTAACTCTCAAGTGTTTTAGGCATTTTTCCCTTGAGGTAGATGATTCCTTTGCTAATGCGATAGTTCATTTGAGCCCATCCTTATGTAAATATAGGCAAAGGATTGTTTATGAGATATTTATCCAGATACATTGTCTTCTTTTTTTTAGGATCAGTAAGTCATCCACATCCTGAAAAAGGGTAAAAAATAGTATACAGAAGGCTGTGATCTTCAGCAACCTTAGCTGCACCACAGCAACGTTACTTACATTCCTCCTTGGGAACACTTAGTGGAAGTATTAGGAAAATATTTGTTGTCATGTCCAGAGTTTCTTTAGCCTTTTACACGAATTCAGTCAGAGTTGTGTAAGCATTTCTATGTGATCTCAAATGCCAAACTCAAGAAGCAAGATTTCAGGTCTTCTGTAGATGCTTTAAATGAATGCCATTGGCATCTGGCATCCCACTGACAAAGAGATGACCTTCTAAACTCAATCTCATAGGCATATAGTGAAGTTCTTCTTCCATTGTTCTACTTGTTTGTAGTTAATACGGGGATCAAAAATGTGCTTTTGCAGAAATTCATGTATACAGATGACTTGTCCCTTACTAATCAATGTTCCAAGTTCCTGAAATGTACAACGCTTCTGTGCAAGGTTTGGCCTTTTTGTACCAAAATGTATTGTGAGTCAAAACTATTCCTTTCCTTGTTATTTCTCTGATACAAGAGACCTGATACCCGCTGTTCCATCTGTTGGATGTGTTCATTTACTATACTTCCTTTGGAAGGTATTTTTGGAAGCCAACACAAAATTAAAGCATGGTGTAAACTTTGAAGAGAAACTGAAGTTTCAGTCACTCCATAACAAAAGCTTGGGGCAGAATGATTCATTTATGTGCTCTCTGCCTTTTATGTGCAGCATTGATGGGAAGATAAAAGGCTAATGCTTTGATAATGCATGAGGGTCTCACATATTATTCCCTGATTGCAATTTATCAATTCTTTCAGCATTTGATCTGTCAAGAGAGTAAAAAGTGGACATTGAAGTATTGACTAGAAACAATAACATAAACTAAAACCACTGTACCTAGATGCAGTGCAATCATTCCATTCAACGCAGACGATGAAGCTCTGGCGGCTTCAAGAAGATCCATTTTTTCTCTGACTTGAGAAAGGAAAACCAATACTGCAGGAAATTGAGCCGAGCCCATCACAGGAACACATCTTTTTATTGACTGGGCCTCATATTTTAGATTCTTCTTCAAAGCAGCTTATTGAATCATCCTTACTGGTGACAACCACACTGTGTTCATGGTTTGAGTGGGTAAAGATAATGTGCACCCTTGATCAGTTGTCTTCCAGTTGACAAAAACATTCATGGCTGGCGCAGCGAAGGGAAAGGCAAATAATCACTCTGCAGAACATGAATGAACATGAATGAAGGTTGTTCTAAGGAGAAACAATACCTTTATATCGTTAATGTCAAGGCCACGGTTATAATGGATTAGCTGTGACTATCCACAGTGACAAAACTTAGTACCCTCTAATGCCTGGCTTTAAAGATTTTGTCAGAAACTTGAAAAGCCAGATTCTAAAGGAGTATATCATAGCACAAGCATACTCATAGTACTGTGGTATGCTACAATATGAACATTCCCAAAACATATTTTGTTCAAAACGAATGAGTCCACTTATATTCTAAAATTGACAGTCTTCCTCTATCAATAGGGTATATCCGGTTGCTTGTAGAATATGTCTCCGACACCTATAACCGATTGAGCAAGCCTGACTTTTGCTGTTTAAAACTCTCTAAGATCAATTTTCAAGCTTCGCGGTCAGAACACCATAGACCTTTTCCTGATTTGGGATGCGTAAACAGACACAATTGTGTAACTGGAACACAAGCAATGCGTGCATACACTCCAGGGTAATCCAGCAGATCCCATTTTTTACTTACTGGGTTGAGATTATTTTGTGAGGACATTGGTCCACCATACATCGGAGGTCACTTGTTTCACTATGTACCTGCATGTCGTTGCAACCCGGGTGTACCCTATGTTGGTTCTGCTATATCACCAAGTGATGAATCATCTGCCAAAAATGTTAGAATTTCTCATCACATTCACCCTAACCCATGAATGAATAAATTATTGTAATTGATTCAAAAATATTTATCATTTATTGATTGGTGTTAGGGACACTGCAAAGGATCACCACACAGGGTGGCAGAAATAAACCCAAAATAGGATTGCCAGTAGACAATATTGAACATTTTGTAAATGCTATATTCAGTGCCATATCTTGCAAGTGCTAGACTAAGTGACAGCTCTGGGCAAAACAAACGAACTACAAAGAAAGAAACCATTTGAGCTCTGATTACTTTGTGGAGCCTGGTGTGTGTTCTGTTATTATGTGAGTGCCAGGGTCTTTAACGTCGTTAAACGTGTCCCACAATGTAAGGCAAACACTCAGTAGATGCTGAATTCATTCTTGCTTCTCCAAATGTAACCGACTGCCGGAGGCAACTTACGCTTGTGGAGTCTAGGGTCAAATATGGAAATCTGAAGTTTGCCAAAGTCGCTTCCATCAAACAAGAGCTGCAGAGGTTTCAATTCAGCACAATTCTGCCAGTGAAATTCCAATTCTGCTGACTCCTGGTGAATAAAATTCACTGAGACTGATATTGGTTTCCAGTACATTTGTTTACTATGTTAGAAGGGGATCAGAAGGAATCCTTGTTGGTGGGAGTACCATTAGACGAGAAGGCATTTTCCCACAATTATTTGACTAGTTTTTAATCTGTGTAGAGACTAATAACCATCTCTTTTTTATTTTTGGGACTACAAACCCAAGAGGGAGTTCAACAAAAGAATACTGATAGGATGGGAAAGGGAGAAGGGCTGAAACACATATAATAGGAGAGCAATTACATGCCCCGTCTTTGGGCCAGGTGTTACACGGACAAGATATGTATGTGAATGCTCCTGAGAGTTCTGGTAGTTTTGGACTATTTCCGCAAGTATGTTTTTTTGGGGCATGCAGAGTATAATCGGTAGTGGGGGGCTAAGGATTTCATGGCCTGCATCTGGGGTAAGTCAGACAGGGATGGGTGAAGTGGAGCCAGGTGGAGCAGAGAAAGTAAGGAGTGAAACTGTTGCAAATGAGTTCAGGTAATAGATGGATCTACCCAGTATTTGTATATTTCTGTTGGAAGCAACAGAGAAGCGATTTAATTAGGTAGTCTTTGGGTCTGGGGATGAGAGTAGAGAGAAGAATGACCAAGTAATGAAAGCATGAGATAATGCCTGAAACATGGTGTGCCAAAGTTAAATGTGATGTCCTCCACCCTCCCAGGTAGTAAAGGATTGCTGGAGTAGAGATTCCAGGTTACAGAAATGGGCGGCCATGTTTAATGTATTGCGTTGTACGTGGAGGAAAGGCTCTGGAGAAGTGAAATGGACATGGCATCGATTTGTTAAGGCTGTAAAAGGGGAGACCACAGTAAAGGATCAAGTGGTTTGTCATCCCTGGTCCTGAAGTGGGCAGGGAGGCTTAGAAACCTGTAGCTCAAAACACTGGATCATAGAGCGGGGCAGAAAATGGAAGGGCTGGTAGGATCAGCAGGCACCGCTAGGCCAATAAAAGTTAAAGGTAAAAGAATATTTAGATGAAGCTGGGGAAATGGTAGTGGTGTTTTAGAGGCAAGAAGAATGGGAGGTGAATTTTTTCGAGGGTGCAAGATTTAGAGTTGATTAATGTTAATACAATGGAAGGGCATTTCTGTGGGTACCGTTTCGGATGAGAATGATTTTGGTGTGAGCCTGTCCTGCTTCAGGATGAAAACTTGTTTTTTACCCATCTAGAAGTGAGTGTGTTCTGTCCACTCTCCCAAAGCTGTTTCAAGGTGGAACTTAGCTATACAGCATATACTGTCCTATGCAATGCACAGGTTACTGTGGTGAAGACCTCACATACAAGTTCTGAAAGGTTTGTCCATCTATGCCAAATTCAGAACCGAATTCAGAAGGGGACTCAAGACCTCTATATTTAACTGATGCTATCCATCAGTGTGTATCTTAGTGCCTGAATACCCTCGTGAGTGATGAGCTGTGAGTCAGAAATCCGGTTCATTTGATTGATGCCTGCACCCTGTGGAGGCATCAATCCCAGGATGCTTGTTTCCGGTCCAGGGAAGACATAGCTTGGCAGTTTGGGCTGGACTGTTCCCATGAGGCACAGGGTCAGACTGATTTGCATATAGCCATGTCTGAACTGGGGTGGTGGAGTGTTTGATTTGCTCAAACGCTCTGTCCATCATCCCCTTTGGTACTGCTTTGTTCGCCCTAAGTTGGCAGGGTATGCCCAGACGTGGGTCCCTTGCTCACTTTGCCACTGGATTCAAGCTAGCCTGGCTGATGACGGCTGATTAGCCAGAAACCGGTCCCAGGATGCTTGTTTCCGGTCCATGGAAGACATGGCTTGTCAGTTCGGGCTGGACTGTTCCCATGAGGCACAGGGTCAGACTGATTTGCATATGGCCTTGTCTGAACTGGGGTGGTGGAGTGAGCTAAAGAATGATGATGGATTAAATCCAGATCAGTTGACTGGGGGTGTGTGTTTGATTTGCTCAAACGCTCCGTCCATCGCCCCCTTTGGTATCGCTTTGCACCCTGTGGAGGGCATTTTCTTCTAAATGTCCCAGAACTGCAGCGTCATGTTATGCTTGCTGAACCACTAATGCACACTGCAGCAGCAAAAGTGCCATTAAAAATGTAATTAAGCATTAAAAAACTCTCTCTTACGGACAGGACCTTTGTTTGCTGTCTGTTCTATCCTAATCAGCACATTCGTTAGTGTAGAGAACATGCTGAGTGGCTCTGGAACAACTACAGCATGTTACAGCTGCTTTATCTTCTAAAAGGCATATTATTGCAGCATTTCCTTGCTGCAGTGTTAACTATTAAGTCACCCTGCAGCAATAAAGAGAACACTTACCTAGCTGTGTGCCACATTTTACTATACATCCTAGTCATAGACTTTATGTATAATTACATATACTTGAAGCATTCAGTTCAGGGCTGATTCCAATAACTTTTTACACAAGTATATGGTACGCTATCCTTGAAAATAAACCTGTTCAATCGATGTACAATGTCTCAGTCGAAAAGGCAGGTCTTGGGTTTCTTTCTGAAGTCTGCCAGACAGAGGGCTGTCAGGAGCTGTGGGCCGGAGGGAGGTCCTTCCAGGTCTTGGCAGCGATGTAGGAGAAGGAGCAGCAACTGCTGTGGCTGCGATGGATGGTGGGGGTGTGTACGAGAGTGAGGGAAGAGGAGAAAAGGTGTCTAGCAGGTTGGTGGAAGTTTAGTCGATGGTTGAGGTTGGCAGAACCTAGGTGGTGAAGGGCTTTGTAGGCGTTTGTGAGGATCTTGCATTGGCATCGGACAGTACATGTTCAAAGACTGCCAGAGCATTGTTATTCATTCCTTCCCTCAAAAATCCAGGTATCCTTTTTATGAATGTTGGTGCTAATCTGTAACAGCATTCTAGGGCTTAGCCTATGGTATGGAGGCTACACCCCCTGGAAAACTGTGGCAGTACAACAAAAGAATGCTTATTGCTGGTGTATGGATGTTTCAGGATGTGTGGGGTATATGTATGTTATTCGTTTTTATGGGGGGTTAGTATAATGTTAATCTGTAGCACAAGTGACAATTAGTAGACAGACTTGCTTATTTAGGGTTTTGTGCAAAATCTGGAGGCTCTTTATTACCGCCAGATTAAGACAGCCACATCAAATTTACTGGTAATCTTCAGTTAAGGGCAAAATGTCTAATATTTAGGTTTCCAGACTCTCTGGAGTATACAAACATTTCTGGAAATTACTGGCAAGTGTTATGTAATACTGTCCACCTTCTGCTGATTTCTGGAAATGCCTCGGTCTTTACCATACATTTTTGGTGCTGAACATAAGTGGTAATGACCAACAGAAACAATGTTTTAACTGGTTGTTATATGACTTGCTGGACATGTTTAACACGTATCTGAAATGCCTGCCGGTAATGGTAACACCAGACCTGCATTTCCAATATATATTTTGTGGTAGGTATGAGGGACATAAATGGGGAATAATGTGCTAATGAAGTTTCTGCCACATTTATTTGACTCTGGTTTCCATATGTTTTGTGTTGATAGGAAGTAAACACAGTGTTTCCGTGATAAAATGTGGTATTCCTGTATTGCTGTAGGTCCACAGTAATGGTAGATATGTGCTTTAAAGCAGATCTACATATTTCTGCCATTACCACAGAGCTCTAAGTGTGAATGTCTGTATTTATGATGCACAGTGTTGGAGATCTGAGAGACTGGGTTTGATCCATGATATCTACCCATGTAATCCATCAGCGACCGTAACAGAAGTAAAGCAGAGGTTTTCAGAGTTTGCGGTTAACATCTAGAAGGGTCATAGCACCCTATCCTTGATACTAGTACTGTACGTTTGCATGCCAACTTTCATGGCCTCTTTGCCACATGGATGAGAATGTGGTGGACTGAAAAATGTGATCACACAGTGCGCAGTGGAAAACACAGGCATGCTGGCAAAGAGAGAGATGAGACACCAACACACATGCAAGCACACCACCACAAATCATTGCAAGAGGGGTGCACTGGGGGCATATTCAGTTTCCTTCTAGATACAAGGCAATGCACACCAGAGTACCAGAAAGGACTTGTTGCTCCAGTTTTTTAAGTTTATTTTATCAGCAATTTTCTTATTTGTTAATTAGACCTCCAAAGTCATTTTTCCTTTGACTCTTCATTCTTTTGATTACCCCTACCTAGGAGATTAGTTTATGCTTGGACCGAAAAGATGTCATCTGTACTAATGCAGCTAATCGTGTCCTAGTGGTAAGTAAGTTCTAAGTAAGATCTTCCACATGCTGATTGGCTGTGCCAAGCATCTCAGCAAGGGCGACATTGGCATAAAGCCGCAAGGGCAGATTTCATAGATCGGACTAGTGCAATTTTTGACTACCATTTGAACTTACTCTCTAGAGAAATATTTTCTTTTATGATTGGTCGAACGGTGCTAGTTTTATTTTTAACTTGCTAGAGGGAGACATGTTGCACTGGCACCAGTGTAATCTGTGTAATCTGCAAAGGTTACAGCCAAATTGCAATCTGGCCTTGGGTGAGGTGGAGTGACAAGTGTCTGGTGAGGGTGCTGCCTTATTAACCGTCTTGTCAAAAGCAATACACGTTACTAGCATCCTGGGTCTCATTGTGGGAGTGCGGCATGCAAAGGATAACCCAGAGCGAGCAAGCGATGAAGCCCTGAGGGCTGGCATTGGCTGGTCTGGATTTCTCTGAAAGAAGGTCGGTTCTTAATGCCTGATGGGCACAGATCTATCCTACCTACATTGCCATAATTCTATATGGTGGTCCTGTGGGATAGCATACGGGCCATCGTAGGGGACAGTAAAAAAACACTTGGTGTTTACAAAACATTCAACTCCTGAAAAGTTGAGATAATTATTTTATCCAATTTGGGGAGATAACTCTAAAGACTCCTCTCATTATTACCATTAAATACTGTTAAAATGTCTGTCTTGCACACAAATTCCTTTGTTGGAATTCAGTTGCAGTCCATTTTTCGAAAATGTGTGAAGGAATTAAGACTAAAACTGTCTGTGATATTATATTTTTATATTAGATAGCTACATTTATTTTGAATCGTGGTGACATATTTTGAAGGTATATGATGCAGATGCTGCATGTTGCAGAGTTTGCTTTATTTGACATATTTGCACTTGTGTAATGCCTTAGGATCTCATTTAGATCCAGATGGTAGCGCAAAATGGATACTTGAGCGCTACCCATCGTTTTATGGTTCACATGATGCTCATTGGGCATTTGGGCTTTGCGCTTGCACTTAGATTTGAGTGCAAAATGGTGAAATGCGTAAATAATGCTCTTAATGACCACATTGGAAGAAGGGTACCATAGCTTTCTGTGGAAAAAAGCTGGAGATAGAAAATAAATATAGAATGGACTGCACCATTTAATATCAGTCACAGAGCAAAGACTAAAACCAGGACTTAGAAGCAGAAATTCTGGACTCTAAGCCGGCTGAAAAGTAAAGGAAAGGCTAGCTCCTACCACAATGACCACCAGGCCTGGAACAGGACCGTGGAGCCTTTCCAGTAACAATCTCATGGTCACACAGTGGAGATCTGTCTAGAATGAGGCATTACCTTCTTCTAGAGTCGAGGATCAGGACTAATGAAGTGATCATTTGGTACCTGTGAGGAAGGAATCTAAGCTTTAAACCCTTAGAAGAGTACTATTTTGGTGGGTGAGGAGGTTCCCTGGAATTAAATAGTGACGTAGGCCTTGATTATAAGTGTCGAGCAGGGTGTATTATTTATCGCACCAGCTGAAAACCAATTCTCTGGGTTCAGATTTTAACAGGGTGCTGATTAGCATCTATTACAAGTGCTGCCCTGTCATTTCGGGCGTAATGTGGATTGTGGTGCTTGGTGTCAGTGCACTGTATTTTGAGCGGTCTAGCAGAAGCCCCAGTGAGGATGCATGCCAGACCAAGTAAGCCATTATATTAGGTCTGCGCTTGAGAGTTGCGCTGCACATTTTCAGCAGCGCATCATGGGACATTTGAATCAGGAGGGGTGATTGGTTCACATGATACCGTGGTCTGACTTTTGCAAATTACCCTCTGCGATCTCCATGTCTTCCTTCTCCTCTGCCTCTGCCGCCGCAACTTCCTGTTGCCGAAGTTGCTATATAGTGCCAAAAAAACACAGTTGGTTAATCGTTCTGGAACCTTAGAAATCATTCAGCCAGTTCTTTCTGCCACCTACTTCTCCAGTATGGTGGCATTGACAAACATCTATAGATAGTGTATAATGCCACCTACATGCATTACTAGATTTAAACAGATTCATATAATCAATGTGCTATATGCTGTGCTTCATCCATTAAACTCCAGGACCTCGGAAAACCCATGTATTGCTAACCCCATGGCAAAGCAACAAGAGCCAATAAAGGCATTGGGCTACACCATTGACCACATAATTACTTTAAAACAAAAATGACACAGAGCTGAGTCAACTTTGAGTAAATCCCTCAACCACCTCAAACAATGAAAAACAATCCTTACAGGAAACCACAGCATATTCTATACAGAAAAGAAAGAACATCTCAATCAATTAATCAAATCCTTTATTCGATCTTAGACATAAGATCATAAAAGTATCAGGAAAAACATCTCAATTAAAGATCACCAACCCTAAAAATGACCCATGGGAACAGCACAACATCCTCTCTCAAAATATATGAATCTCATCTTCTGTGACCTTCCATTAAAGCCCAACCGTAATGCGACATATTTTTTAAACAATATCAAAAAATATGTTCACATTATTCAATCGACCTCAAAGCCACCACCATAAGGCAATGCTAAGGAGACCCAGCCCTAACTAACCAATTGTTCCAAAATGTCCACACCTATCACCAACACACAACCTTCACTCCAATGTTCCTGTGTCATCTCCTAAACTAGTTCTTCAAATAAAGAGAAAAGGCATTAAACCTAAAATCATGATTAAATAAGTCGCACCACAATCTTCCCACCTTAATGAAAACCAGTGAGTAACTACTTAGTTAGCTTAAATTCCATAAACCGCTGACCAACCGTAGTACAACTTTTTCCTTGGCCCTTGAAGAAACACTTTCCTCCTCAATATTAGTGCTAAAGTACTCAAATGTATGAATACATGAAACTACTTGAGGACAGTGCAGGGTACATCACAAAACCATGTCCTGTCATCTCTCCCCCAGCCTGCCTCCTTCTTACAGCCCCTCTTTCCATCATGCTTTCCCTTTGACATCTACTGGGTCATGTAGAGTTTCTCAAGGATTGCTTTTGTCATCTAATCTGATAATATTACCCCCAACTCCTAAAGATCTTTGACCTTTACTACTTCTACCACTCCTTTGATCATGGCATACAAATCTCCTGATGCATCAACTAGTGCACCCTAAACTAAGTCTTGGAAAACTGCCTGTCCAGTGTCAATCCATGGATAGCCAGACACAGCCTCAGACCTAATGAACACGAGCGCAATCGATGGTTCACAACTTCAAATGTAATAGCAGCAACCACACCACCTCCAAAGCCACGTTCCCTGCGCCAGAGCTTATAGGCACTATCGACTTAGCCATGATGTTCAATCTCTAAATCCTACCAGTGAGCTGCACCTAACATCTATCATCTGCCATTTCAAGTGCCTGATATGTTCAGAAAGAATCTGATCTACTATGAACTTATTCAGGCCAGACTACTTAAATTCTCTGTACCTCTTATGGAAGTACCAAATATCCAGATTTCAAGTCATCCAGAAAAGCTAGACTACAAGCTGGAAATAAATCCTGGTACCTCCTCCCTTCTAAATGGACAAGCCTCTGTTTAACAAGTGACCTTCAATACCTTCTGCCTTAATCATAAATACTGTCAAAAATTGTAGTAAGGCATGACAATCTTCTCATTACTTAAACAAGAACCTACCATACCTCCTGAAAACAGAGTTGAGTTCCTAATATGGAAGGCACTTTACAATGTAGGCACTCAATCTTTGGAACATGTTACCTGCAGCATCTTCACCAGATAAAGCCATCACACTTTCAAAAAGGAACTGAAAAAGCTCCTTTCTCCTGTTCAACTTCCCATACCATGGCCCCTCTGCCAAAGAACACCGAAAGGTTATTCTGCCCCCTGTTAGATTGTACATTACTTTTGCCCATGTTCAGAGATGATACAGTCTCTACAGATCAACAACATTTGAAGCTTTTGCACTTAGCAGGATCACTGTTGCCAATGAGAGAAAAACTTGCAAATCATACAGAACTGAGGGCATATGTACAAGCTCCTATCACCACCGCAACGTCACTTTTTACAACTTTGTGGTGGCGATAGGGGCATTGTCTTATTTACAAGGCAGCGGTAGCCACTTAACGTGGCTTAACTTAACGTGGTTTAAAGCTGCCTTGTAAATAAGGGCCCCTTTCACGCTATGCTTAGCGAGAAAGGGGTGGGAAGTGGGTGTTGCGGTGGGCGTTCCACAGCAACACCCATTTATTTTGACGATGCCCCGTATTTACAAGGGCAGCCTAAATAGGACGTAGCGCCAAAATTAAGACCAGGAAAAACCTGGTCTTAAGTTGGTGAAACGAGTAGAATTGCTTTATTTCTCCTCATTTTTTATTTTCTATGTGTGCTGCCTTGTGATGCACAGATGGAAAAAGCAAAATGCCTTGAATTGTTTATATACAGGAAGGTCCCCCTTCCTGTACAAAAACAATCTTTAAAAAAATGCCATTTTGTGACTTCCATGTGTCCTGCATGAAGCAGCTCACATAGAAATGACAAAATAGCATTTAAAGATTATGTACAGGAAGGAGGACCTTCCTGTAGATAAACAATCTTTCCCCTTTCCGCAGACACCCTTGCACTATGATGCAAGGGTGCCTGCTTTGGCGCTAAAACTGCTAAGTATAGGGCCAGCACAGGGGGAAACGCAAGGCTGGACTATATCCTTGTAAATATGGTGCAGCCTTGAGTTTCGGAAGTGGCGGAGTAAGGTGTTAAGCCATGACTGCTAACGCTTCACTCCGCCACTTCCTTGAGCATATGCCCCTGAGTTGGAATTCTTCTTCACTTTGTTAATCAGAGCCCTGGGAATGCCTACTTGGTGGATGCGGCTGGTTTCTCACCTCTTTCAGGGTCTCAATGGAAGCAAAATATTTAGACCACCAGTCCAGCATACTTTCATCCGGCTCCTCTTCTTCTATCTCCTCGCCTTTCTTCTTCTTCTTCTTTTTCTCCTTATCTTCTTCACTCTGAGGTAGCAAGCAAGAGAAAGGAGGAGGGAGAATGGGAGAATGGGAAATGAGAGTGAAAGAGAGAGAGCAAGTAACGAAAGCAAGAGAGAGAGATGGAAAAAGATAGGCAAAGAGAGAGAGAAGGAAAGAAGAAAGATGGTAGAGCCAAAGATTGAAGAGAAAAAAAGGCGAGAAAGCACGAGAGGCGGACAGCAGAGAGTGCAAGAGAAAGCGAATGAGAGAGGGGAGAGAGAGATAGGAAGCGATTAGAGAGGCAGAAAAATAAAAGAGTATGAGTGAGAGTGAAAGAAAGAGTGACAATAATGGCAAGACAATAAGAAAAAATGATTAGCCGGAGTTCAGGAAAGGACTCGAGACCTGGCTGTTTGAATGAACAGACCACCACCAGGCAGCAAGCAACCCAAGCCCCTTGAGACCCTCATGGGTGATTTGCTGCACTTTAAAAATCCTGATTGATTAATGATTAGCTTACTTTGAGTGGCTGATCATCATAGCATGGCCTCACACCAGGTACCATGAGTGAAGAGACGTGCTGAAGAGTCACAACGTCATTGTGTAACATTATACACAAGGTGTTTCAACACACAATCAAGACTAACACACCGGTTCAATCATAGACTTCACACCCAAGAAGGTAGGACAAGGAAGAAGGATCAATGCATGCATCTTTGAGAAAAAAACATTCAATAAGGCAAATGAAATATCTGTTAGTGGTGTCCATTCTTTTTTTTTTAGAAGTCATGTACTTATGTTAAATGGTGGACGACGAAAATTCGGCAGGAATCAAGAATGCAACTTATTTTAACATTAGGCTACCAGTCTATTTCTTACAAATATTGCAACTCATTCTAAATACCTCAGCTCACCTGCTGATGAGGTGTCACAAATGTCACCTCCACCTTTCGGCATTCTAGTGCTTGCCCGTAGAACATCGGATTATGTTTTACCCACTCTGTGCAGTTCATAAAGAAGACTTTGCATAAAGGTTTTTTTTAATGAATAGCAAGCCTCCAAGATACCTCCGATGAGATCTTAGTGATCTAAAGCAGGGAACAAACTTCTGATCTCATGCCAGACACCAAAGCAATGGTGGCAGAGCCTTTTACATTCTAGCTACAAATTGGTGGAACAACCTGAGAGTGAGTCTTCATGATGAAGGCAACCTCTGGAAATTGCAGATCCAGGGCACAAGCACGTCAGTACTAATGTTTTCCTTCAGGCTCCTTGGGGACAAAAGGGAAAGAACAGGACTGGTGGCACCCAGCGTACCTACAGTGGATGATGGGTTGCTTTCAGTGCCTCTAACTCTTACTTCTTAAGCTCCAGGCACTGTTGCTTGCTCTATCTCTGACCGGCTTTTTACTTGTCATCTCGTCTCTTTCCTTGTCTTACCTTACATGTTCTGCCATGATTTTCTCTGGACGTCTGCACTTCTATGTCTAACATTTTTAAGAGTATTCTAGGGAAATGGGCAAAAGTAATGGCAGTTGTGGCTGCAGGATGAAGAGCTGTAGAAGGTTTGAATACCCTTCATGTCAAGATTCCTGGTCAGCTTGCCATCCTTTCACCTGGGTTGCAGTTTCATCTTTTTGCAGCATATTTATTTGTTTCTGAATTTATGTACTTCATCATTTCTCTCAACAGGGGCACCCTAGGAGTTGAAAAGCTATCCTCCTTCTCGAAATTTACTGGACTCAATTTAGTGCTTCTAAGTGTGTCCTGGAACCGTGTCACATGAATTATCTACAAATGTGAGACTTTTCCTTGGAGAAGTAAGAGGTTAATGTGCAGTATCTCTGGTGGGTGACCCAAGCCCTGTGATGATAGAACACTAGCATTTGATAAGAAAAACTTCCTTGGTGCACTTAACTCTCCGGAGATAGCACTCACAAGTGATCAAGGATTACTCGACATAAAAACTCAATGTATAGTTACAACTTTTAGTTTTTTGATAGACTAGTTCTTTATTTCTATATAGGAAATGAATGGTGATTAAAGTATCATTGTACTGTCTGTGGCTGAAATATAAATCCAAATGCATTTGCAGCAGTAAAGTGATGTGCTCCAGTTAATACAAGGAACTATAGGGAATGTTATCCTATCAGGAGGCGTGACACAGACGTTTTGGAACCCTTCCCATCTAGTTTAGTTAAATGTAATGTTTGGTCCAACACCCTATTCAAATCTTTGCATGACCAGGCCCCAGTTTTCATTTCCTCCAAACTTAAGCGTTACTCCCCAATCCGCAATTTACGGTCCTCTGCCAACAATCTCCTTTGCATTCCATCTTTCCGCCGTAAAAAACATGGAGGATCATGCTTTTCTTTCTTAGGCCCCTCCTACTGGAATTCCCTCCCTTCTTCCTTTTGCCATCTTACCTCATATGAGCTGTTCCGCAAAACCCTCAAAACACACTTTTTCAAGGCGGCTTAGGAATAACTCTCCTGCCCTGGCTAGCTATGTTTGTTATGAGCGCCAAGAAACCGTCTCGGTGTACGTGCGCGGTATAAATTTTTTAACATAACATAACATAACTCAAGATACCAGATCAGATGGGGGCTACACGTATACAATATGTATGTTCTGTCATCCCTCTGTCCTACTGTTGCCCCAACCTGTGCGAAAGGATGATACCTTAGTGGGTAGGAGCTAATCGTGTGGCATCCATCCCAAAACCCAATTACCCCTACCGCGAAATGTAAATTGAGATTCCTAGATTCCAAGCAAACCAGGACAGTGCTAGTAGCCGCAAAGGAAAATCTGTACAGTGTCTTCTATAAACGTTCCATCCTATCAAACCTCCTGGTGAACAAGCATGCAATCAAAAACTATTCAGAGAGAAAGACAGAAAAGTAGAAGAAAAACACAATGCATGAACTGTGATCAAATAAAGAAAGGCATTGGAGGAACTATAAAACCTGGTAAATGGCCTCATGATCCAAAAGAAAGTAATGACAGGTGAGAATTCATACTAATTCTGAGCCTTATACCAAGAGACACTGCATGCAGTAAGCAAGGACATGCAATTGCCATCGGTGCCAATAGGTACACAGTGTGGAAGACGATGTAAAAACACTAAAGACAATATACCCCAAGCATGTCAATGTGAATGTACATGTAGGGAGAGTTAGGGATGTAAGCTTGGATGGAGCAGCACCGCTAAGGACATCTGACTTATTCCCCAGACATAGACTGCTATATCCACGGGCTCCTACAGCCTGGCTTTCATGCAGCTCTACACATCACTCCTCATGTTGACATAACTTGGCTATCAGCATTTGAGGCTAGGATACAGATGAAATACACCTACAAACAACATTCATAATTTTATATACTTTTGTCATGGTCATTAATGTCAACATAACTGGTATTTGCTACTAGTTTGCTACATATGTTCTGAACGATGTTGGTTCTAAATAAAGACCAATAAAATACAAAATATTTCCCCCTTGTGAGTGTAAGGAAAGTAAGGGTGTGGGACTAGGAAACTTGTATACTGACGGGACTCTGGCCAAATTGGGCCTTTCTGCCTAGGGTATCCAAATTTCCATAACTTTATATGGAAAAAGGATGGGTTTTATCATGTATTTCTGTTGGCAGGGCAGTCAGAGGTCTTGCTAAGGAGCAGGGCACAGAGTATGTGTGGGTCTAAGCTTCTTCCTAGCCTTGTGATTAACAAAATTTGGACCTGTCTGTAGCCCCCTTCTCTTGCCCGTCCTTACTGGTTTTCTTTCCCCTTCCCTCCCTCTTCCTCATTTTTGTAGTAATACTCCCCTTCTGGAAACTGACACTCTCTTCGCCCCGAAGAGAATTCTGTGTATTACATACTCTATAATACATGATCTATCTTAGGCTTCATCATAGGTTGCTGGTATGATATTCATTTTATATTTTAAATAAAGAGTCTTTAATTGTACTATCACTGATAGTTTAAGTGCCACGGATAAGTGAGAAAATTATAGACGCTGTAAATCTAAGGTTTCTTGTAGGTATAAAAATCCAAGCACTTAAGTCATTCTTTGGCTTACGTTTTATTTATGGTGGCCCAAGTTTGGCTGAACGTATATTAAACGCAAGATTTCGATACACCCCTTAAAATGTATTCTTATCAAGTCACCTTTAATGATGAAATCTATCGACAGCTCAAGATTCTGGTATCGCTGAACAAATTTGGTTCCAAGCATTTTGATTAGTCACATTTGGAGAAATAAATGCTTTGGGGAAACTAGTAAAACTGAAGTTGGTCCATGGAGAAATTGATTATTGTGCCTCACATCAAATGCCAATCCTTTGGTGAGATGTAGAGCTTAAGGTTTTTGATATATTATTGCTGAATATTAGATTGGGGTCAGCATGCTGAGAGACTACATTCTAGCCTCAAGCACACGTTGTGTAAAGTGTTAACAGTACACAACGATATGTTCAGAATCGCAATCTATATTCCAGAGTTGTCTTTAATTGTTCGGCCTGTCGGTCGCTGCTTCTTTTTTCTAGCCACAAAGCCCTTATAAGTAGAAAAATATATATGTTTCTTAATGTCGGTTTTACTTCCATCAGCGGATTCTGGAGAGTAAACTCTCTTTTGCTACATTCAGAACTGGATGTAGATATCTTGATATAAGAGACCTGTCCGGCACAAGACGTTGTGATTGATGAACAGCACTCGGATAAATGGACGTTTGGAGACATAGAGTGATATAACTGATAGGAATTTAATATTGACTTCATCCGTGACGGAATTAAAACCGGCATGAAGAAACTGATATTTTTTAGAACGATATAGTCCTGAGGAAGTTGTGCAGTATTCCCCATTAATGATGAAACACATGTTGGCTTTGTGGCTAAAATGAAATAAGATATTAAAGATAACTCTGGAATACAGATTGTGATTTTGAACATATCTTTGTGTACTGTAAACACTTTACACAGGTTGTGCTTGAGGCTAAAATGTGGTATTGACAGTGATGTATTGATCACGCTTTTGGAGAGTGGGGTGAATCGCCCTACCACTGAGAGCACTCCAACCGCTAATAGTTTTGTGTTAGATATTGTGTGAAATAATCAATTGAGCGCCAGCTCCTTACTTGATTACCCACATGAGACTATGCTGAGATACTATATGTAAGTAAAAGTTCAAATTTCTTTTTTGAAACTTTAATATGTTGACAGACGTTGAAGAAATGGACAATGAGACTATTTTAGAGATATTCTTTTTGCACTGTGACACTATATTAACCCAGTGGACATTTGTTGGTATTTTTTCACCTCTAAATGATGGGGGGAAAACATGAAATTACGTTTATCTTGATATATTGCTTTGAACATTTCAAACATTGTGCTATCTTGTATCAAAGGGCAGTGCTGCATTTTGGAAAGTTGTGCACTCAAAACAAGCCATGCCTCAAATTTCATGCATGATTAGCCAACTATGCCGTCAGTCCATTTTTGGTCAATCAGGCCTTAGTTCATAGAAGATGAGACCTTCCACTAAATATGCGACCTGAAAAAGGAACTTACCGCGTCAATTTTCACAACGGCATCTGAGTTCTGTCACATGGAAATGAAACAAAATGGAGACGAAATAATGAAATAAAACTAGGTGGACTTCACACATAAAGAGAATGCAGATATTAAGTGATCATTGGAAATGGAATGATTAGGAACACTAGTGAGCAAACTGAAATTCGGATGATCTGAGAAAAATATTTATCTACTGTGAGCTGGCTGGCATGCTTAGTGCAGTAGAAAAGTGTTTTTGGAAACAATTCTGCAACATGTGGTACAGCATAACCCCTAGATACATCATCGGCATGTTTTGCAAGTCTGTAATAGCGATTAATAAGGAATCGCTATTACAGACTCGCAAAACGGGATTCATGTAGGAATCACAATATTTATTGCGATTCCTACAGCTTCCTTATTTGTGATTAGCTAATTGCTAATCGCAAACAAGGAATAACTCCCATAGGAATGAATGGGAAGACATATCAATGTGCGAATCGCTATTAGCGAATCGCATTTTGAGTTTGCGATTTCAAGGGTGCAGGGGTGTCCAAAGGATACCCTGTTGCACCCCATAAATGATATTGGATGCTGGTGTTACGCACACACATGTCCCAAGGACATGTGTGTGTGTAACATACAACTTCGAAAAATGCACTTAAGTGCATTTTTCTAAGTTTCCGCTATTTACCACGAGGTTTGACTTCGCTGTAAATAGCGGCCCAATATTGCGAATTCACAATTTTTAAATGTTTCATGAATTGCATTTAAGGAATCTCAAATGGAGATTCCTTAAATGCAATTCCTCGCAGATTTGCGAATTCTATAATAGCGATTTATGCATTTGGGATGATGAATCCCAGATGCAAACTTTGTGCTCGCAAAGGGCCAGATTCTCAGAATCTGGCCCTTTGCAAGCCGATTTTACGTTGATGAACCTAGCTGTAAGTCTTTAAAGCCAAGCTAAGCCTACACTGTTATCTGCAAAATGGCTATCTGATCTGGTCACCCTAAGCAGAATTATTTTAAATCTTATCAATTGTAGAGAGTGGTGATAGGGATTACATTTGGATATCAAAATAACAGTCAAGCTCTGGATTTCTTTATTTTCTGCTTCTTTCAAACAATTAAAGGCCTGATGCACTACTCCCATCCGCAAACTCCATTGTCAAGTTTGCATACTGTCAGTGAATAGGAATGTCATTTGCAATGTTACCTTTGTTCTAATTGGTCACATCACAAACAGGCTATTTACAGTGGGGGTGCAAAACGACCCGCCTCATGAAAATTGGCTGTGACTGTAGGGGCAGCATTTGCCTTCCTAAACGTGAAACATTTTGTTTAAAGAAACCTGCATAATATAGTATGAGGATCATGGTACAGTGAAGCTATCTATATGGCCTAGGGAGCCATTCAATGCAACAAAAGTTTAGTTCTATTCAATGCAAGAAACGTTGTGTTCTATTCAATACAACAAACGTTTAGTTCTATTCAATGCAACAAAAGTTGTGTTCTATGCAATGCAACAAACGTTTAGCTCTATTCAATGCAACAAACGTTGTTTTCTATTCAATACAACAAACGTTTAGTTCTATTCAATGCAACAAAAGTTGTGTTTCAATGCAATGCAACAAACGTTTAACTCTATTCAATGCAACAAACGTGTTCTATTCAATACAACAAACGTTTAGTTCTATTCAATGCAACAAAAGTTGTGTTCTATGCAATGCAACAAACGTTTAGCTCTATTCAATGCAACAAAAGTTGTGTTCTATTCAATACAACAAACGTTTAGTTCTATTCAATGCAACAAAAGTTGTGTTCTATGCAATGCAACAAACGTTTAGCTCTATTCAATGCAACAAACGTGTTCTATTCAATACAACAAACGTTTAGTTCTATTCAATGCAACAAAAGTTGTGTTTCAATGCAATGCAACAAACGTTTAACTCTATTCAATGCAACAAACGTTGTGTTCTATTCAATACAACAAACGTTTAGTTCTATTCAATGCAACAAAAGTTGTGTTCTATGCAATGCAACAAACGTTTAGCTCTATTCAATGCAACAAACGTTGTTTTCTATTCAATACAACAAACGTTTAGTTCTATTCAATGCAACAAAAGTTGTGTTTCAATGCAATGCAACAAACGTTTAACTCTATTCAATGCAACAAACGTGTTCTATTCAATACAACAAACGTTTAGTTCTATTCAATGCAACAAAAGTTGTGTTCTATGCAATGCAACAAACGTTTAGCTCTATTCAATGCAACAAACGTTGTGTTCTATTCAATACAACAAACGTTTAGTTCTATTCAATGCAACAAAAGTTGTATTCTAAGCAATGCAACAAACGTTTAGCTCTATTCAATGCAACAAACGTGTTCTATTCAATACAACAAACGTTTAGTTCTATTCAATGCAACAAAAGTTGTGTTTCAATGCAATGCAACAAACGTTTAACTCTATTCAATGCAACAAACGTTGTGTTCTATTCAATACAACAAACGTTTAGTTCTATTCAATGCAACAAAAGTTGTGTTCTATGCAATGCAACAAACGTTTAGCTCTATTCAATGCAACAAACGTTGTTTTCTATTCAATACAACAAACGTTTAGCTCTATTCAATGCAACAAACGTTGTGTTCTATTCAATACAACAAACGTTTAGTTCTATTCAATGCAACAAAAGTTGTATTCTAAGCAATGCAACAAACGTTTAACTCTATTCAATGCAACAAACGTGTTCTATTCAATACAACAAACGTTTAGTTCTATTCAATGCAACAAAAGTTGTGTTCTATGCAATGCAACAAACGTTTAGCTCTATTCAATGCAACAAACGTTGTGTTCTATTCAATACAACAAACGTTTAGTTCTATTCAATGCAACAAAAGTTGTATTCTAAGCAATGCAACAAACGTTTAGCTCTATTCAATGCAACAAACGTGTTCTATTCAATACAACAAACGTTTAGTTCTATTCAATGCAACAAAAGTTGTGTTTCAATGCAATGCAACAAACGTTTAACTCTATTCAATGCAACAAACGTTGTGTTCTATTCAATACAACAAACGTTTAGTTCTATTCAATGCAACAAAAGTTGTGTTCTATGCAATGCAACAAACGTTTAGCTCTATTCAATGCAACAAACGTTGTGTTCTATTCAATACAACAAACGTTTAGTTCTATTCAATTCAACAAAAGTTGTATTCTAAGCAATGCAACAAACGTTTAGCTCTATTCAATGCAACAAACGTGTTCTATTCAATACAACAAACGTTTAGTTCTATTCAATGCAACAAAAGTTGTATTCTAAGCAATGCAACAAACGTTTAGCTCTATTCAATGCAACAAACGTGTTCTATTCAATACAACAAACGTTTAGTTCTATTCAATGCAACAAAAGTTGTGTTCTATGCAATGCAACAAACGTTTAGCTCTATTCAATGCAACAAAAGTTGTGTTCTATGCAATGCAACAAACGTTTAGCTCTATTCAATGCAACAAAAGTTGAGTTCTATGCAATGTAACAAACGTTTAGTTCTATTCAATGCAACAAAAGTTGTGTTCTCTCCCAAACTATAGATGTCTAGAAATAGATGAAGTACTCACGGCTTCCAGCTTCACCATGGTTTCCATTTTCTTGATGGGCACCTCGGGTTCCATATTGACAACAATTTCACCTGTGGGATGAGAGTAGGGGCCTCCGTTTGCCAGTGCCATAAACCCGTTCATCAGTTTAGCTGAACAAAGGACAGAGAAGGACAGAACAGAGGACAGACTCAAGAGGTACAGTAGCAGGAGGTTTAAAGTACAGCATGAACAGTGAAAAAACGAGTGCAGTGGTAAAAGGAGACATGAACAGGTAACTTGGAGAGGAAGACTGCACTAAAAGGATAAACACTCAATGGAAGGATATAAGGCAACTTCCGGCCTGGAAAGAAAAGAAACAAGAGTCTCTGGATTCATGGGCACATAAATAAAAAAAACAAGAAGCCAGGAAGTAACAACTTGTGGTGCTGATGCTGTAGACGATTTTAGGCTGATGTGCTACAGCGCTTTACATTGTTCCATTATCACTGTGAGAAAGGTGCTGCTTTGCCATTTGGAAAGAAGCATGGATTGGAGGATTGAAGCACAGTGGGTCAAGCACTGTATCACATGGTGCCATTCTTTGTCTTGTAGATGAAACAGTTGGGAGACCTATTGTCAGCTTCCACACATTCATCATCCCAGTTTATTAGTGATTTATGGATCCATTTTCATTTTGTTCAGCAAGTCCTAAACATGATCTAACCTGGTTATTTAGATGTCTTGGTTGAGGATCCCTTAAATACTGTACTCACCTCTGCCAGGTGGTGCACAGGCACACACACTCATGTTCCCCCACAAGGCTGACAGGCACGACACTCAGCTTCACCTGATGGTGCAGAGGCGAGCGTGCGCTATGAAGCACGAGATTTGTATGGGAATCATACCCTTCCAGCACAAATTCTTACGTATGGACAACTTAAGGACGATCCTACACATTGGATGTTTGCTCTTTACTACAGTACACATGCAATGCATTGTTATTTTTGAAAAATGAACACATTTCACCTTGTTTGTGCCTGGTTCAAGTAGAGAACTGTTTTGTTGATGCAAGGCCTGGTCTGACTATCTTAGTAGATCAGGCTTTGCATTGAAATTCACGGATGGTTGTATTGATCTGTGACAGTAACGCCCCCTCGACGCAAAGCATAGTAAAGCACTGCAAGGTGGTTTTTGGGCAAAGAAAAGGGCACCTTTCCAGAGCTCAACGCCTTTTGCACTGGATAGTACAGAGCAAGTTCCACAGTGCATTACTGCAAAGCCTTAGTAAATCTAGGTCCAAGGGTTTATGTGAATTACACAGAACCATAATGTAAGAGCCGGAGGGATGGGAAAAGGCATAATATTCTACTAAGGTAAATATTTAATTAAACTGTGAATGTTAAAAAGTAGATGAGTAAGAGCTGACAATAGAGTTAGAATAATAAATAGTTACAGGTTGAGATTAAAGAGAGTTTGATATAGCGTCAATGTAAAGGTTAGAGTAAATGTGATGGTAAACTGTAAGGTCAGGATTGTCTCTTTCTTTATTAAGGGTTAGTTCTTATTATAAACATAATGTACTCCTTCTTGATAGCATTCTGCATTTTTACATAGACACTAGGGGCAAATCACCTTCATTCCATATAGTTCAATTGTTCTTCTGTGACCCTGTCCTTAGCCTCACTTTTTCCTCCTTGACCTTCTGCTTTCAACACACATTTCAGTAAAGCTACTGTTGAGACAACGCCTTGATGCTCTCCTGCAGGAAAACCTTAAAACAATCTTGTTCCTAGTGATAGGTGTAGGTTTCAACTGAATTCTATTTCAGTCATTCATCAAGGCCAATAGGGCATCTGTTGCCCCTACTGGGACAGCAGAGAGCTGACCCTTAATATGCAAACCTTAAAGTTAGGTACAAGAGACCTGGGTTGGATACAGGTCCTTAGTCCAGAAGCTGGGGTAGTTTTGCAGCCACCCTCACTGGCATAGAGCCTACTTGATGAAGAGAGACTTCCTCAAGGATCACAGAGTATGGAGAAAGGGAAATTCTTATTGTACAGTACCTGCAGTGCTCCAGTTTTGTGCTTTCTTATCCGGAGGCCTGTAGATGAACTTCCTCAGCGAGCTGACGGCATGTGAACCCACAAGAGTATATCTGCCAAAGGCTCTGCAATCCACCACTCGAATGTTCAAAGGTGGATGAAGCAGCTCATTCTCCGGCAAGTCCTGGAGATAAACACAAATCATGCTCATTGTCTAATCATGGTAGGCTTCTTTGAAGTGTCAGTGTTTGGGGCCTTAACACTACTGGGTAGTAGGAAAGGGCAGGGACTGCCCAGGGAACATAAAAACGAAGAGCGGTTGGACGCATGCGAGAAAATAGATGAGTGATACAGAGTGGAACAGAGAAATAGGAGTTTCCTTAAGGGTCGCCTCTTTGTGGCTTGTAATGATTGTAGTGCGCTATATCGTATAAAAATCGCCAATGTCAGTCCTGCATCATCATAACACACATTGAACAACATTTAGCAGGCCACCTAGGAAGCAGTTAAGAATGGCGGCAAACCTTATTGGGAAGCAATCAATGCCTACTGAAATGCACTGCTCAGTAGAGCATGTCTACTTGCAAATAACACTTTAAGGGCTCAATATTTATAAAATCATTAAAAAACAAAATTGGACCCTCACAAAAGTCTTTATACATCATCTTGGGGTTGCATGTGACCACCCCCTTTATAATTTGTTTTCTTTACTTTTAATTGATTATTTTTTATCTTTAACCTATTTTTATAACATACAGTGAACTACGTAATTGCAGGTGATGCCGTAGAGGCGATGTAGTGGTAGGTCGAAGTAGTGGAGGGTTGTAATGTGGGTGCACTTGTAGTGTGGGTGCACCCTTGCTACACTGTTGACCGGTTGAGATACTCAATATATGCTAAAATCTGAAGCACCTAGGCCTTCAATCCCAGTTGTCCACTAAGTGAAAAAGCCGGGGCAAATGTTTTGTACACCACTTTAGCATTTTGTGGGTTGCAAATACCTGCCGCTTGTGCCTGCAATTACCGTCAGGCGCTATCTGGAGGAAATTGGGAAGCCAAAACTGTATGGTAGTGGTAGTACTGCACACAACATAAGCCACATATGTTTTTGCATGCTATTCCAAAATTAATATTAGATTGCAAAACAGACCACAATATCATGCACACGCACTGCATTGCCGAAGGTGTTTTTGCACTGGGTATGGCTCTGCCGCTTAGATTGAAGCATTTAAATATTGTTTGTTGATGAACTAGAACCAGATGGTAACACATCCAAGAGCCACCAGTTCTAATGGCCGCATTAAATAGTATTATGAAACGCAAAATGACCCCTCCCAAACTTGTACATTTGCTAAACTAGCAAGTATAAATAAACATATCACTCATCACTTCAAACTACTAGACCACATTAAAACAGTTGCAGTGCTCTGACATACCTAGCACCTCAGACTCTGCATAAGGGCAGATGCCACACTCACCGCGTCAAACTACTAAACAAGGGAACCAAAGTGAGGGTGTTCAAGTGTACCTAGGATCCCCACTCTGTGAAGGGGCAAACACCACACTCACCAAGGCAAACTGTTAGACAAGGGCGCAACATTGGTGTGCTCCAGTGTACCTGGCGCTCCCAGAAGGGACAAACACACACTCACCACTTCAAACCATTTGACCAGGGTGCTGAAGTTGGGGTTCTTCTTGTAGTTCTGGATCAGGGCAGACTGCACCCCTTTGCCGGCACACTCAATGTCCACCCTGGGCCTATCTACCTGGGCCAGGTTAACTCTTTTCAGGTCTCTCAGACCCCAGAACAGAATCTGAGGAAAAGGAAACAATATCTTTTTACATGGGTTAAAATTAAAATGGTGACAGCCAAAAGTTATGGTATTTTGGAACTATTTAAGCAGTTCACTAAGAGTTTGGCCGAACTGTTCACAACCTTCTGTTGGCTTGTCACGAGCACTCAAGGTGCCATGGGGTGAAGGATAATCAAATTCATTTTCACATAACATCGATTAGTCTCACACGGAGAGCATTGAACCATGCCTGTTGCTATGGCCATAGCATACATCATTGGACAGGAGATTTATGCTCAACCCAGTATCTTTCATCTGAGACACACAAACCATAATTTTGTTTTTTATAACCCAATTCTTAATTAAATGTTTTAAAAATTAAACAAACAATGATCAATAATTAAATACCTTTATGTAAATAGAAAGTACCAAGGATACATTATGAGAAATGAACAAAAAACTATAAAAACAAAAACAGTATACACAAAAAAAAATACAATGACCAAATTTACATATACAGATGATTCATTAATACAGCAGAATGTTTATTACAAGAGATAAAGAATTTTATGTGAACAAAATATAGGAAACATTGGTAAACCCTTCAACAATAATGTACATTGTATAATCAGAATCATCGTGAACCTAGAAAAGGACCCCCTGTATGATCAAAGTGATGTAAATTGTCATTTAATTTATAATTCATTCTTTCAAAGTTAGCCACTTCAAACATATCTTCAAACCATGAGTGGAGTGTTGGAATGACATTGGTCCTCCAAAAAAGTAAGATATTAACTTTGGCTAGGCTGAGAGCAAGGGAAAGCCTTTTAAAGGCTTTCCACTGCTGATTGGATATATGTGATAATTCTGAAGTATCATCCACAGCATCATTTTGACTAATTGGTATTGGCGGCACTCTTCTTCAGGATGCCTTTTCCTGTTAAAAAATGTATAAAGCCACAGAGCTTAGATCCATCAATATGTTGCCTATTTGCATATTTTAAGCCAGTTTGATAAATCTCTGTTTTATTGCTGTTCTTTGAATATTCATCCTCAGTATGAATGATCAAAATGGCCGTCACCCTGTAAGATGACTGTGGTGTAGGGTAAACAACAGGTAATCAGAGGGGCTATTGGTAATGGGTGAAATATGGGATATGGGACATTCCGAGTTATTATATAAAGCCAGCAGATGCATAGTCAAAGCCATGCTTTAGAAAACGGATTGTCTATGTGGAGCATTGATAGTCTGTACCTTCCTATTCTGTGATCTTATATCCTGAAATCTACAAGATGGATATTTAATAATGAGCAGCATATGTTCATTGATAGTACATACCAAGAGCAAAGTGTATGAAGATCCGTTTTGATTGGACAGAGTTTCATAAAGCTAATATTGCAATGCTCTTATTGGTGAGCAGTTCAAATAACTCACTGGGGTTGACCACAGAGGCATTCTCACAGATGAAAAATGTCTAGTTTTCTCTTCCTAGTTAATTGTGCTCCCTCTCATTCTAGGCCTCTCTGTGCTAGAGATTATCAGAAGCATGTGGAGAAGTGTTGCTCAATGGTTAGAGCGGCAGACCCTGATGCAGAGGTCTAGCCCGGGACCAGGGTTCAATTCCCCGCCTCGGCGGGTCTTGGGCTCAAAATTCCACGGACCTGATAATTCTCGCCTCGGTGCCTATTCCAATCATGTCCCACTCTGCAACTCTGGGCAATAGCTTGCTTAATCTCCACAACGGCCCCCACAACGCTAAGGATGCCTGGCCTCCACCTTGGGGGTGCCCAGGTGTGGATGCCTCACAGGGAAAGCCAGGATGGGTTCCACAGCGGTATTCGTACAAGTGCCTTGAGACCCTTGCGGGTGAGTAGTGCGCTATACAAGTATCAATTTACATTACATTTACAAGTATGCATCTGCTTTGTGCAGAACAGATTTAATCCCCATCACACCTTTACTGGGCTTGCGAGCTGTTGAGTAAGTCATTTGTTTAGTATAGTAATCTGTGCACCAAACTCCTCTCCCGTGTGTTTATCTGCACAATTTCCACAAGTTATAATCTGGAATCCGGACAATAATGCACAGCTCAATTTTATAAACTCAGTAAAATCTTTGTGATGAGGATGCATCTCTTTAAATATTTGTGGTTAAACTGAAATTTAAAGACATTCTGACAAGGCCTTTTCATCTTTCACTAGCCTTCTTCAGGACACTGCACATTTTGATATTAATCTTGCCAGAAATGTTTAGTCATCTTTATCTGTAAAAACAAATGATTATTTTGCCTTATACAGTAGAAAAAATAATTTAGACCTGAGCCCTGAAGATTACAACAGTTCTTTTCAGTAGCAGGATTAACCCATTGTGGTTTTTTGCAGTTACTCTGTGCTCTGCAGTGCTGGCACAAGTCTGGGGATTGCTTGTGATCCCCTTTAGAGAGGATATGCTTCACGAGTTTGGACTAGATGCTTCATTTTGGAGCAGGACCAACAGTGATATACACTTGTTTTGCCCCAGTCTGTAGTGGCACACTGAGGAAAAAGATGGACTGCCATGCAACCCAAAGTAATCACAAGTTGGTGGGATTCTTTCAAGCATCCTACCCATCACTTTTTTGTTTTTTAGTGAGACACTTTAATGACAATGTGAATGCCCAGGCGTCCATAGCGCCCTGCCCATAGAACACTGAGTCCTAGGAATCAAGACGAGCCACAAGGAAGAAGCCTAATCAGGCTGACACTGGCCATGTCATGCTCTCATTCCTCTGCAGATGGAATGTGGTTCGGTAGTTTGGATTCAACTGTTCCTTTTGTAGCAGGAACAAGGCTGACTTGCATATGGTTGATTTATCTGTAGTGGAGGAGTGAGAAGAAAATAATGAACTGGAATGTGACCCAGAATAATTACTAGTGGCTGAGTTTGGTTCAATAATTCCATAGACCTCTCTTTTGGTCTTTGAAAGATGAAGTCCTACATTGCTATTTGACAGGCACTTTATTGTGCTGCACCCAAAGCACACATTGGGAAGAATTATCAAATCAAAAGTCACTCAGCTGTGTCATCCGTAGTTTACCTCAACTCTGTATTTACTCAGCACGGGCCGGATGCCGAGAGGGACTGGCAGTATAGGACCCCTGTCCATATCCGTGGGGCCGTCAATCGCAGGCAGGTCAGACTTCCCTGCTGGCCCAATCTGTCAAAGAGAAAACAGTGCGGATTAGATACCATTACCAAACTCAAGATTTACACTCAGCGATGCGATGCTCATGCTATTTTGCTCAGCAGGCGCCATGCTCACATGCTCTGGTTTATCGGTCTGTTTCTGGAAGCAAATCTGAGGCAGTACAGTGGATCAAGGGAAACTCACTCCTAAGAATGTCTCCTTTGATCACTTGTGAAATATAGTGTTCAAGAGAGTGTAAATCACACATAGAGGGAACAAACTCATAACAACAAATGGGCATGTACACAGGTCCAAAAGTATTCTGTATTGGTTGACTACTTCTATTCAGTTATGGTTACATTATTGTAAAAGCATAAGATTACAATGATATGCTAAACATCATATGATGTGCTAAATTGCAATCCCAAAGCCCTTACCCTCAGGTCAGTCCACTACTCGCTGGCAAAGCTATCTCAAAGGGGTTATATCATTTGAGAAGACACAACACCTTCTATCAGAAAATGGTCTGGTGCAGCCAGTACATGCACTAGCACCTATGAGAGAGAAGAAAGACAACTCCCAACTACAAGTACAAAACCCTGGCGGTCAGGGCAACCATGTCAGAACTCTGGGGTGATCACTGGGATGTTAACGGAATAAAAGCTGCTAAAGACAGCAGTCTCTTCGCTCAAACTTCTACCTTAATCTCATGCCTTTGTGTGGTTCAGACACACACAGAAGAGCAAACAAATAGGAGAATGGCTTATGCCACTCCCCCATAAACATAGTACTTCCACTCCCCCAATAACACCAACCCCTCCTCTTTCCGGTCCTGTGAGCTAATAGCATAAAGCAATGTTCAATCATGGACTACGCATTGGTAGCATGCTGCTTCCCTTTGGACGTGCTTCGGCTTACATGACTGGTGTGCTGCGGGGAGGGGATTTTGCTTGTATTTAAGAACTTAGCTGACTGGGATGGGGCCAGCACAACGCATGTACTTCTGAACTGTAAGAGTTTGACATGCTGGTGTGCAGTAGTAACTGGGTACCAGTTGTTCGCCTCTAATGCTGACACTACATCTAATTAATGATTGCACTTTTCTGCAATAGATTGAGACATTCTATTATTGTCAACATGTAAATAGCCACAGTACAGGTCTGATACCATGTATGGCTTTATCATGGTGAGCAGAGGTATTTACTTGCAAATATACAGCATAAGTGTTCAGGCCATGAACTTGTGCTAAAACCAGCCTTAAGTTATGCCTGTTGAGGTGATATGGGAAAACTGATCTAAAATGGGGAGCCCAATTCATCACAGATTCCTAGCAGACATTTCAAGATCTCTGTTGATACACTACAATAGCCTATGACCCCCATCCACCTGCTATACTTCAGCAAACGCTAACACCTTGCCTGAGAGCCACCACTCTCCCCTCTGCATCTTCTATGACATGTATGCACCGCTCGGTACCACAAATTCAAACCAACCTTAATGCACCATGATCAGTATGCAACAAGCACTCGCCATCCTCTAGCCTGTATGCACTGCTGGAGAATTCTCCAATTGCAAAGGCAAATAGTAAGTATATAGACAGAACAGTTTTTGATGTTGACAGGTACAGTGCATCACTTTCAGAGTGGTCAGACGTTGTATAAACCCACTCCCTACACATACCAAACCAATACATTATAAAAAAAACATCTACTAACATCAACCACTTGTTCTTAAATAATATAACCACCATGTGCCGTAAACCTGCCTCTGCAAACACAAATAATCCACATCCCATCAGCCACATTCTCCTGCCCCCAACTCCTGGTACACTTTTCATCACACCCACAACCTTGTGAACATATTAATGTCACACAAAGAACTCTCACAAGATAAACAATTGATGCCATCTTCCCTGAATAAGACTATCTTAATCTTCACTCTTTCAACTCAACGCCTCCTCCATCATGGTACTACAAGTAAATTCTCACTCCTTTAAAACCAATCTTATGTTGACTTAAATGATCTTACCAATTCCCAACCCTTCCCCTGAAAACAGCAGTGGCAATGCAAAGACCTTGTCAAACACCTCAACCTCTTGCAGGGCTATCAATTATGTTTCTGCTCCCACGGCCACATAGGAGGCTACAGTGCGGAGGTTGTTATTAATGCCTTTAAGTTCACTAATAAGGTAGAAAAACAACTCCTCCCCGGTACACCTACATCTATAAGTGCCCTTCAACACTGATCATCACCACATCCAGAATAGATACCACTCAAGCAATTCTCAGCTCGTTCACTTAGGCCAGATATACTTAGAATTAATTCAGTAATAGTAGTCGCAAATTGCACTCCAGCTTTTACTGAATCACTTCTGATTTTGTGAACTGACCTATACCGGTTGATGCGCAAAATCAGCATTCGCAGCAGTTCGCAATCTAACCTATCTCATAAATATGCATGTGGTTGGTAGCGAATTGCGACCTACTACGATTGGTTACAATCACAGGTATAGTGGAATACTCTTTGCGGATTATGGCAGATTAATGAATTTGCTGGTCCTTTTACTCATTAATATGTGACGGTCTTAGTGTCAGGCATTACCAATACATAAAATGAATAAAATACAATAAAATAAATAATCTTTAGACTTTACATGGAACTGCTGTGGGGTCCTATTGGGTAAGCAAGATATTGCCCTGTAAGTGTATGCTGCCATCACACAGCTGTAAGTCAAAGAGTCCACAGCCTGGGGCATTAATCACCAACTGCGGGAACATCCAATCTAAGATGTTAATCCCCCCTTGCCCTCTCAGAGATCAGCACAATCATAGAGCTAATCCATTGGCTGATTAGTTCTGAGCTTTCTCTTTCTCAACCAATCGGAAACAGGGACTCCTACAGTCTTCAGGTGCTATGAAACCATAGACACACAGTACACTGTCAGGATTCAAGGTAAGAAGCCGAATACAAAAAAAAGCACAAAAATAAAGTCAGATAAATAAAAAGTAGAGTACAACATAAAAACACAGTGAACTATAATAAAATTAAGTGTTAGCAAATAAAGATTATGCATTCTTTAGTCATGTTATGCTTTTTCCTGTCCTAGATAGGAGATACTCATCTGCCTGTAGTCAATATTTTGTAAGATAATGTCCATCCTTGCATGCATGTAACAAGTAAACTTCAAGAGTGCTAATTCAGAAAAGTGTTTCCCTCTGAAAGCATCTCTGCCAAGAGTGACTTATGAATATACTTCATCAGCTGCCACAGTTTTAGGTCATTGATTTAAAAATAATGTTTCATCTGAAAGCAGGACATCTAAAAGCACCTTGATTTTAGGCAAACTTGGGTCAGTGACAGCAAGTAAGGCAGCCCTTATCTCTCGATCATCAAAAGGAATCTGGCAGCATGAGGGACAACACAGAGAAAGAGAAAGGAGAAAAGTAGGAAAAAGCATAGACAGAGATTATAGTGTGGTAAGATCTTGGAAACACTGCAGGTGAAGAAAAAGCATATGTCATCTACATGCACAGTCATCAAGAGGAACACTTCTGGTGTGAAAGATTAGTATTTCTTGAATAATGAAAGGCTCTGGTTTAAGGACAGGGCTGCCAGCTAGTCATGTACACAACCTTTCATCCAATAAAGTGGGAAGCTGAAACTCCAACAAATTAGCAGGACTCTGCACATTTCGGATTGTTTCATCTTGTGTTGAATAGGAATCAACACAATATTTCATGTGATAGACTACAAATTCAAGCCATTTATTACACTGCAAATGTAACTTTAACCTTCCTTGGTGGAGAAGGGTAACACTTAGCTTTTGTGATGATTCATCTTTTAGGGCCAGATGTATCAAAGGACTTTACCCATTCAATGTCTATAGGATAATGCCCCGGTTACTTACCGGTAATCTTCATTACTCCGAGTATAGTCTTCCTCGCCACATGATTTACATAGTGAGCTTTAGCTCCACAACAGAACCCTCCAAAGCAAAAAGAAAACACCTCCCACCCCCTCCCAACATGGCCGACCAGTCCCACCTGACCTCTATAAGAGGCGGACCGGCCCAACCAACAGCCTGATCTACCAAGCAAACAATGAAGCCGATAGCCAGACAGGGAGGGGGGGAGGGAACTCATGTGGCGAGGAAGACTATACTCGGAGTAATGAAGATTACCGGTAAGTAACCGGGGCATTACCTCCTCGTTAGTCTTCCTCGCCACATGATTTACATAGTGAGCAAATACCCAAGCCAACCAGGCTTCATTGACCACCATAAAAACAACACCACACGGTGATGCAGAGAAACCAACCCAAGGTTGATGTAGAATAAATGACAAGAACACAGGGATCACAGGAAACCTGAAATCAAGACATAAAGAAAAAGACGGCCAGCCAGGAGCCGCAGCCCCTGCACTCCGTACGGCCCCAGCGAAGACCCCCGGGACCGAAAGAGACCCATGAACAAGGAGGGGGACGACAACGTCGACGCCCGACAAAACCTCCACAGAGGAGACGCCCTGAAGGGGGCCCAGGACACCGAGCCACTCCCCGTGGACTGACCCGGGACCCCCGCCGGATCCACCGAACCCAGCGAAGCGTAGGAAAGGATGATAGCCTGTGGAAGCCAGCGAACCAAGGTGGAAAGAGGGCTAGCGGCCCGAACGAACCGGGCCAAAAAGACACAAAAACAGGCCATCCCACCGGGAAAGGAACGACGTGCGGCCAAGAGAAGCCAAAACCGCACGCTGAACAACCAGCACGGACAAAAGAGGAACCTCGTCGGCAGGGAAAAGCGGTAAAGATACCACCCGAGTCCGAGGCCCCAGGGAAGGAACCCCGGGAAGGACACGGGGGACATGCCGGAGGAACAACCCCGTCTGGCAAAACCCGCAAGAAGGGCGGGGAGCGGAGGAACGACCCCCGCACGCCCATCCGCCCAGCAGACACCACTGCCACCAGGGAAAAACCACCTGAAAGGTGAGGAACCGCAAAGCCACCGAGGGCCGGGGCCCAAAAGGGCGGACCCCGAAGAGCTCGTAGAACGAGAGAGAGAACACATATGGAACGCCTCACGAATATTGCGAGTCACCCCTGCGCAGGGGCCATGCAAATCTCATCTGTAACATTCCAAAAGTAGGATATGTGCTGCCGAAGCGAGCCCCCAAGGGGGAGACCGGCAGAGCGTCCGTTATCGAAGGATAAACAACATCGGAGCCAAGCGAGCCACCAGGGAAACCAGGCCGTCGAACATCGGACTGTGGAAGGCCCGCAAGGCCGCCCACCGGGCCCACAGGGAAGAAGGGGCCACGCCCCAGGAACACCCCTCAGACCGGAAAACCAAGACCCGCAAGGGGACCACAGAGGCGGGGACAGCACCAAGCCGACCGCGCCAACGCGAGAAGGACGCCCAGCGCCGGGCATAGGCAGAGAACGTGGAAGACCTGCGGGAACCCAGCAGCAAAGCCACAACCCCCGAGCAAGCAGCGTCCCCCGCACAAGAACCGGGCCTGCAGAAAGAGGCAGGCCAGCCGACAAGAGCCGGCTCAACAGAGCGGGGGACCCAACCACGGTATGGGAAGATCCGGGACCGGCCAGGAGGCTCGAACCGTCAGCTCGCCATAGGAGAGGGTACCCGGGGCGGCGGACCCCGCCGGGAACTAAAAACAGGAACGCACCACGACTTGCGTGGCAACCACGCGCGGGTGCCAGGCACCTCACCTCTGTAACGTTCCAAAATAAGGCCATGCGCTGCCGAGACGAGCACCCATGAGCACCCCGGCCCTGCCCAAGCGAATCCTGTCGAGGACCCGCGATCTCAGAGGGCACGGGGGAAACGCGTACATCAGACCGAAAGGCCACGCGAAAGACAGGCAATAAGGACCCGGAAGGAGGAGTAGAACCCGGGCCGGAGGGCCGAGCCCCCCTCCGTGAACAGAGACAACGGAGGCAGACCGAGCCGAGGCCCCAGGCGTCGAAACACCACCGGGGCAGGGCGAGACCAGGCAACGAAGGCCAGACCCGACTCCGTCGGACCCCGGGGGAAAGACAGCCCGAAGGGCCAGGACCGGTGACATCCCCACCAGGGCGTCCGACCCGACCAAGACCAGGGGACCTAAGCACCGGCAAATGGAATGCCACACGAAAATGTGCAGGGGCCAAGCCAGTCACCTCATCCAATTTTAGTAAATGTGCTGCCGAAGCGAGCACAGCAAAAAGACGGCCGGCCAGGAAGACATTCAGCAACCCCCGAAGCACGAGGAGCTGAGCGGCCGCAGGAGAACCCAACGACCTCCAAACGACCCGGCGCCAAAGGACGCCCCCCCCCTGAAAGAACCAGAGGGAAGTACCGGGACCAGGCACACGCCCCCCCGAAGGAGGACAAGCCCGAGACGAGGACCGAAGGTACCACCGTACATAGGCCAGGAAGCCGACGGAGGAGAGACACCGCCAGATGTGAAGCCTCACCCACGGGGGGGGGAACAAAAACGAGGCCGAGAGGGAGCACACGGCCAGACAGGGAACCCCACGACCCACACCCGGCGAAGAAGATCCACCAGGCGGGTCTTTGGGCCAGAAGGCAAGCCCAACGGAAGCACCCGCAACCGAGAGCGGGAACCCCCCACACGCAGGCCGGCCCCACAGGCCAATCCACGGTCCCAGAAGAACCTACCGGTGAGACAAGGGAAGGAGCAGGGACCCCAACCCGTTGAGACGGTGGGACCCCGCGGAAAGTCCGCAAGACCGGACAGCAAGCCCGAAGAGCCCAAGAACCGGGACAGCCATGTCCCAGGACGGTGTGCCACGGAGGCAACCGCCCCCCCCCCGGGGACCCCCTGGAGTGAGAGGGCCGAAAGTCAGCCTCTAGGGGCGAGACAGGGAGCGGCAGAACCAGCACGAGACCGGTAACCGCCGAAACTCGGGCCTGGACCCGTCGAAGGACCACACCCATGCAAGGGCGGGACGTCCTCACCAGAACTGCGCAGGGGCCAAGCCGGACTTCACAGAAGCGCAACACGATACGAAAATCGCGCACAACCCCCCCGCAAGGGCACAAGGCGTAAGCACGAAAGCCGCTGTTACATAATATAACATATGTACTTGTAAGGTGCCCATTCACCCCTACGGGAATCTTGGCGCTGAATAACAGCTGTCAGTTGTTACCCAACGCAAATGGAAATAATCTCATCGACCACAGATGGATGAAAGGCCGAGGGGACCAGCCGGTATTTGAACCTGTGACCACGAGGTCAAACACCAGCCCCTGCAGTAGACGCATTAATCCACTGAGTCACTAGCCCCGGTAGTCCCAACCCGGCTAACTCCCCGAGGCCCAAGGAGGAGTCCAGGCAACCAAAGCCCCGTGGGGCCGCCGCGGAGAGAAAAAAACCAGCAATGCCCAGAGGCAATAACTGATCCCTGGGATTCCGAGTCCAAGACCCGCCGAGGCGGGGCATCGAACCCAGGGCCTGGGCCAGACCTCTGTACCAGGGTCTGATTCGCTAACCCAAGAGCCACACATCTCCACAGTTGCAGAATGGGACACCACGAGTGAAACACTCGCGACCGGCGCAACCAGACGGCCCAGGGCAAGTCCCCCAGGGCGCCAGAAAAGTAACCCGGACAAAAGGGGTCTGTCCCCACGCAGTACCGTGCCCCCTCAGATCGCGCCAGAGAAGCACAGTTAATCCGTGAACGAGACAAAGTCACAGGCCGTATGGCTGCACGTAGAAGGAATAAATCACTACCCCTTCTCCTAGTGTCGTATGCCCGCATCCAGGAATTACAGGGTCGACACAAAAAACTTTAAAACAGCAAGCTGCTGTTTCTGCCCGGTCTCGAACCAGGAACCCATCGCGTGTAAGGCAAACATTATAACCACTACACAACCGATAATAGACAATTTTCCACCTGGGAAACCTCTACAGCATAGGCAGGATACGAACCCCGGCCTGTGAGGGCCGCCCGTACCGAAGGTACAAGCCTCACCTTTGAGCTACAGCTCCTCTCATGAAATGGGCCACCGGACCCGCCGAGAAGGGGACAGACGCGCTGCCTATAGTCCCAGCACGCCGCGTCCCAACCGCAGCGCAGCCGGAGAAAGCCGCCCAAGACCGATGAAGGCAATCATCGGTCGCACCTGGTGGCAACCAAAACCCCGCCCCCTAGAGGCGGGAGGCGCCCGGGGCCAATCACAGCGCGGCAAACCGCCGCGGCCCGTAGGGCAGCCACAATCCACGAAGGGAGGCAGAGGCGAGAATCGGCAGCGACCAGCGTCCCAGGCCTGCAGGAGGGGAGCACCCGGCCCGGACAGCAGAGCCCCCGAGGACCCGCCGGGAAAAAAAAGGTAGGACCGAGTCCGCGCCTCTGTGCCCCAGTGGGACTCCTAGACCAGAGGCCGGACAAGCGGCCTCACTACATGCGCGCCCATAGCATCACTGAAGAACAAGCTCTCATGAGTCTGGCGCCTTAGACCACTCGGCCAGCCTGCCGGCCGCTGCAGAAGCGCCGCCGACCGAGGCAAGGCTCCAGCCCTTCGCGCACTTCCAAAATAAAGTTATCAATGCACAGGCTTGTCTCAACCCCCTCGTGTGTTTATTGCTGCACCGGGAGAAGTAGAAAATCAAACGCAGGCAGTGCAACAGCGCCATCTGTTGAGCCCGCACCAAAACCTGAGTCAGCGCCCATCACCACCACTCGTGGCATTTAGTCAGAGCGCAATTCCAGGCGGCCCAAAGCCAAGCCTGAGGTACTTAAAGATCTGGCGCAAACTCCCGACAATGTATAAAACGGAAACACGAGTCTCACACCGGACTCGAACCTGGGTCCCCGGCTTCAGCTGGACATCCCAGGCGTAGAGCCACCGTTGCTGAACCCCCCCTACACGGTAGTGACCAGGTGGAAACAGCACATGAATAGTCAGCCCCTGCACCAGGAATACAAGAAACACCTACACTGAGGGGAGTTACAACCACCCGCATGTAGCCACATACAGGAGAATGCGCAGGACCCAAACGCCCACCTAATGGCTAGGGCCCCTCCGTAACGACCGGGGGAGCCACGGGCATGTACAGCCACTCCACACCCCCGGCCGCCCCCCCCCCCCCCTGTAGACCCTTGGCACGCTATAGCAGCACCTAACCGGTCCCACAGGACCGGGGGAAGGAAGAGGGGGGGGGATTTTTAGGCATAAGGCACCAGAGACCGCTAGAGCAGGTCCACAACCCTAAAACCCCAGGGCCAGCTCACGCCGGCCCATCTTACCTGAACAGTGCTCTGGAGAGAATCGCGCAGAACAAAAAAAAACAGGCTGTTGGTTGGGCCGGTCCGCCTCTTATAGAGGTCAGGTGGGACTGGTCGGCCATGTTGGGAGGGGGTGGGAGGTGTTTTCTTTTTGCTTTGGAGGGTTCTGTTGTGGAGCTAAAGCTCACTATGTAAATCATGTGGCGAGGAAGACTAACGAGGAGGTAATGTGTTCATACATATGGCCCTTAGTTCTGTTAATTCATGGTTATCACCATTGCCAATCACAATATCCCTTGAACAAAGGGAGACTTTGATAAATCATTAGAATTGACCAATATTATTACCATACTCCACACCTGGTATTGCTCAATTGTCAACGACCAGGTTAATTAACTCCTAGTACCATAAGGATGCTGACCGACATTAGGAGAGAGCAAGGATAGGGTCTGGTGATAACTTGTAAATTCAACAATCAAACGTACACACCTACACAGTACTGCTACTTCCCAATATCCTTTATTGTGCTCCTTTACATAATCTTATTATCATAGAACAACACCACTACAAGTCGGCGGCTGATTAAAAAATGTTAAATATTCTTTTGGATGTTGAGCCTCGGTGTGAGACTATACAGTAATGGTTTGTAGGGGAATACACAGGATACCAAGTGGCAGAAGTGCATATCTCACAGGCACAAATCGAATTTAAGATAATACACTATGGGGCAGATTTATGACAGACTTGCGCCACGTTTACGCTGCCGTTGCATGACGCAACGGCGCGGAAACGTGGCGCATCCCTGCAACCTATTTACAACGTGACGCATCTAGGCAGATGCGTCACGTTGTAAAGCCCTACGCCACATGAAACCTGCGTCAGGTTTCTTTGGGCGTTCTGTCGCAGAGTGGGCGTTCCCTCGTAGGAAAGCCCCGTAAAACTGACGCAGTGAAATCTACAAGAATTCACTGAGTCAGTTTTACGAGGCTGCTGAGTCAAATCCTTAGGCCTGCTTGAAGCAGGCGTAAGGAGTGACGCACCACGTTATGTATGGGTGGCCTCTGTACATTACAGGAGTTGCGTCGCACTTGCGACGCTACTCCAGCAATGCGCCGCCCGTACACCACAAGATGCGCTACGCATCTGCCCTTCCTTGCACCATGGTGCGCCGCATTGTAAATGCGGCGCATCTGTGGTGTCGCAAGGAGGGAATTGCATGACGCATCAGTTCTGGCGCATTCCTGCTGATTTGCAGAGATGCACCAGAACTCAAAAATCTGCCCCTATATATCTATTAGAATATTTGCAGTGCCTGCCATTACAATGTAGAGCAAAACACACAAGATGATGGACGGAATGTTGCACAATGGCAAAATATTCACCCCCAGTCACAGATCTGGGTTTAATCCATCGTTATTTTGCCCACCAGCCATCCCAGAACAGACATGGCCATCTGCAAATAAGTCTTGACCCTGTGCCTCATGGGAACAGTCCAGCCCGAACTGCCAAGCCATGTCTTCCCTAGACCGGAATCAAGCATCCTAGGACCGGTTTCTGGCTATCAGCCGTCTTCAGCCAGGATAGCTTGACTCCAGTGGCTTAGTGAGCATGGGACCCATGTCTGGGCATACCCTTCCCAAATAGGGTGAACAGCAAAACACACAAGATGATGGACGAATGTTGCACAATGGCAAAACATTCACCCCCAGTCACAGATCTGGGTTTAATCCATTGTTATTTTGCTCAAAAAGCTACCCCAGTTCAGACATGGCCATATGCAAATCAGTCTTGACCCTGTGCCTCATGGGAGCAGTCCAGCCCGAACTGCCAAGACATGTCTTCCCTGGACCGGAATCAAGCATCCTAGGACTGGTTTCTGGCTATCAGCCGTCTTCAGCCAGGATAGCTTGACTCAAGTGGCTTAGTGAGCATGGGACCCACGCCTGGGCATACCCTTACCACATAGGGTGAATAGCAAAACACACAAGATGATGGACAGAATGTTGCACAATGGCAAAACATTCACCCCCTGTCACAGATCTGGGTTTAATCCATCGTTATTTTGCTCACCATATATATATATATATATATATATATATATATATATATAGTGATATTCGTGATTCTTGTGCAACGATAATCTTGGGGTTGATATTCAATAATACAATTATTAGGTCTCTTTTTATACAAACATAATCAGCTTTCTTATCCGGGGCTAGAGAGGGGTAGTCAGTTTCAACCACTCTAATCACGCTTGAACACTCAGCAGATATATCTTCATACAGCAGGACTTTGTGGGCCTGGACCATATACAGATGTAAGCTATGGATTTTGGCAGCTCAATGCTTAAACTCTACCTGTGCTAACAGTTGTCACGAGACTCCGCATAGAGCCATCTAAAAGCTGCTCAACATCTAAAGAACATAACAACAAGACTAATGTAATTTTAAAAAGACTTCACTAGGATAGCAATCCACTCACCTGAGTTCTCTGACGGGTAATACAGCAATGAGAAAAAGATCAGGCCTAATAAAGTATCCTCACAAATGTTGGTGGGTGCCCCAATAACACAACTGGATGTTGAACCTTAGGAAAGCGGCATTGGGCCCCATGCTCTTTCCTGAAGGTTTCTGTCAGGGGTGCCACAGCTTCTTAAGTTGCCCTAATGGACCTTTCCTGCTCACTTATATAAATATATATTACCAGATTTAATGTCTTTTTCTTGCAGCTGACATCTTTATAGACAAATAAACTTTTACAAGTCACTAAAGGAACCAATATGATGCTGTTCTAGAGTAGTGCCTCGTCAAGAATAAGGGGTGGAGACCAATTTAGGGTCTCCCCTGTACTCAGATACCCCTGTGGAGCACTAGAATATTTTGTTTGGGGTGGTCTCTGCGTGCCACGTAGACTGGGTCAAAATGGCAAAATACTTGGGTACAAAGTAAAATTAGTGGGGATGGGCAAGCAGTGACGGTCAACCAGGAGTTTTGCCCATACTTATTTATTCATGTATAATTGTATATATGAATTCCATGATACAGTATAACATGTGCATGCTACAGGCTTGATTGTCTCTAGGAGTACACCACAAGAAATCTTGAAAAGTATTTAAAAACAACAGTGGAATAATTTAGTCTCAAACCCTATTAAATATTTTTTGAGCTGGTAAATACTGTAACAAGTACCAGTGCATGTGGAGGAAACAAGTAAAAAGACAGCAGAACGTTGCTTAAGGATCCATGGGAAATGAACATTGAGTAGTAGGGTGCTGTGTAGCCACGCATTTGTAGATTGTCTGTCCACTTAGAAGCAGTTTGTCATATTAGACCAAACAAAGAACACATGATTGATTGAGCTTCTTGCTATGCCATAAGGACTAATATCTTTAAATATGTACTGGATATAATGCATTGTGCTCTATTGCATTGCCATTTGGAAAGAGCTTTACAGAATGGGGGCATCTGAGTGTGAAGAGAAAAAATAATCAAGAGCCCAAGAGAGCAGATCTTCCAGATTTGCACAGTTCCTTTGAAAGCATTTTCAAAGATACAGCTGAGTATTAGGAATATTTTTTATCCTGATGATTCTGGAGACAGATGAAAGAGCTGGCTCTTGTGAGTACACATTTCTGAAAGGCTTGTAAAGGGAAACTCGCTTCTTCAGATTGGAGGGAGGAAAGGTACGATTAGTTCCTATGCATTGAGAATGCTGCTTGTGTATGTTCATTTATGTAATTGTAATATTCTGTAATTGTAATTATGCACGTTACTTCAATTAAAATCAATGGACAAAGACTTTTCAAACTAATATCTCAATGAGTAGTATCTCATGTATAGATAGTGCTGGGAGTCCAACAGCAAAATCCCACTTCAGATCTGTGCGTGGGAATGTTGCTCAACGTTCATGGATGCACTCAAAAGAGGTCATATAGGCGGAATGTACTCGTCAACAAGAAAGTGTGGATCACATATATGTAGTCCTTCATATTGAGAAATCAAACCTCAAACTGCCTCTTCCTGCTGAAAATAGTGTATCTGTTGGGCTCGGAGATGAAGGTACTTGAGTAAAGTACAATACAGCTCCAGAGTTCTGAGAGTAGACAGCCAGGGTTTCAACCTATAGATTACCCTTTGTCCTACAAGTTACATGTTTTACTCACAGCCAATGAATGGGATAAGAGCTCTGTGATATGTTTGTCTATGGAAGCATTTGGTCTCCACAAATGAGCTTTGTTTTGATTCACAATGTCGTTGTGAACCTATGCTTTATCACAGATACGTATTACCTGTTGCGGGCATCTTCTCTTACCTGGAGGAGTTCGAAAGCTGCAAGCAGATCCCCAGCGGTGGAATTTCCTCGGTATATCTGGTAATATTCAAGTTGTGGAGGGAAGCGAGGAGGGCAGTACCTTTCATCGGACATTTTTACCACAGGTTTGGCAAAGGTCCGGCCCATGAAATCTGCTTTCCCCTACAAGAAACAGAGAACACCTTGGATCAAAAGAAGGAATGCCGTTGAAATGAACCTCTGTTCACAATTTTGAAAAGGTTTCCAGCAGGTTGCTCAATTTCAAATCTGAAATTTCCACATTCACTCCTAGTACATTTTTAGCCGCTTTATTCATGCATTCAAACGCAAGCAGGGCCATCAAACAAAACTCAGTTCACATCTGTTCTCAACAACAAAGAGACCAAAAGCAAAAAATAAGACATACTTTTATTTCCTTTTTCCACATCTTTTTGTTAAGGTTTTTGTTAACACAAAACAAGTAACATTAATCATGACTTGCCCTACATCGTATGAATACAAAGGTTTTCCTCCTATATTAGTATATATCAAGTGCGCTGATACCCCAGATACTGACAGTGCAGAGCACCCTCATCTTACTGAAGTGACAAAAAAGATCCATTTCATCCACCCAATTCCCATCTAAAGTTTTCCAGATTGTTTCTCTCATTGCAATGTGCTTAGTTGAATGAAAACAAGCTGGGCGGTTCTTCCACATTGATCTACACTAAGGGAGCTTCTAATGCTCCCCAAATTAGGAAGATATCTACATCTCATTAAAGACAACAATTCACTTTTAGGATTGCTTCGTTCTTATTTATATTTGATGGTTTCATTGCATTCTATTGTGGATTATGCATACTTGGTTACTTTTTGTGAAACTTATTTTGTACACATTTGTTTTCAGCTATTATTCGGGAAGAAAGATGTCAACCATCATTGGAGAACATTGGTAAGGTTCATGGTTGAGATACTGACTGTCACACCATAACTGTGACCATTTGTGAACTACCATCCTATTAGTACCCAATCTCTGATTGGATGCCTATTCTTTTTAGAGAGTATGGCAATTTGGGGCCTTCACCCTTAAATCTTTCACCTCCTAAACCATTCACTCTCTGTCCCTAAATCCTTCACCTCTAAACCTTTCATCATTCCCCTTATTAGTATCTTAAAACATAATCATCTTTAAATATTAATTATATATTTTAATTATATTACTTCCAATTATTCACAGACGATGAGATTAAATTGCATCCACATGGAAATGCCCACAAGGAAATTGATTGGCAATGCAATCGATGCAAATAAATTGTACGTTCCAAATGATAAAATGATGACACATATATTATAGAATGAAATTCGGTCTAGGCATTATCACACTCATTCTATTGCCCTTGGAGTTGTGAAAGACAGAGTGGAATTGCTAGTATTTAAACCTGTGTTTTTCAGGTAACATGCTGATCTCTGCCGTGGATGTTAGTCGACTGAGTTAACTTACAGGAGTAATTGAGCTTCCTTCTTTCAAGATCATGGTGAAGTAGGCTCTAAATATCCCTTCCTAGGCATCTCAGTTGTACTTACCACAGTGTCCTGATCGTAGATCTCTATGACGATGATCGGTGGGTCATCCCGCATCTCATGGGCTTCACCGTACAACTCCACATTGTCGAACACCAGCAACTGGTCCCAGGTGGGGCACAAGGTCTCGTTAAGTACCTGGAAGAATCACAGGATCAATGAACAGCTTAATTGAGAACTGCTCCAGAGAATACATGTGCCTGGCTTATGTTCTAATAAAGTATGAAGGGCTGTTATGGGGGATCAGTGCCCATGAGCATCAGCATTGTTTGTTCACCCAATGAATGTGTTCCTTAAAATACCGAATCCGTAAATTACTGATTCCTTAAAATACCGAATCGGTAAATTACCGAATTTTCAATGTAGGGAGCACTCAAATGAGTGCTTTTCCCATTTTAGGATTCGTTATTTACCACCAACTATAAGTTGGTGGTAAATAAGGAAAACCTTTGAAAATGCTAAACTTTGCATTTTCAACTGTGCCATGTGGCAGACATACATGCCCTTAGGGGATGTATGTGTGCCACATCTGCACACAAGCACGATTCAGGGGTGCAACAGGGTGTCAAAGTGACACCCTGACACCCTTCTATGTTTCCCCCAATTTACCGAATCTGTATTTACCGATTCGGTAATTGCCATTCATTCCTATGGGCATCCAGGCCCATAGGAATGAATGGCAATTAACAAATCAGTAAATACCGATTCGGTAAATACCAAATCTTACCAATTCGGTAATTTTTACCGAAAATTTATCTCCATCCCATTTACCTATTCTTAAATACCGAATGGTAAAATTCGGTATTTAAGAATAGGTAAATTGGGTTTACCTACATCTGGCCCCTAGTGTTCAACATTTTCTGATTTCCTATGCACTTGATACATGCTTTATCTGTATGATATTCAAATGTGATGGAATAATCAATTGCTGCAAATATTTCCTATTGCTTCATTATGTGGTTAGACAACACGAAAGACTGCTCCGTTTTGGATGGTCCATTCTATATTATTATAGCCTTCTGTTGTCAAAAGATAGCCAAATGTAACTTTTAAAAATAAACATTTATGATTTTGGGGCCTCTTACTACAGAAAGTATGAATTTGTCAAAAATGTTAGCAGTCTTCAGTTTGCACTGCTTTTGTTGCATTAATAGACTTTAAATGCGACACAGATTTTGGTATATTTCATATTCACCATAGGTCATATGACAAAAAAGAATCTGCATGATCAAAATATAGAGCAAACTGATATTAAAGTATGGTTGTTGCTTGCAAATTAAGAAGTAGGCCTTAGCTGGAGTGTGGCAGAGTGGGAGCGCTGCCGTAAATCAGCAGCCCTAGGGCCCTGATAAACTTGTTGTACCCTCACTTTATTTAGAGTAGGGGAAAATGCCTGGTCTACACTGGTGGAAACTCCACTGACTACCAGTGTGACATTTGATGTAGGGAATAATCTGCTAAAGGGCCACCAGGACACAATGTTGGTCGCCAGCCCTTTTGAGAGCAGGGTGACTATCTCTCAGTTTCCCCGCCTGTGTCAAGGGCGGGACTGGCTACAGGGGTTTCATTTATAAACAATGCACAACAAATGTTTCAGAAAGTACGCTTTAAAGCTATTTGTTTTGCATTGTTTAGTTTGATGCGCCGCGAACTCCCCAGCAACAAAATCAGCCCCCCAGCAGCACACCTGGACCCCACCCTGCCACCCCTGCAATAAATGCCAGTCAGCCAGTTGGGCCCTGCCTGTGTCCACCATGAAATGCACACCGTGTAAACAAAATTGGGCTCAAACTTCGTAACATAGAGTAACATCTTGAGAATCCAAGTTGTACACCATTGATTAGGCCTAGAAAGATGAGAAGTGGTCCAGGGTTTCTTGTATTTTCTCCTGGAGGAGGCCTCATCGGCCAGTTCGGGCAGACTGTTGCCTTAAGGGGCAGGATCAGAGCTGATTTGCATAAGGAGGTCCTCTGTCTAGAGTGGCACAATGGGTGAACACATGTGGGTTGCAATGCTACCCGAGCGACTGCCAGTGGAGTAGACTGTTTGCAAGCATTCCTCCCATCACCTTTTTGGGGTGTTTGATGTAAATATAGGAGAGTGCTCCCATTTACAAAGGATTCTTTGCCCTACTCTCATAACCAATCCATTCGTTTTAGAGACAAGTGTCCACCGCCTTTTCAATCAACATTTTTTTTCTCTTACTATCTTCAACAGAATGAACCTCTTTCTTGTAGACTGCCCGCTCTGGTCATGAATGTACCCATCTGCACCCATGCACACCACATCTCTGCCTTCGTAAGACTGCCATGTTTTCAACTAGATCAGTCATTTTTCACTTCAGACCGCACATGTGCCTGGCCAGATCACCCCCACCTCAACATTTAGACAGAGTCTCTTCCTATCTTCACCACACACTTTCCTTCCTATATCACCAACCTCTTGACCATGTGTATATCTTCTCTGACCACACTTCTTGTGTGTTTGGCCTTGGACATTGTGTGTAATAAATGGTGCTGCTTATTGGGCTTAACAGTGAAATGTTACACTGCCAACACTTCAATCCTTTTTGACAAGCTCTCTCCCCAAAGCTGATGAGAGGGTGGTTTGAAAAAAAGACTCTGAGCTGGAGTGGAACTAGAAGGACAGCCACCTACCTCAGTGCACTGACTATGAGAGATGAAGAAAACCCTGGCAAAAGGATCCGACAGGCCACTGCTGTCTGCAGCGAACAGGCTGCGCGCCTGGTACATGTGCGCTCGGAGCTGGAAGACCTGCTTCTCTGGAGGGAGACAGAACAGAAAACAACATGAGCATCGTTAGACGGGCTTCTCGGGAGTGGGACACAGAGGAAAAAGAATTACACATTGATAAGGGTCCAGATGTACGACCATTCCAAATGGCAACTCGCAATTTGCGCTCAACTGTGTGTCGCAAATTGGAGAAACAAGAATGATAAACATTGCATGTTTTATTTATGCCCTCGGAAATATACACTGGCTTCATTTCCTTATGCTTCAGACCATAGACTCCTCGTAATCTCTATAAGTGACATGTTCTTCGGAGTTCTCCTGGAACTATTCTCGAATTCCAAGACACGTATACATTTATGCAAGCCAAGGCGGTATGCAACAAATGCAGAGTTGCAGGTGTCCTGGTGAGAGTTTTGTGCATTTGACCTGGCACCATCAAGAGAACGAAAAGTTGGAAATCAAAACAGTAATTCAACTCGTAATGTAAACTCTGCAGCATTACCTTAACTGATGACATCATGCGATTTGACAGAGTTGCAGGAATGGTGTAAAGTTGGGGTCCTTTAGCCGCGCCAAACCTACCATTGACCTGCCTCATTCAGAAGAGGGGAACAGCTGGGGTACCATCGGTGGAGCTCCAGCTAGCTCTGCCGATGGTGACCTCTGACCCCGCCGCCAGGCTCACCACAGGTTCGCTGGGTCGTAGTTACCGCACCCTACTGAAGGCGAAATGACTGTCCTTATTTTCCTTGGGCATGAAAACTGCAGAGGCAGGGAGAATACTGTATGCACGTTTGTTTGTTTTTTGGATTAAATGAACTTCCGTTTTGAGAATTTGTTTTCTCTAAACCCAAACATTTGTTGAGCAGGTGCTTCAAACATGTAGTGATTCAATTTGGTATTTCACCTTGACATGCACCGCACTGGCTCTGGGGCTCATGTCAGAACCACCATGACCAGCAGATGTGTGTGGAGGATGGAGTGGGGCTGTGCTTAATTTGAGCCAGTGGTTTCCGGTGCATGGCACCGGCACTTAATTGTCAACACCGGTGCTTGTGGCAGTCTGCCACAAGGTGGCGCTGTCTGAGAGTACCACGACCAGTTAATTATTAATTCAGTATACATTAAAAATGGCTAATACCTGCAGCCTAAGCCATTCTTATGGCTTTGGGGGCCTGGAATACTCCAATTTGTCACGCTTGTAGGAGTGTGATGGTCAATAGCTGTGTTGTTTCTACCATTGGCAGCGCTGGCAGAAGCAATGTGAGGTGCAAGCTGCAGTGGCCTCCTGACAAGAGCTCTGGCACTTATTTTTTTCACAACTTAAGCACTGGGTTCAGTACAGGTTCGATCAGGGAAGCAGTGGTCTCATTGGATGAGTGTGGATATATTCTTGGACTCCTTATGGCAGGAGCCTGCGGGGGTGGTTCTACAAGACGAAGCTCCATAACACAGAACCTTCACTAAGCTCCTCATAAGACCCGTCCTCAAGCACTGGCTTCACAAAATAGGGGGGCTCATGCAGAGAGGGGATTTACTTCATCCTCATGTCCATCCTAGTGCAGGCAAGACAGTGAACACCAACACTGAGCTCTCACATTCCTCATCTTATGAATAGCTCACTTGGTCCAGATAAGACACTGGAAGCTCAAGAAATTCATTCATTGGTCCAGGCTGCAGCATGGAAGCCACTTGGAACTTTTCATCAGCTGCAATACCGAGCACTGAGTGCCTTGTCAATCAACACTGTAAACAATTGAAAATGTAAACCTGCGCAATGCTCATATGGCCTGATCCAACATGTGAGATGCGTCAAACCAGTACTGGTTGAAGAGGCTGACCCAAAGTGACCATTGGCTGAAAGAGGCTGACCCAAAGTGACCATTGGCTGAAGAGGCTGACCCAATGTGACCTTTGGCTGAAAGGGGCTGACCCAATGTGACCATTGGCTGAAAGGGGCTGACCCAACGTGACCATTGGCTGAAAGGGGCTGACCCAAAGTAACCATTGGCTGAAAGGGGCTGGCCCAATGTTACCATTGGCTGAAAGGGGCTGACCCAATGTGACCATTGGCTGAAAGGGGCTGACCCAATGTGACCATTGGCTGAAAGGGGCTGACCCAAAGTAACCATTGGCTGAAAGGGGCTGACCCAATGTGACCATTGGCTGAAAGGGGCTGACCCAAAGCTCTCTGATGTATTGTTTATGGTGTTAACCTGAGACCTGGCAAACAACTGATGCTGTCTGTAGCCAGACCTAAAAGAGCAGGGGAGGGGAAATGCACCCAAAGGGTGGTTATGTAGCATGCCGGGGGCAGCCGGTCACATTAGGGAGGTTTGGGGCGGGGGGCTCCTGTGTTGACAACTTGAACAAACATCATTGTGAGCGGGAAACTGAGCGCAGTAAGGGATCTGCTATGTTGAGTTACATGTGTGCAGAATCCACCTAAAACCCATCTCATAGTAGTTCGATTTTCCTTTGAAAACGTTTGCAAACTTGTCTTTTACATTTTTAGTATTCTGCTAAGAACACGATTTGACACGTGCAGCATGGATTTCTACAGAGTAAGTGGATAAGGAATGGTTTGCAGCATATTAAGGAACAATAAGAAGAAATACAGTTTATATCATTTCATCCAAACACCAAAAACAGTGGACACGGTCCATCAATATTCACAACTCAGTTGGCAAAGAATAGAGAAGGAAGTCCTTGTTCTTACTTGTGTACACGAGGCTGATGGGTGGGAAGGATTGCAGGCCAGGACCCTTTGCACCTTTGTTTTCTTCGAATCCACAGGGCAGTCCGCTCAGAAAGTCTTTGCGCTGCTTGTTGAGGCCTAACCAAAGGTAGACCTCCATCTTAGCTTGCACCGTCCAGCCGGCCGGTCCAAAGCCCCTCTTACCGGGCAGCTGAGGAAGAAGAAATCACAAATGTCAGAGAAGGACTCTTCCCTTCACCTATGAGTGGTACCCACCACTGCAGTCCGCCAGTTCCTCCGCTCGGAGATCTGCAGTGACTTCTCTTGCCTGTTTCCCAGGATACACAGAGCATCTTTTTCTCAATGTATTATTTAGTCATATTCTTTAAGGGGAAGAACCTTTACAACACAGTCATTACATCACACTACATTTGCAGCGCAGTCATTACATCGCAACATCCTTTACAACGCATGTCACTACAATGCAGCCATTACATCGCATGTCATTACAATGCATACCATTACAACGCATAGTACCCCTACACTATCCAACACTTACCCTAATGTTGCACCCCCTGGAGTTAAAATAGTAATCCACTATCCAACACTTGCCTTAAATGTAATGTAAAGGTATAATGCGATGTAATGGAATGCGTTATAAATGTATTTTAAAAAATTTGTTGTAGTGGCATGCAATGTAAATGTATGCGTGGTAAAAGATGATGCAATGTAAAAACTAAGTTGTAAAGGCATGCGTTGTTAATATATGCATTGTACTGAGCGCATCTGTTCGGCCATCATAGTCCAGGGCAGGCCAGGTGCAAGATATGGGAATGAGTCAGGCTGAGGGCACCTGCGGAGGTCACCCTGTAGGTAGTTGGACCTCCACAGCCCTCACCAGAACTGAGAAAGCTCACTCTTTAGCTCAGATCAAGCGCCACTTTCCCATTAAGGGGGGAAATCCTACAGCCTGAAGCAAATACGGTCCTGGTTTCATGTTTGGTTTGTGCCATGGCTGGCAGATAAGGTAACAGGAAGCGTAAGGACCTGATTGGGTCCCATTGTCAAGTTGTATCTGTGATCCCAAGCTCATGCTCCCTCTGACATCAGCTTCTCTTCTCGCTCAGTGATTGGCTGTGCAGATCAGGCAGTAGGAGCCCCTGACAGTTCATTGTCTGAGGCCGTGGACTACAAGCAGAGAGGAGTCGCTGCTGGATTCTGTTCTTCAGGGTGGTTCTTCCTCTCAGCTTGTTGCCACCAAGACGAAGGCTGTGTGTGAGGATACCAGCCGTCTCTGCTTGCCGTGAGGTGTGGCCACTGCACATTCCCTCTGCGTGGAGAACAGAGGCTGCCTACCGCCCCCACCCAGCCTGTTCCTACTCAAGTCAAGTCAGGGGCATTTGTATAGCGCACAAATCACATCCGGAGAGTCTCATGGCGCTTGCAGATGGCTCTGACAAAAGGACAGGACGGCTAGTTTGCAAAAAGCCAGGTCTTTAGCTTCTTATGGAAACAGCTGTGTTCTGGGATTCTGGGATCATACGGAGATTAAGGGGCATTTTAGTCCACGACGAATACCATCTGGCGCAGCTGTGCAGGTGTCCAGGAACGCTTTGTGAATATTGAAAAGTCACAAATCACCCCTAGTGGAACCTTAACTCTATGGAAGCATATTTGAGACTTTTTCGAAAACTTAGGGCCACATATATGAAGTATTTTTGCGGCCGTTTCTGAACGATAAAATGCTTTTACAAATGTACAAAACACAAATTGTGATTCGGAAACATGTTACCGAATCGCAATTTGTGTTTGCAATTAGGAATTTGGAAGGAGCGTATTTAGAGCCTTACTTCCAAATAGTGATTCGCATTTGTATGTACGAATGTTTTGTGACCGAAATGTGGTCGCAAAACATCCACATTTTACCACCAACTTGAAGACAGTGGTAACCCATTCGCAAATGGACAGGGGTCCCCGAGTAACTCTTTCCCCTTTGAGAATTGTTTAAAAAGAGCAGGCAGTAGTCGCATGGACCACTGCCTACTCTTAAAAAATGAAAAGACATTTTTTTTTATTTTTTGTTTGAAATGCACCCCATTTTGCTTTAAGGAAAATGGACTGCATTCTAAAACAAGCATTTGCAATGCAATAGGTCTCGCATTAGGAAAGTTTGAGCTATTGGTATTATAATGACACATTTTTTATTTATGTTTTGTTTTTGAGAATAGCGAAATTAATAGCTTTATCATTTACAATGCCAATAGTTATAACTTTCGCAAATGTGACAACTATAGCATAAAGGAAGTTTGTATTCTTAGAGGTGTCAGTAGGAATTCATTGCTAGATCTAAGTTTCCTTTGAGGCTGATACCATCTTAGTTTTTTTGACCAGTATCTGGGGCTGCTTTCATTCATGTGTCTATGAGCCAGACATAGAGTTTTAAAGAGGATTCACTTTTTCACCGGAAGCCAATGCAGCCTTCTCAGGCATGTGGTGAAGATGTTCTTTGCGGAAGGTTGAGAACTTGCCGAGCTGCCGTGTTATGAAGAACCTGGTGCCTGCTCAAATGGTGTTCATTTATGGAGGCTAAAAGCGCGTTCCCGCTGTGCTTGATGATTCAGTTATTACCTCACAACATTGTAATATTACATCAGACTTAATCTCACTCAGGGAAAAATGTGTGCGTGGTTCCACAAATAAACACCCTTCAAAGTTTGTGACGATTCACAAAATTCTGTCCGACCTTTTCCCATAGTGGACAAGCAAGGGTTGAAATAATCTCTACCCAGAGTGGAAAGGGGAACAGAACAGCCCAAAGTCAATGGGACTGTAGGAGAAGGGTGTTTCCCTGTTGTGAAAGAATGAAAAAATAGTTGTGCCTTTGCACAAAGGTGCTGGCATTTGACAGTGCGTAATTAAATTTTGCTCACAATTGTGCATTGAATGAATACCAGCAACATTGTAAAATATAGCATTCACAACACTTTTTCAAGATTGCGCCTCCAAATCAGCATCTGGCGCAGCTGTGCAGGTGTCCAGGAACGCTTTGTGAATATTGAAAAGTCACAAATCACCCCTAGTGGAACCTTAACTCTATGGAAGCATATTTGAGACTTTTTCGAAAACTTAGGGCCACATATATGAAGTATTTTTGCGGCCGTTTCTGACCGATAAAATGCTTTTACAAATGTACAAAACACAAATTGTGATTCGGAAACATGTTACCGAATCGCAATTTGTGTTTGCAATTAGGAATTTGGAAGGAGCGTATTTAGAGCCTTACTTCCAAATAGTGATTCGCATTTGTATGTACGAATGTTTTGTGACCGAAATGTGGTCGCAAAACATCCACATTTTACCACCAACTTGAAGACAGTGGTAACCCATTCGCAAATGGACAGGGGTCCCCGAGTAACTCTTTCCCCTTTGAGAATTGTTTAAAAAGAGCAGGCAGTAGTCGCATGGACCACTGCCTACTCTTAAAAAATGAAAAGACATTTTTTTTTATTTTTTGTTTGAAATGCACCCCATTTTGCTTTAAGGAAAATGGACTGCATTCTAAAACAAGCATTTGCAATGCAATAGGTCTCGCATTAGGAAAGTTTGAGCTATTGGTATTATAATGACACATTTTTTATTTATGTTTTGTTTTTGAGAATAGCGAAATTAATAGCTTTATCATTTACAATGCCAATAGTTATAACTTTCGCAAATGTGACAACTATAGCATTTGTAATGCAATATGTGTTGTATTTACGTGACTTACATGTATTGATATTCCAAATAACAATGGCTTTTAATTTTTTTTTCAAAAATTAATACTTAAATAAAAGTGATTGTAATTTATAATGGCAATAGCTTAAAGTTTTGTAAATAACTTTTGTGAAGATTATTTTCAGTGCATTTTATTGTGACGAAAATCCAAGAACAGAAGTGAAATATTAACATCTTTTTGTTACATTTGTAATAAAGCTTGAAACATTGAGAGAACATATTTGAACCAGGTGTTGTTGAATGGTTGCACAGATTGATGCTGTGGTGGCGCTGAGTGATGTTGTGATGGCGAACAAGTGATGCTGTGGCGTTCAGTGATGCTGTGGTAGCTCATAGTGAATTTGTGGTGCCCCTGAGTGATGCTGTGGTGGTGCGGAGTGATGCTGTATGCTATGCTATGTTTTCTTTTGCTATCCTATGTTTTTTTTTGTTATGCTATGCTATGTTTTGCTATCCTATGCTTTGAATTGTTATGCTATGCTGTGTTTTGTTATGCTATGCTATGTTTTGCTATCCTATGCTTTGAATTGTTATGCTATTCTGTGTTTTGTTATGCTATGCTATGCTATGCTTTGTTATGCTATGCTATGTTTTGTTATGCTATGCTATGTTTTGTTGTGTTTCATTATGCTATGCTTTGTTTTGCTATGCTATGTTTTGTTGTGCTATGTTTGTTGTGTTTGGTAAGCTATGTTTTGCTATGCTATTATATGTTTTGTTAAGCTATGCTATGTTTTGTTGTGTTTTGCGATGTTTTGTTATGCTATGGGTTGTGTTTTGTTATGCTATGTTTTGTTATGTTATGCTATGTTTTGTTATGCTATGCTATATTTTGTTTTGCTATCCTATGCTTTGTTTTGTTATGCTATGCTATGTTTTGTTGTGTTTTGTGTTGCTATGTTTTGTTATGCTATGTTTTTTATGCTATGCTAAGCTTTGTTATGTTATGCTATGCTATGTTGTGTTTTGTTATGCTATGCTATGTTTTGCTATGCTTTGCAATGCTATGCTTTGTTATGTATGCTATGTTTTAGCTATGCTATGCTATGTTTTGTTGTGTTTTGCTATGTTTTGTTATGCTATGCTTTGTTTTATGTTATGTTATGCTGTTTTGTTATGTTATGCTATGTTTTGTTCTGCAATGTTTTATTGTGTTTTGTTATGCTATGCTATGTTTTGTTATACTATGCTATGTTTTGCTATGCTTTTTTATGTTATGCTATGCTTTGTTTTGTTATGCTATGTTTTGTTATGCTATGCTATGTTTTGTTGTGTTTTGTTATGCTATGCTATGCTTTGTTGTGATGTGCTATGCTATGTTTTGTTTTGTTATACTATGTTTTGTTTTGCTATCCTATGCTTAGTTTTGTTATGCTATGCTATGTTTTGCTATCCTATGCTTTTTTTGTTATGCTATGCTATGCTGTGTTTTGTTATGCTATGCTATGGTTTGTTATGCTATGCTGGTGAGGGTGTGTGAGTGTGTGTGAGGGTGAGTGAGGGTGAGTGAGGGTGAGGGGGTGTGAGGGTTTGTGAGGGTGAGGGTGTGTGAGGGTGAGATGGTGTGAGGGTGGGGGGTGTGAGGTTGTGTGAGTGAGGATGTGTGAGGGTGTGAGGGGGAGGGTGTGAGGGTGAGGGGTGTGAGGGTGAGGGGGTGTGAGCGTGTGTGAGGGTGAGTGAGGGTGTGTGAGGGGGTGTGAGGGTGAGGGGGTGTGAAGGTGAGGGTGTGTGAGGGTGATGGGGTGTGAGGGTGAGTGAGGGTGTGTGAGGGTGAGGGTGTGTGAGGGTGAGGGGGTGTGAGGGTGAGGGTTGTGAGGGTGAGGGAGTGTGCAGGTGAGGGTGTGTGAGGGTGTGTGAGGGTGTGTGATAGTGAGGGGGTGTGAGGGTGTGTTAGGGTGAGGGGGTGTGTGGGTGAGGGGGTGTGAGGGTGAGTGAGAGGGTGTGTGAGGGTGAGAGGAATAAGAGGGTGTGGGAGGGTAAAAGGGTGGGTGAGGGTGAGGGGGTGTGAGGGTGAGGAGGTATGTGAGGGTGAGGGGGTGTTAGGGTGAGGGTGTGTGGGGATGTGAGGGGGTGAGGGTGAGAGGGTGAGTGAGGGTGTGAAGGTGAGGGTGAGTGAGGGTGTTTGAGGGTGAGTGAGGGTGTGTGAGGGTGAGAGGGTGTGTGAAGGTGAGAGGGTGTGTGAGGGTGAGAGTGTGTGGGTTTGAGGGTGAGAGGATGCGTGAGGGTGACAGTGAGAGGGGGTGAGAGGGTGTGTGAGGGTGAGAGGGTGAGTGAGGGTAGGGTGTGTGAGGGTGAGGGTGTGTGAGGTGGTGTGAGGGGGTGTGAGGGTGAGGGTGTGGGTTTGTGAGGGTGAGGGTGTGGGGTTGTGAGGGTGAGGGGAAGTGAGGGTGACAGGGGTGAGGGTGATGGGGGTGAGGGTGGGGGGTTGTGAGGGTGAGAGGTTTTGAGGGTGAGGGAGTGAAAGGGTGTGTGAGGGTGTGTGTGAGGGTGTGAGGCGAGGGTGAGCGGGTGTGAGGGGGGTAAGGGTGAGAGGGTGTGTGAGGGTGTGTGTGAGGGTGTGATGGTGAGGGGGTGTGAGGGTTAGGGTGAGCAGGTGTGAGGGTGAGGGTGTGTGAGGGTGAGGGGGTGAGAGAGTGTGTGAGGGTGAGAGGGTGTGTGAGGGGTGAGAGGGTGTGTGAGGGTGAGAGGGGTGTGTGATGGTGAGGTGTGGGGTTGTGAGGGTGAGGGATGAGGGGGTGTGAGGGTGAGGAGTGTGTGAGGGTGAGGAGGGTGTGTGGAGGGTGGAGGGTGGGTGAGGGTGAGAGGGGGTGAGAGGGTGTGTGAGGGTGTGTGAGGGTGGGTGAGGGTGAGGGGTGAGTGAGGGTGTGAGGTGAGGGTGAGTGAGGGTGTGAGGGTGAGGTTTGTGAGGGTGAGAGGGTGTGTGAGGGTGAGAGGGTGTGTGAGGGTGAAAGGGGGTGAGAGGGGTGTGTGAGGGTGAGGGGTGAGGGTGTGTGAGGGTGAGGGTGTGTGAGGTGGTGTGAGGGGGTGTGAGGGTAAGGGTGTGGGGTTGTGAGGGTGAGGGAAGTGAGGGTGTGAGGGGGAGGGGGTGTAAGGGTGCGGGTGAAGGTGAGGGTGATGGGGTGAGGGTGGGGGGTTGTGGGGTGAGAGGGTTTGAGGGTGAGGAGGTGTGAGGGTGAGAGGTTGTATGGGGGTGTGTGGAGGGTGTGAGGGTGAGAGGGTGTGTGAGGGTGAGAGGGTGTGTGAGGGTTCAGGGGTGTGAGGGGGAGGGTGAGGGGTGTGAGGGTGAGGGGGTGTGTGAGGGTGTGTGAGGGTGAGATGGGGTGAGAGGGTGGCGTGAGGGTGAGAGGGGTGAGTAGGGTGTTTGAGGGTGTGTGAGGGGTGTGAGGGTAAGGGTGAGGGGGTGTGAGGATGAGGGTGTGTGAGTGTGAGGGGGTGTGAGAGTGAGGGGTGTGTGAGGGTGAGGGGGTGTGAGGGCATGTGGGGTTGTGAGGGGGGGTGAGGGTGTGGGGGTGTGTGAGGGTGGGGGGGTGAGGGTGTGTGTGAGGGTAAGGGTGAGGGGGTTTGAGGGTGAGGGTGTGTGTGAGGGTGAGGGTGTGTGAGGGTGAGGGGGCAGTGAGTGTGAGTGGGTGTGAGGTGAGTGGGTGTGAGGGTGAGGGTGGGTGAGAGGGTGTGTGAGGGTGAGAGGATGAGAGAGTGTGTGAGGGGGAAAAGGGTGTGAGAGGGTGAGTGAGGGTGAGAGGGTGGATGAGAGTGAGAGGGGGGTGTTGAGGATGAGGGGGTGTGAAGGTGAGGGTGTGTGGGAGTGGGGGCTTGAGGGGATGTGAGGGTGAGGGGATGTGAGGGTGTGGGGGTGTGAGTGTGAGAGGGTGTTCGAGGGTGAGAGGGTGTGTGAGAGTGAGGGTGTGTGAAGGTGAGGATGAGGGGTGTGAGGGTGAGGGGGTGTAAGAGTGAGGGTGTGTGAGAGTGAGGGGGTGTGAGGGTGAAGAGGCGTGTGAGGGTGAGGGGGTGTGAGGGTGAGGGGGTGTGGGTGTGGAGGGGGTGAGGGAGAATGAGGGTGAGTGAAGGTGTGAGGGTGAGGGTGTGAGGGTATGTGAGGGTGAGAGGGTGTGTGAAGGTGAGAGGGTGTGTGAGGGTGTGGGGATGAGGGGGTATGAGTGTTAGAGGGTGTGTGAGGGTGTGAGGCTGTGTGAGGGAGAGAGGGGGTGAGAGGGTGTGCGAGGATGAGAGGGTGAGTGAGGGTGAGGGGGTGTGTGAGGGTGAGTGAGGGTGAGGGTGTGTGAGGGTGTGTGAGGGTGAGGGGGTGTGAGGGTGAGGGTGTGTGAGAGTGAGGGGTGTAAGGGAATAGTGAAGGTATGAGGGTGAGGGGGTATGGGGGTGTGAGGGTGTGCAGGGGTGTGAGGGTGAAGGGGTGTGAGGGTGAGGGTGTGTGTGAGGGTGTGAGGGGTGTAAGGGTGAGGGGGTGTGAGGGTGAGGGTGGGTGAGAGGGTGTGTGAGGGTGAGAGTATGAGAGGGTGTGTGAGGGTGAAAGGGTGTGTGAGGGTGAGAGGGTGGGTGAGGGTGGGTGAGGGGTGAGGGTGTGGGGGTGTGAGGGAGGGTAGGGGATGTGAGGGTGAGGGGATGTGAGGGTGAGGGGATGTGAGGGTGAGGGTTTGTGAGTGTGAGAGGGTGTTTTAGGGTGAGAGGGTGTGTGAGGGTGAGAGGGTGTGTGAGGGTGAGAGGGTGTTTGAGGGTGAGAGGGTGTGTGAGGGTGAGGGTGTGTGAGGGTGAGGATGAGGGGGTGTGAGGGTGAGGGGGTGTGAGAGTGAGGGGGTGTGAGAGTGAGGGGGTGTGAGAGTGAGAGGGTGTGAAGGTGAGGAGGTGTGTGAGGGTGAGGGAATGTGGGGTGTGAGGGGGTGTGAGGGTTTGGGGGTGTGAGGGTAAGGGGGTGTGAGGCTGAGAGGGTGTGTGAGGGTGAGAGGGTGTGTGAGAGGGGGTGAGAGGGTGTGTGAGGGTGAGAGGTTGAGTGAGGGTGTGTGAGGGTGAGAGGGTGTGTGAGGGTGTGTGAGGGTAAGGGTGAGGGGGTGTGAGGGTGAGGGGGTGCGAGTGTGTGGGGGTGTGAGAGTGAGGGGGTGTGAGGGAGTGTGTGAGGGTGATGGGGTATGGGGGTGTGTGGGGGTGTGAGGGTGAGGGAGTTTGAGTGTGAGGGGTGTGAGGGTGAGGGGGTGTATGAGGGTGTGAGGGGGTGTGAGGGTGTGTGAGGGTGAGGGGGTGTGAGGGTGGGTGAGAGTGTGTGTGAGGGTGAGAGGGTGTGTGAGGGTGAAAGGGAGTGTGAGGTTGAGAGGGTGGGTGAGAGGGTGAGTGAGGGGGTGTGAGGGTGAGGGTGTGAGGGAGGGTGAGGGGATGTGAGGGTGAGGGGATGTGAGGGTGAGGGTGTGTGAGGGTGAGAGGGTGGGTGAGAGGGTGTGTGAGGGTGAGAGGGTGGGTGATGGTGGGTGAGAGGGTGAGTGAGGGGTGTGTGAGGGTGAGGGGGTGTGAGGGTGAGGGTGTGTGAGGGGGTGTGAGGGTGAAGGTGTGAGGGAGGGTGAAGGGAAATGAGGGTGAGGGGCTGTGAGGGTGAGAGGGTGTGTGAGGGTGAGAGGGTGAGTGAGGGTGAGAGCGTGACTGAGGGTGTGTTAGGGTGAGGGTGTGTGAGGTTGAGGGGGTGTGGGGGGTGAGGGTGAGTGAGGGTGATAGGGTTGTGAGGGTGAGGGGGTGAGGATGTGAGGTTGAGGGTGTGAGGGTGAGTGAGGGTGGGTGAGAGTGTGAGGGTGAGAGAGGGTGTGTGATGGTGTGAGGGTGAGTGAGGGTGTTTGAGGGTGTGTGAGGGTGAGGATGAGGGGGTATGAGGGTGAGGGGGTGGGAGAGTGAGGTTGAGGAGGTATGCGAGGTTGAGGGGGTGTGCGGGGGTGAGGGTGCGTGAGGGTGAGAGGGTGAGTGAGGGTGAGAGGGTTTTGAGGGTGAGGGAGGTGAAGGTGTGAAGGTGAGTGAGGGTGTGTGAGGGTGGGTGAGGGTGTGAGGGTGAGTGAGGGTGTGTTATGGTGTGAGGGTGAGGGAGGGTGTTTGAGGGTGTGTGAGGGTGAGGAGGTGTGAGGGTGAGGGTCCGAAGTAAATGGTGGCAGGGCAGACATCATAAGACAGAGAGAAGAGACTGCGTGGTGACTGAGTTGGTCAGTTTCAGAATCAGGAGGGGCAGAGTCAGCACAGTCTGCCAGGGATCAACGTGTCTAGAGGCAAAGCATAGCGGATGTTGCATTGCAGCTAGCAAGTCAAGTGTTTTCAAGCTGAGTGTCCCTAGAGAGATGGCACCACAGCAACAGCATTTGAGGATCAAGGCTACTGTAAACAAGCACGGTAGGCTTTCACTTTCGTCCAGAAAAAAACAGAGAAAGGTGCATAGAACGCCGAACAAAACACGGCTTCCCTGCGAAATGGATGCAAAAAAAAACAAGCTCTCGGCATTGCTGTGGCAGGGGTGCGGGGGGAAGCGGGATGCATTCATTTGAAGTCCGAGGGGGGGCGGGGGAGCAGCTTGGGAGCGGATTCCTTTGAGGTCTGATGCCGAGGCTCAGACAAATGGTGGTGTGTGAGCGGCTTCCTGGGAAGTCTTATGCCGAGGCCGATGGTGTTTGATGTGCACGCGCCTGCCTCACATAAACTGTACGAGATCCGCAGGCTAGGTAGACTTTTCGGACTGCTTACTATCATCTCGCCTATTCAATCCCTAACGGGATAGAATAGTCAAGACCTAAAAAAAAGGCTTTATTTAAAAGCAATCACACATATGGTTATCTGATCCCAGCAGGCCACTATCCCTGTGATTTTTGCAATATCCACTGGGTCGCAAACTGAGGCCTACCTCATTCATATTTTAGCATATAAGTGGTTACGATTACCAAATAGAAGCCTAATTCTGAGACACTATTTATATAGGAGAAAATAAGAAACGTGTCTTTTGCTTGCTTCTGGATTTCCATTTGTGTCCATTACCCATTTGTAGCACAGTTCATGTGTCACATTGTCATTTGCATTGACCACATTTGGAGCAGCACTCTGTTAATACCATAGATGTGGTAATTATAATAAATGCAGTTTTAACACAGATGCTGATTTTTACTCACACTTATTATGGATAACATGGAAATAACATGGAAATACAGCTTTGCTGATTTTTAACATATTTAGGCGAGTTACCAGCACCATAAAGTTGATGGTAACAGGCAGGTTTTTCTGTGCTGTGAGGAGATGATCATTGTTTTTCAAACAGATAATATCCCACCTGGTTAAATCATGCACATGTGATAAACATGCTGTAATTACAAGTCTGTACATTTTTGTAATTTATCAATTACTCTAAATGAAGGCCTGTGCCATTTTGGAAAGTAAGCCAAGTTGGTAGATGTGGTACCTTCAGGAAGACGGTCTTCACTTTCCCACAGTCCCTTCCCATTTCTTCGTCCACGATGGAGTAGAGAATGTCCTTGGAGGGGATGCGGGCGTAGGCGATTCGCTTGTTATTGCTCATCATCCAGATGAAGACCTCGGGGATGCTGTGCTGGGGCTGTGAGGACCAGATCAATAAAAGCATGTATGAGAAGAAGGCCACGGTCTCACCTTTCCACCTTCTGTTTGCAGATGAGGAAGACAGCTGTCCAACGCACACCATCTCAACAGGCAGTCTCTTCTAATGTGCCCAGCCTCTTTAGTCACAGAAGGAGGATAGCATGACAACCCAGCATCCTCAGTGTCAGAGATGGAAGATAACATGACAACCAGCATCCTCAGTGTCAGAGATGGAAGATAACATGACAACCCAGCATCCTCACTGTCACAGATGGAGGAGAACATGACAACCCAGCATCCTCAGTGTCAGAGATGGAGGAGAACATGACAACCCAGCATCCTCAGTGCCACAGATGGAGGAGAACATGCCAATGAAGCATGATGTGAAAGAAATGTGGAACAAAAACCTGAAAGCCCATGCAGGTGTCAGACCTAGGTTATAGAGAGACTGTCTTTCACAAAGAATCGAGTAAGAAGTAAGGACAATGCCAGAGTGCTCTCGTAGAAGGTCTTTTGATAAAATATGGCAGACATTGTGTGCTCTAATGTGGGCTCAGGCAGATGGCATGCCCTGTTAAATGAGGCGAAAATGTAAGATGTCTGCTTTGATTGTACTTGTGTACACACAAATACCTACACTCTCCAAGAGGCTGAGGTCACTTTTTCTTGATTAAAACCCCTGTGATACCAAACTGGGATTCTAACGTCGGGAGAATGAAAATGAGAACAACAACATTGCAGTATAAACAAAGGTAGGGCTACAGATACGAATAGAGTAAGTGAGTGGAAAATTGAAAAGGGAAAGGAAAATAGTACGGTTGAGGTAAGCTGGTAAGGAGGACCTCTCCCTCTGGATACCTTCTCGGGTGATTAGCCGCGCTTTACAAGTACAGCTTGACTTGATAACAAATAAAAGAAAATCTTAGATCTACCTCGGAATATCTACCCCAATGACCTGCATAAAATAAAAAATATAGTATCCCAAGGTAAATTACCCTGTGATTCCAAGACCTGTGGTTAATGTCAAAGTGATTAATCAATTTACAAACTGTGTCACAGGCTCGTTAAAAGGGTATGTGACCTGGAAAGGTTGCCATAAGTGGAATCCAGTTTGTTTGTGATGATATATTCACTAGCTACACAGTGCCTTATTCGCTGAACTGAAATACAGTGAAGTTTGCAAATGTGCGGCCATATTTGCATGGTACAAATACAATGCATCTGCTAATGTCCTAGAGATTGACTATTGTTGATTATTATTAACACAACTTTTTAAGTCTACTTATGCAAACAGTTGATAGTTCCAAAGCTTGTTGTGACAGCAGGCAATCACACAACTGAGAAGAGTGATCTCACTTTTAGGTTTGGCATTAACTAAAAATTATATACATATTATACATCCCATACATAGGCTTTCCACCATCTCTCTTCATCCATTGGTCAGTTAGTGTGTCATTCACCTTTTTGTTCCACCCACTGCAGTATTGTATATGGGGCAATGGTTCAACCCACTTCTGCCATTGGTTTATTTAAATCAAGGTGAGTCTAAGAGGTGGATTTCGCCCTCCCTTACACATGTGCACACCCCCTAAAAGATAACACACTTGAGTGCCAGGGATGTCTGGTGTCTCCTTAATTTTAAGTCATTGGGCGATGACAGGCAAAGAAGTTCAAATCACTTTCTGAACACTTCACCATCCTTTTAACTGTGCAGCTGTTGTCCTCCTGGCTCCTTCTCTGCCTGTGATCGTAGAGGCGGTCGAGCCAACAAATTAACAGGTAGAGCCGAGCCAGAGCTGAGCCACAGGTCTTAAAGCCCATGCACGAGCCGAGCCCTGAAAATATTTGCTATGTAAATACTGCAACAAACATCAGGTAAAACATAATAAAGTCTCTTCAAAATATTAAAAAAGTATATTCCTTTATCGTGGAGGCTTCGACATTAATAGGGCATAGTGCAGCCCTGAAAAGTACTTATTAAAAGGGATAGTTTTGTAAAACTGGTATTCTAAACTCCTATTTGAAAGTTCTTTCATATGTGATCAAAAAGAAAAAAGAGTTTTGGTGAAATAAAATATTTGCATATGATCATACAATTTAAGTGGCAAAGCTGAATTTATCTAGGTATTCTGGTTCCATTTTGTGTCTGGCAGTGTGAGTTTTATTTACCTTGATTTAGAGAATACACTGCAGAGTAAGGCTATACCTGTCTCCTTCCTCTAACCACAAGTATGATCTTGGACGCACAGCCTGCTAAAATCACAGATGGGGAGGGAGAGCACTATTACTGTCCTTTTAAAAGCATCCTTCCTGCTGAAGTCCAGAGAACCTGTTGTTTGAGGCCATGTCGAGCATGCTGTAAGCATGACAGAGAACCGCGGGTTCTTCACAACAACTCATAGATGGATTTGCACAACACAGGTTTCTAGCTTGGCTAAGCCTCCAGCCACTCATGGACATGTAAAGGTTTCTCTTTGAATAATGTCCTTTTATTCCTGCTGGGATTCTTCCTCAATGTTGAAACAAATAAGTACTTTTATTGGATTTTCATGTGTTTGCAAACAATGTTTGCTGCAGTAGAAGAGTGCTATGCAAATAAATGATGAACCGAATGGTGAATAAATAATACATCCACCCCCAGTCAAGAGATCTGGGTTAAATCCATCATTCTTTTGCTCACCATGCCACCCCAGTTTAGACCCAGCCAAATGCAAATCAGCCTTGTCCCTGTGCCTCATGGGAACAGTCTTCCCTAGACCGGAAACAAGCATCCTGGGACTTGTCCATCAATTGTTCTTTTTGCATTTCTCACCCCGAGTGGGACGGGTATGCCCAGACGTGGGTCCTGTGCTCTCCATGCCACTGGAGTCAAGCTATCCTGGCTGATGAGGACTGAAAGCCTGAAACCGGTCCTCAGATGCTTGTTTCCAGTCGGGGAAGGACCTGGCCTGGCAGTTCGGGCTGGACTGTTCCCATTGGGTACAGGGTCAAGACTGATTTGCATATGGTTGGGTCCAAACTGGAAAGCATGGTGAGCAAATAAACTGATGGATTTATGCCCAGATCTCTGTACTGGGGTGAATGTATGACATTGTTCAGCATTCTGTCCATCAATTGTTCTTTTTGCATTAGAAGAGGCCACATCCAGTCAGATTAGACCTTGGCACAAGAAGAGAGGTCGATCTAAGCAAGGGGCAATTTTGTGTGTATTTACATTCAATAGAATGAGCAGCATGGCTTGAAGATTCTTCCTGGAGATAAACATTACATATATGATGCTGTGAAAGGATGAGACTTTAAGAGTCCCTGCAGCACTGCAATCAGTTGACAGGGGATGTAGTGTACGTTTAATTATTGTAAAGCAATTTACGACGGTTGCTAACCTGCATTCTTCCTTATCTACTGTTAAACATTTCTGTCAACTTTGCTATACAATCTCATTTTGCGGGATCTGCTGTGTGAAGCGCCATTTACCTTGCGCTTCTGCCTTGTGATGCCAATGTCAGCGCCTTTTTGGCAAATCCTTCCTGATTATTTTCTGCCACCTGCCAGGTGCAGACTCTCTATTGCTACAGAGCAGGCTGGCAAAGACCCATATCCGTGAGGGTCACTATAGCTTTGTTACCTATTTTCACACGCAATGAAATGATCTTTGTTTGCCAAAGCCTCTGACTGATGCCAGGTTCTACTTCCCTGAAAAAATGTACACACAGCTTGATTTATTTTCTATGGACTATTGCCCCCAAAGTGCGAAAATGTATCACCAATGAAGTACTCAAAACTAACGAAGACGTTGTGATGAATAAACCCAAATATTTGGTGTTCACTGGGGCTCTTTCAATGGCACTGGACTTTCTAGGGGACCCTTTAACCGCATCGCTGCTGCGGTGATTTTTGCGCTGTGCGGCTGTTTTCAATTAACCGCGATACATGACGAGCTCAGCTCGTCATCCGCACACGTCACCCGTGGCTGATTACGAGCTGAGCTCGTCATCAGCATCAAAGGGGTTAATGGCTGAGGAGCAAAGAAGGGTCTCTTGCTCAGGTATGGCTGTCCTGGGTGCGGGTCTTCTCTTGATCAGATGCAGCCATGATAATTAGTCGTTGTTTAAATGTAAATGTACATGTATTTATATAGCGCAAATCACCGACCCGGTCTCTAAGCACTTGCTTAGGGAAACCGTCCTGGTATTCCCCTGTGAGATAACCCTGGCAGGGTATCCACAAGGTGAAAGCCAGGCATCCCACCGCGAGGGGCCGTTGTGGAGATTAAGCAAGCTATTGCCCAGAGTCGCAGAGTGTGAATCCATGAATCGAGTAGGCACCGGAGCGAGATTTGTCGAGTCCGTGGACATTATCAGACTCAAGACCCGCCGAGCCGGGAATTGAACCCTGGTCCCGGGCTGACCTCTGCTTCCAGGTCTGCCTCCTCTAACCAGTGAGCCACACTTACTGTTTGGGACAGTATGTCCCATTCTCTACCCTCAGCTGTTGTTGGACAGGCCTCGTGGCCGGCCCGTCCCCTCCCCCCATGGCGGGTCGTGGACCCCTGCTCCTCCTGTTCCCCGGACAAGAACCACCCCTGCAACCCGCCGGGGCAACCCCCGGCCCTTCCCCGACGGAACCATGGCTCCTGAACACCACCGTATCGGCTGGCCCGGGTCCCTTCCAGAACCCCTGTCTCCGGCCCAGCCGCCATTTTGGACACTACACGACCAGGCCTCGTGGCCTCGAGTCGACCTCGGCCTCAGGCCCAGCCAGGCCTCGACATCGAGGCACCACCGTCCGCCCAGGGGGTGAAGAGACCACTTGGCAGGTCAATGGGAGAAGGAGTGTCGATGGCTCCCCTCCGCCAGGTGTCGATCGCCCCCAGCCTCCCCGGGCGCTGGCTCCACCCCCCTGCTGGATGTCTGGACTCCCTCATCCCGGACCTCCCAACCCCCAAGTGCGAGGGTCCGGACATCAAAGGGCGCCAGACCTATAACTGGGGCAGCTCCAGAGCAGGAAGGCAGTTGTATCCTGGAGTCGAGAGACACCGAGACAAACTCATCCTTGGAGGCCTGCTGGCGCTGCCGCGGCTCCTCTTCGTGAACCACCTTCGAAGGCCTGCTGGCGCTGCCGCGGCTCATCCTCGTCGTGAATCATCTTCAAGGCCTACTGGCGCTGCCGCGGCCCTCCTCGTCGTGAACCATCTTCAAGGCCTGCTGGCGCTGCCGCGGCCCTCCTCGTCGTAAACCATCTTCAAGACCTGCTGGCGCTGACGCGGCCCTCCTCGTCGTGAACCATCCTCAAGGCCTGCTGGCGCTGCCGCGGCCCTCCTTGTCGTGAACCATCTTCAAGGCCTGCTGGCACTGCCGCGGCCCTCCTCGTCGTGAACCATCTACAAGGCCTGCTGGCGCTGCCGCGGCCCCTCCTTGCGCACCCTCCAGCTCGAGGATTGTGAGCTCCACCTCTGCTGCTCTGTACCGGACCGGTACTCAGACTGTCCCACTACCCTTTTCCCCAAAGAACACCACCGTATCGGCTGGCACGGGTCCCTTCCAGAACCCCTGTCTCCGGCCCAGCCGCCATTTTGGACACTACACGACCAGGCCTCGTGGCCTCAAGTCGACCTCGGCCTCGGGCCCAGCCAGGCCTCGACATCGAGGCACCACCGTCCGCCCAGGGGGTGTCGTCTAACATTGGTGGCCAGCGGCGCGATCCGAGCATAATCGTACAGAGAGTAACTCACCCCACGACACACAGCCACCATGACGGCAAAGGAGAGTGGATAAATAATAAAACAGAAGAGGGACCCTGTATCTAAGGAAATACTGCAAAGGGGAACAACCCGCCAGGGCGAGAACAAAAGGGAAAAACATGAAGGGGTGTTCCCTTGCTAAACAGAAATCAAAAATTCAACTCACATCAGCAGCTCACCCATACGCAAAAATACAGATAAATTTATTCAAAAAAGTTTTTAATTTTCATTTTTTGTACATATAAATATCAACATACTTTTTTTAGATAAATAATTCCATTTGGACAGTAAAAAACATTAGAAAGAATTGACAATCATGAATGCTAAAAAACTAGGACACGCAATGACAATTCAAAAAAAGGCACCAAATACATCCATTCATACATACAAACATCACTTTTATACAGGCAATTCCACACACAGGCATTCACATCCATATCACTACACACAAGGACAGGAAAAGCGCCGACGCGCGTTTCGGACAAGTGCCAGTAGAGGCTTCCTTCATCAGGGCGCACTTAGGAAAGACATGGGCAGACACAATAAATGATGTCTGTAACAAGGTCCTGAAAGGCGGTCCTAGGTATCAGCAAGGCTGAGGGAGGGTGATCTTATAAATGCGGGAAATAATCTCCAGGTTCCACAGGTCAGGAAGTCACAATTAAAAATAGCCCCGCAGGGGATCCAGGCTTTCAAAAGGAGCAAGGGTGCAGGTGCAATTCCGTAGAAAACATCCAAATGTCTCAAAGAGAATAGCAGGAGCTGTTTTAATACAGGAAATAACGTTGAGGCCTTTAAGGAAATAAGAACGCGAAAGTTCGTCGGTAACAACTTTCGCGCTGCAGGGAGAAGGAGCTCCGCGTCTACTGTCATCGAGGACGCTATTTATACTCAGACCTTCGGGTCGCATCAGGTCCCCAGTACCTTTTTTTTTAATTGATGTGCTGCACTAGCTGGATACGTCTCGTCTTTTTCCGACCGTAAACTAAATGCTTCTGAGTACCTTTTTATTGAGGTCGTTCTTATTTCCTTAAAGGCCTCTACGTTATTTCCTGTATTAAAACAGCTCCTGCTATTCTCTTTGAGACATTTGGATGTTTTCTACGGAATTGCACCTGCACCCTTGCTCCTTTTGAAAGCCTGGATCCCCTGCGGGGCTATTTTTAATTGTGACTTCCTGACCTGTGGAACCTGGAGATTATTTCCCGCATTTATAAGATAACCCTCCCTCAGCCTTGCTGATACTAGGACCGCCTTTCAGGACCTTGTTACAGACATCATTTATTGTGTCTGCCCATGTCTTTCCTAAGTGCGCCCTGATGAAGGAAGCCTCTACTGGCACTTGTCCGAAACGCGCGTCGGCGCTTTTCCTGTCCTTGTGTGTAGTGATATGGATGTGAATGCCTGTGTGTGGAATTGACTGTATAAAAGTGATGTTTGTATGTATGAATGGATGTATTTGGTGCCTTTTTTTGAATTGTCATTGCGTGTCCTAGTTTTTTAGCATTCATGATTGTCAATTCTTTCTAATGTTTTTTACTGTCCAAATGGAATTATTTATCTAAAAAAAGTATGTTGATATTTATATGTACAAAAAATGAAAATTTAAAACTTTTTTGAATAAATTTATCTGTATTTTTGCGTATGGGTGAGCTGCTGATGTGAGTTGAATTTTTGATTTCTGTTTAGCAAGGGAACACCCCTTCATGTTTTTCCCTTTTGGCAAAGGAGAGTGGAACAACAGAAAAATTTCAGATGGAAAAGCTGGAAGAGTACAGCCACAAAGAACTAAAGCAATTCTGCATAGAGCTGGGCATTGCTACCACGGGACTGAGCACGAAAGATGACCTCAAGCACGCCTTAGAATCTTGGGTGGAGACGGAAGCCTCCCCACCCCAAAATCAAAGCCTCGAGACCACCGAAGCAAGTACCACCCCTGTGGACGAAAGAAGATCGGGCCTCTCGTCCGAAGAGGCCCGAGAACGGGAGAAAAGCCGGCTCCACGAATTGGAGCTGGCTCGACTCCGCTTAGACGGAGAACTCAAATTGGCAGAACAAAAAATAACCCTCGAACACTTACGGCTCAGGGAAGAACGGGAAGAGAAAAAGAGCCAGAGGGAGCTGGAAGAAAAAAGACTAGCATACAAGCACGAGCGCAACTTGAAGGAGCTAGAAATTCGACGGCAGAACAAAGACCTCGGCGTCTCCGGGCACCAGAGCCCCACTGCCTCTACGGACCCTAAGGTCCACATCCCCAAGGACGTCGTCAGGGAATACTATCGGAACGATGATATCCAGCAATGGTTTAAAGCCTACGAGGTAGCAATGACCTCCCACCGAATCCCGCTGAGCGACTGGGGAGCCGGGTTATGGGGAAAATTCGTCAACGAAGGAAGAGACGCCCTGCTGCAACTCCCCGACCACCAGATGACATCCTACGACCACATGAAGGCCGCCCTCCTCACTCGCTATGGGCTCACGCCTGAGATGTACCGGCAGAGATTTCGAGACTGCAGCGAATCCCTGGTACAACCTGGGTGGAGTACGTGAACTTTTTTAGCCGAGCCTTCGAGGGGTGGATCAAGGGCAGCCAGGTCACCACCTACGAGCAATTATTCGACCTCATTGTATGGGAACACCTCTCCAATATTTGCTTCATCGAACTAAGACAGCACCTCCTTGATAGTTAGCTGTCCGAACCCCGGAAACTCGCCATCGAAGCAGACCGATGGGAGAGCACCCGAGTCCCTCGGAGCTGGCCCAGCGAACAGAACAGAGCCTCCCAAGGGCCCCACCGCCCACAGGGGAGAGGAGGAGGCCAGGGTCGGGGCAGGGACACCGTCACGGTGCCCCCCACTAGCAACCCCCCTCCCCCGGCCGGAAGAGGAATCCCTCCAACGCGACCAGGGTTCCGCTCCAACGTTACCTGCCACAATTGCCAGCGACCCGGCCACTACGCCAATGATCCCAACTGCCCGAAGAATCAGAGCCCCATGAACCGCCAGATCACCGCCGCCGCCCTGGGAGAAGAGCCGGGCCAAGAAGACGCCGAAGAGTACGAACAGTACCAGCCCGAGTATGAACCAGCCGCCATGTCCCTGGTCTGTCTAGGGGAGAGGGACATGGTCCCGCGGGCGCCCATTCCCGCCAACACGCAGAAACACAGCCAGTGGGTCACCATTAATGGACGCCGGGCTGAAGCCCTCCGTGACACAGGGGCCAGTGTGACCGCAGTCCGCTGCCATCTGGTGACCCCTGACCAGATCCTACCCAATGTACTTTGTCCAGTGCGGTCGGCAGACAACTCAGAAAGCCTGTGCCCGATGGCCCACGTCCCCTTCGAGTGGGGAGGGGTGTCCGGCATGCTAAAAGTAACTGTCCGCGACGATGCCCCGGTGGACTGCCTTCTGGGGAACAACCTCGAGAGCTCCCCCTGGTCAGCCGTTGAGCGGAGGGAGCACCTGGGGATGCTTGGTCTCCCTGAATGGGTCCGTGTAACGACCCGATCCATGGCCGCCCGCGCCATCTCCAGCCCAGAAGAACAGGAGTGGCCCGAACCTCCTCCGCCGATCATCACAGAAGAAGCCACCCCTGAGCCTGGTCCTCCGGGGTCCGGCAACGAAGAACCAAATCAACTCCAGGATCTCCCGGAGCTGGCCCAGTGGCGCCAAGAAGGTGGCCGCACTCAAGAACAGTTCCGCCAGGAACAAAGAGCGTGTCCCTCCCTCGAGGGACTCCGACAACAAGCCATAGCCCAGAGCGCAGGGGATGCCTCGGGGGCCCACTGGACCTACTATGTATATAGCCTGGCCCCTAATGGCTGCCAGGACTCAAAAGTGCACTACTTAAAGAATGAACAATTATTCCATTTCAAGCATTTCAATTTATATTTCAACCACTGTTACTCTGTTCTTTACATATTCAGCTGGCATATTCAACATAACAAAAATCAATTATCGAACAAATTCATTGACATGGTAACATAAATCAAAATAAATTAAATACATTGAATACATCAACCCAATGCATTTCGGGGCTAGATGGCCCCTTCGTCAGGGGTCTATTAAAGAAAAAGGAAAAGAAAAAAGGAAAACTTATTACTCTTGGTGCTTGTGAGTTTCACAGCTACTTTCAATAATCAATATCATTTAACAATTTTCAGTTTTCATTATACCTCACATTCTGAGATAGAATCCTTTGTTGCTTTACAAATTCTAGAATTACATGCTTATTTATCTAGGGTTGTTTTATATTTTTTTGTGGACATTCATGTTATTTATAACGTGAGTAATAACATTTGTCTGCTAATTGGTTTGAAATCTGCAATAAGCAAAGTTGTCTTTTTATATATATAAAATTATTCCTTGGATTATCTATGCGTATCTTTATTGTTGACCTTTTGTTGTTTATAGGCTCACTTGTTGATGTCATAGGGTTGTTCTTATTTGTGGATATTCTATCTATTTATGAAAGAATTTAAAATAAAGGAATATGTTTACCAGACAGTTATCGAAATTCTGGCTTTTGCAAGTTTTACCGATATATTCAAAATGCATTACCTGCGAGCCTGAGCATGTAGCGTCGGTCTCGCTTCTGCAACCAGATCAAATTATACTGTAAAAGAAGGGAGGAAAAGAACCACATTTTGCCAAGGTTCTTCCAGTTGATTATTTTTTTTAAAAAAGTAAGCATATTATCAATAAAGACCAATGTTTACCTTATGAAAAAGCGTTTCAGAGCCTTTCTACTCGTCAGCCTCGTGCTGCCTACAGTGCCCTGTACAAAGGTTTAAAAAATGCAGTTTTAGTGAACGAGAACTTTTACTCACGATAACAAACATGTTTTGACTGCGAGTTGGATAATCACCTGCGGTCCTATGCTGTAGAGCTTCGGTTCCGCAGCGCTTGTATTGAGCCGCTGACTGAAAAATTAGTGACGACGAAATTTTAGTTTAGTTTGCAATGGTACTGCGAGAATATTATTAACTTCTCCAGCGCGTTACAAAGAGCTTTCGCGTCTTACCGAGTGTTCTGGTTTCAGCCTGTCAAACAAGGTTCCGTTACGGTGTTTGGTTTCGCGGCTATATTTTTAGTCCCTTATCTATGTTTTATCGAGTCTCGCCACTGGTATAGTAGAAGGACTGCGAGTTGACTATGTAGGGTAGCTTATGTTTGAAGCACGGCGGCCATTGTTAAATGTACTAAGAGTATTATCGATTATTCTAGTTCTAATGTGGTATCAAATACTTGGTTAAACGTTGGTCTAAACTAATCTAATGATTTAAAAGGGTGTAAAATAAGGGAAAAAAAAGGGAAGGGAAAAATAAAACTTCTTTAGGAAAAATAACCCAAAGGCACCATCATACATTACTTTCATAGTAAAAACCATGCATAAATAGAAACAAATTCTAAAGTGCTCTTTTGAAGCTATATAGCAACAATTACGCAATTTTCACAATCCATATTTTATTTGTAATAAGTATATATATATTTTCACATTGCTTGATTGCCTGCCTATTTACAATCTCGTTTCAATATGTGAAACCTAAATTTGTTATGAATGTCTTGTTTCTTAGTAGTGAGTATGTTATTTATTAGTAAGTATGTTTTTTACGGATACTGTTTGTGAATTTTGCTTGGTGTATCGCGGGTCTGAAGTCCGGGTGCTTAAGGACTAACCACCTTACTTTCTGTTTATAAAAAACAGATCATCTCCATTTTATCATTAAGTCCAAAAGGGACTAGTGTCTGTAGTCTCCGTATCCAGTAGGCTTCTCTTTGGAGAAGGGTCTTGGCATTGTCAAAACCTAGTTTCTGTGGAACTTGCTCAACTATCTGAAATCTCAGCTGTGCTATTGAATGTCTTAGTTCTGTCCAATGCTGAGCCAGTGGCGATGTCGCACTTTTGTTTCTTATACGGCTCTTATGCTCCGATAGTCTTATTTTTATTTTTCTGTCTGTTTTTCCTACATATAGGAGTCCGCATGGGCACTTAATGGTGTATACCACATGTTCTGAGTTACAAGTTGTGTTATGTTTAAGTTGAATTTGTTCACCAGTTCTTGGATGTAAAATTATATTCCCAGGTATTAAATTATTACAGTTTTTACAATTGTAACATTTTGTTGTTCCTCTGAAAGTGTCTGGCGCTTCAATGTCGCCTATGGGTTTGCTAGGTTTGTTTAACAGTTCTTTCAAATGTTGAGCCCTTTTATAGGCGAACAGGGGTTGCTCAAGGAATAATGAACCAAAGTCTTTTTCCACCTGTAAGATTTCCCATCTTTTTTTGATTATTTTCTTTATCTCCCAGGATGCTGTGGAATATTTAGATACGAATACCATCCTTTTATTCGTTCTCTTGGGTTTCTTCTGAAGTAGTTCATTTCTAGGAATGGTCTTGATTTTTTCAATCTGTGCCTCAAGAAGTTTCTTAGGATATCCTCTATCCAAATATTTTTGTTTTTGCTCCTCTAGAGTCCTTCCACAAATCTCTGGGTTAGATGAAATTCTCTTTATCCGCATGAATTCAGACACTGGCAGGTTATTAATCAAGCTTGCAGGATGGAAACTTCCAAAAAGTAATGCATTGTTTTTGTCTGTTGGTTTTTTATATACACTTGTGTGTATAGAATTATCTTTGATTTCTACCAAGACATCTAGAAATGGCAAAGCTTTTGTGCTCATGCTATATGTGAATTGAATCCGGGGATTAGCCATGTTCAAATTTTGAATGTTTTCTGTTAGTTTTGCTTGTGATTCTCTCCAGATTATAAAGATATCGTCTATATATCTTTTGTAATAGACCATGCCTTCTTGCCACATAGGATCTTGCAGGATGTGATCTTTTTCAAATTTAGCCATGAAAATGCTGGCGTAAATACAAGCTCCTGGAAAGCCCATCGCTGTGCCATTTAGTTGAATGTAAAATTCGTTCTGCCATGTGAAATAACTGTTTTCTAAGCAGAATTCCAATAGTTGAATTATCATACATTTAACTTCTTCTGGTTTGTCTCCGTTCATCAATGCCCATTCCATTGCTTCCAGTCCCTGTTTGTGCGGTATGGATGTATACAATGATGTAACATCAATTGTGCAGATAGTCCATTCCATTATCGATTCCACGTCAATAGTCGTGAGGCTTCTTAAAAAATCTGAAGTATCCTCCAAGTATGTCGGCCACTGATGTATAAATGATTGCATGTGACTGTCAATAAATATGCCAAGATTTTCAAAAATTGAAGAGCACCCAGACACTATCGGTCTAAACGGTGGATTTTTAAGGTCTTTATGGATCTTTGGCAAAAAATATATTCTCGGTCTTCTCGGATATAGTTGTCTCAAGTATCGTTTAGTTGTCGTGTTAATCCAATTCAGTTCTTCCGTTTTATCCAATATCTTGTCCAGAGTATGAGCAATTCCCGTTGTTGGGTCGCTGTCCAATTTCGCATAAGTATTTGTATCGTTGACATGTTCAGTGCCTTTTTGTAAATAAAACATGGAATCCATTATAACCAGACCCCCTCCTTTGTCCGCCTTCTGGATTACGATTGTTGGGTTTTTTGCTAGTGATTGTAGTGCACTGTACTCAGCTTTTGTTAAATTGCTCAATTTCCTTTTGAAGTGTATTTTACTTAGATCAGCCTTGACTAGTATTTCGAAAGTATCCAATGTCTTGTGTGAAATTGGTGCTAAGAATGTACTCTTAGGTACTGGCACAACGAGCTGCTCTACAGTGAGCAAAAGATTGCCGAGCTGGGAGCCAGCCGGGTGCTGGTGGTCCCCCTCCGATTCAGAGACTTCCTATTGAACTTGGCACACGATGTGCCGCTTGCCGGGCACCTGGGGCAGGACAAGACGTACAGCCGCCTGGCGACCCACTTCTACTGGCCGAAGATGCGGAACGATGTAGCGAACCACTGCCGGACCTGCCCCACCTGCCAGGCCAGCGGGAAAAGCGGCAGAAAACTGAAAGTCCCCCTGCAACCCTTTCCCATCGTCACCACTCCCTTCGAGCGGGTGGGAATAGACATTGTGGGGCCCCTGGAGCCCCGGACAGCACAGGGACACCGGTTCATCCTTGTCCTGGTGGACCATGCCACCCGCTATCCCGAGGCCATACCTCTCCGGACCGTGACGGCGCCCGTGGTGGGCCGAGCCCTGATGGGGATCTTCTCGCGGGTGGGCTTCCCCCGAGAAGTCGTCAGTGACAGGGGCACGAACTTTATCTCCAGGTACATGAAGTCCCTATGGCAACAGTGCGGGGTCACCTACAAATTCACGACCCCCTATCACCCGCAAGGGAACGGGCTAGTAGAACGATTTAACCGCACCCTCAAAGGGATGATCATGGGCATGGAAGAACCCCTACGTCGCCAATGGGACGTGCTGCTCCCGTGCCTCCTGTTCGCTTACAGGGAGGTCCCCCAGAAATCCCTGGGCTTCAGTCCGTTCGAACTCTTGTATGGACACCCCGTCCGGGACCCCCTCAGCCTGGTCAAAGAAGGGTGGGAGGTGGCCCCTCAGAAGACTCCCCCTGATGTATACAAGTACCTCTTGACCCTCCGTAACCAGACCAGGCGGTTCAGGGAACTTGCCAAGGCCAACCTCGAAGCCAGCCAAGAAGACATGAAGCGCTGGTATGATCAGAATGCCTCATCCATCGAGTTCGAGCCGGGACAACAGGTCTGGGTAATGTCCCCGGTTGAACCTTGCGCCCTCCAGGACAAATGGACGGGACCCTTCAAGGTGGTGGAGCGCAAGGGCCCCGTCACCTACCTGGTAGATCTGGAGTCACCCCGAAACCCCCTACGGGTCCTCCACGCCAACAGACTCAAGCCCCACTTTGTGCGCTCTGAACTTAGCCTCCTGATGGCTACCGACAGTGGGGCTGAAGAAGACTCCGAGCCCCTCCCCGATCTCCTGAAAACGCTCGAGAAAGACGGCTCCGTGGAGGGAGTCCACCTCTCCGATGCCCTGTCCCCAGCGCAACGCCAAGACTGCCAAGAACTGCTAATACAGTTTGCCGACCTGTTCTCCCTCATCCCTGGGGTCACCCCCTGGTGCCTCCACGACGTTGACACCGGGGATAGTCCCCCTATCCGACACAGGGCGTACAGGGTGCCTGATCGAGTACGCGCCTGCATCCAGTCGGAAGTCTCCAAGATGCTAGCTCTAGGAGTGATCGAGCCTTCCGACAGCCCCTGGGCCAGCCCGGTCGTGCTGGTCCCCAAGGCCACCTCCCCGGGCGTCGCCCCCGAGCTCAGGTTCTGTGTAGACTATCGGGGTCTGAACGCCATCACCAGGACCGACGCTCATCCCATTCCACGGGCAGATGAACTGATTGACCGCATGGGGGCCGCCCGCTACCTGAGCATCTTCGATTTGACAGCGGGCTATTGGCAGATCGGCCTCACTCCAGGTGCCCAGGAGTGATCCGCCTTCTCCACCCCGGATGGCCACTACCACTTCAAGGTGATGCCATTCGGAATGAAAAACGCCCCCGCCACCTTCCAGAGACTCGTGAACAAGGTGCTGGCGGGGCTCGAGGAGTTCAGCGCCGCCTATCTGGACGATATTGCTGTGTACAGCCGCCACTGGGCAGAACACCTCCACCACCTCCGGGAGGTCCTGATAGCCCTCCGGCAGGCCGGGCTAACCATCAAAGCCAGCAAGTGCCAGATCGGCCAAGGGTCCGTGACCTACCTAGGACACCAGGTGGGAAGTGGCCTGGTGGCCCCCCTCCAGCTCAAGATTGCCGCCATCCAGGCCTGGGAGCCCCCGGTCACCCAGACAGAGGTCCGAGCCTTCCTGGGGCTCACCGGGTACTACCGGCGCTTCGTGAAAGACTATGGCAGCATTGTGGGGCCCCTCACAGAACTCACGTCCAAAAAGAACCCCAAGAAAGTCAACTGGACTCCTGAATGTCAGGCGGCCTTTGAGAACCTGAAGTCCGCCATGTGCACCGCCCCCGTGCTCCAGGCCCCCGACTACAGCTGGGAATTCATTGTACACACGGACGCCTCCGATCATGGCGTGGGGGCCGTCCTCTCCCAACTCAACACCGAGGGAGTCGATCAGCCAGTGGCCTTCATCAGCCGACGCCTGCTGGCCCGAGAACAGCGCTGGAGCACCATCGAGCGGGAGGCCTTCGCCGTAGTGTGGGCCCTCAAGAAGCTCCGGCCCTATCTCTTCGGTACCCACTTCCGGGTGCAAACAGATCACCGATCCCTGCAATGGGTGATGCAGATGCGGGGAGAAAACCCGAAGCTGTTGCGTTGGTCCATCTCCCTGCAGGGGATAAATTTCACTGTGGAGAATCGCCCCGGCCAAGACCACGCCAACGCAGACGGCCTGTCCCGCTTCTTCCGCCTCGGCGAGGAGAGTACCCAAGAGGATGGGTGACTCTCCCTGCCTTCAGCTTGGGGGGACGCATGTTGGACAGGCCTCGTGGCCGGCCCGTCTCCTCCCCGCATGGCGGGTCGCGACCCCTGCTCCTCCTGTTCCCCGGACAAGAACCACCCCTGCAACTAGCAGGGGCAACCCCCGGCCCTTCCCCGACGGAACCATGGCTCCTGAACACCACCGTATCGGCTGGCCCGGGTCCCTTCCAGAACCCCTGTCTCTGGCCCAGCCGCCATTTTGGACACTACACGACCAGGCCTCGTGGCCTCGGGTCGACCTCGGCCTCGGGCTCAGCCAGGCCTCGACACCGAGGCACCACCATCCGCCCAGGGGGTGAAGAGACCACTTGGCAGGTCAATGGGAGAAGGAGTGTCGATGGCTCCCCTCCGCCAGGTGTCGATCGCCCCCAGCCTCCCCGAGCGCTGGCTCCACCCCCCTGCTGGGTGTCTGGACTCCCTCATCCCGGACCTCCAGACCCCCAAGTGCGAGAGTCCGGACATCAAAGGGCACCAGACCTATAACTGGGGCAGCTCCAGAGCAGGAAGGCAGTTGTATCCTGGAGTCGAGAGACACCGAGACGAACTCATGCTTGGAGGCCTGCTGGCGCTGCCGCGGCTCCTCTTCGTGAACCACCTTTGAAGGCCTGCTGGCGCTGCCGCGGCTCATCCTCGTCGTGAATCATCTTCAAGGCCTGCTGGCGCAGCCGCGGCCCTCCTCGTCGTGAACCATCTTCAAGGCCTGCTGGCGCTGCCGCGGCCCTCCTCGTCGTGAACCATCCTCAAGGCCTGCTGGCGCTGCCGCGGCCCTCCTCGTCGTGAACCATCTTCAAGGCCTGCTGGCGCTGCCGCGGCCCTCCTCGTCGTGAACCATCTACAAGGCCTGCTGGCGCTGGGCGGCCCCTCCTTGCGACCCCTCCAGCTCGAGGATTGTGAGCTCCACCTCTGCTGCTCTGTACCGCACCGGTACTCAGACTGTCCCGCTACCCTTTTCCCCAAAGAGACTAGAATTGACAGGATCCTCGTATCCTGGTCCTGCTGTATCGCCCATCACCTTGCCTAAAGATCTATATAAAAGTGTGTAGAACTCATCTCTGTGTGGTGTCTATCTGTGGGGGGGAAGTTACTTGTCTGTACGATTACCGGAGAGGACCCTCACCGGAGGCCTCTCCCCCTGTACTCGGCCGACCCTCCGGGTCCCCGTGTAACAGCTCTCACATCACCTTTTGTGCCACACGTCGGTAGTGCTGGGGACCCAGGGCATCGGCCACGACCTTTTGATTTTACTAACACTATATGTATAATATATTTAGTAAGGAGGGAATTCAGACAGTCTTCTTCCATTGGCCTATTATCGTGTCCTTCACATCTTTCTCCTGCACACTGCATCACATAGCAAGGGCAGCGGGACAGCCGACTTCAGCCATTGGCTAACTGTTACATCTTGCTTATTTCTTGCATTTCACTTGCATAGATTTTCCCCTTGCTTAGCCACTGCATCTGGTAGAATGTATGATGACTCCTTGGAATGTTTGGTACCTGACTGCTCTGAGTAGAGGTAGTTGATGGCAGACAGGCTGAGCGAGAGAAGAACTGCTCCTGGTGGGGTTTTTATTATATCTATGGATCATTTTATTGCTAACTTAACTTGGTTTAATCTACAATAAATCAAACCTATTTACTTACTGGATTCAACAACTTTATTTGCTACACTAACCTCACCATAAACAACAACATTCTTCTGTTTCACAAGGAGAACATCCTCACACAAAGTAGTTCTGGTTAATGCCAGGAACTACTTTAGAAATCCCTATTTTTCTAGACCAAACAGACATTTTTTGTTATGCTAGCAAGAGCCTAGCAGTATCTCAACAATAACGTTTTACAACTTTCAAAATCATAACAAAACAAGGATTGACAAAGGCATAGCTAATGTCTGGCGTTGGCTCCCAGCCAACACCAGAATGATTGGCTTTGCCAGTGCTTGTTACATCTTCCTTGACAGTCCAGCTGTCTTCATGGCGTATAGTTGCAAGTTGCTTAAAATACCTCCCAGACGAGTATTACTCTTTTGCCTCATGCTCTTAGCTGTTTGGTGTATCATTCCACAGTACAGGGCTTACTTTAAATGACTACTTTATATTCGACATCTAATTCTTCTTCTCTATTCATCCTGTACAGAAATCAATCCTTTTTTGTCACTTTTTCACCGAATTGGCAAAGCCAAGAGGTCAGGCTTTATCGTGACACATAGAATTTGTGAATTCAACACATGTAAACCGCGTTTATGAATGACTGTGTTTACAAGACATATTTGCCAATGCTTGTTTTCCCTATGGTTAGAAACGAGAGCCGTGGGTGACTGCCAGACCTGTGGAAAAGAACTGTCACCTTTTGAGGTATTGGAAGTTACGTTTAGGGCTTTATATGTTAACAAAGACATTTTGAGAATCAATCCGGTTTTCAGAGCGCAGAAGCAAATAATACCCACTGGAATCCATTCCATGTAAGTTCACCTTATGCGTTATTGTTGTGGGAAGCCTGAAAACCTGCCTGAATCATACATAATTCAGTGGGAAGCGCAGCTCGTGACTTTATGGCAAGACAGGAGGCTAGCATTATGCATAAAGGTTCACTGAAAAAAAGTATTGCTAGCCCGACGCAACGTATTTGTAATTCTGGGCCTAGGTTTGTAGACAAAAGCCTCAGCCACAACTAGAAATGTGATGTCCTTGTGATAAGGAGATTTGTGGCCCTGCTAATCGTGAGTGCCTTCGAGAAATGTAATTTAACATACACGAACTTGTAGTTGTATACATTTCCACTTGATGGCGCTCTTGCTGCAGCAATAGGAAATAGAAGTATTTTATTTTTGTTTTTTGCTCTTTGAATTAACACTAGACACTGTTTTAGCCTCACAATTCGTAGTAGGGAGTGAAAGATAGGCCTACAGCCGTTGACGACGAGGTTAGATAAAACTCAGATGGGACAAGAGCAGCTGCGGCTCTGGGGGAGAAGCAGAGCATGAGGAGATATGCAAAAACCTGGGCTTTATGGCTGTGTAAAACCTTGGAAGATGGAGGTCTCATTTACATATTTTTCTCTAGTTTGAGTTAGGTTGGACTATCGTAAGCCTGGAAAGGCAGCATTCGCACTACAGGTGCACTTTAGTAGAATATTCTTGAATTTTCAGTGTCATGTCAAGGAACCCGCAGGGAACATGGTAAAGGAAAGCAGGTAGACATTGTTGAGAGGCCATGTACGCACAGGGGATGAAAGTGATGATTTTAGCCCAATCACAATAAGCAGGTATTAATACCAACAGAACGCTCTAGCTAGGAATGCTGCCTGACCGCGCTTCCCTGACCTGCACAGTGACAGAAACAGAGAAAGGGAAATAAAGCAGATAGGTTTCACAGTTCATAGAAAGATAAGATCAGTTGATATTTGCGTCTAATGGCGGACATGGCACTGGTTCTGCATACATTGAGAAAGATGGCACCTTCCATTGTTTAAGATGGCGACCTCCATTAGCCAAGATGGAGTCGGGCCTACACAAGATGGAGTCGGACCTTAGGGGCTTCACGTCAGGTTCCGCTTTCTATGAGTACAGCGTTCTACATTCTACAGCACACGTGGAAAGAGGACTACTCCACCAAGGATTGTTTTTTGTGCAGAAAGGTGTCAACTCCTGCAACAAAACAATCCTGCTTGTAACGCAGGCACCCTTCCTCCATGGCGCAAGGGTGCCTGCATTGGTGCTAGGCTGCAGAGTGTGAGCTCGTGCAGGCAAAGGGCAGAAATGCGTTATATCTTGATAGATCTGGTGCATTCCTGCTCTCTTGCTTTCATGCAGCACAGCTACGCAAGCTGTCTTGCTGCATTGTGTTGCATGAGAAAAATTATAAATCTGACACTAAGTTTCTGCCTACTTACTTGTTCATGAGACAGAAACTAGAGAGAACCCGCGCTGTGTGGTGCGGGGTCAGAGGATCCAAACCTTGTAATGTAACTCCTTTCCATGCACCACTCTGATGTAAGAGGAAACACTTGCTATGGAAATCATTCAACTCGGTGACAATTTACTATACTAACATTCTAGCATTTAGCTGTCATTCTTTCAGATGAGTGCGATTCTTTTAAATATTATCCCAAACAAATGCTTTGAGGACTGATCTAATATGAACCTCTATCCCAATCAATGGTGGACAAGTGTCCAATATAGCATGTAGTCATATAGGCCTAGATGTATCAAACCATTTGCGAATCGCAAAGGCCGAAATTCACAGAATTTCGGCCTTTGCGAATCGCAAACGGTCTTTTTGCATGTTTTGGCATGCATCAAAAATTTGCAAATTAAGGAATCGCAAAAAATTGCGATTCCTTATTTTGCCATAGCATTAAGGAATCGCAATTTTGCGATTCCTTAAATGCTATGTATGTAGCATTTTTCATTTGAGAATTTTGGTTAAGAAATCGCAAATTACCACCAATTTGTAGTTGATGGTAATTTGCAAATTCTTTTAAAAATGCCCAATTTGGGAGGAGGAGCTTCGCGGGCGACCAAGATGGCCGCGTAAGCTCGGAGCTCCGTGGACCGTCCGATCCACCGCAATTATCCTGCTTGAAATCCTGGTCCACGTTGGTGGCACTGTAAAGCTGGCGGCCTGCTGAGGCGGGGGCTGCAATCGGTTCCCGAATCGGTGGCTCCTGAGCGAAGTTACGTCGAGCTGAACTCCGCTCCGTGACGGTGCCATTGTCCATCCGGACTTCGTCACTTCGCCACTTCGCTCAATCATGCTGCAAGGGCCTTGATTGCCACCTCCCTGGTGAAGACGCGGTGATCTAACCCTGCCCTGGTCGACCTGATTGTCTTTCTGACCTGATTGACTCCTGGCTGTGGATCCTGACCTGTGACCACCGGTCCTTTGTTCTTGGGGACCCAACATGGCGGGCAGGGGCGCTCCGGAGAGGGCATCGAATAAAGGAACTCGGGGCAAACCGCAGACGCAGAACAACCGTATGGAGCGGTATGTCAATCTCAACTCGCCACCTGCGTCGGGTGCTGGCCCCAAGGGAACCCCAGTGACTGCCCCGCCGGACGGCTCGGACCTTACCCTGGTGGACATTATGGGCGCCATTACCAGCCTCCGTACTGACGGACAACACCAACATGAGGTTCTGTCCCACAAGGTGGATTCCATGGCCATTGATATTGCTTTGATCAGGACTGACCTGGGAAAGACAAATGACCGTGTGAGAGCGCTGGACCTTAAGACCACTAGTCTGACCTCGGATGTCTCCGAACTACAAACGGAGGTCCGGAATTTGAGAGCGACCGCTGATCAGTTCTCTAAAAGGCTGGAGGATTTTGAGGGGCGAGCCAGGCGGCAGAACGTCCGCATAGTGGGGGTTCCGGAAGGGTCCGAGGATGGCGCAGCGGACCTCTTTGTTGAGGAACTGGTTAAGACACATCTGGCGCCCTCTGGGCTGAGTAACTTCTTTTCGGTGGAGCGTGCCCACCGTGTGCCCGGGGGTCCGCCTAAAACAGGGGCGACGCCGCGACCCATTGTGGCGCGCCTTCTTAACTTCAGAGATCGAGATGCGATCCTTCAGGCGTCCAGATCGCAAGGGCCACTACAATATCAGAACGCGGAGGTTCATTTTTACCCGGATTTCACCAGGCTGGTGCAACGCCAAAGACTGAGCTACGCGGGGATCAAGAGACGCCTCAGAGATATGGGACTCAAATACTCTATGCAATTCCCTGCGAAGCTCCGCGTGGAATTCAAGGGCCGTGCCTACTTCTTTGACTACCCGGACAACGTGAGCGAGTGGCTGGACACTGTCACACCAGAACGGGAGGAGCGTGAGGAAGATGTTGGAGGGGCCTCGGGCGGAGCGGAGCGGCAGGAATGAACTGGGCGCCGGGGCTACCCCTGCCTCGAAGGACCGTCGGACTACTGTTTTGGTGTGATTACTCTCTCCTTTCTTTTGAAGGTGGGTGGCGGGACGACTCCACGGGGATTCCTTCCTCCTCTGGGTCTTCGGTAGAGTAGTTAATGGGGCGACAGGCACACTGCAAGTTGGGGGGGCTTTCTAGTCTAACGCAGGGGTGCAGGGTGGGGGGTTGGTTGGGTACGTTTTTGGTTTGTGTTTTGTTTCTCTTTTTCCCCGTATTGTGGCACACGGACATTGGCGATCCTGGACTTTTCCTGATGCACGTGTCTTTGGGTGATGGGTGGGGTGGGTGGTGGAGGGATGAGGGGTAGGGCGTTGAAAATTCTCAGTTGGAATGTTAACGGGTTGGGTGATCGTATCAAGAGAGGGGTGGTTATTCAGCTGGTTAAGCGGCATATGCCGGATGTTGTACTTCTTCAAGAAACACACTTGGTGGGCAATGCCTGTAGAGCCCTGAATCGCAAAGGTTACAAAATGGTGGCTCATTCGGGGTTCTCTTCCGGCTCCAGGGGGGCGGGGATTCTTGTGCGCGCATCCCTTCCCTTAGAGATAGGGACCACCTTGATAGATGATAGGGGGAGGTACGCAGCCGTATCCGGGAGATGGGAAGGGCGTTCCCTCACGCTGTTGTCTGTGTACGTCCCTCCAGGGCTTCAATCCAGCACTTTCCAGGACCTTGGTGTTGCCATTTTGTCTATGCCGGCTGGTCGTCTGATCGTGGGGGGTGACTTTAATGCGGTTTGCTCTGGCCTCCTCGACCGCCAACCGCCTCGCGACCTGAGTGGACCACAGATGTGGTTGCCGTCTTTCCTTGACTCTACTGGGCTGGTGGACACGTGGCGGCTTTTGCACCCCACGCTTCGCCAATTTTCTTTTCTGTCGGGTGCGCACGGAAGTCTCTCGCGTCTTGACTATGTTCTCACGCTGGCCTCGGATGCCCTAGCTGTGTCGGAGGCCCGCTTCCTTGCCCGAGGGATTTCTGATCATTCCCCGTTGTGGGTCTCTTTCGACTTTGGCGTGACTCTGTCGGACCGCCCGGCAGCGATTAATCCCTGGTACTTTCGAGATTTTAAGTCCCGCACCCTTTTGGCCAAGTCTATTGACCTATATTTCACAGAAAATGTGGGCTCGGTGGAGTCGGCCGTTACACTGTGGGAAGCTTTTAAGACGGTGCTCCGGGGTGAGGCCCAGGCACTCATCGCGGCCACCCGCCGGGATAGAGACTCGGCTATGCTGGCCATTGAACAGGAGGTGCTACACCTCGAGGCCCAGCTGCGTTCCGATTCGGACCCCCTGGCCCTCCATACTCTTTCGCTGAAACAAGCGGAGTATCATGACTTGGCCACTAATGCCGCCCTTGTTCTCGCCAAAGAACAGCAGGGCCGCATCTATGATGTGGGCGACAAGGCCGGGAAACTGTTGGCCTGGCTCGACAGGAGAGAGATGGCCAGTCGAGTGGTGCCGGAGCTCCTCGGAAACGACGGTACGCTCCTTACTGACCCCAGTGCCATTGTTGACTCTTTCGCGGACTACTTCCGTGGTATTTACGAGTCTGTCTCGGAGTTCTCGGAGGCGGATAGTACGACTTTCCTCGCTGACATAGACCTGCCTAGTCTCTCCGAGGAGGAGAGGGAGGACCTGGATAGGGACATTACAGCGGACGAGATCGACCTTGCGATTCGCTCCCTTAATTCGGGCAAGGCCTCTGGGCCCAATGGTATCCCAGTGGAATTGTACAAAATCCGTTCGGATGCGGTTTCCCCGCATCTCCGCAAGATGTTCCTTGAATCCTTTGAGAGAGGCTCCCTTCCCCCTGACCAGCGACTTGCTACCATCGTGGTCATCCACAAGGAGGGCAAACCACGGGACGTTTGTCGCTCCTACCGTCCCATCTCCCTCCTTAACGTGGAACCTAAGATCCTTGCCAAACTGCTGGCTAATCGGTTGGTTGGAGTGATTAGTGACCTTGTCCACCCCGATCAATCGGGATTCATCCCACACCGCAACACTGCCCTGAATCTGCGTCGCCTCCACGGGGTTATGGCCCGGGCCCACACTCTTAAGGACCCGGCGGTGTTGGCGTCCTTGGACGCTACCATGGCCTTTGACTCCCTGGAATGGCCTTATTTATGGGCGGTTCTGGCTAAACTTGGGTTCGGTCCGATCTTCATTAGCTGGGTGAAACTCCTCTATGCGGACCCGATGGCCAATGTGACGGTCAATGGACGCCTGTCGGCGTCCTTCCCTCTGCGCCGTGGCACCAGACAGGGTTGCCCCTTGTCCCCTCTGTTGTTTGCCCTGGCTCTCGAACCCCTTGCGGCGCAGTTACGGTCCCATCCCGACTTGAGAGGTATCGAATGGGCCCCCGGATTTGAGGACAGGGTCTCCCTCTACGCTGATGACATACTGCTGTACATGTCTTCGCCGTGTAGTTCCCTTATTGTGGCCTGTGATGTCGTCAGACTATTTGGGCGATACTCTGGCCTGGTCATTAACTGGGCCAAGTCTTCCCTCTATGTCCTCAAGGGGGATACCCCGCGCCTCCCGGGGGGCTGCGGTATCCAGATCGCCTCGCGCGGCTTCAAATATCTGGGTATATATATATCCGGTAATGCCAAGCTCAGATATGATAATAATCTGCTCCCTCCACTTCAGCGGCTGCGGCGTGACGTCGATAGCTGGCGCCACCTGCCGCTTTCCCTCCTAGGCCGCGCGGCCCTTTTTAAGATGATGGCTCTTCCCAGGTTCCTCTATGCACTACAGAATTCGCAGGACCCTGTCCCTGCCCGCTATTTTCGCGACGTTGACGGCCTTCTCCGTAATCTTCTCTGGGAGGGCCGCCCTCGTGTAGCCCTCCACAAACTAACGCTCCCCTGGTACGATGGGGGCATAGCCCTCCCCGACGTGCGCCGGTACTATTGGTCATCCCAGCTCGCTGCCCTGAACCATGGATTCTACGGCCCAGTGGAGAACCCTGGATACGCCATGGACAGATGGCTGATGGGAGGCGGTAATTACTACCGTGCCCTATACTCCAAGTCCCTTGACCGCAAACTGACGGGCCCCACTCTAACGGCGGTTCGTATCTGGAAAGCAATTACCAAGGCGCAGGGATGGCAGGGCAGACTCACGAGGTTCACTCCCCTCTTTGATTCCGACATCCTGGGTAGACTGTGGCACACCAAGGGCTTTGACAAATGGGACCTCATTGGCATCAGCAGGGTTGAGGATATGCTTGTTAGGGGCGTGATTAAGACCTTCTCCCAGTTACAGGCTGAATATCAGCTGGGCGCGGCGGAGTTCTTCCGCTATGCACAGTTGAGACATGCGCTGATTTCGGCCTCCCCGCCGGACGGCGCCATTCCGGAAGGTTCCCCGCTGGAAGATAGGATCCTGGATGGGTATGTGCCAGACAGTGCGATTTCCCTCTCGTACAAGAAACTGATAAATGCACGCGCAGACCTCCTCCTTCACCTGAGAGAGCGGTGGGTGGCGGATGGCCTTGAGCTGGACGACGAGGATTGGCAGTGTGCGGTTTCCTCTCCTAAAGAGGTTGCCATCTCTTCCCGTCTCCGCCTTGTGCAGTTTAAGATTCTCCACCGAGTATATGTGACTGGGCCCCGATTGATGCGCATGGGTTTCTCCTTAGATGGGCTTTGCCGCAGGGGGTGTGGGGCTCCTGCCACCTTCCTACATATCCTCTGGGACTGTCCGGCGATCGCCTCCTATTGGCGGAGGATTCACCGCGTGATGGCGGAGGTTACTGGCGTGGCCGCCCATGCGGAGGCCCGTCGATGCCTCCTAAATGTCTGGGAACCGTCCGATCATAATGTTGCACAGACTAGGTGGGTCACCCTTGGGAACATGGTGGCGAAGAGGGACATAGCCCAGCGATGGGGTGCGACTGCGGCCCCTCTACTGGTGCAGTGGAAGGCCAACATGGACTGGTGTATGGTTCGGGAGAAGACGGTCTATGTAGCCAGGGGGAGGCCGCAGAGCTGGACGAAGATCTGGGGAGCATGGAACGAATACAGGGGGGATATTTGCCAACCACCTGCACCAATTGACCAACAGGAGGCTGCGTTCCCCTGACCTGTGACGCCAACTGAACTTCGAAGTGCTTCTTTCTCCTGATGCCCTTCCCCTCCTCCCTCCCTCCCGTCCTGAACTCTTCCGTTCCTGATCGTATTCCTGCCTATTCCCTACCCATCCCCGACACACAGCGTCATGCTTTACGTATTGCCACTTTTGCGCCCACGGGCGCCAGTTGTTGTTTTTCTATAAAAATAAAATTAACCTTTGATGAGTATGTACCTAATGTTGGACGCTAATGCCCTCCTTTGCTTATGCTGCCTTGCCTCCGGGATGTTAGGCTAAATAGCTGTGTGTCCTGATTCCGAATAAAGGTTTTCAAAAATTTAAAAAAAAAAAAAAAAAAAAATGCCCAATTTGGAATTTTTGAAGGTGGCATGTGACGCACACACATGCCCATAGGGCATGTATGTGCGCCATATGCACACACACATGTACATTTCAGGGGTGCAGCAGGGTGTCCTTGTAACACCCCTGCACCCTTGAAATTATTCTCAATTTGCGATTAACAAATTGCGAATCGCAAATTGAGATTTATTTCACAATCATTCCTATGGGCCTCCTGGCCCATAGGAATGAGTGGGAAATCATTCCTTTATTGCAAATTCGCAATTTGCGAATTCGCAATTAGGGAATATTAAGAAATCGCTAACAAATAGCGAATTTTTTCATACATGCCATTTGCGATTTCTAAATAGCGATTCCTTAAAAATCGCTATTTAGAAATCGCAAAGGGGTATGTTGATACATCTACCCCATAAAGTGCAGACATTCACACAGGTCTAGTAGAATGCCTGGCAAAGGCCCCAGTATGTTTCTCCCCTCCCCCTCCACCTGACCTGTCAAGCATCACAAACCGACCACGTACCTCATCCGCCAGGAAGCGTAACTTCTGCAGGAAGTTGTGCACCAGCTTCAGCTTGTCCCGCACCGTGTTCTTCTTCACCTGAGACCGCATGGTCTTCGCTTGGGTCCCCATGTTTTCCTAGATCACAAGGGTTTAAAGTGTAGAGTTAGTGTCAGACAATGAAGTGTTAGTGGCACACACTGCATGCACAATACTGAAACTGTTTTATCTTATCCTAAAAGAAGCACATTTTCAATTACATTACCCCAGTCCATGAAGAATACATTATTTTGAATCTTTTCTTTTCTGATCTTTTGCTGGGATATTTTTTCAGGATACCACAAAGTCATTAGACCTGGTACAAATCTTCCACCTTCTTTTTGCTCCATTGAGTATAATCTACCTGCTCTGGCTTAACGTGTAAGATCTTGATAACTGTCTTCACGCCTGATTTAAAATTCTATAGTAATGGAAAAATCTTTAATTTTGAAGAGAGTGATGAATCTACAGCAAAGGTCATCAGTGAGATTGAATCCACTGTGTTATCCATACAGTGCAATACATTCATCCAAGGTAAAGAGTGGCAAAGAGAATTGATCAAGTGGGTCTCCTCTGGATTTGCCATTATTCTGAAGAAAATTGGGGGATTTTCCATTACTACTAACTACAGATCAGACTCTGCTGCACATTAACAGCTATGCCCCTGTTACTGCCTTTCAGTTTCCAACCAACGTCTTTTCTAGTTTTTGTTTTTCCCTCATGCAATCTTTTTATCCTCTTCTTTCTCCCTCTGAAATGTTACCCCTGGTAATCCATTCAGTGACCCACCTCAAAAGATGACTGGATTACAGGAACTAGGATGTGATGGGAACAAGGGGTGGACCACGAAATTTCCAAAGTATTTTCTAGGACAACATCAGGAGAACAACCCAGGGCATAAAAAGGGTGCTCGACACTGAAAGCGGTTTAGCACATGCAAAATGGTAGAATCCCTGACAACATAACATAACAATCATAAGATAACATAATATACCATAACATAACGCCACAGACACACAATTTGAAGCAAAGAGATTTGTCCAGAATCATATAATGTTTTGGACCTAAATGTTGGAAGTGGAACCATCTAAGTACCATAGTGTAGGGTGAAAAGTCCCTGGCTACTATCAGCACGCCCAGGTTATGACATGACTAAAGACTAGTGGCACTGAAGCTATAGTTGGGGTAAAGACTCTTTTTTACCTGCACCCCAATTGGTGACATTGCCTACTTGCTCTTGCCTACTGGCTCTTACTATGAAAGACTGAAAGTTGTTATAACTGGGCCCCATGATTCTTATAGGTGTAAGAGAAGTTTTCAAAGTACTGCTTACATCATATTGAGGGTACCCCATATGCATGTAAATCCTAGGGGCCTCATTTATGAGGTCCTACCAACACTATCGCGCCACCGGAACCTCACTTTTTTGACATTCCGATGGTGCAATGTGCCTTTTCATGGCCTTATAATTATGTGCCCCTTTCACGTGTTGCTAAGGGCGTTCCCACTGCCCCAGATTTACGAGAAATCGTAAGTCTGAGGCAGCGCCAAAAACCTACGCTTCCCCAGGGGAGGCACAAGGGAGGCAAAACAAGGAGAAATATCTTTATTTATCCTCATTTTGCCTCTATCTATGTGTTGCATTCTGAAGCACACCTAGAAAGAGACAAAACCTCTTATGATTGTTTTTGTGCTAGAACGTTTCCCTTCCTGCGTAAAAATAATCATCCCCGCAACACAGGCAAAAAACCCATAAATGAGGCCCTACGCTTATAGTGCGACCTATAGGGTTAATGATGGTCAGAACTCCTGTGCCACATTCACTAGATGCCCCACCATGCTGCTCCTCTTTCCCCGTCTCTTTTGGAGCCATGGTAGGGCCAACTGCACCCCTCTAGCTTGTATTCTCCTAACTTTCTAAGGCGCAGGCAGGCTGAGTTGTGTTCACATTCCTGGGAGGAATTTTGGGACATATTACCAAGCAATAGCGATAATTATCGCTATTGCTTGGTCAGAGACAAAAATTTACCGCTAAGCTGCGGCGACCAAGGTTTATCGCAAATGTGATAAAAATCGCCGCAATGCATGAATATCGCTCAAAAGTCAGCGATATTCATGCATTACCGAGCTAATGCTCTTAGCCATGTTATCCACCTCCCATTGGATAACATGGCTAAGAACTGCTCAGGGTAGGTGTTAGCTTTTGGAGATATTCGCGCTTAGCGCAAATATCTCCATAAGTTGGTAATAGGAGATAGCGATGTTAGCGGCTGTTTCCAGTCGCTAACATCTTGGCACGCCCACTTTGCATGTCATTAGTGATAAATATCACTGACATGCAATGTGGGGCTCAAGATGGTCGCTATCTCCCACTAACTGTCGCTAACTGGTGTTAGCGACAGCTAGGTAATAGGGAGATAATGTTATCTCCACTTTCTTGGCTTTTAAAGCCAAAAAAGCAGAGATAAACCCCCTTGATAATATGCCCCTCTGTTCCAGCCTGAATGATGCCGCATCTGAACAACGGACAGTGGCCGAGGCTGCCGCACACCTGCACAAAGACAAGGCGCTGGCAGCCCACCGCCTGCATTCTGTGCCCAGATCCACCTGAGAAGGAAGAGTCCAGCAAGAGACCCTCCGGCACCCCGACAGACAGAGTAAAGACCACCAGACTCTAAATCAGCTCCTTGCATCCAAAGCCTGCTCTCACATCTGCCCATACACATCAGCACAGTCTGTGACGCCGCAATGGAGCATCACTAAAGGGGGGGGGGCAGAGATGGTGGTGTTTTCCCTAGGAGTTCCTCCCATAGCAATGCTTAGCTTTGGAGCTGAGGTCAGTGTTCAGTCTGTCTCTTAGGATTTGAAACCTTGTTTCTTTGTCTGTTGTGCTTTCACTCTTGCTCCTGGATGGCAGGAACAAGGCAGACATCACTTGCTAGTCTTTGTCTTACTTCTCCACTCCCAATTTGCTTGGCCATACCTCACTCGGTTTGATCTCTTGCATACACAACATAGGAGCTACGTTAACAACAGAGAAGCTACATTACACAACATAGGAGCTATGTTACACAACAGAACAGCTAGGTTACACAACAGAGGGACATTACCCATCACTGGAGTTACAGTACACAGCATAGGCGAGGCATCACACAATATTCTAAATACATTACACCAGCGGTTCTTAACCTGTGGTCTAGGAACCCCTGAGGCTCTGCGACACCTACTCAGGGGATCTGCAACTGCTTAGAAAGTGTTAAAAATGTTACATTAATAAAATGTATATAAATAAAGAAGTAAAATGTACAGCTGTAATTTAAAAAAAAATATTCTGTAAATGTGAATTCGTTTGAAATTGGAAGCTAAACATTAAATTTGTGTCCTCAGATTGATTCCTGGGAGCAGTGCAAATGCATCAAACAGAATATAATAAAGACGAGAGGTGGTTTCAGTTCAATTTTGAAAAGCTGCAGTCTTCCTAATAAAATGACATTTTTTATGTTTTATGTTTGTTTTTTAATTAAATAAAATATGTCACCATTGGTGTTTGTGCTTGTTTCCAATGTGTGTGTTTTTCAGGTTCAAATCATCGAAATTGCTTAAGAGGACCCCGGCTTCCAGTAATGACTCTGAGGGGAGTCCCTGGATTCGAGTAGTGAATAAGTGGGGGTCTACAGAAGAACAGAGGTTAAGAACCACTGACTTACACTATATAGGCAAGCATTACACAACACACGTGAGACATCACACACACAGGAGACACAGCACACAATGCAGGAGTTACAGTACGCAACATGGGAGCCACATAACATTACACAGGAGACACATCACCAAAAATGGGAGCTTCTCTACACAACATAGGAGATACCTTGCAGTACATAGTGTTAGATTACAGACCAAGAGGTACATTACACAACAAAGGGCTTAAATTGAACAACATGCGTCTGTCCAAACAACATTGGTATATATTACACAATACTACAAACTCTTCTCTTCATTGAGACTGATGTGTTACTCCTGTAGTGCCAGCATCTCTCAGGCACCTGTCATACAATAATGCCCTTATGGCATGAACCCCATCAGGAACCACAGCACAGTTTGGGTTGCATTGAAACATGCATCTCTGAGCAGTGCTCTGCACAGGAGAAACCTCACCAGCTCCCGCATGCAGCCTTTGAGTCTCTCCCGGTCCAGTTTCGTTCTCCCATTCTGGTTCTGATCCTTGTTGGCCAGATTCACGAAGCGTCTGCAAGAAAGAATACGCCATAAGCACTGTGTCGTTTGTTGTTATCTGTTCAGTATTATTTTGTTTACACCAAAAGAACAATGGAAAGATTGGGATTCCTGCTTATTAGTTCCCCTAAATCCTGAGCAGGACGTTTTAAATACTGAACTTTTCTAACACCAGAGATCCTGCTAGTGTGTGCATGGACTACACTTGGGGACAAATAACATCCAGGGCCGGACTGGAACCAGCGACCAGCCCTGGCAGATTGCGGCTCGACTGGCCCTGAGAGCGGAAGGGGATGGGGGTGGGTGGGGGCTCACGGGGGTGCTAGCAAAAAAACTGCCCCACTTTTGTTACACAGGGGCGATATTGCAGCCCACACTGGGGAAAGGCCTGGTGCCCGCTATGGCCAGTCTGGTCCTGATAACATCCTAGGCCTGTATATACATGGTCAGACGAAGGTGGTTATTTAGAGTTTGCATGATTTTGGACATCCACCAAAAATTGGTGGAATTTCTGTCTGCCTTCTTTAGGATGCATAGCAATGTGTACCCTCTAAATAGGGTGACCAGGACTTTCAACGATTTTAGTGGATACTCCACATCCCCCAAAGTCAGAATGAAATGGTACAGCTTCATTTCACACACAGACGCTCTTTCTCTACCTCTCTCTCTCTCTCACACACACACACTCGACTGTAATGAAGTGTGTATTTGATATTATAACACCATATGCCCATTGACAATGGGCTGAGTTACACAGAAGACCAAAGTAAATGTGTCTGTGTTGTTTCTGTTTGGATACACTTTCTCACAGTACCTACACTCACCACAAAGACCAGTCCCTGCAGCGCGATGGTCTTCGTACAAACAGTGTTTGTCTTGTTTTATCACGATTGACCAGCACTGTAAGGACCGGGCAAGTAGTTAACTTCTCCATAGCACCCAAAGTCTATAATTGGGATCACCATTGCCTTTTAGGTGGAGAACTGTGTGTCTTCCAAAGTTGAGGTATAGACAACCTGGGTGCTAAAAACATATGCATCTTTAGTTTTTCCAATGGAGTTGAAGTGATGTGGGGTTCTTCACCACAGCCTCATAGCACCATCACCATATGGTCAATGTGCGAAGGCATTTATGCGATTCTCAATATTGTTCATGCTTTCTACTCCCAAAAGCCTTGTAGTCAAGGCGGACTGACACATGTGAAACACCAATCCCCTTTGCCCACAGGTTCCCAAACAATTATCTGATGAGCCAAACATGGCCAATAATCCCTCCATGGTGATGTACCACTATGCTATAATCTTTTAGGAATTTTCCTTGAATTGGCATAAATAGAAGAATTGGAAGCTCTCTTCCAGATGGTATCCCACTCTTCCAAGGAAATCTCTTTTCCTCTTTTTGTTTCTTATTCCTCGTATAACCATTTTCGGGAGGATGGGAGACACTGTTCAGTCTGGTATATAGATATGTGGCATCTTTGATTATTCTCTCCTCTTTAAAAACTCTTTGATTACAATTAAATCTCCACTACTTCCTTCTTTGTGATTTCCAGTTTGTGCTTAGAGGAGGAGTTTTATTAATCTAAAGTTGTCTACTGGGGTAGGTCAAAGGTTTGTAAACAAATTGCCCCCACCTCAAGTATCTCCCCATTTTCAAACTGGTCACCTAACAGCTATGAGTTTCTTTAATCTTAGGTTTGGAAGTCAGAATCTAACAGGCACAGATTAATGGGTTAAGGAACCCAAATGCCACCAGGAATGGAAAATATATAACTTTTCAAGCATTTTTTCCAATGTGCTCATAAAACTGAGCTGGAGTACAGGCCTATATCATTAATGTTTTATTGCTGTGGTGGCAACAATAACGCATACAGCAACAGGATAGTCATGGTATCTTGCTCTAGTAGCACCCAATATTTTACCTATGGCTCCCTTGCACATTCTAGAGCTGGTCATAGTTGTGCACCACCAGGTAAATCTGAATATTTTGGAAATCCATTCCGGCATCCATTCTAAGTTTTAGCAATTTTTCTTGGCTGTTCTCTGGGCTTTTTAAGGTAGGTGAACTCTATTATTTTCTAATGTTTCGTACGAAAGGCAAATGACGACAGGAATGGTAACACAGAGATTCAAGGAAGCTATAGTGATCCCACTGTTGAAAAAAGCAGGGGCAGATATTAGGAATCTTAAAAACCTCTGCCCTATATCCCGGCTCCCGTTCCTGGCGAAAGTGCTCAGCAACATGTACTTAGAGTCCTCTCGTCTCATGTTGAACAACATCGGCTGCTACATAATCGACAAGCTGGGTTTAGGGCTCACAACAGCACTGAGTTAGTGATGCTCTCGGTGCTGGATGATCTGCGACTCACAGCCGATAAGAAGACCCCCCCTCATTATTAATCTTACTTGATCTCTCAGCCGCCTTTGATATGGTGAACCATGTGCAGCTACTTTCTCGTGTCCGTCCGCTGGGAGTCACTGGGACAGTCCTCCAGTGGATCACTTTCTTCTTGGAGGAACGATCGCAAAGGGTCCAATTAGGAGGTTGCATGTCCAGGCAGGGTAATCTTCGCTGGGGGGTTCCGCAGGGCTCTGCGTTGTCCCCATTGCTTTTTAACATTTACCTTCAATCCCTGATTGAGGCTCTGGCAAAAGCAGATTGTCAGGTGTTTAACTCGGACGACACTCAGTTAATAGTGCGTATTGATAACTCTCCTGATTCACAGCGTAACGCCCAGAATATTCTCTGGTTCACCATGAACTGGATGACGGCTAATTCCCTGAAGGTGAACCCAGACAAAGCCGAAGTGCTGGTTCTTACTTCAGGGGTTTCCCCCTCGTCCAGCTTTTTTTGGCCTCAAGAGCTGGGCACTACTCCAATACCTGTGCCATCCGTGAAGAGTTTGGGCATTAGGCTGGACACTGGACTGACCCTAAAGACCCAGGTGTCTGCCGTAGTGGGATGATGCGACAACTCTGGAAATTGTCGATTTTGTTGTCACCCGCTACCATACAGACAGCAGTGACTGCATTAATTTTATCTTGTCTTGATTACGGCAATGCAGTCTATATTGGTCTTCCTGGTAAACTCCTGGGGAAACTCCAAGTGGTCATGAATGACACAGCGAGGTTTATCTACAAATTGCCTCGAAGAGCGCATGCCACCCCTCTGTTGTAACAGTTGCACTGGTTACCCATTAAGCAAAGGGTACGCTTTAGGGGGCTGTGCATTGTACATAAATCCCAGTTTGGTGAAGCACCCAAATATATTAAGGATCGTGTTAGAACTGGCTATTTCTGGTAGGCTAAGGCTGACGCCAAAGCCAGGCAGAAACCACCATTCTAGTCAGGGCAAGGAAGTCACACGCCAAGATAACCTCTGCTCACCCCCGTGGTAGCTTGGCACAAGCAGTAAGGCTAAACTCAGAGGCAATGTGTAAAGCATTTGCGCCAGCGCACAACAGCAACAACATACTAGGCACACCACAAAAGGGACTCCACACAAGGTTATTATAAAAATAACTTTTGTATTGTAAAATTACATCAGATAAAATCACACATATATATGGTGCCAACTGGCACGGGTAATATTCACATGGGATTATTTACAAGACAGGGCCACATGGGCCACTGTCATACTCAACACTTTCAGAAATAGACATACTTGTCAGAAATTAGAATAAAAGAATATAAAATCACTGTAGCACAAAGTAACAGTTAGAAATCACAACCAGTACCTACTGGTAACAGGTAAGTACCACCTACGCAACCCTAAACACCTTAGGAGCATGTCATGCAGGGGACCAGGACCTCACTAGGGCCACCTGTACTAAAAAGAACAACCACCTAAGTATCACACAGCATTTAGGGGTCTAGGAAAGAACACATTACCCATGATGCATGAAAACACATTCAGAGGAGTAATAAAGAGAAACACATGATGCCTAAAACATTCAGAGGTGTTAAGAATAAAGCACATGATGCAATAAAATATTCAGCGGTGCCAGAGCAACACAATAGCGCAAAAATCACATGATGTCTAAAAACATTCAGAGGTGCAGGAATAACACATGATGCAAGAAATCACATTCAGGAGGTGCAATAACCATACAATTGCGCACAACTCACATTCCAGCCCCCATCTAATAAAAGGACTAAAGAGCCCTGCGTCCAGAATGTCAGGGCGCGCTGCCATGGAGCGCCAGTCAGGGTTGCGCCACTGGCGCAAAACCTAAACGGTGCAGGTGCCCACTACTTGCTGGGCAGCTGGGATGCAGAACTGCGGCAGGGCTCTCACTAGCCCGCAGGCGCAAACTGCGCCACGCTGGAGCCACACAGGCTCTGACCTTTGCACATGTTGGAGCCACACAGGCTCTGGGACTACATATGCCCCCAACCGTTGGAGCCTCACAGGGCTCTAGCATAGCACGTGCCCCCGGGGAGCACACCGGCTCCTAAAACAATGATGCCCCTTCAGAGCCTTCTCATGGCTCTCTAACGTTGGGGTGACCCGCTGCCAATCGGGGCCGCCCTGACTCTGTGCCTTTCAGCAAAAGGACCCTCGAGCCTCGCTGAGCTCGTAAATCAAAAAATGGCCCCCTAGAGCCTCTCTGGGCTCACACACGTTGGGGCGACCCACTGCCAACCGGGGCCGCCGTGGAAGCCCTCGTGGCTTCACACGCACAAGGAGCGCGAGCTCGCGCTACTGGTGGGGGGGACACCGACAATGTGTCCCGGCGCCCCTCCCCTCTGTCTGCCCCACTCACCGGTTGTCTGCAGCTGCTGCGGGGGCAGGGAAGCACTCACTGCCGGTCTCCTGGAAAGCGCAGACTTCTTCTCTCCACCCGGGGCTATCCCTTCACTCGGGAGCCCAGGGGAACCGGGCAGCCAGCTTCCTGTTCTCCTTCGTGCAGCCTCGTCTCCCGGCCGCACTTCCTCTCTCTCTCGGGCTTTGGGGGGGGGCACTTCCGGCCGGCCGCGCTGTGATTGGCCGGCCGGCCAAGCACTTCCGGGTCGCCGCGGGCAGCGCGGCGGCCGGTTTCAGGGACTCAGAGGCTGGGGGAGAATTTACCGAGGAGTGGGCTCCCTCGAGTAGAAATTAAAAAAATAGCAAATAAGCGAGGTGGGCACTCGCTAGGGCCACCATAAGCAGGGTGGGCACCTGCAAAGTAAATAAAGCGCTCCCAGCGCTAAAGGACAAGAATAAGCGCTCCCCAGCGCTAGAGCCCCTCCCAAAGTCCAGGATCATCAAAGATGGAGCAAGCAGCTCCCAAGAACCAGGGAAAAGCCCATCAGGCGTTCAGGGGCTGGGCAAGGTCCCCCCATCAGCCCAGGCAAGGCAGAGGGGTCCCCCAGAAGTCCTCCAGGCATCCAGGGGCTGGGCAGCGCCCGCACCTGGTAGATTCAAGTCAGAAACAAGAACAAATTGGAAGGGAACACAGCCCCTTCTTATACAGAAAAAAGGCTTTGAAGTCCTTTGAAGTCTTTTGAAGTCTTTGTGCAAAGGTCCTAGCTTCCTTCTGCTTTCAGTATCAGGGACAGAGGTGACAGTCGCCCAGCGGGAGATGGAGCCAGCATGGTGGTCTGGCAGGCACAGCCCTGGTCATTCCCAGGGAATATCTCCCCCACTTCCTTGGCAGCAGATGCAGCCTTTCATCCACGGCCTGGCTCAGATAACCCCCTGGGGGCCCTTCAGCCCCTGTCACCCTCAACCCAGACAGTCAATCTACAAGCAGGCCCAGGCACACAGACCCAGGCTCACCAGCCAATCACACGCTAGACACAATTTACACAAATATGCCAACTTCTAAAAGTGGCGCTTCTAGACAAGACACAATCATGCCGCATATACCATTTCGCAGCATTCAGTCTCACGAGTTCTCTCATGCCAAACTCGCCCCTGCACTCCCCACACATCAGGAACTACCATGGGCATACATATTCCCCATTCATTCCTATGGGAGGGCAAGTCACTCACCACACATACACAGAGAGCTCAAGCACTTTACACTGTACCACAGTGAAAAAGTGCGCAGAGGCCTAAAATCACCAACACCAGGTTCCATAAACAGGCTAGGAAAAAGCAAAAAGTCTAGGGGTGAACCTGCCTAAAGGGCCGGGTCCAACAGATCGCTTGAAGCCCTATGAGCATGGACGTCATCTTCGTTTGTCACAGGCTAGCTTCCTCACATGCCCATGGATGGTATACGTAAGGAAGCCAGATTACTTCCGTTCCAAGGAGACTCAAGACGATGCTGTTCACAGGGGCGTTTGGTCATGCTTACGCTGTTCTATGTTGAGTTCAGCTGCGTGAAAGAACTCTGGACTGTCTGACCTATGTTGTAGCGCTTAGAGACCTTTGGTGATTTGCACTTTACAAATGCAACTTAACATTAACATTAACAAATGCTGGAAATCCTAATGAGAGACCCTTGTGCCACATGAAAGAATCTCAGCATGAATTTCATCTTGATGCAGGTGAAGCACCCCAGCCAAGAATAGCCCCATAAATAAATGTTGCTACTGGAGTGGAGGACCCTGGATGGAGAGTACAATGCCTCCACTGTCCCATCCTTGTGACTCCCTTGGATATTACACTACAGTCTCAAGCACTAGGTCGCTCCCTTCGCGACATTCCCCTCTCAGCTCCTTCTTTTACTGTTGCACATAGTGTTGTGTTGGGGCTACCATACATCGTACAGGAAAACACTGACAACATAGCGTGACACCCAGGCGTCGAGCCACTATAGAGGAATATCACGCTCGCTTTACCGGAGAGCGGCAGCTGGGTCTCATCTCACCTTCACTTTCCTGGGCTCAGGGACCCACACCCTTCTGCTTCATGATTTCAATATAGTAGGTACCCTCCGGCCACTCTCTCCACACCCCTCGTTCTCCCACTTTGCCGCCAAAACCTGGAACACCCTCCCCTTCCACCTACGACAGACTCAGGATCTACTGGCCTTCAGGAGACTTCTCAAGCCCTGGCTATTCGAGCAGTAGCAGCACCAACCCTCCTTCCCCCTAGTGCCTTGAGACCCTCACGGGTATGTAGTGCGCTTTATAAATGTACTGATTGATTGATGTAGTATCAATAGGATGTTTCGGGAGGATCTATCACTTTGTAAGAAACAACACGAAAGAGAACCATCTCTAGCAATCTCATTTACTGTGGCAGATGTGAGGGGGGGAGCGGTATGTTGGTTGGTTTGGCTGTCACTCACTCCTTTCCCACTCTGCAGATAAAGAATAATTTACACATGAGTTACTCTATGAGGATATAATGTGACAAAACCATTAACTTCTGCCAAGAGGCCCTTTATCATGTGTGAAACTGAACATCAGGGTCTGAGGACTATGATGGTTCTGTGCAGTTGCACAGTCAGGGTGACTCCCAAGATGGCTGTATCTGGTGCACTGTGCGATAAGAATTCTTTTCTGAATGGCAATTAGGCAGGTTAATAATGAAAGACATTTTTTTTCTACTCTAACCACTGAGCCCCACATTTGAGAGATGGCTGCCTCTCTGGTACAGCCTGCAAAGAATTCTGGGTAATCAGAAAAGGCAAATGTGTTCTCTCACACAAACCTTCAGCTCCTTTTTTTCAAAGATGGTGGAGGAGCAACCATGCGCTGCAACCTATCCTCACGTGTTCAGAAATGAAAGCATCTGATTGGTTCCAGAGAGAAGCCTACATTACAGTCAAGTGTTGTTTGAATGGATCAGACCCACAGGGACAGGACCACATTAGCACCCTGGTGTATGCTGTGCTCCAGATTTCCTGCGTAAGATCTGAACGAAATCATTTTTTTTCCAAAAACACTTTGTTAATGGAGCTCGCTTCTGGTTGTGGTCTGTGATTGCTTACTTTGAATAAATCATGATCGTATAAATAAGCCACATTTCAAGCTTTCCCAACAGGAATTTGTTTGCTTTGGTGGTGGCCTGAAATGCTCCCAGTGCGAGCAGGAAGCGTGAGTCCATATGTATAACTTCTACTATTGTGTATCTCTACAAAAAACCCTCAGAAGACCTAGAAGGAAGCACATTTTAGAGAATGCAGTTCAGAAGAAGAGCGTAGACTGAGATAGAGGGAATGGGAGATTTTTCCTAAAGAAAAAAAACGATTAAGAATTGCCAGATTTTGTTTTCAAATTTAAAGGTGAGAAAGCCCATCAGTCTCCAAATGACACCTCACACCGCAGACCACCAGTAGGCGACATGAACAATCCTCCCACTGCCTAGTTTAAGTCCTACACACGCCAGACTCAATCACCCATAACTGTTGAAAATTATTACCATGCGTAATTTGGCTGACCAACTGTTAATTACTATGCGTGTCGTAAATATTTATGTGCACGCTGAGGTCAATAGTTTACATTCCGGTAGAACCACCTCATGCCTTAAATTTTGTTTATTGCGTGACACCAGCCCTTTAGGTATTCTAGTGAATGGCATAGTAAGTATTTCACATCGATAGACAGCAACTCCCTTACTTTTAAAATAGGCTATTCAACATTTAAGAGAGTTTTGTATTTACATTACATTACAACACATTTAAAAGCTAACATTGCCAGAGGGTTTTGAGCGTTACACTGGTGGTATATCACAAGCCATTCATTCATTGTAGGATCTAACTTCTCTGCAGCCATCCGCAGTACACATGTTAACCACAAAGTGGAGCGCAAGGAGCATGGACCTTTCTTTCGCACCAATTACACTATAATCGCTGCCTGATTTGTTATGTTTCCATACAAAGCGAATCAGACGGCAAGTAATCTTCAAAATACCAGTTAATACATTGGTCAGACATGACTTCTCCTTCTAGTGACATACATGTGCACCCTGTCACACAGAAAAGAAAAAACAAATACTGTGCGTCGGCAATCATTCAAAGATAATTCTGCTAAAACAAAATTATCTACATATGTGTACAAAGAGTTGTCATGTAAAGACAGGCATGACTCGAGCACTTCACAAGCTGTGCCGTTCCGGCAGGTCAGCTGCTGTCCTTGTGTGGCAGAGGGGGAATTGTCTAGACCTTCTTAAAATCTGAATCCTGGAAGACTGTTCGACCAGTCGCAAAGGCAAGAGCCCGGGCTTGCATTTGAAGTCCTGAGACTAAAAACAAAATGTCTTTTGTAATGATTCAGTATACCTTTGAGATGTAAAATAGTATTATATACATTAGTGCAAACACTACATAGGTTGTGGAATGATACAAAGGACCAAATGCATGAGGTGAGAGCAAAATATCCATCTAAGTGCAGCCAAAAGCCCATCTGCGTCAATTTTAAAGAGCCTTGCAGACAGCTGGTAGCAAGCGCTGGAAAATTAAAGCACTATCAGTGAGCTATATTCTAAAACTGGAATAATACTGAAAAGCAATGACAGGATGCATGGATAGATATTAAAGCCTGTAAGCATATACAGGGTTTGAGCTTCCATTTTGTCACAAGGGGGTAAACATTACTATTCTCACAATCCCATGGCTAGGGCAGTCCCTGCAAGGCCCTGGCTCTTGTGGTAGATGGTTTCACCCCCTCTAAAGGGGTGCATGGGCTGATTTAGACGGTGGGGAGATAAGAAACATCCCTCTCAAGATAGGTAGAGTCTGTCTGTATCCACACCCTGCGAGGTATAAAGCCCTTTGCAATGCACCCTCTGAGAGTAGAGTTGCAGTTGACAAATGCTCCTCCAGCTTCGCCATCACCTCTGTTGAGGTCCGGAGAATGATTCTGCCTCACTCTCTCAACTAGTCAGTTGTATTCAATCATTCATTTATTCATGCATTCATTCCCAGTGGCAGAACATCAGCCCAGTCTAGGCTCATTGTTCCACCGTCATGCGTAGTGACTAAACGTTTATTCAACCAGTCATCATTAAGGTCAACGGGATCAACAGTAGTCGTGGAAGTCAATGAAGCTTATGTAAGTCTATGGGACATGGGGCCACACCTTAACGCCTCTATACGTCTATCTGTACCAAGACTTGGCTGTAAAGATATGTCACTCTGCCAGAGGCTGAGGCTGGTCGGGCCCTGGGGATCTTGATGCTCAGATCCGTCCAGCGATGTCTGCCTCATTGGTGTGTGTGTCTCATTGGGGACCCTCAACATTTTGAACAGGTGCGGCGCCGAGGTTGAGGTTGCACGGAGCCCTATGTGTTGTAATGTGCTTATTACTAATGCGGTCTCCCCACTGTGGTTCTTTGCCTTTCTGCTCCGCCTGTGATGAGGTCACAAGGAATGTTGGGTTTGTTTGTATGTAGGAGAGAATCAGTTGGTGTGAAGGGCTGAGCAGAGAGGAGCCTGCTCCTGGTGGGGCATTACCATGGATCTGAACATCTTCCTGTAACTGAGAACCTCTAAGATTACCACAAGAATAAATCTACTACTTGTAACTACAAGACATGACTGCGCATCATTCTTCGTTTTAACACTATGCACATGCACTCTCATGCTGTTCGAAGAGGCTGGCACTTCTGTGCCTCTCTGGATCATAGTTACGTAGGCCACACCAGGGCTGCTCCAAAAAAGAATCACCTACATAATGGCTACTTCTCAATGTGTGGAAAACCAAAGAATCAATGCAAACAGCAGGTGAGAGTAACTGGGCTTTCAGGACCTCAATGAGGAATAGAGCCTCAGAGAGAACGGTGTAATAACACAGTCGGCCACTCATTCATACACTGTACATTCCTCTCAGTGATGTAAGCCCCCACTGCAGGGATCTTTCTGCAACCCACTTGCCAGTCATGCCTTAACTATACACAATGTTTGTCTCTGAGAAGGAGGTTTCTAGGAACATTCTAGTTTTGTAAGTGCTTGATCGGGACGTTAGGTGTCTGGTTTGTGTTCAACAAATGCTTTAAGAGAGACAACGAAGCATCTGGATGTTGGTTGAATGGCCGGATATACAAGGTCTTTGCTGCAGATGTTGCTCTTAGAATGCAGTACTTGAAAGACAGGCCTCTTGCCACAATTTCCCTCCTTCTGCTAAGTCACTTGGGTGGCGTTGCCTGGGTGCACAACCCCTAGGATGAGTTGGTTGCCCAGTAGTCATGCGCCTCACTTGCTAGCCTCCCCCCACGCCTGCTGTTCTGTATTGCCATCAGATCCAGAGCCTCTGCCGTCCAACCAAAGTGGAGGTGGGCGGTCCTACCCTTTAGCCAGTTTTGTATGTTCCATACATGCTCTGCTTCTCTCATCACTCCTTGCTCATTAGAAAGGTATTTATTATACCTCTGAAGTCATCCCTCTGGTGAGCGGGTTGTAGCCCGCACTGACTGGGCATCGCGCTGCCAGTAGGTTCCAGATGATGAAGAATGCCACCTACGGTGGGTGAGGGAAATCATCCTTTAAAAGGAATACTCCATTTTAGCCAGGTACATTGACTGACTCTCTCTCCTCTGCCTTCTCTGTCTAGACCCAGGTGTTTGGTTGTGTTCTTGTATTAGTGCTGGGGAGTTAACTCCCGCTGGTCTTTAAATCTCCTCTCACCCTCCTCTTGTGTTTTTCATATTTTAGACTTCAGGATGACCCATCTAACCATCTGGTCCATCATACGGATAAGAATCCTCCAGGAAATCGTCGTTCTGTTGCTTGTGGATACCATAGCAGCTATGTATGTATGTATGTTGTATGTGTGTTCTTATATAGCGCTCGACTTACCCTAGGGCATCTCGGCGCTTGCCTTGGGAACCCGTCCTGGCTTTTCCCTGTGAGATAACCCGTACTGGGCATCCCCAAGGTGAAAGCCAGGCATCCCGCCGCAGGGGGGCCGTTGTGGAGATTAAGCAAGCTAATGCCCAGAGTTGCAGAGTGTGAACCCGTGATTAGAGTGGGCACCGAAGTGAGAATTATTGAGTCCGTGGACAATTGGACTCAAGACCCTGCCGCGTCGGGAATTGAACCCTGGTCCCGGGTCTGACCTCTGCTTCAGGGTATGCCTCCTCTAACCAGTGAGCCACATTTCTCCAGCTATACCACCATAGGCTGCGTACACTGCACTGCCACCTAGCCGCATCCACGGCTTACCTGCCCATTCAATGCAGATGGAGACTAGTGGGCCGGTACATCATGCAGTTAGCCACTCACTGACAGCTAATTTGTTAGGGGGGGGGGGCATTCACGCCAATTACCGATGTGAAGCCATTTCCACAGCATCGTTGGGAACTGAAGTCCCCAGTAGGAGTGTATCTGCAAAAGATCCAAACACTACTGAACTAGTGTAAAGTGTACTTAGCAAGATTGGTGAAAAAGTCTAATCTGCTAGGCAGACCTAGTAGTAAGGGGGTCTTGTGTGTCTTCATGCTGCACCACAATGTGCCATGCCCTACTCCAGGTACCCAGGAACCATCTCCTGATCTGGCTGCAAGCTTTGGCAAGCATGGCCCCTAACACTGCCTTAGTCCTGGTTGTAGCTTTGGTGATTCTCTGCACAACTATCCCTTCCTCGTACAAGACTATGGCTCCTTCTTTCAGGGGAAGAGACAGCCCTGACTGACACTGAGGGGAGTAGGACTGGGTGCTGCCTTGATCCTAAACGTGGGCCTCTGGAATGCTGCAGGCTTCTGAAGATCAGAGAATGAAGACCACGCGTGAGATTGGCCCTCTTGGTCACTGGTGGAACTTGCAAAAAACACAGTTGATGGACAGAATACAGAACAATGCCTTACATTCACCTCAGTACAAAGATCTGGGAATAAATCCATCGTTTTTTTGCACTCCACACCACCCTAGGTCAGACAATGGCTATATTTATTTATTTAGCGTGTTTATAAAGCGCTAGAATAGACTCCCTAGGGAGTATCTCCGCGCTATATGACTACCAAGATCTGCAGGAGATCGAATTACATGACTGCACTCTAATTCTAAACTATACGGTTAAGGCCTGGAACAAGAACGTCTTCAGCTTTTTCCTAAAGGCCAGATGGTTTTCAAGCTGCCTAAGCTGGAGAGGAAGGCCATTCCATATCTTCGGTCCCCTTACCGACAGAGCCTTACCCCCTTGCCTTGCCCGCTTGATCCTAGGAATCGTAAGAAGCAGTTGGTCACTGGACCGTAGAGCACGGGAAGGGACATACGGCACAAACTTGTCTGCCAGATAAGAGGGACCCAAACCATGAAGTCCTTTGTGCACCGTACAACAGATTTTAAAGATGACTCTCTGGCGAATGGAAAGCCAATGAAGCCTGGCAAGAAGTGGTTTTGATGGTGTTCTGGGAGGGGCATTTACTACCAGCCTAGCTGCAGTGTTTTGCACGACCTGTAACCTGTCCAGATCCTCCTCATTAGCTGACAACAGGAGGCCATTACAATAGTCGAGACGACTAATAACCAGCGCCTGGACCAGGGTCTTTCTAATGGTGTCTGGAAGCAGTGGAAAAGCTCTGCGCAGCAATCCTATGGTCCGAAAACAAGACCCAACAAGGTTGGTAACATGCTGCTTCAGGCTGAGTTCTTGTTCCAGGCGGACCCCTAGATTCTTAACTATCTGCTTAGGCTCAGGGACTGGGCCAAGATCTAAAGGCCACCAGTCAGGAGCCCAGCAGATTTTAGCCTCACCGAAAAGCATAACCTCTGTCTTTGAAACATTGCACTGCAGCATGTTCAAAGACATCCATTGGGAAACTGCTCTCATCCCCTCAGAGAAAGAATGTAATACCTCTGGAGTTAGATGGTCAAAGGGAAAGAGCAGCTGGGTATCGTCAGCATATGACACTGGACAAAAACCAAAGGCTCTCAGGATATTTGCCAGGGGGGCCACATAGATGTTAAATAATGTAGGGCTCAAACAAGAGCCCTGTGGCACCCCCTTAGTAATCCTGGTCTCCTTGGATCGAAAATCTCCCATGGTGACACATTGGGTTCGATCCAAAAGAAAGCTCTTTAGCCAGTCCAGTGCCATGCCCCCTAGTCCACTCCCAGTCAGACGCTCGACCAAAATTTCATGTGAGATGGTATCAAAAGCTGCCGATAAATCTAGCAGCACCAGGACAGCTGATGTTCCCTTGTCCTGGAGCATGCGTAGATCATCGGTAATCGACAGCAATGCTGTTTCAGTACTGTATTTTGGTCGAAAGCCCGACTGAGATGGATCTAGTGCAATAGTGAGTTCCAGGTGATTACCGGTTTTTGGATATATAAAAAACGATGTGTTGCTATTCCAGGTATTCTCGCCAACCATATATGGTATCTTTTTATATATATTACTTACCTCCACCTTGTAGTTAGGTGTCTTTCAGACACGAGTAGTATCCACACGGTAAAACATCAGGCATGTCTGATAGAAGTTTTCGGCTGACTAATAATACCACTTACTGATTCCAATTAGTCCTTGTCTAACTATAGTATTGACAATGTATCACCTGAAGGAACAGATCCTCCCAACAAGGGAATTACACAAAGAAAGGTAGCATTCCACAATGTCCCTTATAATTAAATGGTTCTTTCTCTTGTTGGATATCACCACCTAGATAGAAGGATAGCGTAAACAGGTCAGCCGTTGTATTTATATGGCGCTTAGTACTCAAAGTGAACCATTTATGTTCCTTTTTTACCCTAGCTATGTATTCCTCCCTCCCCTTAAGTTATTTTTATATCATTATTTTTTATCAGGCATTAGCCTCTATCAAGTGGCTCTGACTACCCACATGTATGAAGACGTTGTTTCAGCTTCCATGAACTGTATCAATGTAAGTGTTTATCGATATCAAAGGGGTGTTTACGTTCCACGTAGAAATTAGACCATGTGTCTCTACTTTCAATGTTTTATAGGCTCTGTAACCCATATCTAAAGGGAGTATTACCTCTATACAGAAAAGTTGGTTGTATGACTAAGTACTGTACAATGGAGTTATGAATATCTGTCAATCATATGACAAGAAATGACCAAATTTAATGTCCTTTGTTGGTAGTCTGTAGAGAATGACACTGTTTTTAGATATAAGATGAATTGTTTGGTTTATATTGATACATATGCCATTTGAGTACTCATAGGTGCTATTTGAAAATGATGTATGTTAACCTATACTAACAAAACTCCATCTTTATATGTATTCTCTTTTTTGTATATTTTCTTTTAGAATATCAGCAGAGATTCCTGAAGAAGGCGGTTTTCTGCCGAAACGCGCGTCGAGTGTTTTATGATTATTAATTTCTATTTCTTTTTGTAATTATATATTGTGATTAGGTTGTGCCTTGTGATATATTTGTATGATTCATAGGAACCACATTAATTTGAAGTCTATATATTTGCGTTTTTATGACCTATATTTTTAGCTCATCATATAGTCTGTGTTACTATATGATTTTTAATTATACTAATTAAATATATATATATGTATACAGTTTATTTATTTTTTGTCATTTCTTTACACTACTGATTTAGGTATAATTGGTCATTTATTCAGTTGACGTCCTAGGTTTGTTTCTCTGCAATGGGTCGTGAGCCGCATTGACTGGTCGGTGGCCCCGCATGGAGTCACAGGGAGTCACCAACAATAGCTGCCGGGGATGGAGCCCCATCGGTCCTCCCATGCGGACTATCCAGGGATGATGGCCTAGATGTAGGGGGACATATTCAGTCTGCAGAGGCCCAATTAATCGAAGGGGTCAGCTTTCATTTTATTGGTAGCCAATCATTTTTTCTGCAAGCCCACTTCAAACAAACCTGATGTCCACTTTGAACTCCAATAGTTGGCCAGGTCTTAGGGCATTATCTAGAGATTGCGGGTACGGTATTCCGGCCAAAATGTGGCGTATGTCCGTTGCGCTGCATTCCAAGTGCATTATAGTTCATGGCTCTCTAAATGTTGCAGACGCTTTGATGGACTCCCCTTCCCGCCAGACTCTAAGTAGGCCCATGGGTTATTGTGCACATATGTACCCACTCCATGGAGCCCACAGCCTCCAATGGCGACTGGGCTTTTGATTTTAAAAACGAAGGACTAGATTCACGAAAGGGCGCGTGCACATCTGAGATGATGAGAGCTTCATGTGCCACAGACATGGCACTGGCCTCCTATCAACACACAGGGCATGATGTTTGGGAGAATTGACTGTCAAGTGCTGCTCAATGTAGCCCTCCTTGCCTATGAAGCCCCTGGTAGTTAGATATGTATTGACTCCTATGTGATTACAGGGGTGCCCCAGACCTCCACCTACACGGGCAGGGGAGCCCATTTTCCCAGCCACTGAAATATAATGAAGTTCAGATCTGTCCTTATTAAGGGGTTGAAATGTAGTCTCACACAAACAGTGGTGCTGCCCTCCAGTCACTCCACTTCCTGCTCTGATGGCCCTGCCTGGGGAGGGTAAGAGAAGGCCAGGCTGAGATGCTCTTCTCTGAATGCATGGTGCGCCTAAATGTGAATCCACCAAAGCAGTACCAAGCGTCTGGCGCACATTTCGCTGGTTGTTTGCTTTCTTCGTGGACATGGTATGCGTTGCCCACAAGCATCAACATTTTCACAGTAACAGACATTCCTGTCAATCAGGCAGCATGGAAAATGTGCTTGTTTTTGTTCCTAAAAATTCAAATATCTTTTGGTGAATCTCTTCCAATTTGAATCTTTCTGCACCAGCATCCCTTGTGCTCTGAGGACTGGTAGTGTGGATTGTGTGGGAGGGTAAGGGAGCCTGTGATGTGCTGGCGCACAGCCATGAGAGGAGGTTGCACCTGAGCCTGAGCTGCAAACACCTTAGTTAATGCCAAGAAGATCACCGTGGAGGATAAAATCAAGCATCTGTGAAAGTACAGGCGCCGCATGCAGAGCTAGCTCAGAAGAACTGCATAATTAGAGCCATGCATCATCTTGTAAATCAAAGTGTGTGTCGTTCATCGTAATTATGAACAACTTCGTGATTTATTGAACCAGTTAGTTACAGTGTGTGCTTTATAGATGTTAATTTCTTTATGCATCCATCTTTGGATGTTTTTTGCAAAGCAAAAAACAGAAACAGAAAGATAATAAGAGAAGCTTAACCAACAAGCATCTGCAAAGTCAAAAGGTTGCGCTTTAATGTGCTAGCACATGCAAACGCCGGCAGGCACCAATACTGTTCGCCTATTACCGCTATAACTATTGTCTCGTTCAGTAAGCCTATGTGTAGACTCCAGCTAACATCCTGATGGAGCAGTTACCCTCTTGCCCATCCGTATCCTCCTCCTTGTGATTGGGTGATGCTACTGTGAACCTCCAGCCCCCTTTGCTAGTGTCAAGCACCGCTGCCGCTTTTGTTACATGGGACTGATATTGCAGCACTACTGCTGCAAAACCGGCCCTCGGTAACAAAAAAACGCTCCCTCCCTTCCAGCTCACTGGCAAAATGCCCGTTGTCCGTAGCGGCCAGTCTGGCCCTGGGCAGAACCCAGAGCTGCTGAGCGTGGATCAGGCCCACCAGCCACACTCTTGGTTCTGTGATCCAGAGTAACAGGCAGCTTGGCCCATATGTAGGCTCCCGGCTATCAGCAGTGATACTAAAGATGAGCTGAAATGACAGACAACCATCCAGCCAATTACTGAAGAGGGCTCACCCAAGCCAGTTGGGGCGGAAAAAGCTTGAAGGTGGCAGCCCCTAAACTCTGGAATGAACTTCCTTTCTCCATTAGAACACTTTAAACCCTGTTTGCTTTCAGGAAAGCCCTGAAAACTTGGTTGTTCAATAAATAGTGACCTGTGCCTTTCATGAACTTGCTTCTCCAGATCTCAGCGCCAAGACACCTCTGGATATTCGTGCGCTTAATAAATAAGTTAACATAACATAACATATTAACCCAAACACGCCAACTGCTCGAGGGGCTGAGCCAAAACCCCTCCCTCTATGTTGTTTGTTGAAAGTTAATTTTGCATGTGCCCTACATGTTGTATGTTTAGTTTTACGCTAATGCTATCTATTGCCAAACCTAAAATTGGGGAATGGAAAAGCTGAATGACCAGGCCTTCGAACAAAGTTGACTTTACATTTTAAAACGACTTCCAAAGTAAAATGAGAATTGAAAGGGTTACATGAATATTTGCGTGGTGTAAGTGAGAATTGAAAGAAATACTATGTTAAAATAACAATACAATAACAAGAACTACATCCTGGTTTAATATTGATTAGCCAGCCCGAGCAGTTTGTTACTTGTATTATGTTTCCTGGCCACAATAAGGACTCCCACAGTACTGTGGCCACTGAAACAGCACTAAAAAAGTGATAGGTAGTCCTAGATAAAGTATGAGATTAGCATCCTTACAATTATAAGCAATTTGGAAAACTAGGACTGCAGGTAGGAGAGGCTGATTGTCGTGTATCGTCTACTTTATAAGAAAAGGATGAAAAGCAATGCCAAGCCGTGCAGTGTGTGCATTCTTGACGAATGGACGTCATTTAGGGGTCACCAGAGGTCGCAACTGCTATCCCTGGCAGTTCGCCTGGTACCATGAGTACTTTGCCAACTTTGGGTATATTAGCAAGGGCTTTATCGCAGCTTTAGCGTCACTTTTTGATTTTTTTATCGCCCTGTCAGCAAGCTGTCGCTAACAGCAGTTAGCGACAGCTTCCAGTCGATAGCGACAGGTTTGGGGCCCGCCTTGCATGTCAGCTATATTTATCGCTAATGACATGCAAAGTCGGCGTAACCAAACTGGTAGCGACTGAAAGCAATCAATAACACAACTATCGCCTATTAGCAACTCAGGCAAAGCGATAAAAAAAGTCGCGCTAAGCGCGATTATCGCTAGTATGTAACACCTGCTAGAAGGAAACCTGACTTACCTGTATTCCTCAACGGGAGGTGGATCTTCAGGCTAAGTCCACCATGGCGTTAATGCGTGAATATCGCTGGATTTCCAGCGATATTCAGGCATTTCGCCGCTATCGCTGGATATTTTATCACAGTGGAGATAAACGTTTCTAATAGCATGTTTTCTCCGCCAAAATATCCAGCGATAGGCAGCGATAAAAATAAAAACACTAAGCGCGTTTTGCGATGAATATTGCAAGTTCTTGATAATATGCCCCTATGAGTTAGAAGTCTTGAGGCGATAGCAACGGACCACGCACCCTAATCGGGTGCAAATTAGTTTCCATAATGCCCTCTTGAGAGTTAGCAGCCAGCACTTCAGCGAATCAGACACACAGGTAGGCAACTGAGATCAAGGAACTCCCCCTGCACACTTGATAAGTAAGCTCTCGAAACACCACAGTTTCTTATCAGTGATGTCTCTGAAGAAGCCCAAAGAAAAGACATCCATGCATGATGCCAGACTATTCAGTCTGATCACTTTTGGTGCTGTCAGCAACATCATTTAATTTAAAATTATTTTTACAAAGCCAACATCACTTAACAGAAAATGGTTAGGACCCGAAAAAAACGCTTTTTGCATTAAAAAACAAGGGCCCAAACCTTTCACACACTTGATTTATATTCATCTTGACCTTAAATGGACAAAGATTTGTTTTGTGATTAAAATTGCGGGGTGTATGAAAGAACCACTCAGACGCCTCCACTCTGCAGGACTCCAAAGCAAACACATCCCACTCATACACAGAACCAGATCAGGAGGACGGGAGTTCTCTTACATCGCTTCTAAAGTGTGGAATGATCTCCAGCTCCACATCAGTCTGCTCCTCGACATCGTCAGCTTCTTTCACACGTTTCATCTCTATTTTTGTTTCTCCATAATAAAGGGACTTACATTGTGTTAGGTAATCCACCTTAAAAATAGACCACCAAAGAATTATAGGAATACAGGTGTTTGCCACCTCTTTGCATCCTCAGAGCACTCACATGCACCCGCTGCTGAGCTCCTCCAGGACCCCTCGGAGCCGGCGTTCGGGATATGGCTTCTCTGTTTTGATCATCTCATAGACGTCATTCAGACCTTCCTCCTGCAATGGACCAAGAGTGAGCATCAGATATTGCTGGGAGGAACCTGTTCTCCAGTGCCTGTGAATGGTATCTGTTGGACTTCAATGCAGAGTAATGTGTAAAATCTGTGACTTTCTGGTCACAAGGGGGTCATGGAAGGGCAAAGATCCTTTCCATAAAGAGTGTGGATCATGCTTGTGATGCCTATTTATTCATCTACAACTCTAGGAACTGTAAAGCAAGAAATAGACAATGTTTACTCCATGGCTGCCCCATATAAGAAGAGCATCCTCAACCAGATAGATGCTATGTTCATTACACAGCCATGGATCACAAGTCATCCACATGTCCTCCTGGCCTTCTACTTTACAGTCATCCATAATCCCCAACTATCTGAGGTGCTCACCACTCAATGCCTTTTTTGCATCATCTAGATTTCCACATTCAGAACCAATAGTACCCTCATTCAATACTTGACCTCTCAAACACATTTATTATCAAACTCTCTGACTTTATATTTTATGTGGTCTTCAATCTTGCATGAGGCCTGTTTACCAAAATTATGGAGAAAACATTTCCCAAGTGTCCCAGCAGTATGAACCTCAATCAACTTGTCACCTAAGTCACATCAGGGCAACGATGCGAATGTGATCTTCACCTCTCTGCAATCTCCACATTGCCACCCACTGATGCCAATGGATTGGTCAGACTAATACACCATCCAACACACATCTTTCACACACCAACCACCCGCCATGGACAATGCAAACCTATCTAGCAACAGAACTCTCTTTCAAGGACTTACCTACAAACACACTTACAGAAGACCTCCACAAAACATGTCAACTTTCTCCTGTACTCACTCTATCCCTCTACCGCCGAGATCTGAAAGCCAACATTGACAACCATGGCCCATCTTCCAGCAAGACAATAAAGGCCACAAAACCAGCCACAAAACTCCAAGAAGACCCATGGACAAGGGAAGCTCTCCATGGCTCTTGTAGGAACCTTATCACTACGGTTATAACAACCAACTGCAAGCCAGTCTCTGAGGAAGCTTCCAACATTTGATATTTGGCCTGTGATGCTCACCAGCTTGTCTGCAATCTTATCCATGATGTTGGCATTGTAAAGCCTTCTCCTTTGGTCCTGCCACCAGCTCTTAATGTATATGCATGGTTTCTTCTCAAAGTAGGGCAAGTGAAAGTAGTTCCTGAAATTAAAAAGGAAACACTTCTAAACAAAGGTCTTCAAAGAAGATATTAGAAACACTGATTGACGTTGATTGAGTGACGTTTTGATTTAGAGGTTGGCAGATGGAGTAGTGTCCCCAATGTACAGCGCCAGACGGATTTAGAGATGACCACTATGCACATTGAAAGGAACTGCCATTCGTTTCAATGTATTAAACATTTAGGGCCTCATTTATGAAAAGTGACGCATTGCTGCGAGAAAACAGCGATGCGTCACTTTTCATTGCTCCCTCTTTGCGACACCAATGATGCCTCATATTTACAGTATGACGCATCTTGTCGCAAGGAGTTACAGATACGTCAGTACTTCTGATGTATCTGTCGGCACAAAAATGATGCATTGTTGGAGTATGTCACAAAAGTGACGCAACTCCAGCACTGGGTCATTACACATGGGCAAGTCCCTTGTGAAATGTGCCTGCATCAGTCTTACACCTGCCATGAGGCAGGCGTAAGATATTGATGCATTTGCGTCCTAAAAGTGGCGCAGCGAAATCTTATAGATTTCACTGTGTTCCTTCTACGATCCTTTCTCACGTCTGAACGCCCCCCTGTGTACATTATACCTGGCGCATTTATAATGTGGTGCAGGGGTTTAGAAAGTGACCCATCTAGGTAGATGCGTCACTTTGTAAATATGGTGCAACAAGGCTCATTTTTTACGCCTCTGGTGTGTCACAAAAAGTGATGCACCAGCGGCGGAAAAGTGATGCAAGGGCTCATAAATAAGTTCCGTAGTGTACGGCGCAGTCGGTTTTGATGGCCATTCACCAAACATTTGACACTTTTTTTTGTCTCAAAACCAAACTACAAAAATAGTTTGTTTTTGAAAAACAAAAACCTAATGACCACTACATACTGGAGGTTTTCTTAAAACACACTACTGCAATACTTAATAGACCATCTTAAGAGAGCCATTGGCTACACCAAGAGATGCACCAGTGAAACAGTGACTCTTCCTTTGACAATCTTTGAAACCCATACACCACCTGTAGGTCTGATTTGCTGCCCTCACCTCGAGGGCTCAAGCATTAACTGTCTTATTTACGGGTAGAGTGAAGTTGTGTCGTAGCATGCTAAGTAGAGTGGCCATTGATGTGAAGTGTTCATATGGTCAATCTATATTGTAAATCAGTATTTGTACAGCGCAAACCCCTCACCTTTACTGGTCTTAAGGCGCTGGGGGCCATCGTGGAAATTAGGTGAGCTATTGCCCAGAGTCACATGGTGCTGAGCTGCCGCCGGAGCCGGGATTCGAACCGTGTACTCTGAAGTCAGCTGCCCTTGCCGCTGCACCACACCGCGTTTATTCATGTGGTTGCAGGGCAACCACATGACTAAACGGAGCAGCATGTAACAACCAATTGCATTTAATCAGGCTAAGGAGATTTCTGAAAAAGCAGTGTGGTAGAGGGCTCTGATGTTCTCCAGATGTGATGTCATCACACAATTAAGAGTAGCAGTAAACTGATGATAGCAAAGAAAGTTATTTTGTTGTTTTGTGTAGCATGATCTCGTTAGCCTCCGGGAGCAAGGGAATTTCTCTGATTCCCAACCTCTGGACTTATAAAAGGAATGAGAACTCACTCTCTCATCAGACCTCATCACTCTTTTTTTTGTGTTGACATTTTTTATTAGCAATTCATAAAATACAGTATATATTACAGAAGATGCTGAATTCATTAAGGACCATGGTGACACTGGTGGCCACCTATTGACACTTAGCTCTTCAATACATGATCACCAGCTCTTAGATCTGTATCCTCTCACCTCTGAGGTGCACTTGCCTGTCTGTAATGAAGGGTTTCATTGGTGGACTCGAAGAGACGGAGACCATTTCTCCATCATCATCCGCTTCATCTTCGCTTGAGTTCTGTAGAAGCTCAGACTCTTCCTCATCACCATCTCCTCCATCCTTCTTCTTTCGAAAGTTTGGCTTAGTTGTGCCATCAATCTGATTCCCATAATTCCCTGAAAGGAGTAAATCATAATGAGCATCTATGTAAATACCAAAGTGATATTGCCTGTTAATAATTCAAAGGAAAGCCATGTTAGACCTGAAAGTAGAGCACACTTGATGCAGGAGAACAGCAGCTGCAGTGTTGGTCTACAAGGGCCAGAGGCGGCCATGTTTTCAAGATAACAAATGATTATGGCTGGTTGGATGCATATACAACCCTTCACCTGCCACGCCATCCGACGAAATGCACTTACACTTGAGATATCATAGATGCAGTGCTTAATTTGTGAAAGAATAAGTGCCAGGGCTCCTCCGCCCTAAGGGGGGAAAGGAGGGATGATTGGGGGGGGTCCGTTGCTGCCCCGGGTAAAATAAACTACAAGGAGACCCCACTTCTTCTGTTTATGACAATTCTCATGGGCAGCTGATTCAAGGGATAACATAAATGTCCACCACAGGAAAAGAACAGGTATTACTAGTTTTTATGCAACATCTGGCGCCATCTATTGGCATTTCCATGTTACCTCAAACAGCAGGCTTGCTTTAAAAATCCATAAATACATTTTGAAACAGGAGTGGCTTCTTGCAAAAGCGTGGAGCCTGGAACATTGTGTCCCCTCTGATCCATGCTTGTGTTGGCCAATTTGTTTTTTCAGAGGATCATCATCTCATGCATAAATGTAGTGCCGCAAACTACACAGACCGCTTTATTTGGCACCACAACCTGATTCTTGCAATCAGCGCATGTCCGCATGGCGACGAGACAACTGTTCAAATGTCTGTTTTGGACGCAGCACAGACTCTTGAACTGGTGCCACTGATGGTAACAGGTGAAAGGAAGGCAATGTACCAGGGGGATTACATTGTTCAAAGAGCATGACTGAATATCCTGGGCACACCAGCCTTGGCGCCCCCACCCTTCCACAACCCGGTGTCATACGTTCCTGGCGACCAATACAAACCTATTGTGACCTCAAAGCTGATTGGTTTGTCGCCGATTCTTCGGTCAATCATGGTGGCCTCCAAGAAGGCTCCGAAGAGGAAGAACTCTTCCATCTTGCCAGTGCAGTTCTAAGGAAATACAGGGACAATTAGAAGTGACCCCCACACAGCTCAAAGAAGAAATACACAGATATCAAGGACATAAAAGGATATCTGGTCCATTCGGTATGTCAGTTTTCATGTGCACTGTATCCTTGTAGATTTCTTGTGGTATACAACATTATATTTCCTCCCAAACTACTATTACACCAGTGTATTTAACATAAGAGTTATTCATTTACATTTATTGAAAATTCTTCCTATTACTTCTCAGGCTGTCCCTGACTTAATAAACAGTTAGACTAATGGCGGACTGATGGTTAATTAGCCAGACAGTTTACTTTTGCAATGCATAGCTCATCATTTTAAATTCATGAGTTCTGCCCTTCCCTGTGTTTTAAAATTACGCTCAGGATTGTTACACTCAGATGGTATATCCTGGATGGGGAAATCCTTCCTCTGCTGACGCCTTTACATTATTCCACCACTCTCAGTGTGTGTCCTATCAGAGAGCTGCTATCTGTAGGCCACGGTTGGCCTCAAACTAGTGGAATGTATGACCTTGGATCACAAATATCTTACTATTTCTTTCACTATTGCCGGGCACTGGACCACTCACTGCTCCTGAAGGGGCACCACTGAAGCACATGACGCCTTTATGACTTGAACAGACAGACATGGAAGGGGAGTGAGAATGTTTTCTTCTCCCCAATACCAAGTAGGGAAAGGCTGAGGCAGGGATCAAAAGTGACTAAGGGAATGCTCCCTGCATATCGAAGCTAGAATATTGAAGGAGGCAAACATTGAGGGCAAAATATCAAATCCAGAAGTATTGAAGCTATTGCTAGCTCCTTATACATGTACCTTGACGGTAGATATCGTCAAGGTGTGTAGATGTGGAGTGAGGGATACAAAAGCTATACTTCTTCTATATGCACTTCCCTTCCGATATTTAGGTCTTCGATATTTTGTCCACAATATTCTTGTATCTCAACATTCTTAGCCTCGATTTGCAGAAGTACAATCGTGATGCAATGAAAGTGAATTTGGTGGCGAGGTATAATACGATTTGGCACGCAATAGGAGGGACACCACGCAGAGAGCGCGGAGGTTGGGATGGATACTAGCAATGAAGTGGGGCACATCAAAGAGGACTCAAAAGGACGTTCCATCTTGTTCCACAGGTAGTGCTGTGGGTTTGTATGCGGACATTGAAAAAGGGAGGAAGCGAAGCAATGACGCATAGGATCTGTCATCTTTGCACACACATCAACATATTTTGCATCAGTTATGCCGGGCCAAGTAATACAGAGGCAAGGATTTACAGTATCTAAAGAAAGAACTGTAATATTTTCTCTATAGCATTGCAAACTATTTTGCTTTTATAGACAGATGAATAGTTTAAAAAAAGCCCTCTATCTGACATATGGGTTTATTTTGGTAGTGGTGAAATGTTTTCTACAGTCTTAGAGAAATGTGGGCGTTACATGCAGGTGCCTTTGTGGCAAGACCTAGATAAGACTGTTATTTTAGAGCACACTAATAATGTGATGTCCGCCGCTTAATGGCGACAACCCTATGTCATTCTGCAGGTAGACGCAATGGTAGGAGCGTAGTGGGGATACTTACATCGGTGATGGGTGGAGTTAGTTCCATTTGTACTTCCGTTGAGCTGGTTAGATCTGGGGAGCTGATGTCCAAAATCTCTACTGCCAGGCTGAGCAGTAACCGGGCTCGGAACGAAACCCCCTCACCGAGTCCGTCGTTCAGGTCCTGGTGCTCGTCCATCAAGGTGTAGTTACGAGTTGAGCCGTACATGTTCACCCAAGCGGGGCCCAGTGTGGGCAAAAAACCTGAGTTAAAAACAAGAATAAGTGATTGTATGATCGACCCTTTCATGAGCAATGAAAGACATTTGGTCAGAAAATTAAATATTCATTTGTATATTTTTTGTTATTATCATTATTGTAATGAGTTTTATCTAAATCTCCTGTATATGCATTTACACATTTTAGTATAATCCGTACTGTTATAAATTGCTGCTAATTTTGTACTATTGTATCTTGATAATGGTCTCTTCTTTTTTTAATAAAGAATTTTGGATTGCTGTATTTTGTACTTTTATGGGTTGCAAACTAAACCGAAATAAATTGATTTTTTTATTGATTGATTGATTATTGTTATTATTATTATTGTTATTATTATTATTATTAGTAGTAGTAGTAGTAATAGTAGTTCTTATTCATTTAATGATATAGGTAGCAGAAGCAGCGTCATTGTTTGAATTATTATTTTTGTTATTATTAGTAAGACGAGTAGTAATATTAGTGTTATTGTTGGTATTATTGTTCATAGTTATCATAGTAGTAGCATTGTTTACATTTTTTATATTATTGGTATTCTTAATGTTGTAGCAGTAGAAGTAAGATTATTATTATTAGCATTATTGTTATTATCAGTCATAGTAGACCCAGTAGCACTAGCATCAGCATTGGTTTAGCTAGTATGATTATGATTATTAATAGCTTCTTATTTTATTATCATTGTGATTATTTTTGGTAACAATATTATTATTACCTCAATTATTGATATTATTATTTGTGCTATAATGTTTGTTATTATCACCAGTAGCAGTAAAATTAGTGCAATTGCTGTTATTATTGTTCATAGTAGTTGTAGTAGGACTGTTTATATTTTAATTAGTATTGTTGGTATTAATAATATCGTTAATATTATTATTAGCAGTAGAAGTAATCTTATTATTATTATTATTATTATTAGTCATAGTAAACATGGCAGTACTAGCAGCAGCATTCGTTTAATTTGTATGATTATGATTATTAAAAGTTCATTATTTTGATTATTATTGTGATTATGATTATCATGATTATTATTACCATGATTATTATATTAATATTTGTGCTATTATTTTGTATACTTTCTTTTTTATATACCAGTCATCACATACACATAGAGGCTGCATGAAAATTTAAAGCTCCTATTAAAATGAACTGCAGAAAAATTCAAAAGTATCACTTCCCCGAGGAACTGTACCACCCCTGATGGATAACACATTCTGGGTTGAGGCTGATCTGACACTGAGGTGCCCTTGAACAGTGCTGCCAGGAGTAGCCTCACACTTTGTCAAAGATCAAGTAATCAGCCCTTAGACCGAGCTTCTATCAGTGAGTACTTTAACTCCTGCTCAATTATTCTGTAGTAAATTAAAACTCTCGCCTTTTATACAGTCCACACTTTCGCTAATCATGAATCTGTGATCAGCTTATTTATGTATTGTTTGTACTTTTGTAGAGCACCAACTTTGCCCAAGGACCTTAGAGTGCTTTACAGGAGAGCCAGATTATGTTACACATTGTTAATATTTGGGGAGTTTAAGTCATTTGCTCAGAATTGCAGGACTTTGAGCCAAGGCCAGGACTTGAACCTGCTTTGCCAGTTTCGAAGTTGGTAGCTGTGGCAGAGGACATGAGGCATAAGGGCCTGAGCTGCGGACTTTAAAACTAGTGAATCAGGATTGAGTCCTGGCCTCGGCTCAATGTCCTGTGATTTTGGGCAAATCACTCTGGGTCTCATTTATGACTTTTTGCCGTAGGGCAGTGCCGCAGGCCTTCCTGCTGCGCTGCCTTACGGCAAAAGAAAGGTGCAGGAATGCAACGTATCTATTAGATACAGGGCATTCCTGTCATTATCCCTTGCGCTGGTGCACAATGGGCTGCCGTGCTTCAATGTAGGCACCTTTGTACCATGGTGCAAGGGTGCTTGCGTTGCGGGGAGGATTATTTTTGTGCAAAAAGGGAAACCTTCCTGCATGAAAACAATCACAAGAGGCTTTTTCCTCTTGCTATGTGTGCTGCAAAATGCAATAAGGAGGAGAAATAAAGATATTTCTCCTTGTTGTGCCTTCCTTAGGCCTCCCTGGGAGGCGCAAGTTTTCGGCGATGCCTCAAGCTTAATGTTTTTCGAAAATCTGGGTCAATTTCAAAAAGCCATGGATGTTGCTGGGAACGCCCTCCAGCAACACTCTTTGCATGCCCTTTTAACTCAGAAAACTGGGTTAAAGAAAGCAATATTTAAGAGGCAGCATTAAGACAAAAAAGTGGCTAAGTGGTGCCTCGTAATTGTGGAGCAGGCTCCTGTGCCACGGAACGTCACAAAATGTGACGTTCCGACGGTGCAAGGGGCCTCATAAATGAGGCTCTTAATCTCCTGATGCCTAAACAATGTGTAACATGATTTGCCTCTCAAGTAAAGCACTCTATAGCCCTTTGGCCTAGTTTGAGCTTCATAAAATTGCAAAAAATGAATAAATGAGCTTCAAACAGATCATTCCACTAGTGTCGTCAGAATAACGTTGGGAGATTATTATCTACTTATTTCAGCATAACTATAGAGCAATTACCCCTCCTCAACTGCCCTCTCACTGATAAACACTGAATGTAACGTTTTAAGTTGTGTGCTGATGCTTCAGGGTCTTTGAAGCTGCCACTTTCCTTGTAAACACTTTGAGCCCGATTCACAAATGTAGATATACATGTGTTTATTTACTTTATGTATACCTGCAACAACTCCTAGGTGTAACTCTCCACTTCTTTGCTATTCACGACTCGGTAGTGGAGAGTCACATCTATGTGTAGAAATATATTTCTTCACAACAGAATTTATGAGTGTAAAGTTACTACCAGTAGCGTTTCACCTCTTGATGAAAATATTTGCCACCCAAGTGAAAATCTCCAAATGGGAAATGCAAGTTTATTGTTTTCAAATATAAAAATATGTTAATGTACGTATTTAAATGTAAAATAATTTAAAACATTTATTAGTATTATCATGGAACGAATAACGTAAAACGTTACAGCACATAAATTAATTGATTGAAAATGTCTTACTTTAATTTATATATATATATTAATTCTTACACAAACTCTTGTATTTACTTTAGTATATACTTATGTGTATGTACTTTGTGGGCTCTGGAGATCAGCCCTAGGACTTGGACTTGTCTGCTTCCACTTACGGACTTTTTTTTTTTGTTCAACTGCCTCTATTTAACTGTCTTAATTGAAAACAACCAGTAGAGGTCAGTAAAGTACCAAAATTGCTTTCTGTTAAGGTACTTTTTATTTTATATTTTTCTGGCATCTGCCTCTATTTAACTTTCTTGATAGAAAACGACCAGCAGATGTCAGTAAACTACCAGAATACCTTTAGCATTCTCTAGATTCCTGTCCATAGAAATTGTCTTCCACGAGCACCCGTAGAGGATAATATTTTTTTCACATCTTGTATTTTCAGTGATATAACCACCGAAGGCCCTGATCTCATACTAAATACAGAGCTTTGGACTGTACCATTTCCCGCTGAAAGGCAATATTTCTCTCCATGTGTTCTCATACCTGGTGTGTCACCCAGTTTGGTGCTTACTTTCCCTCCATGTTAAAGGACAGTAGATGTTTCAGCACCCAGACTAATGTGCTGCATAGCTAAATACATATAAGGTCCCAAAGGCAAGACCAATTTTATTGCAAATGCTTCTTTAATGTGTCACTAACCCACCCTAACATTTTTATTTATTTATTTGTACATTTTGTATATTATGTATTAATTAATGTAGTACCAAAGGGCAAGCAATAGATAGCAGTGCCACCCTAAGTACCCTCTGCTGATAAGGTAGGTCAACGCAGTATATCCTCTGTTTCGGCACCTACCTTTGTCTCCCTCATTGGAGATCTTCCTCAGGTCAATGAAGTGAGTGCCGATGGCCACATCGTTCACCTTGTCGGAGTCTCGAATCTGGATTTTCATGCGCTTACACAGTGGCGGGAACATCTCTGTGAAGATAATCTGCTCGTTCCACATGGGCTCGTAGCTGCTCTTCTGCACTGAAGTTTTCCCCTGTCATAGGCAAGAGGCAGACAGATCAGTGACAGAGACAAGAAAGCTTCTCACAGAGACATGTTAGAGGGGGTTAGATAGGAAAGCTTTGCTCTTTGTGCTATATGTCAGTAATGAGGAGTATAGGCTTTCCAGCAAAGCTTACGAATCACAGAGAAGACTGTTTTTTCGATGATTTGACCACATATTGCAATTTCCCCAACCACCTCATAGAGCCTCTTTGATTTTACAAATTAGAGATGACCAGGGAACACCCCTAATGGTGCTGGGTGATGGAGCCCTGTGACCAGAATAATAGCACAAATACCACAGGATCCTACGGAGATCCGGTAGGCTGGAACCTTCAGAGGCTCCCATTTAGCCTAAAGCCTATGAGAGTCTTTGACATGTCTTTCTTTATTATACAGTTAATAAAAACCGTAATGTACAAACATAGCGGTGCATAATAGAATACAATTTTTATGCAATGCAGTTAAAATAATATTAACAACCTTCCCAGCTCTTGCTAAGGCCTGGGCTGAATTGTTGTTAAAACACAAAGTCGATGCTTCCCTACAGTGTCTCAATGATTGTTCCCGAAAGACAGGGATCAGTAGACGGCGTTGGTCGGTAGCAAAGAATGGGCAGCAGCAAAGCAGGTGGAGCCAGGACTCAAGTATATAATTGCAAAGCCTGCAAGTGGGCTGCTCATTCCACCAAGCCCACTGTGGGTTAAAATCAAAGATAGATAGGGCTAGCAGCCTCATGTATAATATTTTGTTGCGAGTCTGGGGATTGAGGGAGTAGTTAAAGTATGGCTGGGGTTTCCCCTTGATATATGATTTATTCAAAGTGGTGAAAAGTTTGTTTTTAGATAGCCCGGCAACATCTGTCTGAAATGAAACTGAGATGATTTGTTTTGTTATTGGTTTTTTCCACATTGACAGGGGGATAGTTGGGTTAGTGAGAGAGGTTGGTTCAATCTTTAGTGTGGAAATGGCGAGGTGCAACTGTTTATGCCAAAGGGAGTGTTCGTCCTTGAACGCAGCTTGTAGTTGCTCTTTCAGAGATTGTCCTGGTGCTCGTAAGGTGTGTATGTAGAACTTTATTAGGTCTTCCAGGCAGTGAAGGTTTGCACATGTCAGTCCCAGCTCGAGTCTCATCCTCGACCTCCTCGCGTGCTGCAGGATGGAAAACATTTTCTTATAAGCTTTAATTTGTAAGTTTCCCAGAAATTTGTCCATTTTCTCTGGAAAGGCCAAATGGACGTAGGTCACTGCAGGTAGTAGTTTGGCCCGTAGCACCCTTAGGATTGGTTCGGCTGAAGGGCTGTGCAAATGGCGGTTCAAGTGCCTCAGGCTGTGAATGATCCCCATGCCCTTAGGCTTTAAGTGTCTAAGGTGTGCTGCTTGGTTTGCCCTGGCGTTGAACCAAACTCCTAAGTAGTTGTAGCTGGTGCAGGTCGCTATTTGTGATCTCCCTGCTCTCCAAATAAGATTTTTCTTTTTTTTGTAGCTCCCAAAGATCAAAATTTTGGTTTTTGATTCGTTCATCACAAGATGGTTCTTTGTGTTATATTTATTGAGAGCAGTGAGCGATCTTTGCTATCCGATTTTCGTGTGATCCATGATGATGATGTCATCGGCATATTGCATTGTCTGTAGACGGAGCCCGCCCAGTTTTGGGGAAGCCAGGGCTGCACCTGCCAATTCCTTTGGTAAGTCAGCGGTGTAGAGGTTGGATAGTAGCGGGGCAAGTACACAGCCTTGTTTTAGGCCGTTTTCAGTTGCAATTTTTTTAGATAATGTTTGTGCGCTCGTTTTAAACCTAACCCAGGTTTTGAAATGCAAGGATATCAAAGCTGAGAGAAGAGGAGATGGTATTTCCCAGAAATTTAATTTGTTCCACAGCGTACCTCGATTAACTCTGTCGAAGGCTGCACTGTAGTCCACGAAGCAGCAGAATAAAGGTAGCTGGTTAGCCAGGGTAGCTTTCCGCGAAAGGTAGGACAGTGCTATTATGTTGTTCATCGTGGAGCAGCCCGCTCTAAAGCCTGACTGGGAGTGAGGCAGGATGTTATTTTCGCTGGCACAGTTTTCTAGTTCCGTCACTAAAACTCGGGCGTATGCTTTGGCTTTAATGTCCAGCAAGGCTATTAATCTATAATTGGCCGGATTTGAGGGATTGCCCTTTTTGTAGATTGGGTGTAGAATTGAGCCCTGCCAGGAAGGTGGAATTTTGGCTGTGAGAAAAGCATGTGCAAAACGGGGTGTAAGGAGTTCTACTCAAAACTGCCGAAATGTTTTGAAGACTGCTGCAGGTATTCCATTTGGCCCTGGTGCCCCATCGTTCTTCATGCGGCTGATGATCTTACTTACTGTGTTTTCAGGTAAGGCCAGACCCGGGGTATTTCCGTTGAGTGGGGCTAGAGGCGTAGGGGTAGATGAGCACTCCCTTACCCCGCCATTGTAAAGTTGATTAATATGCTCGACCCATACGTTTTCAGGAACTCCGTTTTCTCCACTGTGGCCGTTGTTACTGAGCTGATTGATATACCTCCAAAATTGGGCCGGATTTCTTTCCTTTAGGAGGAAGAAAAAATTTTGCCAGGCTTCCTCTATGCGTTTGTTCCGTTGGGCCCATGCTCGTTTCTTGCGAGCTTCTCTATGTGGCCCTTTTGTGGTTTGCTGGGCAGCTCTTTCTACTTTTTTCCTACTATTTAGGCCAATTTGCCTCTTTCGTTTGTTTTCAGATGTTACCTCATTGGAGGGTTGATTAAGAGCCTTTGATGTCTGCTTTTTTTGAGCGGCGAATGAGCCCCCCAGAGCCTGATGCAAATCACTCAGGAGAGTGGGCCAATGATTTAAAATGGCTTCTGGGCCAATGACGCTTTTTAATTGAGCGTTTTTCGTTACCCAATCGGCCAGTTTTGAGTCTAAGTTGATGGACCATTTAATCCTGCGTGAAAATTGCTAATTTTCCTCGCCTGTGGGTTCGCCAATTGGTGTGAATCTACAGGATGCAGTGAGGGAGAGGCTAAAGGAAGCTCTTAAAGGCCTGTGATCGCTCTCAGTTTGGTGATCGATGTTAAAATCAGTTAGGTAGTGGGCAAGCGTGTTTCCGATGAACAAATAGTCGATAGTGGAGATGTTTCTATAAGTTGGAGGGGGTGCCCATGTGTAGTCGTTGGCTTTTCTTAAATTGAATGCAGATGATATAGAGCTGGCTTTAAATAAAGCTTGTAGAAGCGCCACCTCTTTGGCAGGATTGTTTGCATTTTCTAATTTATTAAGCAATCTGTTGTTGAAGTCCCCAGCTATAAGAGGGTTGTGGTTGGGGTATTTAATGAGAAAGTCTCTGATTGTGGCGGCCAGGGCATCCAGAGCTTGGTTTCTCGGGTGCAGGGCAGGATTGACATAGCAGTTGAAGAGAAGCTAACGGAGCGGGTTGTTGTAGTTTTTTAGTCCGTTAATGCATACTACTTGGGTTCCGGATGAATCAGATCCTACCATAGTTGCTTTCAGTCTGCAAGAGTTCTTGATGTAAACCGAGAGCCCGCCCATTGGCCGCCCAAAGATGTTCCGTCTCGTAGCTGGGACATGGAATTCGTAATATCCAGGAAAGGTGGTAGTGGTGGTTGTCAATGTTTCCTGAAGGCAGATTAGGTCGCCGCTTTGAAGGTACTCTACAGCCGGGATGTTCTTAATCATTTTCTGGAGCCCGGCCACGTTCCAGGATATGATTGTAAGACCATTAATTTGATTATTCCAAATGTAGTCTGTTTTGTCTTTGAGACAGTCAAAGATACCATTGGGCTGACTGTCGACTGTTTTCTACCTGGTGTCCTAATTGATAGTTGATGAGTTGAGAGCTGGAAAGGACCCTTCTCTGGGTGCTGGAGCAAATGATCCTCAGATGATCTTGCTGATGAGGAATATTGGCCAGATAGTGTCAGGGGCCCAGGTCTTCTCCACACTTTAGGATGGAATAGGTGTTTTTGGGATTTTCAGCTAGGACATGAGGGTATCTGTCTTGAGGTTGGGGCCTGATCTCTATGCCCCAGTCTGCAAGTTGATTTGCTTTGCGTAGCATTGCACCACCTCATAGAGCCTCTTTGATTTTACAAATTAGAGGTGACCAGGGAACACCCCTAATAGTGCTGGGTGATGGAGCCCTGTGACCAGAGTAATAGCACAAATACCACAGGATCCTATGGAGATCCGGGAGGCTGGAACCTTCAGAGGCTCCCATTTAGCCTAAAGCCAATGAGAGTCTATGACATACCAGAATCTCAAGAACTCCTCATCAAGTCCAGGGGAGGGATGAGTATGCGTGTCTGTGAGGTATCAGAGACTCAGGGACTCCTCATCATGTGGACTCCTCATCATGTCTGAAAGGGGGTTGAGGGTGTCTATAAAACACAAGAGTCTCAGGAACTCCTCATCTCTTCTACGGGGTGGGGTTGAATGTCTGTGAGATAGCGGACTCTCAGGTACTGCTCATCCCATCCACAAGGAGGGGGCTATGCGTGCCTATGAGACATCAGGGTCTCGGGGACTCCTAATCACGTCCACGGGAGGCTCTATGAGTGTATATGAGATACTGGAGATTCAGGGACTCCTCATCACTTCCACAGGGGCTCTACGAGTGTTTATGAGATACTGGAGATTCAGGGACTCCTCATCACTTCCAAGGTGGCTCTACGAGTGTTTATGAGATACTGGAGATTCAGGGACTCCTCATCACTTCCACGGGGGCTCTACGAGTGTTTATGAGATACTGGAGATTCAGGGACTCCTCAACACTTCCACTGGGGCTCTACGAGTGTATATGAGATACTGGAGATTCAGGGACTCCTCATCACGTACACGGGAGGCTCTACGAGTGTATATGAGATACTGGAAATTCAGGGACTCCTCATCACTTCCACGTGGGGCTCTACGAGTGTATATGAGATACTGGAGATTCAGGGACTCCTCATCACGTCCATGGGGGGCTGTACGAGTGTATATGAGATAGTGGAGATTCAGGGACTCCTCATCACTTCCACGGGGGGCTGTACGAGTGTATATGAGATACTGGAGATTCAGGGACTCCTCATCACTTCCACGGGGGCTCTACGAGTGTTTATGAGATACTGGAGATTCAGGGACTCCTCATCACTGCCACTAGGGGCTCTACGAGTGTATATGAGATACTGGAGATTCAGATACTCCTCATCACTTCCACGGGGGGCTGTACAAGTGTATATGAGATACTGGAGATTCAGGGACTCCTCATCACTTCCACGGGGGCTCTACGAGTGTTTATGAGATACTGGAGATTCAGGGACTCCTCATCACTGCCACGGGGGGCTCTAGGAGTGTATATGAGATACTGGAGATTCAGGGACTCCTCATCACTTCCACGGGGGGCTGTACGAATGTATATGAGGTACTGAAGATTCAGGGACTCCTCATCACTTCCACGGGGGCTCTACGAGTGTTTATGAGATACTGGAGATTCAGGGACTCCTCATCACTGCCACGGGGGGCTCTACGAGTGTATATGAGATACTGGAGATTCAGGGACTCCTCATCACTTCCACGGGGGCTGTAAGAGTGTATATGAGATACTGGAGATTCAGGGATTCCTCATCACTTTCACGGGGGGCTCTACGAGTGTATATGAGATACTGGAGATTCAGGGACTCCTAATCACTTCCACGGGGGGCTGTACGAGTGTATATGAGATACTGGAGATTCAGGGACTCCTCAACACTTCCACGGGGGGCTCTACGAGTGTATATGAGATACTGGAGATTCAGGGACTCCTCATCACTTCCACGTGGGGCTCTACGAGTGTATATGAGATACTGGAGATTCAGGTACTCCTCATCACTTCCATGGGGGCTCTACGAGTGTATATGAGATACTGGAGATTCAGGGACTCCTCATCACTTCCACGGGGGGCTGTACGAGTGTATATGAGATACTGGAGATTCAGGGACTCCTCATCACTTCCACGGGGCTCTACGAGTGTTTATGGGATACTGGAGATTCAGGGACTCCTCATCACTGCCACGGGGGGCTCTACGAGTGTATATGAGATACTGGAGATTCAGGGACTCCTCATCACTTCCACGGGGGGCTCTACGAGTGTATATGAGATACTGGAGATTGAGGGACTCCTCATCACTTCCACGGGGGCTCTACGAGTGTTTATGAGATACTGGAGATTCAGGGACTCCTCATCACTTCCACGGGTGCTCTACGAGTGTTTATGAGATACTAGAGATTCAGGGACTCCTCAACACTTCCACGGGGGGCTCTACGAGTGTATATGAGATACTGGAGATTCAGGGACTCCTCATCACGTACACGGGAGGCTCTACGAGTGTATATGAGATACTGGAAATTCAGGGACTCCTCATCACTTCCACGTGGGGCTCTACGAGTGTATATGAGATACTGGAGATTCAGGGACTCCTCATCACATCCACGGGGGGCTGTACGAGTGTATATGAGATACTGGAGATTCAGGGACTCTTCATCAATTCCACGGGGGGCTGTACGAGTGTATATGAGATACTGGAGATTCAGGGACTCCTCATCACTTCCACGGGGGCTCTATGAGTGTTTATGAGATACTGGAGATTCAGGGACTCCTCATCACTTCCACGGGGGCTCTACGAGTGTATATGAGATACTGGAGATTTAGGGACTCCTCATCACTTCCACGGGGGCTCTACGAGTGTTTATGAGATACTGGAGATTCAGGGACTCCTCATCACTTCCACTGGGGGCTCTACGAGTGTATATGAGATACTGGAGATTCAGGGACTCCTCATCACTTCCACGGGGGGCTGTACGAGTGTATATGAGATACTGGAGATTCAGGGACTCCTCATCACTTCCACGGGGGCTCTACGAGTGTTTATGAGATACTGGAGATTCAGGGACTCCTCATCACTGCCACGGGGGGCTCTACGAGTGTATATGAGATACTGGAGATTCAGGGACTCCTCATCACTTCCACGGGGGGCTCTACAAGTGTATATGAGATACTGGAGATTGAGGGGCTCCTAACCACTTCCACGGGGGCTTTACGAGTGTTTATGAGATACTGGAGATTCAGGGACTCCTCATCACTTCCACGGGGGCTCTACGAGTGTTTATGAGATACTGGAGATTCAGGGACTCCTCATCACTTCCACGGGTGCTCTACGAGTGTTTATGAGATACTGGAGATTCAGGGACTCCTCAACACTTCCACGGGGGGCTCTACGAGTGTATATGAGATACTGGAGATTCAGGGACTCCTCATCACGTACACGGGAGGCTCTACGAGTGTATATGAGATACTGGAAATTCAGGGACTCCTCATCACTTCGACGTGGGGCTCTACGAGTGTATATGAGATACTGGAGATTCAGGGACTCCTCATCACATCCAAGGGGGGCTGTACGAGTGTATATGAGATACTGAGATTCAGGGACTCCTCATCAATTCCACGGGGGGCTGTACGAGTGTATATGAGATACTGGAGATTCAGGGACTCCTCATCACTTCCACGGGGGCTCTACGAGTGTTTATGAGATACTGGAGATTCAGGGACTCCTCATCACTTCCACGGGGGCTCTACGAGTGTATATGAGATACTGGAGATTTAGGGACTCCTCATCACTTCCATGGGGGCTCTACGAGTGTTTATGAGATACTAGAGATTCAGGGACTCCTCATCACTTCCACTGGGGGCTCTACGAGTGTATATGAGATACTGGAGCTTCAGGGACTCCTCATCACTTCCATGAGGGATCTACGAGTGTATATGAGATACTGGAGATTCAGGGACTCCTCATCACTTCCACCGGGGGCTCTACGAGTGTTTATGAGATACTGAAGACTCAAGGACTCCTCATCACTTCCACGGGGGCTCTAAGAGTGTTTATGAGATACTGAAGACTCAAGGACTCCTCATCACTTCCACGGGGGGCTGTACGAGTGTATATAAGATACTGGAGATTCAGGGACTCCTCATCACTTCCACGGGGGCTCTACGAGTGTTTATGAGATACTGGAGATTCAGGGACTCCTCATCACTGCCACGGGGGGCTCTACGAGTGTATATGAGATACTGGAGATTCAGGGACTCCTCATCACTTCCACGGGGGACTCTACGAGTGTATATGAGATAATGAAGACTCAAGGACTCCTCATCACTTCCACGGGGGCTCTACGAGTGTTTATGAGATACTGAAGACTCAAGGACTCCTCATCACTTCCACGGGGGGCTGTACGAGTGTATATGAGAAACTGGAGATTCAGGGACTCCTCATCACTTCCACGGGGGGCTGTACGAGTGTTTATGAGATACTGGAGATTCAGGGACTCCTCATCACTGCCACGGGGGGCTCTACGAGTGTATATGAGATACTGGAGATTCACGGACTCCTCATCACTTCCACGGGGGGCTGTACGAGTGTATATGAGATACTGGAGATTCAGGGACTCCTCATCACTTCCACGGGGGTCTGTACGAGTGTATATGAGATACTGGAGATTCAGGGACTCCTCATCACTTCCACGGGGGCTCTACGAGTGTATATGAGATACTGAAGACTCAAGGACTCCTCATCACTTCCACGGGGCTACGAGCCTATATGAGACACTGGAAACTCAAGGACTACTCATCACTTCCACAGGGGCATCCGTTTGTGTTAAATTGTGCCATGAGGGTGGGAGTGTTTGGCCTGCAAAGAGCTACTCTAAGATGGGGAGGAGTACCAGTATCCCTTTTTACCTGCAACAGTTTAATGTAACAGCGCTTTTTGTATTCCATTTTTGCTTTTCGGTTGTGGGTTTTCTATAAATCTCTCCCTCTCTTCGTACGCCTGAAGATTATATTGCAGCCGGTACAGTTATTTCTGCCCACCACCTGCGAGTTTCTCATTCTGCATTCAGTACCTACTTTGTAAAGTAATAAGTGCTGGTGCCCAGAATCCCACAAATGGTGCTGCTGAATTTTGGGGTTGCTGAATACCAAGGCTGCCTAGTCCTGATTTCACCTCATGCCTCTTTCCTCCACCACCCAACACTTCTTTCCCCTTTATCTCACTCCTGCAAGTTCTTTTTCATCCATGCTTTCTCCCCAGTTCTCACTATTTTATTCCTGCAAATGTCTTCCTCCTTCTTTCCCCTTTTCTGCTTTTCTGTCTCTTGTTCTGGGTCAAAGTCTGATTAGGAACAATTCACTCACAGAAGCACAACATTACCCCATAATGGTGCAATGTTTCATAGGAGTAAATCCTAATCCCAAGAGTGGATTTGGCATTCCAAGGGGGGCAATCCCTGAAAAATGTAAGGACACCCATAAACTAAAGAATTTGTGGGAGTTCACAAGTTTTGTCTTGAGCCATCACAACCCTGGACATGGTTATAGATTTCCTCCTGTTATGGGAGGAGTAAATCCATTTCCAGAATGTGAATGGGATCAATGGCATAACAAAACATGACGGGCTTCTAGAGCTCAAGGCTACTGAATGAGATACCAAAATACTCACTAAAATGATAGGTATATAAAGAAATGGTTTTTCCACAGGAAAACTACATCCTCTGAGGGGAAAAATAAAAAAAGGGCCATTGGTTAAATGCAAAGATAACTCCCAGTTGTTTTGTATGCCAAATTGAATGTGCAGGAGTTCCTCTGAATAAACTTTAGTGCAAATAGACATAGCTTTTTGCAGGAGAAGGTCTGCAAACCTTTGACTGTTGCAGTTGCCTATCGTACTCTGGTAAGACTTTGTTCATTTCTAAATGTCTGTATTTTTCTCTCAACCAGGCCCTTTGTGAACCATTGGGACGTGTCTGCTACCAACATATTTGCGGGGGAAACATCCTTTACGACGCAACTTTTACCACGCAGTGCCTTTAGGACGCAGGTTTTTCAACGCAAGTCATTACAACGAATTGAGCTGGGGGGCGCTCTAGGATAGGTAATAGTTTAATTTACTATCCAACACCTTCCCTACTATCCACGGGGACTGGAGTTTGAATAGTAAATTAAACTATTCACTATCCAGCATCCCCTACGCAAGTCGTTGTAACGACTTGCATTGAAAAACCTGCGTTGTAAAAGCATGCCTGGTAAAAGCATGCGTTGTAACAACGTACATCCTATTTGCGGTTAATAAGTGATTGCTTTATAGGTTTGCAGCTGATCGAAAGACAATTCATTTGCCAGTTTCTAAGTTAACACATTCAGATGAGTAGGGTAATTTGAACTAATTCATACTGGAGTAAGTCAGTAGAACTGTTAAGACCTCTCTCCTGAAGGGCCCAAATCTCTCAGAGGCTTTTACAGCAGAAAAGCTATTAAATTCATAAACTGCACTCCGCCCCTCCCCCCCTTTGCTGATCTGGACCTACGTAGGGCCTCATTTATAATAGGATTTATATTTCGACGGACGGGATATATGTCACCCTTGTTACGGAGTAACCCATCCGTCAAGATCTAAACCAGGCCCAGAGCCTGACCGCTTGCAGTAGTTTAAGTCAATAGTACGTAGAGGTACATTACAGCTCAATAGCAGCCGCACTACACAGTGGTTGCCAGTAGTATGAGTGAAGATGATAGGCTTGCTTGAAAGGAAGAGACTGAAAGAGAGAGAGAAAGGAGAAATCGAAAAACAAAAGAGGCAGCTCGATAAAGTCAAAGAGAGAAGAAAAGGGTGATAAAAAAAGGAGAGATATAGAGTACAGTAGAGTAAGCACCAGAGGAGAGGGGGAAGGAGATAGAGGGAGATTCACAGAGCTAGCGAAAGGGGAAAAGCGAGAAGTAGAGAAAATGAGAAAGCGTGAAAGAGAAAAGGCAGATGGAAGATAAAGAAAGAATGATATTAAAGAGGGCAAAACATTGAAAAGAGAGAGAGGGTAGAATGAGAGTGATAAAGAGAGAATGAACAGATATTGCAAAAAAATTTAGTAATAGAGATGTAGACAAGAGAGACAATAGAAAAGAAAGAAAGAGGGTGTAGGATTTAGGGAGGACTTAGGAGACAGCTAGTGAGAGAGAGAAAGAGAAAGACATAAAAAAATAGTGTGAAAGAGAAGAGAGGGAATCGTGCCAGCGAGAGAGCGCGAAATGGGAGAGAATATAAAAGGAAGACAGAGCTGGAAAAAGAAGGAAAGAAAGATATAAAATAAAAATAAAAGGAAAGATGAAGAAATGATGATGCAGGTGGGTGAAGGAGGAAGAAAGGGATAGCGTGAGAGTAAAAGAATGTGAGAAGGGAAATCAAAAGATATAGAAGGGCTATATATTGCAAGAGTTTGATCAAAATAGAGAGCGGGCGATAGATGGAAAGAGAGAAATTGAGAGAGTGAAATCAAACTCATGAGAGAGAGAAAGAGAGAGACTGCCACAGTGTGGAACAGAGTAGTCTAACGCCCCCTATGCCACCAGGGAGGCAGACAGGTAACCGGATGTCAGCTCATCTACCGGCTCCTGCATCACTCACCTTCTGTCCTGCGAAGGACACCTGCACGTAAGGGTCGACCAGGTCCTTGTTCTCCCCGATGAGGGCTTTCTTCACGTTGGCCATGATGCTGGTGTTCATGCGGGGCAGCCCCTCTGCGCGGTAAATCTTAATGTAGAAGCGCGCCCACTGCCTCTCCGAGGGCACCCCATCTGGAAGGAGCAGGTTACTGCAGGGAGGAGACAGACCGGCAGTCAGGACCATTCACCCGGAAGTACTAATGTTCACCTGAGTTCGCTTCACGCGTAGAGTGATAAAGGTACTGAAGAAACATGCAAAACCGTGTCGTTGCTTGTGATGAGTGTTGATCTGTATAATAAAATATCATTCAACTAAATGATGTCAGTGATGGTGATGTAATGCTAATGATTGGATCACCTTACTAAGAATGAAGGAAGGGCCTACCTCCCCTCTCAGAACCCAGCTTCCTTTCCATATCTTTGCCTTTATACAAATACCACATACATACATACATCTGGACTGGTTTTGCCCACCCATGTTATGACATGCTTTGTGCCAGTGAAAGATCTAACCTGTGCAGTGGGGTGTGAACAACTTGAGAATCCCTGGCAAACAATCTTTGGATCTCCTTGCTTTTCAAGGAGTAAGTCACACTTACTCATTGAAGGTTTAGTAAATCTGGTAGAGTTTTGTGCAACCGTGAAGGTGGGTCCAACTGCGCCTACTTGCTGCGTAAAGTACCTTTGCAGTACTCTGATTAGTTCTGGATTCAATCAATGCAACTACTTATATTAAGTTTGATGTCTTCCCTTAGTGCAGGGGGACCTCCAGGGTTTCATTGGCAACAAGGTTCCTTGAGGTTAGCAGCTCACATAAATATGTTAAGTTATAGAAAAGAGGATTTATATTGTGCCTCATATTTGGTATGAAAGAGGGGGTTCTAATCTGAAATCCCAAGTCCCTGCAGCAGGGAGGGATCAGCCTGAGGTCTGTAGAGTGCATTGTAACTAAAGCTCTGGTAATATTCAATGTGAAGAAAGGCATGAATGCAAGACTAGCACAGCGAAGGTGCACTGAATGTGTTCTTTCACACAGGAAGAGCGCTGCGGCCCTAACAATGGGCCATGATTTCCAAGAGAACTCACATAAATGGTGAAAAGAGTAGAGCTGGGGAAAGAATTCTATTGGACACCACATCCCAGCATTCACAAGTTACCAAACAGGGCAATGGAAATGCATTGGACACAATCGCAAAGAAAGTGGAAACTCAGGGGTGACGGTGATCCTTCGGCCCACTAGTCCGGATGAAAGGACGCCATGGTAGATGTAGTCAATTGTGGCGTGATCCAAAATATGAACCCACACACAGTTATCATCGTTCTGCCTCAGTTAGTCCACCAAAAACAGAAAAAAACTCAAAACACTCTATCTCTTCTACCTGGCAAAGGTCCACTGGTTCACTGTGCAAAAGATTGAAGCAGTGACGTCTGCACTGATCCCAATATTTTGACTGGGTAAGAACATTTAAAATCAGGCAAACGTTGGCCAAGTTGCCTGGGTCTAAAGGTGTGTTTTTGAAGTGAAACTAAACTTGTTTATAACCTCGGGGAACAACTCTCATTGTAGAGAATTGTTCCTTAGTAATGCGAGGGTAAGAGATACCATGCTTGTCTTCTTCAGATATTTTCCTAGACCTTGGTTTTATCAGGGCCCAGGGCCACCCTGGCTTCTATTGAAGAGACTCTGCCAGGGAATCATTGGTGAGCCCTGACAGACATGGGCCAGCACAGTATTACTAGAGGGTGAGTCTAACTTTACTGACTTTGCCAGAAATACAAATGTCAAGGCTCCCACACACACTTTGTCTCAGAGGTTAAGTGGTAGTAGTGAGTCACAAATGCAATTCACATATCATCTTTTTGCTGCACACATTACGCATTTGTGTTTTTGTGACTGCACTCTGTATACTGTAGTCTCAAGACTGTATTAAGTGTGACTCATTCTTTCTTTACAAGACAAGTTGGAATCAGTTGCAAGATGTTTTTAGGTCTGGCTATTGATAGCTTTAGTTGTAATAAAGTCCTCATGTCATAAATTATTCAAAAAATAGAATAAAGGGTACAGAGAGAGAGAGTGGGCTTTGGGTCAGCCCCCCTCTGCCACTGGCTTTCATGTATTTCCCTGGTTTGCTTTGGCCTCGGTGGGCTGTCCAACAAAGCCATGGAGTTTTGCGACGATTAAATTAATCCAATGAGTAAATTTTTATTGCTGATCTACAGCTTTTAGGACTCACCTTCCGGCACTTTAGCTGTCTGAGAGGCTTCATGTTACCAATACATAACATTTACATGTGTCAGAAATCTACAGAGGGTGGGCTTTGGGTGAGTTCTCTTCTGTCATTGGCTTTCCCATGTCTTCCAAGGGTTGCCATTGTTGGATGCCCACCCTTCAAGCCCATTACAGTCCATGGACGGATTTGCAGCCATTTGCTTCAATGTGTTGATGTTGATGACGGGGGAAATAGTTCTTTTTTTAGTGTGCAGATTCAACTTGATGTGAAGCTTGTCTAAGCTTTTGACTTTAGTAGTATGATTTATTTTTCTACCACACACACATTCACACACACACATATATATACTGTTATTGGGAGCAGGTTACTGGCAGGTTGCCTGCTGCTGGAGCTTCTGTGAAAAAGACAGCACACCAAACATGGCATCTCTTCAAGTGGTGCTTTCAGAGGAGAGCTGGCAATGTTCCAGCCTTGGGTTGGGGAGGGGGGTCTGGATGACGTGGATGACATGTACAATAGTGGAACAGTTACATGCAGTGTCTGCAGTAGAAGCTCATCTCATTCACTGCAGAGACCCCGTAACAGCTGCCGGACAGATGCTGAACCCGTTAGGGTGGTTAAAACTTAGTAACTGTCTTCACAGGATCAGCGGTGGAGGCGCTGCAATCAGTGACGACAAACCCTTGCAAGTGCCGACACACAGACTCTATGAAGGTTTGGTACTATATGAACGGAGCAGAGTACTTCTCATTTAGTATTCATTATCCCAACAGCCCTTGCCCCCTCTTCAAGCCATTAACAGCAGGACAGCTACGTTTCTTCAGTGGAGCGTTATCGCCTCTCTATGCGGCGCAGTCCAGTTCATTAAGCAGTCATCCATTTGTATAAGGAGTGTTTTCTAATGCATTTGGTCCACTGAGTGTTGTTTTCAAAGGGAGCGATTGCATTATGAGGACGTAAGGTTGAATCCATCATGGCTGCTTTGGCCTGCACCGAGCTGTTCGTGGGTTACATGATTGGATCCATCATGGCCGCCCTGTACCGCACCAAGCTTTAAATGTGCTACATGACTGAGTCCGTCATGACGCCATGGACTGTGGAAACACAAGGAGATGATGGACGGAGTGGTGAACATTGCAAACACTCACCCCCAGTCACAGATCTGGGTTGAATCCATCATTGTTCTTTAGCTCATTTTGCCACCCCAGTTCAGACAGCCATATGCAAATCAGTCAGGCCCTGTGCCTCATGGGAACAGTCCCTGCCAAGCCTTGTCTTCACTGGACCGGAAACAAGCATCCTGCGATCGGTTTCTGGCTAACAGCCATGGACTGTGTCATGCTGTACGTGGTTACATGACTGAATCCATCATGGCCGCCCTGTACGCCACTGAGCTTTACATGGGCTACATGATTGAATCCATCATGGCCGCCCTGTACGCCACTGAGCTTTACATGGGCTACATGACTGAATCCATCATGGCTGCCCTGTATGCCACTGAGCTTTACATGGGCTACATGACTGAATCCATCATGGCCGCCCTGTACAGCACCAAGTTTTAAATGGGCTACATGACTGAATCCATGATGGCCGCCCTGTACAGCACCAAGCTTTAAATGGGCTACATGACTGAAACCATCATGGCCGCCCTGTACAGCACCAAGCTTTACATGGGCAACATGACTGAGTCCTTTGTGACGCCATGGACTGTGTCACGCTGTACGTGGTTACATGACTGAATCCATCATGACTGCCCTGTACGCCACTGAGCTTTACATGGGCTACATGACTGAATCCATCATGACCGCCGTGTGAAGCACAGAGCTGTACGCGGGTTGCATGACTGAGTCCGTCATGGCCGCCATGGACTGCACCATGCTGTATGTGGGTTAATGTTGCAATTGTCAACTTGCCACAAAGCTGGATGTCACTGCAGATAGATTAAATCCTTATTTTCTGCAAAGTTCAGGACCACAATTTTGTGTTTCATTACCCATAAGTGGTTTGTCCTCCTCTCTCTGCCTTTCTATCTCTCCCACCATTCAGTGCCCTTCTTGCCACTCTGTCACAAGGTGCTCAACGTGGAAAGGAGGTGACAGGGAAAACCTGTGAAGCAATAACACACAATCCAGTTCTGATTAAATATTTTACCTTAGAGCCAGTATTTTCAAGGGATGGTGTTGTGTTCTTGTGACTGTGGGCTCACAAGTTGCCCACCACCACCCAATAAAACTGATTTTTTTACAGAGACAAGATATTCGAAAAGGTAGATACAGTGCTAAAAATGGGAGTATTGACATGCAGGTACTAAAGTCACAGCGAAGCTGTTTTCTACTGAGATGTGTCAGTATTGTCTCAAAATTATTACACTCCTGTTGAGAAGTGTTGCTACTCTCCCTTTCAAAATTAAAGAAGTGCAGGTACTCAGTACCTGACAGCCCTAGCTCATTTAAAGCACAGGAGCACTAAGATAGGATGGAGGCCGAGCAGCAGTGAAACAATGCATTTAGGGAGGGTTAGTAGGCTTTGGCATTGCCAATTCGCCAAGTGTACTGCATAGGAGTTGGTACCCTGGGCTTGTCCTTCATGCAGACCAATCCACACACTTGCCTTGGGATGCTTTTGCCTGCACAGTTTTTCCAGAAGCAATCCCATGTGTGTTATGGACAAACAAACAATATACACTACACACACGTGTATCCAGATTTCCATACACTCACAAACACGGTAAACGGCCTTTACAATGCGGGTTGAGCCACACATATGGTTTTCCAGGAAGCGGAACTATGTTTTCCTTAACCACGCATATGCCTTAACATCTTTGCATGCTGCCGTCGGCCATTGGCTGACGGGAGCACTACCTGGCTAGTGCTGGCGTCGGCCAACGGCCGACAGAGCCCCACCCACCCTTTAGAACGCCCGCACCGTGGCGGAAAAACCGCCGGTGTTAAACCCGCATCTGCGAGGTTAAGGCAGTGTGCGGTCTGGCAGCATGGATGGGCGGACACAGTGAGAGGAAGGATGGGAAGAGGACGCAATCTGGTAAGCGAAGCTGGTGCTGGGCTTTGGGAGCATGGGGGCGTTTTTAGGGGTGGGGGGAGTTTTTAGGGCTCCGAGGATCGGGATTGTTCACAAGGCAGGGAGCCGAGTTTTTGGGATCAAGGCAGAGGGGTGTCAGGGTAGTTTTCTGGGGTGGGGTTTGGTTTTTAGAGCTCAGGGTGGGGGGGGCCTCGGGTTGGGGTTGTTTTTAGGATGTGAGGGTCAGTTTTTATGGCGCAGGGCGGAGGAAAGGGACAGTTTTGGGGCTCATTCACGGAATCCTTAAGTACATGGGGTGGGTTTTTGAACCTTAGGGCGTGGGGGGGAGGGACAGTTTTCAGGGCTGGGGGCAGTTTTAGGGCACAAGGGCGGGTGTGGGCAGTTTTAAATACGTGGGGTCGGGTTTTAGGGCTCAGGACGGAGGGGCTGGGGTGTGATCTTTACCACACATACCTTTACCACGGAATTTCGTGCTGGGCTGCGTTGTAGAGGCACGCGTAGTTTAGCCATGCGTGCCTCGGTCATGCAACCAACAAACACACACGCATGTGTAATGCACATATGTACCCATACTTAGAGAAGAGCCTGCGAATGGTGTTTTTATCTTGTTTCATTAGCTGTGCATCATAGACAGAGGTCAAATGTCACTAGTCAGACAGACTGCTGCTTATTCTTCCAGCACTGAGACTGCTGTTTGCATTTCTCGGGCTACGAAAGTGAAGGATTGTGTTAGGCAATGATCTTCCTGGGATACATGGAGGATGAAAAGAAAGCAAGTCATGGTTTTTCTAACACAATAAAATGGGAATACCTGTAAAGGAATGCACAAATATTTCAAAATATATCAGCAGTTATGAAAGCACAAATGAAGCATTTTTTACATTCTGAAGTGTGATGGAAATAAAGATTTTAAATCGGATCAAAACAAATGTGTCACTATATCGTTTTACCAACAAAATGTCAAATGGGCTATTTTTAAATGAGAATGTGCTATCAAATTATCTTTTTTTCATATATTTACTAAAATGTGCCCCAGAATGCGTCTCACACAAGACCGGACAACACTGCACCAGACACATCCTACCCCATTATCACTCTCCTGCTGAATGGGCGTGGCTTATTTGCTACACTTGTACCTTGTGTGATCCTTGTTTTTTCACAATCCCTATGAGTTCAGTGATGTAACATTGATGACAGCGCCTCCCCCCTCCTTGAAAATTGCTCCAGCACCACTGCCAGCAGCACACATTTTGGAAGTAAGGGATACAGTGCACTGGGCTGAGAAGGCACCACTTTGGACAAGGGGGGGGAGGGTCGATCATAATCTTCACAGAAGCAGTGCTAATGGCAGTATATGCCTCAACAGGACTCAGGGGCATATTATCAAGAAAGGGCGTTACATTATCGCCTCTTTTATCAGCAATAACATGGGCTTCGATTGGAATTCAGAGAGCATATTATCAAGCCCATTATCGCCGCTTTATCGACAGTTTCCTGCCGATAAAAGCGGCGATAATGTAAAGCCCTTTCTTGATAATATGCCCCTCAGTGTTTTGGGAAGGGTTTTCAAACGGTTCAACTAGGAATCACTTATTTAATTGGAGAACCTTGGGTCGGCAGTGTCATCAACAGTGAAGCCCCTCTATCTATCTGGGACCCCAACATTTTTAGTATCAAACTACCTTGTAAACTTCTAATATCAACGCGCAGCCTGCATGTGTGGTGGTATACTGTTCATAAAGCGACCTGGGTTGGTTCTCAAGGCACCCTAAGTGATGTTAAAGTTCAATCTCTCACCCTTCTATATCGTCCTCGTCTGTCTCGTTGGCTTTGTGGGGGGTTTTAATGTTGTCTCCTTTGCCGACCACAGCGATGTCGCACTTCAAGTAGCCTTTCAGGCCCGCCGTGATGTCATCGGGGTCCGACAGAATGGCCCATTTGTGGTAAAACTGGTGCTCTGAGGGAAAAGATAGAGAGTTGCACACTTCAAGTGAACAGGTTGAGTCTCCTATAGTTCAAGAATGGCACATAAAGTTCATTTTATGTTGGTGTATTATGTCATTTCAGTAGGGGGAGAACACAGTGCCACAATACCCTGTGGACCCTCTCTGTGGTTAACACTTGGGAACAGTGTAATTCAGAAGGCTGCAGACAGTCACAGCATTGACAGAGCCAGCTCCCTAATGGTCCCAGATTCCCTCCCTGCTGTAAATAGTGTGAGCTCTACAGATACCGAAAGTGTATTCATGGGTATTTCAGGGACCTGACAGGCCCACCAGTTGAAACTTTATGCCTACATTTAACGATAAACTGCATTGCCACTTTGAACATCTTTGAAGCACCGCACTTCTTGACCAGCTGAGGAGTTACTTTGATTGCTTCCAGGATCACTCAGTCTGTTTTCTGATCTTCAGTAGCAAACCTTGGAGCCCTGTGGTGTCTGGCTCCTGGGACACAAGAGAATGGAAGTCTGTAAAGCTGTGCCCGGAAACGGAGGAGCCCAGGCCCTTTGCCCTTGGGGATGAGAAGACGTTTCCATCTAAAGTCATGCTGGGTCTCTGGGAGACCTGCTGCAGGACTCCTGCACCACTGACCATAAAGCAGGGAGGGAATCCTATTGGCACCAATAACTGTTGGTGTGGAATCTCTCCAGCTCAAGACATTGTCATTTGGTTCATTATATTTACTTTTTCTGGCTTGTGGCATCCTGGTACCCTGACCCAGCAATTACCCAGCATTCTGCCCGGCTGATGGGATCTTTATAGAACCAATGCATTGACCCCGGCATTGTAGGAGACCACACCACAAGACTCAGAAACATCTGAAGTGTGTTTTGTTTCATCACTACAGGACACAAAATAGCAGAGCTTCTTTTTAGCAATTGCAGTCTGTAAGGAGGAGGAGTATTTTGCCCTGTGGCTCCTATATGCATTTAGAGGTATTATTTCTTAGTAGGTCAGGCCACTAATGTTCAGTGAACCCTTCCCAGGCTATCTGGCTTCTTTGAGAACAGTGAGTGGCTTGGCCTCAGTCCAGGCAAGCCGGGAGACTTGTGTTTCCTCATTGGATGGCTGCCACGCTACTGGTTATGTGGAGTTGCCACCACCTCTTTTGAAGACTTCATGGCAGTGGAGGTATCACTGGTGGGAAGTCTTTAGTTGAAGATGCTCCAAATAGGGCAGTTTGGCCTTCAGAGGGTAGATAGAGACCCTACAGAGCAATCATTACTGGCCTGTTTTTTCCACAACAGGCCTTTATATGTAATCTCTTTTTTGTCCCCCATTTTAAATTGGCAAAGGGGCCGATTCACAGAACTAACTTAAAACAAAATCCTAATCTTACTACTTTTGGTATTCACAGAAGTTAGGTTTTTGTCTTAAGTTTGTCTTAAGACAGACTTAAGACAAAATCCTAACTTAAGTCTGTCTTAAGTTTGTCTTAAGACAAACTTAAGACACAATCCTAACTTCTGTGAATACCAAAAGTAGTAAGTTTAGGATGTTGTCTTAAATTAGTTCTGTGAATCGGGCCCAAAGACTTTTGTTTTCTTCATGAGCCAATATTTGACATTTTGAATGTGTATCAATTTCTTATTAAAATAACTTCATTTTTTTTATCCGCCTAGCAAATTAAAAAATGCCTTTTTAATCACAACTTTCAGCAGTGTTCCTAAATTCACCTTTATGTTTCAAAGTGAATGCCCATAGAGGTAAAATCGGGTGAGCAACTGAAATACTTGGGAATTATGAATCTTCTGAAATTGCAAAAGGCATATTCCATAGCTCTAAATACCAAGAACTCTTTGCATTCTCAAAGAGCCTTAAACACTGCAGCAGAAATCACTGGTGCAAGGTTTTTCAGACAGCGGAAGCTTCCTTAAAAGGGTGAGTGCTGCACCATCACAAGTTGCATTTGAGAAATTGTACTGCAGGGAGCAATAGGAATGTGATCAGAATCTCTCTTCAAATCTCGGGCATTCACCCTAAGGTTATACTGCCCATGGGTTGCAATAGGTGTCTTGTGTAGGTTGAAGACCATCTGAAAGTCCTATGGGGCCAAGTCAATCATGATGAGCCCTGTCAAACTCTATGTTCAGAGTGGAGCCGCTCATTAGGTCTCTGCTACAGAAAGCTGTTAGCCAGATCTATAGTTTCCAATATGGATATAGTGGACTTTGTGTCAGCACCATGCATATGATTCGATGGCTTTGTTATCTATCTCCCTTCCCTGTCCTGATTTGATGCCTTTCCCACCTATTTATGTAAATATCATGTCCAGGAGCATATTGGTCTCACAGGGTTCTGACTGGTTAGCTTGCATAGTTCCACTTCTGACTTTGTTTTCATTCAGGAGAACTACTTTCTTCTTTTTCTGTAAGCACTCCATGGGAGTGAATGTGTTTTCTTGCTCTCCCCCTTGTGCTGCTTTCCCCTTGAACTTTACCTCACTCCCTCACTCCCTCTCTCTCCAAGTCGCTTCTTCTACCTCTACCTATCCTGCTCAGGATCACACACATGATTGTAAGGCAGCATTGACAAAACCAACAACTTAGCATTTTTGAGATCCATGACCTATGGACTTAATATTTGTCAGGTCTCCCAGAGTAAGCGCTGTGCTGCGAGAAGTACTGGTTACTATTCAGTGGACTTACAAACAGCTCACAGCATGCCATTTGTTGTTTACATTGTCACTCTCCTCAATCAATAGCTTAGCTACTGTAGGTTTCCCTTCCTTTCTTGTGTTAGTTCATCATTGGAGCATGTATCAATTACATCTGTTCTTCCTTGTCTTATTGCAACACCCTAGTTGTTTCAGTACTATTCCTGGAGGTGCAATATGCTTTCCTACTTTTAACACAGGCATATGACTTCCTATTTATGTTGTTTTCTCCCTATCTGCCGTCTTTATTTACGCTTTAGTTACTTACACCCACAACTGTATTACTCTTCGCTACACTTCTCTATGCTGCTGCACTCTATGCTACTCTACACCACTCCACTCTATGCCACTTTATTCTTCGTCACTCCACGCTACTCTATGCCACTCTGCTCTACGCTGCTGTACTCTATGCCACTCCTGTCTTCTCTATACCTCTCCAATCTACTTTACACCACTCCATATCACTGTACACTACTCCACTTCACTCTACAACACTCCACTTTAGTCTAACACACTCCACTCTATGCCACTCCAATCTATGTCACTCCACATCATGCTATTCTGCACCGCTCTACTCTACACCATTCTACTCAACGCCACACCATTCTACTCTACACCACACCACTCTACACAATGCCACTGTACGGCACTCTACGCCACTCCACTGTATGCTACCTTCCTCTATGCCACCATAATGCCATTCTGTTCTAAGCATTTTACTCTATGCTTCTATACTCCACTCTGTGCCACTCTACTCTATGCAACTCCACTCCACTCTACTCCATGCCACTCTACTCAACTCTCCTCAATTCTATGCCACTTCATGGCACTCTAATCTGTGCCACTCCACTCTGCTCTACTCTCCACCACTCTACTCCATGCCACTCTCCTCCACACCACCCCCCACCCCACTCTACTCTAGGCAACTCCATGCCACTCCACTATATACCAATCTGATCTAAGCCACTCTACTCTGTGCTAGTCTATGCCACTCTAAGCTACTCCACTCCACCCAATGCCATTCTATGGCACTCTACGCCATTCCGCTCTATGACAGTGTACTCTACGTCAGTCCTTTGAACTCTATGCTACTCTACTCTACAGCACTCCACTCTACTCTATGCCATTCTACTCTACACCACTCTTCTCCCTCTGCACCATTTTACTCTATGCCACTCAAATGTATGCCACTCCACACTACTCGACTCTGTGTCAGTCTACTCTACTTTATGCTGCTCTACTCCACTCCACGACACTCTGCACCACTCCACTCTACTCCACTCTGTTCCACTCTCCTCTACACCAGTCTCCTCTATGCCACTGTAATTTAAGCCACACCCTTAACTTTAACTTTACAGCCCATCTGCTGTACAGCGTGGCTAAAAGACATTGTCAAAGTCAAAAGCTCTACCATAGGCAAGACCTATTGGCTTTGACAATTGTTTTTGATACCCAGGACAAGCCATCAACACCAAAATTTTGCTTTCAGCTAAAACTGATTTTTAAAGAGTCCGTTTTCTATTTGTGAAGGTGAGAGATCACACGAAATATGTTTGTACTTTGAATACAATGTGGGTTTAAATTGTCAGTGGCTATTTTCCACCGATATATACATTTTAACCATGGATCGCCTGCTTAATTGGTCCTGCAAGTATCATCCCAAAAGGGCATTGCAAATTAGAGAATCGCAAAATTGCGATTCTCTATTTTGCGATTACATTTAAGGAATCGCAAATTGCGATTCCTTCAATGCGATGAAGAAAGCACCTAAGTTGTGCTAATTTGGCATAAGAAATCAACGGCCACATGCATCAAAGTCCGTTTTTGCGATTCCTTATTTGCGATTTTTAGGGAATCGCAAATAAGGAATCGCAAAACGGGATGCATGACAGAAATTGCATAAAATTTGCGATTCGGTAAAAATCGCAATTTTTACCGAATCGCAAATATTATGCAAATTCCAATTTGCGATTTCGCAATTCCCATTGATTCCTATGGGCCAAAAGGCCCATAGGAATCAATGGGAATTGCGAATTCGCAAAATGTTAATGCATTCCATGGGTGCAGGGGGGGTCTAAAGGACCCCCCACCTGTACACCTGAAATGTATTTTAAAGTGGATGTTTCACACACACATGTCCTAAGGACATACGTGTCTGTAACATGACAGTGTTTAAAATGCTAATTTGAGCATTTCAAATCTTTTTCGCAAATTACCACGCGGTTCACCCTCGTGGTAATTTGCCCCCCCTAATTGCGAATTCGCAATTTTAAAAACAATCATGCATTGCTTTTAAGGAATCGCAAATTTGCGATTCCTTAGAAGCAATCGCATTTTTGGAAATCGCTAAAAATAGCGATTTTTCCAAAAATTATTGATGCATACTAAAAAGATATTTAGGAATCGCAAACGGCCGATTTTACCGATTCACACCGTTTGCGATTCCTAAATACCTTGATGCATGTGGCCGCACATCCCGTTTTGTGATTCTCAAATAGCGATTCTCTAAAAATCGCTATTGGAGAATCGCAATAGCGGTTTTTGATACATATGCCCCTTACTCATCAAATATTCATAAAAATATCTTCCAATTCGGTGTTCAAAACACAGCTCTTCCCTGAGTCTACCTTATTCTTCCTATTGACATCTTGAAAAAATATTTTTTCAGCCCTTGACTGGATCTGATGATAAACTGAGTTTTTCAAATTTTGATTTCGCAGAAGCTGTTGTCAGATGCCTTTCCATCCGTGTTTCGAAAAATATAAAATGTGGGTATTGTGCCACAACCGATCACACCCTGTTCTTGCTGAGTTCTAAATTATTCACACTTCCGCTTGCATATGTCGATTTTATGTTCTTCCATATTTTAACATATTAAGGAGATTGTTTTAAATAAATTTGGATGCATTAAAATGCCAACAGCTTATTTTTCTGCTGCTCAGAACTTGTGGCGGTGAATGCTTTTTACTATTCCCATTTCAGTGATTGAGTTCTGCTGCCTTCACGGGTGCTGCTGGGTCGCATTTCTTAAATCTATTTTCCTAAATACCTGACGTGCGAACAATGCAAATTATCTTTGGAGAATACAAAACATAAACACGGTGCATGCTTGAAATGCACAATAATATTTAGCATCTGCACATATTTATGACTTCAATGTAATGTCCTTTAATTAAAAAAATAATATGTACCTGTCATTGGGTGAATGATTATATTTCTAAATATGAGGGCTCACAGTGGCCTCTTTCTCCAGACCCATGCTCAAATGTAGCACTTTGTAACTTTGCATTCTTTTTCCATGTAGCTGGGAAATGCAGTCTTTTTTTAATTTCACTGAGCATGCAGTGGGCTGGTGGGGGCTGTTATCATTCCCTTGCCCTACCTGCTTTAGGTCCCAGAAGGACAGAAGACCACACATGACAGTAATAGACCTATGAATATGCATTATTTGCATGGGGGAGGAAGGGGGTGCACCACCTACCTTGTTGTGTGTAAACCGTGCCCACGTCCAGCTTGAAGGAACCCACCAGTGTCCCGCTGCGCAAGAGGTTTTTCGAATGGATGACCTGTCGGATAAAGGAGACGTGTCAGATAATCTGTGGATGACCTATCGCATAATGAAGCAGTGTCGGATATACTGTTTTGTAGAGACCTACAGAGGACATTGTGGGCGATGGAAGGAGTACAACAGGGCAAGATCTAACATGCATAGAAAACATGAGGGCAAAGAATGGAAAATAACTGTGTCCTGATTCACAAAGATTTCTCTTAGAGCAAATTTTTCCAGAGGATTTCTGACCTGTACCAGGCATGTTTTCTGTGCTAACAAATGTTAGTATTAGAGTCAATCTAATTATCTTCAGATGTGTACGTGCTAATGGTACTTGCAAAGATTTGTTTGAGTCTTTCAGAAAACGGGATACAATTTTAGGTAAAATATACGTTGTTATACGCAACTTCTACTGTTCTCCATAAGAAACCAGTGAGAATTGGAGCCTTGCCAACGACCTTATGCTGTGATGTTGTATGGGCTTTAATTCCCTTTGTTCCTTCTTTGTGGTCGCAATGGGATAATGCTTTTGAGCATAAAATATCTCAAAGTCCATCAACTTAAAGTAGCCCTTAGTCTCCTGCTTGTGTAACCTGAGCCGTAAATTGACAGCCCAGACCACGGCACCATGGGGGAACCGTCATTTCCTAAAATGAATGCCAGCCCAAAATGGGAGTAGGGAGAAATTCACACTCATACTTCTTTGCTCCAAATGAGGATGTAGTTCTCATCATATTACATGACTTGTATTTATTAATTTCATATGATTTTCCAAGGATTGTGGCAACACTTTGTCAAAAAGTAATACCAACTTCTACATTTTCTTACAGTAAGAAGACAATGGTGATTTTTAGACTCTTCTGTTTGTTTGAAATAATGTCATTGACTAGTTACATTTCAGTATGTTCAAGGTAGGAGGGAGGAGAAAAAACGTTACGTAGTATTTTTATGCAGAGGTCATGGATGCTGAGGTTTGTGAGAAGCTTGTGGGTCACACATGTATGGTCCATACTAATTTAAGCTGTTCTTGTGGTCATTTCAGTCTTTCTGGGGATGGTGGCTGTTTGCTTCTCTAAATCCCAGAAGAAATTAGATCACATTGTCATTTAATTGTCTTGTGTTTTTTTGTTCTCATAACTCTTTATCCCTATCACACCTAGAAGCATAAAGACTGAAACAAAGAAAAGTCATCAATTTGATCTTTAATCTTCCACATTTAGGGGGGTTCTGCAAGTCTTTCCTCATGATCCGCCTACCTCCGTCTTCACTATCTCCAGACTCCTATCAACATACATTTGTCAATGAATCCTGATGAGTGGTATGAAATAGTGTGCGTTATTAGTTATGCCACATATACCATGCAATAAGGAACATGACTTGGTATATTTTATGCGGACTCCAAATACTTACTGAAAGCTTGATTATCTTATCAAACATCACATCTGGTGGCACGTGGAACTCGAAGACAAAGTACTGTGGAGAGAAAAAAATGTATTACATTTTATGACCAGTCCATTAGGTTTACTAAGCATTATTCATCAAGTGTGCTTCTTCTAGGCAGTGCCTAGCTCACACTCCAGAGGTATGAGAGAATGATGGTGATAGGGTGTATTACAATGCAACACTGAATAATGCCCCAAATGTAGGCACAGTCCTTATGTCTTCTTCAGGCCAAGGTTGGAGACCATGCATAAGAGAACTTTGGTAACTGGGGGTTGCACAAATTATTCAGAAGACCAGGTGCATTGAAACTGAAAGATAGTCATTTCAAAGGAGTGTCCTGGGATTGGAAGGAGAGCAGGAGTAGGCTCCAGTGACGCTCAAATTTTGAGTTTGGTTGTCTGAACTTCTAGCTGTTTTGCTGCCTTGAAAGATTAGGGATTTGTCTTGTGTCTGCAGTGCCTCGGCAGATTGTCGCAGTGATTTCCTCTTGCAGGTACAAGAGGATCAGTTCAGCGATGGGTCTGAAGTCCCTCTGGGCTCATAAGCACTCGTCTGCCGTCCACAACACCCTCACGCAAAAGGTTCAAATTCCAACCTCGCCAGCTCAGCCCTTCACCATTTGAATGTTGATAAAAATGAGAACTAACATAATTATTACAGAGGATTTGGGAATTTAGCATTGATGGTGCCACAACTCAACTGTAAGGTCCAGTTTGACCCAAAACCAAGGTGTAGTCAGAGAGGCAGACGTTGATGTAGGAAAGTGTGTAGTCCTATCCCAAACCTCCTCGAAGTGAAGTATTTTCAAAATGCACAAGGGAATACTAAGCAGATTGGTTCTCCGCTAACAGCAACAACGGAACATTGAAAATGAGGTACACAACAGGTGCTACGCAACACTTGGCATCACGGACGGCAACATTAGTTGAGAAATTGATAGAGCGCGGGAGACGAAGATGTAACTTTTAGATGCAGGCCTTTGACATAGTGATGTGAGTGAAGGGTTGCCAGGCGACATAAATAAGAGTTACAGTGGAGAAATGAATATCACAGTCCACATAAGATGGGGTCATAGATAGTCCAATGGCACCAAACGGGTGGCATTCGGTATCAAATAAGTGACAATGTGTGTGATATTAGTGAGGATCTTAGAGTAAATTTGCAAGGCCTTGTTACATCTGAACAGCAGCACTCCTGCCACAAACTATGGTACCTTGTACAGTGTATTCCAAAGTAGTGTCAGTGTCCTACCTCATTGTAGTAGGGGCAGTTGGTTGACTCCTTCATTGATGTGTATTTTTTCTCATCCCCGACTTCAACGCACACAACTGGGTCCATGTTCAACCCCACCAGCTGCCGCGCCTCAATCACCGTGATGCTAACCTGGGGTGGGCAGTGATAACCAGAAACAGCTTTAGCAGACTCACTTCCATACAAGGCACTCAACTTCATACATGCAAAGCATATACCACGGGTCAACCTAACCTCCACACTTCAGTTTCCTCCATTGCAAGGCAGGACATTTTGCCATGCTCATAGTCAATCTAAAGTACCACTGCGGATTGGCCCCACAGTGCAGTCATCTCTGTACGCGCTCGCAGTGCTATCTTGAACAACAAAATGGGCAAAGAAATGAAGCCAGACTATTTAAGCATTTAAATAGAAGAAGGCAAGACTAGGGCCAGATTTAGAGTTTGACACTCAGATATTTACTCTGTCAGGGCGAAGGAGTAAAGTACTCTGTCGACCTGTGGGAGTACAGGCTGGCCAAATTTTGAGATATCCGCCAGCCCAGGAGACATCTCTTGCATCCACAGGAACCACCATCACGACGGTTCATGTAAATGCATTTAAAGTTTGAGAGATAGAGACAGACGTCAAACTTTCGAACTAGGATACAATTTAAAAAACAATGACGCCCTCGTCATTGGAGGTTTCTCCAATGGCGAGGGGGTCATGTGCAGTTTCCACTGCCTGTCATTGTCAGGTTTTACCTTGCGGTGAGGGACAGTGAAAACCGGCCATGTGTTCGCCCACTCTAAATAGGCCCGTTGAACACATGGTCAAACCTTTGGTGGCCCCTACTCCGTCGGGCCATTGGAGATTTATGCAGGCGGCAGAGACGGAGTAGTTTCTACCCAACTCAAAATGAGATGGTTGGAACTTAGCTTTCGTGGCGATGATACTCCATTGTGGTGGTGTACCCTCTCCGACTAAGTCTAAATCACACCCCAACCCTGAAGAAGATACAGAGCACAGTTTTGTGCCCTGCATATGCTGGAACATTGACCCTACAAGCCCTGCATATTATCACCACACTCATAATCAGTCAACAATGTCTGCTCCTAAAGATCAAGAAAGGACATGATTGACCTGAGTTTGTCCATTGAAATGATCACGCTGACATCGATAACATGCTCATCAGTGTCCAGGTGTGTCTTGTTAGGGTAGATTATCCGTCCAAGGGACGTGTCTCTCAAAATCATACACTCAATCACACTATTCAACCAAAAAGCATGCTTACTTGGTAATCCATTGGCCTCCCCGCACTCGGCTCCATCTTTATATCAGGCTTCGATCTGTACAGGTTGGAGAAAAGTCAGCAATGAGCAGGAAAGTCTTTCAGAATATACATATAGTGGCGACTCTACATTGAGTAGCCTGTAGATCTACACATTACGCCAACTTCATATGAACAATTCACAAGCCTCGCTGAAAAATATCAATTATGTAGTCATTTTTCTTTATTGTCTCTACTCCACTGTGTGCCATTTAATGCATTTTCTACCAAATGATTAAATATTCACTATTCAGTCAACTACTTAGCTAGAAAAATATATCAGTTGGTTAAGCTCTCACATCAAACATCTGTGTGTGGTCTGCAGTTAACAGTGTTACAGACATTTTCAGGCCATTGGATTGATACATTAATATTACATTAAGGATCAATGACCGCTGCTATCTCCAGTACTGCCGTAGCACTTGTAATATAAAGAAGCAATGTCAAAGTAAATCAGTCTTGCCTGTGACACGATGTACAGACATCTTGGATTTGCCAATGCTTTTATCCCCCATGTGCATGTGAATGCATGGCAGCCATATTGGAATGCTTTTTCTTAAGCTTCCTGAAAAGCATTTCAAGATGTCCACCATGTGTATGTACACATCCATGCGCATGCATGGTGGCCATCTTGGAATACGTTTTTGATAAAGCTTAATAAAAACCATGTCAAGATGGTCACCATGCATTTCATACATGCACAAACTGTTTGCATAAAACTTGAGAAAATTCATTTTCAGTCAATTAACCTGCATGCACATGGATGGTGGACATCTTGACATATTGTTTTTTTAATCTTCATGAAAGCTATTCCAGGAAAGCTACCCATGCGTAAGCACACATCACAGTGAATGTTCTTCATAAATATTAAGTGAAAGTATTCCAGGATTTCTGCTATATTATTATTATAAGGGTAGCAGACAGAGCGTGGTGGAGGCAAGAGGGCACTGAGTGTGGAGTTGGGTGTTGATGTATTAATTTGTAAAGAACAAGTGGGGGGCTGGAAAGGAAGAAGGAAGCAGGGAGAGTAAATTGCCTCTCGTGCACTGCAAAGGAAGATACTTGTGTCGGCAATCAAGGACACTACTCAGACTATGAAAATATGATGATACCAAAAAACTCCTTGGGCAGGACAATCTCAAGAATAGGAAGGAAATCCACTGAATCAGGATCATGGAACAGGGAACACAAGAAATCCATTGAATCATAAGCAAAGGGTGGACCGTAAGCCCACTCTAAGGCACAGATCTACACAGAAGTCATGTAACTCAGGGCAGCAAGTAAAGTTGATGCACTGCGTTGTATGAATGGGAGAGAGCAGAGCAGCACCATATCCACTAAGAGGTGGCGCTTTTCTCGTCTGACCCTGCGCTGGCGCTCTTTAGGGAGCTGTGCGCCAATGCAGACACCCTTGCTCTGCACTGTAAGGGTATCTGTGTTGTCTGAGGCATAGTGTTTGTACAGATAGGGGTCCTTTGTAGTACACAAACTATGCTTTAAATGTCTTCCCCCTTTGTACGTGTACTGCACAATGTCACACAAATTGTAAAGCTAGAAAAACTAAATTAAATAAAACATTTCGCCATGTTACGCCTGCCTCGAAGAGACACAGGAGTTTGGCCCAAATCCCTGTCTCCAATTCTTTGTAGCTGAGATTACATCAAAACTCATGGGCAGCTGCATGTTTGTAAATGACGCTTCTCCATCACTGACTACAGGAAATAGAAAAGAGTCTGTGCAGTAAGGACAGTAGAGTAAAAATACTTTAAATCATGTAGTTTTATAGCCAATTTGAGAATAGTGTAATTCATGTCAATTTATATGTGGTTGAGACTGCACTTTTCCAGAACAGCCACTAGGGGCAGAGTTCTATTATTTCTAGTTTAGCTGCAACATTACGTGATTCAGCCAATCCTCTCTTGATCGCTGCTATCTTGCACTGGCCAAAGTACAAAAGTGCACCCTCACTACACAGGATACATAGTAGTTGTATTGGCTTCATCACTCAAGTCAACCTCCAGTGTGTAGGCGGAGTGAGCAAGGGCTCTGCGTCTGGACACAGCCATTCCATCGTAGGGTAAACATACATCTAAACATGTGATGTGAGTGCCTTTAAGCGAACCTTTACAGCAGTGGGAGTACACCTCCATGAATCATTCGCGAAACCAATCGCTGGACACTTTTGTGATTCTGACAGAGTGAGGGCAGTGTTGGCACATGACCATACCTCTCGCACAAAAGGATGGACATAGTGTGAGGTCACACTTGAGGCCCTACTAGCATATTGGATTGGATTCATTTTTTGAACATAAAGTACTAATGACAGGTTGGGTATTTTGATCTCTTCAGATGTTTGCAGGTTAGGCTCTGGACTTTGGTAATATTAGAAAAGCAACAATTGTTGGGGGAAGAGTAAATCAAGAGGCCACTGGGTATGACATGTAAAACACATGAATGGTCCTGGCAGTCCTTATCTGCTCTGATTCTGTCAGCATACTGATTGCCCCCCTCCACAAACCTACTCCAACTGCGCTCTGCGATGCAATGTGAGCTGTTGGAAGCTCAACCCCTGAATAGACTGTGGTGCCATGCCAGGGATGAATGATGCTCTACATAAGTGTCAAATAGCAATAATAATAATAAGATATACTTCAGAACAATAATGCAGCACAATAGATAATGTCTTGGTCTTCTCCCTGTTGAGGGTTTCAACAGGGCAGTGCACAAAAGCTTCTATTTTTACAAGTTCACGTTTAAACTTGACATCTTTGTAGATGGTGACTTTCAACATACTTTGCACGTACAGGATAGGATATTCAGAAAGTGTTTGCTTGCAGTGCACATTTCTTTGTAAGTATTTTATCATGACACTGTACACTGTACATTATGTTCAAGCACGCTGCCCTTGTTGTCTGTTTGGAGACAGCTCTAAATTGGCAATGCAAACAATGACTTAGCACATGACCTCAGACTCAGTGCGAATCAAGCCTATTTTATTTTATAAACTACTTCTGAGCTTCAGCTCGTTAGAGGAGCACTTCCATCGATTATCCCGGACGTTCGCCCGCACCTGATCTCCAGCTCTGCTGACTTCCATCACTATCCTGAAAAAGCCTGTTCTACATCACACTGGATTCTGGCTACATCACACATACAAATACATGGGGAGTTAGGCTGCTGCAAGAGATCTGGCTGAATACACTTCTTATTACGCTCTCTAGAGTAGAGTCAGTGCAGGTAGGGTTTTTACTATGATATATTTTCATATAGTCACTGCAATGTTATAATGGTTTGATTACCCATCTTTTTTACCATTCTTGTAATGCTGGTAACAATGCTTTGTTTCCTTCTACTAATAATTGCAGCTCATGTATTTTACTACAATTATCCAATTGCTACAATAACAGATTGAAATGCCACTTTGTGTATTTCTTGTGTCTCCCTTTGGACATGCCTAAGATAATCATGAAAGAGTAGATTGGGTTCCACGAGTTCCTTGGGGGAGTCAGAGTAATCATCTTCAACGTTTGCAGGCACCATCAGGTACCCTATCAGGTTTGGGGGTCCGGGTGGTGCACTGTGAGCTAGCCAGGAAATGAGGCAACATATTCTGATGATATGATTGGACAAAGTTCCCATATTTTGACACATATGTGGTCCAAACGCACAGTCTTAAGTGATTAGTAGGAACCGTATTACACCCCACGGCAACCAAAGTGCAAATCATGTTTAATATGCCTTCTGGGTCTGCACCAAGATGCTGTACAAGACGTAAACCACATGAGCACGACCAGTACATGATTGTATACATAAACTCAACCCGTATACTTGGTACAGCAAACACATCCCTTTGAAGAAGACCTAGAGAGTAGTCAGCAGGGAAGAGCTCACCGTTTGTTGGAGACATTGGTGGTAACTGCTGTGACTGATGCCAGGGAGATGGTGTCTGGGTCCAGGCCACCGCCCAGGCGCATGGCCTTCCGGTCAAGGTCTTCCGTTTCCAGCACAGCGGGTTCATCTGCAACAACACCACAATGAGCATTACTCAGAGAAGTGAAATCCCCTCGATCACAATTTGCTCTCATTATTTAAAGACTTTGCTAGCAGCTCAATTAAAATTAATTTTCAAGACGTATCCTTGGGCCTACTGCATCTTGCTAGCTGTTAGAATTTTCAGATGTGAATTAATGGGAAAAAGTGGTCATGCCACTGTAGTCAATATCTCTTTAAATTACACCACACAGTATACCATAAAATCCTGGATACAATGTTTACAAAAGAGTAAATGTGGATCCGGTGCTCATGTGTGTATGGTAAATTTGAAGAGCATAGTTAATCAAGAGATGAGACAGAGCACCTCTTTGGACGTGCCAGCTTCCCCACACTTTTGCATCTGGGTCCCAGCCCTGTGAGGCAGTTCAGACTCCATAAGCCGGTAATACATTTACTTTCTTGCTTCTGCAGACTTTATCAACATAGTCAAGGCCAGTTATACAGTAAACACAATCGATTCCAGCTCACTTGTACCTGGCAGAATTCTTACCACTTTCTCAAAGGCAACCAAACCAACTGCTGGAGGTGAAGTCTTTTGTCCCTAAGACTTCAGCAGGAGGCAAGCACAAGTTCAAGCCCTTGGTGAATTTTCTGTAGATGATGAAAGTCCTTAAAAAGTTCCTTCTCCTTTCCCTTGGCAATGAAGCAACCACTGCAGGCCAACCCAGCAAACAGCACACTGGCAGAGGGGCAGTCAAACTCCTGCAGCTTCCTTGGTTCTACTCCTTGGCAAAATGTTCCTTGTTTCCAGAAGTGATCTCAAATTCTTGGGACTGGGTCCCAATATTTATACCTCAAAATCCATTGTTTCTCTGAAGGCAGAGAGGCCTCTGCCTAGTCCAAACCAGTTCCTGAGCACTTTGTTTACAGGACTCCTTCCTCCCTTTCACAGTGCAGGACAGAAACATCAGACGCCCCACAGGAGGTGAAGCCAGCACAGTGGAGGGAAGGCACAGCCCTGGAGCACTTTGTTGATAAGATTCCTTCCCTTCTTTCACAGTGCAGGGCAGAGACATCAGACACACCACAGGAGGTGGAGCCAGCATTGTAGAGGGAAGGCCCAGCCCTATTCAGGTCCCAGGTGCAATTCCTCCCTCCCATATAGACTCAGATCTCTCCATTCACCACTGGGCTGCCCCAGCCTGTCTCCTGGAATCCCGCAGCCCTGTCACTCACAAACTCCAGACAAGGAATACACAACCTAGCAGAAGCAGGCCTGGACAGTTAGGCAAGAAAATACCTACTTTCTAAAAGTGGTATTCCCAAACAAAGAATGTCAAAACCAACTTTACTCATTATGAGTTCAGGCATACTAAATTCAAATTTCTACCATGTTCCCGGAGTCAGTTAGGATTATAAGAATGTAATAATCAAACTTCGCATTCTAGCCAACGGAGAACAGGTAGCCTTGCTATAGTGAAAAACGAAAATGGCTGTAATTCACTATTAGGACATGCTACACACACCAGAGCATGTCCTACCTTATACTTACAATGCACCCTGCCCTTGGACCTACCATAGGGGTATCTGATATGAAGCAAAGAGAAGGTTTAGTGACTGGCAAGAGGGTGCACTTGCCAAGTCAACATGGCAGTCACAGACTGCACACAGGCCTTGCAATGGCAAGCCTGAGACAAACTTTACACGCTGCTTCTGTGAGTGGCACAACCAGTGGTGCAAGCCCACCAGCGGCATTTGATTTACAAGCCCTGGGCACACTCCGTGCACTGTACTAGGGTCTGACAAGTAAATCAAATAACCCAATCATGGAATCATTTATCAGTACATCAATTTAACATAGGGAGCACTTGCACTGTGGCACTGAATAGCCGTGGCACGGATCACTGAAATAATATCGACTGACAAAATATCGACTTGCCAAAATATCGTGGACAAAATATCGACAGTCAAAATATCGAGTTTGTATCTACAAACAGGTAAGTACAAAAATATCGAGTACAAAATATCGTTAACAAAAATATAGATGTAAAAAATATCGACTTTATTAAAAACAGTGTTAAATTAAATTAATATTAAATTTTAATTACTGAAATATACTTAAAACGACTTAAATTAAATTATAATAATAAAATAATAAATGAAAATAATAAAAATAATTTTTTAAAATCTTATTTGTTGACCCTGAACCCTAAAAATACCCCTTTACCCAAAAACCCAAAACTGACCCTGAACCCTAAAAATACCCCTTTACCCAAAAACCCAAAACTGACCCTGAACCATAAAAATACCCCTTTACCCATGACCTGAAAACTGACCCTGAACCCTAAAAATACCCCTTTACCCATGAACTGAAAACTGACCCTGAACCCTAAAAATACCCCTTTACCCATGAACTGAAAACTGACCCTGAACCCTAAAAATACCCCTTTACCCATGACCTGAAAACTGACCCTGAACCCTAAAAATACCCCTTTACCCATGACCTGAAAACTGACCCTGAACCCTAAAAATACCCCTTTACCCATGACCTGAAAACTGACCCTGAACCCTAAAAATACCCCTTTACCCATGACCTGAAAACTGACCCTGAACCCTAAAAATACCCCTTTACACATGAACTGAAAACTGACCCTGAACCCTAAAAATACCCCTTTACCCATGAACTGAAAACTGACCCTGAACCCTAAAAATGCTCCTATACCCAAAATTTATCAGTATTATTTAATTACCAATTAATTATTAATTAACAATAACAATAAAGTAAATATATTAGAACATTAGGTGTAATTATTTTAATAATTAATATTATTTTTTCAAAATTAATTACTTAAAAATAACACAAAATTATATATATAAAAAATGTACTCTAATTAATGTAATTAACTAATTACAATTGATTAATTAACAATTATTTACTAATACAAAATATATTCAGAATTATATTAATTAATTAACTAATTAATATGAATTAATTACCAATTAATTATTAATTAAAAATATTAACAAACATATATTAATTAATTAATTATTATTAAATTACTTCCCACCCTATTCCCCTATAAACCCACAACCCGCTACAGAATTACATTACGCAATTATTATCAAAACAAAATTCATGTAATAAAATATTTTATAACATTAATACACACTATTCACACATATTATTACATAAAAATACACTATAAAATATTATATATTATTAAAAAATCGATATTTTTGCTATCTATATTTTATACAGTCGATATTACTTCACTTACCTGAAAAACGATATTTTTGTAGTCGATATTATGTCCAGTCGATATTTTGTCCAGTCTATATTTAAAACTCGATATTATGTCCAGTCGATATTTTGGAGTCGATATTTTGTCTCTATACCCCGTGGCACAGTGCCCAAAGCATATAACCAGCAAAAACATATAAAAACAGAGGAGGCAATCAGTAAAAATGGAAGGGAGACTCACGCCAATGATGCCAGGTCTAACAATACTAAATATCTCTATACAGCAGATACTGATGCAGTTTAAAACACAACATAGAATCATTGCCCTTCTAGGTCTGTTCTAAGCCAGATGCTCCTAAAAAAATTATCAGCAGTGGCAAAGCAAATATGTCTGATCAGTTGGTCTAGCTTTATTGTGCAAACACATAAACATAGGCATTCACAAAGGCTGTTTATATACGTTGCATGCACAAATGCTCTTTGGCACATTAAAGCCGACACTACTGGCTCTGCCAGTGCTGGGATAAAGTATTCTTTATAGAATGAATATCGAAGTTAAAGAATGGAGGGGCATATTTAGAAGGACTGGGTTAAAATGATCGCCGCTTTAACGCAGGAAACTACTGCTAAAGCTGCGATAATGGGCTTGATAATAGGCTCTTGAGAATTCCGGAGAATTACAATAGAAGCCCAGGTTTACACCAGAACATGGCTTCTATTGGAATTCTCTGAAATTCTCAAGAGCCTATTATCATGTCCAATATAGCTGCTTTAGCGGCAGGAAACTGCCGCTAAAGTGGCGATAATTTTAACGCCGTCCTTGTAAATATGCCCCTGAGTGTGATGATAAACATTGTGGTGATTGAGTGTCCATTTCAGATGGGAAATAGTCCCTTATGCATTGCAATGGAAGCACTTCCTGGAAGGCGAAATTATACACCAATAACCAATAGTTTCAGATGAAAGACTAGTACTCCTCTAGGTTGAACCAAAGCCAGCACTATGTACATTTTAAGGAATTGTTAACAATATGTCCTCATACTTCCTTATGAAACCAGACTTAAACAGGATTAGTCACATCAAGGTCATAATATAGATGGTAAAAACTGTAAAACTCATAAATAGCGGTATTATTTACTAATCGCCTTAAAAATATAAACAAGTCTGAAAACCTGTTCCATAAGACTGTTCTTAGCACCAACCTAATGCTAAAAATATTGGAGAAACTGTGCCCATAAATGTTATAAATTTACAGGTAGACACAATTGTAACTAAATTATAGCATTTGGCCATGGCAGAGGAGATGTGGGGAGAAGGACCCACATCACCCCTCCCTGAAGAAGCTGCACTGGCTCTCCGTCCACAAGAGATGCCAATTCTAGATTCTGACTCACGCCTACAAAGACATGTACAACCAAGGACCAGCATACATCAACCACCACCTGAGCTTCCACCAACCAACCAGACTCCTGCGATCCACAGCCCTCTCCCTCGCTCACACCCCCCACATCTGCTTAAGCAACAGTGGAGGATGCTCCTTCTACTAACCTTACTGCAAAGTCCTGTCATGGAACAGTCTCCCCCTCCATCGCCAGACTTCACCCTCGATTCAGGAGTTCAGAAGGGGACTCCAGACCTGGCTATTCAACAGATGCTCCTAAGCAGGTTGGTTCTCCCCGCCTAGATACCCTCACAGGGGGTAGCTGCACTTTATAAATCTTGTGTGTTTCATTGAGTTCTGCAACTAACATGATTTTACGGTAGTATCATTATTTTTCCTCTTTCCTGAGCAGCTCTTGGCCAACTGGTTAAAATATTGGCCCGGAAGAAACACTTTTTCATTCAGCACAGAGTTGTAACGAAATTTACTGAGCTCCACTGCTCAAAAGAAGAAACACATCACAGAGACATATCAATTAAGATTGTCTCGCCGCTGCTATCTTTCCCTGGGCTGGTGCTTTTAAAGGCTGTCTTGTCCTACACAGCGCCTCTAAGAGATGAGTGTGCGCTGTCAATCATAGGATCTGTACTGGAAGCATATGTTAATGTTAAGTGTGCTTGTAGAGCGCGAACTGTTACCAGAGGGTGTCCTAACGTTTTGTGAAGACCTGCTGAGGGCTGGGAGGGGAGAGGAAAAGTACACCGGGTCAGTTAGCAAACAGCCATGTTTCTAGTGCTTTCCTAAATGGCAAAAGATTGGTCATATTTCTAAGGGCTAGTGGTAGAGCATTCCATGATTTAGCTGCATTGACAGTAAAACTTCTGCCGCCCCAGTTGGCTTTTTTCACCAGCGAGACATTTACGAGTTTTGTGTCGGATGACTGCAGTGTTCACTTTGGTAGATACCAGTGGAAATTGTGTTTTAGGAATTCTGGTCCGATTCCACGAAGGGCTTTGAATATCAGACAAAGAGACTTAAATTGAGTCAGTTTCCTGACAGTTAAACAATGAAGTTTTTTCATTTTGGCTGAGATAGACTCGTACTTTGGTGTGGCAGTTAGGAGTCTGGCTGCAGCGTTCTGCAAAATCTGTAGTTTATACATCAACCCTTTATGGATCGTGAGATACAGACTATTGCAGTAGTCTAATCTGGACATTATAAGTGCAGTGACTACAGTTTGTTGTGCGTTTATCGGCAAAAGAGGCATTATCTTTTTGCAGGATTTGAGGATGCACGATGTGGAAGAGGCAACATGATTAACCTGATCCCCAAAATTTAGTTTATCATCAATCAAGACTCCTAAGTTCTTCACCTTCTAGATTGGCCTAGGTAGAAGTCCCATCTCCTCCGGCCAACACTTCGGGGTCCAGAATGTAGGGTTGTTTCCAAACAACCATACCTCTGTTTTGCCGCAGTTAAGTTTCAAACAATTTTGGGCCATCCAATCCCCCACTGCTTTCATGCAGTCCTGCAGCCTTGACACAGTATTGTGTATGTTCCCTGGTAGCAATGTCACCACAATTTGTGTATCATCAGCGTAGGACGTTAATGTGAACCCAAAGGTCTGAATTAAGGGTGCTAGTGATGACACGTCGACATTGAATAATGTTGGGCTCAGCGATGAACCCTGCAGCACCCCACAGGTTAAAGAGAAATATTTGGCTTCAAATTCATCCAGGGCCACTGTTTGAATTCTGTCAGAGAGAAATTATTTAAGAAGATTCCACGCATTGCCCTTTCTCATCCAATCGGTCCATCAGCAAAACGTGATGGACCGCGTCGAAAGCCGCAGATAGGTCTAAGATGATCAGTACGGCCTTTCCCTCTTGGTCCAGAATGGTCCTGATTTCTTCTGAGGACTTCAGGAACACCGTTTCTGTACTGTGGCCCTCTCTAAACCCATACTGAGTAGGATCAAGGGCTTGGGAATCCTACAGAAATGTATTGAGTTGGGTATTCAGATTACTTTCTATAATTTTTGCAGGGAGAGGTAGCCTAGATATTGGTCTAAAATTGTTGGGTTCACTAGCGTCTAGGTTGGGTTTTTTCAGAAGAGGCAGAATGGATGCATGTTTCCAATCTTTAGGAAAGTATCCTTCTAGATACATATTGTTAATGATATAAATCAGTTGCTGTGAGACCCGCTCAGCAGCCAATTTTAACACTGAACTAGGAGAGGGCAAATCTGGTAAAAACCGGAGCATCCAGATTTGATTTCAACTGATCATATGCCGGACCGGTGTTAGTTTTGGGGGCCAAGTCTGAGAATATTGAGAAAATGCTATTAACTTTATCAAAGAAAAATTCAGCAATTTTGTTACAGAGCTCTTGACTAGCTGCAATGGGCGGTGCGGGGGATGGGCTAAGGAGTTTACTATTTTGAAAAGCTCTTTAGGATAGTTTTTGGCTGATTTAATTTTATTACTAAAAAAGTCTTGTTTTGTGTTTTTAAGTAGTTGTTTATAGAGTGCCAGACCGGCTTTATATTCCTTTTGATCCTTTTCCTTGTATCCCTTCCTCCAATTTCTTTCCAGGTATTTGCAGGCCAACTTTTGGTCCCTCAGCTCCTTCAAATACCATGGTGAGGAGGGCTGCTGTGTAGTGTGGCTAAGGCGTTTTGTGTGTGCTAACTTGTCTCCTGAAGCTTCTAACCATTTGGTGTATGATCTTGTTGTTTCATCCAAATTACTGGGTGTTGAGGTGGTAGTAGCGGTTAACCAATGGTGCAAATCCTCTGCTTTTATCTTGTTACCGGCCCTCTTCTCAGAGTATTTTGAGGTTAATTTTAGCACTGTGCGGTCCGGCACGGTGAGCTCAAATAATACTGCTGAGTGGTCTGACCAAACTAAAGGCAGGACCCTCGTGAAGGAGAGCTGCAGATTGTTAGAGAAAATGCCGACTAAAGTGTGGCCGCCTTGATGGGTTGTACCAATCACCTTTTGCTCTAGGTTTCCACCTTTCATCAAGTCAAGCATATCGAAGGTGTCTGGGTCAGAGGGCGATTCAAGGTGATAATTAAAATCACCTAGAATGGTATAGGAGTTAGTACTGATCCCCCATTCTAGTATACTGCCTACTTGTAATAGAAAGCGCCCTCTTGGGCCCGGTGCTCTATATATGAGAGTGCCTCTGAAGGTGTAGTGATGTGAGAGATTGAGACAAAATCCAAGCGCTTCACATTCCTCGATGGCTAAAGGATTAAAGGAAGCCATAACGGATTTGTGGTAGATGACCGCTAAACCCATCCCACATCTCTGTTGTCTGTTAAGTGTGTAACAGAAGTAGTAGGGGGTGTGGTCTTTACGAGATCAGGTCCGGGTGCCAGATCCATCCATGACTCTGTAATAAATGCTGCGTGTAGTTTATCATCACCAATGAGGGAGGCAATTTCTAAGCTGTGTTTAACTAAAGAGCTGGCGTTGAAAAGTGCAAATTTCCATGCGAGGGGGAGGCGTCCTTTCTAGCTGAGGGTTGCTTGAGTTTTGTGTCTATTATAGGCTGGACGACAAACTCTGGTATCTTGGTGTTGCACCCAGGACAATTCGAATGGACCCGAGGTAGTGCAACGTCAAGAAGAAAACTGCAGTAGTTATGATTTGTGGTGATTAGAGTGAGCTTTTTCAAATCATTACCAGAGTATCGTATTATTTTGTCCGTACCTGAGAGATTTTTTGCAGGGGGGCTGGCGCTGAGCACGTTACGAGCGCGTACCGGTGCAGACTGGCTTGCCTTTGGCGCGCCAGTGGCGCGCTCGTGCCAGCGTTTGTTTAAGTAGTGTCAGTGGCATGAGACCTAGCACGCTGACCTTCCTACCTCCAAGATGTCTGCCTCAGTGCCAGAAGTCCAGTGAAACACCCTGCAGTGGACTTCTAGCTGAGAGCAGAGTAAGGGCAAAGAGTGCAGTGATAAAAACAAGTAAAATTATTTTTCTCTCCAGTACAAACTTCTATGACTAGTTCAACATAGAAGGATCATGTGTGCTGTGCACTACAGCACACATTTAATGTGCAGGTTCTTTTTCGAGAAATATAAACTTTTCCTATTGTTAGTGCTTGCTTTAATGAGGCATTAGTTGTTGATGCAAAGTCTGATCTGGTTATCTTAGTAAATCATGGTTTTGGGTCAAGACATCCGTTTGCGCTGATCCACCCAAGGAACGCAGCCTTGATGCAAAGCGATGCATTCAGTGCAAAGTTCTTTTTGGATTGAGAAAATGGCTCCTTTTCAGCTCAAAATGCCCTTTGGGCTGCAAAGTAAATTCCATACACTGCTTTTGACCACTTTCCTCAGCTTTATCCTGCCTCAGGGCTTTAGTGGATCTGGAACATGGTCTATTGTTTCACTGTATAATTTACATACATATCATTTTGTTTCAGTATTAAATGGAAATGGCCAAGCAACAGCACCAAAGTCAAAGTCAAAGTCAAAGTTTTTTATTTTGTTTCGGTACTCTTTCGAGGACCACAAAATCATTAAAAGGAAAATACATATTACATTAACATACAATTTAATACATTTTCAGTGTTATTTTAAAAAATTTATAAATCTTATTACAAACATATTCGTTAGGTGGATTAGCACACATGGAGATGAAATCCCTTGCTTTCGTGATCCTGCAGGACCGATATATTGGTTCTAGGCATGTTACCCTAGCAGTAACAACAACTTTATTTGGACATACAAAGAGCATGTGTTCTAAGTTCTGTTTACCCCCCGAACATAGGTTACATTGAGAGGAACTGTTTGGTTTCCAGGTGGAGGTAAAAGATAACAAAGGGAGAATACCCAGACGTAGCATCATGATCGTACGCCTTACGCCATGGGTAAGAGTGTATTCCAGATATGGCAATTTTAACTTATATTCTTGGGAGTCAGCATAAGGTTTGTACAAAAATAGTTTAGTACAATGTAAATGATCTAACTCATAACTTAATTTTGGAGAAAATGTTTTTAAAAATAGTTTGAGTTGTGCAGGTGTCCAAGAGGATAACATTTCTGCACTAATTTTTGCTAAACAGAACGCCTCTCCCAAGTTTTTCACAAAAGTAGAGTTGATGGCATCCTCTCTAAAGATCTCAATTTTTAGCAGATGTCGTAGGGTACCCGCATTAGAATGCAGAAGGTTATAGGCCCACCTTATGAGGCTTGCTATTGATATTGCAAATGCGCTGGTGATCGTACATTCAAGCCTTAGGGCCTGTACAGGTGTTGAGTTAGAAACTTTCAATAGCTTTTTTAGTGTTTTCCCTTCATTGTATCCATATAACTCCATTGTTTTAGGGGAATATGTTCTGAGGCGTAAGATAGAACCGGAGATATTTTGGCTCTATAAATTTTTATCAGTGCTGAGAAATGCCTACTTCCAGTCTTCCTATACAGGCGTGATATTGCACCTGCGTGTAGATCACATTTCCTTTTTAGATGGGTGATTTGCTTCTTGTTACTCAAGTTATGCGTAAAGATTCTTCCAAGATAAGTATATTCCTTTGTCTGTTCCAAGATCTCGCTTCCCAGTTTCCATTGGAACCTCACTTCTTTATTCTTTTTTGTAAATGCAACTACTTTAGTTTTATTTATATTTGGAGTTAGAAAATGATCTTTCGAGTAATTGTATAAAGTGTCCAAGAGATTTTGGAGACCAAAGGGTGTCAGATCAAACAAGACAATATCGTCCGCATAAAGTAAACAATGTATCGGATGAGATGCCATTTTCGGTGGGGTGCTTTGCCCTTGTTGTAAGTGCGACGGCAGGTCGCTCAGGTAAAGAGAGAATAAAATCGGGGCCAACAGACACCCTTGCTTTAGGCCGTTAGATGTATGTATTATTTTTGACATGCCCCTCTCTCCCCCCATTTGGACACGGCACCAGGTATTGCTATGTAGGTTCACGATTAGTTGCAATAAAGGCTCTGAGATACCCATTTTTCTCAGTTTCGACCATAATGTCGGCCTATCGACCCTGTCGAACGCTGTTGAGTAGTCGATGAAGGCAGCATATATTGTTTGCGATTTCCCGGTTACGTATTTATCTAGTAGAAATTGAAAGATAGCTATATTATCCGTAACCGAGTGGTTCGATCGGAACCCGGCTTGAAACATGGGAATTAGTCCAGTTGAAAAAGCCCAAAGCTTTAACCGGTCAAGAATTTCAGCCGCAAAGATCTTTCCGCCAGAATCCATTAAGGCAATTTGTCTATAATTGCCAGCAATAGTCCTTTTTCCTTTTTTATAAATAGGAATTATTGTGCTTCCTTTCCACGAGTTTGGAATGTTCCCAGAGTCGAATATGTAATTAAATAGTGGCGCTAACATCTGACCCCAAGCTTTATGGTCAGCTTGATAAACCTTTATCGGGATCTGGTCAGGACCGGATGCACCCGTACTTCGTGCCTTTTTGATATTCAAGGCAATTGACTCTGCCGAGGCCCTGGAGAGTTTTATATCATTGTTTTCCTTTTTCTGTTCAAATGCCTTTCTCGCCCTACCCTTCATGTTGGATTTATACAGATCATTTAAAAATGTGTCCCAGTCTTCTTCTGAGACGGGGATTGCTTCGAGCTTCTTTTTAGTTCCCGTCATCTTAGCTATCAAGGACCAATATTTTCGTTGGTTGCATTGCCTTGCTGCAATTTGAATGTCCATCCAGTTACGGTCCTGTATCAACCTTTCCTGTCTAGCACGTTGCCTACGGATTTGGTTCTTTAATTTGTTTATTTCAGCTTTATATAATGGTGTTTTACACAAGTACTGAGCCCGAATCATCCTGTTTAGCATTTTTACCGTTGGCTGATTGCAGTTTTTGTGCTTGCTGACGCACTTTCTTTGTGCAGGTCTGTCCTGTTTTAATTTGCTTTGTATTGCATTTTTGAGTTCATTTAGTACAATTTCATAGTTTTTGATAGGATCTTCAGAGTAAATATTGGTTAACAATTGGGATTGTGTGATTAATACTTTCAAATAGTCCAAGTTTTCCGCCTCCCAATAAATCCGACGCTGGACTGGATTTACTTCTATTATGGGATTACTAAATATTGGGTCGGTCTGGTAAGTGATTGGTGGCATCCAGAGTGTTGTTAAGCAGAGAATGGCATGATCACTTTCATCATTAAATTTGACAGACAAGTCAGAAATTTGTTCTCTTAGCTCATTCCCACATATAAAGTAGTCTAAGATGGAGGAGACTCCATTTCCTTGTCTTGTGAATGAAGCTGGCTTGTCTCCATTAATATTTCCATTTAGAATTATCCCATTTATAGTTGGGAGGAACGATAATAACAGGCTTCCTCTTTTATCCGACTTCACTCCTTTTGGAAGTTGCGGGAGTGCTATTTCCAGTGATTCCTCCTTAAATAACGTTGACCATTTCTTTATCTCGCTATTTGATATTTTGGCGTTTAGGTCACCCATCAAAATATATGGTAGATGATGTTGATCTTCGAGGATGTTGGATATGGTTTCTAATAGATGGTCGAATAAAGAGTCATGTTTTTTACTTGGTGGAGCATAAATGTTGAAAAGTAATATTTTCTTATAAGTGCCTGTAGACTGTAATCTGAGTTGAATTTTGATACATTGTAGGTTGTGCGAATATGTATCAATACTTTCTTGTGACCAGCAATAGTCTTCTTTCAGTAGGATTGCCATACCTCCTTTCGCGTGACCCCTTTTAGATTTTTTTGCTGGGTTTTCGTAGACGTAATACCCTTTTTGCGTAAAGGAGGTGGTTGACCATGTTTCCTGCAACGCTAGAATGTCTGGATTATCTTTTGTTACACCTTTCATTTTATTGTGAGTTTTCCCGGCCATATTCCATAGCGATATTTTCAGACCTTTGTTAAACCTGACGTTGATGTAAATTGTCCATTTTGTTGCCGTTTAATACTTCTGGTAACCACGTCCAAGATTGTTGGTAATCTTCATCTTCTATTGGATTAATGTTCCTTGACCACACCGACCTTTCGCCTTGCCTTACTTGTATTTTTAATTTGTCTTTCCTCATGTTGTTTGATGTACGTTCATCCCTTTCTATGTTAGGTATTTTATCAGTAAGATGTTGTTTAGTTACTACGGAATTTTGCAAGTTGGTTTTGATGTCTGAAATTGAGATTACATCATATCCGTGTTTTTGTAGAATTTCTTTTTCTCTCATGATTAGACCTGGGAGAACTGGAGAGAAGAATGACACTTGTGCGAATTGAGTATTTTCTATTTTTGGAAAGCGTACTAGGTCTATTTCTCTACTTGTCAGAGAGATCAAGGAAGGAATTTCTTGCAATAGCTGGACTATTCTTCCTCGATTGAGCGGGATATTATCAGTTGGAAAGAGTTCCTCGATAGTTAAGTGTTTTGATAGTGATCTGTCCCACTGCCTAGTTATATGGTCTTGTAGATTTTTTGGATTGACGATATTTTGCTCTAATGGTTTTCTTACTATTGACTGGCAATATTCTTCTGCATTAGGGTTCAAAGGCTTCGCCGGCGTAGTTATTTTAGTCGGTGGAGTGATCTCCAAATTAGCATAAGTATGTTTTTGAAATTTGAGTTTGTTCCCTTTTTTCTTATGGATTCTTCTCAGGGGACGTCCTCGCTTTTTCTTGCCCATATTTTCTTTCACTTCAGTGATTTTTTCAATTTTTTCTGTCTGTTTGGTTTCATTTTCTTTGCTATCCTTCGACAAATGTATGTTATTTTCGGTGGATATCATACCATAACCAATCTCAGTTTCTTTGTTGGAAAAAATTGGATAATTTTTGAGACTATTTTCAGAAGTGTATTCCTTTTCTTCACTGAAAAGCTTTTTCAGAGAGAAGATTATGGGTGGGTTTTCCTTAGATTGCAATTTCTTAAATTCACTTTCCTTTATTTTCGCATCTGATGTTTGCGTACTTACACTTTGCATTTTTTGAGATCTTGAACTTTTTTTACAACCAGCTTCAGATGGTACCTGGTTGACCGTTTCTAATTCCTCGGATGAGGCTTTGGGTGACTCTTTTTTCTTTTTTTCTTCCACCAGATGTTTAAGAATGCCTATTTGGACGTCCAATGTGTCGTCTGAGTTGGCTAAGATTTGGCCGAGATGTGTGAGAACTGATTCCAGAATGTCTTGAAGGGAGAAGAGTACTTTGGACAGGGGTGGAAAGGCAGCTGGAAGGGTTGTGTTAGGAAAATAAAGATTTGTAAGATTGGATTGATTAGAGAACAGTTTAGGTGATTTATCTGGGGAACTAGTGAATGGTTGGTTTTTTCTTAATGGAGACGTTAATTTCTGTTCTTCGGTCTTCGTAATGATATTCACGGAGACCTCATTAGCTGATTTGTTCTCCTGTTGTCTAATTGGTGTTATTTGCGACATCTCTAGAATCAGTTGAGAATACTCTTCCGAGGGCGGGTTATTTGGCTGATTTATCTCTGGATTAGATGATTCTTGATTATGATTGCTTAGTGCAGCAAATGATTCTGACTGGCGTTCACTATCAATAGTAATAGAAATATGTTTATTTTCTTCTACCGATGTTCGAGGAGATGAGTGGTTTTTCTCAGAAAGAGTAGAAAAGTATTTGGTTATTGCGGGTGTGTTAGAAATTTGGCCAGGTTTCATAGATTTATCGACAGATTTTCTAATGGCTGCATCGGTACCCATGCGTTTCATGTAAATTGTTCTTGAGCGCAATTTTTTCAAAGCCATCATTGAGGAGTATTGTGGTCAAGTAAACAGGTGGGCTCGATCTCCTGAAGTCGATGTAAGAGGGGTGACCCGTCCCGTCCTTGGTCGTCCCCGGACGGCCACAGACGGCCCGCCCTTTGTCCGGGCTTAGTCCCGCGCTTGGTCCCACGCGCGTCCCGCGTCGCGTGAGTCTACAAGTTGCTTTATGCGCGTAGCCAGTGGGCGTGTCCGTGGGCGTGTCGCCTGGGGGAAGAGGCAGCAGCTGCTCCAGGCAGGGGTTGCTGGTCCTCGCAGTCCCCCGGGCTAGATGTAGTTCTTGATTACGCCCTTGCCTCAACCCTGGAGACTCAAGCTGGGAGCGACGGTCAGAGCAGCAGACAGCAGCTCTCGCTCACACCAGCGAGTCCCCGGGGAGGCAACCAAACGGAACACGAAGAGCTTGGCAATCCTTTACCTCTGGCAACGCGGTAAGCAGCACAGTTAGTCCGGTATCCTGGCAATGCACAATGGAAACAGCAGTCAAGTGAGTGGCGCCCGCGAAGCGGGTGTCACGAAGTAAAATACTGATTTCGCCGGTGGGCGTGTCCGTGGGCGTGTCGCCTGGGGGAAGAGGCAGCAGCTGCTCCAGGCAGGGGTTGCTGGTCCTCGCAGTCCCCCGGGCTAGATGTAGTTCTTGATTACGCCCTTGCCTCAACCCTGGAGACTCAAGCTGGGAGCGACGGTCAGAGCAGCAGACAGCAGCTCTCGCTCACACCAGCGAGTCCCCGGGGAGGCAACCAAACGGAACACGAAGAGCTTGGCAATCCTTTACCTCTGGCAACGCGGTAAGCAGCACAGTTAGTCCGGTATCCTGGCAATGCACAATGGAAACAGCAGTCAAGTGAGTGGCGCAACAGCACCATATAAAAATGGTAAATGAAATAGCTAAAAACATAAAAATTGTGGCTTTTCATTTGTTGTTAGCCTTGAGAAAAGATATAGGGCCAGATGTAGGAGCCCTAATACCAGTCGGTAACGGCCGAATTCGGCCGTTACTGACCGGTATTAGGGTTTTCTGATGTAGGGGCCTATATTTTACAGATTCTGTAAATTTACCCAATCGGTAAATTTACAGAATCGGTAAAATACCGAATCGGTATATTTACCGATTCGGTAAATCCATATGTAGCTGGCACTCCTAAGAGTGCCACAGGCCCTTAAGAGTTGGTATTTTACCACCCAATCCTATTGGGTGGTAAAATACCGAATTCAGGTGTGCATGCACATCTGTGCATGCACACCTGTGCAATGTGACACACAGACATGCCACATGGCACACAAGCCTGTACTTGGGGTGCTAGAGGGTGTCAAAGTGAAACCCCCTGCACCCTTGCAACATTCGGTATTTACCGATCCGGTAAATACCGAATCGGTATTGCCCATTGATTCCTATGGGCTTCAAGGTAAATACCGAAAGTTACCGATTCGGTAAATCAGATTTTTGATTTACCTACATCTCCCTCCTTCTAATTTACCGATTCATAAATACCGAATCGGTAAAATTCAGTATTTATTAATCGGTAAATTAGAGTTACCTACATCTAGCTCATAGTTGCCAATGAGCACAGTATATGTCAAATCTTACCTGGAGTTCTTTTTTGTTTCCATGTTGGTCAAGCCATCTTGTACTTACCATCACAAGTGGTTTATACTCAGTTTGAGCAACATGAAAGATGTTATTCCAATCTGACAAGCGTAAATAAGATATTATTTTTTAGATGTCTTAAAGGATACCACGTCACAGACGTTATTTGGGAAAATCACATTCGACTTATATACATGGTTTCAGAACAGGTACCGGTTACCTGCCAGTTACATTAGCAAACGCTTGTGTTGTTTTGCCACAATACGACCCCGGCAGCTGTGGCACTATCACACTGCACCAGCTATAAATGTGGCATTCACTCTTTCGGTGCTTGCTCCCCTTTGGGTTTCGCCATTGGAAAAAAACAATATACAATTTATAACCTCAAAACTAAAGAGAGAAGCAATCAACGTTCTCGGGATTTGTATGTGTCCATCACAAGTCTGCATTAATGGTTTACACTATACAAAAAGTCTATACCTTTCTCTTGGCCTCGCCCTACTCAGTGCCTGGATACCCTCGCGGGTGATTCGCTGCGATTTACAAATCCACATAACATAGCATAGCATATAATCTATCCAAATTGTTCAGGTGAGATTCCTAACAGAACGGGTTGTCTTCAGGATCAAAAAATATCAATCACAAATCATCTGTCGAGAAACTGTTCTCAGCCCAGCCGGCCAGCGTGTTTTATCCCTGAATCGAGCCATCTTTACCACCTGCTTTTAAAACTGTTTTGACTATCTTAACTTTTCTGTAACCTTATAATTCAGTATAACCCTGTCGGTCTTTAAAATCAATTTTCTGCCCTCTTCAGCTGGTTCACTCAGTCAGCCCTACTAAGTCACCATCTTCATAAACGTCACTTTCCTCTATTAATATAATTATATCCTGTTTTTCTATGACATTTCAAGTTGAAGTACTCCTTCTAAGTGTCGTAACAAGGGATTTTCAGAGACGCACACTTGATCTACGTTTTCTGTCCAAAAACATCTCTTTCCTGGCACCTTAATATTACTCCAATTGCAACTGTAAGATATTTGCCAGCTTTTACTTACTTCACTCTACCATCAATTTCAGATTCCACACAGATCTCACTTGTAGTAGTGTGGGATGTGTCACCACATCCTCCTCAACACTCTGCATTAATCACTGCCTGGCCAGCAAAAACTTTTCATGATTCTTCAAGAGATCACAACTGGAAGTCACTTTCAATCTTAACATCCCTTTGCAAATTTTCTCCACTCTCAAGCCTGGAAGACAATGTCATGAGACTAAATCAGACTAAAAAGGAAGAGGGAAAGAAAAGGGGCCGGCGGAGGGAGCAGAGTGGCTCACATTGTCACATCGCACCTTGACGAAAGTGTGACTATAGGGCGATGTTCCCACTCTATACCCGGGTTTGGACTATGATCAATGAAGGCTGGGTTTGCCTTTGAAGTGTGTACACTGAGGGCAAGTATGGCCATATATTCCCCATACAATATAGTGATTGACCAGGAGGGAGTATTGCAAATCAAAAGGGATCTGTATCCTGAGGAAGACCTTTCAACCTGTTGGGCGATTGAAATAGGCTGAAACATGTCAGTACAGCAGACAGGGTAAAGGAGTCATTGGTTCTCTCATATACACGCTTAGTATATGTTTTTAACCCTGCCAAGTGAGGCCCATTATAAAATATAGCAAAAAGAACTATTGATGGACAGAATGCAGAACAATATCATACATTCACCCCAGTACAGAGATCTGGGCCTAAATCCATTGTTTTTTTTCTCACCTTGCAATTCCAGTTTGGACCCAGCCATATGCAAATCAGTCTTGACTGTGCGCCTAATGGGAACAGTCCAGCCCAAACTGCCAGGCCAGGTTCTCCCTGGACTGGAAACAAGACGTGAGTCCAGTGCTCTCCATACCACTGGAATCAAGCTATCCTGGCTGAAGAGGGGTGAAACCCCGAAACCGGTCCTAGGATGCTTGTTTCCGGTTCAGGGAGGACATGGCTTAGAAGTACGGGCTGGACTGTTCCCATGAGGCACAGGGTCAGACTGATTTGCATATGGCCATTTCTCAACTGGGGTGGCGAAGTGACTTAAAGAATGATGATGGATTAAATCTAGATCAGCTGACTGGGGGTGAGTGCTTGCAATGTTCAACACTCCATCCATCATCCCCTTTGGTTTTGCATAAGAAAATATAGGCGGGTACCCACCTAGACAGTTTTAATTCATTTTGTGTTCTGCACTTGGGATCCTTCTTTTGAAATAACTCTGTTTCATAACTCTCTTTCGGTATAATATGGCTTCCCCCTCATGTTGGCTTGTGCCAGGGTGTGTCAGTGGTCCTATGATGATGCATGCCACTATTTAATGAGTGAGGGCCATTTTTAAAAATCCAAAGGTTTTCCCCAAATTGGTTGAGTGTGTCTCGTTGTTGGTTATCGACTTGGGTTGTTATGTCCAGGAGCTAAGTGGGCCAGTCTTCTTTCCTCTTTTCATTTTCTTTCCTCCTCCCTTTTTAGTCTGGTTTAGTCTTATGCAGGCCCGGACTGGCCGTAGCATGCACCGGGCAATCCCCCGGTGCGCCGGATGAGTGGGGGCTGGTTTTGGGCCCCTGGGGGCTGATTTTGTTACAGGGCTGTTTTTGCCGCATAGCAGCAAAATCGGCCCTGTGACAAAATCGGCCGAAAACCGGCCCTGGCAAAGAGCTCGGCGGCACCGCCAACTCTCGGAGGAGGGGCTGGGGCCGGCCGAGCACTTTTCCAGGACCGGTTTTGGTTCCCAGTCCGGCCCTGGTCTTATGTATGTGTCCTTCTCGTTTTGTGAGTAAAATAGATATCTCTGGAGAGCGATAGAAGGTATAATCTCTTGTCCCTACTGGATGTGAGTTTAATAAATGTCTGGCGGTTGCCAGAGCCGTCAAGCACCCTGAATTTGTATTTCAACTGCAGCTCGGCACCAGGAGACTGGGAGCCGCAAAGCACCCTCAATCTTCTCAAGACCCCTGGTTGAAGTGGGGCCACCCAAACAAGCTAACGGCTGAAGATAGCTGACCCAGCTCCCTCTATTTATATTTAGATGGTCTAGACAGCTGCACCATCCAAACAGACCTAAAAAGAGACAGCCCTCTCCCCTCAAATTACTTAGTTCTGGCTGCATTTGTTGCAAATTATAATCCATTTCCTCTTTGCCCCAACCAGTGAAAAGAAGAAGAAGATATGAGAGAAAAAAAAGAACCTCTGACCTTTCACTCCACAAACATTTTTCAAGCCTTCATTATGCTTTTAACTCTCTTGCTGTTCTTTTGTTTGCTTACATTCAAATGATATTTTTGTAACTCGACCCATCTGAAGGTATATCAATAATTAAATACTACTCTAATCAACATTTAATTGACCTCCATTTCCTAATAATCATGCAATAACATGCAAGTCTATTTTGTCTTTTATTTTGCTATATTGATACATATTAAAATACAGTTTTCTACAAAATCCTTAAATATTTTTGTGTCCTACGTTCCTAAAAATTGCAAATTCTTATAAAACTACTTTTTGGACGCCCAATTGCATTTAAGATCACATTCATTGGCAAACCCGATAGGCCTGACTTTTTGTTAGGGGAAGTGTTTATTAATAGTTGAGTCATTTTGTGCGAAATTCCATCATGATGCTACATCTTGGTTTACAACAATGTACTCTGAATAGGGCCTCTTTGTGGAACATACTGTGTTAGTAGAGTTCAGCTAGAGTATTGAGAAAAGGATTCAGTAGATTAAATGTACATCTTGAATGGTGAACGTAAATGCATAGACACCTATCGTTGCACCTTTACAAAAGCCTATATGTGTACTGGTCTTTAATTGAGAAACAAAAACACATACATCCAAATTGGTATCAAGACAGCGAAGTGAAACAAATTAATGTTGCATCTACTTCCTAACAACATGGCTTTTTGGGGATGACTCACCAGAACCTAATGGGAAAACAAATGGGACAATATGGACCTCGACAAAATGCAGTGATGTTGATGTCCAGCCAACCCAAGCATTGGCAAAGCAAAGAAAGCCCATGAAATACAATGGCTGAATGGGGATGGGTCAAATCCCAAACTCTCATGTTATTGTACCTTTTTGAAAAACTGATGACATGAGGTGCTGTAGACAGATACAGACCTAAAAAGATCCCAGACCGACAGAAGAAGCAATACCAGATGAACATGTGGGTTAATATGGTGACTGCGAAGGGCATTTAAGTCAAGAGTAAATAGGGGAATTGGGATAGCATTGAGTGGAGTAGTACAGAGTAGAGTGCATCAGTGTAGAGTGTATTGGCACAGAGTGCAATGACGTAGAGTGCAGTGTTGCAGAAAGGGCTAGAGTGGAGTGCCATAGAGTGAAGTACTACAGAGTAGAGTGGAGTGCCCTAGACAGGAGTGGTGTAGAGTGCAGCGGCGAAGAGTGCAGTGGTGTAGAGTAGAGTGGCATAGAGTGCACCGGCATCGAGTAGAGTGGTGCAGAGTAGAACAGCGAGGCATAGAGGCATAGAGTGAAGTGGCGTAGAGTGCAGTGCCGTACAGTGGAATGGTGCAGTGTGGAGTAGAGTGCAGTGGCACAGAGTATAGTGGTGTGGTGTAAAGTGGAGTGGTGCAGAGTAGAGTGCAGTTGTGTGCAGTGGTGTAGAGTGGTGGGTAGTGCAGAATACATGGTGGGGAAGCACACTGCCATTACAGATAACACATTTTCAATTGAAATGACCATCGCACAGACATACAGTTTTACTAATAAACCTAAACTATACAGCACACAAAAGATAATGTGTGGAAATGGCATCACTTATTGTATTGATTTGGTTTGATCATTTTAAAGTATTTGTTTTCAACCCACTTCAGAATTAACAAAAGGTTTGCTTCATGTGTACTTTGCTAACTCTGATATTTTCTGAAATGCTTGCAAAGTTCAGTGAAATGTTGTTGTGTGCTAGACAAAAACCCTTTCTTTAATTCCTAGTATCCACTAAGATTGTCACATAAATCCTCTCGCTTTGCAATCAGAGAAAAAAAAGTAAACACCAAGCTCCCTGGTAGGCAGAGCCTGACATTTGACACCTGTCTTTGAATGCACAGCAAATATGACAAGATAAGAACAAGATTTGCAGGCCTGTTTACAGAAAGGAGCACTGGTGTAGGAATACAAGAGGCAGTGTGAAAAGGCTTCGCTCCTTGGGTGGGACAAACTGTACCTGGACAACCTAAAACAAATGAAGCCAGGGAACAGAGAGTCAGCAAATGTGAGTTACAAACCACAAAGCCAATAGTAAGCAATGGGCTGGATACATTCCCAGGGAAGCTTTCAGAATGTCCCCAAGATGTCTGTAGCAAACCAGACCGCTGGGGTGTCTGGCAGGCTGCGACCTATCAAGATATAACAACATACAGTTCAAAATGTCAGTTCAAACGTGAAACCTCAATCAAAAAGAGCAAAGAAGGATTACACGAGAAAGAAATCTAGGTCACTTCAATAGCAAAAAGTGGTAGTAAGTAAGGGATCGTTCACTTTGCATCAGACTGCACATCAGACAGGTGGAAATCTCTAGGTGCTGGAAGGTGCAAGAACCAATGTTCATTGGGAGCTGCTGATGTGGGAAGGGGCTGTGGGAGATGGAGCAGACAGCACCATACATGCTGGCGCTCAGAGTCTGTGAGGACTGCAGCATCTTCGGGCTGCAGCTTCTTCATCAAAGCTTATGTCAGAGCCATTTCAAACCATATTGGCCTATGCAAGACAAACATGCTCAAATCAGCCGCAGTACGTGCATACTATATTTCTCTATCTCCAGAAGTTTTATGCATCGTCAATACCAAAGTGTAAATATCCGCGAAATGCTGTGGCCTTATATGACAGCCTACGCTGCCAGGTCTAATGCAGAAGACTGTACCAAAGCCAGGCACTGTGGGGGGAGGACTCAAATCCCATTTCCTCTATATACTTTTCAATGTATTTTTAAGAGAATTAATCGCATGAGTTCTTGCAGTGGACAATTAAACCTGCCTGTGGTGAGACCTAATGCCCATCTCCTGTAGCCCTCTGATGACTAACACAAATTATGTTGATTCAGTTATCTCCAAACATTCCGTGGCGGCTCCTTCGCTATGGCGGAGGAGCTTCGCATCGCCTTGCCATCTGCCTCAATACAGCAGGAAAGAAAAAAGAAAACAATATTAAACACGTTTTATTATCGTGGTATTTTTTTTATCCTACCCAGTCTTTGGAGGTGGGGCCCTGGGGAATGGGAGGCTGCAAGAGGGCTGGTGGGCAGTGTCGTCAGTCCGCATGACAGTTTGGCCGGCCATCTCAAGCCGGCCAAACCGTCATGCGCACTGAAGCTGTCTCCAACTCGAGTGCGTTGCCGGGTTGGAGACACCAGGTGCAGGCTCCCAGTCTCACTAGGAGCGCAAATTGAGAGCGCTCAGGCCAATCCCGATGCTGCATTCATTACATGAGAACAGCGTCAGGATTGGCCGAAATGGAGTCTGGGAGCTTGCGCCTGTGAGAAGAGGAGCTGTAGAGCGCAATGCGGCTGGCTGCTAGTATATATATATATATATATATATCGAAGTCCACAATCCTGCAGTACACGGATCCAGACGAACACCAGTACAAACAGGTACAGACCACAGCGATGGATGAAAAAAGTAGTGCTTTATTCCAAAATGGGCAGCAGCATGACGCGTTTCATCCAGGGAACCCGGACTTGATCATGTATATATATTATTTTTTGGTCCCCCTCATCCCTCCACTCTTCCACAACACCAGCCGCTACTGCAAACATTACAAACATTACAAAAGGATGGGCATTTTGTCCCTAATCCACCCCACTAGTTATGATGTTTCAAACAAAATGCAATTAAATTCGCTTGTACTGAGTGCCTGCAATTAATTTTATAGAGGAAAAAAATCGGGGAAAACGCCATCGTCAACAAATGAGAAATGTATCCGCTGGCGCAGGAGCAAGGGAACAAGCAGCCAACCAGCAGAGACGTAATAGGTCTCAAAAATGCTGAGAACAAACACAAAGAGCTTGTCTTAGATATGACAGTGCTACTGACAAGGCATGCTCAAGACTCACTTCTATTTTAATCCTCTTCTCACCTCAATGCCTGCAGATTTAATTAGCTGCAGCTTTGTAAGTATTGAAGGTGCTGCAGGGGATGAATTTGCTTCCAATTTAATATTAAGCGCTAGCATAGTTTTCGCTTAAAAGATCTATTCATTTAAAAGAAAAGAATAATGTAATTATGTTTTACTTTTTAGCCTCAGCTGATCACAACAGCGTTTGGAAAAGACACCTTGTCAGAAAGACTTGGGGGTAGATGTATCAAGCCTTTTGAGATTTGCTAAGGACGACATTCTGCGAATTTCGGCCTTTGCGAATCGCAAAAGGCTTTTTTGCATTTTTTGAAATGTATCAAAAAATCGCAAAATAAGGAATCTCAAAAATGTGCGACTCCTTATTATGCTTAAGCATTTAAGTAATCGCTAATTTTGTGATTCCATAAATGCGATGTATGTGGGTTTTAGAAATTGCGAATTTGGGTTAAGAAATCGCAAATTACCACCAACTTGTAGTTGGTGGTAAATTGTGATTTCATTTAAAAATGCCCTATTTGGCATTTGTGAAGGTGGCATGTGATGCACATACATGCCCATAGGGCATGTATGTGCGCCATATTCACACACATGTAAATTTCACGGGTGCAGCAGGGTGTCATTGAGACACCCCTGCACCCTTGACATTATTCTCAATTTGCGAATTCGCAAATAAGGAAGACTAAGAAATTGCTAAAAGATAGCGATTTTCTACATACATTCCATTTTGCGATTTCTAAATAGCGATTCCTTAAAAATCGCTATTTAGAAATCGCAAAATGGAATCTTGATACATCTACCCGTTGATTTAGAATTGCAAGTTTTTTTCTCCAATTTGCTGCTGCTTCTGAAAATAAATATAGGTTAACATTGTTTTCTAAGCCTTATTTTAGTATTGATTTCATCATTACATATAAAAAAAGCATACGAGGGCCCGGATTTCGCATTATTTGGCGCAGTACAGCGTAGCAAGACCATTCGCTGCGTTGCATCAAATGGAGAGGGTAGGAATGCGCCATATTTACCAAAAATAAAGACACTTCCTGCACAGAAACAATCCTTAGAAGGGCTTCCCAGGGGAAAGCAACGCGTGGCAGCGACATGCGCTGCCTTGCGGTACTCTAGATTTATCAAGCCGTGCAGGGCCACGCGAGGCGGATTTGTGTGGTTTGGTAAATATGAATTAAGGATTGTGTTGCCTTGCATCACCTTACGCGTTTATGATACATATATTTGGCAGTGCCTCACTCCCCTGCTTTAGCTGAGATAGTCAGTGAGACATGATCAGGCTTGTCACACACAAAAGCCGTGTCCCTCACCCTGCCCGCCCTGGACACCCAATCTGAATTCTGAGGATACTCAACCCATTAGGGACACCCTTGAGGGGGGCAGGGGGTGTAACGCCGGCCTCTGCAGCCCGGGTGGTGCAGGGGGGCTCTAGCCATTCAGGGGGACCCATGCATCCTGAGGCTAAGAAATATCTGTGAGATATGGGGACTCAGTCACTTTGTGCATGGGGTGCAGGGGGGCACCACCGTTTTGCGTTACGTCATTGAAGGGAGGCAGTAACAAGTTAGGAGTGGAATAGAGGAGGAATACCAAAGACATATTCTCACTATTCTAGCAGGGGTATGAACAAGGAGCAGAGACTCCTGAGACGCTGACTGAACCCTGATAATTGCTGTATTTTACTACTACAACAGCAGCCAAAGGGGGCATTTTCCTTTAATGTATCAGTCGCTCTCTAAAGAACGACTGTCGCTCCTTCTTGGTAGCGAGGCCTAGCTCAAGGCTTGACTGACCCTGTGAGAATGACTGAGCAATGCATAAACAGCAAGGGCGATGCAACACAGTGAATAGGTAGCAACGTTTGAGACAACTGTAGGGATAAAAACAATAGATATGTTTTAACTAGAATAAACTAAAAAAAAAGATGAAAATAGCAGCCACAGGGAAACAAATGACAGTAGAACATGTTTTAAAATGTCGTAAGTATTACCTTTTTAGTGGATGAAGAGCGAGGCTAGACTGTGAATGGACTAGGCCAGTGTGAAGTGGACGGAAGAGAAGAAGAGAAGAGAAGGGAGGGGAAGGGAATGGAATGGAAGGGAGGGCAGGGGGAAGGAAGGGGAGGGGCGGGATGGGAGAGCAGGGGAGGAGAGGGGAGGGGGTAAGGGAACAGAAGGGACGAGAGGGGAGGGGGAAGGGAGAGGTGGAGGAATGGGAGGGAAGGAAGGGGTAGGGAAGGGAGGAATGAATGGAAGGGAGAGGAGGGGGAAGGGAAGAAGGGAAGGGAAGCGAAGGTAGTGGAGGGGGAAGGGGGAAGGGAAGAGAGGACAGGGGGGGAAGGAAGGGGGAAGGGAGGGGGGAGGAGTGGGAAGGGGGATAGGGAAGAAAGGGAAAGAGGGGAGAGGAGGGGGAAGGAAGAGAATTGTAGGGAGGGGAAAGGGAAGGGAGGGGAAAGGGAAGTGAGGGGGAAAGGAAGGCAGGAGAGGCAGGAGAGGGGGAAGGAAGGGAAAGGAAGGGAGGAGAGCTTGAAGGGAGGGGAGGCGGAAGGGAAGGGAAGAAGGGAAGGGAGGGGTGGAGGAATGGGAGGGAAGGAAGGGGTAGGGAATTGAGGAATACATGGAAGGGAGAGGAGGGGGAAGGGAAAAAGGGAAGGAAAGGTAGTGGAGGGGGAAGGGAAGGGAGGACAGGGGGAGGAAGGGAAGGGAAGGGAGGGGAGAGGAGAGGGAAGGGAAGGGGAGAGGAGGAGGATGGAAGAGAAGGGTAGGGAGGGGAGGGGAAAGGGAAGTGAGGGGGAGGGGGAAGGGAAGGGAGGGGAGGGGAGAATGGAAGGGAGGGGAGGGGGAAGGAAGGGAAGGGAAGGGAGGAGAGGTTGAAGGGAGGGGAGGCGGAAGGGAAGGGAAGTAGGGAAGGGAGGGGACGGGAGGGGAGGAAAGAGGAGGGCGTAGGGAACAAGAAGTACTGGGCGGGAGAACCAGAAACAGAAGCAGTGAGCAAGTGTCTTGAGTGGGATGTGAAATTAGTAACTGTGTGTTTTAATGATGATCTTTCGAGGTGAAGTTTTATAAGAGATTGATGAAAAATAATGATTTTGCAGAGCAAGCTTTCTTTTGCACCAGATCCAGTCACAGACTGTGCCTCAGTATTTTGACATGAACTTAACATCTCTTTAGACGACAGTAGGTCTCTTCTCAGGACTGCTTGGGCACACACGCAATTGACAATCTTATGTACCACTTTGGTTTAGGAAATTGAAATGGATTGCTGATTTACCACAGTCACATGAAGCACACGCTCCATGCACATTATCCTGTACATGTATATCACACACGAGCATAGCATCCATATCCGACATGGAGGTAGTGAAGGATCCGATTGCAAGGGACCGGCGGACCAAATAAAATTATGGAAGAGGCCATACAGCATTTTCTCCTGGCATGCGATAGGTTAAAAGGCTTGTCCTGCCTCTAGAATCTGTTGCTGCCACCACAATCAGCCATCTACAGCCTGGAAGCTGCCTGTAGTCACTTGCAGAGGATGGCACACTTGGTGTGCCCCGCCAGGCCGCAGAGCTCCGCTTTGGGTCTCCTGCTATGTATAGGGTGACCAGACGTCCCGATTTCCCAAGGTGGTCCCGGTGTCCCGACACTTTCTCCAAATTGAAGACATGTCCTGGTTTTTGGGTAGTGCCTGGGTCATTTAAAGAAATGTCCCGGTTTTTAAGGGGTGATCGGGTGAACCTGCACGTTAATCAAAGTGTTGTGCAGGCTTACATTTCCACCGGCCCTCTTAGAAACGGGGACTGAAGTTCACTTCTTTACACTCTCCTGCTTTGGCTGCTTTGCCTCATTTAAGCAGCACAGCAGGCTTTAATGAGGTGTGAATCAGGGCTGTAGAGACCATAGGGCATGGCCAGGTCCACCAGAGCCGGACGCCGGAGCTCTTCACAGAACAGTAGGGAATTTGAAAAGAATTTTATTTTAAAGAACACACATATATGATATATAAATATGTTCTATATATATTTGTATATAAGAAGCCCTGAGACCCAATTGGACCTCTAGTCCTATTTCTATGTCTGTACCCGTCCGGTTTTTCATTCTGAAAATCTGGTCACCCAAACTATGGGCCAGATGTATAAAGGCTTTTGCGACTCGCAAAGGCCAAAATTCGCAGAATTTCGGCCTTTGCGACTCGCAAACGGCCGATTTGCGATTTTTGTAATGTATCAAAAAATCGCAATTTAAGGAATCGCAAATATTTGCGATTCCTTATTTTGCCATAGCATTTAAGGAATCGCAAATTTTGCGATTCCTTAAAATGGCATGTATGAAACTTTCTAAAATTGCGAATTTGGTTTAAGGAATCGCAAATTAACACCAATTTGAGGTTCGTGTTAATTTCCGAAATCCTTTTAAAAAACAAAATATGACTATTTTGAAGGTGGCATGTGACACACATACATGCCCATAGGGCATGTATGTGTGCCATATGCACACACATGGAAGTTTCAGGGGTGCAGCAGGGTGTCCATGAGACACCCCTGCACCCTTGAAATAATTCTCAAATTGCGATTAGCAAATTGCGAATTCGCAATTTTAGAATTACTGCACAATCATTCCTATGGGCCTCCTGGCCCATAGGAATGCATGGGGAATTATTCCTTATTTGCGAATTCGCAAAATGCGAATTCACAAATAAAGATAAATAAAGAATCGCAAAAAAAATACAATTTTTTACATACATTCCATTTTGCGAATTCTAAATAGCGATTCGCAAAAAATCGCTATTTAAGATTCGCAAAATGGAATCTTGATACATCTAGGCCTATGTATCGAGGAACCCTCAGGTCACATGCAGGATTGTAATGTGTGTGGAGATGAAGATAAAAACATGAAGCAGAACCTCGCTAGGGAAACGCTCCCCACAGCCATGGGGAGATCTTTTCCATCCCAACATAATGTCCAAAAAATGCATGAAGTTCACAGAGTCGTCCTGTTTGCCTTTTTAAAAATGAATGTCCTGCCAAAAATGCCATCAGCAGAAGGACGTGCAGGTTGAGGCATAGAAATTCTGCAGACTTTAGTTTTGCAGAATTATTGCTTTTATTTTTTTTAAACCCATTTATTATAGCCTTATAGTCAGTCGTAGCGGGCTATACTGGCTATTAAAGGCCTGCTGCAGCTTTAAAGGCCCTAGCCGAAAGCAAGGTACTTTAACAAGGCAGGGGGACTTTAATAGCCAGTATAGCTCTGCAACGCAGGGGTATAAGGCTATTTGAACATTCTGCCACTAGAGGGCAGAATACTCTAACAAATTAAACAAAGGCTTCAGGGAGCGTGAGGGCATTGAAATCCCCTCAGGCTCCCTGAAGCCTTAGTTCACAGCCAGAGCTGTGAACAAAGAAGCAATGGAATGTTGGAGCTCCGGGCTTATACCAGCCATTATAAGCCCAGAGCACTCCATTGTTTTCAATGGAGCTTTGTGAGACAGTGCCACCTTTCTTGCATTGGTATGCCCCACTTTTTTCTCAACTGCTGATGTGCTTTGACTATGGGGCTCATTATGATCGCAGACGGACTTGAGTCCGTCCGCGACCATCGAGGAGGAGGGAACCTCCGCATGTCCTGCGGAGTTCCCTCCTGTCCAATTAGGATGTGACCCCCACCCTGGCGGTCACATCCTCTATTTTTAACATTGCGGTGGGTGCGGCTTCAAGCTGCACCCGCCGCAATATTAAAAATGCATACATTGCATTTGTATGCATAAAGCGGCAGGCACTGTGCGGTGCCTGCCGATTACTGCATACAAATGCAGGGGGGTACCATAGGTACCCCCCATGTGTACCCCCCATCCCCCCTTCACCCAGGGGGCCCGCAACGGGCCCCCGCAGTGAAGCTCCGTATGCTTTTCCACGGCGGAAAACCCGCCGTGGAAAAGCATTTCTTTTTGGGCATCCTAATATGGCTGGCGGTGTCTCAGAGACACCGCCACCATATTAGGGCTTTTCCGCCGTGGTTGTAAGCCAACCGCGGCGGAAAAGCTGCGGACAGAAACCAGGACCCACCAGCCATCCTAATGTGGCGGTGGGTCTTTGGTGGGTCCGCTGCGGTTTTTCCGCATCCTCCGGGCCGGCGGTGGCTTCCGCCGGCCCGGAGAATGCGGAAAAAGCGCAATCCTAATCTGCCCCTGAGTGTGCCCTGAGCTCCTGCCAACCAGGTACCCAGGGCCTGTGTTCCTTCCTTAAAACTGTATTGAAACTAAAACCCAATTGCCATCTCTGGCCACCTATCAGCCCCTAGTAAATGGTACCCTAGGTACTCAGGGCATGGTGACCAGAGAAGACCCCTAAGAGCTGCAGCACGTATTGTGCCACCCTTAGGGGCCCTGTACCCTGACACCAACACACTGCCTTTGCAAGCTGAGTGTCTTTGTGCAGAACTAAACAGAGAGTCGACATGGCACACATCCCTGTATGCCATGCCCCCAAACCCACTGCTCTGACATACCTCAGTCACCCCTCTAGCCGGATGCTCTATGCCAGCAGTGTGGGCACAGGTGCATGAGCCCTGTGCCCCTACAGTACCCAGGGCCATTCCTGGGCACTGTAAGTGCAGTGCTGCCATAAAGAGTATATGGTGCTGGGAGGTCGTCATTACAAACTCCACAGCACCCTAATGGCTTCACTGAAGACTGAGAAGTTTGGTATCAAACTTCTCAGCACATTAAACCCGCACTGATGCCAGTGCAAGATTTAATGTAAAATGCTCCTAAACCTGCAATCCACGTCTGGTCTGAGTGGCTGCAACACAGCAGTCATGTTGCTGGACCCCTGGGTGAAGAGCCCCCGCTCTCCTGGGCCTGCAACAATGCACATTCTGGGTGAGGTGCTAGGTCTCCTCCCCCAGGATGGGCAGTGGGAAGCTTCAAATGCATGCTGCCTCTGTGAGCTTCTCCAGACCATTTGCTGTACTCAGCAACTGGACCCCACCAGTTCTAACCCCCACTCTGGCGGGAAGACTGTCGGGAAACCCTACGTCAGGAAGGGGATGTGCCAGCCTGTGCCAACCCCACCCCTCAGGTGGGAGAGGCGAGGTGAAGCATGACCCCAGGCTCTGGCCATCTTGAAGATGTGGAGCCCTGCCCAATCACAGCTAGGCTCCTGCCCCCCTCCCACAGGAGAGGAGCAGGCTAGGGGGTGTACCCAACCCAGGCCCTTGCCCTACCTGTAACACCCCTAAATTTAGTATTGAGGGCCACCCTGAACCCTCCTTCCTCAGATCCCGATAAGAAAAGAAGAAAGAAGATCAAGAAGAAGAAGACCCGCCGTGCAGCTGCTAACAACAGGACAACACCAACTGACTTGGCCCCAGCCCTACCAGCCTGTCGATCCTGGAACCTGCTCCTGCCTAAACCCTGCGACTCCTGCGGACAGCAACCTTGGGACACCCGGAGGACCTGCCTGCCTTGACCCTCTTGAAGACTGGGAATCCCATAAGCAGAGGCTCTGCTCAACAACCATACCTCTGGTGCCAGCCAGGAAGCTCCAGACCAACCCACTCTGCACCCGCCAAGCCCGGCCCATGCCCGAGTGATCCAAGACCACGAGGACGTCACCCCAGCGACTGGGACCCGAAGTCCAGTGCCCAAAGACCCTCCTCGACCAACCAGACGAAACCTGCAGCCTCAGAACAAGGGATCCCCCCAACCGCGACCAGCCGAGGGTAAGATTTCCCAACGCCCAAAGACACCCCTGCACCTGGCGCCCTGCAACTCCCTGAGCCCTGCAACTCACTGTGCCTTCCTTTGGGGTACCTACCTGTGCTCCAAAATCCCAACTTACCTCTTGAAGTGGTGGTCGCACCTGAAGAATCACCGTCCCTGAGCCTGCAGCCTTTGTTTCCTTTTAACCTTTCCCATTGAATAACATTGAACGCCCGAAGGCTTAAAGGCACCCTGCACCCAGCCGCCCGAGTGCCTCTGGCCGTGCACCCTGTGTCCTAATCTACTTTCCCATTTGCCCTGAGCAAGTGACCAGGAGCACAGCTCCCACAGCCGCATGGCCTGCTAGCTAGCAGCCATCAACAGAAGGCCACGTGCCTCTCATTGGATAACATTGGGCCTAACTACCACTGCACCTGGCTGCCCCTGTGCCGCTGAGGGTGTACCAACTGTACCTACCTAACCCTAGGGGACCCCTGATTCTATGCCCAGATTCTTAACTTCACTAGTCGAGTACCGATAACTCACTTTCCTGCCATGGGATAACATTGACTGGTTTGACTCGAAAAATCTTTTAAGTGTGAAATTTTGAAAGTCTGAAATGTTCCTATAAAATCATCCGAGCAACGAATTTTGAAATACTCACCTGGAATCAGGAGAGGAACCAGTACTGTGCCTTTCGCACGGAACCTGGGCGTCATCCTGGATTCTTCACTTTCCATGTACAGACAAGTCAACGCCGTTTCATCATCCTGCTTCAATATTCTTCGCATGCTCAAAAAAACATTTCGCTGGATCCCCACCGAAACCAGAAAAACTGTCACCCACGCTCTGGTCACGAGCCGCCTGGACTACGGAAACACACTATACGCCGGTACCACCGCAAAACTCCAGAAAAAACTCCAACGCATTCAGAACGCTTCAGCCAGACTCATACTAGACATCCCGTGTAAAGACCACATCTCTGGTCACCTGAAAAATCTCCACTGGCTCCCCGTCAATAAAAGGATTACTTTCCGCCTCCTAACCCACGCACACAAAGCACTCTACGAACTTGGACCCGAATGCCTTAACACACGACTTTCCTTCTACACCCCTTCCCGCCAACTACGATCCTCCAACCAAGCCCTTGCTACTGTACCTCGCATCAACAAAACCACCATTGGAGGTAGATCCTTCTCCTACCTGGCAGCTAAAACCTGGAACTCACTTCCCACGCACCTTCGCCTCACTCAGAAACACCTAGCATTCAGAAAGCAACTTAAAACTTGGATATTCGACAAGTAATTCCCCCACCCTTCTTCAAGCGCCTTGAGACCCTCTGGGTATGTAGTGCGCTATATAAATCATTTGACTTGACTTGACTTGACTGACCTGCAAAAGTAATTTTAACCGTACTTACCCATACCTGAATTTTCTCCCATAGGAAACCATGGACTGCTTTTCTCTGAAAATTCTTCTGTCTACTTTTGAAAATTACAAATAATCCTTAAAAATCATACCAACTGCTGAAATGTAATTGCTTACCTGTGCTGGGTAGAGTTCCCAGTGCTGGACCTAGGAGCCCAGTACTGGATTACAAAAGTAGCGAGAACCTACTTTACCTGTGACTTGAATTTCCTGCCATAGGATAACATTCCTCCTCCACCCCAAGCGGAGTTTCCAACCGGAGGTACCGACGGATAGAGCGGGGCCTCTAAAAAACAAACTTGAGCTGGTGCCTAGTGAAGTGAGGTCCAGTACTTGAGAAGCAATGATGCCACTAAACATCTTGCCTCTATCAAGGATTTGAATATAATTACAACAGAACAGAGACTGTATGTATGGATTTCTTAAAAATATTTTTTTGCAGTGACAATAGGTGGGAGTTGAGGTCCTGACGAAAGCCAGGGAGATTTATCCTAATGGCTGAAACATGTTGACCGCTGAGACTCTCTTTTTTCACCTGCACTTTGGTTTTACATTGGAAAACGTATCAGAGAAAGCACCAAAGGATCATTTGCATTGTTTATCTCTGTGGTGTATCTTATTTTATTTCACATTTTCTATTTTTCTTGCACTGCACTTACAAAAAAATACATTAAAAATAAAAGTCCTTTTTGAACTTGTATTCTCTTGTGAGAATCACATGAGAGGATACAACTCGATCTCTTTGTCCCTCACTGATGGCCAAAGGAGGGCAAGAGTGAGTTGTTTGGAATCCCAGATGATGACACTGGGCACGTGAATGTGTAATGATGGGACACCAATCATCCTGAGGTGGTTCTTGCCTGTCTTTTCACTACAGTTTCTATTTTTCCTGCATTCTCTTTTTTTATTTCACTCTCTCTAGGTAGCACATAAAGTAGCAAGTGTCCTTTGACTTTACTTCAGAGGTACGCTATCGTTAAGGCTAAGTATTCTCTTTGTTTTTTGTCATAGGATAACATTGCCAGTTTTTCATTGAAAAGTTTCTAAGTGTCAACTTTTAAAATACCTTTTTATTCCTTAAACATCATTGCAATAACCAAAGCGTTTTTACTAAACTATTTTCAGCTTAGACCCCAAAACTGAATCTAGGATCCAGTCCTGGGATTACAAAAGTAATCTTTCAAGTAATCAACTGCATTTATGTAGAAAAACCCATTGAGCTCAATGTTAAATTGTGTTTAGAATTGTGTTGCCTACTGCAACCCCTATACCTATTGTGTTTACAAAGTTTATTGCCTTTCTGCAAAGTATTCATCTGAGATCACTCATATTGAGAAAAGTATATTTTGATACCTGTTGGTTCTAAAAATAAAACAACTATATCTTTTGATAAAAACACAATTGGCCTGGAGTTCAGTCCTTGACTGTGTGAAACCTTTTGCTGACTGAGTGTGTACAACGAATGCTTTACACTGTCCTCTGGTACTGCCTTACTGCTCGACCAAGCTACCAATTTAGAGAGTAAGGTCACACCTGACTTTAACCTCTGTTATACCTCTGGGGATTGTGGACTCTAAACACACTGTACCTAACTTTGGTCCAGTATATATAGAGCCATTTTCTCACAAGCTTCCAACTTTCCAATGGCCTAACATGCATTACATTTAGAAGTCAGAAGATGGCTAGACTTATAGGTTGCATTTATAGTGCGCTAATAATTTTTACAAAAACGGCGGGTCTGCGTTCTCGGTTTGGATGTTTGTAATCCTAAAACAGAGAACCCTGCCTCAAAACATCACTGGGAGCAGTGCGACTTGCAGTTTGAGGTCTGTGGGCTGTGGGGACAAGCCCAAAGACTTTAGACAGACCCTTTTATACCACATAAACACATTTATCCTGATTTACACTTAATGAGTATGTGGTGGCTACGTTAATCTCAGGGACTCCTGGGAGCCATTATTTTGAACTCAGAATTATAAAAGCATAATGTTCAACGGTTCATTCTGGAATTCTTTAAGCCTAAAACAGGGTGTCCTGCCCGAAAGCATCTTTGGCCTCATCTTTCGAGGCTCCATCCATAGCTAGTACCCAAAAACACTTTCAGAGTCACTGTACATCAGAATAACGTATACAGAAATATTGTCTGAAATGAATATTGTTGCCTCAGCATTGTTTGTATAACTATTTTTCCTGTGGGCATCAATTTTTGTAGACGCTATTTATGTTAGATCACCTGATGACAATATTCAGTAATGCACCGTTTTTGCACATACAATATTTATTGATACTGACTATATGACGCCGAAACTCCCATTGGTGATCAAAATGTGTAAAAAATTGTAAACTGAAAAAACACACTAGGTCATAGAGCTCAGAACCCGAAGTCCGCAGCCTTTAAACAGGAAGTTCTTCCTTCAAAACATACCAACTGTACCAGGATTTCCTGTCAGGGTCCGTGCTTGAAGTTTTGGATTGGCAGACTCATGAAAACTGTCTCAGCAAGACACCTGGTTGGTTAAAACCATAAATATCCTTCCACTCTGAAAAATAGTTCATGAAAGTTCATGCCTTACATTGCAATCATTTTATCTTGATGAAGTACCTAAACCAAGTTGAGCTACCTAGGAAACAAGCATGTGACTTTCCAGTGGGGAACACAGAGAAACACCACCACCAGCCAAGAACATCTGTAATAACAAGGTGCAACAAACCTTCTCTAACAAATACTACAAAAACAACAACAGGAAGCTGATTTTAAAATGGGAAGAACGGTGGTCTACTGCACTGAAGGCCAATCCCTTGACTGCTATGAAGAAAATATGCCAGATTTGTGAAGAATTTGGCAGACGACCACAAGAAGTTGCCACATCCTTGTTTTGTTTTGTTTTCCAAAATGTGTTTATCAAAGGAGTAGCCAGAATGATAAAATACATTCCACTTTGAACCATATAACACTACATGAGTGACTGAAATGGACCATTTTGGATGTATGATGTTACAACGCAGGTTATTACAATGCCTGCCATTACAACGCGGTTTTTACATCGCATACCTTTACAACGCATAGCGCTTTGGGGCGCTGGATAGTGAAAAGTTTAATTTTCTATTCCAACTCCAGTCCCCGTGGACACTAGGGAAGGTGCTGGATAGAAAATTAAACTTATTCACTATCCTAGAGCGCCCCCAGCGCAATGCGTTGTAATGGTTTGCGTTGTAATGACCGCGTTGTAATGGTAGTGCTTGTAAAAGTTTCGTTGTAAAGGCTGTTTACCGACCATTTTATCATAGGCATTTCAAATTGTTCTCCTGAACAAAGTTTCTTTTTTCCAACTTTCATTCTTTCTTTACTTTTCTGTTTTTCAACTTTCCTTCCTTGCAGACTTTCTTCCTTCATTCTAGACTTCTTTCCTCCTTTGCATTATTCTTTCCTTCGTTCGTTTGCGCTGTCATTTCATTTGTCCCTCACTTTTCTTTACACTTTTATCCTTCCTTTTTATCTTACAATGCTTCGTTCCACTGCTACTGCTTTGCCCCACATCTGTGTCATGGTATCTGCTTTCTTGCAATGTATCTTTTTAGCTGTTGTTTCTGTCCTGCGACCTGCGAGTCACACATTTGAGTTATGAAGTCTCGTTAAGATCTATTGAATTTTCCTGAAACTGATGTAGCGGGTGCCCTCTGCACCCTTGGTTTTTGTTACACTGAGTTTTGTTTCTATATAAAATGGTTGTATTCCACTTGTATGACAAAAGAGAAGGACAAAAAACATTGAAAATCACCAAAATAAATAAAAAACAAAACAAAAATAAGTTATATTTAAAAATAAAGGCCTTTCCGGCATACATTTTTAGTTTCTTTCAATAAAACCACAGTTTCCATTGTCCTAGAACCACAATCATATCTCACAACCCATTTAAAATCATTTTCAAGGGACAGATTTATGTTGTTAGGATTTGGGAGCTATCCAACAAAGGATGCAATCCCTACATGGGAACAAAATTGGCCCACAGCTGTAGGATATGTGTTTTTTATAAAGAATCTTTTATGCATATTGTAACTACTTGCCCTCAGCTGTTAGAGAAGAGGAAAGCTCTGCTAAAATTCATCTTTAACGAATTAGGGGTGAGAACATGTCGACAAGCTATTATAACTTGCCTCTCTGGGAACACGGCCAGCCTGATTCCACAGTTTGTAAAGTTCGTCCTCATCGCAGAAAAAAAGCTACTTGGACCTGTTCTGACTAGGAGAAATTGTCAATTATTAATTAACTGTTTTGAATGTTATATGATGTTAGATACTGCACCATTGCACTTTAACTAACGCTGCTAAATGTAAGACTTTGCACAAGTGCTTCTTAACCATTACTGCTAGTTGTAAGATATTGCATAGGTACACTTTATCTACGGCATCTTAATTTTGGTACTCCAACGTATGTATTTTAAATTTGGGGGCAAGGCAGCTAGTTCCTTTGAGAAGGTTTTTAACATCCATTTGGAGAAATGGCTTTTGTGATAGGTGCGAAATATGAAACCCTTTTAAAATGTACTCTGATATTACTTGTAACAAAATCTATTATATGTGTTTTTGTTTTTTAAAGTTGCAATATTAGACCGATCAAATTGGTATAATTAAGTGCACTTTCATTTTTGTTGCTAGATGTAAGACACTGCATAGGCACACTTTACCTAATGCACTTTAAGTATGGTACTTTAAAGTATGAATTTTAAAAATTGGGGTAGTGTAGGCATTTCATTGTGAACATTTAGCTTTAATTTGAAGGGATATCTTCTGCGACTGGCGCGAAATACGGAAACTATTCCCAATGTACCTTGGTATTATTTTCAACACCATGTAGTAGTATATGTGCTCTGTCAGTTAAAGATGTGATACTAGTCAGATCTATTGGTATAATCACCCAAAGTGTCTTTATTGATTTTTAAGAATCAATAAACAAAGCATTTCTTCTTCCATTGTCCAGAACCTGATATTTTTCACTTGGCATACAAAAAACAGTGTGCAATAGGAGAAAAAAATCATGAATACTAAAGCCAGATTTACTAACAGTTCACACAACGCAGTGCAGGGCAGCAAGGAAAGTTGATGCGCTGCATTGCGCGAAGGAGAATCAGCGGAACTCCGCCATATTTTAAAAAACGATGTCACTGTCCAGCGCATTCCAAGCTCCGGCACACTTGTGGCAGCCTAGCACCAATGCAGAGACCCTTGTGCCAAGGTGCAAGGGTGTCTGTCTTGTGGGCAGGATTATTTTTGTGCAGGAAGGTCACAAAACAGTCCGTAAATGCTTAGTCCTCTTTGTTTTTGTGCTGCAGGAAATAACGAGGACAATAAAGATATTTATCCTTTTTTACGCCAGCCCGGGCAGGCGAGCTATTTTGACACAAATCCAGGTTCACTGACTTTAGTAAATCTGTTTTTGCGTCAAAATATATTGGCGGTTGCATGGGAACGCCTATACTTCACCCATATAACGCCTCCCTGCCACAAGCGCTGTGTTGCGTTACTTTGCAGGTAAAAAGTGACGCAAGCCATACAAATATCAATTTACTGTTCTTTGTAAATGCTACTTGTTGCAGTGCCTTGTGTGAACTTGAATGGTACAAGAACAGTGCAAGTGCTAAGCACATATTGGCCTAGTTGTATACCACTGCCAGGCACTCCGTCCAGTAATTTGCACTGCCAGGGGCAATGCACAGTGGGGTTTGGCTGCCTGGTGTGTTAAGTGAAAGATGGGTTAAGGCAGTACATCCCAAAGAAACATTTCATAGATTACTTTGTTAAAGCTACATTTATAATTTGTTCTGCTCCAAAGGCATTCATGTTTAAACTAAACTTCAGAAATTTAAAGTGAGGTTTGTCAGTTTGGTTTCCTAGGAAAACATAAGCCCCGGGTATGCATTGCTCATGATCTCACTTATGACATCACTGATGACATCTAAAATGACCTATTTGATGACATCACTAATTACATCACTGACGAGATCCCTTATGACATCAACAATGACATCACCGATTATATCACTGTTGTAGATTTGTATGATTTCACTAAATAGCTCCACAAAAGTATCAATACAAGCCACATCTTAAGACCTTTTATTCTCTCATAACAACAGTTAGTAATGGCATAGGGTCAAACAGTGTTGATGGCATATCCACATGTGTTCTACACTGAAGGCACACATCGCTATGACTTTCAGCCACACCTATTCATGAACCTGTATGTTTCATTTCTTGACCATCAAACTTAAGACTTAAGAGTAAGACAGCATAACAATCAGCCACAATTGGTATCCTGCCTTGTCTTTGTCACATCAAGGTCACAGTAGGTCAGACTTTCCTGTCTACCAGTACATTTTATACCCAAAGTGCCATTTTATTGTGAATCTTTGTGATTAGTTTACCTATACATTGAAAAATGTTTATGACTTAAAAGGTGAAATCTGTTTCGCAGATCATGCCATACAAACCACTTTTAACCCCAATATCTATGGGTAAAGCTAATAGAAAATAAGCCTGCTTTACCTGGTGCATGGTATATGTGATTTTAAAACATATACTAAGCTTGTTGCCTTTCAGCCTGCATCCTGCGCATGCGCAGTACATTTCAGTGTGGTAATTATCATACAAACAGCACATCCTTCAATCTGTCTCTGAGGTCTCATGACCGTGTGGGCCAAAGCTTACCCAATATATGGTGAATTTGACCATCTCCCTATATCTTGGATGCATAGAGTCCATTGTCCTCTCCGACTTGACTACAGTGTGAAGTGAACATATTGTGAGGAAAAAAGTTGTGGTTACAAAAATAAAGAAAATCGAAATGTGTTTTGCCACATTGGGCAGAGTTAAGTGTAGTGAGAGCAAGGGGCAATGAGGCATCTTCTGCTGAGGTATAGAGAAGCATTTAGGTGGGTGACTAGTAAGAGTTTTTTGGGAATAAGGGAAGGGTAATGTTAAGGGTAGTAAGGAGTTGGTAGGGTTCAGGGATTGCTGGCAAGGGGTTTTAGGATTCAAGGAAAGGTTGTGGTAGAGGCTAGTAAGTTTATTTTAGGGTTCAGGAAAGGGTAGCGTTAACAGGTATTACAGTAATTGTTGAGTTCAGATTAGGGTAGAATTAAAGGAAAATTAAGGATTTTTTAGGGTTCAAGGAGGAGTGGATAAAGCGGTAATAAGTTATTTTAGGGTTCAGGGAAGGGGAGCATTAGGGGTGGTAAGGGTTTTTTGTAGGTTTCAGTTAAGGGTAGGGATAAAGGGTAGCAGGGAGTGGTAGAATTAAGGTGTAGTTCAGAGTTTTAAGTGTTCAGGGATATCAGTGTCATGGGGTACCAAGGAGCTACTAAGTCACACTTTCAAACATTAAGGAATGCATGTAATAAAAACAACTTTTAAATTTGGACATTTTTGGAATTGTCATAGGTAATAATGAAGGGCAGGACATTATCACCTTGACAATTTCAACTCATCCTTAATGTAATCAGCTATATAAAAGTCAACTACATTTCAGCCAACCCCATCTCCATATTATACAGGAGCTATGGGTCTCACTTAGAACTTTGCATGTGGCACACCTGTCCGGCAAGGGGGCAAAGGTCATGTCAAGTCAAGTCATAGAATTTATATAGCGCACTACATACCCAGAGGGTTTCAAGGCGCTTAGGAAGGGGAGGGGGATTACTTGTCAAATATCCACGTTTTAAGTTGCTTTCTGAATGCTAGGTGGTTCTGGGTAAGGCGAAGGTAAGCGGGGAGTGAGTTCCATGTTTTAGCAGCCAGGTATGAAAAGGATCTGCCTCCCATGGTGGTCTTGTTGATGCGAGGTACAGTGGCGAGGGCTTGGCTGGAAGAACGTAGTTGGCGGGAGGGGGTGTAGAAGGACAGTCGTGAGTTGAGGCATTCTGGACCGATGTCGTAGAGTGATTTGTGTGCGTGGGTAAGCAGTCGGAAAGTGATCCTCTTATTGACGGGTAGCCAGTGGAGGTCTTTAAGGTGACCAGAGATGTGTTCGTTGCGTGGGATGTCTAATATGAGTCTGGCTGAGGCGTTTTGGATTCGTTGGAGTTTCTTCTGGAGTTTTGCGGTAGTACCTGCGTAGAGGGTGTTTCCGTAGTCCAGTCGGCTCGTGACCAGAGCGTGGGTGACTGTTTTCCTTGTGTCGGAGGGGATCCAGCGAAATGTTTTTCTGAGCATGCGAAGAATGTTGAAGCAGGAAGAGGATACGGCGCTGACTTGTTTGTTCATTGAGAGTGAAGAATCCAGGATGACGCCTAGGTTTCGTGCGTGGTCTGTCGGGATGGGTGCTTTTCCGAGGGCTTCCGGCCACCAGGAGTCGTCCCATGCAGAGGGGGATGTACCTAAGATGAGGACTTCTGTTTTGTCTGAGTTCAGTTTCAGACGGCTTTGTTTCATCCATTCGGCAACTTCTTTCATTCCTTCATGTAGGTTAGTTTTGGCGGTGCTGGGGTCATTGGTGAGAGAAAGGATCAGTTGAGTGTCATCCGCGTAAGAGATGATGTTGAGGTTGTGTTGGCGTGCGATGGCCGCGAGGGGGCTCATGTATACGTTGAAGAGGGTGGGACTGAGTGAGGATCCTTGTGGTACGCCGCAGATGACTTCAGAGGCCTCGGACTTGAATGGTGGAAGGCGGACTCTCTGGGTTCTTCCGGTGAGGAACGAGGTGATCCATTCAAGTGCTTTTCCTTGGATTCCGATGTTATTGAGGCGTTGTAAAAGGGTTTTGTGGCAGACTGTGTCGAATGCTGCAGAGAGGTCAAGGAGGATGAGGGCGACTGTGTCTCCGTTGTCCAGTAGAGTTCGAATGTCGTCTGTTGCTGCGATGAGGGCGGTCTCAGTGCTGTGTTTTGCTCGGAAGCCAGATTGTGAGGGGTCGAGGGATTTGTTGGCTTCGAGGAAGGCGGCGAGCTGGTTGTTGACAGCTTTCTCGATGACTTTGGCCGGGAATGGAAGAAGTGAGATGGGGCGGTAATTTTTGAGTTCGGTGGGGTCCGCTGTGGGTTTTTTCAGAAGGGCGGTGAGTTCAGCGTGTTTCCAGTCTTCCGGGAAGGTGGCGGAGTTGAAGGAGCAGTTGATGACGTCTCGGAGGTGCGGTGCTATGACGGAGTCTGCTTTGTTGAAGATGTGGTGAGGACATGGGTCTGTGGGGGATCCTGAGTGGATGGAATTCATCAGGCGGATGGTGTCCTCAGTGGAGATTGGGTTCCAGTCGTTAAGGGTGTTCACGGGGGGAAGATGATCAGCAAATGGTAGGGTGGGTTGGTTTCCGGGTTGGTTGTCAAAGCTGTTGTGGATGTCTGCAATCTTGTTGTGGAAAAATGAGCCTAGGGAGTCGCAGAGGGTTTGAGAGGGGGTGATGTCGTTGGAGTTGGCCGAGGGATTGGAAAATTCCTTGACGATGTTGAAAAGTTCCTTGCTGTTGTGAGCGTTGTTGTCAAGTCGATCCTTGAATGCTGTTTTCTTGGCTTTTCGGATTAGTTGGTGGTGAATGCGGGTGGCGTTTTTGAGGGCGTCCTTGGTGCTGGTGGTTGGGTCTTTTTTCCAGGCCTTTTCAAGGGAGCGGCAGAGTTTCTTGGACTTCTTGAGATCATCGTTGAACCATGAGGCCTTTTTGCTGCCAGGTTTGTTTTGACGTTTTTTCAGTGGTGCTAAGGTCACCCAGCTGGACTACTGCTCGCCATATTTCTATGCCATGGAATACTTGTTCAGAGGCCATAAACCCATCCCTTCCATAGTCCAGTCCGGCTAATGTATGCCACAGACCGTTGGACAAGATGTGGGGGACAGTAAATACATCCTTGCCCTTAGAGCAGGTAGAGTGGACTAGTTGTATGTGTGAAAATCTGGGGACTATCACACACCTCCCTATTCCGTGGGCAAGGCAGGGAGGTTCACAAAACAGACAATGCCCTTGTGCGGGGTATGGGGCTACCAAATACCACCACTTGCCCTAGGAATCCCAGTGAAGGATCAATATGGCCATTATCTCCAGGGGCGTTAATGTTTAATGATGCAGACATTAAGGCTCGTTCATGGTGGGGGGCATTGAGTCACATGAATGCCTGAGTGCATGCACGCCTAGACATAGCATTTTCAAGCAAAACAAACAGTGAAATTCAATGATGAAACTACGGGTAAGGGGAGGCTAGGTTTGATGGAGTATTAATACAAACCCTAAAAATACCTGAAATCCAAAAACATTAACTCTCAACGCCATCATACACCTTTACGACATCACACATACAATAGAGTGTCACATAATCTATATATAACACCTCCATATAAATCAAAGAGATAACTCAATGGAATTCTCCCTTATAATCCCAGAACGCCACCATACAACACCCAGAATACTATAATACAAAGCCATATAATGAACATTTCCTAATGTAGGGTATAACATATTTTTATGAATACAAACTTACTAATAATGATCTCAGTGACATATATGTTTGCTAAGTATGTATCAACCTATAGAAACAATAATGCAATTACAATTTATATTGCGGTCAAACTGTTGGATATTCAGTGGGTATTCACTCAGTCGTTCATTCACATCTCATTTCCAGCTGTCATGCATGACAACATGGGCTGCATCAGCTCGATCTGCCACCAGTGTCCAGAAGGTTTCAAGATCCTTTCTAAAATATATCTTACCAACATTTGTTTGGTGAGCTGCCCTGCCTAAATCCGAAATATATAGAATGCCGCAACACTCTTGACGCTCACAGTAACCCCATTTTACTGCATTTCCCTTCTGTCAGTTCTTTGCAATGGCTCCCAACCACCTAGTGCTTGATCTTCAAACTCATTCCCAACTACCTAGTGTGCGATCTTCAAACTAATTCCCCTATCACCTAGTGGTTGATCTTAAAACTCATTACCAACTACCTAGTGTGTGATCTTCATACTAGTTCCCCTACCACCTAGTGTGTGATCTTAAAACTTATTCCCAACTACCTAGTTTTGTGATCTTCAAACTTGTTCTCAACTACCCAGTGTGTGATCTTTAAACTCGTTCCCAACTATCTTGTGTGTGATCTTCAAACTAGCTCCCCTACCACCTAGTGTGTGAGCTTAAAACTCGTTCCCAACCACCTAGTATGTGATCTTCGAACTAGTTCCCCTACCACCTAGTGTGTGAGTTTAAAACTCATTCCCAACTACCTTGTGTGTGATCTTCAAACTTGTTCCCAACTACCTAGTGTGTGATCTTCAAACTCGTTCCCAACTACCTAGTGGGTGGTCTTCAAATGTATTTCCAATCACCTGGTGCGTGATCTTCAAACTTGTTCCCAACTACCTTGTGTGTGATCTTCAAACTAGTTCCCAACTACCTTGTGTGTGGTCTTCAAACTTGTTCCCAACTACCTTGTGTGTGATCTTCAAACTCGTTCCCAACTACCTAGTGGGTGGTCTTCAAATGTATTTCCAATCACCTTGTGTGTGATCTTCAAACTCGTTCCCAACTACCTAGTGGGTGGTCTTCAAATGTATTTCCAATCACCTTGTGTGTGATCTTCAAACTTGTTCCCAACTACCTAACTTCAGCTGCAGATGGGAGTGGATATCAGTATTGGGTACCAGATTTTGGAATTCTACGCTCTTTCAATGATGCTGAGGCGAATTTGTCCCTCTTTTTGAAAAGCATGCTTTCTTTCTAATACCCCTAACTGACAGCAATGGTGCCTAGGGACAATTCTTTTTGTAGTGCATCTTGTAATACAATATATGCAGATACAGATTTGCATTTAATCAGTTGTTACCACAGTAGCCCGGGTTTAGAAGGTGTTTGAAGCAACATACCTTGCCTCTTGTTCTCCTCCTTAGGTGGACGAGTCTTCCCCAGTTTCATGGCTGAAAATACTCCTTTGCCCACTCTGCAAAGAAATAAGAGAACATTGACTTTTTGAGCCTGAATTTGCCATACCATATAACAAACATTTTGAAGGAAGTCATGGTTGTAAATGATTGTTTGGAAATATTCAATGTAGACATCCCTGGATCTTTGACATTTGATTATCCTTCATCACCACCATAATCATCTTCATTTGTTTTGTATAGTGTGTTAACAGAGGCACAGGGTCAAGACTGATTAGCATTTGGACAGGTCTCAACTGGGGTGGCATATGAGCAAAAGAATGATGGATTTAACCCAGCTCTCTTGACTGGGGGTGAATGTTTTGATTTGTTCTGCATTCCGTCCATCAATTATGTGTCTTTTGCTTTCTCGCCTTAAGTGCGCCAGGTTTGGAGCTCTCTTTAGAGAAGTGACTCTTCTTCCAAAGGGAAAGTAAGCCTCATGAGTTGCTAAGGGAGTATTGCCCGGGAGACCTACGTAGTCATTCTGGGGTGACGGCTGCTACCAGTAGGGGTTAGCTGTGTAGTGCCTCATTAAACTATTCCCCATTGAGCACTGCAGTTAATGTGAGTAGTCTCTGTGTTTAGCAAGACCTGTCTGAATCTGATATGAGTTTATAATCTGACCAGAGAAAACTTCAGTGTTCCCCTCCCTTCCCCCTACATAACTCACATCTTTAAACTTCCAGGAAATTCATGAAAATGATCAGAAACATCACCTGATTCCTGGAGCTGGATATTGTTCTGTCATGGAAAATCATTCCATCAAGGGCTTTGACACTAGGCGCTAGATTTTTGACACACCTGTAGCGAGGACATTTCGCTTATTAGTATTTGGGCACAAAATCACCCTCTGGAATCAATTCTTCACCCCCTCAGATGGACCCGTCAAGATGACGCCAATAGTTCATCTTCCCGGCACTAACAGTCTTACAAAACAGATTCTTGTAAGGTTGAAAATTAGTTCAAGAGGGGAGCAAGAGACATAAACTCAAAATGGAGGAGCATGATTTTTTTCTGGGTTGGTCGCATTGTCAAGGTGATGTTACTGAATCTACTGAATCTACTAAACCACAAGCGGGGGACTTCGGTCGATTTGTTCTTCCTGTTGAAGCTATGAAGTCTATTTTATGACAAGACTTTTTTCAGCTTGTGAAATGAATAATAACCGACCAGCTGTGGCTCGTGTTAAACATCTTTGTCTGTTGCTCAATACGAGGTCAGTGGGTAGTCATGCCCTGCACATTTATGATCTCCTTGTCAGGGAAAATCCCTTATGTCTTCTACTGACTGAAACCTGGCTGGGCGAGGCGTCTAATCCGGACATTTTTTCAGCCATTCCCCCGGCATATAACATCTTCCGGCAGGACAGAGTCAGTGGAAGGGGTGGCGGGGTTGCTGTGGTGGTGAAGAAGAGCGTGTCCTGCTCAGTTCTCCCCCTGAACTCTATCGGGGGCTCTGAGTCTCTTGCCTTTACGCTTAGACTGTCCCCATGCCAAGCTCTGAAGGGGCTGCTGGTATACAGGCCGCCAGGCCCGGTGGGTTCCTTTTTTGAGGACCTGCAGATGGCCATTTCCGAACTGGCGCTCTCCACACAGCATTGTGTGGTGGCGGGTGATTTCAATTTCCATCTAGACGTGGCGGACGATGCAGATTCAACTAAACTGCTGGACATTACATCTCCTCTGGGCCTTGCACCTTTTGTGAGGGGTCCTACTCATGAGAAAGGGCATACCCTGGACCAAGTTTTTTCGTCAGCCCCGATCGTTGAGATTGAAACCCTGCCGGTGCTCTGGACGGATCACAGGCTGATTAGGTTCTCCGTGTTGGAGAATGGGCGAATGAACAGCAGCGCCCCTTTACAGCCCAACTAGCCTCGAAAGCGCTGCATAGAGTGACGCCCGATATGTTGGAGCAGGCGCTTGTCGATCATCCATGCCCTTTTTCGGGTAACTTGGATCAGGACACTGAGGCTTTGCAGCTGTGGCCGACTGAAAGGCTGAATGATCTTGCCCCAAGGGCGGCCCCCCGGTCCACGGCAATACGGCAATCTGTGCCGTAGTTTACGGAGGCACTGCGCGCGGCTTGCAGCCAATGTAAGGTTGCTGAGCGAGCCTGGCGCCTTCAGTATGACGGGAAGGCCAAACTCGCCTACAGGTCGGCTGTGAAGGCTTATCACCGGGACATCTTGTGCGCAAAGAAGGAATATCTTGCTAGGAGGATTGAGGCGTCAGCAAACTCCTGTAAGGAGATCTTCACTGGGGTGAAGGAGTTCACGACCCCCAGCTCCAACTTGCCCCTCTCAGTGTCATCTGACTCATGGGCGTGTGATCTTGCCAGCTTTTTTACAGATAAGATCAAGGCGATTCAGGCCTCCTTCTTGGAGAGGTCGGAGGAGGGATGCTGCGGCTCCGGGGCGGGACACGTTCCATCGTCCACACCTGTTGCTGTGCTGTCGGATTTTCCAACTGCGCCAAAGGTAAGCCCGTCTACGCCCATCCGCGCCTGGACCGCACCCAGCGCCAGAGCCCCTGGTCCTCGTAATGTCCACCCCCGCCGCATTTCTTACAATGCCACCACCCTCCTAGCCCTCAACTCTAACCGTTCCCTCAACTGCGTCCAAGCCGCTCCTGGACACACCCATGGTCCCTTTTCATGCAACTCCTGCAAGTTCGACGGCACCAAGAACAACTCCTCATCTACGATCACACAACAGATATCCGACCCCAACCATCTAAAATGCATCCTGCTCAACACCCGATCGGTCCACAGGCACGCCATTGACCTCTGGAATCTACTAGACACCATCTCTCCGGACGTCGTCTTCCTAACAGAAACATGGATGAATGCCTCTTCAGCCCCAGACATCACCATTGCCATCCCGGAAGGCTATAAGATCATTCGCAAGGACCGTACCGGCCACACAGGAGGAGGTATCGCTATCGTCCACAAGAAATCCATCCGCATCTCAACCAGCTCGGACGTCAACCTCGCCAACTCTGAACACCTTCACTTCCAGATCCACATCGACCCCAAAACCACACTCAGAGGCACCCTCCTTTACAGGCCACCAGGACCCCGCGCACAGTTTAGTGAAGACATCACGGACTTCATCACTCCACACGCGCTCCCCTCAGAGGATTACATCCTTTTGGGAGACCTCAACTTTCACCTTGAAAAGAACAACGACCGCAACACCACCACCCTTTTGGACAACCTCGCCAACCTCGGACTTAAACAACTTGTCACCACCTCCACCCACATCGCAGGTCACACACTCGACCCTATCTTCACCTCCAGCAAACATGTCTCCTTCAGCCACACCACAGCTCTCCTTTGGACTGACCACAGCTGCGTTCACTTCACCTACAACAAGCCCACCTCCAACAACCACCCCCAACCCACTCTGCAAAGAAACTGGAACAAAATTACCATCGACCAAATCTCCTCATCGCTTCTTCAAAACCCCCCAGCCCACTCCTCAAACCCAGACCAAGCAGCCACTAACCTCACCCAATGGTTATCCAACACCGCCGACATCTTAGCACCACTGAAAAAACGACAAATCAAACTAGGCAGCAAGAAGGCCTCCTGGTTCAACGATGATCTTAAGAAATCCAAGAAACTCTGCCGCTCCCTTGAGAAGACCTGAAAAAAAGACCCAACCACCAGCACCAAGGACGCCTTCAAAAACGCCACCCGTATACACCACCAACTGATCCGGACTGCCAAGAGAGCCGCTTTCAAGGACCGACTAGATAACAACGCCCACAACAGCAAGGAATTATTCAACATCGTCAAGGAATTTACCAACCCCTCAGCCAACTCCAACGACATCACCCCCTCTCAAGCCCTCTGCGACTCCCTAGCCTCATTCTTCCACAACAAAATTGCAGACATCCACAACAGCTTCGACAACCGACCCGAAAACCAACCCACCCAACCCCCTGCAGGACCCCCAGCCCCCCTGAACATCCTCAATGACTGGAAGCCAATCTCCACTGAGGACACCATCCGTCTGATGAACTCTATCCACTCAGGATCCCCCACAGACCCATGCCCTCACCACATCTTTAACAAAGCAGACTCCATCATAGCACCGCACCTCCAAAACGTCATCAACTGCTCCCTCAACTCCGCAACCTTCCCGGAAAGCTGGAAACATGCCGAACTCAGTGCCCTCCTGAAGAAACCCACAGCTGACCCCACCGAACTCAAAAACTACCGCCCTATCTCACTCCTTCCATTCCCGGCCAAAGTCATCGAGAAAGCGGTCAACAACCAGCTCGCCGCATTCCTCGAAACCAACAAATCCCTCGACTCCTCACAATCCGGCTTCCGAGCCAAGCACAGCACGGAAACCGCCCTCATCGCAGCAACAGACGACATTCGAACTCTACTGGATAATGGAGACACAGTCGCCCTCATCCTCCTCGACCTCTCCGCAGCCTTCGACACGGTCTGTCATAGCACCCTTTTACAACGCCTCAGAAACGTCGGAATCCATGGAAAAGCACTGGAATGGATCACCTCGTTCCTCACGGGAAGAACCCAGAGAGTCAGCCTCCCACCATTCAAGTCAGAGGCCACTGAAGTCATCTGCGGCGTACCCCAAGGGTCCTCACTCAGCCCCACCCTCTTCAACGTATACATGAGCCCCCTCGCGGCTATCGCACGCCAACACAACCTCAACATCATCTCCTACGCCGACGACACTCAACTGATCCTATCACTCACCAAAGACCCGAACACGGCCAAAACCAACCTGCATGAAGGAATGAAAGAAGTAGCCGAATGGATGAAGCACAGCCGTCTAAAACTGAACTCAGACAAAACAGAAGTCCTCATCCTAGGCACCTCCCCCTCCGCCTGGGATGACTCTTGGAGGCCAGAGGCCCTTGGAACAGCACCTATCCCGACGGACCACGCACGCAACCTGGGCGTCATCCTGGACTCCTCACTCTCGATGAACAGACAAGTCAACGCCGTTTCTTCATCTTGCTTCAACATTCTTCGCATGCTCAAGAAAACATTCCGCTGGATCCCCACCGAAACTAGAAAAACAGTCACTCACGCCCTGGTCACGAGCCGACTGGACTACGGAAACACCCTCTACGCCGGTACCACCGCAAAAATCCAGAAAAAACTCCAACGCATCCAGAACGCTTCAGCCAGGCTCATATTAGACATACCGCGTAAAGAACACATCTCTGGCCACCTGAAAAACCTCCACTGGCTCCCCGTCAATAAGAGGATTACTTTCCGGCTCCTAACCCACGCACACAAAGCACTCTACGAAATCGGACCCGAATGCCTCAACACACGACTGTCCTTCTACACCCCCTCCCGCCAGCTACGATCCTCCAACCAAGCCCTTGCCACTGTACCTCGCATCAACAAAACCACCATGGGAGGTAGATCCTTCTCCTACCTGGTAGCTAAAACCTGGAACTCACTTCCCACTCATTTTCGCCTTACTCAGAACCACCTAGCATTCAGAAAGCAACTTAAAACGTGGATATTTGACAAGTAATTCCCCTCCCTTCTTCAAGCGCCTTGAGACCCTCTGGGTATGTAGCGCGCTATACAAATTTATTGACTTGACTTGACTTGACCGATGCGTCCCTGTTGCTGCTGGCCAGTCTTAAATCGGGCTCGCCGCTTGACCCCTGCCAAATTTTTGGCCGGGATGGCTGCGGTGGTGAACCCACTGGTCAACCCCCTTCTTAATGCCTCCTTGAGGGAGGGGAGTGTCCCACGCACCTGGAAAAAGGGCGATGGTGATCCCCCTCCTGAAAAAGCCTGGTTTAGATGCCGAGGTTCTGGCCAACTATAGGCCAATCTCTCTTCTCCCGGCTCTGGCTAAGATCACAGAGAAACATGTGCATGGCATCTTGTCTGGTTTTTTAGAAACAAACAATCTTCTTCATCCATCCCAATCCGGATTCCGTCCGAATTTAAGCACGGAAACGGCTCTGTTGGAGGTCTTGGAGGTCATTCGGCAGACTTTGGATGCTGGAGGCAAGGTCATGCTTGTCATGTTAGATCTGTCGGCGGCCTTTGACACCGTCCCCCATGAGGCCCTAGGGGGACGGTGTTCAAATGGTTCACATCTTTTCTTGAGGGCCGCCGCCAGACGATCTGGGTCTCCCAGAGCTCCGCTGAGATGCCGCCACTGGGAGTCGGAGTTCCACAGGGTTCTGTGTTGAGCCCGACGTTGTTTAACATTTTCATGTCCCCTCTGGCGGCCTTGGTGGAGGCTTATGGGGCCCAGATCGTCACATACGCAGACGACATGCAACTTCTCATCACATGTGGAAAAGATCAGGCATTTGATGGAGAGAGCATCCGGGGGTGCTTGGGAATGGTCTTCGACTGGTTCCAGCGGAATAGCCTGAAGGCCAACTCCAGCAAGTCGGAGGTCTTATTGTTCAGCTGCGCCACTGACCCTGAGTGGCAGGAATGGTGGCCGGTGGATATGTGCCCTGCTGCACAGTCATCGTTGGTTGCCAAAAATCTGGGAGTCAAGCTGGACAATAAGCTTATGTTGAGAGCGCATGTTCTTGGCGTGGCTGGCACCTGTTTCGGCATCCTGAAGATGCTTCGCAAGTTTTTACCTCTGCTTTCTGCTGAACATAGGCGGATCACTGTGCAGGCTCTTATTGGATCCAGGTTGGATTATGCAAATGCCCTCTTTCTAGGTCTCCCGGATTATTTGGTCCAGCGCCTGCAGGTGGCGCAGAACTCTGCTGCTCGTGCCATTTTTGGCTTTCACAGGCGAACACGAGTTTCTGGGCTGCTGCAGAAGCTGCACTGGCTGCCCATCCGGAAGCGGATCATGTTTAAATCTTTGACACTGATGCATAAAGCACTTTTTGGCTCAGGCGCCAGGTATTTGCAACGGAGGCTGTCCTTTTACCGTCCAGCCCGCTCACTGCGGTCAGAATCTCTTTTCATGGCCGTGGTTCCGCGTGTGAGAAAGGCCCGCACTGGGGGTCGCTCCTTTAGCTTCAAGGCCCCTCAGCTTTGGAATTCGCTTCCGATGGTTTTACGTAGCACCTCTAATTTGCTTCAGTTCAGGAAGAGCCTAAAGACTTGGCTTTTTAACCTCTAGGCCTTTGCTTTTGTCTGTTCTCTGTCTGTTGTGTTATCTACACTGAGCTGCATGTGGAAAGCGCCGGAACACTCTTTTAGAGTAGCCGTGCGCTATATAAACACAATATAACATAGCATAACATAACAAATAACTCGAGGTGTTGGAGTCAAATTAGATGCTTGTGGCTTGTAGCAGTTAACATATTAGAAGAAAATAAAAACAAAATACAAAACAATATGAATAAACCTGTCTCCAGTTGACAAAGATCATATCAGGTTCCAGCAAAGACTCATTCAGGGAATGAAAGGGTTTTTGCGATACGATAATCCTATTTTGGTATAACATGCATTTAAATGTATAGGTCAATAAACCATTGCTTGGCAACCAAGCTTCAAGATATATCTATAGCAAGCATTGGGAAAATCACTAGTTCTAGAGTTGGCAGCCAGCTTTGTCAATGCTTGTTTGGTTTATTGTGGTTCCTGTGAAACGTAATTGTTGAAGTACCTGGCAGACCTGGCCATATAGGTAAAAAAATGGCTAAAAGCAAAAAATATTTGTTGGTCGCAAAAATCACACATTGCCATAGTAGCTTCTAGCACTGAAGGAAAGTATATTGTGTGCCAATGTGCTCCCTGTAAATGAAGTAGGCCAATGGCTGAAGTGGGCCGACCCACTGCCCCATGCTGAATGCTGGGATTGGCAGAAAAAAATGTGAATGACAAATGTGAATGACACAACTGACCAATGGATGAAGAGGGCTGAGACTAAAAGCTCCCATAAGTAAGTTTACTAACTACTTATTTTAATAAAATCAAAAGGTCTTGGCTAATACAAGACCTAAATAAATGGAGGAGCAACAAATATACAACGATCTGCATTAGCTTAAGGACCCCGGTCAAGTGAGGCAATTGTTGTTGAAAAGGCTGGGCCTGAGAAAGAGGGGTTGGCGCAGAGGAAAGGTGGAAGGAAGAGGTTTGGGGGAGAGATAGGGTTCAAGGTAGGTATCTATCCTGTGGTGATGGCTGATGCATACAGTGTCAAGATTCACAGCAAAGAAGTCAGGAGATCGACTAGTGAAGGCAAGACTCATGACCCTGCAAACTATACTAATAACAAATAATAAACTCAGCCATTTTGAAATGTAAACCCAGTAGGATGAAGGGAACAATGATACGAAAAGTATGTATATATCAAAGAAAATGGGTATGCCAAGATCATAAGCCCATTATGAATCAGTGCAGCATTTTACTATCTGGTCCCTCAACGTTCACATAAACTCATGACCAGACGCAGAGTGCATGGAAAATATACCATTTCATTGCTAAAGGGTACCACTCCATCCTCAAGTTTCTGATGTCTACAAATATTTCCATATCCGAGCCTCAATTCATAACCCTCTTTTGCAGGTTGCAGAGAGACCTCTACTCTGCAGCACCTGACTCCAGAAAAGTATATATGCGTCTGGTAGAAAGCTGCTGTGGATTGAGACTCTCTGATCTCAAAATATTATGTGTATTTGCTAAATAGCTTATGAGGATTGAAAGACTCACTGATCTCACAATATTGTATGGATTCACTAAATAGCTTATGTTGATTGAGACTCTCCGACCTCACAATAATTATTGTATGTATTTGCTTAATAGCTTATGTGGATTGAGACTCACTAATCTCACAGTACTGTGCGCATTCGCTAAATAGCTTTTCTGGATTGAGACTCACCGAAATCACAATATTGTATGTTTACTAAAAAGGTTGTGTGGCTTAAGACTCACTGACCTCATAATATTGTATGTATCTGCTAAATAACCTCCGTGGATTGAGACTTCACTGACTCACAATATTATATGCTTCTGCTAAATAGCCTCTGTAGGTTGGGACATCATCGACTCACAATATTACATGCGTCTGCTAAATAGCCTCTGTGGATTGGGACCTCATTGACTCACAATATCACATGCGTCTGCTAAATAGCCTCTGTAGGTTGGGACCTCATTGACTCACAATATCACATGCGTCTGCTAAATAGCCTCTGTAGGTTAGGACCTCATTGACTCACAATATTACATGCGTCTGCTAAATAGCCTCTGTGGATTGGGACCTCATTGACTCACAATATCACATGCGTCTGCTAAATAGCCTCAGTAGGTTGGGACCTCATTGACTCACAATATCACATGCGTCTGCTAAATAGCCTCTGTAGGTTAGGACCTCATTGACTCACAATATTACATGCGTCTGCTAAATAGCCTCTGTAGGTTGGGACCTCATTGACTCACAATTTTACATGCGTCTGCTAAATAGCCTCTGTAGGTTGGGACCTCATTGACTCACAATATCACATGCGTCTGCTAAATAGCCTCAGTAGGTTGGGACCTCATTGACTCACAATATCACATGCGTCTGCTAAATAGCCTCTGTAGGTTAGGACCTCATTGACTCACAATATCACATGCGTCTGCTAAATAGCCTCTGTAGGTTGGAACCTCATTGACTCACAATATCACATGCGTCTGCTAAATAGCCTCTGTAGATTGAGACCTCACTGACTCACAATATCACATGCGTCTGCTAAATAGCCTCTGTAGGTTGGGACCTCATTGACTCACAATATCACATGCATCTGCTAAATAGCCTCTGTAGGTTGGGACCTCATTGACTCACAATATCACATGCGTCTGCTAAATAGCCTCTGTAGGTTGGGACCTCATTGACTCACAATATTACATGCGTCTGCTAAATAGCCTCTGTAGGTTGGGACCTCACTGACTCACAATATCACATGCGTCTGCTAAATAGCCTCTGTAGGTTGGGACCTCATTGACTCACAATATCACATGCGTCTGCTAAATAGCCTCTGTAGGTTAGGACCTCATTGACTCACAATATTACATGCGTCTGCTAAATAGCCTCTGTAGGTTGGGACCTCATTGACTCACAATATCACATGCGTCTGCTAAATAGCCTCTGTAGGTTAGGACCTCATTGACTCACAATATTACATGCGTCTGCTAAATAGCCTCTGTAGGTTGGGACCTCATTGACTCACAATATTACATGCGTCTGCTAAATAGCCTCTGTAGGTTGGGACCTCATTGACTCACAATATCACATGCGTCTGCTAAATAGCCTCTGTGGATTGAGACCTCACTAACTCACAATATCACATGCGTCTGCTAAATAGCCTCTGTAGGTTGGGACCTCATTGACTCACAATATCACATGCGTCTGCTAAATAGCCTCTGTAGGTTAGGACCTCATTGACTCACAATATTACATGCGTCTGCTAAATAGCCTCTGTAGGTTGGGACCTCATTGACTCACAATTTTACATGCGTCTGCTAAATAGCCTCTGTAGGTTGGGACCTCATTGACTCACAATATCACATGCGTCTGCTAAATAGCCTCTGTAGGTTGGGACCTCATTGACTCACAATATCACATGCGTCTGCTAAATAGCCTCAGTAGGTTGGGACCTCATTGACTCACAATATCACATGCGTCTGCTAAATAGCCTCTGTAGGTTAGGACCTCATTGACTCACAATATCACATGCGTCTGCTAAATAGCCTCTGTAGGTTGGAACCTCATTGACTCACAATATCACATGCGTCTGCTAAATAGCCTCTGTAGATTGAGACCTCACTGACTCACAATATCACATGCGTCTGCTAAATAGCCTCTGTAGGTTGGGACCTCATTGACTCACAATATCACATGCATCTGCTAAATAGCCTCTGTAGGTTGGGACCTCATTGACTCACAATATCACATGCGTCTGCTAAATAGCCTCTGTAGGTTGGGACCTCATTGACTCACAATATTACATGCGTCTGCTAAATAGCCTCTGTAGGTTGGGACCTCACTGACTCACAATATCACATGCGTCTGCTAAATAGCCTCTGTAGGTTGGGACCTCATTGACTCACAATATCACATGCGTCTGCTAAATAGCCTCTGTAGGTTAGGACCTCATTGACTCACAATATTACATGCGTCTGCTAAATAGCCTCTGTAGGTTGGGACCTCATTGACTCACAATATCACATGCGTCTGCTAAATAGCCTCAGTAGGTTGGGACCTCATTGACTCACAATATCACATGCGTCTGCTAAATAGCCTCTGTAGGTTAGGACCTCGTTGACTCACAATATCACATGCGTCTGCTAAATAGCCTCTGTAGGTTGGAACCTCATTGACTCACAATATCACATGCGTCTGCTAAATAGCCTCTGTAGATTGAGACCTCACTGACTCACCATATCACATGCGTCTGCTAAATAGCCTCTGTAGGTTGGGACCTCATTGACTCACAATATCACATGTATCTGCTAAATAGCCTCTGTAGGTTGGGACCTCATTGACTCACAATATCACATGCGTCTGCTAAATAACCTCTGTAGGTTGGGACCTCATTGACTCACAATATCACATGCGTCTGCTAAATAGCATCTGTAGGTTGGGACCTCATTGACTCACAATATCACATGCGTCTGCTAAATAGCCTCTGTAGGTTGAGACCTCTCTTCTTACACAAACTATCTGAAGAATGATCTAACGCTTGTTTCTCCATTTCATCCTCTATCACATCCTTAGGCAAATAACAGCTGTCCCTCAAAAAGAAAGAAGAAGGAGATGTACCCAGTGCACCAAGAGTGAACCAATTCAGTCATCTTGAATACTTTTCTTGCTGCAATATTGTTAGCTACATTCCATTGACACTGCATGTGGTCTAAGAGTGAGAGGCTACAGTACCAAGACTAAATAGGAAACCTGGCAGTGCTGTGAATGGAAAGGCAATGGGAAAGGATTACCTTTCTATTCTAGACTCTCACTGACCTAATTTGTGGTGGATCTCCCACTACATTCTGTAGGAAGGGGAGGGCTTCGGAGGGAGCCGCCACTGCTCCGGGGTAGGTGGAGCTGAGAAAAAATGTGTTCACACATATTCAGATCAAAGCTAAATATCAGATCTCTACGTTTTTAAGAAGACCCAGAAAAGTAATTTCCAATTTTACCTACCTAGAGCATCCCCGTTAAGAGGATCACTTGGTGAAATCCACCGCCCGAAGCTGGCTCTCTGAATCCACCGCTCACACACAGGTGCTCAAATCCAAAATATATGATCCCAGGGAAAAATTGATGACCTCCTCTTCAGTTTCGTAACAGAAATCCCAAGCTCCACAGGCCTTTTTGGAATATTGGTGACAGCACCGAAAGAAAACGAATGCCAAGGAAGCCGACAAGGAAAGAGTTGCAGGAGACTGTGAGGCAAAGGCTGCGGGGAACGGATGTCAGCCGACACCTCACCATTAATATTGGATGAGACTAGGTGAACCTGAGACATTGGCAACTGTTCTGAGACCAAGAGCGGTGGAACACAATTAACACATTTTGGTGGTCTTTGCTGCTGAGGACACTGGCTCCCAAGATCAAATAAATGTAAATTACCAGGTAAAAAAGACAACATATACTATCAATTCTACTGTGTTGAGTAGCATGTGTGGTGTCTGATTCAGAGGTGGACGCTTCTCACTGCCCAGGGCTCACGTATGCTTCTGGGGAACACTTTGTTGCTCTGCATGCCTGGCTAACTCTGAGTATCCGGTTACTCAGTGAGTATTAAATATTTACAGTCTGACAGATGAAAATACTGCCTGGTTTTCTCCCTCTGAATCTACATTTTGGGAGTGAGCCAGCTTTGTCTTTTGGAAATTAAGTAAGCCAGCAAACAAAAGCCCACAGGGAGACTTGTCTCACCTTTCACCAAGGAGGCATCTAGGATTTTGCTTCTGAGGATGGAGGGCACAACAGGACACAAATGTGGGATTTTAAGTTACAGTACAACTAGTCTCTGTATGTTAGAACAGTGGGATCTCTGTAGCACTCCGCCACACCTCCTCCACTGGCCTGATAATGCCTCTGAACTCAGGAGTAGATTTTGCCCATTTGTGAGTGTTAAAGCCATTCCATCAGAAAGCACAACTGCTTCTCTCAGGGATGTATTAGACCCAAGGCTTTATGGACACAAGCACGCCTCACCTTGATAGGTTGACATTTGCTTTTCCTCAAAACCTACAAATGACATCATAAGCTGTTGTTAAGGCAGTGAAAGCAAGATGCAAACCTCCATTACAAAATTATGTTAGCAGTGTGGGTGTGTGTGCATGTGTTCGTGTATGCGTGTGGGTGCTATGTATGTGGTGTTTGTGGTCGATGTGGGTGTGTGATTGTGCGTGTTTGAGTGTATGTGCACATGGAACTCCCTCCCCAATCCACCTCCGATTGACCCAGGACCACCTTTCCTTCAGGAAGCAACTCAAGACCTGGCTCTTCGAGCAGTAGCAGACCCCCCACTCCGCCCCGCCCCCAGCGCCTTGAGACCCTTCCGGGTGAGTGGTGCTCTATACAAATTTTATGATTGATTGATTGATTGGGGGATGTGTGTAGCGTGTGGGTAGGGATTTATGCAATTCCCGCAAAGAAAGCAAAGCACGTGAATTTCACCAGTTTTTTTTTCTGCCCGCAGAGTGGAATAGGACCTGATCTGCTGCTCCATGAGCGAAAAAAAACTAAACAAAATCAGAGGGTCTTTTGAAGCTATGTGGAGAAAAGGGCTATGAATTTACTCTCATGCAATTAGCACTAATGTAGATACATAGCTCAGTCCATGTCAAAGCAACTTCTCCAGCAGGAAAGTCTGTTTGCAGTGCCTGTCTAGAGGATCCTCTTGGCAGGCTCTACACTGGAGGGGGAGTTCATTTGGAAAGCATGCCCAGGGGTCAGCCATTGTAATTGAGTTAATGTACTTACCCTTAAGTTAGTTACAACGGGTGGCTCTTGACAGTGCCAGATGTAAGTTTATGACATAGTAGTACATGTGGGAGGGACCAGGAGAGTGGCTGGAAAAAGGAGTATTCTTGCTATTTAGTAGGAGAGGTTTAGGGAGGAGGAAGAAGGGATTTAGGGAGCAATGTGCACCCACCCAAAAAAGAGTCAGCTCAATGCTTTCCACAAACTGCACTTCTAAAGTTACTATAGGCAACAAAATGAACCCAAAATAGTAGTAAATGATTCCAGCTCAGAGCTGGACACACACTGCCAACCACTGGTACCGCAACACCCTCCCATAGAAATTAATTGAGGTGGGAACTTAAAATAAAACACCATAGGAACAGTTTTCCTTTGGTTTATTAAACATTCAAAATTGTTCCTATACCTTATCATAGGGAGATTACATAGTCAGTGAGGAGATCTCCGTATGGTAAAGCATAGAAAAAAGTAGAAAGGTTTATTGAAATTGGAAAAAGTTATTAAAAATATTTTTAGCTTTGATAATTTAAATTATTTTTATATGTTTATTTTAAATATGGAACAAAAGAAAAACTGCTACAGCACCAATTAAATATTTTTGAATTAAATCTTTAATGACTGTAAATATATTGAATAAAATAAATTTTTTCTGAAGTTTAAAGTAAAAAATAAATTCTCACAGAAAGTCAAAAACATTTGTAATTTATACTTCAACAATTATTAAGATAATAAAATGAATAATCATAAGTCTTTACAGTGTGCAGCTGCCTCTGAAGAGCTTTCCGGCTCTTACAGGAATACAATAACACACGCGAGCAACAGTTTACACATGCAGGCAGGATCCTACTGATCGAAGAGGAAGGTCTTCAGCTTCTTTTTAGAGATGGCTTCTGGCATGGTTCTCTCAGTGTAACAGGGAGCCCAGTCCATAATTTAGATGCCAGGAAAGCGAAAGACCTGCCTGCTCTTCTGGCTTTGTGGGCACGTGCATCAGAATAAGATTATTGGACCTAAGAGATCTGGCCTGACAGCAAGGCATACGCCTTTTTCTGCAGCGTACAAGCTTTTTTTGGTAGTAGGTTCTATACGAGAGAACAAGAGCTTTGTATTGACCGCGCTTCGCCACAGGGACCCATTCAATCTTCTCAAGTGTGGGCTGATGATTGGCCAAAGGGGATCTTTAACGCCACTCTTGCCGTTGCATTTTAGACAAATGATAGGCTGTGAACCAAGCAGTCCCAGAACCTCAAAAATAGTGCATGGACCTGCCCATGACCTGAACAATGGTATCACGAGTATGATCAGGGACTAGAGGCAGCTTTTTTTGTGATCTTAGTTTGGCAAGGCATAAAAACGATACATTCCAAATTTTATACGCAAAAGTAAGGTCTGCGTCAAATTTATTACCAAGATTACTAGCAGTGGAATGGGGAAAAGACCTACTTCTTCGGTCCACCAGCTGGTCGACCAAAGAGGTGGGGGAGGGGGAGAGGAGTCGTTAATTATCAAAGCCGAAAAGCCTGTGCTTGAGAGGCTCTTCTAGACCAGCCAAGATTCTTAAGTCCATGCATGATGCGCTGCCCTTGTCCAGTATTTTTCTTTTATTCCATTAGAAAACAGGACTAGACTGGAGCATCACATCATGCATGGACTTGGGAAGCTTATTGGTAATTATTCCCTCAGAACTTTGGATGTGAGATGTCTTGAGTGTATTTCCTGTAAGACTCCTAATAAAGGAGATGCCAGCTTGGATCATGGCCAAAGCTGATTTAATCAATAACACCTGCCCCAGATAGACATTTAAGATACACTATACCTCCCAGACTGAGATATTACAACTGTTCCACTGTGTGGTAAGTAGTACAATAAAAGGCACGAATGTTAATGTGATGTTACGGCTGCTCAGTGGGTTATTACATCAGATGCATATATCTGGTCTGCAAATCATGATGGAGCAGATTTACACGAAAGTGATGCGTCACTTTCCCTGCACCACTCTGAGAAACCCTTGCGCCATCATGGATGCGCCATATTTATTATATATGGTGCACCATGGCTCAAGGATTGACAGATGCGTAAAAAATTCTGACGCATCTGTTGGGGCAAAAGTCACGCATTGCGGGAATTGTGTCGCAAGCACAACGCAACTCCAGCAATGCATTTTGAGGCATATTTCCACAACACTGCGTCACTCCTTACGCTTGCTTCAAGTAGGCGTAAGGTTTTGACACTGTGGCATCTTAGAAGTGATGCAGTGAAATCTTTTAGATTTCACTACGTCACTTCCACTTGGCTTTTTTGCGTGGGAATGCCTACCCTGTATACATTATACCTGACGCAGGTACAATGTGACGGAGGGCTTTACACTGTGAAGCATCTCCCCTAGATGCGTCACGTTGTAAATGGGGTGCATTTTTACGAAAAGTGATGCAACAGTGGCGCTAAATTGATGCATGGGGCTTGTAAATCTGGCCCGATGTGTCCAACACACAGGGTAATATTTACAATGAAATGTCGGAGCGCAGTGTTACTCCAAAATTGGTAATGCCGTGCTCTGAAATTTTTCAAACACAGGGATGCGCAGTAGTTACAAAAATATGGTGCACCCCTGCGTTTCCCCTAGTGCCGGCGCTAAAAATCTACCTAGCACCAGTGCAGGCCCCTTCTTCACATAAACATTCTTTAAAGGTGATTTGCTGTTTCGATATTTGCTGTACAATGCAGCACACATAGAAAGAGAAACATCTGAGGAGAAATTATTAATTTATCATCATATCACCATCCTAAAACCAAGTTTTACCTGCCCTTATTTTTGTCACTGCTCCATCCTTTTGAATATGGGGAGCATCAAAAATGAATGGGTGTTGCAGCGGAACGCCCACTGCAACCCCCATTGCACGCCCCTTTCACACTAAGTGAAGCGTGAAAAGAGGCCTAATTTACAAAGCGGCTTTGAGCCATGTCAAGGGGCTTAATGCTGCTTTATAAATAAGGAGAAGGGGCTAGCGCCACCAGAACGTGACGTTCTGGTGGCGCTAGCCCCTTGTAAATATGTCACACAGCTGCATCCTTTGAGGTCAATACAGGGCTACCATTGGGTTCAGAAATAGTATCCTCTATTATTAAGAGACCCAGGAAGCCCCAGTACCATGGCATCTCGCGATACAGATGAAACATGTTTTTTTTTTGTTAAAGCGTGGCAGGTGAGGAAAAACTGTGGATCATTTGAATCTCCTAATGAAGCATTGAAATGATGGTGTAAACTGAACTCAGGCACTCCCCCGTTGGCACACGGTCACCACCCCAATGAGATCTACCAGTAACGGAAGTCCACAACTGCTGGTCCCCAGGGTCTACAGACACAGCATCACACCAGGGCTGGTATGTGCTTGTGGGAGTTGTTTTCTTTCTGCACAATAAACGCATCATAAATTGAACATACGCTAACCTAGGTTGTGTTTACATTGTCCTCCATCTTGCACCGTCATCACCACATATCACTTGATGACTATTGCTGTCCTTCTTGTTCTAAATAATTGTGAGATTCACATTAACACACGGAGAGAGTTGCCTGATACGTTTTCCTCATTGTACCTAACCAAGGATATTTCAACTGTCCCAGGCTATTGTTATACAATTTATGAATGTTGTGTGCTCTAGTTAACTGTGAGAATGTCTGTAAACCAGGGGTGGGCGTAGTTCGCGAAGTAGCACTTCGCACTACGCGAACTTCACGTAGCACCACGCGAGCTGCGTAGTAGCATGTTCGCACTGTGAAAGATGCGTTTTCAATGATTGCACAGTGCGGACAAGCATCTGGCACTGTGCAATCATTGAAAACGGCATCTTGCACAGTGCGAGCTGTAGTTTTCTGCAGCTCGAGTAGATTATTACTCGAGCTGCAGCTTTCTCAACGCGAACTGGTTTCTCATCGAGAGCAGTCGCGAGCATGCGAAACCACTCACGATGAGAAAACTGACCTCCCCGCGTTGAGAATCTCCCCGGGATGTCATTTTGCTTGCTCGTGGTCGTGAACATGACGTTGAGGACCGCGAACAAGCAAAAAATGACCGCTGCACTACGCTACGCTGCACTACGCGTGTTCGCACTGTGCTACGTGCAGCTCGCCTAGTGCGAAGTTGCGCAAACTTCGCAAACTCTGCGAGCATAGCGTAGTGCTTCGCCCAGGGTTACTGTAAACTCAATGCATTACTGAGAACGGTGAGCAGTTCTCTGTACTTATGATCTGTAATCTTTGCCACTAAATTCACTTAAGGCATGTTCTATGTAATTTGCTGTTAATCTTTTATATGAAGCATTGAAACGAGAACCCTTGTCTGTCATTATTACCAGAATGCATTGTATCTGCTGCTGAGCCAAATCGAATGGAAAAGTGGCGGTTCCAGTCGGGGAGCACCAAAGTCCTTATCGGGAGTGCTTTGCTCCCGGTCTTAGTGGTTGGGATGCCCCATGAGTCGGATTTAGTAAGGTTATGCGCCGAAATGCTTTTCTCCACTCCACAAGGGACTGAAAAACCTGCTTCTTCAAGCAATAGGTTGTTATAGGGTAAGTACTGGGATACTGGATCATCCTTAATGGTTCCCACTTCCACCCACTCATGTCTAAGACTGTGAAACACCCCCTGTAGGCCTTGCAGCAGTATCTCGCCCCTCTCAATTGTAAATCTCCACCTGTGATGCTGTACTCCCTCCCCCCCAGCTCTTGGGAAACCATGTTGTGAACAGCACTTCCTTGCTTTATAGCTAGGTTCAATATTCACACGTTCTAAACAAGAAATGTTAATATTACCCCACTGAAGGTACTACATTCATCTATGGAGAATGTGAGGCTGAGTTGGTTATGGCAGGATTGTACTTGTGACCTGCCGATCACTGCTGTGTTTGAGTGGTGAAAGTCCAGCTCATTGAGCTACCCATACTGCGCCAAGTTGCATCAAATATATATTATATGTGCACACCAGCTACACATGGTAAGGTTGTATGTCACTACAACGCGGGCTATTACAACGCGTGCCATTACAGCGCTGTTTTGCAACGCAAGTCGTTACAACGACTTGCACTGTAAGCGCTGGATAGTGGAATAGTTTAATTTTCTATTCCAACTCCAGCCCACGTTACAGTAGGGAAGGTGTTGGAATCGAAAATTAAACTATTCCCTATCCAACAGCGCCCTCCAGTGCAAGTTGTTGTAACGACTTGCGTTGTAAAAGCAGCATAGTAATGGCATCATGTGGTAATACCCACGTTGTAAAGGCTGCTCACCCATGGTAATGTGTTAGCCAGGGAATGTTGCAATCACAATACATATCCTGGGCTGTTTCACATAAGACGACCCGTTTCACCCACGCCCGTTGCCTGTTCATTATTAAGGTCAAAAGACTGAGTTTAACCTTTGCGGCCACAAACTTTGACACGCGTTGACTGTGTGTGGCAGCACTAGGGAACGTGCGTTGAACTTTTACAGAGAGATGGATCTCTGTCAGGCTGAGCTGCAGGCCATCTTGTCCACTGAGTGACCCTTAAGACGCCCTCTAGGGTGGGTGCTCTATTACACTGCAGCCACTTAAGGCCAGGGAGTAATACGCATACGCAAACTGTTTCAGCACAGCCAAAGTACGTGGAGGACAAAAAGCACAACAGACTGGGATGTGGCCTGAAGAATTACCAGTGACTCACATTAGTTCAAACATTCCATCGATCACATTTTGTATTTCTCAGCGTGATGCCATGAGTGCCAAGGGCAGGCCCGGACTGGCCGTTGCGGGCACCGGGCAATCCCCCGGTGGGCCCCACGGGTGGGGGCCGGTTTGGGGCCCCTGGGGGCCGTTTTTGTTACAGGGCCGTTTTGCTGCAAAAACGGCCCTGTAACAAAATCGGCAGAAAACCGGCCCTGGCAAAGAGCGCGGCGGCCCCCCCTCCCCTCGGGTGGAGGGAAGGGGGGGCCGGCCGAGCACTTTGCCAGGGCTGGTTTTGGTTCCCAGTCCGGCCCTGGCCAAGGGTATGACCAAATGTAGGTTCCGTATTCACTGTGCCACTGGAACCAAGCGGCACCTCACTGATGAGGCCCAAACAGGTCAAAACCAGTCTGGGGACACTCGTGTTCCCATTTTGAATGGACCTGACCTTGCATTTCGGGCTGGACTATTGTAGTAGGACCAAGGTTAATTTGCATATTGCTGGCTCCTGTCTGAAGTGGCCTGGTGAGCAAAAAACAATAGACTGGAATGCCATCCTGAGTAATAACCAGTGGCTGAGATTAATGCAAGCATTCCATCCAGCCCTGTTTTGCATTCCTCAGTGATCTTCACTGACAGGCTGTAGGCATGTGCACTGCCGGTTAGAGCCCCCCCTCATATAAAGGAAGACCTGAGGGCCCTGGGGATAGCTCCCCCATCCAAAGTACCCTCCTCAAGAGTGTTCACTCAATGTTCATCAAATCATGGGTGGAAGACAGGCCAAGCTTTCTCCACTAGATTCTGCATGCTTCTCATTGCAAGAGCCCTGGGGATGATTCCCTCATTGACACTGCGCGTGCCCCCCAGAACATGAGGCACTGCCACCAAAGACAATGCGCGTGCTAATACACAACAGGGTTCTTTATGACATATAACAAGCTCTGAGCATCACAGGTATGCAAATGAGTGCTATTTATATACCAAAAAACAATAACATTATATTCTCCACCCTACGATGATCTGGTAACAGTAAAAAGTAAGTCATCATCATCATCATTCAATACTTTTAAAATTCCTAAACCCAGCCCTAAACATTGCACCACAGGAGTACCTTTGACACTAGTCTGTCAGTAGATATATCTAGATATGTATCACATCCTTGGCATTTTGTTATAATCATACACTTAGATCTGCCGAATGTTGTTTGTGTCCAACTGTCTAACACAGAGATGTGTTGTTGATGGTATTCAGTTTCAGCATTGACAACCCAACTTCACACCAAAACTGAGAACAAACTCACACAATACCTACTTTTCTTTATTGTCCTTGGTCGCTTTATTCTTCTCTTTTCCTTTGCTGGTTGGGACAAGCACGTAATCGTGAAGAAAATGAACAAAAACATAAATCAAATAAATAAATACAATTATTAATTAAAATAAATGAGGCAAACCTACTCCCAGGACATCTCACTGTGTTTTATAACTTCCATTTATACATATCAAGATCCCGCAGCATCCATCTCTCCACTAAGTGACCTCAGGATGTCCTCCGATGGTGGCAATGATAGTGTATCAGTCCTCCAAGACCTATATGTTGACGTCTGACACTAATGAACACACCATCCTTCACAGGACATTGAGCATTGGGTAAGCATGAGCGAATTTTGCGGATCTCGCGTTCGCGAATTTTGCGGATTTGCGGATTCGCAATCCGCAAAATCCACGAATTCCCGCGAATTTGCGGATTTTTTTTTTTTGTGTTCGCCCGTGTTTCTGCCAGTTCGCGAGGGTTTTGTACACTTTCGCAAATTGCGAACTTACCTGTCGGGTCGCAAGTTTCGCGAACTTGTTGTTTCTACGTGTCCAGCCTGTTTGGGACACTCTTCTTCATCACTGCCACTCTCTGTCACCACTGCCACTCTCTGACTACTCATGCCACCCTCTGGCCCACCCATGCCACCCTCTGTTTCATCACCACACCCTCTGGTTGTCCAGTGTACATTATTTTCGGCAAAGCAAATCACACCTTCCCTGCCTCAAGTGACCTGAATTAATTTGGGGCTGATTAATGTGTCACAGAATATTTTTTTAGCTGGCACCTGCTTCCTTAGTGCGCCCTGATTAGTGATCTTTTGCACTTGCTAAGTGCTTTCATTGTTGCAAAATTAGTTACAACACCTGCCCTGCCCCAACTGACAATAATGAATTAGGGGCTGATTAATGGATTTTAACTTCCAGCCTGGCTCCTGCTTGTCTCCCTTAGCTGTAATTCAGGACCTTTGTGGCATATGTGTAACTATTCTGAGGTTCAGAGCAGGGTCACATAATAGTTTCAACTGGCAACTGAACTCTGGAGGGGCCCCTCAGGAAGCATTACAGGAAATGGCTACTAATGATGAGCCTGAACTTTTGAACCTGGTAAGTAGTTACTTTCAGTTTTGCTAAGATCATATTTCTGCAATTTTGCACTTATTCGCGGGGCGCGAACTCACGCGAACTCACGCGAACAGTGCGAGCAGTGCGAGCAAAATCCGCTGCTCGCGGATTTGCGGATTTTGCGGGAGATTCGCAAATCTCGCGGATTGCGGATTTCCCGAAAATCCGCAAAATCCGCGAGCGGAACGGATTTTCCGCCCATGCCTAGCATTGGGGTGGGTGGGGTGGTGCAGTCATGGATCATGTCTTTTCTTGGTGCTGGACCCAGGCTTTTGTGCTTTCCCCTTATTCTTCAGATACCCAATTCGGGGTGATTCAGGCGCTTTATAAATGATGTAAATAAATAAATAAATAACATAAAAACCTCTAACCCAGTCCCTTGGGGCTCAACACATGTCTATGTCTCCTAAGTTTGTCTTGCTCAGTCACTCGCAGACATGTTTCTATGCAAGCCAACAATACACAGATTCTTGACTACCTTGATGATGATATGGGTGAAGTAATACCATTGTTTCGGGGGTGTTTATTCCAGTCAGGCTTGGGTAGTCACTGGTTCAAACTGAACTTGGATAACACCAAAAGCAACAATCGTCGGAGTCCATGCTGACATATGGATGCACTTTTTGGCCATGAATCTTTCTCTAAAACACTTCTCAGTGTCTGGTACATCACAACGCTATCAGCAACCCCACTAGTAAGCATGGTTTTGCTAATAACACAAGAAAAGTAATTGCATCACAATTCACAGATTCACATCATACCAAGACCTGCTACTTAGATGTCAATAAAACAAACAATTGTTCAATCGTTTTCACAAGACTCTGTCCAAAGCACACCCTCGACTCACCAATACATATTGATATCTCCTACATTTAGGATCAAATTTTACATGAATCACTCAACTGGCTGAATAGCCCAATCACCTCTTACTAAACTATGGAGCACTCTCTATTGGCCAACAAAGTTAGTAACTTCAGATCTCTTCTTTCTCCACAGAGCTGACCACTGTTCATGCTACTATTATCTAGGGGAATTCACCATTGGGAGCCAGAAAGTGTCCTACGCAGTGAAACATGTTGTCTTCAACTTTGATGCAAAACACTCCTTGGAACCAAAGATCCCAGCTTTTCAGGTGAAACCTCTGAAGGAGATCTTGTCTTAATTCCTTGGGTAAAGCCCTTGCTATCTATGACCTTGTGCCTTTCTTGACAGTAGGAACTCTCAATATGTAGGTCTCCCTACAAAATCCTTAGCTAACTTCTACGTCACTCAAAATGTGCAGCTTGCCTTTTGCTGAGTGCTGAAGAATGCAACCCGGTGCTCCTCTGCTTTGCGTTTTACATTAGCATGCAATGTTATGTGAGTTTTCAAACCTGGAAATGCAGAAGGGCAGACCGGCAGAAGTTTTATTGAAAACATGAAGATTAATCCCTATCTGCTTCGGCTGCATCTTCCATCCTCTGATGCTCTACTAACCTGCCTGGTACAGCCTCTTTGTAGAATACATCTTGACTATTATCTTCCACCCACTCCTCACTAAGGCTCTGCTGGAGGAAAATCTTGGCAGCATTTTGATTCTGTACTATTACCACCGGCTCCTTCTTTGTAAACTTTCCATCGGATTGGCACAGTGAAGCCAGGGCCAATAAACCTGCCTATGAAAGATGTAAATCACAAGCAAAGAGATGGTACCGTAGAGTACAAACTACTCTGTCATCACCTGAGTGATGAGTTACCACACCTACCATTACAAAATAGATTGCGGCATCTGCTGCAGCTGTTGGCCCTCTGCAAGACCAGCCCAGACCTGATCTCATTGTCAGTGGTAATGCTTACTATTTTGCAGTAATGGAATTAAACATGGTGGTAGTACACATACCACTAGTGGTCAATAACATCTTTTAATTACCTCCTATGAAAGCTACTCCGGTAATTATATACCACAGTGACTGTAAAGTTGTTGCTAATTTCTCAGCTGAATCTGTCATTTTTTCCTTCCTAGAGCAACCATACTTTCCAACGCAATCTCTGGTTAGCATGGCTCTGTGATATGAAACAGAACATTGTGCAATCTGCCTCTTCTTCTTCACCACATCTACCACAGAGCTGCAGACATCCTCACCACAAGCTACAAAGAATCATCAACCGATCCTTCGAGACCCCCTCCTTCCCCGAGGACTGGAACCACGCCAAGATCAACCCTCTCCTAACAAAACCTTCGGCGGATCCCACCGACCTCAAGAACTACAGACCAATCTCCCTAGTTACCTATCCAGCGAAAGTCATTGAAAAAGCTGTCAACAGCCAACTTGCCTCCTCCATTGACGAGAACAACATCCTTGACTCCTCCCAATCAGGCTTCAGGAAGCACCATAGCACAGAGACCGCCCTCATCGCTGCAACAGATGACATCCGCTCCCTCTTTGACAGAGGAGAGACTGTGGTCCTCATCCTCCTGGACCTCTCTTCTGCCTTCAACACAGTCTCACACCGCACCCTAGCCCGCAGACTCCACAATGCAGGAATCTGGGTCAAAGCCCTTGACTGCATTCGATCATTCCTCTCTGGAAGAACGCAGTGGGTCAAACTACCTCCCTTCATCTCGGAGCCCACGCCAATCACCTGCAGAGTCCCCCAAGTATCCTCCATCAGCCCTACTCTGTTCAACGTCTACATGGCCCCTATCGCTGCCATTGTCAGACCACACAGACTCAACATCGTATCATATGCAGACGACACGCAGCTCATCCTCTCACTATCCAACGAACCCAACATCTCGAAACACACCTTTCAAGAAGGAATGGAAGCAGTTGCCAGGTGGATGAAGAACAGCTGCCTACAACTGAACACAGACAAAACCGAAGTACTCATCATAGGCCCACATCCCGATGCCTGGAACAGCACTTGGTGGCCCCTAGCCCTCTGGAATCCACCCCCACCCACGGACCACGCACGCAACCTCGCAATCATCCTGGACTCCGAACTCAAAATGGACCGCCAGATCAACACGCTCTCTCTTCCTTCCCTTTTCACATCCTTCTCCTCCTACGTAAAACTTTCAACTGGATCCCCCTCAAACACAGGAAAACTCATCAGCAGCAGACTGGACTACGGCAATGCACTCTACACCGGGATCAACAAGAACCTCACCCGCAAACTCCAGAACATTCAGAACGCTGCCGCCAGACTAGTCCTTAACCTTCTGCGCCATTGCCACATCACCCAACCTGTGGGCGCTACACTGGCTCCCCGTTGAGAAGAGAATCACCTTCAAGCTTCTCACCCATGCCCACAAAGCCCTCCACAACACCAACCCTGCCTACATAAACCACTGCCTCTTGTTCCACGCACCCCAAAGATCCCTCGGCTCAGCCCAACTTTCCCTCGCCACAGTACCACGCATCAAGAAGACTAGAACTGGAGGTCGTTCCTTCTCCTTCCTCGCGGCAAAGGCCTGGAACACCCTCCCTCTCCACCTCATCCAGACACCAGCTCTCCCCAAGTTCCTGAAGGACCTCAAGGCCTGGCTCTTCGACGAATCACCATGAGCTTCCGGCACCACGCATATCCTGAAAGGCCAGGGAAGACCTCTGACCCTCTTGGCCTCCAATAATACTCCGTGAGTGCCTAGGAGCTGCGCACCCCACTCTCCCCCCAGTGCCTTGAGGCCCTTCCGGGTGAGTAGCTGCGCTTAACAAACCCCTTATTGATTATTTGATTCTTGCCTTTAAGGCAAACCACAGAACGTCTCCCTTTTACCACACGGACTTGCTCCAGCAGAATACTCTTGGCAAGAACCTGCGATTAGACGATAGCAACCTTCCTGCCACCCTACATCTCATGTGTCCTATCCACATTTGGTACCCAATCCTGGGAAAACCTGTGGGCAATTATCTCCCTTGCAGGTTTCAAGAATGCGCTGGAACAAATTACTGTTTCCCGTATGTCCACTCCTGTCCCGTGTGCCCTTATTCAACCCCTTATGGTTACCACCACCTACCATATTCGACTATGTGGGACAACAGTAGTGCCTACTTCAAATGGTAAAATCAACTCATCATAGGCTTACATGGATGATTTTAGTAGATTTTAAATAAAATAGGCATTCATAGAATTCTGCCAGACTATACTTGGTAATGTATGCAAATTATACATTTCCAAGTGTTCTCTTCATTGACTATGTGTACTGAAATTTAAAAAAAACTAGCTACAAAGCAACTTTGGACAATGTGCCTGGGTACACTGTGCTGGGAAAATTGCCAGCCAATCCAAACTCAGTAAATAACAAGAAGAGAGTTTAGACCGGTACCTCTGCAGCTTCCACGATCCACTGGTGCTCGATAAATCCCTTCACAGAAGTTGAACATCTCTTTATCATATGACAACACTGACAAAGGTTAGAAAACGCAATGACCTATGAGAAGACCATCCACAGAATATTGACGCCTGACTCATACATATTTCATTGATGCAGACGACCACAAGCTACACATGGCCGACATCTTATTGACATCCCGGAAGGCCATGAGTCTCAGACTGAGATGATGGGATGAATGACCAATGATGTTCCTGTGCAGCAGCCTTGCTTCGTGATGCTGGTGAACAAGAACACCACATGATCTCACCGCTAAATGACAATACTTTCTTTAACACATCATCCTCATCGTCTCAGTGTCGGATACATCTCACCACTTTCAGCAACTCCACTAGTAAGCATCATTTTGCATTGATTCATAGGATACAGAGAGCTGCTACTTAGAGATCAATAAAATAGATGATTATTCAATCGCAAAGATCAAGTCCAAAGCCCCCCATCAACTCACCAATACACATTTATCGCTCCTACATTTAGGATCACAGTTTTACATTAATCACTCAACTGGTTGCATACCCCAATCGACCTTTTACTAAACCATGGGACACTATTGGCTAACAAAGTCAGTAACTTCAGGTGTCTACTTCCTCCACAAAGGAGACCATTGTCATACCACTAATATCTAGGGGAATTCACCACTGGGAACAAGAAAGTGGGAAACATCCTTAACAACGCGGTTATTACACCGCAATGCTGTTACATCGCGGTCGTTACAACGATCGCATGTAACAACGCTATGCCATTACAACGCAAGTCTTTACATCGACTTGCACTAGATGGCGTGCTAACATTAAAAATGGTGTAGTTTACTATCCCAACACCTTCCCTACTGATAAGTGGACTGGAGTTGTAATAGTAAATGACACTTCTTTTAATGTTAGCACGCCACCTAACGCAAGTCGATGTAAAGACTTGTGTTGTAAAGGCATAGCGTGGTAACATGCAGTTGTTGTAACGACTGCAACGTAGCAGCACGCGTTGTAATAACCTGCGTTGTTACGTCATACATCCCAAGAAAGTACAAATGGAACTATGGAAGAGGTGTGGTGCAGTGGCCAGGGCGTCTGACTCCCGGTTCGATCCCCGGTGCCGGTGGCAGGTTAGCCCAGCACCTTGTGACTACGGGCAACAGCTTGCTTATTCTTCACAAAGATCAAGTCCAAAGCCCCCCATCAACTCACCAATACACATTTATCGCTCCTACATTTAGGATCACAGTTTTATATTAATCACTCAACTGGTTGCATACCCCAATCGACCTTTTACTAAACCATGGGACACTATTGGCTAAGAAAGTCAGTAACTTCAGGTGTCTACTTCCTCCACAAAGGAGACCATTGTCATACCACTAATATCTAGGGGAATTCACCACTGGGAACAAGAAAGTGGGAAACATCCTTAACAACGCGGTTATTACACCGCAATGCTGTTACATCGCGGTTGTTACAACGATCGCATGTAACAACGCTATGCCATTACAACGCAAGTCTTTACATCGACTTGCGCTAGATGGCGTGCTAACATTAAAAATGGTGTAGTTTACTATCCCAACACCTTCCCTACTGATAAGTGGACTGGAGTTGTAGTAGTAAATTACACTTCTTTTAATGTTAGCACGCCACCTAGCGCAAGTCGATGTAAAGACTTGTGTTGTAAAGGCATAGCGTGGTAACATGCAGTCGTTGTAATGACTGCAACGTAGCAGCACGCGTTGTAATAACACGCGTTGTTACGTCATACATCCCAAGAAAGTACAAATGGAACTATGGAAGAGGTGTGGTGCAGTGGCCAGGGCGTCTGACTCCCGGTTCGATCCCCGGTGCCGGTGGCAGGTTAGCCCAGCACCTTGTGACTCCGGGCAACAGCTTGCTTATTCTTCCCGATGGCCCCCAGAGCCGGGACACCTCGTCTGAGGTTGCTGCGCGCTTTACAAATGCTGGTATTAATATTATTATGTATAGCAGATCTCAACAACAACAGGACAGAAGTGCAAGACTCAAGGTCAACAGTACTGAAGGACAGTTGACTAAAGACTAAAGTACAATGGCACTGAAGTACAGCAAGATTCACTTACAAGATGTCTCAAGTACAGCAGACCCCAAGCACAAGACGACTAAAGTACAACAGGACCAAAGGACAGCAGGACTCCAACATAATAAAGTCACAAATAACTGGAATCAAACACATCATGAATCAAATGCAACAAGACTATCTTACTACCATTGTAAAGTCAACTGTACTTAAGTACAATAGGAATCAAGTACAACTGGACGCATGTGCAACAAGACTGAAGTAGAATAGGACCGAAGGACACCAGGACTCCAACATACAACAGGAGTCAAACACATCAGAAATCAAATGCAACAGGACTGCCTTACTATGATTGTAAAGTACAACTGTACTTAAGTATAACAAAACCCAAGACTCACTACTCTAAGACAGTAGGACTCAAGACTACAGTACAACAGCACTGAAGTGAAGCAAGATTCATTTACAAGATGTCTCAAGTACAGCAGGCCCCAAGCACAGCAAGACTAAAGTTCAATCGGACTCCATCATAAGCAGAGTCACCTACAACAGACATCAAACAGATCAGGAATCACATTGAACAGGACTTTCTTACTACCACTGAAAAGTACAACTGTACCTAAGTACATTAGGAATCAAGTACAACTGGATTCATGTGCAACTAGACTTAAGTACAACAGGACTTTTGTGGTAGTTGAATTACAAATGGTGGTAATGCAGTTACCATTAGTGCTCATTTAGATGTTTCAATCACCTCCTAATCAAACATCTTATATAATTAGATGCCATGATGACAGTAAAACTGTTGCTATTTTCTCCACAGAATCTGTCATGTCCCTTCCTAGCTCAACATGTATTTTCCGGTACAGACTCTGGGCAGGATGGCTTTGTCATATACAACAGGGCATTGTACAAGCTGCTCCTTCTTGCCTTTAAGACAATCCATAGAACTTCTCCTTCTTACCACACAACTTTACTCCAGCAGCACCCTCTTGGCAAAACCTGCGATTAGCCGAATGCAACCTTCCTGACACCCTACATCTCACGTGTCCCATCCAGATTAGTTTGTGTATGGTCCTAAGTACCCGATCCTGGGATAACCTGGGGCAATCATCTCCCTTCCAGGTTTCAAGAATGCTCTGAAACAAATGACTCTTTCCCATATGCCCACTCCTGTCCCCCATGTGCCCTTATTCAACCCCTTTTGGTTACCACCGCCTTTGACTATGTGGGAACAACAGTAGCACCTATTTCAAATAATGAAATCTACTCATGATAGGCTTACACAGATGATTTTAGTAGATCTAAAAAAAATTGGCATTCATAGAATTCTGCGAGACTATACTTGAAAATGTATGCAAATTATGCATTCAAAGTGTTCTCCTCATCCACTATGTGTACTTTAACTAACTGTATGTACATACATGTTCTATATAGCTAACACAGCCTACAAAGCAACTTTGGACAATGTGCCTGAGTACACTGTGCTGGGAAAATTGCCTGTTGATCCAAATTCAGTAAATAACAAGAAGAGACGGGGGGCGGAGCTAGCCAGCGTCGATGGCGGACGCATGAGCCTTCGGCTCCTCGCCTTAGCCCCGGAAAAATCCTGTTAATTTATCCTTCGAAGTGTCCAACCTTCCACATTCGGCTCTTCTACACCCACTGAGACCTCAAGGCATCAGTGAGAGGCTTCCTGACCCTGGCGGGCGAGGTCATCCGAGTGGATTGAAACGCAAATCTTCGGAGGCGCAGCGGCGGCGGACTGGGCCTGAAGCCGCGGACTATCCTGAAGGGCGGGCCGAGCGACGTCACCCGACGTGCGGCCGCGGAGACCTGTAGAGACGGAGCGGTGACCCGGCGGCCCGAGACCAGGCATTTTCTTAACCGGCGCGGGTGCGCCCTCCCTTCCCTTGCTGACACCCCCCCTCTTGAACATTTGCCCTCAAACGAAGTGGGTCCTTGGCGGCGCAGGAGCTGTGTTTTGAGCAACGTGGTGGTGGCCCCGCGGCAACGGAGTGATTGCAGGCGCACAGCAGACCCGGTGTGTACCGGTGTACCCACGGCCCTCCTCTCTCCTGAATTGTGGGTCTGGTGCTGGAGCTTCTGTATTGGTTTCGACCAGGGCTGCGTGATGACTTTGCTGGGGCGGTGAGCAGCCGCTGTTCTCCACTCATGGGCGCCATCTTGGGTGCATCACGCTGACAACTCAGGCCTAGAAGCCTCGGCGACCGGCGGCATCGGATCGCCGCCGGGAGAGATACAAAAGCTATCCCAGCCCCCCGGAGGAAGTGAGGTGTACAACATTCCCGCATCGGCCCACTGCCTGAGACGACCATGGGAAAGAACAACGCCACGCAGGCTAAACTCTCCTTTGATCGGCGTCGGCCGAAAGGATCGGATGCACCGGCCACGAAAGCATACCCGAAGGGGGTCTCGGCGTCTGGCCCGGCGACCACTGAGCTGCGTGACATGCTAGCAGCCATGGAAAAGGGTATACAGGACAGTATCGCGTCTGTTGGCTCTAAAATAGACGCGCTGTCGTACCGTATGGACCGCATGGCGGAACGGGTCGACAAGCACGCGGAGCGCCTGGACATGGCAGAATGACGTCTCACGGAGGCGGAGGAGGCGCAAACCGAATGGGACAAGGACAGGAAACAATTTGGCAGACTCCTCCAGGTAATTCAAGATAAGACGGAGGATTTGGAGGCGCGTTCGCGCAGATCTAATATCCGCATCACGGGGGTGGTGGAAACCACCCAGACCGGCAAAATGGAACTCTATGTCGAGAAACTGTTGAAGATTCTGCTCGGTGAAGAAGCCTTTTCCCCCATGTTTATCGTGGAACGGGCGCACCGCACGTTGGGCCCACAACCAAAGCCAGGCGCGCCCCATCATCGCGAAGCTTCTCAATTACCGAGATAGGGACGTTGCCTTGCACCTGGCGAGAGACAAAGGCAAGCTACAACATGAGGGCATGGACATCTCCCTTTACCCGGATTTCACGGCTAAAGTCCAGGAGGAACCTAGACAATTTGCGCCTTACAAAAAGCAACTGCGTATGCTGGGCCTGGACTACGCAATGCTGTACCCCGCCAAACTCCGCATCAACAAAGGGGGGCACTCCCACTTTTTCACAGATCCTAGAGACCTCCAGAAGTCCCTGAAGGAATGGACCCGGGAGCGCAAGGAGGCACAGAAGAACAATGAGGACGACACTGGTTCAGTTTCTCACATGGATGAGCAGGACTAGAAGGATTCCAGTGATGCACGTCGCTCTCCTCAATGCGGAGAAGACACTATTCCTCAAACGAAGGAGCTGAACCACCCCCTTGGGGGGCGGTAAGTCTGGATTGAACTGTGACTGTCAGTCCTGCTGGGTGGTGCAGCGTACGAAATGTGTGGGCCCTCGCCTGGACTGGCAGTTGGCCTGGACTTATTCTATGGCGGTTGTTGGAGCGGGGGGGGGGGGGGACATCACAACGTGGGAATCCGCACGGGACAGCGTTCAACATTTGGGGGGTCGGTGGGATTGGGGAGCACTTTGGTGTGATTTACTACGGACACTGAGTTAACAGTGGGGGCAGGCCAGAGAGACGAACTAGATATATGCGGTAGAACAGTAGGAGGTGCTGTTCCTTACAGGCGTGCTCTGCCCCGGTGCCTTTGGCTGTGTGACTCCCTGGGGAGTCGGTTTTCAAAACGTACTAAACTTTGCTAATTTTGGGTTGATGGGGGTTGAACTTGGTTGGGGGTGGTCGGCTGTGGGTGGGTGGGGGAGTGGGTGGTTGGGCTGGGGGGGCTACTGAAGGGGGTTCTTGTTTCAATGTTTATGGGGAGTTCGAAATTGCTTTAAGTGGAATGCTGTGTGGAAATGTACCCGAATTGAAGTGCCAACTGGCTAATGCGGTGACATGTGTCTTGCCGCGTTTTGCTTGTTATACAGTGCTGCTAGTGCTCGCCCCCGACCTAGGGAACGGCACTGCCGACATCCCAGATGATACGATGGTTAAAATGTCCTTGATATGTCGAATGTTGCTCTGAATGATGCCACACATACCCCTCACACACTGAAAATGATGACCTGGAACGTGCGGGCCTGAACGATTACCGCAAGTTGAGGAAGGTCCTTAGTTACCTACACTGACATCATGTTGACCTGGCCCTCCTGCAAGAAACTCATTTGCCCATCAACAGCAGGATGTTACAGTCTCGTGGGTTGGCGGGACACACAGTTGCGGCAGGCTTCACAACACATTCCCGGGGGGTACTAACCTGGGTCAGCCCTTCCTCACAACTGAAATTGATCCCGGTGGTGGCGGATACGGAGGGTCGATATGTCCTAGCAAGGTGTGTGGGTAAGGGAATTGACCTGTTGATTGTCAACGTTTACGGCCCCAATTATGATAACCCTGACTTCTATGATGCCCTGTCCACACACTGTAGGTCTCACGCACAGCCTGGGATGTTATGGGGAGGTGATTTTAATTTTGTCTTTGACCCTGAGAGGGACCGCTCCTCCGGCCCTGCTCGTCGACCGGTGGCCTCTGCCGCCTACATGAAAGCTGAACTGATCAAACTAGACCTGGTTGATGTCTGGAGGAATAAACACCCCTCGAAAGGTGGCTTCACACACTATTCGGCATACCACAACATCCACACCAGAATAGACTATTGGTTGGCAACTTCTCCTGTCCTGAGTAGTATTGGCATTTGTGAGGTTCTCCCGCGCACCCTCTCGGACCACTCCCCCATTCTGTTGCATCTTTCCCCTGCTAGGAAGGGTATCCCGGTCTTCACCTGGAGGTTCCCCCCCTTCGCCCTGTTGGATGACGTCTTTCGGGGCGAACTGGCCAAAGACATTGATAAGTTCTTTGCTACAAACTTGGGCTCTGTTGACAGCTTTTTCACGGTGTGGGAGACATTCAAGGTTTTTATTAGAGGCATGGCTATGTCAAAACATTCCAGTATGTTGCGCACCATTAGACGAGAATTGGCAGAGTTAGAAGCTAAGTTGGCGGACCTGGAGAGCCGGCAACTTCAGGACCCTGGCCCTGACTTTAGCTCGGTGCTCACCCCCTTACTGTCGGAGTATCAGTCACTGGCAGACAGGGAGATCCTCTACATGGGAAAATATGCTACGGCCCGGGTCTACGGGGAGGGGGATAGGCCGGGCGCCCTACTGGCTCGTATGGTTAGGGGCTCTCGGAGACCTCTAGTGATTGACTAACTGAGCTCCCCAGAGGGTGAAGTGGTCACTGATGAGGAGCAAATTCTTGTGACCTTCAGACGCTATTACGCCGAACTTTACCAATCCAAGTCACAGGGCGCTGAGGACGAAATGGACGATTATCTGGGCCATATCGCCATGCCTTTCCTGCGGAGTTCAGACAGGGAATTTTTGATGGCCCTCTTTCAGGAAGACGAAATTCTGGAGGCCCTCGCCGGCATGAGAGCGGGTAGTGCACCGGGTTCCGACGGGCTCACGGTGGGCTTCTATAAAGCCTACAAAGACATGCTGCTCCCGCATCTGATCACCCTCTTCGACGCGATCTGTGAGGATGGTGAGATGCCCCTCACTTTGCGCGAGGCGTTGCTGGTAACCATTATGAAGGCGGGGAAACCTCCGGACCTCTGCAGTTCATATAGGCCTCTTAGTTTGTTAAACGTGAACGCCAAGATATACGCCAAAGTACTGGCCAATCGGCTGGCTCTATTGGTTCCAGAGTTGGTTGCGCCCGAACAGTCCGGATTTGTTCCATGCAGAAATCTAACATACAACATACGTACGGTGCTGGGAACGATGCAACATGTCAGACAGGAGAACGCGGCACTAGCGATATTCCTGGACATGGAGAAAGCATTCGATTCTGTCGAATGGCCATTTATGATTCGAGTGCTCCGGAAGCTGAGTCTGGGCGAACCGTTTCTGCAGAGGATTGGCGCACTGTACCACCGTCCGTCAGCCAGACTGAAATTGGGAGACAGGGTGTCGGAACCGATCCATATCAGCAGGGGGACTAGGCAGGGCTGCCCCCTCTCGCCTCTCCTGTATGCGCTGGTGGCGGAACCTCTGGCTTGCGCTATTAGGGAGTACCACAGTCTGGAGGGGATAAGCTTTCCCACCTACAAAATAGGTATATCGACGTACGCTGATGACACCTTGCTGTACGTCCAAAATCCGGAGTCGAACTTGTCCGCGGTTCTCCGGGAGGTGGTCCGCTTGGGCTCACTCTCAGGTTTACGGGTGAATTGGGATAAATCAATCGCTTTCCCTCTCACTCCAGTGACACACCCCTTTGATATGGAGTACCCCCTGAAGTGGCCCACAGACTCGGTCAGGTACTTGGGTATTCGACTGCACACTGACCCGGAGGTCCTAGTCCGGGATAACTACGGCGTGGCCTTCAATAAATTAGTCGATGATGTAGACATTTGGATTAAACTCCCGCTATCCCTCCTAGGTAGGGTCGCCATCATGAAAATGATCGTGCTCCCCCGGTTTCTGTTCCTTTTCACAAATATCCCAGTGGTGCTATCGAAGGCCTTTTTTAGACAGCTCACACAAGTCCTAATCCGACTGGCATGGGGCGGCAGGCAACCCAGGACACAGTGGGCGACACTAATTCTCCCATGCGAGATGGGGGGTCTGGGTGCCCCAGACTTGAAACGCTACTACCGAGTAGCGCAAGCTGCTCATCTGCACTCATGGATCCACGGCGACGCACGCACGCCGCATTTGATCCTAGAAAAACTGTTTGCAGACCGGCTCCCCTGCCTGCCACGATCTGCCTCCCGGTGGATCGCTCTGTCGGACGCATGGATTCCCTTAAGGCGACTAACCACGCATGGCATGCCCTGGCGCGTGCCCGCGACTGCACTATGTTGTATTCCCCACTGATGCCGATAGAGTGGGCGCTCTGGCTGGACCCCCTAGGAGAGAAGGGCGTCGTTGAGGCCCTTCGCTCTCTCGGAATCGCGAAGATGGAGGATCTGTTTACCGAGGGCACTTTAAAAACCTGGGATCAGCTCACCCACACGGCATCGGGCCCCTCATTGCTCCAGAAATTCCAGTTTCACAGGCTGCGCTCTGCGTTCCGGGAGGCACTGGGCTCGACTATGGAGGAGCCGGAGGAGATTCCTGAACTGACCTATATCATTAAAACTAAAACTCCTGCTAAATTAGTCTCGCACGTCAACAGGCTGGCAGTGGAGCATCAGCGCCTACTACACTCTAAAGCTAGAGCAGCATGGCAGGAAGATCTGCAGTCGCCCATCGACGACAACATGTGGCGATACTGCTGTTCCAGTACACGTAAAATCTCCCTCAATGGCAGGCACAGGTTGGTGCATTTCAAGTTCCTTCAGCGGGTGTATTACACTCCCGCACGGTTGCACCGATATGGCCTCCGGCCCTCGGCGGAATGTGAACGTTGCCGAACGCCGGTTGCCGACTTTTTTCATATGGCATGGCTCTGCCCTGGGATACAAGCTTTTTGGGGGGAAGTTTTCACTGAGCTCGATCAGATATTGGGAGAGGCTCTGCCTCGCGCTCCAGAACTGGCACTACTAGGTTACTCTAAGCCACTCCCCTCAGCTTTACGTCGGCTGGCCGATATGGCGCTGCTGATAGCCAGGAGAGTGGTGGCGGCTTGTTGGATGAGAGGGCCTCTCCCCACCAAGAAAAGGTGGGCATGGGATTTACAGAACTGCTGTACTCAAACCGAGCTGTACAGTGACTTACTCCCGCCTAGGAGCAGACCAAAAATTTTTTGGGACCTCTATCAAGAATATTTGCAGAAGGGAGAGGAAGGCGGTTCAGAAATTTCAGAGGTGGTGGACCTTCGGAGTAGGGGGTTGGGCAACCACGGGATTCTCCCCTCGGGGTGGGGAGAGGTGGGGGCGGTGGGGTGAGACGGGGTTGACTTGCAGTTCGGGGTATCATAAGGGGTGCGATTGGATGGCTTTTGGAGGGACTGACATACTAGGGTAGGGCTAGGATAGGGCACACAGCAGACACACCAAGCGTTATCCACGATCCGGAGTATATAGAAATTCCACAGGCACACTCACGGGCGGGAGGGGAGAGTTGGGGTGGGAGTTTAGGCAGTTTCTTTGCCCATTTCCTCAACATAAGGCCTTGCCAACAAGTTTTCGTCAGGGGATAGCCTGTTGTCGTACTGCACTTCACACTACCTCCAAGGGGGTATCACTGTTGGTTACGCTGGACTAGTGCCACTTCATCTCGCCGCCGGGCCCCCGGGATGCCGGCTACAATGGCTGTGTACACTATTTGGCTTCGATGTTATTGTGATGTGTAGATACCATGCAATGTACATCTGTAAGTGCTTATGTGACGACAGTGGCTTTGCTGTTAATAAAGGTCTTTTAAAACAAGAAGAGACTTTAGACCGGTACCCCTGGGGCATCCATGATCCACTGGTGCTCGATAAACCCCTTCACAGAACTTGAACATCTCTTTATCATATGACAACACTGACAAAGGTTAGAAAATGCAATGACCTATGAGAAGACCATCCACAGAATATTGACGCCTGACTCATACATATTTCATTGATGCAGACGACGACAAGCTACGCATGGCCGACATCTTATTGACATCTCAGAACTCCATGCGTCACAGACTGAGATGATGTGATGAATGACCAATGATGTTCCTGTGCAGCAGCCTTGCTTCGTGATGCTGGTGAACAAGAACACCACATGATCTCACCGTTAAATGACAATACTTTCTTTAACACTTCATCATCATCGTCTCAAGATTGTATATATATCGCAACACCTAGTAAGCATCATTTTGCTAATAACACAAGAAAAGTAATTGCAGCATAATTCACAGACTCACAAGATACAGAGAGCTGCTACTTAGAGAGCAGTAGAACAGATGATTATTCAATCGCAAAGATCCTGTCCAAAGCCCCCATCAACTCACTGATACAAATTTATCTCCCCTACATTTAGGACCACATTTTACATTATTCACTTAACTTGCTGCATACCCCAATCGCCGTTTACTAAACCATGGGACACTATTGGCTAACAAAGTCAGTAACTTCAGGTCTCTTCTTCCTCCACACAGCAGACCATTGTCATACTACTACAATCTAGAGGAATTCACCACTGGGAGCAAGAAAGTACAAATGGACTTATGTACAGCAGGCCTCCACAACAACGGGACAGAAGCACAAGAATCAAGGTCAACCATATTGAAGGACAGCTGACTCAAGACTAAAGTACAACGGCACTGAAGTACAGCAAGATTCACTTACAAGATGTCTCAAGCACAGCAGACCCCAAGCACAACAAGACTAAAGCAAAACAGGACCAAAGGACAGCAGGACTCCAAACTAAGAAGAGTCACCTACAACTGCAATCAAACACATCAGGAATCAAATGCAACAAGACCGTCTTACTGCCCCAGTAACCTACATCTGTACTTAAGTATAATACAAATCAAGTACAACTGGAATCATGTGAAACCAGATTTACGTGCAACAGGGCTTAAGTCCTGCAAGAATCAATTACAACCGGAATCAAGCACAAAGTGACTTATGTACAAAATACCTAAGTACAGCAGGACTCAACATCAACAGGATGTCAATAGAGCAAGACTTAAATACAAAACCCAAGACTCACTTCTCTAAGACAGTAGGATTCAAGACTAAAGTACGACAGCACTGAAGTGAAGCAAGATTCATTTACAAGATGTCTCAAGTACAGCAGGCCCCAAGCACAACAAGACTAAAGTACAATAGGACTCCATCATAAGAACAGTCACCTACAACAGACATCAAACAGATCAGGAACCAAATACAACAGAGCTGTCTTACTGCCATTGAAAAGTACAACTGTACTTTTTTTTTTTTTTTTTTTTTTTGGTGTAAGACATTTATTTGTAACAAAGGCCATGAAGATGTACACTGCGTCACGCCAACAACCCGGAGGCAGGCCGCTATCAGGAAGTTCATACAGAGATCACTGAGAGACAGACCGGAGTCTTTCACCCAGCCGGGTAAGACATACATATGAAAGCATGAGACACAACAGAATTTTGAGCATACGCAGTACAACTTCAGCAAGGAAACGGTCTTACTTTTCTCATAGTGCTGTCGACATTTGAAAGATATAGAAAATCAACGAGGTCGCCCCTGAGTAGGAAGTGGTTAATCCCCCGTCACAGCGGTACGGTAAAAGGATGCGTCCGTCAGCACCATTTTTCTCCCAACAACCCCCCCCAGCAAGTCAAACCAAACACTACAAACAGAGGTGCAAGTACATGGACAAACCATTCACACAACACGGCAGTCCACAACGAGGTCATATGGGCCAGCCTCAGGTCATGCAGGTAGTGGGCTAGCTACATACAGGGCGGGAATGTAAGGATATCTAGTCCGGTTATGCACAGTCTAGGGGAGCATGGGCGATGCGGGGGGGAGGGGGCCAGGGACAGAGGCTAGAACACAAGACTGCCAGTGGGGCGCAGGGCGGCCAGGGTCTCGATTCGGGTCAGCGTGTGCAGCAGTCTCCCAGCGTGCGTCCGGTCAGGGCCTGTCAGTGTAAACGCGGGACTGCGGGATCATCATAACTAACTTACGCATTGCGCACCTTCAGCCCATGTCGTCTGAAACACTCGTATCCCGGGAGGTATCTGGTGAGTCAGAGCCCTTGCGTGCTGTGGCCCACTGTATAAACGGGCCCCATATGTCAGTGGGTCTGGAAGCGGTGGGCATAGACTCCCAATAGTGCGTTAACTGCGTGTGGCCGTAAGTCACGTCCCTGATCCAGCTCTCAAGAGAGGGGGGGGCTGGTCTACCCCAGTGCAGTGCGATCTGTCGCTTGGCATATAAAAGGAGTAAGGCATGCAGTTTCCTGTCGCAGGGCTCAGTGTCCTTAACATACCCCAGCAGACCTAGCAGCGGGGAAGGTGAGTCCTCCCTTCGGGTGATTTGATTTATGGCCGTGAAGACCTCTGACCAGTATGTAGTCAGCTTGGGGCAGTTCCAGGCCATATGAAGAAAGGACGCTTCTTCACTTCCACATCTCCAGCAGTTGGCATCCTCACGGACGCCCATTCGGCGTAGTAGAGTCGGAGTGCGGTAGTATCTATGTAGGAATTTGAAGTGGATGAGCCTCAGACGATAGTTTGGGGACAGGGCTGTAAGTTGCGCACAGCAATACTCCCAGGCGTCGTCTGGTAGCTCGTCCCCCAGGTCCTCAGCCCAGCTGGTTTTGGCCGTGGCTACTGTCGCCGGGGCCTGTTCCTGCATGCAATTATATAACCTGGACACCAGCTTTTTGGGGGAAGGTCGTGAAAGCAAGTTTTGGAGGGCGGCAAGTGTGCGGGGTTCCTCCGGGAAGCACGGCCCCATCTTCTTGCAAGACTCCCTAAGGGAATGAAATAGCAATTTGTCATTAAATGTACAGAGCCGGTCGGCTCCCTCGGCAGACAGCTCGAAAAAGGTACCATCTGGATATAAGTCTGCAAAAGTGAGTAGCCTATTCCCAAGGATAGTGAGGACGTCGCCTCTGGCCGTCAGACACGGCAGCATCGGGTTGCCCCTCAGGGGGATAGCTGGTGCATAAAGCAGGGAGAGACCGGCTCTCTTTTGGAGTTCGCGCCATGTCCAGCGGACCATCTCTACTGTGTCTACCTCGCGTGACGGGCATGTAACCTTACCGTGCAGTGCGACTCGTAATGGCAAGGGGGCGACAACGGCTAATTCCACCGCCACATGTGGTTGGTAAGGTGTAGGGAATGCCCAGAAATGCAGGAACTGGGCTTGCGCACAGAGTGCGTAAAGTTTCAAATCTGGGGCACCTAGTCCCCCTTGTCGCAGCGGAAGCGTGAGCAGGTCCCAGGAGATTCTAGCCTGTCCTCCAGCCCACACCAGTTTAAGTAGCAGTGAGCGGACCCGGGCGTGGAAGCAAGCTGTCATAGGCAGTGGCACATTTACAAACAAATATAAGAATTTGGGGAGGACCACCATTTTAGCCAACGCAATTCTTGCTACCAGGGAAAGCGGTAGTTTATTCCAGATCTCAACCCTCCCCTCCAACCAATCCACCGCTCTACCGAAGTTCATCTGCCACAACTCCTGCACATCCCTGCTGATCCAGATGCCCAAATATTTGACAGTTTCAGTTTCCCATCTGAGGGGGTAGTCAGGAGCAGGGCGTTCAGTGCTCTCCGTCAGGGGGAAGGCCACTGACTTCGCCCAGTTAATGGATATCCCCGCTAATCCCTCAAATCGTACAAATTCCCGGAGTAGCGGGCTCAGGTTCTCTTTAGGATTCAGGACGTACAGGGTTACATCGTCCGCATATAGCGAGATTAGTAAGCTTCTAGCACTAAATCCGATGCCCCTGGCGGTATGGTGTTGTCTGACTCTGGCCGCCAGCGGCTCCATCGCAATCGCGAAAAGGAGCGGCGATAGGGGACAGCCTTGCCTAGTGCCTCGTGTAATACTGAATGGCTCGGAGACGAGACCATTGACGCACACCCGGGCCCTTGGTTCCTTATAAAGAAGCTTTATCAGGGTCATGAAGTTCTGACTGAAACCCATCCGCCTTAATACACTGAAGAGGTAGGGCCATTCTAATGAATCGAAGGCTTTGGTGGCGTCCAGAAACACCACTGCTGCCTGTACTGACGGGTGTAAATAGTGAAGGACCGAAAAGATCGTTCTGAGATTGTGTGACGTCGCGCGTCCAGGAATGAAGCCTGATTGATCTGGGAGCGCTATCATAGGCAACATCGGCTGTAACCTATCCGCGATGACCTTTGCGTATATTTTAGCATCAACGTTTATAAGGGACAGGGGCCTATAGGAGTCCAGCTGCTGTTCATCCTTATCCGGCTTGAGTAGTGTGATAATGAGAGCCTCTCGCATGGAGTCAGGGAGGGAATTCAATTCGAGAGCCTCGACAAATACAGAATGAAGTCTCGGCGCCAGTTCAGTAACATATGTTTTATAGAAGGAGGTGGTCAGGCCATCAGGGCCAGGCGCCTTATTGGCCGGCATACTCTTAATCACCTGGGCTATGTCTTGTACTGTGACAGTGAGGTCCATGTATTGCCTGTGGTTGTTGTTGAACCATACAAGTGCTATGGAGTCAAGAAAGTCTCGCAGCGATGCCGGCGGAGTGGGTTGTCGTGAGGTGTACAGGGTAGCATAGAAGTCTGCGAAGGCGTCTAACACTGCCTCCTGTCCCACCACAAGGCGTCCGGTGGCATCATGAATAGTGTGTATGAAATGTGATGATGCGCGGGGATTTATCAGTCTGGCAAGGGTCCTGCTTGGCCTATCACCCTCCCCATACCTGCGCGCTTCTGCCTGTTTCCCTAGAAACTTCACCTCCCGCTCCGCCTCCTCGTTAAAGGTCAGCAGTTTGGCCTTTAGAGCGCCTGCAGTCTCTAACGACGGGTTAGCACTAAACGCAACATCTAGGGCCTGCAGCTCCCTCTCAATTTTAGCCAGCTCATCCCTGATGGTACGCAGCACCCCTGCCTTGCGCGCTATACATTGACCTCTGATGACAGTCTTAAATGCATCCCACACAACGGCCTCAGATGTGGCAGATCCCGCATTCTCAGCAAAGTAATTGTTAATGTCTTCTCTTATCCCTTCTACGAACACAGGGTCTGTGAGCACGTGTGGAGGGAGGCGCCACTGGAATGCCCTATGTGGAGTTCCCGGGGGGTGTAGTTCCAACATGCATGGGGCATGGTCGGACAAAGATCTAGCCATGATATCAACCTTTGAAACCCATGTCGCGACTTCGGGAGACACCAACCAGAAGTCCAGCCGCGACCATGCAGCCTTATGGCAGGTGTAACAGGTTCCCACATTCGCTCCCGGGTGTCTAGCACGCCATACATCAGACAGCAGACCTTCATTCATGATATCAGATATCGCCTGGCGCGTTCTATTGTGTTGCGGCCTGCTTACGCCACTGCGATCCATGTCATCATTCAACACAGTATTAAAGTCCCCTCCCAACACTACCGACTGACAGTCCAGTAACACAATTTTCGCCCAAACATTTCTGAAAAAATCCGGATCGTCCACATTGGGGCCATAGATAGCAGCTAGGACAATCCGTCGCCCCTGTAATGACCCATGCAGCAGAACATACCTACCCTCCTCATCCCGCACCTGGGAGTACTCCCGCCAATCCAACCCCCTTCGAATGAGTATGGCGACACCCCTCGCATAATTCGAATAGATGGAAGAATAAACATGCGCCCATCTGGAATTTTTCAGTCGAGCTGAGGGGGCGACATTCAGATGAGTTTCTTGAAGGAAGCATACATCTACATTGTGCCTAGACAACATTCCATGCAGTAAGCGGGCTTTCTTGTAGTCCCCCAGGCCCCTAATGTTCCAAGTCCAGAGTTTGATACCTCCCATTAAAGTACACAACCGTAACCAGCCCCCACCCCACCTCCCCGCCCCATAAGGCCCCTCAGGCATCCAGACGCCATAATTGCAGACTTAGCACGCGAACACATAGACAATTGTAGTAGTACATTGCACCAAATACAAACAGGAACTCGCAACTCAGGAATAACTCCCATCAACCCCCCACCCTCAGCAACCCCCCAATTAGGTCGTGATATACCCCAAAAGTCCTCACGCAATGCGTGGAAGTACCCCAACATCAACAACAAAGGGAGGCACCCCATGAGGCGTGGTGCGCTCGGCCAACACCCCCGCATACACGGGGTGGCTACAGTCAAATTTCCGTGTCCCTGGGATCTGACAGCGACCCCCATCCAGTAATCCGCCAGTGACAAAGTCTACCAATGTCCCAGCAGAGGCACGGAGTTAGCAGCAAAAGGTAGTATAAAGGCGGCCCAGTGACTTACCCAAAAGGAGGCAGTCCAGCAGGAGCATACCTTTACGAAAGATTGTTCCAGGCCTCCCAGCCCCAGTGTAACAGGCAGTTCGGTTACCGTGCCGGATGAGCGTTGCACAGGTTTCAGTCATTGTCACTGAGTTGCTCCGAGGCGTCCTCCAGCCGTGGCGATTTTCTCCTGGCTCCAGCACATATGTGTTTGGCAAACTTGAGGGCTGATTTGGCGTCAGTGAAGAAGTGAGAGGTGTTTTCGTGTTGAACCTTCAATTTCGCCGGGTATAGGAGTGAGTAGGGCACTCCAGCTTGCAGTAGGATCTTCTTCGCCGGTAGGAATTCCTTTCGTGCCGCTTGCACCAGAGGGGTGAAATCCGGGTAAAAGGAAATGTGGTTTCCCTGATGCGTGATTGTACCTTTCTCTCTCGCCAGGCGTAGCACGACGTCTCTGTCCTGGTAGTTGAGTAGTTTAGCCAGGATTGGGCGCGGTGGGGCGCCCACTGGGGGCTTTTTTCCAAGGGATCTGTGCGCCCTCTCCACCGTGAAAACCGGGGACAGATCCGGATCGAACAGTTCATGGAGTAGGTCTGATACATACGATTCCATCTTCCCGGTGTTTGTGGTCTCTGGAATGCCTGTAATGCGAACGTTGGATCTCCTGGAACGTGCTTCCAAATCGTCCGACTTGGCGCGCAAGCTGTCAATTTCCCGCTCCAGCGTTGTGATGTGTTTCTTGGCCTGTTGTTGGAATTCACAACACTCAGTTTGTCTATTCTCGAGACAGTCCAGCCTTTTCTCGTGAGTGTCCACTTTCGTTTTCACGGTTTCGAGTTGCGCCGCCATATTATCAAGCTTGGCGTCTATGCTTTTCAAGCTGGTTCTCACTTCCATGATGAGGGCTCCAAAATCTATGTCCTGGGCACCTCCTTGCGATGACGTTGCGCCTCCATCCGACTCCACCGGCGTGGTCTTTGGCGTTTTTCTATTATCAAAGCTCAGCTTTGGTTGCTTGGCTTCATTTTTCCCCATCTTCGCGAACAGAGTAATTCACCGGTCCCACAGTGGGGCAGCACTCCACTGCGTCCCAGCGAGCAAGTGTCCTGTGTGAGCGCGGTCGCCCAGGTGGTGCCAGTGCACTCTAGACGTGCCTATGTAGACTCAGCAAGAAATGGAAACCGCTACAGGCTCTCATGCGCGTATTCAGGGCCTCCACGCGGTCCAAAATGGCGGGCGCTGGCAGCGTTCTCTAGGACCACCCAAACACCCGAGGAGGAGCAGCTCAGGAGTTCCAGGGGATCAGTGCGGCAAGTAGGCGCATCAAGCGTGCGGTGTTTAGTGCTGCCGTGTCTCAGAGCAGCGGGGGGGGGCCATGCGCAGCTATCCACCAGTACGTGTCACCATGTGAAACCCCCAGCTCCGCGGCAGCACCCGCTCACCTCCGCTCTCGCACTGCAATGATGAGGATGGTGCAGGCGCGGCCACTCTGTCCTCCACCGGGCGCCACTCGTGTCCGCGCCGTCTTCGGCGGCCGCAGGATCCCTGCCACTTCTGCGCAACTGCACCTGTACAGCCGCTCCGGTCTCCGCTATCTTCCCGCGGCCGCGCGCCAGATGGAGCTACCGTCAGCCTCAGCGGGAGAGCAGCGTCAATACTCCTCCGGCAGCGCCCCTGGCAGCGGCGCGGTATTTCTCCTCCCCAAAATGACCTCGATCTGCTGGGGCCTATGCAGCCTCGGCCCACCGTGTTCCGCGGCGCCCAGTAGCAGGCACTTCCGGTTGGGGACAGGAGCCGCTCGCCGGCCGGCGAGAACGGAGGATGGTCCCGTCTCCGAGGGCAGCCGCCCCCGCGTCCAAAACTCGGGCTGGAGGAACAACCGGGTCTCAGGAGCAGAACCCCGAAGGAATGGGGGACTGCAGTCACCAGGAACAGGATCAGGTAAGGATTAATAAAAGTAGCCGGCGGAGCTCACTCAGAGAGCGGCCATCTCGCTGCTCGGCTAGCCACGCCCCCCCAAAAGTACAACTGTACTTAAGTACATTAGGAATCAAGTATAACTGGATTCATGTGCAACTAGACTTAAGTACAACAGGACTGTTGTGGTAGTTGAATTACAAATGGTGGTAATGCAGTTACCGTTAGTGCTCATTTAGATGTTTCAATCACCTCCTAATCAAACTTCTTATATAATTCAATTCAATTCAAAAGACCTTTATTCGAATTTCATAAAATTCATAAAAGCAACATATACAACAAAACAGTCTCATAATCTTTTTACAAATCTATTTACGATACACAGAATTTAGAATTGTTACAGCTCTCATACATTTAATTTTCACGGATTTTCCATAATTTTACCGGATCGCGTTATTAGTTTAAAAAAAGTGCTGGTGCAAAAAACCAATTCATCAGTGTCCAGTGAAAGCAACATTAAATAGGAATCCCCTAAGGAAAGGGGTCTTCGTTTTCTAAAATATGATGATAAAAACCATTTGCTATATTTTAAATAAAATTTACAGAAAAATAGGAAATGCAATTCATTTTGTGTGCTAATTCCCTCACAAGGGCAGGGTTTAAGATGTGAAGTCTGATAAAAACCCAAAGGGAAACACAGTAAAAATTTTACAGTACCAGCCCTTAGGTGAAACAGCAACAATCTTTCCCAGTTGGTCATAGGGAGGGTAAGATATAGTGGAAGTGGTTGCCTAATCAATTCATTACCCATAGAAGTCACAACTGATGTTTTAAGTGTTTCCTTTTCCATTTTTTCAGAATTATAAAGTGCGTATAGTGCATGTTTTAGCTCGTGTTTATTTTTAGGCTCTATTCTGGATGGATCAGAAAAAAGGTCACCCCTGCCCACGGCACACAGAGTCTTAAAGACTCCCGCGAGCCATGGGATTGCTAAACCTTTTTCGCAGCCAAGACAATCAGTTATAATATCCTGAGTTAGGGCAGCCGAATTGTTCTTCCAGATCCTAAGTCAGAGTAAAGCTGGTGTAGTCCTGATAAAATCACATATATAGGGCAAATTTAGTTCCTTGTGACAAATGAACTCAGAGGATGAGATTCGGGCACTCCAAATCTATCTACAAAAACAATTTTCTTCTCGATGAATACTAGGGGTTTTTCCCAAACCCCAAACCTCTGCCCCATATGTGGCTACTGGTACGCACTGTAGTTTAAAACATATTAAAATAGCTTTAGTGGCACCTATTTTCTTTGGGCGGGGTAAGCTCAAGATGGAATTGATGGCTTTTGAGCACTTGCCCGTGGCGTGGGCCAAATGCCCATCCCACGAGCTGTTCGCAGCAAAAACCATCCCAAAGTATGGGAATGTGCTCACAGAGTCTAGCTTATCAGTCCCCACATTCCACAGTGCTCATTTAGATGTTTCAATCACCTCCTAATCAAACTTTTTATATAACTAGATACCATGATGACATTAAGACTGTTGCTATTTTCTCAGCGGAATCTGCAATTTCCCTTCCTAGCTCAACATGTACTTTCCGGTACAGACTCTGGGCAGGATGGCTTTGTCATATACAGCAGGGCATTGTACAAGCTGCTCCTTCTTGCCTTTAAGGCAATCCATAGAACGTCTCCTTCTTACCACACAACTTTACTCCAGCAGAACCCTCTTGGCAAAACCTGCGATTAGCCGAATGCAACCTTCCTGACACCCTACATCTCACGTGTCCCATCCAGATTAGTTTGTGTATGGTCCTAAGTACCCGATCCTGGGATAACCGGGGCAAGCATCTCCCTTCCAGGTTTCAAGAATGCTTTGAAACAAATGACCCTTTCCCAATGGCCCACTCCTGTCCCCCATGTGCCCTTATTCAACCCCTTTTGGTTACCACCACCCTTGATTATGTGGGAACAACAGTAGTACTAACTTCAAATAATGAAATCTACTCATGATAGGCTTACACAGATGATTTTAGTAGATTTAAAAACAATTGGCATTCTTAGAATTCTGTGAGACTATACTTGAAAATTATGCATTCAAAATGTTCTTCTCATCCACTATGTGTACTTCAAGTAACTTTTTGTACATACATGTTCTATATAAGTAAAACTGCCTACAAAGCAACTTTTGACAATGCGCCAGGGTACACTGTGCTGGGGAAATTGCCAGCCGATCCGAATTCAGTAAATAACAGTTTAGACCGGTACCCCTGGGGCATCCATGATCCACTGGTGCTCCATAAACCCATTGTAAAATACATAATAGGAATCAAGTACAACTGGACTCATGTGCAACAAGACTAAAGCACAACAGGACCGAAGGACAGCAGGACTCCAACAAAAGAAGAGTCACCTACAACAGGAATCAAATACATAAGGGATTAAATACAACAGGTCTGCCTTACTACCATTGTAAAGTACAACTGTACTTAAGTACAATAAGAATTCAATACAACTGGACTCATGTGACACACGACTGAAATACATAACGACTTAAGTCTAACAAGAATTAATTACAACAGGAATCAAGCACAAATGGGCTTATGTACAAAAGACCCAAGTTCAGCAGGACTCAACATCAACAGAACTTCAATAGAGGAGGACTTAAGTGAAAAAACTCAAGCCTCAGTACTCTAAGACACCAGGACTCAAGCCTAAAGTACAACAGCACTGAAATACAGCAGGACCAAAGCACAAGACGACTGAAGTCCAGCAGGGATTGATGACAGCAGGACTCACACATAAGAATCACATGGAACAAGGAATCAAGTGCTTAGTTTTCATTGTCCTTTTTCTGTGTTGGTTTGCTTTTCCTTTTTGCATCAGTGTTTATCCTTCTCATTAATTTGTCTAAAACACTATTAAAATAAACATTCCCTTTTTTCTAAATAGTTTCTAGATACCTGTCTGCTAATTACTCCCATTCTGTCGTTTTGCCTGTCACCCATTGTCTAATTCAATGTGTGCATGCTCCATTTTAAGTTTTTATTTTATTTGAAGGCGTCGCACCATCTGGAGCACTAAAGACAAGTCAGAGGAAGACTGTTTAAATAAACTCTAAAGTCAAGTTCAACATAACTTAAGTAGGCTTTGAATAATTGTGCCAGGGTTGATTTTAGTTTCCAGTCCAACCCCTGGCAGGTCTGAAAGAGGAAACACATCCCCTCTGCGGCTTATCAGCCTTAGCATGAAAGTACCACACCAAGAAAGGCTCGGATGAAAGGAGGAGCAGTACACTTGTTGTTCTGGTGAAAACCAGGCCAGCCATTGCCTATAGTGAGCACCCAGATTTAGAGCACGCAGTACTAAAAGAGCAGGCACCTCGCTGGGCCATACAATCTCTGTGTTGCAACTCTGGGGTCCAAGCAGCCAATCCCCTCCACTCCCACAATTTTATGTATAGGGTATACTATTAAGGTTGCAATTAACCAAATAAAGTTTTCTTACTGACTGACACTCCCACCAGGTTCCATGTCCACTCAAATGATGACGCTGCTTCCCAAACTAATATAAAATGCTATGATTTATGTAACCCTAAGAAGGCCTTAATGTGAACGGGCTGGTGGCAAGCTTTAGTAGCAGATTCCTTTTCATTCTAGGGTACCTGAATGGTAAAATGCTGGCCTTTTTGTCCTTCTCCTTAGCTTTAGCTCTGCAAATAGAAAGGTCAGTCAGTTCAGACAGAGCCCAGGGCAGTGAAATGAGGCAACAAGTCACTCTCATGCAGACAATAGCAAAGGAACAGTTCACACCAATGCACTGCTACATTTAACACCACAGCAACCCTTGAGCAAAAACCACAGCAACCAGCCTACAGGAGCTTGTTAACTGAATGCACTATTAGGGTGACTGCCAGCACATTCTAGGTCACTCACTACTATGGGTCCAGTCCTTAACCTTTCACCTACAAGTCACTGATTTCAGGTGGGTTAGTCTAGGTAGTTCACTGGAAGCAGCATAGCCTAGCATCATTAGTGGCCTCTGTCTGACCAGCGCCGCAGAATGTTCATAAGAAGAGCACTAGAGCAGTCAGTCCTCTGACACCCACCATGGGGGTGAGGGTAAGCTAGAACCCAGCTCTGACCGCGAGGAGTATGGTTTAGCACAGAGCTTTTTCCCAATGTCCTTTCAAGGTGCCATCTTGAAACTTCCAAGAATGCTGTGCAGTGTGCTTGGACTGCCCTTGGGCTGCTCCCAGAAACAGCTGTTTAGGGCGAAGGAGAGGGGTGGCTCAACTGGATGGAGTAGAGACTACCACCTACTAAAACTCTTCACCTACATTTTTAAACCACTGCAAAGAGAAGAGCTTTTAAGAAGCAGAGGAAGGAAGCTGTACATTGATGAAGGGTGTCTGGAGTGGAAGGGATCTGGACTTTGGTTGGACTCTGCCTTCAGAGCGAATGGCACTAGCCCTCCACTTCCCTCTTGGGTCCAGTAGAAAGTGGACCTGCTGGGGACCCTGAAGGGAGGCTGTTCTCTGGGACTTCTGTGGACTGGTCCTGGCTGCGAGTGACCTAGGAGTGGGTACTACAGGTGTCTACTGGACACACAGGCCCTTTGCAAGTATTGGAAGGTCTTGGGTACTTGGGGGTGCAGGTAGGGAGAGTGGTTTGCCGTGAGAAACGTGGGAGGATGCTTCAGGAAAGACTCCAATGGCTGGGCAGGAGGGCAGGTCAAAAGCTCTTTCAGACCATTGCTCCTAGGAGAAGGAAGCAAAAGTGCAAAGGGGCTGTAAAAAGAGCAAATGAAACCACAAGAGAAAGAGACATAAAAAATGTGTAGGCCAGACGGCCGTGTGATGGATGGAGTGCACCGCCAAGAGCAAAATGAAACCAACCTCATTGAAACGGCCTAACGTGTATTCAGGTTGCCGCTCATGCACAACCTTGTTTATGTTCTTGGCGGGTCCTCTGAGACTAGTGGGGCCACTAGGTTGAAATTGCGCCTAGCCGTTCTGAAAATATTGCCCTGTGGAGCTCGTGGCCAGTTTTGTTCCTCCAGGGGACCAGCAAGACCATGGCAAGAGTACCCCCAAAGTGCTCAAGGCATCCTCACACTCACTCACCTCAGCTCCTTCACAGAAGCATGAGAGCATGCCCACTTTAATTTGATTTGATTTGTGAATTTATAAAGCGTGCGATTGGCCATGGGCGTCTTGGTGCTGAGTAGATGCAGGGAGACCCGGAATCTGCCTAGACTAAATTCTAACAGGAGGTAAACAGCCAGGTTTGACCTCTTTCCCCACTCTCCCGCATGGGAGGAGCAGAGTGGTAACCTCTGTTCTTCCTCATGGAAGTGCCAGGCCAGTGGGGAAGGAGTAAGACCACGCAGATGAGAAGCCTAGGTCTAGGTTCTTACCCAGTGCCCAATGGTCCCCAGGAGGGCCCTGAAATCATCAGCAGTTGCAACAGATATGACCAGCAGAGCTGGTGGCTGCATCAAAGGTGACTGAAAGAAATAACTTCAGGTGGAGGAACGCCCCATAGTGCCTTTAGGCACTGATGCATATTTTTCTAGGGTAGACAGAAAGGCAGAGACACCTCTAAATAGAGAGGTTATGGATTGACCGATAGATTCAATAGTAGAAAATGGCTTTCAATTAAATGTTAATGGATCTATACTGTAGTTAGTGTGTCAACCCCCATAGGCATGACTTTTTAATAATAGATGTCAAAATATGTATAGTATTGTAATGCAAAATGTATACAGTGCGTACTCCACCTTTGTGGTGCAGCAAAGCGCCTGCCTACCTGGGTAGGATGCTACACTGTGTTTGGTTGGAAGTGCGTTGTTTTTGATTTGATCCTTTGTGGGAAGTGTTTTCATGTTGTGTTATGGAACACCGTGTTGAGCAGTGTGATGGATGAAGAAGTGTGAGAGAGAGACGTGCAGTGTATGGTTTTCAGTACACTGGCAGCGTTGAGCAGCTCTGCATGTCCCCTTTTGATATTTCTTATGTTCATAGTCCACTTAGCTGATTACTGCACAGGGATGTCCATTCGGAGATATTTTGTTTAGAGTGTACGGTCCTGAGCAGGCATAGGATGAGGGAAGACATGTTGTCCGGATCTGCTAGGAAGGACTTTGTTAATATGATCCAAAATCTGATTTACATGTGAAATGCCTTGAAATGGACCTACTATGTAGCTATGCAGGACTCGCAGTGGTGGACAAAATTAGAGTGCTCTATTGCGGCATGTGGCAGGTCACTTTAGTTATTCCACGCCTGATCAGATGGTAATGCGTGGCTTACTGGTGTGGACTTCTACACTACTGGGTGATGGACATGCCCTTTAGCAATTTTGTCTTATATGATTGTAAGAGTGTCAAGCAGTAAAAGGAATTATTAGGCAGATAGTGTGAGCTACAATTGACTGTCTGGCTGCTGAGTGTTGTGGTATTAGGTTTTGTGTGATATAGTAGGTATTGTGATTGCATTATGTAGCACTTCCTACCCCTGACGTGGCACTGTTGTACGGTAACGCTGGGCAGCATGCTGCTCCAGCTCACAGGGTTAGTAGATGTTTTTGGTAGTTATTGTTGGTTATCAAGATTAGTCTTCTGCTCCACAGGAACCATTCCATAACTTTACTCCAGTTACTATGTGGTATATTACGTTAGTAGGAATTAGGTGTGATCTTTAGTGTGAGAGGAGATGTGGGAATTTCATGCATTAGTTGACGGTATTAATAGATGAGTTACAGGAGATTAGGTATTGTTGGGCTGCAGGGGTATGACTTTTATGGGAGAGGTTGTGATCTTTGAAAGAAGATGTGGGCAATTTACAGAGATACAATAATGGGGACTGTGGCAACCAAGCATGTGACTTAGAGTCGGATGTGCTCAAATAGCAGAGGTAAGTAGAGGATGGAAAGACATGAGGAGTCATTTGAAAGTACATATCTTTGAAATGCTTATATTCTGTGTTTGCATTTATGGTAGTACCCAATGGCAACGCTAGTAGGCCTGACCTTTCATAACTGCATACCATATATTTGTTATGAGCATATATGGCTGTAGTGTAGATTTAGAGGCTAGGGCCTGCTGATGCGCAAACCTTTAAAGGTGACTCAGATCTTGGGGGTCTAATCCACATTTAGGGGAATATTTATTTGAGTACCGTGACCTTTCATTAGAGTGCACCCATCTATTCTGCTTGGACCTTTGGTGTGTGTTCCCAATAGGTTTTCCACATGCAATCTTGTAGATATTTGTAATTTTGTGTGTAATATTTAGTTTTTGTATGCCAAAGTACTTTCCCCTTTTAAAGAAAGAGCACTGACTGCATATTGATATTTTGAGTAGGCATTGATTTATTGAACTTATTTGTTGTGTTGTTGAGCGTTCAGCCTACAGCACCTACCTGAGTAAGTCTTGAATTTCTGTACTTAAAGTCTTAAAACTGGTACTTGTTTTTTGGGGGATCTCACAGTATATGGGCCGTAGAATACCAGAGGCAATAGACCCCATTTGTTACAGTTGAGGCCAAATAATTTCTGACTGCCTTGGAACTCTTTAACCCAGAGTTCTTGCAGAATAATCTGTCAGTCGCCTGTAAGGAATATGTGCCATTGGCCTAAGTCATCTTTCTCTCCTTACGTGTGTCAACACCTCTTTATTATTGAATGCAATGTACTTTCTGAGAGTAACTCCAGCTAAGCAACTTATTAATGCAACTGCACACCACTCCATGCTTCATGCAAAACACAGTACACACACATCAAACAGAAAAGAACGAGTGACAGGTTGGGAGGGGTAGCGATACCTGGGGTCCTCACTCTCCTCCCTGTTGTGGAGAAACAGCAGACGTCATTATTAGAGGCATCAAAGACACAATGCCCCACCTGGGTCTTATTGGTCAGGTGGTCTTGGCTGCGCGTCCAGCGCGATATCCCACCGAAAACCGTGGAACTGCGATCTTTTACTCATCATGGTCGATCAATGACATCCACCCAACCTTCCCACTGGCCATGATCTGCATGATTCATGTTATCGTGAACATTAACCAAGTACAAACAATGAACATGCAACAAAGGCCCTATCATACCTGATCATGGCAATTGCCCAACCAATGATAGACCAATACGTTATGCTGTTAGTCTTTGTAAGAACTTTCATCTAGGATCAAAGTTGGGAACAAAAACTTGATATTTCCATAAATCTTTTTCCCTCATTTTAACGGGGTGGGTGCAAAAGAGGTTGAGGATCATACTGGTTGAAACTCGATGGACAAGTCTCCAAAGATAAACCCAACAGTGACCACACTACCTCCAAAAGCTTGTATTGTGGCTAAACTACAGGTTTTTAAAGTTTATTAGAGTCTTCAAGTGTTCAATTCTGTAGAATTGATGGCATTCATTTTACGATTGCTAGCATCCGTGTTACTGTGGGACTCATTGGGAGTTTAGTGGATGGGTATTCTGGCACATTGGGGATGGAGTGCCCGTCCGCCAGGCCCTCAGACTTCAGATTTACAAAGCAGCAGGAGTCCTAGAATTGCCCAGTCCTAGAGTGATGCAATGTAATGTATCATTGCCTTCCTGCTTCTAGAATCCCATCTCCACATTCAATTCCAATAAGAATTTACAAAGAGTAGAAACTAGGAGATCTTAGGTGACATCAATACTTCTTGATGCCACACCAGGGCGGCGCGATGCCTTGTGCTGTGGTTTAGTGAACACAGACCTTCCAACATCTGAAAAAATTTCACAGTAAGCGAGGAGGTGTGGGACCTTGGAGTGGGGGTGTTACTTAGTGCTGAACACAGTCTAGGTCTCTTCTACCCACCCCCCAATAAAAACAAAAATAAAATTAAAATAAAAAGTCTAAAGCTGTTGCCGATGTCCTGAACAGGCGCCCCCCGCGCCTAGGGGAGGGGCGGCCTTAGTTGCGCCACGGGGCTGATCCTCCTCTGGGGCCCCTGGCTAAGGAAGGGGTTGGATGGTGAAATGAAACCTTGCAGAAACGAAACCTAACAGTGAAATGAAACCTTGAAGAAACGAAACTTAGTGGGTATTTAAGGCTGTGCCCTGGGGGGTTTCATTCTCTTTGTCCCTTCGGACCACAGCCTGGCTACTGGAGCGTCGTTGACCACCCACCCACCCAGCAGATGAGAAGGCTTCACGGAGGCGGAGCGCTGACAGTTAACAACAAAGAAGGATGCACAACAATGGAGGTGCAGCCATTCGATGGACCCCAGGAGGGGGTAGATTCCACGTGTGCAGTGGGTCGGCAGGGAGGAGGGACTGACCTGCCGGTAGTCCTGGACTCTACTGCCCTAACCCACAACGTATGGACTGAGTAGAATCTTGGGGAGGAGGCCTGTGTTCAGGTACCCCGGAGGGGCCGGTGCGGTATGCGGTGCCCTGGATGTCAAGTAGTGCAACTGTTGGCTGTAGCGCATTGTGGCCTGCCGGCACAATGTGCGCAGCAGAGTGGAACATTGGTGGCCGAGACGATCAAGTTCAAATGTACGGCCAAGTTCTAATGTACAGCCAAGTTAAAAAAGTTAAAGTGTAAAGTTCAAAGGTACGGCCAAGTTGTTCTAGTGTATGGCCGAGTTAAAATTAAAGTGTAATGTTGTGCCTAATTCACTTACTGCCGTTGACATGTTGATGCAGCTAAAGTGTGATGCTGTGAATAATTGTTATATATCCAAAAAGGATACGTTTCTTTGGTAATGGTCTGTGGTAAATTACTTGGTTTGAAGTAAATAAAAAGCTACGCCCTAGACAACATACCCTGATTCTGAGAGTTCTTGGGTGCAGTGGGCGGTAAGGTGACAGAATTTGGGGAGGAGGGAATGTCACGTTGTGCGCATACTATAAGGCGGTTTCACACCCTATAATGGATGTCGGCTGTGCAGGGCCTCACAACAAGAGTTGTAAACTCACCCTGTGAAGAGGCTTCCAGCTCATCTTTTGTTACATCGAGTGATATCGGCTCTTCACGCTGAAACCGTATAAAAGGAGCAGATATTGTGTGTCACGTGGTGGAACGGTGCGAGTAGACAGGCCTGTGAACGCTAGGTAGTGATTTTTCATTTCTATACAATGCACTTGGCATTTAAACAGATACATATTACATGAAAGTAGTTTTAACGATTTAAAGGAAGAACTTAAATATGTGGGCATTAGTATGTGGGAAATTGTGTCTATAATACAAATTCCTTTGTGTGCATTCATGACGATATTATACACAAGAGTGTGAGTGGGCTTTAAAAGCTATGCATTTACAGGGAAGTAAATAAAACCCTTGCCAGAGACAGTCAGATGCATCCCAGCTTGTGTTGTGCTTATATGATGGTATCACATCAGCTGAGTGCTCTATGCCAGGGCTGACAGAAAGTGATAAATGGCTTTGTATATTTCAAAGTTTCATGTATTATTCTGACTTTGTTAGACATCCAAGGCCTGATTCTCTATATTTGCTCGTGCGTGACTTGAACAGCAAACAGCTTTTTTTAGAGCACACCCCGCCTTTCTCATTCAGTAAGGTTGGTTCTCTGCTCACAAGTGGAATCACTGCCATAAAGATTTTTGTGTGAGTAAATCTTCAAACAGAATAAGAGAGGGGGCTCGGAATGTGAGGCTTAGGCATTTCGGAGCACAAATACCGTTTGAGTTTGTGAGCACACACAGATTTACTTTTGTCAAGGGCAGGAATGAATTAGCTTTCTAGGTTGAGAAGTTAAAATGAAAACCTCCAACATTTATGAGCGTCAGGAAAGGGGTCTTTCCATGGGGAAAAATATTCCTTGTGGAGAAAGAGAACAGAAAGAGTTAGCAAATGCATGTGCACAAACTTATATTTTCTTTCTATACAAAAATATACCCCTTGATTCTGATAGGCAAACATGGAATTCATTAATGTTTACCAGTACTATGTCAGGAAACCAGTGACTGTAGAAGCTTTCCAAGAGCAACATGAAAACTATTTATGAATTTCAAAACTGAGTGTATTTACACCCATGCGAGATCGCAATGCTGTAGGTGGAGAGTGACTAATATCTTTGTATTCTGACCCCAGACTCCATCAAAGGAAGCCACAGAGCGTGCCACGCATGCGCCCTGATATGTAGTGCATTACAAAGTTGTTTCTGATCTAAAAAGGACAGCAAGGTCTGCTGCTAGCGCCTTCATCTGACACATCAAAAACTGAAAGTTCTGTCCTTGATGGTCACCTTAAATAGTTCATCTAAGTTTTAGAAATCTGTCCTTCCTCAAGGGTTACCATTTCTTTTGCCTTTATCTGAAGTTTATTTTTGCTGGCCGCAGAACTCTATGCACTTGACCCCTGCTAACCAAAGGTAAGTGCTTGCGCTCCTCCTTTCAACATGATGGAATTGGTATACTCCTGCCTGGCATATTTAATGAGGTAAATGGTACCGAGGTGTACCCAGGGCCTGTAAGTTAAATGCCACAAGGGGGCTCCAGCACCCATTGTGCCTTCCTCTACCATGACAGTGTAATCATGACTGCAAGCCTGCCTCCGGTAGCCTGGCTGTGCAGAATTGAACTGCAAATTCAACCTGTCAACAAAACCCTTTTGGAAGGCCTAAACTTTCCTTTTAAATATTTATATGTCACCCCTAAGTAGGCCTTGTTGTCCAAAAGGCAGGGTATAAGGTACTTAACTGTAAGAAAAGCAAAAGTTTAATATTAAACATGTCCTTGCAGTGAAAAAGCCATGAAAGTGATTTTCACTGTGGCAGGCTAGGCTGTTCCATAGGAAAACACTAGGATGCAATATTAATTACTAATATGGTGTCTTAGGTATGGAACTACCTTGATAAATAATTAAGCAACTATTTTTAATAGACATTAAAAATCCAATTCAATAGCGAAGTTGGATATCTTCAAAATACGATGGAAAAAAACTTTTAGAAAGTTCCCTTGCCCTGCCTGAAGTCCCTGTAAGCTAAATCTCCATTTTGCTCTCCCACTTCGGCCAGCCCATAATTAACATTTAAATAGGCACGAATGAAGTATGAACGTGCCCCCAGGAGCAAGCAGCAGGCTGAGCTGGGCAGAGATGACCCATCTGAATCTGACAGAATATGCAGGCTGAAGAAAGCCAGTTTAATAAAAAGGCCTGGCTGAATCTAGTCCACCACACTGGACGTGGGAGACCATAAGTCAACCTCTACACTACCCAAGCCTTTGTTTTTAACCTCTGCCTGGGGCCCACCAATAAAGTAATCGTTAGAGACCCTAAGGACAGAATTTTAAAATCTCTTGCAACACACCTGCACTGCACACTCACCTTCCAAAAAACCCACTCCGCAGTAATCTGGCGTCGCAGCACACCTGAGGCGCACTCGGTGCCTCGGGTGGGGCCCGATGATGAAGCATGCACCAACTAGGTTGGTGAGTGAGGGCCTTCATACTAAACCAAATGGTTTCCCATGCAGACACATAGCACACAGACATAGCTAGTTCTCTTTGATTAACCACTATATCCCAGGGGAAACGAACTAGCTACTCTAGTTCCTCTCTCTCTCCTTGAGTAACAGAAATCTATTTTACTACAACCATTAATTATCATTGACTCTTTGAGCTTGTTGGTGTAACTTCTACTTAAAACTTTAAAAACTCTAGTCCCTGGTTCCCTTTATAGGCTTTTTGTTATTTTGGTGACATTTTGTTTATTAAAGTTGACTCTATTTTTTTATTCTTTTTTTAATTTGTATTATTTTCTATATCAACTTTATAACTTTTTTAGTATTGCATAAATACTTTACACATCGCCCTACATTAGGCCTGTAGGCACAGCATCCAAGTATATTCCGACTTTCCCCACCGCCAGCCTTTTCTTGGCAGTGAGTCCACCATGAAAGGGCTGTTGGTGGGGAATGATAGAGGGCCCGACAGGGCCCCCTGTTGTCCCTGTGCCTGGGGATTCCTGCAGGGGGGAACACGCATGCCACCCAGTATGCATGCACCCCTCAGTACCTGCACGGCATGGACTGCCCATCCCATTTAGTACAGGTACGGGCTGTGGTGCTCCCACTGAGGTGCCTTTTGAAAGGCACTGGCGCACCGCCTGCCAGACTACAAAACAACGTGTAATCTGGCGGTGGCTGGTGGTCGACGTTGGCAGTCTGGGAGCAGGGTGCTGCGGCGGGGGCGTGGTGGGCGGCTTCCAAACCTCCAATGTCGTAACCAGGCCCTTAGACCTTTTCTTTAGCCCTTCAAAGCGTCCGCTCCCCGTTACAGAATCTTGTCATTTCAGGCTATCCCATTTTTGCTAAATTAATTTGGGATTTGTATCAGATTCATTTGTTTACTCGAATCCTGTCTGAGGCTTCTAAAATATTTGCTACTTTCTCTGAAGGAATACTGCCCCTCCCACTTAGGCCACACCTACAAAGGTAAATCCTGGGACCTCTCACAAAATCCTGCTTTCAATATTGAGGTGCTGGAGGGTTGCCTTTGTGGGAGCTCAGCCACAGGGCATTTGAAGACGGAGGACTCTCCTCTCTTCACTTTAATAAGCATCAACCCCTGGCCACGCCCACCGTGAGAAGAGCACAGGTGTCACTTCTGGAGAGTTAATGAGTACCCAGGATGCAGCGCCAAGTACATTGGATCCTGGAGGAATCTGTTAGCAAGAAGGTGCAGCAGGAAAACATGCTTTCTGTGGAGAGAGTATCATGGAGAACAGCTCTTGGAAGATCTACCTGGAGAACAAGCCTGGAAATTGCCCCGTTTTCTGCTTGCATTGCTGACGTTCTGCCTGTTGCTGCATCCCAGCTGCACAGACTGGCGCCCTGTTGCTGTGTTCATGTTTGCACAATGACAGAGCTCAGATAACATCACACAGCACTCAGCATGCAGCGTGGCGGGCAGATCGCATGACACACACTGGGCATTAGAAGCAAGAGCAAACAAAACAGAGAGGGGGAGGGAGAAAAAACAACAGAGGGGTGGAGAGAGAGAGAGACAGACGGAGAAACACACAGAGAGTGAGAAAGAAAGAAGGGAAGGAAGGAAAGAGTGAGAAGAGAGAAAGAATGACTGAGAAAGAGAAAGAGAAAGTGAAAGCTAAAAGGCATAACTGTGTGTGGGGAAGGAAGGGAGGAAAAGGAGGAGGAAAAGAAGAAGGTGAGGAGGAAGAAACATTGGCAGGGAGTAAGGATGGAAGGAAGAAAAGAAGGAAGGATGCAGGAGAGGGAGGGAGGTAGGAACCAAGTAAGGAATAAAGCAACACCGGAAAAGAAGAAAGGAAGAAAGGAGAAAGGGAAGGGAAGGGAGAGGAAAGGAAAGGAAAGGAAAGGAAAGCAAAGGAAAGCAAAGGAAAGGAAAGAAAAAAGGAAGGAAGGACAGGATGGGAAGGGAAGGGAAGGGAAGGAAAGTTAAGTTAAGGAAAGGAAAGGAAAGGAAAGGAAACGAGAAACAAGGAAGCAAGAAGAAAAGAAGGAAAGAAGGAAAAACTCAAAGGATGAGGGGAATTTTAAAACATAAGGCATAAGATTTAGAAAACTAGAGTTCTAATTATTGTGGAAGATGGAAAATGAAGTGCAAAACCCCATGACACGCCATTTAAAGGGGAAAGACGCGTTGTGAACACCGCAAGCCAGGAGCCCCAGGGCGGCCGGGGCGCGGGTACCTTGCCACGGTCTTGTATCCATCGTTGATCTTGTTCTTGATGTCTGAAACCTTGCTGTGGTGAAATATACACAGGAGGAAGAGAGACGTCACTCTACAACTCAGTGGCTCGCGCCATGCACACGTCATGTAAATTTCAGCAGCAGAGGATCACACACTCTGACCTGGGGGGACACGGCATGTGGGCTGCGGCTTCCACATATCATGCCTTCCCTCCTTATCAACATGTATGTTCAGCCCAAGATCATGAATATTCATGAGTCTCACTGCCCATCTCTCTGTGCACCTTTCCACTCTTGGAGTCATGAACATTGAGCACCTGTGTGACATGAGTGAGCCCCTGGAGCTCCCCACCATGGCCCCCCTGCATCCCTGGTTCTGTCTCTTATGGGCCTTACCATCAGTTTACGCTGATAGGGTCTGGTGTGGTTATTACAGAAGCAAACATTATATTTTCCATCAGTCACCCTTGATGAGGCCTTTACTAACTGAGAACAGAGGAGGAAAAATGTTTTGCACCACATTACAGCAGTGCTTTTCATTCTGCAGGATAAGGAGGTTGTACTACTGACTACCGACAACAACAATATTGAGAGACAAGAAGACAGGAGAGAATATCGAGGGACAAATATCGAAAGGTAGGCACATATAGGGAGGACTACTATTCCTAACTCCACATCTACGCACCCTAAACATATATTTACCACGTATGTACATAGATGTGGAAGTAGGTATAGGAAATCTAGACTTAGAAACCTTCCAATATTCTTGAACAATAAATTGTTCTTGATATTCTGTCCCACAGATATTGTGGGTTCGATATTCGGAGTACGACAATGGTCAAGAACAATTTCACCTCAGATATGTATTTTACATTTTAAAAATACCCTTAATTGAAAGATTTATAATTTTATTGATGTTGGTGTCTGTTGTAGAAGCTGCAGTAACATTGAAGTAGCCCATGTCCAGCCAGACCCCAGGAAGGTTTGTATTGCATGTTTCATCTTTGCTACAGATTAGTTTTCCACAGTCATTTATTTACCTGCTTAACTTTGCCGTTTTTAAGTCTCGCCTACAGACAGCTTTCAGATGTTTGTTGTCAAAGACCTATAGTGCGCTATGCCAATACAATGGGCTTTGGTTCAGCCCACTGCCTTTCATTGGTTGGCTCTCTAGTCAATCTGATTCGCTTGCTTCTCATTTGCTGAGATTCCTTCCTCTTTTTCTGTCTGCCTCTCCGCTAGAGCATAGATTTTTTACCATCCTTTTGATTGATGACATGAATCCTTCCACTGCTTACATTCAGGGAACTACTTTATTCATTTTCTTTCAGTGCTTCATGGAAGTACATTTGTGTTCCTGCACTCGTCGCCAATGTGTGGTTCGTCCCCTCTCAAATTCCTAACCCCTGCACTCTTTGTGTCGCTCCCTTTTCCTCACTACACATTTTCTGTTCCTACCCAACATTTGCCTTCTTTTCTTTTTAGGTCAAGCCTACAAACACTGCAAAATGTTTGGTTGTAAAAGACCTATTGTAGTTCACCAAGAACTTACAGAGAGAGGCTTACAGCCTACTCACTGCTTACCATTGTGTGGCTTTGTCTCCCTCTCATTTGATTGCTTGCTTCTTATTCAGCAGTGTCTGTGTCTGAGTTTACCCATCTTGTGCTTGTCCCTCCCCTGGAGCACATCCTCTTTACCTTCGCTCTGATTGGCTGGCTCTGTCCTTCCACTGCTCACTTTTGAGAAGCTACTTTTTTCTTTTTGCTTAATTACTCTACTAGAGGGTATGAGTTGTCCGTCTCTCTCCCTCATATGTTTCTCCCTGCTGCCAAATACCCACCCCCACAATCTGTGTTGCTGTCTCTCTCGTGTTGCAAGCTGTCTCTCATGTACTTTTCCTTCGCCAAACTCCCTGCCTCCCCTAGGCACTGTGTTGCTTTATCGCTTGTGTGTTTCTCCCTGCCCCGTGTTGCTATATCTCATGGTCTGCTTTTCCTCTCCTCTCACCCAACCACTGCCCGTTGCTACCCCCACCCAACCCTCAGGGGCGGCTTTAGGCTCATGGCGGCCCAGGGCAGGGAGCGTAGGTAGGGGACCCCCGGAGGAACGCAGGCGCGGAGGCCAGTGAAGAGGGGAGGGAGGAAGGGGGGGGGGAACAGGGTGTTCGGAAGTGGAACAGAGCCGGAGGCCGCCAAATCCCTACCAGGGGCCGCCACGCAAATATGTATCCATTCTCAGAGGATTATTATATTAAGTATATATATTGGCGTGGCGGCCCCTGGGGTTTGGCAGCCCTGTGCAGGTGCACAGCTTGCACATGCCTAAGGCCACCCCTGCATGCCTCCATTGCTCCCCACGCCCATCTTCAATAAAATATATATATATTTATTCATTTTTTAAATTCCTGCCATCCGTCCCTATAAAAAACACATTTGCTCTACTTTTTTTCTCATATTTTTGTATTTACTAATCCATAAGTGTTGCAGGCGGGTTAGAGGAGTACACGGAGAAGAGGTATCACTTGGTAGCAGATCCTGAAGATATCCTCCTGCATCGGATTCTGGGTCCATACTCGTCTCTGGCTCAGCCACCTGGTTCACGATTAGTTTGGACAACTCTAGACTGTGATTTTGCCTGTTGGTGTGCCTACTTTTCCCTCACGAGATTGTTTGACAATTTTAGACTTTGATTCTGTTGATTTGTCTATTCTGTTTTGTATGTTATTACCCTTTGTTGCATAATCTGTAATATACCCTATGATGCATAATTTGTCAAGCACTCTGATACCCTTGGTGGTCATGTTTGCGCTATATAAAACGTGCTAAATAAATAAATAAATATCCCATTTATTATGCAATGCTTTGGGGTGCAACTGTCCCAGCTCAGTAATCACCTACAATACGGTTCCCTATGAATGCTGTGTGGCAGTGTGATAACTCACAGACCAAAGGTGATCTATTGTCAAGTGTAAGAACTAAAATGGGCCAAGAAGAATCCACGTATGATAGAATAAAGAAAGGGAAACGCACACCCGAGAATGCAGGCTGAGACAACAGAATCCACCCTCAAATGATTCTCTGGCGTTTAGTTTCAGATTTACCAACTCTTCCAATGTCACTCTGGGACTGACTACATCATGGACATGATCTGGTTTAACAAATCAATTATTGAGAATCCAGCCTTTTCTCTGCAGGTGCCATTTTTGGCCCTGCCACCATCACCCCAGTGTTTCAAGGTCAGCCTCAGTCAGATGCAGGCGGGCACTGAGGTTTGAAACTGATAGCCAGTGGACACTGCAGGTAATGTTGCTTAGAAGAAGGATATGATGACAGACGCCTGGAGTGGGTCAGTGACCATCAATCAGGCGGGTTAAAGGTTTATAGCTCTCTGGGGCGTGAAAGACAGACTTATGTGGATTTCACTTCTGATGGAATAGGATCTCATCGTCCCATTCCTTATCCCTCCGCCAGACTTTTAAAGTCGTTGACGTCTTCCTTAGAATCAGTTGTATGCCAGAATATCATATACAGAAATATCGTCTGACATAAATATTGTGCCCTAGATATTGTTTACAAAATATTGACCCACTGGGTATAGATTTTCTATTATGAACTCCATTATGAAAGACAATTTTCTGACAGTGACAGTCTGCCGCCACATCTGAGGATTTGTGCCTTTGTATGATTCATCACTTCAAAATGTTTTAGCTATAACTTTGGAAAGTGCATTGCCGGCTCTGTTAGGACTTTCTGAGAGATCAGAAAGAAACACATTGTTCACAACAAATCCTCCTGAGACGCTTGGCTTTTTGAGAGACACAGAAATAAAACAATGCAGGGGAGGAAGAGGGAAAAGGGAGAAGTTGTTGGGCAGCAAAACGAACACAAAACCAAATACAGGGAAAGGTGGCTAGACAGTGATGGAGAAGTGTTCATTCTAGTATACAGTGGGCATGCCAAGACTGGAGTGCAGAGACACAGAGAGTAAGGTGGAGTGTAAACCATAGGTGTGGTATATCAGAACTAATGGAATTAATGAACAGATGCTTTGTTCAATGATTGATAAATGGAATATTAAGCAGCGGCCATTTTGGGGTCTATAGTAGCCATTTTGAAGGGAAATCCCAGTTCTCAAACTTCACGTCAGAGAGCTTTATCAGGAGGTTATACGCTGCTTCTTTTCGTCAAGAGGGACTATGATGTCTGCTTATCCATGGGAAGGAGTCCCTTTTGTGCAGCTCTGGTCACTTCAAGACAAATTTCAGTTGCCCGCCAAGATGGGCGGTACCAGAATATCATAGACAGAATATACTCAGCAATGTGTCCTAAATATTGTTTACAAAAATATCCCATAATTAGAGTTAATATTAGCACATCTACCCCCACAGAAATTAATGATAGAAAATATATAGTCAATAGGATGGATTTTTTTCGTAAACAATATTTAGGACACAATATTTATGAGAGGCGTTATTTCTAAGTATGATATTCTGGCAAACAATCACCAGAGTACTTTCCTGAGTGGATGAGTTATATACCTGAAGCCCTGGTCTGAATAAAGCTTTGATCCAGGGTAGGTGTCACCAAAAGAGAAATAGGAATGCACCACTGGCCCTGATTCTTTTCTAGTGTCAGATGACCTTCCTGACATCACCAAAAGACTCCAGAACCTTCCACTGACAGGAGGTGTGCTCCCAAGGTAAGCTTTTTAGACAGTGGTATGAGCAGACCCACTTTCTTGGGACTGGGTTGGAAGTCACCTTTAGCATAGGAGGGAATATACAGCCTAGCAGTAGGGGGCCTGGGCTAATGCAAGGGGTGAAACTTTGTTCCTGCTCTGCTACTCCATCGGGCTGTAGGGCTGGAGGCGCACTTTATGCTTCCAAGCAGGAGCCCGACAGTTCCCTGAGGAGAACCTAACCCCTGGGGATTGATATATTTTACATGGTCAGTGATTATCCTAAAGATGGCAGAGATCCACCCCTTGGAACAATACTAGAAAGCTATGGATTAAAAGAAGAGCAGGCTTGGGGCCCGATTTATATATTTTTTTTCAAAACCGTATTTATTGAGAGTTCAAGCAAGATTCGGTACAGCCCTCCACAATCAGGAGGAGACTGTCAATAACATACATGTAAAAGGCATGGCAGTGAACCCAGAGTTTTAGAAAAACATACCCCAAACCCCCCCATCCCACCCATCCCCAAAAACGCCCTTCAACTCCCCCCCCCCAACTACCCACCCCTTATCCCGCCCTAACCCAGTGCACGTGATCACAGCTTAGCAACATGATATGAACAGCAAAGGCGGTGTCGGCCAACAGCCTAAGGTACAGGATCCACATCGGAGGGCAGTGTTTCATCAATATCAATCGGGGGATCAAGGGCCAGGCCCCTGTAGTCCGCCCACCATTTCCAAATTTTGTAATGTTTCCGGGGACACCCCCTGGCTTCAAAAACAGGTAGTTCCAGGCCCATGAGAAAGTCCAATCCCGCCTTCCATGCACTAAGCGGGGGGGCACGTTCACTCTTCCAGGCCTGGGCCAGATCTCGCTTGGCCACCACCAGTCCCAACAGCAGCAAATGTCGTTTGTAAATGTTACCCCCAACGTTTTCCAGGACATGGAGGAGACCCAGCCTAGGGGTACGGGGAAGGTCCAACCCCAACACCTCCGATAGGCAGTCCCAAACCCCCGCCCAGAATCGAGTCAGTCTCCCACAGGACCACACTGTATGGAAAAGCGTCCCCCTTTCAGTACCGCACCTCAGATATTCCGGAGCGGCTATAAGGCCCGCTCGCCACAGTCGTTCTTTAGTATATTATGCCCTGTGAAGGTATTTGAATTGGATGAATCTAAGACGGACGGCTATAGCAGCTCCACGGGGGGATTCAAGGGCCTCACGCCAATCATCATCATCCAAGGGGCCAACATCATTCTCCCAGGAGGCCTTCAATGTCGAAAGGGAAGGGGAGCAGTGTGTGACCAGGGAGCGGTATATCTGAGAGACCTTTTTGTCGCCCAGGTCGCCCATAAAAAGTTTTGCCTCAATGGGACTAAAGTCGGGGAGTTGCTCTAAGCCCACCAGGCTAGGGCCGAGGGCATGGCGGAACTGGAGGTACCGAAAAAATTGGGACTTAGGCATATTAAAGTCAGAACTAAGGTCCTGAAAGGACTTAAGCGTAGTTCCAGTGAGGACATGACCAAGGGACGAAATCCCGATCGCATCCCAGCCGCCAAACCCGGACAGGGAAACCAGCGCCGGAAGCAAGCCATTATGCCACAACGGCGTCTCGGCCGTCAGCCTGCCCCACCAACCCATACGGTGCAAAGCTTGTCGCCAGACCGCAAAGACCACCTGAGTGACCTTCGGCAACATCCTCCTCCGTCTGGCCAAGTACAGTAATGTGTGGAGTGTGGCACCACCCATCAACGAATGTTCCAGGGCATAGGCCGGATCACTACGGTCCCCATACCACCACTCGTTGAGCACTAGGAGGTGGGAGGCCTGGTAATAAGACAACAGATCCGTGGACGCCAAGCCGCCGCAGTATGTAGAAAGAAAGCATGTACGCAGCGCCACCCTGGAGGCACCCCCGGCCCACAAAAACCGACCCAGCACTGAGTTGACACTGCGGAACCATTGCGGGTCAATTTTATGTGGATGATTCTGCAGTTGGTAGAGAAGCCGAGGCAGGGCTACCATTTTGAAAATGGCCGACCGGCCATAGATATTAAGGGCCATACGCGTCCAGGTCTTGACGTCCATCTGGACCCTGTCCCACACTGGCTGAACGTTCCGATCCCACACCACCGTGGCCAAGGCCGAGAGGAAGACGCCCAAATATTTCACGCCATCGACCGCCACCTGAAGGGACGCAGCCCACGGGCAGTGCACCGAGTCACTCCCCAACACCCATAGGGTTGATTTGCGCGGATTAAGAAAGACCCCCGACGCCTGACCAAACTCCTGCATTATCTCAAGAATGCGAGGGCCCGTACGATGCAAATCAGTCATAAAGAAAAGCACGTCATCCGCATATAAGGCAATGCGGTCCGAGTGGTCCGCCCCCCACACAAAGCCCCGATAAAGCGCGTCCTGACGCACCCGGGCGGCCATAGGCTCCATAGCCAGCGCGAAAAGGTACGGGGAGAGGGGACACCCCTGACGAGTGCCCCTGGTCACAGGAAACCGCGCGGAGATCGCCCCAGAAACACGCACCGAGGCGGTGACATCCGTATAGAGCAATTTTACATAGGAGACGAAAACTGGACCCTAATTCAGTAGCGGCAGAAGGGCAAAGAGATAGGTCCAGCTGACCGAGTCAAAAGCACTATCAATGTCCGCCAGCAACAGCGCCGCCTGATCCCTGGTTGTCCCGATTGCGTCTATCGCGGCCTGTGCCCGCCGAATGTTATGTCGCGTCGCCCGGTGCGGCATAAAGCCCGCCTGATCCGGGTGAACAAGGGCCGAGATATGCGGAAGCAGACGGTTCGCGAGCGCTTTGGCCAGGAGCTTGGCTTCAAAATTAATGAGGGATATGCGACGATACGACTCATGGCGATCAGGAGGTCTGCCCGGCTTTTGGAAGACCACAATTTCGGCATGACGCCAGTCCGGGGGGAGGCTGCCACGCTCCCGCGCCAGTTCTAACGCCCGCCTGTAATGAGGCCCGAGCTGCAGGTGAAATTTCCGATTGAATTCGCTGGGGAACCCGCTCGGCCCCGGTGCCTTACCCACATTGAGTTGACCCAGTGCGTCGCCCAATTCCTCAGCCGTCAGGGGGAGATCCAAAGCGTCACGCACTTCGTCGGAGACTGCATGTGGAGGGACTGCCGCAAGGTATCCCTCGATGCCATCGGAGGAAAGGCTCTCCCGAGAGGCATATTGACGCTCATAATAGCGCGCAAAGCTCGCCGCAAGGATCGCGGGGTCCATTATCGCCACCCCCGCGTCGTCAACAAGCCCTGGCAAAGTGATTGGTTGTAAAGTTTGCTGACAAAGCCTGTGGAGCATGGGGCACCCTACTATGCGTAGCTAGCCACGCCTGGCGAGCATCATCTAACAAGACCGAGGAGTAAGACTGTTGCGCTTGTAGAAGCAGCCGCAGTGTCACATCATCAGCCTCCTCTCTGTGTCGCGCCTCCAGCACCTCCACCTGCGCCGCAGCGGTAACAATACTTTCCTGTCGAGTCCGGCGAGTAGAAGCGCACCAGGCTATATCAATACTCCTTAAGGCGGGCTTCATAGCCTCCCATATCGTCACCGCGTCCACCCCCACCGTAAGGTTGTCATGCCAATAGCGGGCAATCGCACCGCGCAGATGCTGGGAGTAATCCGGTCGTTGCAGGTGCCACGTAGACATCCGCCACCGGAACGGCTGGCGCGCCTTACAGAGATCAATCTGAACCGCCACAGGGGAGTGGTCAGACAGCCCGCGAGGCCGGATCGCCACCCCCTTCACCCTGTCAAGGAAGGCCCCTGGTACAAACACACAATCTAGGCGCGAGAGAGAGCCGTGCACAGCAGAAACATATGTGTATTCCCGCCTCTCCGCATGCAGATGCCTCCAAACATCCACCAATCCAAGACCATCAATCATGGCACTCAGCCGTGTAGGGGAGGCCACAGCCGCGACCCCTCGTCCCCTCTGCCTGTCCAAAGTCATGTCCACCACATCATTCCAGTCGCCTCCAATCACAGCCAGGGAACGGGGAAGCTCAGTCCACAAGGCAAACAGCCGCTCCGCAAGGGTCCACTGCAGCGGGGGAGGGGCATACACACTACCAAACACTACAGGCTCCACACCAATCTTCCCCTGCACAAACACAAACCAGCCCTGAGGATCGAGCCATTGACGCTCATGAGTATAAGCCAACCGTCTGTGGACAAGAATGGCCACCCCCCTCGACCCCCTAGTGAACCCGGCATGAAACACCTGGTGAAAGCGAAACCTCTGCAGACTCAGTGCCTTAGTGCCCAACATGTGTGTTTCCTGAAGAAAGAGCACATCCGCCAAGTCCCTTTTCGCCCAGCGAAGCACAGCCCCCCGTTTGATCTTGTCCAGGAGCCCCCGAACATTCCAGCTCAGAATACGCATGGAAGTGCCAGGAGACACGAGCCGTGGAGCATCAGCCATTGTCACGATGAGCCAGTTCCTGCGACCCCCGGTACCCGACCCAGGCCCCCAACACCCCAGTTGCAAACATCATAAGAAGCACGTGCACCCCACAGAACACAACCCCGAACCCCACAACCCCTCCTAACCCGGCCCCACCCACAAGCAGACAAACACCCCAGCTCCCCCCTCCCCCACCCCTATACCTCAAAGAACGATGAAGTATCTGTCGCGGCATACGGTACTTCAGGCCCAAAACACAGCGCCTAAAGCCAGCCATACCAATGGATCCCAACTAGTCCCCCCACAAACCAACCAGACACACTCCAAGAACCACCCCCCAGTCCCAACAGGAGGAGGCAGCCCATAGAACGTGCCCCGAACCCCCATCAAGTTTATAGCAAGGTCATAAGCAAAGCACCACAGGAAGGTACCAGTCCGCGAGGGCCCATGCACTCGCCAAAGAAGAAGTCAATACTGCACCAACCAATGTTTGTCCCACCGACCAAAGCTCAGCTGCCGCAGTGTATAGTCACAGATGAAAGGCAATCAGCAGACAGATCAGGAGTCTTTGCCAGATTGATCCGTATCGGGCTGTGTGTCCCCCAGAAGGGGGTCTGGGGACAAGGACCTCCGTCGAGAGTGGGACTTGCGATGCCGTTTCCCTTTGCCTGGCGGGTTGCTCCGGTCCTGAGAAGAGCTGCGCGATGACCCGGAGTGCAACCCCGGTTGGACGTGCGGTCGAAGCCTGACCGCCTCGTCGGTCCATCTGAAGACGGCCTCTGGTGTATCGAAAAAATGGGTCTTGGAGTTGAAGATCACCCGGAGGCGAGCCGGGTAGAGCAGCGAGTATTGGATTTTCAGGCCACGCAGCTTGGCCTTGGCTGCCAGGAAGGAGTGCCTCTGCTGCTGGACCAGCCTGGTATAGTCCGGGAATATCATGATCTTATGATTGTCATAAAGCAGAGTGTCCTTAAGCCGCGCTTCCCGGAGAATGACGTCCCTGTCATGGAAGTTGAGGATCCTGGCGATGATCGGGCGAGGCCGCTCCCCGGCCGGTGGCTTCTGCGTCAAGGCGCTGTGTGCACGCTCCACCACGAAGCAGCGCGACAGGGTGTTCGGGGGTAGCCAGCCCTCCAGCCACCGGGACAGGAAAGCGTCCAAGGGCCCTTTCTCACAGTCCTCCGGAAAGCCAACAAAGCGCAGGTTGTTTCGCCGCGCCCACCCCTCTGCATCTTCCACACGAAGTGCTAGGCCCCGTTGAGTCTGTTCCATGTCGGCAACCTTCTTCTTGAGGGCGCCAACATCTCCTTCCATTGTCGTGACCCTGGTCTCCGTTGCAGTGATGCGGGCGACCGCGTTACGAAGGTCCTGACGCAGCAGCATCACATCGGCACCCACCGCGCCGATCTTCGCATCCAGCATGTCCCGGGACTGTGTAATGGCCGCCAGCAACGCCGCGTTGTCCGGTCCAGCATTCTGGCCCCCACCGGCCGCTCAGGCACCTCCACCAGGGCCAGTGAATTTATCAATGGGTCCAGTCTTAGTGGCGGCCGTGCCACCCCCGCCTCTAGTCATGGCGGCAGCAGAGACAGCAAATCAGCACACACCTGTATCAGGGTCGCACCGCGCGAATGTCCACCACTCGGGCCCCGGCCGGGGCGTCCGAAGCACACCAAGCCACTCGGTATCCACTCGCCCCCAGCCCGCAGATCACGGGTAGGCACCCAGGCAGCGCTGCTCCACCAAGGCGCAGTAGTCGCCAATCACGAGCCCAGAGTGGGGCCGCCGATATGGCGCAGCCAGTCCGCCCGCTCCAGTCGGTGGAAAGCCGTTAGCTCCGCAAGCTCCCCGTCTTCGGCAGAGCAGTAGATACGGGGCGATCTTCGGATCCGCACTGTCGTCACGCCGGGACACCACTCCGCAGGACGCGGCAGCAGGGCGCGCCGTCACTCCACTTCCGGTGATTCCGCTCCAATCTCGCGGGCTCAGGCGTCTGCCGTCCGCCAGACGTCCAGGGCTAGCCGGCGGGCGGGACAAAAATTGAGGTCCCGGCTCACCACGTGGCAAGTAGACCCGGCAGGCACCCCCACCAATCGTCGCTTCAATGGCGGTCTGGGGCCCCAGCGACCACACCACCGGGCACCACCGGTCACCAGCAGACACCTCCACAGCAGTAGATGAAGGAAAGGGTTCAGGGCAAGGATAATTAGGCGGATAAAGATCGGGCCGGCAGGAGCTCTACAGAGCCGCGTCCGCCATCTTCGCCCTACAAGCCACCCCCCCCACCCCCCGATTTATATTTTGGCGAGAGGCCTATTTCTCCGGCAGGGCAATGGAGTAAATTTATCCAAGTAAATTAGTCGCCCGCCCTGACGGAGATGCCACCCTTGGAACTTAGAAATGACTGCCAAGCTGGATGTCATTTCTAAAGCATTGGCAAGAACTGCTGTCATGGCGGCTCGTGTCAGTGATTTTAGCAGTTTAGTGCAGGACTCCATCAAAAGTCATGCCACTCCATCAGCATCCAGGGGCTACAATCTCTCCTCCCAGCACCCCCACGCAACACTTCAGCAAATTGGGGTACCCGTCCACAGCCAACCCGTGCCAGAAAACATACCTCTGTCACCTAAACACATACTTTAGAGCAACCTTCCATCAAAATATTTTATTTTTTATTTTCAAAAAGGCAATGCCTTCCTTACCATAGGAGCCATCTCCCAGGGTGAGGGGGGCATTTCTTGTTTTTAACTAGGTGGACACGCATATTGCCAATTCTCTGACAGCCCTTACTTTGTCATGCCATTGGAGATGTTTGGCTATGACTGAGAGGTGTAGTCACTGCTGTAGACAAACCTATGGTCTGCTTGCATTTAAATCAGGCGGGTGAATCACGGTGTAGGTGAGGAGGTAACTCCTTCACCGTTGCGATGGAGTTCTCTCTCGGCCAACATCTAAATCGGGCCCATTGTTTGAAGAGTTATTTCTTTCAATGCTCATCTCTCCAAAGTTTAGTCTTTCTGTTCAGCCATCCAAGCCAAGGGAAAGCCAGACAGTATCCTTCTAACCCTGTGAGATCCCTACATCAGGTAATGTGCAGGGTCAGCCGCACCATGACCTGTTGGGACGTTTCCGGCTGGAAACCAAAAACAGTTGTATATACAAAACAAAAACAAGTTACAGTTCATTGTATCTATTTCTTCTTAGGAATGTGTTTACATTTTTAATTAACCATATTTTCGGCTTATTTTATCAAGCATGTTTTGGGGGCTTGTGTAAATTTTATTATGAACAGACATGCCATGATGACCTTCCAGATTTGATGACCTCCTAAAAAGCATGGTTTCCTTGAGTATCTTCCTGCTGCTTTGTGCCCTAGTCTTATTTGCTGGTCTAGATCAACGCATATTACTCTGGCGATGAGGGGACTTTCCATCCGGCTTTGCCAGCATCGCCACTTGCTATCTCAGAGGCCGCGGGGATATCGCAACCAAGCCCTGCTCTTCTCGCTCCATAACGGAAAATGTGGCTTGCAGCGCTGCAAGGAGAGAGGTGGCATCGCCGATCTGCCTGCACCCAGTGCTCGTTCCTTGAGGCAAGTCTACTGTGACCCCCTTAAAGTTGCCCAGATACGAGGTCTACTGTCAGTCATCCCACGAGGCAAGCAAACTGCCTATCTCCTTTCTCACCACCATGCCCCTCCATCAGCATTCAGGGGCTACAATCTCTTCTCCCAGCACCCCCACGCAGGAGAGAGTGTCCAGGCTGCAGGACGTGTCTGTCCTGAGATCTCAAAACCTTGTAGGCTGACATGTTGCGCCCCATGCCATCCAACCTTCACCAAGGCTCAGGCGTGAACCTTCCCAGGGTGACCAGCTCACCATCAACATCCCACTGCCCGAGAGGGTAGCCACAGCAAGACCACACTAACGACACCAGAAGTAAGACACCACCAGGTGCATGACCAATGAATGCTACACCCAAGACGTGAGCCTAGAGGACCACAACAGGCACAACCTCCTTGCCAAACCCGCCTCAGTGATGAGACACACAACCACTACCCATGGCAGACGACACCAATGCCACAGAATGAGGTACCAGCATCCCAGTGTGAAGTCCTCAACCTGCTAGCACTGCATGGGTAAACAATCCTCTAATGGCTGTGCAACCCTTCAGCAAATTGGGGTACCCGTCCACAGCAAACCTGTGCCAGAAATCATAGCTCAGTCACCTAAACACATACTTTAGAGCAACAGAATACACCTCTGTGGCTTCAATATCAGGGGAAGAAATATACAAGCTCTTCAAACACCTCCCAGGCACTGGAGCTGATGATTATCATGATGCAGTGGTCAGAGTACTCAATGCACACTTTGACCACCTCACCCCAACTCAGACCTTTGACCTCAACCCAACTCAGAATTTGAGTGTTTCAAACTGCTGCAGGCCTGACAGCGAGAAGGGGGGACCATTTATGCCTTCTACGCATGTCTGATTAAGCTGGCAAACACGTGCATCAAGGACTATCAATGGAAGGCGGTACGGCCCAAATTATCCAAGGCTGCAGAGCTGCAACACTCAGAGGCCACACCCAGGGGCAACTGGGCATAAGACTTGAGAACATTCTAATCCCTGCATGTTTGCATCATCTGTCCAATTCCTGAGCAGCAGAGATGGAAATGGCCCTCATGACCGCCACAAATGTGTCACAATCTAACAAGTCGCCCACTGTCAAGTTGGAAGCACTCAGAAATATACGAACCTGGCCTGCGCCGAGGCACTTTGGTGCAGCTGCCCACAACACCAGAGCCCAATTCCGAAATGTGCTCAAGGTACAGGAAACACCACCATTTTATATGGGTCTGCAGCAGCGATGAGGTGAGTCGAGGTCCGAGGGGAAGAGCACCACCTTTGAGAGCAGTCCGATGCCTCACGCCGGGGACACCGACCAGCACAGCTATAGAGGCCACTCAGCGTGGGCTCCCATCAATGCTAGGGTGACTTGTCTGAGGGGGAGGATGTATTTTTAATCTCATACACACTACCTGTGAAACATGGCAAAAGGCCACAACCAATATGCAAGGTGATGATAACAGGAACAACTATCAAAGCGCTGATCAAGACAGGAGCATCCGTGAATGTCATTATTTGAGCACAATTCAACAACCTAAGGCCACAACTGGTTCTATCACCGAGCAAGACAACACAATGCAGGTATGGCAGCTAGAAAGCACTCCTGGTTAGAAGTGTGACAGACTTTATGGTAAATAATTGGAAGAGAAGCACCTGTCAGGTTCCACATTGCCAAAGAAGGGTCGGAGGCACTTCTAAGGTGCCACATGGCTGAAGATCTCGGGCTTGTGTTCTTTGCATCGACCGTCCAAGACTCCCAACTACACTGCATTGTAGTACAATTTCTGAGACAATTTTAATGAGTAGGAATCCTCAAGGGGCCACCAGTGACACTCCACATAGACAGATCGGTGAAATCAATGGCCTTCAAATACTGCCAAATGCCCATCCTCTTGCGGCCGTTGGTAGAGCAAGAGCTAGACAAGCTTAAAAAACTCAACACTATTGAGAAAGTTTTGGGCCAACCCCCTGTATGTCCCCGATAGTTATTGAGGAAAAGCCCAAACAGCCAGGAACAATTCAGCTATGTATCGACATGTGCTTGCTAAACAGGGTGATTAAAAGAGAAAGGCACATCTCCTCTACCATGGTTGAGACCATTGTTGACTTAAAGGGAGCATGAAGGTTCTCCAAACTTGACGTGAATGCAGGATATCATCAGCTGTTGTTAGACAAGGAAAGCCGTTACATCCTAACCTTTTCAACACACTTTGGCCTAAGATGCTAAAAGCGGCTGAACTTTGGAATATCATCAGAGGCTTAAGTGTTTCGGCACGACTTACGCAAAACACTATATGGCCTGCAAGGGGTCATGAACATCAGTAAAATTATCCTTGTGTACTCGGTAACCTTTGATGAACACCACCATCTCCTGCATGCAACACTGAAGTGACTCAGCAGCCGTGTTTTTTTTTGAGCTGCAGATTGCATTCTTTGGCTATGTTTTCACCAAAGATGAGCTTATGGTAGATCCCAGGAAGTCGCAAGACATCTAAAAGCCACCTGCCTCTTGCAACACCACTGAGGTGCGCTGTTCCTGGGGATCGCAACATACTGTGGCTTGTTCATCCTTGACTGTGCCACGCTGGTGGAGCCACTTTAAACTCTTACAAAAACTGCCCCAGAGGGTACAAGGTGTTCCACAAACAACCTGAAGCTGACAATGCAATCTACGGCCTAACCCAGCTCCAAGCAAGACGTTCTGAGACTTTGTGTGTCCAGCCCGAACAGTCCAGAGGAGAGGGTATAGGCAGTCTAACGTTGAAGGGGTTGTAATGAGCAACTTGGCATCTGGAAATGACCATTGACTTGCAGCATGATGTCACACGCACACCTACGGCTGGGCGCGGCCGCAGGGTATTAATAAAATGGCCTGGGACCGATCGTGGCCTGCCCCAGACAGTAGTACAGTGTATCCATGTCAGTTATTGCATACTGTTGCTTTACACCCTAGGCCCAAGCTAGTTGGTCTGCCAGTCTAGTGCACCAAACATTACAGGCATATTGGCGCTTGTCTACATTAAATATATTATATCAAAAAACAATGGTTCCAGTGGTGTAATCAAATTGATATGAATTAAATATGTAGCTCAATGGCGATAAACATTAATACTGAGGATTGACAAGGATGGCAGAAAGAAATGTACGTACAATTGTGTATATTTCTCTTGTTTTTTTACTTCATAGTATGAATATTCGATATCCCGGGCGTAGGAGGGGCAGCCGAACACGGAAGGAGAGAGCTGTGAGACGCGACCGGGCTCCACAGCAGCGAGGCATCTTCCTCGTTTTAAAAAATACGGCAATCATTGGATTCAAGAACCGGATACTTATTGGGCTATCCGTGCTAATTACAAATTAACTGCAGGTATAACAGCAGTCACCTTGAGACAACATTACCAGTGCCCTTGGTTGCACATTGCTTATTGCAATTCTTTGACCACTACAAGTGTACCCGGCTGGGTCACTTGTAGGTGAGTGAATCTTTTCCATTTTTTCACCATGCATGGGTGAATACATGATAATATTCAGATGTCCTTCATTGTCCTGTCCTGATGAGACCCACACCTTAAAGGGTCGAAACGCCGTCGACGCAACAAGGAATAGAACCTTTAAATAAAGTGTCTACGATTGTGTAGAATCACTTTTAATAATCAAATTATCCTTCTTTGGTCTTTTTCCTTTTTGTATATCCATTTAGAAACCACTGTGCCTTGAGAGAACTTATGTTTTGTGTATTGTTAGTTTGGTTTTATTGATACACTTGGGACACACCGCACTTTTATGTACTGTTTATGTTTTTGTTTATGTATGTAATGGACTGTATGACATATTTCTACAAAATTCATACTATGAAGTAAAAAAACGAGAGAAATATACACAATTGTACGTACATTTCTTTCTGCCATCCTTGTCAATCCTCAGTATTAATGTTTATCGCCATTGAGCTACATATTTAATTCATATCATTTTGATTACACCACTGGAACCATTGTTTTTTGATATAATTGTTGGCCCTGGTTCCTTTGTGAGTAGGGTTTCCCTTGTTTTCGTTGATGTCTACATTAAATGTCATGTCTTGGAGAAAGCTTGGGTACAAATATGATGTGTGGGTCAGACAGACTGCACGACCATTGTTGGTTATAGACTGCATGGTCAGACAGGGCCAGCCAACTTTGTTTATAACGTGACTTGCGGAGAGACAGGGTAAACCATCTGTGTGAGCAACAGCCACGGTCCGTGCAGGTAACCACGGTGGGGCGGTGTAAGGGGGGATTTCGAGGTACGATGCGGAGCAATAAAGAAATAAATAATTTACCCTCGGAATCGTCCCTCGAAATCCTCCCTTACACGGCCCCACCGCCCCACCGCGGTTAGCTGCACGGACCGCGGTTGGTGACCAACAGGACCCAGGGTTAGACAGGGTCGGGAGTCCACACCTCTGTTTGACAGGACTTGTGGGTAGGCACAGGAGTCCATCCCTTTGTATGCAATGGGACAAGGCAGACATTTCCGGTGTGTAATAGAACTTGTGGTTAGTCAATGGAAAGAATGCCTCAATGTAAAGAGACTTGTGGTTAGATAAGGGAGGGGAAACACAAATGCCTGCTTCTTTGCGCCGTTGAGCCTTTTTTAAATATATGTCATCCTTGTTCTGTCCTATCATACATAATCTGAGCGCTGTCAAGTTTTATTATCCTGAGAAAAGCTGGTGCACCGGTATATAGTATGTTCATACTGTGCCTTAGGACATCAGGCACAGAGACATACACTAATCCCCAGTCATTATAGCTTGGGATTACATTCAAGCAAGAAATTGACCAGAAGGACAAAACCAGTAAGGGCAAAGCCAATAGATGACAAAGAGCCAGCACAGAGGCTGCAAAGTAGTCCCTTCATACAGTTCAGTGCGAGCAGTCGACTGGAGGCGGAAGGATACTCTCACTTAGTCAATAGCATTGGGTGAGAGATAAATGCTCTCCTGGGTTGAGCCAAGACATGATTGACAATGTCTCCAACCAGTGCCTGTACGAGATTAGTTGAAGAAAGCCAATGATTGAAAGGGGCAGGTCCAAAGCCCACTTTATGAATATTACTAACAAAAAGTTGTAAAAAACATCTAAAAATTAAAATACAGTAAAGCTCTCTGAAGATGAGCCAATCAAAGGTGTTGTTTTTTTGTCTTCTTATAAATATGGCAGTACCCATGAGTTGCTTCTTGGTACTGGGAGATAGGCTGCAGTAAAGCAGATTATTTTAGAGGGTGGCCATCCTTCTTGTCACAGATCATGAAAAATGGAACTTGTTTCCTTTGCTGTCAGCATCAGAGGTGAGTGAATTCTAGATGTTTGGAGCCAAAAGCGTAAAGGACCTTCTTCCAAGCTAGAAATTAGCGATAGAGAATTCTGTAGTTGGGTAAGGCAGCAAGATGGAGGATACTTTCTGAACTTGTGCTGTTGAAACAGGACTATTTAGAATTGGCCGTATGTACTCTTCACAGCGCCTTAAAACTAACTCTCTAAAATAGTGTTAGAAAATGAAGCGCAGCGTAAGATAAGACCACATTAGCTTGACTAAGGTGGATGGTAAGTTACAAATTCTGGCCATTCTTGAGCATTTGTCTGTAGCCCTCAAAAACTCTATCGAGCGGGGCAGATTCGTATCGTTATTTTCGCCTTTGAGGATGTTCGCACTCGTGGGTGCCTGGGCGCCGGAGCAGAGGGCTCGACTAGATTTGCTTCCAAGTGAATTGAAACAATAAATACATTGCACCATGAATAATTCATTGGTGGCAGATTGTGTTCTGTCCTGGAGATCCTCCCCCCCGGCCGCATGAATTTTTAACATGACTGGATCAGGTTGTAATTTATGGGACAATACAGCAAGAAATGTAGCTCCCCTTGAGGATTACAGACTAGAATATCATACATTCAAGAAGATGAGTTTCAGATCCAATGTTGGACAGTGATTGCCCGTCTCCAAGGTCCGGTCTTTAGCTCTGAACGCTCTTTTGAACCTGCCCGGCAAATTTGCGACTTCTAGTGTTACTAGCCAGTAACTCAGCCCTCGCTATGCAATAAAGAGCTCCAGAGAGCAACGTTTGTGTTCCAGTCAGCAAGGGGTTCTGCAGGTTGGATAAAAAACAGTGTTTAGTAAATAAACCTAGAAAGAAAGCTGGCTGAATAAGTTGAACCCCATTGTCTGTCCACTAGAGAGAGCTTAGGTTCCAGAGAGCAGTAGAACATTAAATGTTGTGTAAGTAACTTCTCGAAAGCAGGAACTGGGACAGTCCTACAGACTGTAAGACAGTAAGCCTGGTCAGGAAATCATTGCAAAAAAGAAACCTGTGAATATCTACGGGCAATCTGGGCTCACCAGAAGAGATTCTACAGATCAAACAGATAAACCTTTCCGATCAGTCAGCAAGAGACGAAGAATAGGGCGAGCGGTGAACCTGGCCTACGAGGATTCAAGGCCTCTTACAATACATTTAAATGTGCTCATGTTTACAACATACACATTTCAGGGCCCTGGTGAACTTCGAAACCCTTAATCACCTGGGAATCAAGATCATTATGGGAGTTCAGAGATCTGACAAACTTTTCCAAAGATAGGCGGCCCAGTTTTTCAGACATTAAGCAAAGATTGTAATTTCTTGATGCCCTCTGCTTTCAGACAAGGCTTAGCAGGGCTCTGCTCAGTCTCCCTGCATGCGGACAGTCTTTGCACCAGTTGTTTGCGTTAGTGCCACTTGCCAGAAGACGCTGTTTGTGCTTTCATGGCTTCACGATTTCTCTATTCCGCCAGCTGTAAGCCAGGGCGCGTTATTCCCCATTGTTACATTGCATTTGTAACTGAAACCTTGTGCAAAGCTGGTGCACATGTTTATCGAGCTGTAAACCTTTCGCTTCTGGTTTAGAGCTCAAGGGTACAGTAGACCCTTAACGCTTAAGAGGTTAGCCGACCAATCAGAACAAAGCGATGGTGGATGACTCTACCTGTCAGGGTTGACAGAGGTCCTCCTTCCCACGAACACCTTTATGGAGAGTGACAACCCTCTGTATAGCTGAACCAATGGAGAGAAAGCACTGCACCTCATTTCAAACAGGGCAACACAAAGAAACTGGCGGAGACGCTCACTAGGACCCCTAGTGACACAAAGCTCAACACAGTGAGAGGGAGGGGCGAGGATTGAGAGGGGGTGGCGGGCGGGCGAATCAAAGAGCACGACACATTGAAAAGGGTTGAAGTGGGAGAAAGTAATAAGAGAGTCGTGTGGGTGGAACCCAAAATCCCTAGATGCCTTACTAGATCCCAACATACCAACACTAATTGGAGGAGACCTTAATGCCAAGCACCAGTGCTGGAACTCTCGCACGAAAGGACACGCTCTACTTGCCCACTCTAGGAAGAAGGACTTTGTAGTGGCAGGCCCAACTTGCCCAACACACTACCCGGGTGCTGCACGGTACAAACCTGATGTCCTGGACATAGTTGTCATGAAGAACCTGTCACAATCTATGGAGCTTGAGACTTTGACAGCGCTGACATCTGATCACAACCCAGTATTGATCACAGTTGGAGATGTGATTGAAAACCAACACCAGGGCACCAGGCACAACTACAAGCAGGCGGACTGGAGTCTCTACAAGAGAAGCCTGGAGGAGACACTGGCCCCTGGCCCCATACGCTGCATTGAAGAAATTGATCAAGCGGTCCACAACTTCACAGCTGCAGTCCATACTGCAATCAAACGCAGCATTCCCCAGCAATAGCCCAAACGCTGCTCCATCTATGACCTCCCGAATGGCATCAAGAAGTCGATAGCTGTCAAAAACAAAGCCCGAAGAGAGTGGCAAAAGTACCGCACCCCTGATCTGCTGAAAAAATACAACGAACTGACAAGACAGCTGAAGATGCAAATAAGCCAGCACAGAGGTGAGAAATGGGAAGCAGCAACAGCAAACCTGAAGGACTCGGATAACTCTCTCTGGAGAATGACCCGACGCTTGACTGGAAAGAAAGAACCAAACCCACCCATACAAGGAAAGACACACCTGGCATGCAGCAACAGGGACAAGGCTGAGGTCCTCGCCGAGACACTGGAGGCATCCTTCAGGCCTAACCAGGCAAGCAAAATGGCAGCAGAAGTCGAACAAGAGGTCAAAAGAACACCACCTGGAGCACCCGCCAGAAACCGAAGCCTCAACCATTGAGGAATGCTCAACAGGTGAAGTCCTAGCCCTAATAAAGAAACTAAAAAACGGCAAGGCTCCAGGAAAGGATGGAATAACAAACCAAGCCATTAAGATGCTCCCAGATACTGCAGTGGATCAACTTACAGATATATTCAATGCATGTATGCAGCAGCAGTACTTCCCCAAAGCCTGGAAAGAGGCAAGAGTCATTGTTTTCCCTAAAGTTGGAAAACCACCACGAGACCCTGCAAACTACCGACCCATAAGTCTGCTATCAGGCCTATCGAAGCTCTTTGAGAAAGTTATTCTCGCTCGCCTTACAGACTTTGCCTCAAGTGAAAACCTCCTCTGTAAAGAACAGTTTGGGTTCCGGAAAGACCACTCAACAAATCACCAACTTCTCAGAGTTGTGGACATCATCAGCCATGGATTCAACATCCACAAGCCCACAGTAGTAGTATTTCTGGATGTAGCCAAAGCATTCGACCGAGTTTGGCACAAGGGACTGCTCTACAAACTCATCAAGCTCAAGTTTCCAAGCTACCTGGTTAAGCTGCTGTCTAACTACTTGTTAGAACGGATATTCCACGTGGCGGTACGGGAGGAATACTCAACAACACGCCCTATCCTCGCTGTAGTACCTCAGGGATCAATCCTTGGACCTTTCCTCTTTAATATATTTACCAATGATATCCCCACGGACTTAAAGAAGACTGATCTTGCTCTTTACGCCGATGATGTTGCAGTCATCTCCCAATCCTTCAGCGAAATAGAAGTGGCTAAGAACCTCGAGGCATCACTCAGCAGACTCTCTGAATGGTACAGCAATTGGCAGATCACCCTGAACACAAGCAAAACCACAACAACACTATTCACCAGAAAGCTAAACAGGAAACACCCACAGATCCTCCTCAATGGGGATGAGATCAAATGGGAAACAAGCAGCTCCTACCTAGGGGTGACTCTGGACTCTAAACTCAGCTGGAGAAACCACGTTGAGAAGACTTGCCAGAAAGCAGCAACCAAACTGGCTGCATTGTACCAACTCCTGAAGACCAAGTCGATGCCCATACAGAGCAAGGTGTGAGCAATCAACGCAATAATACAACCAACAATGACGTATGCTTCACCAGTTTGGAGTGGCTGCCATCCGAGGTATCGACAAGACTTGCAGAAAGTACAGAGCAAGGCCTTACGTATTGCAGCAGGGGCTTCTAACTTCACAAGAACAGCGGACCTCCACAGAGTCCTCGGCGTTGAGATGCTGGACGACCATCTTCGCAAACTCAACAAGAATTTCTACAAAGGGCTGGATTAAAAAGAAAATCCACTGATCAGTAAACTTGCCAACATCTCTGCAAACGAATTTGACCGATACCCGCGGCCCATCAAAGCACTAACCTTGTGAAACTGAAACAGCAACGCAGCATCCAAAAACTCATCACTGCCCGAAGGCAAACGCCGGCAAGTACGCAAAACTCACCGCTGCCTGACGGCATAATCGCCTCGGGAAGCAACCAAAACCCTTTCACTTTCTGATGGCATAATCGCCGCGGCAGGCAACCAAAACTCAACACTATCAGAAGATAAAGACAAAGACGAGACTCTCTGAGGAAACATGCTGATAATTCTGCAAACTCAACTGACCGCTTCCCGCGGCCCATCACCGAGCTGACCTTGTGAACCAACTTCAACTGTGACAAAGTACCACAGATCAATAAAGAAACCGAAAACAGCGACTACAAAACTCATAAAAGAATGTGGAGTAATGAGGCAACTGCCTCGGTATCCAAAACACACAACTGTCAGAAGCCATCTGACAGACGAAGAGAAGACCCAGACCAAGGAAAGGACAAGAGACGTCCATGCAGGAGAAATTACACATATGAGAAAGAGGGGGTGAGAGTGGAACAAGAGCAAGGTGTGGATAGGAAGAATGAGAAGCAGGACATGCAGGAAAGAGGGAGAGGTGGGAGGGAGTGAGCAGGAACGAACGCAAGAAGGAAAAGAGGAATAAGTAGGAATGAGTATGGAGAAGCCGAAAGAGTGAACTATAGTTGTAAAATAGTCCCTCATGCACTTCAATGCAAGCACTCCATTGTAGGTGGAAAGATACAAATCCATCAGGTGGGAGAGAAAAACCCCTGTGTGCTGGGCCAATATGTGACTGACAAAGCCTCAAGCCAGTGGCTGAGAGACGCTGACACAAAGCCCACTTTAAATATTAAAAAATATCTGTTTACAGCTGTGCTATCAAAGCCAGACCTATAATCATTGCTTCCCAGAAGACATCTCGGTAGAGGTGTGGTACATCTCGTGGGTTCATGTTGAGAGCCACGAGCATCCTACAGGAATGGAGGTGCGATGCGTCTCATAGCCTCTTTTGTAAGTAAGGGCGTTAGGTTCAGCACATGGCCAGGGGATCCTGTCCTGTCAGGTGAGGCCTATCACTGCATCTCATCACATTTCCATGCGCACCTTGAAAAGAGCGGTAACCCTAGACGCAGGCGTTATCAGCCTTTCTGCCTCCAAACGCCATTGTAATGGAAATATTGGCCGCCTCGCTCTCTTTTCACTAGGAAACACAATCGGTGCACCAAGGCCATTGGAACCCTATCACCTTTCCAATGCTGCCCTACCAGCTGACGTCATCCTAGTGCAAGGATCACGGTTCTTGTCTCAACATGCCTAAGACCTTGCATTGAATGAAGACAGTACTTGAAACTGTCTAGACCTTTAAGAGAGTTAGCTGAAGGTGCACATTAGAAAGGATGCAAACAAGTAGAGAGATATGCAAAGCACCCTGGGATTGATGGCCACAGAGAGTGTTGAACTCAGACTGCCCTGAGCTGCACTGGGAGCAGCCTGACCCTCTGCACACTGAAGGCTTCATGAAGCACTTGCTGTGCAAACTGTGCACAATGGCGCGCCCAAGGCTTCCTTCCGGCTCCCCTCGTTAATGTTAATGCTGTGGAGATTTGCACAGCAGTGGATGCAGCCAGAGAGGCCTGCGACTGACGTCAGATCTGTCTCTCTGCCCTCACGCTGCGCATCTAACCAATTGCGACAGGCGTTACAATGCCACAAGAACATGGCATAGTGTGAAAGGGACATCAGAAGTGACATCAGAAGGTGCATACAGCCGTCTATTCGATTGCTGCTCCCTCTAGTTGCAGGAATTTGCAAGCGCAGAGCGGAAGTTGTGGTAAACAGTGGCTTCCGCTTTGAAAGTGGCTATCGCCTTCTCTGTACAGCTGGTAAGTATTTATGTTTCTCACCACAGGTAGAGTCACAAAGCACTGGTGCCCCTTCCCCCATGCAACTTGCAAGGGTGGTAATGTGTGCACTGCAAATTGCAACAATTTGCAAAAATCAGGGCTTAGCATTGAAAAGTCAGCTGTGCCTGTGTGGTGAATACAGTGAACTTTTCTGAACCCAGCTCATGCGGAGATCATATTAGGCCTCCAAAGCGAGCAACTCCTGACTAGAATACTTATACTGCACTTGAACCAAGGGCTCTACCAGCAGGCGCTTCCATTGATTGTGCAAGGGTTTAGTAGGCAGGGGGCGCTTATGTTTGTCAACTGCAGTTAATGCTTCTTCGTGCCTTGAATTCCTGCTACCACCCTGTGGGGCTGGAGAGTCCAGACTTTAGAGACATTCATTTTCCACCTCAATCTGCATTTCTCCTCAGATCTTGGTAGTCTGCATTATTGAAGAAGGTTCCGATAGGCCTTCACCCGGTGACTGTGCGACCGCGTCTGGGCGCCAATGCGTTGGCACTGTAATGGGTACAGCGAAGCCAAGCTCTGCGAGTTGGTGCTGATCCCCTGGAGTGTTGAAGTATCCACACAGGTGCCAGGGAGAAGCTCGCCTAGGCCATATCCAGATTTACCCAAAGATATTTGTGACATTTTCTGTTTTCAACTGATTTTAGTTTACGGTGTAAGGCAGGGATATGGGAAGAATGTCCCATTGTGGCGCTACAATGTTACTTGTTGCATCAGAAATGGTCGATAACTTCAATTGATCTTACAGCCCATACCCTGGTCTTGAGAAACCATGGCTCTGATTTACTGAAGGTTTGTTCTGGCACTCACACGGCGCAAAGTGGCTCAAACAATGGTAATAATCCACTTTTGCACGTAAAAAACTACCTTGCTCAAAAAGTTGATTCTTGTCCAGCTCCAATAGCACTTAGCGCCACTGTCTTTAAATGGATGTGAACTGGGTGTGTCTTGGCCGGAACAGCTCAAGAACCATAGGTTTTGATGCAAAGCCAGGTCTGCCACTTAACGCAAACCATGACACCTAGTGAAAGCGGGCCCAAGCAAGGGGTCCAGCCATATACAAGCTGATATACCTACATGTGATGTGTGTGCTTTACACTCTACCTCATATCTCCCATCTGACCCCTGTGTCTATTCGAAGGATATTGCACTGGAGAGTGTACCTTGAGGAAAACTCCTACAATTATGCCCCTGTGTCTATTCATAGGAATTGGTACTGGAGGGTGTATTTCGTACACAAATCCTATGCTAGACACTGCTGGCTCGCCTCTGTGCCACCGCGCGTGGCAGAACCGCCATTTTTAGCACCAGAGCCGTTGATGTCATTTTGGGCAATTGCTGCTAACTCTGATTTTGTGCTATATTTTGTCCTTATTTTTTCCTCAGTGCAATGCAACACTGTAATTTTTAAGCAGAGATCTGTGCAAATGAAAATGACTTATGGTTTCAATTATTTTAAAGAAAATACAATGTGACAGTCGAGTAAGCAGTTCCATCAATAAATTGCCTCAATTTATGAAACATGCAATACAAAGCAAACTTCTTCCTTTTTGTTCTCTGTCCTGTCTGTCTCTTTGCCTTTTCTCATGATCTTTTCCCTTCCTTGATCTCTAGTATCTACTCAGTTTCTGGTTATATTTTTCTCTGCAATAGTTACTGTTTTAATTTCCCTGTTGTCTGCTCGACAGCCTTTAAAGATGCTTTCCATGTTTACATATCTGATGTCTCTTGGCTCCTTCCTCCTTCCATAGGCTAGACTACAACGTATAGGCTGCCATAAATCATGACGTCACTGACAGACACTACTGGTCACTAGCATTCAAAAGAAGGACCTTTATCCTCAGATTCCTAACTCAGCTGAGTCCCTTCGAGCTGGTACGAAACCTGGGTAACGCAAGGCCTGATTTAGATAATAGTGTATAGGTTACCCCTTCACAACAGAGACGGATATCCCATCTGCCGAAATATAAATCCCATTATACCCTATGAGTTGCAGGTAGGATATCTCAGTGCTGTGATGGGATAACGCGTCCGCCAAGATCTAAACCCGGCCCAACGTCTCTGAAAGAAACACAATATGACAGGGTCCCCCGTGCCACAGTTTATGACATTCTACGAACATTTTTGTGTTGGTGTGCAACAGGAGCCATGCCAGCTTATCGGGAAACCACTATGCAGTTTCATCCATTGAAAGTCAACATTGGACTCCCTTCCATCTGTTTCTTCCCCAAAACCAGGCCGCAGCCTGCAAACTCCACTCCATGCAGTATTTACCCAATAAGCCCCTTCTCTTCATCGTCTAGGTCGTCACCGTGGCTGGAAAAGTTTGGCAAAAAGAGAAAGATTGTACACTTTGAGTCCATGAAGGTTGTATGTCGGAACAACGCAAGCCTTTACCACGCATGCTTTTACTCCGCAGTCTTCACTATGAATGTGTCTTTACCAGGGCCGGACTGGGAACCAAAACCGGCCCTGGCAAAGTGCTCGGCCGGCCCCCCCTCCCCTCCACCCGAGGGGAGGGGGGGCCGGCCGTGCTCTTTGCCAGGGACGGTTTTCGGCCGATTTTGTTACAGGGCCGTTTTTGCAGCTATGCTGCAAAAACGGCCCTGTAACAAAAACCGGCCCCCACCCGTGCGGCCCACCGGGGGATTTCCCGGTGCCGGCAACGGCCAGTCCGAGCCTGGTCTTTACAACTCATTCCTTTACCAGGCATATCGTTACTATGGCATGCCGTAGGAAAAATGCTGGACTTTGGAGCGGTATGATTTACTATTCTAACTCCAGTCTGCGCAACAGTAGGGAAAGCCTCGGACTTTAAAGTCTAATGTCGCTTTCCCTAAGGAATGTCCTTGTAACGACATGCACAGTGATGGAATGCGTGGTAAAGACACACAGTTGCGTCCGCTGCAGGTAAGATCTGTGAGGTGGTGGGGCCGACTGGGAGGGATTTAGAGAGACGACCACAAGGGAAAGGGAAAATGCATTGTTTATTTAATTTCCCCTTGTGGTTGTCTCTCGAAATCTCTCCCCTAGCCCGCCCACCGCTCTTACCTGCAGTGGCCGCGGCTGAAGACACATTCGTTGTAACTGCAGCACGAGTTTCGCCCGTCGTGGTTAAGGCTGTTTCCCCATCAAAACGACGGCTGAACCAGTTTAACAAACATGAAAAACTAAACCACACCATGCAGAAGAAGGCTCATGCAGGAATCCAAAAAGGTGGTGATTTGTTTGCATAAACCTGTTCTCCACTTCAGCAGTCATCTGGTGAGAGAATGGATTATTCACGAGACCCGTGAGATGTTTCAACAGTCTTCAGGGTCTGCATAAAATCAAGTATTCTTCATGCTAACCTCAAAATCAGGAATTTCATTTCTGTCTAAAAATCTAATCTAATTTGTTTCAACTGCATAAGCTGTTCTGTGTCACGCCAATCTTCAACTGCGATACAATAAAAAGACATGAGTTTAGAAGAGTTGGATTTGCTAATAAAATAAATTCAAACCCAAATGAACTTTTATGAGCTGAAACTGTGAGGCAAGAAGGGACAAAGGGAGAGAGATTCTACAGGTGGGTGTATTTATTATCTTATAGTTGGAGGGTGAAAAATTATGAAGAGAAATAACGCCAAGCCACAATTGTACAGAAAATAAGCAAAAGCAAAGAAAATACATCTGGCCTTGGCAAGTTGCTGCAATTTTTAAAAGCATGTTACCCTTTAAACATTACAACTGCATGTTTTCAGCAACAACAAAAAATATTTTTAAAGTTAACCATTAGACATACCTATAGTAAAACAATATGGCCGCTTCCTAGAACGCAGGTGCACTTGAACAAGTGTGTAAACCCTTGTTAATTTTAATGCACATCACAGTAAATTATGATTTGTACTGGTGGAAGGAACCTTACTATTGCCTTTGAACCACTGAAACCTGAAGACGCAGTAAACAGACGAGGATTACCAGGATGGAAAGAGAAAAAGTAAAATACCGTCTCGCAAGTGCTGGCACGGAAGTGCACTTCTTTCTAGGTGGATGTGGAGTGCGTATGTGAGAGAGAGAGATTTAAATCACAGATCCTGGTGAAACAGGCCCTGACAGAAATTAAAGAGATGGATAAGCAATTAGTAATACCTTTGCTACATAACATCAAGTCCTGACTGTATGAACTAGGGGCCTCATTTATGAGAAATGACGCATCGCTGCGTGAAAGCAGCGATGCGTCACTTCTCAGTGCGCACTCCTTGCGACATTCCTGATGTGTCATATTTAATGTTGACGCATCATGTCGCAAGGAGTTAGAGATACGTCAGTATTTCTAACGTATCTGTAAGCGCAAAAGTGATGCATTGCTGGAGTGTGTCACAAAAGTGACGCAACTCCAGTAATCCGTCCTTTCACATGGGGCAAGCCCCATGTGAAAGGGCCTGCGTCAGTCTTACGCCTGATGTGAGGCAGGCGCAAGATTTTGACGCAACAGCGTCCTAAAAGTGACGCAGTGAAATCTCATAGATTTCACTGCATCACTTCTATGACTCTTGCATACATTATACCTGGCGCAGGTATAATGTGGTGCAGGGGTTTACAAAGTGACACATCTAATTAGATGCGTCACTTTGTAAATATGACGCAACAAGGCGCGTTTTTTACGCCAAGTGACGCACCGGCGTCGTAAAAGTGACGCACAGCCTCATAAATTAGGCCCCAGGTATGCAAGATGTGTGGGACAAACCAGAGAACATTAGCAAGGGGATGGCACTGCAACTGAAGGATAGGTATTGGGTATATATCCAGGGCAGATGGGTTTCCTCAAAATCACCTGGCACTTTAATTGGGCGGTTTATGGCTGTGAAATGTTTGGCAAGATCGCTTTTCCTGAAACTCAGATAGGAATTCTTTCAGTGAATGAATGCAGGAATACGTGGCAGGCGAGCATTATATCACCTTCAGGTCATGCATGTTTGTCTTGCACTGAATCTGTGAAACATGTTTTGGTCTTTTGCCTCCACTTTGCAAAGCCCAGGAGGATGGATGTGGATGGCTCCTGTGTGTTGGCTTTTGTCCCTGATGCAATACACGGAGGAGATGCGCCTGCTACAATCCGAAAACACTGAGTGGGGGCTTTACTTGGTATCCAGGTATCTACTGAAGACCTGGCGCATACGGTGTAAAATCTCAAATAATGTCTAAAATGGTTTAGTGACATCTAAGCAGGTACCACACGTGCACGAAATCGTTTACAGAGTAACCGGAGTTTTACTCCTGGCCCAAGAGTCCTGGGGAAGGATTATAAAAAATACCAGCACTTTATAAAGGACAGTTAAGGTAATTGAACATAGTTTTATTAGAACTTAATGTATTTTTGATGTATTTATATTTCTTTTAAATGATGTGATTTGCACTGCACCATACTGCTATTGAAAATATATTTCAGATACATAATACCGTTTCTTGTTTGAAATGTTTTATGGTAAAAAATGACCGAATAAACATATTCTAAAAATATACATCATTTCTTTTTTATTGCATGAGCTTGACCAGAGAAATAAAGTTGTCTCTAAGCCAGACCTAAAACGGGACAGAGTCAAAGAGATATGTATCTAAAGATCGCTTATGTTTCCGTCCCTTCACGCCGCATCCCATTTGAATCCAAGACACTGCCCTGCACCTACTTTAACCTGATACAAGCCAAGTAGGGGCATAAGTAATGCAGAGGGAGGCCACAGGCTTTCACCTCAGTCTCCTTGGAGGATCTGAAGCTCTGGTTCGACATCAGGACAGCGACAAACTGAGGAGCTGAGGGTTAAACGTGTGCAGCAAAGTTTGTGCAGCTGCAAATGCAGCAGTGTCAGATGCATAAAAAAATGCACCAGTGGCTGTGCGGGGTACCCGGGTTCATTGGGAATTCTTTACTCGGGTTAGTAGATTCGGAGAAGCAGGTCCTTAAAGGACAAGGCATCTTTGGGACCCCTTAGTGGGTCTTGGCTATTATTTTCAACAGTCCCCTTAAAAAGTACAGTGACCAGCTGCGTCCTTACCTGTACCTGGACTCCAATTCATTGTCACCTATGACCAGGTGACAAGACACTGGGAGGCATATTAGCAAGGGCAGTATCGCCAATTTAGCAACACTTTTTGCCGCTAAAGCAGCGATTTTTTAATCTCCCAATTACTAAGCTGTCGCTAACAGCAGTTAGCGACAGCTTCAGGCGATAACGACCGGTTTGGGGCCCGCTTTGCATGTCAGCGATATTTACCGCTAATGACATGCACAGTGGGCGTACCCAAACTGGTAGGGACTGAAAACAGTCACTGGCACAACTATCTCCTATTAGCAATACCTGCGATGCGATAAAAAAATGTGCGCTAACCGCGATTAGCGTCAGGATTTTACACCTGGTAAAAACCTGATTTAGCCAAAATAGTCAATGGGAGGTGGATTCTACGGCTAAGTCCCCACCTGCCTATTAGCGAGATTTTCCTTAACGATAAGGATTTTTATCGGGGGAAATCTCATGTTGAGGATGGGATTCGCCGATATCGCTGGATTTTTTATCGCAGTAGAGATAAATGTTGGTAATACTGCGTTATCGCCACAATAAAATCCAGCGATAGGAGGCGATAAAAAAAATCACACTAGGGGGGTCATTAGGATGACGGGCGGATTGCCCCCGCCAGGCTGGCGGTGGCCAACGCCAGCCTGGCAGGGGCAATCCGCCCGCCATCGACTCTCGTCAGACGGAAAGACCGTCCGCCGCTTTTCCGCCCCGGTTGCCTTGCGGCCGGGGCGTAAAAGGAATAATATGGTGGCGGTGTCTATCAGACACCGCCAGCCATATTATCATGTGGTTTAGGCAATGCCTTTCCGTGGCGGCAATGCCGCCACGGAAAGGCAGGCGAACTTCACTCTGGGGGCCCCATGCGGGCCCCCAGAGTGAAGGAGAGTAGGGGGCTGCACACAGGGGTACCTGTGGTACCCCCCTTCATTTGCATTTACAAAGCGGCAGGCACCGTGCGGTGCCTGCCGCTTTGTAAATGCAAATGTGAAAGTGCTTTTTAAGCATTGTAGCGGCCACAATGCTTTACATGCAGGATGTGCCTGCCACTGTGGCGGGCACATCCTAATACCACCCCAGGGACCCCCGCCCTTATGGCGGGCGGTCCCGCATACCAACAGGATGGTGGGCGGACAAAGTCCACCCGTCATCCTAATAACCCCCTAAGTGCGGTTTGCAATAATTATCGCAAGTTGTTGCTAATATGCCCCTGGGTCTCCTGGGCATCACCCTGAAAAGCATCTAAAACATACTTTGAGGGTCCACCCTAAGTAAGGCGGGTGGTGTAATCTCCTTTGTCTGACTCCCCCTACTTCGTTGGGCCATAGGAGGAAGTATTCCATCGACAGAGATAACGGGGTCTCTGTCAACGGAATTCTGATAGTCCGTCTACCTAATGAGGTGGGCAGACTGAGGGTTTGATGGGTTGGATACCCTGCTGCAGTTGCGATTCAGTACTCTGTACGACCAAACTCTAAATCAGGTTCAAAATCCTACATTAACTTACTTAATTTGTGCAGACTGGTAATCCCAGTCCTAACGCGCTGTTATATCTTGGCCTAATATTGGACCAGTTGAAAGTCCTGAGGGACCAAATCATTTTCTGATTCCTTTCTACCCATTCCCCATAAGTTAACGCCGGTTTCTATGAATTACATTAGAGTGGTTAAACCTACTTTAAGTTAGTTTTTCTTCGTTGGTTTTTGTTATAATTTGTGGCAAAGAGTTGATACATGTTTTAGTTCTTATAAAATTGTTAGACCCCATTCTTTTCGCTGTGTTGCATATCTATTTTGCTTTTCCTTGCACCTCAGAACCATCCACCAGCCTGGTGCACGCTGCTCAGGGGTAATACATAGATACTTCAGCATGCATAAAAACCTTTGGCCTCTGCTTTTATCATCCTCCTCTCCAATGGAGTAGTAAGAAAAATAAAAAACAAAACACTTTGAACCCTATCCTAAATGGTTCTGAGTAAGTGGGTGAGATGAGTGAGTCCAGAACTCGCCGAGGAAAACCAGAAAACTGTTTGGCCAAATCATGCCTTTTTGACCTCCATTCTCACTGAATCTGCTGATCTAGCCACCTATTCATTCTTCCCTCTCTCTTGTTACTTCCTTTCTTCTTTCATCTATCCTTCCTTCTCTGTATCGACCCCTCAATCCTCTACCTCCATTCATCCACCTATCCATCCTCCATCATTCTTCCACATCCTGCTTTCTCTCATCCACTCCTCCGTTCATCCATTCTTACTTCTCCACAGCAGTCCATCATCCTTATCACTCTCATCCACCCATCATCCTTACTCCAATCCTTACTCTTTCCTTCATTATTCTCCCTCACTCCACACAATCGACCCATCAATCTCTGTATCCATCTATCCACTCTCCATCCACCCAGCCATCTTTTCATTCATCCATTTCTCAATCCCTCCATTCCTTATTTCCTTTCCTCCTCTCTATCTGCATTTTCCTCACACCAAATAGCTCCATAATGCTTATACTCCACAGCTTCTAACCATCAGTTAATTTCACTGGGCCACTTCCTACACAGCCGCTACCCTTGCATGGTACAATACAGGACTGCTATTATCACAATTTGAATTGCTGCTTTTGGTCCCAGGTCCCTCCTTGGACTATAGGAATTACCACTGAACCAATAAATAATATAAATATCATATTCTGTCAGACAAAGGCCTTTACTTGATGTAGGAGGGTAAGATCCCATTGGGGTCTTAACAGCAACAGCACACCGGACCTCCTGTTCCTCACGGAAACTTGACTCAACCCCGCATCGGCACACAACATCGCCATAACTATCACAATGGGCTACAAGATCGCATAACAGGGCCACCTTCACAAACCAGGAGGAGGACTCACAATCATCTACAAGAACACCATCAAATGCTCTACATCCACGTACAGCCAAACCCTCTTCATGGAATACACACACTTTAAACTACAAACAGACAGCAGCTTCACCCTGAAAACACCCTCCACCACGAACCAACTTCAGCAACCTCATCATATCTTCATCACTCCCTTTCTCATTAACTCCAGAGGCTTTGTGTACTCGATGAACTCTGCTTTTACCTCATGAGCTCAAAGGACACCTATTCCACAGCTCTCCTCAAATTCCTAAACAATATCCGACTCTCCCAGCTCGCCACAGACTGTGTACATATCACAGGACATACACTGGATCCAATCTTTGCCCCAGTGACAGGCTCATGTATGATTCAGCCTTAATGCTCACATTGACTGACCACGCCTTCATACACTTCCAAAACAGCACACAACCAGTCAACGTAGCCACCAGCACTAACCTACCCAGACAGATCTGAAGCAAAGTAACAGAGGCAGACTGGCTCAATGCCCTCAAAACAGACCAACCAAACACTACCAACAACCTCGACAAGGACATCACCAACTTCAATGAATGTATCAAGAACTGAACAGACTTCCTTGTGCCCACCAAAAGCAACAGACAAAGAAGCAAACAAGCCAACTGGTATTTAGATGATCTCCTGGAATCCAATCACTACTGCAAGAAGCTATGAAGAAAATGGAGAACCAGACATGATGCCAACTCAAGAGCCACCTTCAAGGCTGCAATCAGATACTACCACCAACTTTTCAGAGCCACAAAAAGGGCACTAACCAATTGCATAGAGGCAATCTCCAACAGCTACAAGGAGATATTCTCAATTATCAATAAATGTATCACCTCCGAGACTGAGCCAACACCATCACCCCATCAGAGGGGCTCTGCACCAACTTATCAAGCTTTATACATAGCAAAATAGCAAGGATCTACATCAACTTCAAACATTAACTAGACCCCAGAGATCTCATCAACAACCTGAACACCACCAACCAAAATGGACACCTGACAATGGAAAACACTCAGAGAGATGACACTGCAGCAATCATGCAAAGGGTACACTCCGTGGCCCCAATGATCCATGCCCCCACCACATTTTCAACATAAGAGGGGCACCAATCACCAACACTCGCAACCAGTTCATCAACATCTCCATCAAATCAACCACCTTCCCAGAAGACTGGGAGCATGTAGCAGTCCACGCCTTCCTCAAAAAACCATCTCTCACCCCAAGTGAGATGAGCAACTTCTGACCCATCTCTCTACTCCCATACCAAGCCAAAGTGATGGAGGAGGCCTTCAACAGACAGATCACTAGCCACCTCAAACTCTACGAAATCCAAGACCACACCAAATCAGGATTTCGGAGCAACCACAGCACTGAAACAGCATTCTTTGCAGATACATACAAAATACACACCATACTGGACCGTTAAGAAACTGCAGCCCTCATCCTACTCAACCCCTCCACAGCCTTCGATGCAGTCTGCCACCTCACCCTCCACAGAAGACTGCATTACATAGGCATCCAAGAACCAGCCCAAACTAGATAGGCTCTTTCCTCACAGAAAGAACACAGGGAGTCAGACTACTGCCGTACACACGGGAATCAAAGAACCTGATCTGCGGAGTCCCTCAAGATTCATCTCTCAGTCCCACCCTGCTAAACATCTACATGACTCTACTGGCCAACATCATCAGATCCCAATGCATCACCAGAACCAATTTGTACAGCTGCCTGATCAACGTAGCAAACTGGATGAGATCAAACTGCCTGAAACTCAACTCCGACAAGACGTAAGCTCTGACCTTCGGGAACAAGAGCTCTCCATAAGACTCCACCTGGTGGTCATCAGAGCTTAAACCTACACCTACACCAGCCAACTACGCCAGAAACCAAGGAATCATCCTGGATGACAAGTTCAACATGACAGCACAGGTCAACGCAATCAGCTCTTCCTGCTTCCATCTTCTTTTCATGCTCAGTAAGATATTCAATGGCTACCTCTGAAGACCAGACACCATCACCTTTGCCCTCATCCCAAGCAGACTAGACTACAGCAAAGCACTCTATGCCGGGATCTCCAACCATCTCCTACAACGACGATGGAATAAACCCAGATCAGTTGGCTGGGGGTGAGTGCTGGCATTGTTCAACACTCCGTCCAACATCCCCTTTGGTTTTGCTTTGTTTGCCGTAAATTGGCAGGGTATGCCCAGACGTGGGTCCCTTGCTCACTTTGGCACTAGATTCAAGCTAGCCTGGCTGATGACGGCTGAATTGCCAGAAACCGGTCCCAGGATGCTTGTTTCCGGTCCAAGGAAGACATGGCTTGGCAGTTTGGGCTGGACTGTTCCCATGAGGCACAGGGTCAAGACTGATTTGCATATGGCCATGTCTGAACTGGGGGGGCGTAGTGAGCTAAAGAATGATGATGGATTAAACCTAGATCAGTTGACTGGGGGTGTGTGCTTGCATTGTTCAACACTCCGTCCATCATCCCCTTTGGTTTTGCTCCAGACAATCCAGAACACCACAGCAAGACTTGTCCTCGACCTCCCATGGCGCACCCACATCTCACCACACCTCAGGGCTATCCACTGGCTCCTCATCCAGAAAAGCAGCCAATCCAAACTCGTTATTCAAGCTTACAAGGCATTGCACAACATCAGACCAACATACCTGTACAACCACCTACACTTTCACCAACCCTCCATACACCTACGCTCATCCACACCCTCACTTTCACCTCCTGCATCCTCAAAGGCAGAACAGGTGGTCCAGCATTCTCCTACATGTCATCAAAGACCTGGAGCGACCTCCCTCAACACATCGGGGTCTCCTCCTCTCTCTTCTCGAATTCTGCAAGAAGCGGAAGACCTGCCTTTTCCACGCCCAACATCCTCCGTCTTATGCCTACTCGTCAGCTCCAGCGCCTTGGCGCCTCACGGGTGATTAGTTGTGCCATACAAATCTACATAACATAACATTGGGTGAGCAGCGGGGGCTAGGTTGGGCTGATAGAACTATCAAGACTTTGGAATGGGGGTCCCGAGCTCGGATATGAAGGGTGCAGGGATTTGGACAGGTACTGCGGACATTGGATTGAGAGAGAAAGAGAGAGAGGGAGAGAGGGAAAGAGGGAGAGAGAGAGGAAGAGAGAGAGAGAGAGAGAGGAAGTGGAAGGATGAGGGAGAGAGACTAGAAGAGATCAAAATGAGCTAACGGGTAAGAGAGCAGCAACAGCGGAAGAGGACTAAAGCCAGGCGGCATTGAGACCTGAGGGGCCAATGACAAAAATAATGTGATTTAGGGAGGTGAACACATCCAAAGTGTCTCTCGTCACAAGGAAGGTCTCTGCACCTGAATGCGAAGACGAGGAAAACGGGCAGTGCAGCCTCAGAGAGTCTCATGAATCCAAACAAACTCCAGGCGAAAAACACTATGAATGACACCAGATGAATTAGAAACATCTTTAAGGACTTCTTAGTCCCGATTTAACTAACATTAAAGCCACGGAAGAGCGCGCTATCCGTCCGCAAAGCGCTTCAGCACCTCGCCTTGGGTAGTAGGCGCTATGTATGTAGCAATGCAATGTAGTCAAAGCAGATAAGGACTAGAATCATAGGTGTGTAAGAACTTAAGATGAAATGGTGTGAGGGCCTCTGATCGGAGGTTTCATCCTTAACTAGTAACATCAGAGGCTGTGCAGGTGACCAGTGCCGCTGGCTCTGTGCTTTGCTTCCTGCTGTATCCTTTCCGCGTCTTTACTGAGCGCGAGCCAAGGCGGCCTGAAAAACAATAGCCTGCAGTCAGCACAATCTGAATGAGCTTCCCAGCACTTGCCTGCCACCTGCCGGCGGTTCATGGGTACTGCAACGCTTGCTGAGGGGACGCTACAGAGTAAGAATGTACCAGAAAGTATTGCTTACTTTTTAAAACATTATAGTCAACAATTGGTCCTAGACATTGATTCAACATACACAATGCAATGATATAGTTCAATTAGTCACTCTAGTCATCGTTCGATTAAATCCACTATGGTAAATATAGAACAGAACATGACAGATACAGTAGCCCAAAATATCAATTGATACAAGAAAAAATACACATAAACCAAGCAATTATGTCTCACCTAAATCCAAGAGACTTACTCATTTAATATATATTTTTTGAAAATAGCAAATATAAAATACAACAATTTACAAATGGGGTTCACTGTCAATTGGTGTGCACAGAAAAGAGTGAAAGTAAGTGCTCGTGTAAGTGACCAAGATGGTCGGTGAAGAAAAATAGAATTTCTTGAAAAATAAACACAAGTGAGCCTGTGCTACATAAATAACTCGCAAAAAATGTAATTCTTTCTTGCTGGCACGTGATTGGATAGTCCTCCGTATTCCTTGTTTGGCACAGGAGACAATGGGAAAGGGAGGGGGGGGGCAGGAAAACGTGGGTACAGGCTCCAAAAGGAAGGGAATTGTCGACGTTTCGACCCAAAACAGAAAACTGGGTAACTGGGTTCCTCAGGGGCGGGTCTTCATCAGGACGAGGGAGAGGAGGGACACAATGTGCACGTAGATATAGTAACTCCAATATCAGTGGGCACCCTTCACTGGTGTGCCACTTGTGCGACGTTAGTCTGCACCCAAAAAGAAAGGATTTGCCAGTGTGCTGGAGTTAACACCACAAGACATCCCTTGATACAAATCTCAGTTGTCGATACAGATTTTGACTTAATTACTTGTCCCAAAACCGCGAAACAGTCAGTATGCCTCCGTTTGCACGCTGTAATGGCTCCGAAATGCCTCAATGGCAAAGCCAATTGGTCTCGCCTACGTAAAAGCTATTGGCTTTGCCAATATTTTTTAGCCATGTTGTACACAAGCGGGGCTGCTGTTTAGCATGACTAAACGCTAGATATGTAGAGGAGAGTGGTGTGGAATGGAGTGGAGTGTTGAGGAGTAGAGTAGAGTGTAATGGAGTGGAGCAGAGAGTCATGGAGTGGCGTCAAGTGGTGTAGAGTAGAGTTGAGTGGTGTGCAGTGTCATTGAGTGGTGTAGAGTGGAGTGGTGTAGAGTGTTGTGGAGAGGGTAAAGTGTCATAGAGTAAAAGGGCATAGAGTGGAGTAGAGTCTTGTAGAGTTGAGAGGCATAGAGTGGAGTAGAGTGTAAGAGTGGAGTAGAGTGGCGTAGAGCAGAGCAGAGTGGCGTAGAGGTTGTTCCGTAGAGTGTTGTAGAGTGGAGTAGATTGTCATTGATTGGAGTGGCATAGAGTGGAGTAGAGCAGAGCAGAGTGGTGTAGAGTGTTCCGTAGAATGTTGTAGAGTGGCGTAGATTGTCATTGATTGGAGTGGCATAGAGTGGCGTAGAGCAGAGCAGAGTGGTGTAGAGTGTTCCGTAGAATGTTGTAGAGTGGCGTAGATTGTCATTGATTGGAGTGGCATAGAGTGGAGTAGAGCAGAGCAGAGTGGTGTAGAGTGTTCCGTAGAATGTTGTAGAGTGGCGTAGATTGTCATTGATTGGAGTGGCATAGAGTGGAGTAGAGCAGAGCAGAGTGGTGTAGAGTGTTCCGTAGAATGTTGTAGAGTGGCGTAGATTGTCATTGATTGGAGTGGCATAGAGTGGCGTAGAGCAGAGCAGAGTGGTGTAGAGTGTTCCGTAGAATGTTGTAGAGTGGCGTAGATTGTCATTGGTTGGAGTGGCATAGAGTGGAGTAGAGCAGAGCAGAGTGGTGTAGAGTGTTCCGTAGAATGTTGTAGAGTGGCGTAGATTGTCATTGATTGGAGTGGCATAGAGTGGCGTATAGCAGAGCAGAGTGGTGTAGAGTGTTCCGTAGAATGTTGTAGAGTGGCGTAGATTGTTATTGATTGGAGTGGCATAGAGTGGAGTAGAGCAGAGCAGAGTGGTGTAGAGTGTTCCGTAGAATGTTGTAGAGTGGCGTAGATTGTCATTGATTGGAGTGGCATAGAGTGGAGTAGAGCAGAGCAGAGTGGTGTAGAGTGTTCCGTAGAATGTTGTAGAGTGGCATAGATTGTCATTGATTGGAGTGGCATATAGTGGCGTAGAGCAGAGCAGAGTGGTGTAGAGTGTTCCGTAGAATGTTGTAGAGTGGCGTAGATTGTCATTGATTGGAGTGGCATAGAGTGGCGTAGAGCAGAGCAGAGTGGTGTAGAGTGTTCCGTAGAATGTTGTAGAGTGGCGTAGATTGTCATTGATTGGAGTGGCATAGAGTGGAGTAGTATAGGAGAGTAGAATGGCACACAATGGAATAGAACGGAGTAGAGTGTGGTAGAGTGAAGTGGTGTTGAATGGAGTAGAGTGTCATAGAGTGAAGTGGCACAGAATGGTGTAGAGAGGAGTAGAGTAGAGTAGAGTGGAGTAAAGTGGCCTGGAGGGGGATCAGAGGGAGTTGCTTGGAGCATCGTAGAGTGGAGTAGAGAGTTGTGGAGTACAGTAGTATAGAGTGGAGTAGAGTTTAATGGAGTAGTGCGTCATAGAGTGGAGCATCATGGTGCGTAGTGTTGTTGTGTAGAGTGGCCTAGAGTAAAGTGCTGTAAAGTTCAGAGGTTCAGATGCGATTGGAATAGAGTGCAGTGGCAAAGGATACATTGGCTTTGAGTGCAATGGCGTGAAGTGGTGCAGGATGGAGTAGAGTACCGTAGGTTGCAGTGGTGTAGATTCCAGTGGCGTAGAGTAGATGGTTTCAGAGTAGAGGGATGTGGCACAGAGTGGAGTGGTGCAGAGTAGAGTGCAGAGGTGTAAAGTAGAGTACCATAGAGTAAAGTGAGAGTGGTGCAAAGTGCAGTGGTGTGAAGTGCAGTGGTGAAGAGTAGATTAGAGTGGCTTGGAGTGTAGTGGGGTAGAGTGGAGTGATGTAGAGTAGAGTGACATACGGTAAACTCACTACACACACGTATAACGTTATCATCCAAACGTTCCCAATATTACATCTGCAGCAAGGTATAGGCGACGTTTACATCCACAGTGAATGGCTTATAGGCGCTTAGGAGAATTCAGAGTATGAGTTTGGTCTTTTGTGTTAGAATGAGACATGTGGGGTCTGTGGCTCCTCAGTGGAATTTGAGCTTTCCACGCTGTCCCCTGAGGTGGTGCGGTAGGGTCAGGAGACTGGTTGGGGAGATTTCATGCCCATTCCGTTCTTGGCCTCTCAGCATTGACCATCAGCAGGTGCACCAGTTTTTTACACAGTGGTGTTAGTGAAGGTGGTTCTCTGAGGGCTTGGGAGACACTTCAACTGAGAAAGGGGATGACTGTAAGAGGGAGTAGCGGTGGGGTCTGTTGGATGCTCTTGGTTCTCTTTCTGTTGACCATGCGCACTCCTTCCATTGGATGCTTTTGGTACTCTTTATTGTGACCATGTGCACTCCTTCCATTGGATGCTTTTGGTACTCTTTATTGTGACCATGAGCGCTCCTTCTGTTAGATGCTCTTGGTTCTCTTTTTTTGTGGCCATGTGTACTCGTTCTATGGGATGCTCTTTGTTCTGTTATTGTGACCATGTGGGCACCTTCCATCGGATGCCCTTGATTCTGTTTAGTGTGACAATGTGCACTCCTTCTGTCGGATGTTCTTCATTCTCTTTATTACTGACATGTGCGCTCCCTTCATTGGAAGCCCATGGTTCTCTTTATTGTGACCATGTGCGCTCCTTCCATGGGATGTTCTTGGTTCTCTTGATTGTGACCATGTGCGCTCCTTCCATGGGATGTTCTTGGTTCTCTTGATTGTGACCATGTGCGCTCCTTCCATGGGATGTTCTTGGTTCTCTTGATTGTGACCATGGGTGCTCCTTCCTTGGGATGCTCTTGGATCCCTTTATTGTGACCATGTGCGCTCCTCCCATGGGATGCTCTTGGTTCTCTTTATTGTGGCCATGTGCGCATCTTCAATGGGATGATCTTGGTTCTCCTTGTTGTGACCATGTGCCCTCCAACCATGGGATCATCTTGGTTCTCTTTATTGTCGACATGTGCGCTGCTTCCATGGGATGCTCTTGGTTCTCTTTATTGTGACCATGTGCACTCCTTCCATGGAATACTGTTGATTTGCTTTATTGTGAGTATGTGCGCTCCTTCTGTCGGATGTTCTTTGTTCTCTGTAGTGTCAACATGTGTGCTCCTTCCATGGGATTCTCTTTGTTCTCTATATTGTGACTATGTGCGCTCCCTTTTTTGCGACCATGTGCGCTCCTTCTGTTGAATGCTCTTGGTTCTCTTTGTTGTGACCATGTGTGCTCCTTCCATGGGATGCTCTTGATTCTCTTTATTGTCGGCATGTGCGCTCCTTTCATTGAAAGCTCTTGGTTCTTTTTATTGTGACCATGTGTGCTCCTTCCATCAGATGCTCTCAGTTCTCTTTATTGTGACAATGGGGCTCCAAGGTGGTAAGAAATCGGAAGTTGTAGCTAAACTTGATCCATTACTACAGGCTACCCCAAATAACATTATGTCATTGATTGCCGGTGACTTCAATACCACTTTTGAACCGCTTGGTCTGGACGATATCCATTTGACAGAGAAGGAGGACGCTAGGTGGGGAGTTCCTCAGCTTAGTACTAAACCCATAAAAAAATGGACTGAGGCTGCTATCCAGATAAAGGGCCTCTGTATGGAAAACAGGCTGAGGGCTGCCAACGGGCGCACATTGTCAGATAAAATGGGAAAGGAAACCTTTGACAATGGTGCTAGGGCAAGTAACATTGATTACTTACTTGTCCCTCTTAAGATGTGGTCCACTCTCCTTGATATGGAGGTAGTGCCTCGTATTGAAAGTGACCATAATCCTCTGAGTGCAAAGTTTAACTTAGGCATTCATACAGGGGCTGATGCTCATGAAGGGCATCTTGACCCGGATTTAGTTATGGCAAATGACGAGCGTCACCTTAAATGGTGTCAAGTCGCAGAGCATCAGGAAATTATTAGCATTATTGAGGGAGACCTGAAAGGGGCCTTAAACGCTATGGAGGAACCCACCCTGAAAGGATCTCCCCCTTATCTTCTATTAGAGGCACACAATAGGCTCTTTGTTAAACTGAAAACATACTTCTGCAAAACTAGCTTAGGAAAAAGAAGAATTCCAGCTAAATAAACAGAGAGCTGGTATGACGAGTCCTGACGCCAAGCTAGAAGGGAGTTGGGTCTAGCCCTAAAGTCTAAAGATATGGGTACAAGAAGACTAGCTCGTGCGAACTACAGGCACAAGCAACTCACTGCTAAAAGGGATTGGGAAGAGGGCCAGTGGCAGGATTTGAAAGTGGCGTGCTCTGCAAAGAACCCCAAACTTTTCTGGGAAATCTTTAAAGGGGATAGGGGAGGACATCGAGAGAGCCCTCATACCAATGTTGACCGAAATTCTTGAGTTGACTATTTTAAGCCCCAATATGCTGCTAGTGCTATTGGTATTAGGGAAGGAGCCTTTGTCCATACTGTGTATAAGGAACCTATCTTCTCTTTGAGTGATGTGGATAGGGCATTGGACCAAGTCACTGAGGGTCGTGCTACTGGCATGGATTGTGTCCCTGCAGATCTATTTCTGAACAACAGAGGGCGTTGGCGATTATATATTTTGTATGTGGCAAACGCCATAGCCCAAGGGATGGAAGTGCCTATGTCATTGAAAGGGGCAGAAATAGTACTGGTATATAAAAAGGGTGATAAGTCGCTTGCTGCCAATTATAGACCAATAAGTCTAATTGACTGCTTACAAAAAATCATGGGACGGCTGGTTTTGGGCAGAATTCAGGCCTGGATGGATAATGACAATATTTTGAGTCACCTCCAGCCTGGTTTCCGCCCCAAAAAAAAGTACCATAGACCAGGTTTTTCCGGTTTATTATGTTATACTGGCGTACCGTGGTCCTGGAAAAGGGTACCACACTATGGAAAGTTCTAGCGGAGCTGGGGATGGCACCTGAATTGCTGAGCTTGATTGTCCGCCTGCATGAGGATACCTTCGCTCGGGTTCGGTGGGGTCGCCAGGGTTAGGTTACGGAGCCCTTTCCGGTGGAGCGTGGAGTGAGGCAGGGTTGCGTTATGGCGCCAACTTTGTTCTCGCTCTTCGTGAATGAGGTTGCAGATTTCCTCTCCCTGGTCCCGACTGATGCCCCTGCGATGTCTGGTGAGCGGGTCCCGATCCTCATGTTCGCGGACGACACTCTCATCATTTCAAAGACTCCGAGTGGACTCCAGCAAGCACTGAAGCGGTTTGAAGATTTTTGTCTGAATAGGGACCTAGAAATAAATACGACAAAAACTAAGTATATGGTCCTGACCGGTCGTAAAACGTGTTGGACAAATAGACCTTTCAGAGGGCTGATTAATATGAATGGTTCCCCGCTGGAGCGGGTAGATGCCTTCACCTACCTGGGGGTTACCCTTCAGAGAGACCTGGGGTGGTCTAGTCAATTGGACATCGCAGTGCTAAAACTCCGCAGGCAGGCAGGCTTCCTTTTGAAAAAAATCACCTCCTTAACAACAAAGCCCATTAGTCCCTTATTGGAAGTATACGGGATGAAGGTCTTAGGTTCGGCCCTATATGGAGCCGAGATCTGGGGCTTTGAAGATTTAAGAAAGCTAACGCTAGCTGAAAATGAATTCCTTCGAAAAGCTACTAGCGTTCCCATAAGTACCCCGTTAATACCGCTAATGTGGGATCTTGGAAAAAAGGCGGTCCTGGATCTTGCCTTTCTGTGGCCAGTACTTTACTGGCGCCGTTTATGGACTACAGAAGAACTACAGCATTATGTCCAGGGTCTAAGGTAGATAATGGCTAAGGACACGTTCCATAGAATACATTGGCTGAAGGCCATTAGATCGATACTCTTCAAATTAGGAATGAGGGATCTATGGGAGGATCTGGAAAACGCTCAATTTCCCTCTAAAAAATCCCTAAAAGAAAAGTATTGGGAGATGGTGATCACAGAAGAGAAATCACAGGGTCTCTCCTTACACTTAACTGGTCGTTTCATGGATATTAAAACCCAACCAAAACTGGAACAATATTGGGACATTATTGGTAAACAACAGGATCGCAAGCTCTATTTCCAGCTTAGGGTAGGATCACTCCCAGTAAGATCTTTTACAGTAAAATGGGCATATAAAAGTGGCAACGAAGGATGTTCTAAGTGTGGGGAGGAACAAGAGTCATTAAGTCACTTTTTATTAGGTATGGGCGGAAAATCCGTTTCGCTCGCGGATTTTGCGGATTTTCGGGAAATCCGCAATCCGCGAGATTCGCGAATCTCCCGCAAAATCCGCAAATCCGCGAGCAGCGGATTTTGCTCGCACTGCTCGCACTGTTCGCGTGAGTTCGCGGCTTCCCAGTACAACTTCGCGCCCCGCGAATAAGTGCTAAATTGCAGAAATACGATCTTAGCAAAACTGAAACTACTTGCCAGGTTCAAAAGTTCAGGCTCATCATTAGTAGCCATTTCCTGTAGTGCTTCCTGAGGGGCCCCTCCAGAGTTCAGTTGCCAGTTGCAACTATTATGTGACCCTGCTCTGAACCTCAGAATAGTTACACATATGCCACAAAGGTCCTGAATTACAGCTAAGGGAGACAAGCAGGAGCCAGGCTGGAAGTTAAAATCCATTAATCAGCCCCTAATTCATTATTGTCAGTTGGGGCAGGGCAGGTGTTGTAACTAATTTTGCAACAATGAAAGCACTTAGCAAGTGCAAAAGATCACTAATCAGGGCGCACTAAGGAAGCAGGTGCCAGCTAAACAAATATTCTGTGACACATTAATCAGCCCCAAATTAATTCAGGTCACTTGAGGCAGGGAAGGTGTGCTTTGCTTTGCCGAAAATAATGTACACTGGACAACCAGAGGGTGTGGTGATGAAACAGAGGGTGGCATGGGTGGGCCAGAGGGTGGCATGAGTAGTCAGAGAGTGGCAGTGGTGACAGAGAGTGGCAGTGATGAAGAAGAGTGTCCCAAACAGGCTGGACACGTAGAAACAACAAGTTCGCAAAACTTGCGACCCGACAGGTAAGTTCGCAAATTGCGAAATTGTAAAAACCCTCGCGAACTGGCAGAAACACGGGCGAACACAAAAAAAAAAATCCGCAAATTCGCGGGAATTCGCGGATTTTGCGGATTGCGAATTCGCAAATCCGCAAAATTCGCGAACGCGAGATCCGCAAAATTCGCCCATGCTTACTTTTTATTATTCTGTCCTCTGTATACTGCCCCCAGAATGATGTGGATCAAGCCTATATGTAAATTGCTTGGGATACACAGGCATGCTGAGGCTCTGAGAATTCTAACTACAGATCGGACGCCTAGAATTGCTGTTGCCGCAGATAAATTCTTCAGATGAGCTTGGGTAATCCACACAAAACATACAGCGGTAACTATGTGAAGATTAAGCTGTTTTTGCCTATCTATACTAGGGTTAATTCTCGTGAATTTCTGTGCAATACTCCTCGGGATAAATGTATATTGATGAAATTGATTTTATGCCCTTTTTAAATTGTAATTCGGCAATAGTCCGTTGTAGTTTAATACTCTTTTAAAATATTTATTGTATGGTTTTATGTTATGACTTTTTAATTAACATTTGTGTATTTTATGTATACTTTTATGACTTTATTGTCGAATAAATTTTATGAAACGGACAATGTGTGCTCCTTTCATTGGAAGCTCTTGGTTATCTTTATTGTGGCCATGTGCGCTCCTTCCATCAGATGCCCTTGGTTCTATTTATTGTGAGCATGTGCCTTCCTTTCATTGGATGCTCTTGATTCTCTTTATTGAGAACATGTGCACACCTGCAGTCGGATGCTCTCGGTTCTCTTTAGTGTGACCATGTGTGCTCCTTCCATTAGATGCCATTGGTTCTGTTTATTGTGACCATGTGCTCCTTCCATGGGATGTTCTTGTTTCTCTTTGTTGTGACCATGTGTGCTCCTTCTATGGGATGCTCTTTGTTCTGTTATTGTCAACATGTATGCTCCTTCCATTGGATGCTATTGGTTCTCTTCATTGTAACCATGTGCACTCCTTCCATTGGATGCTTTTGGTTCTCTTTATTGTGACCATGTGCACTCCTTCCATTGGATGCGCTCTGTACTCTTTATTGTATCCGTTTGCGCTCATTCTGTTGGATGCTCTTGGTTCTCTTTCTGTTGACCATGTGCACTCCTTCCATTGGATGCTTTTGGTACTCTTTATTGTGACTATGTGCACTCCTTCCATTGGATACTTTTGGTACTCTTTATTGTGACCATGTGCTCTCCTTCTGTTGGATGCTCTTGGTACTCTTTATTGTGACCATGTGTGCTTCTTCTGTTGGATGCTCTTGGTTCTCTATTTTTGTGGCCGTGTGTACTCCTTCTATGGGATGCTCTTTATTCTGTTATTGTGACCATGTGGGCTCTTTCCATCAGATGCCCTTGGTTCTCTTTAGTGTCACAATGTGCACTCCTGTCGGACGCTCTTCGGTCTCTTTATTGCCGACATGTGCGCTCCCTTCATTGGAAGTCCATGGTTCTCTTTATTGTGACCATGTGCGCTCCTCCCATGGGATGCTCTTGGTTCTCTTTATTGTGGCCATGTGCGCATCTTCAATGGGATGATCTTGGTTCTCCTTGTTGTGACCATGTGCCCTCCAACCATGGGATGATGTTGGTTCTCTTTATTGTCGACATGTGCGCTGCTTCCATGGGATGCTCTTGGTTCTCTTTATTGTGACCATGTGCACTCCTTCCATGGGATGCTCTTGGTTCTCTTTATTATGACCATGTGCACTCCTTCCATGGGATGCTCCTGGTTCTCTTTATTGTGACCGTGTGTGATCCTTCCATGGGATACTCCTGATTCACTTTATTGTGACTATGTGCGCTCCTTCTGTCAGATGCTCTTGTTTCTCTTTATTGCAGACATCTGTCGGATGCTCTTTGTTCTCTGTATTGCCAACATGTGCGCTCCTTCCATGGGATACTCTTGGTTCTCTTTATTGTGACTATGTGTGCTCCTTCCATGGGATGCTCTTGGTTCTCTTTATTGCTGACATGTGCGCTCCTTTCATTGGAAGCTCTTGATTTTCTTTATTGTAACCATGTACGCTCCTTCCCTGGGATGCTCCTGGTTCTCTTTATTGTGACCGTGTGTGATCCTTCCATGGGATACTCCTGATTCACTTTATTGTGACTATGTGCGCTCCTTCTGTCAGATGCTCTTGTTTCTCTTTATTGCAGACATGTGCGTTCCTTCCATGGGATGCTCTTGGTTCTCTTTATTGTGACTATTTCCGCTCCTTCCATCAGATGCCCTCAGTTCTCTTTTTTGTGACCATGTGCGCTCCTTCTGTTGGATGCTCTTGGTTCACTTTGTTGTGACCATGTGTGCTCCTTCCATGGGATGCTCTTTGTACTCTTTATTGTCGGCATGTGTGCACCTTCCATGAGATGCCCTCGGTTCTCTTTATTGTGGCCATGTGCGCTCCTTTCATCAGATTCCCTTGGTTCTCTTTATTGTGACCATGTGCTTTCCTTTCATTGGATGCTCTTGATTCTCTTTATTGAGAACATGTGCACACCTACAGTTGGATGCTCTCAGTTCTCTTTAGTGTGACCATGTGCGCTCCTTCCATCAGATGCCCTCGGTTCTCTATATTGTGACCATGTGTGCTCCTTCCATTAGATGCCTTCGGATCTGTTTATTGTGCCCATGCGCTCCTTCCATGGGATGCTCTTGGTTATCTTTATTGTCGACATGTGCACTCCTTTCGTTGTAAGCTCTTGGTTCTCCTTATTGTCGACATATACGCTCCTTCCGTGGGATGCTCTTGGTTCTCGTTATGTCGACATGTGGCTCCTATCATTGGAAGCTCTTGGTTCTCTTTATTGTGACCATACGTGCTCCTTCCTTGGGATGCTCTTGGTTCTCTTTATTGTGACCATGCGTGCAGCTTCCATGGGATGCTCATGGTTCTCTTTATTGTTATCATGTGCTCTCCTTCCATGGGATGCTCCTGGTTCTCTTTATTGTTGACATGTGTGCTCTAATATTGGAGGCTCTTGGTTCTCTTTATTGTGACCATGCGTGCAGCTTCCATGGGAAGCTTATGGTTCTCTTTATTGTGATCATGTGCTCTCCTTCCATGGGATGCTCTTTGTTCTCTTTATTGTGACCATGCGTGCAGCTTCCATGGGATGCTCATGGTTCTCTTTATTGTGACCATGTGTGCTCCTTCCATGGGGTGCTCCTGGTTCTCTTTATTGTTGACATGTGTGCTCTATTATTGGAAGCTCTTGGTTCTCTTTATTGTGACCATGTGTGCCCCTTCCTTGGGATGCTCTTGGTTCTCTTTTTTGTGACCATCTGCTCTCCTTCCATGGGATGCTCTTGGTTCTCTTTATTGTGACCATGTGCTCTCCTTCCATGGGATGCTCTTGGTTCTCTTTATTGTGACCATGTGCTCTCCTTCCATGGGATGCTCTTGGTTCTCTTTATTGTGACCATGCGTGCAGCTTCCATGGGATGCTCATGGTTCTCTTTATTGTTATCATGTGCTCTCCTTCCATGGGATGCTCCTGGTTCTCTTTATTGTTGACATGTGTGCTCTAATATTGGAAGCTCTTGGTTCTCTTTATTGTGACCATGCGTGCAGCTTCCATGGGAAGCTTATGGTTCTCTTTATTGTGATCATGTGCTCTCCTTCCATGGGATGCTCTTTGTTCTCTTTATTGTGACCATGTGCTCTCCTTCCATGGGATGCTCTTGGTTCTCTTTATTGTGACCATGCGTGCAGCTTCCATGGGATGCTCATGGTTCTCTTTATTGTTATCATGTGCTCTCCTTCCATGGGATGCTCCTGGTTCTCTTTATTGTTGACATGTGTGCTCTAATATTGGAAGCTCTTGGTTCTCTTTATTGTGACCATGCGTGCAGCTTCCATGGGATGCTCATGGTTCTCTTTATTGTGACCATGTGTGCTCCTTCCATGGGGTGCTCCTGGTTCTCTTTATTGTTGACATGTGTGCTCTATTATTGGAAGCTCTTGGTTCTCTTTATTGTGACCAATTGTGCTCCTTCCATGGGATGCTCTTGGTTCTCTTTATTGTGACCATCTGCTCTCCTTCCATGGGATGCTCTTGGTTCTCTTTATTGTGACCATGTGCTCTCCTTCCATGGGATGCTCTTGGTTCTCTTTATTGTGACCATGTGCACACCTTTCATTGGAAGCTCTTGGTTCTCTTTATTGTGATCATGCGTGCTCCTTTCATCGGATGCTCTTGGTTCTCTTTATTGTCGACATGTGCGCTCCTTATATTGGAAGCTCTCATGAACAATGTGCCTCAAGGGCTTCACATGAATGGACTAATCATTAATTAAGATTTAGTTCTTGGATGCCCTGGACAATGTTAATGCCTGTCTTGTACACTGAGCGCTGCTCCTTCGTTCTTATGCGCTGGGCATTGCTCATTCACACCATGTGCACCGAGCTCTACTTCCTCCATGCCAGGCACTGGGGATTGTTTATTTTGATTCGGTGTAATAATTGCTGCTCCTTTCGAAACTAACTCAGTTATGTGAACCTGGATGGAGTCAAACCACATCTTTTACCCAACTCCCTTGATAATATTATATGATAGAAAATTTATAGAGTGCAGCTGTCACTCCGGGGAGCCTCATAGCACTCTTACGGAATGAAGAGAGGAGCAGAGCGGCGGGCAGATGAGTGAGAGAGCTAAAGTGCCCGAGGCTCCAAAGATCTACGTTTTAAAGGATTTCCTGAAGATGGATTCTGTCTGAGAGAACCGGAGATGGATGGGTAAAGAATTCCAGGCTTTGGTCCCTAGGACTGCCACTGATTTGCCCCCTTTAGAAATGAGATTGAAGCTAGGTGTCATAAGGAGGTTTGCTGATGAGGATCTTAGGAGGCGCAGTGCCACATGCGGTTTGACTCTTGCCCTAAGGTACTTGGGTGCTGATGACGAAAAGCTCTGTAAATGACTACCATGATCTTGAAGAGAATTATTTTAGGTATAGGCAGCCAGTGTAAGGATTTTAAGGCTGCTGAGGCTGAGGATCCTTGAGATCGTTTTAGGACAAGCAGGCTGCTGCATGTGGAACTATCTGTAGTTTCTTCAGGACAGACTTATTGGCCCCTGCATATAGGCCGTTAAAGTAGTCTAGTCTAGACGTGATCAGAGCCACTGTAACTGCCTTTCTCGCCACACCAGGTAGTAGATTAAACACCCTTTTGAGAGACTTTATCAGGTGGAAGCATGTGCCGGCCACAGAAAGAGATTGTTGATGGAAGGATAGAGAGGTATCAAATTTGACTCCTAGATTCCTCACTACATCCACTGCATTTGACGGAGGGGTGTGGCTCAATGGTTAGAGCGGCAGACCCTGATGCAGAGGTCTGGCCCGGGACTAGGGTTCAATTCCCGACGAGGCAGGGTCTTGGGCTCATTTGTCTGCGGACTCGATAATTCTCGCCTCGGCGCCTACTCTAATCATGGGGTCCCACGCTGCAACTCTGGGCAATAGCTTGCTTAATATCCACAACGGCCCCTACAACACTGGGATGCCTGACTTCACCTTGGGGGTGCCCAGGAGGGGCATCTCACAGGGAGAGCCAGGAAGGGTTCCACAGCGTTATACAGTGCGGGGACGCCCTGGTGATGGGCAGCTGTGCGCTTTACAAGTTTCCTACATTTACATTTACATTTACATTAGGCCCCACCTGCGGGGCAGGAAGGTGTTAGATTTACCAAGCAGCATGATCTCTGTTTTTTGGGTGTTGCCCTTCAGTTGGTTGGATTGCATCCAATGAAAGGCAGCCGTGAGGCAGAGTTGGAAGTTCTCTTCTGCATTGGCGGAGTCTTTGTCTAGTACTAGAACAAACTGAGTGTCATCTACGTAAGAGATGATTTCAATATTGAACGATGATATCAGATTTATCAGGGGGTTCATGTAGATGTTAAACAATGTTGGGATTAAGGCAGAGCCCTGAGGGACCCCAGAGAGCAAGGGTTTCTCTGATGATTGATATTGGCCATGGGTGACTATTTGTTTCTATTTGATAAAAAAGATTTCAGCCAAGCAACGGCCCTGTGGGAAATGCCATATGATTTGAGCCAGTCTCCCAAGATGTTATGGGAGATCATGTCAGGTGCGGCCGATAGATCCAGCAGAATCAGCACCGCTGATACTGACCGCATCCTCAAGGAACACATTGCCAAGAAACCCATGACTGCTGGAACCAGCTCTCTCTACTAAAGAAAGTGAATTGACTCCACCCCATGTTCAAGATCTCATACTATTGCATCTGGATGTTTGCAACACACTGTTCCATGGCCCTTAGACTCCACACTGGCCCACCTTAAGGGCATCGTATACAGCGCAGCCTGTAATATAACCACATCACCTCCACCCTGCGAGAACTCCATTGGCTCCTTTTCCAGTGCACACCAGCTTTAAGAATCCAGGCGCATTGGGCCTGCTTCACAAGGGGACTTATGACTCGTAAAGTTACCCATGTGGAGACTTCACCCGTCTCCACACTCGCAGCAGAATCTCCGCATTCGTAACTTTATGGGTCTTATGTCCCTTTGTGTATCGGGCCCATTATCTTCAAAGCCATCGTGGCCAGCACCCCTCCATATCTGGTTGACAAGCTAACTGTCTCTTTTATCTCTTGGGAACCTGCAACCAGAACACCATTAGACTGGAGACAAATAACTGCAAAAAAAGAAAAATAACAAGGCAGCATGCCGTCTTCATCAATGTATGCATGATACCGAAAGGACATCCCTGTATCCATAGGGACCCCCTCAACTCTGCTCCAATTTAGGAAAGAACTGAAGACCCGCCTCCTTAAAGCACACTACATCATGACGCAGCCACAGCCCATTCTCGCCCTCTGTACCCTGCTACCCCTCCAATCAGTGAGTCTTTACCTTTGATCCGGTAGATCTTCTCTGACTTTCAGCTGGGCTTGTGCTATACAAATACCACATGCATACATTACATTTTGATCATGGGAGTTGCATCTTCCCTTGAATGCACTCGCCATGGCTTATGATCTTGTGGCCGAATACGCATCAGTGCCTGGAGACATTCATGTTTAATGCAGTCTGGGGTCAATTCAGTTATGCATCCTTTTGTGCTGTCAGAGTGCACGTGTTCATTTATGTGTGTTGTCTGACTGGATGTGTACCTCTGTGTGTATGCTTTCTGCATGTGTGTGCTTACCCGCATGCATGTTTTCAGCATGTGCATTCGCACATGTCAAGCGACATACAGCCATAAACAACAAAGAACAAAAATCACCTATAATAGCCTGGACCTATTGGCTTTGCCAATGTTTGTTACATATGGCACTTTATGTCGTATAATGCATGCCATATCAGCACCTGTCACCTCACTTTTACAAGCTGGGTATTTTGTTCCATTAATGAAAAAGATCTGGATGGTGCAGATATCAGGAATAAAAGCGACACCTGTACTGTGGAAAAAAACACTACTGAGCAGTTTACAATTGATTGCCGACATATTTTGAGTAATTAAAGTGTCATTTTTAAAGCCGACTTAGATGTTTAATGTGTGGTGACGTGCAGATGAACTGCTGCTCTCCTGTGCTGAGCCCCAGCAGTCAGTGAATAAAGATCTGTCATCAGTGGCTCCTTATTGGCTAATGGCACTGAATTCTCAAGGAAAGAAACTTGAAGCAAAAAGAGTGCAGAAAAGACAGTCATCCCTGTAACAGTTCAAACCCAGACTGCGCTACCAGCTGCAAACCCATACCATTGCGATCAATCTTTGCTCCGAGACCTTTTTGCGTCCCTCTGGCAAGAATTGCTCAATAAGGTGTACAAATGGTAGCCACACTGGCTATTTACCTACTGCTGCCTCCTGCCGCAAGTTTACCAGAGCAATTGCCTCCAGGTAAAATATGGTGGTTGCCACCCATGCAGACCCATGAGCAGTGCAATTTGTGCAAAAACATATCATTTACTCAGTGGTTAATTTGAAAAAAAACAAGTGCCGGTGCCCTCATCAGAAGGCAGCTTGCACCAGCCCACTTCTCCTGTTAGCGCCACCTAAAACAGAACCAACTACTAACCATGGAAGTGGGGAGAGGATTTGGCGTAAAGGCCAGAGCTGCCGACTTTGGAGCTGGGGATCCAGGTTTGAGTCTTAGCTTCGGCTCATCACCCTGTGATTCTGGGCAAATCATGTTGCTTGCCATTAATAAATGAATGCATACTTAACTGGTGCTCATGAAAAGCGCTGGTGTTGATGATTAAGTGCCAGTGCTGAGCGCCGGAACCCACCGGCTCAAATTAGCACTGCATTGGCACCAGTTGTAGCAGTCACTCAAGCATCAATACAAGTGTCAGTTGTTAATACTTCTCACCTTCTGTGCTGGCTTTAGCAGCAGGCACTGTGCACAATCCAGCGCTTACGCATAACACCCAACTCTTACTATATAGGACACCCTATAAACACATAGGGCCTTATTTGGGGTTTGGCGAACTTGCACATGTCGAGTCACACATAGGTGCTGGAAGTACGGGTGCTGCAGCAAACCCAAAATAACCATGCTGGAGTTCAGAAGGTGAAGAATTAATAAAGCTGGCTTTAAATTTAGTTTTGCTCTGCTTTCAGGGACCGAGGCCAAGTGTCAGGCTATGGCTTATGTCAAACTGCTGCTTATCATTTTAACATGGAAATAAATCAATACCCTGGAGTGGTGTGGCTCACTGGTTAGAGGCGGCAGACCCGAGAGCAGAGGACGGCCCGGGACCAGGGTTCAATTCCCGACGCAGCAGGGTCGTGGACCAGGGTCAGCGGACTCGATAATTCACACCTTGGTGCCTACTCTAACCAGGGATCACACTCGGCAACTCTGGGCATTAGCTTGCCTCATCTCCACAACGGCCCCCCACAATCGCTGGGGATGCCTGGTTTCACCTTGGAGATACCCAGTAGGGACCATCTCACAGGGAAAGCCAGGACGGGTTCCCCAGCGGTCTACTGCGCAGAGATACTCCTTCGGGAGTCGATACTAGCGCATTACAAATCCACAATTAATTACAATTAATTAATTAGTGATGCACAAATTAAATATTTAGTGAAACCTGATTTCCACACATTATTACTTGTACGCTGAATAGTTTTATTACTAAAACTCTGTCCGTGCGAATTTAGTGGCCATTTCAATAGAAAGTGCCCTACCACATGGATCACTGACAGAATATCAGAACCGAAAATATTGTGCGGACAGAATATCATGTTTAAAAAATTGAGGACTAAAATATTGCGAAGGTGAGTGCAAATAGTAAGTATAGATTTACTGGGGCAGATTTATGTCGGACTTGCGCCACGTTTACGCCACAGTTGCGTCACGCAACAGCGCGGAAACATGGCGCATCCCTGCGACCTATTTACAACGTGACGCATCTAGGCAGATGCGTCACTGTTGGACTTGGCCCGCAGGGCAGGTTCACCCCTAGACTTTTTGCCTTATTTGTGACCCTGTGTTAGTGATTTTTGGGTCTCTGCGCACTTTCCCCTGAGTCCCAGAGTGAAAGTGCGTGCGTGTAGTATGGCTGGCCTGCCCTCCCATAGGAATGCATGGGGAATGTGTGTGTCCCTAGTAGTTCCTGATGCGTGGGGAGTACAGGCTCGAGTTTGGTATGCTTAAACTCGTGAGAGTGAATGCTGCAAGATGGTGTCTGCGGCATGTGTGTGTCTAGTTGGGAAGTGCTACTTCTGGACATTGAGATATGTGTGCAGTGAGGGTGCTGGAGCGTGATTGGCTGGAGCTGGCTGGCATGCCAGGCTCCAGGAAGTCTGGATGGGTCTGCCCGGTGGTGAGTGGGAGATTAGCATGAGTGATGTGTGGGAGGAGTGTACCTGGGTCCTGGATGGGCTGGGTTTTCCCCACACAATGCTGGCTCCGCCCCCTGTGGTGTGTCTAACGACCCTAGCCTCCCCAGTGAAAGGAATGGGTGGTTGGGCCATCAAGAGTGCTCCAGAACCAGCTGCGACTGGTTTTCCCCCCACCCTGCACATTGTAACAAAGGAATTTACAGTATAAGAAGGGGCTGTGTCCCCTTGGAAAATGTTCTACTTTGGAATCCTGCCAGAGGGGGCTTGTGCCGCTGCTGGGGCCAGAAGGACCGCCACTTGGGGAGTCTCCCTGCCTGGAGACCCAGTGTGCTGGCTCTGGCCCAGCCTTGCCCCCCCTGCCTGCCTCCAGCCCTGCTGGAGCCCTGTCCTGTCCTCCAGTGCTGGGGAGCACTGAGGACTTCGTTGTCTACAGCCTGAGAGCGCTGCTCTCTGTCCTTCAGCGCTGGGAGCGCTGAGATCGCCTGCCTAGCGCTTGGAAAGCGCTGGATTTTACCCCTAGCGCCTGGGAGCGCTTTTTGCTGCTGTTTAGCACTTACGAGCGCTTATTTTTGCCTGCAGCGCCTGGGAGCGCTGTGGTCTGCAGAGGCCGGTGCCCACCCGGCATCCGATCGCCCCGTGTGGCGAGTTGACAGCGCGGGTGCCACCCCGCTTATTGCTGTGGTGTTGTGCCGATTTATTGATCTACGAGGGAGCCCACTCCTCGGATCATCTGGGAGCCCGCCTGCCTGCCTAAAGCGAGCCGCCGCGCTGCCCGCGGCGACCCGGAAGTGAAGGGACTGCCGTCCAATCACCGCGCGGCCCGGGAGAGTCAACCCGGAAGTCCCGCCTCCATCGCCGAGCCGCGAGAGAGCCTGCCGAGGCTCCCCGAGAGGAAAGGAGAGCCCCGGGACCAGCGGGAGAGACCCGCCGCCGCTGGAGAGCCCAGCGCTAGACCGGTGAGTGTCCCTGCCTGCAGAGGAGGGGGGGAGCGTCGGGACACATTGCCGGTGTCCGCCCCGCCCCCTCTCTGTAGCGCGACCTCGCGCCTTGGTGTTTTGAGCCTGAGGGCTCAGGGGGCATTTGTAAGCAAGCCGAGTCCCCAAGAGGGGGACTCCAACCCGAGCCAGAGAGGCTCCACCGAAAGAGAAAGCACCTCCGCGTTTGTGGAGCCACGAGGTGCCCTGGGGGCACCAGTAGCGTTAGAGCCCAGCGAGGCTCTTGGCCAGCATTATTGCTTTGGGGTCCCCAGAGCGAGGGACCCCACAGCCCAGCGAGGCTGCACCTGTTCAGTGCTGGAGCCCCGAGAGGCTCAGCAGCCCCCCTTACTGGTGAGAGAGCCTAAGAGAGGCTCACCAGTGCCACAGTGGTGGTTCTTTGAGCCCAGAGAGGCTCCAACTTTGCGCTAACTTTCCCTGCTCCAGTTGCCCAGCACTTTGTGGGCAACTGCCACGTTTAGGCCCTGACATTGGGACACCGGGACAGTCACAGGTGGTGACTTGTGAGTATGGGGTAATGGTTATTGATTCTGCACCTCTGAATGTATTGATTATGCGTCATGTGCCTTTTCACCTCTGAATGTTGATACATCATGTGTTTTATCCTTGCACCCCTATAGGTATTGTGACATGTAGGTGGTTGTTTTCTCCCTAGTACAGGTGGTGCTAGAGAGGTCCTGTTACCAGTGATTACTGGTTGTATGCTCTACTGTTATATTTTTGTGCTACAGTAATTATTTCTAAAAGTGCTGATACCCTTGACAGTGGTCCAGGTGGCCCTGTCCTGTACAAATATCCCTTGTAAATTCCGCCCGTGCCTGTTGGCACAGTGTAACAAGATGTGTGTTTTATCTGATGTATATTTATTATAATACAAAGGCTATTTTTACATAACCTTGTGTGGAGTGTTTCTTTGTGGTGGGCCTTGGGTGTTGTTGCTGGGGGTGCGTGCGCAAATACTTAACTTACATCGCCTCCAAGTTTAGCCTTGACTGCTCGCGCCACGTTACCTAGAGGGCGAGTGGGGGTTGCCTTGGTGTGTGACTCCCTTGCCCTGACACCTAGAACTGGCGATCCCTGACTGACCTCGACGCGAGTCTTGGCCGGCCAGGGTCCCGGTTCTAAATGCGGCGCATCTGTGGTGCCGCAAGGAGAGAATTGCGTGACGCATCAGTTCTGGCGCATCCCTGCTGATTTGCAGAGATGCGCCAGAACTCATAAATCTGCCCCAATGTTCTTAACTCCACATCTACCTACCTTCAAAATATATATATCATCAAGGTACATAGGTGTGGAGTTATATATAATAACACATTTCTTAACTATAGAAACTTACCTTCACAATATTTTGTCCCACCAACATTTTGGTTCCAATATTGTTTAAACATCCTACCAAACTCTATTTTAGTAGTATATTTACAACAGTTTGCTTCAAAATGCACCTCTGTCTGCATACCAGATCCTTACCTCTCTCCTGCTACATCTATTTGCTGGATTTCTTCTTCATGTGACGTGTGGATGTTTCACACTCCCTATAACCTCAGTGATGTAACATTGACGGCAGCACCCCCACTCTGAAAACTGTTCCGGCAGCACTGTGCGGGTGTTCCTTCTGCATATTTAGGGCGCCTTTGACTACCATGCACTTGTAGTGCTGCGGACAGGACATCTGGCGTGTTTTGATGGAGGACCCTGTCTACCAAACTCTAAATAAACCCCATCCTCTCCCGACCAGATATTTCCACAATCTGGGTAGGGACAGGATAGTGTTTGCGTCGCACTAGTGCTATTATAAGGAAAGATACTCTACAAGTAATAAATTATTTCAGTAGAGTGAGGGAGGTACGTTTCGGGTCACATGGGAGTAGTGATGTCACAATTATAATTATACTGTAATACGGAAATTACAGGTTGGCATTCGAGGCATTCGTGCTTCTAAGCAACCCATTGTTGAAACACAGCTGTATCCTATTGTCTGGGGCATTAGCACAGTCCACCTCTCCACGCTGCCAGTCACATCCCAGGCACCCGCTTTTATTAAGAGTTGTTTGAAAGGGGAGGTGTTTGGGGGCTGATGACAGATAAACTGTAGCGTCAGAGATGCTCGCTTTCTCTGTCTATGCCCCTGTCATTTCCTCGGTGCGATGGACTCCTTTATTACATCTCAACAAGACTGTTTCAAATCTCTGAACTTTCCTCACTGCTGACATCTACGTCTGACCTACAGACGACTGGCTAGAAGCCAGTCAGGGCTGATTCAGCTCTTCATCCTGCTGAGGTGGATGAATGGATGCCAAGTAACCTGGCTATTGGCTAACCGTAACACAATGATAACACCTGCTATTTATAGTGCCTCAAAACTGTGGTTGCAAGTGTGATTTAGAAAAGGTAAGTTACTATTATTTGAGCCGTGATATCCTTCGTTTAAGCAATTCTGATAGGCCTTCTGCCCGTGAAATAAATATGTGACTTTTTCATCTGCCCCTTTATCTCTTCTGAAATGTTTGTGTTGTTTGGACGGTTTAAACCCTTCTTTAGTCTGCCAACCCCTAGGGGTACGTCCCTATCGATTGGGGTAATGGCAGCTCTAACAAAAGTGCCCAATATTCGATGTAATATCCTTAATGTAACAGAGGGTACAGTACGTCACTTCCTCTTCCTTCACGGCTCGATATTCTTTACATGCGGTCCGGGTAAGACAATTATTTTTCTCTTTTCATACTGGAATCCCCTCCCCCTGCTTCTCTTTCTCATCCCCTCATCTTTCCACACTTTCTATGTCAGCTGCAGTAAAGGTACACGTGTTGAGGGATTTCGTTTTGACTTGTCCCTGTTGGGCCACTGTACTTGCATGCTGTCTCCTTCATGCTCCTTCATTGTCTCTCTGCTCTCAGGATTGGCCAGAGGTTCCCACATGTTTTAGAACCAGGAGCCACTTTTTAGAATGACAAACATTCGCTACTCACCTACCTTTAAGTGGGCATGAGGAGGTGTGATTTGTTTATGTCATTCTTTGGTAGCGCATTCTCATTTACAGACAGCACATTTTCCATTGAAATGGGCCCTAACTTTGCACAGACAAACAGTTGTATTGATAAAATTAAACAGCATACAAAGCATACTGTGTGCAAATCGGGCTTCTCTGAATATTTATTGTGTGTGCATCACCAAGTTAAATGCCTTGATTTGTTTTGAACCTATTAACACCTCTATTTCCAGCACACTTCTGAAGTAGGAAGACAATTGTGAATAATTTTGGTTTCTTAATTGCTGAATGAATACTGTTCATTTACCGGTATTTAGATTTTGTTGTGTGTTGAAAAAAACAAGACATCCTACACGCCTTTCCTTTCCTACTCCAGCAAGATTGTCACACAATTCACTTCAAAAACTCCCTCAATTTGCAGATACACAAAAGTAAATACCAGTCCCGCGTTAAAAGAATAAGCAGCAATTTGTCAGAAGGCATAGCCTGACATTTGACCTCTGTCTTTGAAGCAGGTAAATAGGACAAAATAAATAGAGAAATTAAAGTCATCTTTACTAATACCACGAACTTTCACGAACCACCAAAAACCGGCACACAAGCCACTGCTCTAGGGGCTTATAGAATTTACCAATATCCGTTTGCCGTAGGAATATCGCATGACATGATATGGGAAGACCTATTGAGTCCTCAAGGAGTTCTTTAGAAAACTCTTATCTGTGCAGGGCAAGAGCAGGTATTTTGAGGGCTGCAGAAGACTTTGAGGGGCCTTTGAAGAGCCCTTTTGGAACAGCAAGGACCAGCCTTCTCCTACTGCCAGTATACCGCACTAGGGAGAAGGGCGGCCATCTTGCCTTTGTTGGGAGTACTGCCGACCAAAGGAGCAGGGTGGAGGACTGTTGGCCGCGACAATGCCTTGACCTATACCGAGTTAGCCTTTCTTACAGTCCTTGGTGTCCCGTGACTCCATCCTTTCATTATTTGATTTCTCGACACATCTCCAGGTGATCGTATTGAGCTAAAATAGGAAGCAACCTGTGAATTTTTTTGATTGAATGATTTCTTATGAGTAACTTGATTTTGGCACCCTCCTACACCTGAAAAAAGAGTGACTGATCATAACTCAACTCAGATTTGGCTAGTGAAATCTACTATTGACCCTCCTTTTTGTGACGATAGGCAGCGTCCTCTGGTTTAAGGATCAGCACTTCGTTAAAGCGAGAAAAGGCACGAGCTGGTAGTGGCATATAAAAACTGAAACAAGGCCCGAAATGTTTTATTTTTTTCAGTGTGTGGGACGCTCCAAAAGGCAAAAATCTATTTTACCAGAAGCACTACAAATTCTGGCATCGGTCATGCACACACTGTGCTCAACCATTCCTGATCTCATGCAATTCTAACCAAATATTGCCCCGGTTACTTACTGGTATTCTTCACTACTCGGAGTCCTGGTCTAAAAAGTGGGCCTATGACTTTATCAAAGGGTGAACATATCAATATATATAAAGCAGATCTATTCTCTTTCTCCAAAAATCACTAATATATTTAATCAAATGTATATTTCAGTTAGTCACACAATGCAGTGCTCATTGAGAGTGCTTATTATAAAATATTTAATAAAGTTTAATGAAAAAGAAATCAACATGTCTGAGTCTTTCTTTTAACATTGTTTTTAGGATTACATTTTGTGAGCTGAAAAATGTTAAAAGAACGACTCAAACGTACTTTCTTTTTTCAATAAAACCAACACTTTATGACTCTTTCTTTTAACATGTTTCTGCCCACAACATGCAATCTTAAAAACAACCATAAGGGGGTCTAGCACTCCATCTGAAGAGCATAGAGCCTTGCACTCATAGAGACCATAAGGGGGCCTTGCACTCCATCTGAAGAGCATAGAGACCATAAGGAGGTCTTGCACTCTAGCTGAGGAGCATAGAGACCATAAGGGGGCCTTGCACTCCAGCTGAAGAGCATAGAGCCTTGCACTCATAGAGACCATAAGGGGGCCTTGCACTCCAGCTGAAGAGCATAGAGACCATAAGGGGGCCTTGCACTCCATCTGAAGAGCATAGAGCCTTGCACTCATAGAGACCATAAGGGGGCATTGCACTCCAGCTGAAGAGCATAGAGACCATAAGGGGGCCTTGCACTCCATCTGAAGAGCATAGAGACCATAAGGGGGCCTTGCACTCCATCTGAAGAGCATAGAGACCATAAGGGGGCCTTGCACTCCAGCTGAAGAGCATAGAGACCATAAGGGGGCCTTGCACTCCAGCTGAAGAGCATAGAGACCATAAGGAGGCCTTGCACTCCAGCTGAAGAGCATAGAGACCATAAGGGGGCCTTGCACTCCAGCTGAAGAGCATAGAGACCATAAGGGGGCCTTGCACTCCATCTGAAGAGCATAGAGACCATAAGGGGGCCTTGCACTCCAGCTGAAGAGCATAGAGACCATAAGGGGGCCTTGCACTCCAGCTGAAGAGCATAGAGACCATAAGGGGGCCTTGCACTCCATCTGAAGAGCATAGAGACCATAAGGGGGCCTTGCACTCCATCTGAAGAGCATAGAGCCTTGCACTCATAGAGACCATAAGGGGGCATTGCACTCCAGCTGAAGAGCATAGAGACCATAAGGGGGCCTTGCACTCCATCTGAAGAGCATAGAGACCATAAGGGGGCCTTGCACTCCATCTGAAGAGCATAGAGACCATAAGGGGGCCTTGCACTCCAGCTGAAGAGCATAGAGACCATAAGGGGGCCTTGCACTCCAGCTGAAGAGCATAGAGACCATAAGGAGGCCTTGCACTCCAGCTGAAGAGCATAGAGACCATAAGGGGGCCTTGCACTCCAGCTGAAGAGCATAGAGACCATAAGGGGGCCTTGCACTCCATCTGAAGAGCATAGAGACCATAAGGGGGCCTTGCACTCCAGCTGAAGAGCATAGAGACCATAAGGGGGCCTTGCACTCCAGCTGAAGAGCATAGAGACCATAAGGGGGCCTTGCACTCCATCTGAAGAGCATAGAGACCATAAGGGGGCCTTGCACTCCAGCTGAAGAGCATAGAGACCATAAGGGGGCCTTGCACTCCAGCTGAAGAGCATAGAGACCATAAGGAGGCCTTGCACTCCAGCTGAGGAGCATAGAGACCATAAGGGGGCCTTGCACTCCAGCTGAAGAGCATAGAGACCATAAGGGGGCCTTGCACTCCAGCTGAAGAGCATAGAGACCATAAGGGGGCCTTGCACTCCAGCTGAAGAGCATAGAGACCATAAGGGGGCCTTGCACTCCAGCTGAGGAGCATAGAGACCATAAGGGGGCCTTGCACTCCAGCTGAGGAGCATAGAGACCATAAGGGGGCCTTGCACTCCAGCTGAAGAGCATAGAGACCATAAGGAGGCCTTGCACTCCAGCTGAGGAGCATAGAGACCATAAGGAGGCCTTGCACTCTAGCTGAGGAGCATAGAGACCATAAGGGGGCCTTGCACTCCAGCTGAAGAGCATAGAGACCATAAGGGGGCCTTGCACTCCATCTGAAGAGCATAGAGACCATAAGGGGGCCTTGCACTCCAGCTGAAGAGCATAGAGACCATAAGGGGGCCTTGCACTCCAGCTGAAGAGCATAGAGACCATAAGGAGGCCTTGCACTCTAGCTGAGGAGCATAAAGACCATAAGGGGGCCTTGCACTCCAGCTGAAGAGCATAGAGACCATAAGGGGGCCTTGCACTCCATCTGAAGAGCATAGAGACCATAAGGGGGCCTTGCACTCCAGCTGAAGAGCATAGAGACCATAAGGGGGCCTTGCACTCCAGCTGAAGAGCATAGAGACCATAAGGGGGCCTTGCACTCCATCTGAAGAGCATAGAGACCATAAGGGGGCCTTGCACTCCAGCAGAGGAGCATAGAGACCATAAGGGGGCCTTGCACTCCAGCTGAAGAGCATAGAGACCATAAGGAGGCCTTGCACTCTAGCTGAGGAGCATAGAGACCATAAGGGGGCCTTGCACTCCATCTGAAGAGCATAGAGCCTTGCACTCATAGAGACCATAAGGGGGCCTCGCACTCCAGCTGAAGAGCATAGAGACCATAAGGGGGCCTTGCACTCCAGCTGAAGAGCATAGAGACCATAAGGGGGCCTTGCACTCCAGCAGAGGAGCATAGAGACCATAAGGGGGCCTTGCACTCCAGCTGAAGAGCATAGAGACCATAAGGAGGCCTTGCACTCTAGCTGAGGAGCATAGAGACCATAAGGGGGCCTTGCACTCCAGCTGAAGAGCATAGAGACCATAAGGGGGCCTTGCACTCCAGCTGAAGAGCATAGAGCTCTAGATCGTAGACCTTTAAAAAATTTATGGTAAGTTCTCCTGGGGTCATAAATTTTAATGACCCAAGAGACTTTTTTAATGTTGTTGGGGGGGGGGGGTGGCGGGGGGGGGCTTAACTTCCAGTAGCAAACTACAACATTAAAAAATGATTGGTGGAGTACCTGCTTTCTCTAGGACCACAAACATATCATGTTATTTTAAAATGCCCCGGGGCATTATGGGGCACTCTTATCCTACGAGCACTGAATAACTAATGAGCAGGTCCTGACACTCAGTTATTATTCATTGCAAATTATTTTTTTCCCATTTATTTTGGGTGTCCCAATGACACCCAGAACCTTGTTTTTTTGATGAAGGCCACAGGAAGAGAGGCCCAGGGCCCCCGCTGCCCCGACGGCTCCCCACCCATCACGGGTGCTGGCAGGAGCCAGTAATCCCTTTTAAATAACAATTTTAGGGTGGGAGCCAAATGGCCCCCCCTCATTGAACCTTTCTGGCCCCAGGGACTCCATTCCCCTGTGGACGTTTTATTTAATTAAGGGGAGGGGATGCAAAGCCCCCCTTCCCGAGCCTCTATTGGCCATCGGGACCCCATCATCGGATCATTTGTTTAATTTAAGGGGGGCTGTGCTCCCCTCTCCAGAGACAGTAGTGGCTTTGGGGAGCCCATCCCCCAGGACTAAAATATTTATTTAAAAGGAAGGGGGGGCACGTGGCCCACTCCCCGAGTCACTAATGGCCCTGCGGACCCCATCCCCCACGACCTTACATTGGTGCCCCGATGCCCACTCAGGGTCCCCAAGTCTATCTAGCTCCCTGCATGCTCCCATCTTGGGTGCAGCAGGAGCTGGCATTGCTCCCGCCCAGCAGGAGCAGGTAATTCTCACTGACAGGTGGGAGCAATCTGAGTTTCCTTGTACGCAAGAGCGCCGGCAAGGAAACACATGCCTGCTCCCATCAGGCAGGAGCATTTTTAAATCTCCCTCCTTTTGGAAGTAGACATGCCTTGGGAAGCTACTGCGTCCCGGTAGCTATCTTCCCAGGACACAGTGAGCCGGCCCCAGTAAATAGAGTCCCCGTGGCCGTTTCAGGCATGGGAAGGGGGGTCATGAGCCCACCTACCCTTTAAGTTACACTCTCCGGGTATGGGGTCCCGGGGACTTAACACTCTCAGAGAAGGTGGCTGTAGAGCCTCCTTTTAAATTGTATTCAGCCGGGAGATGCAGCCCAGGGGCCTTTGCAGGCTCTGGGATTGAGGGGCATTCGTCCCCTCCCCTTTTTATTAAATATTATCTGCCCATCGGGATGGAGTCTCCATGGCATTTTTAGGCTCGGGGCTGGCGCGACCCCCTACCCTTTTTTTCCTACTCAGCCTCAGGGAAGGGGATCAGTGAGACTTTCAGGCTCTTGTAAGGGGGCCTTGTGCACGTCATGTCAAAGGTTTTTATATAGCGCAACTTATCCCTGCAAGGTCTCAAGGCGCTTACAGCAAAAAACGATTGATCATAAGTGAGGCTAAAGCAGTATAGAAAATAATTATTTGGGGAAGAGCCAAGTTTTTAGGGCTTTCCGAAATTGGTTATGTTCAGTAATGGATAGGAGGTGAGGAGGCAGTTTATTCCAAAGAAAAGGGGCAAGGTAGGAAAAAGAACGGTGACCGTATCTGGAGGTCCGGACACGCGGTTGGGACAAAAATGATTTGTTACTAGACCTTAAGGATCTTTTGGGGACATACCAATGAAGTTTCTTTTGGAGGTATTTGGGCCCATTGTTATACAGAGAGTTATGCGTTATACTAAGGATCTTAAAATGGCTTCCCTGTCGAATGGGAAGCCAAAGGAGCTTTTTCAAACATGGCTTTGAAGCTGTTCTAGGAGGCAGGTCCAGGACTAATCTGGCCGCTGCATTCTGGAGGGTCTGCAGTTTTGCCAGCAGGTCCTCGTTCAGTCTCAAGTGCATGGCATTTCCATAATCAAGATGGCTGATGATCGGGCCCAGTACCAAGGGTTTTCTAGCTTCTATAGGAAGCCACCTGAAAATCTTCCTAAGACTGTGCATTATTCCATAGCAAGTCCCTGTCACTTTGCCAATGTGGTTTTTCATAGACAAGGTGGAATCAATTATTATTCCCAAGTTACGCACTGCAGATTTAGGGCATGTGGGAGACGCTTGGATTCAGTAACACTGTAGTATGGATTCTGTGACACTGCAGCATGTTGGAGTTGGATTGGGTCTGGGCAGTCTCAGGAAGCTAGGCATCATCTGCCCTCAGCGGGTGTATTTGATCTCTCTTGGTTGTGCTCATTAGAACGCGCTCATCGCTCTGCGCATGCCTCGCCACCACTGACTTTCCTGTTCTAAAAGCATGGCAGCTCAGCGTCCTGTGCTCTGCTGACACCTTTGGCACTCAGCTCTCTCAATGAGATTTATTTACCTGTCCTCCGCCGGGAGATCAAACCTTGTTTTCTCATTTTACCTACAGCACAAGACTTTTACTAAGCTCTCGAAGAAGCAAAACACCCCTCGGAGACAGATTCCTGATTCAGAACTGTGTCTTCATTTCTTCTTGAGCCGAGGAGGCTCACAGATGCACTCTGTTCTCTATTGCTACCATTTACAGCGTCCTCTGCTCCTCAAAACCCTTCTTTCCCGCTATCTCAGGCAGGTGGCTCGGCCCCTATGAAAATGTTTGATGAAGCACACGCATTACCTCCTCGTGCATCTTCCTGGATAGAGTCCTTACAGTTGAGACACCTCCACACCTCCACTATATGGCAGAACAAATTTCCTGAATATGTGAAACCAAGTCCATGGAAGACCACAGCCTGCGTGAAGCACAGCTAAAGACAATAGTGTCTCTATAGATATAAACACACTAAATTGTATTTGTCAGAAGATTTATGCATTTTTCAATAAACGAGTTAGTTTTTTGTAAACACAAATGCAGTAAATTACCAGATCGTGAAGTAATATAATTCAGATATGTTCAATCAATATCCGTGTTGACTCGGAACATCATTTGTTCATTTGACACAAATTAACAAGAATCAATATATTACTTATTTACAAAAACAAGTTCAAAAACTCAATCCCAATGCATTTCAGGTTATTACTAAACCCTTCATCAGGGGTGAAACATCCTTTACAACTAAACTTTTTCCACGCAGTACCTTTACAACGCAGGATTTACAACGCTGGAGGGCGCTGTAGGATAGGGAATTGTTTAATTTACTATCCAAAACCTTCCCTACTATCCACGGGGACTGGAGTTGGAATAGTAAATTAAACTATTCACTATCCAGCTCCCCCCAAAGCAAGTCATTGTAACGACTTGCATTGTAAAACCTGCTTTGTAAAGGCGTGCATGGAAAAAGCATGCGTTGTAACGACATACATCCCATCAGGGGATATATGCTAAAGTAATAATAATCAATGATTCTATCTTGGAGTCCTCCATCCAGATCTATAACACAAAATCAGAATAATGTCCAATGAGAAATAAGTTAACATCGTACAACCACTTCGTCACAGCCAGCGGGTGAGCTGTGCTTGTGACGGAACGGTACCGTCACGTCCCCGGCCACTCTTTAGAACGTCAGCGCAGGTGCGGAATTCGCGCCGCGCAGGCGCGGCGAGTGGGCCGTGACAGAACCGTTCCGTCTCCAGCACAGCCCAGCCGAGGCTCATGATGGAACGGTTCCGTCACGAGCATGGGAGGGGTTAAACTGTCCAGACCCAATCCCTCTCCTACATACTGCTATGTCACGGCACGGAATCCATACCTCTCCTACCTGCTGCATGGACAGATTCCAAAGATCTCCTACATATTACAAAGTCACTGAATACATAACTCTCCTACATACTGCAACGTCATTGAATCTATACCTCTTCTAAATACTGCAATTTCACTGAATCCATACCTCTCATACATGCTGCAATGCCTAGGAATCCATACCTCTCCTATATACTGCAACGTCAGAGTCCATACCTCTTCCACATACTGCATTGTCACAGAATCTCAAACTGGAATGTCTCTGAATCCATACCTCTCCTAAATATTGGAATGTCTCTGAATCCATACCTCTCCTAAATATTGCAATGCCTAGGAATCCATACCTCTCCTACATACTGCAACGTCAGAGTCCATACCTCTTCCACATACTGCATTGTCACAGAATCTCAAACTGGAATGTCTCTGAATCCATACCTCTCCTAAATATTGGAATGTCTCTGAATCCATACCTCTCCTAAATATTGCAATGCCTAGGAATCCATACCTCTCCTACATACTGCAACGTCAGAGTCCATACCTCTTCCACATACTGCATTGTCACAGAATCTCAAACTGGAATGTCTCTGAATCCATACCTCTCCTAAATATTGGAATGTCTCTGAATCCATAACTCTCCTAAATATTGCAATGCCTAGGAATCCATACCTCTCCTACATACTGCAACGTCAGAGTCCATACCTCTTCCACATACTGCATTGTCACAGAATCTCAAACTGGAATGTCTCTGAATCCATACCTCTCCTAAATATTGGAATGTCTCTGAATCCATACCTCTCCTAAATATTGCAATGCCTAGGAATCCATACCTCTCCTACATACTGCAACGTCAGAGTCCATACCTCTTCCACATACTGCATTGTCACAGAATCTCAAACTGGAATGTCTCTGAATCCATACCTCTCCTAAATATTGCAATGCCTAGGAATCCATACCTCTCCTAAATATTGCAATGCCTAGGAATCCATACCTCTCCTACATACTGCAACGTCAGAGTCCATACCTCTTCCACATACTGCATTGTCACAGAATCTCAAACTGGAATGTCTCTGAATCCATACCTCTCCTAAATATTGGAATGTCTCTGAATCCATACCTCTCCTAAATATTGGAATGTCTCTGAATCCATACCTCTCCTAAATATTGCAATGTCTCTGAATCCATACCTCTCCTACATGCACAGGGTCCCCCTCCCTGAGCCTAAAAATCCCCACTGAGCCCAGTCCCTGAAGGTCAAATAGAAATATAATGGTAGGGGGTCGTGCCCATCCCCCCGAGCCTATAAATACCCTGGTGACCTCCATCCTCCGGCTAAATACAATTTTAATGGGGGGCTTTGCACCCACCTCCCCTGAGCCTGTAAAGGCCCCAGGACCCCATATCCTGAGACTGTAACTTAAATGTAAAAGGGAAGGGGCCCATGGCACTGCTCTCCGTTCCTGAGAGGGCCACGGGGACTCCATTCTCTGGGGCCGGCTAACTGACCGGGTGCAGGGGGCTGGCTTCCAGGACACAGTAGCTTCCCAAGGCATGTCCCTCCTGACAGTAAAAATTACATGCTCCCATTGGGCGGGAGCAATGCCAACTACTGCTGCTCCCGAGATGGGTGCATGCGGGGAGCTAGAAGGGCTTGGGGACCCTGGGCGGGCACTGGGCAGCCCATGTAAGGCCGTGGGGGGCGGACTCCCCAAGGCCACTATTGTTTTGGGCGGTGGGAGCACATGCCTCTCCTTCAGTTAAAAAAAGACCCCAGTGATGGGGCCGCCCCGGCCTGTAGAGGCTTGGGAAGGATGCTGTGTGGCCCCACCCCTTAAATAAATAAAACTGCTATAGGGGGATGGGGTCCCTCCGAGCCCATAGACGCTCGGAGAGGGCGTCCATGTGGCCTCCTCCCCAATATTTAAAAAAAAAAGAAAAATTGCTTGCCCCTGCCAGCATTGTGATTGGTGACGGCAGGGGAGCTGGCGGGGGGCCCTGGGCCTCCCCTGTGGCCTTCACCACAAATAAAAAGGATCAGGGTGTCACAGAGACACCCAATATAAAATTTAAAAAAAGAAAAAAATCGTCTTGAACAAATTGCAGACATGGGCAGAGGACAGTGGTATTGTCTCCATTGAGCAGGGCCTAAATTCAAGCCTCTTATGGGGTAAATATACTAAGGCTAAACAGGGCAATCTCTTCATGTGTTTGGTCGATTTAAGCTCAGCCTTTGACTGTGTTAATCACTTGAAACTTTGGAGTACCCTGGAGTCCATGGGGATCATGGAAGTGCCGCTGATTAACTTTTTTTAACTGTTTTTGTTACATTTTCTTTCATGTGTTCATACTGTACCTTTAAATCCTTGTTGTATTTCTTTAAGTGTTCTTTAGAACACCACTGACTTCTGGACTTCAGGTCAGTTGCACTGTTCCTGTTGATTAAGAAGCTGCTTTCTCTGTTGCTGTGCTGCACATTAAATCTACTTTAATCTCAAGCTGTTCCTGCGGATTATCTAACAGTTTTACTTAGATGCCCAGGCAGGCGTCCGCTTCGGGTTAGCAGCTGAATGCAGCCGCAACTTCCCTGTCAGCAAAGGGGTAAGGCAGGGCTGCGTCCTGGCCCCCCCTCTTCTTCACCTTATACATTAACAGTCTGGGTGCCACACTGATGAGGGAAGGTCAGGATTTACCCAGCATCGCCAGCCAGGCACCAAATTGGAGCCCTGGGCCACGCCAACGACACAGTCCTCCTGTCTCGAACCCCAATAGGTTTGCAGAAAACTGTCTCGAGTTTTGTGTCTTTTAAGTCTAGGCTTGACCTTAAGGTAAATATCACCAAAACCTTTGTTATGAAATGCCGCAATCCAAAAGTGTAGTGCTGAGATATTTTCATAGTTGATAGAAAACTCAAATTTATTAATCATTTTTCCTACCTAGGTATCGCGTTTGAAAAGCAGGGCTCATGGAGCATAGCCGTGAACACCAGAAAATTACTGTTTGCAAAAGCTATCGGAGCCCTAATACATTTTTCTAGGATATTGGGCAAGCTCCCCATTAATGATTTGCTGACCATTTGCAATACTAAATGCATTCCTGTAGCTATGTATGGAGCAGGAATCTGGGGCTTTGAAACACAGCGTCCCTACAGCTGGTTGAGGATAGGTTTTTAAAATACCTCTTAGCTGTGCCGAATAGCACAGCCACGTTTATCTGCCACGCTGAGTTGGGTCTACCACATTTATCCGACCCAATTAAAATCCAAAGCGGTAAAAAAGGGGGTGGTGATGGACGGAGCATCTGAACCAATCAAACACTCACACCCAGTCAACAGATGTGGGTTTAATCCATCACCCTTCTTTAGCCCTCTCTGCCACCCCAGTTCAGACATGCTATGGGAATTCACAAGGGCATATTATCAAGCCCATTATCGCCGCATTAGCGGCAGTTTCCTGCCGATAAAAGCGGCGATAATGTATCGCCTTTTCTTGTTAATATGGCCCTTTGTCTAGCCCACCTGGAGACGATTAGATTGTCCGCCAATGTCATGAAGTCGTCAGTCAGGGAACACCAACTACTCCCGACACAACCGGGGCTACAACCTTATTTATCCACAACATCGGGTAATTAGGACAGGATGCTGTTGATGCGCCTACGCTTAGGCAACATCCATAACAGGGTGACTTTCCCTAAGACCAATGACTGGTCTCGTACCCTCTGCTCGTGCCCATGCGACGATATCTCGGCTCAGTCAACAATCCATGTTATCTTTTTTTTGTAAATTTTATACTCTTATCAGAAAAAGATGGATCCTGCCCATGTTAAAATGACAAAACTTGAGACAATGTCGACCTGCTTTTATTAAGCTACAATTTCTCGATGAAATGATGTTCATTGATCTGATTGCTAATTTTCTGAAAGTGGGGGTCGGATCCAGAATGAGTGCAGGAAATGCCCTTTTGTAGGTGTATCCGAATTTATTGTATTTCTTGATTGCCATCGTATTTTGTTACAAGTTCCTTTTTAAATCGTAATTAATATGTTTTTATTGGGCTGATGATTGTAATATTTACGTACTTCCGTTATTTTATCCTTTTATAATGTACTGTGCTTGTATGATTTGAATAGAACAACAATGCCCTTGCACTATACAAAATTAAAACATTAGAGTAATGATATTGCTGAGATGATCATTTAGTATACATCCACACTTTCGGAGTGACTTTAAGAGAATTAATTATCCAAGTTCAGGTACAAGAGTTCAAAAGAGAAATGTTCTGTTCCTGGTGTTAAGTAAATGTTTTATTGTTCCTTTGATAATGCCAACACGTGTTTCATCGCAGGGAACTCACTGGAATCTTCAGGGCTTCTTGAAGAAAGTATGACAAAAAGTGTTGGAAATGCCAGTTTCTGGACACTGCTTAGGTTAATTATTCGTGGTGGTTGGAGCTCTGTGAAACGCTGCCTGCGTGGTAAATGACCATCATTGGAAAACGGCACCGGGAACCTCAAGAGGGAGTCCAGCGCGAACAAGGTGTACTCGCCTTTAAGGAAAGACTTTGTCATAATTCAGAAACCCCCCCCCTTTTTAACACTCGTCGACTCCTCCCGGTTACTACACACACCGCTACTGATCAAGATCCTTTAACCACGCAGGCAGCGTTTCACAGAGCTCCAACCACCACGAATAATTAACCTAAGCAGTGTCCAGAAACTGGCATTTCCAACACTTTTTGTCATACTTTCTTCAAGAAGCCCTGAAGATTCGCAGTGAGTTCCCTGCGTTGAAACACGTGTTGGCATTATCAAAGGAACAATAAAACATTTACTTAACACCAGGAACAGAACATTTCTCTTTTGAACTCTTGTACCTGAACTTGGATAATTAATTCTCTTAAAGTCACTCCGAAAGTGTGGATGTATACTAAATGATCATCTCAGCAATATCATTACTCTAATGTTTTAATTTTGTATAGTGCAAGGGCATTGTTGTTCTATTGTTATTTGTGTGGATCCTCTTGGTCCAACCTTGAGCGGTTGTGTGAGATTACCGCTCGCCCTTTTGCCTGTACCAACCACTTCACCGTGCTCCCTACTTTGCGGATATATAGGTGTGCGCCCAACCTCCCTGGTATATGAAAAAAATCTCCTTGTTGTATAAACTTGTATGATTTGATATCCTTAAATCGAATGAAGCGTAATTTGAATAATAAAATGAGGGGCTAGATCTTGTAGCTCATTGTAACCTCTCATGCCATACAGCGCTACGATGCCACCGCACACACGCTTCTCCTCGCTAGGATCATTCTTCGCATGAACCTGCAGCCAGTGCCAGCTTCAGATGCACCCACTCCTAGCAGCTGCCTTTCTGCCAGTAATCGCATCTGTGCTGCTGCTCCCAGCAGCTGTCTCCTCCCAGGCTCCTCTCCACGGGAGACACTACTTACCTTCCGCTGGCAGAGGTAATGAAATGTAAACATTAGCTCTTTCAAGAGCACTTACAGCAGCAGGCCGAGCCGCTCGTGCAGCACCTGTTCAGCTAATAAGCATTGGTATCTGCAGAGGCAGGGGAGCCCTTCGGCCTCCTGCCAGGCACCTTGGTAATCCCCTGGCTGCCCCTCGCCCTCACCTTGGCACTTAAAGACGGGCGTTAAGCTTCGTTCTTCCACATTTCTGTGGCACGCGGTCTGGGTAATCTAATTTGAGCCTCACAGTATTACAGATCTATACTACTATTATAAAGAGAGAACTTGCACCTTTTGGCCAGGTAAACTCGGGAACCACAGCGCCAATCTACACACTCGATACATGTAAGAAAATGTCAGGGTGTGTAGATGGACATAGGCGACATTACATTTTAAAAAAACGTAAATTAAAAAAAATTAAAATTTGTAAACAAAGTAGTCCCCTAAAACAAGCGCCGGCCGCAACGTAGCGCTGATCGCGACCTACACGTAACGTAATGACGATATGCGGGGAGGAGCGGTGACTTGCGGTGAGGAGTGGACTTGCGGCGAGGAGTGGCGGTACGTAATGACGATATCCGGGGAGGAGCGGTGACTTGCGGCGAGGAGTGGACTTGCGGCGAGGAGTGGCGGTAAGGCAAAGGCAGGCGAGAGGCGGGAGGCGGGAGGCGGGCGGCGGGAGGCTCAAGGCGCAAGGTGCGAGTCGGGAGGCGGGAGGGGTAGGCGGTATGGCCAATGTCGCGGCGGGCGGGAGGCTCAAGGCTGAAGGCTCAAGGCGGGAGGCGGTATGGCCAATGTCGGGGCGGGAGGGATGCGGTCTGGGCAATGTGGGGGTAGGGGGTGCACAGAGGCTTAAAATGCTGCCCCCAGCCCCTTTCTTTCCCGGGCAAAGCCGGGGCGGGCTGCTAGTAATATAATAAAACAGAAAGCAGGTCTGAGGACTGTGTATTAGTGAAGGGGCTGTAAGTGGATGAACAAGAGGCTGCATCCGTCCCCTTAGTTCCAGCCAAGGGCCCTCCTGTGAGGTGGGGGGTCGGGGGGATTCTACCTCTTCATCATGCAGGGACTTCTGTGATATCACCGTGGCATGAAGCTCCCGAGATGTGCCCACAGGGGTGAGCCCACCACAGAGAGTGCGGCACAGCCTCTGGCTGAACCGGTTCCCACCCATGGTGGCTCATGAAGTCTTCAGTGTCCACCCACCGCACTTCCGAACAGGAAGTGACCCGCATCTATACCAACTCAGCACCCATCTGGGCTGAGACGAGGTTTTGTGCCTGCCTCAGCCCATCACCTTTTGGTTGTTGCTTCGGCCGCCTTCATTGGTCCCATATTATCTGAGGATGTAAAGCTGGGGTGTCCAATATAGGCACAGGAGGGGTGGATCTGTGTCAAGTTTTTGGGCTATACACAAACAAAAGATTTCCATAACTAACTTACCTACACAGAAAGTGGTTATCCTCAATATCTGGCATGGATACGGCCCAGCAGGGGCCGCCTTAGGCATGTGCAAGCTGTGCACCTGCACAGGGCCACCAAACCCCAGGAGCCACCACGCCAATATATATCCTTAATATAATAATCCTCTGAGGACGGATACATATTTGCGTGGCGGCCCCTGGCAGGAATTTGGCGGCCCCTGGCAGGGATTTGGCGGCCTCCGGCTCTGTTCCACTTCCAAACACCCTGACCACCCCCTCTTCACTGGCCTTCGCGCTCCGCGCTCCGCCCTGCCCCACCAGGACCCCCTCTTTCGGGGCCCCCTACCTATGCTCCCTGCCCAGGGCCACCATGAGCCTGGAGCCGCCCCTGCAATGACAGACAGCAGCAGAGGGTGTTGTACTATCAGAAGGGGGGCCTATGCTCCCATGCCCAGAGGCGCGTGCATGCAGAGAGGGCCCATCTCGATGCACAGAGGTGGCCATGTCTGCCCAGGTTGCTTGACCTGAATCCCGCCCTGCAGCACTGCATGTGTCCTCTGGGACAGGGAGACGATACCACTAGACCAGGAGGGAACCGGAGCCCTCTGACCCTTGCACGTGGAAACACTGACACTGGGACAGGGAGACAATGACGCCGCGGCAGGTAGGCGCACTAGAAGAGGGAGACACTCATGCTGAGATTGAGAGACTATGACACAGGCTCGGGAAAAGACTGACGGTGGGACAGAGACACACTGACATTGGCCCAAGAGGACAGACACACCCACTGGGACAGGAAGACAGTGATGGCGGGAAAGACAGACACACACACTGGGACAGGTGGACCCTCATACTGAGATTGGGGGATTCTGACACTGGGACAGGAAAACACTGACATTGGGACAGGGAGATAGAGACGCTGGGCCAGGGAGACACTTACAGTGGGACAGGAAGACTCAGACACAAGGACAGGAAGACAGTTGAGCCGGGTCTAGGAGACACTAACATTGTGACAGAGTCACACAGACTGTGTCAGGGACACTCTGGCCTGGGCTGAATTACCGTAAAGTGTCTGTAAGGTGACTGTAAGGTGTGTCTGTGGTGTATGACTGTGAGGTATCTGTAAGGTGTCTGTAAGGTGTGTGTGTAAGGTGTCTGTAAGGTGTGTGTGTAAGGTGTCTGTAAGGTGTGTATGTAAAGTGTGTGTTGTGTGTGACTGTGAGGTGCCTGTAAGGTGTGTCTGAGGGTGTGTCTGTAAGTTGTCTGTAAGGTGTCTGTAAGGTCTGTCTGTAGGGTGTCTGTAAGGAGTCTATAAGGTGTCTGTAAGGTCTGTTTGTAGGGTATCTGTAAGGTCTGTCTGCAGGATGTCTCTAAGGTGTCTATAAGGTGTCTGTAAGGTCTGTCTGTAGGGTATCTGTAAGGTCTGTCTGCAGGATGTCTCTAAGGTGTCTATAAGGTGTCTGTGAGGTCTGTCTGTAGGGTATCTGTAAGGTCTGTCTGTAGGGTGTCTGTAAGGTGCCTATAAGGCGTCTGTAAGGTCTGTCTGTAGGGTGTCTGTAAGGTCTCTCTGTAGGGTGTCTGTAAGGTGTCTATAAGGTGTCTGTAAGGTCTGTCTGTAGGGTGTCTGTAAGGTGTCTGTAAGGTCTGTCTGCAGGGTGTCTGTAAGGTCTGTCTGTAGGGTGTCTGTAAGGTCTGTCTGTAGGGTGTCTGTAAGGTCTGTCTGTAGGGTGTCTGTAAGGTCTGTCTGTAGGGTGTGTCTGTAGGGTGTCTGTAAGGTCTGTCTATAGGGCGTCTGTAAGGTGTCTATAAGGTGTCAGTAAGGTCTGTCTGTAGGGTGTCTGTAAGGTGTCTATAAGGCGTCTGTAAGGTTTGTCTGTAGGGTGTCTGTAAGGTCTGTCTGTAGGGTGTCTGTAAGGTCTGTCTGTAGGGTGTCTTGAGGTCTGTCTGTAGGGTGTCTTGAGGTCTGTCTGTAGGGTGTCTCTAAGGTCTGTCTGTAGGGAGTCTGTAAGGTCTGTCTGTAGGGTGTCTGTAACGTCTGTCTGTAGGGTGTCTGTCAGGTCTGTCTGTAAGGTGTCTGTAAGGTCTGTCTGTAGGGTGTCTGTAAGGTCTGTCTGTAGGGTGTCTGTAAGGTCTGTCTGTAGGGTGTCTGTAAGGTCTGTCTGTAGGGTGTCTCTATAAGGTGTCTGTAAGGTCTGTCTGTAGGGTGTCTGTAAGGTCTGTCTGTAGGGTGTCTGTCAGGTGTCTATTAGGTGTCTGTAAGGTCTGTCTGTAGGGTGTCTGTAAGGTCTGTCTGTAGGGTGTCTCTATAAGGTGTCTGTAAGGTCTGTCTGTAGGGTGTCTGTAAGGTCTGTCTGTAGGGTGTCTGTCAGGTGTCTATTAGGTGTCTGTAAGGTCTGTCTGTAGGGTGTCTGTAAGGTGTCTCTAAGGTGTCTGTAAGGTCTGTCTGCAGGGTGTCTGTAAGGTCTGTCTGTAGGGTGTCTGTAAGGTGTCTCTAAGGTGTCTGTAAGGTCTGTCTGTAGGGTGTCTCTAAGGTCTGTCTGTAGGGTGTCTGTAAGGTCTGTCTGCAGGGTGTCTGTAAGGTCTGTCTGCAGGGTGTGTGTAAGGTGTCTCTAAGGTGTCTGTAAGGTCTGTCTGCAGGGTGTCTGTAAGGTCTGTCTGTAGGGTGTCTGTAAGGTGTCTCTAAGGTGTCTGTAAGGTCTGTCTGCAGGGTGTCTGTAAGGTCTGTCTGTAGGGTGTCTGTAAGGTGTCTCTAAGGTGTCTGTAAGGTCTGTCTGCAGGGTGTCTGTAAGGTCTGTCTGTAGGGTGTCTGTAAGGTGTCTCTAAGGTGTCTGTAAGGTCTGTCTGCAGGGTGTCTGTAAGGTCTGTCTGTAGGGTGTCTGTAAGGTGTCTCTAAGGTGTCTGTAAGGTCTGTCTGTAGGGTGTCTTGAGGTCTGTCTGTAGGGTGTCTTGAGGTCTGTCTGTAGGGTGTCTCTAAGGTCTGTCTGTAGGGTGTCTGTAAGGTCTGTCTGTAGGGTGTCTGTAAGGTCTGTCTGTAGGGTGTCTGTCAGGTCTGTCTGTAAGGTGTCTGTAAGGTCTGTCTGTAGGGTGTCTGTAAGGTCTGTCTGTAGGGTGTCTGTAAGGTCTGTCTGCAGGGTGTCTGTAAGGTCTGTCTGTAGGGTGTCTGTAAGGTGTCTCTAATGTGTCTGTAAGGTCTGTCTGCAGGGTGTCTGTAAGGTCTGTCTGTAGGGTGTCTGTAAGGTGTCTCTAAGGTGTCTGGAAGGTCTGTCTGCAGGGTGTCTGTAAGGTCTGTCTGTAGGGTGTCTGTAAGGTGTCTCTAAGGTGTCTGTAAGGTCTGTCTGCAGGGTGTCTGTAAGGTCTGTCTGCAGGGTGTCTGTCAGGTGTCTCAGGCATGCAGGAAGCCCCAGAGGCCCTCACAGAGACACTGTCTTGGCAGCTCACTCACTATGAGGGAAATGGCAGCAGACATTCATTACACAAAGAACAAGCCACATAATGACGTGGAGAGACAGGTGTGAATAGACACCTCTGCACCTCTACTGGGAGCCAGGCACAGAAGAAACATGTAACACCCGCCCCCATCCAGACTCTGATCAGCAGACCCCCCACCCCCACCCTCCTCCAGCCCAAACACTTCCTGCAGAGAGCGCACAGGGCTGTGTGGCCACAGCAGGGAAGAGTTGTTCTACATCAAAACAGAGCAACACAATAACGTAAAATGAGAATATTTTCTTAAATTGGCCTTGGATCAGGAGCCTGGTCAGTAGAGTGGTGTCCAGCTTAGGTCTGCCTGAATGAAGGCCATCTTATCCTCCCCGGGCCGCACTCGTTTCCATCAGAGCTCTTGCAGACAGTAAAGCTGGCCAGAGGGGACTGGAATATACGTAGCAATGGTAGAGCAGTAAATCAGCAGGAGAAAGGTGAGCACCGCAAGGAGCGCGCCGCTTCAAACATGGAGGCCTCGGCCTTCGCTAGGAGAACAGTACAAAAGAGGAGCGCGCCGCTTCAAACATGGGGGCCTCGGCCTTCGCTAGGTAAACAGTACAAAAGAGGAGCGCGCCGCTTCAAAAATGGGGGCCTCGGCCTTCGCTAGGAGAACAGTACAAAAGAGGAGCGCGCCGCTTCAAACATGGGGGCCTCGGCCTTCGCTAGGAGAACAGTAGCCAAGAGGAGCGCGCAACTTTCAACATGGCGGCCTCGGCCATCCATCAGAGAACAGCACAAAAAAGGAGCATGCCGCTTCAAACATGGAGGCCTCGGCCGTCCCTCAGGGAACAGCACAAAAGAGGAACGTACCACTTCAAACATGGAGGCCTCGACCGTCCCCCAGGGAACAGCACCAAAGAGGAACGTACCACTTCAAACATGGAGGCCTCGACCGTCCCCCAGGGAACAGCACCAAAGAGGAACATACCACTTCAAAAATGGAGGCCTCAACCGTCCCTCAGGGACCAGCACAAAAGAGGAACGCTCCAATTCAAACATGGAGGCCTCGACCGTCCCCCAGGGAACAGCACAAAAGAGGAACGCTCCAATTCAAACATGGAGGCCTCGACCGTCCCTCAGGGAACAGCACAAAAGAGGAACGTACCACTTCAAACATTGAGGCCTCGACCGTCCCTCAGGGACCAGCACAAAAGAGGAACATACCACTTCAAAAATGGAGGCCTCAACCGTCCCTCAGGGACCAGCACAAAAGAGGAACGCTCCAATTCAAACATGGAGGCCTCGACCGTCCCCCAGGGAACAGCACAAAAGAGGAACGTACCACTTCAAACATGGAGGCCTTGGCCATCCCTCAGGGACTAGCACAAAAGAGGAACATACCACTTCAAAAATGGAGGCCTCGGCCGTCCCTCAGGGAACAGCACAAAAGAGGAACGCTCCAATTCAAACATGGAGGCCTCGACCGTCCCTCAGGGAACAGCACAAAAGAGGAACGTACCACTTCAAACATTGAGGCCTCGACCGTCCCTCAGGGACCAGCACAAAAGAGGAACATACCACTTCAAAAATGGAGGCCTCAACCGTCCCTCAGGGACCAGCACAAAAGAGGAACGCTCCAATTCAAACATGGAGGCCTCGACCGTCCCCCAGGGAACAGCACAAAAGAGGAACGTACCACTTCAAACATGGAGGCCTTGGCCGTCCCTCAGGGACTAGCACAAAAGAGGAACATACCACTTCAAAAATGGAGGCCTCAACCGTCCCTCAGGGACCAGCACAAAAGAGGAACGCTCCAATTCAAACATGGAGGCCTCGACCGTCCCCCAGGGAACAGCACAAAAGAGGAACGCTCCAATTCAAACATGGAGGCCTCGACCGTCCCTCAGGGAACAGCACAAAAGAGGAACGTACCACTTCAAACATTGAGGCCTCGACCGTCCCTCAGGGACCAGCACAAAAGAGGAACATACCACTTCAAAAATGGAGGCCTCAACCGTCCCTCAGGGACCAGCACAAAAGAGGAACGCTCCAATTCAAACATGGAGGCCTCGACCATCCCTCAGGGAACAGCACAAAAGAGGAACGTACCACTTCAAACATTGAGGCCTCGACCATCCCTCAGGGACCAGCACAAAAGAGGAACGTACCACTTCAAAAATGGAGGCCTCAAACGTCCCTCAGGGACCAGCACAAAAGAGGAACGCTCCAATTCAAACATGGAGGCCTCGACCATCCCTCAGGGAACAGCACAAAAGAGGAACGTACCACTTCAAACATGGAGGCCTCGACTGTCGCTCAGGGTCCAGCACAAAAGAGGAACATACCACTTCAAACATGGAGGCCTCGGCCGTCCCTCAGGGACCAGCACAAAAGAGGAACGTACCACTTCAAACATGGAGGCCTAGACCGTTCATTTAGGGAACAGCACAAAAGAGGAACGCTCGAATTCAAACATGGAGGCCTCGACCGTCCCTCAGAGAACAGCACAAAAGAGGAACGTACCACTTCAAACATGGAGGCCCAACCGTCCCTCAGGGAACAGCACAAAAAAGGAGGGTGCCACTTCAAACATGGAGGCCTCGGCCGTCCCTCAGGGACCAGCACAAAAGAGGAGCGTGCCACTTCAAACATGAAGGCCTCGGCCGTCCCTCATTGAACAGCACAAGCGAGGAGCACACCACTTCAAACACGAAGGCCTCGGCCGTCTCTCATTGAACAGCACAAAAGAGAAACGTACCACTTTAAACATGGAGGCCTTGGCCGTTCCTCATTGAACAGCACAAAAGAGGAGCACGCCGCTTCAAACATGGAGGCTTTGGCCGTCCCTCAGGGACCAGCACAAAAGAGGAACGTACCACTTCAAACATGGAGGCCTCGGCCGTCCCTCATTGAACAGCACAAAAGAGGAGCATGCCGATTCAAACATAGAGGTCCTGGCTGGTCCTCAGAACACAGCACCCAAGAAAAGCACGCCACTGCAAACATGGAGGACCAGGCCAGACCTCACAGCACAGCACAGCACCCAAGAAGAGCATGCCACTTCAAACACGGAGGTCCCTGCTGGCCCTTATCACACAGCACCCAAGAAGAGAGAATCATTTCAAACATGAAGGCCTGGGCCAGCTTGGGACATGAGGTACCTGGAGATCAGCGAACATTGACTGTTATTGTCCTTCTTGCCTTCATCATCTTCGCTGTTATAGCGCTCCTCTCCGTCTTGTTGCCTGGGAGTGGCAATGCACACAGAAAAAAACTGGACTTAGTAGGACTCAACAACACTGGAAAATGTATTTATGGTGCGCACACTAAATTCAGATGGCGTAAGACAGCAAACCCAAACCCTGTACCCAGAGGGCTCTAGGCTGTCTCGCACACCACAGGGAGGAGGAGGAAAGTAAGAAGAGAGGGAGAGATAGAGAAAGTGGCATTAAATATTTGGACCAAGATTTAATCAAAGGTTTCCTGCAGCCTACATGCAAAACTGACAACTAAACACATTATTCAATTATCAAGGAGAGAGAGAGGACTAGGTAGCTAGTCCATATCCCCAGGTTTTATATGTTAATCAAAAAGTGGACTAGTCTATTTCTGAATAATACAGGACTCAGGACTGTATGAGGAAGGGGGAAACTGTTTGGTTTCTTTATGATGCCCTCACCCACCAACCTAGTTGGTGGCATGCTTTATCATCGGGCCCACCCAGTGACACCGAATGTGTCCCGGGTGTGCTTCTACGCCTGGATTACAGTGGAGCTGGTGTATTGCTGAGTGTGCAGTGTGAGTGACGTGAAAGTGAAATGTTAAAAGCTATACAGTGGTCCCAGTTCCCGAGGGGATACTTTTAATGTCTGGGCCACTGTTAAAGTTAAAAGCAAGGCAAGTGGATGCTGGTGGAGTGAGTATTAGGAACTCCTACATCCAAGGTGTGGTCTACATGTTTCAGCCAGGCCTTTTCTCTAAAACTGGCTTTCCTCAGGACCGTTAGATATGTGAAAGTGCGATCTATATTTTAAGTGAGTATGTGATCAAAGAATGTGGAGCACGCGCTAAGGTGCTATACATGGGGAGGGGGACCTTTGGCGGTACGTGATGGAACAACAGGTTTCCAGCTGGTCTTGGCCAACAGAGTTGGTCAACACCTCTGCCGGATTTCTCCATAGGGGCGTTTGCAGCAAAACGCTAGCTAATGCTTGGAGAGGGAATCTCCCTCCCACATGTATAGCACCTTAGCGCGTGTTCCACATTCTTTGATCACATACTCACCTAAAATATAGATCGCACTTTCACATATCTAACGGTCCTGAGGAAAGGCAGTTTTAGAGAAAAGGCCTGGCTGAAACATGTAGACCACACCTTGGATGTAGGAGTTCCTAATACTCACTCCACCAGCATCCACTTGCTTTTAACGCTAACAGAGGCCCAGACATTAAAATTATCCCCTCGGGAACTAGTACCACTGTATAGCTTTTAAAATTTCACTTTCACATCACTCACACGGCACACTCAGCAATACACCAGCTCCACTGTAATCCAGGCGTAGAAGCACACCCGTGACACATTTGGTGTCACTGGGTGGGCCAGATGATGAAGCATGCCACCAACTAGGTTGGTGTGTGAGGGCTTCAAAAAGAAACCTAACAGTTTCCCCATTCCTCATACAGTCCTCAGTCCTGTATTATTCACAAATAGGCAAGTCCTTTTTGATTAACAAACTAAACACATTATACAGTTTCAGTTCCTGACATCTAATAACACATGTATTTTAGCTTTTACTAAATAAATTGTCTCCCACAACCCTGCACTTCAAACTTAGGGCATTTTCTTTTATGTCTGTGTCTGAGGTGCAAGAGTGGAGATATTTGCCAATTATGCCTGTTGTAAAGGCCAGCTCCACACCACCATATCGTTCCCTGTGAATCTCTGCCTGTATTCTGGCTGACATCCACAGGCGAGGAGGCCCCGGCTGATGCTGTCACAGGCTGGGAGGAGAGGGCAGGGAGAGACCAGAGGATTCACTTTTCACATGGGAGCTCTGCATTGAATCAGGATTCATCCGCTCGTTCAATCTTCACACCATCTTTGCCACCGTTGGGTAGTGGAATCCAGTTAGGAAGCACTGCAGGGCTTTTTCTCTGTGCCAGCTTAACACCAGTCCCTTTCTTGGCAGAAAGATCCACTAGACTAGGTAAGCCAACAGTGTTAGTGCGACGCCCAGTGGCAGAGCCAGATTACTGCAAAAGGCATAAAACTATCCTTTTTAAAAATGTTTCAGTAACGTGCTACCAGGCATTTTCCTCTTTTGTCTGGAGCAGGCAGAACTCACACCATTCCTTATTACAAGTCCCTTATTGTACCATTTCTGAAAAACACCTCTGCAAGACTGTACAATGGATACTCGGCGACTCCACGCTGTGCACACATTCTGTGTTATCGAGTTCATTAAAGGGACTGGTTTTAAAGCACTCTAGAAAACACCCTTATAACTTTTGGAGCACTAATTTCCTCCCCCATTCCTATGTTGTTGGGGTGCCTATCAATGAATCAATCAGGATTTTGTAAAGTGTGCTACTCACCCGTGAGGGTCTCAAGGCGCTGCCTGCCCCCTCCCTCAACACACAGACACACTCCTGTCTGCCCTTTCTGCCTTGCAGAAAGTTCCAGGTCCAGTCAGTCTGACACAGCTCTCACAGCCAATAATGGAGCCAGGCAGCTGAGTGGAGGGGGGCAGTGGGGAGGGGGGAAGCATCGGGGGTGGAGCCGGGAGGCAGTGGGTCAGCAGCTCGCTTCAACTGCTGCCTCGGGCTTCAACCCTCAAAGTGCTTCCGTCGGCTGTGGCTTCCTTCTAACGCGGCTGCAGTCGCCGCCCTGCTGGCAGCAACAGCAGCTCTTTGTTGATATGTTACTGTGTAAAAGACCATTAACTTGAACATGTTTCTTTTCTGCCTTTCAAGCTTTCCTCTTATTTCATTGACATAGAGTCTGATTAATATCTTGGTGAAGAGGGAACTAGTCACACGGGCAGCGGAGTTACCTCTCCTCCAAGAATATTGTCTGCCCTCCCGATTTAAATTCAGGTGAACCATAGCTTGATAACGGCAGAGACTACTCCACCTCCGCTTTGGTCAAACTCCTCTGATGACCCTGCCTACGGAGTAAGGGCCATCGTGGGTTTGGCTGTATGTCCGCCTGCCTAATTTGGATATTTAGATGGGTGTACACAAAGCCGTTTTTCAATGCCTGTCACTGCCCGGAAACACCAGGTGCAAAGCCCCCTTGCCATAGGAGAAAACTACCATGGCGAGAGAGGCATTTTTGTTTTATTTTCAAAAAGAAAATCCCACTTTGGGATTTTCTTTTTTAAAATTAAAAAAACATATAACTTTGACATACGCCTCCGTCATGTTTGATGGAGCCATCCGAATAAGTTACAGGGCAATGGTAGGAACCGCCAGGATGTCGGTTCCTGTCAATGCTTAAAATATTCTTTGGGCCAGCGGACATTTCATAATCTCTCAGGGGTATAGAGAAATGTACTCTGCCACCCTGGTGGAGGATGTACCATCCGCCAAGTTATAAATCAGGCCCAAAGTGTCTTTTTGTCTGCATTCACAAAACGCAATTTACAAGGGTGGCATGCGCTAATGCTATTTAGCATATTAAAGCTTTCCGAGAAAACTGTAACAAAAAATTATTGATTTCTGTATTGAATGCATGTAGCAGATAAAGAATTGAATATGCCAAACAACATGATGATTGAATATATTTTGAGATGTAAAATAGAACCTACTGCATTGCATTTTAAGCAATTTCAACAAGGAGAAATGATACGCCAAATAGCCACTAGCCGTGATGTGAGAAACACAGTGGATATTTTACACACTTTCGTACGAATAGGTAATGATGAAGGCACTGTCAGCCAGAGCTAAAGGAACCTTCTGCTTTCTCTTTACAAAATGTTTTCACTTCATGCCTCGAGGAACAGACTACTCTAAATGTACATTCTAAACCCAATTTACTCGCTTATCATTCAGCTGTCAGATTATTGAAAAAGCAGTCTAGGTTCAACTCCAGAATCACATTAATACTCACTATTGCCTGCATGACTAGCTGCCTGGCCAGATTTCTTGCTTCGGTTCATGCTGCAGCAAGTAGACAATTGCATTTTGAGACAGTTGAAGGTGACCCCTGACTCTGGATAGTGATGGTTCAGCTGAACCAACACAGTTGACCATCCGACCCTTATACACAAGCTAGTGTTACAGGTGAATGGGATTCACTCGACTTCTTTTCCTCCTCCCTTTCCACCTAAAACCAGTTTGTTCACATGGGAACCTCCTGGTCCAAAAATACTCCTACAACTAGCCTGCCCCCCCCCCCTCACCCCCCCCCCACCCAGGGTTACATACTGTCCCCCGTCATCTTCAGCCTCTACATGAAGCCACTTGGTGCTCTAACGGCATCAAGATTCACCAATATGCTGATGAAACACAACTTTACCTGCAAGTCTTCTCTGCTTCAGACACCCAACACCTCAAACACTGCCTGTTCATCATCCAGATCTGGATGTCAACCTCCTCCCTGAAGCTTACCTCAACCAAGACAGAATTCCTGTTATTTGCCAAGAGCAACAAACAAGAAACAATACAAACCCAGCTTAAAGACATAAAAGCGATTGATAGCTTTGAACCCTAATTTTTATAGAATTGTGAGATGATGCATTGTCACTATTTTCCATTTGACTACACATTATTTCATGTTGCATATAATCAGTGCTTACTTATATTGACACATACATTTGTACTTAGATTGACCATAATGAGTAATTTCCACATTAACAGTTAACCACAACTACAGGGTGTTCACGTTAAGCTACCCATAGTTACTGTATGCCTCGATGTGAAAGACCCATGTTAAATGAAGTGTTGTGTTTCTGCTTGTTGTGCACAATATTTTCTCTCATTTGACAAAGCCAAGCTTCAACAATGTTCTGTTTAAAGTATATTGCTATTGACAGGCAGTGTGTGAAATCCTCTGAGGGTATGCTGAACAATAACTCTTACCAGCTGTGTGTGAGCGAGGCCGGCAGAGAAGATTCCTCCCATGTGCAAGATCTATGCTGGGGATTTTCTCCAATCGTCTAGTTAGTAACTCCTAACCCAGATTTGAAGTGGGAGCATCACCTTTCAGTCGCATATTCGTCACCAGTCAGATGATGCTTCATTGACTGCCCCAGTCTCTCCGCCAATGGAGAAAAACTCCTTTTGTCAAAATACACATACCAAGAGTAAGGTACTTGCATGGTATAATAATGAACATTTGGCTCTTTGACTGAAATGACTGACTGAATGTCCTTAACAGTGACTCAGAGATAGGGATCTTATAGTCCTAACGAAGGCCATCGACCCTTAGTGGCGCAATATGATTGGCCGAAACATGTTGACCCTAATTTGAGAGCTGGTACGGTGATAAAGCCCAGATGCCACCTATTAAGTCTTTTAATACTGTCTGGGGAACCTATAATTAAAGGATCGGAATTGATTGTGTATCCCTAAGGCAGTTTTAACTTTCTATCACTATAAATAGTTGATTCCATCATACACTATATGAGCCCCCAAAAATTATTTTGCTCCACCCCTCTGATGGCAACAGAGAGAGTTTAGTAGCAGCCTGATGATGAGGCATGCCGTGAATAGGGGGTGAGGGCATTCTTATCCCTCAAAAAGGGATTCCTTAGAGAAAACAGGAACCTGCAAGAGTGAGATAAAAGGGCAGTGAGTGTCAAGTAGTGAATCAAAGAGGCATGAGCTGGCCTCAAGTCTACAGAGACATTTAATAGCAACGGCCGAGGGCTTCTGAGCAGAGCTTTAGGCACCGGCACTCTTTCTTTTACTAGCCAAGCACTAAAAACACCTCTTTACTGGATAGCACGTTGCATGCACCACTTTGTGTCACTAGCACTCGCACAAACCTTAGTAAATCAGTCTTTCTTTTCTAAGCATCTATCAAAACAAACATAGGGGGAACTTTGTGATCAGAGGTGGAACATGGAGTTTTCATTATATATAGGGAATTAATAGCAGGCTGTTGAGTACTTATGGTAAGTGGCTGTGCTTACATTTAACAGCATAAGTGACTAAGGGACAGTGCACTTTAAAGGCCACAGAGAGGATGATGTCACAATAGGACTCAAACCCCAAGCAGACCTCATCAAGCAAAGGAACATTCTGGAATGGCTATTGTTAGAGATACAAGACTGGGTAAAGAGAGCTGAATGGTGTCCCTATTCTTGATGGCACTTTAAATGGGTCATAAGGTGGATGAAGTCACAATAGGTCTAAAAACTCAATAGACTTCAAACTAAGGAACATTCTGGAATGCATTTTGCTGAGGATTCTTAGAGATGCAAGACTTTGGAAACAACTGATTTTGTCTTTACACTGGAAGGTCCCTTTAATTAACGCCAGTTGAGGTTTAGGAGACAAGATGCGGAGGGTTGTCCCAGTTCCAAGTCTTCAGAATGCTGTCCCGACAGACCCAGGATAGTTGTGACATCCGGCGTAAGATGGAGCCCAGTTTGGGGTCCAAAAGCTCAGCTAGAAGAGGACGTATGCCAGTGGTCTGCAAGCTTGCAGTAGCCTAGCAAAGAAAGAAGAGGGGTAAAAAACGGAGGATCCAGAAAAGAAAGAAAAACAGAACCCAGAACGCAGCTAAGAGGTAAAAAGCCAAATTTTGAGCCCTTTCCTAAAAGCCAGTAGATTAGACGTGCTGCGTAGCGCCACTGGCAACATGTTCCAGGGCTGGGGGGCTAACAATCTGAAGGAACGGCCTCCAATACGTGCCCTTTTGACACGAGGAACATTGGCAAGGTGCATGGACCCTGACCTCAAGGACCTGGCTGGATGATAAAAAGCCAGCCTTTTTTGATGGTATTTCGCTCCGGTGGTATGCAGAGCCTTATGCGCCAACGTCAAGGCCTTAAAGATTATCCGCTTCCGGATGGGAAGCCAGTGCAGTACCTGCAGGTGGCCCGAGGCTCTAGCGCGGCGGGATAATCCAAAGATAGCCCGTGCTGCCGAATTCTGGACCACCTGTAGCCGTTGGAGCAGATATTCCGGCAGGCCAAGATAGAGAATGTTCGCATAGTCAATACGCGAGCCAATTATCGCCTGCACTGTGACCTTCCTGTGCTCCTCTGATAGTAAAGGGAGAAACTTACGCAACATCCGGAGCAGGCCGAAACACGTGCCGGTAAGGCCGATTATCTGGGAGCGCAGTGTGAGGCCATTGTCGATCTTAATCCCAAGGTTTTTCGCCACCTGGGAAGAACTTGCTGGTGGGAACATGTTCTCCGGCCACCATACCTTCCAGTCCGGATCTACACTGCACCCAAAGAAGAGGACCTCGGATTTATCCGAGTTGCACTTGAGGCTGTTATGTTGGAACCACTGAAACACAGCCTCAAGGCAACCCCGGATCCTCTCTCCGTTGAAGTCCGCACCCCTCTCACAGGTGAAGAGGAGCTGGGTATCGTCAGCGTAAGAAACGATCTGAGCCCCGAAAGACTCCGCCAGGGCCGCCAGAGGGGTCATGAAGATGTTGAAGAGGGTCGGGCTCAATACTGAGCCCTGAGGGACCCCGACACCGAGTGGCGCCATCTCGGAGGAGCAGGCGGAGGCCCAGACCGTTTGTAGACGGCCCGTCAAAAAAGAACGAAACCAGTTGAGCACCGTCCCCCTAAGACCGATCTCGAAAAGTCTTGCGAGGAGACCCTCGTGGGGGACGGTGTCAAAGGCCGCCGACAGGTCTAACATCACCAGCATCGCCCTACCACCTGAATCCAGCACCTCCTTAATCGCCTCCGAAACTTCCAGGAGAGCTGTTTCGGTACTAAGATTGGTGCGGAAACCTGATTGAGTAGGGTGCAGTAGGTCATGGGACTCCAGATAATCGGCGAGCACCTTATGCACATGTTTTTCGATGATTTTTGCAAAGGCAGGCAGAAGCGAAATAGGTCTATATTTCGCTAGTACCTCCACGTCCAGACTGGGCTTTTTGAGCAGGGGGATGATCATCGCCTGCTTCCATGACTGAGGAACCACACCCTGAACCAGAGAACCGTTCAACAGGGGGTTGACAAAAGGATTGATGACTACTGCCATTTTCGCCAAAAATTTGGCGGGGCAGGCATCCCGCGGAGAGCCAGATTTTAGACAGGCCATCAGATCCAACGAAGAGGCCATGGAAAGAGGAGGGAAAACTGCTAGAACTGGGCCAGCACTGGTCGAGAGGACCGAGGTCTCCTCCACCAAGCAGGGCATCTCGGACTCCTGCACAGGAAAGGAGTCCTGGATCAGACGGATCTTGGAAATAAAAAAGTCCGCGATCGCCCTGACCCAAGGCTCAAGAGGGGGAGTCTGATTCGACGTGGCGCGTGAAGTCGTAAACTCCCGCACAATGGCAAATAGCCAGGGTTCAACGGCACCCTCCGGGCTCCGGGCCCGAAGTGCAACTAAACCAGTTGCATCAATGGTAGTTACGCCCCTGCAAGCTCGCTGTGTCAGTAGAGTTACATTTGATGTATTCACTTTTATTGGTTACCCTTGCGATGGACTAGAACAACAAAGGTGCAATCAAAGCCCTATACACCTTTTTGGTTTGTTCACTGAGCTAACTATTGCATGCTTTAAATTCACACAATGAAACTTCATTAGAAGCAAGCACTGAAGGTTTTGAGGACAATTATAGAGCTAGAAAGCAGTGTTTAAAGGCCTGTTGGGAGAGGGGGGCACAGTGCTTTGGGGGCTTGCAAGTTGTAGCAATGGTCTCCATGAACACTCAATACAATACAGAGCATGAAGATCAGACGTGGGGTGCCGCAGGCTGTCTCGGCTTTAAGCAGGGCTTGAATGTGTAATGGAATAAGTAATGGGGCCCAGAGGTTCTCTCAGAAGCATGCCTGATTCCACCAAAGGCCTCTTCCATCCATCACCAGACACTCCCTGTCCCTTTATGTCACTCTTTCAGGTTCTTCTTCATCCCTGCTTTCTCCCTTTGTCACTGTTTTCCTGTATTTCTCTTCCTCCTTTTTCTTCCTTCTCTGCCTTTGCCTCTTATCCTCTGTAGCAAAGTCTGGCGATACAAAAATAACTCCTGGTCCCCTAAAAAACAGGAGTGTCGGTGGGTTCCACCTCATACCACCAGCTCAAATTAAGCATGGGAGTGCAGATTTATCAAGAAGTCACGCAACGCAGAGCAGCAAATAAAGTCGCTGTGCTGCATTGGATGAAGGGAGAGAGCGAACAGCGCTGCGTCTATTAAGATGTGAAGCTGTTCTGCTCTCTCCCTGCGCTGACGCACTTTAGGCAGCTGGGCGCCCGAGCAGACACCATTGAGCCATGGTGCAAGAGAGCCTGCGTTGTCTGAAGCATAGGTGGTGTATAGGAAAGGGTGCCTTCTAGTGCAAAACCTATGCGTTAAGGACTTTCCCTCATTATGTGTTCGCTGCACGGTGCAGCTCATATACAAAGAGGTAAAAACAAGAAGAAATGAAAACAACCCCTTCTTGCGCCGGCCTGCCGGGAGGCTGCGTTGGATTCTGGTGCTAATCCCAGGCTACAGTTCGGTGTGGATAAGAATGTTTGTCAAAACCCATGGATGGTTGCATGGGAACGGCCACGCGCCACCCGTGGAACGCCCCCTTGATGCAAAGTAACGCAAGGCCGCCCATTGCACAACTATGCGTCACCTTGGGCGACTATCCAACGCAAGGCAGAATTTGAGGTGGATAGTAAGTCCCCCATGAACACTTCGCGTCAGGTTTGCCTTAGCAATGTAACACTAAACCGACGCACTGCATTTATATATCCGGGCCTGGGTTTCGAGGAGTTTTGCTTCGGCCAGGCATCCACCGGTTTGCTTCTGGATGCTGGCGTTGTCTTTTGCAGTTCGACATAGAGATGCCGGGGCGTTCTTAGCACAACACGTGTTCGTGTGTCAGTAACTGAGCCGTCAAGCCTGTGCCTCGATGAGGCCACAGATGGCCGTGTCACGCAGCGCTTTGTGCGTGTGCTTTAGTACACTTCGCACATGCCAGCACGCCTGCTCTTTGCATGCTGAAGTGTGCCCAGTGTAAGTGCTGCAGGGGGGTTTCTTCGGTCCCACAGCAGGGAGACGTGTTTGCTTCTGTCTGCCGGCTCTTGTTTCGTAACATCGCTCGTGACGAGCAGCAGTTTTTGGCTTCAAGCGCCTGGAACCATCCTCGGCTCGTGGCGCTGAGTGGGCGGTGATGGGCCACTTTACACGCTTCATCTGCTGCGAGCAGCTGCTTCAATACTGAAACATGGCGGCGCATCTCCGCTCGGCGGAGGGCTCTGCTGGCAGGGCCCAGCTGGCAGGGTGGCACCGGGGGCTCTCTCCAGCTCGAAGAAGCAGAGAACACCGCCTGTGGCAGCGCAGAATCACCGCAAAAGAAACTCAGGGTGTCTCTGGCCAAAGACGAGCTTTCAACATCACCAATGCTTACTTTTTTATTTTAAAGTGCAAAAGCCCAAAGTGTCTATTCACCACGACCCGCGCCGAGACACGATTGGCCATGACGACCGAAGGAGACTTGATTTTGTGGCTCATCTGCTGAATTTGGATGCATGAAACATGGGTGCTAATAGCAGGTTCCCCACTTAACCAAAGCCGTTTGATCTTGAGCACATCTCTTCATGAACCCCCAGTCGCTTGGAAATAGACTGATCACACTTGTTTGTTTAATGGATCCCAGACGGTGGGACCCCCTATCATGAGGCCTTAAGGGGGTCTTCTCTCTTGTTCATCTCTTTGGGTGACCCCTGCAGAACAGAAAGCTCCCCTCCCAGGCAGTGCTTGAAAAGGAAAAATAGAAGTGCAGGTACTCTTTAGCAGCTTCCCTGCTCGTTTCTGAGAAGTGCCAGTACTCTCCAATTGCAAGTATTACGTTTTTCTTGAGAAGGGAAGAGGATGTAGCCTTACGGCTAGAGCGGTCGACCTCGAAGCTGGAGAACCGCGTTCAATTCTCAGCAACAACGCTCAACATCCTGTGATCCTGGGCAAATCACTTAATCTCCTCGTGCCTAACAAAAATGAATGAGGTCTCATGTAACGAAACTGGTGCTCATGTAAAGCGCTCTGAGACCCGATTTCTTGGGTCTAGTTCGTGCTATTTAAAAAAAATAATAATAATAATAAAGTGGGGGTACTTTCCCTCTCAAAATAACAAAGTGCTGGTACTCACTACCGGACAGTACCTTCCCGGTTAAAGCATTGGAGGTATGCCAGGCAGAAACTGGGCCTGATTCAGATCTCAGAGGACAGGTTACTCGATCACAACAGTGACCAAGATCCTGTCTGCCAAAATATTGATCCCATTATATCCTCTGGCATTTATATTTCGGCGGACGGGATTTCCGTTCCCGTTATAAGGGAGTAACCTGTCTGCCGAGATCTAAATCAGGCCCTCAGTCCTGCTCCGTTGTGAGTCACAGGTCTGCGTTCTATTGATTGAAGATTTAAGGACTATCAGGCACATGCATCAAAGGATTTTGCGATTGCAAACGGTGCGAATCGCAAAAATCAGCCGTTTGAGATCGCAAAATCTGCTTTTGGAATGCATGAAGGGTGAAGGCCCTTGCAATTTGAGAATTCGCAAATATTTCTTAATTGCAATTCCTTAAAAATCGCAATTAAGAAATCGCAAAAGCCAACAATGATGCATGTGCCTGTATACCCCCTCCCTATCCCCAGCACCATCTAGATCTGCCGGAACGCTCCTACCATGATCTTTGACAAGACCGGCCCGATGGTCTGTGGGGAAAGAGACCCCTCTAGGGCGGGAGGTCCCCGGAGTGGGGGTGTGCAGACCGGGGTTTCAAAGCACCCTCGGATCCCTGAAGGATAACACAGTTTCCGAAGGTCCCAAGAAAAAGGATTCTGCGTGTGTTCAAAAATATAGAAATACGTGTGGTCAACACCACAATATCCTGGCATGGATTGTATGTCAAAACATTGAGAATTAGTTTTTGTTGGGGGTGAAATGTCGAGAAGCAAATGTCCTGCAAGTAGTTCATACAGGTAAGTATAGATTTACTATTCTTAACTCAACATCTCCTTATCTTGAAGAAATTTATTGTCCATGTACATATATGTGATGTTTAGTAAACTCATTCTTACCTACGTATACTTTTCTGGCCGATATTTTGGCCAACGATGCTGTGGCCACAATACTTTGGCTCCACACTATGCGTTCCTTGATATTCTAGTGGAGAACTCTGGCATCCTATCTACTTTAAGGCACTTTATGCGGCCGTGCCACATGGCTTTCATTTGGAATTTCATAAGATTCAGAGAGAGGATGCACAGTTTACCATCAGAGTTGCCTGCTGATTTCTTTCCTAGTCCTGTATATTGTCCAGGGTTGGGGGATGACATAACGTATACAGCAAACACACCAAGTGGAGAAGTGTGGCTCACTGGTTAGAGGAGGCAGACCCTGATGCAGAGGTCAGACCCGGGACCAGGGTTAAATTCCTGACGCGGCAGGGTCTTGAGCTCAAAATGTCCACGGACTCGATAATTCTCGCCTCGATGCCTACTCGAATCATGGGGTCACACTCTGCAACTCTGGGCAATAGCTTGCTTAATCTCCACTACGGCCCCACGCGATGGGAAGTGGGGGGCCGTAGTGGATGCCCAGTAGGGGTTATCTCACAGGGAAAGCCAGGACAGGTTCCCAAAGCAAGCGCTAAGAGACCTGTTGGTGATTTGGCGCTATATAAATCGAAAATAACATAACAAGATGATGGACGGAGTGATGAACATTTTCAACCACTCACCCCCAGTCAAGAAATCTGGGTTTAATCCATCACTCTTTTGCTCACCGTGCCACCCCAGTTTGGACCCAGCCATATGCAAAACAGTTGTGACCCTGCACCTTATGGGAACAGTACAGCCAGATAACGAACTGCCAGGCCAGGTCCTCCCTGGACCGGAAACCAGTATCGTGGGACTGGTTTGGGGGTATCGCCCCTCATCAGCCAGGCTAGCTTGAATCCAGTGGCACAGCGAGCAGGGGACCCACGTCTGGGCATACTTTTGGCCACTCAGGGTGAACATGGCAAACACAATAAGATGATGATGGACAGAGTGCTGAAAGTTTGCAACCACTCAACCCCAAAACATTGTATACATCATCAGGGGGTTTATAATTTTTTTAGGTACAGGGAGATCAAGTGAATTTCCCAGAATCACATGATCATCAGCCAAGTTTTAGAGCCAAGATTGAAATCTTCAAGTTCCATAGTAGCCACTGACCCCTGGTGGATGCCATTCTTTGGAGTTGGACAGGGGCCCCACTCCAGATAGATGAAGACACACACTACATCCCACCGCAAGGAAGCCCCTGCTTCCCTTTCAAAGTGAGGTGGGGGTGCCACCTGCAGTGGAAGGCGGAGTGAAGCTTCATACAGTGGGTCTGCCTTTCACTAGTGGCCTACTCCTTTCACGAGTTTGCACCTGCACTGTAAACATCTTGGGCCTCATTTATGAGGCTGTGCGTCACTTTTACGCCGCTGGTATGTCACTTTTTGTGACGCACCAGTGGCGTAAAAAATGCGCCTTGTTGGGCCATATTTACAAAGTGACGCATCTAGGTAGATGCGTCACTTAGTAAACCCCTGCGCCACATTATACCTGCGCCAGGTATAATGTATGCAAGTGGGGAAGTATTGACGCAAAGAAGGGTCGTAGAAGTGACGCAGTGAAATCTATGAGATTTCTCTGCGTCACTTTTAGGACACCGTTGCGTCAAAATCTTGCGCCTGCCTCACAGCAGTCGTAAGACTGACGCAGGCCCTTTCACATGGGGCTTGCCCCATGTGAAAGGACGCATTGCTGGAGTTGCGTCACTTTTGTGACACACTCCAGCAATGCGTCACGTTTGCGCTTACAGATACATCAGAAATACTGACGTATCTGTAACTCCTTGTGACATGATGCGTCCTACATTAAATATGACGCATCAGGAATGTCGCAAGGAGTGCGCACTGAGAAGTGACGCATCGCTGCTTTCACGCAGCGATGCGTCATTTATCATAAATGAGGCCCCATATGTTTTGTCATTGAATGCACTGTCCCTTTGTGCAGTAGCTGCACCCAGCTGAAGGGCTCTGGAGCAAACAGGGACACTGAGAACAAAATGTGGTGCAGGCAGTGGCGTGGAACTTGAGAGGCTCTCCCTGCAAAGTACATGAAGAGGGCCCTCCAAACTCCGAACTCAGTCAGGAGCTCTCAGGCCTGGGGCCCGCTGGTACGCAGTGCCAGAGTGGACCCCTAGGAACTCAGGGACCCCGCTCGGTGCGGGGGCTGTGGAGGCGATTGTCACCCCACGGACGCAGGGACAGATTTCGAAGTTTAAGTGCAAGCACTGAAAGATTTGAGTGCTATGTCACATGCCTCAAAATGTTCAAAAAATCTATACAACCAGCATTATTTTGTTTCGTTTTTAAACCACAGGGTTATTTAACAGGCAGGATTTTGAATCCTGAGGGAGCTTGTAGAATGGAGGACAGCCCTCCCTGGAGGGATCCTCTGACCCTTGGGTTATGTTCTGTATCTGATCAAAAAATGAGCCACCGGATTGTTCATAGGCTCAGAAATTCAATGAGTATTCTAAAGGAGAGATGCTGTGCATCACGGGTTTCTTCAGTGCAGGAGGGCAGGCAGTGCTTAATTTGTAAAAAAAAAAAAAAAAAAAGAGCCAGGGCCTAAAATATTTCGAAGGAGGCTATTGCAGTTTGCACCACCTACGGTCTCTGCCAGCGCTGCCACATTCTAATACTAACGACACCAACTTAGCCATTACAGTCCTACAAATGTGACAATTTGGACCAGACTAGGTGATCCACGACTGTTCGTATGGCCTGAGCACCCTGGTATTATTACATTTGTAATCGTATATTTAGGGCCACTGGAATGAATGGATTGTGTGGCTGAGGGAATTTCGTATAATTATAGATTTTCCGCATTTGCCACATAATCCATCATTTGCTGCATAGTCTAGAGATTTAAACAAAAAAAATGTTTCTAGCACAAACTGTTCAAAAGTTACTAAAAATGCAGCAACACTTATTGTCCTGTAATGGAAGGCAGTTTGCAAAGCTGAGCAGGTAACATTTCTGTTGCTTATTGCTATATTGAGGTGTTGAACGGGTGCTAATGAGGTGAAACCTATGCCCATACAGTGTTATGGAGTTTAAAGATGATGAAATAATGAAGTAATATTATTACAAAATGTGCTGCACTATGCTGCATAAATAGTATTTTCTTGCCACATCATTTATTCAACCTTGCAACATAATTTGACCCTCTCCTGCCGCATGATTCCAGGGACCCTGCATATAATGAATTGTTAAACACTTGTAAAACGCTCATGTGCACCTGCAAGGACCTGCACAAATTAAGCACATGCCATATTCAAGATACCCAAATAAGTCACATCTGTATTCAATATATTTAAATGCAAATTATGTACTTGGTCAGTAAGGGCCACCCTGCACCACCTTAATTTCAGATGTAAGGCAGTGGAGGAACACAGTATGATGGCGCCCCCTGCTGAATGAAGTGAGAGGCCCCCGAGACTCATATCACTCAGATATTCACAGGTCTTGGGCTGAATGAAGCTCCCCCTGCTGGGTGGGAGAGGCTGAAGGGGCCCGTCTTACGCCCCTGGTATAAAGGGGGTGGGTGGAATTGTTGTGACAGTCATCATCTTACCTGAATAATGTTCACAGCAATTAAAGCAGAGCTATGCAAATGGCTTCTAAATATAATACCAGCCAAATGCGCCCATCACACACTCAGCAGTGGCAGCAACTCCCCAACACTTAAAAACACACTGTGAATGATCAACCTCCTTACAAGAAGAAATGCTCACATAAAAAAAAAATATAAGCCCTGAAATTGTTCTGCTTGACTGTTCCAACGGTTGCAAATTGATGACTTAAGGTACATTTGAAGGCTTAAAAATGAAGGTAATAATCCGCTAAATACATTTGGGAACCCAATAGGTTTGATTTACAAATGCAAACGTATGTTTGCAATATACAAAACATGGACGAATACTCTAATAATAAACTATCCACCTGTGCTATTACATAAGTGTTGTGTGATATCTTCTGGGAATAAACCTACACCCAGGGTGTAGTAGAGGTCTAATGGGAATGCCTCACAATATTGGTCACGTTTACTAACTGTCAGCTTGTAGGTATTAACACACGTTTGCAAGGTACATGTCCATCCTTGATACAATTCATTTACTCCTGTCAAGATCAGCTGTACATATGTATCCAGGTTGAAGATGGGTTGGGACACCCCTACATTGGTAAGGATGTAGGAAAAAAGGTCTCTCCACTGGGAAAATTCTTTTTCCAGTGGGTAAAACGTTAACAGGCACAAATGCACTTTTGTTAAACATTTACATATACATTCATATTTACCAATATGAGTAATACTGGAAGGCTCTAACTGTTGGAGATTCCAAAGTTTTAGCTGTTGATATCAAACAGAAAGGAGAGTCTCCATGTGAAGCGTGGGTCATTCCTTTGTGATTGTGCATTCGTGTTTTTGTAATGTATTTCAAGGGGCTTACGTGTGCCGGGAGGTTTAATCTTTTCTAGGTATACAACTAGTTTGAGTTAAAGGCAAGTATGGACATTGGTTCATGTGTGCCAAAAGAGTGACCATTAAAAAAAGGAAAGCCACCAAAACCAAAAGATGAATGTATGGTGAGATTAAAGAGGGGGGCCAGCTCACATAGGCCTCTATTAGTACTCGCCATAGTAGTACAGAGTACCATTCACTTCTTCACACACTCATAAATGCCTATGTGAAATGCCCCCTCAGTGTCCTCTGTAGCAAGTCCACAGCAGCTTAGTTTGGGGCTGAACATTTGAGATTTGCTCTTCATTCACCACAAGATGTAACTCAGGGTTTTAGAGATGTATGTTCTCTCGCATCGTGGACCCTCTTTGAGGGCTTTTTCAATGTTTAAATTCATGAAACGAATCACACTTTTGCAGGCAGATAAAAAATGGTATATCTTACTGTGCTTATTTTACGATTTATATTAGTGGCTCGTGTTATAATTTATAGAAGTGAAAAGTCAAAGGGGCCGATTCACAAAAGCATGAGTGGAGGAAGTACACAGCTGCCAAGGTTTCAGATTACTAAGCGTGACATTTTCATAAGTTCAGTGTAATTGTGTGTGACACTTAAATGACTATGAGTGACACTTTCTCGCGAGCAAAATCAAGCAATGAAGATGAAGGAAACATATAAATATCAGAAATTACACCCATTTGAGCAACGAGAAACTCTGAGAAAGTCACTGAACAAACGTGCGCTACCAGCAGACTACTTGTCAGATCCCCGACAGTCAATAATCACTCTGGACACAATTTGGGTATGTGAACAGATTCTTCTTTATTAGGATTGCTTATCAGTCTGCCATCACACATCTGCCCTCGTCCTCGTCCTGCAGCATAATGCCCCTTTCCTGTCCACCCACAGGAAGTGGTGTCCGGTGACCTGGTCACCGCCCTGTGACCCACAGGGTCCTAGTGTCCGGCATCTCTGCCCTGGTCATCACATCTCCCCCCTTGTTACAACAAATGCTTTTCCCCATGTACAAATCCTTGCCCACACTGCAACTGCCTGTGCTGCGGTTCGGGAGAGAGATATAGATATATATATATAGAGAGAGAGAGAGAGAGAGAGAGAGAGAGAGAGAGAAAGAGAGAGAGAGAGAGAGAGAGAGAGAGAGAGAGAAAGAGAGAGAGAGAGAGAGAGAGAGAGAGAGAGAGAGAGAGAGAGAGAGAGAGAGAGAGAGAGAGAGAGAGACTCTCTACATTTCTTCTAACAGTCTCTTTGTCTTTTTGCATTCTCTTCTTGGTCTTTGTTCTCCGCTCTGCTCTGGTCCTCCACCTTCTTCTTTGTGTGTTGTCACTTCTCCGTTTGTTCCTTGTTCTCTTTCCTCCACTTCCGCTGTTGTTATTGCTCTTTCTTCTTCTTCCATTTTTAGCTCCTTGAAATGCGAGCTATTTCTTGTTATAATCCGATTGTCTGAGGCCGCGGTCACCATTGACCCTTTTACTCCAGTTATTACCAGCGGCTCTTTTTGAAAAAGGGCTGTCTGATTTTCTGTGCTGTGTTTGTTTCACTATTACTATGTCCCCTTCTTTTAGTTGGTGTTCCGCTGCATGTCTCTTTTTGTCAGCGTATTCTTTCATTTTTTTCTTCTCTTTGCTGTCTCTTTTTGCAATTTCTTGTCTGTTGGTGTCTGCTGTTGCTTCTCTCTGTGGTAGCCTCGTCTTGCTTGTTCTTCCTAACACCAGTTCTGCTGGGCATTTGCCCGTGGTGCTGTGGGGGGTGTTCCTATAGTCTCGTAGCACCTGACACAGCGCTTGTCCAATGGAGATCTGTGTCACTTTTGCTCTCTGGATGGCCCTTTTGATGGTCCCCATGAATCTTTCTGCCATTCCGTTGGCTTGTGGCCACAGTGGCGTTATTTTCCTGTGTTTGATCCCCAGGTATTCCATGAACCTGCGGAATTCTTCTCCTGAAAATGGAGGGCCATTGTCTGTTTTCAGTGTTTGTGGTGAGCCCCAGGCAGCAAATATGTCGTCCAGCACTGGCAAGGTGGCGTTTGCTGATGTCGATGCCACTTCCCTTACTACTGGGAATCTTGAAAACTCGTCAATGACTACCAGCAGGTATCTTCCAGTCTCTAGTGGCCCATAGAAGTCTGCCGCTAATTCAGTCCATACTGCCAATGGCAATTCCGACATCCTCAGCGGTGTGGGCTTGCTGGATGGTCCCGTTATTTGACAGGTGTAGCACTGTGACACTTCTTCCTCTACCATGCTGTCTAGTCCTGGGAACCACACTCTTTCTCTCAGCATCTTCTTTGTCGCTACTATTCCTCTGTGTGACTCGTGTGCTATTTTGACTGTTCTTTTTCTTAGGCGAAGTGGTATTACAACCCTTGAACCTCTCATCAGAACTCCGTTTTCTGTCTCCGACAATTCTTCGCCTATCTTTTTGAACGCCAATAGTTCTTCTTTATCAACTCCTTCTTCTGTGATGGTGTTGTTCTTAATGTGTCTCTATCTTTGTAACCTCACTATTGTTCCTATTGTCTTCATTGTCGGATCTCTTTTTGTCTCCAGTTCCAGTTCTTCACTTGTTATTGACGCTGGGGTGCTTTGTTTCACTATGAAGTTGAGATATTCTTCTGCCATTGTGGTGCTATCACTCCGGTGCGGGAGCGGGTGTCGCGACATATAGTCTGCTGGATTTTGATCTTTGCCCGGCTTGTGTATTATCTTGAAGTTGTAGTCCATCAACCTTATTCCCCACCTTTCTATTCTCGGCGGTATTTTCGCTTTTGGGTTGCCATAGATGGTCACTAGCGCTTGGTGGTCTGTCACTATTGTGAATGGTTTTCCATATATGAACATGTGGTAGTGCTCACATGCCCATACCAACGCCAGGCTCTCTTTCTCTGGTTGAGAGTAGGCTCTCTCAACATCTGATAGGCTTTTGCTTCCGTATGCTACTACTTGTCGAGGTGAGTCTTTTCCTGGTTTGTGTTGTGCTAGTATTGCACCCAAACCTACTGGGCTGGCGTCTACTGTTAGTTCTGTGCATAAGTTCGGGTCAAAATATGCCAGGTGGTCGACTGCTGTCACTGACGCTCTTATCTCTTCAAATGCTTTCGTGCACTCTGTGGTCCATTCAAATGGCTGCCCTTGTTTTGTCAGTTCTCTCAAGGGTGCGCTCACCGTTGCGAAGTCCTTTATGTACCTCGCGCAGTAGCTGGCAAGGCCAAGGAACGAGCGCACGTCGGCAACATCTTTAGGTTCACTCGCTTTTTCGAGCGTGTCAATTTTACTCTTGTCAGGTCTCATTCCTTTTCGTGAGAATATGTGTCCAAAGAACACCAGTTCTTCTCTCCCCAGCTCGCATTTCTTCTCGTTTACTGTCAGGCCCACCTCTACCAGCCGTGAACATACTGCCCTCATTGCCGTGTCATGTTCCCCGTCCGACTTCCCAAAGACCAGGATGTCGTCGCTGTAGTTTAGACTGTTCGTTATCGGTCTTATTATCTGCCTGATCGTTTCTTGGAATATTTCTGCTGCTGAGGATATTCCAAAACTAAGTCTTTTGTAACGAAACAGTCCCAGGTGCGTTGAGAAGGTCGTTATGTATCTCGATTGCTCATCTAGTTCCAGTTGATGATATCCCTTGCACAGGTCTAGTTTTGAAAATTTTCTCATCCCTGTCAGGCAGCTTATCATGTCATCCAGATGTGGCCCTGGGTGCCTTTCTCTCTCAATGGCTGTATTCGGTATTCTCATGTCCACACAGATCCTTATCTGTGTAGTGTCTTTCTTTGGTACAGCCACTATTGGGGAAACCCATGGCGTTGGTCCTTCTGCCGGCTCGATGATGTCCTGTGCCAGTAGCGCCTTTATTTCTTCCTCTACTTGGGGTTGTAAATGTATTGGTACCCTTCGGTGGTGCTGTGCGACTGGCCTGACAGCCTCATTTATGTGTAGTGTTATTTGCTTTCCTTCAAGTTTTCCTAGGCCGTCCGTTAGCTTCGGGAACTCCTGTAGTATGCTCTCTTTTTCCGACATGTGATACATCATTTTCAGTAGTCCCATTACTTTTGCTGTTACGTTGCTTATTAGGCATGGTGCTGGAATGTCTCCTCGTAACACGTGTATTTCTTCTACGACAGTTTTACCGTTGTGTGTCATGGTGTCTGTGAACTTTCCCATGTTGGTTACAGGATGTTGTGCGCCCCATGTGAATACTCTTACACTTGATGGTTGTAGCGGCGGCTTCTTCTTCATCTTGTCGTATTCAGAGGCACACATGATGTTGCACGTAGCTCCGCTGTCCAGTACAAATTTTGTTTGGTGTGGCCCTACATCAATTGTCACCCAATCTGTTTTCTTTATTGACTTCCTGTCTATTAGCCTGATATGTTCTTCTCCATGCCCTTCATCCGTGGTCATGAGATATAGGCGTTCTACTTGTCTTGTTATCTCTTCCTCCTCTTCTTCTGATCCCCCCGACGAGCTCCTCTCCGTCGCGTCCATGTGTCTTACATGTTTTGTTGTTGATTGTCTTGGTTTTCCTGGCCTGCCACGTTCACTTTTGAATTGGCCACCTTGGCACATGGTGGCAAAGTGGTTGCTTCTGTTACATTTTCTGCATGTTTGGCCAAATGCTGGGCATGGTCCTCTGTGGGGAAATTCCAGGCCGCATCTATAGCATTGGGAACATTGTTTCTTCGGCGCCTGTTCCTTTTGTCCTCCTTTCCAGTTCCCTTTTCTGCCTGTGTCTGTCATTCGATGTATGTGTTTGCCCTTTCGATCCATCTGTTTCGCTTGTACCATCGCTCTTGCTTCTGCCCTCGCTAGGTCAAGTATTTTCTCCAAGGTGATCGGTTCTTTCAGTATTGTCATACTTTTCAAATTCGCAATATGCTACCAGCTTTCTTAGCCTCGTTGCGAAATCATCCATTGACTCTTCTGGCTGCTGGTATGCCATGTGGAACGAATATCTCTCGAAATCAACATTTCTTTGCGGGTCAAACTTAGCCGTTAGACACTTTTTCAACTTGTCATAAGTTTCTAATTCACTTTGTGGGAGTGTTATGAGGAGGTCTTCCACCTCATCCCCCACTAAGTTTAGCAGTAGATCCAGCTTCTTCTCAGCTACAACATCAGTCGCCTTTAGGTATCGTTCAAATTTTATGATCCACTTTTCCCACCGGATGCCCACCTGTGGCTCCGATACGACGAAAGGCACTGGTCTGCGGAATTGTGCACTCTGACTCTGCGATTTCGTGTCTGGCATTTTGACTCTTTTGTCACTTATTAATTTGTTCGATATCTCGTATGTTCCTTCTTTATTCTTCTTCTTTGTGGGGTGATACTTTGTCCCCCTTGTTATTATTTTCCTTTTCTTTATTATTATTATTTTTTTTTATTTCAGACAGTCTTTCTTTCCTTTTCTCACTTTAGTTGTGTTTGTTCCCTTTGTTTTTGCCTTTGTCTGCGTTTTTTCTTACTTTTCCCTGTATTCGGCGCTTTTCCTTAGTTTTTTCGATTTTTCCTGCCCTTAAGATGGCCGCCCAAACTTTCCTGCTTTCTTATTGGCTCTCGCGCCTGACTTTAAGATGGCCGCCGAGACTCTCGCGAGACTTCTAGGCCAATCCGGGCGCCGCCTGACTTCAAAATGGCCGCCGCTCTTAGTCTTCGTTTGATTGGCTCCTGCGCCTGGCCCCAATATGGCCGCCGAGACTCTCGCGAGAGCTCGCGCTGGCTCTGGGCTTCTTTAAACTTCGCGCGCTCTTCGCGCTAGCGCTTAGCGCTTACCAGCTTTCTTGCTCTTTTCTTTTGCGGCGGTTGGGGTGGGCTCCCACGTCACTGCTGAAGGCTGGACGGCGCTTCACTCTTCCCTCTTCTTCTTGGCTGCAACGCGATCCAGGGTGGGCTCCTGGCTTTAAAATCGCGACTTCTGTATTTCTGCACGCAGGGACCGGATCCGTCCTTCATCGCCAGTTGTCAGATCCCCGACGGTCAATAATCACTCTGGACACAATTTGGGTATGTGAACAGATTCTTCTTTATTAGGATTGCTTATCAGTCTGCCATCACACATCTGCCCTCGTCCTCGTCCTGCAGCATAATGCCCCTTTCCTGTCCACCCACAGGAAGTGGTGTCCCACTTAGCAATCTGAAACATTGGCAGCTATGGTGAACCAGTGTGGAAATGTTCTCTAATTGAGGTGTATTCCTCTGCACCCTCATGCTGACCAGCCTGCCAGGTGTCTTTGCGAACTCACAAGCACTAGGCAGCTTTCCATCAGCCACATGTTAATGTAACTCTACACAACAGATAGATATGATGTTCTCTGCAGATATCAGAGGTTTACCCGTGCCAGGTTACGCTTACTCCAACACTTTAGAAATGTCAGTTTATTCAAGGTCCAATCAGGCCTCCCATAATGTCTGTTTACTCTGCGTAGGAATGCTGCACAGTTTTCTTAAATACTAATCTGTGGTCAGATTGAACCTTCTGAAAAAGAGCTGCTTTCATCGGTGAGTAATCAGACCGGTTCTAGGATGCTAACATCACAGTAAGACCCAATGATCTACCCTCTAGTATCTCCTCCGTGATCTTCTGTCTGAGGCATGGTGCAACTGAGGTCAAACATGTTATAGAAATATGTGGTCTAGACTGAAGTGTTTCATCCATTTAGTCAGGAGAGTGGGGGAAGTGAAAGATCCCCCCCCCCATAACCCGTCCCCAGGGGACTAGAAAAGGTGAGGGGAGCACCATTGTCTATTTATGCAAAACAGCCGGGCTGGTGAGGCTGCCTTTTTCAGCCAGCTGAAGAAGTAATTCACCTTCAACTGACAACAGGGTCTGAAACTGGCTTTGGATTGGTGGCTGCCGAAGGCGCCTAAGCCAGAGCCTCCGTGAGAGCAGTCTGGCAGCCAGACCACAAGGGCCCAGCATAGAGTCAACTTGAGTCAGTCTGTGCAATTGTCTAAAGAAGCCACTACTGCGTGAACAAAAAAACATCTGAGGCGAAAACGGGCACTTTAGCGCTGTTGTGTCATCATTGTGTAATGTCGGTGTTTTACCCAGCAATGATGACGTTGCAATCAGGTAGTGTTAAACCGTCTTTATTAAAACACGTCTACCTCTGAAGAGCGCCGCGCCTCAACTGCCGCTTAACGGTCTTACGCACCAAACCACTTATGCAGCTGCGTAACCCTGCGCGGGCGCGGCACGTCACGTGACCTACGTGACGTGCATACACTAGTGCGCGCTACTACATATCTCCCCCTTTTACCCAACATGGAGACAGTTCCTCATTGTACACAGTTCAGTTCATAGTATTTGTACTTTGCTGGTTTTACCACCACCCTGCCACATCGAGTCAGTCTTACCGGGGTGCTGGTGTTCTCACATTCGTTACTTCCTTCTGACTCCTGCGCGGCCGCGCCTGCTTCTCCTTCTCTCCGACTTCCTCGGGCCATCCACTCCAGCTTGTGCTCCCTTGTCTCTAGTTCTTGTGCGTCTTCTCCATCCTCCTCAAGCACTCCTTCCGGAGCCTCCTGCTCTTCCGACTCTGTTCCTTCTTCCTCCCAGTCCGTGGTCCTCTGATTCCAGTTCAAAACTTTGTTACATCTTGCCATGCGGTCTTGCGACCAGACGTTGCCATCACTCAGTAGAGCCGCCCTGCCCCTTACTTCTTTCACTTGCATGGGCTTGCTGTACTTGCTCCCTCCTTTCCTCTGCGCATTAGCCAACCTCACTCGCACCCACTCTCCTTCCTCTAATCCAGTGTCCCGTACATTCCGTCTGCGATCATAATGTTTAGTGTAGGTTGCTTGGGCTTTCTCAAGGTTGGCTCGCACCACCGCGGGCGACCATTCGCTGGTGATTGTTTTCTCTTTCCACACTCGATTGTCCTGTGTGAAAGGTTCTCTGCCTCTGAGTATTTGGAACGGGCTGTATCCTGTACTGGTAGGCGTTATCCTGTATGCCCAGATCATGTGCCAAATCTCTGCCTCCCAGTCTTTGTCATCGGCTATGGCAGCTTGGATTGACCCCATCATCACCCTGTTGAAACGTTCCACTAAGCCGTTGCCGGCTGGGTGGTAAATCGCTGTGTGCTTTTCATGAATCTGTTCCACTTCTCTGATTTGAACTGGGACCCATTGTCGCTAAGCACCACCTTGGGGATGCCTTCCCTCACGAACGTGTCTGCTAGGAACTTGATAATTGCGTCTGTGTCCATGGTCTCTCTTATCATTATCTCTGGCCATTTCGAGTACCTGTCCACCATGACACACACGTACTTTTGCAATCCTTGTATGTCCAGAACCCGGCCCAGTATATCCACGCTCAGTTCTTCCCAAGGGTTCTTGGTATCTCAAACTTGCCCATCTCAGGTCGGAGGAGTTTTAAGGTCTTATCCGCTCCTTGACACCTGGGGCAGTTCCTGACATGTCTTTCTGCTTTCAAGTCCATTCCCGGCCACCAGTAATTTTGCCTGGTTCTCAGCCTCAATTTGCAGATCCCAAGGATCCCTCGTGGAGTGTGTCCAGTAACCGGTCTACGAGGTCGGCGGGTGGTATCACTCTCTCGCCCCTGTGTACAAACACTCCCTTGTCTCCTATCGATAGTTCCTCTCTAACTTCATAGTAGGGTCTGAGTGCCCTTACCAGCGCTTTCTTCTCGGGCCATCCTTGCGTCACAAACTTCTTTACTTCCTTCAACGCTGCATCCTCGTTATATGCCTTTTCCCATTCTGTGAGGCTGATAGAAACCTAATGGTCCTCTGTGAGTGCCACCCATTCCTCTGTTCCTGCCGTGTTCTCACCACTGGATTCCATCGCAGCAGCTCTGCTTAGATAGTCTGCTACACGGTTCCTGTTCCCTGGCACATGCTCCACGTCGTACCGGAACTCTAGTAGCTTCAACGACATCTTTGATATTCTTGGTGTGGCTTCGGCGTGCCCAATTGACGTCAGCACCTTGAGCAGGGGTTTGTGGTCTGTTCTCAATAGGAACCGTGTGCCCCACAGAAATTGTCTGAACCTCGCAGTGGCCCACACTACTGCCAGCATCTCCTTCTCTATTACGCTGTATCTTTTCTCAGTGTCCGACAGCGTGCGCGAGGCAAAGCTTATAGTTTCCATCTGTCCTTGCCCTCTGTCCTGCATCAGGACTGCTCTCAAGCCTTTGTCGCTGGCATCCGTGGTTAGGACCGTTCTGCCTTGGGGATCATACCCCTGAAGGGGAATGGCTTCTGTGATCGCTTTCTTGACATCATCGAACTCACTCTGTGTCTCTGCTGACCATCGGAACTCAGTGTTTTCCTTCGTAAGTTGCCTCATGTGATGGGTCCTGGAGGCGAAATGTTGCACGAATTTTCTGTATTACTCGGCCATGCCGAGAAATGATCTTACTTCCTCTTTGCTGATTGGAGGAGGTGCTTCACGGATCGCCTTGACGTTTTCCGTCTTGGGGGTCACTCCTTCCACGCCTATTTCATGTCCCAGATATGTCACTGACGACATTCCGATGTGGCACTTTGACCATTCCGCGGTGAGACCTTTTCCCTCCAAAATCCGCAGCACCTTTCCCAGCTTTGCGTCATGATCCAGTTTGTCTCGGCCCATTATCAAGATGTCGTCTTGAAAGTACTGGACGCCGGTGCTATTATGGAACAGCTGGTGCATCAATTTTTGGAACACTGCCGCTGCAGACGCCAGTCCGAATGGCATGCGGAGAAACTGGTAACACCCGAACGGGGTGATAAACGACGTGAGATTGCGGCTCTCCGGATGCAGGGCAATTTGGTGGTAGGCGGAGGTCAGGTCGATGGTGGAATACCATTTGATGCCTCGGGTGCTGGCCAGCATCTCTACCATTCTTGGCAGGGGAAATCTTTCTACAACAATATTCTTGTTCAGCTCCATGAGGTTCACGCACAGCCGGACCTTCCCGTTGGGCTTCTTGACCACCACCAGTGGCGATAGCCATTCTGCACATGTGATGGGTTGAATGATCCCTTTCTTCTCCAGCTCTTGGAGCTCCTCTCGCACGGCCTCACGTACTGCGATGGGGATGTTTCTGACTCTGTAGGCCACGGGTACTGCCTTGTCCTTCAGGATGATCCTATGTGCAAACTTCTCAAGCTTCCCCACCGTACCTCCGAACACCTTGGGGAATGTCTTCCTCCATCTGTCTTGGTCAGGCCACTCTTCATGTTCAGTTAATAAGATCTGCTCCACACCCCCGGGATCCAACTTGATGCCCAGGTCACCCTGGTCCAGCCACCCCAACACGGATGGTCCCTTTTCCGCTATGTAGAGCTTGCAGCAGGCCGATCGGCCTTGGAATTCGAACTTCAGTGGCCGGAATCCCGCCATAGGTATGCGGTCCCCGTTGTATGTGACTGGGCGGATATCTAGCCTTTCCAGTTCCGGGCCTAGTCGTGGTGCAAACTTCTCCTCCCACACAGCCCTCTGGACAATGGTATACGGTGAACCGGTGTCCGCTATTACGCTAATCGTGACTCCTCCTATAGTCATCTTCAACACCGGCTTCATAGATCTTTTTCCATCCACACTCATGACTTGTACATCCGCTCCCAGTACCTGATCGTATATGCCCAGCACCGTGGCTACTTCCTCCTCCGGTGTATCTTCCTGCGCGTCGCTATCCTGGCTGATGAGTCTCACCGTGTTCTTGGAGGCTTTCTTTCTGCACACCTTCTCGAAGTGTCCAATTATACCACAGTACATGCATTTGGCCCGGAACGCCGGACATTTCCTATCATGCGCCTCGTGCGTCCAGTTTCCGCACCTGTAGCACGGTTTCCGGTTGGTGCCCGCGTGCCTTCCTGGAGGCCCACCATTACTGCTCCACTTGGCGCCATTCTTTTCCATTGACTTTTTTGTCGATTGGTCCTTGCGGGTCACGTCTTCATCAATCTTGTTCACCATAGTGCTGGTCGCCGTCTCCTTCTTAGTTGCATCCGCACATCTCCTCGCCAGCTCCGCTCTTTTGACGATGACCATTACATCCTTCAGGGTGGTTTCTCCACTGGCCCACAACTTGTCTTGCACGGAAGTGCACGTGGTGTGCATTATCACTTGGTCCTTTATGAACTCCTCTTCCCAGTTGTCGTACTTGCATGCGGCCGCCAGCCGTTTTAGCGCCGCCACGTACTCCTCTACCGTCTCTCCTGGCCGCTGTTTCCTTTGTTGAAAATTGAACCTGTCCACGGACACACACACCACCGGTCTAAAGTGTTCATTCAGGTCCTCGATTGCGTGGGCGTATACATCATCGTCCGTGCTGTTCCTTTGCTTCGGCACCAGGCTTTTGTACACTCTCAAACCTTCCGGGCCTAGGTTCAACAGCAGGATGCGTTTTTTCCTTGATGGTTTGAACGTCTCTTCGCTCTCGTCCTCTAGCATGCCAATGAAGTTGTCGATGTACTCTCTCCAATCGTCCCACTTCATTAGTGGCTCTCCTGGCCTGGGCAGGAATTGCACCGGTGCTGTCGCATATCCAGTTTGGATGCTCATCCTTTCACTCTTGATCGCGGGCTGATGGCTTGTTTGGCCCTTGGGGCTTCCTGGGGCACTATCCCGTTCTGCTTTGTACGCGTGGTTCTGGGGACCACCTGTATCAGCCCCCTCGCTCTTTACCAAGGTATCCAGCTCGTTCCTTGGCTGGTGGACGATACCACGTGGCTCGCTGCTCCACGTGTCTTCCTCGCTTCCCGCTGTTCTGGACTCTGGAGGAGCTTAAAGTTGTTCGGCCCTGCCGCGCTCTTCAGGGTGGTTGCTTGGTTGTCGTCGGTTCACTGCGGGGTAGGGATAGTCAATCCCACCCTCGTTGCCATTGTAATGTCGGTGTTTTACCCAGCAATGATGACGCTGCAATCAGGTAGTGTTTAACCGTCTTTATTAAAACACGTCTACCTCTGAAGAGCGCCGCGCCTCAACTGCCGCTTAACGGTCTTACGCGCCAAACCACTTATGCAGCCGCGTAACCCTGCGCAGGCGCGGCACGTCACGTGACCTACGTGACGTGCATACACTAGTGCGCGCTACTACACATTGGAATCCTAAATTCCAGCTCCTTGCTCGCACAATGCTCCCCACAGGGCAGTGGAGGTTATCCCGGGTCATTATCACCCACTACGGAGCTCCGAAGCCCTCCGAAACACCTAGCTCCCGTAATTTTTCCCCCATTTCCTCAGATGCGTTGAATTCAGTCCTGGCTTGCAGACATCGCACTCGAAGCAACGGACACCATAGGGCTGCTGGTGCACGGCGCACAGGTCTGCAATCAATCCTCGCAAGATCCGACTTTATGGGCACACAGAAATACAGTAAAATGTAGAGATAGAAAAGGGACATTCATAACTTAACTACATAACAGCTGTACTGCATTACAAGGTTTCCCGCATCACGCTTAGGCAGGGCTTTAAGTGGGATGAAAAAACTGTGGGGTCTCTCAAAGGGGCGTGGCCAGTGTAATTAGGGGCGTGGCTTTAAATCACTTATGCTAAAAAATCTATGTTTAGCGTAGTGTGCAGCCCCACTTGTATTTTGCTGTTTCTGTCATTAAATCCATTCCAGATATGTGATACAACAAGTAACATCATACCTACAAGAAGTCAGGACTATTGGCTTTGTCAATGGTTATTAGTAGCATAAGATAAATAAGCTGCAACTATGGCTTGTTGCATATAATATTGAAAAAGCTTCCATTTAAAGCCCTGGTACCCTACCACAATGTTGCTGTTCTTGCATTTCGGAAAGGGAAGGGAAATCCAGAGAGAAAATTACTCTCTTTAAAGGATTTCCCTTCCCACACAACGCTCACCTGGCATGACGTCCACTAGTGAGAAGTGAGTAGTGTGGGCAGCGCACATCGATGTGCCTGCTGTCACGAAACAGGTCTCAATCGGGCTGTTTTGCACCCTGGCACTTTTTTCCGGACTGCAGTGACAGCAAACTGGTGTCACTGCAGTCCGGAAAAAAAAGGACCGTCTGTGCCAGGGCTCAAAACAGAGCCCGATAGAGACCCGTTTCGAGGCCCCTTTAAAAAAACTGCCGGTGTTCAGACCCCTTTAGACCCGGCCCACTTAAAGCCCTGCGCTTAGGAGAGACAGGGGAAGCACCAGAAAACAGAGGGCAGCCACATGAAAATAAGCACTGCTGCTTGATTAGTAGCACTAGTAGCCGAGGAGGCGCGATGCCTGATATGCCTGACTTTGCGTTTCCGTGGGGTGATGCGGATCACAATAATGAAATGCGTTAGTCTAACGCCTGATGCGTGGTACTTGGCAGGGCTGGAAGTAGAAGAACAGGGGTACTCTTTAATGTACTAACTCTAAAATGACTTTGTGGCTCCTCCGCGAAACATCCAACTATCTATTAGTAAAAGTGGGGAGGGGACACAGTCCTTTATATGGGCCCGATTCACGGAAACTAATTTAAGACAAAATCCTAAACTTACTACCATTTTGGTATTCACAGAAGGCACTAACTCATTTCGGTATTCACAGAAGTTAAGAGCCCTACCTTTAGGACAACTAAATGCCTTTTGTGAATACCGAAAGTCTTAAAATTAGGATTTTTCTCAGTTTAGGAGTGGTAAAGTTAGGACTCTTAAATGCCTTTTGTGAATACCGAAAGTCTTAAAATTAGGATTTTTCTCAGTTTAGGAGTGGTAAAGTTAGGACTCTTAAATGCCTTTTGTGAATACCGAAAATCTTAAAATTAGGATTGTTCTCCGTTTAGTAGTAGTAAAGTTAGGACTCCTAACTTTACTACTCCTAAACTGAGGAAAATCCTAACTTTAAGACTTTCGGTATTCACAGAAGGCATTTAGGAGTCCTAAAGTTAGGACTCCTAACTTCTGTGAATATCGAAATGGTAGTAAGTAAAGGATTTTGTCTTAAATTAGTTCTGTGAATCGGGCCCTATGTTTAGTAACTCTATTTGAATATTTGCGGAACATTCCTATGCTATACTCTCAGCTGCGACCTATGGCAACATCCCGCCCCCCCACCAGCGGCTTCAACTGACGTCGGTGACGCAGCCACGCTGAGTCAGGCCGCACCTGTGAAAAGGCTCAATGGTAATCGCATCAGTGCGCGCGCTGTCCTCCGTTTCCGGCAGAAATTGATGCGCCGTGTCTGGGTGCGGAGCAAATGACTGCATAATGTCTCCTCCAAACCCAGTTAGCGTCTGCCAGACCAGGAGAAAATACCCCGCTGAGCCGAGGCATTGATTTATGGATTCAATTAGGTTTGCAAATCGGAGGCTTAGATCAGAGCCCGAAGCAAATTACAACACGCCTTGGAAACCCCGCAGCACGCGCTGGGTTTGGCCTCTTTAGTTGTCGGCCATATACATCGCCTCACAAGTCATTTAAATTCGCTCAATCGCTTATGCAGCTCTAATTGCCTGCTTAGGTGATGATTTTCGTAACGTCCCAGCTGACACAGTATGTGCTTTTTTATGCCCTTTTGGACTGCCAGGCACCAAGGGCCCTGCAGTAAAGAGTGCAGCTATTTTAACCCTTTTGTTGTTTGTTTTGCATTTAGCTTCTGTTCCATGCTAGGAGACCACCCCACTCCAGGCCGTTATGGAGGCTGCCTCCAGTCCTGAACTTCACATACATGTCACTGATTTCAGGGGCTTCATCCTTATTCGTTTAATAGACGAAAAACAAGACTACAGCGCCCAGAATGCATTAGGTTATCACACAGAAGTACAGTTCTGGAAACAGTGTCCGTACTGTCCTGGAGGGAGGTGGTCATTCTATCCCACTCAAAAGTTTTTCTCCTGCAAAGCCACCATAAATATGTCCAGTTTATATTATGTAAAACCCATTCATATTAATCAGCTTGGTGGATTTCTGCAAATACATGTGGAAGAGCTGATTTCACTACATAAAAAAAATATCGGTCCCATTTAAAAAAAGTCAATCATAAAAAGCAGTTCAGTTTCCAGAACGACCAACAAACATTCAAACATCCTCCCCAAAATCCCTCATATGTAAATTTTCCTGTTTAGATCTTACTATTGGGGCGTGTCAAGACCATTACTACTACACTCAGCCATCCGTGTTTGAGGTGCTTCTGCTGCAAAAAGTAATCCCGGTAAAGTTCTCCCTTGCTCTGCAAATCACTGAGACCTGTATGTTATTTACATATGTGCCTGTATGTGTCCACTCATCACCCACCACAGACCTCCCCTCTTTGGGCTTATGTAAACAAGCTGTCTGTGCATTTGAAGTACTTGTTACTACTTCCCATTTTTCTATTGAAAATACTAGCTCTGGCAAATAAAAGCAAAAAATATTTCTAGGACCTACACTTGCACTACAAAAGCACTTCATTTAATTGATTATATCATTTAGTGAGCCCCGCCCCCTTCTGTGAGCCCCCTTCCATGATGGATTAAGCCACAGACAGCTTTTCAAAGAAAGAGGCGCTTGCTGAATGACGAGACGGAATGAGTGTGCACTGTTTGCAGCACCTTCAAGGCGCGCCAGGCCCAATGGTGTAAAGACAGGCTCGCTTCTGGCACAGTCGCTGTTAGGCATTAGGCTAGTAGTACCATGTTGGAGTTGCTGCTGTAGAGATTAAGGGTCATTAGAACATTGGAATGTTGGGAGCTCCATTGAAAACAATGGAGCGCTCCGGGCTTATAATGGCTGGTATAAGCCAGAAGCTCCAACATTCCAATGCTTCTTTCTTCACAGCTCTGGCGATGAACAAAGGCTTCATGTTTTATTTGTTGGAGCATTCTGCCCTCTAGTGGCAGAATGTTCTAAAAGCCTTATAGCCCTTCGTAGCAGGGCTATACCTACGATTAAAGTCCCGCTGCCTTGGTAAAGTTGCTCGCCTTCGGCTCGGGCCTTAACGCTGCAGCAGGCCTTTAATAGCCGGTATAGCCCGCTATGGCGGGCTTTAAGGCTATATTGTACTTTGACAGACTCACTGGTGGAGTTAGTAAGATAATAGCATTAATGACAGAGTCAGTGTGCCAGAGAGTAAGGCTCCTGGTATGATGACAGAAACTAGCAAGGCGTGTGGAAAGATGAATGTCTCACTGTTGTAGGAAGGCTTGAGATGTGTATAACACTCACAGTTGAAGAGAGCATGACTCGTGGTATGATGACAACCCTACTTCTGTAGAGAGAAGTCTAGTAGTATGATGGCAGGCTGCTTTAGAGAGTAAGGCACGTGGTATGGTGGCAGACTCACTACTCTGGAGAGTAAGGCTCGTTGAATAAATAAATGGAATAGGTCACTTAAAGAAAAACCCTGGTGTTTCATCAACCAGTCCATAGCAGGAATTCACATCTGGAAGGTCCCTAGGCTACCCCCCAAAAATCGCCCAGCAGGGGTCTAAGTATCACCCATCACGAGGGCAACCACGGTCTCCGTGAACAAGGTTGTGGAAGCCAAGGGCCTATCTACCCTTATTTCCCCTCTCACTCCCATTATAGGTAACCCAGCGTTCCCACCAACATACATTAGCTCTGACTTTCCCTCTTAGCAAGTAGCCAACTGTAAGTAAATTGGGGATCTCTATGACCCGGAGTAGGGGTGGAGGTAGGGGTTCCTGAACTTTCCACAACTTTAGTCCATTTCCCAGACACATACTCAGAACACTCCCAAGGATATTATTATCAAATCCCCAGCCGAAAGACGCGGGGAGTCGGAATTCGAACGGACTTCCACACCTTAGGAGATTGCCGATATACTCCACAGAACCAGTTTCTCCTCTCTCGATGTTCCCGGGAAAGATTCCCTATTAAAACCATGCACTATTGGTATTACAGCCCAGCCAGACTGAAAAAACAAAACCTAGCTGTACCAACAACTGCTGACATAACTGCGGCTAAGTGGGAAGACTCACACGCTTGCCATGGAGATGCCCCAAGCTCAAGTGATACTGTGAAGTAGTGCTCAAGGACATTAATGACATTTTTAAGACAGATATCCTCCATTTCCCTTGTTACACACTATTGGGACTTCCAAGCCAGCTAACCCACATGCTAAACTCTGGCTGGGGGGAAAGAAAAAACTCGATCCCTTTGCACCACCAAGCAAGTCATCACATTTAAATGTGGTATAGACACTACACCAATTCACTCAGATTGACTACACCAACTATGGGACACCGTGGCGATCGAGAAACTCGCAGCCTCCCAAGACCAAGCACCGCCATGCTTTGATAAAATGTGGAGGTAATGCATCCGCATTCTCGTCCAAATACTTGCCCTCGCTATTTACGAGGGCTCCGACTAACAGGAGGTGCGACTCAACAAAACTGCGCCCGGACCCTAATCATACTCCCTGAGACGACTCCCCCACTTCCCTGAGTGACTCTACAAGGAGCTACGATTCACACTGAGGACATGGGGACCCCCCTCACATACAGACTCTGCCCAACTCCTCTCCCTCACTCTCTCACCCCCCTTCTCCTGCCTAACTGAACTCCCCACATTAGCCCACCTCACCCCCTCTGGATGTAGGTGAGAGGATGTGTATGGTAAAAGTCAATAAAAAGATGTGAACCATAAAGTCATCCAGGGGAAGTCAGCCTTTGGTTGCGTCAGAGTGTTGCTGATTGAACTTCTAATGTGAGTGATCTTTTATTCTTAGTGAAAGAGGGTGGTCCAAGTCAGGGAAACCCTTTGATAGGATACAAAGCTGGCTGGACAGCTACACTGTTAGCCCGAAACCGGTCCCAGGATGCTTGTTTCCGGTCCAGGGAAGACATAGCTTGGCAGTTCGGGCTGGACTGTTCCCATTAGGCACAGGGTCAGACTGATTTGCATATGGCTGGGTCTGAACTGGGGTGGCGGAGTGAGCTAAAGAATGATGATGGATTCAACCCAGATCTGGGACTGGGGGGGAGTGTCTGAAAAGTTTCAGCGCTCCGTCCATCATCTCCTCGTGTTTGCTTTGTTCACCCTAAGATGGCAGGGTATGCCCAGATGTGGGTCCCTTGCTCACTTTGCCACTGGATTCAAGCTTGCCTAGCTGATGAGGGCTGTTAGCTCAAAACCGGTCCCAGGATGCTTGTTTCCGGTTCAGGGAAGACATGGCTTGGCAGTTTAGGCTGGACTGTTCCAATGAGGCATAGGGTCAAGACAAATTTGCATACAACTGTGTCTGAACTGGGGTGGCAAAGTGAGCTAAAGAACAATGATGGATTGAACCCAGATCTGTGACTGGGGGTGAATGTCTGAAAAGTTTCGGTGCTCTGTCCATCATCTCCTTGTGTTTGTTTTGTTCGCCCAAAGTTGGCAGGGTACGCCCAGACGTGGGTCCCTTGCTCACTTTGCAACTGGATTCAAGCTAGCCTGGCTGTTGAGAGCTGTTACCCAGAAACTGGTCCGAGGATGCTTGTTTCCGGTCCAGGGAGAACATAGCTTGGCAGATCGGGCTGGACGGTTCCCTTGAGGCACAGGGTCAGACTGCATATAGCTGTGTCTGAACTGGGGTGGCTGAGTGAGCTAAAGAACGGTGATGGATTCAACGCAGATCTGGGACTGGGGGTGAGGGTCTGTAAAGTTTCAGTGCTCCGTCTATCATCTCCTTGTGTTTGCTTTGGATAGCTACACCAACAGCAGTGAGTCACGCCATGCCAAAGAGTCCTATTCAGAGTTAAGAAGCTCTTCTGTAGATTCTATTTACCCTGCGACTGATCAACAGCACATAGCTCCTACCTCGAGCTGCAGTTCTAACCTGTTTGCTGAGAGGAGGTGCCTGGAAGCCATGTAAAGCAGTGCTTGGTAGCTGTGGTGATCCCAAGGGTAAGAAGATGCTGGCCGAGAGTCTCTGAGGGAAAGCATCTGAAGATCTCCAAGCAGCCCTGAGTTATTTTCCACAATAATGAAAAGAACCACGTCGACACCAGCATCATTCCCACCTGAACAGGTAACACTGATGACATTGGGACTTGGTGGCATTGCCCAGGGGACACCTACGAGCCTTGATTCAAACACATCCAGCTTTTTTCAGACTTTTTGTAACCACCCCAAAAGAAAACTTGAATTAAGAAATCATTTTATTTCCAGGTTTTGGATTCAAGGTGTCCGCGTAGCCAATATAAAAGCATCAGTCCCTTTTCTAAACCATCTGTTGCCTACGACCCTGAAAAGAACCAGGTGTTAAAAGTCCCAGAGAGGAAAGACCACTGACCCAATCTCTTCGTGCTTTCACGAAAAACATTGACGACTTCTGCCTACCGCTCTTTGCGTCTTTCTCTTCCATGGCATCTTTACCTCGTGCACAAATCAATGTGAACTCACTGAAGTTGCTTCTTTGTTATAATTAAATTAGGGAGGGTGGAGGGGAGCGGAGCAGAGTTCCTCAGAGTTTTCCCAACTCTGGAACTCCGCGTAGAGGAACTACGCCAACTCCACCCGGGCTTACTCTTTACAACAGTGAGCAACCTATCGCAAGCCATAGGGCCTGACTGCCATCTTGGCAGGCATGGTGACTCTGTCACAAAAGTGATGGATTTCCTGTCCGCCAAATTACAATTCCATTATATTCTATGGAACTCATAAGACGGCGGATGGGATATTCGTCATGTTTATGTCGAAGTATCCCATCCGCAAAGGTCGTAATAAGGCCCTTAGTGCCTACAACAGTGCGTCGGCAATCATACCTCAAGCCTTACTCTCGACAACGAGTCTGCCAGCACGCTACTAGACGTACACCCTCTATACTTCATCTACAGAAATCAAGCAAACAGATTACACACATGTATAGGTGTAATTTACATATGACCGAGGTTACTTGTACCTTCTGAAACCTTTGTTATCCTTGTCCTTTGTTATAGTGCGGTTGGTGTGTTGTAGGAAGAGATTCAATGCACACGTGTAAGTGAGCCGCAGAGATTTACCGCAAGCGCGCAATCCGCGTCGAATGAAATTGCCATAGTGGTTCGCAATCATTGCTCGGATAGAGTCTGCAGAAACACAATTAATGATCTGGAAATAGAAGCCCGCTGTCAGAGCGCAGGATGTCTATTCAGAAGGATAGTCAAAGTGAGAAAATGGAGGATCGCTGTAGGGGCACGTCGCAGTTCCAGGAATTACATTAGTTGCCAGAGGGGCCGTGGAGACGGCATCTAATGGTCTTATGTAATTGAATTGCTCGCTGTTGAAGCTGTCTCCATTCAGATGCCGATTATGGCGCGCAGTGGGAGAAAATGGCGGCCAGAGCGTGCAAACTTTACAATAAACTCAGAGCAAGTGATCATCGTGTTCAAGGATCTGCATCTTTAGTGTGGTAGCGACAGATGGGTGCAAGCAGCCCCTACTGTCACTCTCCTACTACTTGCTGCCTTCGGCTTTCCTCTAAGTAGGGACTGGACTGACGCCCCATCCACCTCTGGCGCGACCACCTTCTCACAAGCCAGTACTATGCCGATGACGACACTTTGTGGACTGCTTCTCAACATGCCTTCTGCAGAGTCCTATGTTCGCCATTAGAGGTTGAGGTTGTAGTGTCTGCCCCTATGCCAACATCTCTAACCAGGGCTTTAAGTGGGGTAAAAAAACTGGGGGGGGCGCAGGGGTCTCTAGAAGGGGCGTAGCTTAAATCACATAAGCTAAAAATCTGTGCTGAGCAAAGTGTGCAGCCCAACTTGTATTTTTCTGTTTCTGTCATTGCACCAGGATATTTGTGAAACAAGTAACATCATACCTACAACAAGTCAGGACTATTGGCTTTGTCAATGGTTCTTAGTTTGCATAAGATAAATAAGCAGCAACTGTGGCTTTATAGAATATTGAAGACGCTTCCAGTTAAAGCCCTCGTGACTCCACGACAATGTTGCTGCTCCTGAGTTTCAAAAGAGAAGGGAAATCCAGAGAGAAAATGACTCTTTAAATGATTTCCCTTCCCCTGCAACGCTCACCTGGCATGACGTCATGCCGTACCTTTTCCACTAGTGAGACGTGGGCAGTGTGAGCAGCGCACATCGATGTGCCTACTGCAGTCCGGGGAAAAATGGATCGCCTGTGCCAGGGTACAAAACAAAGCCAAAGAGAGACCTGTTTCGAGGCCCCCTTTAAAAAACTGCCGGTGCTCAGACCCGGTGAGACCCGGCCCACTTAAAGACCTGGCTCTAACAGTACGAAGCCTCTTTGTAAGGCCTGCGTGGGCAGTGGACTTTGCCAGCCAGGGTGGGCTGCACTTTGGGGGACTGAGCAGCAGCAAAGTCCGCTGTGGGGCAGGAAAGAGCCTTGACTGCTGCACAGGTTGGAACCAACATCACCCGGCAGCCTTCAGGCAAAACCCATCTCTACTCCATGCTGGTAGCATGCCAAAGGGGCACGGGAAGTCTTCTACAATAGGGGGCTTGTACCCTTCAGTACATGGAGAGGGGGCAAGAGATGGGGGATCCGGGGGAGGAGTTCTCCTGCTGCTCCTGCCGGGAGGCTGCTGGGAGCTGTGGGTGAGAGTGGACTGGATGGCACTGGCCGCATTATGGAGAAAGGGGAGGAGTCTGTTACTGTGAGTCAAAAGCACAAGATGGCGGGCTGTAACACCAGGAGCTGTAAGAGGGGAGAGTCCTGCTACAGGGAACTCAGGAGGCTGGGGGCAGCCACATCACTGGGAAATGGCAAAATCGGTGAGGTACCTGTGCTAGGGAGAACCGGGCTAGAGGGCAGGGCTGCTGCGTGCTCTTAGGGAGAGGGAAAGCTGACCTTTGTGTGAGAGTAGTCATGGACCCCTGTGCAAGGCTGGGCAGAAGGGATGAAAGTTCTGACGTAGCTTTACATGGTGGGATGTTGAGACCTAGGGACAATGCAGAGCAAGCCACCCAGAGCTTGAAGGGTGGAGTCACTACTACAGACTGTAGAGTGAGGTGAGAGCTCGGTTGCTGGGAGCTGGGTGAAGCTGTAGGAGAGGAAGGCAAAGGAAGCCACGGTAGTGGTTGGAGAGGAGAAGGAGTTGCAATACAGAGGGTGGTAAGAGTGACAGTCTTGCAGGGAATTTTAGGCAGGAGAGGGTGGACTAACACTACACAGAAGGGGAGATTTTGAAAGCCTGGGCGTAGTTCGCTGAGTCTTGCTACGCGGAACTCGGCAAAGTTACAATAAACTCTGCGAAGTTCCACGAGTGGCGGAGTGTAATGCGAACTGCAGTTTGTGCTGGTATTTCAGCCGCTCGGGTTTTCTGCACTCCGCGAGCTCCGTGGAGTGGGGAGTGCAGCAAGCTTTGCAAACTCACGCGAAACGGAGTGTAGTTCACCGCCCAGGCACGTTTAGGAGATGATAATGGAAGTGTGTACTATGCAATTATTGTGATGATTTCGAAGTGTGCACATCCTTCCATCTGTGCAATCCACAGATCAAACCAGGCTGCAGCTTAAGCATATTCAACTAAGGGACAAGGATCAGTGCCATTAAACCAATGATACCTATCAGCACACGCTGCAACTGAGCATCCCCTGAAACCAGGGGTGTCCAACATAGGGCAAGGACGGCCTGGGTCCAAGGAAGATATTCAGGATCTCCACATCCGATAAAGTTGCCAGCTATTAATCTAAACAGAGCCCATGTACAGAATGACTGGTTATCCTGAAAATGCGGCATGGGTCTGGCCTTACTGGTCCCACATTAGACCCACCCTCCCCCTTTGTCTACTCTACCGGAAGAGACTCGGGAGGCACAAGTGCTTCAAAAACAAGGGTTGGCAAAGGCAAGAGGTTTGGCCTTAGCAAGATTTAGTGGCTTTCTCAAAGTTTTTGTAAGACAGGTTGCACAGCAGCGTGGGATGAATGTGCAAAATGGCTCAAAGTAAAGGAAAAAAGTGCTATGACATGGCCCGCCCTGGTGTGCAAGATAAAGGTCTAAAAAAGCGCTGGGGGGTTGGGAGGAGGGAGGAAATAGAAACAAGGGAGAGCAGGTGGGGGGGGAGCCACACCAAGGAGGTGGTGGGAGAAGGGAGCAGCAACTGAAAGCAGTAGGAGGGCACAGGAGAAACAATACAAGAGAGCTGCAGGGCAGGTGGAGGGAGAAGCAGCGACAGACAGTGGGAGGAGGTGAGGAGACTGTACATTGCCTGCATTCATCTAGCGTGCATGACGAAAAGTGAGAAAAAAAGTATTTGGAGTAGTGAAAGGACACTGGCTGCAAACAGGAAGCTGTGATTGGTCCATGCTCCATGCCAGGGACAGAAGCCCCTGGAAGAAAGCAGGACGAGGTGAGCAGCTTTGAGGAAGCAGGAGGCGTGAGCAATAAGAATCAAGGAAACGATAGTGATGCGGAAGCTAACCAATGGTAAGCATTGGTAAGCAATTGGTGGGCTCTAAGCCCGTTTTTTCAGCTTTTTTAATATTAGCAACAGATTTCGCTGACAGCGCATCCGTGCTGTTCAGGATACATCGAAAGAGTTATTCAGAAACCACAGCAAGGTCTGTGCGCACTGGAGCCGCAGCATCTTAAGATATTTATTTTCCAACTTAAGAGCATCAGTGTGGGAGCCGCTCAAGGGAGCAGGTTCATGAGAGCAGTGCTTTCCACTAAGTTAATATGCTGAGCAAGTGCTAAGAGGGATCTACTCCGGCTTTCAATGGCCCCCAAATGAACGCTGCGTGCAGGCAGACCACAGGGGACTCTGAGATGGAATGGCTGCAGCACAAGGAGATGCTGATAGGCTCAGACATGGTCCTGCCCCAGAGGCAGAAGCACTATCAGCATCCCATGGAGGCATGGATGTGCCTAGAAGGCTTTGAGTTCACACGGAGGTGTGCATGCATGGTGCAGTGAAGAAAGGGGGAGTAGTGCTTATGCATCGCCCTTCTGCTGAGTTCCTGCTAGAATCAGTCAATCCGTGTTTGGCGGTGTGGTAAAAACAGTGCAAATGATGTTTGCTCCCATTTGAATAGTATTGTCAATTAGGAGTGACTAGTCGTTTCCATCCCTCTGGTGGCAGGTTAATGTTAAATAAATCAGACGCAATCGTTTGGGAGATTCACAAAGCAAACTCCGCCCCTTGGAGTTTTTGTGCACCCTAAAGCAAGCTACTATTGTGAGCTTAGGCAAGGAGTGGCACAACTCAAAGGAGACACTAAGGTTTAGAGTTACCAAGGATTTGCTTTGCTACAGGTATGGCGCAAAGCGATACAAAGTAACGCAAAGCGGTGCGCGCTCTTTGCTATCCAGTGCAAAAGGTGTTGTGCACTGGAAAGGTGAGCTTGTCACAGAACGAAAAACTGGGTTGCACCAACTTTGTGCCACTTTAAGTCAAAAGGGCAACACTTTTCCAAGACAGCTATAAGGGGCTAACGGGGAAATGTGTTATTCTTTCTAACAAAACTAGGTGTGGGCAGAACTCCCGGAGTTTCACTTCGCGGAATTCCGCGCAACAATATGAAAACTCAGCAAGATTCTGGGTGAAATCGGCACGTCATGCTACTCGCACTGATTTTTTGTGCTGGGAGCTTCTTCCTGCTGAAAAATCAGTTTGAAGGGCACAGCACGGTGCACCAGGGGGCGTGGCTACTCGAGTTGGTTTTGCTGCCAATTGATTCGATTTTACACTCGAGCAGCAGCTTTCTCACCACGAATGGTCGTGACAGCCTACCCGCGTTGGAAAAATCTTGCCAGGTGCCCTCCTAACACCCGAAAAGTGCGCTAATGGATGCCAATTCTCACTCGCCAACTTACCGTTGGTGAGGCGCATGCGAAAAAACATTCCGCCAGGCAGGGGTTAGTGTCATTCGGCCGCAACACCGCAATACATGTGTAATGCGGACTGAGCAAAAATGCAGCCAACTCCGCTGGCTGAGCCGGATTTATCGCGCACCTCCAAACAAAACCCACCCATTGCACGTGCACTGCTGTGCACAGAACACAAGCAATGGATGGAAACCTTCTCAGTTGGTCTGTGCATAGGAATTGGTACAGGACAGTAATTCTGGACCAAAATCCACTGAGATGAACTTTTTACCAATCTTTAAAATGTTTGCAGGGATCAAGTGGAGAACAGGAAGGAGGGGATTGAAACTCGTGGCTGTTGCAGTCAATGTTCTTCCCCAAACGCTCAATCAGAACAACCCTGCATAGGATATTCCTAATGTTCCTACAAAACCCAGGTGCCACATTTGGACGCATCAACCATGTAAAGTGAATCTTAGATTGTTCAGCATTTTCTGCCTGGTTATTAATAGGTCTAGAAGATGCAACACATTTATCTGGAAGCGATTTCAGGTTTATGATTTTGCTTTTTTTACACTGCCTCACTTGATTAAAACCAGGAAAGTGGCTGTGTTTTCTGGGAATCTAATTAGCAGTTCGTGTTTTGAACTGACTTCTTCCTGGATAGTTAACTGCTACACTTTCAGAACAATACAGATCATCAGCATTGATCAGGAGTGTCCATCATTGGTCCAGGAAGGCATTGGTGCATGGCAGCGATTTGGCATAGCCACATAAGATAAAACGTACATGCAATGATTCCAAATGTCAGCTAATTTACAGATTTAGTGGTTGTTCTGAAAATGTGGCATGGATCCGCCCCTCCTGGACCTATGTTGGACACCCCTAGTGTCGCTCTCCCAGCTTCCAGAGCATGACATAAACTGCAATATTTAGTGATTAGATCTCAGAAATGTTATCTTACAGATGAACTAGCACCTTGGGATTCCAAGAGGGGTAATCAAACCGGTGCTGGAGACAGTGCAAACGTGGTCGGGTCCTTTGTTAAGCCAATGCTCATTCTCCACTCTTGGGAAGAGATTCAGAGGGTTGCAGTGAGTGGAGAGAGGGAGGGAAGATAATAAGTGATATTAAAGATGACGTGGAGGGCACAGTGACTTAGAGCATGGAGAGGAAGGGAATGGCACAGGGATTGAAAGGCTAAAAAAGACATGGAGTGGATGGGATGCCATCGGGAGAGAGGGAAAAGGGCAAAGTCTGGGAGGGAAACAGAGTGGTGAGCAAGGTCGGCATTTGAAAAAGTGAGAAAAGGCAGCAGGCTTAGGAAGTCGCCTAGTGGGTATGCCATATTACAATGAAAAAGCCAACATTTTCACTAAATGGGGAGCACTCCACCAGGCAAAATGATATTTTGCCTGCACCACTGAAAATCCGTACACAATTCCTGATGATGAGGGCTTGTGTGGGAAGGGAAGGGAAGAGAAGGGAAAGAAGGGAGGGGGCAATGGTGGACTGTGTTGCTGGATTTGTGCACCTATCATACACACAATGGCATGTTTGCATTATTGTGTTTGCCACTAATGGAACAGTGATGTCCAGGAGTTTCACTCCAAACAAAAGTGGTGATTTGTGCCCACACTGTTTGGTACCCCAGTTATATGTGCATCAGTTATGCCCACATTCCCATTACAATAATTTGTAATCATAGAGGTATAACCCCCAGGATTCACCATTCTACCTGACCTGTGCCACTCACATCCAATGCCATTCATATTAATTTATCCTTACTAAAATCTCCTTTTTTGTGTTCGTGGACAAGCCACCTTGCGCATCTCACGATTCACAAACGTTCTTCCTTCATGCGGGTGCTTTCATGATCCTCACTAACCAACACAGCATTCAGCCGTGTGCCAATTGGGTAATTCTCTGAATGTGAACCCCTTCCAAGGCTTGGACCCTTGAGTCTTCGCCAGTCCCCCGAGCATGCACCAGTGCTTAATTTGAAAAGTGGTTTCCAGTGCTCAGCACCAGCACTTAGGGCCCCATTAGGATGGTGGGCGGACTTTAGTCCGCTTGCCAACCTAATGGTGCTAAGACCGGCCGCCAGCAGTGCTGCGGCCCTGCACCGCCAATTAGGATGCGAGTGCCACCCTGGCAGTCACAATCAACATCTTTGACATAGCGGCGGGTGCTGCTGTAAGCCAAAGAGCCAAAGAGGCATGTTGTGCATTGCCACCTTGTGCATGGCAATGAAGGGGGGTATCAAAGGTACCCCCTAAGTGCAGCCCCCCACCCCCACCAAACTCCCAGGGGCCCACAATAGGCCCCCAAAGCACATCCCCACCAGCCTTTCCATGGCGGCACCGCCACCATGGAAAGGCCATTCACACCAGGCATCATAATATGGGTGCCATATTATGCCCCAGCTCTGCCCAGCCGCCGAACGGCAGAAAAGCGTACCACGGTACACCCCCTCCGCCATGATAATGTGGATGAGGTGCTGGCGGTGGTGATCCGCCCGCCATTGTAATCACCCCCCTCAATTCTCACCACTAGCACTAATGACTGTCCACCACATGGTGGCGCTGTCTGTCTAATTTTGAGATGAGTACAAAAACAGTGTTTATTCATTCAATACACATTAAAAATGATAATTCAACTATTCCCAGCCATTCTTATAGCATTGAAATTGTTTGTATTATCAAGTTCGTAGTTGTGTTGACAGTGTTATTGGCATCGCTGCAGAGGTAAGAAGTGGTACAGCCTTCAGTTGCCTCCTGAGAGGGACCCTGGCACTTACTCTTTTCCCCTTCAAATTAAGCTTGATGTGCACTCATCTTACAATCAGTGGTGTGCTAGCTTTCACACCATCCATGCAGTATCATTGTGGTTGTGTGGGGCTGTGCATGCCTCAGTACTCACAGTACTTCATATCTAGTAGGTGACAATAACATAACAATAATATAGCATGAGTATTTACAGAGACCCATTCAGCCTAGCTCTAGAGGTCTTCAAGGTCCTTACCTAATATATATATATATTGTTTTTTGTGAAGTGTCAGTATCACCCTAAAACTTTATCAAATCCTTCCTGCTGTGGAGAAGCTTGTGCAGGTATTGGTGTAATTATGTGAAATGTAATGTGATTCCTAATAACTTACAACGCTTAGGAGCAAAGTAACGGCCAACATACATCAGCTGGGCGCGTTGGCTTCACATCTGTCCGTAAGTGAAGGAGGCAGTCTTTTATGCGATTGCTTTGAGCTTTGTAGGGTGCAGATATATATGAACGTCAGCTGGAGGTGGAAAGGGATGCCAGCGCGTTCCTCTGACTTACCCTGGCATATCCCCGGCACCTTCCTGGCTACCCCACAGGCCTGGAGATCATGAAGGCAGTGGCTGCGAAAAAGTAAGTCTGGCTTTCTGAGCCGTATATTTACCTTCTTCAGTTTACACCCCTGGGGGCATATTAGCAAGGGGAAGTATCGCCGCTTTTTCGGCAAATTGTGCAGAGAAAGCGGCGATACTTCTAGAGCCCTATCCACAAGGGCATTTTAACGCCTGGCTCAAGCCCACTTTGCATATCGGTGACAAACATCCCTAATGACATGCAAAGTGGGCGTTCCCACGTCCAACCACATGTAAAATGTGGTTGGAGATGGGAACACCCTATTACCAAGGCAGGCGTTGGGAGAGGCAGACCTGCGATAAATTTGTTTATCGCAGGTCTCCCAACGCCTGCTCTGACCAGGTGTTAGGACATTGATAACATGGGGGTGTGGATCATAACGCTGATTCCATCCCCCATATTATCAATGCACACATTAGCGCATGAAAACAACGTTTGTTTTCATGCGCTAATGTGCCATATCGCCGACTATCGCCGGATTTAATTTTGCCTACGTGATGCGCATTGATAATTGTGCGCTATCACGGCGAAAAAATCCGGCGATAGCCGGCGATATGGGAATGTGCGTTGTGCGTTTTCTAACGCACTTCTAGGTAATATGCCCCCTGGTTCTTTCCTTAGCCCCTCAGCAGCAGTGAGTTGAGGGAGTAAAGTTGGGATTGGAGGTCATTTTAAACGGGAACCAAATGGATGATGCTGTCCCTTCGGCTCTCTTGTATTTTGGTTAATTTACCTCCACGCAACTAGAAGCCATAGGCAGAGTCCAACTAAAACATCTGCTGACTTCCCCAGCACCTCAGAAAAGCCCTGACTCCAAGTGGGCCTGAGGCAGGACAGGTATTTACTGCACCCAGTGGATACCGAAACCCTGAGGAGCTTTGGGTGCAGCAAATAACTCCTGTTCGGAGTTTCCTTATGGAGAGTGAGGTATTACATCTGGAAGGCGCTGCTTTCTGCCCCATATTCTGCACGTTTTTCATCTGGTAAAATTTGGAAGGTGAGACCTGGCAAAATTCAAGAAGGTAAATTTGCAAGAGCGCGCGGGGCTCAACGGTACTCAGAATTCATGACCTTGAGGCAACCGGATTTCTTGTAGGATCCAGAATTACCAGCCTCCTTGTGACGTTGCACAAGGGGTGTGTGGGAGGTTTTGGAGAAAGAGAAGTCTTCAATACACAGACCCCCCCCCCCCCCAAAGCTTAAACATGGTTTTACAGGCCTCTCAGTGACGTCTTCAGGTTGTCATCATTCTTTTTTAAGTTTGAAGTTTATTGAAGAAAATAGAAACAGTACAAGAAAGAATATGCAATAAAATACATACGTTACATTGGAGGTTGTCATCATTCTGACAGCAAAGAATAGATCATACATAGACAGCAGATAAAGGCTTCAAGTGTCTGATGACAGGCGGAAGTAAAACAATGTCACCTTAGTTCCTTAGAAATAATATTTGGATGCCACCACATTTGCTTTTCATGAATAACAATGAATATTTACCTCCGGAAGTTTTTTTCTGCAGACTGTAGGCTTTGGTGAGATCTTCCGGGTGAGACGGCCGAGCCCTGGCTGTGCCCGGAGAGCAGGCTGTCTGTCTCGAAGAGGTATCCGCCCTCCATGTCTGACCGCTGCATGGGGCTCTCCAGGAACTCCCCGTCGTTCCAGGCCCCCACCGTGCCATCCATGGTTTGGTATCTGATCTCAATTGTTACACTGGTCTGAAAGCACAAAGCAAAGGCCCTGTTTACTTCCGGGTCACGGCAGCCATTTTTGTTCAACCATCTGCACTGAAGGGTAAACGTTGTTTACAACGCAGTGTTTGCAACGCACAACCTTTACCATGCTGCCATAATTACTATGCAAGTCGTTACTACGACTTGCGCTGGATGGCGCTGTTGGTTAAGGAATATTGTAATTTTATATTCCAACACCTTCCCTACTGTTACGTGGACTGGTGTTGGAATATAAAATTATAATATTCCTTAATCCGCGCCCTCCAACGCACATCGTTGTAACGACTTGCATTGTAATAACCGTGTTGTAAAGTACCGCGATCTAAAAGATCGCGTTGCACTGACATACATCTGCCCTGAAGATGTGAATGCGGGTGGGCCCTCTCCTATGCCTCCCCTCTACCCCTTGACGCATGTGCCCGTAAGCCACCTACCTCCCCCTGCCTCTCATAGAGGACTTACATCTGGTACCTCGTAACCTGAGTAACGCGTGACTTCTGTTCCCCCCTGCGACCTTCCCACATACCCGCTCCTGCATTCACCCTGCTACCCTTTGCACATTTGGAGTGGATGTTGTTGGATGCCAGGGAGAGCATTTTTTTTCAAAATCAAATCTGCACTTTTTGGCCTCAGGCGCCTTCCATTTCTGAGGCGCGCTGCTGCCGGACACGCTGTGGGGTCCCGGAATATGTCTTGGCAGAGTGTCCTGCAGTATTTTTGTGAAAGGCACATTATCTGCTTGCCGTAAAAAATACTGCAAAATATGGGGTTTCGGACCCCAAATGTTGCTTGGTCCCTGGTGCAAAATCCTGGGAGGGGGAGGGCGTCTGATTAAATAGTGTAAATAAATACAATATGGGGAGTGCAATCTAAAGGAAAAAAAGACATGTAGATTTTGTGGCCATCAGTGGTAGAGGGAACTACTGCTGCTGCTTATTTATAGTCCCTATCAGATCTCTACGGCACCCTTGCATTTCCCTAGGTCTGATGCTCTTCCTCCCTGTGAAATTGCTTGAAAGAACACAGAGTGAGTTTATTTGTGGTTACAGGCTGCATATAAGGCTCAGCCACTTAGAAGGCCCACTAAGGAACTGCTGGTGTTTCAGCTCCGCATCCAGGATTTCTCTGGCCCTTCGAACAAACTCTAGTGGAATTTGGGAAAGGGGACAGTCTACACAGACAATGTTCCGTGCTCCAGAACACTCAGCCTGGGCAGGAGGCGCACAAGATGCTACAGTTCTCACTGTATACATTATAAACCTTATGAGAACGTTTGAATGTTGAGAGCTCCATTGAAAACAATAGAGTTGCTCCAGGCTTATAACCCCTTAAGTGCTGCGTCGGGGCGTTGGCCAACGGCAGCACTACCTCCCCAGTACTGCGCACGTCCATTGGACGTTCATTCAGCACTAGTTCGAATGGACAGCGCAGCACTGGGGAGGGAATTGCGCCGCAGCTAAGGTGTTAATGGCCGGTAGAAGCCCGGAGTACCAACATTCCAGTGTTGTTGTTGCTGTGAACAAAGGCCTCTCAGAGCCCGAGGGGATTGTTTTATAAATGTTTTATTTGTTAGAATATTCTGCCCTTTAGTGGTGGAATGTTCTAATAGCCTTATAGCCCTCCAAAGCTGGGCGATACCGGCATTAAAGTCCCACTCACTTGTTAAAGGTCCTCCCCTTCGGCTTGGACTGGAGTGGGGCTTTAATGACCGGTATAGCCCACTACGGTGGGCTATAAGGCTATCATAGTGCATAATGTTTATGTAAACATTCACTTCTATACAAGGTAAATCCCTGGGACTTCTTCCCATGGGGCTGAGCATCTAAGTTCATTGATGTGTGTCCGGGGCATGGCTCAGATGGAAAGTGAGTCAAATATAAGGCATGCTGCTATTGTGCTGAAAATTTAAACCTGACCTTTATTCATTTTAAGGTTAGGCCTACTAGCATAAGAGACAAATGGTGTAACTTACTCAATGTGGGACCTTCTACATGAAGATGCCCCAGGAGAAGTTGGCTGGCCGTGCAGAACGAGAAATCAGGGTGATATTCTATACACTAAGAGCTCAGTTCTGGAACTTGCTAGTGGCCAACCATCTTGAGATAATGTTTTCAGAGCCATCTTAACTGTTAGCTACCTGCAGGCAACAATTTAAAACAAGCACTGGCAAAGCCAATTGGCCTGTCATTGGCTGCCAGCCTTTGGGCTTTGTCAAGGCTTGTTTTTGAGATGTATTATTGTTGGGTGAGCTGCTGGGCCTTGCAAATTATAAAAAGCATTGGCTAAAAGCAAACATATTTGTTGGTCTCTTAAAAGCACACATGGCCACCAATGTCTTTGACATAGAAGGGAACTTCCTTGTGTGTGGATGTGTGCCTTGTAAAACAGTAGAATGCCTTCACTCACAGTGATGATAGCCAGTGACTGAAGTGGGCTAACCCAACTGCCCCATGCTGTAGGCTGCAGCAGGTGGAAGAAAAATGTGAATTATACAACATACCAATGAAAGAAGATGACTGGATGAAAGTCCCTATAAGTCAATACAGTACATATGATAAAGTAAAAACAAAGGGCCAGATGTAGGTCGCCCAATACCGGTCGGTAGCGGCCGAAATTACCGAATTTCGGCCGTTACCGACTGGTATTTAGGGTTTCAGATGTAGGAAGCAGGTCTAAGGATTCGGTAATTACCGATTCCTTAAGGATTCGGTAAAATACCGATTTCTTAGTTTAAGGAATCAGTAATTACTGAATCCAAAAAGCTATTTAGGAGGCACTCAAGTGAGTGCCTTCTTGCGTTCAGGATTCGTTATTTACCACCAACTACAAGTTGATGGTAAATATCGAAAACCTGTAAAAAATCAAATTAGTGCTTTTTCAAAAGTGCCATGTGGCAGACATACATGCCCTTAGGGCATGTATGTGTGCCACATGTGCACACATGCACGATTCAGGGGTACAACAGGGTGTCAATGTGACAACTTGCCACCCTTGAATATGTGCCCCCTATTACCGATTCAGTATTTATCGAATCAGTAATAGTGAATGGCTTCCCATTCATTCCTATGGGCCTCCAGGCCCATAGGAATGAATGGGAATTACCGAATCGGTAAATACTGATTCAAAAATACCGAATCTTACCGATTTGGTAAAATTTACCGAATTATTATCTACATCCCATTAACCGATTTTGAAATACCGAATCGGTAAAATTTGGGTATTTTAGAATCAGTAAAAATGGATTACCTACATATGGCCCAATATGCATTGGCTAACACCAGCAATAAAAATACGTGTGCCTAGAGCAATGGCTTCATTTTTATGTCAACTGTTTTCTAGACTAAATGTCCTATTCCACGCTTTGATATGGTACTAGGTGAAACAGATAGCACTTTACAAAAATCCATAATATTCATAGAGTCCAGTGTCCCATTCCTTAGGAAAACAAATCATTTGAGGTAGTTCGGTGGGCTGGGTGGTGGCTGCAATTTTAAGGTCACAGGTTTACATCCCAGGAGGACACATGATGCTTTCATTGGTGCTGTTAGAGATTGGTATTTTTAATACAGTGGATTCATTTTGTCTGCTTTGAAAGGTTTAGTGATCCTTCCTGTTGAGCACTCCGGTGATGTAAATAGTCAACGAAGACTTCTCCTTCAGGAGGAACAATCCGAACAAAGGTGAAATCGTTTCTTAAGTTAAAAATTTATGATTTTTTAAAAGTCAATGACAACTTTCTTTCTTTTAAAAAAAAGTCCTAATTGATTTTATAGCTTACACACAGTCGCCCCTCCCCCCGCACGGATCCTGTGCCTGTGCCTGATATCTGTGCCTTCCTGTGAAATAAATGGACTTTGCTTTGCCATTCTGGCTACTTGTTGCTGTGATTGCATGTGATCTAACTAGCTCGCAATAATTCTCAACCCTGCACTTTAGGCTTAGTTTTGGGGACCCTCCTGTCATTAAATAATTTTACTTTATTTAAGGGCATTCTTCTTCATCGCCCGCCTGGGGTAAGGCGAGCTTTCACCCAAGCCTTGCAAACATTGTTGGAGTCCTGTACCGACTCTTTGCCTCTTACTATTCTGGGGGATCTTAACTATCACTTAGAATTGTTAAATAACCCAGTCTGCTAAATTGCTAGACATTTTGGAGGCCTTTGGTTTTGGACAACTAGTGACTGGACCGACCCATAAAGCTGGCCATACCTTAGACGGCATTTTCACAAACAATCCTGACATTGAGGTGGAGGACATAACTACCTTGGCATGGACGGACCATAGGGCTGTACATTTCACTATCAGAACCGCACAGTCCATTCGAGAACCCATCACCAAACCTGGTAAAATGAGGGTCCGGGGCTGGAATAAGGTTCAGGGCAGTGATTTTGTGGCAGCCCTGGATGCTGGCCCAGAAGTGCCGTCACTTGACAATATTGCTGCTGCACTCCAGTTTAAGGAGTGGATTGAGGTGGCGGCTAGGCAGGTAACCCCTGTGAAAGTGCTAACTGTAAGGAGACCTAGGATATCTTCCCCTTTGGTATAGCCCCCAGCTGAAAGCTCTAAAAGTTGAATGCAGGAGAGCAGAAAGTCTGTGGAGGCTCAACTATAGTGAGAGCAGGAAAGTAACCTATAATCAAGCATTGCAGTGATACAAGATTGCAATAACTGTGGCTAAAGAGCAATATTTCACCACTAAAATTAGAGATGCGGACAAATCTAATAAGGAGCTTTTTAGAGTAGTTAACCTATTGGCAAAACCACAGCAGGAAACCGCTTTTAAGGCAGATCAGGAGATATGCAATAATTTGGCCTTATTCTTTCAAAATAAGGTCCAAGTAATACATGATGACCTTTTAAACATGCAGGGATCATGTGACGCCAATGGACATTCAGAGGAGGATCTGCCGCCTATGCAGTGCAGGTTATCCTGTTTTCCACAAATGACAAATGAGGAGGTGCAGAATCTACTCCCTTGTATAAAATCTGGCTCTCCTGGGGATCCATGCCCCCCTGCTATTATGCATCTAGCTTCTAAGAAGATCTGTGATAGGCTGACGCCTCTCATCAATCAAGTGTTGGAGACTGGATCATATCCTGTACTATGGAAACAAATGGCTATCAGACCCTTGTTAAAGAAAAACAACCTTGATCCTCTAATGCTAAAGAACTATCAACCGATTGTGGGACTGCCTATGGTGGCGAAGGTCATTGAAAAATCAATGAACAAGGTGTTGAGTGACTATCTAAACTTTCATAACTTACTAGACCCCTACACAACATGACTTTCGGGCCTTTCACTCTACCGAATCGGCCTTGATCATTGCATCTGAGGAAATACGGAGGGTTGTCGATGAGGGGGGCAGGGCGGTCCTTATTCTCCTGGACCTATCGGTATATGACACCGTGAATCACACGGTGTTGGTGCAGCGGCTGAAGGATCTAGGAGTTGAGGATACCGCCCTTGCCCTGCCCTCCTCCTTTCTGGAGTATAGGGAACAAAAATTGGTCTGAGATGGACTGGTATCTAGGAGTTTTCATCTTCCATGTGGGGTTCCGCAGGGATCAGCTCTATCCCCCACACTCTTTAACATATATGTCACCCCGTTGGCGAGGCTCATCAGAAGGTATGGCTTCGCGTTGGTATCTTACGCGGACGACTCACAGCTTGTTATTTCCATCTGCAAGCAGTCTGAGGTCACAGCCGCAAAATTCTTGCCTATCTGAGATCATTACCTGGATGAACCACAATTATTTGAAGATCAATACAGATAAAACGGAGGTGATGGAATTTGGAGGGGGATCCCCTCTATGGAATGATTCATGGTGGCCAACTGAGGCTGGGAAGTGTCCAGTTCCCGTCTCTAAGGTTAGGAACCTGGGGGTCATCTTTGATGACAAGCTAAATTTCTCTGCCCAGGTCAATAGCCTGACCTCTTCTTGTTTCTTTCTTTTAAAAACACTAAGAAAGATTTTTCCATTTATCTCACGCGCGCTTCAGAAGACAGTAATGGTGAGTCTTTTTCTATCTAAATTAGATTACTGTAATGCCCTTTTTTGGGCATAGATAAAGCACAGATGGGAAAGCTCCAGTCTCTCCAGAATGCAGCAGCAAGGCTGCTTTGGGACATACCTAGGGGCTGCTCAACATCGGCGGGTATTAAATCATTTCATTGGCTTACAGTACAGCAGCGTGTGGAGTTTAAGGCCTTGTGTCTGGTTCATAAGGTGCTGTATGGAGGTGGCGCAGACGAGATTTCTAAATTATTTACGCCCTATACCCCCGCACGCCTTCTAAGATCCACTAATCTAGGTCTGCTTAAGACGTCTAGGGTCAAGCGGGCCAGATGGGGAGGTAGGACACTATCCAACGGGGCAGCCCACCTATGGAAAAGATTACCGATGGCCATTAGATTTCAAGCTGACAGGAAGCTGTTCAGGAAGAACCTGAAGACGCTTCTTTTTGTCATTTAAACTGCTGATGAATCAATCTCTGGACTCCTCACACACATCAGCGCCAAGGGGCAATTGAGCGCTTTATAAACTCTTATCCTTATCCTTATCCTTATTGTTCGACAACGACCCCTCTCTGGTGACACCCAATGCTGAAATGAGAGGTTAACAAACACGATTCGGGCAGGGCTAACTCTTGGTGCACCAGCTTTAATCACTCCTGCTACCACACTTCACTCACTGCAAGCGTCAAAATTTGTCATATTTAAGAAATGTAAGTATTTGAAGTCCCCAACGCTATTCTTAAATGTAGTGCACCCCACTGATGTGTTAGCTGCGTCAGTCTTTCTTCAAAGTGCAACTATCTAACCTGCATTAACAACAGTTATCCATCGTGCCTAGAGACTGTAATGACTAAAAAGAGTGCTATACAAGTGTTACCATTCAGTCAGTCACTCACTCACCTGTCTACCCACTCACTCATGCACACAGACACACGCTCACTCACTCACTCACTCACTCTCCCACTTGTGCTCATTCACTCATCCACTTGCCTGCTCTCCCACTCACAAACAAAATTATGCAGTCACTCCATCCATTCACACGGCCACTCACTTAGCTAAGTCACTCGATCACTCATTTATTCATTCGTCATTCACTAACTCACTCACTCACCAACTTACCTGGTCATTTATTCATACATTCCCTCAATGCATCATCAAAAATGTATTGTTACCAATTGCTTTTAATAAGAGACAAGATTCGCAGGTAAAGCTTTCCACCTTCTCCCGTTTCAGAAGAAGGTGTCATGAATTTATGACTTTTAGGGTTATCTTGCACCGTATATGTCCCTGGGGAGAAGGTACTGTTGTTCATTATTTTGTGGCACGGACCCCTCTTCTGTACCGTTCCCTTCCCTCTGAATCAGGGGCACCTCAACAGCATCATAGGCCCCCGCGCAAAGCCGTGCACCGGGCCTTGCCTACACAACCACTCACAGGAATAGAAATGTTCAATGGAAAATTACTGTCAAATTCTGGTCTGCATGGGGCCCCTATGCTTGTGGGGCCCCTGGCTACTGCCCAGAGTGCCCATGCGTTAACATGGCACTGCTCTGAATTAACCCTATCAGTACTGTAACAACCTCTCTGGACACAGCCTGTCCAGATACCTGTCAAACTGGCACCCTGAAAGAGCAGATCAGATGCCCCTGAAAAGGCACCCTCCAGCCCAGACCCCCTGCTGCTGTGTCCATGAAGTGGGTACATTGCAGTTTAGATGTAAGTGCTGGAAGAGGTGGGGCTAGGGGGGCCAGGGACACAGTGCCGCAGCAGAATGTTCTCTCTGCTCCTGTGGGATCGCCATGGCGACTGCACAAAGGCACAAAAAAGTAGCATATTTATAACAAAGGTACTTTACTGTCTGGCTGAGCCTTCCAAAGCCTTCCCGACTTGTTCCCCCTACCGAAAGAAGCTCGCGTGCCCAGAATCACTTATGCAAATGGAACTGAACCTTGGTGTCTTAAATGCATGAACGTCCCTGAGAGTGAGGGGACGGGACATGTATATGAAGATGGCTGCCGTTGGCACAATGCTCCCAAGGACATGCTTGTAGGGTGACCAGATGTCCTGGATTTCCCCACATAGTCCCCATTTTCAGAGGTCTGTCTCAGGATCCCGACGCTTTTGACAATTTTAGGAACATGTCCTGGTGTTTAGAAAGAAGGTTACCTGTTACCGCACAGCAGCATTGAAATGTGGAAGATGCTTCCACTTCCGCAAGCGCCCCTGATGCCTGAAATGATTTGAGACGTCATCAATGAAGTCATAGAACATGTCATGAGTGATGTAATATGTGACGTCATAAGCAGTGCATGGTGGTGGGGCAAGATATAGTTAGCTCAGGGAGCTATAACTGGTGAATTTCAGGTTCTTTTGCTTTTAATGATAGTTTCTATATTATTACAAGGCCTAACTATAATATCAATTTGATCTTTGGGTTTTTCAACAAATTTCTCATGGTTTTTTCGAGTAAGCTAAAATGTTAGAACCTTACCCAAGTTTAACACTACTTTAACCTTTGTTTTGTGAGTGAATATATATATATATATGTTACATTCTTATATGTCCATTCGATTTTCATTGTTAACCTTTAGTCCTACCTCTGTGTCTGCCCTGTCCCAATTTTTGCTTTTATAAATCTGCTCAGTCCACACAGTTGTTTTGTGGTGCCCTTCAAGAGTCTCCCCTTTTTAGGTTTTGCCTGCAAGTGCGCATGTAGTGCGCATGCGCAAAAAAACCTTATGAGTATAATGTGGGATCGATGACCCGGCCCCGGCTCCCATTGGCTAGCTCCATAAATGGAGGCTAGCCATTGGAAGCCGGATCTGTCCGTCAAGGCCCGACCAGATTCGGGGGCGTTCCCGCGTTTTCTTCCCTGGGCGTGGTTGTACTTCGCTGTCGTAGCTGAGCCCACGAGAAGGGAGCGCTGTGCTAAGGTGTACATGTTCGGCCGCCGGAAGAAGTCCAGGTGAGTGTTTTTTTTTATTCTTGCCTTCCCGCCCCCCCTCCCGCTGTCCGTGTGTCCGTTCCGCCCTCCTCCCCGTGTGCCCGTTCCCGCCCCCCCTCCCCTTTCATTCTCCATTGCTTGTCTTTTTTTTTTTTTACGAAAAACATAATTTGGCTTAGGCAGAAGCCCTCCGTTTTCGGGTGCGTGTCTGGAATGGGTGAAGAGCTAGGTCCGACCTTCCGGGATACGAACCTGTGAATGCAGGCAGCATACTCACACCCCTCTGCAGCTGCGGGCCAGCAACCAGACCTGCATGCCGGTGCACTGTATTTGCCTCAGACAAGTCAACCGGAGCCTGGAGCACTCTGCGGGGACAGCGGCACTGGGAGGAGGAGCCTTGCACTAGAGGACTGAACCGAAATGTTACTTGCATTCTGGTGCTTGTCGTGTTTGTGTCCATTCAAATATAGGACCACAAATACCAGAATGCAAAGCAGAAAGGTGTTCCAGCAAAGGTTCTTACGTCTGATCCAGCTGCAATACCTTCGGGTCGAGTTCACGCTATATAAACACTGCAACAAAAAAGTGTGATATCACTAGTCAAGGCAGGTGTGCTGTTACTGGTGCAGACTGGACGTGCGGCCCCGACTATGTTACCTTTTGGCTACGCTTTCACTAATGCGGCCAGATGAGCTGCACTGCTGCAGCGTATGTTGTCACTCGTGGAAACCGAATATGCTTTTATCGGCACAGGCAGTGCGCAAACAGGCAGTTATCACTGGCGTTGGAGGACTGGGGTGTTAATGGCCCAGACAGTACTCAGCTACTCCATAAACTTTCCCACTACCTCTCCTTCCCCTTCCAATGTGCTCTTGGGATGCAGACGGGTCTTTGGAGGCGATCTTGGGCACTGACAGCAGTGATGCCGTGGTATTTTTTGTTTTAAAGTGCTTCAATACTTTCGGGTCGAGTTCACGCTATATAAAAACTGCAACAAAAAAAGTGTAATGTAACTAGTGCAGGCAGGTGTGCTGTTACTGGTGCAGACTGGACATGCGGTTTCCGACTCGGTTACCTTTTGGCTACGCTTTCACTAATGCAGCCAGATGGACTGCTGCAGCATATGTTGTCACTCGTGGAAACCGGATATGCTGTTATCGGCACAGGCAGTGCGCGAAAAGGCTGTTATCACTGGCGGTGGAGGACTGTGGTGTTAATGGCGCAGACAGGCAGCAGCTGCGCAATAAACTTTCCAACTACCGCTCCTTCCCCTGCCAGTGTGCTCTTGTGATCCAGGCCGGGTCTTTGGAGAGGATCTTGTGCACTGGCAGCAGTGCTGCTGTGGTTTTTTTTATTTTTAAGTCTACCAAAACAGAAAGGCCAGCTTCTATAAATACAGAGGGCAGTTTCACTATGTCTACAGGAGGAGCGAGGCCAGCTTCTATAGGTCTGCAAGAACACGCCTCATACTCTCACGTAGAACAGCGTAGTGGGCCGCTACTGTATCATGTGTAGAAGAACAGTATGGCAGTTTCAGGATGTGCACATCAACAGTGAGGCCGGCTTCTTACTAGGCTGAGAAACAAAGCGGCTGTTTCCTTATGTGTAGGAGTTTGGGTCAGTAGAGGAACAGAGAGGGTGGTTTCTCTATGTTCACAGGAAAAAATAAACTTAAAGCCCACCTGTAGAGAGGTAAATTAAGAGAGAACGTGTCTACGGAAACACGAGTGGGCAGCTTGTGTACGTGTACTAGAGCAGAGAGTGTTCTTTCTGTATGTCTGCAGAACAGAGGGAAGTGCGTCTATCAGCATACAGGAAGAACGAAGGCTGCTTCTGCACATATACCAACACATTTTGGAGCATTTATGTATGTGTACATTAACAAAGAAGACCGTTTATGTATACGTTTTAGAATGGAGGGGCAGCTTCTCTGTGTGTGCTGGAACAGAGGCTGCCACTGACAAAATGCACAATGCCGGACGGTCCCTTCTAAATTTGCCAAAGGTCCACGAAAACTCACAGTTGATCAGCTATATAAAGACCTTTGGCACTGCCATCACCCCTAGAGAGGCATGGAGCCTACATGTGCCCAGGGACAGATAATGCTACTCATGCTGTGAACACCAACCGAGAGCGACACCCACTGTTTTTCACAGCACACACCAGGCCCAAGGGCATTGAGGCTTTTTACAACAGAAACACATTCTGTTGGCACGGGGAGCTTAATTGATTTAATAAAAATAGTGAGCGGAGGTCGGAATTAATCCCGGACCCTCCTGTTCTGAAATCGGCAGGCTGCAGCTCTAGCCACTAGCCCATATCCCGCCCCTTCTGGGTAGAGGAGCAGGGAGGACAACTTTGGATGTGATCAGAAGCGGAGTGGTGCTTCAGTGTGTATATATGAATTAGGCTAACTATTTATGTTTAACACAGGAACAGACAGGGTCTCTCCCTTGTGTGTCAACTAACAGAGAGGGCCACTTAGGCTTCTATTTGAATCAGGAAATGGCGCTTCTTCGTCTGTACATGTACAATCAGGGCTAGCTCTGTGTGTGCGCAGGGTCAGTGGCCTGGCATGTGAGAGACTGCAGCTCTTACACAAGAAGGACAGTAATGTCCCCACAACCTCTGATCTTAGCCGACCATGATCAGAACCTTCTTGGCTTTCTTCTCTTTTAGGGGTAGCTAGAGCACAAACATCGCAGTTTTTGCTTTCTTTGACCCTCTTCTGTCACTGCTTGCCACAGGTTCGTTGCCAAGTCTCCAATTGGTTGCCTTGTCCTTGTTTGCTTTCTCTGACCCTCCTCTGACGTTGCTTGTTTTTTTGGAGCGAATGAGTGACTTGGCATGTTTATGACAGTACTACAAGGTGGTGCAAGCACTGCTGCTAAAGGCATCACATGTTCAGTATTATCAATGGAGACTCGGCAAGAGATTTTTCTGGCAAAAGGTTTTAATTTGTGGTTGCGGGTGATGGGCACCAGCATTTTTGAGCACCAAGAATATATCATTTTTATAATCAATCTATGACCTTCAACAGGTGCTTTACTTCAGGTATTGCAATGAGTTTTTTTCCCCCCTTATGTGGATTTGTGTGACGACTAGGTGGTATTTGGTGAAGTGCTATTGGCTTGCACTGTTTCGTGTTTTGTGCTGTTCTGCCCTCTGTTACAATCATCCCCCCCTAGTTTTTGTGTCCTTCTGCCCTCTGTCTGCCTCGTGATTTGTACCGTTCTGCCCTCTGTTACAATCACCCCCCCCTCGTTTTTGTGTCCTTCTTCCCTCTGTCTGCCTAGTTTTTTGTGCCAATCTGCTCTCAGTTATAATTGTTTCCCCTCGTTTTTGTGTCCTTCTGCCCTCTGTCTGCCTGGTGTTTTGTGCCCTTCCTCCACCTGAACTGAGCCCTTTAAAATAAGGCCATGCTCCAAAAAGTACCGCAGCCCCCTGCCCTGAACCATAAAAAACTGCCCCCTACCTCCGTGAAGTACTCTGACTCTGCTCCCTACCCTCCCTTGACGCCTAAAACTGTCCCCTGCCATGCACCCTACAAAGCCTCGACTTAGTAAACTGTCCCTTCTCAGTGTGCTTCGAGGCCGTAAAATGTAAGCCTAGGCACAAATGTAAGCCTAGGCACAAATGGATGGATGGATTTGTGGGGTAAAGTTTTATTTAATGTGATTTTATGTAGCGCAAACTTTACCCGAAGGTGTCAGAGCGCTTTACATAAGAACCAGTTGCCAAACCTAAGGACTTTGATTTACATGCGTTAAGTAAAAGATACAAACAGGAAAACAATTGAAATGTACTAGATGTAGTCACACAAAGAAGAGACTGTTGATTCTCGTTATATTTCTATATACATATGGAAGGGATATAAATAGATGTACTGCAAGAGTCACATAGGAATGTTAGAGTAGAAAGGTCTACTGCATATACTAGTGAATACAGTCATCTCTATATACAACCATCTCTATATACAGAAAAAATGAATTATATTTAGAGGGGTCGGAGTGGGACGCAGTTAGTGAATGGATGCATGATGGATGGATGTATGGGTGGATGCATGGATGGGTTGTTGGTTGGATGGGTTGGTGGATTGCATACATTGTTGAGGGATTGGCTGTATATATGCATTTTTCCATCCACCCATCCATGCATCTATCCATACACTCGTCCATACACCCATCCATGCATGCACCCATCCATGCATCCACCAACTCATCCATGCAAGCATTACAACAACTGTCCGCAGCTCTCCTTCGTCTCTCCTCGCCCCATTTCCCTGAGCCAGCAGCTCTCCTTCGTCTCTCCTCGCCCCCCCTTCCCTGAGCCCCCAGCTCTCCTTAGTCTCTCCTCGCCCCCCCTTCCCTGTGCCCTGCTATTGTAAATGACAATGCCATTTATTTATGTTAAAAAAACATAAATAAAAATAATGTCAAGAGCAATGCCAATAGCTCTAACTTTAACAAAGGCAAAACCATTGCATTGTAAATGCTTGTTATTTCGTTTTTTCAGTGAAGACGCCTGACCTGTGAAATGGGCAAGCATTTAATTTCCAAATGTCTTTCCGCAGTATCTGACGGACAACTTCTTTCAGAGCCTTCGACCATCTGTTTTGAGCTCCTGTGTGGAGGTCCTCAGAGGAACTTTCTCAGCCTTCTACTCAATGTTGTTAGCGGTTGTCAGTAGCTGTCACTACACGCCTGCACCCCGGATGAAGTATGTACGTTTTGTGTACCTAAGTGGAAAGTGCACACTATTGGCTACCAAGTTGCGGCATTGTATGCAATACCATATAGTAGCCTGGGCTTTCTTTCAGACACTTGAGTGTTGCTACTTTAGCACGTTTGCTGACTGGATGGTTTCTCTCCGTCTTCAGCTGACATCAAGGCACTATATTTTTTTCCCCTTTGCATTTCCTATGGCATTTTACTTTTAGCACTCAGCGGGAGTGCGTGGCCATTCCTCTTCCCTCTCCTTGCATCCGGTTGCTCTCTCTCGTTTGCACCTGTTTGTCTACTTTTGCTGCCTCTTCACCCAGCAGGTGATTGCTTCCCTCTGCCTGCTTTCTCCTTCCTTGGTCTCATCACCAGCCATTCACTTTCTGTCGGTCGTTCCCAGGGATTCCCCCTTGACTCACTTTTTGTGTCCGTAACCTTGTTTCTTGTCTACCCTTTCTTCCCCTCTGCTCTTCCACCCAGGAAGGCTCTGGATTCTGCTGTTGGCATTGGCAATGCTTGTATAATTGTTGTGCATGCACTGACAAGTCCAATACCATAGTGCGGCCATTTTAGAACTCTATTTTTCACATTGTTTTGTTAAAGTTATACCATTCTAAGATGGCTGCCACAGTGGGTAATGTTGCATCTACATGCAGTGTGATACAACGTGACAGCTAACTTGATATTATACTTTTTCTATTGTTTACCATTCCAGGATGGCCACTATGTTGCATCTCTACAAAATGTAGCATGACATGGTGGCCGTCTTGGGATCTTTTATTTATGATAAGCAAAGAAAATATAGGATTCGGAGAGAGCTGTCTGACAGTATTGGGCTGCTCCACACAAGCATTCGCAAAGCCAATGCCAATACTGGCAAAGTGAGACTAATTGGCTGTGCCAATGCTTGTTTAGTATACATCGTTTAACATGGACCACAGAAATCACAGGATTTTGTGCCTGCTGTGGTTTCTGCATAATTATGTAATACTCGCTGATGCCAAATAAGCCACCATTGACTGCATTACTTGCCGATTTCAACAAAATGGTTTGTAGCTCAAGCAGATCAAAAGTTACCAGAACTCCTTAGATAATTCAAGTTGCCACCTGACTCTTTGTGACAGTTCAATGGCCATCTCCCGCACTTAAGTTTTAAGGGTGGTTGCCAGTGTTGGGTACTGACACTAATTCTTGTAGACCTGGGGCCTCATTTATGGAAAGTGACGCATCGCTGCGTGAAAACAGCTATGCGTCACTTTTCACTGCGCTCTCCTTGCGATACCAATGATGCGTCATATTTACAATATGACGCATCATGGCGCAAGGAGTTACAGATACGTCAGTATTTCTGACGTATCTGTATGGCGCAAAAGTGACGCATTGCTGGAGTGTGTCACAAAAGTGATGCAACTCCAGCAATGTGTCCTTTCACATGGGGCAAGCCCCATGTGAAAGCGCCTGCGTCAGTCTTACGCCTGCTGTGAGGCAGGCGTAAGAAATTGACGCATTTGTGTCCTAGAAGTGGCGCAGTGAAATCTTATAGATTTCACTGCGTCACTTCTATGACCCTGTCTTGCGTCAGAACGCCCCCCTCTGCATACATTATACCTGGCGTAGGTATAATGTAGCGCAGGGGTTTACAAAGTGACACATCTACCTAGATGCGTCACTTTGTAAATATGGTGCAACAAGGCACATTTTTTACGCTACTGGTGCGTCACAAAAAGTGACGCACCGGCGGCGTCAAAGTGACGCACAGCCTCATAAATGAGGCCTCAGGTCTTTTTTTCTGTACAATTAGACTCCGACCAAAGAGCAAGAGAGAGAATAAAAGCAAGTAACGCAGGAAGAAGGAGAAGATAAAAATAGGAAATCAGTAGCAAAAGGACAAAGTAAAAATGAAAACAAACTTGCAAGTGTACAATAAAACGACAAGAAGTGTAGGGTGACGCTCGCCGCTCTGGGGTAGGATCCCTCGGGATTTCTCTCCCGATATTGACTAGAAGCTGGTATGATGGTGGGATAGCGCTTCCAGCAATCCAGAAATACTACTGGGTGGCCCAAGTCACTGTGGTCAATCACTAAGTTCATTTGCCCTCAGACGAACTGGCATACTGAATGAACCACCGCAACATTCAACCGGGGGCAGGAGGTGTCGGCGGCATTGGGTTGGCGGGACAAACCCACTTGAGCGGCCCCGTTGTGGAATTCTGCTAAACTGGGACGCATAGCCAAAGAGCAGGGCTTCAACAAAAGGGACTTGATTGGCATTTCGAGGGTGGGAGACGTGCTTCTATTTGCTGCCGTGCGATATCTACAGGTCAGTCACGTGCTGAAGGGTGCATTGCAGAAAGGGGAAGAACTACCAGAATCTTTCCCCCTTGAGGATAGACTGCTCGATGATTATATAGAAAAAAAGACAATATCCCTCACATACCGTAAAATCCTTAATAACTCCTCTGCACTGTTATCCACACTTCGGGAATACAGGGAAAGGGACATGGAACACTTGGACGACGAGCAATGGTAGGAGGCTCTGGCCTCGACTAGAGAAGTTGCCATCAGATCCTCCTTTAAATGAATACAACTCAAAATTGTCCACAGAATATACTTTGCCTGCACCACCGTAGTCAAAAAGGGGAGGCCTGGGGGGCATGGCCAAGATGGCGACGGAGTAGGACGCTCTTTCAAGGCCCTCCGGCGCCAAACCAGCTCAGCCTTGTACAGCACTGTCCATGGGGTGCTGACCGGCTTCCAGAGGCCAGCGGAGGTCACCGACACCCGGGGGTGCGGTCCGGCGCTGTCGGTGGGGCGGTGCGACATCTACAACAGCCGGTGGAGGAGTGGCGGATTGTGGCCTTGTAAGCACCGGCTTCGCGTGAAGGAGAGGCCGGCTCTTGAGTTCGGCAGCGCCCGGACTCACCGAGACAAAGTGCCGCGACAGCCTCCGAACTTCTCGGTCTCTCTTGTTGCTTGCGGGGAACGAGGTGCACCTTCGAAGGGGAGGCGGCTGTCCTGGGCGCCCTGTTGCTGCCGGAGGAAGGAGGCGGTGCGCCAGGCCGGCGTGGGGAGGTGAGGTCCGGGCTGCAGGCGGAGCCGAGAGTCGCTGGGAGCAGCCGCTCGAGGAGAGGCCGGAGGTGCCGGAGTGGCCATTGGAGGAGTGGGCCGGATCTGCTGCAGGAAGGTGCGAATCGGAGCTGCCGGCGGAGCTGTGGCAGGATCGGTACGGCTGGTGGAGGAGTGGAGGGTGCCGGACTGGGGAGCACCGGCCCGGCGTGGAGGTGGGGCCAGGCCTTGGATTCAGTGGCACCGCAGACTCAGCGGTGAGAGGTGCCGTGGCGGACTTGGGCCTTCTGAACTGGGTGGCTCCCACCCGGAGCTGGGACACTTCATCGGGTGCCTCGGGAAACCGGAGACGGGCGCTGGCGGTGCTGGCGGCCAGGGACTGGGACACGCTGAGGCCAAGGTAGCGGTACTGCCCACACCGCCTCGTGGGCTGCTTGGCCGTACCGGGCTTTCTCCTGCTGGGGACGTGCTGTAGCTCGGAGGGAGCGAAGAGGGGCATTGCGGGACTCAGAGCTCCGGAACCTGTGGATCACCGGTCTATGGTGGCAGAGGTCCCGGGACCGGGCTTTGTGCGAGCCGCTGCTGCAGGGGCACAGTATTGACCATTGACGACGCGCCTCTTGGCGGGAAGCCCCCGCGGCGCCATCTTGACTGGGCTTTACCCGGCTGGGCCCGGCAGCTCCGATCCTGCTGGTCTCACTCATCCGTGGCCTAGGCTGACTGTGTGGGGAGGCCCTGCATTGTCTTTGTACACTCTTGCTTGCCTTAGCATCAGGGTCCCACAGCGATTGATCCCCCCTCTCCCTCCTGGAGTGGAGTGTACGTTGGAGGTCTATTACGCGGGTGGCGCCCTGCGTTGAAGATCTTGGCGGGGATCTCTGACGGAGAGTGAGGAGTCGTACCCCTGGCTGGACCGACTGGAGGGGAGTGTTAAGCAGCCTACGGTCCCGGAGATCCCATAGCGGCATTCCGCCTTTTGTTCCTGGAGAGTGGGGGGCCGCCTTGGCCACGTGCTACAGCCGGAGCTTCACGATGTCCAACACGGTACGTAAAGGGAGGCCGGGGAAGGATGGTGCCTCTAAATCTTCGCAGCAACCGGCCTCTCCAGGAGCCAGTGGCTCGTCAAAGCAATCGGATGATGAGGCGCCTGCCACCTCCTACAGCAAGACATCATCCGCCTCACGGAACAGAATTTGGATCTGCAGACCCACACGGAGGACTTAAAGAACCGTTCCTGAAGGAACAACGTCCGCATTCGAGCGGTGCCATGGGACGGAGAGGCGGGGGACTTGCGTGGTTATGTCCAGGCCCTGTTTTTGCAGATTCTAGACGAGGAGGATGTGCAGGAAATAAGAATGGATAGAGTGCATAGAGTTGGGTTGCCCAGGCGAGGAGGGGGTCCCCCTCCGGACATCCTCGTTTGTGTACACGACTTCCAAGTGAAGGAACACATCCTGCAGAAGGCCAGAGCCATACAATGTGAATAACAAGGACCCCCTGTTCGGAATATCGATTCTTAATACAGGGTAATAAACAATGTAAAAAACATGGCACAATATTGACAAAATAGTTAGGGAGAAAATGCAAAAAGGAACCACAAAAACCAAAAGATTATTTATAAAAAACTGTAAATCATTTAATAGATATATTCATATGTATATTAAAAACATTTAATGAAAAAACATAAAATCAGACAAAATTTCTTTAAACAAGCAAACATACAATTGTTATACAGTGCATAAAATTAATACATTCAAACAGTGGCAATCAATATTGTTCGACGCGCGTTTCGGCGTTATGGGGAACGCCTTCCTCAGGAGCCACAAATAAATTCTGAAAGACATAGTAATTTGGAATTAAAAACATGTAGTGATTTTACTTTATTCTAAAATTACATTCTGAAATACAAAACTTTCGAAAACACAAGATTAGATCACATGGAGAAAAGGGGCCCCTTAATAACATTTACTCCCTGCTTGTAAAGCTAATGACATATAGCTAAACAAGGTACAAACTATTGTTTCTATATTTGAGCAGTTGTAATTGTGGAAAATAAAAAGTCCTACAGGGCAAGACGTTAAATAGGGCTGTAGGAATACTCACTTGTTTTTAATAGACCCGGTGGAAAAGGGTTGACAGTGGAAAAAGACCTACTGTTATGGTTATGCTCTGTCACTATTGGTGTGTCTATGATAACATATATCATCTTTTCAGCTGAATAGGCTAAAAAATACTCAATAGCAAACTGTTGGGAACAGTTACCAAAGTTGTTTCTTTATATTCTCCATTGGTATAATTTATAAAATTGCAAGTAAATTTGTATTTGACGCCAATATATACAAGTGAGTATTCCTACGACCCTATTTAACTTAACCTATTAAGGGGCCCCTTTTCTCCATGTGATCTAATCTTGTGTTTTCGAAAGTTTTGTATTTCAGAATGTAATTTTAGAATAAAGTAAAATCACTACATGTTTTTAATTCCAAATTACTATGTCTTTCAGAATTTATTTGTGGCTCCTGAGGAAGGCGTTCCCCATAACGCCGAAACGCGCGTCGAACAATATTGATTGCCACTGTTTGAATGTATTAATTTTATGCACTGTATAACAATTGTATGTTTGCTTGTTTAAAGAAATTTTGTCTGATTCTATGTTTTTTTATTAAATGTTTTTAATATACATATGAATATATCTATTAAATGATTTACAGTTTTTTTTAAATATTCTTTTGGTTTTTGTGGTTCCTTTTTGCATTTTCTCCCTAACTATTTTGTCAATATTGTGCCATGTTTTTTACATTGTTTATTACCCTGTATTAAAAATCGATATTCCGAACAGGGGGTCCTTGTTATTCACATTGTTAATTCCACAGCTTGTCTGTGCAGGGCCATTCCTTTCTTCTACCATTGTGTAACTCTTTGATTGTAAAATATTTGAGAAGTTAGTAATTACTCTCTTTACGATCTCTTCTAAACCTCTCCAGTCATGGCCAATATGAAAACGTTTGGATTTACAGACGAAGAGTTTGCCACCTTAGTCGGCACATCAATCCCGGTTAATAACACTAATTTGAATATAAAAGGTAACGATGAAGGTAAGAAACTATTAGAACTTAAAAAGAAACTCATCCGCATGGAGGCCCACGGTGAGTTCATGTTATCCTACCTCAAAACGGGTATCATCCCTAATGGGCTAAGAGTACGTAATGTACCGGGCCTCTTTGTACATCATAGACCATTTTTAGAAAGATGGAGCTTCATAGCCAATAGGTGTTCCCGCGATCTTATGATACTCATCGTCGGAACTTCGAAAGAACTAGCGTTAGATATTAAGAAAGAAATAGATGAACTAGAAGAAAAACTTAAACAACTTACTGGAGTAGATGAAGCGATAAAAAAGATAGAAGAGTACAATAAAGAATTAGAATCCTTTAGCAATTACCTGAATAAACGTAAAACTGACAAACTTAACAAAGACAAAAGGTTTTACACAGAGGAAGTAGCTTACCCCTACCTGAATAAAGACTTTTACCAGCAGAACCATTACACAGATGAATCTAGGAATGTCCAACAGAGAGTAAACAACTTTACTGATTCCTCTGATTCCGAAGGAGAGGGCTCCAACGGTACCTACTATGAATCTGATGGAGGCTTTAACTCTTATACAAATTCAAGATCCCAAAGACGCCCTTTTTTATCCAACAGGGGGCCTCGACGAGGTCGCCCCAGGGTAAGATTTCAGAACCAGGGACAGACCAGAGGGCATTTTCAAATGAACCAGCATCTGCATCAAGCTCAACACCCACAACATCTGCATCAGCAACATCAACAACAAGAACCCCAATTCATCAGGGAGACCCGAAACAGACAATATTGGAGGCAAGGATGTAATTCCTATTTTTAATCTGTCTTCATTTGAATTAGATGAACACAATGAAGCTTTGCTATCTAAAGGCCTCTCCTTTGTACCACACACACACGCCAACACCTTTGAGCTTTATAAGGATGTGGTGGCATTTTTTAGAAAAATTAGATTAAAAAAGTTTTTCCAAGATAAAGAAGACAATGTGTATGATTTAGTGAAACAGAGACAGAATGAAATATCACTTCCCTCTTCTTTTACCCCAGGATTAGATCAATTAGGCCCAGAAGTAGCAGCATTCGAACTGGTAGTCATTAAGAAGTTAGAAAGGACCTTAAAATTCATTCCCAAACCAGTGTATAATTTGAATAGAAGTGAAGCATTGGCTCTAAAGGCGCTATCTGAAAATAAAGAATTATTTGTGAAGGGCGCCAACAAAGGTGGAGGCATCGTGATCATAAACTCTACAGATTATGAACAAAACATGCACACGATGCTAGATGACAAATCCACCTATTTAAAAATCAATTCTAACCCTGTTAACACCATTATTAAAAAGATTAGCACCCTAACCAATGAAGCTCTATCGTCTGGCGATATTGACATAAGAGATCATGAATTTTTGAATAATAACAAAAATAAAACTGCTTGTATTTATGGCCTTCCCAAAATACATAAAAATCCAAAAAACCCACTGTATAGACCCATTGTGTCTACAATTGGCACTCCCACAGAACCATTATCAAAATTTGTTGATAATTTCTTAAGACCCCACATACCAAAGATCAAATCATACGTGAAAGATACTTGTCACATGATTAATATAGTGGAGAATCTGGATTTCAGACCCAATAGAGATATACTGGTCACTATGGACGTTGAATCTCTTTATAGCAACATCCCGTTGGATGAAGCTATTAGAGCTACAGATTGGTTCATAGATAAATATGAGGTAGTGTGCCCCAAGAAATTCCTTATTGATTGTTTATTCATTGTTTTAACTGAGAACGTGTTTGAATTTGGAGAGGACATGCACCGACAACTTAGGGGAGTCAGCATGGGGGAATCAGTTGCCCCTTCGGTAGCCAACATTTATATGGCTCTTTTTGAGGAGAGATTTATAGACAATGAGGTGGCACCATTCTTTGAATCGATTTCCCATTGGTCCAGATACATAGACAACATCTTTTTTATCTGGACCAATGGGAAAGACTCCCTTTTGGAGTTCCTCGAATGGATTAATTTAACCGATGATAATCTCAAATTTACAGCACAGTATAGCGAAAACCAAGTTGAGTTTTTGGACTTACTAGTTCGAGTGAATAACAATAAATTGGAAGTCGATTTATTTGTTAAAACAACAGCACGTAATACATTGTTGCATTTTAACAGTTTCCATCCTAGATGCCAGCGTGAAAGTATCCCTTTTTCCCAATTCTTAAGAGTCCGTAGAAACTGTACAAATCTGGCGGACTATGATAAACAAGCAGCAATTATGCGTAAGAAATTTTTGGACCGTGGGTACCCACACAGACTCATCAGAAATTCCTATAAACGAGCTAGATTTTTTGATCGAGATGCCCTTTTAGCCCCTAAAGAACAACCAGTGAAAGATCAACTGGTGTGCGTGACCACCCATTCTACAATGAATGAACGCATTAGGCAGATCATCAATGCCAATTGGCATATTCTTAATTGCAACCCTACCTCGAACTCTGTACTACCTAAACCCCTCTTTGCCCATAGGAGGAATAAAAATTTAAAGGATAAGATTGTCCATTCTAGGTTCAATAACAAATATCCAAATGCAAACCAGACACAACGATCCCTAGTTAACAACCTCCCTGTGCGGGGAACAGTTCCCTGTTCCTCCTGTAAATCATGTAAAAACATCTTAAATGGTGGAGAGTTCACCCACAATGGCTTCTCAGTTACGGCAAAAGAATTATGGAACTGCAAAACCACTAATGTGGTGTATTTCATTATCTGCCCATGTGGCTTAGACTGTGGTCTAAGCCACATGGGAAACCTGCAGATCCATTCAAACACGTCTTACCGAGCACAGATCAGCCATCAAGACCAAGAAATTAACTGCTCCCCTGGTCAAGCATTTTGTAGAGAAGGACCATAAAATAGATGATTTCCACTGGCGCATCTTGGAAAAAATAAGGACAACAGACAATAAAGGTGGGAGCGCTATTAGAAAGAAAAGAGAAGTCTATTGGATTTTTGTTTTGGACACATTCAAAAGGGAACTTAATAACGAAATTCCCTGGGAGAATGCCATATTTTAGTTACTCCACAGGTCCCGTTTTGAATTTGGTCCATACTCAAGATAGAACTTTTCAAGTTAGATTTTCTGAGACCTATAGGGAATTCTTTAGTCATATATTATATTTAATCACATCGTGGCTGGCATTACAAAATGAACATCCAGCTAGAATTATAGTTATCACTCAATACAAGTTATCGTGTTACATCATCGTCTTTCATCGGCATAGGTAATTGTCCTTATTAAATTTTAGTCTTTCTAACCTTTTTTTTTTGGTCGCGTACTTTTTAAGGATTATGAATATTTAGATCGCACAAGACCATCTGAGTTGCCATATACCTTCGGTCGGTATTGATGTCAGTCATTGTGCTAGATTTCCTTTAATCTTTTCACTCATTATTAACACGAATATATGTCAGTCATTGTGCTAGATTTCCTTTAATCTTTTCACTCATTATTAACACAAATATATTTGTTCAATAATCTTATTATTTTTCATCTTATTTTGAATTTGTGATAACATTAACTAAGAACGTGCGTTCTTTTACATTTAGATGATCGTACTTAGTTATGCGTGAATAATTACCTTTTACTTTCACGCTCAGATATTTTTCCCGTCGCATATAGTCTGTATGGAGATGCTTTCCCTTTAAGAACGTGCGTTCTTTTACATTTAGATTATCGTACTTAGTTGTGCGCGAATAATTACCTTTCACTTCCGCGCTTAGTTACTTTTCCTGCCCCATATAAACTGCATTGAGATGCTTCCCCTTTAATGTAAGGTGGGACCACAATGACCATATGTCATCATTTGGGCGGACTGACTGGTTCGCTTAAATAGTGACGTTTCTGTGCAGATCGGGTCATATCACTTTTTCAACGGCTGCGGGACGCTAGCAGCCATCTTCCGCGGCTCCCGCAGGTTGCAATACGAAGGACACATTTTCCGCTCATTCGGTAAGAACGCCGCAGTCATTGGGATATGCATTTATACGTTATAATGCATCCGTTTATCTCGTTGCATTTAAGAATCCGGTTTTAATTCGTACTAAGACTGGGTTTCTTGTTATTTACCTATTTTCAATCTAGTGACTTTAACGGCGTGGCGATACATTCTCCCACAGCCACACGTATACCAGCAGCCGCTTATTATTGACGGAAACGAAGAATTAGCAACATTCTTTTGCTCTCTGGTAAGGTGACACGGCTGCTTCAGTAGAGTCGTTAAAAACTTGCATTCTGTTACATATTCCGATACACTTACATCTTTGTATTGTTTACTTTTTATATTTAGTTTTCCTTCACAAAGCGAGGATTCTGGTTTTATGAAGACACAACTATTTGCAGCTTTATGAGGCTGCTCGATATAGTCGCCTCATTACCACAGGAATTTAACAAATATCCAATTAATCGGTAAGAATAGCTAGTTTTATAATCATAATGGATTTAATGTCGCATTGGTGAAGCAACTGAATAGTTTGCTGCCTCTTTGTTTAATATAGTTGTCCTCATTAAAAAGTACCGACACTGACCCATTTGAGTAACAGGAACTTAGCTAAATACCACGCATGTGTGCTTCTGTTTCTCCTTTCTTCATTTTATTACATTACTACATTTTGCCTTTCAGATTCAGACTTTATTTTCCGTTGACATTTTAGTCGATGGTCGATCTACCGGACATAAGAATTAGTAAAGATACTCACGTATGACGTACCCCTCTAACGGCTTTATGTTGTTAATACGTTAAGGTAAGCAATGGTGATTTCATCATTGCTTTTAACTAATAAAGACCAATCTGAAAGATGTTTTCTTTAATTATAGCGACTAGCGGTAAGAGGTCTCATGTAATCATTTGAATAGCTTATTTGACAAATGTCACTACAAATGAATCTTTGGTTTATTCGCGCTATTTCGAAATTATATTCACAACGTATCCCATATCGTTATGTGTTACCCTATTTTTATCTAGTAGTGGTAGCATGTCACTCTATAGATCAGTATATAGAATGGTGTTCATTAAACCAACATATTCCACATGAAATCCATCTCGATAACAATTACTGATCTGTCAATGGGGTAGCAAATAATTGGCTGTAACTGGAAATCTCTCTAGAGTTACCATTGAAAACATCCGCAAAAAAAACTTGAAATTAACTTGGAGTGAGTTTGTTTTTGAACCCCTTTAACTGTTTTGTTCCTTTGTTACCAGATTTTCAGATTTTAACGACCCAAGGTGAACAAATATAAAGAGAGAGGATACTGTTTTTAGGATGCTATTCTTATGACTTATAAGTAGGTAAGTGTTGCTCAGTTAGAACAGAGAATGTCACTGTAGTTTAAAACCTTTCCAGATCATGTTCCATGTAAAGCGAAAGATATATGCTATATATTGGCGTCAAATACAAATTTACTTGCAATTTTATAAATTATACCAATGGAGAATATAAAGAAACAACTTTGGTAACTGTTCCCAACAGTTTGCTATTAAGTATTTTTTAGCCTATTCAGCTGAAAAGATGATATATGTTATCATAGACACACCAATAGTGACAGAGCATAACCATAACAGTAGGTCTTTTTCCACTGTCAACCCTTTTCCACCGGGTCTATTAAAAACAAGTGAGTATTCCTACAGCCCTATTTAACGTCTTGCCCTGTAGGACTTTTTCTTTTCCGCAATTACAACTGCTCAAATATAGAAACATTAGTTTGTACCTTGTTTAGCTATATGTCATTAGCTTTACAAGCAGGGAGTAAATGCTATTAAGGGGCCCCTTTTCTCCATGTGATCTAATCTTGTGTTTTCGAAAGTTTTGTATTTCAGAATGTAATTTTAGAATAAAGTAAAATCACTACATGTTTTTAATTCCAAATTACTATGTCTTTCAGAATGTATTTGTGGCTCCTGAGGAAGGCGTTCCCCATAACGCCGAAACGCGCGTCGAACAATATTGATTGCCACTGTTTGAATGTATTAATTTTATGCACTGTATAACAATTGTATGTTAGCTTGTTTAAAGAAATTTTGTCTGATTTTATGTTTTTTTATTAAATGTTTTTAATATACATATGAATATATCTATTAAATGATTTACAGTTTTTTATAAATAATCTTTTGGTTTTTGTGGTTCCTTTTTGCATTTTCTCCCTAACTATTTTGTCAATATTTTGCCATGTTTTTTACATTGAAGGCCAGAGCCATTCCATCCCTGCAATTTAGGAACCATCGTCCGCAGCTCTGCCAGGATCTAGCGGCTTCAACGCTTCAGAAGAGAAGGGAGTTCCGGCCGGTGACCTCTTTCCTGCGGGAACGCAACATCTCCTACTCGTGGGGACATCCCTTCCGTATCATCTTTCACTGGCAGAATAGGCTAGCGCAGATTCGGTCTCTCCAGGTGGCGAAGGATCTTTTGGGCCTGGACGACGTCGCGCCTTCCCAGGAGGCAAGCACTTCACCATCAAGGAGGCGACATCGTTCATCCTCCTGGCACAGAGTTGGTTCGTCTCCGGGCCGGCGGCGGCCGGATCGCACTGCTAGCTTGCAGGAAAGGGGAGATGCAGTGGCTTCGGTGGCCTCAGCGACACTAGCAGATTCTCAACAAAGCTCTGGAGCGGCATGATCCCTGACCCACTGGTGGTTTGGCGCCAGAGGGGCACTGGCCCTAAGGTACCGGGGGTTTGGTTGTACTTTTGGAGAAGACACCCCAGACCGTGGCCCTGGGGGTCACTGAGTTGGTACCCCTACCACGATTCCAGTCCAGAGGGGTCCTTACGAACTTCGGTCTACTGGAACTGCTGGGTACATTGTTCAGGTTCAGTGCCTTGAGTTATTTCCTATTGTCCTTTTGTTTGCGGGGGGGTTGGGGGTGGGGGGCCCTGGGGGAAGAGTGCATGGGGGTTCAATGGTGGCGACAAGGGTGTTCTGTGGAGTGTGTGGCTGTGATGTGTGAGGACGGTTGTGGCGTGCGTGGGGCGGGAGGGGTTGTTGCCAAAGTTATTGAAGGCTTATTGTCGGGTTGGTGGTGTCTGGGGGGGAGTCTTGGGTCGCCCTTCAGCATTGCCTTTGACTGATCGGTTCTCGAGTGGGGGAGGGGAGATTCATGAGGTGGCTGTAGAGAGTTCTGGCCTGTCACTCCACTATGCCTGTTAGTATAGGGACTTGGAACGTTAAGGGCCTGAATTCACCGCAGAAGCGACAGAAAGTATGGAAATATGTGACTGATCACCAGTTGGATGTTGTGGGGCTCCAAGAGACTCATTTAGCGCACAAGGACGAGCTGAGCCTTCGGCATAGGGCGTATCCCCTTATATACAGGTCCTCTGCATCTACGAAACATAGAGGGGTGGCTCTCATCTTCCGCGCTGCGCTGCACTTCCAACCTGTAGAGGTGCGCAATAATAAGGATGGCCGCTGGCTGATGGTGAAGGGACTTGTTCGAGGGAGGCTGTGTACCTTTGTAGTAGTGTATCTCCCCAATGCTGGTCAAAATAAGTTTCTACAAAGCCTTCTGCAGAGAGTGGGTGACTTTGCTGAAGGGCACTTGTTCCTTTTGGGGGACTTTAACTTGGTGTGGGATAAGACAGTGGATAGCTCTGGGGCCCACAGGGCTGACACGGGGGTGTTTTCTGCCTCGTCACAGCAGTTGGTAGGGGAGCTGGGGTTGGTTGATGGTTGGCGTTTTTTCCATCCTACCTCCCGGGATTACACATTTTTCTCTCGGGTACATCACTCCTACTCCCGATTGGATCACATTTCCTTCAGCCAGGCTCTTAGAGGAGATGTCCTTGACTCCACCATTCTTCCGCTTTCAGTCTCTGACCACAGTTTGCTGGTGCTTAGCCTCCGTTGGTCATCGACCGGCGACGGGCAGCGGAAATGGTACTTCCCAGCCTCGGTGGTCAGGGATGATACCTCTAATAAGGCTCTGCGGGAAGCCATTAGGGAGTTTTTTTAGCTTAATCCCGCGTCCGACACCTCGGTCTCCAACACTTGGGACGCCTTTAAAGCGTCCGTCAGGGGCACGTGCCTGGGCCTCAATGCTCATCTCAATAGGTTGCGGCGAAAGGACCTGGAGGCTGAGTTGGCAAACCTCGAACAGGCTCACAAGCTCAATCCCTCGAGAGTGACCCTCCGACCCTTGACAGCGGTCCGAGGGAAATTGAGAGCCCACTACAATAACAGGGCCGAATTTACGCTATTGAGGTTGGGAAGACAATCTTACTCTTGTGGGAACAAGGTGGGTAGGCACCTGGCGCGTCAACTGCGTGACAGGAGGGAACGCGAATATATCGGAGGGATTCGAGATGCGGCGGGTGTGTTGCAATATCGGGACGAAGCGAAAGTGGCCATTTTTGGCCGCTTCAATGCGGACCACTACGCGGGGGACAGGCTCGATACGGGAGCCCAAAGGGAGTATTTGCGGCGCCTGCCCCTCCCCCAGATATCTAAAGAGTGGAACGAGTTGTTGGAGGCCCCGATTACCAGGGAGGAGGTGCTTGAGGCCATCAAGAATCTAAAACTACACAAGGCACCTGGGCCGGATGGCTATACCGCTGTTTTTTACAAATCATACGCCACCGAACTCTGTGATTTTTTAGTATCCCTTTTTAATGACATGGCCATGTCCGGCTCTTCAACCGGCTCCTTGGCGGAGGCGGTGATAACGGTTTTGCCGAAGCCAGGGAAGGACCTCACCCAGTGTGCTTCATTCCGCCCCATAGCGCTACTCAACATAGACGCTAAACTATACTCGGCGATCCTGGCGCATAGGTTGCAAGACTTGATGCCGGCGATCATACATCCTGACCAATCCGGATTTATCAAGGGGCGCCAGACTCACGATAATACGCGTAGGGTGGTTCACTTAATTGAAAAAGCAGACAGGTTCCGCATACCGGCGGTCCTTGTGGGTCTGGACGCCGAAAAGGCTTTCGATCGTGTGGATTGGGGCTTCCCGTTTAATACGATGGCGGCCTTCAGTTTTTCGGAGAAGTTTATCTCCATGGTGAGGGCCAATTTTTGCAGCCCCAGGTCTCGAGTAGCGGTAAATGGCCATATGTCGGCGTTCTTTCCGCACTCCAGAGGCACTAGGCAGGGATGCCCCCTCTCCCCCCTCCTGTTCGTGCTGAGCATTGAGCCCTTGGCGATGGCGGTGTGAGAACATGAGGGGGTCCAGGGCCTTCCGTTCACGGGAGAGCAACATAAAATCACGCTCTTCGCGGACGATATTTTATTCTCTGTAGCGGACCCGGAACACTCGCTGCCTTGTATCAGGGAGATCTTGCTGCGATATGAAGAGGTGGCCGGCTTCAAGGTCAACTATAGCAAGTCGTATATCCTGAATCTTACTCTTTCGCAGGCAGAGGTGGAAGGCGTCAGGCCCTTGACGCCTTTTGCCGGGGCCTCTGGTTCAATTGTCTATCTGGGGGTCCACCTGACTCCGACAGTGAGCAAACTGTTCTCGGCCAACTTCCCGCCCTTGTTAGCGAAGACCCAAGCTGAATTGGATAGGTGGAAACCTACATTTTTGTCATGGCTGGGCAGAATCCATGCTATAAAGATGGTTCTCCTTCCTAAATTTCTGTACTTATTTCAAGCCCTGCCCATTCCTCTAGACAGTGATTATTTTCGGCGTCTCAAGACTCAGATATTGCGATTTGAATGGCAAGGGGGTCGGGCGCGTTTTTCCTTTGCGGTCTTGCGTCGGCCGAAGTCCGAGGGCGGAGTAGGACTTCCTGACTTGCAGCTCTATTATAAAGCGGCGCAACTGAGGGTTCTGGTGGAGTGGTCGCAGCAAACGTCAGAAAAACATTGGCTGCACATGGACCGGAGCGTGGCTGGCAGATCGGTCTGGGACTTGGCTTGGAAGCCAAAGAATGACCGCCTTCTGAACGCTTATATCAGTACCCCTACGGGTACCACGCTGAAGGTCTGGGACACCTTGGCCACGGATGAACGTTGGACTACGTTCCCCTCGCCGTTCACACCCTTGCACTTGAACCCGGCCTTCCCGCCGGCGCTTCAAGAGGGGGCCTTTGATGCCTGGAGGGAGGGAGGCTGCAGGGCCTTGACCCATCTGTTTCATGGACAGGATCCCCTCACCTTTGCTAACTGTATGAGGGACTACGGGGTCCCCCAGTCCGAACGATATCGTCATATACAGCTGCTTCATTGGGCCACATCGCCTGGGATACTGGAGGCAGCCACGAGACCTCCGTCGCCATTCGAGGCCTTCATACTGCGGACATCTGCCATGAAGGGAGTCATCTCCTTTCTATACCAGCTCTTGCTTAAATCGGCGGTGACGCCTAGGCCTCGCTACATGGAGCAATGGGAGGAGATGTTAGGGAGAGATATCTCCGATACTGAGTGGTCGGCGCTATGGCGGGACCTGACAGCGTTTAACCATTCGCTGCATTTGAGGGAAGCCCATCTCAACACACTTATGCAATGGTATCTATGCCCAACCAGGCTCCACCGCATCTACCCGGCCACCTCCGACAAATGTTGGAGGGGATGTGGGTTCCTCAGGGACTTCCGCCACATCTGGTGGGACTGCCCAGTGATCCGGCCTTACTGGGAGGAAATTCTCTCGCACATCAGGGACATCCTTCACTATCCCATAGAAGACTCTATGGCTTCTGTCTTGTTGGGCCTGCGTGAACCCGGCCTTGAGCATCAGACCCGGGCAGACAAAAGATTTTGTGGCTTTGTCTATTTGTCTAGGAGCTGCCAAGCTTACGTTGGCCGCTGCTTGGAAACAGAAAGAGGTACCGGCAATCTCTCTGTGGCACGCACGACTTTGGAAGCTTCTAAGCTTGGAAATAATGGCGGACATCTTCCTCTGTAATTACAAGAACTTTCAGTTCCAGTGGGGTCCCTTGGTTGCCTTCCTTTCTAAGGGGTTACCATCAGCTGTATGTCCTGCATCCTTACGGTCTCTACACCTTTTTCAAGTCTAGTATGGATGATAGAACGTGTGTTGGTATGTATGGAGTCGCCACCATGGGGGGAGGGGGGGGGGGAGTTTTACTTTCCTGGTTCTTGGTTTATTGGGGTGCATGTAGCTGGGTCCATAGCCTTTTCGACTTGGATATGAAGGATCATGGGCCTGACAGTTCTTATATTTAGCTTCTATATCGTACACTGCCCGTTGATAGGCTCACCGGAACTGGTACTTTACGGATTTATGACTCTGATTACGTGATTTCGGACTCGATATGCCTCTGTTACTATGAGATATCAATGCTTCCTGACTCCTGATTGTGCCCCCTGCGTGGGGAAATGTGCGGCACCTCAGTGGCCTTTCTCGTGTTTTCTTGTTCTACTCAAAATAAAAATTTTACAAAAAAAAAGGGGAGGCCTGAATCGTTGCTATGCCCTAGGGGATGCGGGCAGGAGGGTACCTTTTCCACATGCTGTGGGGTGCCCGGTACTACAGAAGTACTGGTAAAAGTTGATGTTCTGCATTTGGAATGCATGGCAAGCAACATTAAGGTATCCAAGTCGACAAAACAGAGTCTCTTGAATATATGGTGAGACAGATCTAAACAGTAAGGCGCCTTGACGCCCTTTGGGCAAAGTTTGCGCATGACAAAACTAATTTCATTCATTCAGTAAGGAACGCCTCTGGGTAACATTAGGATTTATGGTTGCCAAAAGAAACATCGCTAAATTATGGATGGCCCACTGACCCCCCACACTGAATGAGTGGAAAATGGACATGGACTGGTGCATATTAGCAGAGAGGTTGGGGCTGTCCTAATAAGTGGAGTAAGGTGTGGGGGAAGTGGAATGCATACAGAGGGATGATCTGTGCACCATTGGTGCCACAGGGGCCTATGGGACACTCTCGGGGGTCTAGTTGGAGGAATAAGACCTATAGGCAGATGGGGAGGCTAAGATATATGGTGAATGTATTTGTTGTCTTAATTTGGCCAAGATAGGACTATGAATCTAATGATCTGTCATGAGTCGAATTGTCATTACACTGCTGTGTTTATTTTCTGCAACAAAAAGAGTTATACAAAAATAAAAGAAGTGTAGGGTGATGGAAGAAAGATGCATGTGACAGAATCAAGACTAAACAGCTCTGGTAATCAGTGACCCCAACATTCAGCAGCGCAGACAGTGGGCTCCTAAGACACATTTTGTCCCGTGAACAAATATTGTTTGCAGATCAAGTGCTCCACATCTTTCATAAATCTCTACAACTACGTTGGGTAGCCACTAAACGCAACATCGTAGGGTACTTAAGCCACGGCTTTTCTCTGCGAGATAGACAGGAGAGTGTTCTTGTACACAATAGCATCAGTTGTAGGGGATAACAGTAGATGCTGAATGTGTAAACCAATTTTCTGTATTAAGAAACCTCTCTATTTTGGAAAACATTGGATCAACTTGGAATCAGTGCCCATGAGTGTTCACTTACCCTAATATTAAGAAAAGAATGCCAAAGAATGTGCCATGCCATTGGCTGTCTCTTTCCAGATAATTAAGTCAACCTTGCTATATGAACGGTTCTTACATGGCTGCCTAATTCCAATAGTCCTGAGAACATACAAGTCTACAAGGCAAATCAGTGCTGTTCACTTCTGTGCTGTCCTCTATAGCAGCACTGTTTATTGATTAGGGTGGGTGCAGGGGAAGGCTCCCAGTACTTCCTAGAAGGATGTATGTGGGGGTTAAAGGGATGATAGGTGAAAGGATAGATTGTTCCAGAGTGTGGTTCTTGACTAGAAAAACACCTGCCTTCCCTTTGTAGATGGAGGGATTGCCTGTGTGGTAAAAGTAGCTGTACAGATGAGCTAGTAGGTAGTGTTCAATACATGGCTGGGCTGTGATTTTTGGGTCTGGGTGGTAGTGAAAAGAGCCCAGCCTTTATTTAATACTCTGTGGGTCATGTTGGTGTATCTGGCTCCACCATCTTGCTTGTAGCCAGTTACATTTCCGGGGCTTGTAATTTTGCTTTTCCCATCATAAGTGTCAGACAAAAAATCCTAGCACGCTAGGTGCTGTAAGTTTATAGCCAAACGGTTGAAGATGGTACTGGTTCTGGAAGTGATGCAATGGAGTTGTAACCAACTTTACAAGTGAACACCAGGTCCGATTGACCTATTGTTATGACCCCCTCAATAAGTAGGTCTAGGCTGACAGGACCTTTTCAGAGCACGTTGTTGCTCACAACGGAAGGCGGCGCGGCAACCAACCCGGCTCTGGTTCCTGTGACCATTGGGTCATGTCCAGAACTAGCATTGTAGTAGTGTTAGAGTTAAGAGAATTTCTCTTTTCACTTTTGGTCCTGATGAATTGCCACTAGACCCGTTAGGAGTTTTCTTAGGCATGAAACAGGTCGACACCACTCACTGCCTTTAGAACCATTGCATCCAGATAGGGCTGCCTGTTTTTATCTAGGTTAGTGCACACTAGGAATACAATTTTGACTATAGGGCTGCCCCAGATCTATTTTAAATATCACCCCACACTAACTACACTACTTAGTCCACAAACCCACATTCACCCAATGGCTTCATCAACAAAAAATCTCTGCTAAAGAGCCCCTTCGCGGGTGCCGGTCGGGCATTGCAGCGCCGGCCCGACGAGGAGCAAGCCCAATGATGAAGCATGACACTTCTTGGGGTGTGTGAGGGCACTTTATCACAGACCTGAACACTCCCAACTACACTTAGGAAATGCACACTAGTCTGTTATATCAGTTTACGTTTGGGAGTACGTGTGCAGGCCCTGGATAAAAAAAGCTCCTGGTTCCTCTTGTTTGGAGAATTCATCTCACAAGGGTGGAATGAAGCACAGAGAGATCCTCGAGGCTCAATGCAGCGTACAGCCTGACCATCCCGTCGGTAGGCCTTCACAAGAATGGTCCTGCTTCTTAGGTACTGTCCCTGGACTAACAAAGTCCCTCGCACAAGGGATGGTGTCGGCTCCCTGCCGCCCACACTTGCCATAGAAGGGTGAAGGCCTCCAAGGCTTCCCCCTCCCTGCCACCCACACTTGCCACCGAAGGGTGTAGGCCTCCAAGGGCTGCCCCAGGCACAACACCTTTGAGCACCGAATCCCTTCTCATTAGAGCCCTGCTCTTGGCTCAACTAAGTACTAGAACTTTTCAAATACTCATGAGGTCCTGGCCACACTTGAGCAGCCAATCACACAACAGGAGCCCCTGCCACCCACCCCAAATATGTTACATTACCAATGCTTGCCTTCTCAGCCCTTCCTGGAAGAGATATAAAGTCAGAAATGAACCAAGGCCTCCAAGTACTTGGTTTGCTTTTGCACAGTTGTGCAGTGAAGCTGGGGGTCACACAGCTCCCAGAATACACACCTGCACATATATGTAGGCCTACTCTTCTCTGAACTTCTCAGTTGTATTGGATGTAGGATTAAAACTTCTCAAAAGACTTTTAGTCCTCCACACCCAAAATCTGAGAATGTCCCAGCTAGGTTGTTGTCCCAAGATTATTTTGTATTTGTTGTGTCATCTAGGAGGTTGGAAAGATGCCATCCAGTGCCTATGCTTCGGTTCCAGCTCCACACCCTACTCTGTCTTTCACTAGGTGGGCCCTCTGTTAGAGAGCTCCCATTGGACTGTATTGTAAGGATCGCCTTGAGACAATTATACAACAAACAAGACTAAGGAAAACTTGTAGAAGAAACAGGAAAATTACAAGTATTGTGTATAACTCTCTGGTACCCTGTGGTTCCGTGTGACCCATCTTAGAAATTGGTGTCCTGATTTACAAATATTTTGTGCCTGGTTTGCATTTGTGTTTTTTCCACAGACCCTATGGAAAATCTAGGTTGATTTTTACAAACAAAAGCAAATGGTGATTTGCTTTGGTTTGTAACCAAAAGTAATGCAATGCACTGCCTTGCTTTACTTTGTGTTAAGGGGAGTTGTTCCATTGGTGGTGCATTGTCGTTTCCATGCATCCACCCATGAAATTTGACACAAATCCATATCGCCAAAGACTTACACACCAGGGCCCTTATTTATGAGGCCTTGCGTCAGTTTTGCGCCGCCGGTGCGTCACTTTTTGTTTCGCACCAGCGGCGTAAAATATGCGCCTTGTTGCGCCATATTTAAAAAGTGACGCATCTAGGTAGATGCGTCACTTTTTAAACCCCTGCGCCACATTATACCTGCGTCAGGTATAATGTATGCAGAGGGGGCGTTCCTCCGCAAAAAGCCTCGTAATAGTGACGCAGTGAAATCTATGAGATTTCACTGCGTCACTTTTTGGATGCTGTTGCGTCAAAATCTTGCGCCTGCCTCACAGCAGGCGTAAGACTGACGCAAGCCCTTTCACTTGGGGCTTTCCCCATGTGAAAGGACGCATTGCTGGAGTTGCGTCACTTTTGTGACACACTCCAGCAATGCGTCACTTTTGCGTTTACAGATACGTCAGAAATACTGACGTATCTGTAAGTCCTTGCGACATGATGCGTCATACATTAAATATGACGCATCATTGGTGTCGCAAGGAGTGCGCAGTGAAAAGTGACGCATCGCTGTTTTCACGCAGCGATGCGTCACTTTTCATAAATGAGGCCCCTGGATTGGCCCTACAATTCTGGACATCCCTAAGGCTGGCTTAGCAAGGAGAAATATTTTGTTTCTCCTCGTTTTTCCTTATTGTTTAAAAAATAAAATTGCCTATAACATAGTTTAGTGCAGGAAGGGACCCGTTCCTACACAAAAATTATGCTGATCACAAAGCAGACATTCTGTCACTATGGCGCAAGGGTAAATCTGTTGGTGCATAACTACTGAAAGTACGCCAGCACAGGGCGAGAGCCGAACTGCGTCACTTCTTTGTAAATAAGGTACAAATGTTCTGTCTTCAGTTCACACAGCGTGACGCCTTTGCTTGCTGCCCTGTGTTGCATCAGTTCTTTTAAATCTGGGTCCAGATCTCCATGATGTGCTGACCTTGTACTGTGTACTTTACCCTCTTTGTTAGTGTATCACTGTCCTACTAACATTGCATATCCAATCATTTCCATTCACAAATGGCAAGGTGGCCAAAAGTTTTAGAATGACTTTGCCAAATGTTCCTGTTTAGAGGGCAACCTTGGGAGTAATTGACCTCTTTTTACCCAGTACCAACCACAGCAATGACGCCGATGAACACAAAGGCCGTCTTACCCGAATGGCCGAGTTGTTGTCGTCTATCAGGGTGTCCGACACCTCCAGCTGTGCCTCCTCCACCACTTTCTGCAGCACCATCCGGAAGGTCCCAATGAGTCTGTGAAAGTAAGAGAGGATGCTGTGAGCAGCTGCACTGATGGGGAAGGTTCATACACAGAGGTCAGTCAAAGGATTCCCTATAGCCTGAACCCCACAATGGGGCTGCAAGTGCTGTTTGTGGGGTCACCTCACTGCTGATAGTGCTCTGGGTGATCAGCTCTTCTGCCTGACCCCACAACCAGGCCTACTCATACAGTCCTGAAGGAGCAGTAGCTTTGTAATCATCTACAACAAAATGTGCCACCCTTGACCAAGTGTCAAACTTGGCACTCAAGAACTGCAGGGCACTGACAACCAGCTTCCTATCAAGATAGCACTTTATAGCAAAGAGTTGCTTCAAAAACCGCTGTAATCTTTGGAGGTGTGGGTGATAGGGCCTTAACTGTACTGTGCAGGCTTGAGCCATACAGGGGGTTGGAAGATGGCAGTCCGTGGGGTTAGGGTGGAATCCTGGAGTGCAGGGAGTGGGGCATTGCCTCCCTTGGTGACCATGAGCGCCCACACTGTAGACTGGATGGTGCTGGTTGGGAGGAGCAGTTTGGTGGGTCACAGCTGGTACCAGGCCTTGTGGAATCCTAGAGCACATGCGCTCTAAATGAGAAGTAGGGATGCATAGACATACAAAGCGGCTGCTGTTGCTTCGGAGGGTGGAGGAGAGGCCTTTCAGGTGTACATTCTTGGGCACACTTCTATTTGCGATGGGAGGTAGACACTTACACACATATTTATGAAGCCTTGTGTTGGACAATGCAAAGACTTCAGGGTGATTTGCACTGCCTTGCGTGGTTTTGTAAAGCAATGGAATGGAATGCAGCTGCTTGCGCAGTGTTACATTGCTTTTCAAGCTGGGAGGCACTCCCTGGGTAGAGCATGGGAATTCACATGAATCCACCCATGGATGTTGGCTCATTCCCAAATTTAATAAAGTTAGTAAATATGGAAATGCGCCTTCCCCAGTGAGGTGTAACGCAGAGAAATATCTTTCCTCATCATTTCTTCTTTCCATTTGTGCTGCATTATGCAGCACACATAGCAAGAGGGATATGCCACTAAGGATTGTTTTTGTGCAGGCAGGAAGGTATCCCTCCCTGCACAAAAACAATCCTGCTTGTAATGCAGGTCTCCTTGCACCTTCGTTGGAGCTAGGCTTCATACATGCACACAGGGCGCTAGAAGAAGGAGGGAGCAGAAATGCTCTGTAGCTTTATAAATATGGAGCAATTCTACAGTCTCTTTTTCATGCAACGCAGTGCAGCAACTTTGCTTGAAAGATTAGTAAATATGCCCTCAGAGGTTCAATGCCGTAATTAAAAAACTTTGGGGCAGATCTACAAGAAAGTGCCGCAGCGCGGCACCGCAAGCCCTTTGGCTGCTCCACGCTGCAGCACTTTCAGAGCACAGGAATGCGACATATTTACAATGAATTGTGTCGCTTTCCTGTGCTCTCCCCAGCGCTGGCGCAGAAACAGCTGCCATGCGCCGGCGCAGGCACCCTTTGCACCATGCTGAAAGGATGCCTGCGCCATGGGGAGATTGCTTTTGTGAAGGAAGGGGCCCCTTCCTGCACAAAAGCAATCACTGCAGGCATGTTCCTCTTTCAATGCCTGCTGTAAAATGCAGCACGCATTGAACGAGGAAAAAACGAGGAGGAATGAAAACATTTCTCCTCGTTTCGCTTGGCTACTCCTCCCCTATGGTGGCGCAGCAAACTGACGCATTTCCAGGTTTACAATTTCTCGTAAATCTGGAAATGCATCAGTGGACAAGGGTGTTGGTTGGGAACACCCACAGCAACACCCATGTCCCGTCCCAAAAACACAAAGTGCTGCGTGAACAGCGGCGATATTTACAACCACAGGTTAAGTCATGCAGGGTGACTTTACCTGTGCTTGTAAATATCCCTTAGCAGGCTGCGCCACTGGTGCGCCACGCAACGTGATGCACCGGCGGCGCTTGGGGCTTGCAAATCTGCCCCGTATAGTCTTGAACAGTAACTTAAGTGGACCGGTTTGAGTTGGACTCGTAGGAGTAATCCTGGGCGTTTTGTTGGCTACTGGTCCACGGATCATATTCCACACAGGGGACATTTATATGCACTGTTTGGGACCAATTTACTCATACTTTTTGCAATCACTGACTGCATTGCTGTGTACTCCTGACTTCTTCCTCCTCTTTCATTGGCTGTACGGTGAACTGACATAACTCTCGTGGTAACAAAACTAAGGGCCAGCTGTGACTGGGAGTTCTTACATTTTCAAAATTGTGTGTTTTTGAGTAACTATGCTGAAATCAAGAATAACACCACACAACATAACAGAACTTGTATTTGTATTTGTAAAGCGAATGCTCAGTTCCAGGGGGGCATGTGATGCTGTATGATAGATGTTTCTTTTTATTGATATTCATTTAATCAACCTTGGGAGGATGAAAGGCACAATGGATCTGCTGGGATTAAAGTATTCGAACAAGGGGGCAGATTTACAAGCCCCTTGTGCCACGTTTATGCTGCCTTGCGTGACGCATCAGCGGCGTAAACGTGGCGCATCCCTGCGAGGCATTTACAACGTGACGCATCTAGGGAGATGCGTCATGTTATAAAGCCCAGCGCCACAATGGGGGCGTTCCTACGCAGGGTGGGCGTTGCGGCGCCTGTGCGCCTCGCAAAAGTGCCTGCATTAAATCTACAAGATTTCACGCAGGCACTTCTGCGGTGATGCTACGTCAATTGATTACGCCTGCTTGAAGCAGGCGTAAGGACTGACGCAGCATGTTAAGTATTGGGCGGCCCTGAGCATTGCTGGAGTTGCGTCGCGCTTGCGCGCGACTCCAGCGATGCGCCGCCCTTACATCACGAGATGCATCACGCATCTGCCTACCCTTGCGCCAGGCGCACCGCATTGTAAATGCGGCGCATCTGCCATGACGCAAAGGTAGTTTTGCGTGACGCATTTGTTCTGGCGCATCTCTGCTGCTATGCAGAGATGCGCCAGAACTCGTAAATATGCCCCATAGGGTCTAACACAGAACTCCACAACGTATGCATCAGAAAACTGAGACAAAGACTACTGATCCCCCCCCCCCCCAACTGTCTGTGGCAGGCCCATTATAAGGAGGAGCATCCAATGCTATTTTACTACATGCCTCCCACTCTTTCAGGGCCCAGCGCTGCTACATTTATTTATATATCACAAAACCAGAAAAGAGAAAAGCTAAGCAGTGTGGCTTTGCGTGGCCTTGTAAATATGGCTCATCATTGTGCACCCGGGAGTGCAAAAAAAAGTGACATTCTGGTGCCCCTATGTTTGTGACCTGACTCCCACAAAAACTTCTGACAAGCCTCGGGTATGAGTATTTAAAATGGCCTCTCCTTGGTGTTTTAAACTTGAATAAAGAGGAAACTTTTCATGATGTATGATTAGTTAGGACAACACTCTGATGCATGTTTTCTCTGGTTCATTCTATAGGAAAGTCAAAATAAATAAACGTATTTAAAAATAAGAGGTGTCCCTTCCTGCACATGAACAATCACCCTTGTGGCTTCAGGCACCCTGGCAACATGGCGCAAGGGTGCCTGCGCTGGCACGAGGCAGCTTTTTTAGTGCTATCACTAGGGGAAACGCTGGGGTGCGCCGTATTTTTGTGAACTCTGTGCATCCCTGCATCTAAAAAATGTCGGAGCACGGCGTTACTAATGTTGGAGTAACACCACGCCCAAAAACATTTCTACAATTCCCTAGTGTACCACACAACCCATATTTTAGTTCCTCTCTTAGCTTTATGTTATTACATCCAGATATATAACACAACAACTTCCATACACCTAAAACAAGCTGGTACTGTTGGCTTTGTCAATGGTTGTTAGCTTTTTAAAATAAGCGACTAACAACAAAGTGCACCCTCTTTTCACTCTCTCCCGAATGCACTTCCTCGCATCTCCTTCACTTCACCACCCCCAAACAGACAACGCACCCACTACCTATACGCGCTGCAAGTTCTTTTACTCTTGCCGTGTCCAAATTTTGACAACTGTGTTCCTCCTTCACAGACATTTGCACAGAATCACATTGGTCCATGCGCTCTGCAGAGAGGACAAAGATTGTATGAGCACCGATTCTAAACATCTTTCTGATCCCCTGAGGGCACGGTGAGAAACTCGCTCAGCCTTCAGCCTCAACTACAGAGCTCTCCATTATTAACATATTGACATAACTCAGTTCACAGTAGGATCGATATAAGAGTGATTCGCTGCGCGAAAAAGGGACGGAAGCGCAACATCTCGAAAATAGCTTATCTAGTCCTGGATTCCTCAAGGCGTGAAACATAAACAGGCACTAAAATGCTTACATGGATTACCCTAACGTTTTTTATGTTGATTATTTAGAAATCGATCTGTGTTTTTGCCAGGGTAGTTCAGTACATCATTAAAGTGCCCGACAGGGACATGTTTCAATCTCTGTTTTTAATTACTTCTGGGTTTGAGACCCAGCTCAATTAACCACTTTCACGCGGGGCTAATCCCCCACAATGCGGGGGGGAGGGGCCGTGCGCGGCACCGCGGTACTCATGACGAGTCCAGCTCGTCATGCTGCACAGTGGATCTGTGTTCATGATGAACTGGGCTCGTCATGACTCCACCCACTCCTTTAGAACACCCGCACAGGCGTGGAATTAGCCGCGCGTGTGCGGGTCGCAGCAGTTATGACGAGGTCAGCTCGTCATGAGCACAGCTCCACTGTGCCTCATGACGAGCTCGTTATAAGCATTCAAGGGGTTAAAGCCCTGTCTGTTAGTAAAAGCACACTGTGAGTTTACATCCTTGCATCCTTCCTCCCTCTCTGCCTCCTCCACTGACCTGCCCCCTCAATCCCCTGCTTCCTCACTCCTCCACCTCTCTCACTCTCCCAGCCTCCTTCACTCACCTGCCTCCCCCAATCTCCTACCTCTCCCACTCACTGTGCCTCCCTCACTCTCCTACCTCCTTCACTCACCTGCCTCCCTCGCTCGCCTACAGCCCTCACTCACCTACCGCCCTCACTCACCTGCCCCCTCACTCACATGCTGCCCTCACTCACCTTGCCTCCCCACTCTCCTACCTCCTTCACTCACCTGCCTCACTCACTCCCCTGCCTCCTCACTCACCTATCCCTCTCACTGTCTTACCACCTTCACTCACCTGCCTTCCTCACTCACCCGCCTCCCCCCCTCTCCTTTCCCCCCTCACTCTCCTGCCCCCTCATTCACCTACCTCCTTCACTCCCCTGCCTCCTCACTCTCCTACCTCTCTCACTCTCCCATCCTCCTTTACTCACCTGCCTCCCTCACTCACCTGCCTCCCTAATCCCTGCCTCCTTCACTCTCCCAGCCACCTTCACTCTCCTACCTCCTTTACTTCCCTGCCTCCCTCATTCACCTGCCTCTCTCACTCTCCAATCCTCCTTCACTCACCTGCCTCTCTCACTCACCTGCCTCCCTTCCTCCCTCACTTGCCTCCCTCACTCACCTGCCTCCCTCACTCTCCCGGCCCCCTCACTCTTCTACCTCCTTTACTTCCCTGCCTCCTCACTCCCTGCCTCCCTCACTCTCCCAGCCACCTTCACTCTCCTTCCTCCTTCACCCACCTGCCCCTCTCACTCACCTGCCTCTCTCACTCACCTGCTATCTTCACTCTCCTAATTCTGCCACTCTTCCTGCATCTCTGCCTCTCCCTGCCCCCTCACTCTCCTACCTCCTTCACTCTGCTGCCTCCTCACACCCATACCTCTCACACTCTCCCATCTTCCTTCACTCACCTGCCTCCCTCACTCACTTGCCTCCCTCACTCTCCCAGCCACCTTCACTCTCCTAACTCCTTCACTCACCTGCCCGCCCTCTCACTCACCTGCTATCCTCACTCTCCAAACTCTTCCACTCTTCCTGCATCTCTCACTTTGTCTCTCTAACTCATTTGAGTACCTCATTCACCTGCCTCCTTCACTCACCTTCCTCCCTCACTCACCTGCCTTCATCTGCCACCCGCAATCTCTTTTCCTGCTCACTCACCTTCTCCTCTCACTCACATGCCCCCTCACTCACCTGTCTCTCTCAATCTCCTTGCCACCCGCACTCACCTGCCCCTCACTCACCTGTGCCCTCACTCACCTATTGCTCTCACTCACCTACCTCACTCAGTCCCACTGCCTCCCTCCCTCACCTGCCCCATCACTCACATGCTGCCCTCACTCACCTGCTTCCTTACCCTCCCTACCTACCTCCATCACCTGTGCCCCACACTCTCCTGCCTCCTCACACGACTGCCACCCTCACTCTCTCACCTGCTTCCTTCACTCTTCTGCCACCCTCACTCACCTGCCCCTCACTCACATGCCGCCCTTACTCACCTGTCTCTCTCACTCTCCCTGCCTCCCTCACTCACCTGTGCCCTCACTCACCTGTTGCTTTCACTCACCGGCCTCAATCACTCTCACTGCCTCCCTCACTCACCTGCCCCCCTAACTCACATGCTGCCCTCACTCACCTGCCTCCCTTACCCTCCCTACCTCCCTCACTCACCTGCTCCACTCACTCTCCTGCCTCCTCACTCACCTGCCACCCTCACTCACCTACCTCCCTCACTCTTCTACCACCCTCATTCACCTGCCCCCTCACTCACATGCCACCCTCACTCACCTGCCTCACGTACCCTCCCTACCTCCCTCACTCACCTTTGCCCCTCACTCTCCTGCCTCCTCACTTGCCTGCCACCCTCACTCACCTGCCTCCCTTACTCTTCTACCACCCTCACTCACCTGCCTTCCTCCCTCAGTCTCCATGCCTCCTTCACTCACCTGCCCCCTCACTCACCTTCCCCCTAACTCACCTGCAGCCCTCACTCACCTGCCTCCCTCCCTATCCCTGCCTCCCTCCCTCACTCACCTGCACCCCTCACTTTCCTGCCTCCCTTACCCTCCCTGCCTCCCTCACTTACCAACCTCCTCATCTGTCTCTTCAGTCACCTGCCCACTCCTGACTCCATAAATCTCTTGCCCCTTCTCACTTTCTTGCCTCCCTCACTCACTTGAGTCCGTCATTCACTGGCCTCCCTCAGTCCCCCTGCCTTCCTCACTCACCTGCCACCCTCACTCACCTGCCTCCCTCACTCACCTGCCATCGCCTGCCACCCTCAATCTCTTTCTCTGCTCACTCACCTTCTCCTCTCACTCACATGCTCCCTCACTCACCTGTCTCTCTCACTCTCCCTGCCTCCCTCACTCACCCACCCCCTCATTCACCTGCAGCACTCACTCACCTGCCTCCCTCACTCACATGCTGCACTCACTTACCTTCCCCCTCACTCACCTACTGCCTTCACTCACCTGCCACCCTCACTCACCTGCACCCCTCACTCTCCTGCCTCTGCTCTCGCCTGCCACCCTCACTCACCTGCCTCCCTCAGTCTCCCTACCACCCTCACTCTCCTGCCTGCCTCCCTCACTCTCCTGCCACCCTCACTCTCCCTACCACCCTCACTCACCTGCCTCCCTCACTCACCTGCACCCCTCACTCTCCTGCCACCCTCACTCTCCATGCCTCCCTCACTCACCTGCACCCCTCACTTTTCTGCCTCCCTTACCCTCCCTGCCTCCCTCACTCACCTGCCTCCCTCACTAACCTGCCTCCCTCATTCACTTACCTCCTCACCTTTCTCCTTAGTCACGTGCCCTCTCCTGACTCTCTAAATATCTTGCCCCTCTCACTTTGTTGCCTCCCTCACTCACTTGAGTACCTCACTCACCTGCATTCCTCAGTCTCCTTGCCTCCCTCACTCACCTGCCACCCTCACTCACCTGCACCCCTCACTCTCCTGCCTCCGCACTCACCTGCCACCCTCACTCTCCTGTCTGCCTCCCCCACTCTCCTGCCACCCTCACTCTCCCTACCACCCTCACTCACCTGCCTCCCTCACTCACCTGCGCCCCTCACTCTCCTGCCACCCTCACTCTCCCTGCCTCCCTCTCTCTCCTGCACCCCTCACTTTCCTGCCTCCCTTACCCTCCCTGTCTCCCTCACTCACCTGCCTCCCTCACTAACCTGCCTCCCTCACTAACCTGCCTCCCTCACTTACCTACCTCCTCACCTGTCTCCTTAGTCACGTGCCCTCTCCCTCACTTGAGTACCTCACTCACCTGCATTCCTCAGTCTTCTTGCCTCCCTCACTCACCAGCCGCCTTCACTCATCTTCGTCCCTCACTGTCCCTGCCTCCCTGGCTCTCTCTACCTCCCTCACACTCCTTCACTCCTCACTCCCCTACCTTCCTTGGCCTCTCTTCCCTCAGGGTGGCGGACATGATGTCCCGTATATTCTGCGACGCACAAACGGTTATAAAAATAAACAATCGTGACAAGTTATTAGCTAAGAGGAAAGTACGTCCTTGGGGTAAAGCGAGAGGCCGCAGCATGCACGTTGATGCATAAATGGCCCAGTTCCCCCCACCCCGTGAAAGGTCACCTCACACAACCCCACAATCCATTAGCTTCAAACCTATCCTTGTAATGAGCACTCTCAATCCACTGCACTGAGAGCAGCTTCAGGCTTCCTCTCTGCAGTGTCATTTAGACTGGCGGCTCTCCCCCAATGACTGCCTTGGGACTGAAAGCTTCACACTGGACACGTGATGACCATCATGGGTCCAGTGTCGAGCCTTCCCTCATACCCCGCAGTGTCAATGACCATCATGGGGACCAGTGTCGAGCCTTCTCTCAGACCCCGCAGTGTCAATGACCATCATGGGGACCAGTGTCCGGCCTTCCCTCAGACCCTGCCGCGTCAATGGCATTGAGTCATTCAGAGCCTAAGTGGCTCCAGCGAGGGGCCACAGTTATTTTTGTTATTTTTGTTCTTGAGCCCTGAGAGAGGCTCAGCAGCGCCACATTTGTTTTAAGAGCCCAGAGAGGCTCATGGGGCATATCTGTGCAGGAGCCTGTGTGGCTCCCACGTTGACATAAGTGTCTTCAGAGCCTGTGTGGCTCAGCAGTTGGCTCAGTTCTATTCAAGGGGCTAGTGACAGCCCCTGTCACAGTTTGTTTCCCAGCTGCCCAGCAATTAGTGGGCAGCTGCACCGTTTAGGTCTTGTGATGTTCCCAGGTGCCCAGCAAGTAATGGGCACCTGCAACGTTTAGGTTTTGCGCCAGTGGCGCACCCCTGACTGGCGCTGCAAGGCAGCGCGCCCTGACATTCTGGACACCGGGCTCCTTAGTCCCTTTATTAGATGGAGGCTGGTATGTGATTTTATTTAGGCGCAATATGATTATCTATGTGCTGGTAATTGCCTTATGTGAGTTTTGCGCAATGTGATATGGTGCTAGGAAATGTAATGCATTTAATATGATTACACACCTTGATCTTACACCTCTGAATGTGTTTTTAGGCATCATGTGTTTTTGCGCTATTGAGTTATGTTCTGGCACCTCTGAATGTTTTTATGCATCATGTGTCTTCCTTGATTTTACACCTCTGAATGTGTTGGTTTATGCATCATGTGTTCTTCCTTCCCTACACCTCTGAATGTTTTAGGCATCATGTGTTTTCTTTCCTTACACCGCTGAATGTGTTTTTATGCATCATGTGTTTTCTTTCCTTACACCTCTGAATGTTGTGATGCATCATGTGTAATGTGATCTTACCTATACCCCTAAATGTATTTTATTCTTAGGTGGTTGTTCTTTCTAGTACAGGTGGTCCTAGTGAGGTCCTGGTTCCCTGCGTGACATTTCTCCTAAGGTGTTTAGGGTTGCGTAGGTGGTACTTACCTGTTCCCAGTAGTTACTGGATGTGATCTATAACTGTTATTTTGTGCTACAGACCCTGTAGTGTCAATGACCATCATGGGTCCAGTGCCGGGCCTTCCCTCAGACCCCGCAGTGTCAATGACCATCATGGGTCCAGTGTCAGGCCTTCCCTCAAACCCCACAGTGTCAATGACCATCATGGGTCCAGTGTCGGGCCTTCCCTCAGACCCTGCACTGTCAATGACCATCATGGGTCCAGTGTCAGGCCTTCCATCAGACCCCGCAGTGTCAATGACCATCATGGGTCCAGTGTCAGGCCTTCCCCCAGACCGGCAGTGTCAATGACCATCATGTGGACCGGGGTCAGGCCTTCCCTCAGACCCCGCAGTGTCAATGACCATCATGGGTCCAGTGTCGGGCCTTACCTCAGACCCCGCAGTGTCAATGACCATCATGGGGACCAGTGTCGGGCCTTCCCTCAGACCCTGCTGTGTCAATGACCATCATGGGGATTGGTGTCAGGCCTTCCCTCAGACCCCACAGTGTCAATGACCATCATGGGGTCCAGTGTTGGGCCTTCCCTCAGACCCTGCTGTGTCAATGACCATCATGGGGACCGGTGTCAGGCCTTCCCTCAGACCCCGCAGTGTCAATGACCATCATGGGTCCAGTGTCAGGCCTTCCCCCAGACCCTGCAGTGTCAATGACCATCATGGGGACCGGTGTCAGGCCTTCCCTCAGACCCCGCAGTGTCAATGACCATCATGGGTCCAGTGTCAGGCCTTCCCTCAGACCCCGCAGTGTCAATGACCATCATGGGGTCCAATGTCAGGCCTTCCCTCAGACCCGGCAGTGTCAATGACCATCATGGGGACCGGTGTCAGGCCTTCCCTCAGACCCCACAGTGTCAATGACCATCATGGGGACCAGTGTTAGGCCTTCCCTCGGAGCTTGCAGTGTTAATGACCATCATGGGACCAGTGCCAGGCCTTCCCTCAGACCCTGCAGTGTCAATGACCATCATGGGGTCCAGTGCCAGGCCTTCCCTCAGACCCCACAGTGTCAATGACCATCATGGGACCAGTGTCAGGCCTTCCCTCAGACCCTGCTGTGTCAATGACCATCATGGGGATTGGTGTCAGGCCTTCCCTCAGACCCCACAGTGTCAATGACCATCATGGGGTCCAGTGTTGGGCCTTCCCTCAGACCCTGCTGTGTCAATGACCATCATGGGGACCGGTGTCAGGCCTTCCCTCAGACCCCGCAGTGTCAATGACCATCATGGGTCCAGTGTCAGGCCTTCCCCCAGACCCTGCAGTGTCAATGGCCATCATGGGGACCGGTGTCAGGCCTTCCCTCAGACCCCGCAGTGTCAATGACCATCATGGGTCCAGTGTCAGGCCTTCCCTCAGACCCCGCAGTGTCAATGACCATCATGGGGTCCAATGTCAGGCCTTCCCTCAGACCCGGCAGTGTCAATGACCATCATGGGGACCGGTGTCAGGCCTTCCCTCAGACCCCACAGTGTCAATGACCATCATGGGGACCAGTGTTAGGCCTTCCCTCGGAGCCTGCAGTGTTAATGACCATCATGGGACCAGTGCCAGGCCTTCCCTCAGACCCTGCAGTGTCAATGACCATCATGGGGTCCAGTGCCAGGCCTTCCCTCAGACCCCACAGTGTCAATGACCATCATGGTACCAGTGTCAGGCCTTCCCTCAGACCCTGCAGTGTCAATGACCATCATGGGACCAGTGTCAGGCCTTCCCTCAGACCCCGCAGTGTCAATGACCATCATGGGGACCAGTGTCGGGCCTTCCCTCAGACCCTGCTGTGTCAATGACCATCATGGGGATTGGTGTCAGGCCTTCCCTCAGACCCCACAGTGTCAATGACCATCATGGGGTCCAGTGTCGGGCCTTCCCTCAGACCCTGCTGTGTCAATGACCATCATGGGGACCGGTGTCAGGCCTTCCCTCAGACCCCGCAGTGTCAATGACCATCATGGGTCCAGTGTCAGGCCTTCCCTCAGACCCTGCAGTGTCAATGACCATCATGGGGACCGGTGTCAGGCCTTCCCTCAGACCCCGCCGAGTCAATGACCATCATGGGGATTGGTGTCAGGCCTTCCCTCAGACCCCGCAGTGTCAATGACCATCATGGGTCCAGTGTCAGGCCTTCCCTCAGACCCTGCAGTGTCAATGACCATCATGGGGACCGGCGTCAGGCCTTCCCTCTGACCCTGCCGTGTCAATGACCATCATGGGGACCGGCGTCAGGCCTTCCCTCTGACCCTGCAGTGTCAATGACCATCATGGGGATTGGTGTCAGGCCTTCCCTCAGACCCCGCAGTGTCAATGACCATCATGGGTCCAGTGTCAGGCCTTCCCTCAGACCCTGCAGTGTCAATGACCATCATGGGGACCGGCGTCAGGCCTTCCCTCTGACCCTGCAGTGTCAATGACCATCATGGGGACCGGCGTCAGGCCTTCCCTCAGACCCCGCAGTGTCAATGACCATCATGGGGACCAGTGTCCGGCCTTCCCTCAGACCCCGCAGTGTCAATGACCATCATGGGGACCAGTGTCAGGCCTTCCCTCAGACCCCGCAGTGTCAATGACCATCATGGGGACCAGTGTCGGGCCCTTCCCTCTGACCCTGCAGTGTCAATGACCATCATGGGGACCGGCGTCAGGCCTTCCCTCTCACCCTGCCGTGTCAATGACCATCATGGGGACCAGTGTCGGGCCTTCCCTCTGACCCTGCAGTGTCAATGACCATCATGGGGACCGGCGTCAGGCCTTCCCTCTGACCCTGCAGTGTCAATGACCATCATGGGGATTGGTGTCAGGCCTTCCCTCAGACCCCGCAGTGTCAATGACCATCATGGGGTCCAGTGTCAGGCCTTCCCTCAGACCCTGCAGTGTCAATGACCATCATGGGGACCAGTGTCAGGCCTTCCCTCTGACCCTGCCGTGTCAATGACCATCATGGGGTCCAGTGCCAGGCCTTCCCTCAGACCCCACAGTGTCAATGACCATCATGGGGACCGGTGTCAGACCTTCCCTTAGACCCGGCAGTGTCAATGACCATCATGGGACCAGTGTCAGGCCTTCCCTCAGACCCGGCAGTGTCATCTGGACTCCCTTCAGTGATGGCCCTGAGACTGAGGGGTCCAATAACAACACCTCTCATCTTCACGGGGATGTGTTCAATGACTGCGGCAACCTGCTAACTTTCTTCTGTCTTTTTTTTTCTCTTTTCCGGCTCTTGTCACTTATAGGTAAATCAGAGTATGGCTTTTAGGTAGGAGTACGTCGCCGTACCAAATGACATACTCGAAAACACTGTTATAAATTTTCACATGGGGAAAATACTTCCAAGTTTGGTAACAATGTTAATCGTGGAATACTTCTAAAAGAAACCGATTATGTTGATGTATGTGATATAATTGTATCTTGTAACCAACTGAATATATGGTTGTACCTATGTTATGCTTGCAGCCCTGAGGAAGCCCTATTCAGGGTGAAACGCGTTGGCTTCACTTTGGCTGCATTATTCGCCTTACGTCATGTGTGGTCCAAGTATCCATTGAAGGATCAGATTTAACATCACTGAAGAGTCCAGATTGATTTTCTTGTCTTTCATTGGTGCATTTTTGAAACGCTTATGTTGCCTCTCTGTGCTTTTTTGTGCTTACCTGCTAACGTGAAGCACAAACTCACCGTGTGAGGAGGGGTGGGGCCTTGAAGGGGGCGGGCCTTGTGCCAAGAAGTACCTATGAGGCACTTTTGAATCCCACCCTGCTCCCAAGCCCCTTACTGGACGGTGACAGTTCAAAGACTTAAATACGAGCTTGAGAACCACTATTTACCGTTGTTTTCAACTATATTTGCCTGCCACCATATGATATCGGCTCCTTACCAGGAGACCGTGTGATGGGAGCCAATATTGTGTGTCACCGTGTGAGTTGGCAGGTATGTTGCAGGGTCACTTAACATACAGGGAAAGGGGGGTCGTAAGGACAAAAATTATTTAAAGACCTCTCCTGGTTCAAGTCCCCAGCTACAACACTTAAATCACACAAGAGAACACAGAGAAAACACCAACTTGTATGACTGGCTATCCTTAACTCCAAGAAAGTATATGAGTTAGTGCCCTAGTCACCCTGAATAGCCTGAAAAACGGGATACAGTACAGTGAAGGGCCTGCGTGCGTGGGATCAAGCACATACAGTACCGGTCGACAAGATCCAAGTCACTCATATATGGATTACCATCAAATGAACTTCGTGATCAGTCATATCATATGGTTCACCAGTATCACGTGGTAGGTCCCTTGATCATCGAGACCGTTTACCAGCAAACTCAATGGCAGAGCAGGATCGAGTCCACAGGTACTTATGGACAATCATATAACAGCTAATCATTGATGGCTGAGAAAGTGATCAACACGCAGTGCAACAAAAAAGTGGTGAATTTTAAAATAGAGTAATGTGTCCTAGAAAAATATTATTCATGTAAGGGCACACCCCCTAATTAAAACCAGAACAGTGCAAACGACAGTGAAAACAAATATCTGTCGGAAAAGAAGGCCAACATGTTTCTGCCTAACAGGCTACAAGTCCCTCGGCTTTCGTCAGGGCCTCTGCTCTCAAAATGTTGCTACTGCTATTAAAGGTGATGTACAAATTATAACAAAAAGTGTGTAACATAATTGTTGAAGGTTGGAACGAATACAACATGTGACATGCTAATCCTCCATAACAGTGGATGTAAAGGAACATCCAGCTTGACAGGGGACTGGACCTCACCTCACCTGGACCGGGCTCAGGTATTCGAGGCCCCGCTCTGTCCGTCGGTTCCTCAAAGCTCAAGGCTGAGTGACTTGGATCTTGTTGACCGGTACTGTATGTGCTTGATACCACGCACGCAGGTCCATCACTGCGCTGTATCCCGTTTTTCAGGCTATTCAGGGTGACTAGGGCACTAACTCACATACTTTCTTGTTCTCTTGTGTGAATTAAATGTTGCAGGGTCACCCTGGGCCTGCTGGGGGGGAGGAGTTTAAAACACACATTGTGGACTTATCTTTAGGAGTATGGTGGGTTCGAACAAATCAAGAAACAGCCACAAAGGTGGATGTTGTAGGCACTAGTTAGTTTCTTCTCTATGGGTCTCTGCTTTTCTTCCGTATCAACTAGTTCCAAGTGTAAGGCTTTTCCTTTCTCCCAAAAAGGCCACGAGGCACCTTTGTGGCAACTATGCGCTACATTTGACCATTCCGATAAGTTATCCACTGTGGGGTATAAATTTCCTGTGAAAGCACTAACCACATGCCACATGCACTTTTATCGTCTTACAGTGTCTGAAGTAAGAATCCGTGCATCCCTGATGGTGAAATTTACATTTCTGTGCATGTGTGTATGTTGAAAGGTGCCCCCTCTGCAGCCCCCTCCCACTATAGCCTTTGGGTGTGGGGATGGAGGGTTAGCTCAATACATTACACTAGGAATTTCTCTTGCATCTCTCAAGGCGTCTGGATCACAGCTCACTGAAGCCTGTGTCTCTGGATCACGCCGTCTGGGCAACAGCTCACTGAAGCCTGTGCCTCTGGATTACGCCGTCTGGATTTATTTATTTATTTATTTATAAAACTTATATAGCGCACAAATACCGATTGGTATCTCGGCGCTGATACCTACAATTGCAGAGAGGATCCTTGTCAGTGTTACTGATTGAAAAGCCAAGTTTTCACCTGTTTCCTAAATAATAACAAGGAAGGGCTGAGTTTGATGTGATCAGGTAGTGAGTTCCATAATTTGGACGCTGCAACTACAAAACGTCTATCTCCCCACGTAGCTTTTTTTGTCCGTGGAATTTGGAGAAGCTGGGATGAGGAGGACCGTAAGGTTCGGTTAGGCGTATATACACACAAGGCCTTTTTTAAGAACTCTGGTCCTATGTCGTTCATAGCTTTGTACGTGATACACAAGGCCTTGAACTTCGTGCGACTTCTCACCGGCAACCAGTGAAGTTGACGAATAACAGGTGAGATGGAAGAAAACTTAGGGGTACTGGTCAGAGTTCTTGCAGCTGCGTTTTGAACCAGCTGTAGTTTGTTAAAAACTTGCTCTTGGGCGTTCAGCAGCAGTCCATTACAATAGTCCACTTTGGACAATACCAAAGAGGACATAAGGGTTTTACGCGCCGTAGAAGGGAGAAACGGTAACAGTTTCTTCACCATTCTCAGCGTGTAGAAAGAGGCTGAGACTACTGCGTTAGCATGACTGGTAAATGCTAACTTGTTGTCAAATAGAACCCCTATGACAGCTCCCTGAAGCCTGTGCCTCTGGATCAAGCCGTCTGGACGACAGCTCCCTGAAGCCTGTGCCTCTGGATCACGCCGTCTGGACGACAGCTCCCTGAAGCCAGTGCCTCTGGATCACGCCGTCTGGGCGAAAGCTCCCTGAAGCCTGTGCCTCTGGATCACGCCGTCTGGGCGACAGCTCACTGAAGCCTGTGCCTCTGGATCACGCCGTCTGGACGACAGCTCCCTGAAGCCTGTGCCTCTGGATCACGCCGTCTGGACGACAGCTCACTGAAGCCTGTGCCTCTGGATCACGCCGTCTGGATGACAGCTCACTGAAGCCTGTGCCTCTGGATCACGCCGTCTGGACGACAGCTCCCTGAAGCCTGTGCCTCTGGATCACGCCGTCTGGACGACAGCTCCCTGAAGCCTGTGCCTCTGGATCACGCCGTCTGGGCGGCAGCTCAAAATCCTACCCCGTCTCAGTTGAGGCATAACGGGGAGAAATATGTTTGTTGCTTCTCATTTTTTCTTTCTGTGCAGTACACATGGAAAAAGCAAACAAGGAGCAGAAATAAAAGTATTTCTCCTCGTTGCGCCTCTCTAGTGCCTGCTTTTCAATGGATTTACTTTTTGGCGCTTCCTTAGATTTACAGATCCTTGTAAATCTGGGGCAGCGTCAAAAATCACTGGGTGTTGATTGAGGTGGAACACCCACAGCAACATACCAAAAAAATATATTCCCTCATGACCTAATTAATTCCACAAATTACAAACTCTATACTTTCAACAAAAGCCTGCAACATAAGGTGACAACATATAATTTTTCACATTTATGATTTTTATTTCTTTTTTTAAAAAATTCTTATTTTTTTACAATATTTCTTTAAGTTCATAACAGTCATTTTACAAAAGAGACATATAATTCATCTTGTAAGCAATAAAAATACAAATACCATACAGAGAACACAAATCAGTTCTCTGTGTTCTCTTCACTAGGTGACGGATAATTATAAAAAACTGTAACAGCTGTGTATTGTATGACAAGATATGATAAAATATGAGCTTCAGAGAGTGTCACAGATACATGATTTGTTATTTATTATTACAGATACCCATACAGAGCTTATAATTTTCTTGGGAAAGATCGTCTGTTCTGCAAAAGGACCTGAGGAAGGTGGTCTCTTCCCACCGAAACGCGTCGACCTTGCGTAATAGATCACATAACAACCTGTGACCCCTCAGACACAGAATAAACCTCTGACCCTCCGGCCGGTCACCCCACGCACCGCGCACACTCTCTGCGAGTGAGCCCAGGCTGCCCCGATCCCGCCGAGTGCCGCCGCTGCCCGCAGCTGTGCTCCTGCTGTAATCTATTTCACTCTGTCTCTGCGCTGTTCCCCGTGGTAATTCCTTCGTCTGTCACTGCGCTCTAAGCATCATTGCATTGTATTGTATTTTCCTCCGTTGTGCCCCTGCCCTCTGATTTGCGTTTTGTTTTGTCACTGCGCTCTAAGCATCATTGTATTGTATTGTATTTTTCTCCGTTGTGCCCCTGCCCTCTGATTTGCGTTTTTTGTTCCCCCTCTGGTGTGGCCAGCCCCGGTCGCGTTTCCCGCCTGCTCCCCGCCGCTGCCCCCCTGCGGCCCGCCCCCTTCCCTCTCTCTCCCTTGCCATTCGCCGCCCCGCTCCCGCCTCCCAGCTGCTCCTCCCTCGTTCCGCCCCCCCACTCTCCTCATATGGCAGAGTGGCAAATGCTCAGCGTTGACACGCAGCGGGCGCGCCAAAGGTAAGCACGTCTGCGCCCGTCCGCACCTGGATCGCGCCCAGCGCCCGAACCCCTGGCCCCCGCAGACACCAGCTTCCCCGCCGGACCTACAACACCACCAAACTCAACGCACTCAACACCGGCCGGATCCCGGGATGCTACCGAGCCACCCCGAGACGAACCCACGGACCCTTCAGCTGCCACTCCTGCAGGTTCACCTGCATCCGGACCTGCACCGCACCCGCCAAGCCGAGCACCAGCAGCAACCACCTGAAGTGCATCCTGCTCAACACTCGCTCCGTCCACAGACACGCCGTCGAACTCTGGAACCTCCTCGACACCACATCCCCAGATGTCGCCTTCCTCACGGAAACCTGGATGAACGCCTCCTCAGCACCCAACATCGCCATTGCCATCCCGGACGGATACAAGATCACCCGGAGGGACAGCGGCAACCAGACCGGAGGAGGCATCGCCATCATCCACAGGAACACCATCCGCATCAAGACCAACACCGACGACACCCTGACAACCGCAGAACACCTGCACTTCCAGATCCACACCGACCCCAAGACCACCCTCAGAGGCACCCTCATCTACAGACCCCTGGGACCACGCACACAATTCAGCGAAGACATCGCCGACTTCATCAGCCCGCACGCCCTCCCCTCCGCTGACTACATCCTCCTCGGGGACCTCAACTTCCACCTGGAGAACAACAACGACCCCAACACCACCACCCTGCTGGACAACCTCGCCAACCTCGGTCTCAAGCAGCTGGTGACCACCCTCACCCACTATGCCGGACACACACTCGACCCTGTCTTCTCATCCAGCAAGGACATCGTCTTCAGCCACGCCACCGGACTCCACTGGACGGACCACAGCTGCATCCACTTCAGCTTCAGAAGAACAACGGTCCACCACCACCAGCAACAAGTCGCATGCAGAAGCTGGAACAAGATCACAGCCGACCAGCTCGCCACATCCCTGAGCCAGCACCCCCCCACCAGCTCAGCGAACCCCAGCCAGGCCGCCGACAACCTCACGAAGTAGATCAGCAGCTGCGCAGATGACCTCTCCCCACTGAGGACCCCGCCTAGCAGACCCGGCAGTAAGAAAGCACCTTGGTTCACCGACGAACTCAAGAGCTCCAGGAAGAACTGCCGAGCCCTCGAGAAAGCCTGGCGCAGGGACCCAACATCAGACAACATGACCACCCTCAAGCTCGCCACCCGAAAACACCATCAACTGATCCACGCCACCAAGAAAACTGCATTCAAGGAACGACTGGACAACAACGCACACAACAGCAAGGAACTCTTCAACATCGTTAAAGAGCTCTCCAACCCCGACACCGGAAACAACAACATCACCCCATCTCAAGACCTCTGCAACTCCCTCGCCTCCTACTTCCACAATAAGATCGCTGACATTCACAACAGCTTCAGCACACAACCAACGCTCCCCACGACCGCACCTATGCCCCCCACCACCACCCTCCGCGCCTGGACCCCGATCAGCACCGAAGACACCATCCGCACGATGAACACCATCCACTCCGGATCTCCAACCGACCCCTGCCCTCACCACGTCTTCAACAAGGCCGACGCTGTCATCGCACCCCACCTGCGGGACATCATCAACACCTCCTTCGACACCGCTACCTTCCCTGAGAGCTGGAAGCACGCCGAACTCAGCGCTCTACTGAAGAAACCATCAGCGGACCCCACCGAACTCAAAAACTACTGCCCCATCTCGCTCCTCCCGTTTCCGGCCAAAGTCATCGAGAAGACCGTCAACAAGCAGCTGGCCGCCTTCCTCGAGACGAATGGATCCCTCGACCTCTCACAGTCTGGCTTCCGGGCCAACCACAGCACCGAGACCGCCCTCATCGCTGCCACCGATGACATCCGAGCCCTGCTCGACAACGGAGAAACAGCGGCCCTCATCCTCCTGGACCTCTCCGCGGCATTCAACACTGTCTGCCACCGCACCCTAGTGCAGCCCCTCAGCAACGTTGGAATCCAGGAGAAGGCACTGGAGTGGATCATCTCCTTCCTCGCCGGAAGGACACAGAGAGTCCGCCTTCCCCCGTTCAGATCAGAAGCCACCAAAGTCATCTGCGGCGTTCCTCAGGGCTCCTCGCTCAGCCCCACCCTCTTCAATGTCTACATGAGCCCCCTTGCGGCCATCGCACGCCAACACAACCTCAACATCATCTCCTATGCCGACGACACTCAGCTGATCCTCTCCCTCACCAACGACCCTGCCACCGCCAGAGCCAACCTACACGAAGGGATGACAGACGTAGCCGAGTGGATGACGACCAGCCGCCTGAAACTGAACTCAGACAAGACGGAAGTTCTCATCCTGGGCTCCTCACCCTCCACCTGGGACGACTCCTGGTAGCCCCCCGCCCTGGGCAGCGCACCTAAACCGACAGACCACGCATGCAACCTGGGCTTCATCCTGGACTCCTCCCTCTCCATGACCAGACAAGTCAACGCCGTCTCCTCGTCTTGCTTCAATATCCTGCGCATGCTACGTAAGATCTTCCGGTGGATCCCCACCGAGACCAGGAAGACGGTCACCCAGGCCCTCGTCACCAGCCGACTGGACTACGGCAAAGCCCTCTACGCCGGAACCACCGCCAAGCTCCAGAAGAGACTCCAGCGGATCCAGAACGCCTCAGCAAGACTCATCCTCGACATCCCCCGACACAGCCACATCTCCGGACACCTGAGAGACCTGCACTGGCTCCCGGTCAACAAGAGAATCACCTTCAGTCTCCTCACCCACGCTCACAAAGCCCTACACAACCAAGGCCCAAGATACCTCAACAGCCACCTCAACTTCTACACTCCCACCCGCCAGCTTCGATCAACCAGCCACGCCCTCGCCGCCGTCCCCCGCATCCGAAGAGCCACAACAGGAGGAAGGTCCTTCTCCTACCTGGCCGCCAAGACTTGGAACTCCCTCCCGACTCACCTCCGCCTGACCCAAGACCACCTCTCCTTCAGGAAGCAGCTCAAGACCTGGCTGTTCGAGCAGTAGCGGACCCCCCCTCCCCAGCGCCTTGAGACCCTCCGGGTGAGTAGTGCGCTATATAAATGTTGATTGATTGAATAAAGAATGAATGTAGAATGTATGAGAGAGTATGCATGAGGTAATGGTGTGAGTGCATTAGGTTTGTGTTCTCTGTATGGTATTTGTATTTTTATTGCTTACATGATGAATTATCTCTTTTGTAAAATGACTGTTATGAACTTAAAGAAATATTGCAAAAAAATAAGAATTTTTAAAATAAAAGAAATAAAAATCATAAATGTGAAAAATTATATGTTGTCACCTTGTGTTGCAGGCTTTTGTTGAAAGTATAGAGTTTGTAATTTGTGGAATTAATTAGGTCATGAGGGAATATATTTTTTTGGTATGTAATTGTGTTCCTCTCTTTCCCTGACCTTGAAAGTACATTTAGAGGGGGTCCCATATTTATGTAGATACACCCACAGCAACACCCACAGCAACACCCACAGCACGCCCCTTTCATGCACAGTGATGCGTGAAAAGGGGCTGTATTTACAAGGCCATGAAAAGCCATGACTTTGCGTTGCCTTGTAAATGTGGGCTTTCACAGATCGCCACCGGAGCGTAAAAAGGAAGTGATGCTCGGATGGTGCTACGGGCTTGTAAATATGCCCCTGTGTTCGTCACGTGATGTCAGGTGGTTGTTCCACCCTTGGTTTGCACTAAGTAGCCTGGCGACCTCTGTCTACAGTACTGCGGGGCCTCCGTACTCCTGTCCCTGCGCTCATACTCCACAGGTCGCACACAGCCAGGCTGACACTGCGTGCACCCCAAGGTTAAGAAGAATGATCTTTCCTTTTACAAGAGAATTGGAGCGCAGACATTTGCATAAAGAGTGACTGATTGATTAATTTACCGTGCAACTAAAAAGCAATCAAAAGGCAACTTCGCCTTTGCATTTCTGCTATTAGTGAAATTAGCATCGACCTCGACCGGAGCGGTTCCGTCATTTGCATCTGGTGGTGATTCACTCTGTCTGAGGAACAAACCCACTGATGGTTCAACTACATTCTGTCATTCAGGAAAATACGACAAGTGATTAAATCTTGCGCCAGGTTCTCCCAGCGGCCCTCGGAGGCATAGCGCTGGGAAGCCCGTCGCAGGTAGCTAGGCGCTTAATAAATCCTTTGAATTGAATTGTGCCCAGACAGCTAGCCTTACAGCTAGCCCACAGAGAAGGCCACCTGTTCTAAAGGTGCTTTTGCAGGCTCCTAAATGCTAGACTTAAATACGATGATACCGATTAATAGGTTCACAGCAGTTACAGTTAGGGCTCCATTCACGCCCTTGCTGGCTGGGTACCAGCGACTGGCACACCACTCATAGTGCCTCAACCATGGCAGCCATCCCAAGGCACTTGGGGCCTCATTTATGAAGGCCTTGCGCCACCGGTGCGTCACTTTTTTCCCATTTTAAAAGTGACGCAAAAGTGGTGCAAGACCTTCATAAATAAGGCCCTTGATTTGTTTGTTAAACTTCCCCACGCACATCAGACCCCCCCCTTGAGAGTTGATCAGTTTTCCAAAACGGCCCAACCATGGCGGGCCTGCTCCAAGGCAGATGATTTGTAATTGTAATTGCATTTATATAGTGCTTACTACCCCTGATGAGGCTTCAAAGCGCTTTTCGGCAAGTAGCACAATTCTCCGGAACCCAAAAAGGATTAGTATAGTGAAATTTGGGTTAATTTGAGTGGAGGACATGTGAGTCTGTTAGTTGGACTCAAAAGGATAATGGTGGGATACACAAGGGAAGAGTTTAGAATGCGTTTATTGGGAGATGGTAGCAGTAAGATGAGGTTTGGGATGAGTATAAGGAGGGATGTACGAGGGAGAAAAGAATCTCTAGAAATTAATTAGGGAGATCCCAGTAGTAAGATGTGTTTTGGGATGAGTCAAAGGAGGGATAGGTGAAGGAAGATTTTAAAAGGGTAGTTTAGGAGGTCATAGTGTCAACATGAGGTTTGCAGAGATCCCAGGCGGGATAGAGGAGGAAAGTCTAGAAAGGTTTATTTTAGAGATCATAGTAGCAGAATGAGGCTTGGGATGACTAGGGGAGTGGAGGTAGAGGATATATTGACAGGCCCGGACTGGCCGTAGCGGGTACCGGGCGAAACCCTGGTGTGCCGCACAGAGTGGGGCCGGTTTTGGGCCCATGGGGCCGATTTTGTTACATGGCCTGCAAGATCGGCCCTGTAACAAAATCGGCGGAAAACCGGTCCTGGCAGAGAGCTTGTGGCACCTCCAACCCCCGGGGAGGGAGGGGGGGGGGGGGGGCAGCACATTGCCAGGGCTGGTTTTGGTTCCCAGTCCGGCCCTGTATATTGAGAGAGGTAGTTCTTTATTTGAAAAGTTTTATAAAGTGCGAACAAGAACCAGCAGGGTATCAGAGCGCTGTACATCGTCACCCGCTGGTTAAGCTTGAGCGGGAAAGCATAATCGAAACCTACGTATAAACAATAGAAGTAATTATTACAGACAAAGGAAAATAGACATCATCATCTTGAGCTATAGGTAGATTGCAACTTAGGTGTAGGGTGAAATATTTTTTGCCACAACTGCCCTATCCACAGCGCACCTGCCCCATGGCAGTTGATCTGTTTGCCAAAACGGCTACCCCCACCACGGCCAGAGCAGTTTTGCAAAACGAAACAATAGGGAGGGAGTGGGGGCTTCTCTAGAAAACAAAGAACAATGTTCCGGATTTGCTGCGATTTTCCCCCCACTATCTGAGGACTTTTTTCCTTTCTAATGCCACCTGTAGTGGCTCCTGGAGGAGTGCTGCCGGGTGGAGAGGCGCAGCGGGGGGTAGTAAACTCCAGATTATGGCCCAACGGAGGGAAGTATACAAATAAATAAATAAAACAAATTTCATTGCGCTCACTGCATTGCATTTGGCATTTTATTTTATTTATTTGTATACTTACCTCCGTTGGGTCATAATCTGGAGTTTACTACCCCTACCCTGCCCCTCCCCCACTCTGTGTCACGCCCAGCAGCACTACCTCCAGGAGCCGCTACTGAATGCCACAATGCAGGCACAGCGATTGTGTAAGTGTGGGCATGGTATGGTGCCATGGCCCTCGAAAGCCTGCCATCCAATGCCATGTCAGCTTGCAGTGGGGGAGAGGCTGTGATGAGCTGTATCCCTCCACTGCTGACTAGAAGGGATTTTTTCTTTTATTTATTTTTTTATTTTAAAAGTTTTATATAGCGCTAGCTTGACCCATAGGTATCAGAGCGCTTTACATACAGTTAAAAACACAGAAGGAGATTGCATTACATAGTAGGCAGGCAGGGGAGCAAAACAAGAGATAACAAGAAAAAAGAATACAGCATGAAAAATAAGTACGTCGTGCATCGGAGGGGGAGAGAATAAAGAAAAAAGGTGTTTCGCTCAGACCGGTCACCAAGGATCATTGAATGTCAAGAGAGGGAAGAGTCAACTCGGATATTGAAGTCTAGGTTAGTTGACGTTGGTCAGGCCACGTTGCATGCAGTAATATTTCGTTGATAAAAACATATTTGCTATACCAACAATCATTCGAAGTATTTTGCTTTCAGCACTCTTTGGGAATACAACTGTGTTTTAGGTGTGGGCGGAAAATCCGTTTCGCTCGCGGATTTTGCGGATTTTCGGGAAATTCGCAATCCACGAGATTCGCGAATCTCCCGCAAAATCCGCAAATCCGCGAGCAGCGGATTTTGCTCGCACTGCTCGCACTGTTCGCGTGAGTTCGCGGCTTCCCAGTACAACTTCGCGCCCCGCGAATAAGTGCAAAATTGCAGAAATACGATCTAATCAAAACTGAAACTACTTACCAGGTTCAAAAGTTCAGGCTCATCATTAGTAGCCATTTCCTGTAGTGCTTGCTGAGGGGCCCCTCCAGAGTTCAGTTGCCAGTTGCAACTATTATGTGACCCTGCTCTGAACCTCAGAATAGTTACACATATGCCACAAAGGTCCTGAATTACAGCTAAGGGAGACAAGCAGGAGCCAGGCTGGCAGTTCAAATCCATTAATCAGCCCCTAATTCATTATTGTCAGTTGGGGCAGGGCAGGTGTTGTAACTAATTTTGCAACAATGAAAGCACTTAGCAAGTGCAAAAGTTCACTAATCAGGAAGCACTAAGGAAGCAGGTGCCAGCTAAAAAAATATTCTGTGACACATTAATCAGCCCCAAATTAATTCAGGTCACTTGAGGCAGGGAAGGTGTGCTTGCGTTGCCACAATAATGTACACTGACTGGACAACCAGAGGGTGCTGTGATGAAACAGAGGGTGGCATGGGTGGGCCAGAGGGTGGCATGAGTAGTCAGAGAGTGGCAGTGGTGACAGAGAGTGGCAGTGATGAAGAAGAGTGTCCCAAACAGGCTGGACACGTTGAAACAACAAGTTCGCGAAACTTGCGACCCGACAGGTAAGTTCGCAATTTGCGACATTGTACAAAACCCTCGCGAACTGGCAGAAACCCGCGCAAACACAAAAAAAAAAAAATCCGCAAATTCGCGAGAATTCGCGGATTTTGCGGATTGCGAGTTCGCAAATCCGCAAAATTCGCGAACGCGAGATTCGCAAAATTCGCCCATGCTTACTGTGTTTCTTTGCTCTTCTTCGTTTGTTTTTGTGCCCCCGATTGCCACATGCTCCTTTTACTCCCAGCCTGCTTCTGGATGCTCCCTGTCCTGCTTGCAGCAAATAAACAAGCACTGGTACAGCCGACAGCTTGGCTTTTTAGACCCAAAGCCTATTGACTCACATAATGCTTGTTCTCTTGGCCTGCTCCTCTCCCTCCTTATTTTCCAATGTAATACCTTCTCTGTACTTCGGTCTTTCTTTGTCTCTTTCTTACTCTCTTACTTTTGGACATTATTTCTGTTTAATTTTTATCTTTTACCTAATTTACTGGCTTATCAACTTCCAATTTCTGTTTAGTCCAAACAAGGATATGTTTCTTGTCTTATGAATATGGCCAGGATATGAAATGGGGATTTCACACCTGAAATGCCAAGCGGTGTGTTCGGTGGTTGGACATGATTCAAACAGTTTGGGAGGCCTGTGGCGGCCGTACTTCAGGCTACATCACGGAGAATGCAAACCACAGACCACTAGAAATGTATTCCTATACACAGTTTACATTTATATAAAGCTGACTCCTAACTGAGCCAGCCATGTGACTATTCCGTAGGCAGAAGAAATGGGTCTAAACTAATGTGCCCCATTTTTCCCAATAGTATTTTTAGGTATAAATCAGACTTACACCTGAAAAACAGGTTGTGATGTATGCACATGCGGACTAAGCATCATTCGCACACCTATGCATGGATAAGCTATTATTGCCAGCGTCTATGCAGGCACATACGTTTTCCTCTGCATAATTTGACATCTGTTCCCATTCCTTTGTGAATCAGCTCCAGTGCCTTTGTGCAGAGTAGCTTGGGTAAGAGTTTGGATACAAGAGCAATGCAAATATTTTCAGACCCCCTGGCAAAATGACATTTTGTCGCTTTGGGCGCTCCCTCTCCTATTAATTTGTAAAATATTAAGTGCAGGTGCTCAAATTTTTTGGGGAGGCCACACCCACTCCCCCGGCTCCTCCCACTTCCTCCAGTGGCTCCACCCACTTAATTTATTGGCTCCACCCATACCCATAAGCCTCAAAACATCAGCGCTAACTCCTTACTTCTTGAGTTCTGCAAGAATCTGCAGCACTGGCTCAACACATAAGTACCTCGGGGGCCTCACACCTACATACCTGCCCAAGCACCTGGATACCCTCTTGAGTAATTAGTTCACTATACAAATCAATATTACATAACATAATATAACATATAGGAAACCTATGACAACAACTTAAAAATGAACTCAAATTTGAAAATGTGTGTAAATCTCAAAATGCAGCTTTAGGAAAGGTCATTTGAGTACTTGAAGCAGTTTTGCAAACGAAAGAGAATGTGCTTGCACTGCGCTGTTCAAAAGAAAGGAAGGGATGAAGGAAGGAATACATTAAACAAGGCTGCAACAAATGCAGGTGCGAAGGGGAGTACTGGAGTGAGGAAACAAATAAGTCATGGATGAAAGAAGGAGAAAATAAGAAAAGAAAGTGAAAGCAAGAAATTAAGGAATAGTGTGAGAAAAGAAGTGAACAATGTGTAATGGATAAATAGAAAGAAGAAAGGAAGGAGGAAGAACAGCGGAAGGAAGGTTTGAGGATAAGAAAGGAAGAAATTAAAGAATGAGTTGAAGGAAGGAGAAGGGAAAAAAAAGAAAGTAAGGAATAAATGGAGGAAAAGTACACCAAGGGAGGAAGGGTGGGGAATGAATGAGGATGTATGGAAGCAAGAATGGAAAGAAGAAAGGAGGTATGGCTGGAGGGGGGGAGGAAGAGAAAAAGGAAAAAGATGGGACGAAGGAAAGAAAGGAGGTCAGGGGAATGTATGCAAGTTTGAAAGGTACTGGATGAAGCATGGACACAGGGAATAATGACAGTATAATATTGCAAAGAAATTGAAAAACAAAAGATTACATTATATTTGTGTCCTTAACACATCATGTATGTTTGTAAAGCACATATGCACCAGATGGGGCCTTGACACCAAATTCAAAATGTTGCTATCCAGCTCAATGGCACTCATTTTATTGACTCCAGAAAGATGAAAGACTGAGTGACCACACCAAGATTTAAATGTATGACCCTGAGATCAAACACAGATTCACAGGAGAGCTAATATGGGCCCTTAATGATTTATACGTTTTTGGAAATTATTATTATAAAGCAAACTCTGAAAGAATGACAGGCCAGCCCACTTAGTAAAGAGTGTGGAGGAATTGAATTACAGAGGTCTTAACCTCAAAATTATAAACTGTGGTCCTTGTTCTGGCAGCCTCTGCTCTCCTTAATTAAGTGAAATGCATTAATTTAGTGTTGCTCGCTGAATCTCTAAAAAGCGTATTCTCTCAGGTGTGCCACGCTAAAAAGTCATATGCAATTGCTGAGTCATGCCATACATTGCAGAGTAGTTAGTGAATACCCTTTAACATGCAAGTTTATGGGTGTGCACAGCCTCATGGGGCATTCCAAACCAGGAAGTAGCGCTTGCTGCCTACTTCTAATCGCTGTATGCAGTGCTGTGGAAAGGTGGCAAAGTGAGAACCTTCTAAGAATCCAGACCCAGATATAACAGGAGCCACAGCATAATGAAGGAGGCTGTTAAACTGATATAATGGGAACGCTGTCCTAATCGGTCTACTCACTGCATGGAACTAAAAGAGTAAAGTAATTTGGAAGCATCTTATTCCTTGCACAAGAAGATATTGTATGCAACTCCCCATCCCTGAAACGTTTGGTTAAAAGTGGGAAGGGGGGTGGGGATTGTTTAAATTCCATCTGGTTACTGCCTTTGTTGGGCGGAATGTCCTCTACCTGGTTTTCCTTGCTTAGTAACGCCATGTTATTAATTAGTCAAAATATTATAATGAGTTAGACAGAACTCTGGGCAAACAAATACCAGGTCAGATATACATATGTCATTGAGTCACGAGTGTCAGTGTGCCCACAACAGCTTTTAATAGCTCAGAGCATCATAAAATACAAAATATCAGATGGAACACCTAAAATACTTCCAGCACTGCACAGATGTACCACGTAGATGTATATTACTGTGCCCCCAACAGCGCTTGCACACACCATCAGGACCCACCAACATACAACAGAATGTGTGTAAACAGAGCTCCTTAACTCCACACAACACAACCCACGAAAGCCATCAGTTGGCTATCCAAGTTCACAAGCAGCACCCACCACATCAAGTTAATGCACACATATGCAAACTTGTATGATAACAAACAAACCAGATCACCAGTTGGTGCATAAGCCTGGTAGATAGACCTCCGGCCACACCCAGGAAACGGACCACACACATCATTATCAACAATCAAACATTGTCACACTGACTGCACAAATCACTTGGCATGAGCATTGAAAATTCCAGTCTGCCATGAAATCCTTTAAAAGAAGGTGACAAGACACCGTTCGCAGTGGGGTTTTTAAGGCAATACCCCTAACAGCCCGATGCAAAATAATTAATTATAACATAAAATAACAAAAGAGATCATTTGATTATGACTTATTTGGAATTAAAAAAAAAAATCGAACACAACAGTCCTTACACAAACAAACCATATATTCACAAATAATATTTACACATAAATCGATACATTAACAGTTAAATATAAATATGCGCGCAATCATACCTGTCCTCCGGTTCTGTCGCCGCCTTGCCTCTCGCTTCCCCTGCCCCTTCTCTTACTAGGTGTCTGTACATTTCTGTTCCAGCTAGTGTTCTTTCCTCACATACTCTCGCTCTCTGCGCTTCACTTTCCTCCGGTTTTCTTTGCGCTTCTTTTCTCTTCTCTCTCGTCCCCATTTTTCTCCTAATTTTGATTATCGTCTCCACTCCCGCCACCTCTTCTTCCCTTCTCGCACCCCGTCCCTTCTTGGAAGGTCTCTGCACCTCGCTCAGCTGTGCTAGCATGTCCCGTTACTCTGCCCCCCCAAAGATATGGCCTAGAAACAGGAACAAGTAAGATTCCCCCGCGCCGTTCTCACCCCACTCCCTGTTACACAAACCCCAGCACACCCCCCACACACACACACACCAAGAGCACTGGGGACTGACACAGCCACGTCCTCCCCAGAGAGAGCCGGGGTGGAGGCTTGAGGAGGCAGGATCTCGCTCTCGCGCAATAAACAGACCACGCAGTTATAGGCGTAAAAGGCCATTTATTAGACCAGAACTGCGCATAACAATAGAACAGTAAACAATAACAGCAAACTCCCCAATCATACATCCCCCCCATTCGTTTCAATCATTCATGTCAATACTGAGCCCTAGCGGCTCCCAACACCCTCCACTTGCCGTCAATCACCCTTCCAGCCCCCAGTCATTGCCAACTTCAAACAAACTTCGATCCGTCCTGCGCCAAGTCTCCCCCCCAAGGGATCGGTATGCCCGCTCTTGACCCCCTATCCCTTCGAAACCTGCCACCCAGTGGACCCCCTGTAGGGCGGTACACTGCCCCACCCCCCCACCAAGGGGCCGTCCGTCCGTCACTGCGAAGTCACTCCCTCCGACACCATATCGACTCGTTCCACAACTTGCTCACCACATCCCGTAGTTCCATCATATACCATGCATTCCCCAGTCGAGACAGATGCACACCGTCCTCCCTAAAGGCTAAAGGCTCCTCCAGGCGAATTCCAGGATGCGAAATGACTTTCACCCCCCTGTCCACACAGTAAAGTCGCATTGCCCGATTCAATTTTCTCCGAGCCTTTTCAATGGCCCCGTGTTTCATGGCCCCCCTCCAAACTTTCCGGGGGACCAGCTCCGTCCAGGCAATGCAGGCCCCCGACATCCTCGATTTTAGCACATCCAAGTCCCTCTGCATAAGCTGCAACAGAGCCAGGCCAGACAATTGCACCAGGTCGTTCTCGCCCAAATGAATGATCAACAGATCCGGGCACCCCCTCTGTGGGACCATCTTCGCGAGCCAGGGCAGTAGTGCCCCCCATCGCATTCCGCTCTTTCCCCACCATTTCACCTCGTGCAATTGTCCTTTCAGTCCCAGGTTACGGCCGTAAACCTGCTGGTCAGCGTACTTGGATGCCCAGTGCACAAAGGAGTGCCCAACGATCCACGTCACCGTCTTACCACCCGGGCCACCCACGCAACCTACGAAGAAAAAAGATGTTAGAACAGGCAAAACAGAAAATTGCAAACCAACAAACCTGCCTGGGACCCCAACTACTTCCTCACATACCGCTCGCAGCAGCGAGACTTCCAACGACCAATACTCCGGATCCGATCCCAGGACCAACCCAACCGTGCCGCTGCAGTCGCAGCCCCAATACGGAAAGAATGAGTACCAAAACCCACACCATTCATCCCCAGGCGACCCAAAGCCATCCTCAACACCGCCAACAGCTGGCCCGCCGACATCCTCGCACCAGAAGCATGAAGGAAAATCTCGCCCCCCCGCGGGCCACCCGCCCCGCAGAAGGAGCGCCATTCTCGCACCGGGCAAACCGCCCCACCAGATTCATTCAGCCACACCCACGTACCACGCCCCACTTGATCAGTCTTCGAGCGGCCCAGCCATATCCCCAAACGCCCCGCATCCACCCGTACATCCCCAAACAATCGTCCGGCCCCCCGCCTCGTGCCCAGCAACTCAGACACCCGAAAGGCCCCAAAAAACATCCACACCATGCACAGGCGAAACAGGCCCACCTCGGCCCGTCATAGCAACACTCCGGCAACACCCCAACCAGCCGGACCAACAGGTCAAACGTCACCGCCTCCCGCAGGCGTCCCCCCCCGGCGCCCCTCTCCCGACCCCACCCCCGCAACATTCGAGCCAGCACCACATACTTGGTGGGGTCGAAACCCAGAAACAAAACACAATAAAAGGAAATGCCAGCCAATTTACCAGAAATCGTAGCAGCAGTCAGGCCACGGTCCATACAGGAAAGCACATAGCCCCTCACACCACCCAGCACTTCCGACTCCCCACTCACCACACCATCCACCGTCCAGCCCATAAAAGAACTAAATTCAGACCATGCCAGCCGATATGTCTTCCTCGTGGACGGGGCCAACGAACCCTCCACCAGACCAATCATCCTCACTCCCCCAAGGCCCAGATGCCGGCCGGCAGCTCGGTCTTGCAGGCGTCCGCTCCCGGCGCCAGATGTCGGAACCGCTGCCACTGCGAACGAGACAAAGCATCCGCAATGTCATTATTCGCCCCAGGGACATGCTTGGCCCGAAACACCACATTCAACTGCAGACAGGCCAACATAAACCTTCGCAACAGCTTCAACACTCGCAGGTCCCTCGCCCTCTGGTTATTCACAAGGTCCACCACCGTCATGTTGTCAATGTGGAAAAGCACCGTCCTGTCCCGAAAGTCATCCCCCCACACCACCAGAGCCACGGGCAAAGGGAAGAACTCGAGAAAAGCAATGCTCCTGCCCTGCGTCATCCAGGAGGCCGGCCAGCTCTCTGCGCACGACCGCCCATCCCAAAAGACTCCAAACCCCGCTGACCCAGCCGCGTCAGAAAAGATCTGGCATTGCCACACTGCCCTCTCCTCATCAAACTCCAAAGGCACCCCATGAAAATCCTGCAAAAAAGTGATCCAAGTCCTCAAATCCGACCGCACCCCCAGCGAGATCCTCACCCGGTGATGCAGAAGCACTGCCCCCGACATGGCCATGCCGAGCCGTCGACAGAACGTGCGCCCCGCCCGCACTACCCGGCAAGCGAAGTTAAGGAAACCTAGCAGCCTCTGAACCGCCCGCAAAGGAATCCGCCGCTCCCCCACACCCCCCTCCAGACACTCCAAAATCTCCCTCACCTTAGGCGCAGGCAGGCGCGCCAACCAGTCAACCGAATCCAATTCGATCCCCAGGAACGTGAGGCAACAGCTGGGACCAGCCGTCTTCTCAGGCGCGAGAGGCACTCCAAATTGCACCGCCAAGGCCTGGAAACGCGACAGAGCCCTGCCACAATCCCCCGACCCCGCCCTGCCCAGGAAGAGAAAGTTGTCCAGGTAGTGAGTGACCTCGCGGCACCCGCTCACCCGCACCATGACCCAGTGCAGAAACGTGCTAAGCAATTCAAACAAAGCACAGGAGATGGCACAACCCATGGGAAGGACCTTGTCGACATAGATGGCACCCCCGAACTGCATGCCCAAGAGCCCGAAATCCGCTGGGTGAATCGGCAAGAGCCGGAAAGCCGACTTGACGTCGCACTTCGCCAGCTCAGCCCCGGGACCACAAGAACGCACCATCCGGACCGCATCGTCCACCGACGCATACAGCACCCTCGAGTCCTCCTCTGCAATAAAGTCATTCACCGACCTCCCCTCCGGCCAGGACAAGTGGTGAATCATCCTGAACTCCCCCTCCTCCTTCTTCGGCACAACCCCCAGTGGCGATACGATCAGGTCCGGCAGCGGCCAGTCAACAAACGGCCCCGCAACTCTCCCCTCCGACACCTCCTTCTGCAACTTCGCAGCCACCACACCCGGCAACTCTTTCGCCGACCTCAAATTTTCGGCCCACCGCCGCTCCCTGGGGCCCTGATAACCCACCCGAAAGCCTTCGGTGAAACCCCAAAAGAGCCGCGCCGCGGCCTCGCGGTCAGGGTAGCACGCGAGCCACGGGGCCATCGCCTCCACCCTAACCGGAGTAGGCGCCCTTCGGGCCAGGCTGTCCCCGCCCCCTGGCGTTCCGCCATTGTTCAGAAGGGGTGGCGAGTGAGAGGCACTGAGTGACGGGGTGCTTCCCCCCGCACTTGGAACACTCATGTTTGAACTTACACGGGTACCGTGAGCAGAAACCCCGACTGTAGCTCCAACACACCCCCGTTGTGGCCCCTCCCGGTTTAGCTGGCTGTCCGGACACAATGGTGCTGGGCACAGTTCCGCCCCCGCCCCGCCCTGGGCGGGACGCGTCGGAAAAGACCGATACAACACCGGTAAACCGCTGGCCGTATGTGTAGAGGCCGACGAGTGCGACGACGCCATCCACTGCATCCAAAGCTCCTGATCCACCTCCCCCCAGCTCTTTTCTGGATCGGCGCTGACCCGGGCCCGAAACTCCTCGTCATAGCTTAACCAAGCAAAACCCCCAAACTGCATCTGAGCCTTACGGATAATGTCCATGTATTTGAACAACGCAATCGCCCGGTCAAGATATCTCACACAATAGACGCTAGCATAGATCAGAAAAGCCGAAGTCCAATTCTCCATGGTGATAGGCACCCTAGGCCGCCTCGTCAACTCCCACTCCTCTTCCTTGGAACCCTCCTTTGCCTGAACCTCCCGGTGCAACAACTTAAAAACGTCCACAAACTCGTGTTCCCAAATCATCTCCCTCATTTTCTCCGACAAATGAGACCCCAACGGCATCGCCAGCCCCATGTAAGGCATTTTCTTCGGGAGCTTCACCCCCTTCTCATCCTTCCCATCACTTTTGTCAGTCTGCACCCCCAGAGTTACCGACTTACCATCCACCGACTTACCATCCACAGGTGGACCGCCCGAAGGCGCCCCCCCCTCCCTCACCGACCCATCTCCCACTCCCACCGACCTGCAGGCCCGCTTCCGCCCCTCCCCACCTCGGGGTACGTCATCCCAAACCGCCCACCAGGCACTCTCACCTGTCAGTGCCTCCGTCCGCTCCCGGGGCCGTCCTCTGGACTCCTTTCCACGGGCCTTCCCAGGTCCAGTCTTCTTCCGCGATCCGGGGTCGACCTGCAAGACACCAAGGTCGTCACCCCCCGCTGCGCGGCCTACGCCTTCCAGGTCATCCCTCACCTCCCCTTCTTCCAACTCCTCGCTCTCAGCACTGTAATCCAGATCAAGCACCGGTTCCTGATCCACACCTTCACTTGAGACACACTTCACAGCACGCTTCACTCCCTTGGCTCCACACTCGCGGCCACGCGATCCAGTGGCGCCACCAGTATTCGTTGCCCGATCCCGCGGGGGAGGGACAGCCGCCGCGGACTGCCCTGCTGCTTCCGACCTGCGTCTCGGAGCCGTGTTGCGCCCCGCAAGGCCCCCCTTGGCTCTGCCGACAACCGCCGACTTGGATCCCCTCCCGCCCCCCAGGTCGCTCGAACCTGGCAGGGCCCCGGCACCATCGGGCCTCAAAGCCGTGCTGGCCGTCCCTACCCCGGCCGCACCCCCAGTAAGGTGGGCGGCCGGGCCTGACCTCTTCAATCTCGCCTGCCGGATCTCCTCCTCCTGCCTCTCCGCCTCCCTCTCCTCCTCCGAGGTGGGGGTGGGAGGCCCCTCAATGTCGGGGCCCCACACCGAACCTATGCGGGCCCTCGTCTCCTCAGCCCACCTGACCTCCTGAATCTGTTCCAAGATACGCTCCCCTCTGGACCTCTCCTCCCAGGAGACAGAACCCCAAATCGGAGGGGGGAGCGGTTGGCCGTGGCCAAAAAACTCGCCCCCCCGGGGGAAGAAACCCACCTGATGGAAACCTTGGACCCAACCCGGGCCGCCAATGGGAACCAGAGCGGGAGAGGCACTCCTGCCCACCGCAAACCCAGGCACCAACGGCCGAACCGCGGCCGGGGTGCCCGCCCTAGAGCCCCGGAACAAGTCAATCGGGCCCCCCCCAGACACCCGCAGGTCCAGCCCAGGCCCATCCCCACTAAAAGAGGCCTCCTCCAGGCGGACCAAGGGCCCGGGGGCCCCGCAGCCACCCACCGACCCGTCCAGGCCTGGCGCGGGCCCGGCCTGGGAGACACCTAGCTCCACCCCCTGCGCAGCACCGTCCGGCGGCAACAGAGGACCATGGAGCGGAAGTTCCTCGGGCTATGGCCCGCATGGCCGCCCCCGAGGCCCCAGGCAAAAACTCCAACTGGGGGAAGGGGCGCGCGGAAGTCGTCCTGCGCTTCCCGCCCCGCGCAGTATTCTTGGGGACACCGCCCCCCCTCCCGACCCCCGGGCCACCCTCCTGAATCTGGTCGTCCTCCAAGCAGGCGAAAACCGCCGCCCGCACCCCCGCCGAGGCAGCCCTCGTGCCTCTGGTGGCCCCTACCCAGGCCTGGTCCATGACCCCGGGCCTAATCAGGTCCTCGCGGCCGGCCCTAGCGAGCAGTAACAAGGCCTCACGGACCTGTTCCGCGGACACCCCAGACATCCCAACTAATTCAACAAGAGCAAGAAAAACAAGATACAGCCCCAGCTGCTGTAAAAACAGCTCCGAGTACAATTCCAAAAGCAGACCTAGGCCCCAACTACGCACTAACTAACTACTCCTTTCGAGCTCCCTCTCGATGGTGCCAGGCGCAGAAAAGAGGAAGATCCCTTACTCCCCCGCGCTTAAGTACCCACCCCCTAACTCCTCCCCTTCCCTTGCCTGGACTATCCCCTGCGCGAAAGACCCCGGGGAAAGACTAGTCTGCGACTCTGCTTTCCCCGGGGCCCGACACTGTTATCCCAGAGCATGGTGAGCGCTCAGTTTGTCTTAAGGAAAGTTTTGCATTTAAAGTATGCGAGGTGTCAGGGAGCACAGGACACCCGAGCTGTGTCAAGCGTAGCCCCCCTTTGTGGCCGGGCTCGGATGGGACAACCAACCAACCAGCTCTCACGCTGCCCGAGTGCCCCGGAAGTCGATTTTTTGTGCTGTAATCTGCCTGTTCCGTTCGCGCCGAGGCCTGACTGCTCCTTTCGCGCCGAGGCCTGCCTGTCCCTGCAGAGCCTTGAAGGTGCCTCGGACCACAGCCCTGCTCACAACTTCGCTCCGCAGCTGACCGACTGCAATCAAGCCTCAAGCAATGAAATAAACTTTACCCCACCCGGAAAAAGTCGGCACCTGCAAACACACTCCTCTGGAGCATACCTATGCTCATCAATTCTATAGACCCGGTGCTGAGAAATAGGTGCCGGTGCTTAGCACCGGAAAGCACCGGCACAAATTAAGCACTGGAATGCTTTTATTGTAATCTGGTGCCCTCTGGTGGTGGTGACCTTTACGTAGCACCAGCTTTGAACCGCTGCATGAGACATTTCACCCTTCCTCAGTGATTGCCACAGAGGGGGGAGGTTGGTGCTGGAGATGTCAACAATTACGCAATCTACGGATATAACTATTCATTTCTGCAGACACACTTCCTCTGAGGACTTTACCAGGCCGCCAGAAGGGCAGGGGGTCCAAAACAGAATGAAAACAAGTCATGGGCATTATGAAGCCCGGAGAGACTTTGCCTCATTCTGTGCCCAGCCGCCCTCTGAGCCTCTCATTAAGGAGGGAGCTGTTGGGACCCATTTTCTAGTCAGCCGAGGTCAATACGCAGCCGGAAGGGCTCGAATTATTATCTTTTTTGATGGCTCAACAACTAAAGGTTATTGGGTGCTGCAGACATCTGCGGCGTGTTGTAAAAACAAACCCCGCTCTGTGAGCTGCTTGCTGATCAACCAAGGCAAGGTTTGGGCACAATGCCAACTTTCAAAGGGGGGGACTGCTTCTGTGTATGTGTGTATCAATGTATGTGTCTATGTGTGTATCTATAAATGTGTCTATGTGTGTATCTATGGATGTGTCTGTGTGTATATATGTATGTGTCTATGTGTATCAAATGTATGTGTCTATGTATGTATATATGTATGTGTCTATGTGTGTATCTATGTATGTGTCTGTGTGTATATATGTATGTGTCTATGTGTATCAAATGTATGTGTCTATGTGTGTATCTATAAATGTGTCTATGTCTGTATCTATGTATGTGTCTGTGTGTATATATGTATGTGTCTATGTGTATCAAATGTATGTGTCTATGTGTGTATATATGTATGTGTCTATGTGTTATCTATGTATGTGTCTATGTGTGTCTATGTGTGGTGTCTATGTGTGTATATATGTATGTGTCTGTGTTATCTATGTATGTGTCTATGTGTCTATCTATGCATGTGTCTATGTGTGTATATATGTATGTGTCTATGTGTGTCTATGTGTGGTGTCTATGTGAGTATATATGTACGTGTCTATGTGTGTATGTGCGTATGTGTCTATGTGTGTATCAATGTATGTGTCTATGTGTGTATCTATAAATGTGTCTATGTGTGTATCTATGTATGTGTCTGTGTGTATATATGTATGTGTCTATGTGTATCAAATGTATGTGTCTATGTGTGTATATATGTATGTGTCTATGTGTTGTCTATGTGTGCCTATGTGTGGTGTATATATGTATGTGTCTGTGTTATCTATGTATGTGTCTATGTGTCTATCTATGTATTTTTCTATGTGTGTATATATGTATATAGTCTATGTGTGTAACTATGCATGTGTCTATGTGTGTATATATTTATGTGTCTATGTGTGTCTATGTGTATGTGTGTATCAATGTATGTGTCTATGTGTGTATCTATAAATGTGTCTATGTGTGTATCTATGGATGTGTCTGTGTGTATATATGTATGTGTCTATGTGTATCAAATGTATGTGTCTATGTGAGTATATATGTATGTGTCTATGTGTGTATGTATGTATGTGTCTATGTGTGTATCCATGTATGTGTCTATGTGTGTATATATGTATGTGTTTATGTGTGTTTCTATGTATGTGTCTATATGTGCATCTATGTATGTGTTTATGTGTGTATCTATTCATGTGTCTATGGTTGTATCTATGTATATGGCTATATGTGTATCTATGAGTAGATCTATGGTTGTATCTATGTGTGTATCTATGTATGTGTACCTATGTATGTTACTATGTGTTATATATGTATGTATCTGTGTGTATCTATGTATATATCTATGTGTGTATCTATGAATATGTCTGTGTTTAACTAGCAATGTGTCTATCTGTGTATATATCTATGTGTGTATCTATGAATTTGTCTATGTGCACATCTATGTGTGTATCTATTTATGTGTCTATGTGTGTATCAATGTATGTGTCTATGTGTGTATCTATAAATGTGTCTATGTGTGTATCTATGTATGTGTCTGTGTGTATATTTGTATGTGTCTATGTGTATCAAATGTATGTGTCTATGTGTGTATATATGTATGTGTCTATGTGTTATCTATGTATGTGTCTATGTGTGGTGTCTATGTGTGTATATATGTATGTGTATGTGTTATCTATGTATGTGTCTATCTATGTATTTTTCTATGTGTGTATATATGTATATATTCTATGTGTGTAACTATGCATGTGTCTATGTGTGTATATATGTATGTGTCTATGTGTGTCTATGTGTGGTGTCTGTGTGAGTATATATGTATGTGTCTATGTGTGTATGTATGTATGTCGAAAAAGGTAGGGCTAGGACCTTTCTCAAGATTTGCCCGGCGCTAACCGCCCTTGTACCATTCAAGTTTACCAAGCAATGAGGCAGGCGCCGGAGACCAGAAGGCAGGAAACAGAAGTGTTATTCCGACGGAGCAGAACACATCAGATCAGACAACAAGGTATCGTCTCGAGGTGCTCTAACAGCCTCTCGGAGGCCTGGCCTCTTATACACTGGTTTATGGCATGTGACCTTCCTTTATTACAATCAGAACTTTGTAAAGCACGGAAAAGACATCCCCGTAATCCTCGTGTTAATCCCACCCCCATATACCTTCACAATAGAGGTCCTCAACCTGCTGATAAGAGGAGGGGGTCATCACGCAGCTGAGTGTTCCGTCGAGTCTTAGGATGTGGGCGCCTGATCATATCACAGGGGGTGGGGAGGCCTGGATCAATAGAGGGTCCTTTGAAGGAGAGCGACCTCATACAATAAGGGGCAGTAAATGATATCTCCCGGCTTAGGCAATGGCCTCGGACCTGTGTGGACAGTCGGACACGGGGTGAGGGGCCATCAATGGAGTGGTATTCATGCTGCGTGGACAATCCAGTGCAGAGGGGAGGTTTATCAACAGAGGGGCATTCATGGGAGGAGAGGAGGTGTTGGTCAGGCGCTGGCGTGACTCCTAAGGACAGGGTCATGCAGAAGGGTCATGCTCGTAAGGAGGAGGGAGGGGGAGCCAGGGTGCGCGGAGGATACTTGCTGGGTCAGAGGGGCGCGCTGGCGATCGATCGTGGACAGGGAGACCATGATATCTAAAATGGCTGCCGTGCACGTAGTACATGGGTGACCTAGAATGGCTGCCGTGCACGTAGTACATAGGTGACAAGCTGGCGCAGATGATGTTCAGATCGCAAATTAAAATTCCACAGTCCTCCCTTTTAACATGTCTCGCCAACTTGTCAGTTTGGATTTATCCCCATAAGGCCACGTATTTCTACTTCATAGAGGGGGCTCATGTGCTCATTTCGGAAGTCCAAAGTTTTTGGGCACATACAGTTAGAAACAAGGCCGAACAAAGGTGGCAGACATTGGATACCTAAGCAGCACCCACATAATATCACAAGAGGTATCAGCACGAAGGAAAACAACTTCCAACCCCAATCTTTCAAAGTGTCCCAAAACCAGCTCCCAAGCGACCATCCTTCCTGTTCTTGGTGAACCTCTGAGGAAAGTCTGTGGAGGTGTTCGATGGCTTTGTAGACTGAAGGCGAGTTGTCTGGCACGTAGGTGCAGCAGCTGGATCCGATGATGCGGCATGCTCCTCCTCGGTCGGCTAGGACCACGTCTAGGACGAGTCGATTTTGAAGGGTCACAAGGCGGACCGCCTGAAGCTCCGCAGTGTTGTTGGCGAGGATACCAGCCGTGATGTTGATCGTTGTTTCTACTGCCTGGGTCAGGTGTCGGATAGCACGGCTGTTTGCCATTGGGCCCCACAGAGGAACAAGTCCCTTTGCTGCATCCAGGAACTGTGCTCCGGTGGAGTCGGCTTGTCCAAGGTCGTCTGCACGCCTCTGCCGGTGGTGGTTGGCAGGGGCTACATATGTGGGTGGAAGAACGAAGGCAATATAACAGGTGCCCTTCCAACCTCTCGGGAGCCAGGTGTAAGCCTTGGTGCCACACACAAAGTACATATTCGGAGAAGCAACAAAAGAAGGGGGTTCAGCTGAGTCCAATGTTCTGGTGATTCGGCAGGCGCTGTAACCCACCAGCTGCGTTCCCTGGCCTTCGAGACACACGAGACCTGTGACATTGATAACGGACAGGGCCACAGTTAAAGTGGCGGTAGTTTGCTTTTGCAGATGAGTGAAGGTGGTTCTGGCCGGATTGTGGAGCACCTGTACTTCGACTCGTTCTTTGGCTGGAATGTCTTTGATGAAGGTGGCGCCTGCGAGCGCAGGACACAGGGCAGCTGGGGTCTTTCCTGTTTTGTTCAGCCAGAACCCAGAGTAGAAGTGTGACACTGTCCGGCTGGAGGTGGCGTTGTCCCTGTGGCTCTCTTGCATGAGGATCAACCAGGCGAGGCAAGAGCCGTGAACTGAGAAGGGTGAAGGGATGAAGGGGATGGAGTGTCCAGTGGCATGCGGGAGCAACCCGCAGATCCAACAGTTCGTAGCATTTGCAGCAAGGTTGTGTTGGTGCAACAGTTGCACGAAGGAATTGTTCCAGAATTCCCTGCGCCTTTCTCGGAGCTGAGGCGACAGAGAGATTAGGTGATGCTCTTTCAGGGGTGTTGGCTGTGCAGTAGGTAGCAATGCCTCATGAGCCGGTGTGCTTTCCTCCAGAATCCAGAAGGAGGTCATGAGGAGGAGGCAGAAGAGGAAGACAATGAAGAGTGCAATTGTCTTTGATTTGTGCAGGTTGTCAGTCTTTGGATTTCTATACTGGGTATTTCCCGTTGCTTCCATCATCTTCTTATCTGGCGCTTCCATCATCTTCTTATTTGGCGCTTCCATCACCTTCAAGGGGCTCGGTAGTGGGCAGAACCACAGACTTCGTTTAGCTTCTCTCCCGGTGACCCTTGATTGTGTGTAGGTCACCTGTTCTGAGATTTAACTTAGTCCGTGGCCTACTTAGCCGAAGCTCCCTCCTTTCGACGCAGGAAATACCCTTCTCTGGATGGCACAGTGGGATCAGAGAATTTTGCAAGTTCGAGTGCCTCAGTATCGGGATAACAGTCCAATATCGGTCGGTCTTTGCTCAGGAGCTCTTCTTGGGTGCTGACGTTTTCTGTCGTGGCCAGGTTTGCAGAGACCTTCCGGCAATGATGCGCGTGCAGCCAGTGCTTCTTCCCCTCCACTCGGAGTGCCGTTCGGGTGGTGATCAGCACTTGCCAGGGGCCCGTCCACCGAGGTTCCAGACTCTTGGTTCGCTGGAAATTTCGTATCAATACGAAATCTCCCGGTTGGATGTCATGGCCGGGGCCCCTGGAAGCATCGGGGATGGCCTGCTGCACCTGTTGATGAATGACAGACAACGTTTTAGTTAACTTGCACAAATAATCAGACAGTAGGACGTCCGGGACGTCATGAATGGAGGTCGGTTTGGGAGCAGTCCAGAGATTCATCGGTCGCCCAAACACGACCTCGTAGGGGGTCAAATGGTGCTTGGTGGGAGTGGAGCGCATCGATAACAAAGCCAGTGGGAGGGCATCCGGCCAGTTAAGTCCTGTGGTGGCCACTATTTTTGCCAGTTTCAGCTTCAGTGTGGCATTATGGCGTTCCACTAGACCAGCGGATTGGGGGTGGAAGACCGCATGGAATTGTTGCTTCACCCCCAACCCCTTTAGGATTAGTTGGATAACCTCAGCTATGAAGTGGGGGCCATTGTCGCTCCATAAAATTCGACAAAGGCCATAGCGAGGGAAGAATTCCTTCAGTAGTACTTTGGCAGTAGTCATGGCAGTGTTGTCACGGGTTGGATAGGCCTCTACCCATTTGCTGAAGGCACACACGATGACTAGTACATACTTCAGGCTTTGGCATCTCTCTAGTTGGATGTAGTCCATCTGAAGGACCTCAAAGGGGTGATTGGGGGTCCCAAACCCTCCCCGGGGTACTACAGTTCCTTTCCCGGGGTTGTGTTGCAGACAGATAAGGCACTGCTGAACTAGGCGTCTGGCTGAGTCAGGGATTTTGTCGTTATGCCAGACTTTGGAAATGAGTTCGATCATGGGTGCAGATCCTATGTGTGCGGGGGAGTGAGCCATTGTCAGTATGGGAATCAGATATGAGTCGGGCAGCAACCATTTGCTGGCATCCTTCGTTCGCCAACAGCCCTCCTCATCCTTCAAACCCACCCTTGCCCACTTAGTCAACTCGTGAGGGGTGCTGGCCGATTGTATGTCTCTGATCATTATCCTTGTGTCACTCCATGTTTCTGCTTGTGACCTGGTCATGTACATGCGTGTCACCGTCCTATTCTCAGCTGTGGTTCGTGCAGTGATGTCGGCCAACGCATTCCCTTGTCCGACTAAGTCTGTCACCCTTTTGTGTGCCTGACATTTTATCACCGCTAATCGTTTGGGGAGGAGAACTGCTTCAATCAGAGCGGAGACTAAATCTCCGTGGAGGATCGGGGTGCCGTGGGACGTCAGGAATCCCCTCTCCCTCCACAGGAGCCCAAAATGGTGGACCACTCCGAAGGCATACTGGCTGTCCGTATATACGTTCGTGGTGGTCCCTGCGGCTATGATGCATGCTCGGGTGAGGGCTATCAGCTCTGCTGCCTGGGCAGATCGTTGTGTGATGCAGGCTGTCTCAACTACTGTTCGGGCTGTCGTTACTGCATAGGCAGCTGAGGTGGTGCCATCTGGGAGTTTGATGCATGAGCCGTCTACCCATAGCTCTCCATCGGGGTCAGGAAAAGCAGTGTCTTGGAGGTCAACCCTACTCCTAGTTTGTTCGTCCGTGAGGGTCACGCAGTCGTGGATGGGAGGAATGTCGGGGTCATTTTCAGGCAGGGGTAACAATGTGGCAGGATTCAAAGTCGTGCATCTCTTTAGTGTGATGTGGGGTGCAAGCAGAGTCAACTCGTACCCTGTCAGTCGTGCGCTAGTCAGGTGTTGGGTTTTGGTCTGGTTGAAGAGGGTGTCGACTTCATGGGGTACTAGCACTGTGAGAGAGTTGGAAAGCACAATTCCCTCGCTCTGACGGATAGAGACAGCAGCGGCGGCTACTGCTCGAAGGCAGGCAGGCAAAGCTCTGGCTACAGGATCAAGAGTGGCGGAGAAGTAGGCACAAGGGCGCTGCTTAGGACCAATTGATTGAGTTAGGACAGACAATGCACATCCCTCCCTTTCGTGGGTGAAGAGGGAGAAGGGTTTGGAGTAATCCGGAGTTCCTAGGACAGGCGCTGAACAGAGTGCATCCCGTAATTCCTTAAAGGAGGCTTGACACTCAGCGGTCCAAGGAAGCGGGGAGGGGACATCTTTGGTCAGAAGGGCAAGTAGTGGTTTCACAATGAGGCTGTAATTAGGCAACCACTGTCTGCAAAAAGAGGTTAGGCCAACCAAAGAGCGGACCTGCTTTTGTGTTTTTGGGATGGGGGTGTCTAGGATGGTTTGGATTCGGTCGGGTGTAAGTTTCCTCCCTTCTTTGGACAGGAGATGGCCTAGGTAAGTCACTTGTGGCTGGCAGAACTGCAACTTCTTTTTGGAGACCTTGTGGCCATTTTCTGCAAGAAAGTGTAGGAGTTGGACGGTGGCTGCCGTTGCAAGTGGGGTGGTGTCGGCCGCCAAAAGGATATCGTCGACATATTGGATCAACACCACTCCCTCTGGTAGCTGGAAGGCATCCAGCTGTCTTTTGAGGGCCTGGCTGTAAATGCTGGGACTTTCAGTGTACCCCTGGGGAGCTCTACAGAATCGGTACGAGCGGGATTTTAAAGTGAAGCCGAAGAGATAACGGCTGTCTGGATGGATGGGGATAGAGAAAAACGCGTTTTTAAGGTCGATAACAGAGAAGGTGGTGGCAGTGGACGGGATGAGGGTCAGAATGGTGGTGATATCAGAGACCACAGGATATTGGGGTACAACCACTTTGTTAATCTCTCGCAAGTCGATGATGAAGCGGTACGCTTTCTCATCTCCTTCACCTTGCTTCTTAACAATAGGTAGGATTGGGCTGTTGCAGACGTTGCTAACCACCTCTTCAACCACTCCTGCATCTACCAGAGACTGAATGATCGCTACCAGTGCCTTCTCACCCTCTGGCGATATCCGATATTGCGGGAGTTTCGGGAGCATAGCGTCCTGTCGTACAGTTATGTGAATAGGATCAATCATCATTCGCCCCACATCAGAGTCATTTTTGGCCCACAGGTACGGAGGCAGGGTGTCAAGCAGGGACAGGTCAGCGTCAGTTATGGAGCACATGTGTCGTGGGGGACGGGATCTGGGCATGTCTGGGTTGTCGTACAGGATGACTCGTATTCCATCTGGGGAACACCTAATGGTAGCTCGAAAATGTTTCAGTAAGTCAATACCCATAATGGCGTCAGGGGAGTTGGAGGAGAGTAGAAATGTCGCGTCAGTGGTGTTGTTTTCCAGGTCAAAGGTAATAGGTACAGACAGGGGGTTAGTGGAGGGCGTTCCATCAAAACCTATCGACGCTATGTGTGAGCCAGACAAGGGTGCCCTTGGAATCAGTCGTTTTGATAACACACTACGTGTCGCCCCAGTGTCTACCAAGAATGGAGACTCTGTACCCAGGACCTTAGCGGTGACATAAGGACCTTGCTGGTCAACACAGAGCTCGACTGGATCCCTCCCTTGCCCCTGGCAGTCCTATGCAAAGTCGGGGGCATTTTCACCTTCGGATAGCTGATATTGGTTCTGCCGGGGACAGTCAAATGTGTTCAGTCTCCCTGATCTGTCATTGTTGGTGTCGTTGGGGTGCCCTCGTCCCTGTACTCTATTCCTCGGACCACCTGCCACATCCCTGGAATCCCTATTTCTATTCATCTCTAGCAGAACCGGACACTGGGATTTCCAATGGCCGAGCCCTTTGCAGAAGGCGCATTGGTCATTGCTAATGTCTCTACGTCCAGTGTGGGGTGCTGGGGTGTGATCTTTAGGAGGTAGATCTCTGGGGGTGGTTGATTGGTAGTTCCCCCTTTGGTGTTCCCGTCCTAGCGCTATACCCTGTATCTGGGCTATCATTACCCTTTCCTTTAAATCTTTCTTCTTTTTCTCGGACGCCCTATCATTCTCATTCTTTTGGTGCTCGTAATACTGAGCCATCTGAAGGATAGCTGCGGGTTTGGAGGCCCCCCAACTACTCTCACTCGTCTGTAGTTTTTGGGAGACTTCTTGTGTTAGTCCCTTTACATAATTTTGCACAAACAGGTGCTGTCCGGTTGCGGTGGTCATGTCTTGGCCACTGTAGTCGGAGAACACTGTCTCAAATCGGGAGAAGTATTCTGACACATCTTCCTGGGGTTTCTGTCGACAGGCCGTGACTATCGACCAGTCTACTTTTCTTTCCGGGACCAGTGTTTTTAACTTCTGAACCAGTTTGTCTGGGAGTTCCAGTATGTCTTTCACTGGTTTACTCCCCGGCTCTCGCTGTCTATCTAGTTTACCGAGTTGGTCCCAGGTATGTCCAAACAGATCCGTGTGGTCAGCCTTCCGGATTTGCTTCCACACATCAGCTGGCAGGCATAACCCAAAGAACAAGTCAATATCTGCTAGAGTCATTATTGTCGAACCCAAGGCTGTGCCTAATTCAGTATAAAATGCCGTCGGGTTCTTTCTTAAGTCGGGCAGGGTTTGCTTAAAGGTTAGGATGTCTTGTCGGTCCCATGGTTGGTAAACCCAATTGTACACGACCCTCCCCTTTGCATTTTCATTATTAATATCATCGCTCGTTCCCTGGCCCCGTGGCGGGATCCAGTAAGGAGCCGCTTCTCTGATAGGCATCATAGTATTGGCTACTTCTGCCGAGGTTGTTTCAGGGACCGTAACCTTGGCTTCTGGTTTCTGTTCCGCGAGGTGGCGGAAGACCTCAAGCATTTGCATGAAGAGCTCCGTCGCCTCACGTTCAGTCCCATCTCCAACATCAATCTTCCTATACAGTGCTGTTAGTTTAGCGGGACCCTTACTCTGATACCTATCTTCATACGCGTTCAGGGTGTGGTAGCTGAATCGCAAAATGAAATGCCGTCTGTGGCTGTCGGCATGTGAATTATATACGCTCATTGTGTATTCTTCGCTCTCCCTTCGTTCTACCAATGTCTTTGCTATTTCGTTGATCCCATCCCGCTCATCTTTGCTTAACCTATTTAGCCTGGCTGATGATTGTTTGCTAGCCTCGGGGTCGTCTGATGAAGTTGTCAATGCGGCTGGTGCGGAGGCCGTGAGGGCCGGTGCACTAGCGCTAGGGTCACTTTCACTCACACTCGGGGCTTGCAGGCTTTGCTGACTGGGAGCATATGGAGGGGGCATGTAGATGATTGGGGGACCTAGCAGTAACTCATCGTTTGCCCGTTGTTTGGAGGGTAGTTCAGGGTAGAGCGCAGAGGGGGTCCTAACAGGACATTGGCCTGTTGACCCTGATTCTTGGTTTTGTGTAGCTTCTTTTCTTTCTTTTATTTCTTCTTCTAGTTGTTTCGCGGCTAGGTGGGCTGCCTTTCGTAATTCTTTCCCTATTTTTGCTTCTTCTCTTTTCTTTCGTTGTTCCGTTTCTTTGCGCCACATGCCGATACTGTCGAGCATAGTGGGCGTGGTCTTATTCTTCTGGAGCGCTATTTCTAATGTTTTTATTTTATTTTCATTAAAGGAACCTATCAGTGGCCACTGACTTTCAGGGTTCTTTTTCGTATATTTATGCCATAGTTTAGTGTAAGCTATAGCGACTAGTCCATACTTAGTGAACATGTCCTTATTAGGGGTGCCCTACATTGGAGCTGAATGGTTCATCTCTAATAAGCGGTCCGGGCTAAACAGGCTACCAACCAGTGGGGAGAAGATAGGCATGACGGTTTACACTGGGGACAAAAAGTCTGCACTACCTATCTTATCACGGCGGGCAAAGACTAGACAGAATATTTCTATTCTCCGTTATTTGCCGGCGGTGAATACCTCAAACGAACCAATACCGAACAATCGGTCAATCAAAACAATTCAGTGGGGAGAATAAGTGGGCACGAAAAGTTATCGTTACCCACTCTTTCTCTACCTGCAAAGAGAGACCTTGTTTCTTCCCTGTTTGCAGACAAAGAATCTCCAGACAATAATCCACGAACGACAGTTCGGGAAACAGTGGGGGAGGAAGATAGGCACGACGGATTACAATGGGGACAAAAGTCTGCGTTACCTATCCTTCACTGTTTGCAAAGAGAGAGCCTGTTGTTTTTCTCCGTTTGCAGACAGCGAATCTCCAGAGGTTTCAACAAAGCGTAATACTAGTATTATCCAAACAAAAACAATTTTCCTCAATTCGTCGTGTTTACACGACCTTACCCGGACCGCATGGACGGTTTCCTGTCCTCTGGATCCAGCGCCCGATCGTCCTCTCTCCTTCGTGATGTTCGCGGCACTCCTGATGGTTCCCAGTCAGGACCGTAGATCACTCGAGAGAGGTCTGTTCAGAACTAGTGAAGGTCGGATGATCGGCTGTCAGACGAGGGTCTATCGGACACGAGCTCTTCCCGATCGTTGCAGTCGTTCACTCTGTCATCGGGACCTCTCCCACTGGATCCACGTGTCGCTGATGGGCCCACCCAGGGACGCCAATTGTCGAAAAAGGTAGGGCTAGGACCTTTCTCAAGATTTGCCCGGCGCTAACTGCCCTTGTACCATTCAAGTTTACCAAGCAATGAGGCAGGCGCCGGAGACCAGAAGGCAGGAAACAGAAGTTTTATTCCGACGGAGCAGAACACATCAGATCAGACAACAAGGTATCGTCTCGAGGTGCTCTAACAGCCTCTCGGAGGCCTGGCCTCTTATACACTGGTTTATGGCATGTGACCTTCCTTTATTACAATCAGAACTTTGTAAAGCACGGAAAAGACATCCCCGTAATCCTCGTGTTAATCCCACCCCCATATACCTTCACAATAGAGGTCCTCAACCTGCTGATAAGAGGAGGGGGTCATCACGCAGCTGAGTGTTCCGTCGAGTCTTAGGATGTGGGCGCCTGATCATATCACAGGGGGTGGGGAGGCCTGGATCAATAGAGGGTCCTTTGAAGGAGAGCGACCTCATACAATAAGGGGCAGTAAATGATATCTCCCGGCTTAGGCAATGGCCTCGGACCTGTGTGGACAGTCGGACACGGGGTGAGGGGCCATCAATGGAGTGGTATTCATGCTGCGTGGACAATCCAGTGCAGAGGGGAGGTTTATCAACAGAGGGGCATTCATGGGAGGAGAGGAGGTGTTGGTCAGGCGCTGGCGTGACTCCTAAGGACAGGGTCATGCAGAAGGGTCATGCTCGTAAGGAGGAGGGAGGGGGAGCCAGGGTGCGCGGAGGATACTTGCTGGGTCAGAGGGGCGCGCTGGCGATCGATCGTGGACAGGGAGACCATGATATCTAAAATGGCTGCCGTGCACGTAGTACATGGGTGACCTAGAATGGCTGCCGTGCACGTAGTACATAGGTGACAAGCTGGCGCAGATGATGTTCAGATCGCAAATTAAAATTCCACATGTATGTGTCTATGTGTGCATCCATGTATGTGTCTATGTCTGTATATATGTATGTGTTTATGTGTGTTTCTATGTATGTGTCTATATGTGTATCTATGTATGTGTTTATGTGTGTATCTATTCATGTGCCTATGGTTGTATCTATGTATATGGCTATATGTGTATCTATGAGTAGATCTATGGTTGTATCTATGTGTGTATCTATGTATGTGTACCTATGTATGTTACTATGTGTTATATATGTATGTATCTGTGTGTATCTATGTATATATCTATTTGTGTATCTATGAATATGTCTGTGTTTAACTAGCAATGTGTCTATCTATGTATATATCTATGTGTGTATCTGAATTTGTCTATGTGCACATCTATGTGCGTATCTATTTATGTATCCCTGTGTGTATCCATGTGTGTATCTATGAATATGTCTATGTGTGTACCTACAAATGTGTATATCTGTGTATTTATGTCTGCATCTATGTGTGTATCTATCAATGTGTCTATGTGGAAATTTATGTGTGTATCTTAGTATGTATCTGTGTGTATTTATGTATGTGTCTATGTCTGTATCCATGTGTGTATCTATGAATGTGTCTAAGTGTGCATCTATGTATGTGTCTATATTTGTATCTATGTATGTGTCCATGTGTGTATCTATGAATATGTCTATGTGCGTACCTACAAATGTGTCTATGTGTATCTATGTATTGTATCTATTTGTGTGGAATTTTAGTTTGCGAGCTAAACATCATCTGCGCCAGCTTGTCACCCACGTACGACGTGCACGGCAGCCATTTTAGGTATCATGGTCTCCCTGTCCACGATCGATCGCCAGCGCGCCCCTCTGACCCAGCAAGCATCCTCCGCGCACCCTGGCTCCCCCTCCCTCCCCCTCATGAGCATAACCCTTCTGCATGACCCTGTCCTTGGGAGTCACGCCAGCGCCTGACCAGCACCTCCTCTCCTCCCATGAATGCCCCTCTGTGATAAACCTTCCCTCCGCGCTCAATTGTCCACGCGGCATGAATACCACTCCTTTGATGACCTCTTACCCCATGTCCGACTGTCCACACAGGTCCGAGGCCATTGCCTAAGCCGGGAGATACCATTTACTGCCCCTCGTTGTATGGAATCGCCCCTCTTCAAAGGACACACTGTTGATCAGGGCCTCCCCACCCCCTGGGATATGATCAGGCGCACACATCCTAAGACTTGGCGAAACACTCAGCTGCGTGATGACCCCCTCCTCTTATCAGCAGGTTGAGGACCTCTATTGTGAAGGTATAGGGGGGTGGGATTGACACGAGGATTATGGGGATGTCTTTTTCCTTACTTCACAATGTTATGATTGTAATAAAGAAAGGTCACATGCCATAAACCAGTGTATAAGAGGCCAGGCCTCAGAGAGGCTGTTAGAGCACCTCGAGACGATACCTTGTTGTCCGATCTGATGTGTTCTGCTCCGTCGGAATAAAACTTCTGTTTCCTGCCTTCTGGTCTCCGGCGCCTGCCTCATTGCTTGGTAATTTGAATGGTACAAGGGCGGTTAGCGCCGGGCAAATCTTGAAAAAGGTCATAGCCCTACCTTTTTCCACAATTGGCGTCCCAAAGCGTGGGGCCCATCAGCGACACGTGGATCTAGTGGGAGAGGTCCCGACGACAGAGTGAACGACTGCAACGATCGGGAGAGCTCGTGTCCGATAGACCCTCGTCTGACAGCCGATCATCCGACCTTCACTAGTTCCGAACAGACCTCTCTCGAGTGATCTACGGTCCTGACTGGGAACCATCAGGAGTGCCACGAACATCACGAAGAAGAGAGGACGATCGGGCGCTGGATTCAGAAGACAGGAAACCGTCCATGCGGTCCGGGTAAGGTCGTGTAGACACGACGAACTGAGAAAAGATTGTTTGGTTTGGATAATACTAGTATTACGCTTTGTTGAACCCTCTGGAGATTCACCGTCTGCAAACGGAGAAAACAACAGGCTCTCTCTTTGCAAGCAGTGAAGGATAGGTAACGCAGACTTTTGTCCCCGTTGTAATCCGTCGTGCCTATCTTCCTCCCCCACTGTTTTCCCGAACTATCGTTCGGGGATTATTGTCTGGAGATTCTTTGTCTGCAAACAGGGAAGAACAAGGTCTCTCTTTGCAGGTAGAGAAAGGGTGGGTAACGCAAACTTTTCGTACCCACTTATTCTCCCCACTGATTGTTTGATTGACCGAACACTGATTGTTCGGTATTGGTTCTTTTGAGGTATTCACCGCCGGCAAACAACGGAGAATAGAAATATTCTGTCTAGTCTTTGCCCGCCGTGATAAGATAGGTAGTGCAGACCTTTGTCCCCGTTGTAACCCGTCATGCCTATCTTCTCCCCACTGATTGGTAGCCTGTACAGCCCGGACCGCTTATTAGAGATGAACCATCCGGCTACACTGGAAGGCACCCCTAATAAGGACATGTTCACTAAGCATGGACTAGTCGCTATTGCTTATACTAAGTTATGGCATAAATATACAAAAAAGAACCCTGAAAGTCAGTGGCCACTGATAGGTTCCTTCGATGAAAACAAAATAAAAACATTGGAAATAGCGCTCCAGAAGAATAAGACCACGCCCACTATGCTCAATAGTATAGGCATGTGGCGCAAAGAAACAGAACAACGAAAGAAAAGAGAAGAAGCAAAAATAGGGAATGAATTACGAAAGGCAGCCCACCTAGCCGCTAAGCAACTAGAAGAAGAAATAAAAGAAAGAAAGGAAGCTACACAAAACCAAGAATCAGGGTCGACAGGTCAATGTCCTGTTAGGACCCCCTCTGCGCTCTACCCTGAAGTGCCCTCCAAACAACGGGCGAACGATGAGTTACTACTAGGTCCCCCAATCATCTACATGCCCCCACCGTATGCCCCCTGCCAACAACACCCGCAGGCTCTAAGTGCAAACGAGAGCGATCTTAGCGCTAGTGCACCGGCCCTCGCGGCCTCCGCACCAGCCGCATTAACAACATCGTCAGACGATCCCGAGGCTTGCAAGCAACCACCAGCCAGGCCAGATAGGTTGAGCAAAGATGAGCGGGATGGGATCGACAAAATAGCAAAGACCTTAGTAGAACGAAGGGAGAGCGAAGAATACACAATGAACATATATAATTCACATGCCGACAGCCACAGACGGCACTTCATTTTGCGATTCAGCTACCACACCCTGAACGCATGTGAAGATAGGTATCAAAGTAAGGGCCCCGCTAAACTAACAAAGCTGTATAGGAAGATTGATGTTGAAGATGGGACTGAATGTGAGGCGACGGAGCTCTTCATGCAGATGCTTGAGGTCTTCCGCCACCTCATGGAACAAAAACCAGAAACCAAGGTTACAGTCCCTGAAACGACCTCAGTAGAAGTAGCCAATACTATGATGCCCATTAGAGAGGCGGCCCCTTATTGGATCCCGCCACGTGGCCTGGGAACAAGCGATGATATTAATCATGCAGATGCAAAAGGGAGAGTTGTGTATAATTGGGTTTACCAACCATGGGACCGACAAGATATCCTAACCTTTAAACAAACTCTGCCCGATTTGAGAAAGAACCCGACAGCATTCTATACCGAATTAGGCACAGCTTTGGGTTCGACGATAATGACTTTAGCGGACATTGACTTGTTCTTCGGGTTATGCCTGCCAGCTGACGTGTGGAAGCAAATCCGGAAGGCTGACCACACGGATCTGTTTGGACATACCTGGGACCAACTCGGTAAACTAGATAGACAGCGAGAGCCAGGAAGGAAACCAGTGAAGGACATACTGGAGCTCCCAGACAAACTAGTTCAGAAGTTAAAGACACTGATCCCAGATAGAAAGGTAGACTGGTCGATAGTCACGGCCTGTCGACAGAAACCCCAGGAAGACGTGTCAGAATACTTCTCCCGATTCGAGACAGTGTTCTCCGACTACAGTGGCCAAGATATGACCACTGCAACCGGACAGCACCTGTTTGTACAAAATTATGTAAAGGGCCTAACACAAGAGGTCTCCCAAAAATTGCAGACAAGTGAGAGTAGTTGGGGGGCCTCCAAACCCGCAGCTATCCTTCAGATGGCTCAGTATTACGAGCACCAAAAGAATGAGAATGATAGGGCGTCCGAGAAAAAGAAGAAAGACTTAAAAGAAAGGGTAATGATAGCCCAGATACAAGGTATAGCGGTGGGACGGGAACGCAAAAGGGGGAACTACCAATCAACCCCCCCCAGAGATCTATCTCCTAAAGATCACACCCCAACACCCCACACTGGACGTAGAGACATTAGCAATGACCAATGCGCCTTCTGCAAAGGGTTCGGCCACTGGAAATCCGAGTGTCCGGTTCTGCTAGAGATGAATAGAAATAGGGACCCCAGGGATGTGGCGGGTGGACAAAGAAACAGAGGACAAGGACGAGGGCACACAAACGACACCAACAATGACAGATCAGGGAGATTGAACACATTTGACCGCCCCCGACAGAACCAATATCAACTATCTGATGGTGAGAATGCCCCTGATTTTGCATAGGACTGCCAGGGGCAAGGGAGGGATCCAGTCGAGCTCTGTGTTGACCAGCAAGGTCCTTATGTCACCGCTAAGGTCCTGGGTACAGAGTCTCCATTCTTGGTAGACACTGGGGCGACACGTAGTGTGTTATCAAAACGACTGATTCCAAGGGCACCCTTGTCTGGCTCACACATTACATCGATAGGTTTCGATGGGACGCCCTCCACTAACCCCCTGTCCGTACCTATCACCTTTGACCTAGAAAGCAACACCACTGACACAACATTTCTGCTCTCCTCCAACTCCCCAGACGCCATTATGGGCATTGACTTACTGAAACATTTTCGAGCTACCATTAGATGTTCCCCGGATGGAATCCGAGTCATCCTGTACGACAACCCAGGCATGCCCAGACCCTGCCCCTTACGACACATGTGCTCCATAACTGACGCTGACCTGTCCTTGCTTGACACCCTGCCTCCGTACCTGTGGGCCAAAAATGACTCTGATGTGGGACGAATGATGATTGACCCTATTCATATAACTGTAAGACAGGACGCTATGCTCCCGAAACTCCCGCAATGTCGGATATCCCCAGAGGGCGAGAAGGCACTGGTAGCGATCATTCAGTCTCTGGTAGATGCAGGAGTAGTTGAAGAAGTGGTTAGCAACGTCTGCAACAGCCCAATCCTACCTATTGTTAAGAAACAAGGTGAAGGAGATGAGAAAGCGTACCGCTTCATCATCGACCTGCGAGAGATTAACAAAGTGGTTGTACCCCAATACCCCGTGGTCTCAGACATCACCACCATTCTGACCCTCATCCCGTCCACTGCCACCACCTTCACTGTCATCGACCTTAAAAATGCGTTTTTCTCTATCCCGATCCATCCAAACAGCCGTTATCTCTTCGGCTTCACTTTAAAATCCCGCTCGTACCGATTTTGTAGAGCTCCCCAGGGGTACACTGAAAGCCCGAGCATTTACAGCCAGGCCCTCAAAAGACAGCTGGATGCCTTCCAGCTACCAGATGGAGTGGTGTTGATCCAGTATGTTGATGATATCCTTTTGGCGGCCGACACCACCCCACTTGCCACGACAGCCACTGTCCAACTCCTACACTTTCTTGCAGAAAATGGCCATAAGGTCTCCAAAAAGAAGTTGCAGTTCTGCCAGCCACAAGTGACTTACCTAGGCCATCTCCTGTCCAAAGAAGGAAGGAAACTTACACCCGACCGAATCCAAACCATCCTAGACACCCCCATCCCAAAAACACAAAAGCAAGTCCGCTCTTTGGTTGGCCTAACCTCTTTTTGCAGACAGTGGTTACCTAACTTCAGCCTCATTGTAAGACCCCTACTTGCCCTATTAACCAAAGATGCCTCCTTCCCGCTCCCTTGGACCCCTGAGTGTCAAGCGTCCTTTTGTGAATTACGAAATGCACTCTGTTCAGCACCCGTCCTAGGAACCCCGGATTACTCCAAACCCTTCTCCCTCTTCACCCACGAAAGGGAGGGGTGTGCATTGTCTGTCCTGACTCAATCAATTGGTCCTAAGCAGCGCCCTTGTGCCTACTTCTCCGCCACTCTTGATCCTGTAGCCAGAGCTTTACCTGCCTGCCTTCGAGCAGTAGCTGCCGCTGCTGTCTCTATCCGTCAGAGTGAGGGGATCGTACTTTCAAACTCCCTCACCGTGTTAGTACCCCATGCAGTCGACACCCTTCTGAACCAAACCAAGACTCAACATTTGACTAGCGCACGACTGACAGGGTATGAACTGACGCTACTTGCACCCCACATCACACTAAAGAGATGCACGACTTTGAATCCTGCCACATTACTGCCCCTGCCTGAAAATGACCCCGACGTTCCTCCCATACACGACTGTGTGACCCTCACGGACGAACAAACCAGGAGTAGGGTTGACCTCCGAGACACCGCTTTCACTGACCCCGATGGAGAGCTATGGGTAGACGGCTCATGCATCAAACTCCCAGATGGCACCACTTCAGCTGCCTACGCAGTAACTACAGCCCGAACAGTAGTTGAAACAGCCTGCATCACACAACGGTCTGCCCAGGCAGCAGAGCTGATAGCCCTCACACGAGCATGCATCATAGCCACAGGGACCACCGCGAACGTATATACAGACAGCCAGTATGCCTTCGGGGTGGTCCACCATTTTGGACTCCTGTGGAGGGAGAGGGGATTCCTGACGTCCCACGGCACCCCCATCCTTCACGGAGATTTGGTTTCTGCCCTGATTGAAGCTGTTCTCCTCCCCAAACGACTAGCAGTGATCAAATGCCAGGCACACAAGAGGGTGACAGACTTAGTCGGACAAGGGAATGCACTAGCCGACATCACTGCACGAACAACAGCTGAGAATAGGACGGTGACACGCATGTATGTGACCAGGTCACAAGCAGAGAAATGGACTGACGCAAAGGAAATGATCAGAGACATCCAGTCGGCCAGCACCCCGCACGAACTAACTAAATGGGCCGGGGTGGGTCTGAAGGATGATGAGGGCTGCTGGCGAACAAGAGATGCAGACAAATGGTTGCTGCCTGACTCATACCTGATCCCCATACTGACGATGGCTCATTCCCCCGCACACATAGGATCTGCACCCATGATCGAACTCATTTCCAAAGTCTGGCACAACGACAAAATCCCCGACTCAGCCAGACGCCTAGTCCAACAGTGCCTTATCTGTCTGCAACACAACCCCGGGAAAGGAACTGTGGTACCCCGGGGAGGGTTTGGGACCCCCAATCACCCCTTTGAGGTCCTTCAGATGGACTACATCCAACTAGAAAGATGCCAAAGCTTGAAGTATGTGCTAGTCATCGTATGTGCCTTCAGCAAATGGGTAGAGGCCTATCCAACCCGTGACAACACTGCCATGACTACTGCCAAAGTACTACTGAAAGAATTCTTCCCTCGCTATGGCCTTTGTCGAATTTTATGGAGCGACAATGGCCCCACTTCATAGCTGAGGTTATCCAACTAATCCTAAAGGGGTTGGGGGTGAAACAGAGATTTCATGCAGTCTTCCACCCCAATCCGCCGGCCTGGTGGAACGCCATAATGCCACACTGAAGCTGAAATTGTCAAAAATAGTGGCCACCACTGGACTTAAATGGCCGGATGCCCTCCCACTGGCATTGTTATCGATGCGCTCCACTCCCACCAAGCATCATTTGACCCCCTACGAGGTTATATTCGGGCGACCGATGAACCTCTGGACTGCTCCCAAACCAACCTCCATCCATGACGTCCCGGACGTCCTACTGTCTGATTATTTGTGCAAATTAACTAAAACGTTGTCTGTCATTCATCAACAGGTGCAGCAGGCCATCCCCGATGTTTCCAGGGGCCCCGGCCACGACATCCAACCGGGAGATTTCGTGCTAATACGAAATTTCCAGCGGACCAAGAGTCTGGAACCCCGGTGGACGGGCCCCTGGCAAGTGCTGATCACCACACGAACGGCGCTTCGAGTGGAGGGGAAGAAGCACTGGCTGCACGCACATCATTGCCGGAAGGTCTCTGCGAACCTGGCCACGACAGAAAACGTTAACACCCAAGAAGAGCTCCTGAACAAGGACCGACCGACATTGAACTGTTATCCCGATACTGGGGCACTTGAACTTGCAAAATTCCCTGATCCCACTGTGCCATCCAGAGAAGGGTATTTCCTACGTCGAAAGGAGGGAGCTTCGGCTAAGTAGACCTCGGACTAAGTTGAATCTCAGAACGGTGACCTAAGCACAACCAAGGGTTGCCGGGAGAGAAGCTAAACGAAGTCTGTGGTTCTGCCCGCTACCGAGCCCCTTGAAGGTGATGGAAGCGCCAGATAAGAAGATGATGGAAGCGCCAGATAAGAAGATGATGGAAGCAACAGGAAATACCCACTATAGAAACCCAAAGACTGACAATTTGCACAAATCAAAGACAATCGCCCTCTTTATTGTCTTCCTCTTCTGCCTCCTCCTCATGACCTCCTTCTGGATTCTGGAGGAAAGCACACCGGCTCATGAGGCATTGCTACCTACTGCACAACCAACACCGCTTAAAGAGCATCACCTAATCCCTCTGTCGCCTCAGCTGCGAGAAAGGCGCAGGGAATTCTGGAACAATTCCTTCGTGCAACTGTTGCACCAACACAACCTTGCTGCAAATGCCACGAACTGCTGGATCTGCGGGTTGCTCCCGCATGCCACTGGACACTCCATCCCCTTCATCCCTTCTCCTTTCTCAGTTCACGGCTCTTGCCTCGCCTGGTTGATCCTCATGCAAGAGAGCCACAAGGACAACGCCACCTCCAGCCAGACAGTGTCGCACTTCTACTCTGGTTTCTGGCTGAACAAAACCGACAAGACCTCTGCTGCCTTGTGTCCTGCGCTCACAGGCGCCACTGTTGCGTGCTTATCTAGGTTCCTGATCGATACTGTGACCTTATGCCCCTATTCGGCTATAAATCCATTTATTCCCTATATTGGCATAACCGTTCAAGTGCGATTTTCTGAAAAGCCATCTCTGGCCTCACACGAACAGAGCCACATTCCAGCATGACTCTCTGCTACTTCCTTTGCGACCAATTAGTGCAATGACAGAGCAGCAGTCACTATCTGATATTCCTAGATAACACTCCGAGTTCTTCAACAAGATAAAAACTTAGCAAACCTGGAAATCCCCGCTTGCTGTGTTTTGATTAGTAATGGAACTCTAATGAGCAACTGATAACTGTCACTTCCTAGTGACATCTTTAATTGACGTCTTATGTCCAGCAAACTTGCGTCAAACCCGGCACCTGTCAGGTATAAATATTACCAACGTTGCCTTAAGCAATGCGAAGCTGTGAGCTGTTAGCTGTGAGCGAACCTGTTGCTGATGCCAGCTGCCTGCATGACCCCGTGTTGGTAAAAACTAGCACTCTGTCGCTGCAGCCTGCTATCCTGTGGTGGTGAAGCTGCTGATTACCATTATCGCCGCTACAGCGCGAACTATGGTTCAGTACGCTTGAGGAGCCGTGCAGCCGTCCTCTGCGAAGACATCCAGCCGATTCCAGCTGCCCGCGGACGCTGTCACCCCTCCTTCCTCGACGCGCTGAGAGAAGCCGCTGCATTTCTCGTGCAGAGAAATCCAGTCCCGGCGCTTCCGGTTTACCCTCGCAGGTGACTGGGATATCGAGAGAGACCCCTGAAGGAGATACCAATCCTCCATCATTCTATTCAGAGGTATGGTGTTGACTAAACCCTTAGACGAGAATTCTTGAAACAAACCTTGGCAAAACCAACTTAACTTAAGCTACTTACTTACTCCCCCTTCTCACGTGTTAGGCTTAGGTCAGGCACACTGGGGTAGGCTTAGTTAGAAGCACCAGTTGAGTATGTTAGCCTAATGTATATATGACTGTATATATGTTTTATTACTTTTAAACCATTGTGTGGCTAAGAAACCATATCAATGCTTTTACAGTTCTATTTCGCAATACTTATCTTACTGTACGTACTTTTTATAATAACAGTTATTGCAATTGTGGCAATACATTTCTCTTGTATGAGAAGAAAGACTGTTCAATAAATGTTAACCCTTTATTGATAAACGCCCGTCTCTCTATTCTCTACATACTGTGAAAGTAAACTGCACTAGACTGACTGAGTGAAATCTGTGTCTATTGTTTCACACGACCCTAGAGATCGACTCTTGATCTGAGGAGCAAAGTTGTCATGTTGCACGGTTGTTGGAAAACTGAATCCCTTCTTGTCTGTGCTAAGGAAGCTGATCACTTCCTATGCAGAGAAGAAAGTTTCCAGTGACCTCTGAGCTAGTTGGTAACACAACCCAATTAAGTTTAGCATAGTCAGTGGAGGCCTGGAATATCCGCAGTTCCACGTCGATACTACTGTTTATGTTATTCCAATGCGCAGGGCCTAGTGGGAAACTAGGAACTACACTACATGGCGCCCAACGTTTTGGTAAGGCGATAAACTAACGCAAGACTTGTAGAGTAACTCAGTCGTGCATATTTCACACCCCTTTCTCCCGTAAATACTCCAATAGACGTCTGGAGTGGGTGAAAGGTTAAAATCCGCCCAACCTTAGTAGGAAGAGATTCCTATGTAAAGCTCTGGTTTATTCAACGTTGAAGGATACAATGTTCCAAAATATTGTGCATCTAATCTTTGTCTCCTTGGAGACCTACTCTGCAAACCTCGCATTTTTACAATGCCAGAAAACGGAACCTCTGGGGCCGCAGCAGATGCGACTCAGCAAGGTCCCGAATACACAGACCCGGGTGCTATTATCATCCCGGTCCAATTAAGAAGATCTATAACTTTAAAACTTATAGAAAACGGACTGCCACCTCAAGGTGGTACAGTAATTTTCGTGATAGAGGCTCACGAGTATCGGCAGACAGAGGTATTCTATTCATGGATAAACTTTCCAGCGGTAAACGCTATAACACAAGAGTTTCACTATTACAAAATAGAGGAACCTCCGGATGAGTACGCCCCCTTCGAGGAGGTTGAAATTCCACTTAAATTTCAAGAGCACCTGCTCTGGTTTAATGGCGCCCTAAAACACAATGATCACATAACTAGGCTCGGTCCACTAGGTAGACCAGGAGCCACGTGGCCGGTTCTAGCCAGCTACACACCACATCCTGACATTGCAAGAATGTCTAGAGAAGAGCTGTTAGCACAGCTAAAAACATTAATAAAAATACATAGGCAATTAGTCCAATATGTAATGCGGACTGCAACAGTCCAGCCAGCTGTTAATACGCCACAGCTGACCCCTCATCAGGGGAACACAAATAAAATTACACCACAGAACATACAGTCATGTCTTGGTAAAACACCCGTAAAACGGGAACAAATTCCTTTCTGGTTAGCCCAGAAAATCACTCAAATAGAGGCAGTATTTCCTGATACTACCCCTATTGAGAAACACAGAATCTTGACCATCTGCCTTCCTATGGGAATCGCACCACACGTGGAGGACTGTGACACTTGGGGTACAGTCTTTGCTTCCATTTACACAAAAACACACGGTGTTCCGTCTATGGCGGTAATACCAGAAGTGCTAAAACAGATTCAAAATGAATTCGGTCCAGAGCCCGCTTTAAATCTAGGTATGAAATTACTGAAAGACTTCAAGCAGGTCACGGCTATATTATTAGCCAACATAAAGGGAGAAGCAGCATCTGTGGCGATTCGCCAGAAGTTGAAGGAAACAGATATAAAAGATCCTGTTGAGCTTGCAAAAATCATAGAAAAGTGCTATGAAGAATTAGGTAGAGACAGCTTGGGTGGGAAACCAGTTAAGCCCCAACTGCTCGAAAATCCTGAAAAATTATTTATTAAAAATAATTCAAATACTCCTAAAAAGAGCTGGGATGGAAATAAACAATCCAGTCCCAAGGAAAAAGTTTTCCAGTCCAGAGGAAGGTCTCCTCGACGGAGGGAAAGAACTCCGACTCGAGAACGCCAGTCTCCCCAACGAGAGCCCTCTGAGAAAAGATATAACCTTAGAAATAGGGATAATATAAAAAAACCTGATAGATATCAAAGTATTGATACACGTCCCTCTCGATCTTTTCCACAGAATTCGGAAAGAAGAGGACGGTCAGACCCAGGAGAGCACACCAAGTCCAAAGACAAGGAACCTGCTCAAAATAAGAAATCTCAATTTCAGAAAAAGAAGGTAGCCAGTATTAGAGTAATCAACCATGCCGAGAATACTGAGGACACAGTTGAAAAACGGGGAGTGGGCATTGACAATGTTGGACAGTGCAGCAGAAATCAGTATAGCGCGCAAGAACTTGATGAGTCATCTGGAGACAGTGGACACGAATGAATACATTCAGGTTGAAACTGCCGACGCCAGACTTAGCGAGCCCCATAAAATATACGAAATAACATTGCGTATAGAGGGTGATAAGACTAGGAAAATTAAGGGTCTGTTTTGGGATAAGCTCTCAAAAGGCTATGATATTCTGTTAGCTGAAAAAGATTGGCCCCCGGAGTTTGTCAGGGAGTGCCCTCGTGGCGAAGAAGTGATTATGCCTGCCTTCTCGAATCACATACCGATTCACAAAAAATACACATATGCAAGGAAATGGGCAGTAGCCCAGGCACCTGCATTATATAAAAATCATGTAGGATGGGATGAGGATTCACCGCCTCACAAAATTCAATTAAAAAGTGAACCAACTGCCCAACGGCAGTATCCCATAAAGCAAGAAGCTAAAAAACAAGTCAGGGAGATCTTAGATCAACTTGAGTACCAGGGGGTGATTGAAACATGCACCTCTCAAATGAACAATCCTTTGTTTCCTGTCTCCAAGCCAGACAATTCATATCGTCTAGTTTTGGACTACAGACATCTTAATACATGTTGCAAAACTTTTGCAGTACAAAACTCGCATAGTGCAGCCCTAATGAATAACATAGTTAGGAAAAAATACAAAACGACATTAGACATTTCTAATGGTTTCTTTTGTCAAAACATTGCACCAGAAAGCAGATACTTGACCGCTTTCTCCGCATTTGGGTCGCAGAAAAAATTCTGTCGACTACCACAGGGGTTCAAGAACAGCCCAGGACTATTCTCAGCCAGGGTAACAGAGTTACTACAAATCTATGATGATGAAGCATTATCTTACGTAGATGATATTTATCTCACAGACGATGACTTGGATACTCACTTGAAAAGAGTGAACACCATTATACTTGGGTTCGCAGCAGAGGGTTACAAATTCAACTTTAAAAAGTCCCGAATTGCCCATCTGACAGTACTATTTTTAGGGTACGAATTATTAAGTGAAGGGAAAAGCCTAGCGGACAACTTCTTAGAGAAGTGCGCTGTACTCCAAGCTCCAAAAACGCTGAAGAATTTACAATTAATACTAGGTTTTCTGAATTTCGGAAGAACTTATATCCTAAATTACGCAGAGAGGGTTAAACCTCTCTACGAACTAATTAAACCTGATTTAAAACAAATCAATTGGACTCAAAAACACACAGAAATTTTGAGATCACTGCAAACAGACATGTTAGCAAAAACAAAATTAGATACACGTGACAACACGATCGATCTTGTAATCCGAGTCATCCCAGGAAGATGCGGATTCACGTACCTAACCTCTAATGAGGGAGAAAAGGTACCAATTTCAATTAAATCTCACTTGTACACACAAGCAGAAAAAACATTCAGTCACACAGAAAGAACTGTGAACGCAGTGCAAATCGCATTAGCAAATGAACGAGAACTAGCACACGGCAAACGGATTAATATCCTTACAGCGGAATCCGCCTTCGAGGCGCTATTCAGCCCAGTAAACCTGCCTACAGTGTCACTGGACCCGAAATGGATACAGTGCATAGATTCTCTAGGAGCGGAAGACGTGAAATACTATTTCGCCCCGCAATTCGAAGAACTGAATGATTTAGAATATGAAGAAGAATATCCTCTGCCAATCGAAATCCTGCCTCTCCCACAATACGCCTGTATAATCTATACAGATAGCTTTGTACAGCATTTTAATGTAGAGAGTAAATCCTACAATGCAGCATGTGCGATCATTAAAGGTCGTTGGCTGTGCGGTAAATTCAGACCGAAAGTAACAAAAACTGAATCTGTAAGAAACTGTTCGGTTCAAAGAACTGAAATCAGATCTTTAAAGATGGCGCTCGAAAATGCAGAACGCGAATTCCCCACACTTATAGTGTGCGATTCTCATTTTTGCGTCAATTCTTACAACAATAAACTGCAGAGTTGGATCGAAAACGACTACAAAGATGACACAGGTGCCACAATAAAGCATAAAAAGCTCTGGAACGAGGTAGCTCTTTTACAAAAAGAACTACAAAAGACTCACGTGATTCACGCACAAAGTCTTCAACGTGATGGCGTTCACGTTGCAGGGAATTCATTGGCTAATACAGCCACCGCGGAAGCAACTAAACCGGCTTCCGTAGCCACAAAAAAGCGTACAGATAAGTACATAGACGGGGAAACCATGCTGGCAGTAAAAACGACCGTAAAAGGCGACTGTGCAGCACTACCCGTAAACTATCCACTCAATTATGCATACATAATCGATGCAAACTCCGTTCCTTTTGCTCGAATCCCTGTAGTGGGGGATAGAGTAATTCCAAACATGAACAGGAGAATATTTTTAATAGCAGACGCACACATGGGTTTGGGTCTAAGGCACAGAGAGATCAAGGAATCACTGACTGAATTACAATCAGTATTCTGGTGGCCGGGAATGAGTGTAGAACACCAAATATATGCAAACAACTGTGAAAACTGTAATAGGGATCGCAGTAGCAAACCTTGCTACCGGCTACCAGTCAGAAAGAGCGTAACGCTGCCTACACCCCATCCTGCGTCCTATTAATAGTCAAGACGAAAAGCACTTAAAAAATGAGGTCCCCAGCGCTCGGCTGACGCTAGAACGGTTATAAAAGATTAGCGAGTCCATATCGGCACATACGCAATTACCACGTTCCATTCTGATCAGGGTCCTGCTTTCAGCTCTCGAGCTTATAGGGAGGCCATGGCCAGCATGGGAATTGGGTTGCGGTATTCTTGTCCGTCGCATCCCGAAGGGAATAGTGTAGTAGAAAGAAAAAACCGGGACATAAAGCAATGTATAACAGCGAAGGTATTAGGTTCAGGCGCTGGGTGGGTCAAACATTTAATAAGTGTCCAGACTAGTCTTAACAACATGCCAAGAAATTCTCTAAAAGGTTTCAGCCCATACGAACTATTGTTCGGAATTAGAATGAACGTTCAGGACCTCGATAGTCAGATGTCAGTGGTACAAGAAGAAAAAAAGCAGTTTGAAGTAAAAGACCGTTTGGCTGTTTTACAGGAACTGAATGAAACAAGAAAATCATTAAGCAACATAAAGTTAAAGCAACAGCAAAGTACCACTGACGAGGCACCACCCGCAACAGCCCCAGCAAGGCCTGTCTGGATTCCAAAGATTGGGGATCTAGTCAGAGAAAAGATCGCGGTGAAGAAGGAATTTGGGCCTTCTTACAGAAAAGCAGTACCTGTCTTAGCAGTCACCGGAACAAGATCAGTTGTGCTACCGCCCCTTGCTGGTAAAAAGGAGAACAGAGTCGTGTCTATCGATCTGGTAAAACCACAAGCATGTGGCCTATAATCAACAGTAGGCCCAGTGGACTCCCAAGAAACAACAGAATACCCAAACTTGCAACAATCCAAGAGGTTCAAACTGAAAGACTAATCACATTCGATCAGCCTGCAGTGCACAATGAAGGACTATGCAATACAGCCATGGAACTCGTGCCTCTTGAAACACAGATTGAAACAGTTCGTCAAGAAACAACACCAGTCTACACTAATGTGGCATCAGAAAGTGCTACCGAGAGACAGATTGAAAAAACAATCCCATCAATTGACAGAACTGCCTCTGGTTATTTCATCAACTTCGACAACTTCTCTGAAGATTTAAACGACCCCGAAGTGATGCCAGAAACAAAAAAGTCTTTTAAAGAAAAAGCAACGGAACTCTTTCATCAACTGAAGGAAATCTACCTAATTTCCCCTTGGCTAGAGTTCTGGTTCGGTCTAGGTGTATTTTTCCTCCTGCTTTGGCTCATCATGGTACTATGTTTGGGAAAATTCATTGAAGGAAAATATATTACAATGGACACAGCAAGTCAGAACATCAACCTAGTCCTGAAACCACACAGATCATCCCACGTGAAGAAAAGAGAACTGTCAACAGTAAATGTCACAGCAATTCCAATACCTGGTGGGGTAGTATGGGAGAAAACAGACTGTGAGATCTATGGTCCGGTCGAAATCCTGAAGTATCCTCATCAACTAAAGGTTTCCTTAAGTGACTTTGTGACACCAAGTACATTCTCTGATGTTTGGGACTTTAACAGTATTAATGACATGATGTCTGATTTAGTATTGTCAGCTAGATTCACAGATCATCATTATTTACAAGGTTCATCTAGTTATGAGCAGTTATTCTGTTACACCCACTATGGGGATCATTACTTGCATAAATCTGCACAGCCTAGAAATGTTTTTATGTATAATCAATGGGAACATTGTTCTACACCACCTAAAAGCAGTTCTAAAGCATTTTTGAGAAATTCAAATACTTCTCAGGGTTTAACACCAGTGATGCAGAAACGTTTTATTATAAACTGTTAGATAAAACAGGAATGAAAACAATGCTGACAAATTCTAAATTGATATATTCAGAAGCATTTTATGACAAAATGATGACAATTGGTTTTGATTATTGGAAAAATAATATTGAAACGAAAACAATTTGGGGTACAAAAGATTGGCAGGTGCAAGGCATAGAAGCACTATTTAGAACCTGCATGATACCAGAACAAATGTTATTTTTAAATGACACTGTACACCAAACATCTTGTCTTGGCCTAGCTAAGATCAAAGAAATGAAAACACCGTCTATTCCAAAGCCAATACCTGAAAATGCAACAGCTGATATTGAGTTAGACGTGTCACAAATTTTACATTTCAACAGAACACATCCTGATTGGAAAAAGTGGTTAATCTGGCCTGCAGACACAAATAGCTGTCAAGATAGGTTCCTGAATAAAACACAGGGGTTAAAAATGACCAGATTAGACCCTAGATACTCCCAGAGACAACATCCAGGGATTATAACAACATACAGTGTAGGGAAACTCTGCCTAGAATGGCTAACTACATCCACACTGGCTGAAATTAAGCAACACTTGTCTTTATTAAAAGATGGTGTTGATTTGCGCGTTTTCACTCTTGGACCACGCAAACAGCGTCAAAAGCGTTTCATAGCGACCAGTATCTATGCTGCTTACAACGAGGCTTGGAAAGTAAAGCAAATTGAAACTGCTGAAAAAATACGAGAAATTGATCGTATTAATTTGGAGAAATCACTTTCTGTAGTAGACAATGGGTTAATGACTCTGTCTTCCAGAATATATTCTTTGGACAATATTGTATCCTCTGCCTTTGATGTGATAGACAGAGATTTGCTAATGTTACAACATGGCCAGTCTCAATTACGCTCTATTATAGAATTAGGCTGGACGCTGCAAAATCTTCGTTCAGGCTATGTGCCTTGGCGTTTAATCAACACAACGTCATTATTTTCCATTTTTAACCTTACTGATAAACAGATCAGTTTGGCACAGAAAGGAGCAGACTATACAATCTTGAGCATCGAGAAACTCGAGAGATTACCATTGACAATGTCAGAGAGTCCTGTCATTGAATGGATAATACACGGAATTATCACAATTCCGATAACAACTTTCCGATTTCATAAATGCCTTGAGTACATACCTGCTGGCCAGTATGAACAATTGGGTAAGGGATATGTAAAATCCGAATGGAAATTACCATACACTCATTCTTGCTATAGTGACAGCGACAAAAATGTATTTCTTAGTGGTGACAACTGTAAACACTCACTAAGCGGTATACTTTTGTGTCAGGGTATTAATTTACACGGAGCATGTGATGGAAATTCAAACAACCTTTCATGCCACCAGCTAGTCACACCTGCAACTCAGATAGAGCCCTTCTTTATGCAACTCGCAAACGGGAGTTACATTCTTAGAACGGATCACAGGTGCTGTGGCCTCGCGCCCGGAATAAGTTATCTAGTACAAGTAACGTCCATGGTCAAATGTTGTATGCAAGCATTGTTTCCGAGCGGGCCTCCAGACATAGTGACTCCCCTCTGGCCTCGTCTGAATCTCTATTCTATACGAATTGATACATTAAGCAAAATGAAATCTGTGCTTTTACAGACAACCGTGCCTATAACGTCATCTAAAGAGACGTATGATCTTCTAGTCGCAAGGACGGCTACTGAGGTCCATGACCTTTTATCAACAAATTGCCCCGTGCATTTCGTAGAAATGTTTAGCCAACTCCTTAACATGTCTAGTGCAACAAGCATCCCAGGCATATTTAAGACAGTCTTTACAGGACTGCTGACACCCTTCCAGGCAATTTTGGGAATCTTTCCTAATTTTGTGCACTCCATCTTTGGCGGCATACCACTATTTTTGGGACTCGTTGCAGGGATTCTATTTTTGACCATCCTGCTACGTTATGGCAAGCCTCGGCTCAGACATAGCTCCCATGGGAATGGAAGAGACAATCCTAGCAATGCGCTACAGGGACAGGATAACTAACGTCCTCGGATTGGCCAGGCTAAGAGATCTAAACATGACCTGGTTCCTTTCATTCAGACCAATATGGCAAAATTGCATTTTACCTGTGCTACGGTGTATGCTTTGCGGCGATGAATGCGTGTTGGACATCTGTCTTTCACTTCCATCAGCAGTACCAATGGACGTCGATACTTTGCTAAGTCCAATAACGGCTCACGCATTGTGTTGTCCCCAGCGGCTACCAATCCTGATGACGGCATTCGTGGAGACTCCTGTACTACAGCCAAGTGGTAACAGTGGAGCGAGTGACAAAAGCAACATCATCCAGGTACAACGTTCTGTGAGCATTGCTGGTCCTGCCTTCGATGACAGCAATCATTCTCACACCTGCCAAGTTACAGCGCTATCTAATTTGGTTGAACTATCACCTGATTTTGTAGACCAATTCTTTGCGAGCCTGTCTGATACGATGTTCTCACCCATAGAGAAACAATAACTTTTGAAAAGCTTTCCGACACACAGCGTTCCCATGAACTCTGAATTCGGCCTTCAGTTTTGATCAACAAAAAACTGCCAAGTGCTTTGGAAATCTATTTTCTTTGAATTGGACATTTTTAAAAAAAATATTGACCCTCTCCTTTTGGCACGAACAATTCTTTGCTTAACGTAAAAACTATTCTTAGAGAACAGAAGCTTCACACTTCTATTTCTAAAAACATCTAGAGACATAACAACATAACACCAGCCTCTAGCACACATGTTATTACAATGCATTTTTTATGTGATGATTTATCTCGCATTTCTTCTGTCAGAGATACTTCATGTGTAATTCTTTTTGCATAATCGTTCATTGATTTCATATGCAATACCTTTTGAATGATTACTATGCTTTAAAAAACGTACAGTACCTAAATTCCATGTATTACAAGTACGCCTATTTCGAATGCATTTATGTATTTTGGGGTGGGCAATGTTACACATGCATCTAATTGCTTTAGTTTTAGTAATTTTGATGGACATGTATACGTGGAGTGGGTGTTGCGTGCTTATCTAGGTTTTCGGCTATAAATCCATTTATTCCCTATATTGGCATAACCGTTCAAGTGCGATTTTCTGAAAAGCCATCTCTGGCCTCACACGAACAGAGCCACATTCCAGCATGACTCTCTGCTACTTCCTTTGCGACCAATTAGTGCAATGACAGAGCAGCAGTCACTATCTGATATTCCTAGATAACACTCCGAGTTCTTCAACAAGATAAAAACTTAGCAAACCTGGAAATCCCCGCTTGCTATGTTTTGATTAGTAATGGAACTCTAATGAGCAACTGATAACTGTCACTTCCTAGTGACATCTTTAATTGACGTCTTATGTCCAGCAAACTTGCGTCAAACCCGGCACCTGTCAGGTATAAATATTACCAACGTTGCCTTAAGCAATGCGAAGCTGTGAGCTGTTAGCTGTGAGCGAACCTGTTGCTGATGCCAGCTGCCTGCATGACCCCGTGTTGGTAAAAACTAGCACTCTGTCGCTGCAGCCTGCTATCCTGTGGTGGTGAAGCTGCTGATTACCATTATCGCCGCTACAGCGCGAACTATGGTTCAGTACGCTTGAGGAGCCGTGCAGCCGTCCTCTGCGAAGACATCCAGCCGATTCCAGCTGCCCGCGGACGCTGTCACCCCTCCTTCCTCGACGCGCTGAGAGAAGCCGCTGCATTTCTCGTGCAGAGAAATCCAGTCCCGGCGCTTCCGGTTTACCCTCGCAGGTGACTGGGATATCGAGAGAGACCCCTGAAGGAGATACCAATCCTCCATCATTCTATTCAGAGGTATGGTGTTGACTAAACCCTTAGACGAGAATTCTTGAAACAAACCTTGGCAAAACCAACTTAACTTAAGCTACTTACTTACTCCCCCTTCTCACGTGTTAGGCTTAGGTCAGGCACACTGGGGTAGGCTTAGTTAGAAGCACCAGTTGAGTATGTTAGCCTAATGTATATATGACTGTATATATGTTTTATTACTTTTAAACCATTGTATGGCTAAGAAACCATATCAATGCTTTTACAGTTCTATTTCGCAATACTTATCTTACTGTACGTACTTTTTATAATAACAGTTATTGCAATTGTGGCAATACATTTCTCTTGTATGAGAAGAAAGACTGTTCAATAAATGTTAACCCTTTATTGATAAACGCCCGTCTCTCTATTCTCTACATACTGTGAAAGTAAACTGCACTAGACTGACTGAGTGAAATCTGTGTCTATTGTTTCACACGACCCTAGAGATCGACTCTTGATCTGAGGAGCAAAGTTGTCATGTTGCACGGTTGTTGGAAAACTGAATCCCTTCTTGTCTGTGCCAAGGAAGCTGATCACTTCCTATGCAGAGAAGAAAGTTTCCAGTGACCTCTGAGCTAGTTGGTAACACAACCCAATTAAGTTTAGCATAGTCAGTGGAGGCCTGGAATATCCGCAGTTCCACGTCGATACTACTGTTTATGTTATTCCAATGCGCAGGGCCTAGTGGGAAACTAGGAACTACACTACACCACCTTCCTTAAAGACATTCCAGCCAAAGAACGAGTCGAAGTACAGGTACTCCACTATCCGGCTAGGTCCACGTTCTCTCATCTGCAGAAACAAACTACCGCCACTCTGACCGTGGCTCTTTCAGTCATCAATGTCACAGGTCTCGTGTGTCTCGAAGGCCAGGGATCACAGCCGGTGGGTCGCAGTTCCTGCCGAATCATTAGAACATTGGACTCAGCCGACCCCCCTTCCTTTGTTGCTTCTCCAAACATGTACTTTGTGTGTGGCACCAAAGCTTACACCTGGCTCCCGAAAGGTTGGAAGGGTATCTGCTACATTGCCTTCATTCTTCCCCCCACGTATGTAGCCCCTGCTAACCATCACCGGCAGAGGCGTGCAGATGACATGGAACAAGCCGACTCCACTGGAGCTCAGTTCTTGGATGCAGCAAAGGGACTTGTTCCCCTGTGGGGCCCAATGGCAAACAGCCGCGCTATCCGACACCTGACCCAGGCAGTAAAAACGACAATCAACATCACGGCTGGCATCCTCGCTAACAACACGGCGGAGCTTCAGGCGGTCCGTCTTGTGACCCTTCAAAACCGCCTTGTCCTAGACGTGGTCCTAGCCGACCGAGGAGGAGCATGCCGCATCATCGGATCTAGCTGCTGCACCTACGTGCCTGACAACTCGCCTTCCATCTACAAGGCAATTGAACACCTCCACAGACTTTCCTCGGAGGTTCACCAAGAACAAGAAGGATGGTCGCTTGGGAGCTGGTTTTGGGACACTTTGAGGAACTGGGGTTGGAGATTGTTTTCCTTCGTGCTGATACCTGTTGTGATATTATGTGGGTGTTGCTTGGGTATTCAATGTCTACCCTCCTTGTGCAGCTTCATTTCTAACTGTATGTGCCCAAAGACTTTGGACTTCCGAACTGAGCACATGAGTCCCCTCTACGAAGTAGAAATACGTGGCCTTATGGGGATAAATCCGAACTGACAAGTTGGCGAGACATGTTAAAAGGGAGGACTGTGGAATTTTAGTTTGCGAGCTAAACATTATCTGCGCCAGCTTGTCACCCACGTACGACGTGCACGGCAGCCATTTTAGGTATCATGGTCTCCCTGTCCACGATCGATCGCCAGCGCGCCCCTCTGACCCAGCAAGCATCCTCCGCGCACCCTGGCTCCCCCTCCCTCCCCCTCATGAGCATAACCCTTCTGCATGACCCTGTCCTTGGGAGTCACGCCAGCGCCTGACCAGCACCTCCTCTCCTCCCATGAATGCCCCTCTGTGATAAACCTTCCCTCCGCGCTCAATTGTCCACGCGGCATGAATACCACTCCTTTGATGACCTCTTACCCCATGTCCGACTGTCCACACAGGTCCGAGGCCATTGCCTAAGCCGGGAGATACCATTTACTGCCCCTCGTTGTATGGAATCGCCCCTCTTCAAAGGACACACTGTTGATCAGGGCCTCCCCACCCCCTGGGATATGATCAGGCGCACACATCCTAAGACTTGGCGAAACACTCAGCTGCGTGATGACCCCCTCCTCTTATCAGCAGGTTGAGGACCTCTATTGTGAAGGTATACGGGGGTGGGATTGACACGAGGATTATGGGGATGTCTTTTTCCTTACTTCACAATGTTATGGTTGTAATAAAGAAAGGTCACATGCCATAAACCAGTGTATAAGAGGCCAGGCCTCAGAGAGGCTGTTAGAGCACCTCGAGACGATACCTTGTTGTCCGATCTGATGTGTTCTGCTCCGTCGGAATAAAACTTCTGTTTCCTGCCTTCTGGTCTCCGGCGCCTGCCTCATTGCTTGGTAATTTGAATGGTACAAGGGCGGTTAGCGCCGGGCAAATCTTGAAAAAGGTCATAGCCCTACCTTTTTCCACATTTGTGTATCTATGAATGTGTCTATGTGCACATCTATGAGTGTCTATATATGTATCTTTGTGTATCAATGTATCTGTCTATGTATGTATCTATGTATGTGTCTATGTATGTGTCTATGTATGTATCTGTGTATTTATCCATGTGTGTATCAATGTATTTATCCATGTGTGTATCTATGAATGCGTCTATGTGTGTATCTATGAATGTACCTATGGTTGTATGTATGAATGTATCTATGTGTGTATCTTTGTATGTGTTTATGTGTGCATCTATGTATGTGCTTATATGTGTATCCATGTATGTGTCTGTGTTTACCTATGAGTGTGTCTATGTGTGCATATATGTATGTCAGAACGTATGTATCTGTGTGTATCTATCTGTGTATCTATGTATGTGTATCTATGTATGTGGCTATGTGTATCTATGTATGTATATATGTGTGTATCAGCTTATATCTATGTATGCATCTTTGTGTGTATCTATGTATGTATATATGTGTATCGATATATGTAGCTATGTGTGATCTAGGAATGTGTGTATCTAGGAATGTGTCTATGTGTGTACCTAGGACTGTGTATTTGTATTTATCTATGTATATGACTATGTGTATATCTATGTGTCTATGTGTGTATCTGTGTGTCTTTGTGTGTATCTATGCATGTGTCTTTGGGCCCGATTCCCTAAAGTAATCTGAGACAAAATCCTAACTTTACGACTTTCGATATTGACAAAGGGCATTTAGGAATAGTAAAGTTAGGATTTTTTCTCAGTTAAACTTAAGTTTTGGTCTTAAATTAAACTTAATCCTGATTTTACGACTTTCAGTATTCACAAAGGGCATTTCATTTAGGAGTAGGAAAGGTAGGATTTTGTCTCAGTTAAACCTAAGTTTTGGTCTTAGCTTAAGACAAAAACTTTACGACTTTCGGTATTCACAAAGGGCATTTAGGAGTAGTAAAGTTAGGATATTATCTCAGTTAAACTTAAGTTTTGGTCTAGTTTAACTGAGACAAAATCCTAACTTTACTACACCTAAATGCCCTTTGTGAATACAGAAAGTCATAAAGATAAGATTTTGTCTCAGATTACTTTTGTGAATCGGCCCCTATGTGTGTATCTATTTATTTATCTGTATGTATCTGTGCATGTATCTATGTGTGTATCTATGAATGTGTCTATGTGTGCACCTAGGAATGTGTCTACATGTGTATCTATGTATGTATTCATGTGTCTATGTGTGTATCTATGTAGGTGTCTATGTGTGTATCTATGCAGGTGTCTAAGTGTTTATCCATGCATGTTTCTATGTGTGTGTGTATGTATTTATCTATGCGTGTATCTATGTATGTATCTAGGTGTGTATTTAAGAATGTATCTATGAACATGTCTGTGTTTGTATACACGTATGTGTCTATGTGTGCATGTATGTGTCTAGGTGTGTATCTCAGAATGTATTTATGTGTGTATCTATGAATATGTCTATGTGTGTACCTAAAAATGGGTCTATCTGTGTATCTATGCCTGTACCCATGGTTTTATGAATGTGTCTATGTGTGTATCTATGTATGTGTCTATGTGTGTATTTATGTATGTGTCAATATGCATATCTATGATTGTGTCTCTAAACATGTCTGTGTGTATATACATATATGTGTTTATTTGTGTATCTATGTATGTGTCTAGGTGTGTATCTATGAATGTGTCTATGTGTGTACCTAGGAACGTGTCTATGTGTGTAGCTATGTATGTGTCTATGTGTGTATACATGTATGTGGCTGTGTGTATCTATGTATGTGTCTAGGTGTGTATCTATGAATGTGTCTTTATGTGTATCTATGTATGTTTCCATGTGTGTATTTATGAATGTGTGTATGTGTGTGTCTATGTGTGTATCTATTATGCGTGTATCTATGAATGTGTCTGTGTATGCATGTATCTATGTGTGTATTTATGTATGTATCTAGGTGTGTATTTATGAATGAATCTATAAACATGCCTGTGTGCGTACACATGTATGTGTCTATGTGTTTCTATGTATGTGTCAATGTGTGTATACACGTATGTGTCTGTGTGTATCTATGTATGTGTCTAGGTGTGCATCTATGAATGTGTCTATGTGTGCACCTAGGAATGTGTCTATGTGTGTATACATGTATGTATCTATGTGTGTATCTATGTATCTAGCCATGTATGCATCTATGTATGTGTCTATGTAGGAATCTATGCATGTGTCTATATATGTTTTTGCATATGTACATGGGTGTAAAGAGTGGGACTCTAGTTATAAAGTGATGGAGCGCTGAACAAGACAAAGATTTATAAGTTGGAATGGTTATAGAGACATTGAAACACCTGAAGGAAGGGATAGAGATGAGCGAAGGTCAATGGGAGGAAGGAGTTTATGGTTTGGCCGGGGCATGGGTGGAAGGGCTGGAGATTGCAAATGGAGAACAAGACTCCCTGTGACAGCCAGACGAGGAGTGGTCCCATGCCACAGAGCACCTCGAATTGAGCACTCTTCCCCTCGCCATTCAGAGAATACCCTGGCACATCACGGTTCTGGTGTTCTTCCAGAAGGTACAGATCACTTTTCACCTCGTTATAACCAATTTCTTTCACTACCACGCAGGACTACAGAACAAACCCAGACTACAGGGGACGTGACCTCTTTTCACACATACCTATGCCGTCCTCTTAGCGTACATGAGGATCCCCTGGTCCTGATGAAATGCCGAGATCCACTTGGACTATATAGGACATGAAACATGTCGACCCCCTGCACACGTTACACATCATCCTGAACTGAAGCGGGTATAATGTTCCCTCTTTGGCAACAACTTTCTAGTTCTTTTTTTCACTCTTGGCACAGGAACTCAGTGAATAAACTATTTTTTGGAGAATCCTGTAGCGATTTTTGAACCCCATTCTCACTATCCCACTTCTTCTCACTACACCTAGTCCCCACATTACTTATTAGCTTTACGTCAGCGACCAGAGAAGATCACCGGCACAGAGCCCCCTTGCGGGCCCAATGGGCATTGCAGCGCCTGCCCAATGAGGAGCTGCCCAATGACACCCCTCGGGACGTGTGAGGACCCTTGCTTCTTACTGGAGCTATTCCTTTCCCACTAAATGCTCTTCTTACGAGCACCTGGTCTCAATTAATTGATCCACCTTTCCCTCCCTGCCTCCCCCATTCCAATCAGCATACTCTTTTTTTCTTCATAACTGTCTGGGGACTGTGTGCTGGACCTTCTATGTCCTTGTCCCTTCTTGTGAGATTAATTTATAGTGGAGTGTCATAGAGAGGAGTGTCACGAAGCATATTGAAGTTGAGTGGGGGAGAGTGGAGATGTGTACAGTGGAGTGGTGTAGCGTGGCATAGAGTGAAGGGGTGAAGAGTGGAGCAGCGTAGAGTGGAGGGGCATAGAGTGGAGTAAAGTGTGGTAGAGTGGATTAGCATAGAGTGGGGTAACATAAAGGGTTCTAGAGTTGAGTGGTGTAGAGTGGAGTAGTGGAGTAGAGTGGACTAGGATGAAGTGGTGTAAAGTGGAGCAAAGTGGCATTGAGTGGAGTAGATTGGAGTACAGTGTCATAGGGTGGAGTAGTATAGAGTGAAGTACACTGGCGTAGAGTGAAGTGACACAGAGTGGAGTTGAGTGTTGTGGAGTAGAGTAGAGCGGAGTGAGTGGAGTGGAGTGGAGTGGAGTGAAGTGCCATAGAGTGGAGTGCCATAGAGTGAAGTGCCATAGAGTGTTGTGGGGTGGAGTTTCATGGAGTAGAGTGTCGCAGAGTAGAGTGTCATGGAGTGGGATGTCATACATTAAAGGGTCAGAGAGTGGAGAGTCGCAGAGTGAAGGGTTGTAGACTGTCATGAAGTGGAGCTGCATAGACTGGAGTAGAGTAGGGTGGCGTAGAGTGGAGTGTTATAGAGCGGAGTGTCAGAGTTATGTTATGTTATACTGTTTTGTAAAGCGCACAGCTACTCAGCAGAGTGTCCCGGCGCTATATAGTGGGAGATTAGACAGGCATCTAGATTATCTGTTAAAGAGACAGGTTTTTAGTTCCCTCTTGAAAATATCTAGGCTGGTCTCAGATAGGAAAAGGATTTCCCACATATTCTTAGACGACTGATGCGGGGCACTCTTGCCAGGTATGCCAAGGAAGAGCAAAGGGTGCGTGCAAGAATGCATGCACAGATCCTCTCGCTGAGATAGGCCGCGCCTGTCCCGTGCAGGGCCTTGAGCATAAGGACCATGACCTTAAAGACCACCGTCTTTTTTATTGGGAGCCAATGAAGGGCCCTCAGGTGTGGGGTCATGTGGAACCTAGGTGGAAGTCTAAGTAGCCGCCTCGCCGCTGCTGCTCTGCATTGCCATTCCGAGTCATGTTGTGCTCTGGTTTGTTGGTGGATATACACCCCCTTTTCCTAATATCAATTATTGACAGTCAATGGAGGGTCCTCCTGGCACTGTTCTCCCTCCTTCTTCCCTCTGAGATGTTTGCTTGTGAGTCCCAAGGCACATACAGAACAATCCAAGGAGGGAAAGAGTGGCCGACAGGCACACTCCGATAGGTTCTGATGGTACCACCACCGTCTTCCGAAAGGAAGATCTGGTCACCGAGAGCTGTCTCTGTTCAGAGAGGATCCACATTAAACTGTCAGCATGGCATGAAGTCCCAACTCTCCACTCCCATCCGCCGCTAATCGGTTCAAGTCTAAAACATAGACAGGTTTTATTTTATCCCCAGGCATGTGAATTATTTAAAAAGCTGTATCAGGTGTTCTGCGCCTTTGGTCTCCTCCATTCCTACTATAAAATATGCAGCTGCTGTCTACATAGTATTTTACTTTCCAGTGATGCATAATTCACCAGGCTCCTTCATGCCTTCCACCTAGAGCGCCATTCAGCTTTTCTGGGTCATTCATGTCTTCAGGTTACATCCACAGACTTTTTGTACAGAACTTTCATGGAGGTGGATCAAGGTAAGGTTGGTTTGATCAGCAGTTTTTATTGGGACTGTCTAGTGTGGACATTATTACTCTCCTGATAAGGTTGTACAAATGATTTCTAAATCAGCGCCAGGACCCACTTCTGGGGAACAGAGCATCATGGGTCGATGCGAGTTGACATCTTCACACTGGGTCTGCATTGCATAATGACAAATGAATACCAGAAGACAGAGTGAATTTTAAACTTATACATTACTGCAGCCCCGTATTGCCATGTATGTAAACTGTATTATTTGTACATATCTTGTCCCATGTCACAGAGCACTGTATCCTCTGCTGTAGTTCAATATTTATTCACCTTGCCTCAACCCTGTCACCCACCAACCCCCTGCCACCCTTACCCCGTATACCAACTCTAAACTCTTCCCTTCTCTTCACCCACAACAGGTACCTCTATTGTAAATACCCTTTCTCACCTATGCAACATTATCAGTTCTATGTAAGACTTTTTGTCATCGTTACGGTGATCACGTAAGGCGCATCTATATCTTGGGTGACTATGCACTATAGAAATATGCAAAGTAAATAAATGAATATGCACCTATGACATAATATTTTAACGTTAATAGTGATGCATGAGCATGTAAAACAAAATTGGATCTCCATTGAATTGTGTTTCTGATACATTTATAAGAATAATGCTGGCATTTTGTTGAAAGCCTGAAGATCAAATCTCTAGATGCACTGCCTCAGTCCTACTGCTCCATTGTTTTTCTATTCTAGGTATTACCTTGGCTCCAGTTGGGTCTAAGGGCTAGTTCTGTGTTAACTACACAGGGCTACAAAATCAGTTACATGTTTTTCAAGACTATTGTGAAGCCAATAATGTATTTTTAAGCCAAGGTAAAACAAAGCTTTGGTAGCTGTGGCCAAAGACCCAGTTACACAGGTGTGTGCTTCAGACCTGAGTAAGGCTGTGCCAAGTGTTTAACCGGATGCTCTGATCTGCTGGTGCTGACCAAACACCCTTCTTACCGTGTGTCACACAGGTAGGGCAGCGACTGCCGGGCCAAGGAATGCACAAATAATGCTTAATCAGAGAGCTTACGGTGTCTTGCTCTATTTTGAAATGTAACCATACGACTATAAGCATAGAAACTATTATTACAAAATTGCACTCAATAGGAACAGAAATATAACTGTTTTCTAAAGAAACAAGACACATCACTCCAACTGCTGGGGGTTATCTCTGTACTTCCTCTATTTGACTTTCTGTCCCACGTCACCCTCTAAGAGTAAACCATGACTGTCCGAAGATGGCACCCCTTGGAAGTCAAAGCCTTACAGGAGGTACCTGTCAATTTATCTACTTTTTCAGTAGAATCTGGTTCCTGTGTTTTTGTCGCCTAATGGCAATATTTACTACAAAGATTGCACTTGAATTCTTGGCCTCCAGAGAATTGACTTTCTAGCTCCCGGTACCAAACTGTGAGATAGTGAAATCTCAAAAACACCTCTTTAAAAGGTTCTGCACACATTTCAGGAGGTCAACCATTAGGTTATTTATTATAATTTTTTAGGATTTCATTCATAGCATTTACAGAGCCACGTTGACCAGAATGGTATCCTGGCACTGGCAGCTTTCATTGTCTGAAAGGAAGATAATGGCAGGGAATGGTGCCCTGGTCCAGGCATATTTACTTGGGGAACAGCCAGGTCTTCAAGGCCTTCCTAAATTTCACCAAGTCTGTGAACAATCTTAGAGTAGGCGTCAAGCTGTTCCACAACTGAGCAGCCTTCACTGAAAGGCTTGCCCACCTTGTCGAACCTTATGGAGCCTATTTACCTGGATGAGATTGACAGTTGCTGAACGTAGATGTCTTCCCAGGGCGAGTCTTTCTAGCCTGCGTTGCAACAGTGCAGGGCCCTTATTCTGGAAGGTCTTGTATACGATACACATAGACTTGAAATAGATCCTCTGCTCCACGCGCAGCCAATGGAGTTCCCTGAGAGCAGTGAAATACAGAGGATCATCGGGATGGTTGTATGACTGTTAAAACCTGGTTTGCGATGTCAACATAATCGGCGCCACCTTGTCCCCACTCAGGCCCGTACGCTCCCGTAAGCAGCAGCCATTTTTTTAGCCATGACCCCTCTGCCCCTCGCTGATCACCAGCGCGTTCCCCTAGCGTTGCGAACACCTCCCCCTCCCCCCGCACTCTCTGACCACCCCCGCTCTCTCATGCATGGACCATACACCCCCCAGCGCGACCCTACCTCGGAAGTGCATTTCACCCCCGACCAACACCTCTCCGTCCCTTGATGAACCCCCTTCCTCTGCCCTGCCCCGCTCCCAAGCCACCACCTGGTCCTACAGCTGCCATTTATTGGCCCCCCTTACAGTAAGCAGCTGTCCCGATTCAAAGGATCCCCGACTAATCAAGGCCCCCCCACCCCGTGCGATCCGATCAGATACACCCATTCCGGGAATCGACAGGGTATCCTGCTGTGGAATAGCCATCGCCTACTGTGACCGGGGTGGGGACTTCTACTGAAGATATGTGTGGGAACGGGCTCAAAGGGGGGATTCCAAGGATGTCTTTCCGTACATCAAAGCCTTGACAAGAATGTGCCACATGTAATAAAGCTATAAACCTGTGTATAAAAGGCCAGGCCTCAGAGATGCAGTTAGAGCACCTCCCGAAGACATTCTGTGTGCGTGTCCGAAATGACAGGCTCTCCTCATGAGAAATAAACCCTGTTCTTGCGTTCCAGCTTACAGCGCCTGTCTCTTTATTTGGTAACTATTTGCTATGGGAAATTAGAGGCGTCCTTGCGCCAACAGCCTGGGCAATCGACAGTAACTGGCTGCTTTTCCTCATGACAGAGGCACATATGTCTAAACCACGCATGCCTCTACCATGCAGCCCGAACAACGAATGCGTCTGAACAATGCATGCCTTTAACACGCATGCCTTTACCAAGGAATTTTGTGGTAAAGGCATGTTTGGTAAAGGGATGTGTGGTAAAGTTCATGTCCCAGTCCCTCTGCCCTGAGTCCTAAAACCCTGGCTCCTGCCCTATAATTAACCCAACGCTCCCGGCCCTAAAAACTACCCCCACCCCTAAAATCTTAAACTACTACACAACCCCCGTGCCCTGTGCCCTAAAAACTGCCCCCTGCCCTGAAAACTGCCTCTTCCCTCACCTACCCTGAGCCCTAAAACTCGTCCCCTCCCTTAAACCCCGACCCCAGCTCCCTGGCCTGAGCCCTATAACCTACCCCCCCACCCTGAGCACTAAAACCGGCCCGCACTTAAAACCTAACTCCGTCCCCAGCCCAACTTATCTTGCCGCGTCTCAGTCCTTCCCGCAGGTCTTCCCTTTCAGGTCCTCTCCCGGCACGCTTAGACAGCTAGAACGCCGACTGCCTTAACCATGCATATGTGTGGTTAAGGCATATGTGTGGTTCAGGTAAAGGTTGTTCAGCTTGAGGGGAAAAGGCATGCGTGCTAAAACCCGTGTTGTAAAGGTCATTTCCCCTTCCGGGTCTATTTAGTGTCAATTCTGCTGCAGCTACTTCGACTCTTTGCATTCTCTTAACCAGGCAGTCAGGGCTCCACTGAGGATGGCAGTATAGTAATCCAATCTATCAAGTATAACACTATGCCCAATTTAGGACATAGAGTGTGCGGGTGGTACAGGAAAAAGGTTTCTGAGGCTGCGAAGCAGTGTAAAACATATGTCGGCCACTTTACTAACATGCTTCTCTAAAGAAAGTTTGTCATCAAAAGTAACTCCAAGATCACGTATCGCATCAGAAGGACATAGCTCAGACTCTGTAGGTAGAGGCCAGAAATCTGGGGGTAGTGGCATGGGAATTCTGCTCACCAAGCAGCAAAGAAATTCTGTTTTGTCCCCATTTAGTTTGAGAGGATTTACCTTCATCATTTTACAATATCGCCTAAACAGGTCTGAACAATTTCTACAGCATCCTGCTGACTATTGTTAAGTGACAAGATCAACTGCGTGTCATCCGAGTAATTGACTAAACTGAGATAGTGTATTTTTATTAGAGAGATTCATATAGATATTAAACAACACTGGACTAAGTGCTCAACCTTGTGGCACTCCGTGTTGCACTCCCTGTTGCAAACATCTGTAGTCCCAGCAGTAAGGGGGTAAAGCTATAGCCTGGCCGCGATCTTAAAGATAGTATTCCATCCACTTCAGTACAGTACCACCAACACCGAAAGATGCTAGTCTTGCTGGCAGGATGTGGTGATTGACCGTATCGAAGGCGGACGACAAATCAAGCAGTATCAATACTGTAGACTGGCCGATATTTCCCCATATATGAGTCTCATCCATAGCAACCAATAGAGCCGTCTCTGTGCCATGACCAGGACTGAAGCCAAATTGTTCCTCCTCTAGAAGGAGTTAGACTCCAAATAATGAGATAAAATCCCGCTGACGACACTCCAGTATTTTCACCGGGAAGGGGAGGAGTGGGTTAGGCCTATAGTTAACCCGATCTGCTGGATCTGCTGAAACTTTCCCAACAATAGCCTTCTTCCAACTTCGAGGTACCAAGCCGGATTTCAGGGATTGGTTACAAAGTTGCAACGTTTGTGACATTAATTCATCTGCCACTTTTTTCCACTGTCTGGGAGGGAGATTATCTAGGGGAGAGCCAGACAAAGTAGACATAGCAACAGTGTGAAAGCTCTTTTTAGAGATTGATTTAATGGATTCGAACCTGCAATTAAGATTCTCAGAGAGGTGATGCCCATTAACATTCTTACGATTGAGTGTTTCAGAAATATCTATTTTGGACAGGGGACCATTGAGGAATAAAAGATCCACATCAGGGGAGGCTCCAATATCCTCTGGAATCTGGCTAATCTTCTTTTCAAAGAAGACCACAAAATCATCCCACAACTTTTGTGAGGGTATTATTTCTTGTTCTAAACATTGGGGGTAGATAAGTCACCGAAAATGTCAAAGACCTTTTTGCCACCATTTGAAGCTGCTAAAACAGAGTTTGTGTAAAAGTCATCCTTTGCAGACCTCTTTTTTATTTATAATCATTTAATGCAGTATTTAGGTATTGTTTATTTTACTCTGTATATTGTCAACGCCATTTACTTTCAGTTGCCTGCACACTCATTTTGATGCCTTTAGTGACTCGCAGTACCACGCGGCAGATGGTTGGAGGTGAGATTTAGAATTAGGGAGGGGGATCGCGTAATATAAAGTTGCTGAAAGTTCTTTATGAAAAAGTTGCAATTAGTTTCTATTGAGTTCGTAAGATATGCTTCTTGAGGTATTTTAAGCCACTCACATCCACCTTAGTAGGGCAGCGCTTTCTTAATGTCCCTAATGAATGTGCCCAATGAGAATCTTTTCCTGGGTTTGGTATATGGGTTTAGAATCTACTATATTGACAATTTCCTCCATGAGTTTGTAGCCCATCCAGATTTCTGTAAGTGAACTCTGCTGCCGAAGGCTATGACAAATTCTTCTGATGCACATTATCAAAGAATATTGTGGGATTCCCCACCAGTATTGCGCAGTTCGGCGTATATGCCATGGCAACAAGCAAATTGCAAGAGGGCGGGTGATTTCTTTGACCACTTGGGCATCATGTCCTTTCGGCAAATCCAGGATGGGTATGGGTTGCCGGCATCAACACAATGACAGTATGCCAAGATTCGTCACTGGGTCACACAATCAGCACTGAAACCATATGCAAGCAGACTCCTCCTACCGTTTGAGAAATGGCTTATCACTAGACACACAAGTAAGAAGCTGCTATCAGATATATACACCTGGCTGAATACATCACAATCACAAGCTAAAACAAAGGCGCAGGTGAGGAGGGAGAAAGAATGTGGTAGACAGTTCACACAGAAGGAATGGCTAGATATACATAAACGAGCTAACACATCGGTACACTCAGCCACGGGTAAAGGGACGCTACTGCAGATAGCTCATTGCTGGTACTACACGCCTGAGCGCAAAGCACACTGGAAGAAAGGAGGTGACCTTAAAGGCTGGAGAGGGTGCGGGGACACCGGAACATTAACCACTTAACCGCAGCGGCAATTACGCCGCGGTGCGGCAGTTTGATTGAGTGGGCGGGGCTGCATGAGCCAAAGGATGTGCGCAGCACTACGGAGGTGGTGCTCGCGACCGCCGTTGGCTGACAGAAGCAGCGAAGTGGTTAACGCATCTCGTGCGGCTATGACCTAAAATACAGACATATTGGCAGGAGATATTAAATGTTATTGATGAAATGCTCGATACCGAGCTCCCCAGCTTCCCGAGATATATTCGTCTGGGTCTCCCCAACCCCTTAACATATCCGCTTGGATCTTTGAAAGGGCGGGCAATCACACGGACCAGGTATGTGGCAAAACAAGCCTTGTTAGTACGGTGAGGCACGGACATGGTGCCGTGACATGCAGACTGGCTGCACAAGGTGTGGGATTTATTGGAAATGGAAAAACTCACAGCAGTAGCAGAGAACCAGTTGCCGCGATTTGATAAGATGTGAGGTCCCAGCATTGGCTATCTCAGCAGGGAATTCAGAGAGCTGTCTTGTCCAATTTATCTTCGTTTGATTCGCCTGATACCCGAAGAATACTCCAACGCGGAACAGACCATAGACAGCTAAAGCCCTGGAAACAGTCTATAACAGCATTAGCTGATAGAAGGGCCTTAAGGTATAGCACCACTCAACACGTGCTAGACAGCCTATATGGTACTCTCCCCGATAGAACCCTCTTTTTTCCCTGTTAATGATTTGTAGTTTATTTTCCTTTTACAATGTATAGTTTGGATTTTGTATCTTTGCACATTTTAGTGCCTCACTGGCCCATGGTTGTAGGTGGGATGATTTGTATTGTATTTACTTTTGGAATTATCATTATAAGTTTTCTTTACTGAATTCTTGGAAAAATCAATAAAAAGTCTCAAACATAAAAGACAATTGTGAGAACCAGGGCTGTGTTATTTAGGAATAATTTTAACACCACTTAACATCTTGTGGGGAGATCAGGGTTTTGAGTTTTTCTAAGGACGTTGAAGATAACTAGGGTTCTCATTAACTGACTTAAGTCCTTGTACATGTGTATCTTTTTATCCTTTTTAGCACATATGACAATTTTTGTTTATAATATGAATCTTTCAAAACAAATCAACGTTTTATTAAAATCTGTGCTGTCTTTATAACTAATCTTTTGATTCTCCAATATAGGGTTACATCTATGCCAATAGTTTACGGAAGGTTGCAAGCGTTCAAGTGTAGACAGTAAGCTGCCAGTGGAGTCAGACAGTATGTTGCAAGACGCTGTGCTCACATAAACCGCACTAGATATTCTGCCCTTGTGGGCACCTGAAGGGGTGTTCTGCGAGGCGCACAGAGCATTGGACAAGAGGGGCAGCAGCTGGACTTCAGAGTTCAGCACTGGGCGAAGGATGTCAAACTATCTTCTTCATTGGGAGGAAAAACTAGGCCTGTGCATAGTACTACGCTACGCTCGCAGAGCGTGTGTAGTTTGCGCTACTACACGCTACGCTAATTGGACGTAGCACAGTGCAAAAGTAGCGCTACCTAGCGAACTACGCCCAGGGTTAGCCAAAAAAACGATGCAATGCTGTTTATAAACTGCTCTTCCCAAAATGGTGGCCTGTCCAGAGAATTATATCTGAAGTTCACAATCCAAGTAAATTCTTTACTTATGATGTCAGTTTCTGTTTGAATCGTGTAAAAGGAGAATGTTACAAATTATGGATATGTTTCTGTATTTTTCAGTGTGGTCTTCCCCTTGCTACTCTTTTTATCCCTGATTTCTGCTTATTTGAGATGTAACTCCTATCAGACTTTTTTGTCTCTTTCCTCTTCCCTGATGTCAAGGAGTTTGGTGCCTTGCTAAAAAAAATCTGTGTTGAGCTTCATTTTTGCTAAAGAGCTACAAGATTGCCAAGACAGGTTTTTTATTTTATTTATTTTTTTACCCTCTGTCGTTTTTAAATTGTGAAAGAATTTCTCCTAGGAGACACTTGACACCGTTGTTGTGTACTATTCAGTGCAGGGTGGCAGGAGTTGCCTTTTCTCTGGCAAACAAGAAGTGGACTCAAAAAACCCTCTTAGTGCCCGGTCCTTGACACATACATACAGGAACACACCTTAAAATATCTGATTCACTGCACCTCATACATTGTAAAAACAATGTACCCAATTCATAAAAGTAAAGTAAGACCAAAATTCTAACATAGATCAAAAGTCTACCTTTACTACTTTTCGGTATTTACAAAGGTAAACTGAGACCAAAAGTTTAACTTAGATCAAAAGTCTAACTTTATTACTTTTCGTTATTCACACAGGTAAAATTAGGCCAAAAGTCTAACTTAGACCAATAGTCTAAATTAGACCAAAAGTTTAACTTAGATCAAAAGTCTAACTTTACTACTTCTTAGGTATTCACAAAGGTAAAGTTCAACCAAAAGTCTAACTTAGATCAAAAGTCTAACTTTATTACTTCTTAGGTATTCACAAAGGTAAAGTTCAACCAAAAGTCTAACTTAGATCAAAAGTCTAACTTAGACCAATAGTCTAAATTAGACCAAAAGTTTAACTTAGATCAAAAGTCTAACTTTACTACTTCTTAGGTATTCACAAAGGTAAAGTTCAACCAAAAGTCTAACTTAGATCAAAAGTCTAACTTTACTACTTCTTAGGTATTCACAAAGGTAAAGTTCAACCAAAAGTCTAACTTAGATCAAAAGTCTAACTTTATTACTTTTCGTTATTTACACAGGTAAAATTAGGCCAAAAGTCTAACTTAGACCAATAGTCTAAATTAGACCAAAAGTTTAACTTAGACCAAAAGTCTAACTTTACTACTTCTTAGGTATTCACAAAGGTAAAGTTCAACCAAAAGTCTAACTTAGATCAAAAGTCTAACTTTATTACTTTGGTATTAACACAGTTAAAATTAGACCAAACGTCTAACTTAGATCAAAAGTCTAACTTTATTACTTTGGTATTAACACAGTTAAAATTAGACCAAAAGTCTAACTTAGATCAAAAGTCTAACTTTACTACTTCGCAGGTATTCACAAAGGTAAAGTTCGACCAAAAGTCTAACTTAGATCAAAAGTCTAACTTTACTACTTCGCAGGTATTCACAAAGGTAACGTTCAACAAAAAGTCTAACTTAGATCAAAAGTCTAACTTTATTACTTTAGTATTAACACAGTTAAAATTAGACCAAACGTCTAACTTAGATCAAAAGTCTAACTTTATTACTTTGGTATTAACACAGTTAAAATTAGACCAAAAGTCTAACTTAGATCAAAAGTCTAACTTTACTACTTCGCAGGTATTCACAAAGGTAAAGTTCGACCAAAAGTCTAACTTAGATCAAAAGTCCAACTTTACTACTACTTTTTGATGTTCACAAAGATAAAGGTAGACAAAAAGTCTAACTTAGACCAAAGTTCTAACTATTCGTAGTAACTTACCTTTGTGAATACCAAAAAGTAGTAAAAATAGACTTTTGGGTAACGTTAAACTTTTGGTTTCACTTTGCCTTTGTGTATCGGGCCCGCGGTCTTTCGCACATTAATTATAGAAATGAACTCATTTAATGTAGATTGTAAAATAAGTTTTTTTCACATTTTAAGGTGCCAACAATGTTTTTCCAGTTTGGCCATTCATTGAGCAGGACCATGACAAGCGGTCAACCATTAAAGGCGTTAAAGGCATCAACATCACTCAGACTGAGAACTGGATCATCTGCTTTGAAAATATTATGAATCTATACATGATGGCCACTTTGTTCTCTGGAAGAGTCCTTTATATTCTGGCAGAGCTTGGCAGAGTAGGAGCACCCCTGTACATGAGCGGTGCCCCCTCAGCACCAAGCTTGTGGTCCCCCTTTTTATTGAGGGTCCGGGGAAGTGCCGGGCTCCCATCAACAGATCCTCCGCTGACTCCCCTGGTGCAAACCTCTGACCCGACAAGCCCATCACCATTGGGCCCTCAGGTCACAGTGATGGCTGCATCGCAGTATTAAGGGCTAGGTGACTGTCACTAAAGTTGTCTACCCAAGACTGCCATACAGGGCATGGCAGTCCCGAGCAGAAAAAAAACACAGTGACCCCACAGTGGCCCTTTTAAGCCCTAGGAAGATCAAAACAACTCCTACTATTTCCCCCACCCAGCGCTGGCAGAACTCTTATCAGCACACTAGTAATGTCGAAAGTGGACTACTGTAATGGTCTCCTAATCAATGCCCAGGAAAAGGCCCTTAGTAAGCTACAACTGGTGCAGAACGCGGCCGCCAGGATTCTGTCAGGCACCCCCAAGATTAGGCCGATATCCAAGGTGTTGCAACAGCTCCACTGGCTGCCCATCAGAAGCCAAACCAAATTCAAGGTGCTATGCTATGCATTGCTTACAAGGTAATCTACAACTCTGGACCTGAGTTTCTGAAGAAAGCTCTTTGCTCATACACGCCCACTAGACCCTTGCGCTCTTCAGCAGCCAACCTTCTAACGGTCCCTCGAACCAAGAAAGCCTCATGGGGCGCTAGACGATTCACAGTCACTACTGCCAGACTGTGGAACATGCTCACCCTTCATATTTGGACCTGTCCTACCCTGCTAGCCTTCAGGAAACATGTAAAAACCTGGCTCTTTAACCAATAAATCACCCCCTCCAGGGCCGTTACTTTCCTTATAGTCCGTGGCGCCGAGAAACCCAAGGGTATTTGCGCGCATTATAAGTTGCTTAAATAAATAAATAAATGGAGAAAATGTCTAGCGTGTCATTGTCATTGTTTAGTTTTCAATCACAAACTACTGCTTAGGGCGTTTAGTCTTGAGAAACAAAAATGTTTACCAAGGGGACACAAGAAACATAGCACCTGCTAGGCACACCTATCACATTTCAGAGCAACTACCACAGTTTTAGTTGCTCTGAAGGCTATAGAGATCCTTGTTAAACAGGTGGGATCTCTAAATAGGGCGAGCACTCTTTCGGGGAGGGAAGGCCATAGATTCTGGTAGTCTAGAGTCCCAGTGGGCCACCCCACTGAGTCTAAATGAACTTCAAATTCCTTATGCATATTCATTCTCTCAGCTACCAATAGGGCATGTGTTTGCTTGAATGTTCAATTTGGTTGATTTGGTCAATGTAAAAGCGCACTCATGTTAAATCTCAGAATAAGAAATAAGAATAGAGTGGAAATGGAGTCTATATAAATCAAGGAGTGGAAAAAACTGCTGGAATTCCATAATCTGGGACCCCCTCTTGACATGATGCTACCACAAATCGATGTGCCTGGAGGGCCAACCAATGCAGACCAAGCACGCTACTCGCATGGAATTATTTATGATTTACGAATTATGATTTATGCGAGGTGCTGAGTGGATTTGCAAATCACTGCTTTCAATTATGAAGCTGCAGTGGCCATCCTGAACCATGGGTGCAGCCTCCCCAACAGCTGGCGCGCAACACTCAAGATGGCGATAGTGTGACAGAGCAGATTTGCCGCAAGCCACACAGCTTAACACGTCTGTGTCTCTGCTTGCTGTAGCCTATGCTTTCAGGTAGAAACACTTCCTTCTTGTTTATTAGCATAGTGCAAAAACACAGGAGCAACTGCTTGAATCAGTGGGTTCAGCCCCCAGAAGTGGTCACAACTCAACCAGGAGCTAACCTAATGCGAGTGAGCATCACAGGCTCTCTTTGGGGAGCAGTGGCTTTCTTATTGGTAGTCTTATGGTGATCTAACTTTACATGTAAGCTTGATAACGTGTGCGTTATACAAAGAGTATGGAGCTTGATTTAGATCTCGGGAGACGGGTTACTCATGGTGGCAGCTGGCAGGGAACGCGGGTGGCGGGGGCTGGGTTGTGGTGATTGAACAAAAAAAAAAAAAAACACTTACCTCTTCCCCACCGCCATCTCACAGTCGTTGCTTCTCTTCCTGGCAGTCCCGTAACCAGGAACCACCCAGGCTCCCCTAAGCCAATCACAACACTGCATTGCAGCGTTGTGATCGGTCTGAGTGATGTGGTTCAGGACTCCGCCGGGTAATGGGAGTCTGGGCATGTTCCTCAACAGGTTTTATAATCCATTCTGGTGAGGAACATGCAAAGTGCGCATGACTGTCTGGCCGCCCCACGACGGCTGGCCAAACTGTCATGCGCACTTAGTGTGTGCACACCACTCCTCCCCCTGTCACACCAGCCTTGCCCTAACCCAGCCCTGTAGCAAAGAAAAATAAAATGATAATAACAGCGGTATTTAATCTGCTCTGAGAGCACTGGGGTGACGCTCCTCTGCCTTAGTGGAGGAGCCGTTCCTGGTTCACTCCTTGAACACAGCGACAGATATCCCATCCGTTGTCATGTACATCCCTTAAGATTTAATGGGATTTATATTTCGGAGGATGGGATATCCATCAGCGTTGTGACGGAGTAACCTGTCCGCTGAGGTCTAAGCCAGGCTCATAGTTATGCAAAGCGCATGTGGACCTGGGGATATGAGGCGCCTGCTGAAACAGGCAGAATCCTTGTGCAGCTACAAAAAGAAGTTCTATGGAGGTCACCAAAGGATAAAGCCAGAAAATGTTGGTGGATGCAAAGAATATTAGAGGAAACCTTATTTAGAGACTGCAACTATAAATCAAAATCCAAGGACTGCTATGGGTGATTAACGATCGAACTCCCTGCCTGCTCTGCCTGCGTTTGTTCTGATTAAGATGGATAACAGCAGCGCCTCCACGCTGGGTTGCCAAGCCTTGCCAAGGCGCCCTATGGGCACCATCCTTTACTGCGCTGCACATAAGCGGGACCTGCGCACCATCCTCATATACTTTGCCCTGATCAGCCCTAGTGAGGATGTGCAGCACACGTCAACCAATCAGAGCATTCAGAGATATTTCAACGACAAAGCTTTATGCATCAGGGAGATACAAGGGGCTCTTTAGTCGCCTCTTTTTCCTGTCTGCAAAAAGTTGGAGAAGATAATTGGTCCCAGCTCTGTCATAGCTCCTAAAAAGATTATTGGGCTGATCTCAGATCTTTTTAGGTCTAGCGAAGAAAAACTTTAGCTGTCTTACCGAGCTAATTCAATCTGCATAGAGAGGGAGGGGCATAGGGCCAGCCCCAAGACACTGGTTTTTGGAAGTGTCATTCATGTATTAGTCAGCCCACATTCATCATCAATTGGTCACTTCTAATTGTCATTCATGATGTGTGGAGTGTTGCCTGTGCACTGGCAGACAACCGTTTAATTGATGCAGCTGATAGATGAGTCCACAAAGGGAGAGATGAACTTTCTTCTCTTTGTGCTCTGCTCCATGAGAAGACGCTGGTTGCCGCCCGCGGTGCTCCTAAGGGTTTCAGCCAACCTGCTCAAAATGCGTCAACTCACATACTACACTCTGCAGGCCTCATCGCCAAGAACTGACCTGTCTTTGAGCTGCTCCAATTGTAGATACTCTTAGAAGACCAGGTGTCCATTTATACCACCATCAGGTATTCCCTGCCTGTCCAAGGTAGGAAGAAGCATCTCACCACCTTTAATATACACAGGTCTGAGAAGGCCATCAGTTCCTGATTTACTACCTAATATGAAGATGAGAAACATACAAAGCAAAAGTCCCAGTATGCATGCATTCCTTATAACATAGGAAATTACTAATGTAAATGATATTGGGAATGTTCTTGGTCTTCATATTTTTCAGAAAATGCAGCTTTCTATACAGGATTGCTTTTGAAGTATGAATAATTTCCCTATTCAATTATGGCTTCTGGTTTGCAAGGTTTTCCAACGCGGGAGTTCGCGGTCAGGGGCTGCTTCTCGAGTAAATTTGCTGCTGCTCAAGTGGATTTTTGACTCAATCTGCAGCAAAATCAACTTGCATGGCTGTGCACTATTGCACACCGCATGGTGCCGTTTGCACTGATTTTTCAGTGCTGCTCATGCTACCAGCACTAAATTGCAGCGTGACACACATATTTTCCACCTATTGGCAGAACTCCACAGAGTCTCTCAGAGTTTTTTTGTAGCTCTACAAAATTCCGCAGAGTGAAACCTCCACGAGTTCTGCCCTCCTCTAGCTAGTACCAGTGACGGCTGATATCATTTAAACGTGGGGGGGATGGATGCTGGGGCGCGTGTAGACGATTAATTTTTAAAAAACGTACTTTATGGTGACGCCCGGCTTGCCTCTCGCTGCTTCTCTGCTGCTCCAAGAAGTCTCTGCGGCAGCATCAAAAACTCCTCACCCAAATTCCCACGCTGCTCTCAAGCATGAGGCGAGCAAGGGGATTGGCCTGAGCGGGCTGATAAGATGCTGGCTCAGGCACAGGAAGTCTGTGCTGTGTCTCCAACCCAGCTGTATAATACAGCCTGGCTGGAGAAAGCAAAGTGCGCATGTCAGTTTGGTTGGCCTGAGATGGCCGGCCAAACTGACATGCGCACTTACAAGTGCACATACCACTTCTCCCCCCTCCCTGCACATGCTGGCTCAAAGCCAGCAGCTAAAAAAATAAAGTAAAAGATATAGTTTCATTTTTTAGCTGCTGGGTCTGAGCCAGTGAGGCAACGCTCCTCCGCCATTGCAGAAAAGCCGCCGCTGGCTATTACCACTGCAGCCACAATGAGCGCCTCTGTGTTTAAGCGGGTATCTGCTGAATGATGTCTAACAATCCCAAGTGACATCAGCAAAAAACATTCTATAATGACTATTGTTGGTGATTCTTAGGGATGCAGGACTGGGCAAAGGGAACTGTGTTTTTTCTCGACACTGGATGGCCCGTGGATGGCAGGTCTGCAAGAGGCTATGAGGTTGCGCTCAAGTTGCATTATAGTATTCTGTTTTACTACTTTGGGATTTTTTTTATTGCTGTGAATATTGTAACAGTCTTTCTGTCACCTAATGTGGGCTAATGAGTATTTCGGTACCCTTTCTCTAAAGGTGTTAACTCGTATGTAGCTAATGAGCACAAGTGAGAGGCTAATGCACCTAACATGCAAGAAAGTTGTCAGAGAAGGTGTTGCTATGAGTTACCTAATTATTTTGATCTCCAATTAAACTCCTGAATAAAAATTGATGAGATGCGCTGTAAAAGACTATTCTATTGCCTGTGATGTCTGCTTACTGTCAATAGACTGTCCCTGAACTTTGCTTTGGAGAGATCATTTCTAGACCCCTCCAGAGAAGGCCATGCTAGCACCATGGTGCAGGGGTAACACAGCTACCATAGTATTTATTGTTCTACCTCTTCTAAGTCACTTGACCTCTTGTGCACCTAATCTATAATAATAATAATTCCTATTTGTAAAGCACAAACATATCACTCCTTGAGGTTTAAAGGCGCTGGGGGCCATTGGGGAGATTTAGGGCCAGATGTAGGTAAATATCATTTACCGATTCTAAAATACCGAATTTTACCGATTCGGTATTTTAGAATCGGTAAATGATTGAGGTTCCGTGACGATTTGAACCCGTGTTTTCAACATTGTCGTAAATACATAATTTTGGTATCAGCGAACCGCAAATGGTCCATTTAGTATATCCTGGTGTTTTCGCTATGCTACGAGCAAGAGTACCCCTGTTACAAACACATTTCTGATCTACCCATGGCATCCATTTTAGATTATGGCAGCCATTTTGTGTTTCTTGCCCTCACATAGACAATGGACACGCAGTGACCTCTGATTACTTCATTTCGGTTAAAGACACGTAGGCTTGGCCGGCGATTCACCTCTCTAAGTGACACGTGCACCTTGGAACAGAACACGCCATGGCTGCATGACTCGACAGAAACTGCCTCCTCTGCCCGAGGCCAGTCCTGCTATACTGGTTCTCGTGTTCGTTGGCCTGATCATGATTAGGCGGCCGAAGCTGGTAGCCTTGCCCATTTACGACCCACAAACATCTCTTATCCTGCTTTTCTATCTTCTGCACCTGGCTCTGCTCTTTTCCTTCTGGGCCTTTATTAGGGGGAGGTAACGAAATTTACGATGAGGCGGTTCGGGTCTTGAATGAAAAGTTGACATGGGATTATGATGGAACAGTGGGAACCCCTCGTTCGTAATGTTTTGACATCAGATATTGCCGACGATTCCTGTGTAACGCCAAATATTTATTGTTTAGGACACAAAGGTTTGGGAATGTACTAACATGTAAAGAATTTGCCTGAAGCTCAATTTTTAGTATATAAGGAGCAACCCTCTTTGTACAAATCGAACAGGCTCCTAGATACTGCCCGTGTGTAGTTTCTGTGACTTCTGTGTCCCTGCAGTAATAAACCTTTGGTCTTTGACGCCACCATCGAGAAGCCCGTGTTTCTGCTTGTTTGTGCACCGAGACAGGTAGAACTCCGGGGTCTTCGGGTGTTATCCCTGACACCTCTGGACGGAACCAAAAAGTCCAGAACTCCATGATATGTAGCTAATGATTCGGTAAATTTTACCAAATCGGTAAAATTCGGTAAATACTGATTCGGTATTTACCGAATCAGTATCCCCCATTCATTCCTATGGGCCCCTGAATGAGAATTACCGATTCGGTAAATACCGAATCGGTAATAGGGGGTAGACTTACAAGGGTGGCACCCTGTTACACCCCTGTATAGTGCATGGGTGCACATGTGGCAGACATACATGCCCACTGAATAAAAAGCACAAAATTGCTTTTTAAAAGGTATTCGGAATTTACCACCAACTAATATTTGGTGGTAAATAACGAATCCTTAAATGTAAAAAGCACTCACTTGAGTGCTCTCTACATTAAGGATTCAGTAATTTACTGAATCAGTATGTTAAGAATTCGGTAATTTAACGATTCCTTAAATTACCGATTCGGTAAATTACCGATTCCTACAATTTGGCCACCTACATCTGAAAAGCCTAATTCCGGTCGGTAATGGCCGAAATTCGGTAATTTCGGCCGTTACCGACCGGAATTAGACTTCTAACATCTGGCCCTAAGTGAGCTACCGCCCAGAGTCACATAATGCTGAGCTGAGCTGTGCCTGCGACCAAACCGTGAGCCCCACACTCCAGAGTCAGCCGCTCTGGCCGCTGCACAACACCTCTCCCTTCTTAGGGCCTGATTACTATGCGGTAAGGAATGGCTCCGGCCCTCCGTCAGAACCATCCTTACCGCAACGTAATGTCCTGTTTGTAATAATTTTAGACCGACCCATTTTGATGGAGTCGGTCAGAAATTATTACAAACAGGAGTTTCGAATGACTGGCGACAGGCTCGAAGAGCCCGTCCGCCATTCGTAAGGCCTGCAGTAATCCTTTGGCCGGCTCTTTCTGACAGAGGGATTACAATGGCAGATTCCCACTGCCTTTCTGTGCCGGCCTTTCCAACACAGAAAGGCATAAGGGATCTGTCTTTGGGGGCCCGAGCAGGGCCCCCCTGTTGGTCCCTCAACTCAGTGGCAGGCACCTTGAGATGCCTGCCACGGGGTGCAGGGATGAACTGCCCCTCTACTCTTTCAAGGAGAGCATGCATTCTGTTAGAAATGTATGCTCCCATTGTAAAGTATAGGATTCCGACTGAACGGTTGCATCCTACTTCCTGGTCTGTAACCGATGACAGGAGGTCGTTCGGTTACAGTTCCAAACCGATGTCAGACAGACTCCGGTCCACTCGACGTTGGAATCAGAACCTTAATGTAGATGTACAAAAAGTGTCATCTGCGGTGTAAACTGTAGGTCGTCGTTCACATTCTAATACCCTTATACTAGCTTTTTTTTACGTAAGGCCTCAAAAACGAGTTACATGATACAGACGGGGGTGCTGCACTTCACCCGTAAGAACCAGTACTGTGCATTAACACCTTGTCCCTAATGTGCAATTATGAGTTAGACCCAACAGAAAGGGAAATTACTGCGAAACCGGATTTAACTTCCGCAATTCTGTACAGAATTTCCAATTCCATTGAGTTTAATACATACATCTACAACATGCTTTGAGAAGGTGGTGAATTTGTGTGGTGGTTCGGCTGTGGGGTGGAAAGGCCTGTGGGGGTTTTAGGTGCGTTCACGGTGTGAAAAGATGTTGCCTGGCCGGGAGGGGAGGAGGGTATTACATGTTCCACCATGCTTAGGCTGACGGTCATATGGGGCTGCTGAATGGTCCCCGGATACAATGCAGCCCATCCCGGAAGTGCTTTTCCAACTGGTTAAACTGGGTCCAGCATTCCCACACCCAGAAAATGCACCCACGTGCGAATCTGCAGGGTTCGTACTTGAGGCCTGAGTGTGAACTGACAAAGTAGGGTGAACAACCGTCAGTAAATTTCGCAGACCGTCCGTAATTTGGACCTCACGTCCTTTTTCCGTGAGGATCCCTTTTATGGACGCCTTTTGTCCGTAATCTTGGCCATCACAGGGAGCAGCACTGCTCCCCTGCGAGAGGCCTCGCCCTCACCTCCTCTGATGGGGCACCTCGCACTCCTCCTTGAGCACAAGCAGCCCTCCCCGCCCATTGTCATTCTGTATGCGGCTAATTGCCACATACAGAATGACAATGGGCCGGTCTGGGCTGGCAAAGCATGTGGCGGCCTCCTCCTGCCTCAGGGTACAGCAGGGCGTTCTGTAAGATATAAGATAAAACGCTAATGCTGCAACTTTAGCAACGTAAGAAAGCAGTTTATATAAAGAAGCCTGTAAAGTAGTTAAAAAGAACGGGTTATCGTTCTTTTACTGTCTCATCATTTTAGAACTGAAGTATTTTCAATATTATATTCCACAAAGCCATGGTTGCTGCTTTTTTATTTATTTTAAGCAATTAACAACCATTGATAAAGCCAACAGTCGTGGGTTGTTGTTGGTGTAATGATACTTGCTGTATTATATTTCTGGATGCAATGAGATAAACAACATAGTACCAGTTGCGCGGAACACCATGCTAAGCGCTGATTTTTAGCCTAGGTGTTTTAAACCACGCCCTTAATTACATCAAACACCCCCTTTGAAGAGACCCCCCAGTTTTTTTACACCACTTGAAGCCCTGGAAATACCATGTCACAGTCACCTCACATCCTGGCACTGTGCATCATGCATGATTCATTACTTCTACGTTTTTAGATTGCCTATGTGCAGGGGCATAGTGAACTTTCCCCCACCACACCCCACACCTTGCTTTAGGAAGTACAGCAAGGTGAAGTTCTTGATGGGCCTCTTCTGTCCGCAACGCTGCAGACAAAGGCTCAGCTCATAATGTGAAAAGGTGATTTGATTTGATTTGATTTGATTTGATTTTAGGATTTCTAAAGCGCATAGCTACCCATTGGGCATCCCAGCGCTAACATAAAGCTTGACATACCTCCAATAGGTGGAATTATTTGGGGAACAACCAGGTTTTTAGCAGTCTGCGAAATGCGAGGAGATTGTTTTCTTTCCGTATGTTAAGGGGAAGGCTGGGGTGAGTAAATAGGTGAAGGAATGTGTGAATGGCTGGATGGATTACTTAAAGGATGAATGAATGAATGAAAGGGTGAATGGATAGATAATAAAAGAAAGGATGGATGGATGGATGAGTGAATGAGTTGAAGTATGGATGAGAGAAAAGGTAAATAGATGAATGTATGGGTGGAAGGGTAGATGGATGGGTAAAAGAGTGGATGGGTGTGTGAAAGGATGGATGGATGAGTGAAAGCTTAGATAATGGGCGAGTGAATGGGTGGATGGATGAGTGAAAGGATGGATGGATTGAATTGATAAGTGAAAGGGTGAATGGAGGGATGGATGAGTGAAAGGGGTAGATGGACAAAAGGATGGGTAGGTGAGTGAAGCAGTGAAAGGGTGGATGGATGAGAGAACGGATGGATGGATGTGTGAAAGGATGGATGAGTAATAGGATCAATGGATGGAATTAATGAATGGATGAGTAGATGGATGGGTGGGTGGGTGGATGTATGGATGGATGGATGGATAAGTGAAAGGGGGATGGAGAGAGAAAGGGAGGATGAATGACTGAAAGGGTGAATGGGTGGAAGGACAAGTGACTGGGTGCGTGGATGAGTAAGTGACTGGGTAGATGGATGAGTAAGTGAATGGATGGGTGAAAGGGTAAATGGCTGGATGGATGAGTGAATGGATGGATGGGTGGAAGAGTGGATGGATGACTACGGATGGATGGGGTGAAAGGTTGGGTAGATGAATAATGGATGGATGAGTGAAAGGGTGGATGGAGGGATGGATGAGTGAAATGATGGATGGAAGGATATTTGGTGGATAGGTTTGCAAATGGTTGAATATGCTTAGATATAGATGGGCACATAGATGGAAGGACAGAATGAATAGTGAAAGACTGAATGATAGATAAAAGAATGATTACACCTTGTAGCACACATTATCTTAAGTAACATTTCCTGTACATTGACTTTCACGTTAATATGAGTCATTGTCTCTATATAATGTGCGTGATGTAACGCACATCGACACTGGAATGAGTAACACTATAAGGGAAATTAAATACTCATGAGAGACGGTCTAAGTGAAGATGAGGGCACCATTGAAGGGTGGTAGCAAGGCAGGACTGGCCGGACCGAGCATCAGGTGTTTTCCTAGGAGGCTGGAAAGGATGGGGGGGTTGTTGCTGGGGGCTGGCACTGCAAAGTTCCTTGTATATCCAGTAGTTTTCAATCAACAATTAAAGCGGCCTCACTTATATTCAGGTGTGGTTCACCATTGTCTGGTGACTAATGTACCGGCTGAAGTGAGATGCAAATTTTGAATTGTCTAAGGCAGCAAGCTGCGGCCATACTGAAAAACCGTGAAGTGCACGATTGTCTCAACCTAATATAAACTTATTTTGACTTGTACTTAGATGGTTGTCTATTTACTTATATGCTATTGCGCGACCACCTCTGACGTGTCTGTAAAACTTACCCTTTGTCCCGAAGTTTTACAGTCCTGAATTTGCACCAATGCCCGTTGGTCACCCTATGACAAAGTGGCTGAAAATGATGGATTTGACACCTTTGCCACATAAATTCTGGGTAGGGTCAATATTAGGGATGCTACTAGGTAATAGAAAGCAAGTGCGTCTACCACTAAAGGCCTCATGACGCGGTGCCCTATGAGCTGCTGCGGTGTTTCTGCGCACTGCAGTACCGATGCTGCGGTCTGTAGCAATCACCCAGTGTGCTGTTATTACATCATAATTCATTCTGTGCCTCATTTTGAGGGCAACCCAGGGAACTGTTGTTTCCACACTAATTAATGCATATTTTTGCTGATTTTTCCACGCTTGTCTCCCAGTGCTTTGCCCTCTCATAAACGTGTGATCTGGAATCGTCCGAGCCCTGTCTAGGGTCCAATCGAGGGTTTTGGCGGCCCTGCTGCCGACCCCATAGGGCTTGGACGTGGCTCAGAGGCCTGTCCTGGGAAAGCGAATGCATTTTAGTGAGCCGGGGCTATTAATAATTCCGTACCCCATAACCTGCCGCTATAGAGTGCCCTGATCTATACTCTTCTGTTTTAACTGTACTGGTCTTTAATCACACTCCGAGCCCTGCTGTCACTCATGAATATTCATGAGTTTCTTTGCTTTGCACGGCCGCAGCACACATTACTATCTTTCCCCCCTGACCTACATTAATATTATATGTAACATAACCGGAACTCGCACATATCAATATATTGATACACAAATGCACGTACAGTCCAGTGCCGAGCAGACAGCACTGTGCACTACATGTATTCGTCAACACACATATTTATTAATTCAGGGAGTTGTAAGAAGCACTACGTGTCACTTATGCCACTTCAGGGCGCTTCAGACACCTAGGTTCGCATCTCCAGGCAAACCCAGATGTAGGCACTCTCAGAGAGGCATGAGGGAAGCGCAGAGACACCTGCACAGCCACACAGAGAAAATGCAAAAAACAAATGCAGATCACACCGATATGCGCACACACAAACACGTGCAGAAACACACAAACATGTGCAGAGACACACGTAGGTTTGTACAAACACTGGCACACACATAAAGACTCAAAGACACACCAACTAACAAATATAGAAACTACACAGAGAGCAACGCACATGCGCGCGCACACACACACACACACATTCTTAAACACAAATACATACTCATCACATACACATTCATGGACAGGCACACTAGGGAGGAGGCACAAAACACACACTAACACAATGGGTACATAGACACACATACTCAAAAACACACAGGCCAAAACTAACAGATACATGCAAACCTATGCGTGTGCAGACATACCCACACACCCACACACACCCACACTGCACACACACACTGCACACACATTCTTAAACACAAATGCATACAAATCCATTTCACATGCAAGGGTAGGCACACTAGAAAGGAGGCGCGAAACACACTAACACACATGGGTACATAGACACACATACTCAAAAACACACAGGCCAAATCTAACAGATACATGCAAACCCATGGTGCGCACACACACTGCAAACACACACACTCACAAAACACACACATGCACACACACCACACACCACACACACACATGAGCACACACACAAACACGCACGCACACACACGCAGACACACCACACGCAAACACTTACACACATAAATAAACACAGAAAGAAACATTCTCAGTAAGAATCACACGGCCACAGTCACACACACACACACCACACACACACATGCACACTCACGCACACACATGCACACACACACACTCACAAAACACACACATGCACACACACCACACACATGCACACACACCACACAAACACACACGCACACACACACATGCAGACACACCACACACAAACAAATACACACATAAATAAACCCACAGAAACAAACATTCTCAGTAAGTATCACACGGCCACAGTCACACACACACCACACACACCCACACAACAACACACCGACGCGTTCTTCCATTTCTCTTTGGAGCTGCATGGCTGCTCAGCACACGGTCCTCAGATGGCTCCATCTGATTCTGTCCTCATGCCCCACTTCCACCTCTCCTGGGTGATGCCGCCAGATGGCAGGGGCTGTGGATGAAAGGCCTGGCTCCCCCGGGTAGAGATGCGGAGCCAGATGCCTTGATGGAGAATGCAGCATTGGCCATTGTTGCAGTAGTAATATAGGCAATGAACGAGCATCGGGATAACAAACGGCTGCTGGGTTGAAGTCTTATGGGACCCAAACACAATGCGGTGACTGAGGGATGCTTGTTCAGTCAGTCAGGCAGATAATACAAGGTTCCATGCCTTTTGTTGCCAGTGTATAGAAGAGCACTTTGCATTACACAGGTCCCTGTTTTTTTCTGAATCGATCTTCACGCATAAATATATTTTTTCCCCAATACACAAAAACAGAATATGACAAAAATGACTTCCCTAGTGGGCGAGCCCCCAGAGAAGTGGAGGAGGGTCCACGCATGTGAGTCAATGTATTCACTGGGTGGCTTGATGAAAATGAGTCTTTTGATTATTACCGCAAAACTTTACAAACATGTCAACTGGACCCATTCAAGTATTACCATTAGTAAATAGTTTTTTGGGCTAGCTATTCTTCATGGTGTAGCCAATGCGTTTCGTTCCCTCGCGGGACTTCTTCAGGGCTCAGTCACTTGATGCTTTCTTACAAAGCGGTACTAAAGGGTGTGGTGATGGATGGAGCGTCTGAACCAATCAAACATTCACACCCAGTCAACAGATATGGGTTTAATCCATCACCGTTCTTTAGCCCACTCTGCCACCCCAGTTCAGACATGGCCATATGCAAATCAGTCTGACCCTGTGCCTCATGGGAACAGTCCAGCCCGAACTGCCAAGTCCTGCCTTCCCTGGACCGTAAACAAGCTTCCGAGGACCGGTTTCAGGCATTTCAGCCGTCTTCAGCCCGGCTTGCTTGAATCCAGTGGCAAAGTGAGCAAGGGACTCACGTCTGAGCATACCCTGCCAATTTATGGCGAACAAGCTATTTCTGTTTTCAGTAATTCAGGCCAATGTTGGTCACTGTATCAATATACCTGGTCAAGGAGACCATCTGCCCTCCTCCTAATTGTCTCTGGAAACCGGCAAAGGGACGAAATGCATTGGCTACACATTGAAGAGTAAAAAGAATAAAGGATTATCCAACAAATTTAATTCATGTCTCCATGACATTTCTTGTATCCTACCTCATGAGAATAATGATCCCAGCAAATTGATTTGTGCTTGGAAATAAGTGTGTGCTGATCATCTTCTTGCAATCACCCTACACATTTAGAAACTTTTGCTTGGTTGAATTTATATATGTATCCCAAAATTGAAAAGCGTGTATTCAAGACAAAAGGGTGTATGTTCGGAACCCATCAGCTTAACTGATGTGTGACGCCAAATAGATGGATTTCCAAAATATATTTAAAGCTGATATTTGAGTGATAAATTATAAGTAGTGGGGAGTCTTAATACTAAAATTATTATCTTGGATCCATGGGCACTGCCTGTATGTCTGTCATGTATTAGCCCTGTAGATGCATTCCAAATTATTGGAGCCATTTTCACATGACTGCAGGCAATCTCGCCTGATGCACTGAGAGAATTACTGCTGGTAATTCTGCTTGGGGTGGTTACTAATGGGATCTTGTCTCACGTGTCCACTATTACCAAAGTAATATTATTAGTAGTTTTAAATGATTTTCATTTTTAACATAAGTAGCTCTTACAACATAAAAGGTTGGAGACCACTGGTCTAAACAGTTTCACAAAGTCTGAGGGAGTCCACAAAATATGTGTGGAATCAGGACCAAAGGGCTTCACGCTTTGCCCATTTGTTGACAAATCAACTGCGAGCCCACATGGAATTACAATGTGAAGACCTATGATTCTTGAGCCCTCCCCTCCAGAATCTCCAGCTTTGACAGATTTGCACCTGTCTGATAATGTCACTTTTAATTACTTGAGACAACTGATTAGATGCCTAAGAAAAATGTGGTTGTATGTCGACTGGGAGTGTGAGGGCTGGTCAAGCAACAGCCACAATCCCTACCAGGGTGAATCACAAAAAGTCAGTAAATTAACCTGTGCTTAGCCCTGGGTAGCTTGGCACAAAAAGTAGTCAGACTTAACTTAGAGGCAATGTGCAAAAGAACTTATGCAGCACACAAACAATAATAAAGTGAAAAAAAAACACAAGAAAATTCCCACACCAATTAAAAAAAACAGAGTAAATTTTAAGAAATGATTTGGCGCCAAAATAGCACTGAAGTTATACAATTTTAAAGGTTTAGGTAGAAATAGCGCCAAAAGCGCTACTCAGTGCTATCAAGTTGTGTTAGACCAGGAGAAAGTCACAAGGTCATGCCTACCATGATGAAGTTTGGGTCAGATAACAGGGACAAGGTTAGGTCTGCTGAAAAGTTACCTTCTTAGTCCAGCACAGAGTCCCATTCGGGATGGAGGGGGCTGCAAGGAGTAGGGGAGGATGCAGATGGTTGTCTATGTAGCACCAAAAGAAGGCCCGGGGTCCCGGACGGTCTTCGCTATAGTGCAATGATCCTATTGTCGTTGCAAGAGGTCGGGCCGGAGCTTCGCAGTGGCACTCCCTGCAAGCCGTTGATGCTGTAGTGTGAAGATTCAGGTTGACGGAACTTCGAGTTGGCGGGATGTGCAAGCGTTAATGTTTTGGCACCAACAGGCATGTTCGCAGTCTTGAAGAGCCCAAGAACTACAATTCAGCCTCTCTGAGGCCACACCAAGGGTCCAGGACCTGAGGGGTACCATTTAGAGGTCAGGCGTTTTCTCCAGTTAGATCTGGGTGCTGGTCAGACTTTTTCTCCAGTTAGATCTGGGTGCTGGTCAGACGTTTTCTCCAGTTAGATCTGGGTGCTGGTTCAAGTGGTTGGGAGCCTGTTATGTTCCCAGGTCTTTGAAAAGGAGGCCAGCAGACTAGCCCTTGGAATCACTTTGGACGTTCTGGTTTCAGGTGCAGATCCAGTCAATCAGATTCACACAGGAGGGTATTAGGGCAGCAATCAGGCAAGGCAGAAGTCTATCTGGGCAGTGGCCCAGCAGAATGGCAGTCATTTTAGCAGCACAGCATTCCTCCTTCCTGGCAGTCTCCACAGGCCCCGAAGTGTACGGAAGAGTGGGTCTGAGGGTCCTATTTTTATATTCAGAGCCTTCTTTGAAGATGGAAGAAGTTTCAAGAGGTTTCCCTTTGAAGTGCTTGGAATTTTTTGGCTCCCCTGCCCTGGCTCCAAGCAGGCTGCAGTGCCAATGTGGAGGTGATAGGCCATTTGTGTGAAGGTAGAGCACAGCCTATTCAGTTGTAAGTGGGGCTGTGTCCAGCTCCACTCCCCACCCTGCCAGCAGATGACCCATTCAGGCACACTTAATCCCTTTATGTTGTGAGCGTGTCTGGGACGTATTCATAAAGCCTATCAGTTACGCAGAGTAATGTGACCTAAAACAGGCTGCAGACACAAAAAGGCTACGGGCAGGAAAATGCTCTCTTTCTAAAAGGGACATTTTCAAAACTGTAATGTAAAATCCGACTTTACCTTTAAAGTGGATTTTTCGTTACAGTTTCATAGATACCAAACATGAAATCCTGACCTGGTACCAATCAAAGTATATCACTTATTAAATGCAATAATGCAACCCAATGTTATCCTATGGGACAGGTAGGCCTCACAGTAGTGTAAAACTAATTTAGGAGTTTTTCACTACCTGGACATGTAACACTTGAAAGTACATGTCTACCCTTTTAATTTGAATGCACCCTGCCCTATGCTCTACTCATGGCTTACTTTAGGGGTGACTTATATGCAATAATAGGGATATTTAAGGCCTAGAAAGGGGATTATATTGCCAAGTCGAATTGTTAGCTTAATACTGCATTCAGGATGCAGTATTAAGCAGACGTGGAACATGTTTTAAGGTGCTACTTGAGTGGGTGGCACAGCAAGTAGCATTTAATTTACAGGTCCCGGGTATATGGTATACCATACTACAAGGGACTTATAAGAAAATTAAATATGCCAATCAGGTGTAAGCCAAATAAACGAGCAGATTGAGCACAAGCCCTTTAGCACTGGGCAGCAGTGGTAAAGTGCACCAAGTCCTAAGGCCAACAAAAATGAATTTTAGCAACAAAACTGGAATTATGTAGGCAAAAAGTTTAGGGGGAGACCACAATAAGGCTGACAGTTCTAAAAATGTCTCTTCAGCTTCCATTTTCAGGTACAAAAACTGTTATCCATCAACCCATCTGAAACTTGAGACAAGATTGCCCATTACCATTGATGATTTTACTGTGCCCCTACCCTACAATGAAGTCCTGCCCCATGTTGTCTGCTTAGCTACAGGACTGCTGTTCAGTAGAAGCAGTGTTGCTCAACAAACTGAGAGTTACTATATTTGTGGCAAAGGAACCTACATGTGGTTTCCCAAGAAGTGTTTTTTTTGTGATTCCTTGGTTACGAGGTACCAGCCATAGGACACTCAACTACAACACCTTGTACTTTGCATTACAGAAAGAAAGAGCTGATTTAAGAGACTGCATGTTTCTTTGTGAATGAAACAAAGTCCAAACTGTGGGATGGGCCAGTCATTCACAAAGATCCAGCTAGCGCTAGAATGTTGGAGGATGTGCCGAATTGTAGTGCGAGTGCTCTTGAAAGTATTATTACCCAATTGATAGCTCGGAGAACTGATAATTTACAGAATACAATGGCTTTTTATTTCATATCTTATTTATCTAGGACATTTCAATTAAGATACAAAGGCAGATCAGTAATATGCAGCCTAGTGCTAAAGAATTTGTTGGGACTCAGATGGCATATCGTTATATGTTTGGTCCTAGCTTGCGCTTAGGGATGTGATGTTATGAGGTTCCATGGGGGTGAGCTGTTGTGGGGAAACATTCCATCCAGTGGCAGTTAGAGTGGGTCCTCAGAGAGATCGACAACAGTGGCTTTTGTATGCGGCAGTTTCAATAAACATAAGCTAAACTTAACTGTTCACCATGCAGAGGTGGTTCCTCCAAGCCCCATTCATTCTAGCCAATCTTCTAATCCCCTATGTATCAGGACGCGCCCTCCGCTGCTCGAGCCAACATCTGATATGCACTCCCCGTCTTAGAAGAGCTTGGCTGGGAGGCTGCTCGTTCCGAGTCTTAGCCTCATCCCTCTGGAATGCCCTCCCTAGCACTATCAGGAATCTACAGGACCATGTGGTATTCAGGAGGGCAGTTAAGACCTGGCTGTTTCCTGATTAATCCTCTGTCACTCCCCCGCTTCTTGATTAGTACCTGCGGATATAGCGCTGGGACGCCCCGTTGCTGGGGCAGCCATGTGCTCTACAAATCCAATATCATGGGAGCAGAGGTTAGCTGCCCCTTCCAACCCCCCCCCGCCTCCCCACTGCTGCGCAGAAAGCTGGAAAAATATGGTAACAAAAGTATTTTATTACCATTTAATATTTCCGGATTTCTGTCGAATTGAGAGGGCAGGGCAGGACTAGTGTGTCATTGCTGCTGATTGGCAGCAATGGCAAGTGGCTGCTTCAGTATGAATTGTGCATGTCGGTTTGGCTGGCTACCTTGTTGTGGGTAAACCGACATGTGCAATACAAACTCTCCAACCCGGCTGCCTTAGAGAGCTGGGTTGAAGAGCAGGCAAAGGCCTTCAGTGCTATTCCGAGCGCTGAGGCAGCCTGCTCCAGCCAATCCAGATGCTTCAGTCATGTAGCATGAGAGTGAGAGAGCGCAATTTGAATGCAAAGTATATAGTAACCATATCTAGACGTATATGTTATAACCGTAGGAATGAAACGCATATCGTAATGTAAAGTTGGCAACTATAGCATAAAGGCCAATGAATGTGATAACATAGTATAGGAAATGTAAATGTATTTACGTGTTAAATTGCATTAGATTTAGAAGGCCCGTATATATGATGGGTAATGTAGAAATGCTTAGGAAATGTAGAACGTGCACAGTAGAATTCGTGTACGTGTGTAACTTTAAATGGAGAAACGTGGAGAAATGTAACGTGGATAAATGTATAAGAGAACTTACGTAAAGATGTAACCAAGGAGAATGCATAAGTTATATTCTACGCGGTCGTGTTCTATGTATTATATATTCGATGTAAAATGTATACAAGTATAACTAAGACTTGGCTAAAGTACGAGTATATAAATGTATGCCAAAGGTTATACTAAGTAGAGGGTTTCTGTAGGAATGCTGGAAGAGTTTAGGTCATTTGTGTTTGTAACCTAACTGACCAAGAGTTCGCAGGAGCATAGTCAAATGTATGTAATTTAGAGGGCTTGTAAAAGTCGTAAATAGCTTGATGTGGACGTGAGAGCCGAGAAGTCTAGCACTTGTTAGATTTAAGGTGACAATGCCGGACGGAGCTTATTGCCCGAACGTGAGGAGAGACACTTTAAATGTGGACTATGTTTTGACAAGACCATTCACAGGACCTAGCAGGGTCAAGTTAAGAGACATAGAGTTAAAGCCTTGTCTAAATTCATATGTTACATGATCTGAAAGAATCAATAAAAGTCGACGATGAGATGATGGAGATGACATCTGAAGAAAAAGGTCAACTTAACGAACGACGCGAGGAGTGGACCAATGGAAGAAGCAGGAAGTTGACATCATCGGGGAAAGTCCGTGGTGGGCGTCAAGGGGCGTTCCACCCACACTGTGATTGTGTATTTTAGGGACAGCACCCCGGGGAGGAGGTAGCAATGAGCAATTGACGATCAGGAGAGGGCAATCAGAGAAGGGCGAACCGCTCAGAGCAAAGGCAAGGGTAGATGCCTTGAGCAGATGCGCTGAGAGATCAGAGCGCAAGGGAGCAGTAGGCCGAGGACCCTTAGAAAGAGCGGATGGGTAGGCAGATAGGGTACTGTTTCTGAAACTTAAGATTTCCTTTAGAGGCTAAGAGAGTTTGAACTTCTTTGGAAGTCAAACTGCTGACACCTTTTTAGGGAAGAAACTTGCGAAGTAGGGTTGTCACATAGTATAGAGTAGGGACAGATTAACTTGATGATATTTTATCTTACTGCAGATGACGCAGAAGGAACCACTTCACACCGAAGCTTAAGCGACTGATATTGTAACTGATTTTGTATTTTGTATACTTTGAGATTTTATCCTGAGTGGATTGTATCGCATTCAAAATTAACTTTATATAAAACTCTTAAACTTTATCAGTTGTAAGTGGTTCTTCAGAGTGGCGTCAGTTAATGGGGTTTGTCTAACCAATGCGGGGGTGGTCCTTTCCTCAATGACAGATACTAGCGGTCCAAAATAGATGAATGGGATTCTTTATTAAATTTATCATAATCATAAATTGATATCAAAATCTCATTCCCCGCAGTTGGTAGCAGAGTATGATGGTTATCTTCTTGAGGAAGACGACCTAGGCCAGGTTAGTTTACCCCAAGGTCCCTAGTCATCGTCGACCAGAAGAAGAATTGCAGCCGAAGACGGTGCTGACGGTGCGTCGAGAGAAAAGCAGCAGAGTCGGTCGAGAGTGAGTATAAGGGTCATGCGTTGTAAGATTGCGGTGTTTTATGTCGTTCCTGTGTTGTAATGTCAAGCGGAGTTGAATGCCTGTAGTGTGATTGGGGGAAGGTTGTGAGCGCGCACAACTGGATGAAATCTTATGTCCAGAGGACTTAAGTGGTTCGGGTGTATCGAACACCCAGAGTAATTTGTCTACCATTGAAAGGGGGTCATGAGGTACCATTGATTTCCCGACAGACCGATGATAGGGGGAGCGTATGTGTGAGTGAATGAGTAGCGGACGCTGGTCGTACGTTTACTGTGTGTAAGTAACCTATCAGTTGAGGCAAGTGTCCGACCGTAAGAGGAAAGACGCTGTGCCAGTTGAGGTAGCAATTACAGTTAGACTGTGGCCGTACAGTCAGAGAAAAGTGATCGCTTGGACGGAAGTAGTCATTTTTCAGTGTATGAATGAAAACGCATGTGAGATCGTGAGACGAGCTGAGAAACGAGGGAAGCTGCTGAAGAAGAGACAAGTGACGTCTGCATAGAACCGCGCTGAGATTGGTTAGTTTGTCAGACCTTAGCGAAGAGTCGCACGGGGATAGGCTGATTAGCGAGAGTCGTACAGGGATTGGTGGTTGTTATCAAGACGCAAATAAGAAAGAAATATCGTACGTTATCAAAATGAAGTGTTTTAAGGGTTTAGGAAAAATCTTTAAAAAGAAAAGGAGAAATTTATATGCCGGAGAAGAAGCTCCACCAGAAGGCACACCTGCATATCATATGGCAGTCAATGTAGGCTTACATTCAATATTATGGATCTCCGAGTGGCATAGGCTAACTGAAGGGCAAAAAGAACTGGCGTTTCCCAGATTCGGAACGTTCAAGTTAGAAGTGTTGAACCAACTAAAGGCGACGATGCTTTCAATAAGACCTCTACCGAGGCCAACACAATTTGAAGCTCTTGGTGTGTGGTTTAGAACAGCACACGAAAGGGGCGTAAAGAGGCGCCAAGAAAGAGTGAGAAGATCGGTAAAGGCAGTGCAGGATGCTAAATGGGACGATGAAGCTAAGAAATGGAGGGTACAAAAGATAGAAGCGGACAAACTGTTCACCATGATAGAGGCTACGGGAGAAAGGAAACCTCTAGAACAGGAAGATGAGGAAAGCGAGTCGGAGGAGGATCTAATAGAAAGGTTGTTAACAGACAGACCACCTCCATACAGCGGTGAACTTGCGAGTCCTATATTACCGCAAACAGACGGAGCTAGGTGGGGGGAATATAAGTCGATCCCGGTAACAGAGTGGGACGCTAATAAGACTGAGGAAATACCCCAAACCAGTTCTGAACAGAGAGTAGTGGGAAGATTTGTGGTCCAGAAGGTGCCGGAGATGCAATGCGCTAGGTCATACCAAATGCCGGACGCTTTGCAGGTCCCGGTCACCATAGGCCCTATTGTGTCAATCTATAACCCAGAAGGGGTCCAGCAGGAGGAACAGGCACGATGGGACAATGAAAGAGCAGAAGAGGAGAATAGGAATGCCACAATGAATCCCCACAAACAAATACGAGCACCAATAAGTCGGAGTACCCCATTGGATTCCGCAACGGGTCCCAGGGTAGAACAGGGAGGTCGAAGAGGACCGATGGATTTGAGGGGTCCTAAACCAAAAACCCATAAGGAATTAAGGGAATACCTGAGAGAATGGGACGCTGCCGAAGAGGCTCGGAATAAAAGTTTAGAAACGGGATCCGAGTGGAGAGAGCAGGATAACAGGATTCTCTCTCATTGTGGAGCTGGTGAAAGCAGCCCCGAGTGGGAGAGAGGAAGTCAAGAAAGCAGAAGAGATACTTATCCTGCTGATAACAGCAACAGGCTAATGTGCGAAGACAGAAGTGCAGGGTGTGGCGAAGTGCCTCGCGTTACCTTCAGTGAAGGGGAACGTAGGACACAGGAGTACCAGAATACCTTTAGGTGCACACACCATGCCCCAGGTGAGAATGTGAGACATTGGAGTCACGGAAACATGGAGAGTCGCGAAGCGTCTCGACATGCATCCGGAGATAGTGGAAGGAGTCATGAGAATTTAGGGAGTCGCGAAACGTCTCGCCATGCATCCGGTGATCACGAAAGAGATCACGGGAACACGGAAGACCGGCGAGGGCCTTTCATTTTATTAAGCGACACCAGACAACAAGCAAGTTATAATGGGTTAGAACCGAACGTTGGATCCTATCTCACATCTGGAGAAACCGAGCCTAAAAATCGGAACATAGGGTTGGGGGACGGAGCATTATTCCACCATACCCCACGTGGAGATGGAAAGGCTTGGGATCTAGAAGGGTGGGAACGAAGAGAAGGAAGGAAGACTCCTCATAACTCACCTGTGCTCAGGCGTAGGGCGCATAGTGGAGGTGAGAGGGATATGAGAGAGGAACACAGAACTGAGATGCTGAAAGCGGAAATAAAAGCAAAGCGACTTGACGTAATGAGTTTGAAGTCAGATTTGGATGAATTGATTGATGGCACAGTGGCACTAGAGAGATTAGACTTGTATACACCAGACGAAATACTGTTCCTATCCAAGGATATTACTCGAAGAGCGAGGTCAGCTCATGAGAACTTAACTAATTTGGCAAACAGGTACATGGTAGACCTGTCGCGAACTAAGGCTTTACAGAGTAACCATAGGCTAACTTGCACAGATCGGGATCTGGATGAGCGTAGAACGATCGCGCTGAAGGTACACATAAGGGAATTGATTTTAAGTATCAGGATTTGGAGAGATCTGGATAGATGGGAGGAAAGATGGTCCAAGAAGGGCTCTGTTAGACGGAGTGTGCTTGGGAAGTCCCAGGATGCAGACTTGATGCGAATGGAAGCCTTCCCTTTGCGAGAAATCGCGAATGGAAGCTACGTTCACGTGCCCTGGAGTAGGGGGGATTTGGCGGCATTTACCAATTCCTTCCCAAAGCTTAGGGAAAATCCCGTCGAGTGGTACAAGCAGGTAGAAAGATTTGTGAAGATCTCGAAGGTACTGTGGATCGATTTGAACACGTTGTTCGATATCGTAGTACCCGGAGATTTGTGGACGGCATGCAAGCTTAGTGTTGAATGGCCTACTTGCGAGCCACCGAGAGATACTCGGACGAATGGTCCATCAGTCAGAGTCATGGAGAAATACGAAAGAGTCATAACATGGCTAAAAGAGAAAGTGCCAGTACACGATATAGACTGGGTAAAGATAGATCGAACTACTCAGGAGCCGAAGGAAACAGTCCATGAGTTTTATGAGCGATTGCTGAAAGCATTCAAGCAGTACAGTGGGTTAGATGTAATGGATCCTAAGGACATAGGACAATTTGTGTCAAAGTTCGTCCTCGGACTAAGACCAGATATAAGCCTGATGATACAACAGCATCTAATCTGTTGGCAGAACAAACCTTTAGACGAAATCCTGAGGTATGCAAGGTACTGTAGTGACGAGATAGACTCTAAGGCAAAGAAGCTTAAAGAAAAGTTAATGCTAGTGCAAATGCAAGCTGCTGGAAAGGATAAACCGCGGCAGCAGGGAACAGGAACGCAGGCAAAGAAACAGAATAATCAGAGCAGAGATGAGGAAGAAAGACCGAGACCGAGAATGGATATCGCGACACTGAAAAAGACGACGAGATGCCATCAGTGTAATGAAGTGGGACACTGGCGACGCGAGTGTCCTTACAATGTTGAGTCAGGGGAATTAGAGCAGGAGGAGGAAGAGGTTCAGAACAACGTGGTTAAGGGAGCCACAGTCCCGAAGGGCAAGTTTGTCAGAGGGGGGACTCAGACTCCTCGAGCCCCGTTTCCTCAACCACCTCGCATCTCAAACGGAGGGAAAACCTACAGACAGATGCCATTGTTTGTAGGAGGAGAGGAATGCTACTACGTTGATCCACTTACAGGGCAGCGGGCGAATAGGGAGGAAGATTGTACTTTAGGAGCCGCCTTGGAAGTAGATCAGAGAGGACCATACGTAGAGGCTGAAATAGCGGGATGTCCTACAACCTTTTTGGTGGATACAGGGGCCACTCGATCTACGTTGAGATCTGCGGTAGTCCCAGGTCTGCCAATATCAGGAGAAACGGTTCAGGTGGTAGGAGTTGCGAACAAAAGGATGACAAATCCCTTGACCGAACCAGTTTCAGTAAGGATAGGGAATTACAGTGACGAACATCAGTTTGTGATCTGCGATTCTAGTCCTGTGTGCTTATTAGGGAGAGATTTGCTGTGCAAACTGAATTGCACGATACATTGCACACCTGAAGGAGTAGAAGTGCAGACTAATGATGAGGATGCAGATTTTAAAGTCGTAAACTCAAGGGAGTGTGTGGAACTATATCCTACCTTAACAGTGGAGGAGCTTCCGCAGGACTTGAGGGAGAAAGTCTCAGCTGAGGTATGGGATTTTACGGGAGAAGAAATAGGATTGATCAAAGGAGTAGACCCGGTAAAAATCTTGGTAAGACCCCATGCTGAGTATCCAAGAACACCACAGTATAAGCTAACGCCAGAGACGATTGCAGGAATAAAGCCTGTGATCGAGTCCATGATTAAACAGGGAATACTGAAGGAGATCGTGGGAAGTCCATGTAACTCCCCGATCATGGGTTTGCAGAAACCTAGTGGAAAATACAGGATAGTGCAGGATCTTCGAAAGATTAATAACATTGTTGTCTCATGTTGTCCAGTGGTACCGAATCCATCAGTGATATTATTTCAGATACCGTTCCAAGCTGAATGGTTCACGGTGATAGATTTGTGCCAGGCTTTCTTTTCAATACCGTTAGACTAAGAGAGCCAGTATCTTTTCGCTTTCAAGCTGGAAGATCGCGTCTTAACATGGTGTCGTATCCCTCAGGGGTATACAGAGAGCCCATCGATCTTTAACCAGTTATTGAAACGAAATCTTGAGAGTCTAGTACTGACCAAGAATTCAGTTCTGGTCCAGTACATAGACGACCTCCTAGTTGCGTCAGAAACTGAGGAAGCTTGCAGAGAAGACACCATCACCTTGTTAAATCACTTGGCCGAGAACGGACACAAGGTGTCTCCAAGTAAATTGCATTATTGTAAGACTGAGGTGCAATACTTGGGCCATAGGATTGAAAAGGGAAAGCGGAAGGTGTCTCCAGACAGAATAGAGGCGATTATGAAAATGAACGCGCCTACGACACAAAGAGAAGTCAGGATGTTTCTAGGCATGGTCGGTTACTGTCGACAGTGGATAGCCAACTTCTCACTGAAGGCAAAACCGTTATTACAACTGACGCACAAGGGAGTAAGTGATCCGGTACCATGGGACAAAGATTGTTTGATGGCGTTTTTGCAGCTGAGGGAGGACTTATGTCGTGCCCCGGCTTTAGGAATGCCAGATTACACCAAACCTTTTTTGCTTTACTGCTGCGAGAGAGAGGGATGCGCGTTAGCGGTACTAGCACAGGTCCACGGAGATGCGCGCAGGCCAGTGGCGTACTTTTCGGCTACATTAGATCCAGTAGCCGCAGCGTTGCCCGGATGTCTCAAATCCGTAGCTGCAACGGGTGTCAGCATTGAACGATCTGAAAGTGTAGTTATGGGTCATCAGTTAGAAGTGTATGTACCACATTCTGTAGAACTGTTAATGACCAGGACTAAGACTCAGCATCTGACGAATAGCAGGCTCACACGCTACGAGCAGGTCATACTGGCTGCCGAGAATGTGACCCTCAAGAGATGCTCTGTCTTGAATCCTGCAACCTTGATGCCACTTCCGAATGAAGTGGACGACGAAAATTGTACAGAACATGACTGCCTCGATGTGACTGAACTATGTACCAAACCGAGACCCGATATCGTAGATGAGCCATTGACAGATCCAGACGAAATTTTCTTCGTCGATGGTTCATGCGTAAGAAGCGATGTCGGTCAGCTGAGAGCAGCTTATGCAGTATGCACGATTACCAGAGTTATAGAAGCCGCTTGCCTGGAAGGAGTACACTCCGCACAGGTAGCTGAAATTGTGGCTTTGACTCGTGCTTGCTTAGCAGGCGATAGACTTCGAGTCACTATATACACCGATAGTCAGTATGGATTCGGCGTAGTTCATGATTACGGGCAGTTATGGTCTCAAAGAGGTTATATGACCTCCTCGGGTTCTCCTATTAGGAATGGAGAATTCGTGAAACTACTGTTAGAGGCTTTGCAAAAACCTATGGCCATAGCTGTGGTCAAATGTGTAGCACATACAAAAAATACGGACTTTGTATCACTAGGAAACAAATACGCAGATGAGGTAGCGCGTTACTGCGCAGAGCAGGGATATTCTCACACTGATGCAAAAGTGGGGGGAGTCCAGGAAAGAACTGAATTGACCATGTTGTTAGACACGGTGGATACGTGGGATGAATTGAGGGCTGTACAGGAAAATGCACCAAATGATGAGAAAAAGAGCTGGGAAACAGCAGGGTGTGTAAAAAGTGAGATGAATTTCTGGGTTTCTGCCGATGGAAGGGCAGTATTACCAAATGAACTCATTAGTCCAATGGCAAGGAAATTGCATGGATCAGCACACATAGGAAGAGATGCTATGGTGAGAGTATTCAGACAAACGTGGTTCAATCCTAAGTTTAGAGTAGCGGCAGAAGCAGTGTGTCAGCGATGTACGATCTGTCAGCAACTCAATGTGGGAAAGAGAACACCAGTTACCTTGAGTCACATAGGAAGGTCTGGGGGGCCTTTCAATAGGATGCAGGTTGACTTCATAGAAATGCCTCCATGCAACAGACTCAGATACGTTTTAGTGATTGTCTGTATATTTTCTAGATGGGTTGAGGCTTACCCTACACGTAGGTGCGATACACTTACAGTAGCAAAATTGTTACTTAGAGAGTTGATACCGAGATTTGGGGTGCCATCCTCTTTGGAATCGGACAGAGGAACTCATTTTAATAGCGAAGTAGTGAAGATGCTGTGTTCAGCTTTGAGTATCGATCAGAAGTTACACTGCAGCTATCGACCAGAAGCTTCAGGGATCGTAGAGCAAATTAACAGTACTATCAAGTCCAGACTGGCTAAAGTTTGTTCATCGACATCCCTGAGTTGGCCAGACGCACTTCCAGTAGTTCTTATGAGCATACGTAGCACACCTGATAGAAGAACAGGCCTCTCTCCACATGAAGTGCTAATGGGGAGAGCTATGAGATTGCCATCGGTTCCGACTGCAGCGCTAGTGAACATCACAGACGATTTGATCTTGGACTACTGCAAGGGACTATCTGATGCCGTTAATTCTGTGTCCCTCCAGGTCCAGGCTGCAGAGGTTCCATCAGTACAAGATTTGTGCCACGACCTGAGTCCAGGAGACTGGGTCCTGGTGAAGAAACATGTCAGGAAGAACTGCTTAGACGTGCGTTGGAGAGGACCGTTTCAAGTCATACTTGTAACAAATACCGCAGTGAAGTGTGGAGGTCTGCCAAACTGGATACATGCCTCACACACCCGAAGAGTGCCAACACCTCCAGAAGACACAGCTCCTCTCTCGGATGAGAATCCGGCAGGAAGCGGAGAAGCCATAGAGGGGGAAAGCCAAGCTGTGGAGGTGATCGAAGAAGCTGAAACTGTGTTGGAACAGGACGACGAAGGTCAGGACACTAGTGGGACCGAAGTCGCCTCAGGAGAAGAAAGTAATTGGGAGTCCGACACAGATATCGAGCAAGCTGAGAGTGACCAAGAGACGGGTCCTGGAACAAGGAGCGGAAAGACGGAAAGCAACGAAGCTAGTTGGCCGGAGAGAAGGAAAAGGCCAAGCTCGGAAAGGAAAAAGGAAAGAACTCTTGCCCCGATCGCTGAAGAATCGGATCAGGAGGAAGAGACGACAGATTCAGGAACGGAGAGTCCACGAAGATCGAGAAGGGTACGTGTGCCCTGCAGAAGGTACGCCACCCCGGAGTGGACTTATCTAGCAGATGTATTGGGGACAGAAATCTGGGAGAGTGAAGAGTGTGAAAGTAATCAATCTCGATCCATTTGTGGCAGTGGAGATATGGATGTTGGCGCCTGGACTCGAGACTGAGGGGTTACTGACTTTCACACTTCCCATACCCCCACGTTTGAGTAAAATTCAAGATCTAGTGCTAAAAAGATTACAGTTTCCAACGGCTGGTCAGCAAATGACAGAAGAAGAAGACAAGGTTATTCGCTTTGAACTATTGATAATTGTTGTGAAAGCTGCAGGTCCGAAAATAATTGTTGATGCATAAAAGACTTTTGTACTTATGTTATAAAGAAGAAGATAACCTAGCGCCGAGTGGAAAGAAGAATAAAATTAGGGATTACATTTAGAGGACGGAGAAGGGCTAGGGTTGTCTGCTGCTAAGAAGAGAAAAAGACATTGTGGTGAAAAAGATACCTGTTGATAAAGAAGCACTTTAAAGACTGTGAAAGCAAACAAGCAACCAAAGACTGGAAAGAGAACTTTCGCTAGAGAACGAGGTACGCTGTTTTGATAACATGGAGAACGGCAACCCAAACAGAAAAGCTAGATGTATAGTAGGTACACTTATAGCAATAGTGATATTCCTCATAATCATAGTAGTAACGATATCTTACATGACAGGACATGAGAATGATAAAAGAATAGCGAATGTAAAAATTGTAACGACCTTGAAACCTGCTCTTGTGGGAAAGAAGGAGGAGAGCACTGTTATACGTGAAAAGGCGTTACTTGCAGATGAAACTCGTAGATTACACGTAGACGAGTCACAGGGAAACTTTAGGTCAAATGCATATGCTAAATTACTGTATGAATATATCGATGCCATGGAGGCCAAAGATTGCTACGTTTGTATGCAATTGCCGGCTTCTGTAGACGAAGGCATTAGATATCACCATCTCCCATTGACTTATGGGATAACATGTAGTTTACTGCTTAGTGTATTTTATGGTAGAGAAGGGTTTGAGTACTACTTTTCAAATTATGATTCGGTACTGCCTGAAGTTCCGAATTATAAGCAGATGAATAAGTGGGACTATTACAAAAAGGAGGATAGACTAGCTAAATTCTTTCTTCCTTGGGATACATTAGATACATCATATGCACGTAGAAATAATCTGACTTGCAAAGTATCAGAGGTAGAGAAAAGGTTTATAGCACAAGTGGATGATCGATGCAGACGGCAGAAGATTCTAAAAATGTCAGGACAATGGAAAATAGATTGGACAGAAGAAGAGAAGGCACATAAAAAGAAAGGTAGCATTGGTCCAATAGCATTGGATAGAACGCAGAAAGGAAAGTTATGTTTAGCTCGAAGCAAAACGTATTATGAGAGTGAATTTGTAGGTGAAGTTAGTTGCGAGCACTCTTTTAAACTAGAGTACTACACGAAAGATTTTATGAAAGGGATGCAAGCTATTCCGAATGTGTATTTTGTATGTGGGAGAAATGCCTATGTAAAACTTCCAGACAATTGGTATGGTTCGTGTTACTTGGCAATTGTCTTCCCCAAAATATATCATGCAAAGGATTTAGCGATCATAGAAGGAAAGGCTTCGAGGAGAACGAAAAGGGAAGTAGGAGATGCAGAAGTAGTAGGAGATGTATTTGGAGCGATGTTTCCATTCTTAGGGTTGATTCTTAACGATGTTAAGATTAGAAGGTTAGCGACAGTCGTGGATAGATTGTCTGCTAGTACTGCAAGATCATTGATGTTAGTAGAAGGTGAGATGCAGTCGATTAGAGCAATGGTTTTACAGAACAGACTTGCTTTAGATGTGATATTAGCAAAAGAAGGCGGAGTTTGTAAAGCTTTGAAAGTTCAGGAATGTTGTACTTATATTCCTGATAATTCAAAACCACTTGAGAAAGTCATACAGAACATTACACAGATTCATCAAGAAATTGAAGATTTATCAAAAGTAAATGTTTGGGAAAAAGTAGGAAATGGAGTGGGAAAGGTTGGAAGTTGGTTTGCTAATCTAGGCAAAAGTATAGTTTGGTATATTTTGAAGCCTGTATTAATAGTATTAATTTGTATAATTACATTATTAGGATTAGTAAAATTGTATAAATGGTATAGGTCGAATCAGTTACAAAGATCGATGAGAGACCAAGAGAGGAGACTAGCTGTTCTACAAGATCAACAGTAAAAAAGTCTGAGAACACTTGAATCGATAAAAAGAGGAACTGATGTAACTAGTTCGGTATAAGAGATGTATTCAAATTGCTTTTAGTGATGACTCCTAAAAGTCATCAAAGGGGGGAACTGAGAGAGCGCAATTTGAATGCAAAGTATATAGTAACCATATCTAGACGTATATGTTATAACCGTAGGAATGAAACGCATATCGTAATGTAAAGTTGGCAACTATAGCATAAAGGCCAATGAATGTGATAACATAGTATAGGAAATGTAAATGTATTTACGTGTTAAATTGCATTAGATTTAGAAGGCCCGTATATATGATGGGTAATGTAGAAATGCTTAGGAAATGTAGAACGTGCACAGTAGAATTCGTGTACGTGTGTAACTTTAAATGGAGAAACGTGGAGAAATGTAACGTGGATAAATGTATAAGAGAACTTACGTAAAGATGTAACCAAGGAGAATGCATAAGTTATATTCTACGCGGTCGTGTTCTATGTATTATATATTCGATGTAAAATGTATACAAGTATAACTAAGACTTGGCTAAAGTACGAGTATATAAATGTATGCCAAAGGTTATACTAAGTAGAGGGTTTCTGTAGGAATGCTGGAAGAGTTTAGGTCATTTGTGTTTGTAACCTAACTGACCAAGAGTTCGCAGGAGCATAGTCAAATGTATGTAATTTAGAGGGCTTGTAAAAGTCGTAAATAGCTTGATGTGGACGTGAGAGCCGAGAAGTCTAGCACTTGTTAGATTTAAGGTGACAATGCCGGACGGAGCTTATTGCCCGAACGTGAGGAGAGACACTTTAAATGTGGACTATGTTTTGACAAGACCATTCACAGGACCTAGCAGGGTCAAGTTAAGAGACATAGAGTTAAAGCCTTGTCTAAATTCATATGTTACATGATCTGAAAGAATCAATAAAAGTCGACGATGAGATGATGGAGATGACATCTGAAGAAAAAGGTCAACTTAACGAACGACGCGAGGAGTGGACCAATGGAAGAAGCAGGAAGTTGACATCATCGGGGAAAGTCCGTGGTGGGCGTCAAGGGGCGTTCCACCCACACTGTGATTGTGTATTTTAGGGACAGCACCCCGGGGAGGAGGTAGCAATGAGCAATTGACGATCAGGAGAGGGCAATCAGAGAAGGGCGAACCGCTCAGAGCAAAGGCAAGGGTAGATGCCTTGAGCAGATGCGCTGAGAGATCAGAGCGCAAGGGAGCAGTAGGCCGAGGACCCTTAGAAAGAGCGGATGGGTAGGCAGATAGGGTACTGTTTCTGAAACTTAAGATTTCCTTTAGAGGCTAAGAGAGTTTGAACTTCTTTGGAAGTCAAACTGCTGACACCTTTTTAGGGAAGAAACTTGCGAAGTAGGGTTGTCACATAGTATAGAGTAGGGACAGATTAACTTGATGATATTTTATCTTACTGCAGATGACGCAGAAGGAACCACTTCACACCGAAGCTTAAGCGACTGATATTGTAACTGATTTTGTATTTTGTATACTTTGAGATTTTATCCTGAGTGGATTGTATCGCATTCAAAATTAACTTTATATAAAACTCTTAAACTTTATCAGTTGTAAGTGGTTCTTCAGAGTGGCGTCAGTTAATGGGGTTTGTCTAACCAATGCGGGGGTGGTCCTTTCCTCAATGACAGATACTAGCGGTCCAAAATAGATGAATGGGATTCTTTATTAAATTTATCATAATCATAAATTGATATCAAAATCTCATTCCCCGCAAGAGCAATGTCTGGATTGGATAAGGACCTGTGGGATCTGTGAGTCTTCCTGCTCGGAGGAGTCTGGAGCCGGGGACAGGAGAACACTGAGTATGTTCTGCAGGCTGATATATGTGAAACTTTTTTTTTTCATTTTTAAATATTTTTGTTTATTTGTATGATTTTTTATTGTTTTTATATCGACTCACCATTTTTGTGGGTCACCAACCACCACTGTCACCATGGACTTCTTGACTACAGACTTACATACTGATGACGAAGGGTTTGAATGGTTCGAGTTCAAGTTCAGACTTGAAAGGTTTGCGATCTGGTCCAGATTACAGAGTGTACTTGGGGATGAGGAGTTTGAGCGTCATCCTCATCCTCATCGCTGCCTTCTTTCTCATGTATGTGTTAGTCTGAGTTTTCATCACCTCAACAAGGAGTTTCCCTTGATGCAACTGAACTTCCCTTACTTTTGCATTAACGCACTCTGATGACGAATCTGAAGAGGATTACTGGAAACAGAGGAAGATTGTGTGTGTGTGTGCACATATGTGTGAAGACGATTACTTGAAACAAAGGAAGATTACATGTGTACATGTGTGTGAAGAGGATTACTTAAAACAGAGGAAGATTGTGTGTGTGTGTACAAGTGTGTGAAGAGGATTACTTGAAACAGAGGAAGATTGTGTGTGTGTGTGTGTACATGTGTGTGAAGATGATTACTTGAAACAAAGGAAGATTGTGTGTGTACATTTGTGTGAAGACGATTACTTTAAACAAAGGAAGATTGCATGTGTACATGTGTGGGAAGAGGATTACTTGAAACAGAGGAAGATTGTGTGTGTGTCTGTGTGTACATCTGTGTGAAGATTATTACTTGAAACAGAGGAATATTGTGTGTGTGTGTGTGTGTGTGTACATGTGTGTAAAGAGGATTACATGAAACAAAGAAAGATTGCATGTGTACATGTGTGTGAAGAGGATTAATTGAAACAGAGGTAGAATGTGTGTGTGTGTGTGTGTGTGTGTGTGTGTGTGTGAAGACGATTACTTGAAACAGAGGAAGATTGTGTGTGTGTACATATGTGTGAAGATGACTACTTGAAACAGAGGAAGATTGTGTGTTTGTGTACATGTGTGTGTGAAGATGATTACTTGAAACAGAGGAAGATTGTGTGTGTGTACATGTGTGTGAAGATGATTACTTGAAACAGAGGAAGATTGTGTGTGTGTGTACATGTGTGTGAAGATGATTACTTGAAGCAGAGGAAGATTGTGTGTGTACATGTGTGTGAAGATGATTACTTGAAACAGAGGAAGATTGTGTGTGTGTGTGTACATGTGTGTGAACATGATTACTTGAAACAAAGGAAGATTGTGTGTGTACATGTGTGTAAAGAGGATTACTTGAAACAAAGGAAGATTGTGTGTGTATGTGTGTGTGAAGAGGATTACTTAAAACAGAGGAAGATTGTGTGTGTGTGTGTGTACAAGTGTGTGAAGAGGATTACTTGAAACAGAGGAAGATTGTGTGTGTGTGTGTACATGTGTGTGAAGATGATTACTTGAAACAAAGGAAGATTGTGTGTGTACATGTGTGTAAAGGATTACTTGAAACAAAGGAAGATTGTGTGAAGAGAATTACTTGAAACAGAGGAAGATTGTGTTTACATGTGTGTGAAGATGATTACTTGAAACAGAGGAAGATTGTGTGTGTGTGTGTGTACATGTGTGTGAACAAGATTACTTGAAACAAAGGAAGATTGCGTGTGTACATGTGTGTAAAGAGGATTACTTGAAACAAAGGAAGATTGCATGTGTACGTGTGTGTGAAGAGGATTACTTAAAACAGAGGAAGATTGTGTGTGTGTGTGTACAAGTGTGTGAAGAGGATTACTTGAAACAGAGGAAGATTGTATGTGTGTGTGTGTGTACATGTGTGTGAAGATGATTACTTGAAACAAAGGAAGATTGCATGTGTACATGTGTGTGAAGACGATTACTTTAAACAAAGGAAGATTGCATGTGTACATGTGTGTGAAGAGGATTACTTAAAAGAGAGGAAGATTGTGTGTGTGTGTGTGTGTGTGTACAAGTGTGTGAAGAGGATTACTTGAAACAGAGGAAGATTGTGTGTGTGTGTGTGTGTACATGTGTGTGAAGATGATTACTTGAAACGAAGGAAGATTGCATGTGTACATGTGTGTGAAGACGATTACTTTAAACAAAGGAAGATTGCATGTGTACATGTGTGGGAAGAGGATTACTTGAAACAGAGGAAGATTGTGTGTGTGTCTGTGTGTACATCTGTGTGAAGATTATTACTTGAAACAGAGGAATATTGTGTGTGTGTGTGTGTACATGTGTGTGAAGAGGATTACATGAAACAAAGAAAGATTGCATGTGTACATGTGTGTGAAGAGGATTAATTGAAACAGAAGTAGATTGTGTGTGTATGTGTGTGTGAAGAGGATTACTTGAAACAAAGGAAGATTGTGTGTGTGTACAAGTGTGTGAAGAGGATTACTTGAAACAGAGGAAGATTGTGTGTGTGTGTACATGTGTGTGAAGATGATTACTTGAAACAAAGGAAGATTGTGTGTGTACATGTGTGTGAAGACGATTACTTTAAACAAAGGAAGATTGCATGTGTACATGTGTGGGAAGAGAATTACTTGAAACAGAGGAAGATTGTGTGTGTGTCTGTGTGTACATCTGTGTGAAGATTATTACTTGAAACAGAGGAATATTGTGTGTGTGTGTGTGTGTGTGTGTGTGTACATGTGTGTGAAGAGGATTACATGAAACAAAGAAAGATTGCATGTGTACATGTGTGTGAAGAGGATTAATTGAAACAGAGGTAGATTGTGTGTGTGTGTGTGTGTGAAGACGATTACTTGAAACAGAGGAAGATTGTGTGTGTGTACATATGTGTGAAGATGACTACTTGAAACAGAGGAAGATTGTGTGTTTGTGTACATGTGTGTGTGTGTGAAGATGATTACTTGAAACAGAGAAAGATTGTGTGTGTGTACATGTGTGTGAATATGATTATTTGAAACAGAGGAAGATTGTGTGTGTGTGTGTACATGTGTGTGAAGATGATTACTTGAAACAGAGGAAGATTGTGTGTGTACATGTGTGTGAAGATGATTACTTGAAACCGAGGAAGATTGTGTGTGTGTGTGTGTGTGTACATGTGTGTGAACATTATTACTTGAAACAAAGGAAGATTGTGTGTGTACATGTGTGTAAAGAGGATTACTTGAAACAAAGGAAGATTGTGTGTGTACATGTGTGTGAAGAGGATGACTTGAAACAGAGGATGAGTGTGTGTGTGTGTGTGTATAGATGTGTGTGAAGATGATGACTTGAAACAGTGGAAGATTGTGTGTATGTTTGTGAAGACGATTACTTGAAACAGAGGAAGAGTGTGTATGCGTGTGTGTGTGTGTGAAGATGATTACTTGAAACAGAGGAAGATTGTTTGTGTGCCAAGATGATTACTTGGAACAGAGGAAGATTGTGTGTGTGTGTGTGCGTGTGTGTGTATGTGTGAAGATAATGACTTGAAGCAGAGGAAGATGATGTGTGTGTGCATGTGTGTGTGAAGATGATTACTTGAAACAGGAGGATGGTGTGTGTGTGCGTGTTTGTGTGTGTGAAGATGATTACTTGAAACAGAGGATGATGGTGTGTGTGTGAGTGTGTGTGTGAAGATGATTACTTGAAACAGAGGAAGATGGTATGTGTGTGTACGTGTGTTCATGTGTGTGTATGTGTGCGTGTTTGTGTGTCACTACCCTTCTGGGGACTTGATTGCACCGTAGGACCAAGAAGGCCAGCTTGTGGATGTGTGTAAGGAAAATGGGCCTTGCTTCTCCCTCAGCTGCAACTTTTTTAAATATATGAGGGAAGCTTGCACTGCTGTTGCACATGTAATAATTCTACTTAATGTGTGATGAAGTGTGGTGCCTTGCAGTCGCACACGTCAAGGACTTGTTCTCCTCACACAAGGACAGTTGTAATGTGGTGGTCGCCTCTTGTCATGCACCTCTACCCTGTGTTAGCGAAGCTTTCACTGCTGCAGCCCAGGCTACACCTGTACTCTGTGTGCAAGTGTCATGGTGCCCTGCGTGCCATGCTCTGAGAGCATTACACGGGGCAACTCTTCAAAGTTCTCTGCGTGACATAGACATGTGTGTTTGTGCATGTTTTAACTGAGCAGAAAGGCATGTACTTCGTATACTGTCCGTTGTTTTCTAAACTGGGCAGTAAGTCACATACTGTCTGATAAAGAAAAGGCAGGTTGCATCACATAACTTACAGCATACAATGTAAATAAAGGTGCATGGAGTGACATCCTCTGGCATGCACCAGTGGCATGGTACAGCGCATATTTCTAAATAGGGCAGTGTATGTCTGTGATTGACACATTTGTTTGTCCTGCTACAATAGAGGTTTATAATTCTCGTTCTCCTGGAGAAAGAAAGGTTGACATTAAAATTCTCCATTACTAAAATGATCTATTTGAGAAGATTACACACTGACAGCTGGATGAATTGCTGCCTTCGATGCTAATTACCAATTAATGGAGCCTCTGAGTTGATAGTCATTTAATGAATATACAGTCAGAGTCTTATTAAATCTGCACCGTATGATTTGACAGATGTGAAATGATGCTGTCGTTTCTCAGACAGTTGTTCTTTTCTGATAGGTCTGCCTTGTCTTTAGAGCGCTGTTCCTGGTGCATTTTATCACTAGTGTGCTTAACCATGAAACCGCCTAAGCCATTCATAGTAAAGCGTGAAAAAAGGACTTGTATACTTATGGGGTAGTAAGGTCGTTTCAAGCAACCCACATGGTTGGTGCTATGTTAATGCTATTGGTGGCTGCTGCTCTTCGGCGCTACTACAAATGGCAACTGGAGGGGGGCAGAATATATATGGGATAAATTACTCCCTGCCATACATTATAAGGATATTACAAGTCACTTAGGAGTTCCATGACCATATAGATGAACAAGGCCTAACTCAACTGCAATAGTTTATTACAGTTGAGTTCTGACGTCATTTGTTTATAATCCGATTGGCTGCATCAGAAGTCGACGATTATAAAAACAATTGAGATGGGTTTTTATACAATGATTGAGAATTGTATGTATTATATTAAACTAACTATTGTTTATGAAAGAGGGTACTGAATGATCAATTTATCATTATTTCCTCTGTGCATAAATTATTGGACATGGTGGGCCCATTGAAATATCTGGGGTAGATATCATTTCAATGTAAAAAGTATTACAATTAGAGTAATATGGCAAACTGTATGGCCTGTTCCTGCTGCAGACATAAGGTTTTGACTTATGAATGTAATGCAGAGATTTGAGTGAGAAGCTTTCGTTTCCAAAGCTCAGAAGTTTCACGGTGTGACAGAGGACCTGATCCGCAAACATTATTCAAAAGTCCGCAATTATACAATTGTCGACTTATGCCTGCAGGCAGAGTGCACTGACTTTGAAATTATGTGGGTTTACAAAATAGGTCAATGGAATTTTGTGCAAAGCCATACATTTTCAAACTTGGTGTTGCATCTTCACTGACTAGGTTGGAGTACGCAAATGTGTGCATTTTTGCAAGCAACTTTTGCTTACTTTTGTTCTATGTCAAAAAACTATATTTCCTGGTAGAACTCAGAATTCCCATCCAATACTGCTCCATGACGTTTGTGGGTGTCCGCTTGATTTGTCCCCTGGGAGTGCAAATAGTAATAGTTTGAAGAGCAAACCAGATAACTTTGCCCTTGAATGTTTATAAACACTACAAACCCCATGGAGAAAACTCTGACCAACAGGCGGGCACAGGAGCATGATCTACTCACTGATAGGTAGATTAGTTTTTGTCATTCTTCTGACTGTCTGAGCATTATCCGAACAGGCATAAGTAGGCAAATGCCAATTATGAATAAATCACCTTTTTCAAGTAGCTTCACTGGCATAGATGGTAATTGTATTGTAATTGCATTTATATAGCGCTTACTACCCCTGACGAGGCGTCAAAGCACTTTAGTAGAGCGCTACCCCGGAACCCAAAAAGTATTAGTGGTGAATTAGTATGGTGAAAATATTAAAGTAATTTGAGTGGTGGATATGTTAGTCAGTTATTTGGATTGAGAAGGATAGTGGAGGGATAGAAGAGGGAAAAAAGTTAGCATTTATATAGGGTTTGCTACCCTTGATGGTGTGTTGAAGCGTTTTTTCAGCAATTAGCACACTACTTCAGAACCCATAAAGGATTTGTGGTAAATTAGTAAAGTGAAAAAGTAATTTGAGTGGTGGGTATATTAATCAGTTATTTGGATTGAGAAGGATAGTGGAGGGATAGAGAAGAGAAAAAGGTTTGCATTTATATAGCACTTGCTACGCCTAATGGGGTGTTGATGTGCTTTTTCGGCGAGTAGCATGCTACTCTGGAACCGATACAGTGTTAGTGGTGAATTGGTATAGTGAAATATGAAAGTAATTTGAGTGGAGGATATGTTAGTCAGTTATTTGGATTGAGAAGGATAGCGAAGGGGTAGAAGAGGTAAAAAGATTTGCATTTATTTAGTGCTTGCTTCCCCTGATGAGTTTTTCGGCGAGTATGCGAAAATAGATTTATATATCCTGTATATTTTACAAATATTTGGAGGAGGTTTCCAAGAAATTAATAAGAAATCAACCCAGAGCAAAATGGCGAAATGCTTAAGAATTGCTAGACTAAATGCACCCTTAAATCAATATTCTCCTCATTAACTTCAGGAGTTTAGGTCCTAATTGCAAATCAAATCAAAAAGCTAAGCTGCAAATGTTAAAAAGTAAATTTATATAATTTAAATATATGCAGCGAGGCATCAGATTGCAGATTAAAATGGCTGCCTTGGAGCTATTTTGGAGAAGGCTCTGGCTGAAAGTGCGTGTGAAAGAACATTATTTTGGAAGTAAAACATAGAAATCTGCTTTTGGCCTGTGCCTCATATTGTGGGGTGGCTACCAACTGAAAACGCTTTACTTGTGGTTTAAGAGGCCAGCAATGCTTTGGAGTTAATCACCTTAAATGGTATTGTGCTGTATATTTGGGGGAGAAAATTAAACATTTTAGGGGACTATTTAAGGGGAAAAAAACTTAAAAATACTGGCAGGGATTTATATCCACCCGAACGGATTTTTTTTCCTACTCACCAACATTCCTAGCGGCACGCCAGAAAAGCTACACTGGCCACAGGTTTCCTGGTGTCCCACTAGGAAAGTCATGGGGCATGTCCCAGGGTTCTTTTTGTCCCTATGTGGACTTGTACTTAGTGTAGAATTATCCACAGAGTGAATGGATCCTCCTGTAGTAATGTACATATAAAGAACAAAAAAATCCTTGTAGAGGAGTCTTCTCCTACCACCTTAGCAAATCTGCGGGGGGTAGTGAGGAATCCTGGAATTCTGCATTATTGTACACAATTGGAGTTTTAATCGGTGTCAGCATCACATGCGTAACATATAGGTTTATAGGACGCTATTGTATATAGCCTGAAAAGTTTACCTTGCTTGACAGCTTTTCCTCCATTTTTGGTTTCATTTTGGCACATGGACACCTGGATATTGTTCTTATTTTATGATGTCATTCATGGCGGATGATGCTGGTATAAAATGGTTCCCCTTCCATCTTTCCAAGCAGACTCCCTGAACCCTGGACTGCTTGGCTTGTTATGACACGACTGGTAGCTGGCACTAAATACTACTTACTAACCCTCGCTCATTGCATACAAAACGTAGGTGAAGGTAACTGACACACATTGGATTTGTTTATTTTCTTCCAATCTTCGCTTTTTATTGTCCCTGTTTGATTAAATTGGCAGTTTTATTGGTTCTGATGTCTGATGCCTCTCTTCTCGTGGTTTGCTGTACATTTTGTTCATGCATCAAAGGCCAGAAAAAATTAAATTGTGACAAACTCTGTCAGACTAAACTTACCATCGCACAGTGTACCTTTTCAGCCAAAACATTAACGGCATATGTACAAGAACTGGTGATAACTATCGCTAACCTCAGTCAGAAGCAGTTTTTTTATCACCGTGTACCGCGGAAAGTTATCGCTGTGTTAGCGGCGAATTCACAACACGCCGCTAACTGGCGATAGTATCCCTTACCGGGTGAACTTTCCGGCATTAAGAATAGCAGCACCGCAATACAAATCTTGATGCTAACGTGAAAAAAGTGGCGATGGGCCAATTAGCGTCCAGAAACTGCACGCTAATGAGCGTTAGCCCACTTTTTTCACGTTAGGTGGGATATACACTGCCCGCTATGTAGCCAAAATACACAAAAAACAACAGGGAAATATACAGAAGAAGCATGAAGGAAACTGGAACCAGTACCAACGCGAACAACAACCCCCCAAACACCCAGGAGGACCAGGCAGAGGCCCAGGGGAAGGGCAAGGAGAAGAGGAAGACCCAGTTCAGTCAGCAGGAAAACCAGGTCCTGATTGTGGAGGTGACAGAAAAACAACAACAGCTTTTTGTCAGCTCCACAGTGTCATTAACAACAAGAAATGCAATATGGCAGTCCATCGCAGCCAAGGTGAATGTTGTCTGAGAGGTGAGGAGGACAGTGGATGACTGCATGATGCTAAGCGCGAGACCAAGGTGAGAATCTTGCAGCCAATCTCAAAGCAGCAAGGGCAGACTGGAGGTGGTAGTCCAGCACCACAGGAGGAGTTGGATGCATTGGAGGAACAGGTGTCCGCTGTCATCAGCGAGGAGACAGTGGTTGGAGTTCGGGGACACACAAATGTACTGAAGCTGAGTAACCAAGAATCTGATATACTCCACCATCAACAGCAACACCCACACCGCTGCAGCCAACACCAACGGCGCTGCCAGGGGTTACCACACATGGCTCTCCAAGTGCGCATACACACTATCCCCACTATGCAAGTCAAATATACAGCGTGCAAGAAAAGCCAACTCGGTCACCACCGACCTCCAAGATGACAGATGCATCTGCAGACTCCTGGAGAAGAACTGGAGCAACATCAAGACACCCATTAGACACATCCCCTACAAGGACACCCAGCTCATACTATCCCTCACCAAAGCGCCCACACGCACCAGACTGGGCTTCCAGGAAGGACTGCAGGAAGTTGCAACATGGATAATCAACAGCCACTGGTACTCTCTGCAGAGGAGACATAAGCCCTCATCCTCTTAACCACACCTTCTGCATGTGACAGCACCTGGTGCGCCACGGCCTTTGGCAGGCCCTCACACCCACAGCCCCAGGTATGTGATATTGGTACATGTGCATTCTCACTGATGATGCCATCCAAGACAGTTGGGAGGAACCTTGATAGGGCTGACTGTGAGACTCCACCAACTCTGTCAGTTTTTGGTTGAAGGTACCAGAGGCCAACAGGTGCAGCACAGCCAGTATCCCTTGTACCTACCTGGCATCAACATCACAGACAAGCGATCTTCCGCCGGCAACCGCCGAGGTTCCCTGTATTCCCAGCCTTGTTAAATGCACACTGCACTGCACAGTCCAACTTGGAAGGAAGAAGGGAGCATCGGACGAAAGTGTGGAGAAGTGTGGCTCACCGGTTAGAGGAAGCAGTCCCTGATGCAGAGGTCAGACCCGGGACCAGGGTTCAATCCCCGAAGCGGCAGGGCCTTGAGCTCAAAATGTCCACGGACTCGATAATTCTCGCCTCGGTGCCTACTCGAATTGTGGGTTCACACTCTGCAACTCTGGGCAATAGCTTGCTTAATCTCCACTACGGCCCCACCGCGATGGGATGCCTGGTCTTCACCTTGGGGATGCCCAGTAGGGGTAATCTCGCAGGGAAAGGCCAGGATGGGTTCCCAAAGCAAGCGCCTTGAGACCTTACGGTGAAAGGCGCTATATAAGAACGTATGATTTACGATTTATTTACGATTTAACATTGTGAGAGAGAGGAGCAATGGGGGGTGTCCAGGGGAGAAGGAAATTTTAATCACATAAAAAGTATAGCCCAAACTTGACCCAAAGGTATCAGAGTGCAACGGTGCAGGCCAACGGAAAGTGGCTGTCACCCTCAGACTGGCCGGACCCTACACTGTATACAGTGATTTACTCTGGAGAGTGAGTGAGTGAGTGAGCGAGTGAGTGAGTGGGAGACCTCAGTGACTGTCACCGTCAGACTGGCAGGACCCTAGACTGTATACAGTGACTGACTCTGGAGAGTAAGTGAGTGAGTGAGTGAGTGAGTGAGTGGGAGACCTCGTTGACTGTCACACTCAGACTGACAGGACCCTATGATGTAGACCGTCTCTGACCCTGGGGAGTGAGTGACTGGCAAACCATAGTTATTGTCACTCTCAGAGTGACAGGACCCTAGGCTCTATAGAGTGACTGACCCCGAAGAGTGAGTGAGTGGAAGACTGCAATGACTGTCCTCCTCAGACTGGCACTACCCCATAGACCTTAGACAGTCTCTGAACCTGCGGAACGAGTGGAAGACTAGTGATAGTCACTCTGACTGACAGGACCCCCAAGACTGAATAATGTGACTGACCCCAAAGAGTGAGTGAGTGGAAGGCCACAATGACTGCCCCCCTCAGATTGACAGTACCTCCTAGACTGTAGACAGTCTCTGACCTTGGGGATTGAATTCAAGACTAATGATTGTCCCTCTGAGTTACATGGCCCACGCACGCACACGACCTCAGTGACTCCGGAGTACATTCTACCTAGTGCTATGCACACGCGCTCATTCGCTGTCACTACTATAAAACGCCCTATGTGAGCCCCTTATCCCGCTCTGAACGCTGCTCTATCATTCCCTTCTGATATAAACCTTGTGTTTCGCACGCACGCCACGACAACCCCTCATTCCCCTAAAAGTGGATCATTTAAACTTGTGTACTTCCGGGGGAGGGGCTCAGGGCTTACAGCTAATCAGCGAGGCAGAACAACAACATATCTGTTTGGAGTTTAGTCTGAAAGCCGCGCCTTCAATTTTAGAACGTCTTGTCCCATGATTGGCTCCTGGCCTCTTGTCAGTTGTCCATTGGTACTTTAAAATCTCGGCAATGACCCGTTACTCTACATTGGCCAGGAGATCTTGGGATCTGGGGAGCGCTAGTCAGATCCTTATTGGCTGTCTGCCCCAGACACAAGTGCAGAGATGCCAGGTGTTTACGCCACATTTTTGATGGTGTTTAAGGAGTTTTTTGTGTCAAAGTCTATGTTCCTTGGGGAAAACTAACCCGTTCCCGGGAGCCTGGGCTGCTGGCAGCCGGAAGTGACAGCATCGGGGCTGGTGAGTAGACTAGGGGCCTTACATTGAATCAACTGCTCCAATCAGCAGTTTCTGTATCCACATGCGCTGCCGAGAGCCCGCCAAGCGGGTTCGCGTTTTTTGTGCAATTGATAGACATAGAAAGGGAACTAAAGAACCAGAGAGACATAAGAGAAATGAACAAGCATCTAACAACTAGCAGTAGTCATGCTCGAGAAAAAAACAGTGGAGCATCAAAGAGGAGCTGAACGCGGTAATCGAAAACAGTGGTGCGCGCGCACCACAGAGGAGCTTGGGGGCGAGGGAGCCTGTCGTCTGTGCTGCGCGCTGATGCACGTCCTAGACACAGATGGGAATAGGCGGAGCAAAGGCGGGACATGCGCCCGCCTTTGCCCAATTGTATGCCTTTTTTTTTTTTAAATGCACGCGAAAGCAAAACCACACGCATGAGCGTGTGGGTAGCTTTCTGAAGTTCATTCAAGAGGTCTCGCGCTGCGCACTGCAACACTAGGCGCGAGACCTTAAAATGAAATAAAACGTAATGTGGAAACTTGTAAAACACACAATGCTTTGACTATACTCTTTTGGTTCTGAAAAAAGTATATTTCACACAGGTAATGAATTAAACTGAGTGCATTTTTTGGGAGTTTTTTTGCAAATTGGGTTGATAAGCATTTAGATTTCTGTTCATTCTTCACAATGCTATTTAGGTGAGTATTTCATTACAATTAGATTAGGAAGTCTTTTTGTCCAAGAGCATTCTGTTTTTTAAATAATGGAATTCTTATTGTTACTGATTGGCTGTTCATTCAACTATTAATATATATTATTTAATTTGTTTATCACAAATACATTTCCAAATAACTCATGTGTGTTACGTCGCACAGCTCTAGGGATGTTGAAAGTGCAGGTAAATGTATACACTTCAATACTCCAGAGGGCTCATATCGGAGTGGAAGTAGGGTACATAACTCTTTTACGATTACAGAAGTGGTATTAACTGGGGTGGAAGCGGATTGTGTGGATTCAAGGGGGTCAATTGTCACTTGTAACGTCATGAGTGGGGAGTTACTGGTTGCTATTTTCATGGAAAAAGTTAAAATGCAGTATCTCCAGTTCTACTTACTGATTGGATTTTTGTCATCTTGTATCATTGTATTTGTTAGAATTTACGCTTTTTTCATAAATAGTATTGAGATTTTTCTTGTGTTGTGTCTTCACTTTATTATTGTTTGTGTACTGCATAAATACTTTACACATTGCCTAATTGCAGAGGAACTCTGGGATGGGCAGTGGCCAGGTGCAGCAGCTCAGAACTGTAAGAAGATATTCATGTACAATAGATCTAGGCTGAAAAGGATAACTGTTTGGCGTGGAAAAGGCAGCGAAGAACACTTCAAGCTCCTCTCATGGCTGGACCACGACTGGCACATTACAAGAAGCCCAGTGACCTCAAGAATAATCTTCACTTCTCACAAGTCTTCACCAGAGCATGAAAGTGACCAGGGAAGGTGAAATGACATGTTGACTTTCCCGCATGATGTGTTTATAGCCAAAGTTGAAGATGCCAAAGGAAGGAACAGCCAATCAAAGAATACAAATAAACTACTCACCCCTATATTCGGCCTAACCACTCATCAGTAAGGGGAGCACAGTTCCTCAAGCAGGATAGGACGCAGACATGGCTGCTGTATATTACAGTGGCAGAGATTGGAGGCCAGAACTGAAGAAACAAATCAGGACAGAGATGAAAAATGTTGGAAAAGTGAAGATTAAGGGGGATGCTCCATCACAAACAGATATCCCGTCTGTTGTATTACAAGTGCATTATATCCTATGGCACATTTATGACGGACTATCCCATCCACCATTCCCTAAATATGGCCCTAAGGATGAGAGGTCTGGCAGAGACGGTCCAGATGGAAATCCATAAATATGAAAAGTTAATAGGATACATTTCAAATAATATCCATCGTACTCCCGTATGATACTGCAAGCAAGCAGGGTGGTACAAAGAGGCACAGATTCTAGTCTTCCATCGTGGTGACCATAAAATGAGAATGAGTAGGGGTTGGCGAAGCGGAGTAAGTTGACCTATTTATATTACTTTTTGTCTTTAAAAAACGTTGCACGCTGCTTAATCTTCATCAATTTTGCAAAGATAAAGAAGATGGTGAAAAAAATATCATAAAAAAGTATTTTTTTGTGATGTGAAAACTCAGCAAAGCCTACCTTTTGAAGGGAGGTTATTCTGCAGGGACTAACTTTCCTGCAAAAGCCAGTGCTTAGTTTGTAAAAAAATAATTGCCAGGGCCCTTCTTGTGAGGCCTCTGCAGCCTGCACCGCTCATTGCCCCCGCCAATACCTGTACCAGCACAACTACCCACCATTGTACTCCTAAAAGTGTGACACTTCAGACTGTGAAAGACCACCCAAAGCTATAATAAAAGGGCAAGAGGCAGGTGTCAACAGGAGGCAACATATCTGTTTGGAGTTTAGTCTGAAAGCCACGCCTTCAATTTTAGAACGTCTTGTCCCATGATTGGCTCCTGGCCTCTTGTCAGTTGTCCATTGGTACTTTAAAATCTCGGCAATGACCCGTTACTGTACATTGGCTAGGAGATCTTGGGATCTGGGGAGCGCTAGTCAGATCCTTATTGGCTGCCTGCCCCAGACACAAGTGCAGAGATGCCAGGTGTTTACGCCACATTTTTGATGGTGTTTAAGGAGTTTTTTGTGTCAAAGTCTATGTTCCTTGGGGAAAACTAACCCGTTCCCGGGAGCCTGGGCTGCTGGCAGCCGGAAGTGACAGCATCGGGGCTGGTGAGTAGACTAGGGGCCTTACATTGAATCAACTGCTCCAATCAGCAGTTTCTGTATCCACATGCGCTGCCGAGAGCCCGCCAAGCGGGTTCGCGTTTTTTGTGCAATTGATAGACATAGAAAGGGAACTAAAGAACCAGAGAGACATAAGAGAAATGAACAAGCATCTAACAACTAGCAGTAGTCATGCTCGAGAAAAAAACAGTGGAGCATCAAAGAGGAGCTGAACGCGGTAATCGAAAACAGTGGTGCGCGCGCACCACAGAGGAGCTTGGGGGCGAGGGAGGCTGTCGTCTGTGCTGCGCGCTGATGCACGTCCTAGACACAGATGGGAATAGGCGGAGCAAAGGCGGGACATGCGCCCGCCTTTGCCCAATTGTATGCCTTTTTTTTTTTAAAATGCACGCGAAAGCAAAACCACACGCATGAGCGTGTGGTTAGCTTTCTGAAGTTCATTCAAGAGGTCTCGCGCTGCACGCGGAGTGCTGCGCACTGCAACACTAGGCGCGAGACCTTAAAATGAAATAAAACGTAATGTGGAAACTTGTAACACACACAATGCTTTGACTATACTCTTTTGGTTCTGAAAAAAGTATATTTCACACGGATGTATGTCGTTACAACGCATACTTTTACTCCGCATACCATTACAACGCGGTATTTACAACGCATACCGCTACAACGCATAGCGCTTTGGGGTGCTGGATAGTGGTAAGTATAATTTACTATTCTAACTCCAGTCCCCGTGGACCCTAGGGAAGGTGTTGGATAGTAAATTAAACTTACCTCTTATCCTAGGGCGCCCCCCAGCGCAATGCGTTGTAACGGTATGCGTTGTAATGCCTGCGTTGTAGTGGTAGTGCGGAGTAAAAAATGCGTTGTAACAGGTGCATACCATTTCACACAGGTAATGAATTAAACTGAGTGCATTTTTTGGGAGTTTTTTTGCAAATTGGGTTGATAAGCATTTAGATTTCTGTTCATTCTTCACAATGCTATTTAGGTGAGTATTTCATTACAATTAGATTAGGAAGTCTTTTTGTCCAAGAGCATTCTGTTTTTTAAATAATGGAATTCTTATTGTTACTGATTGGCTGTTCATTCAACTATTAATATATATTATTTAATTTGTTTATCACAAATACATTTCCAAATAACTCATGTGTGTTACGTCGCACAGCTCTAGGGATGTTGAAAGTGCAGGTAAATGTATACACTTCAATACTCCAGAGGGCTCATATCGGAGTGGAAGTAGGGTACATAACTCTTTTACGATTACAGAAGTGGTATTAACTGGGGTGGAAGCGGATTGTGTGGATTCAAGGGGGTCAATTGTCACTTGTAACGTCATGAGTGGGGAGTTACTGGTTGCTATTTTCATGGAAAAAGTTAAAATGCAGTATCTCCAGTTCTACTTACTGATTGGATTTTTGTCATCTTGTATCATTGTATTTGTTAGAATTTACGCTTTTTTCATAAATAGTATTGAGATTTTTCTTGTGTTGTGTCTTCACTTTATTATTGTTTGTGTACTGCATAAATACTTTACACATTGCCTAATTGCAGAGGAACTCTGGGATGGGCAGTGGCCAGGTGCAGCAGCTCAGAACTGTAAGAAGATATTCATGTACAATAGATCTAGGCTGAAAAGGATAACTGTTTGGCGTGGAAAAGGCAGCGAAGAACACTTCAAGCTCCTCTCATGGCTGGACCACGACTGGCACATTACAAGAAGCCCAGTGACCTCAAGAATAATCTTCACTTCTCACAAGTCTTCACCAGAGCATGAAAGTGACCAGGGAAGGTGAAATGACATGTTGACTTTCCCGCATGATGTGTTTATAGCCAAAGTTGAAGATGCCAAAGGAAGGAACAGCCAATCAAAGAATACAAATAAACTACTCACCCCTATATTCGGCCTAACCGCTCATCAGTAAGGGGAGCACCGTTCCTCAAGCAGGATAGGACGCAGACATGGCTGCTGTATATTACAGTGGCAGAGATTGGAGGCCAGAACTGAAGAAACAAATCAGGACAGAGATGAAAAATGTTGGAAAAGTGAAGATTAAGGGGGATGGTCCATCACAAACAGATATCCCGTCTGTTGTATTACAAGTGCATTATATCCTATGGCACATTTATGACGGACTATCCCATCCACCATTCTCTAAGTATGGCCCTAAGGATGAGAGGTCTGGCAGAGACGGTCCAGATGGAAATCCATAAATATGAAAAGTTAATAGGATACATTTCAAATAATATCCATCGTACTCCCGTATGATACTGCAAGCAAGCAGGGTGGTACAAAGAGGCACAGATTCTAGTCTTTCATCGTGGTGACCTAAAATGAGAAGGGGTTGGCGAAGCGGAGTAAGTTGACCTATTTATATTACTTTTTGTCTTTAAAAAACGTTGCACGCTGCTTAATCTTCATCAATTTTGCAAAGATAAAGAAGATGGTGAAAAAAATATCATAAAAAAGTATTTTTTTGTGATGTCAAAACTCAGCAATTGCAAAAACAACAAGTGATGGACCGAATGTGGATCAATATCACACATTCCCCCAGTCAAAAGATCTGGGCCCAAATCCATCGTTTTTTTGCACTCCACACCACCCTGGGTTAGACAATGGCGATATGCAAATCAGCTCTGACCCTGTTGCCCCATGGGAACAGTCCAGTCCGAACTACAAAAGCCATGTCCTTCCCAGAACGGAATCAAGCATCCGAGGACCGGACCGGTTTCGAGGTAACACCTCTCATCAGCCCGGCTAGCTTGACTCCAAGTGGTGTGGAGTGCCTGGGACCCACGTCTGGGCATCCCCAGCGCACTTAGGGCGGCAATTGCAAAAACAACAAGTGATGGACCGAATGTGGATCAATATCACACATTCCCCCAGTCAAAAGATCTGGGCCCAAATCCATCGTTTTTTTGCACTCCACACCACCCTGGGTTAGACAATGGCGATATGCAAATCAGCTCTGACCCTGTTGCCCCATGGGAACAGTCCAGTCCGAACTACAAAAGCCATGTCCTTCCCAGAACGGAATCAAGCATCCGAGGACCGGACCGGTTTCGAGGTAACACCTCTCATCAGCCCGGCTAGCTTGACTCCAAGTGGTGTGGAGTGCCTGGGACCCACGTCTGGGCATCCCCAGCGCACTTAGGGCGGCAATTGCAAAAACAACAAGTGATGGACCGAATGTGGATCAATATCACACATTCCCCCAGTCAAAAGATCTGGGCCCAAATCCATCGTTTTTTTGCACTCCACACCACCCTGGGTTAGACAATGGCGATATGCAAATCAGCTCTGACCCTGTTGCCCCATGGGAACAGTCCAGTCCGAACTACAAAAGCCATGTCCTTCCCAGAACGGAATCAAGCATCCGAGGACCGGACCGGTTTCGAGGTAACACCTCTCATCAGCCCGGCTAGCTTGACTCCAAGTGGTGTGGAGTGCCTGGGACCCACGTCTGGGCATCCCCAGCGCACTTAGGGCGGCAATTGCAAAAACAACAAGTGATGGACCGAATGTGGATCAATATCACACATTCCCCCAGTCAAAAGATCTGGGCCCAAATCCATCGTTTTTTTGCACTCCACACCACCCTGGGTTAGACAATGGCGATATGCAAATCAGCTCTGACCCTGTTGCCCCATGGGAACAGTCCAGTCCGAACTACAAAAGCCATGTCCTTCCCAGAACGGAATCAAGCATCCGAGGACCGGACCGGTTTCGAGGTAACACCTCTCATCAGCCCGGCTAGCTTGACTCCAAGTGGTGTGGAGTGCCTGGGACCCACGTCTGGGCATCCCCAGCGCACTTAGGGCGGCAATTGCAAAAACAACAAGTGATGGACCGAATGTGGATCAATATCACACATTCCCCCAGTCAAAAGATCTGGGCCCAAATCCATCGTTTTTTTGCACTCCACACCACCCTGGGTTAGACAATGGCGATATGCAAATCAGCTCTGACCCTGTTGCCCCATGGGAACAGTCCAGTCCGAACTACAAAAGCCATGTCCTTCCCAGAACGGAATCAAGCATCCGAGGACCGGACCGGTTTCGAGGTAACACCTCTCATCAGCCCGGCTAGCTTGACTCCAAGTGGTGTGGAGTGCCTGGGACCCACGTCTGGGCATCCCCAGCGCACTTAGGGCGGCAATTGCAAAAACAACAAGTGATGGACCGAATGTGGATCAATATCACACATTCCCCCAGTCAAAAGATCTGGGCCCAAATCCATCGTTTTTTTGCACTCCACACCACCCTGGGTTAGACAATGGCGATATGCAAATCAGCTCTGACCCTGTTGCCCCATGGGAACAGTCCAGTCCGAACTACAAAAGCCATGTCCTTCCCAGAACGGAATCAAGCATCCGAGGACCGGACCGGTTTCGAGGTAACACCTCTCATCAGCCCGGCTAGCTTGACTCCAAGTGGTGTGGAGTGCCTGGGACCCACGTCTGGGCATCCCCAGCGCACTTAGGGCGGCAATTGCAAAAACAACAAGTGATGGACCGAATGTGGATCAATATCACACATTCCCCCAGTCAAAAGATCTGGGCCCAAATCCATCGTTTTTTTGCACTCCACACCACCCTGGGTTAGACAATGGCGATATGCAAATCAGCTCTGACCCTGTTGCCCCATGGGAACAGTCCAGTCCGAACTACAAAAGCCATGTCCTTCCCAGAACGGAATCAAGCATCCGAGGACCGGACCGGTTTCGAGGTAACACCTCTCATCAGCCCGGCTAGCTTGACTCCAAGTGGTGTGGAGTGCCTGGGACCCACGTCTGGGCATCCCCAGCGCACTTAGGGCGGCAATTGCAAAAACAACAAGTGATGGACCGAATGTGGATCAATATCACACATTCCCCCAGTCAAAAGATCTGGGCCCAAATCCATCGTTTTTTTGCACTCCACACCACCCTGGGTTAGACAATGGCGATATGCAAATCAGCTCTGACCCTGTTGCCCCATGGGAACAGTCCAGTCCGAACTACAAAAGCCATGTCCTTCCCAGAACGGAATCAAGCATCCGAGGACCGGACCGGTTTCGAGGTAACACCTCTCATCAGCCCGGCTAGCTTGACTCCAAGTGGTGTGGAGTGCCTGGGACCCACGTCTGGGCATCCCCAGCGCACTTAGGGCGGCAATTGCAAAAACAACAAGTGATGGACCGAATGTGGATCAATATCACACATTCCCCCAGTCAAAAGATCTGGGCCCAAATCCATCGTTTTTTTGCACTCCACACCACCCTGGGTTAGACAATGGCGATATGCAAATCAGCTCTGACCCTGTTGCCCCATGGGAACAGTCCAGTCCGAACTACAAAAGCCATGTCCTTCCCAGAACGGAATCAAGCATCCGAGGACCGGACCGGTTTCGAGGTAACACCTCTCATCAGCCCGGCTAGCTTGACTCCAAGTGGTGTGGAGTGCCTGGGACCCACGTCTGGGCATCCCCAGCGCACTTAGGGCGGCAATTGCAAAAACAACAAGTGATGGACCGAATGTGGATCAATATCACACATTCCCCCAGTCAAAAGATCTGGGCCCAAATCCATCGTTTTTTTGCACTCCACACCACCCTGGGTTAGACAATGGCGATATGCAAATCAGCTCTGACCCTGTTGCCCCATGGGAACAGTCCAGTCCGAACTACAAAAGCCATGTCCTTCCCGGTCCTCGGATGCTTGATTCCGTTCTGGGAAGGGCATGGCTTTTGTAGTTCGGACTGGACTGTTCCCATGGGGCAACAGGGTCAGAGCTGATTTGCATATCGCCATTGTCTAACCCAGGGTGGTGTGGAGTGCAAAAAAACGATGGATTTGGGCCCAGATCTTTTGACTGGGGGAGTGTGTGACATTGATCCACATTCAGTCCATCACTTGTTGTTTTTGCAATTGCCGCCCTAAGTGCGCTGGGGATGCCCAGACGTGGGTCCCAGGCACTCCACACCACTTGGAGTCAAGCTAGCCGGGCTGATGAGAGGTGTTACCTCGAAACCGGTCCGGTCCTCGGATGCTTGATTCCGTTCTGGGAAGGGCATGGCTTTTGTAGTTCGGACTGGACTGTTCCCATGGGGCAACAGGGTCAGAGCTGATTTGCATATCGCCATTGTCTAACCCAGGGTGGTGTGGAGTGCAAAAAAACGATGGATTTGGGCCCAGATCTTTTGACTGGGGGAGTGTGTGACATTGATCCACATTCAGTCCATCACTTGTTGTTTTTGCAATTGCCGCCCTAAGTGCGCTGGGGATGCCCAGACGTGGGTCCCAGGCACTCCACACCACTTGGAGTCAAGCTAGCCGGGCTGATGAGAGGTGTTACCTCGAAACCGGTCCGGTCCTCGGATGCTTGATTCCGTTCTGGGAAGGGCATGGCTTTTGTAGTTCGGACTGGACTGTTCCCATGGGGCAACAGGGTCAGAGCTGATTTGCATATCGCCATTGTCTAACCCAGGGTGGTGTGGAGTGCAAAAAAACGATGGATTTGGGCCCAGATCTTTTGACTGGGGGAGTGTGTGACATTGATCCACATTCAGTCCATCACTTGTTGTTTTTGCAATTGCCGCCCTAAGTGCGCTGGGGATGCCCAGACGTGGGTCCCAGGCACTCCACACCACTTGGAGTCAAGCTAGCCGGGCTGATGAGAGGTGTTACCTCGAAACCGGTCCGGTCCTCGGATGCTTGATTCCGTTCTGGGAAGGGCATGGCTTTTGTAGTTCGGACTGGACTGTTCCCATGGGGCAACAGGGTCAGAGCTGATTTGCATATCGCCATTGTCTAACCCAGGGTGGTGTGGAGTGCAAAAAAACGATGGATTTGGGCCCAGATCTTTTGACTGGGGGAGTGTGTGACATTGATCCACATTCAGTCCATCACTTGTTGTTTTTGCAATTGCCGCCCTAAGTGCGCTGGGGATGCCCAGACGTGGGTCCCAGGCACTCCACACCACTTGGAGTCAAGCTAGCCGGGCTGATGAGAGGTGTTACCTCGAAACCGGTCCGGTCCTCGGATGCTTGATTCCGTTCTGGGAAGGGCATGGCTTTTGTAGTTCGGACTGGACTGTTCCCATGGGGCAACAGGGTCAGAGCTGATTTGCATATCGCCATTGTCTAACCCAGGGTGGTGTGGAGTGCAAAAAAACGATGGATTTGGGCCCAGATCTTTTGACTGGGGGAGTGTGTGACATTGATCCACATTCAGTCCATCACTTGTTGTTTTTGCAATTGCCGCCCTAAGTGCGCTGGGGATGCCCAGACGTGGGTCCCAGGCACTCCACACCACTTGGAGTCAAGCTAGCCGGGCTGATGAGAGGTGTTACCTCGAAACCGGTCCGGTCCTCGGATGCTTGATTCCGTTCTGGGAAGGGCATGGCTTTTGTAGTTCGGACTGGACTGTTCCCATGGGGCAACAGGGTCAGAGCTGATTTGCATATCGCCATTGTCTAACCCAGGGTGGTGTGGAGTGCAAAAAAACGATGGATTTGGGCCCAGATCTTTTGACTGGGGGAGTGTGTGACATTGATCCACATTCAGTCCATCACTTGTTGTTTTTGCAATTGCCGCCCTAAGTGCGCTGGGGATGCCCAGACGTGGGTCCCAGGCACTCCACACCACTTGGAGTCAAGCTAGCCGGGCTGATGAGAGGTGTTACCTCGAAACCGGTCCGGTCCTCGGATGCTTGATTCCGTTCTGGGAAGGGCATGGCTTTTGTAGTTCGGACTGGACTGTTCCCATGGGGCAACAGGGTCAGAGCTGATTTGCATATCGCCATTGTCTAACCCAGGGTGGTGTGGAGTGCAAAAAAACGATGGATTTGGGCCCAGATCTTTTGACTGGGGGAGTGTGTGACATTGATCCACATTCAGTCCATCACTTGTTGTTTTTGCAATTGCCGCCCTAAGTGCGCTGGGGATGCCCAGACGTGGGTCCCAGGCACTCCACACCACTTGGAGTCAAGCTAGCCGGGCTGATGAGAGGTGTTACCTCGAAACCGGTCCGGTCCTCGGATGCTTGATTCCGTTCTGGGAAGGGCATGGCTTTTGTAGTTCGGACTGGACTGTTCCCATGGGGCAACAGGGTCAGAGCTGATTTGCATATCGCCATTGTCTAACCCAGGGTGGTGTGGAGTGCAAAAAAACGATGGATTTGGGCCCAGATCTTTTGACTGGGGGAGTGTGTGACATTGATCCACATTCAGTCCATCACTTGTTGTTTTTGCAATTGCCGCCCTAAGTGCGCTGGGGATGCCCAGACGTGGGTCCCAGGCACTCCACACCACTTGGAGTCAAGCTAGCCGGGCTGATGAGAGGTGTTACCTCGAAACCGGTCCGGTCCTCGGATGCTTGATTCCGTTCTGGGAAGGGCATGGCTTTTGTAGTTCGGACTGGACTGTTCCCATGGGGCAACAGGGTCAGAGCTGATTTGCATATCGCCATTGTCTAACCCAGGGTGGTGTGGAGTGCAAAAAAACGATGGATTTGGGCCCAGATCTTTTGACTGGGGGAGTGTGTGACATTGATCCACATTCAGTCCATCACTTGTTGTTTTTGCAATTGCCGCCCTAAGTGCGCTGGGGATGCCCAGACGTGGGTCCCAGGCACTCCACACCACTTGGAGTCAAGCTAGCCGGGCTGATGAGAGGTGTTACCTCGAAACCGGTCCGGTCCTCGGATGCTTGATTCCGTTCTGGGAAGGGCATGGCTTTTGTAGTTCGGACTGGACTGTTCCCATGGGGCAACAGGGTCAGAGCTGATTTGCATATCGCCACTGTCTAATCCAGGGTGGTGTGGAGTGCAAAAAAACGATGGATTTGGGCCCAGATCTTTTGACTGGGGGAGTGTGTGACATTGATCCACATTCAGTCCATCACTTGTTGTTTTTGCAATTGCCGCCCTAAGTGCGCTGGGGATGCCCAGACGTGGGTCCCAGGCACTCCACACCACTTGGAGTCAAGCTAGCCGGGCTGATGAGAGGTGTTACCTCGAAACCGGTCCGGTCCTCGGATGCTTGATTCCGTTCTGGGAAGGGCATGGCTTTTGTAGTTCGGACTGGACTGTTCCCATGGGGCAACAGGGTCAGAGCTGATTTGCATATCGCCATTGTCTAACCCAGGGTGGTGTGGAGTGCAAAAAAACGATGGATTTGGGCCCAGATCTTTTGACTGGGGGAGTGTGTGACATTGATCCACATTCAGTCCATCACTTGTTGTTTTTGCAATTGCCGCCCTAAGTGCGCTGGGGATGCCCAGACGTGGGTCCCAGGCACTCCACACCACTTGGAGTCAAGCTAGCCGGGCTGATGAGAGGTGTTACCTCGAAACCGGTCCGGTCCTCGGATGCTTGATTCCGTTCTGGGAAGGGCATGGCTTTTGTAGTTCGGACTGGACTGTTCCCATGGGGCAACAGGGTCAGAGCTGATTTGCATATCGCCATTGTCTAACCCAGGGTGGTGTGGAGTGCAAAAAAACGATGGATTTGGGCCCAGATCTTTTGACTGGGGGAGTGTGTGACATTGATCCACATTCAGTCCATCACTTGTTGTTTTTGCAATTGCCGCCCTAAGTGCGCTGGGGATGCCCAGACGTGGGTCCCAGGCACTCCACACCACTTGGAGTCAAGCTAGCCGGGCTGATGAGAGGTGTTACCTCGAAACCGGTCCGGTCCTCGGATGCTTGATTCCGTTCTGGGAAGGGCATGGCTTTTGTAGTTCGGACTGGACTGTTCCCATGGGGCAACAGGGTCAGAGCTGATTTGCATATCGCCATTGTCTAACCCAGGGTGGTGTGGAGTGCAAAAAAACGATGGATTTGGGCCCAGATCTTTTGACTGGGGGAGTGTGTGACATTGATCCACATTCAGTCCATCACTTGTTGTTTTTGCAATTGCCGCCCTAAGTGCGCTGGGGATGCCCAGACGTGGGTCCCAGGCACTCCACACCACTTGGAGTCAAGCTAGCCGGGCTGATGAGAGGTGTTACCTCGAAACCGGTCCGGTCCTCGGATGCTTGATTCCGTTCTGGGAAGGGCATGGCTTTTGTAGTTCGGACTGGACTGTTCCCATGGGGCAACAGGGTCAGAGCTGATTTGCATATCGCCATTGTCTAACCCAGGGTGGTGTGGAGTGCAAAAAAACGATGGATTTGGGCCCAGATCTTTTGACTGGGGGAGTGTGTGACATTGATCCACATTCAGTCCATCACTTGTTGTTTTTGCAATTGCCGCCCTAAGTGCGCTGGGGATGCCCAGACGTGGGTCCCAGGCACTCCACACCACTTGGAGTCAAGCTAGCCGGGCTGATGAGAGGTGTTACCTCGAAACCGGTCCGGTCCTCGGATGCTTGATTCCGTTCTGGGAAGGGCATGGCTTTTGTAGTTCGGACTGGACTGTTCCCATGGGGCAACAGGGTCAGAGCTGATTTGCATATCGCCATTGTCTAACCCAGGGTGGTGTGGAGTGCAAAAAAACGATGGATTTGGGCCCAGATCTTTTGACTGGGGGAGTGTGTGACATTGATCCACATTCAGTCCATCACTTGTTGTTTTTGCAATTGCCGCCCTAAGTGCGCTGGGGATGCCCAGACGTGGGTCCCAGGCACTCCACACCACTTGGAGTCAAGCTAGCCGGGCTGATGAGAGGTGTTACCTCGAAACCGGTCCGGTCCTCGGATGCTTGATTCCGTTCTGGGAAGGGCATGGCTTTTGTAGTTCGGACTGGACTGTTCCCATGGGGCAACAGGGTCAGAGCTGATTTGCATATCGCCATTGTCTAACCCAGGGTGGTGTGGAGTGCAAAAAAACGATGGATTTGGGCCCAGATCTTTTGACTGGGGGAGTGTGTGACATTGATCCACATTCAGTCCATCACTTGTTGTTTTTGCAATTGCCGCCCTAAGTGCGCTGGGGATGCCCAGACGTGGGTCCCAGGCACTCCACACCACTTGGAGTCAAGCTAGCCGGGCTGATGAGAGGTGTTACCTCGAAACCGGTCCGGTCCTCGGATGCTTGATTCCGTTCTGGGAAGGGCATGGCTTTTGTAGTTCGGACTGGACTGTTCCCATGGGGCAACAGGGTCAGAGCTGATTTGCATATCGCCATTGTCTAACCCAGGGTGGTGTGGAGTGCAAAAAAACGATGGATTTGGGCCCAGATCTTTTGACTGGGGGAGTGTGTGACATTGATCCACATTCAGTCCATCACTTGTTGTTTTTGCAATTGCCGCCCTAAGTGCGCTGGGGATGCCCAGACGTGGGTCCCAGGCACTCCACACCACTTGGAGTCAAGCTAGCCGGGCTGATGAGAGGTGTTACCTCGAAACCGGTCCGGTCCTCGGATGCTTGATTCCGTTCTGGGAAGGGCATGGCTTTTGTAGTTCGGACTGGACTGTTCCCATGGGGCAACAGGGTCAGAGCTGATTTGCATATCGCCATTGTCTAACCCAGGGTGGTGTGGAGTGCAAAAAAACGATGGATTTGGGCCCAGATCTTTTGACTGGGGGAGTGTGTGACATTGATCCACATTCAGTCCATCACTTGTTGTTTTTGCAATTGCCGCCCTAAGTGCGCTGGGGATGCCCAGACGTGGGTCCCAGGCACTCCACACCACTTGGAGTCAAGCTAGCCGGGCTGATGAGAGGTGTTACCTCGAAACCGGTCCGGTCCTCGGATGCTTGATTCCGTTCTGGGAAGGGCATGGCTTTTGTAGTTCGGACTGGACTGTTCCCATGGGGCAACAGGGTCAGAGCTGATTTGCATATCGCCATTGTCTAACCCAGGGTGGTGTGGAGTGCAAAAAAACGATGGATTTGGGCCCAGATCTTTTGACTGGGGGAGTGTGTGACATTGATCCACATTCAGTCCATCACTTGTTGTTTTTGCAATTGCCGCCCTAAGTGCGCTGGGGATGCCCAGACGTGGGTCCCAGGCACTCCACACCACTTGGAGTCAAGCTAGCCGGGCTGATGAGAGGTGTTACCTCGAAACCGGTCCGGTCCTCGGATGCTTGATTCCGTTCTGGGAAGGGCATGGCTTTTGTAGTTCGGACTGGACTGTTCCCATGGGGCAACAGGGTCAGAGCTGATTTGCATATCGCCATTGTCTAACCCAGGGTGGTGTGGAGTGCAAAAAAACGATGGATTTGGGCCCAGATCTTTTGACTGGGGGAGTGTGTGACATTGATCCACATTCAGTCCATCACTTGTTGTTTTTGCAATTGCCGCCCTAAGTGCGCTGGGGATGCCCAGACGTGGGTCCCAGGCACTCCACACCACTTGGAGTCAAGCTAGCCGGGCTGATGAGAGGTGTTACCTCGAAACCGGTCCGGTCCTCGGATGCTTGATTCCGTTCTGGGAAGGGCATGGCTTTTGTAGTTCGGACTGGACTGTTCCCATGGGGCAACAGGGTCAGAGCTGATTTGCATATCGCCATTGTCTAACCCAGGGTGGTGTGGAGTGCAAAAAAACGATGGATTTGGGCCCAGATCTTTTGACTGGGGGAGTGTGTGACATTGATCCACATTCAGTCCATCACTTGTTGTTTTTGCAATTGCCGCCCTAAGTGCGCTGGGGATGCCCAGACGTGGGTCCCAGGCACTCCACACCACTTGGAGTCAAGCTAGCCGGGCTGATGAGAGGTGTTACCTCGAAACCGGTCCGGTCCTCGGATGCTTGATTCCGTTCTGGGAAGGGCATGGCTTTTGTAGTTCGGACTGGACTGTTCCCATGGGGCAACAGGGTCAGAGCTGATTTGCATATCGCCATTGTCTAACCCAGGGTGGTGTGGAGTGCAAAAAAACGATGGATTTGGGCCCAGATCTTTTGACTGGGGGAGTGTGTGACATTGATCCACATTCAGTCCATCACTTGTTGTTTTTGCAATTGCCGCCCTAAGTGCGCTGGGGATGCCCAGACGTGGGTCCCAGGCACTCCACACCACTTGGAGTCAAGCTAGCCGGGCTGATGAGAGGTGTTACCTCGAAACCGGTCCGGTCCTCGGATGCTTGATTCCGTTCTGGGAAGGGCATGGCTTTTGTAGTTCGGACTGGACTGTTCCCATGGGGCAACAGGGTCAGAGCTGATTTGCATATCGCCATTGTCTAACCCAGGGTGGTGTGGAGTGCAAAAAAACGATGGATTTGGGCCCAGATCTTTTGACTGGGGGAGTGTGTGACATTGATCCACATTCAGTCCATCACTTGTTGTTTTTGCAATTGCCGCCCTAAGTGCGCTGGGGATGCCCAGACGTGGGTCCCAGGCACTCCACACCACTTGGAGTCAAGCTAGCCGGGCTGATGAGAGGTGTTACCTCGAAACCGGTCCGGTCCTCGGATGCTTGATTCCGTTCTGGGAAGGGCATGGCTTTTGTAGTTCGGACTGGACTGTTCCCATGGGGCAACAGGGTCAGAGCTGATTTGCATATCGCCATTGTCTAACCCAGGGTGGTGTGGAGTGCAAAAAAACGATGGATTTGGGCCCAGATCTTTTGACTGGGGGAGTGTGTGACATTGATCCACATTCAGTCCATCACTTGTTGTTTTTGCAATTGCCGCCCTAAGTGCGCTGGGGATGCCCAGACGTGGGTCCCAGGCACTCCACACCACTTGGAGTCAAGCTAGCCGGGCTGATGAGAGGTGTTACCTCGAAACCGGTCCGGTCCTCGGATGCTTGATTCCGTTCTGGGAAGGGCATGGCTTTTGTAGTTCGGACTGGACTGTTCCCATGGGGCAACAGGGTCAGAGCTGATTTGCATATCGCCATTGTCTAACCCAGGGTGGTGTGGAGTGCAAAAAAACGATGGATTTGGGCCCAGATCTTTTGACTGGGGGAGTGTGTGACATTGATCCACATTCAGTCCATCACTTGTTGTTTTTGCAATTGCCGCCCTAAGTGCGCTGGGGATGCCCAGACGTGGGTCCCAGGCACTCCACACCACTTGGAGTCAAGCTAGCCGGGCTGATGAGAGGTGTTACCTCGAAACCGGTCCGGTCCTCGGATGCTTGATTCCGTTCTGGGAAGGGCATGGCTTTTGTAGTTCGGACTGGACTGTTCCCATGGGGCAACAGGGTCAGAGCTGATTTGCATATCGCCATTGTCTAACCCAGGGTGGTGTGGAGTGCAAAAAAACGATGGATTTGGGCCCAGATCTTTTGACTGGGGGAGTGTGTGACATTGATCCACATTCAGTCCATCACTTGTTGTTTTTGCAATTGCCGCCCTAAGTGCGCTGGGGATGCCCAGACGTGGGTCCCAGGCACTCCACACCACTTGGAGTCAAGCTAGCCGGGCTGATGAGAGGTGTTACCTCGAAACCGGTCCGGTCCTCGGATGCTTGATTCCGTTCTGGGAAGGGCATGGCTTTTGTAGTTCGGACTGGACTGTTCCCATGGGGCAACAGGGTCAGAGCTGATTTGCATATCGCCATTGTCTAACCCAGGGTGGTGTGGAGTGCAAAAAAACGATGGATTTGGGCCCAGATCTTTTGACTGGGGGAGTGTGTGACATTGATCCACATTCAGTCCATCACTTGTTGTTTTTGCAATTGCCGCCCTAAGTGCGCTGGGGATGCCCAGACGTGGGTCCCAGGCACTCCACACCACTTGGAGTCAAGCTAGCCGGGCTGATGAGAGGTGTTACCTCGAAACCGGTCCGGTCCTCGGATGCTTGATTCCGTTCTGGGAAGGGCATGGCTTTTGTAGTTCGGACTGGACTGTTCCCATGGGGCAACAGGGTCAGAGCTGATTTGCATATCGCCATTGTCTAACCCAGGGTGGTGTGGAGTGCAAAAAAACGATGGATTTGGGCCCAGATCTTTTGACTGGGGGAGTGTGTGACATTGATCCACATTCAGTCCATCACTTGTTGTTTTTGCAATTGCCGCCCTAAGTGCGCTGGGGATGCCCAGACGTGGGTCCCAGGCACTCCACACCACTTGGAGTCAAGCTAGCCGGGCTGATGAGAGGTGTTACCTCGAAACCGGTCCGGTCCTCGGATGCTTGATTCCGTTCTGGGAAGGGCATGGCTTTTGTAGTTCGGACTGGACTGTTCCCATGGGGCAACAGGGTCAGAGCTGATTTGCATATCGCCATTGTCTAACCCAGGGTGGTGTGGAGTGCAAAAAAACGATGGATTTGGGCCCAGATCTTTTGACTGGGGGAGTGTGTGACATTGATCCACATTCAGTCCATCACTTGTTGTTTTTGTCAAAACTCAGCAAAGCCTACCTTTTGAAGGGAGGTTATTCTGCAGGGACTAACTTTCCTGCAAAAGCCAGTGCTTAGCTTGTAAAAAAATAATTGCCAGGGCCCTTCTTGTGAGGCCTCTGCAGCCTGCACCGCTCATTGCCCCCGCCAGCGCTGCCAATACCTGTACCAGCAAAACTACCAACCATTGTACTCCTAAAAGTGTGACACTTCAGACTGTGAAAGACCACCCAAAGCTATAATAACAGGGCAAGAGGCAGGTGTTATTCATTTTGTAATGTATATACACTTATTAAGCACTGTAGTTGGGCTCATATTCAAATTAGACAGACAACGCCATCAATTAGGTGCCGAGCACCGGAAACCACCGGCTCAAATTAGGCTCAGTGCAAAACGTTGATCCCTTTGTAAAGGTAGACAAAATGTACGAACTTCTCAACTTTGGGAAGAGTAAAAATCGTGCCTCTTGCCTTTCTTTGGAAGAGGAACCGCTCCTTTACCCTCCCTGCAAACCAGTAACTGCACTGGATTAAATCACACAGGTATTTTCGCACCTGAGCATTGCTTAGGCACACCAATATGTGAGAACGCTTCGAAATGCCACATTCTAATTCACAGATTGACAATTTATTAAAATGATGTGATTGTAAATGGCCCTCCTGCTGGCAGGAAGTCGCCTTGTTGACAGATTTTCAGCCATTTTAGGTACACAGTCACAGATAGGAAAGTGGACCCACAGACGGGGGGACAGCGAATGGTTACAAAGTTGTAATTGTATGGGTGTTCACAACCATTGCCATATTTAGACAGCTAAGAGTGCTTTAGAAAAAGTGTAAGAGTGAAAATGGGGAGGAAACTTTCCTTCAAACACCTCTCTCTTTCAAAAGACAATTCGTTAATCTGTGAAGGACAGGAACTGTCTTCTTTGTAAATGCACCTTTGTGCCACAGGTGATGCTGTTGGGCAACCAAATGAGAGGGAGAAATCCATTTAGAGAGACAAGACTGCAGGATTCTGCAGCAGGCACAACATCTGCATACACAAACAGATGTTTCTATCCAGGTGACTGACACATCATTTATTGGCCCCAGAAGCTGAGAGACCCCCTGGGACAGGAAGGCTTAAACTGCAACCATTATAATGACTCGGTCACACTACAGGCTTGAGAAAAGGGAACTATTTGAAAGAAAAGGGCTGAGAGCAGAGTGAATGCGCCGGGTGGGCCTGCAGGGATGCCCCTACTCTGTGCACTGCAGGAGGGGGGTTTATCCTTTAGGGATTCCCTTTGCATAGAGTACTAGACCAAGGCTGGTCCGTGGGGTGTCGTGAGTCTGTGCACTAGGACCCTGGCAGTTCTGGGCGGAGTCAACAGAGGAACTGGGGCAAGTAGTGTTCCTGGAAAAAAGGGGCGTTGCCCTGCCACCCTGGGGGAAGAGGCTAGAACAGGAAAAAAACACTGAGCACCTGAAAAGGACTTACTGCTCTGAGGCCCAGGCGAGGTTTTCTTCCACCTGCAGGTACAAGCTTCAGCAGTGACATCACATGAGAGGGAGTGCTGAATCAGAATGCCATGGATCCAGTCGCTTCTGGGGCGCATAAACAGTGGCCCTTGGAGCACTTTCAAAACTCCATGCACTTCCTTGGCTGGGGGTGGGGCAGGCCATGAGTACAAGGGGAGAGTGGGTGGCAACAATGTGTTGATTATCACGGAGGGGCAGGCTGTCGGGGGAGTGTAGGGGGCTGCTCTCCATGCAGTAACACATGTTTAGTACTGCATTTGGTTTCACTTAAAAAAACCATATGGAACTGAGCACACAGAGCGCTCCTTATCTCGGCAATAGAGGCCCAAGAGAAAGAAGAAACCATCTGTGGACAACAATTGTACCAGTGGACTAAGAGGTGAGTGTGCAGTGAAGCCTCTGCATCAGGGGCATCGTCACCCTACACAAGGAATGGGGTTCTTGATGGACCTCTTCTGCCTGCAGCTTGGCAGACAGGCTCATATTGAACTTGGGAGGGTGGGTGAAAGGAAGGATGGATGGGTTGCTAGATGCACATATGAATGAGTGAAAGGATGGATGTAAGATTGGGTGAGTGAAAGGGAGAGAGGGTGTATGAATGAAAGGGAGGATGGATAGGTGAAAGGGTGAATGGACGGACGAGTGAAAGGATGGGTTGATGGATGATGAGAGAAAAGATGGATGGGTGGAAGATGAGTGAAAGGATGGATGAGTGGACGTGTAAAAGGGTGAATGGATGGAGTAAAAATATGGATGGATGAGTGAAAGGATGGATTACTGAAAGGATTTATTTAAAGATGGATGAGTAAAACAATGGATGTATGAGTGAAAGGCAGGGTAGATGGATGTCTGGATTAAGGATGGATGGATGAGTAAAAGGGTGAATTGATCGAAGGATGAAGCGATGGATAGATAGATGAGTGAGTAAAGGAATGGATGGCTGAGTAAAAGGGTAAATGGTGGGATGTATGAGTGGATGGATGGATGGATTGAACAATGGAACACGCTCCTTGTTTTGTGGTCCATTTTTATTGTATCAGAAAAGTGAATAATTAGTCACTCTTTGTACAATAACAATAAAATGCAGACCTGCTTCGGGTCCTGCAACATACTGAGGCAGCTAGTGACATTGTTCCATTGCTGACACAGGTGCATGAAGGTGCCTGTGCCATTCCAGCACTGTGAGCATGCCGGTGTGACTATGTGTGTGAGGTAAAGTGAGTGAGAGTCAGTGAAGGAGTCAGTCAGAGTGAGCGAGAATGAGTAACAGCAAGGATGAGTATGTGTGAGAATGAATGTGAGTGAGCGACGGAGAATGACAGTGAGTGCAACTGATTGTTACTGGGTGTGAGGCACAGTAAGACTGGGTAATTCAGAATGAGTGAGAATGAGTGGGATTAGGTGAGTAAGAGTGGCTCATAGTAGAATGAGTGGGACTGTGTGAATTGGTGAGTCAAACTGAGACAGTAAACTTAGGGGGTTATTTACAAGAGGCTCTGGACGCCTAGGCATCTCAATCATATCTATGAGCAGACGCAAAGCCACCCTGCGTGGCTTTGCATGGTCTCATAGATACGGAGTAAGACAAGGCAACGCAAAGCGCTGCATGCCTTACTCTGTGACAAGGAGGCGTTCCATGGGCGTTGCTGTGGGTGTTTCCACGCAACACCCATGGATTTTGACACTGCCCCATGTTTACAAAGTCACGTAAACCTGGGGCAGCTCCGAAACCTTGCGCCTTCCCAGAGCAGGTGTAATGAGGAGAAATGTTTTAATTTCTCCTAGATGTTTCCTCTCTCCATGTGAGCACGCATAGAATGAGGACAACACCTCCATGTATTGTTTTTGAGCAGGAAGGTGTCCCTTCCTGCACAAAAACAATCTGCCAACAACGCAGAATAAGTGTGCCTGCGTTGGCACTAGGCACCAAATTGTGTTGCCAGCACTGGCGGAAAAAACAAGAATGCACCGTATCTTGTAGATAGGGTGCATTCCTGCCCTTTTTCTGTGTCGTAGGAGAGTGCAGCAAAAAGGCTTGCAGACTGCCGTAAGCCAAATCTTTGTAAATGAGGCGCTTAGTGCAAGAACGTGAGAGAACTCTTCAACAAGAAGCTCATTGGAATCCGAAGCAAGGATTATGCCCCGCCACTTTTAAAGGTCACCAGCCTCCACTGCAGAGGAATTACATAACTTGTTGGGAGGTGTTAAAGTGTGGTTATTAATGGTTAAGATACAATGAGAGTGCAGTGTGTGATTGTATGCTGAGGAATAAAGACGCCTGTTACAGAGCTCCATCTGTGGCGTATTCATTTGCATGCATCCGGGCTGGGGAGGACGTTACAGTCTCAAGCACTGTAGAGATTAAACGTATATACAGTAAAATATTATACAAATACAATAAGTGGAGTTAAGGAAAATCCCAAGTCTGGTAGCAAACTTGACAGAATATGCAAACACCAGAGTAATAAAAAAGTTAGGTCAATGCCAGTGAGGGCTTCAGGGCAATGAGTATCGACAGGAGAGCATATAGAAGAAGTCACCATGGGGTCTCTAGAGATGCTGAGTTAGGAAGTCCACGACAGGAGTATTAGTGTTAAGCAGTAAATACTCAGACAATTGACACCAAAGTTTACAGAGGTATAGCAAACTACAACTCCTCGCATTACATAGTGTACGTCTGCTACACTTACAAAGGGCAATACAAGCAAAACCAGTGGTATTGGGTACATGGCTCACAGCTTTGCAAGCAGTATGTCCAGGGCGCTATATGCAGAGAGAACTCTGGGGCAAAAAGGATAAGTAAAGTTGGGGGGCAGACTGGGGGCGAAGAAGGCCTCTGTGATCACAGGATATTTGGATATTTGGATATTTGGAGGGGTATTTATAGAGCGCGGCGTTTGCTCCGGAAGGAGCATCATGGCGCTGAAAGTCCTTGAAACCAGGTCACAGAGTGATGGGGGGGAGGCTAGATGGAAGCTTTAGTCCAATCGTCGGAGAGATTGAAAATCCATGTTTTGAGAAGTTTTCTAAAAGGCTTCTCAAGTGTCATACTGTTCCAGGCTCTGATAGCCAGGGTGCTAAGGGTTTTTCCGCCTTTAGACTTCAGGTTGAACTTGGTGGAGGTCATGAAATTTTCTTGTGAAGATCGGAGAGAACGACTCGGGTTGTAGTGTGGGAAGCGTCTGGTAAGATAGATGGGACCTGTTTTGTTAAAGGCTCGGAAGGCAACGGTGAGAATCTTGAAGAGTATTCTCTTGTGCAGGGGAAGCCAATGTAAGGTCTTTATTGCTGAGGAGATTGAGGATTTACGAGGTAATTTTAGGACAAGGCGGGCGGCAGTGTGTAAGACACTTTGGAGTTTGGAGAGAGTGGACTTCTTGGTCCCTGCCAGGAGGCCGTTACAGTAGTCTACACGCGAGAGAATGAGGGCTACTGTTACTGTTTTTCTAGAATCGAGGGGGAGGAAATCAAAGAACTTTCTCAGGGATTTGATTATGCCGAAGCATTTGCCTGCTACGGTCGTGGCGTGGTGGTCAAATGAAAGGTCAGAGTCAAAAAGAACCCCGAGGTTTCTGGCAGAAGTGACGGTCTGGGGGGGGGGGCAACAGAGTTGTCAGGCCACCAAAGGGCAGGACAGAAAGAGGCGTTCTTTCCAATGGGGAGGATCTCAGTTTTATTTGAGTTGCAACGGAGGTGGTTAGCGTCCATCCATTGGAATACAGCAGTTAGGCAGTGTTTAAGATTGAGCTCTGCCTTGTTGGATTTGTCGTCTAAGGGGATGATCAACTGAGTATCATCGGCATATGAAGTGACAGTTATGCCGAATGATTCTATCAGGGTGAGAAGAGGGATGAGATAAATGTTAAAAAGGAGGGGGCTTAGGATGGACCCTTGGGGGACTCCGGAGGACACCTTTTTCTCATTGGATTAAAAAGGGCCCAGGGTGACAGTTTGGGACCTATCGCTGAGAAAAGATCTGATCCATGATAGGGCTGAGTCGGAGATGCCGATGTCCATTAATCTATTGATCAGGATGGAGTGAGATATGTTATCGAAAGCTGCCGTAAGGTCAAGAAGGATCAGAATGGCCTTCTTCCTTTGGTCTTGCAGTGATTTAATGGTGTCGGTCAGTTCGATTAAGGCAGTTTCGGTTGAATGTTTAGACCGGAACCCGGATTGCTGGGGATGGAGTATGTTGTGGGTTTCCAGAAAGGTTTTAAGTTCTTTGTGGACTAGCTGTTCTGTTATTTTACCCAGAGCGGGGAGAAGGGTGATGGGACGGAGGTTGGTCAAGTCCACTGGGGATTTGTTAGCTTTTTTCATAGCTTTTTTCAGGATAGCGATTCCACCTGTTGGTTAGAGATGAGTAAATAACTCAGAGACACAGTGATGGATGAAGGATGAACACCAGTGAGCTGCAGATGATGAGGTGTTTCTCAGGGAGCATATTTCCAGGGTTCTCTTGAAGATGAAGGAGGATTGGGGTTTGTCTCTTTGGAGCAGGGCTTTTATTCCAGATGCTTGGACCATGAGCTGTAAAAGATCTCACCAGGGTGCTCTTTGTATAAGAGTGCGAGGAGCAGGATATGTTGGTCTTCTGAGTTTCCTATGGATCAGTGTTTAATTAGTAAAAGAATAAGGGCAGGCCTTAAATATTCGTCGGAAGCCCAAAGGCCGGCGTTGCTGCTGCATGCAAAGAGTCCTGAATACCAAGGCTGTGTAGTCTTGATTCCATCTCATTCCTCTTACTCCCACCAACATATTCACCTGGCCCCTTTTTCTCACTCCTACAGGATCTTTTTAGTAATCCTGGAGTGAGTGGTACTCACCCCATTTAACAGCAGAACAGTAATCGCCTGGCTACTGAATGCTGGACTGTTGAATGCCAGGCTGCCCATTGCTGGGCTGCTGAATGCTAGGGTTGCCCGCTATGAATCCTTTCTATTCCTGATTCCACCTTTTCCTCTTTCTTCGACCAAACTACCATTTCTGTCTCTTTAAATGTGTCTCTTCATATTCTTTTTCAGCCCCTTCTCTGGTCACAGATTTCCTATTTTTCTCCATTCTGTGCCTTTCTCTGTCTTGCTAGCTAATAATGAAACATGTGCTGGGACCCTCTAAAATACGTGCCGGGTTCTACCACCTCCAGCCACCGGCAGAAATTAAGCACTGCTTGCCACCACTCGTTGGGGGCAGCCATGTCTGCTGTCTGCCTGATGAAGGGTTAAACGCTTTCATTTAGTGGTCTTTCCTTCCTCTTGCGGGCTCTCCGCTTTAGCCTAAAGATTTATTAATATCCTGTACTGACAACTGCCTTCCTTTAAATCCTTGTTTTCTAGTTCAGATGAGCGATGGAATCTGCAATTAGCTGGCGCCGGGCATCGATTGGCCGTCCCCCGGGACCCGGGATCACCCGCTGATTGATGGGCGGCCTCCCGGCGCTTGCACGCGCCTTGTACTACACGTGTTCTCTCACTCAACGCCAATTTCCACATATTAACTGTACACTTTTACAAATCAATGCTGGCATTTGTCATGCGACGTCTACCCCTTTCCTCTCGGCTACACTCTCCTCAGCACAATCTAGAGATGAATCGATATTTTTTTAATACCGGGGTGCCCTCACTGATTTTATAAAAACATGTAAGTAATTTCCTTCTTATTCCCTAGTTGTGTCTACTCACTTATCTCAGGTCCTGGGATTTGAACGATAGTTTGCATTTTACGACAAAGGCCAATGGAATTGTGTGCTGCTGGAGAACTAAATTATGTGGCAGCAAGAAAAGGCAGGTTATGCAGCATTATGGCCCACATGCATCAAGCATTTTTGTAGTCGCAAACGGTGCGATTACTTAAAATCGGCCGTTTGCGAATGCAAAAGTGCTTTTTGGGATGCATGAAGCAATTTTAGAATTCGTAACATTGTTGCGAGTTCTAAAATTGCGGGTGCTTTTAAGAAGTCGCAGATGTGCGATTTCTTAAAAGCAATGCATCATTACTTTCACAAGTGCAAAGTCGCAATTAGGGTGCCAAATTTACCGAGTGGTTGAACCACTCGGTAAATTTGGAAAAAGTGTTTAAAATGCTGCAAATGTTTTTTTTTCTACATTCATAGTTCACACACACATGTCCTTAGGACATGTGTGTGTGAAACATGATGCGAAAAATACATTTCAGGGGTGCATGGGGGGGTCCTTTGGCCCCCCCCTGCACCCATGAAATTTTCAAAGTGCCACTCGCAATTTGCTGATGCCTTCCCATTGACTCCTATGGGCCTTTTGGCCCATAGGAATCAATAGGAATTGCGAAAATGCACTTAAGAATTCGGTATTCATTTGGGATTCGGTAAAAATTGCGATTTTTACCGAATCCCAAATGAATACCGAAAACAATGATGCATAGCATTTTGCACTTCTTAATTTGCGATTCCTTATTTTTCGCAAATTAGGAAGTGCAAAATGTAACAATGATGCATGTGGGCCTATGGAGCACAATCTGTGGAAAATGTATCTGTACAATGTTGCTATTATTACACACATCAATATTCACTTGCCCAAAAGTTTCACTACCTTTTTAGGCATTTTTCTGCTCGTTTAATAAAGAAACATTATTTTTTATTGAAAGCTGCAGCAGGTGATGGATTATGTGGAAAGTGTATAAAATATAAAAGTATTTATGAGGAAAACACCACAGTGGCAGAATTGCATAATTGCAGTGGCCGAGAAAGCAGTTAAATTACACACAAGACACATCAACATGCGTACATGCCACCCTCGCCCCAGGGTTAGGGTGGGGCTTGCCTCATTGTCCACTACCCAAAACCTGCTCGTATGACCAAACAACTGCTATGTGTGTCTACCCTTTTTCCATGCTTCAGGACGAACATTTGTTTTGTATCACACACCTTTCTTTTTTTTAAAAAAAGAACTCTAACATCTCCTTAGATTACATCTGCACTGCAGAAAAGTGCAAGAAGAAATGCATTTTAAAAAATAAATATGTATTTGTGGCAGATCAATGTAAAAAGTTGTCAAGTGTGCATTGTTTTCACAACGGATGCTAAGTAGGACAACATATAGGGCCTTATTCTCAAGCCCCCATCACCCCCACAACAGTCACTTTAAGTGACGTTGTTGTGGCGATAGGGGCTTAGCACTATTCACAAGTCCGCGTTAAGCCACGTTAAGTGGCTTAACGCAGCTTAATGCTGCCTTGTGAATAGGGCCCCCACCAAGCTGTTTTTAGCGTGAAAGGGGCGTGCAGTGGGTGTTGCAGTATGGGTTCTACCGCAGCACCCATTGAGTTTGATGCTACCGCCTATTCACAAGGGCAGCGTAAATAGGAAGTAGCGCCAAACTCAAGACCAGAAACAATCTGGTCTTAAGTTGGCGAATGAGGAGAAATGCTTTATTTCTCTTTGTTTTTGCTTTTTCCATGTGTGCTACCTTGTGCAGCACACATGAAAAAAGCACAATGCCATGGTTTGTGTATGTACAGGAAGGTAACCCTTCCTGTACATAAACAATGTTAAAAAAAAGGCATTTTGTAACTTACATATGTGCTACATGAAGCAGCACACATGTAAGTTACAAACTGGCATATAAAGTTTGTTTATGTGCAGGAAGGGGGAAACAACCGTTACATCGCAACTTTTACAACGCAATTCTATTTCAACGCAACTTTTACAACGCTGGTTCTATTACATCTCATGCCTTTACAACGCATGACGTTACATAGCAGATGCTATTACAACGCATGCCATTACAACGTAAGTATAGGTAAGTATATTATTTTTTTATATTTTATTTATTATTATTTAATTAATTTAATTAATAATAATTATAAATAAATATATTAATTTATGTTTTTTATATTATAAATTATATATATTAATTTAAGTAATTTTAAAAATAAGTATGAGTATAGGAGTATATGTTTTGGGGTACTGAGGTATATGTTTTGGGGTGTTTGGGTATTTTTAGGTTTCAGGGTTGGGTTTGGGTTTTGGGGTATAGGGGTATTTTTAGGTTTTAGGGCTGGGTTTGGGTTTTGGGGTACAGGGGTATTTTTAGGTTTTAGGGCTGGGTTTGGGTTTTGGAGTACAGGGGTATTTTTAGGTTTCAGGGCTGGGTTTGGGGTTTGGGGTACAGGGGTATTTTAGGTTTTAGGGCTGGGTTTGGGTTTTGGGGTACAGGGGTATTTTTAGGTTTCAGGGCTGGGTTTGGGTTTTGGGGTACAGGGGTATTTTTAGGTTTCAGGGCTGGGTTTGGGTTTTGGGTATAGGGGTATTTTTAGGTTTTAGGGCTGGGTTTGGGTTTTGGGGTACAGGGGTATTTTTAGGTTTTAGGGCTGGGTTTGGGCTTTGGGGTACAGGGGTATTTTTAGGTTTTAGGGCTGGGTTTGGGCTTTGGGGTACAGGGGTATTTTTAGGTTTTAGGGCTGGGTTTGGGTTTTGGGGTACAGGGGTATTTTCAGGTTTTAGGGCTGGGTTTGGGTTTTGGGGTACAGGGGTATTTTTAGGTTTCAGTTTTTTTTAAAAAACGACTTTAAATAAATTAAATTAATTAAATTAATTAATTTAATTAAATTATATTAATTAAAATACATTAATTTCAAATTTAAAATTATATTAATTAAATTAAATTATATTAATTAAATTATATTAATTATAATTTTTAAAATAATTATATTAAATTAATTTAATAAAATTAATTAAAATAAATTAGTTAAAATTTTAAAATTAATTAAATTAAATTAATTAAATTAAATTAATTAAATTAAAATAATTACATTTTTAAATTAATTAAATTAAATTAATAGAATTAAATTTTTAAAATTAAATTAATTAAATTATTTTAATTAAATTAACTTAATTACATTTTTTTTAAAAAGATATACTTACCTATACTTACGTTGTAATGGCATGCGTTGTAATAGCATCTGCTATGTAATGACATGCGTTGTAAAGGCATGCGATGTAATGGATCCAGCGTTGTAAAAATTGCGTTGTAATGGAATGCGATGTAAAATTATGCATTGTAACGCCATACATCCGCAGGAAGGGACACCTTCCTGTACATAAACAAGCCTCCCTGCTTGCAGACACCCTAGCACTCTGGTGCAAGGGTGCCTGTGTTGCTGCTAAATTGTGAAAGTTAGTGCCATCACAGGGGGAAACGCGAGGCTGCACCCTATCCTTGAGAATAGGGTGCACCCTCGCGTTTCCGAAGTGGCGGAGAGAGGCGTTAAGCCAAGAGGGCTAACGCCTCTCACCGCCACTTCATTGAGAATATGGCCCTTAGTTTTCTACACACAGATATTGCAATATTGCATGATGAACCGCGTATTTCATGTTGGAAAAGCTTCTTACAAACTGGATTTACAATTAATATGGTGAGCATCTGGATTAAATTAGATATTGGTGAGCTGAAAATGCTGATGTTTAGTAAAAAAGTGAAAATTCATCACTGGTCCTTTGGCAAAAGCATTTGACTGCGAGCAAAGAAACTGCTTTGTGAGGGAAACCATCTCACATTATCCAGAGCAGAAACATCAGCTGAGAACAAGCCAGGTTCTTTGGTCTAGAGAACTGAGGGGCCGCTCAGCACTTCTTGTAAGAGGTGTTACCTTTAGTCCCTGGAATCTCCGCGACCAGATATCACTGAGAGCTCACTGAATATTACAAACCTCTTTTTACTCTTTTTTAGGCACCTTCACAGATTAGTAAAAGCAGGGAGCCAAGGCCTGTGAAGGGTGGTGTGGGTGAAATAATACAATACTTAAACACTAGAATAGGCACACAATAAATCTAATTTCCAGGCAACATTATAACTAGGGCTCCCTGTTTTCCATTTTTACTGATTTCTACAGGTAAATACTGACAGAAAACCATTTCTTTTCATGTCTGTATTTATTTTAAAATGTGGATAAAAACAGAAATTGGATTATTTTTTGGAGCAATTGTAAATGCTGTCAATTATGACTACCAGGCCAATAGCTCTGTCGATCTAAAAGTAAGAGGGTTAGAACAATAAAATAATTTTAGTAAAGAGCCTTAAACAGCAATATATATGCTCGTATAAGAAAACATACACATTTTAATATCAAGGTTGTGCATATTTTATCATCTGAGTGTGATTATATCACTGAAAACGGTCAGTCCTTCAGGCATGCGTGCATATTTATCAGACAAATACATGTGGAAATATAATAATTTCAGATTAATTTTTTCACAAAACCCAAAATATATATGGATAAATACAGATAAAATTAGCAAAAAATAAATATGGATAAATACAGACGGAAATGCCCAAAAAATAAATACCATAAAACCGGGGGCCCTAATTATAACTCAAAATGACTTTACTCCTCAATTAAAGAATTTGTATGATATTCAAAATGGAGTTTATTTTAGGCTGAGAGTAAGTTAGGTTCAAATCTAATGAACTGGCAGTCCCAAGCAGGCTGTGTGACCCTCTGCACATTAACAGTATTTAGTGATGCACGGCTGAGTATAATAGTTGCCTCCTGTGCATTTGGTTTCTGGTCTGCAGGTCATGTCAGGCCCATCACAAGGGAAGGGTTTGGGGCATGGAAGGGGTCGTTATTCTCCAGGACCCACAGGGGCATATTATCAAGGGATTTATCTCTGCTTTTTTGGCTTTAAAAGCCAAGAAAGCGGAGATAAAATGATCTCCCTATCAGCAACAGGGTGCTAACACGCAAATTTGCATGTTAGCACCCTTTTTCTCTACGCTTCCCTTGCCTCTCTAATGAGATGCAAAGGAGGCATTCCAGAGAAAACTAATAGGAGAAATGTTGATAAGCGACATTTCTCATATTATCAAGGATATCGCTAACCCTGTTAGTGATAACAAAAAGCAGCGCTAACAGTGGTTAGCGCTGCTTTTTTTACACCTGGGGCCTTATTTATGAAGGTCTTGCGCGACTTTTACGTGACTTTTAAAATGGGAAAAAGACACGCACCGGTGGCGCAAGGCCTTCATAAATAAGGCCCCTGGTATTTTCCTGACTTAGCCATGATATCCGGAAGGTGGATATCATGGCTAAGTTTGTGAGCCCCTATCATCAAGCTAACGCCAAACTTCGAGAGATTATCGTTGGTTTTCCAGCGATAATCCCTCATTTGGCAGTTAGCGTGAGGATTTTCATCACTTCTGAGATAAGCGTCGCTAATAGCACGCTATCTCAGTGATAAAAATCCACGCTAACCGGCGATAATTATCCTAGCGCTAAGTGTGCCTAGCGATAATTATCGCTGGGCTTGATAATATGGCCCACAGTTCTTCAGGGCCAACGTTTGTGCTGCAACATTTATATATAGATTTTAAAGCATGAATTCTTAAAAGCATGAATGCCCTATTTATTAACGGACGAAGCACCTAACAGGACTAATAATATTAGATGGCACCAGATGCTGGATCGGCAATTTTTTTCGATTTCTCTTCAGGACATTTCTTTAAAACTTTGGAACAGGTCTTCCTGCTTTCAGGGTCATGCTTACATTTGTGAACTTGGGCCTCTCAAAATGTCTGGCATGTCTATGTAAAGTTGGAAAGTTATGTATATGCAATTTCAATCCTTTTATTGTGATTATACGAGCTGGCTTTCTCTGTGCGGGCACAAGGATGTAGATATAAGCAGGCAGGGCCCACGTCAGCAGCGGATGTGCTGGTAAGGGGTGGTTAGATTGCCGCTGACTGGGGTGTGTGGTGATTGGTTTGACATTGTTGCAGACATAATGCTTCATAACAAGGGCATACAGCAACTGTATGTGGCACAAAGGATCAATATAGAGAAGCTTACAGTATTCACTACTGTCATCATTAGACCTGCTCAGTGCCCTTATAGAGACATCATTGTGCACTGACACAATCAAATACAGGGGAGTGTGATCCAGTTCTTCCATAGGGCGACATAATACAGCAGCTTCACAATGCCACCTAGTGGCAGCACCCACATACTCCATAAGGCCTGAAAGTGTGTGAAGAGGGCTACAGCAGGCACATTTCAGTTTTTCCTGGGACACTGTAAATATTCACACTATAACTAAGGGGTCTGCTGCTTTTGCAAATGTATGTTTCGGACAATGTACATTCATTTTTATATTTTTTTTAACATAAATTGACATTGAGTCATTCAACCACGTATGTGTGTAAGTGTACATTACATTACAATAAAGATGTGAAACACAGAAAGCTGAAAAAATCACTTTCAAAGGAAGATCAGAAGGCAAAGCAGTGTTTTAAAAAAAATACAACTTGAGACTGAGATGAGCAGGGGGCACCTGCATATACTGTAGCAGGTGTAGCGGCACTGGGGTCCAGAGCTGGGATGGCCACTCTACATGCCAAGTAAGGCTGTTTAACACCCAAACTTGGGGGAGGTTGGTAGGATGGGTCATTTTCCTTCAATGCATTAGAACTCATAATGCAGTTGGAAGCTTCACAAGCAGGTGCAAGTGTTTGGCCCATCAGGGATAACTCAAGAATGGCTGACATCACAAAGACCTCGGGTAACCCTTCATAGCTGCAATCACCAGTGACCTTGCAACCCGCATTGGCCAATCTGGTCTTGGCTAAAGTGGATGTTGGATTTGAGGGCTTAGCTCAGCACTGAGAAGTGGTGTTGTTCACACACTGGCGCCTACTAGTAAGACACAGGGAGAGATGCGGGTATAACGTATTTACGTGACCTGGGAGGGTATCATGATGGGCTGCACTGGCTCAGCCCAGTGCCGAGCATCTGTTTATGCACCTGCAGCCAGAGACATTTTTAGGCATGGGAAAAGTGGGCAATTGTAGCCTTCCAAGGGACTCCGTAAAATTTTACTTTCTCTATATTTGATCTTTGTATATTCAAGTTCTCTCGCGCTCTGCCTACATCTATCTTTGTCTCTCTAATCAACGTCAGCATAAGGATTTTTGGGGTCGTGGGCAAGAACTATTTCAACTGTTTTTGATATCCTGTTAAACATATAGTGTAGTATTATTTGGCATCATGGTGTCGTGTCTTTGTGCTGGAGCGGTACATGCACGACGCATCACACAGGTTAGTTACTTAGATTCCTTTATTGTCATCGGTACAGTTATATCCTAGTTGCAGCAGACCCCTGGGATGGCGTCCTCACTCCCCTTGGTCATCCCCATTTCCTCTGTGTCCCCGCCCCCCAGATGACCGGATGTCCGGTCTGGTGACCTGTCCCCAGCTACTCGACCCACGGGGTCCTAGTGCCCCACGCTTAGGTCACGACATCTCCCCCTTTGTTACAAACAAATGTTCATGACATATTTCTGCAGTCACTGCTAGCCAGCGTTGATAGTGATCATTTGCCAGAAGTGAAGATATAGATGAAGAGAGAGAGAGAGAGAGAGAGAGAGAGAGAGAGAGAGAGAGAGAGAGACCTGCTCACTTTGTCTCTCTTCAAACAAATTGTCTCTGTAGTTTCTTGCATGTTCTTCTCAGCCTTGCTTCATCTTCCTTTCGTTTTCCCCTATCTCCTCCGTTATACTTGTTGCGGGTTCTGTTGATGTTTCTTCTTTTTTTTTTTCTTTTCAGTCTTCAGCTCCTCTAAGTGTGATCTGTTTCTCGTTTTGTTCAGTCTGTGAGGTGTTCCTCTTCGTGCCTCCTCCATCAAGATGCCTTTCTCTGCTTCTAACAGTTCTTCACTTATTATCTCGAGCGTTGATAGTTCTTCTCTGCTGACTCCTTGATCCGTGAGGCTGTTGTTGTTTGTGTGTCTCCATCTTTGTTGTCTCGACACTTCCTGGATCACTAGCATGGTGGTGTCTCTTTTTGTCTCTTGTTCTAGTTCTGACATTGTTGCTGATATCGGTGCGTTGTTCTCTAGGATGTGGTTTAGGTGATCTTCCGCCCTTATTCTTGCGTCTTTTTTGTATGGCCGTGGATGTCTGGACATGTAGTCAGCTACATTTTGTTCTCTCTCATGCTTGTTGATTATTTTCAATTCGTAGTCCATCAACGTTCTTTCCCACCTTTCTGCCCTTGGTGGTACATTTGCTTTTCTGTTGCCATAAATCATTTTTAGTTCTTGGTGGTCCGTCACTATTGGTGATTCCTTTTCTGCTTTGTGTTGGGCCATTTTTGCTAATCCCACTGGGCCGGCATCTGCTGTGATCTTCGTGCCTAGTGTTGGATCCAAGTACTCTAGGTGATCTACCATTGGTGTTACCCAGGCTGTCGGTCCGTCTACCAGCTCGATGATTTCTTGACTCAGTAGTGATTTCCTTCCTTTCAGCTTTCTTAGTCCTCTTGTTTGTTTCTGATATCCTCTTGAGATGTTTGTGGCGCAGCTGTCGAGCACGAGCCTCGCTTTGTGGGGCCCCGCCTCTATGGTCACGGACTCTGTTTTTGGATTGTCTTTTTGTCTGCGGTATTGTTTACTTGGTCTCATTTCACCCATGTTACTGTCCTCTTCTCCTTTCCTTTTATGTTCTTCTTTTCTATTTCTTGTGCTTGTTCACTGACTCTTCGTGCTTTCTGTCATTTATCTTTGTCCTTTTGCTCTTTTTGGTCCTTCCTCTTTATCCTCTTTTCTCTTTTATCTCTATTTTCTCTTTTCTTTCTCCCTTTCTCTTTCTCTTTTCTCTTTTCTCTATATTTTCTTCTTATCTCTTTATCTTCTTTCTTCCTTTCTTCTTCTTTTCTCTTTATTTTCTTCTTATCTCTTTATCTTCTTTCTTCCTCTTTATTTTCTTCTTTTCTCTTTATCTTCTTTCTTCTTTTCTCTATATTTTCTTCTTATCTCTTTATCTTCTTTCTTCTTTTCTTCTTCTTTTCTCTTTATCTTCTTTCTTCTTTTCTACTTTTTCTTTATGTCCTTTCTTTTCTTTTTGTGATCTTTTGTCCCTTTTTCTTCCTTTGTTTTACTTTATGTGGCCTCTTCTGGGCTTTCTTCGTCCTTTTTCCTTTTATTCTCTTCTTTTTCCTTGTATTCTCTTTTTTTTCCTTGTATTCTGGGCTTTCTTCGTCCTTTTTCCTTTTATTCTCTTGTGTTTGCTGTCTTATCTTCTTTCTTTTCACTTTCTTTGCATATTTGCCTTTTTGTTCCTCTTTTGCTGCCCTTTGTTCTTGTATGTGCTTTTTTCGTCCTTTTTGTTTTGCTATTGCCAGTGCTTTTCACTTTCCACCATTCTTTCCCTTGTTTCGACAATCTTTGCGCTGTGCCTGACCCTTTAAAATGGCCGCCGACATTTCCTTTGATCTGATTGGCTCCTGCGCCTGTCCTTAAAATGGCCGCCGGTGTTCTCGCGAGAGCTCGCGCTGCTATTTTGAAATCACACGTCCCTTCGCTCTTACCGCCGTTTGCAGGCAATTTCTCAGAAGCGGTCGGGTGGGCTCCGATGTCGCTTCTTTCCTCCTCTGTTTCTTGGCACATCCAGGGTGGGCACTTGGTTCTTCCTGATCTTCTGGTTCTTCTCCGATGTCGCCGTCGATCAATGTATAACGATCTGCGCGTCGGTCCGTTTCACCTTTCGTCGCCAGTTGTCGTGTCTTTGTGCTGGAGCGGTACATGCACAACGCATCACACAGGTTAGTTACTTAGATTCCTTTATTGTCATCGGTACAGTTATATCCTAGTTGCAGCAAACCCCTGGGATGGCGTCCTCACTCCCCTTGGTCATCCCCATTTCCTCTGTGTCCCCGCCCCCCAGATGACCGGATGTCCGGTCTGGTGACCTGTCCCCAGCTACTCGACCCACGGGGTCCTAGTGCCCCACGCTTAGGTCACGACACATGGGACTTGCATTATCAGGAAATGGGTAATAAAATTAAAATTATTTCCCTAACGGGCCCCCAAAATAATTCTTGCCCACTGCCCCAAAATCCTTAAGATGACACTGCCTGCTGACAGTGAATTCATAAAATCCGATATGTTCCTGAGTTGCTTTATTTTCAGAGAGCAAAGCTCAGAAACAGAAAGAGAAATCGTGTTTACTGTTTCAGAGTTGTACTATCTTATAATGAAGTCAGTGGTTATTGCAAATGTCTGGGACCACTGGCAGCTGGCTGCCTAGAAATCTCTGCCAAGCACACACAATAGAATCACAAAACATTCTTTGGCCAGGCAGGCGCATCTCACTGGAGGCTTTGGAAGGCAAATGAGAAAGGGCGCGTGGCTCTGCCCTGGAGCCGCTGTCAGAAGGCAGCCCCACGTGCGTGCGTGCGTGCGTCACATGCGGAAGTGTGAACAGTCAAGCGGAGCAAGCACGGCCTCGGGGGAACCAGCTGAGGGGTGAAGGGGACATGTTCAGAGCTGTCGGTGTCACTCGCCTCCTCCAGATCCGAAAGCGTTCATCTGAGGCCTGGGAGGAAACTGTGCCTTTCTCAGCAGCGCGCGGTGCCACAACCACCTCAGTGGCAGATGGGGGCAACATGAAGCCCATCTGAACTACCAGGGCCAAGCACGTCCTCTTCCTACACATTGCTGCTGTTCATGATGCCCTGGGCAAGATTTTCTCTTTCCCGCCTCTTGGCCAGCTGATCATGTATGTATGTCTCAGCCTGCCAGCCTGCTTTTCACGTTTCTAATACGTTTAATTTCACAATGCTTGTGGGTATATGTTGGACAGGCCACATGAAGGGCCGCTCTCCCCCAGCCCAACCAGGCCCGAGAGCCGCCACGACAGTACCACGCATCATCATTGTACATCTGCTGCCCTCTCAGGGCCCTGCCTGCGAGGCAAGCTAACCTCGTGGGCCCGATCCCCTGCCGGCCCACGCGGCCAACCTGAACCGCCATCTTGGACACTTCACCACGAGGTCGCCTGGCCCCCGATCGACCCCGACCCTGGGCCTGGCCCGGCCTCAGACATCTCGGCACCACCATCCACCCAGGAGGTGAGCGGGCTACTTGGCAAGTCAATGGGAGAAAGAGGTGTCGATGGCTCCCCCCGCCAAGTGCCGCTCGCCCATCGCCTCCCCGGGCGCTGGCTCCACCCCCCCTGCTGGGTGTCTGGAATCCCGCATCCCGGACCCCCGACCTCCAAGTGCGAGGGTCCGGACATCAAAGCACGCCAGCCCTATAACTGGGGCAGCTCCAGAGCAGGAAGGCAGTTGTATCTTGGAGTCGAGAGACGTAAAGAGGAACTCATCCTGAACGGGCTACTGGCGCTGCCGTAGCTCTGTCCTGTGCACCATCATCCTGCCTGTTGGCGCTGCCACAGCCGTCGTAACCGTCATCCTTCATCGTCGTCCGGATCTGCTGGCGTGGCCGCGGACCGTTGTAACCGTCATCTTCATCGGGACCTGCAGGCTCCGCCGCGGACCGTCATCTTTCATCCGACCATCTCGGGACCTGCTTGGCTCCTCCACGGCCCGATCATCAAGAACGCCGAGCTCAAGGATTGAGAGCTATTTTTGGACTCACCGGTAACTAAAGACTGTCCCGCTACCCTTTTCCTCAACCAAAGACTAAGCTAGAGGGGACCCCTGAGTCCAGACCTCCTTGTACCATATCATCGTAACCTAAGAATTGCATATAAAGTCTCGTTAACCTTCAGTCTTGTGTGGTGTCCGTCTGTGGGGGGGGAAGTTATTCATCTGTACAGTCGTTGGAGACGGCTCTCCCTGGAGACCTCTCCCCGTACCTCGGCCGACCCTCCCGGTCCGTCTAACATTGGTGGCCAGCGGCGCGATTCGAATCACCGCATAACGTACAGAAAATAGCTCACCCCACAACGAACCATAATGACAACTAAAGAAAGCGGATCAACCGAGAAGTTCCAAATGGAAAAACTAGAGGAGTACAGCCACCGTGAACTAAAGCAGTTCTGCATCGAACTAGGTATCGCTACCACCGGACTAAGCACCAAGGACGATTTTAAACATGCCCTACAATCTTGGGCAGAGACCGGGGATACCGAAGCCCCTGAGCAAAGCACCGCAGAAAAAACCACCACAGCCCCTGAAGGGCAAAGAACCGGTCTCCCGCAAGACGAGATCCAAGAAAGAGAAAAAATCCGACTACACGAGCTAGAAATGGCCCGACTCAAGATGGAAATAGAACTCAAGTTGGCCGAACAAAAAATCAACTTAGAGCACCTACGTCTCCGAGAAGAAAGAGAAGAGAAACAGAGACAAAGGGAGCTCGAGGAAAAGAAGCTGGCGTACGAGCACGAACGGAACATAGCCGAGATCAACCTGCGCAAACAGAATAAAGAGTTAGGGGTGCCCGAGAGACCACACACCCCGGGGACCGCGGAGAAAAAAGTACACATCCCCAAGGATGTGGTCCGAGAATATTTCCGAGAGGACGACATCCAACAATGGTTTAAGGCCTATGAAATCGCTATGACTGCGCACCGGATCGATAGAACCGACTGGGGTGCCGGCCTATGGGGCAGATTCCTCAATGAAGGCCGCGATACCCTGTTACAGCTCCCAGACCACCAGATGACCTCCTACGACCATATGAAAGCGGCCCTCCTCACCCGCTATGGTCTCACGCCCGAGATGTACCGCCAGAGGTTCCGAGACTGCACACGCATCCCGGGTACAACTTGGGTGGACTATGTAACGTACTTTAGCAGAGCTTTCGAAGGCTGGATCAAAGGAAACAACGTCACGACATACGAGCAGCTGTTCAATCTGATGGTATGGGAGCATCTGTCCAACAATTGCTTCATCGAACTACGCCAACACCTCCTCGACAGCAAGTTGACCGATCCCCGGCAGCTCGCAGCCGAAGCTGACCGGTGGGAGATAACCAGAGTGGGCCGGAATGGGTCCTACGAGCAAAACAGGAAGAACAATGGACACCACCGACCGAGAGGAGGGGGAGGGGGCCAAGGACGAGGAAGAGACAACACTCCGGCCACCCCCGCTGCCAGCACCACCCCCCCGGCCAACCGGGGCAGCACCCCGGCGCGACCGGGGTACAGAGCCAATGTCACATGTCACCGATGCCAGCGAGTCGGCCACTATGCAAATGACCCAAGCTGCCCGCAGTATCAGAGTCCAAAACCCCGCCAAATGGCCGCCGCGGCACTAGGGGAAGAACAGATCCCCGAGGAACAAGAAACAGACCAGCAAGAGTATCAAGAGTGGGAGCCAGCCGCCATGACTCTCGCGTGCTTAGGGGGAAGAGACATGGTCCCGCGGGTCCCCCTACCCGCTAACACCCAGAAGTACAGCCAATGGGTAAGCATCAATGGACGACGGGCCGAAGCCCTTCGGGACACCGGGGCCAGTGTGACAGCCGTCCGCTGTCACCTGGTGACCCCAGAACAATATCTACCGAACATCCTCTGCCCTGTGCGATCAGCCGACAACTCGGAAAGTCTGTGTCGGATGGCCTGCGTCCCCTTTGAGTGGGGAGGGGTCTCCGGCATGCTGAAGGTGACGGTCCGAGACGACTCCCCCGTGGACTGCCTACTCGGAAATGACCTGGAGAGCTCCCCGTGGGCAGCCGTGGAGCGAAAAGAACACTTGGGGATGTTAGGCGTCCCGGACTGGGCGTGCGTCACCACCCGGTCCATGGCCGCCCGGGCCAACCCTCACCCAGAAGAACCAGAATGGCCGGCGCCGCCGCCTCCGGTCGCCCCAGCCGAGACCACCGACCATGACACCCCCCTCGAACCTGCTCACCCTTCCGACATCGCTAACCTTGACCAGTGGGCCCAAGAGGGGGGACCCACGCAAGAACAATTTCGCCGGGAGCAGAAGACCTGTCCCTCCCTGGAGGGACTCCGCCAACAAGCGCTCGCCCAAGGCGCAGGGGATACTTCCGGAACTCATTGGGTCTACTGGGACAATGATCTACTGTACAGCGAGCAAAGAATCGCCGAGCTGGGGGCCAACAGAGTACTAGCGGTACCCCTCCGTTTCAGAGACTTCCTGTTAAACTTGGCCCACGATGTCCCCCTGGCAGGGCACCTCGGACAAGATAAAACTTACAGCCGCCTAGTAACCCACTTCTTCTGGCCCAAAATGAGAAACGATGTGCACCAGCATTGCCGATCTTGCCCCACGTGCCAAGCCAGTGGGAAGAGCGGCCGCAAACTAAAGGCCCCCTTGCAACCCTTTCCAGTAGTCACGACCCCATTTGAGAGGGTCGGAATAGACATTGTGGGACCCCTAGACCCGCGTACAAAACAAGGCCATCGCTTTATTCTGGTGCTGGTGGACCACGCCACCCGCTACCCTGAGGCTATACCTCTCCGGACCGTGACAGCCCCAGTGGTCGGCCGGGCCCTGATGGGGATCTTCTCCCGTGTGGGGTTCCCCCGAGAAGTCGTCAGCGACAGAGGCACAAACTTTATTTCTAAATACATGAAATCACTCTGGCAACAGTGTGGGGTCACCTACCGATTCACGACCCCCTATCACCCCCAAGGGAACGGACTGGTTGAGCGGTTCAACCGCACACTAAAAGGGATGATCGGGGGATTGGAAGAGCCCCTCCGTCGCCAGTGGGATGTACTGCTGCCGTGCCTCCTCTTCGCCTACCGGGAGGTCCCACAAAAATCACTAGGCTTCAGCCCATTTGAACTGCTATACGGGCACCCAGTGCGGGGGCCGCTCAGCCTGATCAAAGAAGGCTGGGAGATGCCTCCGGCCAAGAACCCTCCAGACGTCTTCCGGTACCTCCTCACCCTCCGCAACCAGTCCCAGCGGTTCAGAGACCTAGCAAAAGCCAACCTAGAGGCCAGTCAAGAGGATATGAAAAAATGGTATGACCAGAACGCCTCATCCATTGAATTCGAGCCGGGGCAACAAGTATGGGTAATGTCCCCCACAGAGCCTTGCGCTCTCCAAGACAAATGGACGGGGCCCTTCAAGGTGATCGAACGCAAGGGCCCTGCCACCTATCTGATCGATATGGGGTCCTCCCGGAACCCACTCCGGGTCCTCCACACCAACAGGCTGAAACCTCACTTTGCACGAACCGAACTCAGCCTACTGATGGCCACAGACACCGGGGCTGAAGACGACTCCGAGCCTCTCCCTGACCTCCTGCGGACCCAGGAGCAAGACGGCTCCCTAGATGGGGTCCGCCTCTCGGAGACCCTCACCAGAGAACAACGCCAAGAGTGCCAAGCCCTCCTGTCACAGTTCGCCAGCCTGTTCTCCCTCACCCCAGGTGTCACGTCCTGGTGTGTGCACGATGTGGACACCGGAGATAGCCCTCCTATCCGCCACCGGGCCTACCGCGTACCTGATCGGGTACGGGCCTGCATCCAGGCGGAAGTGGCCAAGATGCTCACGCTCGGGGTCATCGAGCCCTCAGACAGTCCATGGGCCAGCCCGGTCGTGCTGGTCCCCAAAGCAGCCGCCCCCGGAACCACCCCAGAACTCCGGTTCTGTGTCGACTACCGGGGCCTGAATGAGGTCACCCGGACGGACGCACATCCCATCCCCCGGGCAGATGAACTGGTCGACCGAATGGGAGCTGCCCGCTACCTCAGCATCTTCGACCTGACAGCAGGTTATTGGCAGATCGGCCTCACACCCCGAGCACAGGAACGTTCTGCCTTCTCCACCCCCGATGGCCACTATCATTTTACGGTCATGCCTTTCGGCATGAAAAATGCACCAGCGACTTTCCAACGGCTCGTCAATAAGGTCCTGGCGGGGCTCGAAGGGTTCAGCGCCGCCTACCTAGACGACATCGCTGTGTACAGCCACCACTGGACCGAACACCTCCACCACCTCCGAGCAGTGCTGCAAGCCCTTCAACGAGCTGGCCTCACGATCAAGGCCAGCAAATGTCAAATTGGACAAGGGTCTGTGACCTACCTCGGGCACCAGGTGGGAAGCGGCCTAGTGGCCCCTCTACAGCTAAAAATTGCTGCCATCCAGGACTGGCAGCCCCCTATCACCCAAACCGAGGTACGAGCATTCCTGGGCCTCACAGGCTATTACCGAAGGTTTGTAAAAGACTATGGAACCATAGTGGGGCCTCTCACGGAACTCACGTCAAAGAATCAACCAAAGAAAGTGAACTGGACCCCAGAGTGTCAAACGGCATTCGAACAATTGAAGGCCGCCATGTGTTCCGCCCCTGTGCTCCAGGCCCCCGACTACAGCCGGGAGTTCCTCGTCCAGACGGACGCCTCCGACCAGGGCATTGGGGCGGTCCTGTCCCAAGTGAACACCGAAGGCCTTGATCAACCCGTGGCCTTCATCAGCCGGAGGCTCCTACCCCGGGAGCAACGCTGGAGCACCATAGAGAGAGAAGCATTCGCAGTGGTATGGGCCCTCAAAAAGCTCCGGCCCTACCTTTTTGGCACCCACTTCCGGGTGCAGACCGACCACCGACCCCTGCAGTGGCTGATGCATATGCGGGGGGAAAACCCAAAATTGCTGCGCTGGTCCATCTCCTTGCAAGGTATGGACTTCACAGTCGAACACCGGCCAGGACCAGACCACGCCAACGCAGACGGCCTGTCCCGGTTTTTCCGCCTCGACGACGAGAGTCCCCAAGAAGATGGGTAACTCTCCCCGCCTTCAGCTGGGGGGGACGCATGTTGGACAGGCCACATGAAGGGCCGCTCTCCCCCAGCCCAACCAGGCCCGAGAGCCGCCACGACAGTACCACGCATCATCATTGTACATCTGCTGCCCTCTCAGGGCCCTGCCTGCGAGGCAAGCTAACCTCGTGGGCCCGATCCCCTGCCGGCCCACGCGGCCAACCTGAACCGCCATCTTGGACACTTCACCACGAGGTCGCCTGGCCCCCGATCGACCCCGACCCTGGGCCTGGCCCGGCCTCAGACATCTCGGCACCACCATCCACCCAGGAGGTGAGCGGGCTACTTGGCAAGTCAATGGGAGAAAGAGGTGTCGATGGCTCCCCCCGCCAAGTGCCGCTCGCCCATCGCCTCCCCGGGCGCTGGCTCCACCCCCCCTGCTGGGTGTCTGGAATCCCGCATCCCGGACCCCCGACCTCCAAGTGCGAGGGTCCGGACATCAAAGCACGCCAGCCCTATAACTGGGGCAGCTCCAGAGCAGGAAGGCAGTTGTATCTTGGAGTCGAGAGACGTAAAGAGGAACTCATCCTGAACGGGCTACTGGCGCTGCCGTAGCTCTGTCCTGTGCACCATCATCCTGCCTGTTGGCGCTGCCACAGCCGTCGTAACCGTCATCCTTCATCGTCGTCCGGATCTGCTGGCGTGGCCGCGGACCGTTGTAACCGTCATCTTCATCGGGACCTGCAGGCTCCGCCGCGGACCGTCATCTTTCATCCGACCATCTCGGGACCTGCTTGGCTCCTCCACGGCCCGATCATCAAGAACGCCGAGCTCAAGGATTGAGAGCTATTTTTGGACTCACCGGTAACTAAAGACTGTCCCGCTACCCTTTTCCTCAACCAAAGACTAAGCTAGAGGGGACCCCTGAGTCCAGACCTCCTTGTACCATATCATCGTAACCTAAGAATTGCATATAAAGTCTCGTTAACCTTCAGTCTTGTGTGGTGTCCGTCTGTGGGGGGGGAAGTTATTCATCTGTACAGTCGTTGGAGACGGCTCTCCCTGGAGACCTCTCCCCGTACCTCGGCCGACCCTCCCGGTCCGTCTAACAGTATACATTATGTTTTTGTGACTATTGTCGATATGCGTCCCTTGTAGTTGTTGCACAGCAAGCAAATCGATAGGGTTTGTTCGGCCTTTCGATTAAAAACATGCACGTATTGTACAGGCGCGTATTCGAATCCAACATTGTGTATATATAAACACACGCTAATGTTGCAAAGTGAACCAACTCCTCCCCCCTCCCCCCACCCACTTCCCAGTCTGCCATCCTGACACCAACTGTCCATCTTAATATATGTAGACTATTGTCTCTATGAGTCCCTTGTATTTGTTGCACAGCAACCAAATCGATAGGGTCTGTTCGGCCGTTCGATTAAAAACACGCGCGTATTCGAATCCAATGTTGTCTATACTAATATAATAAAGAGAGAGCCCAAACCTTTGAGGCGGGTAATCTCAGGAACCACAGCACCAATCACAACACCCAATACAGAGTTGGAAAGGGCAGTTGCAGCAGAAGGACATAGGCTATGCAGACGCCCACCATATGCATTTAAAAGGTAAAAGAACCGTTCCAGCACAGTAGTCCTTTGTGGGCGTGTCTGCGTTGTGCTGTGGGCGTGTGCTGGGGGCGTGACAAACGCTTGGGGCGTGTGGTACGTTCCGCCCTTCATGCCATGTCTCATATTGTGTGCTAATCCCACTCTGCTCCCTCTAAATACCCCTGCACCCCATAATCATAACCCACCCTTACTCCTTAAAATACCCCAACACCCTTAAACACTAACCCATCTTAACCCTATAAATATACCCTGTACCCCAAAACCCAAACCTATCCTTAAACCCTACAAATCCCCCTGTACCCCAAATCCCAAACCTAGCCCTGAACCCTATAAATACACCTGTACCTCAAAACCCAAACCTAGCCCTGAACCCTAAAAATACCTCTGTACGCCAAAACCCAAACCTAGCCCTGAACCCTAAAAATACTACTGTACCCCAAAACCCAAACCTACCCCTGAACCCTAAAATACATCTGTACCCCAAAACCCAAACGTAGCCCTGAACCCTTAAAATACCCCTATACACCAAAACCCAAACCTAACCCTGAACCCTAAAAATACCCCTGTACCCCACAAACCAAACCTTGCCCTGAACCCTAAAAAGAACCCTGTACCCCAAAACCCAAACCTACCCCTGGACCCTAAAATACCCCTGTACCCCAAAACTCAAACCTAGCCCTGAACCCTAAAAATACCCCTGTACCCCAAAACCCAAACCTAGCCCTGAACCCTTAAAATAACCCTGTACCCCAAAACCCCAAACTTCCCCTGAACCCTAAAAATACCCCTATACCCCAAAACCCAAACCTAGCCCTGAACCCTAAAAATACCCCTGTATCCCAAAACCCATACCTATCCCTAAACCCTAAAACTACCCCTGTACTCCATAACCCAAAACTATATCTGAACCCTTAAAATACCCAAACACCCCCAAACATATACCTCAGTACCCCAAAACATATACCCCTATAACCATACTTACCTTATCCAAACAAAAAAAAAACATGCTTTTAGCATTCATGCATTTACAACGAATTTCTTTGTAAATGTATGCTTGGTAAAAGCATATAAAATGTAATGTCATGCGTTATAATGGCATTGCGGAGTCATGGTACTTTCGTAATGAAAGTATGCGGAGTGATGGTATACGGAAAGAAAGTTGCGGAATAATGGGTGTTTACCCTCCCCCGGTAAGTACATTGGTGGCACGGCAGCCCACATCTCCAGCAACATACTCATATTTTTTCACCACCCATTTGAAAAATGCACAGGTCTCTCTCATTGATGGCCAGCACCGACATACACTTTTAGACACACCTCCCGCCACAAGTTCTAGAATTGCGAACTTTAGAGCTGGGGAGCTACGTTCGAATCTCTGCATCAGCTCAACATCCTGTGATTCCAGGCGAATCGCTCCTTTGTCTCCCCTTACCTACCACAAATGAATGTGTTCTTCTGTAATGTAAATTGTGCTCATGCCATGTTGTCGAGTTCACACTATTTAATATTGAAAGGAAAGTAAAGTAGGGAAACTCTAGTTCACACACTACTGAACGCACTCTTAAGTGCATCAGCAGTGCACTGTGAATCGGAGCGTTTCACAGGCCTGTCACAGATAAGAAATGCTATCAAAACGAAATCCTGCAAAACAATATACTACTGGCCAGCAGCAATTCATACCTGGACAACGTTGGGACGGGCTGCTAGTGTATATATAAACACGAGCTTAATCTAATCCAACGTTGTGTCAAAATTTCAAAGCAATCGGTGAAGAACTTTCAGAGATTTAAGATTTTGAACAAATGAACATTGACATTTTTATGTGTCTGTAGATAAGACCCAGACTCAGTCGGCAGACTATCTAAAAGTTTTCTTGGACGGAATGCTGAAACTTTTCAGACACACACCCCCAGTCCCAGATCTGGGTTTAATCCATCATCGTTCTTTAGCTTACTTCGCCACCCCTGTTCCGATCCAGTTATATTCAAATCAGTTTTGACCCTGTTCTTTATGGGAAAAGTCCAGACCGAACTGCCATGTCAGGACTTCCCTGGACAGTAAACAAGCATGCTGGGACCGTTTTTGGGGTAACACCCCTCATACTCCAGGGGCAAAGTGAGCAAGAGACCCATGTCTGGGCATACCCTGCCAACTTAGGGTGAACAAAGCAAACACAGGGAGATATTGGACAGAGCGCTGAAACTTTTCAGACATTCACCCCCAGTCAAGGAGCTGGGTTGAAGCCATCATAATTTTTGAGCTCACTTCGCCACCCCGGTACAGACCCAGCCTTATGCAAATCAGTATTGACCCTGTTACTTATGGGAACAGTCCAGCCCTAACTGCCAAGCAAGGTCTTCCCTGGACCGGAAACAAGCATCCCGGGACTGGTTTCGGGGTAACACCCCTCATCATGCAGGCTAACTTGAATCCAGTGGCAAAGTGAGCAAGGGACCCACATCTGGGCATACACTGCCAACTTAGGGCGAACAAAGCAAACGCAAGGAGATGATGGAGGGAGCACAGAAACTTTTCAGAGACTCTCCTCCACTCACTGTTAGATATAGATTGAATCCAGCATCGTTCTTTAGCTCACTTCACCACCCCAGTTCAGACTCAGCCTTATGCAAATCAGTCATGACCCTGTTCCTATGGGAACAGTCCATCCCGAACGGCCAAGCCAAGTCTTCCCTAGACCGGAAACAAGTATCCTGGTGCTGGTTTCAGGGTAACACCCCTCATCAGTCAGGCTAGTTTGAATTCAGTGACAAAGTGAGCATGGGACCCACGTCTGGGCATACCCTGTCAAATTAGGGTGAACAAAGCAAACTCAAGGAGATGAAGGATGGGGCACTGAAGCTTTTCCAGACACTCACCCCCAGTCACTATTAGATGTGGGTTGAATCCATCATTCTTCTTTTGCTCACTTCGCCACCCCGGGTCAGACGCAGCCATGTGCACATCAGTCTTGACCCTGATCCTCATCTGTACTGGGGTGAATGTGTGACATTATTCAACATTCTTTTTGCATTAAGCTTGAATGACAGCACACCCATGGTTGGAGTAGACCCGGAATCTCCACTGGAAGCTCTGTGGCTGACCAGAACTGATCACACTAAATCTGCTGCCTACCATGGAAGGCAGGGACAGAGTCATCTGAAAGAGCTGACATTCATTTGCTGTAGACTGGGCTAAATGTTTATCTGTGAGAGGACATAGAAAGTGAGTAATCCACTCGTTGCCTGCTTGGAATATTTTAAATGCTTATTTTGGGACACCTTCATGCTAGCTCACATTTTATAAACCCTTGCATGGCCCATTGCACTTCAGAGAGCTATTTTGACATGGCTGATGGAGCTTTCTTGTCTGGAGATTACTTTCTGTTCATATCGAAGGGACCTTCTCCCTCATGGCCGGAATCTACATACTACGACTTTGTCTCAGGACTGGTGGCCTGGCTGTTTTTAGACTATAAGTCTTTCATGTGCCAGGGGACAAAGCTGTCTTTACCTTTTAAAGCAGGGCTCTCCAACCTTTTCTGTCATAAGAGCTACTTTTGTTCAATGAAAACCATCCAGAGCTTTTAATGTGAGTGATCACCCCACCCAAGACTCTCAGCAGTGATCACATCAGTGCACTTGGCAGGGTTGCCAGCAGGAAAATAAAAAGCTCTATTAAATTGGAATACATCTACGTAGTTAATATATAACAACCCCAGCTGCAATCCCTGTAGCCCCAACTTAATAATATGCGTGTCAAATCTCTCCAACCCAGATAATAGCTTTAAATACATTTTTAACATTTAACAATTTTTCTCCAAACATCAGTTTGTGAGTTCGGAAAATACACACCGTTTTTGTCTATGACAAATGTTTTTTTTTTGGTGGTCAAATAATAATTCAACCAAGCAAAACCTTCTATACTAGTAGGCTGGGCTGCACACCGGAGAGCTAGTCACAGGTAGCTGCTATACTGTTTTTCCATCATTTGACCAACATTTTACATTTTGTAACCCTTTTTGGATCCCTCGAACAATCTCCTTGATGTTTAACTTTGTCTTATTATATATTGAGCTTTTTAACTTAAACCTGCTGTGCTCTTTTAAGTTCTTTTTTTCACAACAAATTTTATTTGATTTTTCTGTTGGAGGTGTGGGCGTAGGCCCTACAATGACCTGCAGGAGAAAATAGCATATTATCACAGTGAGTCCAGCATTTTGACCCAAACCAAATACCTGCTCAACATGCAGGAGGTAAAAGTCAAACTTAAAGCAGACAGTTGTAGGTCTCATGACAGTCACATCACTTAAAGGGTCGTAAAACTCAGTGGTAGGATATGGGATGTTCAAAGCAATGTACATATGCGAATAATAAGCAATAAAATACAGGGCTTCGTTCAGGGGTCCGTGGGTGGCAGCGGAGGGAGCTCGATTCCTCAACAGTATGCCCAGCGGGCCCATATTTTTCTATGTTTAGTAGGGCAACCCCGAACCAGGAACACTACAACTTCAGCCCCCAAGCATCTATCTAGTAAGATCTTTATTTCTTGACAGTATTGTAGACTTAACCCTTAACAGGACAGTCTTGTTGCTTAGGCCTGGCTAGCAAAGGTGACCGGAATCATGCTGTACAGCACAGGCAATAGAACAAACGCGTCACTACCACGCATTCTTTTAGCATGCAAGTCATTACAACAACCTGCTTTAGAGGGGCGCATTGTGGAGTGGTGTTGGATTTAAAGTCCTACACCTTCCTTACTGTTGAGCAGACTTGATTTGGAATAGGAAATTATACTAATCCAAAGTCCACTGCCCCCCTAAGGCAAGTCGTTGTAATGACTTGCATGCAAAAGGAATGCGTCGTAATGACGCTTTCATTCTAATGCCGGCGTTGAAAAGGCGTGCAAGCAAAATGCATGTGTGATTCCGTCATACAACCTGCCATACTTACGCTGATGACACCCAGATTTGCTTCAGATTAGAGGTGAGTCTGGAACCCTTGCTGAGCTGTAAAATGACTGAAAGGTGCCCAGCTCTGCCGGAAGATGAGCTGGCTCTGGCCTAATGGTCAGCAAACCCAGACCATGCTCTGGGGCCAAGTCAATGAACCACCGCTCCCTTTTCATGCTCAGGCACTACGGGCCCTCTTCCAGTGCATCCATACTGTACCCGGGGAGGTTCCGCTCACAACGCTGGGTAAATGCAATCACCAAGAATGGGTTCCACTATCTACAACTGCTTCAATATGCTGATGTTTCCCCATAAACTAGCTTTGGATTTGAGAACACGATGGTATTCCTGCAGCAACGTAACAAAAACTGATTTTGTTAAACATAAAATGGTCCAAAGCCAGGTGCGTTAACTTACCAGTAACTATATATGGTGAAATAATAACAGCCCCCTCTCTGCCATACATTATATGGTCCCTCTGTTATGGAAAGATTGGGGATTTTAACCTGTGCCCAGAGATCTTCCAACCTGACTACACTTGCAGGAGCCAAGGGAGAGCAAACCACAACCTTCTTGTCATTTGGACATATATGTACAAAAAATGTGTTGGACGAACAGCAAGATCCCAAGCTCCACTCTATGGGCTCTACAAGGGACTTACAGGTAAAACCAGAGGTGTGCCAATTGTGGGTAACAAAGGTACCGTTTTTGGGAAAGAACACAGGTGCTGGGGCCTGGTGGGCAGGACACACTCAGTCAAGTTGGCATCAGGTATCTGGCAAAAAGATAGGGGTAACCATGCAAAAAGTGGCCCTTTCCTACAGTGAGATATAGGGTAGTGCATTGGATATGCTGAATTAGGAGCAAGTAATCAATATAAAAATACATAAGTACATGGAAGGTATACATGTATAAGGATAGTAATATATGTAGATTAAAGTTGTATTTAATAAAGTCAGACTTTCAAGTGTTGATATACGTTAAATTAATTTATTTGCTTTTATTTATTTTATTTTTGTAATTCAACAGTGAAGCAATTGTAGATAAACAGTTATGATTAGAAAGATTTACTTAATCTTGCAGTCATCTATATACATGTTAAACAGTCTTCTCATCCTGTCAAGATTTTGTCGAAGTAACGGATCGGTTTGACGATCGTTCTCTTCCACACCATCGATATGGACACACTTCTTCTGCCATAACGCTCCATCCTTTGCACCTCAGTCAGGACACATGCCTTGGGCCAGATCTTTCCATTCTGGTCCTCTTCAGGCTTGTTTTTTCGGAAGGGGTTCTTATCTTACCCCCAGTATTAGTATCAAGATCTCGCAAACATCGAGGAGCAAAGCTATCCCCACCTTCTGCAAATACTTGCCATTGCTCTACCCAAACCACCCTGATCCAGCTGCCAGCTGTATGCCATGCTTCATAAAGCCACATTTAGAACTGGATGACAACTAACCTAACAAAACAACATACCATGATATAAAGGCTCCTACATTAACCATTTCCGCGCACAAGCAGATCTCCATTCTAGTTCCTTTTTTGCAATCTTGTCCGTGTAGGCTTGAATTTAAACTCAACAAAACCTCCATCAGCGAGAATTCACCTTCAACAGACCCTTAAATTTCACTTTTCCAATGTCCACCCTTTAAGACCGGCCTCGGACAGTGCATTCTATTTCTGCGAGCAATTTGCTCATCCATAATACCTTCTACCACCATTGCTTGTTAGGCTGATATCAGGGTGTGCACCCCACTTTGGACATTTGTTACGATTCCTTTTCTAGACACATCAGCATGGTACCTGACATTCAAAAATCACAAGAAGGAGGATTTGCTATTCCAGATCTGCACATCACACAATGTCCCCTTAATGTTAAAAGAGTTCATCTGAAAAATGAAAAGATTTTTAAATATTAAGTGCAACCTTGGTGTTAGATGCTTATCCACCTCAAGCATCAAAAAAAGACTCTCTGCGCACCAACAGCATTGCAGATTGTCACATCAACAAAGGTAAAACACCAGCGCACATCACAAAGTCACTTTTATCCTTGTGCAGTCAGCACTTATTCTCCAATTCGTATGCTCGTAGACGCACTTCTTATCCAATCCAAGGGAGTCACGTTGTGTAGAAAATGCAGTTTTTCTTTCTTTCTTAAAACACAGTGCTCCACAGCCGATGCGCTTTTCACCCTTTGCGGGCTTCCTCAAGGCTAATTCGCAGGGTATAAAACTCTCTAGGGCTGAGTGGCCTGGGGCCCGCACTCGTTGTTTGTCGCATTGTGGAAAAAGTGTGTAGTTGCCCTGAACACTTTCTAAGGGACCAGCCCCTTTTTCACACGTATTGTGCTCAGCGCTGTGAATAGATGTGCTTGTTTGCGGTGACACTCTAACTTTAATGTATTTTGTGTTCAGCACTGCGCCGCCGGCCACGTTCTTGTTTACGGCTGTCCTGTTTCCACGGGTATCCGCTGGTGTGGTGTGCCTCAGACTAGACTAGTAGTGCCTCTGAATCAATACGTATTTAGGGGGCTCTTGAGTGTGGTGGCTGGCCCTCTGCTCTCCAAATCGGGCCGTTCAAGGGCTTGTTTAGTTGTTATGGCGCAGAGTGAGAATTCTGAAAGGCCTCCCTTAACCCAATTAAAATTGGTAGCTGTGAAATTGGTTGTTTTCAAGATGGATTGACAAGCGTTGCAGATGGAATGTGACGTGGTTATTGTTGTGTTCAAAAGAAAACCTCACAGTGCATTCTCCTAAGACAGTCTTTAAGTTAACATTGATTTTGTTTAGTTTAGTGTGCTTAAATGCGTAGTTTCTGTAGTCCTTGTGCCACACATCATTGAACCTTCTCTTGATGATGTGATATTCTGTGTTCATTCAAATGGGCACCTACTGCGTTAGCAGTCACCAGAGACTTGTCACAAAATGGTCCCTGACTACCAAGGTATGTTGTCTAGTAATTTATTAAAGCCATAGCGAGACTGTAAGAAGGAAATGTCAGACAGGTACACTGCAGACAGCAGAAAGACAGGACAACCGTGTGTGCAGGTAAAATAATTACAAACTTTGCTTGTTGCACTGTGACATTCGCACACTACAGTAACTAAACAATTATAAATCTGTAAAATGTGGAGTAATTTTTAACGTGTTTAAATATTTCACGTCCACACTATCACTATTGCTTTATGAACCATCTTGCTTCATCAAATTTGCATTAAAATGCATGCTTTTCACAGTTTTTTTCAAATCTTTTCAGGGTAGGACCCCTCTGTACCCCCTGATGACAGTCTTGCTGACTTGCTTCGCTCACACATCAATAACTTTTACGCCCTACCACTTTCAAATGTCACGAGCCACCACTGAGAGCACCCAGTGATCGAAGGAGTAGTCGCCAGGAGACGGGAACAACGAGGAGGAGGCGTACCATTTTCACTTCTGTTTATACCTGCATACTGGCTACACGCAGGAGACAAGTGCTTCACCAAATAAAACCTGCTTAACCTCGACCTAGTGTCCCGCGCATTAGTTCTGAAATGCTACAACATCACAACAGGACCATGACTGCTCCACATGCCTACATAAACTGTTCCAGGTCAGGAGGCACCCCGCGTTCCCTGCCCATGGTGCACCTGTTCTGTATGTGAAGTGAGCTTGATTTGCTGATGCCCCTGCTGGTCCTGTTTTGTGTGTAAGATACGCTCAGGGTCGAAGTAGTAAGGCAGACACTAGCGCAATGGCCAAGGGGCTGGTATCCGAGTTCCAGCTGTGGGCTGCTTTTTGGGGCAGCCTGGGGGCTTATTTGGGTGGTATCTGTGCTGTTCAGATGCCGCCAGTGGCCCAGTGGGTGCCTGAGTGGCCTTTCTGGAGGCTTCCTTTTACCAGCGGGCAAAGGTGTCACTCCTTTTCTCTCGCTGGGCCGGCCCATTAGTGTATGCAGATTGAGTGGGGGTAGGAGAGCTTGAGCTGAAGTGGCCTCACTTGTATTCACGTGTGGTTTACCACCAGTGTGAACTAATCCGTGCCTTTTTTTGTGTAAGTGAATATATCAAAACATGCCTCTGTCACAGACCTCTCCTCATCTTCTCATAAAAAATTCCCAGAAGCAGTGTTTTGTTGAAAGGCAACCAGCAAATGTGGAGTGCCCAGGTCTATTTTTGATCCCAATCCAACCCTGGGTACGCTTGCACTCCTGATAACTCTGCTGTACTGCTTTGCCTTTGAGGAATTAATTAAATGTAGCAGCCATGCGGGTCCAGTTTGTATTAGAGATGTTAGCGTCATTGTTGGGTCTGTGATGCATGCTCTGTTGGAAGCAAGTTCCATTTGATGTTTGGAGGGGGTGGGTGAGCAGGCAGCCCTGAATATCATCTGTGTTCTAGTGTTTAAGTCTCGCCTGAGCCACCGCTTGCGCTACTCTGGGCGAGACATTTAGTAGGGCTCTGAGAAATGCTACTTTGCCGGCGATCAGCTTGCTAGAACGCGCACAAGAGCGGGCCCGACGTGCACAGCCGTCGCTGCTTCTTTGATTCAGCGTACGTGAATGCGCGCTGCACACAACTCCTGTTTGCGCCCTTGATCGCAATCACTTTCACTTCTGCGGCCGTGTGCCTTTCACAGCTGCGCGGCCAATGCTTGATCCCTTTGCACTTAAGGCCACGTAGCCCGCCCTTCTTGTTTTTCATTATGTTTTACACCAAGCTAGGACGTGCAGGTTTTTTTTGTGCTGCAGTGCACGGCGAGGGACTTTTCCTATCTTAAAGTAATGGCGCCGAACCTAACACAGCTAATTACACAGCTCACCTAAGAATCTGATCGCAAAAAATCCACCCAGCAGTAATCTGATCTATTTTCCAACAATTTCCCAACATTCCCTGCCTTCGAGGCCATGTGATCACACACAAACCATAGAGCTTGTTTGCAGCAGAGAAACAATGTGAGTTAATGGTCCTTGCCCAGGCGGTCTCTATGGTCCTTGAGCCCTGCTGTGTTCTGAAGCCACCTCCGATGCCTGCCTCCCCTGCGCTTTATGGTAACAGCGGCTACAGGATCCGCGCACAGTACCGCTGGCTCCAGCCGCAGCATCCACGGTGAGCTGGCACTCCGAGATGCGCTGAGGTAAGGCAGGAGTTTCCGCTCTTTTAACTCTTACTGTTTGTTATACCACCAGGAAACTTCATGGAGACGTGTGATCTTTCATGTTAAATAGTGCATTCTCTTTTTTCCATTTTTATGGAGGCATTTACTGCTGAAACTGATTTTGCTCGAGTGAAATGCTTTGGGCTGTTTTTATTTGCTAGCACAGCGTTACTTTGCTAGCCGTAGATTTAATGCATTATTTTTCTACGTTCCATCTTATGTGCTTCTATGCGTCTTTTTTTTTTTAATTACAAGGTGTACACAAACTCGTACAGTATGTGTTATTTAAGGGGATGCTGTAGGGCAGATATGCAGGTTTGAGTCCCGACGGACGTCACCTCAAAATCCTAGGATTCTGGGCAAATCACTTAACCTCCTCCTCATGCCAAGTTTAAAAAAATGAATCAGACTGTTGCTTATATAAAGCGCTCCAATCCCCTGGGTCGAGTTCGCGCTATATGACACTGCAGCACTTAACCTCCTTAATAAAGTTTTGTTGCGAGGTTGAATAATCCTTTTGCAGCACATAAGAACATTCTTCTTAAAATAGAGTTTTGAAGTTCTTCTCTTCTGAGCGCCTGGAGCCAAACTTCTATTGACCGGTTTCCATGGGAACTGAATCCCACAAAACACACTGAGTGGAGCAGAGGCCCCCACCTCCTGGCGTACTCTGCTGCCTTTTATTTGTTGATTTTGAATGATACGTTATAGTTTCCATGTGTGTCGGCCTAGCCCGAGCTCTCCCTCGCTCCTCACTCTCTCTCACTAACCCTAGCACTCTATCTCACTCCTGCAGGCGCCGAGGCTGTCACTCCTATTTGCCAGGAGGAATGTAACCTCCTCCCTCTCCCTCTCCTCACCGACCCTCCCTCCTTGGTTCACCCTGGATGCAGTCCTCAACCTCTCCTCTACCCCACTCCACCCCCGCTGTTCTGAGAAGAGCATTCTGGGCCCTCGCAACCCACCTCTTGTGGGCCCAACTCTGACCTCCCTCAATCCTAATACCACTTTTCCCCACTTCTAGTGCTTTTCTCCCCAAGCCCTCTCCCATATTCGCAGAAGTTTGCGCAACTTACATCAGTTATTAGGGCATAACTGCCAATTTTCCCAGGTCCACCGTGAAATGCTGGTCTAGGCCAAACTTTTTTCTTCGAATTTTGCGACTTGTAGGCCCACTTAAGCTGTTGAACTGAAGTATACAGAACAAGCATTGGCATTGCCAATAGGTCTTGCCTTTGGGACCTTATAAGTGTTTAGCCATGTAACAGTTGATGTTGTTGCACTAAGGATATTGTGCTGCATAACTAAATACTTATAAGGTCTCAAAAGCGAGACCTATTGGCTATGCTAATGCTTGTTTTGAGTTTACTTTCTAACTTCTGTCCTTATTTTCTTAAGCGCTAGGCAAGCACTAGTCGACATTCTCTCTGTTAAGATATTTGCTGTGCACATCACTCGAGGAATGAGGAGAAATAATTTTTTTGCCTAAGTGTTTCAGCATCAAATGTTTGAAGATCAGTGGCATAGAAAAGGAATTTAAGGTGCATAAGGATGCGTGTGCTCCCCCCACCATCAGATACACCACTTGGCTGCCATTGTGTCACCTTTCCCACTGACGCCAGTGTCGATCACATCTACTGCTACTAACTAAGAAACCACTACAGGCTCCATTCACTACAATAACTGTCCTTGCTGTGACCACACCCGCTGAAGGTCGCAGAGAACCGCTGTGAGGTGCACTGGGCTGGCCCATGTCTGCGTGATGCATTGTGCATGCCCACTTCTGAATGGTACACTGTGTCTGCCCACCTCTGAAGGGTGCACTGTGCCTGCCTACTTCTGAACGGAGCACAAAGCCCGCCCACCTCTGAATTGTGCACTATGCCCATCCACCTCTGAATGGTACACTGTGTCTGCCCACTTCTGAATGTTGCACTGTGCCCGTCCTTCTGTGAAGGTCACTGTGCTCGTCCACCTCTGAAGGTCACTGTGCTCGTCCACCTCTGAAGGTCCCTGTGCCCGCCCACCTCTGAACGGTTAACTGGGCCCGCCCACCTGTAAACTGTGCACTGTGCCCCCCACCTCTGAGTGGTGCATTGTACCCATCTACTTCTGCATCACACATTTGACCATCCCACTGCCACATACACCCTAGGGCAGTGCGCCTGCTGTGGCTAAACTGGGTGCTGACCTGTGGAAGGGTGCTGACCTCGGGGAGGGAGGGGGGTGATGTGTTGAGCAATAACTTATTATTGGAGAGATGAGGGGCACTTTTGCTCAGTGGTAGTGAGAGAATCCGAGGAGGTGGTCTTGGGGTGTGGGAGTGCCAAAAATGATTGTCGCACCGGGCTCCAGGAGCGCTAAAGCGGGCCCTGCATACACCCACTGCACGTAGCAATAGGAGCTTGTAACAGCAATGACTCGCCTGTCCTTGCACCATCACTGACTTTGAATAGCTTCACAAGTTGAGAGCAACAACTTAACAAAATGGGCTAACATTAGCTCTCTCCTCTGCCCCTCTATTAATGCCGCAGCAGCTTAATAAATGGATTTAGAGAAGGTAGCAATGCAGGCAGAAGGGGATAATCGACTTCACTCTGTACTCGTCACTTTTAAAATTGCCAAGCCACACACTGTAATCTTCAGCACTCCTGACAATCTAACAATAGTTTGTGCCGTGCATGAGCAATTCCCGTTCTGCAAGTGCCACTCAGCTCTGCAGGTATTTACTGTCTGCATCGTTGAAAGGAGGGCTCCTGCCCCCTCCATCAGGATCTGGGTGGATTGAGGAAAAGATCATTCATGTGTCTGCGGTGTGCTGTAAAGTGTGAGGCCTGCTCCAGCTCGGACACTCTAAGGCTCTTCTACATAAGACCCTGTTTACTGTGCCCAGGGTGGTCTCGTGCTGAGGGTCTGTGCTTTGTAGGCCTGGGCGGAGTTCCACAAAGTGACAAAAAAAACTCAGTGGAGTTCCACAAGTGGCAGAGCCCATCGCGAACTGCAGTTCACGCTGATCTTCCTGACACTCAAGCGAAAATTCTACCCGAGCGGCAACTCTCACAAGCCAACTTACCGCTGGCGAGTGCGAGCGGGGAAAAAACTCTGCTGCACTATGCGGAGCGAAGTTTTCTGAACTCCCCCGAGCTCCGCGAAGCACGGAGTGCAGAAAACTCCTCAAACTCCACGGCCTAGTGCTTTGGTGACTATGAAAACACAGAGTTATATCTTCTGGGGCAACTCAATCACACTGCGCTTCCTCTCTGACTCCAATGAATTGATAACATTCTGTAGTGAATTATTTGCTTCTTCCGAAGCAAGTCACCAGCATGATTCAAAGATCCTTCTTTGTCACTGTAGGGAAATCACAGATGTAAAAAATAGATCTTGTTTCTCAATGCTGTGATTTAAGAGCATGAAGCGGGCCTCCCCGACCTGGCTTGTGACTCTTCAGACCCGAGAGACGCTGCGGATGGCGGAAGACACATGGTTGTCACCAGTCACCCTTCCCCTGGTCCCGAGGGAGGCAGCTGATCTCTGCTGGGCTCGGCGGCAGCTGTGGCAGAGCATTGTCTGGGTGCCAGCAAGGCTTGTTTTTGCTGTTTTATACAGCCAAACTCAACCCGAAGGCATTGGAGAGCTTTACATGAACCCCAGGTACATTACACAAGGACAGAGTCATTATTTTAACTTGGGTTTGTCCAGAATCACTGTTGAGCCGACGCTGGGACAGAAACCAAGTTCCACAGTTCCAAAGCCAGCAGCTCCGGTCCTTCCACACATCTTCTATCCTCTAAGGCGTGTCCAGTTTGCTTATAAGTTTAAGATCCTGATTTGGAGTCCCATCGTCAATCCTCCAATTTTTGGAGAAATGCTAGGTACGGAGACGCTTCATAAGCTCCTTCTCCTCCACAATAGGCCTAGCACGAAGGAGAAATTCAGCTAGCACATTCTCTTAGTCATTCTGAATTTGCTCTAGAAATTGGACGATTCGCAAGTACTACCACATTTTAGATCATCCCTTAATAGCCATGGTTTGGGAATCTCACTTGCAGAGGCCATGATTCCCTCAGCAGCGCTACAGATGGCAGAGGCCCTCATGATCTTCGTAAAGGAGCAGAGAAGCACTAATTTGACACCAGGCTAACTCTTCATCTGGCCACAGGGGCAGTAATGGTTTAAAATCCCCTCAGATCATGACAAGCGATGTAGCCATGTGTCCCCCTCGGTGCTCTGATGGATCTGGGGCAGCGTGCAGCATCTGGCAAATACATCAACAACACAATCTATCAGGGGGCCTCACATTTATGGAGCCAAGGTGGTGCTCAAAAGTTGTGGGGAACAAAGATAAAGGGATCCAAAGAGAAGACTGCCTTGGCGGCCTTATGTCGTGGCTAAAAATGCAAATGTTGGGCCCCAAAAGTTCTGAACTTCACAGCTTGCTTTACCTCAAAGTCACTCTCCAGGGTCCACCTTTTTAGATTCTTCCTTAAAAGAGAGGGAGATAAATTAACCTGAGAGCTTGACCTATCCCCTCCCAACTTCGCACCTATTGGTTAGGCCACTGGATCAGTCTACCTCATGGGACAGTATGATGCCTCTTAAAGAGGGCCGCCTCCCAGGCTAGGTAGGTCACTCAGAGTGCTGGCCTGCAGCTGACGGGCTCAGCTAGCGCTTCACCTGAGCTGCCGCCATTTCTGGTCCTGAACACCTGGCACCATGCCGAGCAGATAAGGGATCCTTTTCAGGACTAATTAGCTCAGTGACGACTTTAGGAAACAAAAAAAGCACAATGAGACATATGAGACGGACCATCTGCCAGCCCCTCCAAAACTAAACCTTCTTTAATTTAACGCCAAGATCAGGTATCGCCCGTTATTCCGCTGCTGAGCCGCCGTGCATTATTCATCAGAACCTGTTGATGTCATGGACACCTGGCATAGTGACACCGAGGCCTACCTGGTGGGGATCTGTCGGTATGGTGGCTCTACCTAGACAAAGCCGGCTTGATCTGTACAGGCATGGCACGGATGAAGGGCATGAAGGAAGGTGTCCAGATGACCATCAGAGGTGGGAGGATGTCTTCTCATCATCAAAGCATTAGGAACTTAAGAAAAGTACCAGATCCAATATAGCTTTGACTGCAATAATATCTCCCCATATAATGTATTGAATGTTATTGTATACAACATCATAAACATGTATGCAATGGAAGCATGACCAGCGCAAACCCAGGTGGAATGTACACTGCTGATTCACAAGGTTAGCGGTTATTTCTATACATATTTGTGCACATACATGCAAATTACATGAACAAAGCTGTTCGGTCGATGGAAACTGCCGGCACTTGATCCGTCTGTGGATTGGATTTTTTGGAAGAGGAGAAATTCCACAATAGAGAGTCCAGGGGCTGTCAGTTTGTGGTTAATTTGTAAAATAATAAATAAGTGCTGGGGCTCTCGTCAGGTGGCAGCTTGCACCAGTCTATTTCTCCTGCTAGCGCTGCCTAAAACAGAACAAACTACAAACCATAAAAGTGGGGAGAGGGTGTGGCGTAATGGTCAGAGCTGCCGACTTCCGCGCAAGGGAACCAGGTTCCAGTCTCAGCATCAGCATCAGCTCAACATCCTGTGATTCAGGGCAATCACTTGATCTCCCTGTGCCTACCATAAATGAAATGTGTTCCTTACTGGTGCTCTTGAAAAGTGCAAGTGTTGATGATTAAGTGCCGGTGCTGAGCACTGGAAACCAACGGCTCAAATTAAGCACTACTGTCCGTTGTGATATATCTGCAACCAGGAGCAGTTTGGTGCAGATGCTGAAAAGCAATTGAACAGCCAGAACATTCGTATGTTTGTGGCTATTCACATTTATTATGCAGAATGATTCCTAGATTATAAACACTTAAAGAACAAGCTACACAAAAGGAGAATTAAGTGGCCTCCAGGTGTGGAAGGAAAGGGGAAACTCCCCTATTTCATCAGGGAAGAGCCGCCTTCTCTATGTGGAAAAATGTTTTCTCAATGGAGAAAGAACATATAGGGAATGTACTTTTGCATATTTAAGCCGTGTGCACTTCAGTGTATTTTTTCATATGGGGAAGCCTAGGAGTGAGTACACCTGGGAATTATAATTTATGAAATAATGTTTTATCAATTTCAGGTACTGGTTATACAAAAATATATCATAGTAACAAGCTATATTCATATAGCTAAAGAGGTATAATACAATCCTTCTTGGTTAAATAAACATGTAAGATATGTAAAATATTTCACTCAAAAGTGTTAATGATTCAGACAATAAGACTGATTTTTTAACTATCTCAAACGCCTTCCCATTCTTTTCTCCCGTTTGTAAACTAATGTGGTTCATCGATCATTAAATCGAACAAACTCCTTATTTTGACAGATTTCACAGAAATTATGATTTTTCAATACATGTGTGACAAGGAAACACAAAACAGATGCATATTGTAAATAAAAAACGCAGCTTATTAAAAAGCAAATGGATCACATGGCAATAAAAAAATAAATCTGTGAATCTAATATTGATGAAAGATTCTCCAATATGCAATGGAACACAACTCTACTTAAAAGTCTCAACTGCTCCAGACATTGAACGCCTGCAAACCACCCAGACCTGGATCAGAGTGCATGCCTGAAGCTCACCCCAACCAAGACAGAATTCTTGTTATTTGCCAAGAACAGCGAATAAGAAACAGTACAAACCTGGCCAATGACATGAACCTTGACTATTTTGAATCCCAAATTTCACAGAATGCCAAGTTACTTGGATTTATCCTTGACGTCATCCTCAATCTCAAGGGCCACATTGGCAAAAAAAGAAAGACGCCTAGTATGGCTGTCTCTAATAAAGAAAGTGAAGCCGTTATTGACAGATAAAGATGTCATAGCTGCAGTTCAAGCTCTCGTTCTCTTGCACCTGCATGGAGGTAACAACCTGGTAGAGGGCCTACCATACTCCACACTGGCACCCTTAAGGGCTTCCAACGCGCCGCAGCACGTCTCATGCAGGACCTGAACGAATTTGATCAGATCATCCCCATCCTAATAGGATCCATTGGATCCCCTGCCTGGTCCGCATCATCTTCGAAACCAGCGGCATCAGTTACAATGTCATCACTCCCAGCACCCCCGCATTTCTTGCAGACGAGCTCCCCATCTTTAGTGGTTCTCGGCACACTCTCCTCTAGCACACCATCAGATTGCAGACTAGGAGGTGTAAAACACACAAAATACAAGGCAGCAGGCCTTTTCCATCTATACACCCGGGATCTGGCACAAGATCTCTTATCCATCAGAACTGCCCCAACGCTGCTCCAATTTGGGGAAGAGTTGAAAACTCACCTTTTTCAAGAACACCGCATCACACTGCAGCAACTGCCCACAAGCCAACTTCCTTTCCTATACCTTGTTGACTTTATGCTTGTCTTTGATTCTTCACAGCACACTGCTGCCTTTTGGCTACATTTGTGCCTTAGAAATACCATAAACATGCAAATATACATACAATGATAATAGTAATTAATGCTAGTAATCTTTTAATTCAACCACATTGTTTCTGCTACATTTGAAGGTTATCCCAAGAGTGCTGAAAAATAAAAAATCACCAGCTTACAAAATGATGTCTCAATGATAAGAGAGCGGACTGCATCCCTGCTGCAATATGGAAAACACATGTGTTTACTATATTTCAAAACCAACATACATTGGTTTAAAATGTTAAATGAGCATATGGCATCGCTGAAAGTGGTCCCCAGAGCAACAAACTAATTCAATTAAAGATTTCGAGAGCTGTGCATTTTGCATGCAGTTATTAAAGCCATATGCTTCCAACATGATCGAATATTATCTCAACACATGTCAGGTTTCATTGGGAAGAAAGCCCCTTGCTAATGGCGTCCCTACTAAATTCCCATGCTCAACACATGTCTATGGTTACCACCAGGGTGCAATGTTCAACATCAGTCTGCAATACACCGATAGGGGCGGTTCTAGTTCAGATACGTGTTAAGTACTCATCCAGCACAAGATTCCACAGCCAGGTGAGATTTGAAGACTTATACACTCAGCTTGTCCTTACCAACCGACTGTCAGGGCAGCTGCTCTCCAAGTGACATCACTAGAACGCTTCCACACCAGCCCTCTCACATCAGCACTCTCACATTAGCACTTTCACCCTGGCACTCTCACAAACAGCACTCTCACTTCAGCACTCTCACATCAGCACTCTCACATTAGCATTTTCACCTTGGCACTCTCACATCAGCACTCTCACCTCAGCACTCTCACATTAGCACTTTCACCTTGGCACTCTCACATCAGCACTCTGACATTAGCACTTTCACCTTGGCACTCTCACATCAGCACTCTCACATCAGCACTCTCACATTAGCACTTTCACCTTGGCCCTCTCACATCAGCACTCTACCTGACTCCCTCAACATTCTGAAGTGGCCGGACGACACATGCAGGGTTATATCTTCCAGCGGTTGCATACAACCATAACAATACCCACAATGCATAGGTGTCCCCTTGTGGCACTTGCCAACGACGCATTCACCGTACAGGCCACTCCTCAGAATTCATCGTGGGCACCACATTATCTGAGCTTTTGAAGACGCCACCGGGTTGGATTACTTACAAAAATACTTGAATCAGGTGGACCTCCTCTGAGATGCCTCCGGCACGCAAAATTGGGCAGAACTGCTGCCCCGTGGTTTGAAAACCGCCACTCAAGCATTAATATCCCATTTAGTGTCCCTAGAAAATAATATTTTGGAACAGTTGCTCTACAGTGACCGGTGTTGTGTGATCTGCAACTTTTGTATCATATCTCAGAAACAGACATATCTCAGTGTCCATTGGAGAGGCTCGCAAGGATGGGTTGGATGCAAGGATGGGTTGGGTTTTCGCACGCTTCAATGCGCATTCTCAAACAAAACTGAAAGCCAGGTTCTATAAAGTCCTGGCTTACTGTTTATGTAGTGGAATCACTCTGTTCGTAAATTGAGTTTATTTTCTGGATGTTTGGCCAAGCCTGTGCCATGTTCCAGCTGATTCAGACAGAATCTTTTTTTTTGGAGAGAGCAGCGCAATTCAGGTTAAGCAGTAAAATAAAGGACTCCAAACGTCCTCTCAGGCACAGGCCAGGGGCAGGCATGTCTTCAACTCTCTTTGGGACATTATCAAACCCAAGACCTCCTTGGGCTGGGAGTGAATTACAGAGTTTTGATCCCAGAAAGTTGAAACCCTTCAATCAGATTGCTTGTTACTGGCTACGTGAGCGGCCAGGAGGTTCAGGAGGCAGACCTTTGGCTAGTAATGTTTGCAATGCTTTGTAATGCGGTGTGGGGCCTGACCATGCAATGCTTTGTGAACCCACAGAGGAGAAAATGAAGAAACAATCTGAACACAATACAAGTGTTAATACATTCATGAAATGGAATACAGAAGTGGCCAATGAAGTGGCAACTCTTTCAAGCGGAAAACCAGCCATTGTTCCTGATGACTGTTCACCTGAGTCCTGCGACAGGATCGCAGATTTTTTTGCGGAAAAGATATCAAAAATCTATTCGGCATTTCCAACACAACCCATTAATGGGACAGATTTTGTGGAAAGCCCAAGGGAATGGGGAGACAGACATAGGTTGACCAACTTTGTCACCCCGCCTCCAGAAGATCTCCTAAAAATCTTCAGATCTGTAAAATCGGGATCTCCACGGGACCCTACCACACCAAAACGCTTAGCGAATAGCCTAGTGGTATTGGAACCTTACATTAGGCATCTACTAGACGTGTCTTTCAGCACCATGACCGTACCTAAAGACTGGAAAAAAGCAGTGGTCCTGCCACTTAGGAAGAAACCAAGTATTAGTTTTGAAAAATTAGAGAACCTACGGCTAGTCTCCCTTTTACCTTATCTGGCCAAAGTGGCTGAAAAAACGGTCAATTCGCAATTAATGGATTTCGTGGATAAGGCTGCCTTATTACACGATACCCAATTTGACTTCCGTCCTCGCCATTCAACGGAATCTGCGCTCCTGATGGCGGTGGAGACCCTACGTCAGGGGGTGGACGAGGGTCATACTATGGCACTCGTCCTATTGGACCTGAGTGCAGCATTCGACACTGTAGCTCATACCACCTTGCTACAGTGTCTGAATAGTGGAGGAATATCTGGAGCTGCACTCCAATGGATCCAATCCTTCCTGACGGGGAGAAGTTTCCAGGTCCGCCAAGGTGACCACTATTCCAGAGACATAGGATTGGGCCAGGGCGTTCCCCAGGGATCGTCCCTGAGCCCCACCCTTTTCAATCTCTATGTCTCCCCAGTGGCTCCGATTGCTGTGGGCCACAGGCTGCAAATTGTGTCCTACGCCGACGACACGCAGCTGGTAATCTCCTTTTCACGTGCACCCGGCCTTGCTATGGACAGCTTCAGGGATTGCATGCAAGATCTTGCAACCTGGATGTCCACTAATTGCCTTAAATTAAATGGCAACAAGACCGAGGTGCTCGTGGTGGGAGGGAACCCATCTGTCTGGTTGTCGGCGTGGTGGCCCCCATGCCTAGGTGAGGCCCCAATACCCCGGCAGGAAGTTAGAAATCTTGGGGTCTGGCTCGATGCTAACCTGTCTTTTGGACCCCAGATAGACAGAGTGGCGGGCGTCTGTTTCAGCGTTTTAAAAAGTCTACGGAAGGTCCTAGTCCTCCTTCCTACGTCCGCCCGTAGAACGCTGGTGCATGCCCTAGTCACATCCCGTCTAGATTATGGTAACCTGCTGTATCTAGGAGCAACCTGCAAGGCAATAAATCACCTTCAGGTGCTACAGAATGCTGCAGCCCGCCTTATACTAAAACTCCCTAAAAGGTCGGACTCTAAAGCTGCCCTTCAGACCCTTCACTGGTTGCCAGTAAGGAGCAGAGTTGAATTTAAATCTCTCTGCACTTGTTACCGTATCCTTGCTGGCAAGGCGCCAGTACCACTCCAGAACCTAGTCACCAGGTATGCACCATCACGCGCTCTGCGCTCCTCACATGGAGGCCTATTAAAGGTCCCTAGGGTGAGAAGGGCCCGCATGGGAGGAAGATCCTTTCGCTATCTGGTGGCGAAGAGCTGGAATGCTCTTCCTCTTAATCTTCGCCTGGATCCCTCCGAATCTAGCTTTTGGAGGAAATTAAAAACATTCCTATTTTCAAGATAGCCGAGCCCACTCCTCATTTTTTGCTTCTGAGACTCTCAGTCTCAGCGCGGGGACACGCTTTCAGCGTTACCTTGCGCTTTACAAACTTCCCTTATTATTATTATTATTATTATATATACAATTGTGTGAACCCAGCAATGGAACCAGGGACCCATGAATAGATGCTCTATATAATGTTACATGTTCTCAACTTCCCAAACATTACATATGAGAGACACACAGAACACACATGAGACAAAAGTGTGTGGAACAAGTTCAGAAGAGACAGGGTTTGTATTCGGATGTGGAGATGTTTGAGACTAGCTAATGTTCACAAGCAATGGATACTCAGGATGGAAGATCACAATATTCCGACCAAAATATGGATTGTTGTCATTAATAAGTTGCACACCCCCAAAGTGTTGGCAAACATTTAAAACAACAGAGAGCCAAGACTCTGCTTTTGCGATTCACAAGAAAGTATATTTGGCATTAAAAAGGACGGGCAGAGAGTCTCATAAAGTGTATGGTTAATGGCGGGCACCAGAAAGATATGTCAGGCTTAGGGGTTTGGGACAGACACAGGGCAGAGAGTCCAAGGACACAGGGAGCTTAAAGTAAAAGACAAAGGTCTTGCTAATGGGATCCTGGACCACTAGCATAGCCGGTCAAGAGAGTAATAAAGAAATGGCTAAAAATGACCTAAATGAGCCCAGAGAGGGGTCTTCTGACCAAGCTCAGACCCAACTATCTCACCTGAACTTCATAGGGGCGATCTCCCGCACAGTCTGCCTTGATCTTTGATGAAGGTTTGAGGAGCTCAGCAGATGTTCGCAAACATCTGATGTTGTCAAGGCTGAGTCTTTGCAGCTTGACTCCATCTGATGGAGGTGCGTAGAGCAAGGACAACCTCTCTTCTGTGTCTAACATCTACTCGGACTGGCAAAGGGCTGCCACGTAGGGCAAGGCCAGCCGCAGCGGAAGCAGAGCTTCTGCAGGGCCGTAAGTGTGGCACTGGCCAGGAGAAATGGGCAGCTCCACACTCTGGAATGCACCTTCCGCCGAGTGGCCCGCGCAGACCCTAAATCCGAATCATATTCAGTGAGCTGAAGGGCAACTCCAAGTTTATTACATAAAGCTTGTCAGTTGGGCAGATGCCTAGGGCCAGTGTCCAGTGCACCCTTACAATTCAAACATCCAGGCAACCAGACTGGGTCAATGCCTCTCTGCGCTGTGAGGAGTCTGCGGAGGCAGAAGTCTATGGGTCTGTGCAAGAGCTGAGGCGATCCTGTCTTGCGGCTTCTCTGGTGGGAAGCTATGTGCACTCCCTCCAGAAGAACTACAAACATACGAGCATGAAGAACAAGTGGGAGAGAAGGCTGTCCTCTGTTGTCATCCCTCATCCTTCATCTAGCCACCACCATTTTCTTTTTTAACAAATTTTATTCATCAAATTACAAATATACCGCAGGGCTCTAAACCCCAGAGGCCTCTGCACAATCAATAATCAACATAATGACTTTGACTTTTTTTGTTGTTAAGGAGAGAAATATAGCAAGGATTCAGAGATGCAATATCTCTGAAAGACCCCCCCCCTCTTTTTAAGAGGAGAAAAATAAAAAACTCCCCCCCAACTATCCCCACCCCCCTGTCGCACATACCATCCTGTAATTGCAATTGAAGCGGGACCCTGCACCCCAGCCATCACACCCACCCATTCATGTATACAAGCTAATGCCCTGTGTGCCCATGGGGTCAAACTAAGAAAGGAGAAGCCCCCTCCACAGTCGGCTCCAGCGTCAGGCCGCGATAGTCTGCCCACCGCTTCCAGATTTTATGATGTTTCTGCGGGCAGCCTCTCGCTATAAAAATCGGGAGTTCCAGTCCCATACAAAAGTCTAGACTCCTCTTCCACACGGACACCGATGGTGAAGCCGGAGCCTTCCAAGCCCTGGCAATATCCCTTTTTGCTAATGTGAAACCTAACGCCATTAGATGACGCTTATAGATGTTGCCCCCAAATCCCTTCCATGACATGTAACATTACCGAATTCGGCGACTGGGGCAGGTCCCAGCCCACCACCTCCAAAAGACAGGATAGCACTACTCTTGATGAGCGCGCCAGGGAAGAGCAAACACAGACTGTGTGTAGCAGGGTCCCCTCCTCCTGTTTACATCTAAGGTACATCGGGGAAGCTATCATGCCCGCCCTCCACATCCGGACCCTAGTAAAGTAGAGCCTATGTAAATATTTTAATTGGATAAGACGTAGACGTACCAATACGGCCGCCCCTCGTGTGGAGACCAGAGCCTCCATCCAATCCTCCTCATCCATAGGGCCTAGGTCCTCCTCCCAAGTCCTCCTGAGATTCTGCAAGGTAGGGGAGCTATGTGTCACCAATGTCTGATATATCTTGGACATTTTGTGGTCCTGAAGATCCCCCATGAATATCTTAGCCTCCACTGGACTGAATTTGGCTAGCGTCTCCAGGCCCGCCAGGCTAGGGGAGAGGGCATGACGCAATTGAAGGTATCTATAGAATTGGGTCTTAGGCATTTGATAGTCAGTCTGCAGGTCTTGAAAAGATTTCAAGGTGGTCCCCCTCATGACGTCTCCTAGAGTGGAGATGCCGATATTGTCCCATCCCAGAAACCCTGATAGAGCCGCCAATTGCGTTAGTCGTCCATTATTCAGTGTGTTCCACCACCCCATCCACCGCAATGCCTGCTACCAGATCCGAAAGACCACACGAGTCACCAACGGCAGAGTTCTGCACGCCGGTGCCGAATATAGGATCATGTGGAGGGAAAGATCTCCCAAGAGGCGCCGCTCCACGGCGTACGCTGGGTCGCCCCGGTTCACATACTACAACTCATTCAGGACCAGCAACTGCGAGGCCATATAATAAGACAATATATCTGAGGTCGCCAAGCCTCCGCAATACGCGGACAGGAAACATTTCCGCAATGAGACATGCACCGCCCCTCCAGCCCACAAGAATTGCGCCAGTGCCGAGTTCACCTGCCGAAACCACCGGGGGGGAAATCGGGTGTGGCTGATAAAGTAAACGAGGAAGTGCAACCATTTTAAATATGGCCGACTTGCCATATATCGACAATGGCATGCGCGACCAGACCTTCAGATTCTCTCGAACGTGTTCCTACACTGGCGCCAGGTTCCTCTCCCATGCCCCCGCTAAAGACTCAGAGCGAAACACCCCCAGATATTTCATGCCATTAGTAACCATTTATATTTGTTAAGAAGAATAGCAAGTCATCGGCATAGAGCGCAATACGGTCCGACAACCCATGATCCCATTCAAAGCCCATCACTTGGGCATCTATGCACACCCATGCCGCCAATGGTTCAACTGCCAATGCAAATAGATAGGGAGACGGCGGGCAACCCTGTCAGGTGCCGCTTCCCAAGGAGAAAGTAGAAGACACCACGCCAGCCACCCGCACTGAAGCCATGAGATCAGTATAGAGCAGAGACAGATAGGACAGGAAGCCGGGCCAAAATTAAGGCGGCGCAACGAACACCCAACTAAGAGAGTCAAATGCCCGATCCATATCAGCCAATAACAATGCTGCTTGCTCACTACGTCCCCGAACAGCCTCCACAGCCACCTGGGTGCGATGTATATTATGTTGGGTCGTTGGGTTATGTAGTGATGTGTGCCTGCAAACGATTAGCCAGTGCTTTGGGCAAAATCTTTGCCTCAATGTTGAGGAGCGAGATGGGGCGATAGGAGGCATACCCATCTGGGGGCCTACTTGGTTTATGAAACACCACAATCTCAGCATGCCTCCAATCCTGTGGGAGACATCCTCGCTCGCGCGACTCTTCGACCACCCGACGATAGTGGGGACCCAACTGCAAAAAGAACTTCTTGAAAAACTCACAGGGAAACCCGTTGGGCCCCGGTGCCTTGCCAGAATTAAGGCCGCCCAAGGTGGCACCCAATTCTTCCTCCATGAGTGGTAGATCCAGCTCCAAGCTCACGTCATCTGGTAAGGCCCGTGGGGGCAGATCATCTAGGAACCGGCCAATCTCATCCTCACTAATACATTCTTTAGGGGCTTACAACTCCTCAAAATATGAAGAGAAGCTTTCAGCTATTACTCTGGAGTCCGCAAGGTGCCGCCCATCCATGCCCACCAACCCAGGGAGTGGCTGAACATGGAACAGCCCCTTGCAAAGCCTATGGAGCATCTTACCAGATTTATCTCCCCATTGATATACGCGACTGCGGGTGCCAACCAGGCAAGACGAGCCTCATCCAAGAGGAGAGCGGCGCAGTTTTGCTGCGCCTGTACTAACTGACATCACACAACATGTCCCTCCCCGCTCCGACTGAGATGTTCCAAGTCACCCACAATAGTTTCTGCCTGTATAAGAGCCTCCCTCCGGGTCTTACAAGCTGTTGCATAGCAGGAGATATCAAACCCCCCCCCCAGGGTGGGCTTCATCGCCTCCCACAAAGGTTCAGCTTCCGAGACCGACCCCACATTAACCGACAAATATTGAACCAGCACATTTCCAAGGCACTCCCTATAGTCTGCCTTCTGTAAATTCCATGTTGAAAGACGCCAGCAAAAGGGCCTCCCCGCCCAACCCATTCGAAGAACAATGGGAACTGGCGAGTGATCCACCACTCGGGCCACCAATAGTCGAGGCGAGAGAAGGACTTGTGGACCGCGGATAAATTGGTGTAGCCCTGGGCCTGGCCATGAAAACAATGCCAGGGATCTGCCCAATCCAGCCCCGACACCAACGCGGAGAGATTCCTACTCTGACAAACCGGTGCACCCCCTCCGGGTCTCCAGCGATCCAAGGCAACATCCTGAACATCATTCCAATCCCCTCCGACTACTGCCAAACCATCCGGCATATCCGCCCATATGGCCATAAGTCGCTCAACCAATGCCCAGGACAGCGGAGGGGGGGCATAGACACATCCCAACACCACCGGCTCCTCCCTGATCGTAATTCGCAGAAACAGATATCTCCCCTGGGGATCCACCCACGTCTTAGTGTGTGTATATAGAACACGGCGGTGAACCAATATGGCTACCCCGCAACCCTCATGTGAAGCCAGCATGAAACACCTGGGTAAACCCATATCTATGTAAACAGAGTGTTTTGAACCCATTAGATGCGTTTCCTGTAACATGAGGATATCAACATGGACCCTCTTGGCATATTGAAGAATTGGCCACCGTTTAATCTTGTCTAGGGCACTTCTAACATTCCAGCTTACTACCATAGGAGTCTCAGGAGAGGCCCGGGCCTGTTCAGGTAACCCCGCCATGGGCTATGACAGAGTAAAAGGAAAATGCGGAGATAAGTGCGTGGCACACGTCCAGCAATCCAGCAACATAATAAAGCAGTACGACATGAATACAACAACAAAACCATAACCCAACAGAACCCAACAATCCCCCCACCCAACACTTCAAGAACAATGAAGCATCTGTCGCGGCGGGTGACGCCTGCAGCCCAACAGGAAGTCCCGGCACATCCCAGCCAATGGATCCCCAGTGTGCAGCCCACCGTCAGCGGGCAGCCCCTCCGCTGGACCCCCAACAGAGAAGCGGCCTTCAAATGAACTCCGACGATCAGCGATATTATCAGGGGTCTGAAGTTCTCCTCCAGCTTATATGCCTGAGGAGGCCTGTCGGGAGGCCGAGCCAGCTGGTTACAGAGAGGGACTGGCGATGGGATCTGGACCGCCTACGATCTTTTGCGACACTTCTAAAAAATATTTTATGGAGTTCACATGTTACTGGGACCAGTTTCTTCTGATTTTCCCCGGCTCGCCTTGACATCTCATTTTTGTTGGCCTTGAAAAAGTCCATAGGACGAAACACGTGTCGGCTGCCAGTGTGTCCTGTTTTTTGGTAGAAAAGACCAGAAAATAAAAAGAAGACAATCCTATTTGGACTACTTTGAATTACTTCTATGGCTATGAACCTATATTACTGTATAGACTACTTTTTGTGTCCCTCGGTACTTGTGTACGTAAATGCAATTCGCTTTACACACAGAGCACCCCTGCCGATACATATCCTTAAAAGTGGATTGAATGATTCTCTTTTGCCTATTATATAACAATGTGATGTGTCCCTGATCCAGCACAGTGTAAATCCTGTGATCGATGTGTCGCGACTGCACTCCAAAATGTCTGTGAACCGCAAAAATGTGCAAAATACATGTTACATACATGATCAGACACACGCACCCATGAATCTTTCAGAGCTGTTCTGTGTACATCCAGTACAGTGAGCTCGTTTGTACATTGTGACTGTCAAGTCTAATTTATGCCTGGAAAAGTTTTATGAGTCTATGCCTAAGGCATTGGACGACTCATTATGCATTTATTTTTACAGTTTAATGATGTAGAAAGCAGGGTCTATGATCCTGCAAGATGCATTTCCACTTCAATGAACAAACATTACAAGAACGTGGCATACATTACATTGGATGACGTCGTCACCGCGCGGCCTGCAGCTAGTTTCTAAAACGTGTTATGCCTGCGAACACAGCAGGACTGAATGACACAAAATCACAAACTCACGTTGACAACTCTCCCACCCACGTTTTCCTGTCTCCAGTGGAAGATGGTATCCCTGTCACAGCATCCTCCTCCCTGGCCCCCAACTTGGTTCATTTTTATGTTTTCGTGACTAACAAACGCCCCTTGCTGTTTTTTCTGAATTTAATTTCTTTGGAAAACGTGAGAGAAGGTGTGTGAGTGAAGAGCTGCAGGGTGTCTCCCCCCCCCACCGGCCCTGCCGCTGGAGATGACGCTGACAGACAGCGGGCGCAGCCCTGCAGTTAACACACTTCAAGATGGCCGCCTGCTGAGAGGTCTGTCATTAGCAATGGAAGGGTGATTATTATTATGTCATGCCTTAAGAAAGCAGCATAAAGTGTGCTTTCTTTCCATACCTGCTCTGCATTAGCATTCGCTTAGGACAAGGCTAAATATATGTATTAGGTACTGGAATATGTAACATTCTAGACTGAAAGGCAATCCCAGAAGCGGGATCTGGTGGCTTAGTGGACTAGTGTGCCCACTGTAGGGGCTTCTGTGTGACCTCATGGCCCAGGTCCAAATCCCTCAGCCTTTCATCATTCTGAGGTCGATAACATGAGTACCATTGGGTAGCAAACATCTGTTACCTTGGGTGAACGTGCTCTTTACAAATTCACACGTTAAGTTATGAGTGCATGTCTAACACATCAGATAACAAACTTGGAACATCTCATATCTTACCAAAGTAAAAAGGGTCAAGCAGCGAGTCTGCCTAAAGAGGGGAACATTGTGTAAATGTTTGTTTTGTCATTTTTTTTATTTCCTCGTTTTGAACACTTCTTTGATATAACCTGAACTCACACACAACACGTTTTTCCTCCGTGACATCCAGGATTGTCCCACAATAACACAAGACAAACACTGAAACATGGGACACAATGCAGCAATGTGTGCTGTGATTGGTAGGGAGAGGGTTAAAGGGAGCGGTACCCGCCCAACTCATTTTTAGAATATTAGCAAAATAATGTATTATAAATATGGTATAACAAAAATATCATAGTCAAAATATTGGCTTCCACATTACAGTTAAGTATATATAAGTAGGTCTAAATTTACTACACTTAACTCCACATATGTGTACCTTGTTGACATATATCCTAGAGGGACAAAGATATGGATTAAAATATGATTTGGACTCTGTGACTTATTGGGCAGATTGTCATGCGCTTGGGCTCAAACCCACTGAGTTGTTCCCTGTTGCATGGCAGGTCAAAGCACATGCACTGTAACATTCTGTATGGTACATTAATTTCCAGTGACTGGGATCTGTAATCCCAGGCCCAGGAAGAGAACCCACACCTCAGTAGACATTAAAGATCTCCCTATCCCCCCCGTAGGATGGCATGGTCGATACACCATATACATTTTGGAGAATAGCACCCAAGTGCTATAAACCGGACCACTGGAATTATGATACTGGGGGGGGGACCAAATTTTGTGGCAGAATTCACTAAATTTTGAAGCAAAATAAGGCCAATTATGCAACCTAATCCATCACATTTTGTGATCGCTTTACTGCACAATTTTGTCATTTTCTCACATCTTCTGGACAAAGGTTTCACCTCATTATTACTGGTTTAACATTAAAATGTGTTCATAAGTAACTGAAGAGTTTCCTTTCCTAGTCAACCTTTCCATAGGACCATCCACTCCGCAGCTACTTGGGTCACAGCGATTTTAGTAACTTTTGATCCATTTGATCTAGTGACAATTTTTTGTTGGTTAAAATCTGCATATTATACAGCAGATGTTGTATTATATGGCAAATGCAGCAGATCAGTACTTATGCGGAAAACCTCGCAGCTGCAGAATCACATAATTCCAGTAGCCCTGGTTATAAGTATGTTTGAGGTTATATATACTCATTTCATAGTCCTACATTCCTCAAATGTAAATAAAGGCAGATTAATTTGAACAATGTAATAGTGACTGTGCATTGGGTTTATTGTAAGTGACTACTGTGCCATTCTGTATCTGAGAAGCAACCACCTTCTAAAGCAGGCCTTGACTACTCATCCTCAATACTCTTGTAGTGTCAGATGGAGATGGAGGGTAACTTGGCTATCCAATCGGATCACAGTGGAGCCACACGAACTGGGACACAGCGGCTAACTGTACCCAGCACAGATAACAGGCAGTAACCACAGACAGAGCTTTTTATGTAGAGCAACTTGATACGAAGGTATTGGGTATCAGAGCTCTTTACACGAGCACCAGTTGCGTTAAATGAGGACACATTCATTTTTTTTTTAGGCATGGGAGAGATTTTGTGATTTGCCCAGAATCACAGGATGTTGTGCGACCCTGCTGAGACTCAAACCCAGCTCCCCAGATTTGAGGTCCACCACCCTAGCCGTTAGGCCAACTCCTCTCCCCAGTGCATACAGTAAAGGTCTTATAGTCACTGTCATCCTAACACATGCCTTTCAGTTGCAGCTGCACTAGGATGTTACCTGGCCGCCAGCACCGGCCACCACTGGTGATAGAGTAGCCGGTTGGAGGAACTCTTTGGTGAAACTGCAAGAAATCATCAATTGTCTGGAGACCCCCCAGAGAAAGAACAGCTTTGTGCTGCTCTAATGGCTGCTGCCAAGATACCAGACCTCTGCAGCCAGGTCTGAGTGGACACCCAGCCCCTCAAACACCCTACACTGCATTACAACTTTTCAGGCTACAGGCCAAAGAGCCACGCCAGCAGCCGCGGTTGCTGCAGGTGAGAGCGGTGGGGCCAGGGGAGGGGGGATTTCAAGAGCAGACCACGAGGGGAAATTAAATAATTAATTAATTTTCATTGTGGTCGTCTCTCGAAATCTCCCCCTCACCTGGTCCCACCACCCTACCCCTCTCACCTGCAGCAGCCGCGGCTGCATGCCAGCTCCCATCTATGAAGCTGATTCCAGCCAATCAGGTTGCTTAGGACATCTGGGATGATGCTGCCATTGGCCTTTTATCTACTGAGGCTGTTGCATCTTTCAGACATTCCAGCTAGAATTGCACTCAACTGGTGCCCCTGAAGGCCAAACTCAGGATCACACTCTGTTCCAAAGTCAGCATCAAACTCCTGTGCCTCTCAGGGGTGATAGGAAACATCAACAGCATCATTCAGTGGCACCAAGAAGTGACGGTGCATAGAAGAATCCAGTACTCAGGACTCCCAGGAGGGACGGGCCACTGATGTGTGGTTATTTGAGGAAGAGATGCAGCCTTGAAGGATGCTCTGAAGACACAGCAAGAAGTTGTGAAGAAGCACTAACTATCATGCGCACGTGTCGTGGTAGTTCTGGGCTACCATGCACACGTGTTGTGGTAGTTCTGGGCTACCATGCACACGTGTTGTGGTAGTTCTGGGCTACCATGCACACGTGTTGTGGTAGTTCTGGGCTACCATGCGCACGTGTCGTGGTAGTACTGGGCTACCATGCACACGTGTTTTGGTAGTTCTGGGCTACCATGCACACGTGTCGTGGTAGTACTGGGCTACCATGCACGCTTGTCTTGGTAGTTCTGGGCTACCATGCGCACGTGTCGTGGTCGTACTGGGCTACCATGCACACGTGTTGTGGTAGTTCTGGGCTACCATGCACACGTGTTGTGGTAGTTCTGGGCTACCATGCACACGTGTTGTGGTAGTTCTGGGCTACCATGCGCACGTGTCGTGGTAGTACTGGGCTACCATGCACACGTGTTTTGGTAGTTCTGGGCTACCATGCACACGTGTCGTGGTAGTACTGGGCTACCATGCACGCTTGTCTTGGTAGTTCTGGGCTACCATGCACACGTGTCGTGGTAGTACTGGGCTACCATGCACACGTGTTTTGGTAGTTCTGGGCTACCATGCACGTGTGTTGTGGTACTTCTGGGCTCACATGCACACGTGTTGTGGTAGTTCTGGGCTACCATGCACACATGTTGTGGTAGTTCTGGGCTACCATGCGCACATGTCGTGGTAGTTCTGAGCTACCATGCACACATGTCGTGGTAGTTCTGTGCTACCATGCGCACATGTTGTGGTAGTTCTGGGCTACCATGCACACATGTTGTGGTAGTTCTGGGCTACCATGCACGTGTGTCGTGGTAGTTCTGTGCTACCATGCACACATGTCGTGGTAGTTCTGTGCTACCATGCACACATGTTGTGGTAGTTCTGGGCTACCATGCGCACGTGTTGTGGTAGTTCTGGGCTACCATGCACACATGTTGTGGTAGTTCTGTGCTACCATGCGCACGTGTTGTGGTAGTTCTGGGCTACCATGCACACATGTCGTGGTAGTACTGGGCTTCCATGCACACGTGTTTTGGTAGTTCTGGGCTACCATGCACACGTGTCGTGGTAGTACTGGGCTACCATGCGCACGTGCTTTGGTAGTTCTGGGCTACCATGCACACATGTCGTGGTAGTACTGGGCTACCATGCACGCTTGTCTTGGTAGTTCTGGGCTACCTTGCGCACGTGTCGTGGTAGTACTGGGCTACCATGCACACGTGTTTTGGTAGTTCTGGGCTACCATGCACACGTGTCGTGGTAGTACTGGGCTACCATGCACACGTGTTTTGGTAGTTCTGGGCTACCATGCACACGTGTCGTGGTAGTACTGGGCTACCATGCACACGTGTTGTGGTAGTTCTGGGCTACCATGCACACATGTTGTGGTAGTTCTGGGCTACCATGCGCACATGTCGTGGTAGTTCTGAGCTACCATGCACACATGTCGTGGTAGTTCTGTGCTACCATGCGCACATGTTGTGGTAGTTCTGGGCTACCATGCACACATGTTGTGGTAGTTCTAGGCTACCATGCACGCGTGTCGTGGTAGTTCTGTGCTACCATGCACACATTTCGTGGTAGTTCTGTGCTACCATGCACACATGTTGTGGTAGTTCTGGGCTAACATGCGCACGTGTTGTGGTAGTTCCGGGCTACCATGCACACATGTCGTGGTAGTTCTGTGCTACCATGCGCACGTGTTGTGGTAGTTCTGGGCTACCATGCACACATGTCGTGGTAGTTCTGTGCTACCATGCGCACGTGTTGTGGTAGTTCTGGGCTACCGTGCACGCGTGTTGTGGTAGTTTTGGGCTACCATGAGCACATGTTGTGGTAGTTCTGGGCTACCATGCGCACGTGTTGTGGTAGTTCTGGGCTACCATGCACGCTTGTCTTGGTAGTTCTGGGCTACCATGCGCACGTGTTGTGGTAGTTCTGGGCTACCATGCACGCGTGTCTTGGTAGTTCTGGGCTACCATGCGCACGTGTTGTGGTAGTTCTGGGCTACCGTGAACGGCTGCCGTGGCAGTTCGAAAATGTGCTATGGACAAGGTTCACAGAAAAGAATGAAGGTGCAGTCTTCTGCTCTGACGGGGGCACTGCACAGGAACCCCCCGCAGCTGAGGTGAGACCAGAGGCAGGAGCGATGTGATAGAAGGATGTGATTGGTGTCTGTGGCTGCATCAGTGCTTCAGTGCATCAGTGGAAGCACCTAGCCTCACCACCAGCTCTGTTGGACCCACCTCAGCATCGACATTATGCCAGAGGCACCCCCTTCTATACCACCACTGCTTGAAACATCAGGTGATGAAGAGAGCCCTCATCAGGACCCATCTGCAGGTGGTAGAGCAAAGGAGCACCAATGAAGCCGCGTGCCAGACAAGGGCAAAGTAGGGCAGAGGAGCGTCGGGCAGGTCAGTATGGCATCAGACAGCATGTACGATTGGTGGCATTCACAGCCAATGAATGATCCCCACTCAGGCAATTGTACTTACATTGAAATCAGCAAAGGGAGTGACTAGGGTCAGAGTAAATTTGATAATATAACTTTGCACTTTATTTCCACAGAGAATAAATACTGAGCCAAATGTATTAGCAAATAGTCTTTTTATATTTGCACCATTATCAGACATACTTGCACCATTCAACACGTTAAAAATAGGAAAAATTAAGACAAATGTGTCCTTTATAACTAGTTATTGTGCCTAGAATATTCCTGAACAGAAAATAGAGCACCCGGCGAAAAAGATGTGACATGGGGCCTCTCTAATAACACGTTTTTCGGACAAATGTCACTGTAACTAACTTTCTTTTGAATGGGCCTTCCGGTGAATTACGTCATAGTAGGTCTGAACCCAATATGACATCATCAAGCAAAGCAACATTTTAAAATGCTTGTTTTGGAACTTTTGGTGAATGTTTGAGATGCAGAACTGGGTAAATAGAGCCGCTCTTTTCTCTTTACTGGATGTACCATGAATTTCTCGATTCATCCAAATATGGCATCGAGCTGGGAGTCTATGGCTACCAGGGTTTCTTACGAGTTGTTTCCCATCCTTCCATTTCAGGTTATTAATCTCAATTCTCTTCTTCCCCCACTGCAGTCTTCCCGATGAAGCACGTGTTAGCCCAGTTGCCTTGACTTTTATTGAGAATCTTTCTCGAAGCAGCAGCTAATCACATGGTCGAAGACCCATTTTCTGCATCTGTGGTTGTCCTTGAAACTCCCCACTCTGATTGGTGTGAATTAATTGGAATGCCGGATGGCTAATGGATTTTTGTTGTCTGCTCTAATAGCAATGCTGCGGGCTTCTCTCCGAATAGGAATTTGAAGAAAGCGTGAGATACTACGTGGACATGTTTCCCTCAAGAAATGATAATGTATTGCTGGCATAAAGCTTTATATCAGCCACGTATGGAAAACACTCCCAGATCGAATTTTAATACCCATGGGCTCGATGAACTCAGCTAGCCATGAAGAGTCGCAAACCACGTTGATCGAAATCAGCGGCTTTGTGACCGTTGAGGGGGTTATCACTATTCACGGATCCCATTTTGCCACTCGGTGAGTGGTTACTGTCAGAAGGTGGTTCCGACCATATCAGCTGCTCAGATTTTTTGCTTTTTGATCACCTGATTTTGTAATTTTTACTGTGGGAGAGCCTCATAACCTGGGACTCACCCAGTGTAAACTCATGGTCAAATGGACTGCGCATGGTTTCCGCCAGTGTCCGCCTTGTGAGATAAGGCCGCTGCGATGCAGCCAGGGTAAGGAGCACTGGGTGGGTTGCATGTTGACATGTGTACACATGTGTATGCACCCATGTAAGCACTGTGAGGGGGAGATTCCTGTAATACACAGCCCAGGAGCTGTGCACGGATAGTCTGGCGCAGAAGGGACTATGCAGAGTTGGGGGGGTGACATGGAGTAGGCCTTATAATGTGCGGGTACACATGCAACGGATAGTCAGTTTGGTTTATTGTTCTACTGCTGGAACACTCCCAGGGCCGGACTGGCCATAGCGGGCCCCGGGCAATCCCCAGTGCGCTGCACAGGTGGGGGCCCGTTTTGGGCCCCTGGGGGCCATTTTTGTTACAGTTAAATGTGATCATAGACATGGTGGTCTGCTGACCCCAGTAGGCCATCATCCCTGTGATGCACACAATTGGAATAAGTCACAACTTTTGATATACCTCATTAATATTGAAGAAGTAAGACAAATTGTGACCCCCTCTGAATGGGAATTTTGCAAATTGGTCTAACTGTACATAGACCATTTCACAAACTCCCACTGGATTCATCAAAAAGATGGGGTGCAATTTGCAACTGCTTTTTTCTAATGCAATGTTAGTACATCTGGGGCCGTATTACATAAAAGGCGCAATTTCAATGTTAGTGCCGGGTACTCCTTTTAAAAGGTGTGTCCAGCGCAAACAATGAAAATGTGCCGCATTATGATGAATGCGCTGCACACAGGGTTGCCACAAACTCCCTTGGGGCAGCGCGTTCAGATAAAAAGGGGGATTAAAGATCCCCTTGCAGGCCGGTGCAGTGAGTGACTGCACCGGCCTGCAAGGGGATGTCTGGGGGGTCCATAGGACCCCTTTTGCCCCCTGCAGAGGGCAGCCACAAAGGGGCGCACTGACAGTGCCAACTTTTAGATGGCGCACTGTTAGTGCGCCTCCTGAGAAATTCTTTACCTGTGCACCCGTGTCTGTAATACGGCGGAGGTGCAGAGGCATAGGGTTTCCTAATTTGCATGGGGAACACCCCTATGCAAATGAGGGAACGCCCTTTGAAGACAGCGCCGGAGCTTTATATGCACCAGTGCTATCTGTATTGCGAAAGGGAACGCACAAGCGTCTGCTGCCCTTCTGTAATGCCGAAGTGCCCTGGGGGCATGTAAAGCGGGCGCAAACGTCCGTTGTGCCCCCAGGGCACTTGTATAATACGGCCCGACCACCTATTTTACAAATATGGATGAACCAACCAGCATTAACACAAACAAATCTGAAAAAGTAATGAGGTATTGGAATATGTACAAAAACAGCATATATAAGCCCCATTTGATAATGTCTGCTTTTAAACATACATATATAAAAACATTAAACAACAGATTGTCACATTCATTTTTATAGAATGAGAGATTATAATAATAATAATAATAATACACAATAACTATATTCTAAACATAAATACAATATTGCTATATATAACTATTATTTCTTAATCGATATTGGAATTTGTATAATCGAAAATTCCCCCGAGTCAACGTTGCAGGGATTGGAGTGTACAGTCTGCACATGGCCCACATATATCACCAGCAAACGCAATTTGCAGAGCTGCTTTTCTGGAAACCTCGAATTGTAAATACTTACTAGCCTTTTTTCTTAGATACTGTTGCAGAGGGAGTGATACACTGTAGCACTTTTATTACCACACATTGCGACACAACTCATCCTTTGATCGTGCATTTTGGGATAATGTGCCAAATATTCCTCGAAGCCATGCCAAGGTCAATTCCTCTTTCATGTGTTGCCATTGAGAATTCACTCGTAAATGTCAGCACAGGTTATAAATCAAAAGAAAATTAACAATATTGTCTATTTTATTAATGAAGCATTAAAAGCAGAATTCAGTGCATGCCAGCCTACATATCTCTAGTGAAGGCCTATATGTGCATTCTCTTTGAGGAGGTGCTTAGAGTGGGGCCTGTTTCATTCAACCATTATTTTGAGAGGTATTCCTCCCCACGCACCCTTAAATGCAAAAATAAAACTGTGATGAAAGCTGCTATTTTTGTAGCACAAATACCACTTTGCGCTGCTTTGTGTCAACAGGTTATTCAATGGGTAGTACTTGAGTGCTCCAGGACAGCTCTCCATGATTTTTGGAGCAAAGTCTTATCTACTAATTGTTTGGACCGGGCTTTGTAAATATCACCTCCTTGAGCCAGGCACAAAGAAGAATAAATGTATTTATTTGTCCCTACATTTCACACGTTGGATGTTCAGCACACATCCAATGGGTGGAATGTTTAAAAGTTTGTCTAGTCACCTGTCCAGTCCAGACTAGAGCCTATGCTAGAAATCATGCACATACCTCACACTTTGCACTATAGTGAAAAGGTGCGCGCGTTGGTCTAGGCCCCCTGTTTGGGCACCACTGCGGGGGAGGCAGCAGCACCATATTTAGTGAATTTGGCTCTGCGCTGCTCCCTCCCACTGACACAATTCAGTGCTGCAACTTTGGTTGCTGTGCTCCGTTGCGTTATGTTTTTGGGTACACCTACCCCTCAGTTCTTTTCTGAAGGACAGGAGTTTCTGGGAAGTCTCTTCTGAATGTTCAGTTTGATTCTGAGGAAAGAGGCATAAGAGTGAATCATTTTTTAATTTTCTTTTCTTTGGCTAGGGGGTCTCTAGTTTCATCAGATATGTTCTGTGCATCAAATGGATGCGACTAGAATGGAATAGGTTTTCAGTCACGTCGTTCGTTCAGTTGGTTCGCTTGGTTGGCCTTGTAAATGATTTGAACTTGATGTCTGCCCCAGAAATGACGAAATTTGTGGGTGTAAGTCATTTAGTTGTATTTCTCTTGGTCAGAGATAAGGCTGATGGTGGCACAGAGGACAGTCTCTTATGCGCTAAAGGTGGCTTGCGAGCGTGAGAGCTAGCAATGTTCAGTGGTTGAGAGGGAAGGTCTGATGCTTAGCTGGTGCCATCTTGCCTGGAACTTATTTTTCATGTGTTCTTACAGGGAAAGGCAGTGATTGACTTAGATATTTGTCAACATAACATTGGTGGCGAGAGAATGATAAAGTCAGCCAATTTCCTGTTATTTAAACCAGCCGTCAAATATGGATTGCTGCATTCCACTTTCACTTTCAGAATGAACTCCGTGATGGTCTGATCACACGCGAGTTCCTTATATCCAGGACTGGCTGAGCCCCAGACAGCGTCTTTGGTAGAGCGTTGTGTTATCAGCATAGTTTGTTGCCCTGTTTGCGTGGCAGGGATAACACGGGAACCATGTAGAGACTGAAGGTCACTGGGGCAATGCTAGCTCCTTGGGGCACTCCAGATCTAAAGGGGCTTTGGTTGGCTTTGGAAGAGCCTTTGGGAATAATTTGTCTGTCGGATAAATGACAAACTACTGTTGGAGTGATGCTCAAGGGAATGGAAAGGCTTTTGACTACGATTAGGAGACAGCTGTCCTCTTTCTCTTTGAGCTTCATTCTGTTGTCGACTACCTGGATTGTTGCAGTCTATGTCCTAAAGAAGAAACAAATCCTTTTTTGGTAGGACGAAAGCAAATTTGTGGTTGACGTGGTCTTGGACTTGAAAAGCGAATGCTTTTTCCAAGAGCTTGTTAAGAAATGGGAGGAAGTCGATGAAGCTATGGCTAACGTGGTTATGGTCTAGGCAACATCGATTTAGTAATGTAAAGGAAGGATCTTGCCGGTTTATGGAAATTTGGAAGCGCTTGTGTGGATGGGAGATGTTGATGAAGTCTAAGTTGGAAGTGAGAGGAACTGTGAGAAATGGTCAGATAAGTAATGAGGATGTTACATGGTGGTGGAGGTCTTATTGACAAGGAAGTGACTGGTGTTGGTGTGTTCATCAGTGACGTGGGGTGGAGGTGGAGGTGGATTTATGGGGTGTTTGATTGCATTGACCAAGACTTTGCTTACATTAATAATTTCAGCGCTGGTCTTGATGTATATTACACATGTTCATATAAATGACGTAAACTATTGATGGAACTGGGTGTTCAGTAGTGGGAAAGGTTTAAGGTTGTTCAACACTCCGTCCATCATCCCCTTTGGTTTTGCTAATTTCGCCCTAAATTGGCAGGGTATGCCCAGACGTGGGTCCCTTGCTCACTTGGCCACTGGATTCAAGATAGCCTGGCTGATGAGGGTTATGAACCCGAAACCGGTCCCAGGATGCTTGTTTCCGGTCCAGGAAAGACATGGCTTGGCAGTTCGGGCTGGACTGTTCCCATGAGGCACAGGGTCAGACTTATTTGCATATGGCCATGTCTGAACTGGGGTGGCGGAGTGAGCTAAAGAACGGTGATGGATTAAACCCAGATCAGTTGACTGGGGATGAGTGCTTGCAGTTTTCAACACTCCGTCCATCATCCCCTTTGGTTTTGCTGATAGGTTTAAAGTTGACCTGCCGTACATACATCATATCTGCTGATGTAAAGTGTGCTACCCAAAAACATGGCTTATCGCTAGATTCCAAGGCGTTATGTAACGGTTGATAGTCTGTAAAGTAATGACTGTGCTGCAAACTAATTTACTGGGGCTTTCGCGACTACATTGAAAGATTGTGTTTAATATTCAGTTCTTTAAATAGGTTCTCCCTTTCTTAGCCCCCAGTGACAATTACACTGAACTCAAACTTTATACACTTGGAAGAATTAATAGGTTTCATAATAGCTGCAGACGGTGGAAAATGAACGAGCCGCTCCGCAAGGTTTTGAAAAATGCCCCCACATGGATCTCAGCTCTAATTACATAAAGAAAGTGAGATCAAACTCGATGAAATTCATTAGTGGAAAGCATTAATAACGACCCTACGTTGTCCGGGTAGCTCTGGAACATGTAGCTGTAGATAATGATGTTTGAAAATGTTGTACAATTATAATGAAACACACATCAAATCTGAACGCAACGCTAGGGCCACATAACGATGAAAGAGCACTAGATGTACTTCAAAGCACCCTTTCTTCAGTACTCTTAGACATGGCTCAGATGCAATGCAGCGTCATTGACATGAGATGACAAACCCTCTGGGGACCCGTAGTTTTTAGATCGATTGTTCGACTGGGCCGCCATGTTTAAGGAGTTCCCCTGCTGCTTAAAATGGCCGCAGTCACCTTTACGACTCTTCTCCCATCCGTGGCAGTGCCCCTATCGGCGGATTTGAGTCAATGGATGTTTCTGGGACCTACAACAGAAAACGGTGACCAGTCTTTTAAAAGTAAGTCAACAAGCGGGCCCAGGGTCACACAACTGAGCTGCCGCACCCCATTGCTCAATCTGCTCCAGCCCCAGCTGGTAGGACATCGGAATGGTGCAAGACAACACAGAAAGTAGTGTGCAGCTGTTGTGGTTGCCAAAGCAGCTGTAGGCAATGCATAGAAAACTCTACTGTTCTACTCCTGGCTAATGGCTACCAGCCAACAAGCCCATCTACTTTGCAGTGCATAGCTACATGAATTCACTCACTCATTCATCCAGTGACTGACTCACATATATGCTAACAACACTGTATCTCCAAAGTTATTTCAATGCGCTGATAAGATCTGTTAGGACTGCCCATGTAAATGATGCTCATGACCGTGAAAAGATGTAAGAATGAGCGGGCCCATTAAGGTTCAAACTTGTGAACACATGGATATAGGTCTCTAAAGTAGGCTGTCCACCACACTCCAAGTTACTATGGGCACTGGAACCATCCCCCACTTTCTTACCTATAATTCATTGATTTCAGGTATGTAAGTCTCATTGGTTCAACGGAAATAAAACAAGACAACAACAGAAATAAAACAAGACTACAACACCCAGAATGCATCAGGCTATCACACAAAGGCACTGAGCTAGCCTTTACAGGAAACAGGTGGTCAGGATAGTCTCAGCATTTCACCTGCCAATGCAAAGGGTTAAGGGCCAATTGTCGTGTGGTAAGGATGCTTTGTGAGAGGTGAGATTAGGAAATTTGGTGAAAGGCACAGCTATGTAATAATAATGCTATATATAACACTTGTTTTGTTTCACTTTACTTGATGAAAGAAAGCCCCACCCATTATGCATTACAGTATCTGCTTGCCTGGGTAGCATTCAGGAAATACTGAACTTTTTACAGATTCTGTTGTGATTTTCTCTCAAATCCACATAGTCTTTTGAATTAAAACATGATAATTGACACATTCCACATTTGTTTCAGCTGCAAGCGTCAACATGTGAAATGCCTCACGATGCAAACTTATAATAGAACCCACAATCTTGTCAGAAGGTGGCACTGGTCCATACTAAATGTGACCTTAATTAAACCCTCTGAGGTGCAGGACCCTGCGCCAGGTGCTTTAACCTGATCATGGACCACTTCAAATTGGAGATACTGTGTCCTGTGTTATAAAACTGGATCTATTTACTGAGGAAAGTGATCTCTTACGCTCAGTCGTGAATAGGCAAAGTAATGTTGATAGCTGGCACCAGGCCAAGCCTATAGCCATCTTGGGTAATTAGTGTATAGTAGCACATTGGAGTGTTGAGAGCTCCATTGAAAACAATTGAGTGCTCCAGGCTTCTAATGGCCGGTAGAAGCCTGAAGCTCCAACATTCCAATGTTTGTTCACAGCTGTTGCTGTGAACAAAGGCCTCACGGAGCCCGAGGGAATTTAAATCCCCTCTGGTCCGTGGGGCCTTTGTTTAACCAATTAGAATATTCTGCCCTTCTACTGGCGGAATGTTCTAATAGCCTTAGAGCATTCCTTAGTGGGCTCTACCAGCCATTAAAGGACCCTCTCGTGTGAAAAGGCCCTTGTATTCGGCTCGGGCCTTTAAAAATAGAGCTTTAATGAGACCACATGGAAAGACAACCCAACAGTTGATTCACACAGTATAAGGAATTTATGAAATATGAATTTAGAATGAATACAGGCTAATTGATATCCAACTATCCAATTTCCCATGACTAACATTCACGAAGTTTGCCAATGGGAATATAAATGTTTTGGACTTCAGAAGCATCCATGAAGAAGAGATAGGGAACACATCAAGGATGTCCCAGAATGTGGTGGGGTCAAAGATACCTTGCAAGCTGTAAACCTGGCTGTAGAACGCATATATTGTTTGTAGCTTATACAGATGTTAGTTGTAAGGGTAGTGGTCGCTGGGGATTGGCCAGGACCAAGAGAAGTTTACACAGAACATTTCCTGGACTCATTCAGTGTGGTCTGGTGACATTAAATGAACAAGTATAAGAAAAGGTTCCGCTACCTGTTGGTGAAGACTTTGCTGTAGTTGAAGACTTGGATTTCCAGCATCTCATTCCCATCGATGTTACTGGCGATCGGCCACCGAAATGTCTAGAAGGACAGAAATCAGAAACAGTAAGAATGGGAGGAAGCGGCTCGTGTTATGTGTCCTGCTGAGGTTGTTTGGATGCTGTGGTTTTCCAAGACATTCTTCTTGGTTTGAATTATTTGACAACCACAAGAGGCAATTCAGAATGAATACAATCTTTAGACTTACATCTGTTCAGAAAATGCCAAAGGTACCAGCAGAGATATCATGAATTTTTTTTGCAAAAAAACAGTACAGATCTGACCCATTGCCCCACTCGTGGTAGTCCACAGAATCCTATTACTGGTAGGAGCCAGGAGATAGGCAATGTGTCCATTAACCCCTTGGGTGCGGCCACGATTCTGCGCCTGTGCGGCGTTTTTCAAAGTGGGCGGGTTCATGACCGCCCCCAGCCTTCATCAGCACACGAGCACCGTAATGCATGACGGCTGGGGGCCGTCATCAGCACCAAAGGGGTTTAGAAGATCTTGTTTACTTTCTGGGCCAACTGCTGCCTTCATGGCCCCTGGGACCAGGGGTAGCAAGGGCAGTGTAAGAGCATCAAGGGGCAGGTCAGGGTGGAAGCTGCTACAGGATCCTGACAACACAAGGTGGGATGTCACTGGAAGGTGGATCCTGGTTCACTGTAATTGAAAGTGTCCTGCCTTCTCTCGTGGTTTCACCGAGTGTCATAAGAGAACTCTTTGAACCTGTCAACCACCCTATTCGATATTATATACTAATGTTTCATGTGGGACTCTTCAAACTCTATACCAGAGATCTCTTTTGAAGCTTCACCCTACTCAATATTGTATACGATTGCTTTATACCTTGCACCTAGTACCCTATGTACAGGCTATCTAAACGCACAGTTGTCTTTACTGTACTGCAACCCTCATCAGCTCTCTTTGTACAGCACTGTAATATAATGTTGGTCATGTTCGCATTTTATAAAACACAATAAATAAACCAAGGGATTTAAAATCATGTGTCCACCCCTCCAGTCAAATACCTAAGACCAGCATTTGTTACCCATGGCCAACCCATTGGTTAGTGTACCATGCTCCGTACCTCTCTTTCCCAAGGTTTCACCATCAATGCCAGTGTCTTCCAGACAGACACAAATGCCACTCGATCCAGACAGACCTCCACACCTGACCCTCTGAGTGCTGACCTGAAGGCAAACCCTGCTCTCCAGGAACCTTTCCTTATCCCAACTCCAGCTCCATGATTCTCTCTTCTAAGTCACCCCTTCCTATCTACCTGCACATCTCTTCATGGCGGCTGCCAGAAGCGTGCAGTGTTTAGCACCTCTTTGAAGTCTCCCCTACGCATCTGGATCTTGTCGAGCTAGGTCCCTTCTCGGTCTCTCCTCCGCTGCTTCACATTGTACAATTGAAGAATGGAAAGAATGATGAATTCAGCCTTCTATGAGATGTTGTTCGGTAGCATATTCTCCAACTTTAGGTTCATCTGTGGGGGTCCTCTTGCTCTCATGGAATAATAGTATCTGGATAATAGGAAAGATCTCCTAACCGCTGTGAGAGATCGGTGTTACTGTCTCCCTTAGTGTGAAAGCCCGTGATGTTCCTACATCGCTCCTCTCCTGCCAGCTGACAATGTGACGTCATCCTAGGCTCCTGGTCCTATGCTGCCTCTATGCCTGCTGTAAGCGTTCTCCAGCCCTTAATGAAATTCTACAAAAGGGGGTGGCGATGGACAGAGCATCTGAACCAATCAAACACTCACACCCAGTCAACAGATCTGGGTTTAATCCATCATCATTCTTTAGCTCACTCAGCCACCCCAGTTCAGACATGGCCATATGCAAATCAGTCTGACCCTGTGCCTCATGGGAACAGTCCAGCCCGAACTGCCGAGCCATGCCTTCCCTGGACCGGAAACAAGCATCCTAGAACCAGTTTCTGGCATTCCAGCCGTCTACAGCCAGATTTGCTAAATGAAGTTCAGCAGGAGCCCTACACAGGCACTTATGGAGAACCTTCCCACCCACTGCCCATCTGGCTCCAATCCCACTGAGGCGAGGGCTTCGCCCGGCTCAGCCATTGGATTTCATCAGAGCACTCACTGGGACGCCATCTTCCCATAGGCCATTCCACCTCTCTTCCATTTGTGTTACGCGCTCTCCAATAACACAGGCATTGTTGTTGGTACTGTTTGTACCAGCAAAGAAAGGGAGATCAGAACATCTATGAGGCTACTATCCCTGTGTCTGGTGGACACACAAATATAGCTGTTTCGGGTACAGATATTATTCGTTTCTATTCCCGACATTATCCATTCTGCCAATTGTGTTTAACTCATGTTCCATGCCTGTCAACAGACAGGCCCTGGGACACTGAAAACATGACCGTAGCTGGCAAGTAGTTCAGTCTCAGGAGTGACATCGTCAAGCAGCCCTGGATTTTGAGCTAAAACGCTTTGCCCATCCGTATCATAGTGTTGAGTCGCCCTTGCGCCATACCAGGGGATACAGGGTGACACAACGCTAAGGTCCGATTTATCAAGCCACACAAGGCCACCTTGCATGGTCTACATAGCTTCATAAATCTGGATTAATGCAAGGAAGCACAAATCGCTGTCTTGCATAACTCTGCTCCAGGGAGGCTTTCCATGGGCGGAGAGTGGTTGTTCCCACGCATCCTTCTTCTTGCACAAAAACAATCCTGCTTACAACGCAGGCACCCGTGCACATGGTGCAAGGGTGCCTGTGTTGGCGCTAGGCAGCCAAAAGAGCTCCGGCACAAGTGAAGGACAGGAGTGCACCGTATGATGTTAAATACGGCTCATTGCTTTACAGTAAGATTCGGTATTGCTGGCAAGGTCACATTCCCCAAACACAAGGTTGAATCCTGGCCGGGTGAAGTTAGGACCTGATCCCTTGGGAATGAGTAAAGGATTACTGCCAAACTGTGTAATACCAATACCTCTCATGCAAAGCCTGGCTGATGCAAGTGCTATGGAAACTAATTATTGTGAGAAATATACTGCCACTCTATATTTTATTCATTAGAGTGTTTCCGATCTCCACAACAAAGCGGCGATTATGGGCAGTGGGAAAAAAAGTGTGATGATTACACTATCCAGTAAATAGCACTACCCCAGGGTGTGGTATTTTCCGGGTGCGGTAAATACAGCCCATTAAGAGATTGTAATGTTGAGAGCTCCATTGAAGACAATCAAGCAACAGTGCCTGGGTTTTTCCCTGTCACTCAACTCAGAATTCCACTTTATGCAGGAGGGTCTGTTTGAACACAAATCGGAATTAACCACACGAGTTGTTATCAGGGCCTGTGTGTCTTATTGAGATGGCTGCATGCCCTGCTCAACACACTGCACACATTTTTATAAAAAAAACTAAGCACAAACGAAGACAGTAGTTCACAATGTAAAAATAAATGGATGATAGCTACTTTACAGCAAATTTGCTATGGGGAGAAAATGAAATAAATAATATTTTGCACCATTTTACTGCTTGCATTAAAAGGAATGGAGCAAAGTGAAATTGTTCCCATCCATATTACATAATAAACAAAAAAATTAGTAAACAGTTGTTTTTGCTCTTACAAGAGAAGTAATGTAGTTTGTTTATGGACTTTTTAAATGTAAAAGATCGATCTAAGAGCGTAGTTTGGAGTACAGCGGGAGGCCCACTGGCCTGCCACGTCAGAGGAGGCTATGATCACCTCTCTCTGGACCCCTCCTCATATTTAATAGGGGTGGACGGAACTTGTGGAGCTTCAGTCTGTGGAATTCCACTGAGTTACCTAAAAAGTCTGTGAGATTCCATAGAATTCTGCGTGCCGCGGAGTTCGGTATGACCCTTTGCTCTTGCTGATTTTTTTGCACCGGGAGCTTGTCCTGCACTGTAAAATCAGTGCAAATAGCACGCCCGAGGTTTTTGCTTCTTTCTGCCGTTCGGGTAGATTTTTTACCCAAGCAGCAGCTTTCCCAACATGAGCGGCAGCAACATGTCGAAACCACCCGCGTTTAGAAATCTCACCTGGAAAGTCTAGCGTTCACTTTTGTCGCTCGCCAACTTAATGTTGGCGCGCTGTGCGTGATAAAAAACTCTGCCATGTGTCAGTTGGCGGAGTTTTTCTGAACCTCCGCGCTCCCAGCCCAGTTTCCTGCACACTCCTAATATCCAGACACCCCATAGTCTGGAGGTGATCCTTGTGTCTTCATCAGAGACACCGTTGTTGTGGTTTCTCTGAACGCACAGAGGGGCATATTACCAAGCAATAGCGATAATTATCGCTATTGCTTGGTTAGAGACACAAATTTACCACTGAGCTGCGGCGATTTTTACCGCAAATAAACCTTGGTATTACCAAGGTTTAACGCAAATGCGATAAAAATCGCCGCATAGTATGAATATCGCTGAAAAGTCAGCGATATTCATGCATTACCGAGCTAATGCTCTTAGCCATGTTATCCACCTCCCATTGGATAACATGGCTAAGAACTGCTCAGGGCAGGTGTTAGCTTTTGGAGATATTTGCGCTTAGCGCGAATATCTCCAAAAGTTGGTAATAGGAGATAGCGATGTTAGCGACTGTTTTCAGTCGCTAACATCTTGGCACGCCCACTTTGCATGTCATTAGTGATAAATATCACTGACATGCAAAGTGGGGCCCAAGATGGTCGCTATCTCCTACTAGCTGTCACTAACTGGTGTTAGCGACAGCTAGGTAATAGGGAGATAATTTTATCTCCGCTTTCTTGGCTTTTAAAGCCAAAAAAGCGGAGATAAACCCCCTTCATAATATGCCCCTCAATCTTTGCCGAACAGGTGTTGTGTTTGATTCACCCATTCACAAAGATTTTTGTTTTCAGAAAATAAAAGAGACCGTGTGCATTGAAGCATTTGTATATTTTCTCTGTCCTGGACTTCCATGACGCACATGGCTGTTCTGAAAGGGAAAATAAGTGCTGCTCGCCCAGCCCTAAATAAAGTGATGCGACCGGACAGCCCTGTGGTGGACAGGTAGCCGGGTCAGACGCATGTGACAGTGGAACCAGTTCAGGCTTCGGCAGTGACAAACTCAGCTCAGTTCTCCCAACTCAAAAAAAGAGTGCGGTGACCTTGAGTGACCTCGAGTTTGTCAGGGTGGAAACACTACCAACTTATGGCAAGTTCCTGCTTCACTAAACTCCCAATAACAATTTGGTTTATTTCCTGTGTTAACTCCTTGGGCGCAGCCGCGATTCTGTGCCTGTGCGGCGTTTTTTGAAGTGGGCGGGTTTATGACGGCCCCCAGCCGTCATCAGCACACGCCCACCGTAGTGCTGGGGGCCGTCATTAGCATCGAAGGGGTTAAATGCAGCCTTGGCGGTATAAAATCAGTGTTTTCACGGTTGTGTATAATTACAATTTTGTCTATATCACCGATTTATCAATTCTAATAAATCTGTTTAACTCACATTACACTTCTATGCAACAATAGGTGTGTGACACCAGCCACATGACCTTAGTTGGCAGGTGGCACTTTGTCATTCAGCCATTCAGACTCAGCCAGTCCTGACCCATGCAAATCCATACAAACTTAATTGCTCACATGTATCTTTTGCAATCGTTCCACAATCTTTTTTCTCAATTATTTTTCCTGGTGCAAAATTGTAATATGAGCTACAGTAAAATATGCTTACATCATTCCTAATTAGGGAGCAGTACACATGGTGCAATAACTAATTAGAACCACCACTGCTCACGCACACATTTTATGCCATATGGCCCAGGGAAAGAATTGAAAGAAGTGTAGAACAAGATAATCAGGTATTGTGAAATATTTGTATAATATTGTATTGTATTTGTTGGAAATGGCCCTTTCTGCAGGGTCTATGACTCTGGGCACTTTATCACTGCTAACCAGTGCTAAAGTGCATGTGTGCTCTACTTAAAAAATGGAAAAATTGGCTTACACCTCATTGGCATATTTAATTTACTTATAAATCCCTATTAAAGTGCACTATGTGTGCCTAGGGACTGTAAATTAAATGCTACTAGTGAGCCCGCAGCACCACTGATTGTGCCACCCACTTCAGTAGCCCTTTAAACATGGCTCTGGCCTGCCATTGCAACCTATGTGCAGTTTAAACTGCCATTTTGACCTGGCAAGTCTACTTACCAGGCCCAAACCTTCCTTTTTATTGCATATAGGTCAACCCTAAGGCAGGCCCTAGCCAGCCCTATGGGCAGAGTACAGTGTATTTAAAAGGTAGAGCATGCTTTTTGAGTTTTACTTGTACTGGTAGTGAAAAGGTGCTAAATTCATTTTTCACTACTGCAAGGCCTATCTCTCCCATATGTTAACATAGGGATTTCCTTAAAACATCTTTTAAGTGTAATTTCCATTTTGGAAAAGATAGAGATTTGGAATTTGGTGTCTCTAGACCCCCAATTTAAAATCACAACTCATGGTGAAGTCAGATTTTAAATTGTAAGTCTGAAAATTGCACTTTTAGAAAGTTTACATTTTCTTACTTTAACCATACTCTGCCTGTATCTGAATAAACGCCTGGGTTGGGTGACAGGTGGGCTTTGTGCATTCCCTTTGAACAGTCACACAAAAAGGTAACTGGGGTGTGACATTTGCATCCTCATGCAACATCACCAGGCTGATGGGCCTTTCTGAGATAGATTGGGAGGGAGGAGCTGGAACTTGCACCCTGAATAGGACTGTGCCTGTACCCACTCAAAGGGTGGCATACCCCCTGTAGTGAGCAAGGAACCAGGGCAGGAAAAGCAGGGAACTGGTAATCTTCAAAGGCCTCTTTGAAGTCTCCCCCACTTCAAACACACAACTGGGTGTAAGTACTTGATCCCTGACACCACCAAATCAGAACTTTGGTGGAACCAAGGACATTCTGCCAAGAATAAGAGCTGCCGTGCTGCAGGAATGATTCCCACTTTGCTAACTGCTTTACTGTTTTGGCCTGCTGCCTGCTGATTGCGTGCTGAAGGGACTACCATTTTGTTACCAGCTTTGCTGTGCTGGCCTGCTACCTGCTGCTTCTTGCCTGCGAGTGAGAAGTACTAGACCTGCACTCTCCATCCTTGCACCAAGGTTCACCAAGGGTTTGCTGACTTGCCTACTTTTCTTGAAGTCTCAGGGCCAAGAAAGACTTCCTTCCACCCTGCTTAAGCTGCTGGACTCTGCTGCCTGTGATCCCCCTTGCATGAGGTGCCAATCCAGTCCTGGTCCTCTGAAGTGCGTTTTTGCAGCTTTTTCTACATCGTTGATACATCTGCGACTTCGAGCCGATGGACTCATCACCCTTCGCCGCTGACACAGCGGATTCTACAGCCGATGTGTTTCGCGATGTCAGTGATCCTTTTTTTTTAATGTTTTTATTCAGGACTTGACAATTCATTCATCACATTAATTTCAAAAAATCAAAGAAAAAGCACAATGATCTGCTGAATAACAAATAATAAAATATTACATCATCTCAGAAAAAAGGGATAAGACCTAAGAGAAGAAATTTCATATCCAGAAACAAACATGGACATTTAATCAAAAAACGTCCCCCATATTTTTTCACATTTACACAGTCCCCCAATCCTTTGTGCATATATAAATTCGCTTTTCCTTACTCTCTTCATTTTCTCATACCATTCATCCAAAGATGGTACAACATCTGTTTTCCAATACTTGAGAATCAGTGATCTGCCAACCGCTATTATAATATATATCAGTTTTGCCTGTGACTCAACCAGATTAAGCTCTGGATCAATACCAAATATGATCAGTCCTTCCTAATTAATAATCGTACAGTGCATATGAAGTAAAAGCAAAGAAAAGATGCCCTCCCAGAAGGCCCCTATTCTGGGGCATAAGGCTACTATGTGAGACAAATTAGTCAAATCTAGTCGAGAACACCTAAAACAAATAGAAGATGTATTACTAAACATTTTAGCAAGAACTGCAGGGGTATAATATAGCAGCCATTTACTAAAAAACAACATTCGCCTCCAGTTGGCGCCTCACAATGCAGAGAAATTAAACTTATTTAAAGTTTTCCACATATTAACTGTTAAGTTGAGACTTTCATGTTTCTGCCATTTTTTAGTTGCTTTAGTACTCAGATCCTCCTCTCTACTCTGTGCTAGTTTTCTTCTCCATTTTCCTGGTTTTATAAATAATGAAGACCAAAAGATATCATTAGATAAATCTGAGGCTCGACTAATCTGAAAAAGGTCATTTTGAACAAAAACTTTATATAGAAGATTATATGAACCCCTAAGAAGAAAGTTTCCCCCTATTAGAGAGAACTTCTCGTTAGGAGTTACCCAAGCATCATTTTCCACAAAATTCAATAGTGAAGTAAACCCCAGTCTGACCCAATTTTGCATAATTTCTGGCCCCATTTTTATACCAAAACCAGTGATAGCATCACTGAATGGAGTTTTTAAGCTAAAGAGAGAAAGAGAGTATCTCTTCAACATGGCTTCTCGTTTTTTGAAAAAACAATTTAATACCTTGTATCTGACTAGTTTAGGGGATTTGGGTATGGATAATGGAGAAGAGATTTTGACTTCTTTACAAATTATTTATTATTATTATTATGTTTCTTATATAGCGCCAGAATCGACCCCCGAAGGGGTATCTCCGCGCTTGCCTTGGGAACCCGTCCTTGCTTTTCCCTATGAGATAGCCCCTACAGGGCATCCCCAAGGTGAAAGCCAGGCATCCCGCCGCGGGGGGCCGTTGTGGAGATTAAGCAAGCTTAATGCCCAGAGTTGCAGAGTGAGAACCCATGATTAAGTCAGGCACCGAAGCGAGAATTATCGAGTCCATGGACATTTGAGCTCAAGACCCTGCCGCGTCGGGAATTGAACCCTGGCCCCGGGTCTGACCTCTGCTTCAGGGTCTGCCTGCTCTAACCTGTGAGCCACACTTCTCATTTCAATAAAGAAATTTATAAACAGTCCTTGACTTAACATTGAATGTTTGAATCTTGAGAGATACTGTGCAAAATACGCAAAGTAATAGTCTCTAAGGTTTGGGAGACCGAGACCACCTTGTTCTTTTTCTGCATATAAAGTATTAATGGCAATTCGAGGTGTCTTTTTAGCCCAGACAAAAGCTGAAAACATGGATTCAATTTTTGAAAAGAAGGATCCCGGTAATGAACATGGGATAGTGGAAAACAAAAAGTTGAATAGGGGGAGAACCGACATCTTGGTTAAAGCCACCTGGCCTAGAATAGACAAGGGTAAGGTATTCCAACGTGAGAACAGATCTGGAACTTTTTTTATTAAGGGTTCAAAATCTGAAAAATACAAATCACTCACAGATGGCGTAAAATATACCCCCAAATATCTTTTAGGTCTATTGTTAATACAGTTTTGAAAATCTGGGTGTAATTCGGGAATAATACCACTGCAAATCAAGATCTTGGTTTTCCTCCTATTGATGCGATACCCTCCTAATGCTTCAAATTCTGCAAAAACAGCAAGAGCCTGTGTTTGCGAATGTATCTCCGGTTTAAGAAGAAGCATTACGTCATCTGCATATAATTTGATTTTATAAATAAATGTTATAGGTGGAAGAATATCTATAGAATTCCGAATTGCCAGTGCCAGTGGTTCTATGAAGAAGGCAAAGAGAACAGGAACAGTGGACATCCCTGTCTTGTCCCTCTTTGCACTGATATTGAACCCACCATAGATTTGTTAATAAGTACATGGGCTTTTGCACCTTGATACACATTTTTAACTAAGGTTATAATTTGTGAGGGGATTCCAAAAAATTGTAAAATAAAAAAAAGTGTATCCCAGACCACCAAATCAAAAGCCTTTTCTGCATCTAAAAGAAAAACTAAAGCCGGCAACTTACGTGTTTCAAAATAATCTAAGGCCTCGACCAAATAGGGAGTGTTAGTGATGAGTTGTCGACCTGCAATAAAACCATTTTGATCTGAGTGAATCAGATGCGGAGAAATATTATTGAAACGTATTGAAAGTAATTTAGTAATGATTTTATAGTCCGAATTTAGCAAAGTTATGGGTCTGTATGAATTAGGATAATTTGCTTCCTTTCCTTTTTTCAAAAAACTAACCACCGTCCCATCATAGAATGATGATGGGATTAAACCACCTTCCACAATGGAATGGGGTAATGAAAGTAAAAGTTTAGATAGGGAGGTGAAAAATATTTAAAAAAATTCTCCAGGGAAACCGTCTGGTCCACACGCCTTACCATGTGGCAGAGATTTAACTACAGCTTCTAGTTCATCTTCTGAGAACGAAGTTTCCATAGCTGCTTGCTCCGTCTGAGATAGAGTAGGAAGATTATACTTGTTTAGAAAATTATTTAATCTGTTTTGATCTGTAATATGGTGCGAAGTATAGATTTTCTTGTGATGAGACAACATAATCTGTCCTATCTCTGCTGCATCTGAGGTATCAGAATCATTGATTGGAGATTTAAGAGAATGAATTAGATTATCAGCCGCTTGTTCTTTGACCTGCCATGCCAAAAATGTGCCCGTAAAATGTTCGTATGATTTCTGGGCTTGCCTGCAGAAACTTTCCCCACTTCTCTCTAAATAATGTAAGCTCAGTTCACATTTTGCAGCATTTAATTGGTTATTCAGCCTAGCAGATGGATTCTGATATATTTGTTCTACCAAATCCTGGATATTTTTCTGTAATAGATTCTTTGTATCCCTAAACGCAGCAGATTCCCGCGCATCCCTTCCAATAGCAATCCCCCGAATAAATGCCTTAAGTGAGTCCCATACCATATGGATAGGAGCAGTTCCCATATTTCGATCAATAAAATCCTTTATTTCATTTTTCAGTAGGGTCACCCAAGTTACAACGGCCAGGTATGATTTATTAAACACCCAGCGTTTTACAACACTAATACTTTCCTCAAACGTTAGTTCTAATGTTAACAGAGCATGATCGGAGAAGCCATTGTGTAGAAATCTTTGATAACTATTTTTAAGATTTGAGGAGATCAAACAAAAATCAATTCGAGAAAATGACCTATGTCTTCCCGACCAGCAAGTATATTCTCTTTTATGGGGATTAATAAATCGCCACGGATCAACAAGATCTAAAGTCCTTACATTGTTCGAAATTGTCTTGAATGTTTTAGGTTTTGGTTGTTTTTTACCACCAGTGCTGGAATCTAGTTTGAGGTCCATAAGTATATTAAAGTCCCCCCAATCACAATATCGCCTCCGACCAACAAGAGAGACTGGAACATTTCCTCATAGATTTCCGAATTATTGTTGACTGGGGCATAAAAGCTTACAAATGTGATAGGGGAGGGCCTATTCTTAAATTTACATGTTGCCCAACACCATCAACCCCGGCTCTCAGCCTTTGATTGCAAAATCTCTATCTCCATATTCTTATTAATGAAAAGTGCTACTCCCCTCTGTGAAGAATAACTGCAGGATTTTCAGTTAAGACCCATTTCTCTATTGCCTGCATTTTTTTTTTTATTATTTAGGCCGTTCACATTAAACAAAAGGATTTTTATACTTTTTCTAACGATTCTGGTAGTGTTTACGAAAGTTGAGTAAAAAGATTACTCTCTCTTTGCATATCATACTCCCTTTTTTATAACAAAATGCAGTCTTTTCAAAGTTCATAAAAAGAATATTTTTAACTTCAGCTGGCAGATAAAAAAATGAAAATAAACATAGAATTTTGCCAAGAACTGTGTTTTTTAATATTTCCCCCCCCCCCTGACCTACCCCCTCCCTCTTCTTTCCATCTGTGGCACCTCCTTGCTCTTCCTCCCTCCTCCCACGCACGCCACAGAATCCTCTCCCTTCCATTTGAGGTGTCGTGTTGATACACCTCTTCAACCTTCCTGTCCTGCCCTGCCCCCACCCCAACATAGTGCACAAAATAAATCACCTAGTGGGAAGGAAAAAAAAGGCAATGCAAAAAACAAAACAAAAAAGAGTCCACATCTCAAGCAATAGTCTATCTTAAGTCCGAATTTAGCCATTTAGCCATTTTGAATCCCATGCAATAGCTCTTGTGCTGCCTCTACATCCGATAGCATGTAAAATTTACCTTTAAAGAGCACTCTAAGTTTTGACTTCTGTGCTATCATTGCTTGTGCCCCATGTGCTTTAAAGAGATGAAGAATTCTAACAAATTCTTTCCTACGTCTTGCAGCCACCGCAGACATATCAGAGAAATCCGGCATTTCACTGTGGCATTCACCGGGAACTGTCTTTGTCGAATTGCTCTGGATAGAATTTGCTCCTTTACCCTAACATAAGCAAAGTTGATGAGAATAGTCCGAGGTAACATAGAATTCGTAGGGAGGTGTGCAGGAACACGGTGAGCTCTGGTGATCGTTAAATCGCCTTTGTGTTCCGGTATCACCCCCTGTTGTAGAAATGTAGAAACCCATTGGAGGATGTCTGACCCCTCAATTCCTTCGGGGACCCCCACTATGCGTAGGTTGGATCTTCTATTGTAATTCTCAAGATCATCCAGCTTATTCTCAAGAGCCCTAGATGTTTTGGATACGTCTACAGTCTCTTTCTTTACTGCAACCATTTGATCTCGAGAGAGAAAATCCTTTCCTCTGCCTCAGTTAGACGAGCTGGAACGGTAGACACTAGCTCTTCAATTTTGTCCATTTTGTCCAGCCTCTGATGGATTGCTGACAGCTCCACGTTTTGTGATCTCTTAATCTCTCTTAGTTCGTCTAATATTAAGTTTAGCATGTCTTTTACGGACATCTTCATCTCTCCTTCTGTTTCCGTATCCATCTCTAGTACAGGGGTTGTGGAGCCCGCCACCTCCAACGCCAAATTTCTGTCAGATATAGATGGGGATTGAGATACTTTACTCATTGAGTCCTTTTTTTCCAAAGCCATAGACTCCAGTGAATCCACTGTTGTTTGCTTTAAGTCAGATGTTAAAATAGACGTAGAAATAGATGCTGCTGAGGCATTTTGTGTGGATGAAGCTGTATTCATAGAGGGGCTGACAGCTAGGCTTGGATCGTTTGTGCAATCTAGGTGATACTGAGATACTGCCCCATTTACAGCTGTTTCAGCGATCGCATTATTGGTCACAAGAGGAAGAGTTTTCTTTACAAACAAAGGAAATTGTTTGGGCGGAGGGGGTGGTTGTGCAAGAGGCTGAGGTGAGGCAAGGATGTCAGACCTATCACCATTATGGACCTCTACAGCTTTGTCCCCCACACTCAGATGCACTAAATCTTCTGTTACTCCCTCCTCTGTCTCTGAACAGTCCGATGAATGCACTGAGTCCACCTCCTTTATAATACCTCCATCTGTTAATTTAGCCATAGCTTCAGCCTCTTTTGCCTGCTGACGGCGTTGCTTAGCTTTGCGTGCATTTAGGATCTTCCCCATACCAGCAGTAACTCAGTAGCTCAGTAACTCAGCAGCTCAGCTCTCCCCAAGCACTCCCCAAGAAGTTATTGCAAAAGACTATTAGAAAAGTATTGCGGAAATATTGCAGAGAAATTGCAGAGGCATCCACAGTTTTTTCCCTTTTTAAAGTAGAAGCAGATTAGCCCTGAACACCCGGGGGTAAAGAAAAGCGATGGCTCCCTTACTAATCAGCGACTGCTAATTACTAGTACCAAGCAAGGCGTTATCTCTTTCTCTGTTTCCTTTAGTGTCTCACAGTTTCACAGTTTTGAGAGTTTTAAACAGTTTTTAACACTTCTTCGTATTTATAAATACAGTCTTTTTAGAATAGTAAGAATAATCAGTAGGAGCAACCGTTTACTTTCCTCAATTAAAAGGTGTGATGAGTTGAGCCTAATTCAGCCCTGCTCTGCCACTCGAGTCAATACGTTTTTTTTTTTTTTGAAAGAGGAAAGCCACCGAGAAATCCCGTCAAATAACAATGTTGCTTTCTCCAAATTGAAAGTTCATAGAGGGCTACCAGCTTCTACTCGCTGAAACAAACACACTCCTCTGCACCTACCACGATGCCGATGCAGGCTCCCTCAGAATGCAGACACCGTTTTTTAGCAAATAGATTCCTTCATAGTGAAACCGCCATTCTCTACCCCACGGAAAAGCGGAGTGGCTCCCTCAGCATGGTTTCCTCAGCATTGCGCCGTTATTAATTCCAGCCGTTGATCTTCTTCCTCGCGATCCAACCAAATTCGGCTCAGGGCACCAAAGAAAACCTCCGTGAACGCTGGTCCGAAACCGCTGTAGCTTTCAATCCTGCTACGAGAGACAAACGCCGACGCCTTCCACCATCGCGTACCTCGTGTGGGGGAGGGGCAGCAGCACGGTACTCAGGCGCTACGTGGAGGCGTGGAACTCCACCGTAGCCGCCGTTCAATTGAGAACCGATGTCAGTGATCCTACCGCTGATGCAACTCAACAGTGACGGTCCTCGTGGCTCGACGACAATGCCTGCATTTCAATGAGACTCGATGACGACACGGGAACCCTCTGTGAGACTTGACAATGGAGCATCGAGCTCTTGACGTCGAAACTTGCTTCAGGCAAGGTACTTTGTCATCGGGACCTGTCTGTGTCCTGTAGCCAGTTTGCCCTCCATCGCAGTCGGCCTGAACTTTGGATTTACCCTGGTCTATCGTGACCTCAAGTAACATTTTAGCACTATTGTGGGATTTCGTCTTCAAAAATTCATATCTCGAAATTCTACTTATTGGAGTTTTGTTATTTTGGTCTTGTTTTACTCAGATAAATATTCTCTATTTGTCTAAACTGGTGTGGAATCTTTTTTTCTGTGTTCACTATGTTACTGTAACCTAACTGTTGCATAAATACTTTACACACTGCCTCTTACGTTAAGCCTGACTGCTCTGTGCCAAGCTACCAGAGGGTGAGCACAGATTAATTTAGGTTGTGTGCCTGACTTATCCTGACTAGGATTGTGGTCCCAACTTGAACAGGATGCACACCTCTGCCAAATAGAGACCCAGTTTCTCACAGTATTAAACTGATGATCACAGAATAGCTATGGGAATGAAAGGAGGTCCACGCTTGTGCCTTTGAAATATGGTCCTGATCACGAGTGCTCCTGATTGGGCGAGGTATTTACCAAACCGGTTAAATACTCTTACCCCAGTGTTTCCAGATGCATGCAGAATACATGTTTTTCACACCAAATTCCTCCTGTATTAGATTTTAATGGGGCATATTTCACAGGTTGTCCTGCTGAAATTAAACAAGGGAAAAATGTGTTTGTGTGTGGGGGGTATAGTATTGGCTGCAATACTCATAATTCCAATATGTGTGGGAGCAGAAGAGACCGCACATATCAGAATCTACCAGGGCATTGGTTATCAGGGCAGTAGTATGAAGAAGGGCAGACTGGGCTATGGGACACTGTCCCTTTCCTATAACGGGCTCTAGATGCAAGAATGAGAGTTGCAGATCAATTCTTAACTTTTCTGTAATGTGAACTTCTCTTCCATAATGTTTTGCATTTTAGAACTACTCTATCATAAGAGGGCGAGAGCGGATGTGAAGTAGGCAGTGGAGGATGGGGAAAGTCAAGAGGGCAGAGTAATGAAGTAAGAAGGAACTTTGTTTCCTCACACTTTACAAATGGGAAACATCAGCCTCAGTGAGAGCATATGGAACATTGTCAATAAATAATGCATAATTATACGCACTGTAATCTCCGCCTCTGCCCATCCCTTGCTTGTGTATGCGTTTCCATCTGGCACTGTCAGATGGCGCTTTTCCATTACATGCAGACAGATGGGGCTACCCGCCTCATGAGATGTATGTATGAAGGTGGTGTATTAAAGGACTGATTCTGATTGGGTTTTGTGCACTTAAGTGACGCAGAGGACCTCAAGAAGTGTCAAGTGTTCCCGGATCCTGATTACCAGAATCAAAGTCCTCTGTCTTGTACTCCTGCAGGAGCAACGTAATGTATGACAGCCTAAAGTCAATCAGGCTCTTGTTTAAGTGTGAGGCAGTGCTTAGAGGCAGTGCTTAATTGTATTGTATTGTATTGTATGTTGGATTTATATAGCGCTAATCCAATTCCAATTCCAATTCCAATTCCAAAAATTCTTTATTTCGGCCACAAGGGCCATAAAAGATACAATAAAATACAGTACATAATTACACAGTAAAATGGAATGCATATATTACACAATATTTACATATAAAAAGGCTAGAGGGTCTGCATAAGGTAAGGAAACACAGTGGCACCAATTCAGGGGGACATTTTCTTCCTTATTAACCAAGCTGCCATTAGGAATTTTGATACCGCAAAAACAATGTGTCCCAGGGTGTTGGTTTTCATAACCCTGTATGCTTGTAGGTATTCCCGAAAACCCAGGTTTCGGCACAGCGGTGCAATCCAACGCTTCCTGGGATTCTGGTATGCGTGGCAAACAAACATTATGTGCAAATCATCTTCATTCTTGGTTTTGCAACAAGGACAGAGTTTGTCACCCCCAGTGAGCCATTTGTGGGTAAATACTTTGGTGGGGAGTGTGCCAAACCTCCATTGCAGAAACAATTTCCTCGCCAAAAGAGGAAAAATAAAATCCATAAAAGGTTCAAAGAGGTAAGAATTTTTGGACTCCATAAAACGACTCGTCAAGGTGCCGGTGCTATGAGCATTGTCCATGTCAGCCAAATTTTTGTTTTTGTACAGCTGGGCAAGAGTTTTGCGTGTGATCCTTTGACAACCCTGAACTGGATCATCCCAGAGGTCTGGCAAGTTCAAGCTGGACAGTTCTGATTTAATAAAAGCCAGCCAGGGGATTTTGTTACTGCCATTCAACCTCAGTACATGGATAAGGTCCTGTCTATAGTGATGGAGTTCCTCAGTGGACCATATCCGATGCCAGAACTTCACGGGTTTGGATAAAAGATCTTCAGCGATGGAGTGTAGGCCCAAATCCAATCTTAGGGGGAGGAGTGGCGTTCCCTGTGGGAGAGCAAGTAGGCGTCTCAAAAATGTATTTTCCACCGCTAACAATGCCTTCCCTGCTTTGTAACCCCACAGCTCGCTGCCATACATGGCTGCTGCCTTCGCTTGAGTTCTATAGGTTTCAAGGGCCGGGCTTACAGGCTTAAAGGTGGATTTATTTGCCACCTTCAGGAGTGCGCCCGCTAGCTGGGATAGCTTCAGCCTTGATCTCGCTATCTGGCAGTCCCAGGCCAGGTTTTCTTGTAATGTTACCCCCAGGTAGACAAAGGTCGAGACCCTCTCAAGACTAACTTCCCCCAGTTTTGGGTTGGGTCTAGTTCTGGCAGGAGGATTAAAGATCATAAACTTAGTTTTTTCTGTGTTGACCTCCAACCCGTGTTGCCGACAGAAAAGGCCAAAACCATTTACAATCCTCTGGATCCCCATGGGGGATTTGGAAAGCAGGAGGGTATCATCAGCAAACATGATTGCCGGAACCCTCCTGCCTGCCAAAACCGGGGCGTCATTGTCCTCGACAGTGTCAAGATGTTGAATGACACTGTTAATGAAGAGGCAGAAGAGGGTTGGCGCCAGGACACAGCCCTGTCTGACTCCTCTAAGGACAGGGAATTTGCCCGAGAGCTTACCATCCCTCCCACACCTTACTTGGGCATAGTTGTTCTCGTGGAGCCTGATGATAGTACTAAGAAGGTGTGGGGGCACTCCTAGCTTCTGCAAAACCTCCCAAAGTTTCCCTCTAGGGACTAGGTCAAAGGCTGACCTCAGATCCACGAAGACCATGTACAGTCTTCCACCCTCTATGGTAACAGTCTTCCAATATAGGAGAAGAAGGCGGAAGATCTGATCCATGGTCGACGTGTTCTTTCTGAAGCCAGCCTGAAGGGGGGTCATGATGTCATTTTCCTCCACCCAGTCCAGGAGGTGATTAAGGATGAGGCGCGCAAAGAGCTTTTGGGGGACATCTATTAGGCTAATGGGCCTGTAGTTGGCGGGGAGCAGAGTAGATCCCTTCTTGTGGATCGGAACAATCTCTGCCCCCAGCCACGACCCGGGGATTGACATACCTCCTAAGATGGCATTAAAAAGAATAAGGAGGTATGGGCCCCAGATGTCCAGGTGGTGCCTAAACAAATCCCCAGGTAGCCTATCTAGACCCGGCGCCTTCCCCACTGATAGTTGCTTCAGGGCTGCCTCCACTTCCCCCAGGGATAGTTCCAATTCACAGTCCTGTGTGCCACAAAGCGCAACCAGAGCTGTGACAGGGCAAGGATTGGTATCTTGATAAAGTTCCCCGAAATGGGCCTCCCAAACCTCGGGGGCAATATTGGGTTCTACTGCATTTTTGAGTTCCCCTGTGCCATTATTAACAAGGGCCCAGAATTTACGGGAGTCCCTAACTTTTAGGGCATCACAAAGATCATGCCAGTGGTTCCAGTCCCACTCGGTCTTGGCAGACGCCATCACTGTTTTATAGTGTTTCCTATGGGCACGCACCTTGGCCTTGTTTGACCCCTCTTTTATTGCAGCAATAAGCTCAGACTTTGCTGCCCTACAAGAGGAGGTATACCAGGTGGGAACATGGGTCTTTTTCTTTCTATTTGGCACCAGCGGGTGGAATACCTCAGCCAAATCTCTTACAAGACCCTGGTGGATATCACCCAGTTTCTCATTGTATTCCGGGGTTCTTGGTGCGTTTAGCAGTGCATCCACCTCCATAAACCTTGGGATTGCCAACCCGTATAGTTTGCTAATGGCCTCTTCTGAGCTCACAAGTTTTCCCCACTTCACCCGTCGCCTGCTGGTTGTGAGAACCAAATCCCCCTCAACTCGCCCTGAGTTTTCAACCACTTTTCCCGCTACATGTGGAGGCCACTGGATATTTAAACACAGGGCATTATGATCACTATCTGACCTGTTTATTACCCTGAAATCGCGGACTTTGGGCCAGAGTGAGATGTCCACCATGATGTAATCTAGCCTCGACTCGTGACCCCTCCTATTAAAAGTGCACACTGAGGGAGTATCGGAGATGGTGCGCCCATTACAAGCCCTCAGTGCGTAGTTCAGGGTAAGGGACATAAGTTGTATTACAAGGGGGGACCAGGCTTTAGGATATGGGGAGGACGAGGGTGGGACTCCCCAGTAGTCGTCTTCAGCCGTGAGGGCACCCTCCGACATGCCCTCAAGGGGTTCAAAGTGGCAGTTGAAGTCTCCTCCAAGCACCACCTTGAGGTCTCCCGGCAGCTGCCCCAGGAAGGAGGAGAGGTCGTTTAGGGTGGGGGATTCGTCAGGCGCGGCAACCGGTCGAGAGTAGACATTCACAATGGCCCATGATGGTTTGCCAGGCCATTTGAGCCGAACACACTGGATGTCCTGCGAGGACGTAAGTACCTGTTCCGCCTGACATCCGGTGTGACTCGCAATCCAGATTGCCAGCCCGCCTGACGGCCTCCCCCTCCCACCCCATTTGGCAGGAATCTCAAATACATCAAACCCATTCCTGGTTACGGTGTCCCGCGCCCACGTTTCTTGAAGGAGGAGGATGTCGCTACTGGCCACTAGATGGTCCCACTCCGGTGTGCCTTCCTTGTTTGCAATACCCGCTACATTCCACGAAACAATTCTCAGGCCCTGATCTGTGGGTAGAGCGCCTTGACCCACAGTGGGGGATTGCGTAGGGACTGTGGGTGGATGAGTTCCTGGCACGATGGTGGATGGACCAGCCAGCTCGTCCCCCCCGGGTTGCAGGATGTGGCCAGTCCCGGTGTTGTGAGAAGTCCCCTGTAAGCCCAGACTATCACCGCTGTTAGGTGGTCGATCACTAGCGTTAACCTGCGGGGCGTATTCTATTGCAGGGGCTACAATCATTCCCACCCGACTTTGCGCTTTGACTTTAGCATTAACCTGGGAGCCAGGTTCAGTTACAGGGGCTCTGTTCTCTCCCACCCCCCTGAGAACCTCATCTACCATCTTTCCCGAGCCAAACGAGGTGTCACTGATTTGTAGTCAGTCGACCTGGTCTAGGCAGGAGAATCTGTTGTGATGTATGAAGTTTACCTGGGCATGTGGAAGGTGGTGCCTTGGTCTGTAGCGTGAACCATCCACAGCAAAGCCCACTCTAGTCCACCCCTTCTCCCCCCTTGCCTCTGTGCTACTTGCATTTGGGTAGAAGTACGAAAGGGGGACTAATTCTATGTTGGACTTGTCAGGCCTAGCAAGCCAATTAGAAATGTAGTTGGCTACGTGGGGGCTTTTAAAACTTATGATGATGCAATCCCCAGCCCTATTCTTTGGGGTGTGACCAATCCAAGGGATCCTCCTAGCCATCAGGACCTCGCCTTTCAGGTTAGGAGGCAGCGGCCTGTTGATGCTCAGCCAGCTTATCACCTTGTTGCGTAACGAGTCTTGGGGCTCCCTCATATCACCAGTTAACTCAGGTACTCCCACCATGATTACCGTGTAAGGGACAGCTTCTGGGGGCAGGTTGACCACCCTACGCCTATCACATTGGGGAGCGGGACCATCAGTAGAGCCGTTTGTAGGGATCACAGCTCCCCCAGTCTGTGGCGCTGGAAGTTGCTTTGATCTCCTTGGGGCCGGAACAGGGGGCCTGGGAGCCGAGGGCAACAAAAGGGGCGCCTGAGGAACAGGCGCACCGTCCGTGCCTAGGAGCACCACATTAGCGCCCTGTGACGGTATAGCGGACCGCAGGCTATTCACCAGGGAGGCCCGGGGGACTGGAGGGGGGTTAGTCACATTTGTGTCTGTCCCAGGGCTTTTCCTTAGATGACTGCTTTCCAGGGCCTTCAATCTGGACTCTATGGCGTCCAGTTTAGCTGCAATGGGGGTTAACAAGTTCCTCATAATGTCAGTGAGTGTGTTAACTAGTGGGTCAGTGCTAGTAGAAGTGGAAGTTGCCCCACCAAAAATAAAAGGGCCCGTGTGCAAGGGTAGGGAAGCAGGAGCTGGAGAGCCCGTGCGATTCGGCCTGGACCCTGATAGGTTGAGGTCAGGAGAGGCAGAAATGTCTATGCTGTCAGTCTGATTTAGCTCTACTGTGTCCACTTTGGCCCTCTTTGCCTTCTTTGCTTTCCTAGACCTTTTCCTTTTGGGGGGGTGTTCTACTATGCTGCCTACATCATCTATGGGCAAATCGGCCTGACCTGCATCTTGCAGGACTGTTCCCCTGCTTTCCGTAATGGTAGTATGGTCAGTGATCCCAGATAGCCGGGAGGAGTTCCTGTCCCTCTGCGTCAAGGGAGTTCTTAACTGCTGAAGGACCGACTCAATCGTCTGGTCAATGCTGTCCATTAGTGACATGTGGGTGGCATCCAGTGTGATCGGTGTACTCGCGTCTGTGGAAAAGGTATCCCCCTGATCCAGAAACACACTTTCCGGGCCCATCTCGAGGTGCGCCTCAGGGATTGACGAGCATTTACTAGCTAGGTTACTCGTCTTTGGGAAAAATTTATCCAGAGTGCTTGTACCTTGTTGGGCGGACTTGCTTCGTGAGGTTCTGGTCGCCATGATGGAGTATGTAAGGGGAGCTAAAAAAGGCCCGGGGCGTCAGAGGGGTGGCCCGGTCCGGTCTCTGCCGGCCTCTAACGGCCTAGAACGGCCCGCTCTTTGCCCGGTCTAGAACGGCCCGCTCTTTGCCCGGTCTTCGCCCCGGTGACCGCCCCGCGCGCGTCCCGCGATGCGCGTGGGCAAGTTCACCTAAGTATGACAAGGGGGCGTGGCACTGGGAGGGGGCGCGGCGCGGCGGGAAGAGGAACCAGCTGACGATGACCAATGGAATGCTGGTCCTCGCAGTCCCGCTCGCCTGCGCCTCTCACCTCCACTGCGGCCGGACTCTCAGGCGGTCTCTCCCCAGGCAAGCAGACGTTGGCTCCCAGCCAGGACAGTGGCGAGCAGGTCAGCAGGGCAAATACTCCACACGAGCGGCACCCGCGGAGCGGGGGCCGCGAGGAGTTAAGTAGTGGCTCAGGCGGGGGGGCGCGGCACTGGGAGGGGGCGCGGCGCGGCGGGAAGAGGAACCAGCTGACGATGACCAATGGAATGCTGGTCCTCGCAGTCCCGCTCGCCTGCGCCTCTCACCTCCACTGCGGCCGGACTCTCAGGCGGTCTCTCCCCAGGCAAGCAGACGTTGGCTCCCAGCCAGGACAGTGGCGAGCAGGTCAGCAGGGCAAATACTCCACACGAGCGCTAATCACCCAGGGGTCTCTAAGCGCTTGCCTTGAGAACCCGTCCTGGCTTTTCCCTGTGAGATAGCCCCTACAGGGCATCCCCAAGGTGAAAGCCAGGCATCCAGCCGCGGGGGGGCAGTTGTGGAGATTAAGCAAGCTTAATGCCCAGAGTTCCAGAGTGTGAACCCATGATTAGGTCAGGCACCGAAGTGAGAATTATCGAGTCCGTGGACATTTGAGCTTAAGACCCTGCCGCGTCCGGAATTGAACCCTGGTCCCGGGTCTGACCTCTGCTCTCGGGTCTGCCTGCTCTAACCAGTGAGCCACACTTCTCCACCTCTGTAAAATAATGAGTGCCAGTGCCCAAAGTGATCCTCAGAAGCCTGTGGTCGGCGCTATTAAATTTCAGCACGCCAAATACCTAGGCTGTGTTGTCTTGAGTCCACCTCACACCTCTCTAACCCAGTGCCAGACACTCCCTCCCCTTCAACTCACCCTTGCAGGGTCCTGCTTTATCTCTCAGTGACGTTTTTCTGTCTTCTCTTACTCCTCTCCTATTTGTGTGTTTTTACGCTCCTGCTCAGGGGCGTAACGTAGGGCCCCCGCGGTGCGGGCGGCTCCACACCGTTCACCTCAAAGGATGCCCCCTGGGGCTGGCGGGCTGCAAACAACTAAAACACGCAGAAGCAGCAGAACAGTTAGGGAATGGGCACTGGGGTCCCCTCACCATTTATTTGATTTTTTATTTTAAAAGTTTTATATAGCGCCAGCTTGATCCGTAGGTATCAGAGCGCTTTACATAAACACTGTAAAAAACAGAAGGAAATTGCATTACATAGTAGGCAGGCAGGAAGCAAACCAGAGACAAAAAAAATACAGCATGAAAAATAAGTAAACAGTGCAGCAGAGGGGGAGAGAACAGAAAAAAGGTGGTTAACACAGTCCGGTCACCAACTATCCTTGAATGTCAAGAGAGAAAGTAGTCTACTTGGAAACTGAAGTCTACCTCAGGGGGCCCCCTTACCGTGTAGGGGGCCCCCTGAGGTTTTGTTACGCCGCTGCTCCTGCTCTCAGGAAATCTCAGATAAGGAAAGTGTCATTCTCCAAACATGAGTGCCAGTGGCCCTCAACGACACCTACCAGATAAGATTAAATACAGGTGTTAGATTGATTTAGGAAAATTTATACAAAACATGGAATTTGAGGGGGTGTCCATTGCAAATGTCTGTAACGCCCACAGCCAGAACTTTGTGGGAGTGCCCATAAGAAGCGGTATCTTACATAGGTAGGATAGGTTGTGCTGTTAGGACCTAAAAACCACAGAACCATCTATATTTTGAAGGGGGCAGATGAAGGGATTTCTCAACATGGAAAATCTTTTGAAAATCATAGACTTATACCTGAAATGTAATAGTATTGCATTTGTTTGTGAATTTGTTCCTGATGCGCATGACGGTGTGCGTTCAATGGATGCACAGTGGGAGTGGCGCTCCCCAGCATGCGCAGAGGGTGTTATATTTACAGGGCTCCATCTCCCCGGAGACATTGATCGCCTCAATAGTTCTTCCTAGGAAGGACCAATGGTCCATGTGGAGCATCTGCATCCAGTAATGTCTCCTCACCCAAGCAGAGCTGGGATCTGATTGGATCCATCCTAAGCTGGAAAATAATGTGATTTGGTTTTCTCACCTATTTCTTTCATGGAAATGTATATATAACATAGTATTATTTTTATTTATTTATTTGATTTCTATATTGCGCAGACTGCTACACAGCTATTTCTGTTTGTTGAGCAAAGTTTACAAAGCAACTAGGGACACCTCAAGTGGAAGGTGCAACACAAATATCTCATCCTTTATTTGGGCTCCCAGGAGCTGCTCTGAAGCTATTGTGAGGCCTGGGGACAAAGCAACACAGGCCCCCTGGTCTCTGCTTCCTTTTATGGCAGGTGCAATTGAAAATCTATAAAGACATTTCACTGAAGGACCATGAGACCCTGGGAGCATAGGTTAAGGGAAATAATGCTTTCATTAACCCCACCCCCCTGCTGCACCCCAATGATACATGGCTCCTCAGGTGGTCTACCAAAAGCTAGCCTGTGGTGGTCCATAATCCATAAACACGCAAGCCCACTTGGGAGTGTGGTTGTATTTCTGTAATATAACCCTTGTTAGACCTTCAACCCCTTTGCTGCGGTGGCTATTCCGCCGCAGCGCTAGTGGGGAGGGGGGGCCGCGCGGCACTCCCATACTCGTGACGGAACTGCTCCGTCACGAGCCTCGGGCGCACTGTGCTTGTGACGGAGCGGTTCCGTCATGGCCACTCTCGCTCAATGGAACGCGCCGCACAGGCGCGAAATTAGCACCGCGCAGGTGCGCTGAGCGGGGGCCGTGACGGAACCGTTCTGTCACAAGCACAGCGTGACCGAGGCTGCTGACGGAGCGGTTCCGTCACCAGCGTCCAAGGGGTTAAAATAAAGAAAGGAAAGATCATATCATATCCTTTTGCCCCCTCCAGCTTCTGCTAATCAGTGCCCCCTCCCCCCTGTGCTATCCAGACCCTAGTCGGCATCATGAAGTAGATTCCCTACCTTCACATGGTTCAGCCACCTGCTGCCCCAAAACCTACTAATATTGTGCTTGAATGAAAAACACACGCTGGTTTATCTAATGATGTTAATCTATAAGTAAGTTACACATACATTCCAAATGTACCCCAAAAAACTTTAAAGGGTGTTTCATAATTCTGAAAAAGGCTGTCTTGATTTATCAAGTTTATCTAAAGCCAGTGAACCAGAAACTTCAGAAATGTAAAGAACCATTCAACACATGCCCATATTTCCAGAAGTTTGCGACCCAATTTACAAAGAGGTGGCAAATCTCCGAATAGATAGATATATGCCCATACACTGCAAATATATGAGTGTTTAGTTAATTCACAAAAGTCGCAGACCTACTTTCATAGTTTGTTCACTGTGCCTGGTTAAGGGAAAGCACTGTGGTGTCGCCCTCGGCCCTCCCCCACCTTCCCAGCCACCAAAAGTGGTAATCCAGGCCCCTCCCCAAGTTTCAGGGGGCTCATTCTTGGCCACCATCCCCCACACACTGCCTGGTATCAAAGTTAGCAAAACTGTACCCGCCTAGTCAAATTTAAGCTGGTGCAATCCCTGCCCCTCCCTCAGACGGTGTCCACAAGAGGAATTTAATTCCCGGAAGTGATAAGGGGAAGGCCTCATTTCCACTGGATCCTCGGGTGGGGATGGGGTTTTAGTGGTTTTCTCAGCGGGCAGAGATAGAACTCAAAATAATCACAGATCCTTCCCATTCCTCACCCACAAGTTTTTGCAGGATTCAGTCTCCAAACATGTAATGATTGCTCCTTATTAGACAGGTAAAATCACCAGAGTTACAAAGCAGTACACGTGGGTTTCAAGGGGAAACATCATTTACCCCGCAGGCAGAACCGCGACCAGCCTTTACTCTGCAGTTACAGCCCTGACTGTGATGTTACCATGTGTTCCTTTACCATGCAAGTTGTTGCAGTGTCTTCTTTTCGGGGGCACATTGTTGAACTGGTGTTCCTACTGACTGATATACTGACCGAAGTTGGAATAGTAATTTTTACTACTTCAAAGTCCAGCGCCTCCCCAAGGCAAGTCGTTGTAATGACTTGTGTGGTAAAGGAATTTGTGGTAACATTACAGACTGGGTAGTGATTGCGGAGTAAGGGCATGCTTGGGAAATGCATGTGGGGTTCCATCATACATCCGTTTCAAGCAGCAACGCAAGGGTTCAAAGAAAGCCAGCATTTGTGAGGCGCACAGCTACCTCTGGAGAGGTATCCCGGCGCTGGGGCCCGTCGGGTAGATTAAGCAAGCTATTGCCCAGAGTCACATGGTGCTGGGCTAACCTGCCGCCGGGGTGGGGGATTGAACAGTGAACCCTGTGGTCCGGAGTCAGGCGCCTTGGCCACTGCGCCACACCTCTATGCATGAAGCCCCCGAATCGAAGCTCCTACATTGCAGCCTGTGGATGGAGTTGCAAAAGCTGAGATGTGTAGTCCCAGACCTAGAATGATGCAACTCTTGAAGCACCTTCATTAAGGGTGCTGCGTCCTAACCTCCTGTGCGTAGCCCTATATTAAAGAGTAGCTAAAAAACAAACGTCAAATCCCCCGAAGCAGAGGACCTTGCCTCGGAGGCAATACTGAAAAAGCCATTTCCTACAGTGACATTGCCGGGGACATCCCCTGGTCCATCTTCAGATCCCAGAAGTCCTCTGGGGCTCTTTTCCAATGCGGAGGTGTCGCCTCCGTTGCTAAAGTGGCTTCCACGGGCTGGGAGGAAGAGAGGAATCAATAACCCCAGGGAAGGCGCGGAATAATATTATCTCCTTCCAATTGCTTCAGTCATGAGCCTGCCGCCGCTGGAGCAGAGCAACACAATTACAGAGCTGCGAACAGCGTATTACAGTCGGGTGGCAGCGCGCGGGTGACCACAGGGCGCTGCAGGCGGCTTCTTCCCACATGAACCGTAGCACAGCGTTTCCAAAGACGTATTGAGGACACAATGAAAGTGAAAGAGCCCGGGCGGGATTGGCGGAGGACCAGCTTGGGTCCGGTGGCTGCCTCTTGAGATGGAGAAGCAGAAGAGTGCTAGAGTGCTTCCTACATAATGGACTGAACGATTCAACAACTTCACAGAGACTCTTGGAAATGCCCATCTGAGACGGGCTCAGCCAATCAGAATCTTGGTACTTGGGTTGGTGCTGGCCTGCAGGCTAAATTTAGTGAGAATTTCAAGCATTGAAGGACCAGTTGCCCTGTTTTCCTGAACTGGGTGAGATTAGAGGGGACAGATGCCCACAGCCTGATTTCCCCCCATCCTGTTGGAAGTTAATAGCTGCAAGCCTTACGCAGAGGGCATTAACAACTGGCAACATCCCGAACAGGGGATGAAAATATCACATATGTGGGTACAATGTTGATCAAACAGGGGCGTTTTGAATTTGTATATTAGAAGTTGAATGTTATCAATCAGGACTGTGCTCATAAATCAGTTTGCCAAGAAAGCAGACTTTCAGAGGTACCATGTAATAATGTTTCATCAGCCAATCAGCTTTGTCTGCTGTTGCAGCTTTAGCTAACCCCAATGTAACTCCCCATGATATCACACGACAATGCCGAAAGGCCGACATTGCTCTGTTAACACAATGGGGAATAACACAAAGTTTATGTAAGGGTTTTAAACGATTTCAAAAGAGTTTTCTAATAAACTACTCCTCCCAACGAACATGTTCTAATAGAAGTTACAAATGTAGGAAGCATTAGCTTTGATGTAATCCCTCTTCACGCCCTTGTCATGCGCACTTGACTCATGTTTGAGGTGCCCATCCCTGGTAGTGGACAATTAGTGCATAATAATGTCTTCATTTTTATCAGTGCTAGAATGTGTAAAATTGGAGGAAATTAATTAATGACTTAAAGAGGGTCACTAAGGTACTCCAATACATTCCCAAATAAGCGTTAGCAAGGCCAATAGAGCTGTCTTTTAATTAAAGGCATTGTAGAATGAGTTAATAGTGGAAAAGATGGGACTTGATAAGAAGCAGAAAAATTAAAGATGGCGTCTCTTTGCTCTATTTAGGTAACATATATTAAAGTGTGCAGGACATTAGCAATGGATGCTAGATTGTAGCAATTTCTATGGATACAGTAGTAGAGGGATTAAGTGATAACATTGCGTTGAACAATTGTTAAATATCGCTAGTAATATCCGTAAGCATGCTAAAGGATTCAAGATCTGCTGGATGCTACAAAACTCTTTTAGGACATACTGGTCACTGACATTGTTGTAATCAAAGTTAAGAGGCCGTAGTGTAGATTATAAGAAGGTTTATTAGATCTTAGTTTCAAGGTAGATAGCTAAGCCCCACCAGGAGCAGTCCCCAATCAGCTCAGCCTTCAATTGGCACTCAATCCACTCAAACACTCTCGACATTCTACGTGACCTCACACTGGCTGAGCAGCAGGGACTTGGAAGGCTGAGGAGGATGCATTAAGTTAAAACAGAAATGCATAAGTTAGGACTGGTAGACTCAAGTGTTGCTTAGAGTTACAAGCGGGAGGAGAGAACAATAAAAATTTCTTGGAGAGCTCTACTTTCATGTTCTTAAGTCTTTACTCTCTGGGAAGACGTGAACAAAAGAACGTGTTCCAGTAAGTGTTGAGCTACATTTGAATGTGCAAGCAAACCCTTGAGGTCAACAGAAGAAGGGCTGATGTGGGCGCGCAGGTCAGTGACGTGCAAATGGAGAACTTCTCGGCAGTGACAGTCCATTGGGAAACCTACTGTAAAAACTGACTTGAGGAAAAAGTGAATCTGGTAAGCCGCTTACAGAGGTAAGAAACAATAAGGTAAACTTTGAGAATAGTTTCTTTTGGAGTTATACCTGTCCAACTAGATTATAAGTACCGAAGTATCTGCACTGCATTATCGACTTCCCCTACCCACTACATTTCTTCATTATCTGCTTACCCATCTTAATTTCTTCCTCTACTCCAGCATTTTCCCCCACTGATTTTTCTCGAAGTTGCTTCCCTACTATTGAGAAATGACTGTACACATTTATACCGGAATCTTGTTTAGGCTTGTAAATATCAATATTGTATATTAGAACATTGGAATGTTGGGAGCTCCTTTGAAAACAATGGAGTGCTCCGGGCTTATAATGGCTGGTATAAGCCTAGAGCTCCAACATTCCAATGTTTCTTTGTTCACTGCTCTGGCTGTGAACAAAGGCTTCAGGGAGCCTGAGGGGATTCCAATCCCCTCACGCTCCCAAAAGGCTTTGTTCTTATTTGTTAGAACATTCTGCCCTCTAGTGGCAGAATGTTCTAATAGCCTTATAGCCCTTCGTAGCTGGGCTATACTGGCTATTTAAATCCCTCTACCTTGTTAAAGGCCCTCGCCTTCGGCTCGGGCCTTTAACGCTGGAGAGGACCTTTAATAGCCGGTATAGGCCTCTACGGCGGGCTAAAAGGCTATAGTAATATAGTTTAATCAACAGTGAAGGAATACATATATATTGCTGTTCTGTATAATTACATTAGTGGGAAAATAGGCTAAAAATTTAAAGAGACATAGAACCAGCGCCAAAATTCTGCTTAGCTTCATGTACAAACGATTACACCTGCCTCAGGTCTTCCGTGGCTGGTTGAGCTCAGAGCCTGACCACAGTCCAGGCTCTGGGTCCAAACCCCAGTGTGCATGACTGAAGTCCTTCGAAGGCCGCAACTCAGCGGGTTGGGCGCAGGGTATGGCCGTCCCCTAGGGGGTCAGGCCCTGCGGGCATGCCAGGTTTTACAACCAACACCCCTTGAGCACTGACCCCAGCACCTCACCATCTACCAATTGTAGTAGGCTGCAATCTGAAACATATCTCATGAATATTTGTGACAACAGTAGGATTGATACCCGCTATGATAGGGTATTTTGTGAACCAACCTATTAGTACATAAGTCGATTTGCAAATTATAGAAGGATGTACAAAAGGTTGATGCCCATATTGCATCTCATTTAGGAAATCTAATTGTAGTACTTGTGGACCAAGCTCATTAGTAATATACTTTTAGAAACATGAGAAACAACATACCTTTTTTTCTATTTTAAAACCACAAAAGCTGCTTCTAACAAGAACCTTTTTTTCTAATTTAATTTTTTTTATCTGGACAATTGTTTGGGTGGGGGGTTATTTAACTGAAACAAAAGCAGGCCCTCAGAACTTGGGTGCAAAACATATTTCTTGCAGACTGCTTGATGGGGAACTATACGTTTTTTGCAAGCTGTGTCACTCAGTTCCCCACAGATATTACCTTGCCAGAGTCAAGGCAATGCAATCCAATTTGGGAATAGCGGGGGTCCTAGTATTGTTGCTGGGTGGGAAGGACATGCAAGGGAATTTTATGTCTGGGTTGCACATGTTGGACGACTGCAGAAGAGGCTGGTGCACCCTGCTCTTTTTATCTTCAGTGTTCTGCAGCATTAAATTGGTGAGTGTGACACACATTGCGATGATTATGCATCCCAGGGGAGAAACCGGAAAAAAGCGCTTGTGACCAATCAGATCACTCCAATTGGTTTTTTTGCATCCCGCGGGACTCGTTCAAGCATCTTGCTGGATCAACTGTCAATATATCTATACATTTTCAACTTTCATTTGTCAAACACTGCTGAATAGATTCACACACAAATCACAAAAAGCACACTTTCTGGGAACCGATCTAACTTTTTTGACAAATTTGCTGCAATTTTGTTCATCCATTTTGGATGTATCCTTTTCTAAATTTTCCTATGGAAAATGCATGGGGAAAAATGTTTTAGAACCCCCCTCTTTTTAGGGTCCTGCTTGATGGATCACCCCAAAACTTTCCAGGGAGGAGCTGAGGGGGATTAACTTTTGGGGGAAATTTCCTAAAGATTTGTCCAAAGTTATTATTAAAAAAACGCTCTTTCTATGGAAACTCTGACACATGTACAACTACACAGTTGCACCCTTCAAGGTAAATCATATAGTTCTCAAAGAAATGAACAGAGATCAACAGATTGCAGCACAGGAACGACATGTGGTCTCTGCCTATCTAGACATGCCTCACGACAAAGACCTAAAGGTACCCAGACTCTTGAATTATCAAGCAGCTACCATTTTACAATTCATAGTGTGCAGAAAGGCACTGTAGGCCCTGTCATGTTTTCTGCGTGCATTGGTGGAAGGACTTGCAAGTCCACACAGCAGCGAACAAGTTTGCTCATATGATCCCTTACCACCTCTTCCCCACCATGCCTCTTCTGAATTGTTCGGTGACTTATATGTCTTCATTAAAGCAGGCGAGAGCAGGAAGGCCCTGTGGTGGTGACTTTAACAACCTATCTTGCATTGACAATGTGACAGAAATATCACACTCGGACTGACAGGCGAGCTGCCCCCATGAAGAGAAGATGCCGCTAATTGGCGCCAACTGTTCGAAAATCCATGCCTCCTTCTGACAGCGATACCAGCCGCTACCCAAGCACGCGGATTCCGTTTCTTGGCTACCTGTCGACACGAACAACACAAGCGCAGTCGATGAGAAGCGGGGAAGGGCCTGCAAGTGTTTCGAGTTATCTGCATTAATTCATAGTAAATAATTGCCAAAAAGATGCTTTGCTTAAGTTCGTGAATATATTCTCCCTATTGCAGTAGTTTAACTGCAATAAAACAATATACCCCTTATGTTGAAAACTTTTAAGCACACTCTTCACAGGGGGTGAACTGTGTAAGGGATCCCATGAACAGAGGACTAGATGGTTGCAATGACCCAACTGACTAAACCTGAGCGGGCTTCTCTGAGTAGTAGTAAAAATCAAGGGCCAGATGTATATCACCTAATACCGGTCGGTAACGGCCGAAATTTCCGAATTTTGGCCGTTACTGACCTGTATTAGGCTACTGAGATGTAGGTGGCCTCAATTACAAATTCCGTAATTTACAGATTCGGTATTTTAAGGAATCGGTATTTTACTGATACCTTAAAATACTGAATCGGTAAATTACCGAATTTGCAATGTAGGGGGCACTCAAATGAGTGCATTGCATAGGTATGGATTCAGTGTTTACCACCAACTACAAGTTGGTGGTAAATATCGAAAACGTTTGCAAAAGCAATTATTTTGATTTTACAACAGTGCGATGTGGCAGACATACATGCCCTTAGGTCATGTATGTCTGCCACATGTGCACCCATGCACTATTCAGTGGTGCAACAGGGTGTCAATGTGACACCCTGCCACCCTTGAATGAGTTCCCCATTTTACCAAATCGGTATTTACCGATTTGGTAATTCCTGGAGGCCCATAGGAATGAATTGGAAATGCCGTATCGGTAAATACCGATTCGGTAAATACCAAATCGTACCGATTCGGTAATACTTACCGAATATTTACCTACATAGCATTTACCGATTTTAAAATACCGAATCGGTAAAATTCTGTATTTTAGAAACGGTAAATCAACATTACCTACATCTGGCCCCAAGTGTTTTTCTTTGATTTGATTGGAATATCTCACGAGGATCTACTCTATTTATAATTTTATAATCCACTTGATCTTTGGTTCCTGCTTATTAACTAATGTAATTGAATAGAAGCCATTACTCCAAGCTCACCACTGTTTACTGATCCAACATCTACCATCTTTGAAGAGGACAAAACTGTTGCTTATTGCTTGTTGTGTGCTTGCTGCAGGCAATGTTTGTGGTAATATCAGAGAAATCAACAGTAAAAACTGTCCTACAGCTAAAAATAACAGCCCTGTTCTGTTAGACCAGCCCTTCCAGCACTGCCAGATTGCCCTATAGGTTAGGACGCCTTTCCATCAGGGCCGGACTGGGAACAGAAACCGGCCCTGGCAAACTGCTCCCATGGGTGAGGGGGGTGCGGCTGATTGGTTTGCGTGGGCCGGTTTCGGACGATTTGTTACAGGGGGCTGATATTGCCAACCTCTGGTAACAAGTGGTGTGGCTCACTGGTTAAAGGCGGCAGACCCGGAAGCAGAGAACGGCCCGGGACCAGGGTTCAATTCCCGACGCGGCAGGGTCGTGGACCAGGGTCAACGGACTCAATAAGTTTTTAAAAAGTCCTGTAGTGTTCTCAGTACAGATGGTGACAGCAGGCATGGGTTTACAGATCGACAGCAAAGGGGTCCAGCTTACCATGATTCAGTTTTCACAGGATTTTGTAACCAAGAGACCGTGGTTGTACATTGCAGTGCGTAATTTGTAAAAAAAAAAATGTAGGTGCCAGGGCTCCCATCAGGGGGCCACTGCAGCTTGGACCACTCATCGCCCCTTAGCTCTGTCAGTCACAGTTTCAACACAGCTACTAACCATCACACTCTTGCAAGTGTGACACTTCGGACTGTTTTAGGCCACCCCACGCTATAATAATGGGGTTAGCAACAGGTAACCCCATTATTATAGTAACCCCTCTACTTATTTGTTTGAGTTGTCTTATTACTCACATGATTGGCTTTGCAGTCACTTAATTGTACTATTTGTACTGTGTGATCTATTGATTTACTTGTTTGACTATGTTCCCTCATGTACCCTTCTATGTAAAGCGCTCTGATGTCTGCGAAGATCTTGTTCGCGCTATATAAAACTTTAAAAATAAATAAATAAATAAATAATTCTCGCCTCAATGCCTACTCTAACCAGGGATCACACTTGGCAACTCTGGGCATTAAGCTTGCCTCATCTCTATAACGGCCCCCCACAGACGCCGGGGATGCCTGGTTTCACCTTGGAGATACCCAGAAGGGACCATCTCACAGGGAAAGCCAGGACAGGTTCCCCAGTGGTCTTCAGCGCCAGGCCACCCCGAGATGGGGTAACAGTGCGCTTTAGAAGTATCATCATTACATCATTATATTACATTACAAAATCAGCCCCCAAGTGCCCAAAACCGGCCCCCACCCGAGCAGCCTACCGGGGAGACGCCAGGTGCCTGCTATGGCCAGTCCGGCCCTGCTTTCCTTCACCGCAATGGAACATATTCCACCAAAGCACTACTCCACAGTGTCGCATGCTGCCAGCCAGATAATGCACTCTGATGCATTGCTAAAGGTATGAAACATTATATAACAAAATACATTTCTGTCTGTGTTTGTCTATCAGTCCCTTCCAATTCTGCAGCAGTCTGATTTGCATTGCTTGCTAGTACATATTTTGTTTTTCATCCTTTACCTATTTCTGGTTTGTTCTATAAATAATAACAAGCCTTATGAAGCCCTGGAGGTAAAATGCACTAACATATTTGTTGCAAGCCATCTTCCAGACTGCTCCCAGGCGGATGCTGCTCTGCAGAATGATGGTTAGGAGGGAAACACAGGGAGCGGGGGCAGGGGAACGCTGCAGGCCGGAGCCAGAGCCTCTGATGTCTGACTGAGTTTGCAGCATGTTGTGTCTCTATCCCCCAGGCAGCTTGTTTTCATTGTATAGATGCTGTTGCTTTTTGGAAGTCATTCCAACCTGGAGAGAGGTTGCCTCATCCGTATACCTTTCCGAAGCCTTCGATCATTTGTGCCATGGGGTTGGGTGCGGAGCTTGCACCAACCCCTGTAGGCACCCAACCTCATGGCCAAAGGCTGTGCGCATTGGGGTTTGGGTACAGGGCCTGTGCCCAGTCCCCTGTGCACGGCTTGCGGTTGGGTGCGGGGTATGGCCTACCGGTCATTTATTTGGCATTTTATATATTTTTTATTTGTTTTTGGGTGCCACAGTGCCCACCCGGCGGGGTCACCAGCCACCACTGTGGTCAGAGCCAGCCATTTGCAAAACATTTTTAAAATGGGTACCAAGGTGCCCACCCAATGTAGCTATAATATTGAGGGTTGCAAGTGGATTCCTAAGGCCCACGTAACCTCTGCCTGCTCACCTTCCGCCACTATTGTGGTAGCCGCCTACTGTTTGATTATTTGGTGGGTGCCCACCCGAGGCTCCTGCAATCCAGCTTTTGTGCTCCACAGCTAGCTCCCATTGTGGTGCTAGCAGGAACCAGCTCAGTAACTACACTCCCGGCAATGTGAAAGTAGTCTCTTTCACTGTTCCTACCTGGGTGGGAGCAAAGTTGTGTTACCAGCCTGGGAGAGTGTGGGCAGCATTGCCAAACTCTCCTGGGTTGGAAACAGCAGTGTCCCTGATGAATGGGGTCCCCAGGACACTGATTGCATCTGGTCTTCTGGACTGGAGGTCTCCAGACTGATCCATGGCTCTGGGTGGGTGGCCTGATGTCCCCCGCCCCTGTAAAGAACTGGCCCCAGGAGATGGGGCCACTGTGTCCTCATACAGGCTTGGGAGGGGTTCCTCACTTCTCTCCCCATCATCTTAAAATGACTCCGGGTGATGGAGCCCCTAATAGAGGCTTGGGGAGGGGCTTCTTGCCCCCACTCCCTCTAACAGTAATTTAGCCCCAGGGGATGGCGTCCCTGGAGTCTCAGAGATGCTTGGGGAGGGGTGCTGCATGTCCCCCTTCCCTTCACTTTTAAAACAGCTCCAGGAGAAGGATGCTCTGGGGCTTTGTAGAGGTCCCCCTAATATTACAAGTACTGCAACCCCCCAGGCCCGGGCCCACCCAAGGGGCCTTATTAGATCGAGCCAGAGCAGCGCATGCACTGCTCTGCGAGGCATGCTGTACTCGGGTATGGACTTGAAGCTCCGCCCACTCTCCGCCCACTCTCCGCCCATCTTTTCAATTGGCTCATGTTGCTGATCTTTCTAAATGGTTGCTTGTGATTCCTTAGTAGGCGTGTTAGTCCCTCCTTTCTAACGCCTTGTCTGCATTTGTAACCTCCAATGAAGGTGGGACTTTTTACTTGTGTGGTTACACAATATGTTTATTCAGTCCTGGAGCAATATTTCCTTTAATTATTTTGTCCTACTGCAGACACGACTCTCCTGCAACAGCTGTTAAGACTTGCCCGAGACACTTAATAGGTCTCGCATTTGTGAGAGTTTAAACTATTGCTGTTGTAAATAACAATGCCTTTAATTTACCTGTTTTAAAAAAGAAACACATAAATAAATGGCATTGTCATTTACAATGCCAATAACTGAAACCCTCACAAATGCGAGACCTATTGCATTGCAAATGCTTGTTTTTAAAAAGGTGGCAGACTGAAAAAGTTTTCATCTGAGCCACAGATCCGCTGATCCTTCAAAGAAAAAGAAATGTTATTGCCCCCACTAGGGGGGCCTTCATTACTAGTCGCAAACTCTGTGCGAACATAGCCAACAAGTGTTAATCACAAGCAAACAGTAAAGCCCAGCCCATGACGTTACAATATTATTTATAAAGCACACAATGGCCAGAAGGCATCAGGCATTGTTTTGTGATCATATCCAGCATAGGTGATCAATGCACCTTAGTGCACTAAAAGCCAGGTTGTAAGGCTATGTGGTAATGAAGATAAATGCTGTTCAGTAAAGTTTTCAGCAAGAACTTTGAAAGTCATTCCTCCCGCTCTCCCTAGCTTGAAGCACCGTGCCATCAACGCGCAATCTGAGGTGGGCAGAAGAGAATGCCCAATGGGTAGCCTTTGGTGCAACAATTCAACATTTGATCAATACATATGGATTTTAACTTTTTCCATGCTCATGACGAGCTGAGCTCGTCATGAGCCACGGCGCTCCTGTGCTCATGACGAGCTCAGCTCGTCATGAGCCGTGGAACGCTCGCATGCGGGGATAATTCCCCTGCTGTGCTGAGCGTTCCACAGGAACGGGTGTGGTCATGACGAGCTGAGCTCGTCATGTGCACAGGAGCGCCGTGCCTCATGATGAGTTCAGCTCGTCATGAGCATGCGGGCGCCGTGCGCACCCCCCTCCCCCCCAGCACAGCGGGAAAATAACCCCCGCAGCGAAGGGGTTAACTTATTCCTACTCTTCACACACAAGCAATGGAGAGGGTTAGGGGCTCCAGTGACTCCATTCTGGATGGCTTCAACAGGAATCCTGCATTAGTATTCCGAGCCTTGGTGTGCCACTCTGTGTGGCTCACCGAGATGGCATTCCACTCTGGCATAGACAAAGGCGCTAGTTGTGCCCTCTTGATGTTAGGTGTAGAGAAAAGGCAGACTTGGGGCAAGTAGTTGTACACATTGAAAAAGAGATAGGGGCATATTAGCAAGGGCGTTATCGCCGCTTTAGTGGCACTTTTTGCCACTAAAGCGGCAATTTTTTAATCTCCCAATTACCAACCTGTTGCTAACATCAGTTAGTGACAGCTTCCAGGCGATAGCGACCGGTTTGAGGCCCGCTTTTGCATTATCGCTAATAACACGCAAAGTGGGCGTACCCAAACTGGTAGCGACTGAAAGCAGTCACTAACACAGCAGTAGCCTATTAGCAATACCTGCGACACAATAAAAAAGTGCGCTAACCGCGATTAGTGCCAGGATTTTACACCTGGTAAAAATCTGATTTAGCGATAATAGTCAATGGGAGGTGGATTCTACGGCTACGTCCCCACCTGCCTATTAGCGAGATTTTCCTTAGCTATAGGATTTTTATCGTTGGAAATCTCACGTTGAGGATGGGATTCGCCACTATAGCTGGATTTTTTATCGCAGTGGAGATAAACGTTGGTAATACTGCGTTATCTCTGCGATAAAATCCAGTGATAGGAGGCGATAAAAAAAATCGCTCTAAGCGCGGTTTGTGATAATTATCGCAAGCTGTTGCTAATATGCCCCCGAGTTTTTCTTCATCACAGGTGCTTGGAGTGTGACAGTCCCCTTTGCAGGGTGATAACCATGTCTTAGTGCACCATCCTCTACACAAACAATCCCCCAGTCAAACACGGTTTTTCTACAGTATTTTCTCCCAGTGTTTTTGGAAACTAAGAAAAGCAATTTAGCAAACAATATAGTGAAACAGGAGACAAACCTTGTTAGCGTAACACTTACAAGACACAGAATCATCTAAGCCCGAGTGGAACTTGATGCACTTTTCAGTGACTTATCATAAATAATTATTTTATTCATAGATTGTTATCCCATTAATTAATGGAACATTCTATCATTTTGTAAAAGAAATAGGGTAAGAAGCCATTGAAACCTAAATACAGAACATTAAGAGGAGAGAGTCTATCACAAGTTATTCTGCAGGTCTGCTACAGCAACCTCAGCCGAAGCCAGAGTCTCCAAGACACTTCCTGAGCGGTGCAGGTCCAAGTATCAGCAGGAATGTGCGGGAGCATGCAGAGGAGAAGGAGCATCTTACCAGGAAACACTCACAATCATTCATTTCTTTGTTGGCAATATTTTGTTTTTGAAGACAAATGAAAGTCCACTTTATGTCTTCTTAGATTGGTGGTGAATGAGGGAGAAAGGCGTGAAGTCAAGTTAAAGACTGACCAAGGCAGATTGGGGAAGAGAGGTAATGAATGAACAAATGATTTAATGTGTTTGATTTTTAAAGCACCCTATGTCCCTTAACGGTGTTTTGGGGTTGTGATGGTGCTGTGAATAGAAGCTAAATAAAAATAAGAGGAAGGTAACCATAGAGGTGAACAGCCAGCTTTTAGATGACTTTCTAAACTTGAGGTGGGTCTTTTAAAGATGGCGGCACAGAGGCAGTTTGTTCCAACCTCGAGCAAAGACAGTGCGGTACAAAAGGGGGTGGGATGGACGGAGCATCTGAACCAATTAAACACTCACACCCAGTCAACAGATCTAGGTTTAATCCATCCCCGTTCTTTAGCCCACTCTGCCACCCCAGTTCAGACATGGCCATATGCAAATCAGTCTGACCCTGTGCCTCATGGGAACAGTCCAGCCCGAACTGCCAAGCCATGCCTTTCCTAGAACGGATTCAAGCTTCCTAGGACCGGTTTCTGGCATTTCAGCTGTGTTCAGCCAGGCTTGCCTGAATCCAGTGACAAAGTGAGCAAGTGACTCACGTCTGAGCATACCCTGCCAACTTATGGCGAACAAAGCGGTACAAAAGGGGTGGTGATGGACGGAGCATCAGAACCAATCAAACACTCACACCCAGTCAACAGATCTGGGTTTAATCCATCACCCAGAGTGGGCTAAAGAACGGTGATGGATTAAACTCAGATCTGTTGACTGGGTGTGAGTGTTTGATTGGTTCAGATGCTTCGTCCATCCCCACCCCCTTTTGTACCGCCTCGAGCAAAGACAGTAGCAGCAGAACAGAGGAATCTGGCCCTAACCCTCTAGATGACGGGTATAGTATAAAAGTGCCTTCCAGGACAGCAGGGCCTTTCATGCTCATAGCATGCTGGCCCAAACAGAGGATCTAGAACAGGCATATTTTAGAGCTTGGAAACCAGTGCAGGGCTTTTAAGATGGCTGGACATGGGGCCTCTCTTACCTACACCCAAACAAAGTCAGTCTGCTGTATCCTGGACCATTTGTAGTCTGAATTAGTGGCACTGCGGAGTTATGTTATGTTAATAACACTTATATAGTGCACAAATACCAAAATCAGGGTTTCCCCATAAATGATGGAAGAGTAAAATGGCTACAGATTTATTATTGGATGAAGGAGAGAGAGGAGAGCAGACAGAGTGACAGAGACAAAAAAGGTGATGGTAGAAGAACTTGAAATATTTGTATTCTGCACCTCTATAGGATAACATCAGATTAAGAACGCTATACAAAGTGCCACCATCTCATGTTCAACAGTACAGACACTGAGACCCCTGGAATGTTTACAAGCCACCCACAACAACAACAACTTGCCTTCCAGTAGTTCACTGTGGCAAGCAGGTAACTCTGGAGAACTGGAACGCAATTAGGGACTAGAGCAAAGGTCAAATTTCCCTTTTGGGGTAATTCACAACGTCAACTGTTTCCTTGAATGAGGTGCCTGGTCTTTTCATCGGGGTGGGGTGAGCCTGCCCACTGAATTCCCACAGAGGGCAGCTTTTGTCCTCACAGGGAAGGGTTAATGGGATCATGTGGAAGCGATGGTGGCAAAAGACTGAAACATCAACGCCACCTCTAACGGGGGGAGTAAAGTCTCTCTACCACTAGCCAACCTCTTCAAAATATGTGACATCCACCCCTTAGCATGGCCATCGGTAAGCTGAGATACTGCTTCAGCCTCCCACTAGCCTCCCTGACAACCTTTTATTACCTCCAAAAACCTCCCAACCTAAACCAGCGGCAAAGTGTTCCAACTCCCCTGATCCACTCACATGTATCCCACAGAACAAAGATTCAGTGGCTCTCAGTAAACAACTGGGAACTATGAATTTCTCAAAACAGCTGCCCACTGGAATCCCCACTCTTAAAACTCTTAAACCAAACTCCAATTTGTTGCCTCAAATCCTTCTTCTGCCCTATCAAGATTATGTGTCTTTTTTCGTCTTTGTGCCTCTTGAGTTGAACAGCTTTTGCACAGGCCCCCAACACTTTCTCTGCAAAGTTCTCCATACCCTCAGCTTTTTCCTTGTACCTTCACTGTCAAGCTATATGCTGCAAGCACTAATTAAAGTGCCTTTGTGAGGTTCTCTATGTCTTCTTATTTATAGTTTCTAACAGAAATCTGATATAACCAAGAACAAATGCTAAACATTACGTCTTGAGAGTCTTCTGGTGAGCATGTACATTTACTCGAAGTGCTTATCTACAAGTTTTAGCTGCTCGAATTTTGGGTGGCTTATTTTATGCAAACGAGCAAGCAAGAATCCAGATTAGTGCATAGTGTGGGCATGCTTTACCCCTAAGACTTTACAGCTCAATGGTGTGCTGAGGAGTTGGGTGGATCATGGACCGTGTTAACCTCAGAATCGAGAGACAACGTGTTACGGATGAAAGGTTCAAGAGGGCATTTCAAATTTAGTCAAATAAAGAAAGGACTGGCAAAACATGAGCTCTAGTGCAACATTAAGAAAGAAACACGAAGGTTCATCACAGAATTCAAAAGCTGCAATACAGAAATAGTGAAATGCAGATGGAGCAAATCTCATTTAAATGCAAAAAATCCTTCTCAGTAAAGAACAATGAAGTAAAATAGGCAAAATCAGAAATAGACTAGGGCTCAAATGTGCAGCAGAATCAGTAAGAAATCAGACAGCGTCCCTATTAGAGACTGGAAAAACCTGGCCCAACCCCAAATTCAAGGGTTTATATAGTCATTTTCTCCATAGGAAAGCATTAAAACTCAAACCCATCATGGTGTGAGCAAAGAATTACATTTTCAACAAATTGAATCGTGGAATCATAAATAGGGCTCCCTGTTTCCCTTTGTTACTGATTTTTACAGATAAATACAGACAGAAAAATATTTATTTTCTTGTCTGTATTTATTTTTAAATGTGGATAAAAACGGAAATTGGGTGCGTTTTGAGTGATTCTCAGTACACTTTGCCATGACTGCCAGGCCAATAATTGTGTGGATTTATAGTTAAGGGGGTTAAAAAAATAAGTAATTTGAGTAAAGAAGCTTAAACAGCAGTAGAAATCCACAAGGCTGATACTGATATGTGCCTATTGTCATATAAGTGGATTGATTTATCTTCTGCGGGTGTTCATATCACTGAAATCTTGCAGGCATTGAAGCATGACTGCATATTTATTGGTTAAATAAATGCTGAAATATACCAGTTTCAGCTTTATTTGTTTTACAAAACCCATAATAAATATGGAGAAATACAGATAAAGTTGACTAAAAATAAATATGGATAAATACTGACGGAAATGTAAAAAAAAAAAAATACCATAAAACCAGGAGCTCTAATCATAAATCATCATATAACCCTGCCACCTTAGCACTAACCCACTACATGAATACTGATTCAGCCCCTCCGAGCTAATATCATCCGGCGGTGTCAGATCAAACTAGGTACATGAACAACAGTGAACCGTTGTAAATGAATGCTTTGCCGCAGGCAAATGGAAGATCCTAGTGAAATTGTAACAAAGCTCCAGGCCATCTCCACAAACAGTGTCATTCAGAAAAAAACAAATCAATACTTTGGTGTTCAGAACACATCCCCTGTTACTCTGAGGCCTTTTTTGAAATCTCAGTACTTGCATATTGGAAAGTTACAAAGAGAATACCACATTTTCCGGGCACTCTCATTTTATGGTACACCACGCCTCCCTGAGGTTAATGAGCGGCATTGAGGAACAGTACTAGCTGATGAAACACTCAGGGACGGTGATGCCAGAACTCAAGACAAGGTAGCAGCGTAAGGTGCCACCTAATGGTGGTGCCAAGTTATTACAACTCCATGACCCTTAGGTCTCATTTCTATCTTCGTTGAATTGAATAGGACACGTAGGGTGTGCGCATTTTTTAAATGTTAGACCTTTAAGATTTTTTTCAGCCACCAATATGCTTGAATTGCATGAAAACCGTAAAGTGTGCACAGTGGAACTTCCTTCCATATACCCCTCACTGATGGGCTGTGTGTACATCAAGTTAAGTGTGTGTATAATACTTAAACATTCATAACAAAGAAGAGGGAAGAATGTTGCAAGAAAGAACCTACAAATTTATTTCAGTAAAAAAACTCTATTCCTTTTAATAAATTTTCATGTTAAAATCATAAATCATATACATCAAAATTACATGAATAATAAAAAAAGAAACAATGTACACAATACTAATAAAAATTAATCATTCAATATTAAAAAAGGGGGGTGGGGATCAATACTTTTGACGCGCGTTTCAGCGTTTAGAAAAACGCCTTCTTCAGGAGCCACAAATTGTTTTATTAAAGTTTCGTAACACTTGCTAGAACCAACTTCTATTTCTTGTTTGGATGCTGTACGGGAAAACTCACAGAGAGGCACTCATATACCGGTCAGGTAGCACACTGTGTGACGCACAGTATTTTAGTTGTTTTCACCCAAGCTCTAATCACACAGGTCACGCCTGTTGGAAAGGATTCATACATATGCTTCTTTGGCCACACCCCTTTTAAAGACCCCCCCAACTTTTTCATTCCATTTAATGCACTTACAGCATCTCTCTGGCCATTGATGCATTCACTCAAAAACGCTTCCCACAAACCTCTGCTAACCACGCTCTCCCCTTTGGTGTAGCGTTCCACCTGTCAAACAATGCGCTTTAAGTGCCACACATGTGAGTATAAAGCGCTATGTAAATTCTACAGTACAATACAAAAATAGTACTTTTGTCAGTATATGGGGCGAATATAGCAAGCAAAATGTGTTTTTTACTTGATTTATTGAACATCCTTACCTAGCTTCTAAACACAGAGGCATGCTAGGTTGCAGATGCTAGCCCAGGACGGAGCAAAATGAGTCCCCTGCATACCTGGCCTTCAGACAAATCTTTTATTGCAAGAATGAGTCTTTTAATTTTGCATTGCTTTGAACACAGGCTTCCTGTTATCCCCACTGAAGCATCAAGGAGCTCTACACGCAGCAAAAGCTGTCAGAACAAAGTGTACGAGGAATGAAAATTTCATGCCTTAGAAAAAATAGCCAGAGTCTGTCAGCCTAAAATTCCCATCTTTTTTCAAACTTAGAAAGCTTGGTAAGCATGCTGAATAATAAATGTTGTTTGAAAAATCTTCTCTTTTGAAAGCCATGACTTTCATTGAAGAGGCAGCCAATGAATTCTGTGGTGTTTGGATGAGGAAACTGACTTCCACCTCACTGTGTTTCAGCGGCGGACACTCCATTCGAGCCAGCAAAAAAAACAAGAATAAAATGGGTTTTAACCCCTTCGCAGCGGGGTAATTCCCCCGCTGTGCGTGGGGTGGGGGGGGGGGCGTGTGGCGCCACGGTGCTCATGACGAGTCTAGCTTGTCATGCTGCCCAGTGGAGCTGGGCTCATGACGAGCTGGACTCGTCATGACTCCGCCCACACCAATAGAACGCCCGCAGGGGCGTGGAATTCGCCGCGCGGGCGCCACAGCTCCACTGTGCCTCATGGCGAGCATTCATGGGGTTAAACCCGTTTTATTTTAATCCCCTGGACCTGCCCCAGGAATCTGACGAGTCTTGGCGGTGGGTCCGGGGATTACACTGCTGGTGGTGGGGGAGTGGGGGCAGTCCCTTCACTGTGCATGAGGTGTTTGGCCGGCCGCCTCAGGCCGGCCAAACCCCTCATGTGCAGTGAAGCTCTCTCCAGCCCCCGCTGCGTTGCTAGGGCTAGAGAGAGCAGGCACACGCTCCCAGTCTGCCTGGGAACGCAAGTTGCAGACGCCCAGGTCAATCCTGAAGCTGCTCTCATGCGAGAGCAGCTTCAGGATTGGCCACAGGACAATCTGGGAGCCTGTAACCAGGGCAAGATGAGGAATAGCGCGATGCCGCGGGAGGCAGTGGCAGCGTTAAGGTAAGTTTATTTTATTTTTTATTAATTTTTTCCCCAAGCCCTCCCCACCTCCCTTTTCCTGCCCAGCCTGCCCCTCACTTTGGCTGGGGAGGGCCCGCTACTGCTGTGTTTGCGCTTTAACTGACGAGCGCCCTCTACTGAGAGAGAATGGACATTGGACTTCTGAATTCTTCAAGTTGGACAAAATGGATGGAAACAACCCTGTCCTAGGATCCACGCCCTCGAGTTTATAGGATTATGTGCCAATATTTCTTTAATAAGTAGGGTAGACACCCAGAAATGCACCCCTTGACAGCACCTCTTAGAAACAGGGGTGGGGGAAGTTGTAATATTTTCCTCTCCCAAACGTCCTGCAATCTCATGAATATTATGATTAATTGCAATTATTATTGTAAATTGTATTTCTATAGCGCTTGCTGCTCCTGATGAACCTACCCATGGGTTGTTAAATTCTCCACATGTGGATTTTCACATGAAAATAGGGACTGGTGCATTCTTTCAATTTGTGTAAGAAAGAAAAGATAATCAATATCCATGCATTTTCAAAGTCACGAGGAAGATGATTTTAAAGTTAACTTGTGAGAAAATGTCCCAACTGCATCCAGGTCTCTCTTGAACTGTCGAGGAAACTGCAATTTTGTGAAGACCAGGGCCCAGATTTAAAAAAGGCCTGCGCGGAAGGTGACGCAAAGGCAACGCAAGCCTTTTAGTGGGATTTACTAAACCGCGCAAAGCCAGTCAGAGCCCCCTTCTGTGGTTCCGCCTGGTCTGGTACATTCAGAGTAATGCAAGGTGCGCAAACCACTTCCTTGTGTTACTTTGCATTGGGAAGGCGTTCCATGGGCGGAGTAGGGGCGTTCGCACTCATCCAGCCATTGATTTTGGTGCGTTTCCAGATATACAGAGACTTGCAAACCTAGGAATTCCTCAAAATGGTGCGCCTTCTCAATACAGGCAAAATGAGGAGAAATATCTTGACTTCTCCTCTTTATTTTCTCTTTCTGTGTCTCTTTTTACATAGAAAGAGGAAAATTCCTCACAGGAATGGTTTTGTGCAGGCAGGTGTCCCTCCCTGCATAAAAACAATCCAGCCTGTAACGCAAGCACTCTTGCACCATGACGCAAGAATGTCTGCGTTGGCAGTCAGTGCGCCAGCACTGGGAGGGAGCAGGAATGCATTGTGCAACTTTATAATAAATCTGCCCGATGTATGCATTGGTTGCATGTCCGAATAGCAATGTTCAAAATATTGAGAAGGTAAGTGCACATAGGTAAGTGTTGATTTACTGTTCTTAACTCCACATCCACATATCTTGAAAATATATAGGTATCATCAAAGTTCATATATGTGGATTTAAGTAAAGTAAACCTATAGTTACCTTGACATGTTGGCTAGCCACTGGAGGAATGGTCTCCTCTTTCGTTAATCGGACAGTGGGGCTGACCAGCTGTCCTGCAGTCTCTACAAATGGGAATGCCTCAGAGTAGTAATAGGTGTTACTATTGTCAGACTCATTTCTGATCGTTTAAAAGCCATCTGAAGGAAAGCAGTCATCCATGAACCTGGGTCATTGGGTCCCTTTTCTAACACAGGAATTATTGCTTTCTTGCATCTGGATAACTAAAGAGCCGTCTGCCACTGCAGCTCATTAGAGGCTGTGTGCCATTGAACATCTTTACAAAAGATGGGATTCAGCTCCATCCTTTTAATTGGTTGCACATATGTCTCCTTGGCTTGATAACTAGAACGCGGGGACGCCTGCAGCAGCCTCTCTGGCACAGTCAGGGGTGGTCTGTCTTTGCATTAGAGTTTTGGAGTATCCGGTGCTCACCTGACTGTCCAGCTGTCAGAGTCAGATCACAGACCAGGTGCAGGATAGCAGGTGTTGGATAGCAAGTCTATGATGTCAGTTGTAGGACAGAAGGTGTAGAATAGCAGGTGTAAGAATGGAAGTGTAGGATAGCAGGTGTAGGATAGCAGGTGTATGATAGCAGGTGTAGGATAGCAGGTGAACAATAGCAGGTGTAAGAATGGAAGTGTAGGATAGAAGGTGTAGGACAGAAGGTGTAGGATAGCAGGTGTATGATAGCAGGTGTAGGATAGGAGGTGTAGGATAGCAGGTGAACAATAGCAGGTGTAAGAATGGAAGTGTAGGATAGAAGGTGTAGGATAGCAGGTGTAGGATAGCAGGTGTAGGATAGGAGGTGTACAATAGCAGGTGTAAGAATGGAAGTGTAGGATAGAAGGTGTAGGATAGCAGGTGTAGGATAGCAGGTGTAGGATAGGAGGTGTACAATAGCAGGCCTAAGAATGGAAGTGTAGGATAGGAGGTGTAGGATAGCAGGTGTAGGTTAGGAGGTGTAGGGTAGCAGTAGGACAGAAGGTGTAGGATAGCAGGTGTAGGATAGTAGGTGTGGGAAAGCAGGTGTCGGATAGGAGGTGTAGGACAGAAGGTGTAGGACAGAAGGTGTAGGATAGCAAGTGTATGATAGCAGGTGTATGATATGAGGTATAGGACAGTAGGTGTAGGATAGCAGGTGTAGGATAGCAGGTGTATGATATGAGGTATAGGACAGAAGGTGTAGGATAGCAGGTGTAGGATAGCAGGTGTCGGATAGGAGGTGTAGGACAGAAGGTGTAGGACAGAAGGTGTAGGATAGCAAGTGTAGGATAGCAGGTGTAGGATAGGAGGTGTAGGATAGCAGGTGTATGATATGAGGTATAGGACGGAAGGTGTAGGATAGCAGGTGTAGGATAGCAGGTGTAGGATAGCAGGTGTCGGATAAGAGGTGTAGGACAAAAGGTGTAGGACAGAAGGTGTAGGATAGCAAGTGTAGTATAGCAGGTGTATGATATGAGGTGCAGGATAACACGTGTAGGATAGCAGGTGTAGGATAGGAGGTGTAGGATAGCAGGTGTATGATAGCAGGTGTATGATATGAGGTATAGGAGAGAAGGTGTAGGATAGGATGTGTACAATAGCAGGTGTAAGAATGGAAGTGTAGGATAGGAGGTATATGAAAGCAGGTGAAGGTTAGGAGGTGTAGGGTAGCAGTAGGACAGAAGGTATAGGATAGCAGGTATAGGACAGAAGGTGTAGGATAACAGGTGTAGGATAGGATGTGTGCAATAGCAGGTGTAAGAATGGAAGTGTAGGATAGGAGGTATAGGAAAGCAGATGTAGGTTAGGAGGTGTAGGGTAGCAGTAGGACAGAAGGTGTAGGATAGCAGGTGTAGGATAGCAGGTGTCGGATAGGAGGTATAGGACAGAAGGTGTCAGACAGAAGGTGTAGGATAGCAAGTGTAGGATAGCAGGTGTAGGATAGCAGGTGTCGGATAGGAGGTGTAGGACAGAAGGTGTAGGACAGAAGGTGTAGGACAGAAGGTGTAGGATAGCAAGTGTAGGATAGCAGGTGTACGATATGAGGTGCAGGATAGCACGTGTAGGATAGCAGGTGTAGGATAGAAGGTGTAGGATAGCAGGTGTATGATAGCAGGTGTATGATATGAGGTATAGGACAGAAGGTGTAGGATAGCAGGTGTAGGATAGGATGTGTACAATAGCAGGTGTAAGAATGGAAGTGTAGGATAGGATGTATAGGAAAGCAGGTGTAGGTTAGGAGGTGTAGGGTAGAAGTAGGACAGAAGGTGTAGGATAGCAAGTGTAGGATAGCAGGTGTAGGCTAGCAGGTGTAGGATAGCAGGGCAAATAACTGCAGTTAAATACTCCCAGGAAGAAGTGACCCGCAACCTAATGCTGCGCACAGAGACCATAACTCCTACCTTATTGTAATTTTAGATGACTTATGTTTACAGCCCTGGTGCCACCTTACAAATAGGGCTCACTGCCCCCCTCTGTCGTGGCGCTCCCATAAGCGCGTTCACTAGGTGCACACTGCGTCAGCGGGCCCTATCACTGTTCACAGTACAGATGCAAGCTCACCCCTATACAATCAACTGTGCGTTAGTAAAAGGTGGACCAGCTGTTTGCAGCTGCTACTTTGCCTTTAACTGAAGGTGCTAACCCAGCCTCACTTTTAAGGGGGGAGGGGGGCAGGGATAGAACTCCAGGCGGGTTAAGTGAGTGACTGCATTTGCCTGCAGGGGGATCTCTCAGGGATCTTTGGAAAAATGGTGGGTTGTCAGGGAAAATACTGACTGTGCACCATCTCTATGTGGGGCACAGTCAGCAGGTCGTGGCGGCCTTGTCGTCACCTGAGTCGTCAGTACTATGGCGTAGGCACATGAGAAGAAGAATTCCTGTGTAAGTGAAGGCTCACACCCCCTTGGGATTAGGTTGGTGCACATTTAGAATCAGTGTGAGACATATCACAGGAGAGGACACGTAGGCATCTGTGGTCCCTTCTGTAATACCAAAGTGCCTTGGGGTGCCCCTTGTGCGCCCTTGACAGTTTGTATACTCTCATGTGGATCAGTGGCCAGTCTCGTAGAATCCGCTTCAGGGTGAGCTTGACTGGCAGATGCAAACAAGCAAGCCTCCTTCAGCCAAAGAAAGCAACCCCCTGGCTGGCATGAAGGGGTGAAAGGTTACCTAAAGGCCTGCATCGTACTCTAGTTGGCAGTCAATAAGGCTAACCTTTCACATAGTTATGAATGGAAACCAATGTCACTGTTCGGGTATTAAACATTCTGTGCAAGCCTGCTCTTGCCCAGTGACAGTAGTGTGAAAGTAGTATCCATCAAAGTCTTCATGACGTCAGATGGGCCGCTCCAGAGTGCATGATAGAATGTCTCGACCAATGGGTATGTGAACGCAAGGCTTGTGCCAGCTGGGTTCCTTCAGCTGGATGGTCCCACCGCCACGTATCGAGCTTGTGGGAAAGCTCGGTGAGGAGACCTATGAAAAGCAATGATACCTCAATCTACCAGACCCCTGTCGGTCGGACTCATTTGCATATGACTGGTCCCTGTCTAGAATGGCGAGACAAGCTAACATATGTTGGACGGTATCAAGGGCAGTGTGATTACCACCAGCTGAGATAAATCCAAGCATTGGTATAACGCATTCGCCCGTTACTTGGCCTCTTCGCACTGTATGCAGACCAGGGTTTGCAGTTACAATTCATCCATTGGAGGTTTGCAAATGGGGAATGCCATTTCTGAACGACTTTCGGTACTCAAGGGTATGGCCACCCCAATGCAGCTGATGTTGCTAGCAGGTGTTTTATTCTACTAATAGCTGTGTGCAGCTAGAGCTCCTGTAGTAAGGTATCAGTGTCCCCATGTTCATTATTCTGGTGGTGAGTTAGCATTTGCCTATCTCTGTCCTGACCTCATGAGCGAAGGTCAATAGATACTTCCAGGTTATCACTTGAGATCCTGAGTTTTAGGTTTCATCTTAGTGTGGTTTCGCTCTATTTCTTGGCCTTGCTTGTACGGTTATGTTGAGTGGTAGCTGTGTACCAGGTGAATCTGAGATGTAAAATGTGGTATGCAGCACATCTGTATGTATGGAATGTTGTAGGATGTATTGTTCTGTGGTGTACCTGAGTCGTACTGTTTTGTATTGTTGTGTTGTGTGGTAGCTGTGTTCTGGGTGAATCTGAGGTATAAGATGTGGTATGCAGCACATCTGTAAGGCATGGAAAGGTGTAGGTTGTACCCAGGTCATACAGGATTACCTTAGAAGCCACCATATAGTCACTGGACGCTCATCCAACTACAGTAGAAGTCATTTTCACAACATCAGACATCATCAAGCTCCTGAAGTCATCCGCAACTTTATATAGTAGTGTGACATGTTGGGAGCTCGTGATGATGTGGAGGGGGTGATTTCTGGAGTGCAATGGTGGGAGGGGTAAGGATGCGAGGCAGGGGGTCATTCATGGGCCTGTGAGGAAGAAGTACTATGAGGCAGATGTGTAGAAAAAGCCACCAGATCAGCGTAGAAGAGCGACAGAAGAAATGTGTGGGGGAATGTGGGAGGGAGAAAAGTAAGAGGGGAGGTGGAGTGTGTGTAGAGAGGAGTAGCACTGAGGTAGTGTGAGTGAGAAGAGGTGTCAGTGTCACCAAAAACGGTTTGGGGGAAGATTCGGACGATGGGAGGAGGTGAATGTGTGCATGTAACCAGTGCCGATGGAATTATGCGATTGTGAGGACGAAGCATTTTTGCATAATTATGGATTTCCTGCATTTGCCACATAATACATCATCTGCTGCATAATCTGCTGATTTTAACAAAAAAAATTGTTTCTATTTAAACGGTTCAAAAGCTGCTAACCGCCCAGTATATGGCCCATTTCAAAAGTTGACTGATAACCTTTCCTTTGCTTGTTGCTATATTTGGGTGTTTAACTGATACTAATGAGTTGCAACCTAAGTCCAGAGAGTGTTTACAAGAGCAAACATAAAAAAAAATGAAATCATACTATCACAAAATGTGCTGCATTATGCCGCATAGTTTGCCTTTTCTTGCCGCATAATTTAGGCACCTCATCTGCATAATTTGTCCTTCTCCTGCCCCATAATTCCAATGGCCCTGCATATAACCACCTGTACATCTGAACACCCAACACATGATGTACCACAGGCCGCTGTCTCACCAGCTCAGGCAGCCAGTGGAGGGAGGGAAAATCTGGGAAGTGGAGGGCTTAATTTGTGCAACTGGGGAACTTTCAATTGTGACTATTAGCGATAAACTGACATTGCAAGGTCCCCAAAGTATTAAAACAGATTACTTTCCTCCGTTCCATCGTATGTCTAAGTTTACTACCTCCACACCCTGCACAATCCCCGCCCCACCGCCCATAGCCCGCCCTATGCAAGCCTTCACTGTGAGATATGGTCATTCATGTGAATGGAGGCGGTCTGGAGGGAAGCAGTTCCACGTCGCGGGTGTGGGCGGGAGTGGAATGGGCAGAGGAGGGCTGAGCAGAGAGAGGCTGAGCTGACAACAGTCTGTGTTATGGGTGAGAAACCTTCCTGACAGCTGTCCCCGGCGCCCTCCAGCTTTCTGGTGACATGTTCACGAGTGACTGCACCTTGCGTGTGGGTAACGGGCAGTGAGACTGGGACCCCCACATCAGGGCCAGAGCCTCCCTCCCTCCTCCAGAGTCCACCGGCCACACTCACGAGATCATGGCGCTTCAATTAAACAAGATGTGAGGCAGAGACGTAGCTAGAGCTTGTGGCACCTGGGGCTATCCTTCAGATTGCCGCCCCCCTCAGGGGTGCTGGGGAAAAAGGACGACGAGCACCTGAAAGAGGTGCGAGAGACATGTAGTATCGTCGCTAATAGTTACCTCGATCATGCAAGTTACATGCACATACATGACACGGTCCAGGGCTAGACAGACCCCGTCCCCAAAATAGTGCCACATGGGACGGACCGCCCCCACCTAGCTACGCCGCTGAAGGAAAAGCAGAAGGAAACCCAAAACTTACATCAGTTCTACCTACCCTGTTTGTGACATCTCACTCATAACATCACAGCTTGTGCAGGACCCTTGTCCCCTGTCCCCTATCTGCCCGTCCATGACCTCTGCAATGTGTGCAGACCAGTCCGCCACACTGGGTTTGACCACGATTCCGCTGGCAGCACCTTCAGGATACTACAGGTGAGTCCAAAACACCCGATCACTAGACTAACTTGAGTTCTGCAGTTGGGGCAGCAACAGCCTTGCAGTGGAAGCCTTCTCACTCCACCCAAGCCCCCCATGAGAGCTCAGTAGAAGCCATCCCACGTGCCCCTCCCTGGAGAGAGCAATGGAGCCATCCACTGCCCCAGCCGCAGAAGAACTACATACCCTGACCACCCCCATCCCAGGAGAGAGCAGTGTAACCATTCTACTCCTCCCTCCTGCCAAACAGAGAGCATTCAACACCAACTCCGTGTCGCCTACGGTCACTACAGTAGTGTAAGTTTTAAAGACTGTCAGTGCTCCGAAAGCATGTCAATAAGCTGGAGTGTCAGGCCAGAGAATGCAGTAGAATGTGAAAAATGCAGTTTTTACCTACCCAGGCCAGAAGGGGGATCTGACCCGTGGCCCGTCGTAGAGACAGCCTTGACCCTGCACCTGTCACTAGAGACAGCCCCATGCCCGCAAAAAATATGTGAAAATCTATAGAAATATTTTCATATTTCTGTGGGGGGGGGGGGGAAAGGGTATACTAGGAATCTGCAGAAGGAACCGTAGCAATATACTGATTCCCTATGCAATGTTAAAATGAACTGCACCCAAGGTGCCTCGTTTCAATATTCCTGAAAGTTTAGAAAGCAAGGTCATTGAATGTGAGTCCTGATATCACGGTATGTGTATGTCCTCACAAACATCTCTCGTTAGCACATGAGTAATGCCAAGGTCTCTGCACCTTCATATCGCCCGCGCTCTTTTGTGTGTGTTACTAAGAACACACAGGTGTTGTTTGCCACATTGCCTCTTCAGCAGTAAATGTCCACTTCAGCACAACCTTACTTTGCTGAGCTGACGCTGTAATAAAAAACAAGCACTGGCAAAGCCAAAAGGTCTTGCTTATTAGAGCTATTGCTTTGGCAATGCTTTGTAGCCATGCTGTACAGTAGTGCAGATGCTTTGCAGTGTGCCTAAAACTAATTTTAAATGGCACTAATACACAGCCAGGGCTAATGCACTTTTACCCGATTCTGCCCCTTAAACTATCCCAACCATCAGATATCCCAATCTTCCCTCACACTGTCCCCAACTACCTTCAGTCCAGCACTTCTATGCTCAAATGATCCCTCCCCTTTCAACTTAACCTCCTTCACCCAAGCTGCACCAAAACAACCTCTCCAACACTAAAACGACCCTATCTTCTCGCTACCCCATACTTTTAGACTAGCCCTCCACTCAAACTATTTCCTGTTGTCAAAGAACTCTGCCTACTGTCAGAGTATCTCCACTTACAACCTTCTAGAACAAAGTCACCTCTTCAAACAAACTACCCGTACCTTCATGCAAACTTCACCTTCAAACTACCCCTCCAACGCTGAAACTACTTCCAGTTGTAAACTATTCCCTTCCGACTTCCTCCCCAGCAACGAAGCTACACTATTTTTCGTCACATCCCTCCTGTCCTCTAAATACTTCCAACTTTCAAACTGTCCCCACCTCCTACCTACTACTATTATACTCAGTCTCCCAGTATCAACTTACTCTGCGCACTCAGCATGACCCATTTTACCTGAGCAAATCTTCGATGTCACAATGTCAGCCTCAATACCCCATGCCCCATCCCTTTCACTATACCAAGGATTTATAGAACTGGTCTTATTTACTGATACTGAAATTATCCCTCTCTCATCTTACGTTTTATTATTCCATACATTATAATAAATATGTCACAACATAATGTTGAGTAATCATTCTAGTCGCGTAGCACAACATTCCTTAGAATTCTTGCAAATTGGGAGTAATGGGGTAGGAACCACACCAACAGGCCTAGCAAAGCCATATCAACTAAACTAAAGCTATAAAACTAGAGTAGCCCAGTACAAACAACAGACCATGGGAAATTCCAAAATATTTCAAAGCATATTAGATGTGATATTTGCTAAAATTATCAACAGTGCCCAATATACCCTTAGGAGGCTGTCTGCATGAAAGAATTGTATTCGAGGGTTTTCTCAAAACACAAAATTCATACAAAGTATTGTTTCTCTTTCTTTGCATAACTGAAAAATCATATTTATTGTCACAAATAAGAGAGTTATTTGCATCTGTGTGGCTGATGCCATCACTGTGGCACAATGCGCAGTAAATACAATACAATGCTAATTCTGGTTGTGCAAGAGAGACTATTGCGCATAGTGTGAATCTTGGTAAATCTGCTCACAAGTGTAGTGAATTTAGAACGTGCTAGATCAATAAATGTATACAAACATAATTACCCCTTCAACATCCAAACTACTCCATACTCCTACTACCTCTGCCTTATATTAACCTATCCTATATTTAAACTATCCAACCTTTAAATTACTTCTTCTACCCTCACATTATATCACCAAAACTCACACACTACACGCCGGTTTTAAAAACTGCCTCTTCAGACCCACTCTGCTGTCCTACCTTTAAAGTACACCTTCTAGTCTTTAACAACATCTCACCTGTAAAATGCCATTCCCACCTTCAAAACACTGCTCCTTCTCAAACTACAGAGCCTCCTGCTCTACTAACACATCTCATTCTTCTAAGGATGATGAAAATGCCACAATATTTGAATGATGCAAAGTAAAAATATGGAAACTGCAACACACAACAGAAAATACACAAAGAGCTTTAAATGTCTACAGAATCTCTGCAAGGTCATCGATTTTATACTCTTTGTTCCTTGTGGCCGGCAGGCAGTGGAAGAACAGAAGCTTGAGGAAAGGAGGGTGAGTGGACAAGGCCGAGCGCTAAAATAGCGCGGGCCGCTCTTATGGCGGTCAAACCTGTCACCGTGGAAAGGAGGAGGTAGGGGCACTCCCACCTCCACCCATAAGCATCCAAGGGGCGGTGTTCTGCGGGGTGTGAACATGGCCGGACTGAGACCAGCAACCAGCCCTGGCAGGTTGCTTCTCCACCGGCCCTGTTACCCGCAAAGAACTGCTACAGCTTTTCTTACAGAGGGCCGATTTTGCAGCGCTGCTACAAAATCGGCACTCTGTAAGAAAAGCGGCCCCCTGCTGCCACAAAACCGGCCCCCACCCCTCCAGCCCCACCGGGGAAATTCCCGGTGCCTGCAAATGCCAGTCCGGCCCCCTGGGTGTGAACCAGAACACGGGTATCCAGCGTGGGGGTTTTGACCGGTTTAGACCAGTCTGTCCCGTGACGCCCCTTAAAAAGGGGTGTGGGGAGCAGAATAGTTTCTTGTTTGTAGGCTGCCCATGGGCACAGCACCCGGGCCACCTGTGGCCCGTAATTCAGGCAGTGGAAGAACAGAAGCTCGAGGGAAGGGGATGAGTGAGGTGAGGGGTGTCACTAAATTGGAGGGTGGACCACCCTAGTCACTTTGGCCTGTCTGCGTACCTGTGCTGAGCGGTCTCATGTAGCTGGTGCTGTGGTGCTGCCCGATTGAGGCAGCAAAGTGTCAAAGATCCTTTGGGCCCAGAGTGACGTGACTGTGGCTTGAGGCCTGATTGATGCATTGCCTCGCTATGGCCAATGCAGACCCGAGGGTGACTGCACTGAGTATCGGTAGAGGGGGGACGGCCTGCTGCAAATCCTGTGGCCCTCGGGATGCCCTGTTCCTGGGTCTCATCTTCTGCTGGGCTTTGGTGTCCCCCTGCTGCTCGTGGGAGAGGTCGATTTCCACTGAGGGAAGCAGCGACTCACACATCTCAACCGAATCAGCGCCGGGAAGCCATCACCGCCCTTGGCTGTGCTGATAATGTCGCTCGCATTATTTCCCTGTTTGCATATGTTTCATTTACGCAGGACGGCGTTCTCATATTTTATTCATAATTTGAATATCTCCGTAGAGGCTGCGCAAAGTGGCTCGGAAAAGTCAATTTCACGATATATTGAATTTCACCAATACTTTTTAATCTTTATCATCCCCAGCCTGGCGCTCCAATTTGGAGCAACGTACCAAGAAACTGTTCAATATAATTTGTTTGATGTGTGGCAATCACAACATGAAATGACGCAAGGGGTGAGGGTGTGGCTTAACGGCTAGTTCTGCCGACTTTGCAGCTAGGGAACCAGGTTCGAATCTGGTGGCAGTCTCAAATATCCTGTGATTCTGAAAATCACTTCATCTCCCCGTGCCTAAAAATTAATATGTCCATCTGTAATGTAACTGGTGCTCATGTAAAGCGCTCTGATACCTTCAGGTCGAGTTTGCGCTATATCAAACTGCAACAACACAAAAAACTATAAAGACGGTCGGCATCGATGACATGTAGGAGACATGCCTCTTTTCTCTAAAGGTGTTGGGGGTCATGTAGTGAGGACACTAGGACCCTGCGGCAGGGAGCATGTCCACAGCAAGGGCACTGGACAGCACTTCTGCCTCCGGGACAGGACCTGTGGGAGGAGCACAACTTTCTAGGTCAGGACAGTGCAGTAAGGGGATGGCTGTAGACAGGCTCCCTCATGAGTGGAGAATGAATGTTCCAGAGACTGATCATTCCTCTGTCTTAGTTGTCCATTTGTTGCCGCCCTAGACACAAGGGGCCAGATGTATCAAGATTCCGATTTGCGAATTCTAAATAGCGATTTTTTGCGAATCGCTATTTAGAATTCGCAAAATGGAATGTATGTACAAAATTGCTATTTTTTTGCGATTCTTATTATTCTTTAATTGCGAATTCGCATTTTGCGAATTCGCAAATAAAGAATAATTTCCAATGCATTCCTATGGGCCAGGAGGCCCATAGGAATGATAGTGCAATAATTCTCAAATTGCAAATTCGCAATTAGCTAATCGCAATTTGAGAATTATTTCAAGGGTGCAGGGGTGTCTCATAGACACCCTGCTGCACCCCTGAAATTTACATGTGTGTGCATGTGGCGCACATACATGCCCTAATGGCACATATGTGCCTCACATGCCACCCTTACAAATGCCAAATAGGGCATTTTTAAAAGAAATCGCAAATTACCACCAACTACAAGTTGGTGGTAATTTGCGATTTCTTAACACAAAATCGCAATTTCAAAATGTTACATACAAATCCTTTAAGGAATCGAAAAATTTGCGATTCCTTAAATGCTATGGCAAAATAAGGAATCGCAAATTATTGCGATTCCTTAAATTGCGATTTTTTCATACATATGAAAAAATGCAAAAAAGGCCATTTGCGAGTCGCAAAGGCCGAAAGTCTGCGAATTTTGGCCTTTGCGAGTCGCAAAAGCCTTGATACATCTGGTCCAAGGACTTTAAACTGAGGGCCTGGTTTGGAGCGTGGGGGCAAGGGTACTCATTCACAAATATGAAGGACATCCCGTCCGCCGTATTACAAGTGTATTATTTCCAAGTGCTCGCTGGTGAAGGAATACCCGCTGGCCAAACTCTTGATTAGTCGCTAAATCTACTACAGCAAAACACAGACCAACGGCACTGCTGACCACAATACATTGGTGTATGAGATGTAAACATACACTTCTCCCCACTCTTACGTTTATTGACGAGCCACAGCTAACTGTTTTTTTTTCATGCATGACCAGAGACCCTGCTGAAAAGACCGGTCTGCCTCTAGCACCGTCAGTGAACATCTCCTCGCCCAGCTAGCATGGACGCGATGTGGCTTAGTAGCTGAGGAGCTGACTTGGCAACTTGGAACCCTCAACTCTAATCTTGGCTCTAACGCTTCACTTAACAATGTGTGATGCGCCAGATAACGGATGTGGAGGCGATGTGGACTTATGGCAGAGCTGCAAGCTTTGGGATCAGGGGATCTGGGTTCTAATCATAGCTTTCGCTACTGAAATTATGTGATTCTGGTCAATTTACTTGATCTCCCCTGCCTAAAATCGTTGCTTTCCAGCTAAGTTGATGCTATAGAAATATCAATATAAACGAGTCAAACAAGATCCAATCAGGGCTCCTAGTTATGGAATGAGGCACCAGAAGTTTTTAGAAGAACAAACCCATCAAGAATAGGGGGACTCTTCAAGACACACCCAACACTGGTGCCATAGACACTTTTAGCCTGGACACCAGCGGCTGCGCTCTGAAGAAGGCATACAGCATATATATAGAATATAGCATAAAGTGACATATAGGATAACACTGAGTAAACCTAACCTGACCAAGCATAGGCCATGGCAGAGCATAATCTGACATAAGATACCACATCCTGACATAACTTATCATGTAATGTCTCATGAATGAAATGAAATGAATGAAACTTATATAGCGCACAACTTACCCTGGGGTATCTCAGCGCTTGCTTAGGGAACCCGTCCTGGTATTCCCCTGTGAGATAACCCTGGCAGGGTATCCACAAGGTGAAAGCCAGGCATCCCACCGCGAGGGGCCGTTGTGGAGATTAAGCAAGCTATTGCCCAGAGTCGCAGAGTGTGAACCCGTGAGTCGAGAAGGCACCGGAGCAAAAATTAACGAGTCCATGGAATTTTGAGCCCAAGACACACCGAGGCGGGGAATTGAACCCTGGTCCAGGGACGAACTCAAGCTCCAGGTCTGCCGCCTCTAACCCCTGAGCCACACTTCTCCACTATGGCATCCGGAACCTAACCTTTAGGTTAAGAGGCAAATAAAGTAATATAAAATACCATAACCAGACTTAACCTGCCATATTTCATAGTGTATTGTAGTAATTCAGCCGGTAGATGGTGTTGAAGTTCAGACAGGATTTATTCAAATCAGCTACACAGGGTGGGTGCATTACCAACTCGAATTGCTCTCTGAACATTTCAACATTCTACAAGGTGATGCCTGGAATGGAACATAAGAACACTCTACTGCAACATAGGGCCGCAGAACCAACAGAGAATAGGAGGGAAGATACAACACGTATCCTGACCTATGATGACATATATCATAGCATTACCTGGTGTATAATACGACATCTAAACTTATATGGTGACACATAATGTAATATACCATAACCAGACATCATCTAAAATGACATATAATTAGGGCTTTAAGTGGGATGAAAAGAGGTGTCTTTAAAAGGTGTGTAGCCTATATTATCAAGGGGATGGGTTAAACATGAAAACTACATTTCTGTGATTCAAATAGTGTGCCACCTGACCAGTATTTTGCATTTTGGCTCCTCTTTGACTGTTCTGTTACTGCATCCAGATGTATAGCACAACACTTGACATACACCGAAAATCAACCAGGGCTATTGACTTTGTCAGTGGTTGTTAGATATTTAAGATAAATTGGTAACAACAATGACTTTGTTGTAAATAATTACTATTGCAAATGTTTAAAGTCTGAAATTCTAGAACTGTGAATTAAATATTACTGAGGCCTGTGGAAGGGATAGTAGTCTTCAGAGTGTCCAAGTCACCCTAGTTATGTTCACTTTATCTTGGAAGTTTACTTCCTTTTCTTGCCACTTCTCGTTCAGTTGCATATCTTCAACCATATCTCTTTCCTCTTCAGCACCCTCTTTTCACTCTCTCCTGAATGCACTTCTTTGCATCTGCTTCTCTTCACCACCTCCCAAACACACAAGACATCCACTAACCTATATGCTGTGCATTTTGCTTTACTTTTGCCTTCTATATATTTGAAGAACTCTGTACCTCCTTCATGCACATTTGTACAAAATATGACAATGTATTCCGACCGCCTTTTTGACCCACCGATACGCACTGAGAGAAACCTGCAGTGCCTTCAGCCTCACCTCCAGGGCTCTCAATTGTGGCCCGCTTTAACACCAGAAGGCGACTAAGGTAAAAGTATGCACTATACAAAAGTAATAGGATACGCCACAAAAAATGCAGGAACCCAACATCCTGGAAATAGCATACTTTCGGCGTTTACGGGATTAAGTAAAACGTGCGTCATCTTAATAGGAATTAAAGTTTTGTTGTGGATTACCGCCCTCCTCGCCGCCACTCACAACATCCGCATGCTACTCAACCAGGGACACACCGAGACCCTCATCCTTCTAGACCTCTCCACAGCCTTCGACACCGTTTCACATCGCAGGCTCTCAGCCAGACTTCACAACGCCGGGATACAAGGAGCCGCCCTCGACTGGATCCAATCCTTCCTCTCCGGCAGAACCCAGAGGATCAGACTCCCTCTCTTTCTTTCCGAACCCACCGATATCAACTGCGGAGTACCCCAAGGGTCATCGCTCAGCCCCATGCTCTTCAACATCTACATGGCTCTCCTCACCGCCATCGCATGGGCGCAGCATCGTATCATATGCCGACGACACCCAGCTCATCCTCTCTCTCATGAGGAATCCGGAAGACACCAGACTCTGCTTCCAGGAAGGAATGAAGAACTTGGCAGCCTGAATGAAAGACAGCTGTTTGAAGCTCAACTCAGAGAAAACCGAGGTCTCATCCTCGGACCCTGCACCTCCACCTGGGACAACACCTGGTGGCACTCTGCCCACTGGATTCCACCCACCCATACACACCATGCATGAAACCTCACCATCATTCTTGACTCCTCCTTCTCCACGAACCGCCAGGTCAATGCCGTCGCTTCCACCAGTTTCAACTGCCTGTGCATCCTCCGCAAGACCTTCAAATGGATCCCCCCCGACAGCAGAAGGACGGTCATCCACACACTCATAACCAGCAGACTGGACTACAGCAACATCCTATGTGCCGGAATCAACAGCACCCTTCTACACAAACTCCAAACCAATCAGAATGCCACAGACAGATTTGTCCTCGGGACACCACGTCACGAACATATGACCCAACACCTACGAAGCCTCCACTGGCTCCCCTTGAGAAGAGGGTCACCGTCAAGCTCCTCACCCACGCCTACAAATCCCTCAACAACATCGAACCCAAATACCTCAACGAGAGAGTCTCCTTCCATGTACACAATAGGAACCTCTGCTCCGCCGACCTCGCCCTGGCAGAGGTCGCCAGCATCGCAGAAACAGAACAGCTGGGAAAGCCTTCTCCTACATCGTAGCCAAGACCTGGAACGAGCTCCATGTGAACATCAGACACTCACCGACCCGGCACACTATCAGGAAAGACCTCAAGGCCTGGCTCTTCAACTCACGGGTGAGTAGCGCGCTTTATAAACCCGTTTTGATTGATTGATTATTATGTTTTACATGCACTGTTCAGAAATCAATCAGTATTTTGTCTGTAAAGGTCAAGAATATGAATAAAAAGTACCCATTTCAAGGTGCGTTTTCAATTAGTATATGCATAGAATATACTTTTCCATAACCTGAAATAAATTCATATGACATGTCACGACACAGACCTGCCAATTTACAAAAATGTTTCACCATGTACGAATAAGGCGAGGTCTTGGAGGGGGCAGGCTTCGTGCTGAGAGCCCATTGCCCCTTGCCTCTTCTCTCTATGAACCCCCCTTCCAAAACAAAAGTTTGCTGAGATTGCTATAGATGTCCTGGGCTGTTTTCACAAAACTTAAAGGTTATTGGCTGTTCACAGCCTCCAAAAACGAGCTGGAAAACCACTCCTTGTAGTGGGTTTCAGCTCGTCTTTCCCGCCACTATGTGATATTGGCTACTCACTGCGTGACTGGGTGAAGGGGTCCAACATCGTGTGACACATGGTGGCACCGTGTGACAAGGGAGTAGCCAGAAAATTAAAATACCCCTCACTTTAATCCATTCCTTGAACGCCATCAGGTGAGCAAAGCGAGTAAACTCTACTCACTCTGGATGAGGTCCCTTAATCTATTTCTCCATCCTTTAAGCCAATCATGCATCCATCCATCTATCCATCTTTTCATGTTCCCACCCAAAGATTCATCCTTTCACCATTCCATTCATCCACCCTCTCATCATTACAGTCCTTTCATCCATCCTTCTACTCTCACTTTCAGACATTCCTCCATACTTTTAGCCATTCATCCATCCTTTTGTTTTCATTCAGCCACCAATTCACCCTCCTTTTATCAATCCACCATTTCATCCTTTCACCCTTCCATCCAGCCGTCTATTCATCCATCCACCCATTCATCCAGCGTTTTATTTTTACAAACACTTTCCTTCACCCACCCGTGTGAATCTTGCTTTCCCCTTTCATCCATCGGTCCTTTTATCCTTGCATTCATCCTCTCATCCACTGCTGCCTTCCTTATTTTTATAAGTCCTTCCTTTTGCTCTTCCTTCCAAACCTCTCTCCCGCTCTCCTTCATTCCCTCTTTTTCTCTTAATTTATTTGCTGTGGTTAACTCATGATCACTATGTTATTTATCGTTTTCCTTTCCTTTTTATTTTTAATAGATTTTGTCTGCAGAGCTGCAGCCAGGACAGGGTCATAAATAACTGTAATTGTCAACACTACCCCTGCTTAACTTCATGGCGCCATTGTCGTGTGAGTTGGCAGGTCTGCATGACTTGAAATTCACAATTTTTTTAATTTTCTCACCAGGGAAGCTTCAGCATGATTTCCAAACACTCCTGGAACTCATAGCTCTATTTCAATGCATTGACAAGTAAGTTCAACTTTACATCCGCAAATACCAAGTACAGCCTGAGGCCATTTTCTGCTTTCAATGGAGAACTGTTTAAAGTATGACATGAAAACATTTATAGCCAACTCATTACCATAAATTTACATGTTCGCCTTGTGAAAGTATCATCTTATTCACGTCACAAAGCAGCACATTCCTAGTTGTCTGTTACATGCAATGAGCAGCACACACTCCTGGCTTACTCTAATGAGCTCAGGCCTGCACACAGAAAGATGAGTGTCTCATGTTTTGGCAAAAGACCAACTAGTTGACCAACATTCCTGAACCCTCTTCATCAGCCATGTGAAAAGTTGAGAACTGTGCCAAACTGAAGATTGTTAGTGTATGTTGGTATTTTAGTGAAGTGCGGCAAAGTCTGTTACTATTTATAGTAGATATCACGTAGGCCTGCCCACTTCTCATAAAGTTTGCAACTTTATTATTGTGAATAATCTTACATTTTTTTTCGTTTATTTGAATGAAGCATTTGAGTTCTGCAGCAGCTGGGGGAAATCTTGCTCTGCAATTTTTTGTTTCACATGATAAGATTTTACTCATAGTAGAAGTTGTATCATCAACTACGAATGCTTACGCGTTTTTTATATTATTTGATATTTGGGTCAGCTAGCAATCACAATGCAACATAGTCAGTGGCCCCATGCAAAAGGGCTGGTAAAAATATAGCTGAATCATGGTTATTCCTGTTTCAAAGGTATAAAACAATGGTTATCCATGGTTCAAATAAATAAACCATGGGTAATCCATGGCTAAAATAAATAAACCATGAGCAGTGGCGGCTCCTCCGCAATGGTGGAGGAGCGTTGACCCACTTCCTGGCTCAGAGCCAGCAAATCTATATATATAAAAACGAAAGTATGTCTGTCTGTCTGTTTGTCCTTTATGCATTACTACACCATTCATCCGATCGCCATGAAACTTTGGGAAGTTGTTGAGTACACTTCCGCGAAGGTTTCTGTCAAAAAATGTTTTTAAAAATCGGCCCCCCAGTGCCCTCATAATCTTTCGAATACTGAAATAGACATCGAATTTGCGAGCATCGTCGACAGTTATGACCCCCAAAACGGAAATCGATTGGTCAATCCACATCAGAAGCACGAAAGAAAAAGGCTTTACGAGCTTCAGAAACAGACGAGCAACGGGAAGCAACATTAGTAGCTGTTCGAATACAAACTGCTCAAGCACGTAATTCTCAAACGAACAAGCAACGAGAATCAAGATTGGAAACAGATCGATTATGCACTGCTCAAGCCCGCTCGAATGAAACAGGAGAGCAACGAGAATCAAGATTGGAAGCCAATCGAGGACGCACTGCTCAAGCCACACTTAGAAATGTTTTCAAAAATAAAATGAATAAGTTTCAATAACAATGACACAATGTAAATTGAATGTTATCATAATGAGTTTCCTTGAATTTCCTTTCTTCTGAGATCGCAGCAAAGTGCGACGGGTAAGCTAGTGTAAAATAAAACGATGTTCGTGCATCGCTTTTTTTTTTTACATTTGCCGGCTCTTAGTCAGCGGTGTTGGGAGGGGTGGGGCCGAGGCATGGAAGGGGGGAGGAGGAGTTCTAGTGAACTCCACTCCCTAAGTGCTCATGTGTGTTTGGCCGACCATCTCAGGCCGACTAAAACACACATGCGCACTTAGGTTTTCTCCAGCCTAGCTGGATTGAAGAGCCGAGTTGGTGAAACTTCACAGACTCCCTAGTCTGAGAAAGGCGTATCTGCTGCCTGCTCAGACCAACTCCGTGCTGATCTGCAGCACGTGGTTTGGTCAGGAAGTCTGTCCCAGAGGCTGCTGGGATCAGGCAGGAAGAGGAGAGGCGGCGCAACAAGACGTTACGCAGGAGGCGTCCGGCTGCAAAAGGTATGTTTATTTTAATTGTATTTTTTCACCCCTTCCTGCGTGATGCCTCCCACACGACTCCACCCGCCCCACCTCCCTTAGTTTATGGTGGCCACCGCTGACCATTAGTCATCCATGGTTCACATGTATAAATTGGGGTTACCAAAGTACAAGTTAAAGCATGCTTCACTCCTAGTTCACACATATAAAGTGTGAGTAATTATAGTTCAAGTGTATGAAGCAAGGGTCACCCATGGTTCACATGTTTCAAGTGTGGGCCACTATAGTTCATGTGTATAAAGCATGGGTCATCCATGGTGCACATGTATACACTGTGGGTCACTATAGTTCAAGTGCAAAAAGCACACTGCACCCATGGTTCACATATATACACAGTGGGTCACTACAGTTCACGGGTATAAAGCACAGGTCACCCATGGTTCACATGTATAAACTCTGGGACACTATAGTTCAAGTTTATCAAGCACGCTTCGCTCATGTATAAATTGTGGGTCAATAACAGTTCGAGTGTATAAAGCATGGGTCCACAATGTTCACATATATAAGCTATGGGACAATAACAGTTCAGGTGTTAAAGCATAGGTAATTGTAATTGTAATTGTAAAGAGCATTTATACAGCGCATGGCTACCCGGTACAATCACGAAACGCAGTGGTGTGACTCAGTTTGGAAAATAAATGTTTTCAAGGATCTACGAAAGGAGAGGTGATTGGGTTCTAAACGAAGGTGAGAGAGGAGCGCATTCCACAGTCTGGAGGCGTTGACTGAAAACAGGCGCCCCCCACTCCTAACCTTTTGGATTCTGGGGGTGATGGCCAAATTCCTAATTTTAGATCGAAGAGATCTTTTGGGCTCCTAGGACTGGATGATCCCTTGAAGAATAGTGGGTCCTAGTTTAAACAGGGATTTATGGACAATACATAGGTTTTTGAACTTCACTCTCTCCTGGACCAGCAGCCAATGCAAAGCCTTAAGAGCCAGTCTGGCCGATTGATACTTGGAGGTCCCTATTAAGAGTCTAGCCGCCCAGTTTTGTGTGGTCTGAAGTTTAGAGAGAGTGGCCGCCGGTGCGCCCAGATATAGGGTGTTTGCGTAGTCCAGCCTGGACAACACCAATGCCTGAAAAGGGAGAAGAGGGAGAACCTTCCGGGCCGTTTTAAGGGTCCCGTAGCACACAGCTGCCGTTTCCGAGCCTGGGTTTTGAAGGTAAGTTTGTGGTCCATCCAAAAGCCTAGACTCTTTAGCTGGGTCTTAGGAGTAGGAGCGGGCCCATGGAAGTAGCCCATCTTTCCATCAGGTCATGAGGAGACTGATTACCCAAGATCATCATTTCAATCTTTCCCCAATTCATCTTCAAGAAAGAATTATTCATCCATCTTGCAATTTCCTCCAAGCAAGGATGGAGGCTGAAGGAAGAACTTTCACCTTTATTGAGCCCAATCACCAACTCCGTATCATCCGCGTAGGATATTATATGGACTCCAAAGGGTAGCACTATCTCTGCGAGAGTGGCAGCATAAATATTAAACAAGGTGGGACTTAATGAAGATCCCTTCGGAACTCCACAGATGTTTGTTTGGAGATGACTAAGTTATCGAAAACTCGAAATGATCTGTTATCCAAGAAGGATTTTAGCCAGGCCAGGGCTGTTCCAGTTAAACCTAAGTTACCTAGTCTGTGAATCAGAATCTGATGGTTTACGGTATCAAAGGAAGCACCGAGGTCAAGGAGAAGGACCACCGCAGTGCCACCAGCATCTACTTTCTTTTTTGATTCCTCCACTACAGAGAGTAAAGCCGTCCCAGTACCCTGTAAGGGACGGAAACCAGTCTGTGTAGGATGGAGAAGATTGTTAGTCTCCAAATAGGATGATAGAATTTGATTAAAGTATTTTTCCATGATTTTGGTAATTGCAGGAAGCAGTGAGATAGGCCGGTAGCTTCCCAGATCTGCTGGGTCAAGGCTGGGTTTCTTTAACAGAGCCTTTACCATGGCTTCTTTCCACTTGGGGGGCACAATCCCTGAGGAAAGTGAGGTGTTGATGAGATCTAATATCACTGGGAGGACCACCTCAGCTACCAGCTTTAGTTTCCCTAAAGGGGCAGGATCATTATGTGAACCAGTCTTCACTTTAGATAAAAGGCTCCTTAAGACAGGCATCTCTATAGCCGGGATGTTATCCAGAAGCACCCGGTTGACAGGAGATGAGGTAACAGGGGCTGCAAAATCCAGTTCAGTCATAGGGAATGACGAATAAATGGTTTCGATTTTGTTAGAAAAGTATTCCGCTAGCTTATCACGTTGCGCACCTGAAGTATCTGGTGCAGCCGAAGGGCAAGGAACTTTGGACAGGGTTTTCACTATACTGAAAATCTCCCAAGGGGAGCTGGAGGCAGCTAGGATCTTGTTTCCATAATAAACTGACTGAGCAGCTTTAATTTCGGCCTTATAAAGCTGAATGCTTTCTCTGTATAGTTTTTTCTTAAAGTTTCTTCTCCATGCTCTCTCCAGTTTTTTACAATTTTGTTTCGGACCCCGTAGTAAGGTGGAGTACCAGGGTTTTTGAGTGGTCTCCTTATTATTTCTAACAGTTTTTACTGGAACAAGAGAGTCTGGGATTTTTGCACCCAACTATTAAAATTATCATTTGCTGTCACCACATTTGATGAGAGTTCTGGTGTGGTTTCCTCCAATGCTGATGCCCATTGTTCAACTGACAGTTTAGACCAAGAAGGTTTCTTGGAATATTTTACCTGAGAACATGGAAATGAATAAAAAGGGGCCCAGATAAGAGGGATAATAAAATGGTCCGACCACGGAACAGGAATGGGTTTTCCTCCAGATAACTCTTCTGAGATCGAAAGGACAGGATCTAATAAGTGGCCTTTTACATGTGTCGGTTCATTGATTTTATGTGTGAAATGGAAGGCTGCTAGGTCCTTGGTAAGTTCATTAGCAGAAATCTGCAATGGGTCGTCAAAATGGAGATTGAAATCACCCAATAAAGTGAAGTTAGCTAGAGAGCTAGCTAATTCCGCCACCAGATCCGGTAATGCATTGCATAAGTTCATTACAGGACCAGGGGTGCAATATATCAGAATACCAGAGAAGGTGAGGACTGGCGAAAACTCAATCGAAAAAACTGTGTTTTCACAGTCTGGGTCTGGGCTACCTGTCAGTCGGCAAATAAGGCCCTGTTTATATATAATGGCTATCCCCCCCCCCCTCTTCCCGGCCGGTCGATCAAGCCTTGAGATCGAGTAACAACTTAGCAGTGCCTGAATGATGTCGGGCTCAGAGCTGGAAGTGAGCCACGTTTCGTTCAGGAACAATACCTCAGGTAGTTCTTCTTCAAGAAGGATGGAGATTTCCCCTGTATGTTTGGGCAGAGATCTACAATTTAAGACTAGAATTTTATATTTCGGTGAACTAATAGGAACAACATAATGATCTGTCATAGGATGGAAACTGCAAAATGGACATATCAATTCATCACACGTAGGTGGGATGCAATGTTGGCATGACCCTGCAATCGAACCGGCTAAGGAACGCAGTTCATCCGATCCATATTGTCTCCGCTGAGAGGCGACAGGAGCAGGGGTTTTGGCCCCTGGACCCTTACGGACACGGACGGGCGCAGACGGGCTTACATTTACATTTGAGCGCGCGTTTGGCGCGCCTCTGGAGCGCCCGCTGCGCGCGCCCGCTGCGCGCGCCCACTGCACGTGCGCGCTGCGCATGCCCGCTGCGCATGCCCGCTGCGCATCCGATTCTCCATCTGTATATAATAGTTCTACAGGAAGTGGGGTGGCTGGGGGAGGAGCCGCGTCCCTCCGTGCAAGCGGCACACAAAAGCCGTGACGGACCGGGGATGCGAGAAATCAGGTAAGAGGGTAAATTATTAAAGTGCAAAGCAGATCAGTCCGATTTAAAAACAGTACCCCCAAAAAATGTGCAAATAGGCAATTTTACAAGTCAGCAATTCTTTAAAAACATTCCCACAGTCAGACTTCTAAACCTGGCTCGTGTTGCTAACCATGGTCTCCCATGGTTCACGTGTATAAACTGTGGGTCACTATAGTTCAAGTATGTAAAGCATTCTTCACTCATGGTTCACATGTAAAAACTGAAGGTCACTATAGTTCAAGTGAATAAAGCACGTGTCTCCCATGGCTCACGTGTATAAACTCTGGGACACTATAGTTCAGGATTATCAAGCACGCTTCACTCATGGTTCACACGTATAATTTGTGGGTCAATAACAGTTCAAGTGTATAAAGCTTAGGTCTCCCGTGGTTCACGTGTATAAACTCTGGGACACTATAGTTCAAGTTTATCAAGCACGCTTCGCTCATGGTTCACACGTATAATTTGTGGGTCAATAACAGTTCAAGTGTATAAAGCTTAGGTCTCCCGTGGTTCATGTGTATAAGCTGTGGGTCACTATACTTCAAGTGTGTAAAGCATGCTTCGCCCATGGGTCACATACATAAACTGTGGGTTATTTTAGTTCAAGTGTATAAAGCAAGGGTCACCATGGATTGGATTAGATGCATAAACTGAGGATTATTTAGAGTTCAAATACATAAACTATGGGTCATTAATGATTTGAACATAAAAACCATGAGTTATTCACATTTCAAACGTGTAAAGATGCGGACACCTATGTTTCACATGTATAAAAGCGGGTTGCGATACTTCAAATACAATAACCATTTGTCATCTATGATACACATATCAAAACTGTGTGCCATTAATAGTTCAAATGTATAAACCATGGGTTACCATTGGTCCAAATGTATAAATCATGGGTCACCCATGGTTCACAAGTGAACCATGGATGAACCAAGGCAAACTGTGGGTTGCAATAGTTCAAGTTATAATCCATGGGTCATGTATGTTTCAAGTACTTAAACCATGGTTCATTAGTGCTTGAAAGGTTTAAACCATAGGCCATTCAATGGTTCAAATATATAAATCACAGGTCACCCTGGTTCAAATATATAAACCACGGGTCACCACTGTATGTGCATGACTATAAAATCAGGGTTCCGCTCCACAATCCTGAGGACCTTCAACAACCAACTTCTGCTCTCCTTAAGTGAATCTGACATATGAGATTTCCAAATTCACCAGTGAGTCCTGAAGCATTATCACTAAGAAAAGATACATGTTGCACAATTTACAAAGCTAATTGTGTGTGTAAGTTTAGCTTCTAAGCCCAAATACCTTTCTTGAAGAGCCTACACCCACTTTGGGATTTTTTGAGGGACAGATCTAGAATACTATGAGAGTTTGTGAACAACTACACACATACATCTCTGCATGTATTCCCAAATTCTCTCTGACTCATAGCCAGGCTACGAAAAGGTCAGAGATCCATTCTTGGAAAAGGCAGGAGTAAATCCCTTTGCATGGTGGGACCTGTCTCAGGACACCCCCAAAACCAGTGATGGGGTGCAGAGGAAAGGGCTTCTCTTCTACAAAAAAATATTTTCCGCATGATGAGAAAAAACAAATTTAAAGAAAAAAGTGAATTTGCAGTGATGTGATGGCATTCACTGAAGCCAGTCGTGCACAATGTACAAACATGACTGTGAAAAGGCCTCTGTATAGACCCAAGAGAACATTCCAAAACGTTTCCAAATGTAGTCTGGAAATTCCTTATCAATTCCTAAAGTGCATGCATTTCCTTGCCCCTTTCTGCAGAATGTAACCCTCCTAGTAAAGAGTTCTGCAGTTCAGCATCAGGTACATTTTTAGGTGCACTTGACTAAGTGCTGTGCGCTGCACATTTTAGTGGACATCTTGACTTCTTTCATTTTGTGGGCCATTGACGTCACCCTGCGTCTCTTCCGCGCTCTGCAAGTCCTGCTAATTGCCTGCATATTCGAAGAAAAAAGGCAGAAGTCCTCTTAACTATTCATATCTTGTGTCTTGCAGCGCGAGACGTTTCCGGTCCAGTGCCCTCGCGCTGTCTGAACCGGGATCCCTCCGGGCGCGCGGGCTCACCGGAGCGCCGCCGGCCACGCGCCAAACATGGCGGTTTAATTAGGCGCCACGACGTGACAGGAAACTGCAATCCTCACGAGGGCCATGAAACGCGCTGCACAGAGCGGCAGAGCCGCCGAGGGAAATGTTTATTGGTGTTTGTGAAATGCGTCCCTAATGAATCCAGCAATTTAAAGTTGTGAGGAAACAGCGCTGTTTCGCCTGCGCCAATCCGGTTCAACAAGTCATAGGGACCAGAATTACAAGTTTTTCACGCAGCGCTGTGCAGCAGCCGCAAAAGCTGCGCTGCGTGAAGAGAGAGCCCATCTCCCTTACCCCGGCGCTGAAATGTGCGTCCGTGCGTCATGGACTCCTTTGTGCCATAGTGCCAGGTTGTCTCCGTGAGTCAGGCATAGGTTATGTGCTGGAAGGATACGCTTTCGGTACAAAATACTATACTTAGACCAACTTTAAACCTTTTCCCACTTTGTATGTGTGCTGAAAAGTGCAGCACACATGCAGTAGAAAAAGAAAGGAGAAATGAAAGCATTTCTCCTTCATAGCGCCTAGCTGAAACGTACGCTATTTTCTGATGCTAACCCTTGTCTACTTTTTTAAGTAAATAGGGCTTAGCGTCCGAAAGCTTGGGTAAGCATGGGAATGCCACTGCACAAAGCCGCGCTATGCTTTGTGTTATTTTCAAATGATTTTCCAGCACTAAGTTTAGCGCTGGAAAGTAAATGGGTAAAAAAGATTTTGCATTGATTTGCGTCACTTTTGTGACTCAAACACGGCATAAAATCTTAGTAAATAGAACCTCAGGAATCCTCTGCATCGAATCAGAGTATTATTGTGAGACGAATCAGGAGCAGTCATTAAAGTAGTCTTATGGTCCCCTGCTGAGGGCTTTACCAATCATTAAAGACCAGAGGCTGCAGGATATGGTCCTCTCAGAACAGCTAGCTGGGCCAGACAGGCTATAAAGCTGTAAAACCCTCAGCCCACTGAGGTAAAATGTTGGAATTTAAATATGGGGAAACAAAAAGGTATACATTGGAAGGTTGGGGCAGATCTACCTTTACATTCCACTGGCTTCAAAAGAGCTCCCAATTTTCATGCATCGCTCCTAAAACGTAGAACGACCTCCCACCACACATCAGAGCCTCCATGGGGCATATGTATGAAACTATTTTTTATTCACAAATGATGCGATTCGCAAAAAAGCGTTTGCAAATAAAAAAAATCACAAAACGCGATGTATGAGACATTCTCGCATCGCATTATTAAGAAATCGCTCATTTTTGCGATTCTCAATTTTGCGTAATCAGTTAAGCAATCGCAAATTGCGATTCCTTAAATGCTATGTAACAAGCACCCAAGTGGTGCGATTTCTCCTTAAGAAATCGCAAATTACCACCAACTTCAAGTTGGTGGTAATTTGTGATTTCTTTCAAAAACGCGCTTTTTAGCATTCTTCAAGGTGCCATGTGGTGCACATACATGCCCTTATGGCATGTATGTGCGCCATATGCGCACAAATGCTCATTTCAGGGGTGCATCAGGGTGTCCTTATAACACTCTTGCACCCTTGAAATTATTCTCAATTTGCGATTCTCAAATTGCGAATCGCAAATTGAGAATGACTTCCCAATCAGTCCTATGGGCCTCCTGGCCCAGAGGAATGAATGGGAGATATTCCTTAATTGTGATTTCGCAATTTGCTAATCGCAATTAAGGAATACCAAGAAATCACAAAATATTTGCAAAGTTTTGAAATACATCTCGTTCGCGATTCTCAAATAGCGATTTAAAAAAAATTGCTATTTGAGATTTGCAAATGGAGCATTTGATACATATGCCCCCATATCTCTTCCTAAGTTCCGCAAGAAGCTGAAGACCTAGCTCCTCGAATAACACCATCCAAGCTTTGGTTAGGCAGATACACCTATTCAAAGCCATGATACCCCCTGGGTGATAGTGCGCTCTACAAATACATATAATATAAAAAAATATATCGTAACATAACATACAACATATCTTAACAGCAATACATGTGTTCTATTGCTCTTCGTAATGTCACCCGATAGATTCTTTAAAATGATTAGCCATACAATAGAAGAGTCCTTCAGACACTGAGGAGCAGCTGGGTCCGGTTAGTATCATTTAAGGATCCGTTTGTGTTAGTTTATCTAATTTTTAAAATACCTGTCTAACTGGGCCATAGTCTAGATATCGGCCAGCCCTCTGCGGTTCTTGGGTGCCACTTCTAAGGTTGCCGGGGTTGCTGATGAGGGGAGAAATTGCCTGTTCCAGTAATCGCACTGTCTGTGCAGCTGGAGTTTGGGGTAAATGTAACACAGACTTTCATGAGACAACATCATTTATTGCGGGTGTTGGAGCCTTGTTTTTTTCGAAATCATTGAACCATTTAGACTTACATACCAGAGAGCATTTTGTAGGATAAAAGCCCAGAACCAGTAACAGTAATCTCTGACCATGCACGAAGATAGGTGGTCACCCTATGGAGGTATGGGCCTCACTCCAACTTCGCAAGTTTTTGCAGGCTGCACTCCTAAGTCTGAGAGGGACTCTGTTCCATTTCTAATCTCACGGCTAAGTAATGATGGAGCCTCATCCTCCTTTCTGGTTTACTGCATTCTTAAAACTGTCTGAGTATCATTGATTGTGGTGTTCAAAGTCTCCTCAGGGTGGAACATTAGCATCCGGGGATGGATAGGAGTGAGTGCTAAAATCGACACTGCCGTATTCCGTCTTATTCAAATGGGTTACAACTTCTGTGGTCTCTGACCCTATTTTTCCAACTCTCAATGAAGGCGTCATCTAGTTGCAATGTTTTAGGCCTTGATTTCTGATGGATTTGGCACTGTGCTTCCACCGGTGTAATATCTGTTGGATGATCAAATGGAAGTTGACCAAACTAGGAATTCTGGTTGATTTGTAGTAAGGAGGCAACTGCATGGTCTGTTGCTCCAGTGGGCTTTGCCCATGGTGCAGCTTTATTTGGTCATTCTACTGGAAGCCACTGGGCAGCCATAGGCCGAGTTTGTGTTTTTAAAAATGAAGCTGTCATGTTGTCATATTTCACCCATACTACAGCTTGTGTGTATTAGAAGAAGTAGACATTAAATATTGCAGAAATGTTTCCACATCATACTTCAAGGTCATACACGTTTCATATGGTGCCCGTAAGAAAGTCAATCACATCCTAAGAATGTAGAGACAAGCCTTAGTATGACAAGTCACTTTTCTTCTTTTAAACCTTGACTGAATCCTTTTTTCTGTATAGCGTGGGGCACTCATAAAAATAAGGGCCTGAATTACAAAGGTTACTTACACTTTTGAGTACGTTTTACACTTTTGAGCAAGTTTACTACTTTCCGGTACTCACAAATTCCAAGTGTAAGTTACTACAAAAAAAAAATAGTAAGCCCAGCACCACACCTGGGCAACCACTGGTAAAAGTCAACAACACTATCCCATAGGAAGTAATGGAGGTAAGGATTTCAAATACAACCTGAAATAATGTTACAGTAATTTAAATTAAATCATTTACAATAGTTACAAATATAAAGAAACATAAATGAATGCATCAAGAAAATAAATGATCAGCTTTCCTTCTGGAGACCCCTAAACAACCTGGCTCATCACCTTCTGCAACCTTTGAGGCACTCGATGACTTTTTAGGGCTCGGGCCTCGCGTCCACGAAGTGGAGGCGGAGCTTCCGAGATCCTAATGTTAAAGAAAAAAAAAGCATATCTAGGGCTCTGGCCAGACAAATTCCTTACATTCCTTAGTGTTTTATGGCATCTGCCTAGTGATTCGTCTTCGCTGTGCTGTCTATGTAGTAGCCTTGACGTGATAGGCTATATTTACTTTTCGTCCCTCATTGATGTTAGTTTCATGGCATTTTCTGTGCACGAACGAGCACGGAGAGTGATTAATCTTAATTAGGAGCTGTCACAGTGGGCGTGTAATGTAATCCAGATGGTGCGAGCGCGTTCACATTGCATGCTTGGGCATACGACCGTATAAACCAAGCCACACGGGGAGTTACCGTTCGGGTGTACTGTCTTTTTGTTTGGATCCCAAAAGCTGTTTATAAGGCCACCATTATTCACGCGGGGTCTGTCCTTCTCTGCTTAGTTTATACTCGGAATAAGAAGCGCACGCTGCCCTGGACTCAGCAGCTTTGCAACCAGTGCGCGCATTGATGGTGGGGAAGTGCGCTCCCGTGTGTGCATTGACTGCCGCGCTCCCGTGGGCTCGTCTATGTTTACGAGATGAGTCATTTGACTCTATTTAGAACCGAGCGAGACGATAAAAAAAGAACTTGTAAAAACCACGTTTCCCCATACAAAGCACTTTGTCTCCTTCAGCGGAAGCGTACATGTGTTACTTACATCGGCAGGGAAGGATGTTTCTTTGGAGGAGTACTGAAAATGCAACGTTCTGGTATTTGCAAATGTTTAACGGGACACAGATATTATTAGGTAGTTAGGAGTAGTGATAATGGACACATTAAACCCCTCCCCCGCACCCCACAGCCTGAGTCTCGCGGAGCCCCCACACATCTAAGCAGCAGGCGCGCTGACCCGCTGCGCTGGCTGGCAGGACTGCCTTGCTTGCTCCAGGTGAGCCGTCTGGCCCCTGCTCCCGGGAGAGCAGGAAGAGGCTGTCTCCCGTTCACTCCCTCCTCCCTTGATTTTTGTGCTCGGCCTCTCCGACTGCAAGTGCAGTGAACCCTCCCCTGGCCCCGGAACTCCTTCCCCCATGGATCCTCGGCGCTGAGGGTTGCTGCTGGCGCTTCAATCTCTAGGTAAGGGGGTTTATGGGTCTTCCCCTGTCGTTCTGGGATTCCTGGACTTTAGAGGGACGCACCCAAACTGGAGGCTGCAGCCGGGGGGAGGAGAGGGTGAAAGCAGACCCGAGACCGCATCTGTCTCTAACAAACCACACCTCACCATTAACAGGCCCCGCGTAAATGGCTTGTCCCCTTTAAGACCGACTTCCACATGCACACACCTCAGACTCGATCTATCGCGTTCCGGGCTCACAGCTTCCACCTACTTGAGTATCTCCAGCTGTGGTTACACTAGTCTTTGCCTTGCGGTCTTTCAGATAAACTGGACTGTATGTGACTGACTCTCCCTCAGCCCTATTTAGCTTTCAGAAGTCACAGCCAAACCTGACGTAAATGATTTAGGCACCATAGTGGGCGCGTAGCCGGGCACCTTGAGTGACAACTTAAGTCAATCACTTATTTTTGAAACCAACAGCGCGTTGCATTTTGGGACTTGTAGTTAATACTCTAAGTGAGGGCTGAACATTCCAGGTTGAAAGGGTAGGCGCCGCACAGACAGTGGGGCTCTTCGCAGCTGGGCAGCCTCTATTGCTCAGCCCCCACTAGTTTCTGCCAAAAAGCTACGAGCACCCACTTCGTGTCCGAGCACCCACTTCGTGTCCTTACTTTCCCCACGTTAATCATATGTCACTCAACCATGCATGCTGCAGCCGGGTCCTGCAGGTGCCCCGAACGCAACCCATCCGACCCGTGGCAGACACCTCCATTGTCCTGCCGAACCACACCCTGTGCTGCCGGCCCCATCCCCGCATCCAAACCCTCAGCTGATCCCCCAACAATCAGCTACCCGCCTCCCTCCCCTCTCTCTACCGGCTATTGCGTCCCTTTTCCTGCCGAGCTGTGTCCCGCCTCCCCGTGTGCACATTGGGGTGCCATTACCATAAGTGCCGCCCACCACACACTTCCTGTAACCAGCCTACCGCTCTTAACTTTTCCTTAATACGTGCTACCTGCCGACACGAGCAGTGGGAACTTCACACTATTGCGATGCAAAGTTCTGCAATCATATTCACCTATTGCGCCTCATAGGCACTAAGGTGTCCGTAGACCTTCGTATCCCCCGTTGTGTCGACCCCCTGCCTCCTTATTCACTTCCCGTGACGGGAAGAAGGGTCCTACTCCCTGCCCAGCCTGGTGGAGCAGCCTCCGCCCCTGCAATCCCCCCTCATGCACCAGGACAAACTCAGAAGTGGAGCTGCTCTCTTATCGGCTATCCGCGATGTCACGTGCCCGAATGCGCCATGCGACCTCCTGGCCCCCAGCCAGCACCACCCTTCCAGCCACCAAACCTTGCATTACTCGCATGCATCCCACCCCTCCCTGCACCTAGACCGCCACGAAAGCAAACCCCCACCAGCCCCTGACCGCCCCCCCCCGCATGCCAGCAAACCAAGGACCTCAGCAGTACCCCCATCCTCAGCGGCCCCTTGTGCAGCTACTCATCAGCTAATCTTGCGGTAATGGCCGAACCCACTTCCTTTTCCTTCCGCCATAGCCCTACTCATTCTTTGCTAGGCCCCCGACTCTTTTAACCTTCTCTCCACATGTGCCACCCTGCGCGCGTCCTGTTCTTCCTCTGTTCCTTTGTACACACAGTGAGCCGCATTCCTGCTAATGTCCCGAAGTACGGTACCCTTTTGTAAATTGCACACGCCACTTTTCTCTTGTAACACAGTTCGCTATCTCTCACATTTTGTTTGCTTTAGATACTTGCACAAGTGCCACCATTGCCCACGTAACCTTTGTTCTTGTGCTGGAGTGTTTGCCCACCACCTCCAGTACTACCACTACTACCACTACCAGTACCACCACCAGTACTACCAGTAACACCACCACCAGTACTACCACTACCAGTACCACCACCACCAGTACCACCACCATCACCAGTACTACCACCATCAGTACTACCAGTACTACCACTACTACAGCCACCAGTACTACCACTACTACACCTACCAGTACCACCACTACCACCACCAGTACTACCACCACCAGTACTACCACTACCAGTACTACGGGCAGCAGTACCACCACCACTAGCACTACCACTACCGGTACCACCACCAGTACTACCACTACCAGTACCACCACCACCAGTACCACCACCACCAGTACCACCACTACCAGTACCACCACTACCAGTACTACCACCAGCAGTACTACCACCAACAGTACTACCACTACCAGTACCACCACCTCCAGTACTACCACTACTACCACTACCAGTACCACCACCACCACCAGTACTACCAGTAACACCACCACCAGTACTACCACTAGCAGTACCACCATCACCACCAGTACTTCCAGTACTACCACCATCAGTACTACCATTTCTACCACCACCAGTACTACCACTACTACAGCCACCAGTACTACCACTACTACAGCCACCAGTACTACCACTACCACCACCACCAGTACTACCACTACCACTACCACCAGTAATACCAGTACTACCACCATCAATACTACCAGTACTACCACCACCAGTACTACCACTACTACAGCCACCAGTACTACCAGTACTACAGCCACCAGTACTACCACCACCACCAGTACTACCAGTACCACCACCACCAGTACTACCACTACCAGTACTACCACTACCAGTACTAGCAGTACCACAACCACCACCACTACTACCAGTACTACCACCATCAGCACTACCAGTACTAACACCACCAGAGTAGTGAGTAGAGTAGTGAGTAGAGTAGTGAGTAGAGTAGTGAGCAGTGGCGGTTCGTCCATTGGGGGCGTTGGGGCGTTGCCCCACTAGCCATGGACGACCGTCACGTCACTGCATACATACAATTACGTTACCGAGTGAGTCGTGCATTTATTTCCTTGAGGTCGGACAGGGTCAGTAACTATAGTGACGTCGCTCATCACGGAGGTGTGGGGGGCGGGCCTGCGCCGGCAGTGAGTGGCAGGCCCTGGGCTGGCAGATAGCAGCAGCGTGGCAGGGAGGGCAGGGGGCAGCAGCAGTGTGTGCGCATTTAGGACAAGTCATTTTTATGACTTGCCCACGCATGCGCACACACGCAGTAACCCCTTCCCTCCTCCTCCTCTCCATGCACTCACACAGGCAGAGACCCGGGGGAGCCGGGTCTCATTATGGGCAATATTAGCCCTGCTCTATGTAGTCAGTGATTGGCCGGCGCTGTTGGGACGTCACCACGCCCTGGCGTGGACAGGAGGATTGCTTCAAGAAGAACACCAGACTAGTCACGAGGAGAGTGATGGCACGCGTTCCCCCTTCCTCTAGAAACAGAGCTGTATTTTACTGATGGCGCTCGCCCTGAACTGAGCATTTTGCTGCCCGGGCCTTCCAAGCTCTCTGTCTGCCAGCCACGGACTGAAGTGCCGGCCTGAGCTGCTCTGCCACCATGGGAGCTACAACAGATTAGAGATTAACGGTCCGGGCCTTCCGAATTCTACAAGAGGAGCCAGTGCAGCTAAAACGCGCCTAGCAGACCCCTCCAAATCATCTTGCAAATTAAAGGTTAAGGTAGGTTTTATTACAGATTCGTTTAGTCAATTTATAGGACTTCGTGTTTTTTTTTAATAAAGGAGTGTGCTCTTTAGATGAAAGTTAATATGTTCATCTTCGCGCGAGTGTGAAAACTGAAGAGCTTCAATGTGAATAAATGCAATGGGAGGATTGGAGTTCTAAATAAAACATGTAACCAATTAAAAGAGAAATTACGATTAAAGGGGCAGTGGTAGTAACGCCAGCAATGGTTTAACCGTAGTGAATTTACCACCAGGTGCAGTTTGGCAATAATTATTTTCCCTTTGCCAGGCTTCGTTGTCATGTAATCCAATTAATACATCTCTGCAAAGGCCAGCAATGTAACATGACTAATCACCGTATGGCTTTATCATAGCCATACTGTGATTGGCCATTTCTGCTCTTGCCTCCCTTGTCACTTCACTTGGTGCACATTGCCGGTTTTGCACATCACCTCGTGAGTCCCCCTCGCCTCTGGACATGTCCCGGGCCGGCCGAAATTACAAACACATTCCAAGTCACAGAAGCGGCGGGCCACAGAGTAAAACAAAAGGTAAACTCTGTTTTGTTGTTTTTCTAAATTTAAGTGTTTCTAATGCCAATGCCGCCGTCGCCAGTGTTTAAATATGCGGCTGTAGGCTAGTGCAGTTTATTTTTAAGGGTGCTGCTAATAATATATTGTGTTTGTAACTATTTATAAATTACAAGCAGGGGAACAAGGCTTGTGTCTCGGCGTCCGCTCAACCTCCTGTGATCCTGAGCAAATCACAATCTAAATCTCCTCGTGCCTTAAAATAAATGAATGTGTCTTTGTGTAAAGTAACTGGTGCTCATGTAAAGCACTCTACTACCACCTTAAACCCTGCTATGAAAAGTGACTTTTGTTTTTCTTGCCACTAGGCAGTAGGGCACGAATTGCTGCCCATGACTCAGACACACTGCATAAACTATTTACATTACAATGAATGTCTGGCCTGTCCTTTAGATGAAGTGTGACTGAATTTATTTTAATTTTTTCAACGGAGCGAACAGTAAAAAAGTGTGCTTTGTTCGCCCTTGTGAAGAGCAGGGAATCTTGCCTTGCTATAAATCAAAGGGTACTGTAAACTCCAGTGTTTTTAAGCTTCTGTGGTTAACTGCTGATCAACTCTCTTTTGTCTTTACTGTCGCTTTACATATGCTCTATAATTGGGGTAATGTGCAGGCCCTTATGGTAGCGTGCTGATGTGTCAAAAGTCTCAGACTTCCATGGATTTTGACTTTATTTATGGTAACGGCAAGGGAGTCTCCTCTTTAAACACTGCAGATGCAGACTTGCCTGCATGTGGCTCTTTTTTGCTAGGCCTATGAAGGAGCCAGCGTTGATCTCCCCCATTCACAAAATATATATTGTAAACAGTGCACTTTGCTGTTAAAATGAAAATAACTTTGCCTGGCCCCCACATGTTTAACTCTGTTCTGTCAATCAGCCTGAGAACTAATATAACCCCATAAAAAAATGCAAAGTAAATCGCCACGGACTTCCATAAAAATGTTGTGCCCCCCTCTCAGCTCACTTCTGTCAGACTTCACCAACCTCCACTGACACATAGTAAGTCTTGCTCCTGTAACGAGGTACTGTTGCCATCGCAGCATCAGATGTAAGATGCTTCACTAGCATATTCAGAGGTGTTATCGCAAGGTCTGTTATGAAGTTCTGTAGATATACTGGATAAGCAGCTACTATGTCATTATCATATGAAATCTTTTTATTGATTTATTTACCAACTTACTTTCTCAAATTTGCTTGAAAATGCACCGTTTGGCCACTCTTTTTTTCAAAATGTTCTGAGGGGGAAATTCCCTGAACCACTCATTTGGCGGCAGTCTCTCTTGCCGCCGGTAACTCACGCACAACCTTTACGCCCCACCTTTTTCAAAAGTCACCAGCCGCCACTGGTAGTGAGTAGAGTAGTGAGTAGAGTAGTGAGTGCAGAGTAGTGAGTAGAGTAGTGAGTAGTGAGTAGTGTAGTGAGTAGAGTAGTGAGTAGTGAGTGCAGAGTAGTGAGTAGTGAGTAGAGTAGTGAGTAGTGAGTAGAGTAGTGAGTAGAGTAGAGTAGTGAGTAGAGTAGAGTAGTGAGTAGAGTAGTGAGTAGTGAGTAGTGAGTAGTGAGTAGAGTAGTGAGTAGTGAGTAGAGTAGTGAGTAGAGTAGAGTAGTGAGTAGAGTAGTGAGTAGTGAGTAGAGTAGTGAGTGCAGAGTAGTGAGTGCAGAGTAGTGAGTAGAGTAGTGAGTAGAGTAGTGAGTAGTGAGTGAGGAGTAGTGAGTAGTGAGTAGAGTAGTGAGTAGTGAGTAGAGTAGTGAGTAGAGTAGAGTAGTGAGTAGAGTAGAGTAGTGAGTAGAGTAGTGAGTAGTGAGTAGTGAGTAGTGAGTAGAGTAGTGAGTAGAGTAGTGAGTAGAGTAGAGTAGTAAGTAGAGTAGTGAGTAGTGAGTAGAGTAGTGAGTGCAGAGTAGTGAGTGCAGAGTAGTGAGTAGAATAGTGAGTAGAGTAGTGAGTAGTGAGTAGAGTAGTGAGTAGAGTAGTGAGTACTGAGTGCAGAGTAGTGAGTAGAGTAGTGAGTAGTGAGTAGAGTAGTGAGTGCAGAGTAGTGAGTGCAGAGTAGTGAGTAGTGAGTAGAGTAGTGAGTAGAGTAGTGAGGTGAGTAGTGAGTAGTGAGTGCAGAGTAGTGAGTAGTGAGTAGAGTAGTGAGGTCAGTAGAGTAGTGAGTAAATTAGTGAGTGCAGAGTAGTGAGTAGAGAAGTGAGTAGTGAGTAGTGAGTAGAGTAGTGAGTAGAGTAGTGAGTAGAAAGTAGAGTAGTGAGTAGTGAGTAGAGTAGTGAGTAGTGAGTAGAGTAGTGAGTAGAGTAGTGAGTAGAGTAGTGAGTAGTGAGTGCAGAGTAGTGAGTAGTGAGTAGAGAGTGCAGAGTAGTGAGTGCAGAGTAGTGAGTGCAGAGTAGTGAGTGCAGAGTAGTGAGTAGTGAGTAGAGTAGTGAGTAGAGTAGAGTAGTGAGTAGGACATAACAGGCAGCAGCTGTGCAAGCTTCTTACACTCACAAGGAGACCACAGCCAGCTGAGGTGCAATCTTCTCCCACTCACAAGAACAACATCACAGGCAGCAGCAGTGCAAGCTTCTTACGCTCAAAAGGAGACCACAGGCAGCAGAGGTGCAAGCTTCTCACACTCACAAGAAGGACATCACAGGCAGTAACGGTGCAATATTCTCACACTCACAAGGAGATCACTGGCAGTACACACCACATGAACACACTCCATAACACATAGCAACAATACATTGGCATTTACAATGCCATTAACTCAAACTCAAATAAATCCGAGCCCGATTGCATTTCTAATGCTTGTTTACCTGGATATGTCTGACTACCTCAATACTTCTACAATCTATTTATCATTTATGTCAAACCTTCACCCTTAGCCTCAGTAGAAAGCCCTCCAATATAGCATGCCTCTGACTCTCATTGGACAAACTAAACTCTTTAACCATCGGATACACTCCAGCCATGCACTTTTCAAACACACACATGCATGCTTCAGCTTGCAGTCTATCTCACTTGGAATCCCCACTGCGATGCTACGCCAATGGTAGCTATGCAATACACAAATAACACATAACAGTATCACTATTAGTGGAAAAAAGCATCCTCCAAATAAAATATATTGGTGGGGATCTACAGAGGAATTAGTAAACCACTTCGAACCTTAGCCCTGATCCCCAGTTAATATAATATAATGGGAAAATGTGCCCCAAGACCACCCTAAACAATTACTTGAAAGATAACTGATGGGCAAGCATAAAGTGCCAGGTTACTGACAGACCGGCTACACGTGATCCCATATTAGGGGCTTTGCTCGCTCTGTCTCCGTGTCAGCGGTACCCTATGCTTCCAATCCTGGTCTTTGGCCTGATAATCAAATGCATTGTGGGAGCTGTCAACATAATATGTTTCACTTGAGTCAATTGCACTATTGCACCTGCAATTAATGAGGTGTAAAAGTGAATAATGATTCTTACAAATTGAAAATCAAAAGATAGAAGCATGTTGTTCTGCCAATAAGACGGTATCGCACACCTGTATCAAGAACTAATTTACTTGTTCTGTTTTCAATGCCAGATAGGCAATTTATTAATTTGGAGATTGCATTACATGTTGCATTACTAACAAAAGGAAGTGGAGAGTCAGTAAGGGCAGGAGGGAATGTCATGCTAGACACCTACAAGGCTGAATGTCCATGTATGTAGAAGACAAAAAGAGTCCACCTCCAGCTTGACCCGATACTGGCAACCTTCTCCGCTAGCATCATTGCATTTCTCAGGTTCATCTGTGGAGGCAAAAACTGGCTTTGTCTACGCTTTGAAAAATATTGAAATCTTGCATCTGGGCCCAGTCACTCCAATCACCATCCTTCTACAGTGCTCAGTGGAACAAGGCACCCTCCAAGTAGCCAGTTATTTGGGTGTGCTCTTTGGTGGGGATTTATCATTCACCTCCTGCCTCCAGAAGACCACTCTAACATCTACGCTTGCTAAAAGGGGTGCTGCTGGTGCTCCATTCATCCCAGAACATCAACTTAATCCATGATGTGGCCTTGTCTGATCTGGATTGTTGCAAGGTGCTATTCATAGGTCTCCCTGGGATTCCCTTCTCAAAACTCCAGAGTTCAATTCTATGATGCGGCTTCCATCTTCTTTAGTGTGAAGTGCCAAGATCACTCTACCTCAGCCCACAAATCTCGCCGTAACCTATTGGTAACAGAAAGAGCAACTTTTTAAAGACATTCCGGGACACAGAAGGCGCTTTGGGGCCTCTCACCAAACTATCTTGCAAAAAGTGCCCTTTACTGACTTAGTAGAAGTCGCAGGCCTGCCAACCAGAGCCCATCGTCGACCTGGCCAAGAAGATACAGGAGATACAACAGTCGATCCCTGCATCCATGAATCCTGCACCATAAAATAACGTCCTCAATTTCAGAAGGCACTTAAACAACAAACTCTTCCGCCCTGTCTTTGCATATGTGTTTCCTCTTTACTACAGCCCTCTGCTAGTAAATCCTTAAGCCTTGCCCGTTCAAGACGCCTAAAGTCAGCATCGCCCTTGGAATCACACTTTTCAATGCTTTGGCATCATGTTGGGGATGTAGTTTATGGCGGTGTATCTGCAGGTACTGCCCGTCACTACTGGGTATTATACACTTATGGGTGTGTATTACTTTGCCGCTCGCTAGTCCCACTCTGAGGCCACCATTGAATGAATAGCGGTGCTTTACAAAGACCGCAAATAAAATCAATTCTATTGGCATTTATTATGATTTTTGCATCTATATTTTGGATCTCCAAGAGCTGAATTGCTGTAACACATTGTTGGAACACCAGAGCATAAGATAATGTAGCAGATCATGTTGGCACCAGTGTATGTTCAGGCAATGACAGGTGATGCCTCTCTGGTAATTGCTGTGATCTGGGATTTACTTGCATGGGTTACTTTGTTTACCTGCTGTTCCTTGGTAAGGTTGGTTGAAGTAACATTCAATCATTTTATCAACCTCATTAAATAAGATGGCTGAGGAAGTTGAGTCCTGGCCAGGCCAAATCAGCCTTCTCATTGGCTACTATGGAAAGTATCATCCAATACATATAACTGAATACAGAATTCAGGACCCCCTCCCCATCCTGTTAAATGACCATGGACACCCTAGGTCCTTAAAAGCAACCAAATGTTGAGGGTAACACTAAACATTGCAGTCTTTTCACATTGTGGTTTGGTTTCCTCAGTCTACGGCAGCCGTTGTCCAGTGGTCGGCCACAAATGTTGGATCCATGACAGATTTTCATGATGACCGCGCTCTATGTAAATTGACCCCATGCAGATTTCCTTCACGTCAATGTATTCCACGTGACTTTACTGTACATGTGGCTTAGATGTGGCCTTAGAAGACGATTTCTGTGGGTCGATTGGGTAAAACGTGGCAGTGGAGCGGAAGGGATCGGAGTGGAGGAGAGGTGCTTGTGGGGTGCAGAGATGATTTACTCCGAGAAACAGTAAAAGGCGATCTCACTGGAGTATTTTTATGGAAACTTTATTGAAGAGGATTTTGGAGGCCTTAGATGCCAGGCCAGGATGAGGGCCGAAGGGAAGCGGCGAGTTTCTGAATGAGGTGGGGGAGCCAGCCGTGGGCATTAATTGCAAAAATCCCGCTGTCCGGCTGGTCAGTGAGGAAGCCCTGTCCCTCTGGGTCTCAAAATGACGTCACACCCACATAACTGTTTGCACAGTGCCAGTCCAGACCTCGCTGTGTCTTGGAAATGTTTGCCAGGCTGGTATTTTCATTGACAGAGATTTTCCTGCCCGCGCGGCTTCCCTTAGCTGCAGAGCTCTGCACACACACTCCTATGGGGTGATTACCTGTGCAATTTGTAGAGCTTGGTTTCCATGGGAAGAAAACAATTAGAGGAGAAACACAAGCATAGTCTGAACACTTGAGGTTAACAAGCATAATGGCACAAAGGGTGCAGGCTGGCACGGTTGGTGTGTAGCAGGAGCCCAGCAGCATATCGAGGTCACCAAATGACCCCACCAGGGACACCATCATCTAGGCCAGTTTTTAAGTCTGGCTAGAGGCAACTTTAACTGTCTCACCCATCTCATACGTCAAATAGTCATAAATAAAAGACATATATTTATCCATACTGGGACTCCCTCAGCCCTCTTCGTCAATTGGTTAGTTCCAGTGTCATTCCCATTTTGGTGCTGCCCCCCACAGCATATTGCAAGGGGCAGTGGGTCAGCCCCCTTCATGCATTGGTTGTGTTGAGTGTGATTTGTGGCATTGTGCTTTTTGCACCTGATCACCTCCTCTAGAAATGTATACCAATCTTTGCCTTCATATCTAGTTTCATTTCATGTTTTTTTTTATTTCTGTCGAGGGCAATTGTTCACTTTTCTTGTCTTTCGAGCATGTCTATTGCATATGTTTGCAAAAAAAAATAAAGAAAACAAAAAACATAAAGTAGGCTTGCCAAGGCTAAACCTCTCGGTCTTGCCTATGCTGGTTATCTTCTGCAAGTCATTGCAATTTAGAACTGTAATATAATTGGAACAATTTAAGTGAACGAGGACCACAACTCCCAGAAGGCATTTGTGCTTTTACACAAGTGGCCTGGGCTAGAACATGATATTGCTGATGGTTTGAGTCAGCTGGTATCCTTTCATGTGCTCTAAAGTCACCACTGACGGCTACTAAGAACCTCACCAACTCAGGTGATACCAACTCCACCTGCCCCCACCGTGTGCACCATCTTGTATCAGCTTCCCGTTTATGCATGCACTAAGATGCTTCCTCTCTTGTGCAGTGCTTTGTTGGGCCCAAACTAGGGCTGTGTTGTGTTACATCAGCATCCACAGGTGTACCAAGATGTATCTTTTTTCTACACATAATTCTCACAAGACAATAAAAACAAGTGAATTACCCATAATTCAGCACGATGGGCGCTTCCAGATGGAGATAATACACTTTTCACGAGTTTTATTTTTGTTTATTTACTCGAGAAGAAAAGGTACAAAATTCTCGGAGGTTACCACTGCGACACTACTGCAGTGTACTAGTTGCACTCACCTACAAATGCCCATAGGCTATGCATGTCATCATCCTCTAGCGCCCACAAGGGAAAAGCGCGGGAATGCATAGGAACAGAACAAGCAGGAAGCTTTGGGCCACTGGTAGCATGATAATACGGAAATCCCTAGGAATTCCTGCTGTAATAAAAACTTTGCACGGGTCTACTCATAATATACCACCAGTGAGTGAGGTGTCGCGTTGTCTCTGATGGAACTTGGACCCCGAGATAGAAGCTCCTGGTCACGGGCAGCCATCCACTCTAGGGCCCTGGTGACCACCCACCTACACGCTGCCCCTGTAGACCATCTGTGCAGAATGGGATGACTTCTGGGGGAGCCACACATGCAACGTCATGCATCAAGAAGACCCCCTTCTCCAGCCCTCTTGTCATGTATTAAACGAAATAGCGCCCAATCGTCCTCGTACTCCGGCTTTCCCTCCATTTGGAAGGACAGAAGGGCTGAGACGGCCTCTTCAGGATTGGATCGCACAAAGTCAACAGTAAGGGACATGTTTATGAGCCCTTTGTGCTGCCGGGGTGTCGCTTTTTGTGACATTCCGGCGGCACAAATCACAAAATCACATACATGTGAGGTCACACAAAGCCACTATGTGTGGCTTTGAATAGCCTCATAGATATGAAGTAAGGCAGGCCGCGCAAATTGCTGCGTTGCCTTACTCTGGCTCGGGAAGCGTTCCATGGGCGTCGCGGTGAGTTTTCCCAAGTAACGCTCATGGATTTTGACACTGCCCCAGGTTTATGAGAGCGTGTAAACCCGGAGAAGCGGCAAAACCTCACGCCTCCTGAGGTGACGCTTCACAAGGAGAAATAACTTTACTTCTCCTTAGTTTTTCCGACGCCTCTTAGGATTGTTTCTGTGGCGGAAGGTGCCCTTTTCTGCAGAAAAATAATCCAGCCAACAACACAGGCATCCTTGCACCTTGATGCAAGGGGGCCTGCGTTGGCGCTAGGCTGCCTAAAAGGGTCGAGCACAGGGGGAGCAGAGCAGGAATGCACCATATTGCATAAATGTATTCCTGCCCTTTCACAAGTGACTTGCTTCCCTGCCCTATGCTAAAATCCCCATAAATGAAGGTCTAAGTGTTTAAGGGCCAGATGTATCAACATTACATTTTGCAATTCCATTATAGCGATTTTTACTAATTTGCTATTATGGAATCGCAAAATGCAATGTATGTAGGATTTGCTAAAACATTTCTAATTCCTATATATTCCTTAATAGCAAATCGCAAATTGCGATTCACTATTAAGGAATCCCTTCCCATTCATTCCTATGGGCCAAGAGGCCCATAGGAATGCATGGGAAGACATTCACAATATGCGATTACCAAACTGGTAATCGCAAATTTCGAATGCAATTTTTTAAGGGTGATTGGGAGCCAAAAGACCACTTTGCTGCACCCCCAAAAAAGGTGAGTGTGCACATGTGGCACACACATGCCCTTTGCACCACATGGCACTTAGAAAAATGATAAAATGTGCATTTTTCTAAGGATTTGCAAATTACCCCCAACTTGAAGTTGGTGGTAATTTGAGATTCCTTAAAGCAGAGTCGCAATTTTTAACTGCTTCCAGCATTGCATTAAGGGAATCGCAAATTGCGATTCCACAAATGCATTCAAACAGGTTTTTTACCATTCACAAATGGGCCGATTCTCCGAATGCAAACGGTAAAAGGCTTGATACATCTGGCCGTATCTCCCTGAGCCATCCTGTCTCATTCTTTAGAAGAGACGAAAAATGAAATGACTTGCAGTGTAAGCATGCCTCCCCTCCCTCTGGGACAACCGTTCCTCTCCAAGCATGGGGCTTTGCAAGGGCCGTGGCTGACATAACAGCCGTGCCGCTCCGCTGTCAGCGTGGATTGAAGTCGGCTGTCGGTGGTGGGTCCTCCCTTCTGAATACGGACACAGGAGTGAAGTAGGTGTCGTTAGGAGGAGGTTTGGAGGAGAGGACTGACAGACATCTCCATGATACAGTTAGTCTCTGCTCTCCGCGCTGACAGATCGTTTCTCTTCTTAAAACTTTTTATTAACCCCTTCGATGCGGGTGACGGATCCATTCCGTCATCAGTCACGGTTGAGCTGTGCTGATGACGGAATGGTTCCGTCACGACCACACCCACGATTGGAATGTTCAGCACAGCGCTGAAATTCCGGCCGCAGGCAGGGTGTTAAGGAGGTGACTGCACCAGGGGCTCAAGGCAGCTGCTTCTCCGTGCACAGGCAAGAGAAAGCGTGTCTTGGAGCTGTATGTAATATCTGGGACAGGGTTCCCTCACCGCCTGCATCCGGAGTCCCTGAGCTAGAAGAAGAGGCCTAAAGGAGTCCTTACGACCCCGAACATCATGAGACCTGAGCCCACTTGCCAGTTCAGCCTGACTGGTTTCCCAGTCCAAACCTGCAGCCTCTTTCTGAACAGACCGTTTCCCATTGTCTAACATTGGGCACCGGATGCTGTATTGCACCTCTGCAACGAGCCGCCCCAGTACCACTCAGTGTGACCTCTTGGTGATGCTTTGAACTTTGACCTGTACTCACTTTAAGTCCTAGAGATTGGTCCCGTAAGTCGCTGTAAAGTACCTGTTTGCAGTTTATGCTTTTCCTCCATAGGATAACATTACTGCTTCAAGAAATTGCACTGTGTCCATTTTTCAAACCTGTAAATATTTCTATTTCAAAACCTAGCTATCTGATCTTAATGATTCTGGTGCCTAAATATATATAAAGACGTGTTATTTTTACAAATAGGTCTGGAACTCCTTATTGAGTCATGTGTACCATTTTTTGACTGTGTGTAGGTATTGGCAGATGTCTAACACTCCTCTCTGATAAGCCTAAGCCTGCTGGACCACACTGCCCCCTAGAAGAGCGCCTTGGGACTGCTAGAGCAAGCCCTTGTGCACTCATAAGAACACTCTTCGCACAGTATACCAGATATACTATATAAAGAGATGGCTTCCTACGTTAATTTACAGCTATTTAAATGTTGTTTTGTATTAGAAAAAACTGACATTCCACAGCCCTTCCCTTCACTTCCTGTACCTTGTCAAAATTGCCACCAAGGTCACTTTTACAGAACCTTCTCACTTCACAGTGTCGGAAGATGTAGTCTGACATTTGAACTTTGTCTTTGAATGCACAAAAAAATGCGTCATGACCAAAACAAAGCCTGAAGCCAGCTTTACTGGCCATTCACCTTCTAAACTCCAGCAAGGTTATTTTTTACTTCCAAGGCCAATGAGTAGAAATGAGGAGGAAGAGAAATAAAGAAAACAGTGACCAAGGGAGAAAGAAGGGATGACATATAAGCTGCAGGAATTAGAGGAAATGCAGGGAGTGTCTGATGGTGGAAGAAAGAGGCAGGAGGTGCAATCGGTTCTATTCAGCATTGTTAGTGGACAGCGCTGGTTTTGAGGTTCTGAGAAAAAGTTTGGGCACCGGAAGGTATTATTGTACAAATGAAGCACTGATGAAGCTCCTCATAAACTCTGCAATATATCACATTTTGAAGGATACGTGTCAGTAACGGGTACTCAGTCACACTACTACTAGTGACGCAATGTGCCCCTGAATTTAACAAAATCATATTATCCTCGACATGTCACCACACACGTCGTTCTGTCGCGACTTCCAGCATTATAGTAAGGCCCTAGGAGGCCTCGCGGAGTGGTTTGTTGACTGTGATGTCAGGGGCAGAGGCAGCAGCCACAGATGGGAGCATGCAGTCAGCAGGGTTGAATACACAACAGTCACTGAGAACTTTAAATATTGTGATGGTGTCGAAGGAGGGTTAATATTCACTCACTGAACATCAATATTTAGCATCTTGGGCCTTATCTACTATTGTTCTGGTCACAAAAAAGGTCGCAATTTGTGACTGGTCTTTACGACCAAAAACGTATTTTGTGCACTGACTGTGGTATATGTCTTCTATTTCTGTTGTAGTTCTTTTACTATTCTTTAGTTCTGTAGTTCTTTCACTTCATTTAGATTCCTAGGTATGTAATCCAGAATGCTATTGTTGTGAGTCTAGGTTCTACTTCAGAGAAGCGGTTGGAGCTGATCAGGAGAGATGCCTAGACTCTAGCACCAGTGGGTCTTAAACTACTACTTATAAAATAAATAAGTATAAACCTTATTACTGCCTCCTTCCGCTCTTTACACTGACCCATGTACTAACAGGTTGGTTGGCAAAATAAGGAATTGGGGTGAGTTGGAATCCCACCCACCTCAGTACTCTTCATTATGTAAACAGCGAATTGTGACTCAGTCAGAGTGGCCATTATCACAGACACCGTGGACTGCAAGGGTCACCATGTTTAAAGTAAACGTTTTTTAAAACACTTCAATTTCCCTAAGGGAAATGGGTCAGCTTTCATAGGTTACCACTCCAGATTGGGAAAGTCTGTAACTTTCAATGGTTTGAAATTCAAATTCCAGTCGCAAACCATTGATACATATGTTACTGAATGACAATTTGGAGGAGACCCCCCCAACCCATTCCTTCCAAGTTACGATTTGATGACCATTCAGAAACTGGTTTTAGGAGTTGGTAAAAGTTTATTGACTTCTAAAATGGGTTTCTTACTTTGAAAATAAATATTTTACAATCGAAAACACAGCCTCGAAATGTTTGCAGCCGCAACCAAGTTTTACACACCTGGCCCCTAGTCCCCAATCATGATCTCAGCTGCCAAATTCTGTGGAAAGGGCATAGCTAGTATTACTAGTACCTGTTTAGATGTTAGGCTACTAATTTCTTACTAATAAGTTATCAGAACATTTTTCTTCTCTACACATGTATACCAACATTCAACCAAAGGGTTTAATAAGTAAACACAGAAGGCCTGAGATTGCGGAGTATTTTCGTACATTGCAACTCATAAATGTAATAACTGAGTGGTTTCTGACATAAAGATGTGCTGTGGTGTCTGGAACAATCTCAGACTAGTGTTTTTTCAGCTCAAATTTACCAGGTGAGGACAATGGGGTGAAAGTACTAAAGGAAGTTGGAGAGATAGCAAAGTACCAAAACACGTGATATCAATGGGATCGAGTGTGTATGTGTGTGCACGCGTATGTGTGTTTTGTCTGCCTGGGCAGGTAAAAATCCAGGGGGAAATCCAACAGATACCTCATCATACCCGACTGAAAGGATCTGTACCCAACTATTTACTACAGAATACATTTTTTTGGGGCTGTAACACCTCAAACTCTCCACCCGAAGCTACAACCCTGGGTATGAATGAAGCCAGATTTATATAGCGCTACTTAGCCCAACGGGCGTCAAGGCATAATAATATGGAACGCCCCAAGATTTTCTTGTGTAATAAAATCCGTGTGTGGGCCTACTCATGGCATAACATTAATGAGTGAGATATTGAGTTGTCTATGATGGGACTTGGAACCCGAGATGGGAAACTCCTGGTCACTGATAGCCGTCCACTCTGGGTGGAAGATGGAAATAAGACTGGTCTAACCAGGTCGCGAACCATAGTGGGTGTAAAGGAAGCCACATCAACTACACACATTAAATTTAAGGTAAAATTGAAACGTTTTGTAATATCAATGTTTTCACCCTCGTTTTTGCAGGTCGTTCAGCTGCTCTGCCATTGGTCTACTGAGCTATGGGCTAGCGGGCTACTTTAAGACCTAGATGGACTGCCATGACCCAACCATGAAAACCCCCAAGGCTCCATGCCATTCGCGGCCACCTGCAGTGTGGGGCTGATTTAAAAGTTTTTGCCTGAGCTGATTTACTTTCCAGCAATGTACCAGTTATTGTGACATCAATCAACTGCACTGTAGATTCACACCTTGTGAAGCCAGAGCGGTCCTACGATGAGATGCTGCATTTCTAAAACCATCTTTCTTCCTCTTCTTCCCTCTGTAGCTTGGAGTGTCTCATTTAACAGAATTGTATGCTTTTTGCAATCACTTGAAGCTATGATGCACCCCTAACCTCATAGACAAGAAGTGGTCGCTGCGGCCTTCCCGTCTCGCCCTTGGTTGCTTGGTCTGCGGAGAGAGTAGACATGTAGATCCGAGTTTCTTTTTTCCCCTCTATTTCTCATTTTCTGCCTGCATTTCCATTTGCACGCCCTGCAGGTTTCTGCTATATGCTTCCTGCCTAGAGTCGCGCGCGAAGTGGCAAACATGGCGCGCTAGAAGAATATTGATCTCCGATCTACATCCTTGGCGCCCCAGGTTGGATTCTGACCGGCGAGTCCGTTTCGTACCTAGATGACAACCAATGCATTGTGCACAGTAAAAAACTGCTATTTCGGTATGGAACATGAAGGCTGATATGCATAGCTGCCAAAGTTTCAGATTCCTATGTGTGACAGTTTCCTAATTTCATTGTAATTATGAGTGACATTCAATCACTATGAGTGACATTTTCTCGCGAGAATAATCAAGAAATGAAGACAAGGGAAACATATAAATATCAGAAAGCACAACCATTTGAGCAACGAGAAACTTTAACTGCTTTAAAGCACCTGAGATGGATGGGCACTAAACTAGCAAAAGCAGTAACTGTCACTAAACAAAACGCTGATCTTGTTCCAGCGCTCCATTATTCAAATGAGTGATCTTGACATTTTTATTGTTGCATGAAAACACTTGAACTCCCAAAGAAATTCAGCCCCACAATTGTCACACTTGTAGGAGTGGGATGGTCAGTAGTTGTGTTGCTACTATCATTGGCAGCATAGTAGGGGCAGTGTGTAGGGCAAGCTACTGTGGCCTCCTGACAAGAGCCCTGACGCATTTACAGAAAAGGTTTTTTTACAGGAAGTTCCTCACTGCCTGCCTGTGGTTTTTGGCACTGTTACAGGACTCGGCACAGCTGTTCAGATGGTTTGTGTCAGAGCCGGGGATGGGTTCACACGATGCTGAGTGAATGGTCACTCTTGCTGAGCCCCATCACGCCAACTGGTCATCGCTCACTTACACAGGCCTAGTTTTTCCTACACCCGCTCAATCGCTGCCGTTATCCAAGCTGCTGAATCCTAGTAAAACGCAGGTAGTCGCACAGGCACCACTGCGCGCGCCAGCGCTATTAATACAATTTAAAAGCACATGATTTTGCAGAGAGATACCTCAAGAGGCACTACATACTAACTTTGCAGCCAACTCTTCATATGGGCCGCACCTCGCTGCAACGACTCCAGCCGCAACAAACACCGGCCCATGATTGTGTGGCTGCTAGTAGAATGAATCAGTGTCTACAAAAGGTTAGATGCAAGTGAGCTCAATAAATGGTGGGCCCATATTCTGATATTGTGCTGACTGTATTAGAGGTCCCTTCCAAATCAATCAATCAATCAAGCATTTATAGAGCGCACTACTTACCCGGAGGGTCTCAAGGCGCTTGGGGGGCAGGGGGGGTGCTGCTACTGCTCGAACAGCCAGGTCTTGAGCTGCTTCCTGAAGGCGAGGTGGTCCTGGGTCAGGCAGAGGTGGGTCGGGAGGGAGTTCCATGTCTTGGCGGCGAGGTAGGAGAAGGACCGTCCCCCTGTGGTGGCTCTTTGGATGCGGGGGACGGCGGCGAGGGCGTGGCCGGTCGATCGAAGCTGGGGTTTGGGAGCGTAGAAGTTGAGGCGGCTGTTGAGGTATCCTGGGACTTGGTTGTGTAGGGCTTTGTGTGCGTGGGTGAGGAGTCGGAAGGTGATTCTCTTGTTGACCGGGAGCCAGTGCAGGTCTCTCAGGTGTCCGGAGATGTGGCTGCGACGGGGGATGTCCAGGATGAGTCGTGCTGAGGCGTTCTGGATCCACTGGAGTCTCTTCTGGAGTTTGGCGGTGTTTCCGGCGTAGAGGGAGCTGCCGAAGCCCAGACGGCTGGTGACGAGGGCCTGGGTGACCGTCTTCCTGGTCTCGGTGGGGATCCACCGGAAGATCTTACGTAGCATGCGCAGGATGTTGAAGCACGACGAGGAGACGGCGTTGACTTGTCTGGGCATGGAGAGGGAGGAATCCAGGATGAAGCCCAGGTTGCGTGCGTGGTCTGTTGGTTTGGGTGCGCTGCCTAGGGCGGGGGCCCACCAGGAGTCGTCCCAGGCGGAAGGTGAGGATCCCAGGATGAGGACTTCCGTCTTGTCCGAGTTCAGTTTCAGGCGGCTTCATCCATTCGGCTACCTCTTTCATCCCTTCGTGAAGGTTGGCTCTGGCGGTGGCGGGGTCGTTGGTGAGGGAGAGGATCAGCTGGGTGTCGTCGGCGTAGGAGATGATGTTTAGGTTGTGCTGGCGTGCGATGTCTGCGAGGGGGGAAACATCATTAACAACGAAGGCAGTACTACGCGTGACGTTTACAACGCGGCACTTACCACGTAAACGTCTTTCCAACGCGTACGCCTTCAACCATGTCTCTACCACGAACAAAAAAAAACGTAGGATTAAAAAGGGGGGTTGGGGGGGTTCTCCCCCCCATAACAAAAACCGATCCCGACGTGCCGAAGAAAACAGCGTCGTAAGAGAGGGAGCGGAATAAACTTCCGCTTCCTCTTTACGACGTAAATGCGACGTGGTAAAGATGATGAGGGGAAAACGAATTCCGTGGTAACGCATGCGTGGAAAAGGCATGCGTTGCAACGGAATTCGTTGTAACGTCATATAACCCTGCGAGGGGGCTCATGTTGACGTTGAAGAGGGTTGGACTGAGCTAGGAGCCTTGAGGAACGCCGCAGATGACTTCGGTGGCTTCAGATCTGAACGGGGGGAGGCGGACTCTCTGTGTCCTTCCGGCGAGGAAGGAGATGATCCACTCCAGTGCCTTCTCCTGGATTCCGACGTTGCTGAGTCGCTGCACTAGTGTACGGTGGCAGACAGTGTCGAAGTAGGTGTGGGCGGAAAATCCGTTCCGCTCGCGGATTTTGCGGATTTTCGGGAAATTCGCAATCCGCGAGATTCGCGAATCTCCCGCAAAATCCGCAAATCCGCGAGCAGCGGATTTTGCTCGCACTGCTCGCACTGTTCGCGTGAGTTCGCGTCCCGCGAATAAGTGCAAAATTGCAGAAATACGCTCTTAGCAAAACTGAAAGTAACTACTTACCAGGTTCAAAAGTTCAGGCTCATCATTAGTAGCCATTTCCTGTAGTGCTTCCTGAGGGGCCCCTCCAGAGTTCAGTTGCCAGTTGAAACTATTATGTGACCCTGCTCTGAACCTCAGAATAGTTACACATATGCCACAAAGGTCCTGAATTACAGCTAAGGGAGACAAGCAGGAGCCAGGCTGGAAGTTAAAATCCATTAATCAGCCCCTAATTCATTATTGTCAGTTGGGGCAGGGCAGGTGTTGTAACTAATTTTGCAACAATGAAAGCACTTAGCAAGTGCAAAAGATCTCTAATCAGGGCGCACTAAGGAAGCAGGTGCCAGCTAAAAAAATATTCTGTGACACATTAATCAGCCCCAAATTAATTCAGGTCACTTGAGGCAGGGAAGGTGTGCTTTGCTTTGCCGAAAATAATGTACACTGGACAACCAGAGGGTGTGGTGATGAAACAGAGGGTGGCATGGGTGGGCCAGAGGGTGGCATGAGTAGTCAGAGAGTGGCAGTGGTGACAGAGAGTGGCAGTGATGAAGAAGAGTGTCCCAAACAGGCTGGACACGTAGAAACAACAAGTTCGCAAAACTTGCGACCCGACAGGTAAGTTCGCAAATTGCAAAATTGTAAAAACCCTCGCGAACTGGCAGAAACACGGGCGAACACAAAAAAAAAAAAATCCGCAAATTCGCGGGAATTCGCGGATTTTGCGGATTGCGAATCCGCAAATCCGCAAAATTCGCGAACGCGAGATCCGCAAAATTCGCCCATGCTTATGTCGAAGGCCGCGGAGAGGTTTAGGAGGATGAGGGCTGCTGTTTCTCTGTTGTCAAGAAGTGCTCGGATGTCATCGGTGGCTGCGATCAGGGCGGTCTCGGTGCTGTGGTTGGCCCGGAAGCCAGACTGCGAGAAGTCGAGGGATCCGTTCGTCTCGAGGAAGGCGGCCAGCTGCTTGTTGACGGTCTTCTCAATGACTTTTGCAGGGAACGGGAGCAGCGAGATGGGGCGGTAGTTCTTGAGGTCGGTGGGGCCGGCTGATGGCTTCTTTAGTAGAGCGCTGAGTTCGGCGTGCTTCCAGCTATCCGGGAAGGTAGCGGTGTCGAAGGAGGTGTTGATGATGTCCCGCAGGTGGGGTGCGATGACAGCGTCGGCCTTGTTGAAGACGTGGTGAGGGCAGGGGTCGGTCGGAGATCCGGAGTGGATGGAGTTCATTGTGCGGACGGTGTCTTCGGTGCTGATCGGGGTCCAGGCGCGGAGGGTGGTGGTGGGGGGCGGTGGTTCAGATGTGGCGTGCGTCATTTGAGTGCTGAATCTGTTGTGTATGTCCGCGATCTTGTTGTGGAAGTAGGAGGCGAGGGAGTTGCAGAGGTCTTGCGAAGGGGTGATGTCGTTGTTTCCGGCGTTGGGGTTGGAGAGCCCTTTAACGATGTTGAAGAGTTCCTTGCTGTTGTGTGCGTTGTTGTCCAGTCGTTCCTTGAATGCAGTTTTCTTGGTGGCGTGGATGAGTTGGTGGTGTTTTCGGGTGGCGAGCTTGAGGGAAAATAATACTGTGGAAAGAGGTTCAGCTATCCTATGCTGGTCTATTATGAGTGAACCAGTCTAAGGGAAACCTTACACTTTTCATATGCCAAAGTTTGCTCTTAAGAGCCCCTGTGATCAATACTTAGGGTGTCATTAGGATGACGGACTGACTTTCCTCCGTCCGCCATCCAATTGTATTTGGGACGGCGGTTCCACTGGGCAAATTAGGATGCGAGTCCTACTGTGGCGGCCACATTGCCTATGTTTTGCATTTTGGTGGGTGCTGCACTCTGCAGCACCCGCGGCAAGCCAAAACCGACACCCCACACAAATCCCTGCACTACGTGGCAGGCACCATGCAGTGCCTACCGCATGATGTAGGGATATGTAGGGGGTGCAGTAGGTGCCCCGCAGGGCCTATGTCTCTGGTGTCCCTTTGTCCCTGGCCCAGGAAGTTAGGAGGGCTCGCTACAAGCCCCCAAATCGGTTTCTGCCTGCCGTTTTGATGAGGGTTGACGGACGCAGAATGACCGGCGGAAAGGGATTTTGTAATCCCTGCATGGCTGCGCTGCGTTGCGCAACAGGGAGGGAGCAGGAGAGAACCATAGCTTCAGAGCTATGGCTCTCTCTTCCCCTTTCCCTTGCGCCAGCGCTGATTTCAGCGGCCGTGTGCCACGCACACACCCTAGCGCCATAGCACTAGGGTGTGTGCATAAGTCCAGCATAGGTTTTGCACAGGAAGGGTACATTTCTTGTACAAAATACTATGCCTAGACACGAGGGAAAGCTTTCCCCACTTTGTATGCGTGCTGCACAGGGCAGCACACATGCAAAGTCGGAAAAGGAGGAAAAGATTAAAGCATTTGTCCTGTTAGCGCCTCCTTTGAAGGGGCGTTAACTTTTGGCGCCCATCCATGTCTACAAATCTTTGTAAATATGTTTTGCAACAAAAAGCATGGGTGGTTGCATGGAAGTGCCAATGTTCCAACCATGTAACGCCCCCCTCTGCGCTAAGTTATGCAAAGCAATGCTTTGCGTGGATTTGTGCTACTTTGAGGGTGCTCTCCAGTGCAAAACAAGTTTTGTGCTGGAAAGTAAATAGCAAAAAAATCATTTCACGCTGGTTAGCATCACTTTTGTGATGCTAACCCCTCGCAAAATGTTTGTAAATCCCCCTCAAAGTGTAGAGACGTTGGCCATACATACAAACACATTTTCCCATAGACATAGCATGGTATATAACCCTTTAATATATCTGGCCCAAAGGCTCCTGAACACTCACACATTCGACAGGGCAAGAAAAAAATGTGTTGAGTGGAAGTCAGAATGGGTGGAAGTTAAAGAGCAAGAGGTGGATCTAAGAGTCTAACTTAACCCCTGGTTAGATACTGCTTCTGGAGCCCTACTCCCAGGTGATAACGTTTCTATAAATTACTCCCTATGACTTAGGGTACCATTCACATATTTTTGGTAGGTTGTTGCATTTTCACATGGCAATATTTTATGTGGAAGGATAATGTGAAGGGAGGTGGAGAAGTGAGCTAGATGAAAGAGGATGGAGGTTAGCCAGACCAAAGTGGCTGATCCCTGAGGGACAAAGGTCAGTGGAAGTTACTATTAGCAATGAGAGCGGCATGCGGAAATAAACACTGAAGACAGACTCTAAGGGGGAATGTCTGGGTAGAGATGCTGGTGACAGTGAGAGGGAGAATGAAGAGTGAGCTGAGAGGCTGGAGGAGGAACAACGCATGGAAACCAGGACACCAGCTGCAGGAGCCAGCTCCATAATTGACATAAACGCCACAGACCAGTGCCCTGTAGGAGAAAGACCCGGCTTCTCTGTGCACGCACAGCTCATGAGGCAAACTGTGGCCTAAAGTGAGTCATTGCGGAATAGTGGGGAGCTCAGAGGTGGGAGACCGAAAGGCCTGACAGTGAAAGGGTGTGTGGTGATAAGGAAGACGTCAGGAAACATGGCATTGGGCCACATTGCACACCTTGAGTAGGATGTATGACGTTACTACGCATACTTTTGCAACGCATACATTTACAAAACATTTCTTACAACACAACATCCATTACAACGCAGTCCATTACAATGCATGCCATTACAACACATTTTTAAAAACTACCTTTACAACGCATTCCATTACAACACATACTACCTTTACAGCGCATACCACTACAACGCTTACCATTACATTGCATGTATGGTAAGTATTGGATTGTGTAGGGGTAAAAATTACAATTCTAACTCCAGGGGGTGCAACAGTAGGGTAAGTGTTGGATACTGTAGGAGTAAAAATTACTATTCTAACTCCAGGGGGTGCAACAGTAGGGTAAGTGTTGGATAGTGTAACAGTACTATGCGTTGTGATGGTATGCGTTGTAATGAATTCGTTATAATGACATGCGTTGTAGTGGTATGCGTTGTAGTGTCATGCGTTGTAATGGTTGCATTGTAATGGCATGCGATGTAATGGATGTTGCGTTGTAAAAGTTTTGTTGTAATGGTAGTGCATTGTAAAAGTTGCGTTGTAAAGGTAGTAGGTCCACACATGTTTGCTGAGCAAGGAACCTTCACTGTGGGTTGAGGTAGCATGGTGGGGTTTGTTGGGAACCACTTCCCGGAAATCTAGGAGCTCTGTTCTCTACGCGGGGCTGGTCTGACGAATACGATTCAGAAAAGGGGGTGGTGATGAACAATACATCATCTGGAGGAGGCAAACACTGAGAAAAGGACCCTGCGCTTCCAGAATCGGCTTGAGTGAGGACCTGACGGAATCCCAGCTTGAAGACGGACAGTGGACAAAATATTCCGGAAGGCCTTCCCATTATAATAGACTTAGGAGACAGATCTGGGCAATCATTTTTTTAGTTGCTGTGTATCTTGGCCCCTGTACAGACACATCACAATAAAAGACTGCCCCAGGAAACCTCGTCCAGGCCATTGGCTGGACAGATGCAAAAAGGGTAGAGGTGATTCATTGTTTGGGGTGATATTTAGAGCAGTCTGTTTTCACCTGGTGTCTGCAGTTATTCAAACTGTGAAAATATGGTGCCACATGACCTTTCTTTTCAAGTATATTGGGGTGTATGATTACATCTTTTGAGGGTCACAACAAGGAAAGGCCAAGGGATGAGAAACATATTCATGCCGCTGTAGTACACTTTAAATTATTCATTGGAGGCAAAATACTTATTTTAAGATTTGCTGTGGATTTTAAGGTTATTTCACCATGTCAAGCCCGCTGAGCCCCGCTAGGCGAAGCTTTCTGTCCCACATGAGTTTCTGTGGGAAAAATGTATAATCAAAAAAGCACAAGTTATAGCATACTTCGTGTAAATTTACAGATGTCTTTAGCATCTTTTGTGTGGAAAATAGCTGCCGTTTTGAGGAATTTTTTTGTGGCAAGAGATGTTTGGCAAGTCATTCCATATGGTTCAGTCTTCACAAGCCTATGTTGTGCAAACAAGGATTAGGGATATGAGGGTGGTGCTTGTGAGGGGGATAACCTGATTACCTGGGAATGGTCTAATCTGGCAGTCAATAACAGATTAGGAGCCAATCAAATGTGACATGTTGTAATGCACAGCTGTCCCGTTTTACAGTGGTTAATTTATGCAGATCTATAAATTGTGCATCCTGCTTTTACAAGGTAAACTGAAAATGTGACTATACTCCATATTTCCAATTGAAATACAGGCAAGATATATAATTGTGTAATGGGAGCTGAAAATTACACAACAAGATTTATATTTTATTTTGAATATTTTTTTTCCAAAATGTTAAATACATTGAACAATGCTTTAATTTCACTGGATTCCCCTTACAGTGCTCTTGTGCGTGCCGTTATTGTTGTAGCCAGTCAATACATTTAGTTAATCATGTAAAGTAAGCCACAGAAGAATGAAAATCACTTGATTGCTGCTGCGTCTGGTATTTCTGCGGCGTAGCACCCTGCGGGATCTCGCGCGCCTCAGATCACAGCGCTATAATGTATGCAGGATGTAAAACCAGCTGTGAAACTGGGGCTGTTCCTAAAATCCATACCTGTGTTCCCTTGCACTTGAGTGGGCGAAGCTTTGATTTTCTCTGCTGGGCGCCTGCTCTGGGACTCATTAGCAGGGGTTTGGCTACAATGAACAGCGATGTGCATTGATTAAGCCAGTGACTACAGAGAGAGCAGCATGGACGTCCTTTGGAGGTAGTCAGGGGTCGCATGGAGAGCTTCCTGGAGGAGGACAGAGCTTCCTGGTCCTTTCTCTGCAGATCCCACTGATGCTGGTGGACTCACCTTCCATCACTAGGAGGCTGCAGTGAATACAAGGACAGGTGAAGAACTTCAGCCAGCTAATCGAGGCTGAACACCAGGGGGCAGATTTACAAGCCCCTTCTGACACTTTTTCGTCCCTTTTCCCATGTTAAAAATGATGCAAACGTGGCGTAAGCCTTTGTAAATAAGCCCCCAGGTCCACTGCAGTGATGTGATTCTGCAGCCGGATAACTGTGACTTTGGCGACTTTGCCACATAATCCATCATCTTCCTGATAATTTGCAAATTTCAACAAAAAACATTGCTTTTTGGTTAAGCGCACCACAAAAGTGCCATGCATGCATAGTATGCACATTAACAGACCTTATACAAAGATTAATGAATTACCTTTCTATTGCTAATTAGTGTATTTTGGTATCAATCTGGCAGGCATTAATGAGGCGTGACTTTTGCCCAGACAGAATTAATGTAAGGAAAAAATGCAAAATAGTAAACTATTACTGGCGTAAATATGCTCCATTGTGCATAATTTATCTTTTGTTGCAGAATAATTTAAGCAATCCTCCCGCATAATTTGTTCCTACATTTCTGCATAATTCCAGTGCCCCTGCTCAGCATCCTGTGACCTGGCCACCTCCTCCACCCCAGAAACTGAGGACGTGTGTACTGAAGAATTTATTGAATCAATAAGTTCTGATTGTAGGTGGATTTTTAAAAACATTTCTTATCGATTCCTGAGTAGCAAAACATTAGCCGACCAGTGGTTGCTCTTTTCATTTAGTACATATACATGTATTACCCCTGCTTGGTAGCTGATAGCCGTTCCTGGCAATGTGGGACTTCCAACCATAGTGTGACGCGCTCACCTGACTAACAAAAAATATTTATTTATTTATATATTTAAGTAAAGGATTAAATAGACTCCACCCACCACAATGCTGGAAATGCATGTCGTGCATTGGCATGCACAAGGTGACAGGCACTGCGCGGTGCCTGCCACTTTGACCGTGCCGATGGAGGCGGGTACCATAGGTACCCCCCATGTGCACCCTATCCCCCAACATCCTGTGGGCCCACAACGGGCCCCCATGTGCAAAATCTGCATGCCTTTCCGCTGCGGAAAGGCTGTTCCCCGCATGCATTATAATATGGATGGCATCGACCGGGCAGAAAAAGGGCAGACGGTCTTCCCGTCCGCCGCGGTACCCCCGCCAACATAATCAATCGGGGGTAAATTGCATGCGGGTGGAGTATAATGGCAGGCGGATAGCCAACGCCATACGGGCGGAGGCGATCCACCCGCCATTATAATAGACCCCTTTGTTTCGAAATTAAATCCAAAAGAATGCAGCACACATAGAAAGAGGAAAAAATGAGGAGAAATAAAGATATTACGCTTCCTTTGGGTGGCGTAGCATTTTGACGCATTCCCAGGTCTACTACTAATGGTAAATCAGGGAACGCAGCAAAGTTAATGGGTTTTGCGTGGGAACACCCACTCTCCGCCCGTGGAACGCCTCCCTGGGCAGAGTAACGCAAGCCAGCGGTTCCCGCTGCCTTGCGTTACTCTAAATTATCAAGCCATGCAGGGGCACGGAAGGTGGTCTCGCGTGGCTTGATTAATCTGACTTTAATGTTGCGTCGCACTTGCGCCACCTTGCATGGCACAAGGACAACGTAACTCTATGATACATATGGGCCTGTGTTGCCAGTGGAAGAAGCCCTCGTTTTGAATTATTTACTAACAAAGTTGGCATTTGTATGTGGGGCCCCCCGTTTGGTTCACAATTTTTTGGGGGGTCTTAAGAGAGGAGCTGTCTTCACGACATATTGTCACCAAAATATGCACTGGATGGGTGTTTTCCTCCTCCAATAAGACTATTACTCTATTGATTATTTGGTGTATCATTCCGCTTTTCAGGATGTGTTTCCACTGGAATGCACAAGGGACTTTTTTACATTTGAAAAGTACTGTCATTCTTTTTTTTTTTTTTTTTTTTTAAAAAGAAAAGTACTGTCATTCATCACACTGAATGTCACACTCAATTTGTTATCCTTATGCTTATGCTGTACTGAAAGCAGTCCTTATGTGCCTCTTTTGCAGCATTTACAAAAGCTACAAGGGCGCTTCAATGCCATACATAGCATTTGTGAAATCCTGTGTTTACATGTGATGGGACATTAAATCCAGACCCATGGACTTTGCAAAGTTTGGTTTATTATTCATAGCATAACACAATGGAAATGAAAAGGGCAATGCACTGTGCACACGATGAGCTGTGCAACTTTGTGTATTGCTATCAAGAAACAAATAAAATCTAGATTGAAATATATGTTTAGCAGGTAAATTTGAATCCTTTCAGTGTAGACTCTATGACTGTATACGTATTTCAGAAAATAATTATTGTGACCATTGGTAACAAACGGAAACGTTGAAGCACAGGCTGAAAATGTGCGGTATTTTTATATTTTTTATTTCTGTATCATACATCCTTTGGTATAACCAAGTACTCACTACTTTCCAGTTAGCGAACACCTTTAGCCACTATAAACGGGCGATGATTCCATGTGCGCTGTTATTGACCATACTTCCAACATTGGTTCAGCCTGGGTTCCACTGGGATGGGACCAGCAGACATTCCATGATCTGGGTCAAGGCACTGAGAATATCCATCCTCTTCTAAGCTCTTTCTTCTCAGGTGGGACTTCCTTTCCGTTGACTTGCAGATACGAGGTTTTATGGTGGAATGCAATGTTTAGTATTTAAGGGAGGCGTTCACCCACTTGTTTATTTATTTACTCTAGCGTTTTCATCGATTGTATGTAATGCAAGCTACACGGCACGATTGCACGTATTGTGATGACAGCTTTTAACGTAATACTTCATTCTACTTTGGGCCAGTAGTGTTCGCGATGGTGAAGGCAGCATGGAATTGAACCTGCTTCCTTCCTCTCCGGAAGCTGAGTTGTGACCTTCTTGTAGACCACAGTTCAGAAACTGCATGTATCCTCTAACTCCATCCACACTCCTTCACATCACTAAATCTAGCTCATAAATTGTGCAGGATCCCTGAACACAGATGCAACTCAATAGTTGGAAGGTTTCGGAGCGGTCACTGACTTCCCTTAGTTGATCCGGCCCCATGTCTTGTATTGAAAACCCTGCGCATCCTTTGGAACAGCGAGGTCGGTATCCCTAGCATCCGTCGCCTGCCTCCCGCACCTTTATTCTCTCTATTTGTATCTAATCATGTTTTGCTGTTGATCTTTATCTCCCACCATCAGCACATTAAAATTGATAGATCTCACCCAGCCATGGCCTTCTTCAGGACAGCCGCCAGCGGACCTGGCCCATCCATTGCAGGCAGTCTCTGCCCGGCGAAACGCATTAGCCGCACAGAGAAAGCAATTTTCTGTGTGCTCCTCACCTGCTGACACTGGAGAAGCCATTACTACACATAACATTTCCTTCAGACTGATCTCCAGCAATGGAGCTCCCAGCAGATGCGAACCTTTAGTGTGATGGCCTGAAGCATCCTGATGTATGTCACGCATTTCGCTGATGCCGCCTTCGCCTGACTCTTGCAGGCCTAGCGGGTACATTTTTAACCAAAAACCTGGAGTTTTACATTCATACATATATAACTTGTTTTCCTCTCTGGATAGAATGCAGCTTAATTCAGCCCAGCATATCATGCTACTGCCTAGCCTATCATCTGTTATGCTATAATAAGTTTTTTAGGTGGCAGTACACTGTGACTGAGGAAAAAGGTCATAAAATACCTAGGACCAAATGTACCAACATCAGAAAGACCAATTTCATATTTGTGAATATCTCTGAATCACAATTAGGGAATCTGTATTCCTAATGTATGAATCTTTTTGTATCCAAATAGTAATTACAATTAGGTTGCTAATCTACCTGCCTCATGAATAGTATTGATGTAGGTGTTTTGAAATGCAGCCTGTTTTCCTTAAAGGAAAACTGGATGGGTGCAAAAAAGAACATTAAGTGTTTAAGTTTCATTTTTTAAGAGCAGGCAGTGGTCTGCTGGACCACTGCCTTCACTAAAAAAAAATATTTTTTACGTTCTCAAAGGGGAACGGGTCCCATGGGGACCCCTTCCCATTTGCGAATAGGTTACCAACAAATTTTAATTGGTGCTGAAGTATTACTGTTTTGTGACCGGAATTAGGTCACAAGACAATAATACATACCATTCCAGTTGGGTATTTATTATCAATAATTGGATCTCAACAAATTACCCTGAAAGGGTCTCATGGCGCTGATTCGTGATTTCCAGGGGATATTAACAGTGGCTCTGCGACAGATTAGAACATGCAAGTTTTTAGAGCTTTTTTGAAGTGTCTATGATCGGTGTAGACACAAAGCTGTATGGGAAGTTGATTCCGGTATTGAGGGGGTAAGTATGGAAATAATCTTCCACCATTTCTGGTGGTGTTGCTCCTATGTGGAAGTAACAAATGTTTCTCACAGGACCGTAGATTCCTTATTGGCACAAACGTTTTCTCTGTAACTACAGGGGGCCATTTCCATATGTGATTTGTTTGTCAGACAGAGGAGTTTAAAACGTGTACATGTTCTTATTGGCAGCCTGTGCAAGTTTCTTAAGATGGGGCCTGACGGTGATAGAGTGGGAAGATGGAGTACTTGACGCGCTGCTGTGTTTTGTACAACCTGAAGTCTAGTGTACAGTTCTTCATTCATGGAGGCCATTAAAGCATTTCCATAAATCAGGTGCCTAATAATAACCCTTTGGTTTTGCTTTGTTCGCCCTAAGTTGGCAGGGTATGCCCAGACGTGGGTCCCTTGCTCACTTTGCCACTGGATTCAAGCTAGCCTGGCTGATGACGGCTGATTAGCCAGAAACCGGTCCCAGGATGCTTGTTTCCGGTCCAGGGAAGACATGGCTTGGCAGTTTGGGCTGGACTGTTCCCATGAGGCACAGGGTCAGACTGATTTGCATATGGCCATGTCTGAACTGAGGTGGTGGAGTGAGCTAAATAATGATGATGGATTATACCCAGATCAGTTGACTGGGGGTGAGTGCTTGCATTGTTCAACACTCTGTCCATCATCCCCTTTGGTTTTGACTAATAATAGGTGCCTGGACTCGGGTTTTTCTTGATCTGAGTGAAATTCATTTAAATACTTTCCGTAGGGTGCACATCATTTCAAAACAGGTGCCTGAGATGTGGTTTACCTGGTCCTTCATTGTCAATTTTTTATCTACTATTACTCCTACATTCTCTACAGTTGCTTTTGGGATGGGGCAGTTCCTAGACTTATAGGCCCCCAGTCGTCCGACCAGAGTTTGTGAGCTTTCCCAATAGTATAACCTCTGTTTTACTTGCATTAAGTTGTAGACATCTCTACTGCATCCATTTGGCAATATGATTCATGCACTCTCGGAATCTTACTTTAGTGTCTGCCGGCTTGGGTCCTATTGTGATGACCAACTGTGTGTCATCTGCATTAGAGATGACATCAAAGCCATATGATTTTAACACTTCTGCAAGTGGTGCATATATTGAAAAGAGTGGGGCTCAAAGCCGATCCCTGTGGCACTCCCTTGTCCAAGGATCTGGTTCTTGAGACACACAACTCTAATTGGGAACGCTAGGAAAAAGAGGTGGCGGTATTGCTATTGTACATAGAAACAACCTGATCACAAGGATAGAACCAATTAACCTTGATTCAGTGGAGGCTTTCACTTTCTGCATCAAACTCTCCCCCATGCAATCTTTTAATGGCACCCTTATTTACCGCCCTCCTGCCCCGCGTACACCCTTTCTAGCATCCCTTAATACCCTGTTAGAACCCATAGCAGCTTATCCTGATTACACCATATTAGGTGATTTTAACTTCCACTTAGAAAACCCCACTGATAAAGACGCCTCAACTCTAGTATCTGACTTTTCTGCAGTAGGCCTCAATCTATTGAATATCGTTCCCACCCACCAGGCTGGGCATACACTTGATGGCATTTTTTCCAACAATCCGTACATCACACCTCCTTTAGTAAAACCATTAACATGGACTGACCACTCCGCATTAATTTTCACTATTAGCATGAGGGATGTCAAAAATACACACCCCAAAAACTCTGTTATACAATTCCGAGATTGGAAGAAGTTGGATGAACAAACCTTACACTCCACTCTACTGGTCACCCAACCAAGGGATACCTCAGACCCCCACACTGCCTCTGAGAAATATACGGCCTGGCTAAACGATGCCATCAACACACTGGCTCCTTTTAAATCTATGCGCTCAAACCGTAATACACCCTCTGCTCCTTGGTTTTCTGAAACCCTCAGGTTAGAGAGGCAACGCTGTCGAAACTTAGAAAGGCGCTGGCGCAGACTCTACAATAACAACGATAGAGAGGCTTCTAAAAAAGCTTTATCCATCTACAGAGTAATGCTAAACACAGAAAAACAAAGATACTACACGGAACAAATAGAGGCAGCTAAAAATTCCACCAAAGTACTCTATCAAGTGGTTTCAAATCTTTCCACCCCACCGACCTGCACATCAATAGAACCAACTCAAAAGCTTTGCAATGAACTCGCAGATTTTTTTAAACTTAAGGTCAATGACATATTTTCCACTTTTTCCACAAAGTCCACTTTAGAATCCACCAGTTATAACACTAAGTACTCACCCATTACCACATCCCTGTCAGAATTTGCTCATACCACCCCAACTCAGATAATGGAAATTATAAATAGTATCAAATCTGGATCGCCACTCGATCCATGTCCTCCAATGATCATTAAACCCATGACCAACTTGATAGCCCCCATGCTGACAAATATCTGCAATGCTATGTTTCACTCAGGATCCTACCCTTCGGTTTGGAAGAAAGCAATTATCAAACCGTTATTAAAAAAAACAACTTGAACCCCTCTGAATCAAAAAACTATCGACCCATTGCATGCCTGCCTTTCCCCTCAAAAATATTCGAGAAAATTATGAACCATCAGTTGTCCAATCATATTGATCAGAACAATCTTCTCGATGACACTCAATTAGGGTTCAGGAAAGGCCATGGAACCGAAACCGCCCTCATAAAGGCAGCAGATGAGGTCAGAGTAATCATGGATCAAGGAGGGGCAGCAGTCCTGATACTACTGGACTTGTCTGCTGCTTTCGACACGGTCGATCACAACATCTTGATCGACCGTGTTGGAAGGATCGGCATTCAGGACAAGGCCAAATCACTGCTAACCTCCTTTCTCTAAGGCCGTGAGCAGTCCGTCAAACTGGGTGATTTCTTCTCCCCCACTTTTACCTTGCCGTGTAGTGTTCCTCAGGGATCCTCGCTAAGTCCGACACTATTTAACATCTATGTGTCGGACTTGGCGAGGGTCATTAAATCCTACGGTATAAGTTTAACATCCTATGCTTATGACACCCAGTTAGTACTGGCCGTTCATAACAACGGAAGAGCGGTTGCAGCTAACTTCCAAGACGGTATGGTGGCCATCAGCTCCTGGATGGACCATAACTGTTTAAAGTTAAACTCAGACAAGACGGAGGTCATGATTTTCGGTAATCTGACCCCGTCTTGGTCTTCATCATGGTGGCCTTCTGACTTAGGCCTTTCCCCCACACCAGTGAACAAAGTTAGGAACCTAGGTGTCCTATTTGATAATAAACTTTCATTTGTAAGCCACGCTAACGCGGTTGCCTCAGCATCCTTTTTCACCCTGAGGATGATTAAGAAACTATTGCCGATTCTCCCAGCCAATGCAGGTAAAACCTTGATGTCAACCTTGGTCCTATCCAAGGTTGACTACTGTAATGGTTTACTATTAAACGCTCAAGCACAAGTTCTGAATAAGCTACAACTTGTCCAGAACTCTGCTGCTAGAATCTTAACTCACACCTCAAAATTTTCATCCATCTCTCCCATCATTCGGCACCTGCACTGGCTTCCGATTAGGAGCCGTATCAAATTTAAGGCCTTATGTATCACCTACAAGGCCAGGAACAGCACAGGCCCAGAGTTCTTAAGACAAGCCTTCTCTGCCGATACGCCCAAAAGAGCGTTGCGCTCCTCCTTTGCTAAATTGCTACCAATTCCCCGCAACAAAAAAGTGAATTGGGAGGACAGGCGATTCACGGTCGCTGCATCCAGGCTGTGGAACACTCTCCCCCTACACATAAAATCATGTCCTTCCCTGATGATCTTCCGGGGGCAATTAAAGACTTGGCTCTTTAACCAGTAGTCCAGTGCCTACGCACCTGATCTGAACAGCGCCGAGACACCTTAGGGTATTTGTTGCGCGTAACAATAAATAAATAAATAAATAAATTGCACTGAAAGTGTTCTTCCCTTCAGGAATTTCTTTAGCCAGCTGAGTCCCCTGCCTCTGACAACAATCTATTCCAGTCTTTTTGTTACGATTGCATGGGAGATGGTGTTGAATCCAGCTGATAAACCCAATAGGACCAGCATTGCTGAGTGTTCATTGTTGAGAGAAATTCTTATGTTGTCCAGTTCTTCCACTAATGCTGTTTCGATGCTATGCCCTGCACAGAAACCTGACTGGGAAGGGTCAAGCAGTTGTCGACTTTCTAGGTAGGTTGTCAGTTGTGTGTTCACCAATGTTTCCATTACCTTCCCGAAATAAGGGAGTAGAGAGATTGGTCTGAAATCTCCCAATTCGCTCGGGTCTGCCCTTGTTTTTTTAAGAATAGGGTTGTTCCTCGCCGATTTCCATTTTGCTGGAGCTACTTCCAGATTAAGGGGCTCATTATGATCGCGGACGGACTTGAGTCCGTCCGCGACCATAGAGGAGGAGGTAACCTCCGCATGGCCTGCGGAGTTCCCTCCTGTCAAATTGGGATGTGACTGCCACCCTGGCGGTCACATCCTCTATTTTTACCATTGCTGCGGGTGCGGCTTCAAGCTGCACCCGCCACAATGGTAAACATGCATACATTTCATTTGTATGCAGAAAGCGGCAGGCACTGATTACTGCATACAAATGCAGGGGGTACCATAGGTAACCCCCATGTGCACCCCCACGCCCCCTTCACCCAGGGGGCCCGCAACTGGCCCCCGCAGTGAAGTTACACATGCTTTTCCATGGCGGAAAAGCCGCTGTGGAAAGGCATCTGTTTTACACCATCCTAATGTGGCTGGCGGTGTCTGATAGACACCGCCAGCCACGTTACAGCTTTTCCGCCACGGTTGTAAGTCAACCACGGCGGAAAAGCGGCGGACTGTAACCAGGACCCACCAGCCATCCTAATGTGGCGGTGGGTCTTTGGTGGGCCCGCAGAGGATTTTCCGCATCCTCCGGGCCGGCGGTGGCTTCCGCCGGCCCGGAGGATGTGGAAAATCCTCCATCATAATCAGCCCCTTAATGACAAATTGAGCAGCTGTGTGAGGGTGTGCAGTAATGCAGGAGCAAGGGTGGACATACTATAGGGAGGAACCAAGTCTTCTGGTGATCCTGATCTAACCCTGTTTACTATGCTACTGACATCTTCTTGCACTACCATGGTAAACTCCTTCAATAATACTGTACGGGCTGTTTCCATCCTACTGCACTCCAAGTTTGTTTCTTCTGCCTTGTCCTTAATAAAGGTATTATAGATTGTAGTTATTTTGTCCTTGAAGAAGATAGACAGCTTTTCTACCAGGTCCTGGGAGGTTGAAATAGATGCATCACAGGATTTGGGATTAGTGAATTCTTTTAGGATTCTAAATAATTCCTTATGTGAGTTGCCTGCTTTGTCGATTCTATTGGCAATGTGAGCTTTCCTGGCGCACTTAATGTTGTCTAGATAGTGTCTATGAGCCCTTTTGGAAGATTTTGTGTCCTCATTTTTTTTCGATAATTTTCATGTACGCTCTAATTTCCTGCATGCCGCCTTTTCTGTTTTCAGGGAATCGGTAAACCATGGGGCCATCTTAGTCTTATGCTTTGTTTGTTAATGGCCATTGGGACTGGAGCTATCTTGTCCAAAGCTTGTGAGATGGACCTTTCAAAGACTTTGAGGACCTCTTCCGGGCTATTATAACCCATTCATTGGGGGTGGGGGAGGGGGCGGGGAAAGACATGTGAGGTGAAGGAGGCTAAATCAATTTTTCTCTATGGCCTGCTTGGATTTTGGGTTGAGACCCGACCTACCAGGGGAAGTTCTAACTGTAAGTGGAATTTAATAACATAGTGGTCAGACCAAAGCAGTGAGAAAGGGGAGCGGATTCTGATTTTTGATTTGTTGGTGAACAGTCGGTCTAGGGTGTGACCTACAGTACGTGCAGGTCCAATCGCCTTTTGAAATAGCCCTAGTGACTTTAGGTCTGTGATTTTACAAATTCTGTCAGGGTCAGAAGTTAATTCTCCCTGATAGTTAAAGTCTCTGAGCAATAGGAAGTTATCAGTCGCAAAGATATGTGGAGCTATAAATTCTGTATTTGTAAGGGATGCCCTAAAAATGCCCCTTCGAAATATGGAATTGGTATATAGTCTCCATCCCATATAGTGATTCGGTAACATGTTGCGGAATCACAAATTGGGATTAACACATAATAAAATGCAACTAGGCTTGATACATCTGTCCCTTAATTATTAAAAAACAAAGCTTTCCCACAGCGTCTAAGACAGAGTAGATTTGTTTCTCGCTGCGAAGTCAAAGGGGGGGGGGGGGGGGAGTTCCAAAGTTTGGCCGGAGCTGAACAAATATACATGGTCTCCATAATTGACTGTTCTGGTCCTAGTGGTGGCATGCAAGAACTGGCTTGCAAAACTGAGGGAGCATGACAGTCAATAAAACAGAGGCAACTCCTCCATTAGAGGAGAGAAGCGTAACCCCAAGCCCTTGAGACAAAAAATAAAATGGTAATGAACTTAATTCTGAGTGGCAGCAGCAGAGAGGAGTGGTGTGCTGCTTGTGGATAGTTTAAAATGTGCGCTTCTCTTTGTGTCTCAGACAGCTGGGTTAGAGAAAGCACAGGCCTCCAGTGCTCTTGAGAGCTCTGGGAGAGGACGCACCCTCCTATCCAGGCGCTGCTCTCATGCTGGTTAACAGCATGAGAGCTGCACCAGGATTGGTTAGGGAAATTTGCTGCAGCCCGAGAGCCTGGAGGACACAGAGAAGAACACAGACCGGAGCAGGACGTCGTGCAGCATGCAAGGTAAGTGGATATTTCTTTTAGTTACAGTCGCCAGTCACCTTGCGTGCATGCACCCACCTACCACCCATTTGCCCTGCCCCCCACTCTTCCTAGATGCCAGACACTGGCATAAAAGGAAACTGTATTAACAGAAAGTTGTTTGATCTGAGGAATAGGGCTTAATAGAAAACATTTAAGGCCCCTGGGACTACCCAAGGTCTAATGAGAAGCCAGTGTAGTCATTGCAGAACTGGCAACATAGATGCCCTTTGAGAAGTTAATGTAGTTAGTTGTGCCACAACTTTTTAAGCAAGTTACAGTCACCCTAAGACATTTTCTGGAGATTAAAAGTAGATTGAATTAGCGTAGTCAAGGTGAGATTCAGTGACAGAGTTCACTTCTGGCGAATGCAAAGAGGGATCAAAGAGAGGAAATTCTTTCTTAGAAGGCAAGGGTAGGTGAAACAGGCGTGGCCAGGTGTATGGACTGGGCTTTCAGAGAAAGGATGCTGTCCAAGAGAACTTCGGCATTCACAGCACTATTAAATGATCTGGGAGGCTGCCCTTTATATCTGGCCATAAGATAAGATAAGATAAGATAAGATAAGATAAGATAAGATAAGATAAGGCAAGACAAGACAAGACAAGATAAGATAAGACAAGGCAAGGCAAGGCAAGACAAGACAACATTTAAAAAAAAATAACATAACATAACAAATCATAACGTAACATAACGTAATATTACTCTCAACACTTGGCTTGCAGCTACTCCTTTTCAGGAATTTCTCTACTGCCTTTGCCACGCTGAAATAAGTGAAAGGTAGAAAGTTAGCACTATGGGAGAGTCCAAACAAATAAATGAATATTAAAGGGCACACACGGTACATTGCCATAACCAAAGGATTCAAACTACTCCTTTACTGGCTGGGACCTGCAGATGTACTTCCTGTCCATGCCAGGAAAGGTCCTTCCTTCCAGGGGGCATTTGTTGGCCATCGTCATGATAAAATGCCTTTTGTTTGTCGTGCGATGGGGGTCAATGGCAAAGAGCGTAGACGCGAGGGGTGAGTGGACTGAAAAGGAATGTTCAATGGCTGATGGAGAGCTAGCTACCAGCGTACCAAGTGCTGTTCAGAGCCTTCCAATCCCACCCCTAGGTTTCAAGGCAGTGTTGTGTGCTGTGCACTGCTTGCTCTTTAGGATACTCTAGCAGCCAAACACAACTGTGTCCCCGGAGGTGAGCGAGCTGGAATGAGTGAGTTCTGATCAGTTCCCTTGTAGGAGTAGGGTACTGTGGGCCATTTTGTGAAGCATCAGCTCTCAGTTGTCCTTTATCAGCTGGTGTTTTGACGTGTGTCCTCACAAACACAGACCATGTCTGCTCTCCACTCCTGACATTGAATCTGGCATTGGCGCCTAAAACACGACGTTTCTATTCCTGAGTTACCTGTTGCTCACTAGTCGCCTTTTCAATGCCTAGCTCCTAGAAGCAGCTCCCACTCCAGGGTCCGCTATGCATAGCCTGGCTGACTGACCTAGTGACTTCCATTACTTGCTGATCACATCAATCCCGGCGAAGCTTGTGCCCTGGCGGTAGTTATAAGATTGGAGGCGCCAATTGTCTCCATGTGGGAGTCAAATAAAGCCGTATGAACAACGCGCCCCCCGCAGAGGTCACACGTTTAAAAAGGCCCCGGGAGCACGTGTCTGCTTCCATGTCAGTCAGCAGCCACGCATGTGAGGTGCAGCGCCTCTCTCCACACTACATTTGTTTAAGCGGAAGAAGCCGGCGCAGGTGGGTAATTAAAACGCCGGAGTTGAGCCCTGTATGGCACGCATTAATTAATGATTCTTTTTTGTGACTGAGCAGCTGCTCGGAAAATTGAAATACCCTCAGACAAAGCGCAGCCACGGTGTGTGCTCAGTGAGAGGATAGGCCTGTCCCCCCGGGGCACGCAGAGGCGCAGCGCCGCCATCGCCCCAACGTTCGAGAAGGATCTGGAACATCAGGCCCTGGCGCAGAGCATCATTAGCACCATGAAGAGCGTGTCATGATTCATTCATCCCATTCATCCCTGCCTGTAACACAACGGGCCACGACATAGCGAGCCCCGCCAGCCAGACACGTATTAAGGTATGGACAAAGTGGGCTCTGGCCCAAGGCCCCGACCTTTCAGGGGGGCCCTGATAGAGTCAGCTCTTTTCTGCAGAGTCTTGTCCTGATTCCCGTAAACAATTCTTAAACAGATAGCTTTAAATACTGTTTTTCTTTATTTTTAATGTGGGTGTGGAGTCTATTACAGACATTTTGAGGAAATGTGTTTGTGTTTCATGCAACATCCATAAAAAAAGTTTCTTTTAGATCAAAACAGGTCCTCACAAATGAGAAATGGGAGGAGGGGTCATAGAGATTATTTCCATTAATATTAGTGAGCTGCTGTTGTGTTACAATATGGAAAACACGTCACTGTTCCGGGAATATTAGATGTAAACACATTTAGAATTTGGATGAGTGTGCCTGTGCACCATCAGTGACCTGGTCAACTGGCCATGAACGAGCTGAAATTGGATCATAAATTCAGAGCTGTCCTGAAGAGTGGCCCCCAAAATATGTTTGGCCCAGAGCCCCACCATCCTTAAGATGTCCTTGCAGCCAGCACTTCAATGTTCGAGAAAGATCTGGAACCTCAAGGCGCTGAAGACCGAAAGAGGCATAAACCAGTAATCCCCAGTGCCAGAATGTGCCCAGAAGCATACATACTACCAAACAAAACAGGTGATGGACCGAATGTGGATCAATGTCACACATTCACCCCAGATCCAAGGATCTGGGCCCAAACCACCCTGGGTTAGACAATGGCGATATGCAAATCAGCTCTGACCCTGTGCCCCATGGGAACAGTCCAGTCCGAACTACAAAAGCCATGTCCTTCCCAGAACGGAATCAAGCACAGGGTCAGAGCTGATTTGCATATCGCCATTGTCTAACCCAGGGTGGTGTGGAGTGCAAAAAAACGATGGATTTGGGCCCAGATCTTTGGACTGGGGTGAATGTGTGACATTGATCCACATTCGGTCCATCACCTGTTTTGTTTGCAATTGCCGCCATAAGTGCGCTGGGGATACCCAGACGTGGGTCCCAGGCACTCCACACCACTGGGGTCAAGCTAGCCGGGCTGATGAGAGGTGTTACCTCGAAACCGGTCCGGTCCTCGGATGCTTGATTCCGTTCTGGGAAGGACATGGCTTTTGTAGTTCGGACTGGACTGTCCCATGGGGCACAGGGTCAGAGCTGATTTGCATATCGCCATTGTCTAACCCAGGGTGGTGTGGAGTGCAAAAAAACTATGGATTTGGCCCAGATCTTTGGACTGGGTTGAATGTGTGACATTGATCCACATTCGGTCCATCACCTGTTTTGTTTGCATACATACTACCTTCTCAAGTGCAAGGAACTCTGACCTGGTTAGAGCACTCTTCGACCATGTACGATATTGTAAGTCATACTTTGACCCCTTCACAAGCAAGCGGGGCACGGATAGTCCTACTACAGACTACCTTATGCCCATATATATGTCTTTGAACAACATCTACTCTGCAACCGTAAAACGAAAACTGGCTATCCCTCACCAGGACCCACAGACCATCTGCTCCATAACAAGGCCAAAGCCGTTCTCACGGACATACTTAAATGAAACCCGAAGGCTCTGCTTAAATGAAACACGAAGGATCTGCGGACTGACTCATTGCACACAACTCAAGTGCGCCCAAACTTGGGGCCTGGCATCATCCATGGTTGCCAAGTTTCTCAGACACATGTGGGACAAGCTTCTCCAATTCTAGCTTTTTTTTTCCTTTGCGCACTCTATAATAGAATAAATTGAATACAAGTCCCGGAACACAGAAAAAACCTGCACTGGAGTAGCCAGGAACGCAGGGACTTGGGAAGCTTTGTAGAGCGGGTCAGCAGGCCATAGCAGAGAGGCCTCAACACAACAAATAGTGTGGGGTGAAGACTTAGGCTCTCAAGGCCTCTTCCAGAGCACTTTACAATAGGCAAGTCTTTTGACTTGGCCTTCAACATCCATGCAACATCCAATCGAGCTGGGAGTCAGGGTCATGGTCGCAGTGAGGAGGGCAGACAAAAAGAGTTCGGACCCTGCCTCACGGCATCCTTTTAAGGCGGTGGAAAAAGCAATGCTCCCCCACCCCCTTCCTAAACCATGAGATCACCTTGCTGCACTAGGCTCTTTGAAGCAAGGTCTGATCTAACAAAGGGCATTGCCACCTGGTCGGCCATCTTGCCCCGTCTGGCCCTCCTACACCCTCCGTAAGGTTGGCTCTCCCCATCTTGGGGGGAGTTTTGGGACAGTGTATTAGATGTCGTGGAATCGTTTGGTGACTGCGGATATGGGAAGCTGTGTCATTTTTGCTGCATCATAAACTGTACAGATGTCTACTGAGATATTTCATCTGAAGAAGCTGAGGTGTTGCTTTGGACTTCCTTCCAGGATCTTAGCTATTGATGGTGTGGCCGGGGCAGCTGCACTGAATCCAGGGGTAGCCATTGAAACCTGGAGGCTGCTGTATTTCATTACCCAAGCAGCAAACAATTGGCACATTTCCCTCACTATCTCTTGTGCCCTTCGCACCCAGGCTATGTCACTGCTCCCTTCAAGTACCTTTCCTAGACCTGAGACAGAAAAAACGAGTCCTGTCCCTTTAATTGAACCTGCTTCTAAAGCACGACAGAGGTATTCTGAAAGAGACTCTGTAAATGTCCCTTTAGCCCTTCAGCAGGTACATGGCCTGCTCTGGGCCTCTGAGCCTGAAGTTAGGGGTCCCCTTCAGGGCAGACAAGAGGTGTGAGCAGCCTCGTTCATTCATTGATCACTCTGGGCGCAATAAAACCCGCATTAATAATGCATTCGTTTTTCTAAAACTTTCGTTCTGACGTTACCCCCATCTTAAATGACCAGATAATTTTCCAGGACTTTTAAAGTCTTTTTAGGTCTAGCCTGGGCAGCGCATGCGCTGCTCTGCGAGCCATGCTGTTTTGGAGTATATACGTGAAGCCCCGCCCACTTTCTGCCTATATTTGCCATTGGCTTGCGTCATTGTCCTTCTTAAATGCTGGCTTCTGATTTATTATTCGGCTTGTTAGTCCCTCCTTAGTACCGCCTTGTCTTCATTTGTAACCTCCCGTGAGGACGGTCCCTTTACTTCGGTTGTTACACGGTATGTCTTCTTTAGTTTGTAAGCACTATTTCCTTTAATGAGTTTCTCTTACTGCAGGAGGGTCTCTTGTGCGCAGTTGTGCCCACCGGCTTGTTTATTTAACTTGTAGCAAATGGAGATCTCTTCAGGGGTCGTGAGAGACAGAAGGGGGAACTCAGTGATGCCTTCAAGCATTTGAAATACAATAGGTCTCGCATTTGCAAGAGTTTAGGCTATTGGCGTTGTAAATGACAATGCGTTTTATCCATGTTTTAAAAACCAAAACATAAATTAAAGGCATTGTCACTTACAATGCAAATAGCTCAAACTTGCGTAAATGCAAAACCTATTGAATTGCAGATGCTTGTTTGTTGTGTTGTACTTAGGACCTGCCCGAATGTGCTTAATAGTCATGGAGTAGAGGATGGACAGAAAGCCAGACTCATGATGGTGGCAGGAAATGGACAAGAGTAACAATAACAGACACACACTACTTTAGACCCCTCCAGAAGTAGGTATGCAAGACCACCCTTGTATTATTTTTTAATGTTGATTGATTTTAAGAATAGTAGTAGTAGTAGAAAAAGCTTTATTCGATTTTTGTAAATTTAAAAATCATAAAAGCAACATTCATCAAAGATCGTTACATAATGTACACAAAATTAAACATTACATTTGAGTAAAAGCAGAATAACTATGAAAACAATGGATTAAGGGCACATTAAACATTTCCTTTTTCTAAAAACACTCTTTAAGAAACCAACAGTGGTTGCCACACCTAGTTCATCATGTAACAGCTGGAGATACAATAAAGCTGGGCGGCACTGGTGCCAGGGACCGTGCTTTTTCAAAAATGGTTTAATCCATTGGGCTCTCTCTTTATGGTAAAAACCACAGAAACAAATCACGTGGAGGGTTGATTGTTCAGCCTTCCCATCACATGGACATTTAATGAGCTTTTTTGACCAGTCATTAATATGTGGAAATGAGACTAGGCGAAAAAAGATGTCAAATCTGAACCTAGTGAGTAAAAACCTGTCAAAACCCTTAATACACCAGTTCAAATAGGGTTGCATGTTGCACGATATAAGCAACATTTGGTGCCGCACAACCGATCCTTTGTTCAACTCTACCCCCAGCCGCAGGGATTCCAGATGGTACCAACAGTCTTTCTTTAGATCTTTCCTTGAGATCCTGCAAAGCCCCTCCGGAGCAGTAAAGAACTCGGGTTTCCCCATGTCTTGGCAAAACTTTTGGATATAGGATAACCACGCTATTTTGTAAGATTTGTCAAGAACCATAACGTCACGAATGATCTCTCTATTAAGTTCCAGATCAGCTGCGGTCCAAACCCTGTGCCGGAGTAATAGTGGTTGCATCGCAATCAGATCACTAATATGACGGACCCCCAGCTCAGCGTGACAGTTAAACACGGATAAACTGAGAGGTACTGCTAAAATAAACCTTAAAAAAACATTTTCTACTATTTGTAGTTCCCTAGTGTCTTGAATGCCCCAGACGCCAGCCCCATAGATGGCTGTACTGACACATTTGGCCATATAAATTTTGAGTAGGATGTCAGGGGGTCTTTTGCCCATCTTTCGCGAGAAGGCCATGAGTGCTGCAGTCGCTTTTTTAAAAGACAGGGTCCTACTTCTGATGGCTGGACCCCAGTGTCCCCCACCCTCAAGGACTACTCCAAGATATGAGAAGGATTTGGTAGTCTGCACTTTTTCCTTGCGTGCGAACAGTTTGCAAGTTTTGAACTTGCCCCTGGCGCACGTCATTGCAAAGTTTTTTTTCACATTTAAAGTCAGGCCCCTAGAATCCATAAAATTAATATATGCATCTAAGGCTGACTGCAGACCTCTCTCTGTCCTGGCCATGGGCGTCCGCAGAAATGTTTCCAGGGGGGGGCAAGATTTTAACTTCATCCCCATCCTCCGACATGATTGAGCACAAGTATTAAATACATTTAAAAAAACGAATAAGATAAAGAGCTTAAAAAAATCAAAGAAACCCATAGGGGGAAGAGAACAATCTTGTGAGGCGCCACAGCAGACGACCTGGCAACTACAATAAAACAGAGGGAAAAACTAAAAATAGCCAGAAAAAAAACAAATAAATTCTAAATCAGGTTGGTGTGGTTCTAGAGCATGGGTACTCACAAACTTTCTCTCAGGGGCCACATTTACAGTGTGGTTTGTGGCCGAGGGCTGCACCGGTGGGGGCGGGGTCAGTGGGGGAAGGGGTGGGGCTAAAGCAACAAAAAAATCTATGACCACGAGGTTGAACACATGCCCCTGCAGCAGACGCCTTCGTCCACAGAGCCACCAGACCCGGCATACACATCTATCTATCTATCTATCTATCTATCTATCTATCTATCTATCTATCTATCTATCTATCTATCTATCTATCTATCTATCTATCTATCTATCTATCTATCTATCTATCTATCTATCTATCTATCTATCTATCTATCTATCTATCTATCTATCCATCCATCCATCCATCCATCCATCCATCCATCCATCCATCCATCTATCTATCTATCTATCTATCTATCTATCTATCTATCTATCTATCTATCTATCTATCTATCTATCTATCTATCTATCTATCTATCTATCTATCTATCTGTCTGTCTGTCTGTCTGTCTGTCTGTCTGTCTGTCTGTCTGTCTGTCTGTCTGTCTGTCTGTCTGTCTGTCTGTCTGTCTGTCTGTCTGTCTGTCTGTCTGTCTGTCTGTCTATCTATCTATCTATCTATCTATCTATCTATCTATCTATCTATCTATCTATCCGTCTATCCGTCTATCCGTCTATCTGTCTATCTATCTATCTATCTACCTATCTATCTATCTATCTATCTATCTATCTATCTATCTATCTATCTATCTATCTATCTATCTATCTATCTATCTCTCTCTCTCTCTCTCTCTCTCTCCCTCCCTGTCTCCCTCCCCCTCCCCCTCTCCCTCCCCTCCCTCTATCTCTGTCTCGCACCCTCTCTCTCTCTCCCTCTCTCTATCTCTCTGTCTCCCTCCCTCCCTCTCCCTCCTTCTGTCTCCCTACCTCTGTCTGTCACCCTCTGTCTGTCTCTCTGTTTCCCTCCCTCTGTCTCTCTCTCTCTCTGTCTCCCTCCCTCTGTCTCTCTCTCTCTCTCTGTCTCCCTCCCTCTGTCTCCCTTCCTCTGTCTCCCTCCCTCTGTCTCCCTTCCTCTGTCTCCCTTCCTCTGTCTCCCTTCCTCTGTCTTCCTCTCTCGCTGTCTCCCTCTCTCGCTGTCTCCCTCCCTCTCTCTGTCTCCCTCCCTCTCTCTATCCCCCTCCCTCTCTCTGTCTCCTCCCTCTGTCTCCCTCCCTCTGTCTCCCTCCCTCTGTTTCCCTCCCTCTGTTTCCCTCCCTCTGTCTGTCTCGCTACCTCTGTCTACCTCACTCTCTCTCTCTCTGTCTCCCTCACTCTCTCACTGTCTCCCTCCCTCTCTCCCTCTGTCTCCCTCCCTCTCTCTCCCTCCCTCTGTCTCCCTCCCTCTGTTGGTCTACCTCCCTCTGTCGCCTTCCTTCCTCTGTCTGTCTCCCTCTGTCTGTCTCCCTCTGTCTGTCTCCCTCCCTCTGTCTGTCGCCCTCTGTCTGTCCCCCTCTGTCTGTCTCTCTACCTCTGTCTGTCTCCCTCACTCTGTTTCTCTCTCTCTACCTCTCTCTCGGTCTCCCTCTCTCCATCTCTCTCTCTGTCTCCCTCCCGCTGTCTCCCTCCCTCTCTCTCCCTCCCTTCTTCTGTCTCCCTCCCGCTGTCTCCCTCCCTCTGTTGGTCTACCTCCCTCTGTTGGTCTACCTCCCTCTGTCGCCCTCCTTCCTCTGTCTGTCTCCCTCTATCTGTCTCCCTCTGTCTCTCTACCTCCGTCTGTCTCCCTCACTCTGTTTCTCTCTCTCTGCCTCTCTCTCGGACTCCCTCCCTCTGTCTCTCTCTCTGTCTTCCTCCCTCTGTCTCCCATCCTCTGTCTCCCTCCCTCTGTCTCCCTCCCTCTGTCTCCCTCCCTCTGTCTCCCTTCCTCTGTCTCCCTTCCTCCCTCTGTCTTCCTCTCTCTGTCTTCCTCTCTCTGTCTCCCTCTCTCTGTCTCTCTTTCTGTGTGTCTCTCTCTCTGTCTCCCTCTCTCTCTGTCTCCCTCTCTCTCTGTCTCCCTCTTTCCCTCTCTCTCTGTCTCCCTTCCTCTGTCTGTCTCTGTCTCCCTCCATCTGTCTCCCTGTCTGTCTGTGTCCCTCCCTCTGTCGCCCCCCTCCCTCTGTCTGTCATCCTCTCTCTCTCTCCTGCCCTATCTGTCTCCCTCTCTCTCTGTCTCCCTCTGTCTCCCTGCCTCGGTCTCCCCCCCTCTGTCTCCCTCCCTGTCTTCCTTCCTGTTTCCCTCCCTCTGTCTCCCTCCCTCTGTCTCCCTCTCTCTCAGTCTCCCTCTGTCTCCTCTCTCTCTGTCTCCTCTCTCTCTGTCTCCCTCTGTCTCCGTCTCCCTCTGTCTCCGTCTCCCTCTCTTTCCCTCTCTCTCGGTCTCCATCCTTCTGTCTGTCTCCCCCCTCTATCTGTCTCCCTGTCTGTCTGTCTGTCTCCCTCCCTCTGCCGCCCTCTTCCCTCTGGCTGTCTCCCTCTGTCTGGCGCCTTCTGTCTCCCTCCCTCTGTCTCCCTCCCTCTCTCCCTCTTTCTCCCGCCCTACCTGTCTCGCTCTCTCTGTCTCCTTCTGTCTCCCGCCCTATCTGTCTCCCTCTCTCTATGTCTCCCTCGGTCTGTCTCTATCTCCCTCCCTGGGGCTTCTTGCAGGGGATCAGCACAGCCTGCTGTAATTGTGAAAATTAAGGAGACAAAAGACATCCGTAAAAGGAATGTTGATGGCCTCCCTGCTCAGAAATTTCATCCATGCTCTACTGAATAGCAACCAGTGACTACCAAGTCTGCAAAGCACGTTGGGATTTTGATAAGAGGTGTACAAAGCGCTATAGTATCAGTGTACTAAAATACCTCATTACTACCAGCTAAATGCCTGACACAGCAATTAGTAATTCAGGATAACCAGGGCAAAGAGTGTGCACTCTGTGCTGCACCACAAATGGCACTTTATTGTAATTTTTTACCAATTTGGGCTAGAACCAGGTTTTATTTCATTGAAATATGCCAATTTATGTTGCAGATCGTGGATTGGGTTGCAAGAGCAGCAGATTCATAGATATGCAGAGAATGCCTGGCTGCAGAATTGTATAATTCCAGTAGCTGTATATAAGCATAGTAATAAAACACATACACACCCAAAAGCTGCTATCTCCACTGTAAATAATTGAGTACAAAGCTCTCTGAAGTGGCTTAGGCAGCATGTTTGCTCTTTCTACAACACACTAAGACTTAAATGGTGTCCCATAGCCTACAAATGAACCCTTAATAGGGAAACCGGCCAGCAATTTACACTCATTTATTAACCAAAAATGTCAATTTTCCTGTCTAATACGTCGTTCGTGGTAAAACTTCATGCTGGACCAAATGTTTACTGGCAGAAGACCCTTATTAAGATTCAGACACTCCCAAAAGTGAACGCACACTCCTATACACTCTCACACAGACATGATATGGGATGTTGGTTACTTTTAACTATTCAAGCTGAATCGTCGATAGGAGAGGTTCTCGCAAGGTGATCAGGAGAGCAGTGTGTTGAGTACGTTTGATTCCGAAGTGCCAAGAGGCAGTTCTTGTGGAGTGTGCTGCTAACTTTCAAAACTCTGAGAGCAGTGTGGTGGTTGTCAGGGTTGACTAAGTGGACTGCAGCTTTGGAATTCGTATTTCCACATTTTGTCTGCGCCTGTAAGCCTTTTTCTCTTTTTAAAGTAGTTTACACTTCTAGTAGGGCTATTTTATGCAATTCATTGTTTTAAACAGAATCAAAGACTTTAAGAGACCACTTCCGCATGGGCGTCCCTTACAGCAACGTGCGCTGCCTCAGTGATAATTACACATTGTCACTGGGCCAGCACCAGACGGACCGGCGATCCAGGGGGGGGCAAGTGCCCCCCCTTGCCCCTCCCTGCGGACGCCCATGGTCCTGGCCATAATGACGGCATCGTCCGCATATAATAGGGACACCACTTGTTTGGAATTGATTCTGGGTGAATCGATAACTTTGGTCACCAAGACATCCTCTAGGTCATTAGTATATAGGTTAAAAAGAAGAGGCGTGAGGACACACCCTTGTCCCACTCCGCGCTTCACATGAAAGGGCTTGGTGCATTCTCCACTGATTCCGAATCTCACCCTTGCCCTTGCCCCAGCATAAAGTTGCCTTAAAAAAGATATAATGGGCTCTTCTATTTTGAGGTCTTCCAGCACCTTCCACAGTCGATCATGCTTAACACAGTCGAATGCAGCGCTCAAATCAACAAATGCTGCATAGAGCTTGCCCGCCTTGGCTTGGACGTATTTCCCTTGAAGGAGTGTAAAATTCAGGACCTGTTCCACAGTGCCCATCCCTTCTCGAAAACCGTACTGAACCGGGAATAGAACTCCAGCTTCTTCTACCCAAGATAATAACCGATTCAGAACAGCCCTACCCGTGATCTTCATAAAGGAGTCAAGAAGGGAGATGGGGCGATAACAGGAGGGACTCTCTCTATCTCCCTTTTTAAAAATGGGAATGATGATAGAATCAGACCAGGTCCTGGGAAAACCCAGCTCACAGCTTGCGTCCAAGACTCTCTTTAATATGGGGGACCATAGATCGACTGAGTATTTAAGTAAATCGATAGGAACCCCGTCTATTCCTGGGGCTTTGCCTCCCCTACTCTGCTCAATGGCAACAGACATTTCACCAATTGAGATACCCGAGTTAACTTGTTGGAAGGTCAGGGATGCCTCCTTATCGATGCCCTCCATGTCAACTAACTTTGGAGTCCCCTCCGGGTTATAAACTTCCGAAAAGAAGTCAATCCAAGATTTTTCACTAATAGCAACCTCTACTCTAGCATTGTCTGATGCGTTAAAAAATGGTGCATTGACTGCACACCAGAATTGGGCGCTATCCTTGGATTGTGCAGCAATAACCAGACCAGATTGTTCCAAGCCTCCTGTTTGATGTTATTCTTACAGTTCTTCCGGGATAAGCGATAAACTTTTCTGCAGGAGGCCACCTCAGCCGGGTCCCTATTCTTTTTGTGTAGTGCTGCCATAAGGTGGGAATGAGCCCTAGAACAATTAGCGTTGAACCAAGAATTGGTCGTCGGCCTAGAAGTAGGGCCTCTCCCCTGTCGGGACAAGCTTTCTCGGATGGTCCGTGTAATGGCATCAAAGGCTGCCAGGGTCTCCTCATGAGAGGCCTCAGCGTCTAAACACCTTTCAATAAAGGCAAGGGATCCCCTGACTATCTTGGCCTGCATGGCCTCCGGATCAATCTGGCTCCATTTAATAACATAACCATTTTGTCTAGGCATTTCACAAAATTTTAACCAGGACAATCTATCTATCAATGACTTATGCGTAACCTGAGGTAATTTAATGGCAAAAGAAAGGGGAAGATGATCACTAAACCCTACAAGGTGCGTGGAGTAGTCTGCAAACCAAGTGGCATAACTTTCAGAAGCAACAATAAAATCTATAGTGGTGCCAAGCCCTCTCCCCACAAAAGTTGCGCTGAAATCGACACAAGGGGAGCACAACCTATTAACAGAGTCTAAGTTAAAAGTTACCAACATGTCATTCAGTGATTCACCCCCGTCCATATGGGAAAAGTGTGCGGATATAGCTTCCTCACCTGTCCCTGTAAAACCACAACCCCCCCGCTCTTGGTCACACAGATTATGATTAAAATCTCCCCCACAGACAATAATACAGTCCCTCCCATTCCAGGTGATAATCCCATGTAGGTCTTCAGTCAAGGAAGAGACCAGATCTGCGACTAGGCGTTTGTGTAAATTATTATAAATATTAATTAAGATAATATCGACCTTGGAGGCCATCCGAATTGATAAAATCTGGTGACAGATTCCTAATTTGACTACCTTGATGCTCTCAACGCCCAGCAGATTCGAGATATAAATGCAGAGACCCCCCACGCTTTGAAGGTAAGGCTGCAGCATGAAAGGTTCTGTACCCATTTAGGTGAATAAGGCTCAATAGTCCAGGTTTCTTGGAAACACAGGAATCCAAAGGGACTAACAAATTCGACCCAAGAAGAGTCCAGAACCCTATCCCTAATCCCTGCGATGTTCCAAAATAAAAACTCAATATTCCCTTGTGGGCAATGTTTAGCAGCTAGTACCTTTTTACTACAGACATCAGGAAGTTCGCAAGTATGCCTAGCAGTACTAGCTTCAGGGGCTTCAGGAATGGCAGGGCCTAGGTTACAAATAGTAACTGTAGTGCTGGCTTCAAGGGCTTCAAGATTAACAAGGCCTGGATTAAAAATAGTAACTGGGCCAATAGCGTCACATAGCCCTGGAGCAATAACAGGGCCAGTGAGATGGCACAGCCTAGGGTCAATATCTAGGTTACTATTATTGAATACTGGGGGTATAGAGAGTATTGGATGAACTGGTGCAAGAGATTTGCAACTCAGTCAGTCCACGTCCTCCAGGTCTCGTAAGCTTTCGTAGCGGTTATGGAGGGGAATTTGGAACCGGTTAAATGACCAAGGATCAGGTGGAACACAAGGGTCATTTAGATACTGGTTCCAAGAATCAAAATGGGCCAGATGGACAGGTTGTGCAGGATTTTCTAACTGCGCGGCAAGTGGCGTTCTAAAAACACGATAATTACCCTCTGGGTGATAGCGTTCTCTCCTCATTGTAAGAATAAAATAACATTACAGTTCAATAACTTTCAATAACCTCTATATTTATTTAATAAATCTCATGCAAAAGCAAAATGTTACCTCTACTCTGGATCACATTTTTCCTCACTGCTGGATGCAGAATGAAATGCTTGGTACTCAGTTCCAGGGTGTAGAACTGCCATGTTATGTGGAGTTTTGAATGATGTTCTGTTTCTGGTGATAATGCTATGCTGTGTGTTATGCTTTTTGTTGTATTGGGGCAGGGTGAGTTCATGGTTGGCAGGGACACTTCAGGTCACCTTGGCATCTCACAGGGAACAAGACACAAAGAGCACCAGCTTCATGTGGACCTCAGACGTGCTCGCACTGATCTTAAAGAATTGTAATTCTGCGAGGGATTGGATCGGTCTTACACAACTTTTAATTACCTTACTTGCATGCAGTATGGGCCAAAGAGGTGTGGACCTTTGGGGTGGTGGAAGATATGGTCTGCACAAGGGGACCAAGTAATGGTCCATTTGCCCAGACTACCTCTCCGAGGGGTGCTGAGACTATCCCAGGTGGGTCGCTGTGCGTTGAAGGCCCTCCAGCGTGAGTATAGAGAGCATGGATTTGCAGAGTGCAGGTTTCCTTTTCTGCACTCAGATGGGGACCCTGGGGGGCCCAGAAGGTCTGCGGATCGGGGTAACCAGGTGAAAGGGACTATCTGATTATGATTATGTAAATAAAAAACCTGAGATCTGAATCTCTAACCAGAACAGCTGAACTGGGTCTCCGTCTTCGAAAGTGGGAATGGATTGCTGAAGGGAAGGTAATAGAAGTAAGGTGGTAAAATCTAAGGTCATCGACATCGCCCTTCCATATGTATTCCATGCCTGAGCTTACATTCGAATTGTGGTGCTGCTTTATTTAAACTCACCCAAGTGGACTAAAGTTGCAACAGTATCTCAAAATGCACAGTGGGAGCTGGTGACCAACAAATGCATTAGTGGTCCGGCAGCAGCGGAGCTGCTGGCCATTTCTGGTGTGCCTCGATACCAATGATTGCTCTGCAGTAATAGTAGCCCTGCACACTATGGTGGTCCAAGGAGCTGGGTGGCAGTTGTTCCTTTCTGAGTGCAAACACAGAGGGCTCCTCCAGACCTGCACACTTTCTAGGAAACTAAAATTCTCTCCAGCACCGGAACCCCTGCCAAAAAGCAGGTCGGAACAGTGGTGAAACGATCACCATCTGATGTCCATTGATGAGCCTTCCACCTTTCCCAGACACCCCAAAAGTCACAAATAAATGATTGGACTTGGGAAAGGAACAGAAATGTTCCATTTAAAGTACAAAAGTCCTGTGAGAGTGCAAACATTTCTCCTCTGGAAGAGATGCAGAAGGGAAAACCCAAACGTAGCCACCTCCTGAGCAGTACGCAGTCGGTCAATTTTTAGCAAAAATCCCTGAGCCAAGACGAACGACAATCCATCCTGAAAAACACGGAGATAAGGTGCATGGCCAGTCTGGCGTGTTTAGATCAGCAGAAACTACGACTGAAAAGAGTGTTATCTTGATATAAAGGTTTGGCGCCACTGCTTTGGAATTCATAGGTCTTTCAGATGTCTCTGTTTAGCAGCACAATGACAAGAAGACACTGCAGTATTTCAGATTTGGAACAAAGAAATGGAATGGCTGGGTAACTGACCAACAACAAAAAGTTGTTGGCTGCAAAACTAGATTGACTGAATGAGTCAGGATATAATGTGGCATCCAGAAAAAAACACTGTTTAAACTAAAGTTCCTTTGTGGCACACCTCAAATCACTTGCCGAGTGAATCTACTCTAGCTTCAGCCTCAGACCTGCAGACATTGTTGGTTCCCACCTTTATTGAGCCTTATTCCATGTTATCTTGATTAGATTGGCCTCTGGTTAACGCATGGGTTTCTTTCCTCTGCATAGCTCACTGCCTGCATGCATCTCTAAAGTTCTGAGATCAGATTGAGAAATTCTGCCATCTTTTCCTAAGTTCGCATCTCTAAAGTTCTGAGATCAGATTGAGAAAATCTCCCATCTTTTCCTAAGTTCGCATCTCTAAAGTTCTGAGATCAGATTGAGAAAATCTCCCATCTTTTCCTAAATTCGCATCTCTAAAGTTCTGAGATCAGATTGAGAAAATCTCCCATCTTTTCCTAAATTCTGAAGAGCTTGGTTTGGGGATCCGAGCTTCTCGGTGTAAGCAGCAACACCTAGAACCAACATCTCCCTCAGCTGCTCCCTAATCACTGGTCTATTTGAGATAGAGATTAGAACTTGTTGTTTTACTAAATATCTGTTATATGGTTTACAGGACACTCTTCCTACTACAGAGAAACATATGGTGATCAAGGGCTCTAAAAACAGTTGTTAACCAAGTTTACTAAAACACCCACTCATGTAATAGTTTCGTCTACTCAACAAATTGAAACCACTCTTCCTTCAAGCCCTTTGTGGCAGTCCTGCCAACTCTGTTATCCTTTCAGAGACCCTCTTACAAGAGCTCCCACTGTGGAAGTGGACGACTCAGGATAATCGTCTCTCTCCTATTGGACTCCTGCTCATCCTGTATCTGAGCGAATGAACATTTGCGGGAATTGTAGGACTACTGACAATCTACCTCTTCGAACAAGTCCCATAATCCTTCACACAAATTCTTGGGACTGAGCTTCAACACCCAACCCTCAATGTGTAATGACCATGGAATCATAACAACCCTGGACCAAAGCGTTAAACTTTGGGGTGAAATGTACGCTCTCATTCGTGTTGAGTTTACCAGTCATCATGCTGTGTAGATGGGGATTCTAGTGAGCGTGACGGAGAACAAGATACCTGCCATATATTTAGAATATCCAACTAAGGTATAAACCACATACAATGAATCTAAATGGAACCCATTCACAAAGTCACTGGTTCTCTGAAAAGCTTCAGTGGAGCTACACGTCGTGGACAACTATGCTGTAGTGATTCCTCTCTGAATTGGTTGTTAGTAGATGAGTGTCACAGAAATCAACTGGAGTTGATGAACAGCAATACTACACTGCAATGGATTTCTATACAAAGCAGTGCATTATGTACACGAGGAGTGAGCTCGCCGACTGATGTCATTAAGTGACAGCTCCATTGGACATCTAAGGGTTGAGTGTCAAGTAAGCTGCCAACCAAGTGAAGGGTTCAGCCACGTGTCTGCATTGGGCTGCCAGTGACTTTGAAATTATTGAAAGTCCAACAGAGCTGCAAATGTCCAGCTCAGGATGTATGGACATCTAAATCTAGAATCAAGCCCTCGTTGAGTTTTGCCTCTCAGAAGCTTGAAGCTTGAGCTTGAAGTAGATATAATTCCTAGAAGAAATATATTTGTCGATCTCTGTCTACTGCACTATTCGGAAATGGAGATCTGATTGGGAGCCAGGAATTTCTAAAATAGTACTCATGTTCATCAACTGTGTTAAAAAATATATAATTCACAGCAAAAGTAAAACCTTATTACAGAGTATGTACTTCACTTGTCTGGGAACGGATGATTTCCTAAATGAGATTACCATATAAATGAGACACGGAGTATAGTGAAACTTTAGACGAAAGATCCATAATCAGGCTATCGTAGAGATGAGACACAGAGTATAGAGAAACTTTAGACAAAAGATCCATAAATTAGGCGAAAGATCCATAAATGAGACTATTGTATAGATGAGACGCAGTGTATAGAGAAACTTTAGACAAAATATCCATAAATGAGGCTATCGTAGAGATGAGACGCAGAGTATAGAAAAACTTTAGACAAAAGATCCATAAATTAGACGAAGATCCATAAATGAGACTATCATAGAGATGAGAGGCAGAGTATAGAGAAACGTTAGACGAAAGATCCATAAACGAGACTATCGTAGAGATGAGAGGCAGAGTATAGAGAAACTTTAGACGAAAGATCCATAAACGAGACTATCGTAGAGAGGAGAGGCAGAGTATAGAGAAACTTTAGACGAAAGATCCATAAATGAGACTATCGTAGAGATGAGATGCAGTGTATAGAGAAACTTTAGACAAAATATCCATAAATGAGAGTACAGTAGAGATGAGACACAGAGTATAGAGAAACTTTAGACAAAAGATCCATAAATGAGACTACCGTAGAGATGATACGCAGAGTATAGAGAAACTTTAGACGAAAGATCCATAAATGAGACTATCGTAGAGATGAGGCGCAGAGTATAGAGACACTTTAGACGAAAGATCCATAAATGAGACTACCGTAGAGATGATACGCAGAGTATAGAGAAACTTTAGACAAAAGATCCATAAATGAGATTACCGTAGAGATGAGAGGCAGAGTATAGAGAAACTTTAGACGAAAGATCCATAAATGAGACTATCGTAGAGATGAGATGCAGTGTATAGAGAAACTTTAGACAAAATATCCATAAATGAGACTACAGTAGAGATGAGACACAGAGTATAGAGAAACTTTAGACAAAAGATCCATAAATGAGACTACCGTAGAGATGATACGCAGAGTATAGAGAAACTTTAGACAAAAGATCCATAAATGAGACTATCGTAGAGATGAGGCGCAGAGTATAGAGACACTTTAGACGAAAGATCCATAAATGAGACTATCGTAGAGATGAGGCGCAGAGTATAGAGAAACTTTAGACAAAAGATCCATAAATGAGACTATCGTAGAGACGAGACACAGAGTATAGAGAAACTTTAGACAAAAGATTCAAAGTTCTGTCCTTGGTTATTACTACACACAGAGGGATAGGAAATGTTCAGCACCTCATCATGGAATATTTGTACTCTGTACTGCAGAAAATAACACTTGGGTCACCAAGTTACAAATGGACGTTGCAGCCTACAGGTACGAAGAAATGAATGATCAAATAAACTAAGAAAGGAATACATGAGTACATGCCCCATAGACTTAGAAAGGATAAAAATGAAAGAGCATATACCCAATGGACCCATCCTTGTTGAATACTAGAAATGGAAATTAGAAGTCTCTTCTTTTCTGGATCAAGAAGGTTTACCTCAAAAGCCCCAAAGTTTGCTTCGACTGTACACCTCCACACCATATATGGTATGTAGATTATAAATATAAAAATATGTGAACGTGGATCAGCACAAAAAGGTAAACAAAACAAATGCAGACTCTTAACAAGCTATCTAGATGAAATTAAATGTTTATAGTATTCCACAAGACATCTACCGGGACCCTCTGTGTGGCTCTCGAAAGATCCCCAAGCATTCTCCTTCAATTCCTAATTCACCGACAGGTACAATCATCTTAGAATTTACAGGGTAAGTAGGTCAGACACATGGCTTTGGCATACACGGTTACTGGCAAGTTTATTATTATGGGAGGGAGAGGTGTGGTGCAGCAGCCAGAGCTGTTAACTCCTGAGCGCGGGGCTCACGGTTCGATCGCTGGCAGCATCTCAGCTCAGCATCATGTGACTCTAGGCAATAGCTTACCTAATCTCCCCGACGGCCCCCTAGCGCCTGGACTCCGTTAGGGATGATAAGTGCACACTTCAGAAATGTGTTATTATTATTATTATCCATCCCCTGAGTTGCATTGTTCCCGCAGGTGCAAATATGTGACCTAATTTTCAGAATGCTCTCAAAATGGGAGGAGGACAGCTGCACAAATCCTTGCGGAAAGAGATTCTTGGAGTTCTTAAATCAGCCCTAGCAGCAAACTCAATGCTTGTACCATGAAAGCATGTACAGACATCCATGGGGCTGCCTTGCAAATTGCAACAATATCAATTAGAAAAGGGGCCATTACTGCTTTATCTCTGGTGGAACAAATCGCGATCCAAAAGAGATAAGATGAATGCATGGCAGGACAAGCATCTGTTTGGAGCTCCCATGAGTCTCAGCCAAATACAATTAGACTTCTGTTTCTCTCCATATATCAAGATTGTAATACATTATAATTTCAAAAGCATAGTGTTTGTAGGAGAGATTGGGCCATTAACCGAGTCATTAAAATGGAGATAAATGCTCTACATAAAGGTATGGGTGGTCCAAAGTACTATTTTGTCTTAATCGACGAATGTAAAAGGAAAGCTATGCTTTGCGCCGACACCTTCAGCCGATCACAACAGAAGATGGAGAGCGAGGGGCTTTCAGTAATGCTTGCAAGTGGCTCAGCTAATTATAGCATCCATTGAAGAAGAATCAATACCCAAAGAACCAATTATAGCGCAGAGGAATGCGTTTATTACTTTCTATGAATATTCTCCCTCCGAAATAAGGAAATCTGCAATATTTCTGTAATCACATGGGTACACTAGATGCACTGCGAGAAAGTTATGATGTATTTTTTTAATGGTTGTACTAATGAACATCGACTCCCAAGATACTGTGGTACAAGTATATCGAGATCGAAACTTCAAGGGACAAAGTATCGAAAGGCGAGTGCATATAGGGAAGTATAGATGTATTACTCCTAACTCCACATCTACGTACCTTGAAGATATATATCACCAAAGTACCTGTTTTGGGCATTTTTCCATCCCTGAGGTAACAACACCTTCATCGTATAGCAGTATTCGTTGGACGAAACCTCAAAGTGCATGCGATCCATCACATTCAGCCACCATTCTACTCCTTGGGAGTCCCTATCAATCTTCTCATTATTTGTTGAAGGCCGCGGATATGTGGGAATAGCAAGTTGGACTCAATTTATTACTCAATTTATTATTCCTGATCTTTAAGAATGAAATGAACTCAGAACAAAGAGAGATGAGCAAAGCGTCCTTGGGTCATGCTGGATACAGGACCGCGCTTGTAGCAACAGAACATTTGAGCCGTTCATCTCTCACAGCTATAGTCTTACCCCGATTAGATTACCGCAGTGGTGCGCGTCCATGCTTGCCGCTGTGGCAATCTGACGCCAGGACAGAGTTCATCTCACAGATGCTCAGGTACTTACTTGAGGGCAAAATGGGAACTTATCATCTGTCCTTTCCTGTTTCACACTAGCCCACATCAATCACATTATGTTCAGTGCACTTTGTACAGCACATATGGCTGTTAAATTTCTGCATCCAAACGCGGATAACAATTTTCACATCTTCTGCCCTACCTGTCATTGTGGATCAGCTAAGAAAAGCTTCTTGTTGAGCCATTAGCACTGTGAGTTCAGGAAAGGAGGCAGGGCCTTTTCTACCCCGGCAGTGAAAATCTGGAATTCATTATTCCCTGATATCTGGGCCGCACACATCAATCTTCTTGTAGACAGCGACGACATGGCAGGTTCCTCAATACCTGTTGATCGTGATGGTTGTTCTAGAAATGTAGTAAACATAAACAAAGGTTTCACTTAGGTTTCACTTAACGGCTAGGGCGTTCGACCTCGGACCTGGGGAACTGGGTTCGAGTCTCTGTAACGACGCTGAACATCCTGTGATTCTGGGTAAATCACTTAATCTCCCCGTGCCTAACAAAAATGAATGTGTCCTCATGTAACTTTTATTGGTGCTATGTAAAGCGCTCTGATACCCGATTCGGTTGCAGGTCAAGTTCGCGCTATATAAAACTCCGAAAAAAAAATGGAAAAAAAAGAAAACCTGTGGATTTCAGAGATGATTTCAGATTTCAGTTTAAATGTCACGTCCTTCAAAAATCTAGTCTCATGGGTGAGCATTTGTGAAAGGAGATTTTGTTTCTGATCCCGGTCGTAAGTGAAAGATCACTGCAATTGTCCTGAGGTTCGCTCACAAATGGAGAAAGCCAACAGTTATGAAGGGCACAGTGGGACCGGGCACATGACAGGATGGCAGGCCATCAGATGATGCCTTTGCTTTGGGCATGACCCGCCATTGTGATAGTCCTTCTGTGCCCATTTAGAGCCTTGGGCATTGCCACAGGGCTGCGCAAGCAAAAGGTGGAGTGGCGGCACCTTAGCTATGGCGGAGGAGCGGCGCCCCACTGCTTTCAAACAGTGTGAGAAGAGGAAAAATAACATGATAATAACTTTCAGTTATTATCATGTTAGGTTTCCTTCATGGGAGGGTGGGCGGATGGGGCTGCTCTGCTCACGGAGCAGGGCTGGGGCGGAATGGTTTGCCCACTCAAGTGCACAATGACTGTTTGGTCGGTCTTCTCGGGCTGCCCAAACCAGTCATGCGCACTTCCCCTTCTCCATGCAGGATGCTTTACAGCCTGCATGGAGATCAAGCCTATGCTCCCATTCCCTAGTGGTGCGTCCAACCAGGACGCTCACAACCAATCACAACTGATTGCTCAGGGGAGCCTGGGTGCCTACCTTTTACAACGCTGCATTGCAACGTTGTAATTGGTCAGTGGGGCCTGGCTGTGCTTCCGGAGAAGAGTAGGAGCGGAGAAGCAGTACCCAATGGGACGGTAAGTTATTATTATTAATATTTTTTAATTATGCGCAGTCACCCACGCGAGCCCCCTCGCCCCGCTAGCCATGCCTGCCACCAAAGGAAAGGTGTGGCGAGGCAGGGCTCGTACTCTATTCCTACCCTCCTCGGCGCAATGACTGCTTCTTCCCAACGCCTCAAGACAGACCGTAGCAAGAACAGGAGCAGCTGCTGGTAGGCCACTTACTTTCCCTCCCTCCATCCTGATAGTTAGTAGCTATATGACAGAAAATTGTTTTTATTTCATGTGTGGTCAGGATTTTTTGTTTGGGTGTAGATAATGCTGTCTGCAGGTTACTGTTTGTCTCCATTGGAGGTGCCCCAGGTTGGGTTGCTATTGGATGAGCAGGACTCCTGTATGAGTTTCAGAGAGCAAGGATTCAGGTAAGAGTGACTGTCCTGTTTGAGCTCTGAGGAGGGGCCCTTAGAGGACCCTTAAAGGTAAGAGGTGCCAATGGGACCTGGTTGAAGAGCACACCTTGAGCATGCAGGCTGTCTTCTCATGCACAGGGAGGTTAAGGCTGTGGGGGACTTGATGAATAACCTACTAAGTATCACAGGGAAAATTGTGTTACACCCATGCAAGGGGAATGCTCTGTAGTGTTTAGTGCAAGTTTTAAATTCATGCTTACAAAAATAAATACGGCCTGAGATTGTGACACATCTAGCCAAACAACAAGGTATTGGCCTCAGGCTGTCATTGCACGGGGAGGTAGTCTTGGGAGGGGGGGGATTCACCTGATTTTGGTCCAAGGACAGCGGTGTGTCCCCTCCATAATAATAAGCATTTGCAATGTAATAGGTCTCGCATTTATGGGAGTTTGAGCTATTGGCATTGTAAATGACAATGCCTTTTATTTATGTGTTGATTTTTAAAAAATAAATAAAATGCACTGTCATTTACAATGCCAATAGCCTAAACTCTCGCAAATGCGAGGCCTATTGCATTGCAAATGCTTGTTATTATGCTGTCCTCAGAGAGAAAGGTTGTGGTTCAGTGGTCAGAGCTGCTGACGCTGGAGCTGATGATCAGTGATGGAGCCTCGGCGTTGACTCAACATTCTTTAATTCTTAGAAAAGCATTTAATCTCCTGCCAGAATCTAGCAATTTAAATCATAAACAAATAAACAGCGATCTCTCAGAGGGGCGGTCAAGCAGTGTTGGGGGGGAGTTGGCGAGAGAAATATATACAAGCCATACCAAGGGGATGGAGGAGGGAGGGGGAACAATCGAGGAAGCTCCACAGATTTCTTGAATTAACACAGCGCCGCTTCGAGTGGTGTCCATGGAGAGGGAGCATATTTGGAAGTCATACATTAGACCAAAGTTAAAGCGCGCCTACTGCGCTGCTTATACCAAAACAAAAACAAAACGGCACCCATTGCTAAAGCTGGCATCCCACCAGTGCTCTTTGGATTAATTAAGCAAAGAGTTCTCCCCGAGGGCTAATGCAAGCTACACAGTAAGGACACAGTAAAAGGTCCAGTCCTGATGGGAGGTTACAACAGAAAACAGGGAGGTACTAAGGAGTGAGTAATAAGCCTGTTAACAAATCAAAAGCCAACATTTACAAAGGACAGTCACAGCAGCCAATTGAAAAGATGGGCGGAGAGTGGACAGAGCTTCAAGTCCATACCTGAATACTGCATTCCTCGCAGAGCAACGCATGCTCTGCCAAAGCTCGACCTAATCGATTTCATCATTTACATCTTTCGGGTTTCTGGGCATTGGAAATGGCAGGAATGAACTAAATGAACTTAAAGAGTGCCTTGCCGTGCCAATTAAAAGCCAAGGCTTCAACTCCCTCCAAACTCCTCCAAAGCTGGAGTAGGTCTGGAGTATTCTGTAGCAACAGGGATTGCAGACCATGACCGGAAAACCAGGTGTAAAACATGATCAGCTGATTGAAAACCTAGGAGTAAACCATGAAAAGCTGAACTGTAAGAGAAGGAAAGTGCCACCCGAGTTTATGGTTTCTTCACCACATTTGTCACAAAGAGTACATTGAGCAATCCACATCTTTGACACAAGAGTGATTTTCCATCCATGTGAGAGGAGAGTGAGGCCCACAACCATCCTTCTCAAACTGCTGGCAGCATCTGACCCTGAGAGGCCCTTGGTACTTTCTTAACTCCTTGAAAGTCCACATTGGCCATCGGCCGAATTGTGCTCAAAGGAGGTTTCTGAAGAACCGAGCCCAGATACTTTCGTACCACGGTGTCATTGCATTGCTGAACATGATCTAAGAGTCCACGGGAGTGAACACGTACTCACCACTCAAACCATTTCAGTGTATTCTTCTTCATCTGCTTTAAACCTCTTTCACTGGTAGAGTGCATGCAAAAGGCCAATGGGATCTGCACGCTCATGGCTGTCATAAGGTCTTAGTTGTTGATGTTGTGATAGTGACCGGCAGAAGGCCATAACCACCAGTGGTGTGCTGGAGCAGTGTGGCAGAGGAGAGTGATACACCGGAGGGAGACGGGGCATAGTGGCATTTCTTGATTATCTCAGTGCCAACCGTAGATATGGGCACGGGTCTGGTGGCTCAGTGGACTAATGTGTCTACTGCAGGGGCCTGTGTTCGACCTCATGGTCACAGGTTCAAATCCCGGCGGGTCCACTCAGCCTTTCATCCACCTGAGGTCGATAAAATGAGTACCATTGAGCAGGGTAACAATAAACATCTGTTATTCAGCGCCAAAGATACCCGTAGTGGTGAACGTGCGCTTTACAAATACACCTGTTATGTTATGTTACTGCGCAGCAGTGCAGTATAAACACGGCTACTGAGCTCCAGAGTTGAGAGTTCCCAATGCACCAAAACTATGGCTCTCTTTTCCCCCCCAAACAGTACGAAAGTGGTGTAGAAAAGGTGCCTTTTCTGAGGTACTCTCAAAATTGATTCAGGCAACTGATCTGTTTAAATTTGCTATCAGCTCATGGTGGATGGCACGGAAAACGCACCATTGGCACAGGAGTTAAATGACATTTGTGGGCTGCACAGTGTATATACACCACCCACATATATGACAACCCACGGTTGATGCCAGGAGCACCCTTGTGCTGTGACTTGGTTTAAGTTTAAAAGCAGTGCAGTGACAGATGGAGAGGAAAATGCATTTTACATGTAGGAAAATCTCCTTTCATGGATTAATACTTCACTCCTAAAGTGTGCCTTGAAAACCACAGTGCTGGGAGGCAACCCGGATATTTGAACTAGTGTGCCCTCACAGTGACTGAGGGCCAGATTTAGAGTTGGCTTTACTCTGCCGGATAAATTAAGAGTTCACTGTCGGCCCTGAGGCAAAACCTACAAGTCTGTATGAACCGCCAAAACAGTCGTTCATACGAAGCAATTGGTGACGGACGCTTAAAAAAAATATATTTTTTTCTAAAAACTAATAGCCCCAACCCAATGAGAGTTTTGTCTAGGCCTGGGTGGAATTTCATTACGCCAGAGTAATTGAAGTAATTTGAGTAATTCTGCATTATCTTTGAGGCAGAGTCACTGATGAAAATGCAATTACGCTTGCTTGCGTAATTAGGTGGAAATACTCCTACAGAGAGAGCACAAACTCTAAATTGGGCTCTAAATTTCCCAAATCTGTTTGCACTGTGTAGGTTTAGCTAGATTCTCCTTGAATAGGACTAAGGGCCTTATTTAGAATTTGGTGGATGTGATACACCATCGAAAAGGTGGTAGATATGTTGCCTGCCATATTCCTCGTGTCGTAGGCTATAATGCACTTTTAATATAGGAGACAGCAAATCTGCCATGTTTGTTACGGAGTATCCAGTCTATAAACTCCACTTAAGGGCATAAGTATACTTAAAATCATTAACCTATATCCTTGTTTGGCAAAATGCAAGCAAAATAAATTAAAGTTATTTTCAAAACATTTCAAAATCTAATTTAATGGTGACATCAGATTTTTCTATAACTTAAGAGGAAGGTAGCTTTACAAAAGTCCGCTTTGTGCTGTCTGAGTCAAAACTGGCCTAGAACCAGTTTAACTTCCCATCTTACCTCCAGAGGCCCAATCCACATTCCTGGACAGTTTTAATGGCATTGTTCTCTAAAGGACAATGGTTTGGCCTCTGGGCATGGGAATGTACAGATGTTGTCAACGGCTGTGCACTTAATAGGGATTAGCTTTCTGGGAAGGGGCAGGAATAGTTGCAGAACAACAAATAATCTTCACACTTTCAACTAGAAGATGCCACAATGGCCTGACAGGCTCTACTTCTAGTCATTCCCTGGACCCTCCTGGACTTTCTGGCTCAGGTCCAGCAGGAGGTAATCAGTTGTTGGCCTGACAAGGGGCTGAGACCTCATCTAAAAAGGGGAGTGGACCAGAACACCTGCTGATAGAAGAACGAGTTAGCCATTTTAATTTTGTGCTTGCTTGAAGGAACTTTTATAGTAACGCGTAGAGAAGATGCTGCAATGGGAAGTGGGCATAGGTTGGAAAAGAAGAACAGATTGTATTTTTATTTCATTTAGGTAAGAAAAATTCTCCAATCACTGGCTAGTATACAGCATAAGGAAGACGACTCACCACCGCCTCCTCTGAACATGTATAGATGTGAGAAGTTTACATCTGAAGAAGATCTGATTTGAAGAAAGAAGACTCATTGACTACTGCTGGCACCCAAGACCTGGAACTGCTCTCCATGAGTCAGGTGGAATATCTCCTGTTTTCCTGCTCCAAGGACACCAACAGCAGAAGGACATCTAGCTCCAAGAAATGATCCCAACTGAGAACTGGACCCTACAGGATGACTGGCTAGAAAAAGACTTGGGGCCTAAAAGCATGCCCTGAGTACATGAAAGATGATCAGAAATACCCTTTCCAACAGTTGGAAAAAACGTTGGACTTAGTCATTTTTTCCACCTCTGGTGACAAGGTGCTGAGGCTTTCCCAGGAAGGTCAAGCCCTGGGCAGTCAAAAATACCATGGTTGTCCCACTCATTTCTTTATCCAGCGGAAAACAGGTTCAGTGGAATCTCATGATAAAGGTAACCGGTCTCATGCAGCTCTGCCCAAATATAGCTTCCAGCCTTACCATGCGGGGGATTCTAAGAACAGAAAAGTGACTAAGGGCCCAATTTAGAGTTTGACAGACAAGGGTACACAAACATGACGGAGTACCCTGTCTGCACACCCTAAGTCCTCCCACTTTATTTAGAGATGGGCAGACCTTAAGTATTACATCAAAGGTATACTTGCTCGATGGCCCGATAGAGTAGGTGACCGTCAGAGGAAGGAGATTAAACCCCCTCCCCGTTGTAGGTTGGATGGTGTAATGCATTTTATGTCCGTCACCACCAGGAAAACACTGGCAGTGAGGGACGGAAAAATGTAGTGGTCCCTAACACCCTGGGAAAAACTTATAGGGTGTGGGTGTCATTAGTATTTTGTTTTTTCAGAAACAAATTCCTGCTCTGGGAGTTTGTTCCTGAAAAACACAAAAATGTGAAATGTTTTGTGACCGGTAGTCAAAACCGACAGTGGCCATTCATCCAAGCTTCGGTACATTGAAAGCAACTACTGTCTCATCTGTTGCTTTTAATGCACAGAAATAACTGCTGGGCTCTGGGTCATCTCTAAATTTAATGGATGGTAGTACAGTAAGATGATGGAGGCAATGTTGTCCTCCGCTACCCTGATGGCCGGGGTACCACCTGTCAAATTCATAATCAGGCCGAAATGCTGCAATTTAGAACCTGATTTAGAGTTTGGTGGATACGGTACTCCATCACAAATGTGGCAAACCCTCAGTCTGCCCACCTCATGTGTAGATAAGGGGGCATTAATTATTTAGTTTATGGAACCCCAGTTGACTTCGTTGATGGAAAACTTCATCGCAAGGCTAGATGGAGTCAGCGCTGTAGCGTCCAGCTACAAATAACCACAGACACCAGGGCTTATCTTCAGGAGCTTTATTCCATGCATCTTACTTTCTCCATGTCCTTACTCTAACTGCCCACTTCCTAAGTCCGCTCCTCCTCTTCCTCTGACCCCCTAGCTCCGCCCACACCCAACTACTGGTATGCTGACTTCACAACATCTCCCCCCTTTGTAACAAAACAAACAAAATAAACTAACTTCTCAGTCCATCTCCACTATCAGTCTCTGGGATGGACGTAGCCCGACTTCCTTTGCGGATCAACTGGTTGGTCCATCCTTATTTGAGTGCTACTGGCCACGATATCTGTTTCCCCTTTGTGGGACCAGGACCAGGACCTTCGAGTCAGCCTTTCTGCCCCTACCCGGGGAGACGGTGTAGTCTTTGCGTCGTAAGGCACCTGTGCTCGATGTGGCAGGTTGTCTGGTGGAGTAATCGAGTGTGCATTGTCATTGGGGCTAGACACGTTGTTCTGAACGGGAAAAGTGTCCCTTGGCTCGCTTAAGTGTTCAGGTGCTTGGCGCCATGGCCGTTGTCGGGACCACGATTCTGTCGACTCAACAGATCGGACCGAGATGTTATCTAAGTCAGAGGGGTCCTCACTCACTTCCCGATGATGATGTTTCTTTAAAAATGTTGCGTGTGGTCGTTGTCGGGACCACGATTCTCCTGATTCAAAGGATCGGACCGACATGATCTCTGAATCAGAGGGGTGCTCCTTTAGTCTCCCCTGTGAGTGCTCCTTTGGGAATGTCTTACCCGGTGGTCTTCGGAACCGGGTAGTCCGTGACGAGCTGCTTTCCGTCTCGGAATTGCCTTTGCAAGGCTTCTTCGTGTGTCGGTGTCGTAACATTTTCACGGTTGTCTCATTTGGGAGATTGTTTGAAGATTCCGCGCTTGTTCCTTGCGCTTGATCCCAGGCGGTTGCCTCTTCGTTCTCCTCGTCTGATGTTACCCATCCACGCTCTGTTTCTACGTTGTCGCGGGGCCCAGGGATGCTTTGAGGCCCATGACTGTGTGGGTCTTTTCCTCTCCATTTGTTTGGTGATCTAGTGTCTCTGATCGGTGGGGGGTGCATCCTTCTGCTAGCTGTTTCCTCGGGCTTATCTTTGCCCCTTGGTGATTGATGTTCCAACGTCGATTTCCTGTCTTGATCACTGCCGCTCCTCCTATTGTTTGTCTCTCTCCCCCACTGGTTGTGCAGAATGTCGTTTTGCCCAGGAGTGCAGTCTGTCCCACTGGACGCTCCCTCTTTGTCAGAGTGACGTGTGTTGTGCGGTGACTGACTTCTTGAGGGACTCCTGGAGGATGGATGATTCTGGGGTGACTCCGAGTATTCTTTGGTTCTCTCCGAGTGGCCAGACGCTGAGTAGTCTGACTCTGAGCATTCCATGTTACGGTGCCTCCTCCGCTGTCTTTTTTGTCTTTTCTCTGGCCTGCCTTCTCTCTCTCTCTTTTTGTGGTTGTTGGAATTCTGGGTTCTCACTTCCCAGGTATTTCGAAGTTTTGTACTCAGATGCACATCCCTCCATTTGCCTCTTGTCTGGACGTGCATCCCAATTTCAGCTTTCTTGATAATTTCATTTAGCGACCAATGTCCTCTAAGTATCTTGCGGCTTGTTTCGGGGTTTTCACAGCCTTCGATTATTCTGAGCCGAACAGCATCCTCATTCGTAAACGTGTTGAAATGACAGCCTTGAACCAGACTTTGCAACCGAATGATGAAATGCGGCAATGGTTCGCCTGGTTCCTGCCGTGCCGTGTTGAAGACCATGCGATTGTGATCTACCTCTGCCTGTGCATTGAGATGGGCATGGAGTTCCTCTTGGAGTTTGTCATAAGTGTCTGCTTCTTCCTTGGAAAATGTTCTAATTGGGCATCGGCCCCCGGGACCCACCAGACGGAGGAGTAACAGTAGACATTTTCTTTCCCTTTGCTCACCGTTGGCTTTCAAGAAATCGTCCAATGCTTCCAGCCACCAGTGCCGTTTGAGGTCCTGAATCCAATCGTCACTCTGTGCCACTGGGGGCGATACTTCAAGATGTGGATTGAAGCATTGATTTACGTCTCCTCCCGCCCTGAGAGAAGGAAGTCCTGACCGGTCGTAGACGCGGGACCTTGTGCTGTCCATGTTGCCTTGGATTTCCCTTGCTTGTTGTGTGTGGTCATTGGCTACCCCACATGCGCATTGGCTCGTGCTTGTTGCTGATTCGGGAGTAATTACTTATGCTTTGTCGTGGTTTATATGTGTTTGTGGCCTCCTCTAATTGACGGACGCGCGTTACTTCCTGACGTTCGCCACTGCACAGTCACTTGCGTATCCCACTGTTCGTGTTTCCACCCGTGCTGACCTTAGTTTTGTCGCTGCTTGTTCGTTGAGTCACTCTTGTGGTTGCTCGTGCTTGTTGATTGATACACTCTCGCGTTAGCATGTGCTTATTCCGGTTGGTTGCCAAGATTCGTGCAATGTTGTCCACGTGTCGTTGTCCTCGCTTACTGCTTTTGCATTTACCAGCATTTGTTTAGTGGCACATACCAAGGCTTGTTGAGTTGTACGCACCAACACGTGGTTGTTTGCCTGCACCAGTGCTTGTTTACTTGTCTTCCCCCGTGTTAGTTTGGTCACTGTCAACGCCTGCTTCCGTTTGTTGATTTGCACGTGTCAGTGCTTGTTTGTTTGCATGTATCAATGTTTGTTCGCTCTGGGCCAATGCTTGCCCTTACAGGCACCAATGCTTGGTGACTTTCCTTTACCAATGCTCGTCTTCTTAGATTGCTTCTTGCATTTGCATGGGCTGGTTTGTCGTCTTTTCGGCACTTTATTAATATTCACTTGCATGCACCAACGCTTGTTTGCATGCGTCAATGTTTGTACTGTTGCCGTCACCAATGCTTGCTTCACCTACAGTTGCCAATGTCTGTTTATTCTTCACTTGCATTTGCCAATGTTTGTTTGCATGGGTCAATGTTTGTTTTGTTAGTCACTAATGCTTGCTTCACTTGCCTTTGCATGCACCAATGCTCGTTGATTTGCATGTAGCAATGCTTGTTTACTGGCATGTACCAATGCTTGTTTCTTGTAGTCGCCAGTGCTTATTTATTTTGCCAAAGTTTGTCTCTTGTAGTCGCCAGTGTTTGTTTATTTTGCCAATGCTTGTTTCTTGTAGTCGCCAGTGCTTATTTATTTTGCCAAAGTTTGTCTCTTGTAGTCGCCAGTGTTTGTTTATTTTGCCAATGCTTGTTTCTTGTAGTCGCCAGTGCTTGTGGCATGTACCAATGCTTGTTTCTTGTAGTCGCCAGTGCTTATTTATTTTGCCAAAGTTTGTCTCTTGTAGTCGCCAGTGTTTGTTTATTTTGCCAATGCTTGTTTCTTGTAGTCGCCAGTGCTTATTTATTTTGCCAAAGTTTGTCTCTTGTAGTCGCCAGTGTTTGTTTATTTTGCCAATGCTTGTTTCTTGTAGTCGCCAGTGCTTGTTTGTTTTGCCAATGCTTGTTTCTTGTAGTCGCCAGTGCTTGTTTGGATGTCTGTTGCCTTTGCCAATGGTTGTTTGGTCTTTGCCAATGTTTGTCCTTTGTCAATGCTTATTTCCACTGTTCGCCTGACTTAAAGATGGCCGCCGCTAAATTTCACAGGGATGTCCTTCCAGCTGCCTGACTCTAAGATGGCCGCCGCCCCTGAAATCCCGGCTTGCACGAGACTTTCACTTCGTTCACTCACGTGGCTCATTCAGACCCAGCAGACTCAATCGGGACTCACCGGCCGCCGGTCCCAGGGACATCAGCACTTCTCCCGGTCCCCACGCTGAGCCACAGGTGAGGTTGGCGCAAGTTCCCGCTTCGCTGCGCTAGGGGGGCCGCTTCCACGCGTCGACAGCGTGCCAAAGACACACGCATCAGGCGTGAGGTTCCCAGCGCTGGGGTCACTCGAGCTCCAGCTCTATCGCGCTCGACAGCGCTTACCGGCAAATCTTCTGGGGGCGATGCTCTTCGCCTGGGGGCACTCTTTTCCGCTTCTTCAGCACTGTGCAGAGTCGGGGTGGGCTCCCGACCTCTGTTCTATCTGCCGATGCTGCAGCAATGTCGCGTTTTGGCGCGAACTGCGCCGACTTCTCGAGCGCTTCAACGCTCGTACGGCGGCTCCCTCTCTCCTTCCCCAAAGCCTCCGAGGGGACAGGGCCGCCGGCTGCCAGCTCCGCTCTGGGGCAGCTCCGTGCAACGGCGGTTTCTTCTTCTTGGCGCTTGCTTCAGCAGCGGAGCTCGTTTCTCGACGCTGTGGGAACAGGATGATTCCACGAGGTGCTGTGGCTTGTGGGGTTTTGCTCATCCCACCCTCGTCGCCAGTTGTAGCGTCCAGCTACAAATAACCACAGACACCAGGGCTTATCTTCAGGAGCTTTATTCCATGCATCTTACTTTCTCCATGTCCTTACTCTAACTGCCCACTTCCTAAGTCCGCTCCTCCTCTTCCTCTGACCCCCTAGCTCCGCCCACACCCAACTACTGGTATGCTGACTTCACAACAAGCGCCATCGGCGGAAGGGAATGACAATGCCCGCCGTATTTAGGGGTGGACAGTGTAATGTATTTTTTCATCACCACCATAAAAAGGTGGTGACAGACAATAAAATAATGACCCCCCATACCCAGGAAAAAACACTTCAAGGGTGTGGGATCTTCAGTTTTTCTGTTTCTAATGCACATTCCATCTTCTGCCAATGGTGAGGTAAATTCATTTTGGAGTGTTTTGCTTTTCTGATTGCTGCTGTTTCACAGCATACCAGATCAGAGTGTGCGCATTGGAAAAAGATCTGTATTAAGTTATCCTCTTTTTAAGTTTTTCTTCCTTTTCTTCTTCCAATCTTGATTTTTTTCCTCCTTCTGTCTTTCTTTCTTTTTTATTTTCTTTCCTCATGATTTCTTTCTTTCTTTATCTCATTCTCTCTTCTTTCTTTCGTTCATTCTATTTTCTTCTTTTTCTTTTTCTTTCTTGTTTCATTTTCCTTCTTCATTTCTTTCCTTTTTGCCTTCTCTTTCTTTCATTTTCTCTTTTCTTCTATCTCTCCTTTCCTTCTCTCTTCCTTTTGTTTCTCTCTTTCTGAACCGTGTAACTAATGCCATACAGGTAGAGGTTATTAGGTCTGTGTTAGCCAAGACCTTTTGATTTTACAATAATTATGTACATAACATAATTACTTATAGAGGTTTTGGCCAGATTTTATCCACTTGTCTGTGCATGGTGTAATTCACATTTTTCTTCCACCCACTCCAAGATGCGTTAAGGGGCAATGTTCGCCCACTTCAGCCACTGGCTGAGTTCACTTCGAGTTACGGCATGCTTCCCTTTCATAAGGAGTGCATACACATAAATTAATTACCTTTAGTGCCATGGAGAAGCATGCTAAGGTTTGGTTTTTTTGAGATCAAAAAAACTTTTTTGCTGTGGCAAATGATTTTTTTAGATCGATGAGGGCCCGACATATTCACAAACAATAAAGTTAAGCAAAAACCATGAGAAAATAAAACAAGAATTGCCAGAAGGCTGCTGGCCAATGCCAGACCTATTGGATTTGCCAATGCTTGTCAATTTGCTGTCTGATCATCCCTTGCTCTTTTCTGTCCCCCCCCCACCCCCACACTTCTTTTTCCAGCTGTACTGTCACCAGGAGCATCTTTTTTTCTTTGTCTGCTTTACTCTCCACTGTCATGGTTTCCATTCTCCACTTCTGCCTACAATAATACAGTGTATTCTTTCCAGTGGTTCACTTCTGGCCCCTTCCTTCCTTCCCCTCCTACCACAATTCCCCTCCCCCACCTCCTGCTTTTCCCGCAGAAATCAATTATATGCCAATTAACACTGTGCCTGCTCAACCCCTCGGAAGCATTAACAAGCTATTTACAAAACAAACAGTGTTCGTCAGCAGCAGTCTCACAATGACTGCAGGCCCGGGTTAGAAGGACAGGACTGCAGGCCACTGCAGCAGGCACCCCTCCCCCTCCCCACACTCAAGGAAGAGAGGCCCTGACACTCCCAGCTCTGGAACAGGAGGGGTCCTCGGATGAGCGACGATTCCACCGCTAAAATACACCCTCCCGCGGTTTAATTGCATTTTAATCTCCTTCCCCCACTCTTTGCTGCCTGCGAGCCTCTAATTGTCAGCTTAGATGCCAGCACAGCTCATTACTTCAAACACCTAAATCTATGCGCAGAGAGAGCCTGCTGTGGGGGGAGGTACACATACATACATGTACACATGTCTTTCAGGCTCTGCTGTATAGTTCAACCTCACTAGAGCAGGGCTGCTGACTATGCAGACCTGCTTAAAGAGGCATGCTGGGAATAAAGAGCCTATGTTTACAGTATTGAAAGTGAAACTATAAGTTCCAGAATCCAAGGTGGAGGGGTCTGAAAAGCCAAGACATGATCCAGGTCTGAAACATGAAATAGGCCCTGTGATAGCACAGCGTCCAAAGCAAACACATGTAGATGATGGACGGAGTGCTGAACATTGCAAACACTCACACCCAGTCAACAGATCTGGGTTTGATCCATCACCGTTCTTTAGACCACTCTGCCACCCCAGTTCAGACATGGCCATATGCAAATCAATCTGACCATATGCCTCATGGGAACAGTCCAGCCCGAACTGCCAAGTCATGCCTTCCCTGGACCGGAAACAAGCTTCCTAGGACCGGTTTCTGGCATTTCAGCCGTCTTCAGCCAGGCTTGCTTGAATCCAGTGGCAAAGTGAGCAAGGGACTCACGTCTGAGCATACCCTGCCAACTTATGACGAACAAAGCGGTACAAAAGGGGGTGTGATGGACGGAGCATCTGAACCAATCAAACACTCACACCCAGTCAACTGATCTGGGTTTAATCCATCACCGTTCTTTAGCCCACTCTGCCACCCCAGTTCAGACATGGCCATATGCAAATCAGTGTGACCCTGTGCCTCATGGGAACATTCCAGCCCGAACTGCCAAGCCACATCTTCCCTGGACCGTAAACAAGCATCCTGGGACTGGTTTCTGGCTTATCAGCCGTCATCAGCTAGGCTAGCTTGAATCCAGTGGCAAAGTGAGCAAGGGACCCACGTCTGAGCATACCCTGCCAACTTAGGGCGAACAAAGCTGGCACAAGTCAGGCAACTGGAGAGGGCAGTGTGTTTTCTAATCAGGGACAGTCAGGACTTTGAGGCCTGCACCCTCTGGGCTGGAAGGGGCTGCTGCAGCAGTGTTGAAAGCATCCACACACCGCCCATGTGATGTGACCAGTGCTTTGCAAACTCTTCTGGGCTCTTTTGTCGGGGCCTCTGACAGCACTCTGCAAAAATATAAAAGCAGACTGGAAAATAGAGAACTCTATTTGCAGCTCCCGGATTTAACGAATGAATGGATGGATAAATGAATGAATGAACCTTACAACATGGCCTGTGTGATTCACAACGTCTTGCAGGCATGCACTCCCAGAGACCTGACCAATAAACTGAAGATTTCTGGAGAAACGGTCTCTGGAAAACGCTGAAACCCTTCTCTTAGAACACATGCTCTTCAAAACAAGCATTTGAAATGCCAGTAGGTCTCGTATTTGGGACCCATTAGCTTTGCCGAGGTCTTTGCAATGTTGCACACCATCTTTGAGGCTAATGGTTTAAAAAAAAGCCTTTGACACAGCTGCCTGCATCATTTTATAGACGCGTGCAGCATGCCTGCACGCACCCACAAAATGACGCAGGAGCTTGTTTTCTACTTATTCACCTATCTGAGTTAGATTAATAACTAAGAAAAAAAGTGCAAAAGCAATTTTTATAAAAAAGAAAGTGGGTGGGGCAAGCAAAATGGGGGATTGGAAGTAACCCATGGGGGGGGTGGGGGGGTGGAAGTAACACAGAGGGCATGGGTGGGAGGAGGAGAAGCAATGATCGAGAAAGTAAGGTGGAGCAGGCAGGGGAGAAACACGCACACTAAGTAGGCAATGCAGGGCTTTGAGGGAGGGGAGGAGAAGCGACTGCGAGAGAGGAGGGCATGGGTGGAGGAAGCTACACAGAGGGCAGGGGTGTGAATGAGAACCAACGGGTGAAAGAGCAATGTGGAGCTTCGAGGGGAGAAATACACAGGCAAGAAGGCAACGGGGCAAGTACACAAGGGTAAGTGTAACAAGAAGGGTCGGGAGATATACATGGACAACCCAGACCAACACAGAGTGTGGGGGGTGAGAAGTGCACGAAGAAGGAAGCTGTAGAAAACATGCAGTCTTATGGAGTACTTACCTGGAAAGAAAAAAGCGGTGCTTGACAAGCAAGCAGTGGAAGTGGCCTGATTCATGAAGCAAAATTGCGCTTGCAATAGCTGCGAAAATGCTATCGCGGGCGCAATTCCCATAATCGGAATTCACCATGAAAATTGCGAATTCGCAAACACAGAATTGCGAAATCACAAAAATATTCACAGAATCCCGGCAGTAGACCATTTGCGATTCGGAAATAGCGAGAAATCACGGCTTCTGCGAAAATAATTGTGAATTCGCAAATTACTCGCAATCGGGATTCATGAAAAATCGCAAATAGCGAAAAAAAACAAAATCGCATTTTGCGAGGCGCAATTTAAGGACAACCCAAAGCAGGTGGTAACCATCAAACCCATAGAATTTTTTTTTTGAAAAACCGTTGGCCAATCAGTAACTGGTGCAGGCCTGACCAAACACACTTAAGGAGAAGCAGCATCAGCAGAAGGAGTGACAAAATGCCAGGAATGTACATGGTGGTCAGGCGGCGAAGGCTACAGCGAGCAGCAAGGAGGAGACGCAGAATCCAGGAAAGGATATTCCGCCAGCGGGTCACCCTGCTGGGCCAAACCAGAGAGCAAATATACGCAAAGTACCGGCTGAATGGGGCTATGATCATCAAGCTAATACAGGACCTTGACCCCCTGATGCAGCACCCAACAAGGTGGACCAATGCCGTCCCAACACATGTCCAGGTATTGTGTAGCCTGCAATTCAGGATAACATCACCCTTTATCCTTCAATGCATACTCAATTCAGGATAACATCACCCTTTATCCTTCAATGCATACTCAAGCTCCCATCCTCTCCGGCGATGTCGATACTGACGCCTAACGTTTCCATAACTGGATCACTCAAGAAATCAAATCCAGAATCCCGCCCTCACGCCCCCGCACCTCCCGGGGCAAAACTAAAGCCAACGCCCCCTGGTTTACACCAGAACTTACAAATGCACATCTGCTATGTAAAAAGGCAGAAAGAAAATGGCGAAAGACATACGAGGCTACAAATCGTACTTCCTATATCACCACAAGGAAAAACTACCTCTCGGAAATAAAATTGGCAAAAAAAAACTACTACGTCAACGCCATAAAAAACGCAGGCCAAAAACAAAAGGTGCTGTTCGAAATAGTCAAATCATTCACGCAGCCAAAGGCACTCTTGCCTGAAATCCCCCCCTCCCAGAAATTTTGTGACCAAATTTCTGACTATTTCGAGGACAAAATCGCCTCGATCCAAATCAACTTTCCCCCCCCTGTCACTCCTTCTGTACCCCCCCCCCACTGGTCCCTCCAGGCTGCACACTAAGCTGCTTCTCCTCTGTCACTCCAGAACAGTCGAAAAAAGCCATGCTTGCCTGCAAATCCGGCGCCCCATCTGATCCTTGTCCCCCCAAGATACTCCACCAGTTAATCGACGAGGATTAGGTTAACCCGATAATCAACAACTTAATCAACTCCTCGCTTAGCTCTGGCTTAGTACCCAGCCGTTGGAAAAAAGGTATCGTCAAACCCCTGATGAAGAAGGCAAATAAACCCCCGACGGATCTAACCAACTTATATTAAATATTATTGTTTGAATCACAAAAAAGGTTCCAGTTGCCATCCTTCAAATGCAAACAGTATTTCAGCATACTGCTGCGTCCAATACACAGGGCAGGCTTATGTTCAGCCTGTGCCTGTACAAGTACTATTCAGTCAGGTGCGCCTCCGGCGCGAAGCACCCGCGCGCCTCTCTGGCTCCACCTCAGCCTCCGCACGTGTCCCTGCAGTGGGCCTGGTGCTGCGTCTCAGCGCCCCTACGTGTGAGGCAGAGTGGCAGCTCACACTGGCATCATCACCCCCGACAGTGGCAGGTAGAGCAGGGTGAAGTGCGGTCACGGCAGTGGTCAGGTGCTCAAGTACCCTGGCCACATCCTCGCAGCACTGGATGAGCTGCTGCTGCTGCGCAAGGGACCGGCGCGATAGCTGCGAGGTGGCATTGCCAATAACATAATTGGACCGGGTGTAAGCCGTCAGCCGGGTCAGTAGCTGACGGTGGTGGCGGCGGTCTGTGTTGCGCTGCGAAATCATTGCAGCAGTGTTGGCCTCCATGGCTGCAGTCATGCGGGCCATCCCCTCCCCCACACCTGCCATGGCTGCCGTCATGCGGTCCATCCGGTCCCCCACACCTGCTACATTGGGCCAATGTTATAAAGCTGAAGCTGTATGGCCCCTTGCCGGCGTGCCTGCAGCTGATGAATCCGGAGCATGCGACGTTCCACACTCATGCTAGGCAGCCGCTGTCCATTCCCCCTCCTGGTGCTAGGAGCATTGGTCTGCAGGCGAGCCCAGCCACGCCTGCTCTGCTGGCCTGACACAGTGGGTGGCCGCTGTGTCCCCGCTGTCGCTGGGCCTGATGTTGATGCGCCAGCTGCTGGTGATGTCAAGCTAGGCATTGCTGGTGCGGCAGAGGCTGGAGGCACACTGGTAGTGGGCCTGGCTGCAGGAGTTGTTGCTGCGGCAGAGGCTGGAGGCACACTGGTAGTGGGCCTGGCTGCAGGGGTTGTTGCTGCGGCAGAGGCTGGAGGCACACTGGTAGTGGGCCTGGCTGCAGGGGTTGTTGCTGCGGCAGAGGCTGGAGGCACACTGGTAGTGGCCCGGGCTGCAGGGGTTGTTGCTGCGGCAGGGGCTGGAGGCTGTGTATGTAAGTGCACCTCCTCGTCATCCTGTGCTTCCTCATCTATTTGCAGCCTCTCTCTGTCGCTGCTGTCTGCGCCACCTGTGAGGGGAAGTGGACGTTCATTAGTTGCATGTATCTGTCACACGTGCAGTTGCTACATGCATGCTGGGTCACATTCCCTGACTGCCTATGACTTTGCGTACTTTTGAACCTGTCTGGCTGCATTGGGGTACTCCTACATTGTGGCCACACTACATGTCCCACAATGCTTTAGGGCATTACCTGATGTGCACCGATGGCATGACTATGGAACATTATGGGAGGCTATATGGTCATGGACATTCATAGGGGACAGGGTCGTAGTCGCATGCCACTTACCTTGGATCTCTTGGGTGGGGCGGGATGAGTCCAAACGGGTGACTTCGATGCACGCCTCAGCCTCCAGCATGTCTTCTACTCGATCCTCCAAGGGGGTGTTTGGAGGGACTATAGGTCCTCCCCAGGGACTCTCCAAGCCTCTCAGCTACCTTCTCTTTGGCACGACCTCGGAGGTCGTACCACCGTTTCTTAAGTTCATCGAGTGACCTGTCGGCCACACCCACAGAGCTCACAGCGGCCGCTATGCCCACCCAGATCCTGTGCTTCTCCTGCTCGGGCACCCTCCTTGAGTCCTTCCCGAACAGTTTGGAGTGGTTCTCCACCACCCCTTCAATTAAGTGCTCCAACTCCTGCTCGGAGAACTTTAGCTTTCTCTTGGGCCCTGTGGTGTTGCTGGGCCCAGGTACTGCCTCCTCAGACATAGCTGCAGTGTAGTTGGAAAGTGGTAATCCAAGGTGAATTGCAGGAGCTGTCTCTGTGGCTGCCTCGAGGTCTGCCTCACTGTGGTGAATGGGGGTGGGAACTGGCTGCTTCCTGGTTGTGATGTCATCACTGTGCTCAAAATGCGACTTCCCGTTTTCCCGATCTCGCGATTTTGCGATCTCGCTTTTTGCGATCTCGCAATTAGCGATATCGCTATTTGCGATATCGCAAATCCGACACGGATGTTGCCGGAAATAGCGATTTTTATGCGATTTTCGATAATCGCAAACGGTTTTTGCGGCCGCGTGCGAATCGCTTTTTTTATCGCAAAACATCATGAATACCGTTCTGCGATTTCTCAATTGCGATTCGCAGTTAATCGCTAATTGAGAATCGCAGAATCCGGTTTTCATGAATCAGGCCGATAGAATCCAGCCAATCAAAACTGATGCTAAAGAGACAATGCTCCATGGGAAGGACAAACACAAGATTGACAAGCTGGAGCACTAATAGGAAGCAGGCAAATGAGAGTGACCAGAAAGCCAACCAATAGCAAGCGATGGGTGAACTGCTAGCCAATGTATGTTCTTAGTAAGCCCACAATATGAATTGCGACAGACAGTGCATGCACAGTCTAGTAGAATAGACCTGAAACAGTACCATGGTGGAATCCTATTATGGTGCTGAAGCCCGAATTTAGGACTCCTGTACTCCATCCAGTCCTTTGCACCACTACATCTACATTGTATGAAATAACAACTGATAATAAAGTCGGTTATTTGAGGTGGGTTGCTATATTATTTCCCTATTGTCTTTCACTAGAAAAAGAATATTTTGATATCTACTATCCCTTTCATGTTTACGTCTGCAGTACCATTCTCAACAACTAGATGTCCTCTTAGATATTAAAGTGAAAAGGTATGTCTATTTTCTGCCAGTAAACAGATTTCGAAAAGTGAATTATTTGTGGCCTTTTTAAACTTGCAGATGATGTCATGGCTGAAGTTATGCGTGACATCACAACTGCCGTCATTGATTATGAAATTTGTGTTTTCATCTGATATCATGAGTGGGTAAACAGCTACAATTATTGTTGCCAAGCTAAAACTCTTGAATTTTGGTGGATTTTGATTCAGTAATATAAGAATGTTTAGTAAGTAAAATAACTGCAAATTCAAAGACAAATCATACAAAATGATGTACCTGTCATATCAAATTACCTTGTTATTACATACAGCATTAAAATTATAATACATAACTGATTTAAAAGAAATTCCACACCTATTGCCACTTCAAATGTATTTCGCTAATCATAATCAATATACCATGGAAACCATAGAAGCAGATATTTGACTCTCTCACTATTGAATTTTCGGCATTTTACCAATATGAGTCCTAGTTTATCTGGTGATTTCACAACACACCTAAAATGTTCCTTATATTCACAGGATTTATTCTTAACAAAACGTGGATGACACAGAAGAAGTCTTAATCTAGTGCTCAAAAGCCAACAGTGAATACATTGATCAGCCACAACTATTTGAACATAGAGGACATTTAAATTCACCTTGAGGAGCTGTATCCACTGCAAAAGTTCCCTTTTCCCAATGTAATGTAGATCAGAGATAAACCAACTATTCTGAGATGTAGCCTTATTTTAAGAACTTTTAACTTCCAACATTGTTAGCTAAGAAAGTTGGTTTGGAATCATACTTCTTAAAGATATTCTACATAATTTCTATTCTGAAATTTCTTCTTCTAAGGAACTTTCATTGATGATCTAAAGCAGTCATGGAAGGGACCTCATCATTGAGCCATCGGCAAAGGAAACGAGGCCTCAATCCCTCTGATTTCACAAACATACTCTTAAGAACAATTACCAGGCTGAAAGCCTCAATACTAGATGACATGTACAGGCTTAGGGTCTTCTTCAGGTATTGGGTGAATAGTTTAGTAGTAGTGAATGGTAGCTAGGCACTACCTCAACCACATGAAGCTCACTGGACCCCAGAAAACAGTTAAATAAGGATCTTGATTGTTTTCTAAAAATCATCCACTGGGTTTTTGATGGATTTAAGGTTTGATTTTTTTTCTCTCAATATGTTGTATTAATTTGTCTTGCTTGAGGATAGGGGTCTCAACTATAATCCACAAATCACCTACATATGGTAGCATATTTAGTTTATTCCTAGAGATTTATTTTAGGGAAACACCTTCGGCCACATGCATCAAAGTCCGTTTTTGCGATTCCAAATTTGCGATTTTTACCGAATCGCAAATATGGAATCGCAAAACAGGATGCATAATTAAAATTGAATAAATTTTGCGATTCGGTAAAAATCACAATTTTTACCAAATCGCAAATATTATGCGAATTCCAATTTGCGATTTCGAATTCGCAAAATGTTGATGCATTCCATGGGTGCAGGGGGGGTCCTTTGGACCCCCCTGCACCCCTGAAATTTATTTAGAAGTGCATGTTTCAAACACACATGTCCTAAGGACATGTGTGTCTGTAACATGACAGTGTTTTAAAATGCGAATTAGAGCATTTTAACACTTTTTCGCAAATTACCACGAGGTTCAACCTCGTGGTAATTTGCACCCCAGATTTGCGAATTCCCAATTTTAAAATTATTTATGCATTGCTTTTAAGGAATCGCAATTTTGCGATTCCTTAAAAGCAATCGCATTTTTGGAATTCGCTAAAAATAGCGATTTCACCAAAAATGCTTGATGCATCCCAGAAACCTATTTAGGCATCGCAAACGGCCGATTTTACCGAATCGCACCGTTTGCGATTCCTAAATAGCTTGATGCATGTGGGCCCTTGCCACTATTTAATGTGCAAAGCAGGTCAGGCAGAAATAAAGCGAACAGAAGAGGGGATGACGCAACTTTGCTTAAGGCTGCTACACATTTTGAATCGCAGCATCACGTCAAGTGAGGTTTTCTTTTAGTCAACCCTGTGGACTGATCTAGGAAGTGAGGTGGGCTACCTTTTTGGGGTGGGGTTCCCAAAATGCAGTTCCCACATGTCAGTCACTGTAAGGATCATGTAACGGCTGCTATCGAAAAATGGTACTGCATTTTTCAGCGCAAAATATGTCATTCAGATAGAAGCCACAGAGCTGTGTGCATTTTAAATGAAGTTGGTGTACAACCATTCAGCAGTTACTAAGCTTATTGGCAAAACTAAAGTTAAAAAATATACAGCTATCTGAGTAGAAAAGATGGCAAAGTCTACTGACATCTGAGAGCTTTGATTTTGAAACTGTATTTATAATCCTATTGGTTGAGAAGGGATGACGATGTTGCTCCATCCACCATTTTCAGAGTCCACATCTAAGAAGCTTGTGAACCTTGTTCCGAGTAGCATTGTTCTCTGCTCTGGGAGGTTAGGATCCTTTCATTCTAAATCTTATGATGCGCCATAGAGAACCTTCTCCTTCCCTCTCTTCTCTACTCTGGACACTAAATTCCACTCACTTCCTCATCATAACTCAGGTTCTGCACTAGGCCCAGTATGCACTGGTCATGGCCTCTTCATAGTATCTGCATTAATACCAGTATCTACTGGTCACGCCCAGCTCATGGTACGTGCACTGGTACGTCATGCCTTCTTCATTGTACCTGCCCGGGTACAAGTTTGTTCTAGTCATTCCTTATACATAGTCCCAGCACTGTGTTCAGAGTGTACTGAGCACACCCTGTCCATAGAAACTGTTGGTGCTTACCCCATACTGGCATTGCAAGCCCCCACAGGAAATATAGTTTGTGGGTTGATTATGACTTTGGCCCTCCAATTAAACCTGCACAAAACTTTCCAATGTTTCTTCTTAGAAATGTGTTTGTGGGAGCAGGAACATAATAGGCCATCGGCTGTGTCCTCTACCTAGGGCATGCTGGGTATGGCAGAAGGCTGTGACATGCGGGCTCTTCACCAACAATGCTCGAAGAGGCACATATTACATAGCATACAGTATGTGCAGAAATCACACACATTTATTGAGGAGACTTGTCTTCATAGAAGCATCTTCTTTATTCTTGATTCACACAGCCAACGCGTTTCACCCCAGCAGGCTTCATCAGGGCTGACGCCGGAAAAGGTTTTATTCCACGTCCTTGCAAGTAGATAGAAAAGGCACTAATGGTTTTTTCCTTAACAGATGTCCTTATCAGATTGGAATATTCTTTGAGGTATCCACACTTAGTAACCTTGCTCGTTTTTTTGGCCGTTATCAGGCTCCAGACACATACAGTGCAAAGCACTGGACCCTCAATTATCTCAGGATTCAATATGATGATTCGCACACGACGCCAACGGTGATGTGATAATCCCCCTGGGCGAAAGACACGAGCGGGCTCTTGTAGCAAAGTGAATGGGCACAGGGCATGATAAAAGGCCACGTCCTGTGACCAGCGCCAGCTGGGCACAGCTAGAAGCAACGCTTAGCAGATAATAGTGTTGTGGGAGAGTTGGTCAGTCAAAGGCCATGGCCAGAGGGCTCTGAGTTCTCAAGGAGGTGTCATGCCATGTTAGAGCACAGGATAGTGGTACTGGGCACAGGATACAGCTAAAGTCCAATGGGTCATTAGGACGAGGTTCTAGTCACAATGTGACCCAGTAACCATTGGGTGTGGCTGGAGGCCAGGTCTCGCATGGACTTGTCCCAATGGTATCAGACACCAGGATGTGGTAAAATTCCACCCTCTGAGCAATGTGCTTGCCACAGACGCCGTCCAGTGAGTAATTTGAGCCAGGGCTCTGGGCGCAGGGCGTGGCCGAAGACCAAATATACAATGAATGCCACACGTACAACTTTCTGGGTACAGGCAAAACCAGGGTGTTTGTTAAGGTATATCATTACCTAACACGTAAACTCACTAAAATAATAGTAAGTCAAGTAATAGTCATCTACCAAGATCAGCTACTATTCAACTTTAGTAAAAACCTTAATAAAACGGTGTACAGTTCAAACCCTGCATTCACAGTTATTAGGATAAGTTAAACCTTAGATGTCAGGCATGACATCATCAAAGTCATCACTGGGAATGTCACACCTGGCGTTACCAATGGCATTATTAATGACATCTGGAACAGGGGATCATATGTTAAATTTCATCCAGACATTAGGATTTATTTATTTAGAATTTGATGAATGGGGTACTCGGTCACAAACACAATGCTATATCCTATGGCACTTGTAATATGGCAGACGGCGTACCTGTCCCTTTCTGATGTAGTATCCCAGCCACTAAACTCGGAATAAGGCCCTAGATTTCCGCACTGGCGTTTCACCGCATAGGTCTCAGTGAAAGGTGGGCTCTTTTTTAATTTTTGAGAATGGTAAGTGATTTTCTATCTATGATAGATTTAAGCTCTGTTTTTTACACATTATAAAATCATGATCCAGGAGGGCTGGGGGGGTGACAGCGATAGTACCGGCTCTTACTAGCAGCCAGACAAACGCGACACCGGTTACGAAAGGTGGAAAGCAGCAAATACGGCAACAAGGCAAGTAGTCAATGTTTTGCAAAAGCAGGCTGAAGAAACAGAGCCCTTTGTTAAGGCTGATAAACATCTGCGCACTCTTCTAATGCAAGGAGACCATTATCCGGATAATGGCATTATCGCCATGCTCTCCGTGCACGGTTACGGACAGCAAAGCGAGATATAATGCTCTTGAATGCTGAACTGCCCTGCCTCCCTCCTCACACCTCACACCTCTGAGGATGCACTTACTGTGCTGGGCGGCCTCCAAGGTACCACTTCTTGTCTGTGAGTGATGTGAGAGTGGTGCAGTGCAGACCCCTGGGGACTCTGCTCAGGGCCACGTTTCCTTCTCATGGTCGGCTCTACATTATAATCCATCATTTGACTCTCTGGTGCTTTAGCTCTAGCTCTGCTCTGTCTGGCTGAGGCTGGGGGATCAGTGGACTAATGCAAGCACTCCAGGAATCTCTGTTTGACCTTATGATCCCAGATTTCAAACCCGTTGGGTTAACACAGCCTTTTATCCTTTTGAGGTCAATAAATAAGTACCGTTGAGTTATATTCCAAAATGACATCTGTTATCCAGAGCCAAGCTGCCCCAAGGATGCCTCAAAGTGCACATGCTATATTTTTATGTTAGCCTCCAATAAAAAGGTCAGTGCCTCACTGGTGTAAAGGTGCAACGACGGCAAGATCCTCGCTGTCACAGCGCATAGGATCCCGCCGCCTACTCGCAGGAGGGAGCTATGCCATGCACTGCGAGAACCAAGATGGCAGTGCATTCATGGGAGGACAGCTGTATGACACAAGCTGACCTCACATAATTCCCAAGTCCAGATGTTCTCATTTAAGAGACGCGCCAACATGGCCTCCTTGAAGTGCACCTTCGCATACCAGCAGGAGCCCCAGCTGCGATGCCACGCTGAGTCCCTGCCAGACCTACTGGTGGGCGGGGGGACAAGAGGAATCAATAGGAACACCTGAAATTTAATAGCAAATGTCAAAATAGCCAATTTCCAAAAAGTATGATGATCAGCTAAAATGCACTGTAAAGTTGGGAGATTCAAAAGGGAGAAAATTGGTGAAAATTGTACTTAGCCATTTTACATTGTATGTGAATGAATATGGCACTTGTGAGCACAACATTCACCTAATAGGTACTGTGTTGCTGAGAAAGTAAGAACTCACATGTAGTACTCACACTCAAAAAGATATGCTTTTAGGTTTTTTTCCGGAAGACGTTGTGCTCCATTATGGGTCACATGGCGACAGGTTGTAGGTCCCAGACCTCGCTTTCTGTTTACTGAGGCCCTTCCCGGATTCAAAGGATTGATTACCTGGCGAACCAGATCTAATAGCAGCCGGTAATAGAGTGGTGCAAAATTCTTGAGTCACAGGGATTGCAATGGTGATCAGCGCTCCAGTCTCCACGAGGAATGTTCACTCATTCATGTTTGGAGGTCTACCTCACTGCTTACATCAGTAGATTCAGACTGAATCTCGTCAAACTAAGCAGAAAGCATTTCACAAAATTCTTGAGAAGAGGAAGGATCACCGATTATACACAGAGGAGTCGTTAAGTCCTTAATTAGCGGCATCTCAAATCAAGTTACCATGGTATGATGTCTTAGCTGGATGAAGATCGAGTTTATCATCTTTAAACTACGCTTTCTTGACCAGAAGCAAGTTGACGTCATTTCCTTTCTGCCGGACTTTCCTTCAATCTTTTGTTCCCCTAAGTTCAGCAGTGAACCTCGGACAGGAAGGAAGTTTTTGAGTGGCCAATGTCCTAACTACAGAGATAGTTTCCTTAAAGGATTGAGTAATCATGAATTAAAATACAGGATAGAGGTTTCTGGATCTTGGGTCTAAGAAAGGTTAGACATTGCCTCAGCGTCATTTTTTTGTGATTTGGGTTTACATCTGTTCAGCCATTATCAGGATATGTGCGTTTAAAGGGTTGATCGGGGTGGTCATCAAGGGTCTAAAAGGTAGGTTGAATGGTTGGTTTGTGGGGGTCCTGGGCAGCTAGCTGAACATCAAAGGATTGGTTGACCACGGGCTTTGCCACGCTCAGATCCAGCGACCAACACCCCTGCTGGGTATGGCTGAAGGCAGAGAGCAGTAGGGGGTTGGCAGTGGGACTGGGCACAAGGCCTGGTGGAGGTCCTCCCATGAGCCATGCTCATTTGGGAAGTTGGCTGAATATGAAGTTGGGTAAGATGGCAGCGGAGAGAGCTCATGATTCTGAGGAAGCCGTGGCCGAGGAGGCATGCGAGTATTTAGTAGCTTTAAAAACAATACAGTTAAAATAAACAACAAAATTAAAGCACAGCATGTTCTGAAAAAATAATTATTCATTAGTTAATTGCCATAAACAGTTCAAGAAAGGTAAATGGAAGTTTGAGAGACATGGCTTACACTATCACAGTGGCAGAGCTACTATCAACGCAGAAGCCATTGAGGAGATGGGACAGTATCTGATTGTTGCTTTGGGTGTTTTTGGTGGCATGGGGCACATATAACAGAACACTTGCATTTGTAAAGCACACTTATCACCCATGGGTCTCAAGGTGCTGAATATTATGTTTATTGTTACCCAACGGTACTCATTTTATCGACCTGAGATGGATGAAAGGCTGAGTGTACCAGCCGGGATTTGAACCTGCGACCTCATCATGAGGTCGAACACAGGCCCCTGAAGTGGATGCATTAGTCCACTAAGCAACCAGACCCGTTGATAATATTGATAAAGAGGGGATAAATAGAAAGGAGAGAGAGAGAAAAGAAAATTGCAATAAAACCCAGTGGTCAAAGTGCGTTAAAAAAGTATTGGAACTAAGGGGGTGTGGTGAGTGAGAGTGGGGGCGAGGTAAAAGGCGTGGCTAAAAAAAAAAATATTCTAACTTTATTGGGTCTTTTACCTTCAGGAAACTACCTATAAAATAAGGCTCAGCTTAAATGAAAAATAAATGCAACTTAATTAAGTAATCAATGAGAAATGCTCTGTTGTACATTATGAAATGTCTATTAGTTAATGCACTGCAGAGCAGAGGTTTGTGTCTATAACTAGAGAGCCGTAGAGTTGAGCCCTGATGGGTGCAGTTGAGAATACTGACTTGTGTATGTTTAGTGCTACAAGGTTCCAGTCTGTAGCAGAAAGAACTGTGAATATGTAAGTAATTATTTCAAACTAGTATTACACAAATTATAAGATAGGCTGCTAAAAAATGCACAAAAAGGTTTAAGATAAAAAAGTGCTCACAAAATATAGGATTTTAGTAATACCCCGACTGTGCAATTGTTTTACAACTGTCCTTTAAAAGCACTGACTTCTCAGCTCATCTGGTAACTCTCTTGCAGTACCACTTAGAATGAATCTGTTCCATCAGTCAGTTTCAAGTGATGCCATCAATTAAAGCCATGCCTCCAGGCACACTTTTTTTTACATTTGCAGCTTAACCAGTTTGGAGCATGTACATTTCTTTCAGGCAAGCAGGTACCCTGCCAAGAAGGCTTGTTTAGCTGTCTGCCCCTCCCTCGGTTTCACAGCACAGAGAAGTCCTGCCTTACATTTCAGCTGAAGCATTTCAACTCTCAGAATGCTTGTCTTCTCACAAATCGTAGGGGAACAGTTTTTCTTAAATTCAAATAGTATGGTCAGGTGGTGCCGCTCAGATCTTGCCCATCACAACAACTGATACAGTTAGGGATTTTTAAAAAAAAAGGAAAAAATATCAAGAGAATGTGGCTTAACACTCAGAGCTGCCGAATTTGGAGCTGGAGAAGGTTAAAGTTTCGGCGTAGGCACAAAATCCTGTGTTTCTGGGCAAATCACTTAATATGCCCGTGCCTAATAAAAATGAAGATGTCCTTGTGTAATGTGACTGGTGCTCATGTAATGCGCGCCAATACCTTTGGGTCGAGTTCGCGCTATATAAAACAGCAAAAAATAAAAAAAATACGCGATGAGGGCTTAGGAGAAGATAACGGAGACTGACAGAGGGTGAACGAAAAGAAAGCGCGTAAGAGAGAGGGAGCGCTCTGCCGGAGGGAGACGCTTATGCGGGTCATCCCTGTTATTGCTAATTGAGCGGCGGCTCGGCCGGTCCGCTGCCACCTTCCCCTAATGATCCCACTGGAGACAGGGCTACTCACATCAATAATGTGTCATCTAATGAGGCCGGCGTGAGTGACAGCTGCTGCTCGGCGCTGTCCACGGGCTGTCGTCAGCCGTGTTCACCACTCCTCGTGTGTTAGCCAGGCAGGCAATCTTCCAGCGGACACACACAGTGCCCCAGGGTGGTGTGGGAGAGATCCCTGTCCCCATTCTTGGGCTATTGGAAGCAGGGTTGGATTGGGATCACTACTGTCTCACTGTCCTCTTTTCGCTTTCTTTCTTTGCTCCCCCACTTTCGCTTTCCTCTCACGAGGGTGATACATAGGCCCCTCAAGGCTGCAAACGCCATGGATCGTAAAAGTCTACCCAACGTGTAAATGCCGAACCATATATAATGTACGCAATTGTATCCCCAACGGCGTTATAACCTGACCAGTCTTGCCTACCCAACGTGTAAACGCCTAACCATATATAGTGTACGTCGGTTGTAACCCCAACGGCGTTATAACATGACCAGTATTGACTTTTTCCTTTCTGTACTTACGATGCTTACAAACTTTTTCTAATAAAATCGTTTGAAATAAAAAAAAATTAAAAACCCGGGCACACCAAAAAGAAAAGTGCCCACATTTGCATATTGCTTTTCCACAAAACACCGCTTCAGTGAAGTTTAATGAAAAGAAAGGGGGTGGGGGCATGGTTTATTAACTTCACTTAGATAAAAAAAATGCACAGATTAGGTAAAATTGATACTTGTATAGCGCACTACTCACCCGCAAGGGTCTCAAGGCGCTTATACGAATACCGCTGTGGAACCCATCCTGGCTTTCCCTGTGAGGCGTCCACTCCTGGGCACCCCCAAGGTGGAGGCCAGGCATCATTAGCGTTGTGGGGGCCGTTGTGGAGATTAAGCAAGCTATTGCCCAGAGTTGCAGAGTGGGACTCTATGATTGGAATAGGCACCGAGGCAAGAATTATCAGGTCCGTGGAATTTTGAGCCCCAGACCCGCCGAGGCGGGGAATTGAACCCTGGTCCCGGGCCAGACCTCTGCATCAGGGTCTGCCGCTCTAACCTCACATGAGTGCAAGTGAGACCACTTCTGCTCAGGCCCCTGCCCCGCTCAATCAGCATACATTAATGGGCCGGCCCAGCGAGAGAAAGGACGTCTGCTCATCTACCTCTACAAAGGTCACTTGGGCACCCACTGGGGCGCTGGTGGCATCCTAACAGCACAGACAGCCCCCAGGCTGCCCAAAAGAGCAGCCCACAGCTGGAACTCGACTACCGGCCCTTCAGACATTTCCCGAGTGCCCCCGTTACCAATCCGACCCTGCTCGGAAGTGCTTGCCAGGTGGTAAAGTTAATTTTCTTGCTTATTTCACCTTTCGTAGGAGAACATTTGGAATCGTGATGATCCCTCACCCCGGCATTATTGCGTACCCCGGGAATTCCCAGGTGTGTTACTGCAATTCCACGCCTCTCAAAGAAGGGCCCAGGTGTGCCGATTGGCTAGGAAGTGTGCCACTCTCACATTACATTCCATGAGCATGCAGTTGCCCACCATACCTTTCACTAACGACGTCTTACATCATGCTGGTAAGTTATCCCGCAGGACCGACTCCTCCTCTCATCCTTTCCAGGTTCATAAGTTAACTGCCTTTGTTAAGGGTGATTGTGTGTGTGTGCGAGGGCCGATAGGTGAGAGTGTGATGATGGAGTGGTGGATAAGAGGTTACACATGGATGAATAAATGAATGCAAGTGTAAAGGATGGATTCATGTATCAATAGGAGAATGTGAATAAATAGATTAATTTAAAAAGTGAGGATAGATAGGTGAATTAATGAGTGCAATGATGAGTGGCAGAATGAATGAGTGTGAGGTTGGGTGGATGAGTGAATGAATACTAGTGTTAGTGTCTATTGCTATATTAATAAGAGTGTGAATGAATGGATGAATTAAACAAGCGAGGTTAGATAGGTGAATTAATGAGCGTGGTGATAGCGGCAGAATCAATGAGTGTGAGGTTGGGTGGATGAAGGAATGAATGCAGAAGGAGAAGCAGGTGGACTGGGCGCCACCGTTGATTATGTATTTTGAATCTGCGGTTTGGAGTAAGTGGCTGGAATGGCTGCTATGACAGCCTGGGCTAGCAGGAGGTGGGAGCTGATGGCACCAACAACAGGGCTGCAATGAAGCAGAGAGGGCCACTAAAATATAGAGGAAAGTAGGGGCTGATAGATTCCAAACTTGTAGGCTGGGGAAATAGTAGGGTGGGGTGTTGAGGACGAGGGAAATAGCAGAGGGAGGGGATTAGTGGGCACAAGAGGTGACAGTAATGTCAGTTTTACATAAGCAGGCCTGTCGTAATAAGCAGCAACCCGGATGCAAGACATAGTGGGAAATTTACTTCTAAAGCAGCCACCAGGGCAGTGCTTAATTTCAGCCGGTGGTTTCTGGTACTTAGTACCGGTACTTAATTGTCAACACCAGCACTTCGACAGTGTGCCACATAGTGGTAATGTTTGTCTAAATTAGAGATAAGCACAACAACAGTGTTTAAGAACTCAATACAGTTTAAACGCCACACAAGCCATTCCTATAGCTTTGGAGGCTTGAGATTGCCTGAAGTTTCGCACTTGCAGGAATGTGATGGTAGCAGTTGTGATGGTACTGCCATTGGCAGCGGTGGCATGGGCATTGGAAGGTGAAAGCTCCAGTGGCCTCTTGACAAGGACCCTGTCACCTATTTTTTGTTTTCTATTTTTTTTTCCAACAAATTAAGCACTGCACCTAGGGAGAGACAGTGCAGCGGTGTGCTGCGTAGACCTCCTCAAAGATTGATGGCTATATGAGTTTTAAAGTAATGACCCAGAGGAAAGCAGGAGGACTAGGAGGGTGGGATAGTGGGAATATGAATATTAAAGTGGCGGTTCAGGTAACGAAGGCTGGAAAGGCTTCAGCCTAGATGGGAGTTTTAAAACTTTTAAAGCTGTGGGGAAGCTTGGGACCAAGTGCTGGAGCAAGCAAGTGGTTTAACAAGTCAGAAAAGTATTTCTTCGCTGCTTCTCCTTCACAACAGCGTTGACAGGCTACTGAAGGGTCATTTTCACTCCCACATCTCACAGCGCTTCGACACCAGCTTTCCAGTCAAGAATTGTGCCCATGAATCCTATAGTATAACAACCCCTGTACCATCCCCTGTGCAGTGAACAAGCTATGTTGGGTCAAGCCAGGAGACTGCACCATTGCTGCAGCCATTTTAAGGTAAGATGTCCACCGCATTGCTGTCATTCTCCCTGCCTGACCCAAACATGGCTGAGCTCCAGCCGGAGGCAGAGTAACATCTAATGGGGCCAACAGCAGAACATGGCTGTGGGACTTAACACATCTGCCTCTGGCAGCAACACATTTAATGGCAACAATGATGAGGCATGGATGCGGGACTGAACAAGACATCTACCGTCTGCGGCTCAACTTCTAATGCTGTCAGTGATTACGCTATGCTGCAGTGGACCAATGGCAATGACCATCTCCTTGTTACCCCCAAACCACCCTGTGCCAAGTTCACATTTCAGGAGAGATCTAGCCCTTCATTCTTCTGGAATCCTTCCACTGGAACTCTCTCATCAATGATCTGGGAGCTGCCACCCTGATTCACTTGTAGGGCTCCCTAAAGGTGAATATTGCCCAACATGAAGCACTGAGGACACCCCCACCCCTCCCCCACTCTGGCACCCACCCTCCTCCTGCTCCTGCACCTGATACCACCCCACGACGTACAGTTTGTAACAAACCACATTTCTATGCGTACTTTCTTGTTCTTTGTGTTAACTCTTATTTTTCCTCGCACAGCACAGTGTTTTAATCAACCAAGCAGACCGTGGGCTTAAGTGCCACTTACTTACTAATTACAATGTCCCTTGCATTGCTCCTCAATTAAATAAATGCAAACAAATAGAAAACATGGGAAAAATCACAGGGGCCTTCTCTGCTGGAGTATTGATCTAAGGAAACAGATAATGTTAAGTGGTATTATTGTATTATGCAATGTATGTGAATTCCTTATTTTATTACTGTCGTTTGCAAATAACACTTGGGACGTTTGTGGCAGCTGGCACAGATGTCAGACATTTTCATAGTAATGCACTTATCCTGATCTTAGCTGAGTGTCAAGAGATCCCACGAGGCTGCTGATGAAGAGACAACGGGGAGGCAGGAAGGCTGATGGGTATGGGATCATGTTAGCAACAGAGACATCCTCTGTCAGCTGACAGACAATGGTGGTGACAACTTCTGAGACAGAGCAGACAAAGATGAGAAAGTGCATGCACTAATATTCAATTATATTGTCTTATATTCCTTTGTGCTTATCTTATATTCTTTCGTGCACACACACAGTCGATACATCACTAGTGTGAATTCTAAGAGAAGCAGCAGGGTGTGTGATCTGGTGTGTGATTTCCAGTGAACGAAAACCGAGCAAAAATATTGTGCTCAAGAGCCACCATGTTTGGAGTAGAGCAGAACGGAGCACAACAGTGCTAATGACTGGTGAAAGGCAGCCATTTCTACAGCCCCACCCATGATTGTGTGTACCACTAGGTGCCTACGTGTGTACTCACAGTCCCATGTCTGTGCACCGGTCTCCTTCCTGTTCAAATGCTCCCTCTCTCTGGCACTTGGTAGCATCACACCTGCTCACTCCACTCTGTTGTCAGTTTCCTTGCTGCTTGTATTACACTTGCACACCTCACTGTGAAGGACATGGTGTGACAGAGACCCAAACTCACCGCTGCTTTGCTGCAGAACCCTCCAATGTCCTACTGAAGGCTCAAGGCGTTTGAACACGTTTCGCCTTCACTATTGAAGGGCCGTGTGTGCTGTACAAGGCCATTGTGAACATTGTCTGCTGCAGCAGCCCTGGTTACGATGATGTGGCTGGCCTAGAGAGAGTAGGATTTATATCACACAAGCTCTGGACTAGAGAAAGCGGAATGTAGGTCACAAATGTGTATTCTGAATAATACAGTACCTATAGGCAGAAACAGAGCAACAAATGTTGACATAATGCATTTTCAGGGAGTGGGGGAAGGCTGGCAATCTCACAGGGGGGAATTCTTGAGGCTAACCCTTTGCGTCTTGTCATTTACCCGTGCCTAGAAGCAAATTTCACTGTCTCATAAGCATATCTAGCTACATTGGGCCCGAGGGCTAGAGGTGTACGGAGAAGCGCAGGTCAACAGCGACCATGTAGCCAGGATGGGTGGAGCCAGTGAGGCGTAGTCCCACCTAGAGGTGATCTGTACCCGAGGGGAAAGTGGGCTGGCAGGGAGTGTGGATGGGGGAGAGAAGTGGAGGTCAAGAAGATGTGTACCGCAGATCCGTCTAGGTGGGCGTGGGCCAGGTCAAGAGTGGGAGGGAGCAGTGAGAAGGGGGAGTGCAGAGTCTAGGTTGTCTAGATCCAATCTTGTGTTATGCCATTGAAACACATTTGCTAGGGAATGAGGGCTACAATAATCAATGTATATTTTTCATTGTGAGGTAGCTACACACCAGGGCCTGAACCAAGCTCCAATCGTAACAATTTGTGGGCTGTAGCGGCCAACGACCCCTCGTTGTTGCTTTCCTTTCATGCATTTCCATGCAATTCCTGTGTTATTTCCGCATTAAATTGAGCATGGTTACCTCCACAGATTAGGTCACCGGCAGAGCAGCAATGGCAACACCGCTTAAATGGTTTGCAGGCAGAGCCGAGCAGCAGGGAATCCTGCGGTTCATCGATTCGGCCCTCACCGCTGCGCGTTATTATAACTCAGAAGGAAAGTAGTGCGGCGAGCCCTGTGGCGCGTGCAGTGAGCCGCGCGGCGAGAACGCCAGGGGAGTGGTAGACAAGCTCAGCGCTCACACTCATTAGTGTACGCGTGTGCTAGAACTAGAAACAAGGGCTTAGATTGCAATATGTTGAAAGGATAAGTTCAACATTTATATTTTTATTTGTAGACATTCTTTTCATCGCTTAACTATCTCATGCTGCGAGGATAACCCGCTGGATGTTCTGTAATGTCTTGTCCAATCGTTAAAAGCCTGTGGCGTGGTAGAGCAGACTCAAACCTTAACATAAACCCTTTGAGAACTAATCAGGATTGACTTTAATCCCTCTCAAGCATACCTTGTAGCACAAGGATAAAAGCACCATCATCAAACTCCTTGGCCAGCATCAATAATTTATTTTCTTCTTCACAAAGAAAAAAATACAACTTTTGTGAATTTTTTGCTGGGGGATTTGATGATAGTCGGGCCACGCTCAAGGCTACCACCTGCAAGGCATGATGGGATGCAAGACAAAATATTGAACAATTAAAACAGGGAGTGAGATATCTTGCAAATATTCTACTGTAAACAAAGTGTTTTTCAATTTTAAGTAATGGTATCAAAACTGAGGAGTGGAAGGGAAGGTGAGTGAGGAAGAATTCATGGGAGACACCACAAATGGTCCTATGTCAAGGAAGGGGTCGCAGATCCTGTTTGTAAACAAATGCGGACTCAACCGCGAATGCAGAACCGCTGCGTAAGATGCCATGACAGGGCCTAGCCTTCTATTGACCACCTGGTTCAGAAAAATATATTGACGATTGAGTTACTTACCCAGATGGTCAAAAGCTACCTCGTAGCAAATCAATGACCAGGATTCAATGAAGCAGGATGCGTTTTGAAGATTGCGCTTTGTAGAAGCTTTAATGATGGTGGTGGGTCAAAGATACCTGAGTGGGTTTCCAGATCACAAGGGCCAAGGAATGGGTTCTCAAGGAGGTCTCCACAATTGAAGCTGAAGTGGCTCCTGGGTCCTTGAGAGAGCACACATTCTTGCTAAACGCCCATGCTTTGCTTATAGCTAAACACAAGCTTTTAGCCCGTTTCTAAGTGCTCCACACTTTGCTAGATCTGGGAAATTGAGTGCAAAAAGATGCAATGAATTGCCAGGTTCCACTGCTTGGATATTTTTCCGACTAGTAAAGAGAAATATTAAGGTGCAATTTGCTAATGTGACAGGAAAGACTCAAACACTAGGACCAGTGTTGGCAGCTTTTACAAAAGTGTCCAAATACTGTGAGCAGGGCTGCTTTCTGCACTTCATAAGTCAGTAGCCTTTGTGTGCAACCTCTTGTCTCCTCAGAGCAGAATGGCTCAGCCACGGTCCAAGTGGCACCTGTTGCTGACCAAAGATGCTGGACCTCACCGGCACGTTGAGTGGACGGTGGCTGTGGGTATCAGCTGCTTGCAATTGATGATAGCCATCTAATTTCATTGAAGCAAGACAGCACCTTGAAATAGCTAATAGGCTGCGCTAATAAAATGCGACAGATCTGGAAGGCGTTAATCAGCACTCGAGAAGATGAGGGAAATAGGCAATCTCTGGACGCAAAGAGCCTCCGACAAGAATTGCAGCAAATCAGTTCCACGACCTCATTTGGATATTGGACAATAGGTTCCAACCAGGGAAGCAGGTGTCACTCTAGCCAGTACCAAGTGGATAGGAAGAGTCAAGGGTAATGAAATGAGAAATATCTGAGAGGAGGCAATCAGCGCTCAAGCGGGTGAAGGTAATGAGTCGCCCGACACGCACACACCTCAGAATACCAATTGCAATAGAGCAGCCAGGTTGGATCACCACTCTTAAAGAGGATGCATGTAAGCTCTGTTATCTGTGTTTCTATGGCATCTGGGAGAAATGTGTGCTGGTATGCTAAGCAGTGAGCTCCCCCCATTGATTTTTGAGTATGTTTTGTTATTTAATTACATTTTTATAGGTGTTGTTACTTATTGGTGCAAATATTGTGAATGTCTCATATTCTTTTAAACACATGCTAAGATGTTATAGCCAAAGCTAATAATAACTTAACTTAAACACTATTTTTTCAATTCATGTTTTTTTACCATACATCCCCTCCAACACTTGGGCACAATGCTGCACTGCGCCCAAATTCTAGCAAGAGGCCAAGTCCTACTGTGCAAGGCCTTTGGCCATGCTAGAGGGAGCTGGCCGCAGACCGGGCACTGTTATCAACCTGCTGTGGGCTGCACAGTGCCTTTGGCGGTCTGCTGCAGAGATCTGCCATAGAGCTCTGCAGATTAATCACTGTGGGTGGTGTTAGGGGCCTAACCATTTATAGAAGCAAGCATGTTTTTTTTTTTGGGTGTTTGCTCAAATGGTTTCAGTTAACTAGCAGTAGTTTAGAAGAGTAGGGATAGCTGTGTATCACTCAAGGCCAATGGGGCTTTGGAAGGGGCGGCCGACCAGCGGGAGGCCTGCACCTCCGGGGGGGGGAGGGAGGGCAGCCAGCACCTCAGTTGGGCTGGTTGGGATTTGTGGGCTCCTTTTGGGCTGGGTGGGCTGGTTTTGGGCTAATTTCGGGCTGGGGGCATATTTAACCGGACATTTTGGGGAAGTACCCACCATTTTGGTGATAGTGACCCAGCAGCCGGTTGTAGGTGACCTGGGGGCTTCTATATGTTGGCTTCTATATTTTTTCTATACTTGGCCTTGTGATCTTGATTGCTGGCCTAGTGCTCTAGTTTGCTGTTTGCTGGGAGCCTTATACGGGTGCTTTCGGTGTTGTGCCTTGAGCCTTTGGTAGCGGTGAGCCGGTGCGGAGTACCTGGTGTCACGTGTGGCTCCGGTTCTGGATGGCGGCTATGGAGGATCCTAGAGTGGTGGAGGCCCACCGTCTCCTTGAAGAAGCGGGCCGATCAGATGTTCTGCAGCCCGGAGTGAAGGTAAGGCCGCCATGGCGCGCGGCGAGCGACGCCTCGAGGGAGGCGGCGGTTGGGGGTGGGTGGAAGGGGGCATGGCCGGAGGGAGGAAGATGGAGCAGCGCCCAAGGTGCGGCGGTGGGAGGGAGGCAGGGCGCAGCCACAACTGCAGTTTGTGGAGGGGGCTGGGCGGGCACCACGAGGGGCGGCATCATCGGGAGACTTGTTGCGGGAGGGGCGAGTGGTGCTCGGCAGCAGGGGCAAGGCCCCAAAGGGGGAGAGCAGAAGCAGGAGAGGGAGCAAGTGGGGGGATGCCCGCACACAGGAGAGCGATGGGGGGCATCCCCTCTATTGATTGACAGCTCGGAAGCAGAAGGGGAGGAGAGGGAGAGGGGGGTGGGGCGGGGGAGGGTGCCGGAGGTGCACAGGGGGTCTGGGTGTTCGGGGGGGTGTGTAGGCCACGGTCCCCTGGGGTGAGGGCGGGTGGCAGCGAGCGTGGTTCTGGGCATGGGGGTGCGGGGGAGAGGATTTGGCAGAGGGGGGCCAAGGGGGGAATCTGGGCTGGCAGAGCGTGGGGCTCGGGCCGGCACACACTGCGGGGTCAAGGCTCGTGGGGGTGGGAGAGGGTTGGGCGGCCGGGGGCCCGCAGGGGGATGGGGCGAAGTGGCGGGGTGACTGGGGCGGAGTAGTGGGGCAGGGCGTCGGGGGAAAGGGGGAGGGTTTCGGTGCGGCAGGAGTTGGAGTTGTTGGTGTGGAGCGAAGGGGAGGAGGAGGGGTCGGCTGGGGGGACGGGGGTGGGAATGGCGGGCGCTGGAAGGAAGCAGGGGGTATGGCGGGACACCCCGGCGCTTCGGGGGGGGGTCATTCGGAGGGGGTGGGGAGGGGTGCCGGGGGAGCGTGGCGGGACACGGGTGGCTCTGGGGGAATGTGGGGATTTTTTAATCCCGTCATGCTGGGCTTCACCTACTTTTTCTCAACAGGAATGGGTGGCGAGGTCCTCAGGAGAACAGCATGCGGCTCCAACCCGCCGAGAGGATGGGCAGGCTATGCCTTATTCGGGCGGTCACGCTCCCATGAGTCCTAAGGGTGGTGGGGCGGTAGGTCCCCGCCAGCCCCTCCCCGAAGGGTCGAGATGGCCGCCGGGGGACGGGGGCGGGGGACCATCAGTGCTGATCTGGACCCCGAGGTGGAGCTGGAGGAGAAGAGAAGGGAGAGTGTGGACTCGGGTGAACTGTTGCGTAATTGTAGGGAGAAGGCAGGGCTTAGTCGGCTGGAGCCCATGGAGGGCGGCCAGTGGCAGGACGTGGATTTGGAGGGGCCTCATCTGGATTATGACGAGGAAAGCACGGAGGAGGGAGAGATTCGGGTGGAGCGGGAGGCGATGCGGGATTGGGGAGAACAGAGTAATGTTGTTCCTATTGTTTTGCTGGCCACAAGGAGATGCAGATTGGAGAGAGTGGCGGCCCCCCTGCTCAACTGGTTAGGCGGCGGGATCCAGTGTGTACGCCGACCTTGACGCCAGGTAAGGAAGGTTGCAGAGCAGGGAGCGGGTCGGGTGGGGCTAACCGGGGTATGGTGTCCGTCGGGACTGATGCAAAGGGATGGGAGGAAGGAGTGCGGCTTAATAAAGGAACGTACGTGAGGGACACAGGGGTGGGCCCGGACACGGTGGGCTTCGGTGGGGCTGGGAACCCTAAGCCGGACGGGGGAAGCAAACGGGGTGACGGCGGGAAGGAGAGCCACAACATTCCGGTGCGCACCTGCCGTATATGGGCATCACAAAACCCCTGGGGGCGCACCTATCCTTGGCCACCAAGGAAAAGATTTGGAAAGGAGATTATGTGGATATTTTGAAGCTCTTACATCGTGAGCTGACGGCGAAGGAAGGGTCGAAGGAGGAGGAACAGGAACTGGCGAAGTGGCCGAAGGTTCCTCTGACCATAGAAAACTGGTCAGCGAGGTTTTTGATATTCGCCAGCGTGTACTGTGAGAAGTACTCAGAGCGGGCAGTCGCACTTTTCAAATATATGGACGTGATCTGATGGGCGCAGGTCGCACTATGAGTTCCGGCGGGATTGGCAGCAGACCCGGAGGCCCGGAGGCGAAGTGGGGTGAGATCGATTCGGACTTGTACCACCAGACTATGGAGGGGGGCTGAAGTTTGGTAAGACAATCTATACTGGGAAAAAGGCTCATACGCCGGTTAAGCTGGATCGGCTGGAGACCCTACTAGCGTCAAATCCATGTGTTGCGCCGGAGATTCCGGAAGGGTTTCTGTTTGTGGTACGAGGGTCCGAGGATTGCCAGGTGGGCCGAGAATTTGAAATCGGTCAACGCACACAAGACGGTGGTGCAGGACAAGTTGTTCAAGGAGGTGCAGGAGGGGCGGATGGCGGGCCCCTTTCGGGAGGCGCTCATCCAGGATTTGATTACTTCTCCTATCGGCGTGGTGCCGAGGAAGGAGCCGGGGCAATTTCGCTTGATTCAGAATTTTCATGGCCGGAAGGGACGTCGGTGAACGATTACATATCGACGAGCTGTCCTCAGTGTCATACTTGTCCGTGGATGTGGCACAATTGCTAGTGGCATCGGTAGGGGGGGGAGCCGTCATGGCAAAACGCGACATTAAGTCAGCATTCAGGCTGCTGCCGGTGCATCCGTAAGATCACCAGTTGTTGGGGATCCAGTTTGACAGGGATATATTTGTGGATAAGGCTTTGCCCATGGGGTGTTCGATCTCGTGCACCTTGTTTGAGCGCTTCAGTACCTTCTTGCAGTGGGCTTTTTCCTGGCACACTGGTAATGAGACGGTGACGCACTACCTGGATGACTTCTTCTTGGTGGGAAGGCCTGGTTCGGTGGACTGCCAGCAACAGCTGGACGGTTTTACGGAACTCATGGGCTACCTGGGTGTGCCCCTGGTGCCAGAGAAGATGCAGGGTCCTAGTACAGTGCTGTCATTTCTGGGAATAGAGTTCGACTCCGTGGCCATGGAAGCACGCCTGCCGGAGGACAAGAAGGTGCATATGATGGCATTGGTGGACAGCATGTTGAGGAAACAGAAGGTGACAGTTCGGGAGGTCCAGGTTCTGTTGGGGCAATTGAATTTTGCTTGCCGTGCCGTTCGGGGGGGCCGTACATTTTGCAGGCGGCAGGGTCTGGCGCTGTCCGGACTAACGTTGCCCCATCATCACCTCCGACTGTCGGCAGGGACGAAGGTGGACCTGCGCATGTGGCAGGCATTTTTGGAGCGCTTCAATGGTGTGCCCATAGTGCCCCCAAGGACTGGGAATGGGACGTAACCAACTTGTCGGATGCGGCGGGGGTGGGCGGTTTCGGTTTGTACTGGCAGGGAAGGTGGTGTGCGGAGGAATGGCCGTCTCATTGGCAGGGCGGGGGACGGAGCATTGCATTCTTGGAGCTCTTCCCGCTGGTGGTGGCAGTGACGGTGTGGGCGCGAGAGCTGGCGCACAAGCGGGTGATATTCAAAGTGGACAACATGGCGGTAGTGCAGGTCGTTAACAGACAGCTCGCCAGGGACCCGCAGGTGCTCAAGTTGATGAGGGTTTTTCTTCTGAGATGTTTGGAACATGATATATTGTTTCAAGTCCGGCTTGAGGGGTGGAAAATGACATTGCGGATGCTTTGTCTCGTTCACAGGGGCAGAGTTTCAATGGGCTAGCCACGGAGGCAGACGAACACAAGACGCTGGTGCAGTTGGGGCTGTGGTCAGTGGGAGAGACCGGGTTGTACAGCTGGTAAGAGCATTAGTGGCTGTTTCTACCTGGAGAGCGTACTGTGGTAAATATTTGATTTACCGTCCTAATTCCTAGGCAGGTAAGTACTTAAACAAAAATAACTCAATCGGAAAGAAAGAGGCAGAGTCCGTGGTGTTAGAGTTCTTAGGGGTTTTATTCCTTAAAGGAATGGTACCAGATCGGATATCATGTTCCTGCCACTGCGGGGGTGCAGGAAGGGATAGAGCAATATTTTATTGACAATACATAGCTTATATACTTGAATCATATTATAGAAACCAATACAGTAGGCGTAACAGCTGAGAGAAACAAGATAAAGGCACACACGTGATAACAGTACGTCATTAAAAGGCGTGAACTAGGCGTGAACAGAGAGGCGTATGCTAGAAACGTCATATGTAGGTGTCACAAGTGGGTGGCAACAAAGCAGAATCTTGCAATGTCAGCAAAAATCTGGGGTCTGGATGCGCGCGCAGCTGCATGACGTGTGATTGACGTGAAGCTGGAGGGTGCAGGGGGCTTGACATTTACACTAGCGGAAAGAGACAGAAGTCTGGCATGTCAGATCAACTCGTGCCTCTAGCATATCTGATATCTGATGTTTAGGAACCATATTATCTAGAAGGAAAAGGTCTCTGGGGCAGAAGCTATTTTATACTGACTGTGAGTGCGTGTATAAGCGTCTAAGTGTCTGCATGAGAAGCGAGGGGGCATGGGCCTACCATGGTAACAGAGGCTATGAATTACTTGCACGGAGACAGTGAGGCCGGGCCCTTTGCTCTGCAGCTGGGGGGATGTTTACTTAAACTAGTAGGTAGGAATGCATTTTCGAGGAGCGGAACAGATAATTCGAAGGTTGAATACAGTCTTGGCAGGCAGCAGGCTGAGCTAAGCGCCGTGAGCCGCGCAGGGAGTAAGGCAGAGGTCACGGGTACAAAGGCCGGCCCAGGCTGAGGCATCTCAGAGTCAGAAGGCAGAAAAGGCTTGATGGCAGAATTCAGGGCCTACTTCGCCTGGGCTGGAAAACGTGTAAAGTATACCACAAAAAGACGTTGGCATGGCATATTTAGAAACGGAATATTCAACCTGTTCATGGCGGGTCTGAAAGAGGACATGTTAACGTTGGACGCAAATGTATTTGCGTCTTCATAGCTGGCACAGGAGGGAAGTTACATGCACTTTAAGCTGGTACATGGAGACGGTGGGGTACACGTTAGGGAACATTACTTGACCATAAAATTTATATTTCCTCATTCCCTCCTTGTTCCCTACGGACCCTTCATGATATATCGATCCTCATGAATCGATCAGTCTGTTCTTGTAACATCATTTGCTCTTCTTTCTTCCTTTCGCGTTTTGAGAGAAAACTGGAATGTGCAATGCACGATGTGGCGCACAGTCCACAAATCGCTGGCCCACACTGTAGGCACAGGCAGCAACTGAATACTATGACAAGGGCAATGCCTAGGAAGGATAGGATCTTCCATCCCCAAGCGGTCAACGTTGTCCAGAACCAACCGGACCAAGTCCAGGTGCCTGGATTCTGATGTATCAAACTTGCAATCTTGTGAAGACGTGTAATAGCTTTATATACAGTTGGCGCGTTTTCTGGAATGAAAATACAGCAACTTGACCCGATGGCCTTACAAGCTCCACCTCTATCTGCCAAGATGACGTCAATAACAAGACGATTTTGAAGGACAACAATCCGCATGGCAGACTGTCCCTCTGTTAAGTTACCTAGAGCGGAGGCAGTTTCATTCACTACTGCTTCGAGTGTTCTAGTTAATCTACGTATTAGTTTACTGTTTTGGACGGGACCTGTGAAGAAAAAGAATCCTTTATTGAAATCTGTGTATTGCTCCCATGCCGTTTCAGTATAGTCGACAATCGGGAGATCTCTTCGGAATCTACTATTTACTAGATTTGTATTTCTATGATAATCAGGAGGAGCTAGGAAAACAGGGGGCAGAAGGAAGGCAATGTAACAGGTACCATCCCAATCTGGAGGTAAGCGTATATATGCGGTATGGCCACAAACAAAGTAGGAATGACGAGTAGCTCTAAATGAGGACCTGCCCTGATCATTGAATTCGACCACAGTAGTACATTTACTATGACCTAAGTGTACTGAACCCTTCTTTCTGACACAAAAATCACCAGTGACTGGTAATACTGACATAGCGGGGAGAACTGGTGCAGCTTCGGATTCAATAGTAAGAATCATGAGGTTAACTGTATAATTACCTAATCCATATACTTCGTTTTCTAGATCAGTTCCTGTCCTAATGGGTTGTCCATTCTTGTCAGGGTAGCAGGCGTCGAGCAGAACTAGGTTCAGGTTTCCCCAAATCCAATTCCCCTCGAAAACAGCAATATCAGGATCTAAAGAATTAATTAATCTAATCCATGCACCACAGGAGCCATTGTGAGTGAACGGGTATGGAAAGAGAGGCAGAACTCCCTTGTATTTCTGATAGGGAGGGAGTCGGCCACATATCCAACAGTTTGTGGCATTGTTAGTCTGATGGGAGTGATGTAACATACTAATGAATGTGTTGTTGCGCAGCGCAAGTCTGTAAGATAGTTCATGAGGCGGTAATTCACTAAAAGAATGTTCGGCAGAAACATTGTAAGCAGATTGTTCACGCTTGAAGATAGGGTAGTATATTGGCAGTAGTATACTAGCAATAATAATCAAGAGGCTTAGAAAAAACATAATCAATAATGTCACTATACAGTGACTGCGGAGTGATTTACAATATGCACGTTTCTTGAATTGTCTCTCTCTCTCTCTATCTCGATCTAGGGGATACATGTCAGAAACTATTTAACCGATTCACCTAGGGGAGGACTTAAACAATTAAACTGTCTGACTTGCTAGATCGAAGTTTCGTTCGATACTCCTCTTGGGGAGTTTTTTCTCGTTTGGGAACTTTAAAGTCACTAGTTTCGAGGCAGTCCTTGGAGGGGGTGGACGAGTCTGTTTCTGGCAACAGTTCATTACATTTCTTAATATGACTCGTGTGGATCCACCCCTTTCGGCCTTCCACCTTGATAGCGGTCCTCGTGGTAAGAAGGACGATCTTCGGCTCTTTCCAGCGGGGCTCCAGCGGGCTTTTCCTGTCGAAGTTGCGTATTAACACAGTATCGCCGGGACGGACATCGTGTGGTTTTACATCAGTGTTGTCGGGAAAGGCTGCGGCAACCTGTGAACGACATGATTGGAGTGCAGACATCAAGGAGGCAAGGTAATCTGTCAGCATATTACAATCGACATCTGTTATTTTCTTAGGCATGGGCGTCCCCCACATATTCGGTGGTCTGCCAAAGACCACTTCATACGGGGATAGTCCTGATCTCGAATGGGGGACCATTCTCATATAGAACAATGCAACTGGCAGGGCGACTATCCAGTCGACCCCTTTCTCTTTACAGATTTTAGCAAGGCGTGTTTTCAGTGTCTGGTTATGCCTTTCTACACGGCCAGCGGCCTCGGGATGTCGGACGCAATGGAATCTCCACTGATATCCTAGCAGAAGGGAAACCTGTTTCATGAGCTCGGATGAGAATGGCTGTCCGTTATCTGAGTACACGATACGGGGCAAGCCGTACCGTGGGAAGAATTCTCGAACCAGCTGCCTGGCAGTGGTCGGGGCAGTGTAATCTGAGACTGGATATGCTTCGGTCCAACGGGAAAGTGCACAAACAACTACGAGGACATACTTGAAACCTCGACAGCGGTCCATCTGGATATAATCCATCTGGAGGACTTCAAAAGGGTGATCGGGAGGATGAAATCCACCTTGCTCTACAGGGACGCTTTTACCTGGATTGAACTGACAACAGATCATGCAAGTACGCACTTTCTGTTTTGCTGCTGCTCGTAAGTGTTTGTTGTACCATAGGTTCTGTAAACTGTCTAACATAGCTTTCTCTCCTAGGTGTGCTGGACTATGTGCTGTATTTATTATGACTTGAACCATTGAGTCAGGGAGAAACCATGTAGATTTTCCCTTCGTTATCCATCCTTGATCTGTCTGAATCCCTCCTAGTTCAGTCCATTTCTTGATTTCATCTGGAGTGGCATGTGTCTGAATATCGATTACATCTAGTGTGGGATCCCTAACTGACATACACTGTGTCGGTACTATTGTCTTTGTCACATCAGTTGTCTGGGTGTGAGTCAATGCTGTATGTTTTGCTGTCTGGTCTGCTAGGTCGTTACCCTGGGAAACAGAATCTGTAACTTTAGTATGTGCTTTACACTTCATGACGGATATGCCCGAGGGCAGATGTATTGCTTCTAACAGTGCTTGAATGAGGGGACCGTGTTGGATCTTGGCACCATGAGAGGTTAAGAAACCTCGTTCTTGCCATAACACTCCGAAGTCGTGTACGACTCCGAAAGCGTAACGGGAGTCAGTGTATATGTTAACATTTCTGTTCTTGGCTAGTATACAGGCTCGGGTCAGAGCGATGAGCTCCGCCGCTTGAGCAGACAGTGTGTCAATACGATGCGTTTCTTTGACTTCAGTTTCAGTGGTCACTGCATACGCGGCCACTAATTCTCCTGTACTTGTTCTCATGCATGAACCGTCCACGTAAAGTGTCAGGTCTGGATTTGTCAGTGGGACATCTGTTAAGTCTCGTCGGGGCTTTGTTACTGCATTAATGATCTCTATACAATCATGCGGGCTGGATCTGTCATAATCAAGGGTAACAATGTTGCGGGGTTTAGAATGCTGCAGCGTCTGATTTCTATGTGTGGCTGGAATAGCGTCAATTCATAACCTGTCAGTCGTGCTATAGTCAAGTGCTGAGTCTGGGTTTGGTTTAGAAGAACCTCTACAGAATGTGGAACTTGTACTGTTAATGGATATCCTAAAACAATTGAGTCGCTCTGTCTGATTGCTAGGGCTGTCGCTGCAACTGACTTTAAGCACGCAGGGAGTGCCTGGGCTACTGAATCCAATGTACTTGAAAAATAAGCGCAAGGCTTATATGAACCTGCTTGGTCTTGAGTGAGGACAGACAATGCTGTACCATCACGTTCTGTAACAAAAAGCGTAAAAGGTTTGCTGTAACATGGTGTCGCTAGAACTGGTGCTTGGCATAAAGCTTTCTTTAATTCTTCAAAAGCCTGTGTATGTTCCTGAGTCCAAGGAAGGGCAGTCGAAGTCGCTGCCTCCTGTGTTGTCAACTGAATGAGTGGTTTAGCTAGAAATGCATACTGAGGAATCCATTGTCTGCAGTACGAGGTGAGGCCTATAAAGGCCCGCACTTCCTTTTGTGTCTCGGGTTGTGGCATATTTACAATTAACTGAATGCGATCAGGAGTGAGCTGTCTCCCCACTTTGGACAGCAAGTGACCCAAGTACACAACTTGCTGAACACAGAATTGTAGCTTCGAAGGAGACACCTTGTGTCCCTTGTCGGCAAGAAAATGTAAAACTGTCAGTGATGCTTGCTCACATTCGGGTTCACTTCGTGCGGTGATCAGCAGATCATCGACGTACTGTAGTAAGGCAGTGTTAACTGGCATTTGGATACAATCGAGTTGTCTTTTCAGTGCTTGGCTATAGATGCTGGGGCTTTCTGTGAATCCTTGAGGTGCGCGTGAAAATTTGAAACTTCGTCCATTTAAACTGAATCCGAAGAGATATTGGCTCTCTGGGTCAATGGGCACACTGAAGAAGGCGTTCTTGAGGTCAATTACAGTAAAGAACATCGCTTCTGAATCAATAGCAGTCAATAGGGATGAGATGTCGGGAACCACAGGATACTGTGGAACAATGCATTTATTTAGTTCTCGCAAATCAATCACCAGCCGATATACTGGCGGTGCATTGGGATCAGTACGTTTAAGAATCGGAATGATGGGGGAATTACAGATATTGGAGTCGGTCTCTACGACCACTCCTTGGGCAATGAGCTCTTCAATGATTTCCAGTAAAGCCACTACAGCATCGGGTGGTAACTTGTATTGTCTGATTCGGGGTAAAACAACACCTGGCTTGAGAGTAACACGGTATGGTGTAATGTGCATACAACCTACATCAGTTGGGCCTTGTGCCCACAAGTGGTCCGGTACATTTTTCAATCTGACATCAAACTCTCGTAATACATAGTGACCCTTAAAGTCACGTAAGAAAAGTCTAACTCCTTCCGGAGAACAACATATCACTGCTCCTAGAGCCTTCAGTGTCTTAATTCCTAACAAGTTTTCTGGACATGATTTCGTGAGTAACAAGTCTGTAACACGTGATAATGGACCTACAGCCAGGGGGACAGGTTTCGATACCTCATTTACAATAGGCTGTCCTGAAAAACCAAGGGAAATATTCTGTGAGCCTGAGAGGGGTGCCCCTGGGACTTCATCATGGCTTATTGTTGTGCGGCTTGCCCCTGTGTCAATTAAAAACTTTCTGTCTTTTCCCAATACTTGACTGTGTACATAAGGACCCTCTTGATCTACAGGAATCTCAATAAGAGGCAAGCCACCCTCCCTCTCTAGGCTGTTTCATGTGTATCGCGGATAATCGGGGTAATCAGATTGGGCATACTGGTACATCTGTTGTGAAACTTGCTGAGTCGCGGCAATGGGTTGTGGCTGTGACTGTGGTACCGCTACGGTCTGTACTGTATGTGGTGGAGCATGCATAGGCTGTATATTCTGTGAAGTCTGTTGCTGGACCTGGTCTTGTCTAGGCGGACGCGGTCTTTCTTTAGTTTTACCTGTTGATATATTGTGTTTCAGGACTGGACATTCATGTACGTAGTGACCTGGCTGCTTGCAATAGTTGCATGTCCCCTTAACGGGAGCTGCTGAATTCTGGGTCTGGGTCGTACCTTTTCTCTGGCCGTCGGCCGGAACCGACTGGGCCACTAACATCTTCATTTTCGTGTCTTTCATGCGTCTCTGTTCATGATCCTGTTCTTCTCTAATTCTGTTCTGGTGATACTGTAACATTTGTAACATCTGAGATGGCGTATTTGCTTGCCATGTACTTTCAACTTTGTATACACGGTTCTTAACTAATGGCAGGGAATTCTCGACTAATTTCGTTACAAAAAGATGTGGGTATGACTCGCTACCTGGTTTCAGGCCACTATTAATAATGAAACATTTCTCGAATCTTGAATAGAAGTCACTAGTATCTTCATCGTGTTTCTGTTTACAGGCTGAGATTGCGTCCCAGTCTTCCTTTTTAGTTGTCAATAATCTTGGCAAGACCTGTACTATTAAACCTGGTAATGCTTTAGCTTTCTCCCCAAGGCCTAGCCCTGGAGTACGAATTTTTTCCTCGTCTTCTATTTCAGTCCATATAATCTTTTTATCTCCCACCTCCCATTCTCTTTCCTTTAGTTTCTCGTAGATGCCGGTGGGCAACAAAACCTTTAACAATTTCATAATATCTGTATAGGTGTAATCTCCCATGAGTAACATGTCTTTAAGTTCTCGGTGAAAACCTGCGGGGTCTTTATCATGACAAGGTACTAGTTTCTTCATTTCTAATAGTTCTAACTTGGTCAGAGGTGTGTATACATACACACGTTTCAGGGTATTATCGGTGCCCATAACTGGATGTACTTCTCGTAATGGGTTCTGCCTGTCAAAATGCTCCATATGAAACATTTTTCTTTCTGGGGGCGGAGCGGAAACGTATTGTGGGCCTAAGAAAACGTTATATCTGTGCCGTTGTTCTAGAATTATTTGAATTAACTTGGTACTTAGGCCTCTCCATCTTTTCATAAGTAGTGCTTCTAATGTGTCAGGTAAGGGACCTGGATCAGAATGTTGATTTCTGTATAACGTGAGGAGGTGCTGAATCATGTATATACCGGCTAATTTCTGCTCGTCTGGGGAAAGGTTCAGAAATGTCTGTGCTACTGTGTCATCATTGTATATATTAGGATTGTCAGCCCATAGTACCGCTGACCGGGCTAGTTCTTGTTCATCCATAGAGTTTAGTACGTGGTACCCCATTTGTTCTTGAAGCATTTTATCGGTAACCTGAAACAGATGTTCAGGAGAATTCGGTTTTGATATGCCAGAGAGAAAAACTCTCTTGCTTTCTGGACGAATGCCTTTCCTAAGGTAACTTCCTTTACCATATATGCTATCGTATCTGTAGTCTTTTCTGGTTCTTCAGGTCCTTCCTCCTCCTCGGAGGAGTCGTTCCCGTCACTTTCTTTTTCTTGTTCTCTTTTGTGTATTTCTACTACTTCTTTTCTGATTTTCTTATACATGCTTGCTATGCAATTAAGCTTATCATGTTTTCCTTCGGCTATATTTTGACCCCACTTGTTTAGTGCTTCCATTTCTTCCTGGTCTGTTCCAGGCCTGTCTCGGTCTCTTATTAAGCAATTTATGAAAAAACGTAATATATATGCTTGAGTATCAACTTTCTGGTGTGCCAGGGCCTCCTTAATACTTTCAGGATTTTCCCCAGTCTGGACAAAATGATATATACTATCTAGGTGGTCACTCATCCCTGGGAATAACACTAGGTAATCTGTGGCTTGTCGCAAACGTAGTGATGCTATCAACATTCTATCGTCTTTACCGGGTACGGGATCGTATCTGCAAACTGGAAGGGGTTCTTTGAGTATGTTGAGACGGGGTGATTGAAGTGTATGTTGCTTCAGTAGGTCTCTAAGATTTAATCTATGTGAGGCTGGCGGGGTCTGGAGACCCCCTGTCGCACCTCCTAAGCCAGAGGCTTGAGCATTACTTCTCTGTGGAGTCTGTATCTGTACCTGAACTTGTCTCTTAATAGGATCAGGCAAAAGCGGATTTGGTATATTAACCTTAGGTGTGGGAAGTAGTGGAGGTGGAGGAACAGACTGTCGAGCAGGTGAACTTTGTTGCGGTAATGGCGGAATATGGTCTTGAGGCGGGTTGCCACCCCCGTCACCGTCAACAGGCGGCACGCGGGCAGGTGGATTGGTGTAAGCGGGAGCTACATCATCTAGATAGGAAGCCAAGAATATGTCTTTAGTAGTCCTGTGACTTACTTTAGTTGGAACCAATGGTGGCAGCAGATTTTTCGGTATTTCTGAAGTGGCTTTAGGCGAACCCTCGGCCACTAAGTACATGCCATTTACAAGATTGTTGCGGGCGCGGTCTACTTGTTCTGCTTTTACTCGAATCCCTTCATTAACTAACTCGTTTTCTCGGACTCTATCCGACTCTTCTCTATGTCTGTCTTCTTTTCGGAGTTCTTTTTCGGCACGTTTATGTGATTCTTTACGCCACAATTCTATGGCATCTTTCTGGGATTGTCTGGCTTTCTTTCTCCATAGTGCTTCTTCTACTTTCAGGATGCACTCGGCATCCCATGTTCCTGTAATGGGCCACCTGTGTCTTTCTTCTAGGTGCTTAGTATAATCGGCCCATAAATCTAGATACAGTATGGCGTCTATGCCATGTTTATGGTACATGAAATTTCCAGGCGTGTCCCTAGGGGGGATAGGAATTTCTTCCTCTAGTATCCCTTTCCTAGTTCCTATCTGCTTTAACTTATTGAAGAACGGCATCTTGTTACTTAGTACTGGATTACTCGATGCTTGTTATTTACTCTGAACACAGCTAATTACACAAAACACAATAATGTACACCAAACAGTCACTCATACCACGACATTAATCACATGAAAAACATTTGAAACATATATCTCTACCTTCGGATGTACTGCTAAACAGTACAGATACACTGTCGGAGACAGTGCAAGAACTTAAATGACTGATATACTGCTAAACAGTACAGATACACTGTCTAAAACAGTGCAGACCGCGTTTGTGTACCCAAACCCGTCTTTACCGGATACATAATAATGCACCCGTCTAGATACGTCCCAGCAATGGTACTCACCGGGAAGCACGGAAACAGAAGGCCTCGGAAAACTCGACTGGACTGGACCGGACTCGACTCGACTCGACACGTGGATACTTCGGAAACTGGTGGGCCTCTTGACACCTCGGACCTTGCTTCTTTCGGCTAGGCTCTGGTCGGGATCCTCCGCACTCCTCACCGCCTCGTCTGGGTGCTGATCGCAGTCTCCGTCACCTCCGTGGGCCAGAGGGAGATACAGGAAATCCTGCGGGTACGCGTAGTTCCGTCTTGACTGATGGCAGGGGGCAAAGGTTGCAACGCACCAACCGGCGCGTAAGGTGGGGGAGGGGTCCCTATTCGGGCGCCAAAATAATGTGGTAAATATTTGATTTACCGTCCTAATTTCTAGGCAGGTAAGTACTTAAACAAAAATAACTCAATCGGAAAGAAAGAGGCAGAGTCCGTGGTGTTAGAGTTCTTAGGGGTTTTATTCCTTAAAGGAATGGTACCAGATCGGATATCATGTTCCTGCCACCGCGGGGGTGCAGGAAGGGATAGAGCAATATTTTATTGACAATACATAGCTTATATACTTGAATCATATTATAGAAACCAATACAGTAGGCGTAACAGCTGAGAGAAACAAGATAAAGGCACACACGTGATAACAGTACGTCATTAAAAGGCGTGAACTAGGCGTGAACAGAGAGGCGTGTGCTAGAAACGTCATATGTAGGTGTCACAAGTGGGTGGCAACAAAGCAGAATCTTGCAATGTCAGCAAAAATCTGGGGTCTGGATGCGCGCGCAGCTGCATGACGTGTGATTGACGTGAAGCTGGAGGGTGCAGGGGGCTTGACATTTACACTAGCGGAAAGAGACAGAAGTCTGGCATGTCAGATCAACTCGTGCCTCTATCATATCTGATATCTGATGTTTAGGAACCATATTATCTAGAAGGAAAAGGTCTCTGGGGCAGAAGCTATTTTATACTGACTGTGAGTGCGTGTATAAGCGTCTAAGTGTCTGCATGAGAAGCGAGGGGGCATGGGCCTACCATGGTAACAGAGGCTATGAATTACTTGCACGGAGACAGTGAGGCCGGGCCCTTTGCTCTGCAGCTGGGGGGATGTTTACTTAAACTAGTAGGTAGGAATGCATTTTCGAGGAGCGGAACAGATAATTCGAAGGTTGAATACAGTCTTGGCAGGCAGCAGGCTGAGCTAAGCGCCGTGAGCCGCGCAGGGAGTAAGGCAGAGGTCACGGGTACAGAGGCCGGCCCAGGCTGAGGCATCTCAGAGTCAGAAGGCAGAAAAGGCTTGATGGCAGAATTCAGGGCCTACTTCGCCTGGGCTGGAAAACGTGTAAAGTATACCACAAAAAGACGTTGGCATGGCATATTTAGAAACGGAATATTCAACCCGTTCATGGCGGGTCTGAAAGAGGACATGTTAACGTTGGACGCAAATGTATTTGCGTCTTCATAGCTGGCACAGGAGGGAAGTTACATGCACTTTAAGCTGGTACATGGAGACGGTGGGGTACACGTTAGGGAACATTACTTGACCATAAAATTTATATTTCCTCAGTACGAACAGGCATGGTGGGAATTTTTGGAAGGTGGGGCAGTGCGGCAGGACGATCACTGGCTACGGTGCGAACAGGTGGTGCAGTTTATTCTGCGGATGATGGACAGGGGGATGTCGAAGGTGACGATTGCCGGCAAGTTGGCCGCAGTCGCCTTCATGGGAAAGTTGTGGTGGGGTTACGCGCCGTCTGCGGGCGAACTGGGAGTGCTTCTGTTGGAAGGTTGGGCGCGGGAGAGGGGTGCTATAGTTTGTCAGTGCCAGCCCATCACTGCGGGTATGCCAGTAACTTTGATACGGCTTTTGCCGTCAATTTGCCACAACCGAGAAGAGACCTTCTGTTCTCCATGCTCATGTCGTGGATGTATTTTGGTGCTTTTCGAGTTTCGGAGCTGGTGGGGATCAGGGGGGCCAGGGGTCCTTTGGGGGACTTGGAACTGAGGGACCGGGAGGTGGCGGTGTGGTTACGACGTTCCAAGACCGACCAACGTGGTGTGGAAGTGGGTCGTGATCGGTCCAGTAGAGACAGGCGCAGTATGCCCTGTGGGTTGGGAGAGGTTGTTGGCACCTGAACGGCGAGTGGGGACAGGGGAAGATTTTTGTCGGGACGTCCGGGGCAGGGTGACGGCGGCTCAGCTGTTAGGGGTTCTGCAGCACGCCCTAAGCACCATGGGTGAGGACCCAAGGGTTTTTGGGACCCATTCGTTCCGCATTGGGGCGGAGACAGATGCGGCAAGAAAGGGTTGGGGGAGGGAGGAACTCATGCGCTTGGGGCGTTGGAAGTCGAACTGCTACAAGACGTTTATCAGATTGAGGGGGGTTGGGATGAAGAACCACGCTTGATGACGTCTTTTTCTGTGGCTTAAATATGTGTCTTTACAGGTGCGGTGGGGTGGGGCCGGACGAGGCTGTCCTGTCTATCCTCATTTTGGGACATTCATTCGTGAAACGGGCAGAAAGTGCAGAGTGGGATAAGAACCGGAGTTTAAATCTGGGATTGGATCCGGGGCTGTTTGTTTGTCAGTGGCAGGGAAAAGGGGGCATGAGCTGTTGCCAGCATTGGATAAAGTAGTTAGGAGGGTTGTGTGTCCAGATGTGTTAGTCATCCACCTGGGGGAGAACGATTTAGTTCAGTGCAAGGGCCTGGCTTTAGTGAAGCAGATGAAGAGGGATTTGTTGGAGGAACGGCGCCAGTGGTCAGGCTGCCATGTCATTTCATATGGTCAGAATTTATACTGAGGCGGATTTGGAGAGGAGCGGTGCGGCCGGCTGCCATAGACAGGGTACGCAGGAAGATTAACAGGGAGATGAGGTGTTCTTGTGAGAAGGAAGGTTTGGGTAGGATGGAACATCTGGAACTGCGCTATGGGGCAGTGTACTTTTTTAGGGAGGACGGGGTCCATCTCTCTCGGTATGGGGTGGAGTTGTACATTGTACAAGAGGCGCTGGATAAGGCCATAGGGGTATGCAGATATCCAAAGAGACAGGATGCCTAAGGGGGGGGGGGGTCGAAAGCCGTCAGGACGACTTTCGATTGGTGTTTTTTCCTAAAAGTGCAGGGGGGATTTTATGAGGTCTGGTTTACAGTTGGGGTAGATATAAGAAGTTATATATTTAGGTAGGTAGGAAAGTTGGAAATTGCAAGTTGGTGTTTATAATTGTTGCAGGAGGATCCATGTTTAGGGGAGGGGGTGCGGGGTATGTTAGGAAGTATACATTTAGTGAGGTTTCGTTTTGTATGGCACAGGCCAAGGATATGTATTTGTAAGGTGCACTTGTTTCCAATAAAGCGGCCTTTTACACACCAACAAGCTGGTCTGTGGTATGTGCTGACCCCCACCCCATCATGGGCCCAATGGACAAGTTGAAAGATTTAACTGAGTTATTAAGTAGCTTGTTCAAAAGACAACAAATGGAGGTATCTTTAGGAGAAAGACTTTGCAAGCCATACAATTGATATAAAGTTTGATATTAAGGGCAACTCTTTGTTTGATTACTGGCGTTTCTCCATTCACATTGCTGAAAGGATGTGAACCAGACATCACTTTGGCTCTGTGATGGTTAAAGAAAAAGTGTGGAAAGGAACAGCACAAATGGAAAGGAGAATATAACATGATTGATTAGAGGATCAAAAAGTACCAGTAAATCGTGATGAGAAAGGGCCTGATATAACCAATGTATTTGAAGTTTTAACCCTTTAACTGCGGGCGTTATTCCCCTCCTGTGTGGGGGTGGGGGCACGCGCTGCGCCGCGGTGCTCATGACGAGCCCAGCTCGTCATGAGGCACAATGCAGCTGTGCTCATGCCGAGCTGGGCTCGTCATGACTCCGCCCACTCCCATGGAATGTCTGCACAGGTGTGGAATTCACCTCGCGGGGAGTGGCGCGGCCGTTATGACGGGCCCAGCTCGTCATGAGCACAGCTCCACTGTGCCTCATGACGAGCTGGGCTCGTCATCAGCAGGCAAGGGGTTAAATAACGCAGTGTAGGCTGAGGATGGTAAGGTGTCAAGTCTGAGAAGGATCTCTGTATGACGTATTTCCTGTTTTGATTGAGGCATGGATAGCAACATGTATGCTGATCAGAATTTGTTCATGGCTATGTTTGCGGTAGAAGTAGAAGGGACAAGATGTAGAGTTAATGTAGAAAAATTTGGTAAAGAATATTTAGAGAGGTTTTAAGGTCAGGGATGAGCAGATGGTAATTTTAATAGTGCTTTAGACAGTTGAGATGTTAAGGCAGAGTCGTCCCTTGTGGGTGCACAGTGTGGTGAGAGGTGAGGACCTTCTGGAAGGTTAACTTATTTCACTGTGGGGTTTACTTTTAGGGTGGTTGAATGATTTTGTTATGGGGTGTTTTTTTATTAAACATTGCATATTATTTGGTTTATATTTGTGTGTGCATCTGTTGAAAGTTTGTATAATGGGGAAGATGTGTGGTATGATGTGGTGCTTGGAAGGGAGTATAGCAATGTCCATAGTGTGTGGGATGCATGGAGTAGTAGGATATGCATGGCTGGAATGTATTGGTAGAATATAGCTTTGAAGGTGCTTGTCGTTGGATGTTGCCCTAGGGTTGAGGGTGCAGGTGCTATGGATGTAGCTTTTCTGCATGTAACCTTCATTTCCATTATCACTCCTGCAATCATTCAATGAACTTACTGCAGGGATTTCTACACATCTGGAGTACTGTCATCTGCTTCTTCAGTGCCAACACCATTTCAGGAGGTTCTTGTTTTGAAGGCAGAGCATATGTGGGAGTGTGTGTGCTTTTGTGTGCCTGTCTCTCGCTTTTTTCCTGACACCATACAGTTTATTGGTGTTACAAATTCAGATAAGAGCGGGAGCCCCACATTTTTCCTCTCAAGAAGCTTATCCAACTATCTTCCCTAGAGCTGAACCTAGGCTATCTGTTTTCTCCCCTCCCTTAGATTGCATCATTTCCTCCATTATGCAGGAGCATGGAGCGGCAGGCCTTCTTTGTGGTGTGCAGATCACCCAGTGTATAATGAGAGCTCTGTGCTTGAGGCTGCTGTCACTGACTGGCGGTGAGCCTTTGTACCTAGAACAAAGGGACACGCGAGACCATTGCCTGGCGCGTAACCGAGAGCAGACCGCTGATGAGTCACAGCAAGCTGAGAACATTGCCACAGACCTCCACATAGGTCTGATCTTACAGGAAAGGGAGCCATGTCCTCGCTGTGGCAGGTGAGAGGTGTTGAGCTCACACTGGAAGCATGTTACCATTTATTATAATGCTTCCTTGATGGCATATATCTAGAAGTAACTTTGCGTCTGCCTTTTCATGTTTTGAAAGTTCTTTTAACCCCTTCGACGCTCATGACGGAGCGGTTCCGTCATGAGCGTCGGTTGGGCTGTGCTCATGACGGAACCGTTCCGTCATGACCACGCCCCTTCTTAAGAACGTTCAGCACAGAGCGAAAATTTGCGCCGCGCTGATGTGGTTAAATACTTTTTGTGATTTTATTAAACATAGATTCTATATGATGCTGTTTTTAGCAGTGTCATCAGGAACAAACTTCATGTGACCTAATTTCTGCGGGTGTGGGCCTGCCTTGTGAACACAGGAAAAACTCATGTTGGGTGTGGGATGCGGGCTGCTTTTAGGGGTGAATGCACAGAGGAGTCATCAGCTATCCAGGCTGCAAACACACAATGTGTAGGCGTGCCTATAATATGACTCCCCAAAATCCTCATAGAGATGGCCGGACTCCCTCGATACAATAGGGGTGTGGCTAAACACATTTTCTAGATCTGATTTTAGCTTTCACCAATGACCTCCTGTGATTAGTTATAAGTCATTTAGTGCATTTACTGGTGAAATCATACAATATTTCTTGGACTGTAGGGCTTAATTTGAGTGTAGGAGCAACCTCCCGCCTGTCTGGTTGGCGGAGGTAACTACCTCTGCCAATCTGGCTGGAGTACCACCCACCATATATTTAGAGATCTCTGCTCACCCTGACAAGAACTATTTGACTTCAGACTAGCCAGCACAGTACTGGTTCAGCTTATTTCTAACTACCCACACTTGGGGCAAATAAATTATTTAGAATATTTTCTGCTAAGGTGGAGAAGCGCTGCTCCAGTGCTTTGAAGCAGTGAAAGAAAAGAACAATAAAATGATAGTAACATAATATTATTATTGACTTTTGCTGCAGCTTAGCGTGGTGGGGCGGGACTGCTCTGCTCACACAGCAGGGCAGCAGAGGAGTGGTAGCACACTCCTAAGTGAGCAATAACTGTTTGGCCAACACTCTCATGCCGGCCAAACAGTCATGCGCACTTCACATGTTCTCCATGCAGGCTGCATTACAACCTGTATGGGAAAAAAGCCCAAGCAAGCCCCCAGTCCCTGGCTGAGCGCCGAACCACATCGCTCAGACCAATCACAACACTGCATTGCAGCATTGTGATTGGTCCGGGGAGCTTGGCTGCTTCCTGTTCCATTACCGAAGCGAGGAAAGACGACGGAGAGACACAGCGGTAAGGTAAGTTTTTTCTTTTTTTAATATTCCCTTACCTTCACACCCCCTCTCACCACCTGCCGCACCACCCCCGATCCGTGCCGGCCACTACTGTTTTTAAATATCACACCATTTGGTGAAATGGGGATACCATAACAAGAAATCTAGTTGCCAGAATCCAGAGTGTGCAACTTTGTTGCTTGGTCATAACTGATTTAAAATGTATGCTATGTGTGGTCACAAGTGCTTTTAATCAGCAGACCAATCCCTCATTTAGAACATAGCCAAAAGGCAAGCAATTTTATCAAAAACATGCTTCTTCATATTAGCTCTGTGCTGGCCTGGAAGACCTTGCAATACTGCTCAATACATGTACCTCTCTGGACAGCAGATAAGAAGTTTTCCTTTAAGAAATTTGATTATTATTTGAGGTGGGTGACCACCCACCTCCAGGAGTCGTCATAAACCTTAGCAAGGTGAACCCTCAAAGTCACTAAATTAACCGAAGCTCAACCCCCTTGTAACTATGACACAGAGTAGAGAGGCTTAACCTGGGCAATTTGTAAAGTATTTATGTAGTGCCAAAACAGTGATGAAGCCAAAACAACAGAATGAAAATCCCAAACCAATTTAGAAAGATAGAATATTTTTTTTAAATACAATGACACAGAAATGACAAAAAGATCCATAAGGGGAACAAGAAATATGATTTTTTAAAATAGTTTTAAATAAAAATAGCATAAAAAGCGTTACGCACCAACCACGGTCAACTGATCATGGTAGACCGGGACCTGGGCTCGATTTTGAAGCTGTCTGTGATGGAGCACCGGTCGGCTTAAGAAACCAGGTTTGACCCAGTCGGAAGTTTTACCTTTTAACTTAGTCTCTGAAATAGAAGTCCAAAATATTCAGCGGGACTAGGCAGAAGGATGTGGCTTAGGAGGGCTGCACAAGGGCGGATAGCCTTCGGACGAGCTCCTGGTGAAGCTATTGTCCTTTGGCAGGAAAGGTCGGAGCAGGAGAAATTTGAATTCCACTCCAATGGAAGGTTCCTCACCAGCGGGATACTTTTGGCACCTTCGCCCAGTGAAGATTTCTATATTTGCACTTAGCCACTTTTGTGGAGCTTAGATTCCTGCAGTGGGGCAAGGCTGTAGGCTGTAGCCAAAGAGGGCTTCCGAAGGCAAAATACCTTCTGCATGAGGTCCATTGATTTGGATTTGCTACTGCAGAAAAGCATAGAGGGGAGGAAACTTGAATCTTCAGCTCAGCCATAAGGCACCTTTGTCGTATTGGCTTGGCAGGTGAGTCCTTGTTTTCAAGTGTTCTTCGTAGTCAAAAAGTTTCTAAACTCCAAGTTTCTCAGGGTGTTAGGAGGAGTACTGTTTGGCACAGCTAAGGGTTCTAGGACCTCAGGAAGTATACTTAGGGGTTAAAACTCACTCCAAAAGAAGCCCCCGGCAGAGTCCAGGGCAGGTCCACTTGGAACTTCAGCTGGGCCATTAAGTAGGAAAGGCCTTTTGTAGCTTGTTGGATCCCTATTGCTTGAACAATTAGTCAGCAAAATGACCCTTGGAGCCCACGTATTTGTTATGGGTACAAGAGAGATTGCAGGACGAGTCCTTCAGGCCTCTTCTAAGGTGTCACGCAGGAGGTTCAGACTTCTTCTGATCTTTCACAAGCCCAATAGTGTTCTGAAGAGGGTACCGTGGATGCCATAGTTATGCCTGCACTAGTCTGTGGGTCAAGGCACCTCCCAAACCATTCGGTTAAATATTCCCAAGGATAACTCTACCCACTTTAGCAGCATTCTCTGTGTGTCCAACAGCAAACGATCTTGTGGGGCCTCTCTCTTCCTCAATCCAAGTTGGTAAAACCCTACTCCTCTTGTGCAGAGCTTGCGTGCCAACTCCTTTGGTGTAAATGAAGAACAAGGAGGGGTTTGGCCCAGTAGGGAAGAGGGTAGGTAGGGCCCGTTAATAGCGAAAAAAGAGAATTTACCTAAGCCTCTATGCACATATTTACAACATTTAATGTCATTAAAGAGTAAACCACACTGTTAGTCAACTCAGACAATGATTTATGTCAGTTACTTATCAAAACTCATGAAAAATTTATACTTTGTGGCAAGAGAAAAATACATAGTCAACTTGACATTGAACACACAAAAAGAGATTTTTGCAAGGGATAAAGCAAGAATAAACCACATATGAACCAAAATTGTGTGAATTATCGTGAACAAATCGACAACAAGTGCAAATACATTATACACAGTGAGTAAATATTGTCAAAAAAAAACAGTTATACAAAAGTTTATGTTAAATTCACAATAAACTACGGGGATACGTCTTATTCAATGTTTGCCCCGTTGCCTGTAAAATTGGTAATTATAAGTACTGTGTTGTAACAGGACAGAAAATTGTTATGGACCCAAAGATAAATTGGGGCTAGCCCAGAGGTTTGGGCGAATCAATGTTGATAAATGCCAACGCGTTTCGAATGCCAATGTGTGAGTCATCGGATTCTCATCAGGGCGTGGATTGAATCCATTGTAACTGTTGGGTAAAAGGAACAAAGGGGTTTTGATTAAAAACTAGGATTTTGACTTGCGAAAGCTTGTCCCATGTCAATGCTTCTGCTGTCACATACCTTATGCGACCAAATTGTTTTGGTCGGTTGGGTCTTTATTTATGAAGCCAGTTATCCTAAGCCGTGGAAGTCAACCTGTAATTTCAGTGACAATGGCATAATCAGTGTTTGTGCACTTAAGTACAAGCAAGCACGGGCATGTGCATGCATTATGAGCAAAAGTTACCTCTCTGTAAGGAGCAGCCGCTCCGAGGTTGAGGCTGGGGCTTTAATGATTTCCCTTTGGTTGTAATCTGCAAACACAAAGGGATGGTGTGCTTAGCGAGGGAAAATACTTTTAAATGGGTTGACCAGAAGAGTTTAATGAAAAGGATATTCTTACTTGTGTCTGTAGGCAAAAAAACGACTCTTGATCGAATTCTGAAAAAAACGGAGAAGGAAACGGGGAGCTGGTGAGTGCCCTGCGTTTAATTTTAGAAACAGAGTGAGAAGGACGTGCGCCGGTTGGCGTCTTACCGTGGCCTGGGACCCTCAGCGCATCGGGTCCACCGTCTGTGAGGACGGGAGCGTCTCTTGTATGAAATGAATCTGAGGAAAAGACGGGAAACCAAGCGAATAAATATCGCGGTCATATTCAGAAAGAAGCGCGTGTGTATGCGCTGGTGGCAAAAAAAGGGGGGGCTTTTCATACAAGAGACGCTCCCGTCCCGTCCCGTGCATGCACATGCCCGTGCTTGCTTGTACTTAAGTGCACAAACACTGATTATGCCATTGTCACTGAAATTACAGGTTGACTTCCACGGCTTAGGATAACTGGCTTCATAAATAAAGACCCAACCGACCAAAACAATTTGGTCGCATAAGGTATGTGACAGCAGAAGCATTGACATGGGACAAGCTTTCGCAAGTCAAAATCCTAGTTTTTAATCAAAACCCCTTTGTTCCTTTTACCCAACAGTTACAATGGATTCAATCCACGCCCTGATGAGAATCCGATGACTCACACATTGGCATTCGAAACGCGTTGGCATTTATCAACATTGATTCGCCCAAACCTCTGGGCTAGCCCCAATTTATCTTTGGGTCCATAACAATTTTCTGTCCTGTTACAACACAGTACTTATAATTACCAATTTTACAGGCAACGGGGCAAACATTGAATAAGACGTATCCCCGTAGTTTATTGTGAATTTAACATAAACTTTTGTATAACTGTTTTTTTTTTTGACAATATTTACTCACTGTGTATAATGTATTTGCACTTGTTGTCGATTTGTTCACGATAATTCACACAATTTTGGTTCATATGTGGTTTATTCTTGCTTTATCCCTTGCAAAAATCTCTTTTTGTGTGTTCAATGTCAAGTTGACTATGTATTTTTCTCTTGCCACAAAGTATAAATTTTTCATGAGTTTTGATAAGTAACTGACATAAATCATTGTCTGAGTTGACTAACAGTGTGGTTTACTCTTTAATGACATTAAATGTTGTAAATATGTGCATAGAGGCTTAGGTAAATTCTCTTTTTTCGCTAACTCCTTTGGTGTGGCTGGGGAAATGAGCAACCCCTTCTCTCTGGTCACTTCAAACCAATTTCGGAGGCAGCTCCTTCCCTAATTTAATTGGAGCCTGGCTGACTGGCGAAACAAAGAAGAGCCCTAGGCATGTGTCATCTGCCATTTGCCTGTGACAGAGGAGACCCATGCCTTTGAATATAATTATCATTATTTAGTTCCTGTGCATTGCCCAAATGGCCATCCTGCCAGAGGAACAGAAACACCTCCCCACGTCCAAGCCTTTGTCCTCTGCTCTGGGAGCTGTTTTCACACCTCATTCAGGGTTGAACACTCAGATGGCTGCAGCTAAAGTCTATTGTCAGGAAAAGGAAACTTTCTAAAAGTACCTTTATCTTAATATTTATTAAAAATCTGACTTCACCAGTGAATAGGGCTATTAATAAATATTTCAACGAGTACAAGAAGGACATTTCAACTGCTTCCTACATTGAAGTAGCATTATTAAATCTAATATTGCAACCCAGTGTTTTTCTAAAGAACAGACAGCCTTGCTACAGTGAAAATAGATTTTGGGACTTTTTCATTCTAAAGAAATTTTTTATATTACATTTCTACATGTTCTATTTTTAAATACCATGCATCCTGCCTTACAGGCAGTAACGCCTATAAGATCCACATAGCAATTACTTATTCTTATTTAAAAGAAAGATTTTACCCTAGTTATTTCAATGGGTCGAATTACAGTATTCCAACTTCCACAGTCAGGGCTACAATGGTAGGCCTCAAGACACGATTTATCCGATTATTGTAGTGTATTGCGCAATAGGTGCTGCAAGTCCCCTAGTGACATTTAATTTACTGGCTCTGGGTATACTTTTTTTACCATATACTACTGACAATAGTAAAGTTTACTACGCCAATTAGGAGTATACCAAATGTTCCTTTTGGCTTACAGGAGCCTTTTCACTGGTTAGCAGGGTTAAAGGGCACAGTTCTACAGCCGAAAAAACAGCTAAAGCAAAAATATGGGTGATCAGCATGCACAAATGATAATTTCCTACATTACTGTATATGAGTTATAACATTTATGTGAATGAACTCTGAGCAGGAACACTTTCCCTGCCATGTTTTCTAACTGATTGCTCACATAAAAATATTATGGGAAGTCTGTAAAGGCTTAACGATTGTAATTATACACAATATAAAGGTTAACAATCAAAAATGCTAAAATATGTATCAATAAGGTGACCGAAATCCAGATAAATACGTATTTTACTGCTATTGTTTACACATAATACTAGCAGTTGTGTTGGCAACAGCAGACACAGATGTCTGACATTTTCATAGTAATGTAGTTATCTAGATCTCAGCAGTGTCTAGAGATCCCAGGAGATTACTGATTGAGAGAAAGAGGAAAGGAGGCTGATGGCTATGAGATCATATTGGAAATAGAGTACAACCTCTGTCAGCTGATAGTCTTAATGGCGATGACAACTTCTGTAGCAGAGCGAGCAAAGATGAGAAAGAGCATGCACTTATTTTCAATTATGCACACCCACAGTCTGCACAATACAGGTGAGAATACTAACAGAAGCAGAAGGAATTGTGGTTTGATCTGGTAGCAGGGAAGACAAACCGAGCAAGGCTACTCTGTTAAAGAGCCACCATGTTTGAAACAGGGCAGGAGGCAGCACAACAGTGCTAATGACTCGTGAAAAGCGGGGAACAACCTTTACAACGCAACTTTTAGCACGCAGTGCTATTACAATGCAGACTTTAAAACGAAAACCATTACAACGCATTACACTGGGGGGCGCTCTAGGATAGGGAATAGTTTTAATTTACTATCCAACGCCTTCCCTAGTGTCCACGGGGACTGGTGTTGGAATAGTAAATTAAACTATTCACTATCCAGCACCCCCCCCCAGTGTAATGCGTTGTAATGGAATGCGTTTTAAAACTTGCGTTGTTACAGCATGCGTGGTAAAAGCGTGCATCCGTGAAAAGCAGCCATTGAACAGCCCAACCCATAGACTTTGTGTACCAATGGGTGTCTGAGTGTGCAATCACAGTCTCATGAATGTCCACCTCCAGGACTGCGGGCCGCACTGGTTTCCGGTCTGCTCGCTTGCCACATTCCTGTCTGGTGCCTGGTAGCTTCACATCTGGCGTACCCCACTGTTTCGCCAGTCTCCTAGTTCATGGTAGCTTACAAAGCCAGATGGGGAGGGAAAAGCCTATCCCATGGATCGGCCAAACTCTGGAACTGGCTGCCGACAAATATCAGGCTGCAGCTCCAGTTCAGGAAAATGATTACCACTTGGCTATTCCCCCTAAAATAAGCCTTGTCGCTGTGTCAGAAAAACATGTTATGCTCTCTCTAGTTCCAAGATGCCTCGGCATTTGTGCTCTTTATAAATATCTTACTTACTTACTTACCTTCACACCTCACCGACAAGGACATGGTGTGCCACACACCCTAACTCACCACTGCCTCACTGCAGCACCCACCAATTTCCTATAAAAGCTCAAGGCGATGGAACATGTTTCCTCCTAGAGCAGAGATATTCAAACTTTTCCAGGTTGAGCCCCCCCAGCTGAATTCCCCCAGATGTTGGGCCCCCCCACCACCCAACCAAAACCTCTGGAATCCGGCACACCACATGATCGACTGCAACGCGCACACCACCGGCCATATCTGGCAAACAATGCTCAACACAACAAGAGTGCCTAGCAACCCGCAGGCCTGTGAGTGGGTGTGGCGAAACGACAGAGGCGTACCACACAGCTCAAAACACAATCCTCCAAGGCAAAGGAAGTCATCACAACCCTCCCCATCCATCATGTACACCTTGTCATCCACCAACTCCCCCACCATTCATTCCTTCCCTCCATCTGTGCCCCATCCACATCCAAACCCCTTCAACCACTTGCAAACCCATCCACCATTCATCCATCATCTCACCGCCCATCCATCCCTCCATCCACCCCCTTACCCATCTATCCATCATCCATCCATCCCTTCACCCAATCCATCCCCTCACCAATCCATCCACTCTTCCACCCATCCATCCACCCACTCATTGATCCAACCACTCACCCCTTCACCCAAGCTATCCTCCCACTCATCCATCCACTCCTCCATTCATCCATCCACTCCTCCATTCATCCATCCACTCTTCCACCCATCCATCCACTCCTCCACCCATCCATCCACTCACTCATCCATCCAACCACCCACCCTCTCACCCATCCAGCCATCCCCCCACCCACTCATCCAGCCATCCCCCCACCCACTCATCCATCTACCCAGTCACTCATCCGTCCACCCACTCAACCCCCACTCATCCATCCACCCACCCATCCATCCCTCCCGCTCTCCACCCTCCCCCCACTCATGCATGCACTCTCTGACCCATCCATCTCCATGCTCCTCTCCTCACCCATCTATGCACACACCTGCCCATCCACTCTGCCAATCATTCATCCATGTCCTCACTCATCCATCCATCCATCCTCCCCCTCTCTCTCCATTCCCCCCTCACCCAGCCACCCATCCCTCCATACACCCTTCACCCATCCACCCATTCATCCATCCACTCATCCACTCATGAATCCATCCATTGACCTCTCACCCACCTCTTCACTCCTCCATCCATCCCTGTCCATCCACCCTCCTCAATCACCCATCCATCCCCACATCCACCCCTTCACTCATCCATCCATCCATTCATTCATTCACCCCTTCACCCATCAATACATCAATCCATCCATCCATCACCTCTCTCATCCATCCACCCACTGACTCGTCCACCATCCACCCCCCCATCGATCCATCCCTAATTTCACTGATCCATTCATCCCTCCACCCATCCATCTACTCTTCCAACCATACACACATCCATCCACTCCCATCCATCCCTCCACTCATGCATCCATCATCTTTCCCACCATCCATCCGCCCCTTCACCCATCCATCCATCCCCTCACTCATCCATCCACCCCCCACCCATACATCCACCATGTCACCCACACATCCACCATTCCACCCATCACACCACCCATACATCCACCACTCCACCCATACATCCACCACTCCACCTATACATCTATTCACCCACATGGCAACATAACGAACGTCTGGTGGCCGGCTCCACCCGGCATCCCTCACACATTTGATGATTCAAATTCGAGTCTGCAGACCAACATCCCTGAGCACAGACACTTCGGTGCCCCACACAAAGATCCTCATGAGTTGATGACCGCAGACCAGAGCCCACCGTCCCGATTCATGGCCCAAACCCGGATTGCAACCTCTCCCTCCCTTCCCAAAATAACTGAAGGACTTCCGCCCCCACCCCTCCCCCTCACTCCCACCCCCCTTGAATGGCTGGGGCCCTGGGCCAGAGCCCACCCTGCCCGTGCCTCAAACCCTCTAGGGAAACCTTCTCTCCCTTCTGGGAAGAGCTAACTCTCCCAGGAGGGGGCCAATTCACGGAGTCGACAGCTTCAGCTGCAGTGGGAGGCAAGGGGTCTCCTCTGCTAAAGCTGAAAGCGTGTCTGTTTGCTTTCGTTTTTAGCATAGGAGACTCCTTGCCTGCACTGCAGCCGAAGCTGTTGACTCCATTAATTGGCCCCCTCCTGGGAGAATCACCCAGACAAAGGAATGGGCACAAAGGGAAGATCGAGTGGAGCGCGCACCCCCCCTGGGATGGTGCCGCGCCCCCCACATGGGGGCGCGCCCCACAGTTTGAAGAACCCTGTCCTAGAGGAACAAGGGCCTTTAACATTGTCTTCTGCAGCAGCCCCGGTTATGATGATGTGAATGGGGTAAAGAGAGCAGGATCCAAGCCACAACATCATTGGCCTCGAGAAGGTAGAATCTAGGTTACAAAAGTGCTTTCTGACTCACACTGTATATATTAACATAACAGGTGTGTTTGTAAAGCACACAATCACCCAAGGGTATGTTGCTGCTGAATAACAGATGTTTATTGTTACCTAATGGTACTCATTTTATCGACCTCAGAAGGATGAACGGCTAAGTGGACCCACTGGGATTTGAACCTGTGACCATGAGGTCGAACGTAGGACCCTACAGTGGATGCACTAGTCCACTAAGGCACTCAGACGCGGCCAGATACTATAATGGATTTAACAGAACAGCAAAGGTTTACTTAGTGCACCTTAAGAAAGGCAGGCCTATGTGGACAGCCTCACTGTGGGAGATTCTTGAGCCAAACTGTGTTCTTGTAATTTACCTGTGCCTAGAAGCAAACTTTGCTTTCTCACCCACAGCCACCACTTAGTTTGGGGCAGTGGGGCAGAGGCCTACAGAGAAGAGTGGGTCAGCAGTGATTGTGGAGCAGGGTGGGTGGGGCTGGGGGACTAGTCCCCCGAGAGAACCAATCAACATGGTGATCTGTGTCAGAGGCAAAAGAGAGCCTTTAACCCCTTCCTAGCGGGGCTGTTTCCCCCGCTATGCTGTGGGGCGTGGGGAGCATACAGCGCCCCGGTGCTCATGACGAGGTCAGCTCGTCATGAGCTACGGCGCTCCGGTGCTCATGACGAGCTGAGCTCGTCATGGCCACACCCGTTCCAATAGAACACTCAGCACTGCAGGGGAATCAGCCCAGCATGCGAGCGTTCCACGGAATGGGCGCGGTCATGATGAGCTCAGCTTGTCATGAGCACCAGAGCGCCGTTGCTCATGACGAGCTGACCTCGTCATGAGCACTCAAGGGGTTAAGGAGTGTGGATATGGGAGAGTAGAAGTAATGACTCTGTAGAATCATTTAGGTAGGCATAAGCAAGGTTATTTGCGGGAGTGAACAGTGAGAAGGGGAAATGCAGAGTCTAACCTAGCCAGATCCTCTTTTGCATATATGCTGTTAAAACCCATTCCATAGAAAATGAGAGCTCCAATATTCAATCCATGCTTCTCTTTGTGAGGTTGCTCCACAGCAGGGCCTTAACCAACCTCTAATCATATTTTTGGGCTGTAGCATTCAACGTCCCAGCGTCGGGGCTTTCTCTTCATGCATTTCCATGTAAATCCTGCGTTATTGCCCAATTAAATTGAGCATGGTTACCTCCACAGATTAGGTCACTGCAGCAATGGAAACACCGCTTAGATGGTTTGCAGACAGAGCCGAGCAGCAGGGAATCCTGCGGTTCATCGATTCTGCCCTCACCGCTGCGTTATTATAACTCAGGAATGAAAGTGCTGCGGAGAACCCCGTGGAGCGTGCAGGGAGCCGTGCATCGAAAACGAGGCCAGGGGAGCGATAGACATGCTCAGCGCTCACACTCATGGCTCCTGTACGTTGGGGGTGATCAGAACTGGACCACAATTAGTGTAAGCGGGTTCTAATATCCCATCGTTAAAAGCCAGTGCCGTGGTAGAGTAGCCTCAGACTTTTATATTACCCCTTTACAAACCAATCAGGATTGACTCTACCCCCTTTAATGCATATCATGCAACACAAGAATAAATGTATAGTCAAACTTCGGGACCCTTATTTTCTTATTTACCAACAGAAAAGATCCAAGTTTCAGAAATTGTTTGCTGGTAGACTCATTGGTAGCAGGGCTGAGCTCCAGGCTGCTCCCTATTGGATGTGAAAAGGTGCAAGAAAAAGTATAGAACAATTAAAATAGTTGGTCAGAAATCAGAGAAATAATCTATTGTCAACAAATAGCTATTCCATTTTAAGAGTATCAATACTTAGGTATGGAAGGGAAGGTAAGAGAGGTGATGGCTCTTGGGAGATTCCATAAATGATTCCATGTCAAGAAAGGGGCTGTGGATCCTGTCTGAGATCCAGGGAGGATCAACCTCAATGCACAACCTCAGCGTAAGATGCTGGGATGATCTATCAGATGGTTGAGTTGGAAGAGACTAAAGGTTTCTATGGACCATCTGGTTAACAAAACCATAAATGAGGATTGAGTTATTTGCCCGGATTGTCAAAAACTAACGTGTGTGGATAAGGGGTGACCAGGAGTTAACGGTGCATGCAGTTTTTTGCAGATTGTGTTTGCTAACTGCTTTAATGGTTGTGGCAGTTCAAAGAAACCTGGGTGGTTTTCTGGATCACAAGGGCTAAGGGATGGTTTTTTGAGGAGGCATTCTGCAACTGAAGCTAAAATGTCTCAGTCCCTTGAAGTAGCACACATCTCTGCTCTTAAATGCCAGTTTTTTATATAGCTAAACGCAAGCCTTTATGTAGTTTCTAAGTGCCCTACATTTAGCTAAATCTGGAAAATTAAATTCAGAAGGGTGACATTCATTGCCAACTTCCACATTAAAGAGAATTTTTAAGCTGCAAGTTGCTAATGTGAGATTCCTTGAGGAAGGACTCAAGCTTACACACAAGAGTCCAGAAAAATACTGTGGACAGGGCTGATTTCTGCACCTCATAAGTCATTAGAGGTTTTGTGCAACCCTCAAAGCAGAATGGCTCAGCCACTGTACAGGCTGCACCTGTTGCTGACCACAGATGCTGGACCTCACCGGCACGCTGAGTGGACGATATCAGCTGCATGCAATTGATGATAGCCCTCTAAATTCATTGAAGCCAAACAACCCCTTGAAACAGCAGTAATTCAGTTCCAAAGCCTCATTTTGAGATTGGACAATAGGTTCCAACCTGGGAAGGGGGGCACAGGAAGCAGCTGTCTCTCTGACCAGTACCAAGTGAATAGGAAGAGGCACGGGTAATGAAATGAGAGTTATCTGAGAGCAATAGAGCAGCCAGGGCGGGTCATCAGTCGTAAAGTGGGTGCATGGAAGCCCTGTTATCTGTGCTGAGACTTTCATGTCAATGTCTCTTGCATCTGGAAGAAACGTGTAATTGTATGTGAAGACGCGTGCCCTCCCCCGTTGATTGTTTGAGTAAGCGTTGTTATTTACTGGCATTCTTTTAGGGTTCGTATATACATTGTGGATGTCAGATGTTTTTAGAAACATGATAAGATGCCATAACCAAAGCTAATAATACCTTCACTTGAACCTTATGTTTTTCAAAACACACCTCATCCAACAGTCGGGCACGAGGCTGCATTGCACCTGAAATGCATCAAGTGACCATGCCCCACTGTGCGAGGCTGCTGCCATGTTTGAGGGGGTAGGCCAAGCCACCCAGTGCATTTGACTAAGTGCTGGAGGAGGTTGCTATAGGGCCTGGTCTTAAGCCCTGCAGCAACCCTCCAATAGGCACCCAATCATTGCCGAGTGTCTGTCTGTGCAGCCAAGCCACTATTGGTGGCTTTACAGAGGGCCTAATCATTTATAGAGGCAAGCTCTTTCCATATTTTTATTTTTTGGGTCTTCCCAAATAGGGCTTCAGTTTACTAGGACTAGCATAGAAGAGTAGGGATAGCTGTGTATCACCCAAAGGCCAATGGCCAAGTTGAATGACTTAACTGATTTATCAAAGAGTCCATTCAAACTACATCGAAGGGAGGTAAGAGAAAGCCTTTACAAGTCACACTATAGACATATAAGGAAACCCTCAGTTCAACTACTGGTAGCTTGTCCTTTCTTACTCTGACTGAATATTGTTTACTGATTTAAAGGCTTAAGTTCTTAATGACTCTAGAATAATCAATCAATCAGTCATTTGCTGAGCACACTACATACCCGTGGGGGTCTCAAGGCGCTGGGGGGGGGGGGGGCACTACTGATCGAACAGCCAGGTCTTTAGTATCCTCCTGAAGGTCAGCAGGTCTTGGGTCTGTCGTAGGCTCAGTGGGAGGGTGTTCCATGTCTTGGCGGCGAGGTGGGAGAAGGATCTCCCGCCGGTGGTTGTTCTTTGGATGCGCCGGACGGTGGCGAGTGAGAGGTCGGTGGAGCATAGCTAGCGGTTGGGGGTGTAGAAGGAGAGCCGTCTGTTGAGGTAGGCTGCGCCAGTCTTGTGGAGTGCCTTGTGTGCGTGGATGGGGAGCTTGAAGGATATCTTCTTGTTGACGGGGAGCCAGTGTAGGTTTCTCAGGTGGGGGTGATGTGGCTGTGTTGTGGTACATCGAGGATCAGTGGTGCCAAAGCGTTTTGGATGCGTTGTAGTCGATTGATGATCTTGGTCGGGGCTCCCGCGTAGAGAGCATTTCTGTAGTCGAGTCTGCTGTTGACGAGGGCCTGGGTGACTGTCTTTCTTGTATCTGTCGGGATCAATCTATAGATCTTGCGGAGCATGCGGAGGGTGTTGAAGCAGGAGGAGGCGACGGCGTTGACTTGCTTGGTCATTGAGAGCGTTGATTCGAGGACGATTCCCAGGTTGCATGCGTGGTCGGTGGGGGTCGGGGCTGCCCCCAGTGCCGTTGGCCACCAGGAGTCGTCCCAGGCTGACGGGTTGGAGCCGAGGATGAGGAACTCTGTCGAATTTAGTATTCAAATTGTTGAAAGTATGTAAACCAGATACCAAGTTGACTCCATGGTAATTAAAGAAAAAGTGTGGAAAGGAACAGCGCAAATAGAAGAAAGAATATGACATGACTGATTCTAAGTTCAAGCAATACCAGGAAATTGTGACGACAAAGTGCACCTAGGTAGTCAGACCTAGCCAATGTTATTAAAGTTTTAAATAAAGCAGCATAGGGTGAAAATGGTAAGGTGTGCAGGTTGAGAAGAATCTTTGTATGATGTTTTTCTGTGCTGCTTAAGGGTGAATTTCAACATGTATGTTGAATAGAATGTATTCATGGATGTGTCTGCGGTAGAAGTAGATGGAAAAAGATCTGGGGTTAATGTGGACCTTTCGTGGAGAATAGGTAGAGGTAGAAAGGTCAGGAGGAGGAGATGGTAATTTCAGTAGTGCTGGAGACAGCAGAGGTAGTAAGGTGGAGTTGGCCTTTGTGGGTTCAAGGTGTGGTGAGAGATGGAGGATCTTCTAGAAGGTTAAGTGATTTCCCTGTGGCATGTTTACTTTTGGGGTGGTTAAGTGATTTCGTGAGGGGATATTATAAATGTGTGTTGTGTATTATTTGGTTTATGTTTGTGTCTTGTATAACGCTGAAGATGTGTGGTATGAAGTGGTGCTTGGAAGGGAGCAGAGCAATATTCATAGTGTGTGTAATGCATGGAGTAGTACGATACGCATGATTGGAATGTCTGGGTATAAGGGTGGTTTGTATATGCAGGTACATTGGATGTGGCTGTAGGTTTGAGGGTGAAGGTACATTGGCTGTAGCTTTTCTGCATCTTGTGTTCATTTCCAGTATCGCTCCTATATATTCCCGAAATTATTCCATTAACTTACTACTGTGAATACCACACATCTGGGGTAGTGTCATTTGCTTCTTCACTACCACAGTAACTTATGGAAGTTCTTGTTTGGAGAGAGTGTGTTTGCTTGTGTGTCTCTGTCTCTGTCTTTTATCCTTACAGCAAACTCTTTATTGGTGTTACACATTCAGATAAGAGGGGTAGTCCAACATTTTCCCACCTAAACACCCTATCCAACTATCTTCCCTAGAGCTGAACCTAAGCTATCTGTTTTCTCCCCTCCCTTACATTGCATCATTTCCTCCATTATGCAGGAGCATGGAGTGGCAGGCCTTCTTTGTGGTGTGCAGATCACCCAGTGTATAATGAGAGCTCTGTGCTTGAGGCTGCTGTCACTGACTGGCGGTGAGCCTTTGTACCTAGAACAAAGGGACGCGCGAGATCATTGCCTGGCGCGTAACCGAGAGCAGACCGGTGATGAGTCACAGCAAGATAAGAACATTGCCACAGACCTCCACATAGGTCTGACTCTAAGTGTGGTGCACTTGATGCGGCAATTGGGCTCACCCAGAAAACATTGTACAATTTAGAATAGAGCCTTTCTGTGTTCAGGAAGGTCTTTTTAACCACTTCTCCTTATTTTATTAAACATAGATCCTGTATGATATGTTTTTAGCAGTGTATTCTGAACCAGACTTTAATGCTAACACTTCCTGCAGGTCTGGACTTGCCATTTGGGACCCAGGAAACACTCCCGTGAGGCTGTGGGTACTCACAAACATTTTTTTTAAGGGGCCACTAAGTTTAGTCTAGGATGTGACAGATGGATGCCGGCTGGTTTCTCCGCTTAACCAAATTGTGTGATCCTATGCAATTGTTTTATTTCACTTTCCCTCTTTTTTCTTCATTATCACATTAGAGGATCTAGAAATACATGGCTTGGGGATGTATGCTGTACAATCCCTTCATTCTGTGTTTGATTTAACAAACTATAATGTTGTTCACGCATAAAGAAACCCAGGACACCCTTAGAGAGCACATAACAACTGTCTTTCCCGTCAGTTCACTATTGACGTATTTGTCAAGGTGGGGTGAAGAATTTATGTTTCTAAATTTATGTTTGAAATCTATCGCCATAAAAAAAATCTTCTGAATGCACTGATATAATCTGATGTGCTCAGGTGAAACATTTCTGCATGTGAATGAAATACACTTTTTGATATTTGAACAAGCATTATCATACATTTATTCTTTTGTTGCAAGATGCCTTTAAAAATGAAGCTTCTTCTAAAGTTAAGCAGTGAAGGACCCCCTAGTTACTTCCTTTCTTCAACTAAGTTAACCTTTGAATGAATGTGTGTCTGTTTATTTAAAATCATCTTTATGTTAGTGCTGAGTGAGCAAACGGCAGCCCAGTGCTGCTGTTGAGGAGGGGCCACATGTCAAGGTCAGAAGGCCCGCATGCAGCCCCCGGGTCGTACTTTGACTTCCACTGTGGATGGGTGATGTTTTTAGGGGTGGACGAACAGAGGAATCACCATCTATCCAGCTTGACAAACACTCACAATTTTGTGCAGGCGTGTCTATAATATGATTCACCCAAGTCCTGATAGAGGCCGTCAGACTCACCCAGTACACTAGGGGGCAGGCATGAACACATCTTCTACATCTGCCTTTAGCTTGCATTAAATGCTTCCTGTGATGTGATTGGTTATAAACCATTCAGAGAACTTTCTGCTACTCCTATGAGCTTGGTGAAATCACACAATATTTCATAGACGATAGGCCTCACTTAGAGTACCAGGGCGGCCTACTGGACTTCAGGGTGGAGTAGGTAACTACCCCTTCCACTCCTATTTGACGGATGTATGTCATTACAACGCATACTTTTACAACGCATACCTTTACAACGCATTTTTTACACCGCACATCCATTACAACGCATTCCATTACAACGCATGCCACTACAACAAATTCTTTGAAACTACCTTTACAACGCATTCCACTACAACGCATACTACATTTACAACGCATACCATTACAACGCATACCATTACATTGCATGTATGGTAAGTATTGGATAGAGTAGGGGTAAAAATTACTATTCTAACTACCAGGGGGTGCAGCAGTAGGGTAAGTGTTGGATAGTGTAGGGGTAAAAATTACTATTCTAACTCCAGGGGGTGCAACAGTAGGGTGAGTGTTGGAAAGTGTAGGTATGCTTTGTAATGGAATGCGTTATAATGACTGTGTTGTAATGACATGCGTTGTAGTGGTATGCATTGTAGTGACATGCGTTGTAATGGTTGCGTTGCAATGGTATGCGTTGTAATGAATGTTGCGTTGTAAAAGTTTTGTTGTGAAGGTAGTGCGTTGTAAAAGTTGCGTAGTAAGTGTTGTTTCCCCTATTTGACTACCACCCTCCATATTTTGAGATCTCTGCTAGCCCCCATGAGATCTCTGTGCCTTCAGAATCAGGGCGCGACTGGTCGTACCGGGCATCGGGCGTTTCCCAAGGAGGATGGAAGGGTGGGGGTCAGTTTTGCAGGGTGCTGCAATATCAGGCCCCAGTAACAAAAGCAGCAAGCAAGCGTTTCCAGCCTCCCGGGCCAGGTGGTGCTTCCCCTGAGACTGGTCGAGAAAACTGCCAGGGCTGCTTTGGGTTCCCAGTCTCGCCCTGTTCAGAGGAGCCACCACAGCAATGGTACAGTTTATTTCTGAGCACCCACACTCTTGGCAAATATATGTTTTTTTTAAGAATCATACAATTTGGTGAAATAGGGATACCGTAGCAAAAGTCTCTTAATCAGAATCCAGAGTGTGCAACATTATCTCTTGTACATCACTGAGTGACATGTATGCCATGTTTGCTCACATGTGCTTTTAATCAGCAGAACATAAAGCCATGATTATAGCTGTCCTTTCCCGAAGAGCCTCATAATTTGAAAATTAGGCTTTTATAGTGATTGGTCCCCTACACGTAATTGCATTGCAGGCTCTGTCCTCCTAACCCAATTATGGTTAAGCATTTAATCTAGGCTCTGATTTACTGCATTATGTTTTGCAAAGTGGAATGTAGAGGGAGCAGCACTCAGAAAGATGTCATCAGAGGAGCAGCTGGCGAGCTTTCCAGTCTCTGCACATGGATGTATCATAGTGACACAAGGGGAGCACACAGGTGTTAGTCTGAGATCTTCAAACATTGTGTCCCTCACAATGCACTGGTCTCCTGGTAGAGAACCATCCACCAAGCTCCTATAATGCACTGGTATCCCATTACTGAGACATGGACATCCATCTTTTAATACTTCTCTGATTTGATTTAGACATTAATTGATATCCCAGTATTGAGACTGTTCTACGTCGTGCTTTGACACTTCAGTATGGAGCCATTAGCAAGGATCCCATCATGCACCTCTGCACTTCCATGCATCATGCTCTGATAACTCAAGATGGAGACATTTCTAGGCCTCCAATGACATACCGGTATAGTGTCTTGCTGTCATGAATCCCCAAATAAGACACACCCAGGAGGATTTCCTCAGCCCCAAGGGGATTTTGTTTATCGCAACTCCTTCGGAGAAGAAGAATATGGACAGGTATTTCTCACTCATCTCTATGACGAGTTAGACTCTTCAAGATCCAGAGTGTTCGATCCAGAGAAGCTCTTGCCTGCAGGGGTTATTGTAGAAGTGTTGTCCCTCACCCAGCTCTCGAAAGCAACATAATAATGTGTTTATTATTATGTACAACTAGCAAGCTTACCTTGAGGACCAGATTGCTGAAAGTTATTATTGTAATCTCAAGAGACATAATAAAGAATAAAATTAACATTAGAAAAACCCTAAACATTTTATATCACGCATCTGCTATCTGTAATAATTGGACTAAAGTCTACCTAATGCACATGTCCATATTATTTATTATCAGCAAAATAGCGATGGTGTTGGCTGAATGATTAGCCATGTGTACGCATACCGTTACAGAGCTCGCAGGCCGGCAGACGGATAATAGCTCTTTGACATTTCCCCCAAGCTACCAGTCATTGTGTTTGCGCCTCCCAAATGTAAAGGTCTCTTTGGGCCATATGTATGAAGCTCAAATGGGTTCGCAAACACTGAAATTCGGAGAATTTCTGCATTTGCAAAGTCATTTTCGCAAAATGGTATGTATGAAAGAATTTGGGTGCAAAATAAGGAATCACGAAATTTGCGATTCCTTATTTTGCGATTGCATTTAAGGAATCGCAAATTTTGCGATTCCTTAAATGCAATGTATTAAGCAAAAAAAATTGCAAATTGACCTTTACGAATCGCAAATTACCACCAACTTTAAGTTGGTGGTAATTTGCGAATTCCTTGAAAAATTCACTTTTTTGCATTTTTCAAAGTGCACGTGAAGCACATACATGCCCTTAGGGCATGTATGTGCACCACATGTGCACCCATGTTAATTTCAGGGGTGCAACAGGGTGTCCTTTGGACACACCTGCACCCTTGAAATTATTCTCAATTTGCGATTCTCAAATTGTGAATCGCAAATTGAGAATAACTTCCTATTCATTCCTATGGGCCTCCTGGCCCATAGAAATGAATAGGAAAGTATTCCATAATTGCGATTCGCAATTGGCGAATCGCAATTATGGAATTTTAAGAAATCACAAAAAATTTGATTTTCTACATACATACCAATTTGCGAATCTCAAATAGCGATTTCTTAGAAATCGCTATTTGAGATTCGCAAATGGGTACCTTCATACATATGACCCTTTGTTCCTTGCTCTCCAATGATACTCTACAGAGTGGAGGAGGAGTTGCTGTGCTGTCTTTTATCTCTATCACTGTGTGATTAACCCCTCACTTAGTCACATAGCCAAAAGAAAAGCAATTGTGTTAAATATGTTTCCTTCATCCTAACCCTGTCCCAGGCTGATCGACCTTGTAATGTTGCTCATTGCATGTAGCTCTCTGAACAGCAGAAAAGAAGTTTCCTCTTTACTGCATTTCTGTTATTTTACTTTGTATGACTAATGTCAACGTTATAATAAAATAATACGGCAAACTTACACACTCAGCTATTGCCACCGTGCAAAGTATGCATTTTCTTGGCCCTAAGCCTTTAAATGCACGCTTTAAAGAGTAATTGGACAACTATATTATGTTAAACTATTCAGCCTATTTTTTTAGTGCATGCAGATGTTGATTTCCTCCTTGGGTTAGGTGCCCCAGACCCATAGCACTGAAAATAATTACAAGAAGGGAAAGACAATAATACAATGTAATCTACATTTATCAGTCAGAAAGTGATTCAGTTCATTAGATCCAGAAAATACTCCAGAGATTTTGAGCTCATAGTAAAATGTATTTCTTTATGATTTTTCTGATGCTTGACAGAAAAGCACAGCAGAACAGCCAATGTGTTTCGCTCACACATCAAAGGAGCTTCATCAGGGCAAATTAGTATCTTGTTTATGTAATTCCTCCAATTGTAGATGTTATACACAGTTCTCCCATTGGCTTATGTGTTTTGCAAATGATATCAATTGTGGTCCTTCCTGCTGTGCACATTCCTCATCAAACTAGTAAAAGTGAAACAAAATTCAAATCGAATGTACTTCAAGTCATTTTGTACTCATACCGTGTTTGGCATTTCTGGTTGCAGCAAACACATTCTGTCGATTAAAACAAGTTCACGTGTACCAGTCTGATAAGGAATGTGTACGAACCCTGCCAAAGAATCTTAAAATAACTGAAAATAATTGGGAAGACCACTGGAGTTTAGGGTCCAAGTCTGGGGAATGCCACAAGTCCAAGACCATGGTTTGAACCAAACTTCATGCTCTTCAGCTTCCCACTACTTCATCAGTACTTTTTCTCACCTACTCTTAGTGCTGTGAAGTAAATGCAAAGACACAGACAGCACATTTTAAATAGCGATATGTGGACTTGCAGACGTGTTTCTGTATGCCAGTGTGCGTGCACATGTGTATGAAGACCACACCTGAATGTAGTTCTTATAAACCTTTATATGCGCGTTTAGACGACATAAACTATGGGATTGGTGTCCAGACTGATTTCAGACACCCCCACAGGATATGTTCACCTGTAGACCAGCTAGCTCACAGTCCCACTATAAGCCCCTCCTACCAAGGAGCGAGTAGTTTCCGGCGACTATCGAACATGACAACCCTGAACCCTCAGGGATTGTGGAAACAGTACAGTACTTTTCGCTCAGTCACTTGTGCTCCCTTTGTCTCAGAGAGATACACAGAATAAACGTTGGGGACAGTATTTATTGAATCAGTGTTTTCTAGTATAAAATATGTGTGCTGCAACAGCCATGAGATAGAAACAAATATATACGATTACAAGCACCGACAGAGTAAATAAAAGGTAGAATTCTACCATGGTGCTAAAACAGGGAATATATGCAGGCATATAGATGTATAGCAGTAATCATGAGTACTCCAACAACGATACAAATTCTAACTAGATGTACCTGAGTGTGCCTAGCATGTATGTAGGTGTATAGTCAAGAATCCCCCCTCTGAAAGAGCCAACCCCATTCCCTGATGGGAGAGAACGAAGGACCCTGTCTTGGTCTTGAGTTGGACACCCCACGAGGTATGTCAGACCACTGCGTGCTGGAGTGTCTGCGTGAGGGACTTCAGAGTCTTGTGTCAGAATGTACGATTTTCTCCTCTGGTTTGCCCAACAAAGACGTGGTACTTAAATACCGGAACGGTACCCTCAGGGGTTCTACCTAGATGTGTCATGGTACTGTGGGCATGTCGGCCAAGGACAGCGATAGTAGTTACCCTTGTACAGACCTATTATGCAGAAGATGGTAATCCTGCTGTGATACTAAGAATCCTCATGCATAACAAATGAGGATAGTTTTTGGAGAAAACCACACAACTTTTATCTGGCACCCAACTAGGTAAAAGGTCAGCACCAGAACAATTATGTAGAACAATGGTAGAATAAATGTATGTAAAAAGTCGTGCAATTACCTAGGCCTATATTGGGGTACCTTGGGGTTCATATCACTCCAAAAACTACATTTACGCACGCTGGTGTTTCCAATAATTTTTCCAGGAGTGGATGTATTCACAGTGTAGTATTCTTTCCATGTGTGAGTATTTGTTCTGTTTACAGTCTAGTTTCTATGTGACAGGAGATTTTCTGATTCTGTTGATCTCAAGACATCAAGTGCACCTACAAAAATAGCTTTGTCATGAAAAAAAACCTCCTAGGTACTAAATCAGAAAATAAAGAGGTTATAACTCGGAATTTCCTTGAATATGTGTCTCTGAAATCAGTGAGACAAACAACAAAGTGATGGAAGGAATGTTTGAATTAATCTCAGTCACAGGTGATTGCTCAAGCCGCATTCCAGACCATGTTTTTTTTTACCAATATGCTACTCTTGACAGGGACCAGCCATATGCAAATGAATCTTGGCTGATCTTCAGTAGAAGCAGCCTCGCCTGAACTGTCAGATGAGATTCTCTCCAGATGGAAACCTGAGCAACTCAAGACCACCTTTGGTCTACTCAAGCCTCGGCAATGAGGTATAGTTTGAGCCCCGTGGAACAGTGAGCCCAGGACCAATGTCTGGTCATACCCGTCGTTCTTTGAATATTGACTGCAACAAAAAAAGATGATGGAAGGAATGCTTGAATTAATCTTAGTCAATGGCATTTTGCTCTAACCACATCCCATTCAATTATTTTTTACGTGCTATGTCACTTCAGACAGAAACAAGTCATATGTGGAGAAGTGTGGCTCAATGATTAGAGCGGCAGACCCTGATGCAGAGGTCTAGCCCTGGACCAGGGTTCAATTCCCCGCCTCGGCGGGTCTTGGGCTCAAAATTCCACGGACCTGATCATTCTCGCCTCGGTGCCTATTCTAATCATGGAGTCCCACTCTGCAACTCTGGGCAATAGCTTGCTTAATCTCCACAACGGCCCCCACAACGCTAAGGATGCCTGGCCTCCACCTTGGGGGTGCCCAGGAGTGGACGCCTCACAGGGAAAGCCAGGATGGGTTCCACAGCGGTATTCGCACAAGCGCCTTGAGACCCTTGTGGGTGAGTAGTGCGCTATACAAGTATCAATTTACATATATACAAATCTTTCTTACTCCTGCTCCATTAGGAATTGTACAGCCCAAAGTACCAGGCTGGTTCCTCTCCAAATGGAAAGACAAACAATACCCGGCTTGTTTCAGTATAGCTTGAGTCCTGAGGCACATTAAGTAAGCCACATATGTTTGGGCATATCACATCATAGGGCAAAACCTGGGAATCATGGCTAACCACTGGCAGAGCATCAACCCCAAGACCTGGAGAAGTTAGTAGTAGATGATGGTATTGAGGATGGACATCACAATGTAATAACTGACTATCCCTGACCTGGAAAAGCTCTAGCATCATTCCTGCAGTGCCGCACCCTCTACATCTGTGTATCGCCTCTGCCTTCTTCGTGTATTTGTGTCTTTTGGCATCCTGTGCCCACTCTCCATAAAGACTTCTCCACTACCTGCTCCCCATCTGGGTCCTTCCCCTTCCAGTCACTCCTTGTTTCAATGTCCAACCCTCTTCTCTGCTCTTCCAGTGTGTAACCCTACCGTCCTTTCCTGAAAAGTTGTTTTTGTTAAAAATAGACAGGTGCAAAAAAATTCTGCAGACCCTGCAAATGTTGACTATCAAAAAAGTGAATCTTCACACACCCCTAATCTATTCATCTGTGAGGTGGGCTCACAAAGGGAGCAATAGCTGTCTGCTGGGCATGTACTCCGCAGGAGGCAGAAGCCGCATTTTTACAGGTGAGCCTCATAATTTTACTGTAATCAGGTCCCACCGGCCGCACCCTTTTAAAAATGGAGGCCAATTCACAAAGGAGTTGGAGATTAGGAGTAGTTAAAGCAGAACTCCTGTAGGAATGCTTCAGGGGCTATTAAATGCCTCTGTCAACTGTCCCCAAATATCTAAAATGGAAATAGACAGGGAATATTCATGTACAATTAGTACAAACAGAAAGGACTGTACCTTCTTTGCAGCTTTACTTATAGGGAGATGGATATTTCTGGCCAGTTCAAAAAGGAATTTAACAGCACGAAGAGAGTTTTATTGCAGATGCTCAGAAATGCATTTGTGGCTCAGGCCGAAGCTTGGCGCATGTTTCAATGGGTTATAGCACATCATGACAGCACCACAATGTGGTTGTACCACATATCGGCCGGGGAGGGCCAAATTATGTGGCAAAGTTGATTAAACTGTATGGCAAGAAAAGGCAAGTTATGTGGTAGTATTACTTTATTATTTTGTCATTCTTGCACATGTAAACAGTGTCTGAGGAAAGATGTCACTTAGATTTGAACAGTTTAACACCCAAATGTGGAAATAAGCAATTGAGAGATGAGCCAGCCAACTATCGCAAAGGGCCTTCCACTGTGCTGCAACAGGTGTAGCCACATTTGAGCAACATTTGATCTGTTTGAACTAGAAACTATTTTTTTGTTTCAGTTTGAAGATTATGCAGCAAATATTTGATTATGTGGCAAATGCACCAAATGAATAATTATGCAGAAAATCCAGCAGCTGCAGAATCGCATAATTCCAGTGGCCATGATTATATCCCAGAAGGATCCTGGAGTGGTGCTCTGAGGAGGCCAGGCCAGCACTGATACCACCACTGCCAGTACTGGTGTGCCTGGTACTTGTATTCAAACCTGCGCCTCCCATGCAGTACATATATTTTTGTAGCATGTGCATTAACCTAATGCAACGTTTTGCTACGCGGTTTTGGAGAGTCATGCGTTGAACGTCCAAGCACAGGGATGCTGGTAGTACCTGGAGACAAGAAGTGGTGAACAATGGGCATGAAGGAAACAAACAAAGCAGAAAATGTAAGAGCAAAAAGGGGTGAGGTTGTGAATAGGGGTAGCTTTAGGGCACAGTGACCACACTAAAAGAGATTTCTGTCATTTGCTTTCGTGCAATTATGCAGAATTTCAGAAAAATTACGCAAAATCATGTGAAATGCAAAACCACCATTTGACACAATATTTTACCATGAAATGACTCCTTGCATCTATTTAGGACATAACAATGCATTTTGCGCTAAAAAAGGACACAAAAAATACAAACATCAAAACAGTAGCCACTCATCTGGTTCTTTGTGCTGTTCCTGTGCTGCCACACACATTTTTTTGCAAGGAATGGCACTACCTGACGTGGCATAATAGTGTTATTTTGGGAATGGCACATAACAATCCCTAATGAAAAATTAACAAAATGCACAAGATGACACCTCAGAGTGGAAATTTCACCCAGGCCTAATGCCAGGGAGCTACTCGTAGGAAAGAAGCGAAATCGAAAAGAAGGGCTGCCTGATGAGAGAAGCAGGTAATAAAAGGAGGCATGGAACAAGAAAAGAGGAAGAAGGGCGGGAGCCTGAGCCGAGAGGGAGAGAGGATACAAAACCGCTGTGCCACAGTGATAATGGATCTCACGATTTAATGTACCATTCAAAAAAACATTTAGTTAATTAAAATCGCAAATCCAGGGTACAGTGTGTAATTGCGCGCGTGCTCCCATGGCGCTTCCCTGCGGCTCTCCCATTAACATTAAGCAAACTCAGCCTCTTCCATGATGGATCTATGTATAAAGGACTATTTGGCTTTTTTCTAGTTTTTGCACTTTTTATCTACATCAGCAGGTAAGGCGAGCAGAACCAGGGGCTCAGAGACTCCTCCAGGTCTGAAAGGTGGGTGAGGGCGAACCCAAGAAAAGACAGGACAGGGTGGAGCAGGCAGGATCCACACAGGATACTGGGGAGGGGTTGGAAACTGAGGTGTGATGGGGTGTAGGTTTGCAGTACTGGAAAGCCAGATTGGGGGGCGCCGGTGCAATGAAACAGGCAAAACACCTTTGCCTTCTTTGGCTGAGATACAGAGTTGAGCAAACACATTTTCCACCTTTGCATACTCGAAAAATCTTTTCCGCACAGGGACAACATTTAGAACACTGTCCATGATATCATTGATTTTCACAGAACACACTTCTAGACTTAGAAATCATTTTTAGAATTTTGAGATTTTAACAAAGGCCAAAGACACCCCAGGCCATGGAAATTTAGCAAAAAACGGATTTTGCACTGTTTTTGATATCCATGTGACAACAGTGGAATTGGCTTGGCTTAAAGGTCCATTTAAAATTGAAAAAAGGTGAATTTTCTCCCTCTTCTTATGTAAAGAGAGTGCCATCTTTGCTCAGGTACAAATATAATCTGTTCTGCTCCATTCTACTTAAGCAGAAAAATGGTGGAAGCGCATCAGTCCTTTTTTTACACAAGTGTAAAGTTCTGCTGTATGTCTTCTGACCTTTGGACTATGAGAGGTTCTCGAATCATAGACAAGATGTCCTAAAAGAATGAGCACATTTAGGTGGCAATCATAGTCTATTTCTTTATGGGGTGGAGCCAACACTGATTTGCATATGACTTGGTCCTTCTCCATGAGATGGAGATGGACTAATAATGATGGAAGGCTCCCCCAATCACCTCAACTGAGTCAGATTGATGAAGTGTTCTTGTCTTCCTGGCCAATCAGGTGGAGGATTCCATTTTGCCTTAGTGTTCTGTGTCTTTACCACTGGTTGAGGTCTCCGGGTCATGCATCCTACCAATTATGGTGGTGTTTTGTGGCCAAACGAAAAGTCAGCTTCATGATTTGCCAGCGTGCTCAGTCAAGGCCCTCGGATCTGTGCTGTACATGGATCTGGTGCCTACGCAGGGGCCTACGGTGCCATTGCTGGTGGCAGAACCATGCACCGTTTGGGCCTCGTCACTCCTAGGGCCACCCTAGGGTCGAGCGGACACCTTACCCAATCACAAAAGGTGAACATTGGTTACGAATAAGCAGGGATCCGTGCAAATGGTAAATACAATTATAATCTATTTGGGTATTTGATGGACAGGAATAGAACATTTGAGGGAGATGCAGAAAGGACAGTGTAGTAAAGTAGCTGGAGACCACAGGAGTAGCAATAGAGGTTTATTGCAGGAAAACAGGATGAAGCAACCTCAAACACAAGAAATATACAACAGACAGCCACCCCTTAATGCAGCAGCCTTTGCAGCAGACCTGTCACAGATGTGACTCTGCATTTTCCAGACTCCCCTGCCACCTACAGCTATTAATATTTCTCTTTTGTCTTGTGGATGGGTGGTGAGAGACACAGCGTTTGTATGCAGCGCTTCCATTGAAATATTAAAACCAGGGCAAACAAGGAGCGGAATGCTTATGCCCGCGTGCAGGGACGAGCTTTCAGCAGACGTGGGCTCACTGTAATATCAGAGGCCCCGCTTTATTCTTCAAGGACCATACCCAGCTTTTCGAGGCTGCATCCTTTCTTTCCTCAGCGCAAAGGCTCTTGGGAAGCAAGCATTGCCCTTAGAGATAACTGAAACGATTTCCATTTTTTTAAATTTACCGCGTTGGTAAAATACGCAGTGCTGGTGGAAACTACTTTTCTTCCCAGTGCAGTGTTTTTTATAATTCATTTGGAAACGATGCACCTCGTTGTGATGTATGAATAGCTGTTGAGCGGCATTATCTCACTTTTAGGGTACGGGTGCTCTGCTCAGTGGGTCCCAATGTTTATCTTGTTCCACTAAACGCTCTTCTTGAAGCATAGTGGCTAGTTTCATGGCCTTCACCAAACAACACGGAGCCTATCAGAGCATCTTGTTTAAAGTTCTTTCTTTTAATGCTCCACAATATTTAACTCTGAAACTTAGGAGAAAAGGAGGCTCAACAATTCTGAGAGGCCAACACAAACAATGTCCTCTCTTAAAAAAAGAATTCTTCTGGGGTAATGCTGTGTGGATTTGGATTACCAAAAGTCCCCTATCTTAAAAAAAAATCTAAATATGCTCACATCTAAATATGAAGAATTGATGCTTAACCCTCCAGTTCTTTAACCCCCTGATCATTATTTAGGCATTTAACAAATACATCTTTAATTGCACCTTTAATTGTCTATGCATCCTAGTGAAATACTACATGCTACCTCTGCATTCTACGTTTTAACTTTTCCGCAACATCATTTGTCCTATAAATGTATCAGTGGCAGCGGATGCTAAACAAGGGTGGCGGGAGTGGGGATGAAAAAGGAAAATCTACTTACCTTCAGGCCGGCCGCCACCTCTCGATCCTCGACGCAGGAAGCAGGAGGCAGGAAGGTCCCAGGCTCCCCTAGCCAATCACAATGCTGCTGTCACCATGACAGCAGCGCTGTGATTGGTCTGAGCGCCATGGTTCGGTGCTCAGATAGGCAGTAGGAGCCTCTGCATTTTCTCCACCCAGGCTGTGGAATACAACCCTGTGGAGAGCATGCTAAGTGCGCATGACTGTTTGCCCTGCCCAAGACGGCCGGCCAAACCATCATGCGCACCTAATAGAGTGCCCACCACTCCTCCGTTATCATTATCATTTTATTTTTCCATTTTGAACTGGTCACAGAGCAGTGGGGCGGCGCTCCTCCGCCTTAGTGAAAGAGCTGCCTCTGAAATGCATATACTCTCACACCTGCTGCTCTTTGCATTCTGAGATCGGACCAACTTATGCCACACCAGTAGGCAAATCTTTGGGTACTACATGGGTACTTCGAAGAAAGGCACCCCCCTCTTAAATTTACGCTGACCATTGTGTTACATCCCTGTTTTTCACATCTTGTGTGTCAACAACACTAAGGGGCCCCATTAGGATGGCAGGTCGATCGCCCCCACCGGGCCGGCAGTAGCCACCGCTGGCCCGGCTGGAGAATCCGCCTGCCATACATACCTGAATGACCCCCGCCATATTAGTATGGCTGGGGGGGTCCGCCGTGGACGAAAGGCCGTCCGCCGCTTTTCCACCGGCCGACTTGTCGACCAGGCGGAAAAGGGGCATGATATCATGATGCAGGTGGAGAGCAACCTTTCCATGGCGGCGTTGCCGCCATGGAAAGCCATGCGGTTTTTGCTGTTGGGGGCCTGTTGCATGCCCCCAGAGTGTTGAGGGGACGGGTGTGTACATGAGGGGTACCTATGGTACCCCCCTCATTGTAATGCACTACATGGCAGGCACCACATGGTGCCTGCCATTAGGTGCATGGCAATGCTGTGCACAGTACTTTTACATTGCCAGTGAGTCTGCAGCCAGCAGATCCACCCGCAATGTAAAAGGCCCAGGATGTACCCGCCAGTGTGGCGGGCGCATCCCAATGCACATGGTGGGACCGCCGCAACGTTGGTCCCTGGCTTTCCGCCCCCCATCGTAATGGACCCCTAAGTGTCCTCTTAGCACTATCTCTGTATCCTTCATATGCAAGGTGACATTTTATTGCCTCAATTTTGGCATCTACTTATATGAATCATGAGTTTTTTGTGCTGAAATGTGCCTTTATCTATTTATTATGTATTTTTATCTGCACTTGCACTTTTATGGCCCTCGAGGCCGAAATTAAGTTATTTAATTGATTGTATCTTCCCCCAAACTTCATGATCTTCCCTCTCTTTAATTCTGTACAAAGTTAATTCTGTATTTAAATAATACCTTTCACTCTACATGTTCTTAATGTTATAGTATATGTTTCTGCTCATCAGTAACTATATGGCTTCAGTTAAATTGCTACAGATATGGAACTGATCCAAATTTCTGTAAAATATCCAGGGCGAGTTTTGCACTTCTGCATCCTGTGTTAAGTAATTTGCCACATATTGAAAAAGACCCTGTTCCTGACCTACCCGGTGTTATTGGGGCATGTGACCACATTAGTAACATATCCTGGTCCAAAGACTCATGGTAATATTCAACTGCTGATCAATGCAGATGCCAGTACTCAGCTTGTGATTAATCAACTTTAAATACCAAAATGCACATCAAAACCTGCAAAGGTGCGAGCCAGACATGGGGGGCTGAAACCACCAATCCAAGCAAGGATGGTGCTGTCGACTAGGCGGACTGCGGTGTTGCAGTAGTCCTGAAAATTAATTGGTATTCATTCCTACCATTAGCATTCTATGTACTTATCAGGGTGACTCCTCAGAAATAGGGATTTCATTTTTTATTTCCCTATGACTTGCACCCATCTTCTGTGTGACATTGCAAAGCCTCACTGTCTCCCGATGACGTTGTTCAATCTGGGTGTCTGCCTTATCTATTTTCTTTTTTCCCATTCCCCAAATCTTGCAGGTGGTTTGCAGCTTGCTCTACTCATCTGAGCAAAAGTGAGAGCACATATCTTCCTGAGGCCACTTGCTCCTCCTGCCCGTATAGCCTACCCCGCATAACCACCATATCTTGCAGCCTGATCCTCCCTCCTGTCTCAGGGGGAATCCTGCTGTCTGGTCTGCACTGCCACCCGCCATGAGAGGCCTTTCTTAACTCTTGTCATCCATGGACAAGCCTGTATCCTTGTGGTCCATCCAGTCTCCTGTGGACCAGTTCTCTGGCTCCATCATCTGCTACCTGACCCTGCAAATGCACCACTGACATCCAGACAGACTACCCGAACGACTGTAGACAGGCCATTCCATAAGCCGCCTTTGGGCTTTTAGAGTCTAGACTCGCCCACACCCAGCCACCGTCTACTGGCTCCTTGCACCCTGCCACATGAAGCAGGGTAGGACGCAATGGAAGTCCCTAGACACAGACATTCAGTGAAGATGGACAAACACCAATCAGATGAGCCTTACATGCCCTTAGCAGCCTGGGTAGGAGAAAGAAAGTGCTGCTCTTACCAGACCAGAAAAATCGAGCTGCAACAACATCAACAAGGTGGCAGAGTGGTAGGTCAGACAATGACTCCTGGACAGGTAAGTAGAGGATGGTGAGAAAAGCTTATATACACTATATAAGACATACATGCAACAAGAAACACTAAAGAGAACTCCTATCATGCATTCATCACAGTGCATATGCTTCCCGTAGGTGGGTATTACTGACCTCAGAGCAACATCACCCATTATATTAAACAATAAAAAAAATTCTAACAGAACACATCATGAAAAAAGGAGTGGTCTGACAACTAGGCACAGATCCGCGGGACGCACTTTGAGCTGGCTGCCTTGTGTTTCTAATGAAAGTTGATCTTGTTTCATTTTTAGATGCTGAGGCTATAGGAGCAGATTTTCACTGCTGCCAACAAAGGTGTTAAAGTAGCTCATGAATCTACAGTGTGTTCAAAATCAAAAGATCAAATAAAAAAATCCTGTTGAGTTATAGCATGCACATGAACAGCTATGGAGTTACTATTCACATAAAATAATGACAGAAGTTACAGGTCAGGTGACCTCTATATAAGGTTACAGCTCTCATACAATTGTCGCAGTTACACCTCGCTCAAATGAGCTATAGAATTATAAAATAGCTACAGAGTCAGAGCTCTCACAAAAGAGGTACAGTTACATCTCGCAGAAAATAGCTCCACATACATAGTTCTCATAAACAAAGTTACAGTTACATCTTGCACAAAATAGCTTCAGAGTTATAGCTCTCACAAAAGAGGCACAGTTACAGCTCGCACAAAGTAGCTACAGAGTCATAGCTCTCACAGAAGAGGTACAGTTACATCTTGCACAAAATAGCTTCAGAGTTATAGCTCTCAAAAAAGAGGTACAGTTACATCTCGCACAAAATAGCTTCAGAGCTATAGCTCTCACAAAAGAGGTACAGTTACATCTCGCAGAAAATAGCTACACATACATAGTTCTCATAAACAAAGTTACAGTTACATATCGCACAAAATAGCTTCAGAGTTATAGCTCTCACAAAAGAGGCACAGTTACAGCTCGCACAAAGTAGCTACAGAGTCATAGCTCTCACAGAAGAGGTACAGTTACATCTTGCACAAAATAGCTTCAGAGTTATAGCTCTCAAAAAAGAGGTACAGTTACATCTCGCACAAAATAGCTTCAGAGTTATAGCTCTCACAAAAGAGGCACTGTTACATCTCACACAAAATAGCTTCAGAGTTATAGCTCTCACAAAAGAGGTACCGTTACATCTCACACAAAATAGCTTCAGAGTTATAGCTCTCACAAAAGAGGTACTGTTACATCTCGCACAAAATAGCTACAGATACATAGTTCCCATAAAAAATGCTACAGCTACATCTCGCACAAAATAGCTTCAGAGTTATAGCTCTCACAAAAGAGGCACAGTTACATCTCGCACAAAATAGCTTCAGAGTTATAGCTCTCACAAAAGAGGCACAGTTACAGCTCGCACAAAATAGCTACAGAGTCATAGCTCTCACAAAAGAGGTACAGTTACATCTCGCACAAAATAGCTTCAGAGTTATAGCTCTCACAAAAGAGGTACAGTTACATCTCACACAAAATAGCTTCAGAGTTATAGCTCTCACAAAAGAGGTACAGTTACATCTCACACACAATAGCTTCAGTTATAGCTCTCATAAAAAAGATACAGCTACATCTCACACAAAATAGCTTCATAGTTATAGCTCTCACAAAAGAGGTACAGTTACATCTCACAAAAAATAGCTTCAGTTATAGCTGTCACAAAAGAGGTACAGTTACATCTCACACAAAATAGCTTCAGTTATAGCTCTCATAAAAAAGATACAGCTACATCTCACACAAAATAGCTTCAGAGTTATAGCTCTCACAAAAGAGGTACAATTACATCTCACACAAAATAGCCTCAGTTATAGCTCTCACAAAAGAGGTACAGTTACATCTCGCACAAAATAGCTTCAGAGTTATAGCTCTCACAAAAGAGGTACCGTTACATCTCGCACAAAATAGCTTCAGAGTTATAGCTCTCACAAAAGAGGTACCTTTACATATCACACAAAATAGCTTCAGAGTTATAGCTCTCACAAAAGAGGTACAGTTACATCTCACACAAAATAGCTTCGGTTATAGCTCTCACAAAAGAGGTACAGTTACATCTCACACAAAATAGCTTCAGAGTTATAGCTCTCACAAAAGAGGTACAGTTACATCTCGCACAAAATAGCTTCAGAGATATAGCTCTCACAAAAGAGGTACAGTTACATCTCACACAAAATAGCTTCAGAGTTATAGCTCTCACAAAAGAGGTACAGTTACATCTCGCACAAAATAGCATCAGTTATAGCTCTCACAAAAGAGGTACCGTTACATCTCACACAAAATAGCTTCAGAGTTATAGCTCTCACAAAAGAGGTACAGTTACATCTCGCACAAAATAGCTTCAGAGATATAGCTCTCACAAAAGAGGTACAGTTACATCTCACACAAAATAGCTTCAGAGTTATAGCTCTCACAAAAGAGGTACAGTTACATCTCACACAAAATAGCTTCAGTTATAGCTCTCAAAAAAAAGATACAGCTACATCTCACACAAAATAGCTTCAGAGGTATAGCTCTCACAAAAGAGGTACAGTTACATCTCACAAAAAATAGCTTCAGTTATAGCTCTCATAAAAAAGATACAGCTGCATCTCACACAAAATAGCTTCAGAGTTATAGCTCCCACAAAAGAGGTACAGTAACATCTCACAAAAAATAGCTTCAGTTATAGCTCTCACAAAAGAGGTACCGTTACATCTCACACAAAATAGCTTCAGAGTTATAGCTCTCACAAAAGAGGTACAGTTACATCTCACACAAAATAGCTTCAGTTATAACTCTCACAAAAGAGGTACAGTTACATCTCGCACAAAATAGCTTCAGAGTTATAGCTCTCACAAAAGAGGTACAGTTACAACTCGCACAAAATAGCATCAATTATAGCTCTCATGAAAAAGATACAGCTACATCTCACACAAAATAGCTTCAGAGTTATAGCTCTCACAAAGGAGATACAGTTACATCTCACACAAAATAGCTTCAGTTATAGCTCTCACAAAAGAGGTACAGTTACATCTCGCACAAAATAGCTTCAGAGTTATAGCTCTCACAAAAGAGGTACAGTTACATCTCGCACAAAATAGCTTCAGAGTTATAGTGCTCACAAAAGAGGTACAGTTACATCTCACACAAAATAGCTTCAGTTATAGCTCTCACAAAAGAGGTACAGTTACATCTCACACAAAATAGCTTCAGAGTTATAGCTCTCATAAAAAAGATACAGCTGCATCTCACACAAAATAGCTTCAGAGTTATAGCTCCCACAAAAGAGGTACAGTAACATCTCACAAAAAATAGCTTCAGCTATAGCTCTCACAAAAGAGGTACCGTTACATCTCACACAAAATAGCTTCAGAGTTATAGCTCTCACAAAAGAGGTACAGTTACATCTCACACAAAATAGCTTCAGTTATAACTCTCACAAAAGAGGTACAGTTACATCTCGCACAAAATAGCTTCAGAGTTATAGCTCTCACAAAAGAGGTACAGTTACAACTCGCACAAAATAGCATCAGTTATAGCTCTCATGAAAAAGATACAGCTACATCTCACACAAAATAGCTTCAGAGTTATAGCTCTCACAAAGGAGATACAGTTACATCTCACACAAAATAGCTTCAGTTATAGCTCTCACAAAAGAGGTACAGTTACATCTCGCACAAAATAGCTTCAGAGTTATAGCTCTCACAAAAGAGGTACAGTTACATCTCGCACAAAATAGCTTCAGAGTTATAGCTCTCACAAAAGAGGTACAGTTACATCTCGCACAAAATAGCTTCAGAGTTATAGCTCTCACAAAAGAGGTACAGTTACATCTCGCACAAAATAGCATCAGTAATAGCTCTCACAAAAGAAGTACCGTTACATCTCTCACAAAATAGCTTCAGAGTTATAGCTCTCACAAAAGAGGTACAGTTACATCTCGCACAAAATAGCTTCAGAGTTATAGCTCTCACAAAAGAGGTACAGTTACATGTCCCCCAGAACAGCTACAGGTATACAGCCAGGGTTGTTTCTATACATAGGCCAAGTAAGCAATTCCCTATGTCCTCCACTGGTGGATGGTGGATGGCACCACAGGCCTCTCAAACCTGAACCCTTCAGAACTGTTCTGCAGGTCTGGAGGAGAGTGCATGACAAAAAGGGTGAAGCGCAAACCAAGTACATCAAAACATTCTTGAAATGGATGTGGCTACAGCTCGCACAAAAAAGCAACAAAGATCAGCGATCAGCTCACAGATTTACAGCTCATGCAAATTAGTTACAAACATCTCACATAAAATACATTCAGTTACAGGTCAAAAATAGCTATGCACTTACAGCCAGAACAAAGTATCTACATTTGCAGCTTACACAAGTGGCTCCCTAGTTACAGCTCACTCAAATCATTTAGAAATATCAGCTACATGAAATGTCGACATTACAGCTCACATGCAAGAGGTACGGAATTACAGTTTACACAAAGTGGCTAGCTAATTACACCTCACACAAAAACAGTGACCAAGTTCAAGGCTCACAAAACGGTTACAGTCATAGCTCGCATAAAATTGGTTCATTACAGCTCACACAAAGCAGTCGTGGAGTTACAGGCTCCAGCCTACAAAAAACAGCTGTATAAATACAATTAACCCACAGTTGGCTACAGAATTACAGCCTGCATAAATATGTACAAACATACAGCTCAAGCAATGCAGCAATATAATTAAATTCACTAAAAATGTTTACATGGTTACAGCTGGCACGCATTTGTTACAAGGTTATAGCTCACAAAATAGTTACAGAATTGCAACTCACAAAAATAGTTATATAGTTATAGCTTGCACACAATTGCTAAATTTACAGCTCACACAGAGTAGCTGTGAAATTACAGGCATGCTACATCTCCCAGACATTAGTCAGAGTTACAGCTCTGAAAAGATTTAGTACAGAATTACAGCTCCTGCAAATTAGCCACATTTTTACCCCTTCCACAAAATTTTGTTATAGCTCACCCGGCATAGCTACTGGACAGAAAAGGTATGGCTACTCTGCAAAATAACAAAAATATATACATATTATATTTTTATTTGCAGGGATAGCCATAATGCAGCTTCCTGTTCTGCTGTTTTACTACCTTATCACATGCATTGGGTGTTAAGTGAAACTCATCTAAATCTTTGCTATTAAGTAACATGGCAGAAGTGGTGAACGCCCGCTAGAAAGTCATTGGACATGCAGTAGTGGTGAATGTCCGCTAGACTCTCATTGGACATACTGTAGTGGTGAATTCTTGCTAGACACTTATTGGAAATGCAGTAGTGGTGAATGCCTGCGAGAGTGACATTGGACATGCAGTAGTGGTGAATGCCCGCTAGACTGTCATTGGTCATGCAGTAGTGGTGAATGCCGGCTAGACTGTCATTGGACATGCAGTAGTGGTGAATGCCCGCTAGACTGTCATTGGACATGCAGCAGCGGTGAATGTCTGCTAGACTATCATTGGACATGCGTAGCGGTGAGTACATGCTAGAATATCATTGGACATGCAGCAGC